>NC_140751.1:102500-2670000 GCF_051527215.1 Medicago sativa | reverse complement strand
CTATAAGCATAGGACTGTGGTGAGTGACGATTTTAGTTTTTAATTGATATATATATATATATATATATATATATGTTGTTCCTTAAATTGATGCATCCTCGCTCCCTTGTGCAGTATATTAATGCTGATTTTGCATCAAAGTATCTGAAACGAAATGTTGTTGTGAAGCTCCAAAATTGCAATGGAGAGCAATGGGATGTTTGTTGTACACGTTTAGGTCGTTCAGGACTGCGATTGGGGAAAGGATTCTTTAAATTTGCAACGGACAACAATTTGTTAAACGGTGATAAATGCAAGGTTGAGTTGATTA
Organism: Medicago sativa; assembly: GCF_051527215.1. Classification (NCBI taxonomy): domain Eukaryota; kingdom Viridiplantae; phylum Streptophyta; class Magnoliopsida; order Fabales; family Fabaceae; genus Medicago; species Medicago sativa. The sequence continues at coordinate 2,669,690 of NC_140751.1, read as the reverse complement.
AGAAATCGCCAGTTGTGTTACAACTTCGTCGTGTTTGATATTTTACAACTTACATTCACCAACTATGACATTATTAGGCTCTTTTTTGTTCTCTTTATTTTGTTGCTTTAATAGAATGCTAGCTTTTGCTCATTTGGATCTTGAAGCATTGTAAAAGATTAGAATCAAACCAAGAGAAAATGTAGCTGTTTTAATCAGTTATGATTTAAACAAAATTGTGGATTAATGTTGTATTTGCTTCTGGGAAATATTCAGTCCTATTAAGGTTGAGTGATGTAAACCATTGTCTTCCAATGGCAATAGAATGCACTTGTGTTTGCCAAAGTGGATGTCTTTGTTGGACCTTGCAACTTCCAATCCCATAAAATACATTTTGAGACTTTCAAGAACTTTCAACCTTACTGTATGATTCAATTTGATTGCTGCCTTCATAATCACTGATGGAAAGTTTGGTTTGATGTATACCAAAGCTGGCATCAACCTTTAAATATGTTCTGAGATTTCATCTATAATCAATTTGATGTTTTCCACCTAGATGTGGTACAACAGCTCAATGATCTCCTTTACTTTCTTCTTCTTTTAATTATTTTTTATTGAGTATATTAATCAAAAGATTATGTCAAAAATAGTATAAAAAATAGAAGATTCATTGATAAATAAAGGTCAAATGCATCTAAAGGTCCTTTAAGTTTTTCATTTTTCCCAAAGTGGTCCTTTAAGTTTCAAAAGTCTCAAATAAGTCCTTTTAGTTTTTGAATCGTTTCAAACAAATCCTATTGTAGATAGCATAGTTGGTAATTGCTTCCTTGAACTCATCTTTGGTATCAAATCTGGCTCCTAACACCCACTTAAAATTAGTCATCTTTTTAGGCATGGCAAATGGTAGATAATGCTTTTTGTTGCTATCATCTGAATCATCACCATTATCCTCTAAAAGGACTTGTTTGAAACGATTCAAAAACTAAAAGAACTTGTTTGAGACTTTTGAAACTTAAAGGACTTGTTTGGGACTTTTGAAACTTAAAGGACGACTTTGAGAAAAACGAAAAACTTAAAGGACCTTTATATGCATTTGACCATAAATAAAATACTATATAATTGACTTTTCTTTATATATTAATAATAAATAAAATACTATATATTTAGAATGTGAAGTAACCTTTGAAACTCATTTCACTTTATTATTATTATTATTATTTGCAACAAGTGAACAAACAATGCAGGCTCGCCGGAGAAGCTCTGTCCTGCCACCGGCGGCGGAGAAAGATTTCAAACATTTTATGAAAGCCATACTTCCCTCACCCATTCATGGCACTCAATTAGTAAGTTTATGTTTCTGTCTTTCTTTTGAGTTGTTTTTCTGCCTATAGATGTTTATGTCTCAAATAGTAGTGTTTTTTCTGGCTTGTTTTGTACTATTATATATGCATGCATGCATGTCAATCAAATATTATTATTAATTTTATAAAATCATTAAATGTGTTTGTGCTGAAACTCTCTTTGCCATTGCTTTTGTGAATCTGGTTTAGATGCTTTGTGACTCTTTTGTGTGTGCTTGCATGTTGTGTTGATCACTTGTTCTGTTTAGTGTTTCTTTCATTCAAAGGTTGTCAAAATTGATTTTTAATCTCTTATTGAGAGTTAGTTTAGTGTATGTTTGGTTTCACTTTTGGATAAGGCAAAATTGATTCTAGAGATGTGAAATTGATTTTGACAATATCTTTGCATGTGTTTGAGTAGAATTGATTTTGTCTCCTTAATTGTTTTTAATATGAAGCTAGAATTAGGAATTTTTGTCTCTACATATGTTTGATTTCATTCCCATAGTTGAATTGAAAGTGACTACATGGTGGTACATACTTAGTTGAATCAGAAGTGACTTGATTACATTCTTAGTTTAATTTGTGAATTGTGGGTAGCTTGTTTTGTGCTTCCTCGAAAGTCTCTTTATGATTTTTTTTTTTTTTTTTTTTTTTTTTTTTTTGAATCGGCAAATTATTATTAACCAACAAGCTCGTGCAAGGTGCACTAATAAGCTTGGGTAGGAAAAAAACAAATACAAGGGGAAATCGGTTGCCGCTATAAATTGGCTCGAACAAAAACCCCATAAAAACCACCCAAATAACAAGGCCTCGGACATTGAGGCTGAAATATACCTTCATAACGAAGCATACAACCGCATCAAGTCCGAAGACACCCAAAAACACCAACTGCCAAAAACCAGCAAGCGCAGCTGCTGACAGCAAGCGCATAACAGTCCCTGCAGGCCCAAAAAACACCCTGTCCACCACAACCAGCAAGCGCATATCAGTCCCTGCAGGCCCAAAAAACTACCGCAAAGCCAGCAGAAAAATCCTGAATAAAGAGGTCCAGAGAAACCAGCAGCAAAACATGGAATAGCAGCCTAAATAGCAGCTGCACAGCACCCAGACCACACTATATACCTCCCAAAAACAAAGCATCTGTGCACTGCCACCAAACCAAAAACTGCAATGGACAAACCATATAGACATACTCAACTAATGGTACAAAAACACCATAATGGACACCCAGCTACTTCCTCAAAAGACACTCTTGAGGATTCCAATTCCATTCATAATATAGACAAATTTGCATATTAAGCTTAGACAAGCTCCACCGCCACGAGTTGACCAAAATTTCCGACAAAATATCATCCACATGTTTGGCCTCATTCCGGAAAATCATATGATTCCTCGCTTGCCAAATAGCCCAAATAGTTGCATGCCAAATAATCCACAAACCTTTGCGAATTCTCTTGCTTCTTCCTTCATTGCTCCAACATTCCCAATGCACAAACAAATTTGGAGGCGTAATAAAAGAGAAACCAAGCCATCTCATAACTCTTACCCACACCACGGTCGAAACATTACAATGAAGGAAAAGATGATTAGCCGATTCTTCCACTATCCCACATAAACCACACCTAGAGGACACCTCCGGAGATAAGCAATTGCGCCTCGCAAGATTTGTTCTAGTAGGGATCCTGTCAAGAAGAAGTTTCCAAGAGAAGGCAACCACTTTCAAAGGTGCTTTACTATCCCAAATAGACTCCAACACCCTCAACTCTTCCTCACTCCACTCCACCTCACCCATCAACAACCTCTCCAACTTCACATAACAAGACTTAACCGAGAATACCCCCTCTTCCTCCAAATTCCAAACCCATTTATCGGGATGATTCCCCCACCTATATCCCTCCAAATCCTCCGTCAAACTAAGTAAAAGTTCTTCTTCCCAAACAAAAAGAGGCCTTCGCCACTCGAAGAACCAACCACCTCCACCTCCACCATGTTGCCTACATTCCTCCACCGAAGCATCTTTATTATTTGCAATCGCAAATAGTCTTGGATATTTTTGGCTAAAGGGGATAGCCTCCCTCCAAGGATCCTTCCAAAAACTAGTATCATTTCCAATCCCCACTTTCCTTATGACTTCCACATTAAACCACCTCTCCCCTCCCCCCTCCTCCAAATGGACAATATCCTTCCACCATCTTGACATGAAGTTCGGCCAAGAACCCACACCTTCTACCAACAAATTCCTCACCCGAGTGCCATACTTCTCTATAAGAACATCTTTCCACAAACCCTCCTCGCCTTGTATCAATCTCCATCTCCACTTTGCCAACAAACTCAAATTTACCAATCTAATATCCCTCACACCTAATCCGCCCTTACTTCGAGATTGACACACCACCCGCCACTTAACCCAACAAAGCTTCCTTCCTCCCCTTGGCCCACCCCACAAAAAATCACGTTGAATTTTTACCAACCTCCTCCAAACCTTATTAGGCATTTTAAGAAAGGATAAATAAAAAATAGGAATTGCATTTATCACCGCATTAAGAAGGACAATGCGGCCCCCGAGACTCACATACTTATTACCCCAAGAATTAAGTTTCCGAGATAAATGCTCCAAAAGAGGCTCCCACGTAGAAATCTTCAAAGAATTAGCACCCACCGGCAACCCCAAATACTTGAAAGGCACCACCCCTTCACTACAATTCAAGAAATCACATGCCATAGACATGAACTCCGGAGGCACATTTATCCCCATCAAACAACTCTTGTAAAAATTGACTTTGAGACCCGAAGCCATCTCAAAACCTCTCAACAAAGCCTTAAGAGTCCAAAGATTATCCACCGATGCTTCTCCTATGCATAAAGTATCATCCGCATATTGGAGATGAGAAATTTCCATTCCATCATTATTGATTTTAAATCCCTTAAACAAATTCCGCCTCACGGCATTCCTCATCACTCCACTAAATCCCTCCGCCACCAAAAGGAATAAAAAAGGTGCTAGAGGATCACCTTGCTTCAACCCTCTTTGAATATCAATTTCAACCGTCGGACTACCATTAACAAGGATGGACATACTTCCTCCAAAAATACACGCCTTCATCCACGCCACCCACTTATCACACATCCCCACTCTCCTCATCATATACTCCAAAAATCCCCAATCAACCGAATCATATGCTTTTTCAAAATCAACCTTTAAGATCAAGCATTGACGTTTCACTCTCCTCGCATAATCCACAATCTCATTTGCAACCACCACACCATCCACCAAATTGCGACCTTTAAGAAACGCCGATTGGGATTGAGAGATAATAGAATTCATCACCCCGGAAAGTCTTCTAGCCAAAACCTTTGAAAGCATTTTGTAAAGTGTACCTAATAAGGATATAGGCCTAAAATCCTTCAAAGCAAGAGGAGAAGATACCTTTGGAATTAACGCCACAAAGTACGAAAGAATACTTTTAGGTACCACCTCGTTTGCATGAAATTGATCAAACATAATACGAACCTCATTCTTCATTAAGTACCAAAACTCCTTCACAAAAGCGAAATTAAAACCATCCGGCCCCGGGCTTTTATTTCCATCACTCTCCCTAACCACCAATTCAATTTCCAACATCGTAAACGGAGCCACCAACCTTCCGTTTTCCCCTTCGGAGAGAGTGCTAAAAGTTACCCCATCAAGCTTCGGTCGATCCCAATATGTTGTGGAAACATGCTCGGTAAAATAATCCACCACCGCCTTACGCACCTCATAAGGGGATTCCACCCATCCATCATTAACCTTTAACGCCTTAATCATATTCTTATTAGATCTCAACTTTACACATCTATGAAAGAATTTTGAATTTGCATCTCCCTCCCGCAACCACTTTGATCTAGATCTTTGGACCGTTAAAGCCCTTTTCGCCTTTAAAATTCTCCACATCTCACCAAACATGGCTTTTCTTCTTTGCACCTCCTCACCACTCAACACACTACCCTCCCCTTTCACATCCAAATCCGCAATAGCCTCCACCAAAATATCCAACCTCCCATCCATACCGCCGTATTCCCCCTTGTGCCACTCCTTCAAATGGAATTTTAACAACTTTAATTTTTCTTTTAACACAAAACCCATCCAACCTTCACAATTGCAACTCCTCCACTTCCCCTCCACAACACCTTTAAATTTTTTATTATCCAACCAAAAGTTGTTGAATCTAAAAGGTCTTGGTCCCCAATCCCACCCACCAATTTTTAGAAGCAATGGACAATGATCCGATACATCACGAGGGAGAACCCATAGAGACGAAGGCCCCCAAAGTTGATTCCACTCTTCCGAAACAAGGACTCTATCAATCCTACTCATCGCTATCCCATTTGGGTGGTACCAAGTATGCCTACGGCCCAATAAATTCAAATCATCCAACTCCACATCCCTCAAGAAACCATTGAATAAATTACACTCCAAAATTTGAGATGATGACCCCCCCACATTAACACCTCTTCGCTCATCCCCATGACGAACCGCATTAAAGTCGCCTAAAATACACCATGCTCCATCCCCCAAACTCCTTCTAATCTCCACAAGACTATCCCACAACCTCTTCTTATCCTCCAAGTTACATTTTGAATATACATTAACCACAAAACATCTTCTACGATGGACTCCCCACTCCAAACAAACACACACAAAACCTTCCCCCACTAAGGTGAAAATAATACTAGAATCACATTTATTCCATAAAGATAAAATGCCGCCACTATTACCTTCCGATGGAAGAAACGCCCACTCACAATCTTCGCTTCCCCATAAACTATAGCAAAGCGCCGGCGTGATAACCTCCATTTTTGTTTCTTGAATTGCAATAAAATCAACCTTATGAATCCTAATCAACTCTCGAATTTTATTTTTCTTCAAAACTCCACCAAGCCCTCTAATATTGAAGGTTGTAATGATCATAACACACCATCTTCATTCTCCCTAGCAAACTTATTTTGCTCATCAATTTTTTCCATAATCACAAGTTTTTTCACCACCTTACCATCCTCCATGGTAAAAGAATACCCCGCTTCCTTTTCAATATCGAGTAACCGAGACGCCTCTAACTCCTCCATCATCACATCCCCATTCCCACATAATTGTGTCTCCGGAACGAAGGAATCATGCTCCACCACAATATGGCGCAAACCGGACTCCCCCATCATTAAGCATCGCCTCCCTTCCACTTCACCCCCTTCAACTTCGGCTTCCACCATAAGCCTACTCCTCTCCTGAGGTTCTCCTGTCTCAAGGCCTGTCTTCAACCTCCTTTTCTTCTTCCCACTTCTCACACCTTCTATCACTTGAATACACTTAGGAACCCCCAATTGATTGTGTTGATTTTTCCCCACCTTAATTCTCTGTTTCTCTTTCCTCCTCTGCTTCTTGAGCCTTTGATCTTCCCCTAAATTATCAATCGAATCACTATACTCTGAGATATCTGTATCCTCCAAATGAAATCTAGTGTGTCTGTTTGCTCTTCCCACCCCCACAGCATTTGAAACCGCAAGCAATAGTTGAGAATTTGTCAAATTCTCATAGTGGGCCGGTTCAGGAACAGCATCCAGCCCAAACACCATCTCAGCTGGACCCGCTTGAGCCACCTCATCACACACCAAAAGCTGGCTCTTCTCTCCCACTTGCCCCGCATGCGCGTCCCCTACACATCCGTCCATATCCTGCTGATTTTGTAGCGCGTGCTCCACCAACAGGTCCACGTGAGTTTGTCTACCTTCACTCTCCTGAACATCCACATGAAGTTGACCCACCACATCAAGCCTTTCTTCAGTCTCTCTCTCCTGTACATCCAGCTGACCCACATCAGGCCCCCCCACCTCCAACGCCACATGCTCAACAGCTATTGGTCCATTTGAATTAATATCCCCCAAATTATGACATTTTGATGTATTATCCAGAAAGTTTCCTGCAACTCCCCCCTTTTGTTCTTCTGCAACACCCCTAGTACTGAAATTCGCCCCCCCTAGGTGTACTTCATCTGCAGATTCTGATGAACCATCCTCCTCATCTGCAAAGTCCCCATCATCCTCCCTGTCCCACCCTCTCACCTCAGAACCACCGTCCTCCACCTCTTGCAACGGTTGAAGCCGCCGTCGGACTGCTGGAGAACTCCCTTCCTCCACCACCCAGAGATTAAACTTCGCCCCTACCACCTTAATCATCAAACATTCATCAATCCACCACATTTTGTTCGTTCTCACTTGGATCCTCGCAAAATCCAGTCTATTTCTGCAAATCGTATCCTCGTCAAAATCAAGAAACACACCAAAACTTCCTCCTATTTTCTTCAACACACTTTCTTCCCAAATATGCAGTGGGATCCCAAACACCTTCAACCAAGTTTTCCTCTCTTTCCCCATAACATTAGGTGTCCATCTTTGAACTTCAATGAACGTTGCCTCCCACCATTGTTGATGCCGCTTCTGGACCCTTTCAATCTCCCCTGACAGCAATGGCTTCAGTAGCACCATATCCTCCCCCATCGGAATCACTTTGATGCTATTGACTCCTTGTAGACATAGGCTCTCTTGGACAGAATAACCTTCTTTGTTGAACCTCAGTCTTCCCACTGAGCAACCCTCCAGTTCCGTCAAAAGATCCTCATCCGGTAACACCTCCAAAACTCGATCAGGGCCTTTGACCGGAAGAACAGCATCTTTGAACGAGAAACCTTCCTTCACTTTAGCTTCCGATATCACCGCTCTTGGCCTCGTCTCCTTCTTCTGTTCCCCTGCCTTCTCTTGGACTCGGTCGAAACGCGCACGGTTCACCTTCAGTTTGATATCACCCATCCACACCTCCTCTAGCCGTCTGGTCAAGTCCTCCTCATTCCTCACCTCTGTGAATTTAACGAAGCCGAAACGTCGACCCCATTTGTCTAATTTTTTCGGAACAAAAACTTCTCGAACACATCCATACGAAGCAAATAGTTTCCTCAACTCGGACGTAGTTGCCTTCTCCGGAAATTTGGTAAAAAAGAACGGAGTTGTGTTTTGGTCAAGATCCCGGTAGGAAATGTTTGTCCTCGTCGGACCACCAGTTGGTGGTTGGTTCTGACTCTGTATACCTTTCCCTCTGTTGTCTCTCTTTGTGTCCCTGTTTGCCCCTTCCCCCCCAAGAGTTTCTCTCACTACACTCTCTCTCATCATGTTTAATTCTAAAGTCTCTTTATGATTGTTTGGGGAATCTGTTTGAAATGCTTTGTGACTCTTTTGCATGATTCGATTTCGACATTCAGTGCTCTCTCTATTCAAGATGATGACCTGTTCTGTTTAAGGTTTATCCTTCCTTTTTCTACTAAGTTTACTTATCTTCGTTTGGTTCTATGGCGACAAAAATTTTGAACAAATTGAAGAAAAGTGAGCTGACTCTTAATTAATTGAACCAAATCGAAACTAGGAGCAATAGAAGTAAACCAATTATGTAAATCTCAAATGTGTCAGCCCTCCTCTAAAATTTGGTCCTATACTATAACGGATGAACTGTTATCACTGCAGAGAATTCCAGATGAGTTTATAACAAGATTTGGACATGAACTCAAGAATGTTGCTACAATTACTGTTCCTGATGGTCGTGATTGGGAAATGGAACTGAAGAAATGCGGCAACGACGTTTACTTTTGTAACAAATGGCAACAGTTTGCAGAATACTATTCTATAGGGTATGGTTCCTTCCTGTGTTTCAAATATGAAGGGGATTCAAAGTTTAGTGTCATTATATTTGATGTAACTTCTGTTGAGATTTGCTATCCATTCAAAACTCAAAGTACAAATGGAGAAACAAACACAAAGTGTCATAGTCGTAGAAAAAGGTCCAAGGTTGAAACAAGTGAGAGTCATGAGAAAAAGGGCAAAAGCATGTCTAAACATGCTTCTGAAAGAGCAAAGGAAGCTGCCAAAGAATTTAATCCAAAAAACCCTTATTTTTGTTCCAAAATTCTAATGGGAAATTATGTGGTGAGGATTTTACTTTAAAGCAAATGTTGAGTTTTTTATTTATGTTATCACTTTAATGATCTCTCATTTAATGTGCAGTATGTTAATGCTGGTTTTGCTTCAAAGCATCTGAATCTAAATGTTCCTGTAAAGCTCCAAAATTCTGAGGGAGAGCATTGGGAAGTTTCTTGTGCAATGCATGATGCCAAATCATCATCATCTGCAATGATAATATCAAGGGGATTTACTATATTTCAAAGGGGCAACAATCTGTCTTATGGAGATTATTGTGTGTTTGAGCTGATCAATAAGAAGCCGGATGTGCTAAAAGTCACAATGTTTCGTGTGATTGACTATTGCGATTAATATCTTATCTATCTATCCTCTCCACTTTGATGATGAATGAGACATGATGATTCACGTTACACGTTGTTTTGGTATTTGATATTTACATGGATCACACCAACTAGTAATAGGCACTTGTGTATTCTATGTTTCATTGCTATATTGGGATGTTTTTTCTTTTTGGATAGTGCAGAAAATTAGAACCCTACGAGAAGCTTGAGAAATTGTTGGACTAGCTAGGATCGTCATCAAACTTAGATGACTGAGAAATTGTTGGACTTGTGTATTCTATATTTGATATTTGGATAGTGACAATGATTTAATGGAGATAAAAGCATCGTCTTTAAATAGTAATACAATGTACTTTAATTTGTTGGACTTTGTAATTTCCAATCCCATAAGATACTTGAGACTTTCAAGAACTTTCAATTTTATTGTATCATGATTCAACATGCTTGAGCAGAAATGGATAGGTGAATCAGGAAGTAATTAGTTTGGCTAGAGAGAAAAATGTTTTTTTTTTTTTTTTTTTTTTTGAGAATTCATCTAGTAACCAACTTTCTGTTCTCCACCTGGATGTGGAACAGGTACAACGTCCTAATCATTGTTGGCATCAACTAGAGATACATTTTTTTCTCCATTCCATGAATTATTTGTGATAAAATTGGGGCATCGACCTAGAAATATTGTGAGGGTTCAATGGCTGGCATGGTGATGAAAAGAGTTTGGCAAAAGAGCTATACGTTTGTTTATGTACAGAGAAAAATTGTATTAAGTTTAAACGAATTAATTTTCTAAAATTGAGTTGAAGGTAAGATGATTTAAGTTTAAACACATGTAAAAATGGATGGAACAAAATAGTTTAGTGTAAAAATGAATTCCAAAATTAGAAGTAACAATATCTAACTTTAAGTGAATCAAATCTGGAGATAAAATCAATTTCGCAAAGAAACCAAACATTACAAAATCAATTCTCGATCTCTAGAATCAATTTTGGGTCATCCAAAAGTATAACCAAAAAACTTATTAGTAACGCACAATTTGAACACGGATCAATCTAGTTTCTAACAAAAAAATAATACACAAAATAATCCCAATCAATTTTATAGAAGAGACAAATTACTCCCTCCATTAAATTTGACAATTTAGTGTTAATATTTTCGATAAAAGTGATGATACGCCCGCTAGATGTATATACAAACATTCAAACATAAATTTCAATCTTTTTATGGGTTGGTAGCTAGCTTTGGTATGAACTAAGAATTTAAGTCCAGAGAATGAAAAAGAGATAAAGTCTTTCATGAACACATACCTAAATCAATATTATTTGTACACACTCATATTTTTTTTTATCAAAGCAATAAAATATAAAAGCAAAAGAATCCTGAACCAATACATCAGAGTCACATAGTGTAAAACCTATGAAAAGAGAAACCGATCTATCCCAAGAAAGGGAATGTCCTAAGGAACGAGGTGTTAAAGACAACCAATGTATAGAAAAATTAGTCAAAAGTATGACCATTCTTGGCCAAACAACGACTAAAAGATTACTCTCTATAAGAAAATTTGAACAAAAGTATTGGTATTCCCAAATATTCTGTTGCAAATGAACCAACTATTATGTATCTGTCAAGGCGGCTTTGGAGGTACCTTTTTGGGCACGAGTCCTCATTCCGGCTGAGTTAAAATTAGAAGGCTTCACTTTGCTCACCTGTTTCTTCTTCTTCTTCTTCTTTCTCTCTGTCATAGTGCTTTCAGATAGACTTGGATAGTCTTCCATCTCAAGCCACTGGTCATGGCTGAGAGTGTCCTCCATCTCCTCTTCTACCTCATCCCCCCAAAATTTGGACACATTCACATGAAATCATCAAAATTAAACAAAAATAATTAATCACATCAATTGACATTATTTAATTTTGTTGATTTTATGTGAATGTGCCTAAAGAATATTGATTTAGGTACATGATCATAAAAGACTATGTAATGTTCTGAAATATAAATAAGTAACTCTCCCTCTGGTCAAATTTATAAGAAATATTTGACTTTTTTGATTCATTGCATAAATGATGTATTTAGTCTATATTCTATACCAAATACATTAATTAATTAATAAATCTAAAAATCAACTTTTTCTTATAAATAGGACCGGATGGAGTAGTTGTTTAATTATATTTCTTATTTTTTATTTTTAGACAATTTTTATTTTTGTACTGGTTTCCTCTCTTCTTTTTATTTTTTCTCAAATTTTATTATATTATATGAATCAATCATAAGATTGTGTGAAAAATAGAAAGAAAATAAAAATGAGAATAGTAAGATTGAAATTCTGAACATATCATCATTGCCTCTGTCTTTCTTCTCAAAATAGTAAATTCTGAACAACATCAACATCACTGTCTCCTCACATCACTACATATTTAATACTCCCTCCGTTCCTTTATAACTGTCACTTTTACAGAATTTTTTTGTTTCTAATTAACTGTCACTTTCAAAGTTCAATGTAACATTAAATGTTGTTTTTTCTATTATGCCCTTAGTAATTTATTGGAGAGAGAGAAATATATGAAATATGATTAAGGATATTATAGGCAAAACATAAGTTATTGTATCAAAAGTAGTGAAATACATTTAGTGTCTTGGTTTGTGTAAAAAGTTAAAATGTGACAATTAAAAAGGAACAGAGGGAGTATATTTACAATGTAAAGTGCTAAACTAACTGAATACTTATTAAACTTTCAACACATTTCTTTCGGTATATATATCACTTATATTATCACATCACATTTGCAACAAACAAAGAAACAATGAAGACTCGCCGGAGAAGATGTGTTCCGTCGCCGGAGCCGGAGAAAGATTCAAAACATTTTATGAAATACATACTTCCCCCTCCTGATCATACAAAAGAGATAGTATGTTTCAGTTTCATTTTCTATCTCTATCTCTCTTTTCATATTATCAGTTACTATTAGTTTAACTGTGAAATTTTGAGGATATGATGATCAGCTTTACTAACTACACCTCTCTGTATACACTAACTTACTTGCTACTTTTATTATGTATTCATCTCAATAATCATGTATTTTTTTATTATTAATCATCAAATGTGCTTGTCACTATTTTGCTTCTTTGGACATTCATTTTCATTCTAAGGTTGTAAAAATAATGAATTCAACAATATATTTTAGGCTATAAATTATATTTCGAGTTTGAAAACTTCTAATCTTAGTTTCAACTTTGAATTTAGCTGAAACTCTTTATGAGATTAATTACTTAAATTAATTGTAGAAATATCATAAACTTTGAAGTTTAGTGACCTGTAGTGTAATAGATGAGTTCCTATCACTGCAGGGAATTCCAGATGAGTTTATAACAAGATATGGGAATGAACTCGACAATGTTGCTACAATTACTGTTCCCGATGGTTGTGATTGGGATATTGAACTAAAGAAATGTGGCAGTGAAGTTTTCTTTTGCAACAATTGGCAACAGTTTGTAGAATACTATTCCATTTATTATGGTTGTTACTTAGATTTCAAGTATGAAGGAAATTCAAAGTTTAATGTTGTTATATATGATGCAACTTCTGTTGAGATTTCTTATCCATTCCAAACTCGGAGGAGGACTAATGGAGAACCAAACATAAACTGTCCGAGCTCTGCTTCCAAAAGATCAAAGGATATTACTTGTGGAAGCAACCCAATAAACACTTCTTTTCGTTCCAAAGCCAGCCACTATGCAGTGAGGATTTTACTTTATAGTATTTGGTTTTGTAGTTAATATTTGAGTTACATTTATGATGCGGCTTAAATTGATTGCTCCTCCATTGTGTAGTATGTTCCTAGTGAATTTGCTAAGGAGCATCTGAAGCCAAATGTTCCGTTCATGCTTCAAAATTCTCAAGGAAAGCAGTGGGAAGTTTCTGGTGTATTGGATAGACCAGGAAAACCAGCAATGCGAATAACTAATGGAATCCGTAGATTTCTTAGGGAAAACAAGTTATCAGATGGAGTTACTCTTTACTTTAAGCTGATCAAGAGGAAGCCTGTTGTGGTGTTACAAGTTACAACGTTTCGCACGGTAAAAAGTTGTTTCACATTTGTTTGTTCATCGATTCTATTTTCATTTTAACACTTTTTCCTTCTAATATCTGAACTGATGTATTGTAATTCATATTATATAGGTAGTTTGGTTTTTTAGTTACTATTAGCTACCATCAATGAGCAATATGGACCAAGTGTATTTAGTAACAGAAGCCATGCAGTGCCAGTGAATAAAATAATTTGTATTCATTCTTTCTAATTTTTTAATTTCAAATACCCTAAGTGCGAGAGTGTGTTTTCTTTCGCAACATGAACCGGACCACTCACAAGTCACACCACATACGAGTTCATTATTCATTGTTTATAATTTGAATTGGTGATCTGAATGTGTGAAGCGTTAACGCATATCACTTATTGAATTGCAGGCGGAGAAGGAAGTTAGGGAATCCAAACATTTTAAGAAGGCCATACTTCCCTCGCCCATTCATGACAAAGAAATAGTAAAACTCTCTCTCTCTCTCTCTCCCTCTCGTAGTATAACTGATGAGTTATTTTATAATCAATTAAACAAGTGATGATAAATGCAGAGAATTCCAGAAGACTTTATAATAATGTTTGGGAATGAACTCAAGAATGTTGTTACAGTTACTGTTCTGGATGGTCTTATTTGGAAAATGGACTTGAAGAAATGTGGCGAGGATGTTTACTTTTGCAACAAATGGCAACAGTTTGCAGAATACTATTCTTTAAGATACGGTTGTTTCCTGTCTTTCAAATACGAAGGGAATTCAAATTTTAGTGTTATTATATTTGATGTAACTTCTGTTGAGATTTGCTATCCATCAAAAACTCCAAGTACTAGTGGAGAAACAAACAATGAGTGTTCTAGGCCTGGGAAAAGGTCCAAGGTTGAAACAAGTGAGAGTCAAGGAAATAAGGTCAAACACACGTCTAAAAATGCTTATAAAAGGGCAGAGGATGCTGCCAATGCATTCAACCCGAAAAACCCTCATTTTCGTTCAAAAATCACCACGGGAAGACATGCGGTGAGAATTTCACTTTCTAGTTTTTGGTTTAAAGTAAGTGTTGAGTTATTTATGTTGCCATTGAAATTGATCTTTCCTCCATTGTGCAGTATGTTCCTTATATATTTGCTCCACAATATCTGAAGCTAAATGTTCCTATAAAGCTCGTAAATTCTAATGGAGATGAGTGGGAAGTTTTTTGTGCATTAGCATATAAATCCAGATCATCAACGCATAAAGCCGAGTCATCAGCAATGCAAATAACGCAGGGATTTTCTCAATTTATAAGGCAGAACATTCTGTCATATGGTGACTATTGTGTGTTTGAGCTGATCCAGGAGAGTCCAGTTGTGCTAAAAGTCACGATATTTCGTGTGGTTGACTATTGCGATTAACAAATCATGTACCCTCCCTACTATAAATAATGAATCATGATGTTGCCTGCTACATGTGGTAATATTCTGTGTTTGACTGCTGTAATGGGTTTTTCTGCTTGTTGGATCATGAAACAGCAGAGAAGATTAGAATCCTATAAGCAGGTTTAGGAATTGTTGGACTAGGAGTGTCTTCAAACTTAAATGACTGTTTATTTTTATTGCTATATTTATGGATGCTTTTGTGCTCTTTTGGATCTTGATATAATTTAAAGAGAAATGCTAGCAACACTCTCTTTTGAGCACTCTCTCTAGCACTCACTCTTTTATTGGGTCAAATCATTGTAGGACTAACACTTTGGAAATGGAACCCACATAAAGTGGTGGGACATACATTGATTTCACCCAATAAAAGAGTGAGTGCTAGAGAGAGTGCACAAAAGAGAGTGTTGCTAGCATTCCTCTAATTTAAATGTTTTGAACCCAACCAAGAGAAAATCTAAGTACTGAATTAAATTATGATTTAAGTAAATTTGTGAATGTTGTAATTGCTTTGGGGAAGTATTCAGTCTATTAAGTTGAGTGATAAGGTTCACTTAAGCAAATTTGTTCTTTTGCAATATGAAAGGTGATGTTGAAGGGGATATTAAACAATGCTCATGAAGTCTTAAAGATAGGTTATGGTGTTAATTACAAGAGTTTGAAAGGGGTGTCAACACTCAATAGTGGCTGCTGAAGAGCAATGAGTTAGACCTAGTGAGTTGAGTACCACGGGTTCACCACGATCCGAGAAAGTTTCAAGGTTCGGAAAATTTACATATTATTTAATAACAAAGTCCTCGTATCAACAACATGAATAATTCAAATCTAGGTCTTTGTAAGATCTTAGTTTGGATTTGTTCGAATTTTATGAGAAAATATTTTAAAAAGTCAAACCAAGGCAAACCATTATCAATGAGACATTGTTTAATATAAAATCTCTATAATCAGTGATTTTTTTTTTTTTACATTTTATAGGGTTAGTTTTAATTTTTTTTAAATGTCAATAGCATTAAACCGGACCAAACAAACATATGCTTCATCCATTTGATTTGAGATTTTATGAGAAATATTACAAAATTCGAATAAAAAAAGATCTATTTTTATTTGATTCTCACATGTTTCACTTTCATTGTTTAGAATTATTGAATAACTTTAAAAATTTAATCACTTAATTAATTTAATTTATTTAATCAATTGAATCTATTATAAATTCAAATTAAATTTTCAGAGTCCACAATTTTTTTATATACTAAAATTTAGATTATTAGTAACACACATTATGCATGGTCATGGGAAACCATTAACATAACATTGATAATTTACAATAACATTTATATACATCCTATCAATTATGGAATTCCAGCCTATAACCCGTATTACAACTAGTATGAACAGAAGGTCTAACTATATGTTTCAACTACAATTGTTTTTTGATGAAAAAAATACCACAATTGTTTTCTCAGACTCTGAATTAATCATGCATAACAATATATTTCAGAATTCCTTAAAAAAATATATTTCAGAATTAATGTTTGAGTGAGATGCAAATTAAACATTTAAATTTAAAAATTAAAGTTTGAATAAAGTATATCTGTTATCTATAAATTTTGGGGAAGTTTTTGTTATTATAGTCATATTAGATTCAAATAATCAATATAGCCTCCGATTTGTGATTAATGTATTTCAAATTGTATAATTTGAAAGGATATTTGTGGACACGTTATAATAATAATAATAATAAATATTGGTTTAATAGTCTTAGTGGCTAGAATTTACCTCTTAAACTTTGTTTTTAAGTTTGAAAGGGAAATGAATGGAGGTTTTTGGATAAAACGAAAGAGTAACTAGAAAAAGTAGAAGACTTTGAAAGGATAGGATTTTAGGGTGTTTATTTTTCTTCATAATAAAAAAGCACCATCATTTGAGAAATTCAAAAATTATATTGGAGGAGGATTTTGGAAGGTTTATATGAATTTTTCAAATTTAATTCAATTCAATTTATGTTGTTATAATAATTTTTAAATTAAAAATATATTAATCATATACATTAATTTGTTATTTTTTTTAAAAAAATTCAAAATATAAAAGATTTCTCAATTTTGTTTATTATGACACATGAGCTCATAGACACAATAATATAAATTATATTAAGAGAAAATCTTACTATATTTTTGTTTATTCATTCATCAACTATATTGTTTTATTTATTCAAAAAAAAACTATATTGTTTTATTACCCTTTTCTCCTTGCTTCTACGTCTCTTCCCTCGTTTTTTATAGTCCTTTCCGTTTGTACCAAAAGAATTACTCTCATCCTTTCTTGTTCTTTTTCATTATATTATCAAGGTTTAATTACACTTTTGGTCCTCGCATTTTAAACAACTCACGAAATTGGTCCTGTCTTTTTTAAATCGAACAAAGTTGCCCCTATACTCCGTATTTTTTGCACTTTTGGTCTTTACCCCCATTTTAGCTCCCAAAAACGCTGATGTGTCACATTTTTTATGAGTTGGCAAAAAAAGTGAAGATGTGGCAAAAGACATGTGGAAAAACCAGTCTCCACGTCATCAAATAAATAAATAATTATTTAAAATTACAATTTAACTAAATTAATTTGCTTAAAATAAATAAAACTAAATTACAATAATCTTACTTCTCACCATCATCATCATCAACACCATCTTCTTCATCACTATCTTCAACCTCATTAACCTCAACAACATGATTCTCACCATAATCTCTATCTAATAACTTTTTTTTATTAATTTAAATTAGATCTAACTAATGACGATAATAAAATTTATGGGTTTAAGCCAAATTTTATCAAAACCAACATCATAATTGTATCTATTAATCTGGGTTTGATAAAATCCTTAAAAAAAAAAAAAAAACTCCTCAGCATCATCAACAACAAAACACCAGGACATTTCCACGCCCTCAATCATCTAGGTTAGCAAAAATCCTTAAAAAAAAACCTCCTTATCATCATCAACAACAACAACAAGTCAACTACACCAAATTTTAAAGAAGGAAAAACGTCATTTTTTTTAAAGAGGGAAGAACATAATTTTAGTTGCTCTAATTTTGTGATATTTTAGTTTTTTTTTTTGTCAACGTGATTTTTGTAATTTATTTTTCATTTCAGATTTTTCCAGGTTCAGTGTTTGTTGCTAAGGATGAATAGAGAGGAATGTGAGTACTATTATTTATTTTTAATTTCAGATTTTTATTTTTGATTTATTTTCTAATTGTTAATTTATATAAATGTGTTTTTTAATTAATAAAATATGATTTGCTTATATGTACAAGTGTTTTTCCACTTGTGATTTGCCACCTAAGTGCTTTATTGGACAACTCATCAAAAAATACGACACATTAGCATTTTTGGAAGCTAAAAGGGGGTAAGGACCAAAAGTGCAAAAAATGATAGTATAGGGACAACTTTGTTCGATTTGAAAAAGACATGATCAATTTCATGAGTTGCTTAAAGAGTAGTGATATATGTACAATCATATGTGACAACTTTGATGACAATTTTCATTTCCTCTCTTCTCATTGGTCCAAAACAATAGAGTGAGAAAAAGAAAGAGAGAAAATAAGAATATGATGTGAGTATGAAAGAGAAAGTTGTCAAAAAATTGTAATAAAATGGTTGTACAAATATCATTTCTCTTGGTTAAAATGCGATGACCAAAAATGTAATTAAGACTATTATCAATTGTCCTCTGATTTTTATTTTCTTTTTATAATGAATCATCAAGAAGAAAGGAAATAAATGATGTCATTTTTCTCTAATGTTTCTTTTCTTTCTTCGGCTTTGCATTGCGTGTTGCGTAAATTCTGAAACACAGTGTCTAGTCGCATCACATCATCACCATCACACTATATGCTAGTTGACCATTTTATTTTTAAAGATAGTTAACCATTTTTTATAAAGGGTTTTGCTACAAGACACCTTTTATGAAAGTGGCTTTTAGCAAGTTATTCTACGAGCATTTGTTAAAAGACACCAATTAATTTTTATGAAGGTGTCTTTTAGCAAAGTTATAATTAAAAAGTGGAATCACACCTTCAAGTGTGGCTTGCTAAAAGACACATTCATAGGCGGCTTCTAACAAAACTTAAAATTAAGAAAAATATGTATTAATTTATTTTATTTTTTTTAACAAATCAAAATGAGATTTCAATATAACTACGATGATACATCCTGCACAAGGTGTGCAAAAAGAGTACCACCGCCAAATATTTACAAAATCACAGTGTCGTTGATGCAAAAGCACCAAAAAAAAAAAAACAGAAACAAAGATTTATGAAGAACGAAGAAATAATTTTGATTGATATCAGTTAAAATCAATAACCTCTATCCATATTTTGTTGATGGGATAATGTAATTGTTTTTATAAGTTAAAAATGATGTTAACAAATGGTTTAAAGATATTTTTTAAAAGATCTAATAAAATAAAATTGCTAACGCCGTATTAGATTGTCTTTAAAAAGTTTAAATTAAAATATTATTCATTTAAAAAGCTTTTTAAGATATTTTCATTAAAAAGTTAAATATATCAATTTCTATTGCGATGAATACAAAAAAAAATTATGAAAAATTAGTATTAAAGTCTTTAAAAAGTAAAATTAGTACACCTATTACCATTTTCAATAACAAAAAAATCATCTTAGAAATATAGCTCAAATACTTTTAAAGGTAATATTTACACAAATTTCTACATTTAATTTTTTAAATAATGTTTTAACAATAATTGTTAACATTTTTCATAAATTAATAATGAGATGGTCATTTTGGTGATCGATGTCACTATAGTCTCTAAATGTGTCAAAACTACAAACAAGATTTTTAGTATTTCTTTTCTTAAAAAAACTATAGACTAAATTGAACAATAAAAAACATATTTGGTAACTAAATTGACTATCTAAAAACATATTTGATTATCAAAATGATTAATAAAAGAGATACATATGAATCATTTTACAATTTTGATACATTCAAATATCAATATAACAATGAATTACAGTTTCAAGGACTAACCAAAATGATAGTTTGGGAAAAGTTAATTAATAAATAATTTTTTTATTATAAATGATGATTTTTGTAACAAAAAAATTTAATTGTGTTATTGACCAATCTTACTCCTCCATTATAGTAGTTGTTACTTTTTAGTTTTTTTTTTTTTTTTTGAAGGAGGTTGTTACTTTTTAGTTGTTACCCAATTTTAGATAAAATGAAGTGTTAAAAGAGTTATTTGAAAAACATAAATGAGCAATAATTTCATGGTGTATGTTGTGTTGGTATTTGTTAATTTACATGGATTTGCGCCAACTAGCAATAATTTACATGGATCATGAAGCAGTGTAGAAGATTATAAACCTACTAGCAGGGGAATTATTACTAGACGGGTTGAAAATATTATATTTTACATGTTACCTGATGAAGTTGCAATCTAAGTTCAATGTGTTTAGAAATTTTATGGGATGTTAGATTAGGCTCTATTCCTCTATCTAAGTAGCATATATACTTAGTGGTTGAAATTGATTTTCAAAGGGTGATGCAAAAGTTGCCCTAATTGACATACATCTTGTGAGTTTAGTGGAAGAGTGGGCAACGAAAATAATTCCCTGTCCTTGTGTAGAGTTGAGGTGCTACAATGCAGAGAATATGTCATGTAAATGAAATGGCTTTGTGACAACAAATGTGATGACAGACCTGAAAATCATGATAAGTTACATTAACAAGCTAAGTAGCATTCTATGTTAGCAAGCATATCTTCAAACATGATTAGTATATTCTTTTGCTCAAGGGATTGGTCCATGCATGACTCCATTAAGCATTAATGAATGCATTCTTGAATGATGATTAATTTGTTTGAGGAAGGATGCATACATACATATACATATACCTTTGAGTTGTAAAAATTGGTTTGTAAACTAAAAAAAACTTATTTTATGTTCTCCAGGTTAATAAAGGCAGAATGCAGGTCAATTTCTTGTCCTTTGAAATTCAATTTTTCCCACTATGGTGTTCTATGATAATAATCCAGCAATTTAGAAGGAACCTAATCTAGCATTGATTGCAACTTCATCAGGCAACATGTAAAATTAGGATTCCATTATAATTTCACATATAAGTTTGAAGACATGTTTAGTCCAACAATTCCATAAGCTGCTGGTAAGGTTCTAATCTTCTACATTGCATCATGTTCCAAAAGCCAAAAACATCCCATTAAAGCAATACAAAGAAAAATACATAAGAGCCTATTACTTGTTGATGCAATCCAGGTAAATTATCAAATATCAAAACAAGATATAGCATGCAACATTATGTCTCATTCATCATCACAGTAGAGAGGATTTGCCGTAGTCAACCGCACGAAACATTGTGACTTTTAGCACAACCGGCTTCTCCTTGATCAACTCAAACACACAATAATCTCCATGTGTCAGATTGTTGTCCTTTACAAATTTCGGAAATCCCATTGTTATTTGCATTGAGAATGATTTGGGATTATACAATATACAATGAACTTTCCAATGCTTTCCTTGAGAATTTTGGAGTGCGATTGGAACATTTGGCATTAGATACTTTTGAGCAAATTTAGCAGTAACATTCTGCACAATAGATGAGTGATCAATTTAAGTGACAACATAAATAACTTAACTTTTACTTTAAGCCAAAAACTACAAAGTAAAATTCTCACCACAAGATTTCGCTTAGCAATTTTTGAACAAAAATAAGGGTTTTTTGGATTGAATTCATTGGCAGCAACCTCTGCACTTTTAAAAGCATGTCCAAACTTGATTTTGAGCTTTTTCACTTGACTGCCACTTGTTTCAACCCTGGAACTTTTCATAGGAGTAGGACACTGTGTGTTTGTTTCTCCATTGGTACTTAGAGTTTTGAGTGGATAGCAAATCTCAACCGAAGTTACATCAAATATAATAACACTAAACTTTGAATTTCCTTCGTATTTGAAAGATATGTAGCAACCATATCCTAACGAATAGTATTTTGCAAACTCTTGCCATTCGTTGCAAAAGAAAATGTCATTGTCGCGTTTCTTCAATCTCATTTTCCAATCACGACCATCAGGAACAGTAACTGTAGCAACATTCTTTAGTTCGTTCCCAAATCTTGTTATAAACTCATCTGGAATTTTCTGCAGTGATAACAGCCTATTGGTTATACTATAATACCAAACTTCAAAAGGAGGGTAACACGTTTGAGATTTCCCCAATTTGATGTTTTGAAGTAGTTTTTGAAGAGACAAAAATGATTCTAGACACCTAAATTTGATTTGGACACGTCTAAGTGCTCTCAAGTATAATTTTTTTTATTCTTATCATCGGGGATTTTTTTTTTTACTATTTAGCAGAAAGCAAAGAATAACAGTAACTCAAAACAGAAAGGGAAACTTACTATCTCTTTGTCTTGAATGGGCGAGGGAAGTATGGCCTTCTTAAAATGTTTCGATTCCCTTACTTCGTTTTCTGTCATTGACTGGGCACACCTTCCGCATGGAGGCTGCATTGCAATAAACAATAACTATTATCACTTTATCCATTAAGTTCACCAACAGTTCAGACATTAAAAGAAAAAACTGTGAAAGAAATTAGAATTGATGAATAAACAAATGTGAATGATTTTTTAACCGTGCAAATTGCTGCAACTTGTAGCACAACAACAGGCTTCCTCTTGATCAGCTCAAACACATATGTAACTCCCTCTAATAGATTGTTTTCCCTTGCAAATTTACTGAATCCACTCGTTATTCGCATTGATGAGTTTCCTTTTGTATTCGAAATACAATAAACTTCCCACTGCTTTCCTTGAGAGTTTTGGAGCATGAACGGAACCATTAGCATCAAATACTTTTTAGCAAAACCAGAAGGAACGTACTACAGAATGAAGGAGAGGTCAATTCAAACAACACCGTAAGTATATAACTCAAACATTAACTTTAAAAACCAAAAAACTAGAAAGTGAAATCCTCACCGCAAAAATGCCCTTGACGGATTTTGAATGAAAATAAGGGTTTTTTGGGTTGAATTCACTGGCAGCACAATTCACTCTTTTGGGATCAGAGTTAGGACCCTTTATGCTTTGATCTCCATTAGTACTTGGAGTTTTGAATGGATAAGAAATCTCAACAGAAGTTGTATCATATATAACAACATCAAACTTTGAATTCCCTTCATACTTGAAATCTAAAAAACAACCGTAACTGATGGAATAGTATTCTGCAAACTGTTGCCAATTGTTGCTAAGGAAAACGTGCTCGCCACATTTCGTCAGTCCCATTTCCCATTCACGACCATCAGGAACAAAAATGATAGCAACATTCTTGAGTTCATTCCCAAATCTATTTATAAACTCATCTGGAATTTGCTGCAGTGTTAACAGTTCATCAGTTTTACTACTTTAGGATCAATCAATCTTCAAAAGAGGGGTGACACATTTATGAGAATTCTACAATTTAAGTAACTACTCTCAAATAGAACTTCAGCTAAGTACATGTTTGAACTAATTTTTGTGGGAGGCAACATTGATTTTGGACACAAATTATTTACAAATTTGGGTAGCATTGCTTTTGACCCTAGAATATATCCTAAACCTGTTGCCCCGACTCGAAGAATATATCCTAACTTGTAGCCCTGACTCGAAGTTTTTTGCATCCAAACATGATCTGTATGCTCAAATTTATCGTTGATATCTTTATTTAGAAAATCTAATCAGATATAAGTCACTTTCAGTGTTAGCAACAATCATGTTGTGATGACGAGTCCGCGGAGAGGCTCCAATTTGTAGGTTTATAAAATGAGAATGACATGTCTTGAGATATGAAAATGATAAGGTCTCCATTAATCCAAAACACATAACACATACTCAATCAATCAGAGATTCAAAATAAAATTTTACAACATTATTACCAAACATACACTAATAATTAATAACAAATAACAATAATAATAATAATACTATTTGATTTACATGAAGCATAAAAATAAATATAAAACAATAGGACTAGCTACACACAAATATTTCCAAAATAAGTAGTATCAGCATTATATATTCCTCAAAGTTTCAGAGTTAGAGTGATATAATATCAAAAAAGAGAGATAGAAAATGAAACATACTATTTCTTTTGTATGATCTGGAGGAGGAAGTATGGCTTTCATAAAATGTTTGGAATCTTTCTCCGGTGCCGGTGACGGCGACGGAACACATCTTTGCCGGTGAGTCTTCATTGTTTCTTTGTTGAAGGTAATAATGTTAAGTCAAATGCAATATGTTTAAACTAAGTTTACTTTACGTTATGCATTTAGTTAGCATCAGTTCACAACATTATAATAAACAATAATCAAGCGATCAATGTGACCCTGACGTTACCAAAGGAACTGAGTTATCACCAAAATAGAAACAAGAAAATTGGAGGTATCTTATTCAAGGAAATTTTATTTAAGGGGTACTTAATTTTATTACCAAAATACACCGGGTTCTTTTAAGTTTAAGGTTTGTAATTTAAGTTATTTTGATCACACATAAATCTTTTTAAAGTTTGTAAATGTTTCTGATTTAGTGCTTCTACCACATCATCGTTTTTGTAATGTTTGGTTAACATAATGACTAAATCGGGAATGTTTACAAACTTAAAAGACTTATATATATGACCAAAATAACTTAAATGATCAATATGTTACAAACCTCAAACTTAAAGGACTTATGTGTGACCAAAATAACTTAAAACTAATCTATTACAAACCTCAAACTTAAAGGAGTCCTAGTGTAATTTAGCCCTTTTAAAGACTCGCGTACATGGGCCTAGCCTCTCATTGACAAGGGGTAGCCTTGACTACCCCAAAAAATATATTATTCTTCAATTGGTTGGTATAAATTTATATCTGGCTACTCCAAATAATAAACATTGAGCTATCCCAAACAAAATCATTTGTCGAAAATTGGTATAAATTAGAAAGTAAAAATATTATTACATGCTTAATAGATTTATTTATATTGGTTTGATACTTTCGATCTTAATAACAGGTATAGAGAAAACTTTTTCAACGGTATTAAGACAATAGACATAAACAAATTAAATGGAGATTGAGTTTCTTGCAAATAACCTATTTGTTAACATTGGAAAAGACATCGTTAATCTCTTTAGTAACGGTCAATTATAGATAAAATTGGCTCCTTGAAATGCATTTTACCCAAATTTTTTAAATAGTTATTGTCAATTTTTATCCTTTGTTGTTGCTTTAATTTACATTTCATATATGTAAAAATTATTGAGATTTTTTTTCTTGTATTGATTAATTTTCGGATTAAATTTGTTTTTTTTATCAACAACACTTTCGATTTTTAAGTTAAGTTTCTAAGATGTTGTTTGATTTTAGTCCTTAATTGTTTGTTAGAGATTAAATACAAGACTAAAAACACTCTTTTTTTTTTGTAAAATTTCAAAAAATCGAGATAAAAATTGAATAAATTTTTTGTAAGGACTGAACCTAAAAAATTATAATCTAAAAACATTTTTATCCTTAAATTTAATATATTTGTTTTAAGAACATTTTATTGTTCCTTTATAGTTGGCCCTAATCCCCCGAACCGGATATGGTTTTAATGACTAGTGAAATTCTTACCAAAGAGATTTAAAAAATAAACATTTGAAAGAAAAAATAAGTTAAAAAATATATTTGTTTTAAGAACATTTTATTGTTCCTTTATAGCTGGCCCTAATCCCCCGAACCGAATATGGTTTTAATGACTAGTGAAATTCTTACTAAAGAGATTTAAAAAATAAACATTTGAAAGAAAAAATAAGTTAAGAAATAAACATTTGAAAGAAAAAATAAGTTAAAAAATAAACATTTGAAAGTGATTTTTGTGGTAGTGTCCGGGGTTCATTTTTGTGGTAGTGTCCGGGGTTCGAACCCCGGACCTTAGTGTCCGGGGTTCATTTTTGTGGTAGTGTCCGGGGTTCGAACCCCGGACCTTGCATATATATATTAAGCAATTAAGCATTGTACTTACCAACTGAGCTAAGCTCACGTAACATTTGAAAATGATTTTAAAAACTACAAAAGAGATAATGTTAATTTTTTATAGTTTTACTAAAAGCGTTATTTTTAAAAATTGAGAAGATAGTTTAACGTTTTTATTGATCAATTATTATTATTATATTTATTGTCCTCGTAAGCTTAGCTCAGTTGATAGGACAAAGCATAATATATGCAGGCTTGAGGTTCGAACCCTGCCAACAAAAAAAAGATACTATTATATATATTTCTGATAACTCCTTTTTCTTCTTCCCTCCTTTTTATACTGGTTTCGTTTGGTTTCTTTTGTTTCTATTTTGGTGATACACATTTACTACTTTCTTTCACATTTTTGTCTCTGTTTCATTCACTTTTTTCTATGCCTTTGCTTTCTCTAACTTCTGAATCATAGTTTATATATGGTCACATCAGTGTCACATTGATTACTTCATTGTTATTTATAATACTGTCAAGAAGAGAAGTACAACTAAACTTAGTTTGAACACATTGCATTTGAGTTATCATTATTATTTGCAACAAACAAAACAATGAAGACTCGCCGGAGAAGATGTGTTCCGACACCGTCACCAGCACCGGAGAAAGATTCAAAACATTTTATGAAATGCATACTTCCCCCTCCAGATCACACAAAAGAAATAGTATGTTTCATTTTCTATCTCTCTCTTGAATACTAAACTCTTATTATAGATGAATATTCAAAATTTGTATAACTCTTTAACTTTGAGGATATAATGCTGCAAGTTTAAACCTCTCCTGTAAACTAAACTGTGTGTAGTACCTTGCTTTTATAATTTTATGCTTCATGTAAATCAAATATTGTTGCTGCTGTTATTTCTTATTATTGTTGTTAGTTGTTTTTATGTTTGGTTCTAAGTTTGTAAAATATGATTTTGAATCTTTGATTGATTGAGTCTGTGAGTTCAACATTTTCATTTCTCAAGACATGTCAATGTGAGTGATTTTATAGATAAAGCTAGAAATTGGAGATTCTCATCGTCGCGTGATTTTTGCTAATAAATCTTAACACAGACTAAGAGTGAGTTGAGTCGAA
The DNA here is from genome assembly GCF_051527215.1 of Medicago sativa. Classification (NCBI taxonomy): domain Eukaryota; kingdom Viridiplantae; phylum Streptophyta; class Magnoliopsida; order Fabales; family Fabaceae; genus Medicago; species Medicago sativa. The sequence continues at coordinate 2,642,442 of NC_140751.1, read as the reverse complement.
AGTGACTTATATTTGCTTCATAGTGATTTAAATAATAAATTTGAGCATAAAAATCATGTTTGATGGCGGAAAACTTTGAGTCACGGCAACAAGTTAGAATCTATTCTATAGTCAAAAGCAATGCTGCCTAAACGTGTCAATCAATTTCGTATCTGAAATCACTTTTGCCTCCCACAACAATGATTCCAAACATGTACTTAACTGAGACTCTGAATGAGGGTAGTTACTTAAACTGTAGAATTCTCATAAATGTGTCACCCCTCTTTTGAAGTTTGATTGATCCTATAGTAGTATAACTGATGAGCTGTTAACACTGCAGCGAATTCCAGACGAGTTTATAAAAAGATATGGGAACGAACTCAAGAATGTTGCTAAGATTACTGTTCCCGATGGTCGTGAATGGGAAATGGGACTGAAGAAATGTGGCGAACATGTTTTCCTTAGCAACAATTGGCAACAGTTTGTAGAATACTATTCTATTTATTATGGTTGTTATTTAGATTTCAAGTATGAAGGGTATTCAAAGTTTAATGTTGTTATATATGATACAACTTCTGTTGAGATTTCTTATCCATTCAAAACTTCAAGTACTAATGGTGAGAAAAACATAAAGGGTCCTAACTCTGCTTCCAGAAGAGCAAAATGTGCTGCCAGTGAATTCAACCCAAAAAACCCTTATTTTCGATCAAAATCCGTCAGGGGCTTTTATGCAGTAAGGATTTTACTTTCTGGTTTTTAAAGTTACGGTATGATTTATATTTATGGTGCCATTTGAATTGACCTCTCCTCCATTGTGCAGTATGTTCCTTCTAGTTTTGCTGAAAAGTATCTGACCCTAAAGGTTCCGTTCAAGCTCCAAAATTCACAAGGAAAGCAGTGGGAAGTTTATTGTGTATTGCATGAAAAAGGAAGATCACACATGCGAATAACGGGTGGATTTGGTAAATTTGCAAGGGAAAACAATCTATTAAAGGGAGTTAAATATGTGTTTGAGCTGATCAAGAGGAAGCCTGTTGTACTACTTGTTACAGCGATTTGCACGGTTAAAAAATCTTCGACATTTGTTTATTCATCAATTCTAATTTCTTTCAAAGTTTTTTCTTTTAGTGTCTGAACCGTTGGTGAACTTAATGCATAAAGTGATAATAGTTATTGCTTATTGCAATGCAGCCTCCACGGGGAATGTCTGCCCAGTCAATGACAGAAAAGGAAGTAAGGGAATCGAAACATTTTAAGAAGGCCATACTTCCCTCGCCCATTCATGACAAAGAGATAGTAAGTTTCCCTTTCTGTTGTGAGTTACTGTCATTTTTTGCTTTCAGCTAAATAGTAAAAAAGCATATGTGATTTGGTTTGAAGTTAATAACTCAAAACTGTGACTTTAGATTGTTAAAGACAAAATTTCCAAATACTACCTTTCAATTTAGAACTGAATCTAGGCAAAAACAATTCTACTTGAGAACACTCGAACATGTCCAAATCAAATGTATGTGTCTAGAATCATTTTTTTCCCTTGAAAAACTACCTTTAAACATCAAATTAGGGAAACCTCAAACATGTTACCCTCCTTTTGAAGTTCCGTATTATAGTATAACAGATGAGCTGTTATCACTGCAGAGAATTCCGGATGAGTTCATAACAAGATTTGGGAACGAACTCAAGAATGTTGCTACAATTACAGTTCCCGATGGTCGTGATTGGAAAATGAGATTGAAGAAACGCGACAATGACATTTTCTTTTACAACGAATGGCAGGAGTTTGCAAATTACTATTCGTTAGGATATGGTTGCTTTCTGTCTTTCAAATATGAAGGGAATTCAAAGTTTAGTGTTATTATATTTGATGTAACTTCGGTTGAGATTTGCTATCCACTCAAAAATCTAAGTACTAATGGAGAAACAAACACACAGTGTCCTACTTCTATGAAAAGTTCCAGGGTTGAAACAAGTGGCAGTCAAGGGAAAAAGCTCAAAATCATGTTTGAACATGCCTTTAAAAGTGCAGAGGATGCTGCCAATGAATTCAATCCAAAAAACCCTTACTTTTCTTCAAAAATTTCTAAGCGAAATCTTGTGGTGAGAATTTTACTTTGTAGTTTTTGGCTTAAAGTAAATGTTGAGTTATTTTTGTTGTCACTTAAATTGATCTCTCATCTATTGTGCAGAATGTTACTTCTAAATTTGCTAAAAAGTATCTAATGCCAAATGTTCCAATCGCACTCCAAAATTCTCAAGGAAAGCTGTGGAAAGTTCGTTGTAAATTCTATAATCCCAATTCATTCTCAATGCAAATAACAAGGGGATTTTCGAAATTTCTAAAGGACAACCATCTGACACATGGAGATTATTGTGTATTTGAGTTGATCAAGGAGAAGCCGGTTGTGCTAAAAGTCACAATGTTTCGTGCGGTTGACTACAGCAAATAACAGCTTATGTATTCTCTCTATTGTGATGATGAACGAGACATAATGTTGCATGCTATATCTTGCTTTGATATTTGATAATTTACCTGGATTGCATCAACCAGTAATAGGCTCTTATGTATTTTCCTTTGTATTGCTTTAATGGGATGTTTTTGGCTTTTGGAACATGATGCAATGTAGAAGATTAGAACCTTACCAGCAGCTTGATGAATTGTTGGACTAGACATGTCTTCAAACTTATATGTGAAATTATAATGGAATCCTAATTTTACATGTTGCCTGATGAAGTTGCAATCAATGTCCGATGTGTTACGATATTTGATTGGATGCTAGATTAGGTTCCATTGCTGGACTATTATCATAGAATACCATAGTGGGAAAATTGCTGCATTCTGACTCTATTAAAGTTTGAGCTACAATAGGGTGACACAAATTTCACCTTAATTGGCATACATAAGTTGTGAGTGTAGAATTTAGGTACTACATGAAATGGTTGAGTCTGTTGACAACAGAATCAGAAGTTTCATCAACATGACATGTAGCATTCTATATTGGCAGGCATCTTCAAATTGTTCACTGTCTTCAAATGACAATAGAATATACTTTTGCCGGGCAAAATGTACAATGTCATTGTTGGACTTTGCAATTTCCAATTCCATAAAGTATTGGGACATTTAATTTGACAGTATGATTGAACATTTTTGTGTCCTTCATAATCACAAATGGATTAGGACTAGCTATAATTATGTCATCTACACAAGCCTGTTAAATGGACTATGTATAACTTGATACCATGGCCAAGAGAGAAAAGTCATTTATGGATTAAACTAACTTGGAGAACATATATAGTCACTACAGTGATTGAAAAATTGCTCAAGACCATAACAGAAGTTATTTTTTACTTTACAAACCAAATTCTCCAACCCAAAGGTATATATATTTATGCATCCTTCCACAAACAAATTAATCATCATTCAAGAATGCATTCACTAATGCTTAATGAACATTGCACAAGCAGTCTATTTGTTCTAACAGACCTTCTACATGGTTGGGGATGAGATTGGCTGTGGTGATGGAAGTGTCTCTGAGTTAATAGGTTGTTGCCAATATGTGTCAATTGTGGGCGGTGGAAAACAATTAGTAAGGCTTGATATGGTTTATTTTAAACATTATTAGTATATTCTTTTGAAATAATTTAAAGTTTAAACATAGCTGTTACTTTCTTACTTATTATTTATATAAGGTGATTGAAAATTAAGAAGGATGAGAAGATTAAATATCAATGGAGATTGATTCAATTGTTAAGGAATTGACTCATACTCCATAAAAATGTGAGTTCAATTTTCATTGTCGATGGGAGAACTTCTATCGATGCTCTCTAAGTCTTTAGATATGTCCTTGAGAGGCCCCAAAACATAATTCACTTAAACTTTTTTTTTCATCAACAAAAATATGGAGATCAAACATATCCACTACCATTGTGTCAACAAAAAAAAGCATCGAATGTGTCCTATTAAAAAAAAAAAGAAATTATATAGATTATGCATGTGTCATTCCCCATTATAAAAGAGATAGATATATGTAGAAATGACACACATTTTAGTTAAAAAAATAATATTTGTAACACTAAATTCAGTGGTTAGCTCATAAATAGTCTTAGAGTTACCTACCATGTATATATTAGATCTTAACAATAATTTAAATTTTCAAATTAGTCTCATTAATGGACAAATGCATTTGACTTTGTACTTTTTTTATTTATTTTGAAGAGGGGCAAAGGTCCAACAAGCAAAAACTTCACTATGTCCTCGTAAGCTTAGCTCAGTTGGTAAGAACAATGCATAATATATGCAAGGTCAGGAGTTCAAACCCCGACCACAAAAAAAATAACAAAAACTTCACTCTAACACTCTACAACGTAAACCAACCCTTAAAACATCCTGCAGCAAAAGCACAGGAAACAAGATAGAGGAACATGCTAAACTTGGACTCTCGATATATATGAGATTTGAACCTTCTAATTTATTAGCGTGTATCCATACACAAATTTATTAGAAACTGTATATATTTGGATTGGATTAATATTCTATGGATAGATACTCGTGAGCATAACTCAACTGGCAGGGATAATCATTATTATATACAGGGGCCGAGGTTTAAACCCCAACACCCTACTTTTTTTTTGTCAAGTAGCCTAGTGGCTAGAGCTCACACAATTTAATTGTGGAGAAGTGGAGTGTCCAGAGTTCGAACCCTGGCCTCTGCATATAAAATGTAATATCTCTACCAACTGAGCTAAGCTCACGGAACCCCAACACCTTACTTGTTCACTTTAAAAAGTGACTTTTAGCCACCAGGTTAATAGACAAAAAAAAATTATTCAATTGATAGGATTTTGCAAGACAACATGAGGTATAGTGAGCTTAGCTCAGTTGGTAAGGACAATGCATAATATATGCAACGTCATGATCACTTTGGTTTGGTTGCTACTAATTTTATTACACACGTCAAAATTTTGATGTGAGTATTGTTGGGGAAGTTCGGGGGACGACAAGAGAAATACCGATTCAAAAGCCACAAGAGAGGGAGACGCCACATCTCCGCCTAAAATATATATTTATTTTTTTTGAAAGACATCTGCCTAAAACATAAAGACATTAGGTATACGAGTCACCTCTATTATTAATTCAACATTTTACTCATTCATATATGATGTGGGAGTTAACCACTCAAACTCGAAATCCAACAACAATCTCCTCCATAAGTGTGAGTTCATCCTCCCATAACAATCCATTCACGCTCTCTGACCAAGTCGAATCAGGGCTTTGATACCATTTGTTAGGGAGTCTCTGGAGCGACAGGAGAAACAACGGTTCAAATACAAGAGAGCGAGACGCAACATATACATAATGTATACGAGTCATCTCTCCACCTAAAACTCCATATAAAAATAATTCAATTAATAGAGATATTGCGCAACGTAGAAACCAAAATTCAAACTCCAAATTTCACATTTATTCATCAATTTCTAACCATCTACTATTTAACAAAAAAAAAACAAAAAAAAAATACAAACTAATCATTAAATATTATGTTTGGGATAAGAGCATTAGACTACCGATTAAATTAAGAATATAGTTCATCAGTTATTAAATTATATATATTTCTGATAACTCCTTCCCTCCTTTTTATACTCAGTTTCGTTTCTTTCTATTTTTGTGATACACATTTACTTTCCTCTACTTTTTTTACTTCTAATATCACATTTTTGTCTCTGTTTCTTTCTCTAACTTCTGAATCATAGTTTAGTTTATATATGGTCACATCAATGTCACATTCATTACTTCATTGTTATTTATTATAATACTGTCAAGAAGAGAAGTAGTACTAAACTTAGTTTGAACACATTGCATTTGAGTTATCATTATTATTATTATTTGCAACATACATAGAAACAATGAAGACTCGCCGGAGAAGATGTGTTCCGACACCGTCACCGGCACCGGAGAAAGACTCCAAACATTTTATGAAAGCCATACTTCCCCCTCCAGATCACACAAAAGAAATAGTATGTTTCATTTTCTATCTCTCTCTTGAATACTAAACTCTTATTATAGATGAATATTCAAAATTTGTATAACTCTTTTAACTTTGAGGAAATAATGCTGCAAGTTTAAACCTCTCCTGTAAATCAAATATTGTTGCTGCTGTTATTTCTTATTGTTGTTGTTGGTTGTTGTTATGTTTGGTTCTAAGTTTGTAAAATATGATTTTGAATCTTATTTTTATGTATCCATACACAAATTAGTCCAAACATGTACTTAGCTGAAGCTCTATACGAGTGTAGTTACTTAAATAGTAGTATAACTGATTAGCTGTTAACACTGCAGCAAATTCCAAATGAGTTTATAAAAAGATTTGGAAACGAACTCAAGAATGTTGCTACCATTACTGTTCCTGATGGTCGTGAATGGGAATTGGGACTGAAGAAATGTGGCGAACATGTTTTCCTTAGCAACAATTGGCAACAGTTTGTAGAATACTATTCTATTTATTATGGTTGTTATTTAGATTTCAAATATGAAGGGAATTCAAAGTTCAATGTTGTTATATACGATACAACTTCTGTTGAGATTTCTTATCCATTCCAAACTCGGAGGACTAATGGAGAACCAAACATAAACTGTCTGAGCTCTGCTTCAGAAAGATCAAAGGATGCTGCCAATGGAATCAACCCAAAAAACACTTCTTTTCGTTCCAAAGCCTTTGGCTGCTATGCAGTGAGGATTTTACTTTATAGTATTTGGTTTTGTAGTAAATGCTTGAGTTACATTTATATGTTGCGGCTTAAATTGATTGCTCCTCCATTGTGTAGTATGTTCCTGGTGAATTTGCTAAGGAGCATCTGAAGCCATATGTTCCGTTCATGCTCCAAAATTATCAAGGAAAGCAGTGGGAAGTTTCTGGTGTATTGGATAGACCAAGAAAATCAGCAATGCGAATTACGAGTGGATTCTATAGATTTGGAAGGGAAAACAATCTATCAAAGGAAGTTTTTTACAACTTTGAGCTGATCAAGAGGAAGCCTGTTGTGGTGTTACAAGTTACTGCTTCTTGCACGGTAAAACGTTGTTTCACAGATTCATCAATTCTAATTTCTTTCACAGTTTTTTCTTTTAATATCTGAACTGTTGGTGAGCTTAATGCCTTTATTGATAATAGTTATTGCTTATTGCAATGCAGCCTCCACAGGGAAGGTGTGCCCAGTCAATGACAGAAAAGGAAGTTAAGGAATCCAAACATTTCAAGAAGGCCATACTTCCCTCGCCCATTCATGACAAAGAGATAGTAAGTTTACCTTTCTGTTTTGAGTTGCTGTCATTCTTTGCTTTCTGCTAAATAGTAAGAAAAAATCCCTGATGATAAGAATAAAAAAATTCACTGATGAGAAGAAAAGCATTAAAAATATTCAGCTTTGGATTTGTCAATGTCTCTGTGATTTGGTTTGAAGTTAATGACTCGAAACTGTGTCATTGGATTGTTGGAGACGAAAGGTCCAAATACAACCTCCAAGTTAGAACTGAAACTAGGCTAAAACAATTATACTTGAGAGCACTTAGACGTGACCAAATCAAATATTGGTGTCTAGAATCATTTTTGTCTCTTGAAAAACTACTTCAAAACATCAAATTGGGGAAATCTCAAACATGTTACCCTCCTTTTGAAGTTTGGTATTATAGTATAACCAATGAGCTGTTATCACTGCAGAGAATTCCAGATGAGTTTATAACAAGATTTGGGAACGAACTCAAGAATGTTGCTACAGTTACAGTTCCTGATGGTCGTGATTGGAAAATGAGATTGAAGAAACGCGGCAATGACATTTTCTTTTGCAACGAATGGCAAGAGTTTGCAAAATACTATTCGTTAGGATATGGTTGCTACCTATCTTTCAAATACAAAGGGAATTCAAAGTTTAGTGTTATTATATTTGACGTGACTTCTGTTGAGATTTGTTATCCATTCAAAACTTCAAGTGTTACTGGAGAACCAAACACAAAGTGTGCTAGTCCTAGGAAAAGGTCCAAGGTTGAAACAAGTGAGTGTCATGGGAAAAAGGCCAAAAGCGTGTCTAAACATGCTTCTACAAGAGCAGAGGTTGCTGCCAATGAATTCAACCCAAAAAACCCTTATTTTTGTTCAAAAATCGCCAAGACGAAATATGCGGTGAGGATTTTACTTTATATCTTTTGGTTTAAAGTAAATGTTGAGTTATTTATTTATGTTTCCACTAAATTGATCTCATCCATTGTGCAGTATGTTCCTTGTGATTTTGCTGTGAAGTATCTGAAACCAAATGTTCGTACAAAGCTCCAAAATTCTGATGGAAAACAGTGGGAAGTGTTTTGCATGCCGAATACCGTCAGATCATCGTCTATGCGAATAGTGAAGGGATTTCCTAATTTTATAACGGACAACAATCTGTCACATGGAGATTATTGTGTGTATGAGCTCATCAAGAAGAAGCCGGTTGTGCTAGAAGTCACAATGTTTCGTGCAGTTGACTATCTTGACTAACGACATGTGCATCCTTTCAGTTGTGATGAATGAGGCGTGATGTTGAAATCTATGCGTGGTTTTGGTACCAACTAGTAACAGGCACTTCCGCACTTGTGTATGTTTTGTTTGATTGTTTTAATATTATGTTTTTGCTTTTTGGATCATGAAGCATTGTAGGATGAATGTTAAGAAAGCATATTTATGAGAATCGACTATTGTTTAATATTTTGTTTTTACCGCCGAGGGTGACCGTGACTAATCTCTCTCCGTCCTTAACCAAACCTGTGGGGATTCAAATAGATGAGACATTCTAGTTGAATCAGTATTCTGCTAAGCTGAGTTAACAGTTATGGTGGAAATAATTACAAACAAATATTAGTTGTTAATATGATATATTAGTAGTGGGTTCAACCTTTGGATGATCTTTCAAGTGTTCTACTTCAGCCACTTGAGCTATGTTTTGGGGAAGTTGCCATTGAAAATCTGACATCTATCATATCTATTTTGTTGTCACTTGAGACATTGTTAAAAAAGTGAAAACCTGAAGTAAATTGATAATGAAATTGTAGGATGTTGTTAAGGTTAGTAATTGAAATAAGATAGTTTAAAATAAAGGCCATAGATAATAAGATAACAGTATATGTATATAGAATACTTTTGTAAGTTTTGTCCATGTTGATTATGGCTCCAATATCTTATGTTAATTGATTCGTTAGTTTATACACTCTCTTAGGCTTTGTTTTGTAAAACTAAGTAAGTTAGTTGATAGTTTTTTTTAGGGACGTTAGTTGATGTTTGAAAAGATAAATTGTAAGTTGTAACTGTCTAACTGATAGTTTAAAGTTGAAAACCTTCATGATTTTACATATAAAAATACATAACTTTCTTCAAAAAAAAAAAAAAAGAATACATAACTATTTAATTTTAAATATTTTTTTTGGAATGGAAATGGAGTTAGGGTTAGCATGGAAATGAAAACATCCATCCTTAACACTAATAGGATTGGTATGTCTAATCCACTCTTAAACACTACGTGTAATTTTATATTTGTTATTTTTTTCTACAAAGATTTGTAAGAAAGTATATTTTATTGTCATATCCACTCTATTTACCATATTTTAATATTAATCATATTTAAACAAAATAGAATAATAGATGTCGTAATAAATGGCAGAGACTGGAAGAGACATTCTAGTTGAACAAGTAGTTAGCTAAGTTCTTTCAAAAAAAAAAAAAGTAGTTAGCTAAGTTGAGTTATGAAAAAAAAAGAAAATATTACAGACTAATATTAGCTGGCAATATGATTCGAACTAAGGATATTCTTCTTAAAATTCTTTAGGTGTTCTACATCTACCATATCTATTTTATTGTCGATGAGACATTGATATAAAGTGAACCCCTAGATTGATTATGAAATGTGGAATGATATTTTGACATCCAATTTTCAACAACTTTTTAGGGACAACATTTTTCCTCCATTCTTATTGGACAATGACAATAGAGAGAAAAAAAGGAAGAGAGAGAATAAAAGTATAATGAGAGTATGAAAGAGAGTTGTCACAAAAGTTGTTGAAAATTAGTTGTCAAGATATCATTCCTCTTATGAAATTGTAGGATATTGTTAAGGTCGGTGATTGATATAAGATAATTTCAAAAAATTGCATAGATAATAAGATAACGTATTAGAATATTAATTCTTTAATTATTTTTCGAGTTTCATAAAGGACAACCCGATGCACTGAAGCTCAAGCATACGCAGGGTTCAGGAAGGGGTCCCACCATTTGATGTATTGTACGCAGCCTTATAATAAGAGAATATTTTATGGGGGAATTAGTCACTTTAGTCCCTGAATGGGGAACGATTCGTCAATTTAGTCCCTGAATGCAGATAAATTGCAAAATAGTCCCTGAATGTAGACTTTGTTAGTCAATTTAGTCCCTGAATGCAGACTCCGTTAATCAATTTAGTCCCTGAATGTAGACTTCGTTAGTCACTTTAGTCCCTGAAATTGACCATGCAGGGACTGTTTTGCATATTATCTGCATTCAGGGACTAAATTGACGAATCGTTCCCCATTCAGGGACTAAAGTGACTAATTTCCCTATTTTATGTTTCATGATAGATAGAGAAAAAAAAATGAAGCCACTTACATGTGATTTGTTTAAACGTATATGCATTTTTTACTATGTGTTGAATTGAATAAACAATAAACATTGGTTGCCAAAGTCAAAATCTAAAGTATAAAAGTTAATTTTACTATTATACTATACATATGAACCAAAAATATAAGAGAAGTTTACAGAAGTCCTTCACTAGTTGAATACTAAATTGTCTCAAAGGCAATAAATCAAGATCTTCCTCTATTATATTTCATGATTATAAAAAATAAAAATCTAACTCATCTCCCAGCTGGGCCATGTGAACTCTATTCTTTAATTTGGTGAGTTGGGAGATGGAAAGATAAAAGTAACAAATCATGTATTGTTGATCATTAAGCTAGTAGTTACTGAATTTGAGCTATTTCAATTAAAATTTTGTGGAGAGATTGTGGTTTGGAGAAGAATGGACAATGATCACTGCCTTTGATTTTGAAAACTCCTTCAGGAGGATTTTCCCCCACAAGCTTCTCTTGGACATCTGGGGAAAGGGCGCGGTCATCCAGTGTTTGAATGTAAAAACGGCGAGCGGTGCCATATTTTTCAGGAGATAAACACAGCTTCTCCATGAGTGGACCAATTGGACTAAGTCTCATTGAAACCATGGCTAAAGCAACATCCTGTATCAAACCACATATCAAATTTTACCAGATCAGATATTTATAGTGAGAATCTATAAATCTGGTTGGAAATTAAGGTACTGTTTTAGATAACATCCAAAGACGTCGGAAGATTGTTAAAGAAGAAATCACGCACAACTACAGAGAGGATAAGACTGACACTACGAAATGGTAACTCCCTTGAATCATGAGCAAAAATTAACTATGAAATAGAAAATAGGAGCTTCGAAAAAAGGTACCAGCGCAGTTAATAGATCAAATTCTTCTATCTTGATAGATTAATATAAGTGAGAAGAATAAAGTAAACCAAACGGGATTAAGGAAAGAAACCCTCTAAAAAAGGTAACAGTTCCCACTCACATGGATAAAACTACAGGAGGATATGTTTTTCGTGAAGAATTTGGAAAGTGGGAACATTAAACAAATCTACAATACTTAAGTTTTAGAGGAAGAAGAGATTTTGTTCTTTAATCTTAAAGCCAGGTTGAATACCAGCCAATTATTTTTGGAGTTCTGAGGGCATTATCCATTATGAATACCTTTTCAACTATCTACACAATTAGAAAGAAATCTTGTTGTGCATAACTACGTCTCAAAGAAATTACCCTAACACCAAATTATTTAGACAAAGAATACACAATTAGAAAGAAATCTTGTTGTGCATAACTACGTCTCAAAGAAATTACCCTAACACCAAATTATTTAGACAAAGAATACACAATTAGAAAGAAATCTTGTTGTGCATAACTACGTCTCAAAGAAATTACCCTAACACCAAATTATTTAGACAAAGAAAACAGCCCATCTAGTTGTTCATGTATTTAGCATTTACAATTACCTCCTTCACTCCTCTTTTCCCAATGGATGTCGATTTCGCCCCATAAGTGGGTCCCCCGCAAAGACTACCCCATTTGGGGCCCCACAGGTAGGGATTACGAGGGAGAAAATCCCACCGTAGGAAGTTTGTGAATGGAGACGGGAATTATTTACCCCCCCCCCCCCCCCCCACAGGGTCCCTGTCCCTAAGAATAATACTACAAAATCCTTTTATGAATGTACACATGTTTACAAATACATCTCTTTTGGTCTTTTTTCCATTTAAAAGAATAATAATAATAATTTACAACAGAATAACACATCAGTCACTCTTGTTCCTATTATCTTAAAAAACCTCAAGTGGATTGAAATTTATCCTAAAAATAATATAGAATTTACAATTTTTCAATGTCGATGGGGCACCCACGCTGCCCATGGTGGGGGATGGGGACGAAGGACATTTTGAGGGGCGGGGACAGCCAGACAGGGGGAGCACTCCCCACCCCCGCCTTGCCCCTATTTTATATAAATCACTAGTAGTGCCAGTGGATCACATAAAACCCCATGTATCTTCCATGACACATTTAATCATATTCAATAATAATAACTAGAACCGGTATATCTATTGATATAAAAAAATAATGTGATAATTACTTATTTGGTATTACCACAGACAAGCTTTCCTCTTAAGCTATTAACAATGTATTTGGCACCGCAGTAATACATTTCAGATGAAACCAACATTTCTTTCTGCATATTATAATATCTGATATTATTAAGTTGTATATTGCTTACCCTCCATCCAACCATTTCTTAGAAATGAAAGAGAAAAAAAGGGAGAAAGTAAATCAAGTAGTGAAACAGCTTTTAGTTCTAAACTTTTACTATTCATCACAAGTTGTACAATTTTAAGCAGCCAACTTAAATGAATAGCAACAAAATATCTAGAAGCTATAATGTTAGAAATAGACTCAACTCCTGCATACCTTTGCTGGGGATTGATTAAAATACAAGCCTTTCATCTGCTCTTTCTCAAACATAAATCCTGTCGGGGGCTTTTCTTTACCATTACCATGGATCAGAAATTTTGATTCTTGCATAAACTGTTCAGCAGATCCTAGCTGCAGTAAAGATGATTTGTTATAACAACTATAAGATCTTCCAAGAAAAATGCAAAATAGGATGTAATTTGAAAAGGGGAAAATGTTCCTTTGGTAATGAAATTTCATCATAAAGAACACTTTAATTTAACAGCTATAATAATATTTACTTTGAGTGTTTATGCAAAAAAATTACTTGTGATCACATTTGGATGTGCTTTCTACAAAATACTTAAAAGTTCTTTTGATTTCTCAGAAACAAAATGTTCAGCTTTCTAGAAACAGCTTTTATCATTAGTTTCTATATTTATACTACTTTTGTGGTTAGTAAACATTTTTTACCAAGGCAGGTATGTCATAGGCAGTCTATTAGAGCAATGAAAGTTCCCTGAATTGTTTGCTAAGACTTCAAGTTATAATCGTAGAGTCTGTTATTGAAATTGAGACAGCCGTGTAACAGTAAATTTGTGATAATAGATGAAGATATTACCCCAAATCCAATTAATTGAGATTGAACAACCGATGTGAAACATGGAAGGGCAATATATGTACCATGTTAATATTATATAATTGTACGAAATTATGACTGACATGGAAAGTTTAGTTGGCACACTATACATTGGATGAAAATGTTTTAGCTGTATATTAAGGAATTTAAATTTGATTCAAGGATTTATTCACCATATAATATGTGAACGCTCAAAAATTCAACTGGTCACATGAGTAAACGAAGAAAATACCTGATCAGCGAAAACATCAAACGGCCTTTTACCATCGGTCACCATTGTAGCACAAAGGAAAATCGCTTTTGAGATCTTTTGTGGATAGTGTTCCAATGCATAAGAAATGCAAGCACCACCGATGCTATGACCAACAAGAATAACCTGCAAAATTTCCATTTTTATGAAATATATACATAAAAGAATGCACAACAATAAATGCTTTAATTTCAATGTCAGACATCTGAACCTTTTCGTCCTCAGGAAGGTTTTCAAGATAAACAGTTAAAGGTTTTGAATATTCTGCCAATGTAGTGACATTGTTGCTGTCTGTAAGATCAATTCCAGATCCTGTAAGATCTAATGCAACAGGCTGAAGTCCTACTTCTTCTAGAAGGGCAACAGTCTTGTACCAACACCATGCTCCAAAACCTTCTCCATGGATCAATACAAACTTCTTTGTTTTAATGTTCTCCAGAAGTTCTGGATCCTGGACAGAACATAGCAGGTTATAACATGCTCAACCGAAAAGATTAAAACAGTATTGTTATACGCTTTAATTTATAATTAATTTCTGAAATATGGCTAACAAAGTTTGTTAACAAATCTTTTGTGCAAACACAAGATTGTGAACATATATATTGATTACTCAAATTCAAATCCTTTTCCATTCTAGGTTCAAGCAACACATTTTCCTCTCCCAAATATTTAAGTATAATTTATGCATTAATCCAAACAACATTTCAAACAGCCTTAAGAAAAGGAGTTAGTTAGTGTTTGTTGGTTCTACGGTGGTGGAAATTGATTTTGATAGACTTGATTTTAGTTTTTTTTTTTTTTTTACATTATAAAATTGATTTTAGTTGAAAGTGAGTTTAAAGCAAAATGAATTATAAAGACAAAATCACGTTAAAGTGAATTGAACAATAAATTTGAGTGCAAAAATCATGTTTGGAGGCAAAAGCTAGCTTCAAGTTAAAATCAATTCTAAAGACAAAATCAATTATAATCAGGAACCCGAAACGTGTCAAAATCAATTTTAAGTCTTCAAAATCACTTTTAACTCTCCCTAAAGTGAATCCAAAGATGCACTTAATTTAGATTAAATCACAAGCAATCCAACTGTATAAGAATTAAGCACCAACTCCAGAATAGATGGTGATTGACTTCAATAAAGGTACAAACTAGGAGGATGCTCAACATGAAACATCCCTAATTGCCCCCCCTTAGATTCTTCACTATAGACTCTAAAAAGTAAGAAGAAAAAAAGACATGTTCCTAGTACTCCATGCTTAACACTAATAACAACACATCAGTAATTAGTGGAGTCAACAACACTACACTAGCACTACTGAGCACCTCATCCTACACAAGTCTGGAAGTGGGGTATGGATGTATTGTAAAGAAGTACAAAAATACAGGCAAATAATCATAAATTAAAGTTTATTTATCCACTTTTCATTAGCACAGTGAATTTTGGTCCTGTACTTTTCTAGATACATACACCACCTTTTTAGCCTATAAAAAAATAAACTAAAAAGTAACCCTTGATTTCTTTTTAACAACACTTTTCAGACACATCATGTTTCCATTTACAATTGAATAATTTTTCTAACCATCTTACTTTAAGATTTAAGATCTTAAAAAATCATAATAACCCACTTTCTAAAACTTATCAAATAATTCAAAAATCAAAACTTTACTATCAATCAATAAACCATAATCCTGACAACCCACTTTCTGAAACTGATCAAATGATTCAAAAATCAAAACTTTACAATCAATAATCCAAAAAGCATGCAAACCCAAAAAATAAATTGAAAAAAAAAAAAAGAGCAGAACCTGTTTGTTGACTGGAACAGAATCAGGTAAAGTGCGTCTTCTAGAGCTAGTAGAACCAATTCTTCTAGACATAGAACCTTCAAACCTCTGAGAATGTTGTTGAAGTGCCATAGATAAAGCTTGAAGATGCAATTCTTCTTCAGTAACAAGTTTCCTCTGTGATCTACCACCACCACCCATTCTTTTGCTTCTTGATCCCACTTCTTTTGAATCCTTTTTTGTCATGCAAATTAAACGATTTCCCATTTTTTTCAACTTTTTCTTTTTTTTTTCTGGGAAATTAATGAAACAAAGAAACTTGGGTTGTTGTTGAAGTTTGATTGTGTTTTTTGTTTGGTTTTGGTGGTTTCGGAAAGATGGAGAATTTGTGGAGTTGTTGGATATAAATGCAAAAATAATATTAATTAAATAAATAAATAATTAAAAAAGAATAGAATTGTAGTACGAAACGAATGAATGAATTCACAACTGATTTTTATAGCTTATTAATAAATGTTGTTTCTATTTTCAACGATTTGATACTTCTCTTACGAAATCATTTCACTATTTCAACGCTATTTTCAATTTTGGTGGAATAGACAAATATTTTTCTCTTAATTATAATTTTATAATAATGATTATACGTACTGTATATAATAATAATGTTTGTACAGTTGTATTTTGTATGTGCATAGTGCATGGCCTTGCCATATGCTTTTTATACTGTAAAGTTTATTTGTTAGGAAAATCAAAATATATCCCCTTGATTAATATTTTGTACCCAGCAATTTTATTTTATAAAAAAAAAAAAAAAGACGTTAATTTAACGAAAGAAAAGAAGTGAATGAATAATAATAATAAAAGTGGTGGTTGGAGGAGTAGGAAGAGTGGTGGGTGAGTAGAGACAAGAAAGTATCCTGAAAATAAGCGCATTTTGTGTTGTGAAGTGAAGGTAGAGTAGTTTTCAACGTGCATTGAGGGGCAACGCATCTCATCATGGCATCACTATCTTCAAATTTGCTTCATAAAACTTTTACTTACTACACTGGACTAGACTAGACTAGACTTGTTTAAATACCAGATGAATTATAAAAGTAAGAAACGCGTGTCAAGTAAAATGAAAAATAAAAAAATAATGGGAGAGGAGTGCAAAATACTAATAGAAATAATATTATTTGTACGATCATTTTATAAAGGGTTTTGTTTAAGCATGCTAAATTAAGTAATTACTCCCTCCGTTTCAAAATACATGTCCAATTTTTGCAATGTGCACTATTCATTTGACTTACTTTGACCATACTTTTTTACTAATGTATAAATACAAATATTAGCATGTAAGATGTTGTTTGATTTGTCTCGACAAATATTTTCAAAATATTAAATTTTTATAATTTTTTACTTTAGATAATTAAAGATATTAACAGTCAAAATTGTGCATTGGCATATGTGAAGTGGTTGACTTGGACATGTATTTTGAAACAGAGGGAGTATTTTTTAAAATGTCAAAGTTTTTTATTTTCAATGCATAGATTACACAAACTTCCATAAAAATTTACCATTTAAAGTCCTTAACTAGTACCCCATTTCCCTTTTATAAAACTTTTGGAGTTCAACAATTAAAAGTGGTTGTTATATCATTCGATTGGTGGGGTTTAGTATGGGAAAGGGGAGTTCTTTCCCTCCATGGGAAAGTTGAACCACAACCATAGATTTATTACTTTTTTAATTGGATGGTTAGGATTTATGACCTGTTAATTGTTGTGAATTGTTGCATGGTATTGTGGACTGCAGCAGTGGTCCCCACCTTCTAATTAAACAACAATATTTCATTTCTTTTTGTTGCAACTTTGATTTTCGGTTGAGCTTGGTAATTGAAAATAAAATAAAAACCCAGAAAATCTTCATCTTCCCTACTATTCTTCTTCATCATAGGAAAAATAAAATAAAAAATAAAAATCCAGAAAATCCCGACAGTAAAACTCTAATTCATTAGTTTTAATTAATTAATCTTTATATCACTAATAAATTCCAAATCAACCTTAGTTTCACCCAAATCTGAAGAAATAAAGGATAATCCATATGAACACTTATTTGAAGTTTCGGTTCTCTCAACCTCTACAGTTTGTTCACCTGGATCTTCAACAATGATATAGAGCTTTTATCTGTCATAGGAAACAAAATCACTGACGAAATTGATTGCTTTGGTTACACCACTCTTTGCAATTGTTGAAAATGTTGTTATTGTTGTTGATGATTGTTGTTGTTGTCGAAATTGAGATTGGAAAATGTTGTTATTGTTGTTGACGAAGAAAAAATTGTTGTTTGTTTTTGTTAAAAATAGAGGATTTACCTTAGATCTTGAATATGGTTGTTGGAATTGTTTGGAGCAAAACGAAAGATGAATTTTATTGTTGTTTCAATCTGAGTTTTAAGCTTGAATTTTTAAGCTGCTGTTTTTATGCTGTTTTCTCCTTGCAATTTCTTATGGTTACTTTCTGTGAACTAAATGAGAGAGACATGAGAAATCGGTGAGAATAGCTTACGGCGTTTTGATTAACTAATTGAGGAGAGACAATACACTAAAGTAAATGGGAGGGTGTAACAAGAAGAAACAAAAAACATTAAAAAACAGTATTCATTTTTTTAAAATTTTTTTTAGCAACCGGTTGTATAATGCCAGCTGTCTGGGGAAAGGGAGCTTTCCCATGGTGGGAAACAACTTCTCAAGAGGACACACAACGTAATTGAACTTGATTGTTAATGTTCTAAAATTCTTTTCAATAATTGTGTACTTGTGTGTTATGCTCATCATCATGCATCTCATTTGATTTATCACATAAAGTATTCTTTAAAAATGTCCATCGATCGACTTGTCATCATTCATTTCCATAAATTTGGCTCAGACACTCTCGAAGTCAGTTCAAATCGGTGTCAATTTGGTTGGAATAATTTGAAAAAATAAATAATGTTACTTAGTTGAGGGAAAAATATGGTAATTTTAATGTATTTCAGTGTTTTTTTTTAATCCGTATATTTAGTTTATTTTTTGTCAAGTTGTCTAGTGGTTAGAGCTCACACATTTTAAATGTGGAAAAATGGGATGTCTGGGGTTCAAATCTTAACCCCTGTATATAATGTGCAATATCCCTACCAAATTGAGTCAAGCTCGCAAGGATATAAAGATGAAAGATAAATGATATTTAAGATGAAATAGTGTAATTTAGAAGAAAGATGAAGGGCCTGTTTGGTTTAGCTTTTCAAAAGCAATTATAGCCAAAAAACAATTATAAGCAGTTCTAGCCAAAAAACAACATGTTTGGTTTGGCTTTTCAGAGAAGCAATTCTAGCCAAAAAGCAATTATAAGCAATTTTCCATGAAGCTACGAATCCTAGCTTCTAGCTTTTCTAGAATCAATTATAAACAGTAAATTTTATATTTTATTATTACAACCTATTATTTTCCTTTATTGCTCTTTATCAATTCTCCTTCTTTATCAATTCTCCTTTAGCTATGTCTATTTTAGTAATTATACATTCAAAAGCAATTTTGATCAAAATCATCCAAACAACATTCAGTTTGTTTAATCAATTCTACATAATTGTATCCAAACATAAATCAATTCTCTCATAATCAATTCTGTCAGAATCAATTCTATCAGAATCAATTCTCTCAGAATCAATTATATTCAAAGTTGAACCAAACACACACGAAGAGAAAGTCATGATGACTTTTCCACCACAAAATCACCTAATCCTTGTCCCATTTACACAAGCAAAAACATTTGGGAATTTCTATTCCCACCCAATGACCTCACGCGTTCCCTATTTAAGTATTTTATCCTGTTCGGATTTTATAATCTAAAGTGTATTTGACGTTTTCTGGATTATAAAAATGAACAGTATTAACCCAATTTTGTTCAGATTTAACTCAATTCATTAAAATGACATAATATTGACAACAAAATTTACCGATTCAACACAATTTATTAGTAGTTTTAAATTTCATAATATATTTACATTAACATAACACCATGTATAGTTAAATGTTTGTTAACTAAAACTAAATTTGTAGTACAAAACTGTGGAGTGAAAAGGAGGGAGAAGACTTGTCATCACTCTCGTGCGCCCTCCAGAGAATTTGGGAACATAAGCAGAAAAATGTGGAAATTAATCTGAACAATCCCTTGTCCAAACGAATCTCAAATACAAGATGCAGAGGAACAAGCTTCTTTGACCATTCACACTAACCCCGCAAGATGACACGAAGGTCTATGTTGATCCTTCATATGAAAGGAAAACAATGAAACCATGACATCTTAACCGCCCCAAAAGAAAAGTAAGAAATAAAAGGGAAGAATGAAAGAATGAGTTTTATAAAAAAAAAAAAAAAAAAATCGTGTAAGCATCACATAAATTGTATCTACAGTCAATAAAATCGTGTAATTTAGTCAATAGAAACATGTAAAACACAAAGATATTGACCTAAAATCATCTGACCTTCCATTCTTATCTCACCAAGCCACCGCCTAAACTTGGGGATGCTTCAAATTATATAATCCGAACACATGTTCATTATTTTTTTCAATTATATAATCTCAAACATGCATAGTCTGTGTTAAAACTTATGTTTTAAAGGGTTTGACATGTTTCAACTTATATAATCTGAACCGGTCAAATACAAGATTTTTCAATGGTCCACAACACACACTTTCTTTTAATGGCGTGTTTGGTTCATTTGCAAGTCAATCCACATAGTTATGAACACGTATCCAATAGATAGGAATGCTAAGCTAGTTGTAGTTTATTACAACGGGGGAAAACCTTACTTTTTTTAGGATCCACGTTGACGTTACATTGTTTGGATTGAAGGATCAGTTGAACCAAATTAACGGTCCTCTTACCCGCACATACACTAGAAGTGTGGATAATGTTGAGTATCGTCGTCTGTCGATTAACTCAGTTGGACGCTTCCTTGGTGAGATATTTTCATGATATTCGAGAAAGTTTGATTCGATCCATGACCTACGAAGAAATCAAGGCTTACATGGATAGACCAGATTAAGAATTTAGTTTAGTTGATTTGTGGTTATGGTGCTACTTTTGTATTTTATTGTTGAATCTGTTATGTTTAAATCATGTTGTTGTAGAATTTGATCTAGTGGTAGGTAGATGTTTCTATTTTCAGTCAAACCCTTCTGAACACAATTTTTAACTATGTGCACATTTTTCGGACTATATAATCGGAACCCAGAGTGGACATGGTATGGACGATTGTGATGTTTCCTTTGATCA
The DNA here is from genome assembly GCF_051527215.1 of Medicago sativa. Taxonomy (NCBI): domain Eukaryota; kingdom Viridiplantae; phylum Streptophyta; class Magnoliopsida; order Fabales; family Fabaceae; genus Medicago; species Medicago sativa. Next base: position 2,621,434 of record NC_140751.1, on the reverse strand, counting down.
AAGTTACAGTCTAACATGGTGTTGTGGCTATAAATAACACTACATTCTTCTCCATTTTTATTGCAATTTACAACATCCTTCCTTCTTTTCTTTCTAACTCTTCCTTTGGGGGCGGTTATAGTATCATGATTAATGTGGACTATTCGTATCATTCTATAAATTGATTGGTGGTGGTCAATAGAGACTTTCATGTTATCTAGTAGGTGTTTACAATTTTTTACAAAATTCATTTTAGATAATCCAAAGTAAACAAATACACTTTAGATTATATAATTGGAACGAGGTTAAAATGATAATTTTGAAGGACAGAAGAAATTTGTAGTGTGTAAAAAGAAATTCTATTAAACCTAGGCCATAAAAGTAAACAAGTATCAACAACAGGTTTGTTGGTTGTAGAGAAAGGAGAATTCTGCTATTTACCCGACAGTTTTTGCTCATTCCCAACTGAAAAGACCATTTTACCCCTGCGTAAGTTAAGTTACGTTAGTGCAAAACTCAGCGTGACTTAAGTCACGCAGAGTGAGTTAAGTCACGCTAGTGTTAAACTGAGCGTGAGTTAACTCACGTAAGCTTCTGTGCTCGTACTAGAACAGGTTGTAGCGCCTTGTTCCTTGTTTTCCCAAGTTCTTTCATTCATTCAACCAAAACTAACAATTTAAAGAACATTCATTCAATAATTCATTAAATCATGCATTCATTCATTCATAATTTAGATACACAATATTAACGAAAAATAACTAAAATGTCAAAAATAAGCGCAATCGCGCAAATGTAAATATATTACAATCAAAATGTCATAAAAATACTACAAAAATAAAAATGTACTAAAATAAGACACTACTGCTGCTCTTGTGGACTATGACTCCTACTCCTCCTCGTGGAACCGGCTCCTGGTCAAACACGTTATACTCGGTCTGGAGGCCCTCCAAAATACTGAAAAAGAGTGGATTTGAAACCACCTCTGGAATCTCCATCGCATGCTCCACTCTGGCTCTCATGATGCTGATGACCTACAATGGATTGGAAGGATGTTTGGCCCACTCCTGCTCAACAAGAATCTCTTGGTAGACAGGTTGTGGAACCACGTACTCAGGAACGGGAGCAGGGCAGACGATAAGAGGATGGGATACACGGTAGAACCATTTAATATACCCATTTGAATGCTTCCAAGGCTCGTCGTCCGGGACCGGCTCACCCCTCTTCTGCTGGCTAACGGCATGCAGAGCAAACTCCAAGAAGGCAGCAGCCACATCTGCTGGGCAAGAGGCAGAATCATCGTAGGAGGTCGATGAACGGTCTGAACATAGTTGTACTGCCTCAGAACCCGCTCCGGCAAGTGACGCACCATCTTTTGTTTGCCGGCCATGATCCATCTGGAGTACCAGCACACGTCCTATAAAGGCGTCACGTTTCGTCGGCGCTCGTACGGCTTCCAGAATACATGACAATGCTCCATCGAATTCATCAAGCCGCTGAAGTGATCAGCATCAGCAAACCCCCTTTTAGGTTTCCATCTACCACATACGGGTTCTCCCGTTCGTAATCTTCATATTTCTTCCTCGGAACGACATGTCTGAAGTGAGCTATAACCCATCCCTGCAAACACAAAGAGACAAATTATATCAGCACTTAAGTATCATACAAAAAAGTATACATTTAAGATTAACTTAAAAATATAAGAACAAAATATATTACCATAAGCAAGGTCATGTAACCACCAACGACGCCAACATGTGAGCTGGAGGTAAGATTCAGCTACTCATACAAGAAATCAAGTCTCATCCCGCCCCATGACCATGTGCCTAAGTCATCCAAATTCCGAATCGCAAGTAGGCATGGCAACAAAATCCATACCCGTGGTTACCCACCCGAACCAAACCCAATTTGACGGGTTTTCCCTGTTTTGACTGGGTATGGGTATGGGTTTGGGTTTTCCCCGATTCCAAAACACGGGTATGGGACGGGTAACGGGTATATAGGTACCCACCCCAAACCCATACTCAAACCCGTCCCGAATGCAGAAAACTATTCTATGTTGATATGTCATGTTATTGTTTAATAATTTTCGTGTTATAAAAACTACCATTAATATTTAAAGGGGCAACTAAATCAATCGATCTAACAAATGTTAAAGTGAGCATATTGTCGGATAATGCATTACAACATTTCTCTAGGGGTTGCAAAAAAACTTCTATTTTTTATTTAAAAAAATTATTCAATGTGGGGACGGGGATGGGGCGGGGATACCCGAACCCGTTGGGGACGGGGTTGGGGTTCAATTTCTCATCTCCGTTGGGTATGGGTAGGGTAACGGGTAAGTATATGATAATCAGGTATGGGGACGGGGAATGTAAAACCCGTCCCCACCCCGCCCCATTGCCATGCCTAATCGCAAGCATCCACAACAGATTAATGGTTTTGCTATTCTTGCCGGCAAAAAGGGTGTAGCCAAGCAAGAGCAACAAAAACGCCTTAACACAGGCGGGCCTAATACGACTCAGCTCCTCCTCCTCCTCCTCATCTGATAAATCTCCCCCAGCAAATGGTTACACCGATTCAACGGGTGCTCATAACGCTCTTTCAGGGCTGTGTAAGTGACAAAGGCACCTGAATTATTACTCACTTGCTCCACCGTTTCCTCCACCGGAAACAATAGATGATTCACCATCAGCTCTACACCATGGTCATGATCTAAATCATCCTCCTCAATGAGTCGTCCAACGATGGGGATGTGTAGAAGACAAGCCACATCATCTAGTGTAATGGTCATCTCCCCAACAGGCAGAGGGAAGCTGCTGGTCTCCTGATGCCATCTCTCAGCCATAGCACACACTAACCCGTGGGAGATGCTTTCGTACCCAGTCAGAATGAGGGGCCTTAGACCGGATCTTTCCACCGGTTCCCAGAACCAAGGGTTATCATCTACATGCAACGGAAGTAACAAGGCAGAAAGCTTAAGTTTCCTCCCGTGCGAGACACCAATCATCTTACGCTCCGCTTGCAACTGAAATACAAAAAAAAATTAAATAAGTAAAATAAACATGAAATAATAAACTTGAAATATAATACGTAAAATAAACTAGAAATATTCTACGTAAAAAATAAATGTCATGTATTCTAACAAACACCGTTAAAAAAATTATAAACTAGAAATATTCTACGTAAAAAATAAATGTCACGTATCCTAACAAACACCGTTAAAAAAATAATACATAAAATAAACTAAAAATATTCTACGTAAAAAATAAATGCCACGTATTCTAACAAACACCGTTAAAAAAATAAAACGTAAAATAAACTTGAAATATTATAAGTAAAAATAATTAGTAAAATAAATAGTAAAATATCATTAAATTAAATAAAGCAAATTATACTTACTATTTTATCGTTCCAAAGCTTGCATGCCACATGTTTACCGAAGTTCGGTAAAAGAGACAACTCATAAGGCCCCCCTGAAAAACCCCCCATCCTCATCATCATCCTTCGTACCAGGCTGAGCCTGCTGCTGAGGATGCTACTCATACTGCTGCTGTTGAGGAGGCTGGTCATACTGTTGTTGCTCATAATGAGGCTGCTCATACTGATACCCCTCGTGATACTAAGGTTGATACCCCTCCTGATATTGGGGCTGATACGCCTGCTCCTGATAATGCTGCTGATACTGTGTCGGGTCCATCGTCTGGGATAGACCCGTCTGTGACGATGAGGCCCCCGCAACATCAACCCTACCAAGTCTTGTGGCCCCAGTCTGCCTCTCCCTCGACCAACCAAAGAGGACGTACTGCTTGATTTTTCCTCTGTGCACTACTAGTATAATTCTGCTGCCTCCCTAACCTAAGTCTGTCAAGCATCTGCGGTGTATTCCTCTGAGACATATTTGCACAACATTTCAACAATAAAAAAATCAATGAGACATTTTCATACGGACAATTCAACAACATTTCTAACCATTCAACAACAACACTTATATTTCGACAGTGTCATTTCAATCCGTAAACTATCACATTGTAGTCAAACTAACTATAATCAACATTAACAAACATATTTCTAATTAATTTCATCATTAACAAAGAGACAAATTTATATCAACACTTAAGTATCATACAAAAAAGTATACATTTAAGATTAACTTAAAAATATAAGAACAAAATATATTACCACAAGCAAGGTTATGTAACCACCAACGAAGCCAACATGTGAGCTGGAGGTAAGATTCAGCTGCTCATACAAGAAAGCAAGTCTCATCCCGCCCCATGACCACGTGCCTAAGTCATCCAAATTCCGAATCGCAAGCATCCACAACAGATTAATGGTTTTGCTGTTCTTGAAGTAAAATATTTTCACAAGAAAGGGGGGTTTGAATTGTGATCTAATAAAAATTACCAAATAAAAATTCTCAAGTATATATACTTGGATTAGATTAGTATGTTAGTTAATAAAACATAATATTGTGAAGTGTGTGATATTGTATAAAATGAAAGAGATAGGGAAAAAGAAAATCACACACAAGAAGTATCCTGGTTCCCCCAATATGGGTTAGTCCAGTCCCCACAATACTGTGAGATTTTCCATTAGGTAGTTGCGTTAAGTAACGTTAACCACAACTCCTCTTTTGTCTTCTTTTTTCACAAATGAGTAACTTTTACTCTTTGCTAGATCCGACTGATCTTTCCTGCAACCGAGTAAATCTACCTTTGCTTTTACAACCAAAAACAAACAAGTACAAATCACCCTTGCTAGATCTACCTGATCTATCCCTACAAACGAGTGATTTAACCCTTGTTTTTACAACCAAGAAACAAACGAGTACAAATCACCCTTGCTAGATCTACCTGATCTTTTCCTGCAAACGAGTGATTTAACCCTTGCTTTTTACACACTTGTTACCTACAAGCTTTACAACCAAATAAGAAACAAATTCTTACTTGGACCGAATATCAAATAAAATTGAGTAGTGCTTTACTAAACAAAAAGCTCACTGTAAAAGAGCAAGTTTAGTTCACTGGAAAAAGAAAAGGAGAGAGCTTTGTGTATTTTTGCTTGTGTATATTGCTTGCTTTCTCACAGAAATTCGGTGCTCTTCCCTTACTGCCTGCATGTGTATTTATAGGCACCAATTGCTTAAAACATTTTGCTCTTTCTTCTCTCCCACGTGAGGAGCGTCTATTGCCACTAGTCTCACATGTGTGCAGATATTTTTAATCCAAAGGCCATGGTCCCACATGTAGCTAAATATTCCAACTAGAATACATCTTGTCTCTCTTGCTTGTCCACGTGTGTCATCAAGATTTTATCCATTGCAATCTCTTTTGATTTCAAAGCCACACATTTCATCTTGCTTCCTTTGAGTTCCACGTGTAGACATTTGGGTGAAGAAGGTACAAATATATGCAAATTAATAGCTAGCATCCATTTTGTTCTTTGTTCCTTTTACAGCCAAAACTTTCTTTGTATGTACATGTACTTGCATGTTCTCATTGAGTAGACATATAGTGGTATTGCAAAATACTTAGCAGCAAAACCATGTTCTATTGCAATACCATGTCATGTGTTGCTTTCTTATTGGTCCACGTGTAGAATTGGATTCAAGCTAGCAATTGGTTGTGACCTTTTCTTTATCTCATGAGTAGTGCTTTCCCTTGTGTTCTTCTCAGGTAGGTAAGTTCATGTGTACAAAAATATCCAAAGGCTAGTAAATCCTTTTGTAATAAAATGCTTTACCATGCAACATATTATCTCCATACGTAAAAGGCCTTAGCATTTTAAGAGTTCCTTTAATGAAATATTCCTTGAATAAAAGGTTCCATATCTGTCTCTTAAAATGTCAATTAGATGACCTTTGATGCCTTAAATTGCAATATACCAAACTATACGTTTTTCTCTTCTTTGCAAGGTTTTTGGCTTTCAAAATTTGTTGCGTTGTATGAGAACAAAAATTGACGATTGTTGCGCGCCTTTAATATTTCAACTGTGACTAAATAGAACACTCAAATACACAAGTTAAATAAAAAGATAATCATAACCTTCGATTAAACCTTCATTGATGAAAACAACAGTCTTTCAATATCTTCATGAAGCTTCTGATACTATTGTGGTAATACTCTTAAGTATTTTTATTCTCTCATCGTTGAGTATAAATAATGCACTTGTTGATGTAAGTTGATTCTAGTTTGTCCTCCTCATTTGACTTTTATCCTTTCAATTAAAAGCTCAAGTGCAAACATCAGTCGATTAATATTCATAAAACTTATTAGTTTACTTCTCAAGGTTTGTTATCATTAAAACATCAATAAAGGATTTTTAGATTTTATCTCAACAATCTCCCCCTTTTTGATGATGACAAACCTTTAGAATAAATCATAAGTTTTATGGATGGAAATAATAATAAATGCAAGAATGTTGATAGATATTTCAATTAAGCTCCCCCTAGATACATGCAAGAGTTTAGTTCTTAAAATAATAATTAAACTCCCCCTAAACACATGCAAGATATTAATTCATAACATTCTTCATTATTTAATTTCATCTTACTTTACTCTCCCATCATACATATCTCTCCCCCTTTTGGCATCTATCAAAAAGTGTTGGGGGTGAAAAAAATGAAGCACAATTGTAGATAGCAATGTAGGATATCAAATTTAAGAATCAACTCAGATATCAAATTCATCAAGTTTGCATTTTAAACATTAAAGCACATGTAGGATGAACAATGGTTATTCTCGTCAATACTGAAATCACAATTTGGTTAATATATCAAAAGCAATACAACTTAACCTCATGTAAAATTCAGTTTTTTGAAATTTTATTCATCGATGCTCTCAAAATAAAAACAAAAAATTTATTTGATCTCAAATGTCAATGGAAGTTGAAAAAATATTCTCAAACTTAGAATAACTCCCCCTCAATTTAATGACATGAATATCCTCAATTACATTAACTTGAGACAACATTTTATTTTAAAACAAGATCATGTTCCAAAAAATGAAAAATGGACACAGCTATGTTCTAGCCGTTTGAAACATAAAATGTCATATGAAAATTTGACCAATGATTATTATTTTTGAATAGAGAGAAAGTGACGCAAATGCGGAAGCTAAAAAAAATCAGAGTGAATTGACTTCAAGTCAATAAAACTTCTCTCTTTTCAAAATATCATCATGTTGAGAATATATATGAATTTTTCAAAGTTTCAGCTCCTATAATGCTTAAAGAGCCATTCTTTTCAAGATGATTTTCTCATATTTTAGCAGCACACAAAAAGAACTATCAAGTGTTTTTTTTTTGTTTCACAAAATTTATGCAAACACACTTGTAATAAAAAAAATGTTTAAGCTTACTTTCACTTGAAAGTGTTTGTGTGAGACATCTTGGTTATTTCTACTTCATGCTTAAAACATATTTTAAACATTTAATAAGAAAAAAATTCATGAGGGCTTATGCAACAATTAAGATTAATTATGCACAAATTATATTAATATGCCTCATGATGCTTGCATCTAAATAACATGTAAGTGTGACAAGATGGTCATTAGTCAATATTCAAAATATCATAATATGCAAGTCTTATTCAAATTATTCAAATTAGACCAAATTTGTATATTATGACAAATTAATACAAGATATTCTCATGAATATCAATCATGTATCTTCTTGTTGAAATCCTTCAAAAATAAATCCTAAAATAGGATATTCATTTAAATCATGTTGAAGAAGGATCATTTACATAAGCCATATCAAAATCTCAATTTTTTGAAAAGCCGAACAAAATAATACTTAGGCATCAGGCACAGTATAGGCTAATCAATATGTGAAAACCAATTGTATTGAGATAAGTGCACATCTTATAGAAATGATGTTTTTCATGAAAAGTTCACTATAAGCACAGACTTATATTTATAAAATCATGAGATTTTGGCACTTTTCTTGTTCAAGGAATTTGGTTTATCATGAAATACAATTAAGAGTTTTATTTACTCCAAAAATATTTATTGATCAATAAGAATAATTTTGACTTGCACATATAAAATATTGACCAATAATCCAATCAATACACACTTAAGGTATTTTCCACAAGATTATAAAAATATGAATTAAGACAAGTGTTAATTCATTTATCCTTTAAAAACTTATCATTGTGAAATATATAAGTCAAGCTTTGTATAAAATTATGTTTAACAAAACATCCCTTGAGAAGAAAAACTTTAAGAAGACTCATATATTTTGAAAGCATTCTTAAAAAGTTTTTCTCTAAGTCGAAAGCATCGTTAATTTATTGTATTCAATAACCACACATTTTATGGATTGAAGATCAATATGGGATATGTGTAAATTAGAAGTTATACAAAATTGATTTCATTTAAACATATGCATGTTCAAGTTATGACAAGGAGAATGATGCATCCATTTAAGCTTTTTGAATTCAAATACTTGCATAAAAAGATTTAGTATGCATTTTGAATTTCAAGAGCAACCAATCAATCACATAATAATATTGCATAAAAGTATTCAACATTATTATAATGCAAATATTATATGTTTTGGATCAGAGTTACCTCCTTTAATGACCTTTATCATTTGAGTACCAATGATGAGAATGTCTTTATTTTGTAATATGTCCATATACCCATTCATTTATCATCATTGTAATGTTGAGGTCACTTGATTGATGAGAGTTTTGTTGACGTAAGGCTGAGAGCAGCAGTTTGCAGTGGAAGTGTATTCAGCCTCTGTGGTGGATAATGCTATAGTATTTTGTTTTCAACAACACCAGCTGACTAAAGCTTCTCCTAGCAGTTGACATGCACCACTTGTGCTTTTTCTTTCTATTTTGTCTCAGGCATAGTCAGCATCAAAGTATGCGGTAAGATTGAAAAGTGATCCTTTTTTGTACCATAAACCGACACTTGGAGTGCCTACAAGGTATCTGAACATTCTTTTAACTGCAGTGTAGTGTGACTCTTTTGGTGCAGTTTGAAATCTAGCACATAAACCAACTGCAAAAACATTGTCAGGTCTACTAGTAGTTAAATATAAAAGGGATCTAATCATTCCTCTATATTCTTTTTCGGGAAAATCTTTGACATAGTTTTCTTGACAAATAAAAATGCCATCTTTGTGTTGTTTGATTTGTAATCCTAAAAAGAATTTAAGTTCTCCCATCATGCTCATCTCAAATTCACTTTCCATGAGTTTTGAAAAATCATCACACATTTTTTCATTTGTAGCTCCAAAAATGATATCATCGACGTACACTTGTACAATTAATAAATCATTTTTGTCAATTTTTCTAAAAAGTGTGGTATCAATTTTTCTTCATGAAAAACCATTTTTGATTAAAAAATGCTCAATCTTTCATATCAGGCTCTTGGAGCTTGTTTAAGTCTATACATAGCTTTGGTTAGTTTGAACACATGATTTGGTTTTTCTAAATTTTCAAAGCTCGGAGGTTGATGAAAATAAACCTCTTCATTTAAACAACCATTTAAAAATGTACTTTTTATGTCCATTTGAAAAAGTTTGATGCATTTATGAGATGCATATGCAAGAAGAATTCTTATGGCTTCAAATCTAGCCACAGGAGCATAGGTTTCCTCATCATCTATATGCCTTTTTGTTGATTGTAACCTTGAGCTACTAATTTAGCTTTGTTTAGTGTTACTTTCCCTTCTTCATCCAGCTTGTTTCTGAAAATCAATCTTGTACCAGTGATGGATTGAGTTTGAGGATTAGGTACAAGAGTCCAAACTGATTTTTCTCAAATTGATGTAGTTCTTCTTTCATAGCCTCGATCCATGATTCATCTATGATTGCTTCTTCGTTTGAAGGTTGTTGAGGAGAATTTTCTTTGTTGGAGTTGATTTGATTTTCTTCCTCATTTTCTTCAATGATTCTTTCTTGAATCTCGAGTTCCTCAAATTCATCAAATTTTATGTGCACGCTTTCTTCAAAGATCCTCAAACATTCATCAAACATAATTTGCGTATTTTAATCTATATATTGGCCATTGCAAATTTATATTCTATCAAATTTATAGAATGCAAAGTCTCAAAAAAACTTAGACATATTTTGAATCAAATTTTACCAAACTTTCTTTATTAAGCAAAGTATAGAAATAATATTCATAAAAGTGAAAATATGATATATCTTATTTTCTATTTTTCCAAAAAAAGTAAGTTTTGTTCAAGATTTTTCTAACACAAACAAGATTATAAACATAGAAGACAAATGTTTATTGAATTTCCCCACTGTGACTTACTGACAAGAAAATATATTTAAATTTTTGACTTTGAACATTTTTACCAAGAACCTAGAAAGACTTCACAATATTTGTCCTTACGTTTTTTGTTAAAAAAATGTTCAAGTAAATATTTTAATAACTCATAAAATATTACAAAGTCATAAGACTTATAAATTTTATAAGTTAAAAACATAATTGGTGAAATTGTATTAAAAAAAAACTTTTGACTTCTTTTCCTTTAAAATAAATTTCACATTCTATATTCTCATAGAACCTAATTTTTTGAATGACAGTTTGAATGATAAAGGAAAGTTCTATTATGTCAAACTTGTTTATGTTTTACACAAGACATGAAACAAGATTTGGTCGAGAAAAGCATCAAACTTTAAGACCAAAAAAATGTTTGGATTTGAAAAATAAAGATGTTTGTTTCACATCTCAAACATATGAGGTTTTAAATGTCTTCCAACAATTTTCATAAAGTTGAAAAATGCTTAAAAAAGTTATGAGTTAAACCTACCACGTATTAAAAAACCTTAAAATAAATTAAAGCAAAATTATTTTTAACAAAGATAAATGTCCCTTTGCTTTGATCATTGTAACTATTTTCAAAAGTTACGTATTATCTTTTCTCCTTTTTTTTTAAATGAGAGGAGGCATTGTCTTTCTTGGGTCATATGCCTTGAGCATCCACTCTCCAAGTATCAGGGCTTTTTCTTGACTGTCATGAGACATTCCTGCAATAGAAGTTAGTAGTGCTTTGGGTACCCATATCTTTTTGGGTCCTTGATGGTTAGTGTTACTTTTAGGAAATCCTCCTTTATGAAATCTAACAAAGTTTGATTTGAAAGTAACTCTTGTTTTTTGTGAAGCTTGTTCTTTCTTTTTTCTAAAACAAAAAGGTTCGAGATGTCCATATTTTTCACAATATGTACATTTGTACCTTTCACTCCTTTTTGTAACCTTTTCAGGAATGAAAATTTTTTCATAAAGTTTCTGTTTGTGATTAGTTTTAAAACCTATGCAAGCTTTATCGAAAACACTTACTTGTGATCCCATAATTTTTTGAAATGTTTCAGTTGATTTAACGAAGTTTGAAATGTCATTTTTCGACTGTAAAACATTTTCTTTCAAAATAATGTTTTCATTTTGAGAGTCATTTTTATTTTCAGAGACTTCTTTTGATTGAGAATTTTGAATATTTTCAATCAAATTTTTGTTCTCTTTTTCTAACATTTCTTTTTCCCTTTTTAGTTCAAGATTTTCATTTCTCAATCTTTCACATGTTTGTTCTAAAATTAGAGAGTTATAAAAAAGATTATCAAACAAATATTCAGTTTTTTCACATGATGAGCAAGGATTAGGATTTACCTCTTCATTATCTGATTTTGCCATTAGGCATAAGTTTGCTTTTTCATCCTTATTTGTTGAACAGAAGTTTTGTTGATCTCTTTTTTGTATCATTCTTAGTAATTTGCAAGTGAGAAGGTAAATTTGATCTTGACTTTCTTCAGGCATATCCTTTGCAATTTTGGACATTTTTTCTTCTTGCAAATTTTTCTTTTGAGTATTTTCTGCAGCATTGATTTTTCTCCTTTTTAGAGATTTTCTTTTTGATAACGACTTTGCACTTTTTGACATATCTTTTCTAGATCCTTTTCCTTCTACACCGTTAGGTGTTTAGGCTTTGAATTTTCTTCCTTCTACACCGTTGGGTGTTTAGGTTGTGTTGAGATCTCTTCTACACCGTTGGGTGTTTAGGCTTTGAATTTTCTTCCTTCTACACCGTTGGGTGTTTAGGTTGTGTTGAGACTTTTCTTCTGGATCTTTTTCCTCCTGCACCGTTGGGTGCGTAGGCTTTTTAGAGGCAGAGCTCTGGTACCAATTGAAGTAAAATATTTTGCTCTTTCTTCTCTCCCACGTGAGGAGCGTCTATTGCCACTAGTCTCACATGTGTGCAGATATTTTTAATCCAAAGGCCATGGTCCCACATGTAGCTAAATATTCCAACTAGAATACATCTTGTCTCTCTTGCTTGTCCACGTGTGTCATCAAGATTTTATCCATTGCAATCTCTTTTGATTTCAAAGCCACACATTTCATCTTGCTTCCTTTGAGTTCCACGTGTAGACATTTGGGTGAAGAAGGTACAAATATATGCAAATTAATAGCTAGCATCCATTTTGTTCTTTGTTCCTTTTACAGCCAAAACTTTCTTTGTATGTACATGTACTTGCATGTTCTCATTGAGTAGACATATAGTGGTATTGCAAAATACTTAGCAGCAAAACCATGTTCTATTGCAATACCATGTCATGTGTTGCTTTCTTATTGGTCCACGTGTAGAATTGGATTCAAGCTAGCAATTGGTTGTGACCTTTTCTTTATCTCATGAGTAGTGCTTTCCCTTGTGTTCTTCTCAGGTAGGTAAGTTCATGTGTACAAAAATATCCAAAGGCTAGTAAATCCTTTTGTAATAAAATGCTTTACCATGCAACATATTATCTCCATACGTAAAAGGCCTTAGCATTTTAAGAGTTCCTTTAATGAAATATTCCTTGAATAAAAGGTTCCATATCTGTCTCTTAAAATGTCAATTAGATGACCTTTGATGCCTTAAATTGCAATATACCAAACTATACGTTTTTCTCTTCTTTGCAAGGTTTTTGGCTTTCAAAATTTGTTGCGTTGTATGAGAACAAAAATTGACGATTGTTGCGCGCCTTTAATATTTCAACTGTGACTAAATAGAACACTCAAATACACAAGTTAAATAAAAAGATAATCATAACCTTCGATTAAACCTTCATTGATGAAAACAACAGTCTTTCAATATCTTCATGAAGCTTCTGATACTATTGTGGTAATACTCTTAAGTATTTTTATTCTCTCATCGTTGAGTATAAATAATGCACTTGTTGATGTAAGTTGATTCTAGTTTGTCCTCCTCATTTGACTTTTATCCTTTCAATTAAAAGCTCAAGTGCAAACATCAGTCGATTAATATTCATAAAACTTATTAGTTTACTTCTCAAGGTTTGTTATCATTAAAACATCAATAAAGGATTTTTAGATTTTATCTCAACAGTTCTTGCCGGCAAAAAGGGTGTAGCCAAGCAAGAGCAACAAAAACGCCTTAACACAGGCGGGCCTAATACGACTCAGCTCCTTCTCCTCCTCATCTGATAAATCTCTATTGGAACAAAATGTGTTTAACAATGAACCTTAAAGGGTTTTGATGATAACAAGGTATTAAAAATTGTAAATTGGACTAGCTAATATTTGTTCAAGTGTACAGGACCATAATTATAAAGTTACATCATCATTGGTTCTGAATGAGCAAATAAAGAGCTATGGAAACAACAAAAATTTGAAGCTTGGACGCTCCTGAAGGCAACTTGCTACTGAAGAGAAAAAGCGCTCCTGAAGTCAAGCTGCTCCTGAAGAAATAGCGCTCCTGAAGTAAGCTGCTCCTGAAGAATAGTGCTTCTGAAGACAAGAGGTCCAGAAGCCACATCATCAGAAGCTGCGTCATCAGAAGCTGCAGAAGTCATATCATCAGAAGCTGCATCATCAGAAGCTGCCTCATCAGAAGCCATTTCACCAGAAGCTGAATATCAACTGGATTTGCAAAGAATCAAGAATTGAAGAATTATCAATGCAAAAGCTGTTTATTGGATTCGAAAACACAAACAAAGGATTAGTGGAGTTTGCAACGGTCATTTCAAAGGTGTTTGAAGGCGTGTGTTTGCAATTTGGACGAAAGCGTTGACATTGTACTTTGTACGAATTGTACAACCACGTTCTCCACTACTCTGTTTTGTGTCCGCGCTACAGGACAAGAAAACAGCTCCAGAATACGGTTTCGCCTGCATAGATGTTCCTTTGGATAAGGAATGGATTTCAAATTTGTTCTTCATAGGACAACAGCCAAATCAGGCAAAAGATTATTGGTGAAAGATCAAGCTTCAACAACGACTCTTTGGTGTGCTGGCAATTTCACAACGTCTCTTTCACACCACTATATAAAGGAGTGAAGACCTAGAGAATTGGTAATGCATGAACTCTGAACGAAAGACTCACAAAGATTTTCACAAGTACCAAACCTCTGCTGAAATTGTTCTGCATTCACTTAGAATTTCTGTGTCTCAAAGTCATATCTTAGAAATTCTTAAGTCCATTGAGTCTGTATCTGATTTGTATTGTGAGCACCTCTGATTGTATATCAAGTGTTCAACCTTAAACAATTTTCTGTGTAATTTTGTTTAGTTAGGAAGTCTCTTGCAGTTGTGCTTGAGCAGGAAGTCTCTTGATTGTGTTCTTGAGCAAAGGAAGTCTCTTGCTTGTGTGCTTGAGCATTGGAAGTCTCTTGCTTGTGTGCTTGAGCATTGGAAGTCTCTTGCTTGTGTGCTTGAGCATTTGTAATCAGATATTACTCATAGTGAAATCTCCTTGGAAGTGCAAGGGGGACTGGACTACTTCCGGATTGTGGAAGGAACCAGTATAATTGCTTTGTGTCGTTCTTCTTCTCTCTCTCTCTGTTTTATTCCGCTGCATTTAGATTCTGATTATCACTTCAGAAGCTGTCTCGCTTAGCTTCTGATCAGTGTGTTCAGTTTTTAGGAGAAACGAAGAATTTTTCTAAAACACAATTCAACCCCCCTTCTTGTGTTTTTCTCACCTTCAATCTCCCCCAACAAATGGTTACACCGATTCAACAGGTGCTCATAACGCTCTTTCAGGGCTGTGTAAGTGACAAAGGCACCTGAATTATTACTCACTTGTTCCACCGTTTCCTCCACCGGAAACAATAGATGATTCACCATCAGCTCTACACCATGGTCATGATCTAAATCATCCTCCTCAATGAGCCGTTCAACGATGGGGATGTGTAGAAGACAAGCCACATCATCTAGTGTGATGGTCATCTCCCCAACAGGCAGAGGGAAGCTGCTGGTCTCATGAAGCCATCTCTCAGCCATAACACACACTAACCCGTGGGAGATGCTTTCGTACCCAGTCAGAATGAGGGGCCTTAGACCGGATCTATCCACCGGTTCCCAGAACCAAGGGTTATCATCTACATGCAACGGAAGTGACAAGGCAGAAAGCTTAAGTTTCCTCCCGTGCGAGACACCAGTCATCTTACGCTCCGCTTGCAACTGAAATACAAAAAAAAAAATTAAATAAGTAAAATAAACATGAAATAATAAACTTGAAATATAATACGTAAAATAAACTAGAAATATTCTACGTAAAAAATAAATGTCATGTATTCTAACAAACACCGTTAAAAAATTAATACGTAAAATAAACTAGAAATATTCTACGTAAAAAATAAATGTCACGTATCCTAACAAACACCGTTAAAAAAATAATACGTAAAATAAACTAAAAATATTCTACGTAAAAAATAAATGCCACGTATTCTAACAAACACCGTTAAAAAAATAAAACGTAAAATAAACTTGAAATATTATAAGTAAAAATAATTAGTAAAATAAATAGTAAAATATCATTAA
The DNA here is from genome assembly GCF_051527215.1 of Medicago sativa. NCBI lineage: Eukaryota > Viridiplantae > Streptophyta > Magnoliopsida > Fabales > Fabaceae > Medicago > Medicago sativa. The sequence continues at coordinate 2,605,675 of NC_140751.1, read as the reverse complement.
ATTAAATAAGGCTGATACCCCTCCTGATATTGAGGCTGATATGCCTGCTCCTGATAATGTTGTTGATACTGTGTCGGGTTCACCATTTGGGATAGACCCGTCTGTGACGATGAGGCCCCCGCAACATCAACCCTACCAAGTCTTGTGCCCCCAGTATGCCTCTCCCTCGACCAACCAAAGAGGACGTACTGCTTGATTTTCCCTCTGTGCACTACTAGTATAATTCTGCTGCCTCCCTAACCTAAGTCTGTCAGGCATCTGCGGTGTATTCCTCTGAGACATATTTGCACAACATTTCAACAATAAAAAAATCAATGAGACATTTTCATACGGACAATTCAACAACATTTCTAACCATTCAACAACAACACTTATATTTCGACAGTGTCATTTCAATCCGTAAAATATCACATTGTAGTCAAACTAACTATAATCAACATTAACAAACATATTTCTAATTAATTTCATCATTAACAATCCAAAAAACAAAAAATAAAATCATTGAGACATTTTATCAAATACCTACAATGCAAGTTTCAATCAACTTAAAATCAAACAATTTCAAATACCTAAAACTCACACTGGGGCAAATTCATCTTTTCAGTTGGAAATGAGCAATTTCTGTTGGGTAAAGAGCAGAATTCGAGAAAGGAAGAAATGAAAACCCTTTTGTCTCTCTTTCTCTGTGAATTTGAAAAGGGTGTATGTTTTGTCTCTGTCTGTCTGGCATATATGCCCAAATATTAATAATTATATTTATCTATCCATCGAGAACAGCGCAGCCAAGGGTACACAGGCAAAAACCCTTTCTCCTTTCCTTTCCAGTTTTTGAGGTTTATTAGAAGAAGAAGAAGCAGAACAAGATAACAAAATAAATAAAATGAAATGAATAGTGTCACCGCCACCTCCAAAAGCAACGCAACGTTACAGGAATTGCAGTAGTAAGTAACAAACAACACAACACAACAAATGCTTATTCTTATTCGTAGTAATGCATAAACTCCTTCACCGCCCAACCTCTTCACTTCCTTGTGCTGTTATTCAAATGCTTATTCTTATTCGTAGTAATGCATAAACTCCTTCACCGCCCAACCTCTTCACTTCCTTGTGCTGTTATTTCCACCCCTCTTTTTCTTCCTTTACCCCCTCCTAAACCCTTCTTCTTTCATTCTTCTTTAACAATGCCTGCACCCGCCACTACTACTACGACTTCTTCTTCTTCTTCTGCCCTTTCATTCCCTCTTCAAAAATCTCTCTCCTTTTCTTCTTCTTCTCCTCGTTATTCTAATGCTTCTTATGTTCGCACATGTTTTTGTCCAACCCTAACCCTAACACGCCACACTAGTAATAACACCAAAAACCACCTTCCATGGCTACTTATTAAACGTTCTCAACATTCAAATGCTACTTCACAATCTTCTTTTCATAATAACCCTGAACAACAACAGAGTACTACAACAACAGAGGATGATTCCTCTTCCTCTTCCTCTTCGTCTTCGGCATCTTCCTCTTCTACAAACACAACTTCATCTTTCAGACTTAATAGGAGGCAGCAAAAGGCTTCTTCTTCTTCTTCTTCTTCTTCTTCAACAGAATCATCATCATCATCTAGTCCTCCTGATTTGTTGGCTATTCCTGGTGTGGGTCCCAGGAATTTCAGAAAACTCGTTCAGAAAGGTATTCAAGGTGTTGCTCAACTCAAACAACTCTACAAAGATAAGGTTGTTTTTTCACTCCTCTCTCTTTCTCTCTCTCTAAAAATACTTGCTTTACTATCTTCTGTTTTTGGGTTTTTCTCCATTTATATTTACTGATTGTGTTGTGTGGGTAGTATTTATATCTATGTAGGGGGTTCTAACTGATTTTATCAACTTCTTATACTAATACCAAGAATAAATCTTCATTTTACTCATTAAGCTGTGTTTGCAAGTTGGTTTTTGGAGGACTAAGTCTATATTTCATATTTGAGTATGTCGCGTGTTAGTAATTTCATGAAAGGACAAATTCGAGGATCAAACTAACTAATAGAAAGTGGAAGAATGTTATACTGAAAGTTTTGACCTTTGTGTTGGGTGCAGTTCATTGGCAAATCTAGTGATCAGATGGTTGAGTATCTGCAGAGCTCTGTTGGAATTATCCACAAGAACCATGCTGAAAGTATAACTACTTTCATTAAAAAGAGTGTTGATGAAGAAGTGGATGATAATTCCTCTGGGAAGCAGCCTATGCAGAAGAAGCGACTTACGTTCTGTGTTGAGGGTAATATCAGTGTTGGCAAGACTACTTTCCTTCAGAGAATAGCCAATGAAACTATTGAACTGCGTGATCTCGTCGAGGTGGTTCCTGAACCAATTGGCAAGTGGCAGGATGTTGGACCTGACCACTTCAATATCCTCGACGCTTTTTATGCTGAGCCACAGAGGTATGCATACACCTTTCAAAACTACGTATTTGTTACCAGGGTGATGCAGGAAAGAGAGTCTTCTGCTGGCATCAAGCCTCTTCGATTGATGGAGAGGAGTGTTTTCAGTGACAGGATGGTGAGTATTTTCATTCCATTTTTTCATATTCTTGTGTGTAGTGAGGGTGTTGGTTTTCTGTTTCCTTTTCATGCCAATACAACATTTTTTCTTCAAACGTGTTGGTTAGAAACTGTGAATTTATTTCCTTTCCCTGTTTGGTTTGATTTGAGATTAACAGGAAGAGAGACATGTTTTGAGAGTTTAAAAAAGGCTTATATGTTTTATAATCTCACTGTGTTCAATAAAGGTTTTTGTACGAGCTGTTCATGAAGCCAATTGGATGAATGAGATGGAGATAAGCATCTATGACTCTTGGTTTGATCCTGTTGTGTCTACCTTGCCTGGCCTTATTCCCGATGGTTTTATATATCTCAGAGCAAGTCCTGATACTTGCCATCAAAGAATGAAGTTAAGGAAGAGAGAAGAAGAAGGTGGAGTCAGCCTAGAGTATCTCCGCGACCTCCACGAAAAGCATGAGAGCTGGTTATTCCCCTCCCAAAGTGGTAATCATGGAGTATTATCGGTCAATAAGCTTCCCCTCCATGTCGACAACTCTTTACACCCTGATATAAGAGACCGTGTATTTTATCTCGAGGGTGACCACATGCATTCCAGCATTCAGAAGGTATCAAATTTGGAAATCCCATGTCTGATTTTATGATTTTTTTAAATTTATAATAGTCTGACTTAATTACTTTTAATTACAAACAGGTTCCTGCATTGATTCTAGACTGTGAACCCAATATTGATTTCAGCAAGGATATTGAAGCCAAGAGGGAGTAAGATAACTATCTCTTTTACTCAGATATTTGTTAAAATTTACGTGACATGGACTAAACTTATGTTCCATCAGATGCTTTTTTTGGCTGTTAGAATATTATGATTTTTATTATCCTTGGAGTCTGATTATTATATCTTTGTTGGGCTGGGTTGGTCGAGTTTTATGTCCCAAGTGCGAAGTATGGAACTTAATTCCTGCACCTTAAGTAAGGACACTCAATGTACATAAGACTTGAGCTCTGCCTCCGCAATGGCTAGCATTTGTGGTGTGGTTTGGTTCTCGAGGTTGGTTTCAATTAGTCGTATATACTTCCATTGTATCTTTCAGTTGGTAATTCCAACATTTACAGTTTTTCCCAGGACTTTTTAGGAGACTAGACTATTGCAGAGCTAGTCTGTGCGGGTTTTGTGATTGTGTAACCTGGTGGGATCAGGTTTTGAATCTTTTGATTGTATGGTATAAATCTTGAGTCCTTTATTGGAACTATGGGACTCCCATACGAAGTTATTTGTATCAACTTAGGCTCTCCTGCCACAGCAGCTAGCTGTGGTGTTCTTTATCATCATGCTACACTGGTAATTGACTCAGATTGTTGGCATAATAGGAGTATTATAGTGCTTTGTAATATTTAAAGTTTAAACTATTACTACACTAATGCTCCCCCCCCTCCCCCCCCAATCAAAACACAATTTTATGAATCGTCTATCTGTTTAATGTGTTCCATTAAAGTAAAACAGTGAACTGGAGTGAAGTATTCACATGAATTTTTTTCAGTAGTCATCTTCTCATTATTTAAGGGGGGGAGTAAAGCTCATGTTTCGTGCTGGTTATTAGGACAAAGCAGTTTAATTTCTTTACGTTAATGTTAAGTTACTTCTTTTAGTTGTAAATAGTAGGTTAAGTATAGCAACCAAAAAAAGAGGTAAGTCCATCTATAAGTCAAACATCTTTTTGCAGACGGGCAGCCATTGCATTAAGAGATTTAAGTGGTAGTAATGTAACACATATTTATCTTCTGTCATTTATGTCAACAGACTGTTTATGATATACTGGGAGTGGTAGTCAACAGATAACATTTGGCCTGAAAGTAAATAATTTTAGCTATTATTTGAAGTCCCCCTTTCAGTGTGACTAATAATAACACCGGACTACCCTTCAAAAAAAATAAAATAAAAATATTAACACTGGACTAACTTACAGCAGTGATATTAATTTTATTGTCAGCAGTGATACTAATTTAATTGTTTTCATTACAACTTTAGTGAGTGAAATGCTATGTTCTCTGTGATCAAGTATCTGGAAGTAGATGCGAAGGTAGCAAATTCTATGTTTCTTTAATTAGTAAAGTTCTTGGATGTTAGTACTATGCTACTTTTTAGAATTCTACTTGTCAGAGCCTTTGTCCACTATGTGTTAAGTTAAACTACTTGTCCACCGTTCCCTAATAAGTAAATTGTCTTTTTTGTTTTGTGTATGGTGCAGATATGCGCGCCAAGTTGCAGAGTTTTTTGAATTTGTTAAGAAACAGCAAGTTCTATCTGTCGAAGGTGAGAAAAATAGCCAGAACCAACCACAGGTGCTGCTACCTCATGAAGGTAACCTGTGGCTACCAGGTGGAAAGCCTTTCCCCCGGCCACCCTTGGACTTCAGAAGGGCAATGTCATATATGTCTGGTAGTGGCTGATAGCATTGTGATTGGGATGAAGATATACTAATGGCTCCTTGTTTATGTGTTCATGTTTTTTCTGCATGTAAAGATTTTAACTCGGACCTTGACTGATGTAAAGTTGGTAGTTATTTATGGTTGTCAAATACTTCGTTAGTTGCTACTAGACTACTTGGTTTGTATTTCTTTGGTTACAAAGATGGTCTTTCTAGAAATGTGTTTTTGTTCATTAATGATACAGAATTACTTGCTAAATTCAGTTAAATGTTTAGTTTGATTACAAACGGCTGTAATAGAGTCTGCTTTACTCCCTACTATTTATCTAATACCCTCTTAATTAGTTTAGAAAAATTTGAAAGTTTAGTTAGCAGTTGGAACTCGTCTTGCTCTTTCCATGTATTAAACGCTTCATATGGCTGCTATAACATGGTTGACTATTTACGTATAGTCGAAAGCATAGGATGAGGCTTTGCAGTCTGTTTTGTATGTACTGCGGCAATTCCTATGAGATTGTGTCGCATGAGAGTACTATGGAGAGATGGATTGAGATGAATATGTTAGTAGATATGGGCAGAGGATTGCGTGATAATTGGGCAGCTTTCTGGGAAACTTGCCATTTTCTTTGGTGTTGGAGGAATAAGTCCAACCATGATGGATTTTTTCTTCCATCTAGACCGTGGCGGGATGTGATTACAAGAGATGTAGCGAAAGGTGCCTATATGGCGAAGAATTAAATGGGTGCCTCCTCTTATTGATTGGATTAAATTGAGTACGTATGGTTTGTCAAAGGATAATGAATGGTAGAGAAAGGTGTGGTGGTGTGTTGTGGGATAGTGGTGGTAATTGGATGTGATTTCTCAAAGTTCTTGGGTTCTTGTAGTGCTTATATGGCGGAGTTATGGAGGGTGTTGAAAGGTTTGAATTTGGCTCGCTCTCGGGGTTTTACTACGATTGAACTCTCTGGATTCAAAGGTGGTGGCTATGTCGTTAAACAATTAACAATGTTGCAGAATATAGATTGGTAAAGTGTATTATCCGGCTTTTGGAAATGAATTGTTGTGCAAACACTTTGGCTAATGAAGGATGTAATGGGGGCTTGTCTTCAATTATTTATATTTATGAGATGTGTCTGGATCAATCTAGGCATTTGTTATTCACCAACGGTATGGAAGTTGTGGAACCGAACCAAAATAAACCGGTGATATTCAATTTGGTTTGGTTTGGTTCTTTGTTTCACTAGTTAAATGAACAACTTGGTTGGTTCAGTGTATTGAGTAGTCACAAAGCTCGCCCGTCCTCCAAAAATGAATAATCAGCATAATCAGTTGCAAGTTTGTCATGAGTTACAACAATATCATATACAATTTCTTCAAAAAAAAAAAAATCATATACAAAGAATTATAATTTCACAGCTAACAATAACTAATAACTTCAAAAAAAAAAAAAAATCATATACAAAGAATTATAATTTCACAGCTAACAATAACTAATAAACTAGAGAAAAGTACAAAAAAGAAAGAAATAAGTGTAAATGGAAACCTTAGTTTTTAACTTTTCTTCAAGTTTGAATCATACTGTTTTTCTTTTTGAATTCAAACTTAACGATATAGATATAAATTACATCTATTGAACAATTTGATTTACCATACTACCAAGATCAAATAAATTATTGTTGGTAAAATAATTAGTGGAATAATTGTCTTAACAATTGACATCTAATTTCTCTCAAAAAAAAAAAAAAAATTGACATCTAATAATTTTTTTTTCTTAGATGAATTAGTGGAATAATTGTCTTAACAATTGACATCTAATTTCTCTCAAAAAAAAAAACAATTGACATCTAATAATTTTTTTTTCTTAGATGAAGTGGTAATCCACTGAAATTAAACTCACACACAACTGTGAGGTCCCGGATTCGAACCCGGATCATGACGTCTGGCCTTACAATTTCGACATTTGCCAGTTGAGCTAGGACTTTTAGACATATCTATATATGCCTAGAATGATATATGATTTTGGGCTGACATTTTTACTTTTAAATTTATCTTTCATTGAAACTGTTATATTTATAATTTTATCCGTTTTACTTTATTATTTAAATTACTAGCTGATAAAAATGTTAAATCCCATTAAGATACGAGCACACCACTACAATAAGAATTTATAACATTAATTGAAAATAATTAAATATCATTTAAATATAAACAACACCACTACAATAAGAACAATGTTTGAAACTATTAAATAAGGTAACTTCAAATTTATTCTGTCAAAAATATTTGATCATCGTTTGATACCTCTTTATATTTGTCAAAAAACACGTTAGTAGTCATTTTTCTGTTGATAAATAATAGAGGCCGTCTTTTGTCAAAAATAAAATAAAATAATAGAGGCCGTCTAATAATCTTATTTGTAAAAGGTCTTAAGTTGTCTTAAACTACTTTTTGGAGCCAAAATTTGAGGTTAATTTTGTCGTTTTAATATTGACATCTCATTATTATTATTAGGTAATATATATTTAAGTATTTGAACAAACTTTTGCTAAATTTGTGCCATAAACTACTAAATACGTTTTTTTTTCTTCCATAATCTTAGTTTGTTTGTTTTTTCGTTTTTTTTATTTCATAATCTTATTTTGTTTTTCTTTCATATTATTATTTAATATATGTTTAACCAATTGAACAAACTTTTGCTAAATTTGTGCCATAAACTACTAAATACGTTTTTTATTCTTCCATTATCTTTGTTTGTTTTTTTCGTTTATTTCCTTCATAATCTTATTTTGTTTTTTGTTTGATGGACATCATAGTTTGTCTTCTATTTTCTCTATTTATTTGGCAATATAAACACCGATCCCCATATATATTTTTTTTGTTTTTGTTAACTAGCTTTTCCTGAACAAACTTTTGCTAAAAAAAATTTCTCATTAAATTTGTGCCATCATAGAAAAAAAAACCCTCATCTAATGTTTGTTTTTTTGTGCCACCATAGAAAAAAAAACCTCATCTAATGTTTGTTTTTTGTAACTAACTTTGTCTACATCTGTGCCCCTTTATACCAAACTAATCCTCTCTCACTCTCTATACAAGTAACATTAAATTGCATTTATAAGTCAAAAGTCATATTTCATCCTTAATCCTTCCATTAAATCATCTTGCTTCAAATTAAAAGTACGTCATGTTTTTTTTTTTTGGCTTTGAATCTCTTTTATTTTTATTTTTATATCAACGATTAAAGTATCTCTCTATTAATGTTTCTAATTTTGTCTAACTTTATATGATTTATTTCTTCTCAATTCTATGTAGGTTGAATAATGGCTTCTCATATTACTGCTATTGATGACATTGTTGCTGGAAAAATCGATTGGATGGGAAGATACGTGTTCGTATAGTTAATCTTTGAAAAATTCTTGAATTCAACAGACCAAAACAGGCATCCAGTATTGAATTATTTTTGCTAGATGAAAAGATATGATCATGCATGATATTCATATGGTTCTATTGTACCTATAAATTTTGTTGTTAAATATCTCTGATTTATACTACAACATGTCTATGTTATGTGATGAAAAGGATTCCTATATATTAATTTTACATGGTTCTATTATACCTATCTATTTTTTATTAAATATCTTTGATTTATTCATGTAGTTCACAAGTCGTATCTTCTGTTTTTCATCACCATTAAATTAGCCTGTTAAATTAAAAGAACCATATATGAATGTGTTAGTTAAACAATTAGCCTATTAAATTTAGAGGTGGAGACTTATTTGTTTTGGCTGGTGCTGTGCAGTTTTTGGGTTCGTGGGGTTCCTGTTCCTCCACTGTAATCTTTTTTGCTATTTTGAGTTCACTACACTTTCTTTGTGGGTGGCTCTATTTTAATATAATATGCCGTTGGAAAAACAAAATTAAAACTACTATAATTTGATAATAAATGAAGTTCTTTACCGTGATTCATGACTGAAATATAGACGTATTGATAAAAAATATTATTTGGTCATTGTTTTTTGTTTTAAGTTTATATTTCACATTATCTTTTTATCTTTTTTATTCACATAAAATCATATAATGTTTTATTGATTTCAGTTGTCAAAGATACAAACTTCTATTAAAAGCAAGGATTTCAAGCAACATGGAGATTCTATTGAAGAGGGTGCTTCATATACAATAGAGAAGTTACTGGTCTCATTTAATAAAAGAGGCAATTTTAAACCAACAAATCTCAAATACAAGCTAATAACGTTGTTTTAATGGGATAGTACTTTATACTAAACTTCACAAAATAAATATTAAACATATTCCTTTATTTTTATATTTTTATAATTTCTTTTTTATGATTCTACAACCACGTTTATTTGCAGATGTCATTGGCAATGTAGTTGGAAGGACCAACAATAAGGATATTCAAGTAAAAGGAAATATAACTAAACTCTTGGACTTACTCTTGAAGACCTTGAGTTAGTTGAGTTTTTTTTTTTTTTTTTTATCTTTTTTGTTAACTATGTATATAGATGTTTTTTTTTTATCTTGAAGACCTTGAGAATGGGTCAACTACCATTGTGTTGTTTGATAGAGTTATTTCACAACACTTTGGAAAGACTGCAAAAGAACTAATGGAATCGATAATGAACTTAAGTATATTATTTTTTGTATTTTTTATATGTAATATTATTAAAACAATAAACATTGGTATTAATTGTTTAATGATACAAATCAAAAACAGGGAAAGGTCACATATGATTATCCAACAGAGTTTGACACCTTACGTGACAAGGACATGCTTTTCAAACTGGAAATCAATAAAAAAAATGTTGACCAGAGGTTTTATACCTATGCAGTCAAAAAGATGTCCGATGACAATGAAATCATTGATGAGTTTAAGAAAAAGTATCATATTGAGTGTCATGTTGCTCCTCATAATTGTGAAGAAGATGATGATGTTGACTTCATGGGTCTTATTACACCCCAAACTGGTGATAATATGAAGGTAGTTAAATATTCTTTATATCTACTTTAAAGGTATTCATAAAACTTATTATTAACCATTGCTATGAATGTTTATTTGTGTAGCTTCTTGGTTATGAAGCGAATTCTATTCCTAAGGATATTCATCCATCCAAGTCTTTGAGAAAGAGAAATGCCGACTCAGATGCAAGATATATTGACGTTGATTGTCGAACTCAGTCGTCAACCACTAAATTGCAGAAAGTTGTCAAAATTAAGCAAGAACATAAAGATTGATATTTTAGCTCTTCTCAGTCTAGACTACTTATATTTATTTTGTTTCGATTTTTTTTTACTCATTAAGTACTTTCTTAATTGTTTTGTAAATTTATTTGCTTGACATTTGCTAATTTGGTACTTTCGTACATGTGTCATACATCCAAAAATAACATGTTTTCGTTTTTTTTGTGTACATTAATATCACTCTATCTATAAAAAAAAATAAAAAAAATATTTGTCTGTTGAAAGATGTGACGGTAACCAAAATCACTTGCGTTGATGACCAAGATAACTCACCATACTTTTTTTTATTGACATTATCAATATTCCCACTTCATATAGTGGCAAAAACTATATGCATGCCTAATCTTAAATAATATTTTGATCTTTGCCTTAAAGGTGGATGTCAAATTTAGATAACTAACACTCGATGTCTACCCTACTCTTCACTAATTAAGCAAGTGAAGACCACATCAAATAAAATCACCCTATGGTCGGCACATTACATGCAGGAATCTTATTCACTAATTTTGAAATATCAATGAAATTATTTATACAATTTCAAGGTTGCTTATAACACTCCAAAGTCCTGATAGAAGTCCTAAAACAGGGACCACAAAGAAGGGGTTGAAGGTGTTGGTAGATCGTTGATCTACAAGCGGATCAAACAAAGCATGAATTGTTGGATGGTAAAAGCCAAAGAGAGGAATTGTGTTAAGATTATAGTAGTCTTAACTTTCATATGGGTGCATCAACCTTGCGTGATTGGTATCATTTTTTTTACTAAGTATGATTGGTATCAGCTTGATTAACTTCTTAATCCGTGTTCATGTATTAATACATGAGAGAAGCACATCATCCTCATGGCTTTCATCGCTGTCAACGTTGGTTACAGGGCCGGCCCTAAGATTTTTGGTGCCCTGGGCGAAACAATAAATTGTGCCATTTTAATTATTCAAACATTTATCTTCTTACTTTTTTGTTGTAAAATATTTATTTATAATCAAAGTTATCTAAAAATATATTTTCAATAGAATAAATCAAAGCGAATTAAAAAGAAATCTATATAGTACTAACTACTAAGTAAAAATAATAATTTTGGTGCCCCTAAACCAATGGTGCCCTGGGCTGCCTCCCCCCGCGCCCGCCCTCAGGGCCACCCCTGGTTGTTTAGAAACCAACAATATGTCACCTAAAATACTCATAATTCTACAAGTAATCTCAAATCCACAAATTACTCATAGTTTGTTATAAGCACAAAGTAATTTTTATGTGAAAAACCAACTTTAGAAAGATGTTAATTCTACGAAGTGGGTGTTTGAATAATCATACCACTCGCAAGAGTTCTTCTTTTTTAACTTTTTTCTTTTTGAGGGAATTTCTTCATTTTTAACTTGAAATTTATACTTATCTAAATTTTCCTTCTTTACCTTACCAAAAATCACCTTAAAAAAAATTGTTTTTTTGGATACAACTATATAAAAGGGATTATTTGTTATAAAATTGATTCAATATTTTGATTCTTATTTTAGGATTTTTTTTTTTAGATTCTAATTTTTGTTAGGAGTTGTAACAATAGGATGCACACTCTTAAACTTGATTCTAATTTTTCTTCAAACTGGATCTTCCTGTTCTTATGTCAATGAACTCAAAGAGTTCTCAGACTAAATTTTAAATGTTGGAGATGGAAACATTGGAGAAAACAATGATAGGGAAGTTGAAATTGAAATACCAGATGACATGTTGATCAAGAATTCAGGTGACCCAATTGCTTCAATTGTTTATAGCACATATCCATCACTGTTGGAGAGTATAAGTTATCTTTCATTTTTTTTCAAAGCAGGGCAATTTTAGCACCTACCAATGATATTGTTGATTCACTGAACAATTACATTTTATCAATGATACCTGGTGAGAAAAAAAACGTACTTAAGTGCTTAAGGCGCAATTATATTAATAGTTGCATTTGGTTATTTTTCTTTATCTATCTGATGTGATAACGAGAATTCTAAATTAATTCAGGTTTTCATTGTCATTGTTTTGGAAGCATTAATTCATTTACAATTACCTTATTTAATAATCAAAACTATTATTTCATTTACAATTATCTTTTTTTTATCAATGCCATAAAAATTACCTTATTTATTAGTTAATGAGATAATCAACTTCCCGTGCATCGCACGGGTCCAAATACTAGTTACTATAATAATTACTAATTAGTGACCCTGTGATGTTATTTACTTCATACTTTGGAATATATATTTTTTTTAATGGTAATACAAGTGTGACATGTGATAATACAATTTTTTTAATGGTACATGAGAAAATGTCCCATGAGAAAATAGTTGAATTATCTTATGTGTCACAATTAAATCGGTCAATGTCAATAATATTTCATCCTTAATGGTACACAAGTAGAGTCCGAGAGAGTATAGTGAGTTCATGTAAATTGTTAAGACAATGATTTACGTTTATTCAATCGTTATGCATTCCATGTTTAATATGTAAGACTTGGTATCACTAGCCACAATTGGAACATTCTTCTTCTATTTTTCGTAAGATTATCAATATATTGATCCCTTTGCCTGGGGGAGGAGAGACTTCCAATAGGATGTTAATATAATGGGTTAAATGATTATTCCCATTTCTTACCCTTCATTCAATCTCATTTCGTACTTTAATATTTTTTATAGATAGATATTATGTATTATTTGTACTTCATTTCCATGAAACTAAACATTGCTTCATAAACATGGAAGACATTGTAGTTTGAGCAATAAACATTACACTTTCTACCTTAACATATTCATTTTATCCGGTTCTCAATGAAGAAAGAAAGTTCTTTTTATTACCATTACAGCATTTACTTCTTTCTGATTACAAAAATTATAAAATAATCAATACAATAGAATATTTAAAAGGAGTCTTATGAAAAATGACTAATTTCTCAAGATCTTATGTACTATACATATAAAGATAGCAATAACAAACCAAAACCAAAAACACCACCCACCAGTTCAATGGGTGATAAATCCTGCTAATAATATATTTTGAAGAATTAGAAAGGTTACACACTACAACAATTTCAACCTTCTTATTTATACCAATAACTTTTTAAGTAATAAAACTCATCATGCACTGCTAATCTGAAAAGGTTTCTACAATGATTAGCTATTATACAATACAAAATAATATTTCTAAACTAATTTGGCACATGACATGAGGAAAATGAATCATTTGAGCAACAAGAGCAACTAATTGTTCCTCTTAAAAAAAAAAGAGCAACTAATTGTTATATTCTTTTATCATTGGTTAAATGAACTGCTTGGTCTAGTAACTTGAGTAGTCACAAAACTTGCCAGTCCTCCAAAAATGAATCTTCATCATCAGGTGGAACAAGTCTTTCTTGTGTTGCAACAATCTCATGTACAAAGAATTATAATTTCACAGCTAACTATTACATAAATCAGAGAAAATGAGAAGGAAAAAAAAAAAAAAAAACTGAAACCTTAGTTTATGGCTTTTCTCCAAGTTTGAATCAAACTACTTTTCTTTTTGAATTATAACTTGATGATATAGATAGAAATTACATCTATTGAACAATTTGATTTCCTAAAGACAATTCTTTTACACTTATAATTTCATGGTTTTCCCAATGTTAGCATTTTCATTTTTGGGTTCTACCTGTTTACACATGCAATCTGGCATGGGAAAAGTATATAGGGATTCACTAGCCTTTTTTACCTCGGTTCCCTTTTGATCACTATGGCGAAGCATGTCTTTCATTTGTTGCTTAAATACTTCCCATCTGCAAAATCAGTAATAAATATCAAACAACAAACATTACAAATGCATCCACCAGAAGGGACTTCTGAAAGATACATGTACTTGTGATAAGCGAATAAACGAAGGTTCTAATCAGCCTAAGAAGGATAAAAATAACCATACCATGTTACTTTTAAAGGAAAAATAAATTTTATTAAGAGAAAAGAGAGGATGTACAATTAGGGAGATCAGGGGTGGCCTTGAGGGTGGGCGGGAGGAGGACAACCCAGGGCACCATTTGTTTAGTTGCACCAAAATTATTATTTTACTTAGTAGTCGGCACTATATAAATATATTTATTTTTAACTCGCTTTGATTTATTCTATTGAAAATATATTTTAGAGAACCTTGATTATGAATGAATCTTTTGTAACAAAAAATGCAACAAGAAAGAAATTAGAATAATTAAAAGGATGCAACTTTATTGATTCGTCCAGGGCATCAAAAATCTTAGGACTGGTCCTGAGGGAGATCATCCGTAAAACAAGGACTGTATACAAGGTATTGCAATATAACAATCGAACAAGACTGCCTAAATCCTTTCCATAAATGAGATAGCAACTCCCATAAAGCTCTAAGCAGCCAAGAGCAGAGCAACAAAGACAGTCCAGAGAGCTAAACCTAACACATACCAAGTATATTTGTGTAAAATCCATCATAAAATTTTGAAAATTAGTAGGATGGTTCACGTATACCAGACACACACACACAGGCCCACCCATTGTTCGTCATACAACAACAACAACAGGAACCAAGCCAAATCCCACTAAATGGGGTCGGATACATGGATCAAACGCCTCCATAATGATCAAACGTCGTCATCTACTCAAATATTTTAATGTCTGGTGCAAGATACAACTTCAAAAATAGACACTAACCACTAAAGATAGTCAAAGCTGTACCTTATGTTAGGGTTATCGAATAATAGAGCCAATCTTCTTTTATCAGGTTTAATTGTCTTTGAATGCCCACCATACATATATCTCCTGTGACCCATCAAGAAGTGAGGAAAATTTCCACCTTGAGTTGTAACAAATACTTCACTATGAAGACAAACAGTATAATCAAGAGCAGCCAACCTAGATGAGTGGCCCTGCATCATAAACACACGTGTCACAAATTCCATTCTCCTGGAATTCCCTTACAGAATAAATAAGCATAAATAACTTCTCAAATACCTTAAATTGAGCAAGCTCTTCTGGAGTTGCCAGTGTATCTTTTGTTTGTAATCGTGGAAACATCTGTTTAAGTGGTGCCATGTACTTTTGTTCTTTATAAATTTTTCCAGCTGCAACATATACTAAGGTGGTATTATCGAAGCCCATGCCTCTAAGCATCATCCCTACCTGCAGCATCAAATAAAATGAGCTTCAAATATGAAGGAGATAGGAATCCTAAGAAAGGAAGGAAAAAAAAAATTAAGTGCATACCTCCAACGGAGTCAAAGGACATCTTCCATCCACCCGATTTGCACCAGGCTTTATTATCCTATGCTTTCTTTTGAATTTACCTCGCCAACTCCTTTCACGAGCGATATCCATTTCACGTTTCTCCTCTGCCCCACCGTCATACTCACAACATGAAAATGCAACCATATCCTTCATGCACAGAAAAAACTGTTATATATAATTGACGCAGAGCTAACCAAACACACACGGAACGCATGTGAAAATTGAAAATAGCATATTCATAATCATATACTAGACTTGTGGTCTACTACCATCAAATACACAAAAACTTATTTCTATTTTTAAGTTTAAATATAAGGCATAATCATTAAATTATTACAACTGAGAATAAAATAACCTAAATTATCCAAACTTTATTCTTATGCATTCTACATCATCACCCCCCCACTGGATTAACTCTACTCTGGAGAGGTAACATCTTGTACTATTCCAAGAGGTTCAACAAGCATTTATCACCTCCTCTCTAATGACAGAAGCCTGAGATTGGTATTGTATTTGTTGCCCTTGATATATGCTTTGCTACCAGCAGAAAGGAATATTGGCAATATCAAAACCGGTCTTTCTAGAGCTCAACCCATTCAGGGAGATTGGAAGGCCTTGTGGAGTTGGAAAGGACCACATAGAATTCAAACTTTTATGTGGATGGCGGCTCATGAGCGGTTGCTCACTAATTACCGTAGGAGTAAATGGGGTGTTGGAGCTTCTCCCATATGCTCTGGATGTGACAAAGATGTTGAAACCACTATACATGTGTTAAGGGATTGCCCATTAGCAACCCAAATATGGATAAGCTTAGTCCCTTCGAATCAAATATCTAATTTTTTTTCTTCTTTTGATTGCAGGGACTGGATCTTCAAGAATATCAATCATCAATTGCATGGTATTCAGCATAAAAAATGGAGCACAATTTTTATGGTGGCTTGTTGGCAGATATGGATATGGAGGAACAAAGCTATTTTTGAGGATGATTTTCAACGTCCAACTGACCACACTTACATGATTCTCAAGATGGTTGAAAATATAGACAAATACACGCAACATCCTCTTAATGTTCGCCAATGTGACACTATTTTCGTTGGTTGGAAAAGACCTCAGGAGGGGTGGGTTAAACTCAATTGTGATGGAGCATACAAAGATTCGTCAGGTCTTGCTGGTTGTGGTGGACTCTTTCGAAGCTCAGATGGCAGATGGATTAAAGGCTATTCACAAAAAATTGGAACCTGTGATGCTCTCTGTGCTGAAATGTGGGGAATGTACTTGGGAATGCAGCTTGCTTGGAGACAAGGTTTCCACAATCTTCAAGTGGTAAGTGACTCAAAAACTTTGGTTGACATGATCACAAGGAAAGTTACAATTAATGGGAACCCACCCACCTTGATTCGCCGCATACAAGACCTTTTAAAGTTGAACTGGCAGGTGCATTTCAATCATACCTGGCGGGAGGGAAATAAAAGTGCTGATTGGATGGCTAATTTTAGCTTCTCTTTGGACTCTTTTAACATTCATGTTATGGAGACTCCTCCTAGTGGGATCTTAAGTCTCATTTGTGATGACATTTCTGGGGCTTGCATGCCTAGGAAAATTCGTGTAACTCTTTAGTGTTTTTTTGCTTTTGGGCGTAAGCCCTCTTTTTCTACCAAAAAAAAAAAAAAAAAAAACTGAAGTCCTTGCCCAATTCAGAGAAAACACGCAGACCTAACTCTTTCGTCCCCATTCTGAAATTGAAGTGCTTGCCCAATTCGTAGACTTAATTACTTAATATCAATTGATGTAGAACCAAGGAACCAAAACATACCCGGAAAATAAAAATTGACAATAGTCTATGCAAAAGACATCAATAGATAGCAATCAATTGGGTATTTGTAAATTATAATCATATAGTAGGCATCTACTCGATCTCCAGTTAAATACTAAAGCCAAAATAAAATAAATTATCTAGTATCTACAAAAACATAAAATCCCTATATTATCAAAAACGAACTTAACATTGATTATCTTCAGTTTTGCATATCCATTCTGCATAAATAATGTATCTAGTAAATCTAAACGCACGAGTACAAAGATATTTTATAATACCTCCTCAAAACGAAGATGCACTGAAACATATTTCCCACCACTTTGGGAACTATGCTTCACCATCCGATCAACCATGCTTTCTGCAAGCGTTCTAATAGGTTCAGAAAATCTAAGAGCTCCAAAGTTGGCAAAGCACCTAAGCCCTTGGATTTTTGAGGGTACTGATTGAGCTAATCTGTTGGAGAAAGGTGCAATACGAACAGCCCTGCAACAAGCACGAACCAAGTCCTCTCAGGAGCCAAAAACAATATATTGGAAAAGATATGCTTCAAAGAGAATAATAGTAATCGAAATAAAAAGGCAAAAATACATCATGGGTCCTATAGTATAATTTTGTGTCCATGTAGTTAGAATTCTTTTGAAATAACTCAAGCAGAAAGGGAGTTCATTCGTACCTATAGTTTTATTAATTGCCAAAAAGAAAATACACAAAGATACTCCCCTAACAAAGGAAATTTTCAAGTCAAAGGTAAAATGTTAAAAGATACCTCTAAGATAGAAAGGGAAACCTTATATATAGACCTCCAACTAACTAACTAACAACCAAATGGCAAGGATAACAACTAACATAAATCCTAATTATCCTCATCCATATTGTTCATCCAATAATATACCAATAAGGGTTTTTCCTTGATATGATTATAATTCCCAATAGTAATCCTTTATTGTTTTTCCATGTCAAATTAATCCTCTATGTTTAAAAATGTTTACATCGTTGGACCGACCTTCATTCTCCATCCGCGTATGTTACAGATTTGTGTGCATAATCCCTAAATGATAGCATACTATAAAGACTCCTTCAACACACACACACACACACACACACACACACACACACACACACACACACACACTATAAAGAATGTCCATCACTCAGCACCACAATTAGAACCCTGTTGACAACAATGCCACAATCTTAGATATAAACTGAAAAAATCATGTTGATTTTGATGTTTTTATTGGATTAGATATTGTAACACTCATTTTGATGTGATTTAGATGCAATTTTGATGAACTGGTTATGACTTTTGGTTACATATATGAATGAAAAATGAAGTTTGGTACAACATTGTCGGCATTTTTAAACAAAGACTACCTTGACATGAAAAAAAGATAAAAGACTAAATTGATACAAAAAATTACCATAAAAGACACCTTGTGTAATTTTGCCTAATCGTAATAAAGAACTAGAACAGATTCAACAGGGTGCCTACAACTATAATGCCAGGGGATCAGGGTGTGGCATTTTTTGTAACATGCAACCTTTGACTCAATACCTTCCCTGCATCTGTTCCAAGTCAGCAGGGGGGACCACAAAACCAATAAACAATTCATGACTCGTCAGACATTCAAATTTTTTGATTTAAATCACCTATACAAGCTTTCGTTTTTCCTCTGGTTCTATATATAAGAAAAAACATGGAGTTTTCTTGTTCCAGTTAAAAGAAAAAATAGCAAATATTAAGATGCATTTACTTATTGCTCAAATGACTTTTATACCCTTTATATGTTTATTAAGAATGCATTTATTTCCCACATTAGTAAATGCATTTATTTCCCACATTAGTGGGTGTCAAGATATTTAATGTCAAGGTTATATTTGAAATAATCTTTCAAAAATAAATCATTAAATGAGCCTCCTTGGTTTTGATGATTTTTGTTTTTTCTTCTTAAATATGGGGCCAGAGCAAGTGTATAACATCTGAGTGCATTTCCACTTTTCACATTGGAACATTTAGTTTAACGAACCAATGCCAACTTTAACTTAACACACAACAAAATACAACCCATCAGTCTACCTGTTTTTAGCTGCAACAGCAACAATAACTTTACCCACCAAGCAGAGTTAGACTCTCATGATCAGTTGACACCATTACATTCTGCCAAAAGTCGAGTTTTCTTTAACGCCACAGCCATTCAAATCAAGTTCTTTTTTAATGCGTACGTTAAGGGTAACTTTTAGAATTGGCATCGTAGTTAAGAATCTAGATTTCAATTCCAATTCCAATTCCAATTTTGTGAGAATAAGACTTGACTAAGAATCTCGATTTTTATGTTTGGGAGAAAGTGATAATTGAGATAAGAGTTTCAATCAGAGCTGAAATAAAAGACTGTGATTTTAACAATTTATCAAGAAAATATAAATCAATTAAATTAAATATATTAAATATTATGTAAAATATTCAATAGAGCTTGATTGTCAAATTTGTCTCTAGTGGTTGAAGACTTCGTGTTCCATAAGTTATATCAAATCTATTTAAAATGTCAAGTACTCAGATACAATTGTATAAGTGAATATATACACGGGAAACTCAAGCAGCCAAAAATGTGATGCAAATCATGTTTAAGTTGCCAAAATAACGTATTCTCTCTATCTTCCATTAGAAAATGTGTTTATCATACAATTTTACATCTTCAGCATTTGTAATTGCTAATCAACTTTAAACATACAGCTGAAATTAATTTCAAGCCAGAAGAACTGGAAGACCAGTGAGGAATAAACAGGAGAAGAGAGAAAGGCACACACCTCATTTCCAAAAGCTGAGGAAGAACCTTCTTAAGATAGTGAGCTGGACTAGACCAAGCTTTTACTCTAAGATTGACAATGTTACTTATGTTATTGTCAAACTGTTGAAGTATGTCATCTGGAAGTTTTCTTACCACATGTACATGCTTCCCAAGTGACTGTATGAAGAAATTTTCATCGAAAATGTCACCGAAATGGCTGCAAGATGAAGGATACGTAAACTTTTCTAATTTAAACAAGAGAATTACAAAGAACCCTATGTTTGATATATACAAAACTTAACAAAGGTTGAATATCAGATGTCTCGGTTAAGCACAAAAAGGAGTGTAAATAAATCATCAAATTGTAGTTCCTTTAAATGATGTAATATAAGCCGATGTTGTGGCAACTAATGTAATGGACTCAGTTCAACATCTTTGACTATTACTTATGAGTCTTGCATTCATAAGTAAGTTTAAGATGACTTCCGACATTCAGGATATTCGATTGATCTTCTGTTCCAAGTGAATAGTGCTAGATATGTCAAAAAAGTAAAAGACCAAAACTCAAATAGATGCAGTATGCAGAGCTATCTGTTTTCATTTACAAAACTTATCAACTTTCTATAAGAGATAAACTACACACCATAGATAAATAAGTAAAAATTAAGAAAACGGTCACTCTCATTGTAGAAAAACAGAAGTATGCTCTATATAGTACCTAGCCTCACTTATTTTCCCTCACTAAAATGCATGGTATTAGTTGTGATTATTTCCTTTCTATCCATATATAACAATCCTCAAATTTGAAGTGCATCCCGAAGATTTAATACAACAACCTTAGCCTTTTACAACAAGTGGGGTCAGCTACAAAGATTTACTTAAAAAAAATTCAAGGCGATATTCCGTCCCCAGACTGTTCAATCTTTTTAAGATGAGATCCTATCAGACCTGTCTTGCATATGACCCATAAAAATGGTGGACCTCATGGAAGTAGAATGATGAAAAACGACTCATTTTTCATATTTAAACACCCATGTGAATGATATGGTTGAGAAGAAACTAAAATAGTTTGAGCAATATCAATGGGATTTGACAGCCATTAAAACAACAACCATAATCATGTTACCTATTTTACGACTAAGCATAACAAAATCAATTACCTTGAGTCTCTCCATACACTATTTAAATGAAATATTGGAATGACAAGAGTTGCATTTAGTAATCCAGCCACAGCAACTGCATCACATATCTGCATAGTGAGTAGTATAATAAGTTCGAGAACAATATGGACAGTTGGACACATGATCCAATGTGGAAAGCAAAACAGATCATCGATGTCTATCAAATAGCATTCAACATGTATGCCTGGCAGCCTACCACCATATTCAACATGTAATAGCCTCTATTTCACAATATTTTGTACTAAATAGCATATCGCAGAATAATAACAATTTGTTCAAATTCTGCTTTGCAATAGCATTATAGCCCCAATATAGCAGCTCTTTAACATCCCTGGATGATGATTCTAGAGATTGATTTCATAATAATTTATATTTGATTCTGTTTTTTTTTTTTTACAACTTGATAACAGAAACAGTTGAATAGAAAATAACAGCTTTATGATGATAATATTTTTTTCTGCTACCAAAAATGGGACTGGAGATATGAAATGGAATCATCATTCACGGGTACTATGTAAGATTCCTAATCCTAACTAAATAAATTAATGATTAGTAAAAATGAAATATTTGGTCTCATAAATAGGCATACCGACAAGCGTTGCTGATTCAGCCCACCATTTGCTTCAATTATAAGGTAACCATTTGACTTGGGAAATTCTAAGCAAAAAGAAAAGGAGAAAGGACAAGAAAAAGTTAGCAAGTTCTTTCAACAATTATAACAAACACGTATAGGTGAAGTTTGAATAAGAAATCCAAAGATAGCTAAGAAACAAAATAGAGTGAGAAAGGTGGAAAAGCTAAGCAATGCAAACGTGCAACAACCAAACAAGTAAAAGAAATGTTAAGAATTGGACAAAATGCTTTCCAGAAAAGAAGTAAAGATAAGAAACGAGAAAAAACCTATTTGAGGAAGAGTTTTATTAGCACATGGCTTCCATTGTGTATCCTCTTTCACACTCCAAGCTTTCATTAACTGTATCAATCAATCAACCACATGTTTTCAGCCAAACACTAAATATGTACATGATTCGAGCAACACAAAACACAAGAACACCATTTAATGGACTTAGATCTCACTCCGAAAAACTAACATATATACACTGACCGACCATATTTGGATTAGTTTATGAACAAATTATCTACTGACATAAACACTTGAATGGGTGTCTGAGAGAGCTTACAAAAATAGCTTATGGTGTGTCAGTGTTCATAAGCTATTTCCCTAAATAGTAGTTTATGAAAACAACTTATAGTGGAAACAATGACTCTGTTTGGCAAGAAGTGGGTGTCTGTTTAAGAAAGACTTGCAATGACTCTGTTTGCAAAGGCTTATAGTGACAGCAGAACCAAAAATAAGTCCTTTGCAAAAGCATGTTATAAAACAAGCCTTTCTTGTCATACGAGCTTATAACCTACAAACTCAAAATCAGGCATTGGCAAACAGAGCCATAATTTGAGCATATTGTCTATTTGAAAGAGAGAGAGAGAGAGAGAGAGAACTTACAACATTGAGAGAAGTTGAATTATTGGAAGAGAAGGAGGAGTCATTTAGCATGAAAGGCCAAAGATTATGAAAGAGTTGAGGACTTCTATAAAGAGAACCAGGAGGAGGAGGAGGAGGAGGAAGACGATGGTGTTTAGAAACAAGAACAATATCAAAGCT
This sequence comes from Medicago sativa, assembly GCF_051527215.1. NCBI lineage: Eukaryota > Viridiplantae > Streptophyta > Magnoliopsida > Fabales > Fabaceae > Medicago > Medicago sativa. Next base: position 2,582,759 of record NC_140751.1, on the reverse strand, counting down.
TAAAGAACCCATATACAATAACATTCCAGCAATATATAAAAGAGGTGCAAATAGCAATAAGCCTCTTCTTCTGAAAATAGCTGACATAACAAGATATACAAATTTGGACCATGATGATGATGATGATTTGGAAGAAGAGGATTTTCCAGCACCGACGCCACCGAGGCCGCCGCTCTTACTCCTTCCCAAGCGGCTGTACCCATGCATTTGGATCCGATGGCAATAAGTGAGTGTCTCAACAAAAGACTTCGATTTTGTTATTTTCAGCTGCCTTCTTCTTCTTGTTTGAATTTCATTATTATTTTATTACATATTAATTAATTAATTAATTAATGCATCATAGATTGAGTTGAATTGAATGTGAATGTGTGTGGTTGAGAGGTGAGATCACAAGTCTGAACACAACTCAAGGGATGGGATGGGATGGGATGGGATGGTTTAATTTCAGCACTTTGGTTTTCTTTTCTTTTTATAAAGTTGTGTTGTATATATGTGAGATATTATTATTATTTTATGCTAAAAGCAATAAGAAAGAGAAAGCAAGTGCGTGCGCAACTGCCAGGAAATTGCATGAGTAGTAGTAAGGGAAAATTACAGTTACCTCCCTTAAGTTTTCTTTAAATTACAAAGACACCCCTCTAGTTTTAAAATCAACACTAATCTCCCTTATGTTTTCATTAAATAGATTGATACCTCCCTTCTCTCTTTAACACTGTTATCTTTCTGTTAAAATGCAAATAGACTCTTTCTGTTAAAATGCAAATAAACTTGAAGTTGAAAATTGAAATTCACAATCTTTGACCATTTAAGTGTTTTTCTTATTCTGAAGATACCCTCCTCCCACTTAATTCCCTTCAATATCTGCCACAACTATAGCAGGAAGCTTAAACATATAGAGTAAATGTCGTGTATATATAGAAAAAGCACACAACTTAGATTTATCTAGAACAGGAGTGGAAACTGTGATTTGGTGTAGAAAATACCTTCAATAAACGATATGGCCATCCATATGCATTACAAAGTGCTCTAAACAAGGAAGGATTTGAAGATCGACAGAGTCTAATTGCTTTAGCACACATTGATTTATTAATGGACTTATGAATTTGAAAGTCACAACAGAGATGGAAATAAAGATTTGGATTAACATCTTTGGGTTCAATTAGTTGCATCGGTTGATGCATTCAATCATAGAGAGGGTTAATTCATAGCACCAAGACTATCCACTGTAAGTCTGAATTAACGGATGATTAACAGAATTAAATTGAGGGGAGGTAATTGTATTTTTGAAACTAGAGGGGATGTGTGTGTCTTTTAACCAAACCTAAGGGGAGGTCTTTGTAATTTTCCCTAGTAGTAATAAATCAGACATTTTAAATGTGTTTTCATAAGTATCAAGTGTCTTTCGTAACCTTAATTCTTCAAATTACTAACTTTGACCTCACAAATTATTATGATGATATACTATTACTGCTACTCAAATATTTTTGTACACTTTGAAACCAAGTAGTAGGACAAAAGGGTCATGTTAACTTGTGCCCTAAGGGCACAAGTGTTCCCCTTCCACCCAATTTGTATTGAAAAGACAAAATTTCAAACTTTTAATATATTGAATGCACAATTTCCAATGAAAAGTTTTTATGTTTAGTTTCTAAACTTGTGCCCTAAGGGCACAAGTTAACATTTCTCAAAAAACAAAAATAGGATAAAGTAATTGAGTGTAAATGGTTTCACTTGTATGCTTTCAATCATTTATAATTTTTTAATTGTAGTATCTAATAAGCACTTAATCCCTCCAACTTAATATCTCATACAATTTTTTTAAATGAGACCCACAAATCAACTATCAATAACTTTATATAATTATATATCAATTTTTTAATATTAAAATGTGTGAGTCCCACTTATGATTGTGGGTCTTAAGTGAGATCTTGGGTCCTATAACCCCCAAAAAATTTCTCCCCAATAAAGATACATATTAAATACCGGGTCTTAAATGGTGAAGATCTCATCATTGGAGATAGTCTAAGGGTAAACCAACTATTATCAATGATGTTCAAAAAGATCAAGTTCAAATCTTATTATAATACTCACTTCATATCTTTTTATTATTTTTCATTTGCAAGAAAAATTTGTTTCTATACTAATTTTATCATTGAAATCAAACACAATTAATCATTTTCTTAAAAATTGTGAATCGACTAATACTTTGAGATGGAGAGAGTGTGTTTTTTGTCAAGTAGTCTAGTGGTGTTAGAAATTCACATTTTTAATGTGAATAAGTAAGGTATTAGAGATTCAAACCCTAACATATGCATATATTATGCAATGTGAACGTCCTTATCAACTAAACTAAGATTGTGAAGACAAATATGCCCCTACTTACTCCTTTCGTTTAAGGGAAATGTTAACTTGTGCCCTTGGGGCATAAGTTAAAAGGCTAAATGTAGTAAAAAAATTCTTGAAAATTGTGCATTCATGCATTAAAAGTTTCAAAAGTTGTATTTTCAATATAAAAGTTACTTTGAATTTCCATTTTAAGTTCCTTAACTTGTGCCCTTAGGGCACAAGTTAACACGACCCTTCGTTTAATAATAATAGTTACTTTTACATTTTTTAACAATTTAACATTTATTAATACATTTTTATTTATTGAATTTCATTTCACTTGACTATTTTACTAACTATAACTAATAAGAGTATTTTAATAAATTATATTATTTTTTTTCATTAAAGGAGAACTTTAGCATAATAGTAAAGTTGTTGTCCAGTCAATGAGGTGATACTCCCTCCGTCCCATATTAAGTGACCTAGTTGACCATGTCACGTATGCCAATGCACAATTTTTAACTTAAATATCTTTAATAATTTATTAGAAAAAATTATGAAAATCTAATATTTTGAAAATATTCATCGTGACGAATTCAACAAGATCTTATATGCTATATTTTGTATTTATGCATTAATAAAAAAATGAGGTCAAAACATGTTATATGAATAATACACTTTTTAAAATTAGGTCATTTAAAACGAGATGGAGGGAGTAATATTTAATCAAACTTTACTTTATTTTTTGTCAGCACTCACTCCAGTTATTAAAATTTCCGAGGATTAAGATAGAAAAATAAAATAAAAAGAATAGTTACTTGCAATGTGGAGAGGAGACAGTGGAACTGTGTACTGTAATACTATTGCCAGTATTGGATAAGATGATGAGCTATCTTCAACTATATCACGTGCGATACGCGTGTCTCTGTTTTACAAACAAAGAAAACAATAAACTGCTAAGTTTGGGTTGGTTGGTACGACTGTAGCAATCTACAAATGATCTGTTGATCCATTAACTGGCTGAAGGCATCTGCACGTACATTAATTTTATTTTTGGCTTAATTGCATGTTTGGTCCCTTATGTTTATTTTAGTTTTTAAGTTGGTCCCTTATGTTTTGAAAGTTTCAAGTTGGTCCCATACGTTTATTTTAGTTTTCAAGTTGGTCCCTTACGTTTTGAAAGTTTCAAGTTAGTCCCTTATGTTTATTTTAGTTTTCAAGTTGGTCCCTTATGTTTATTTTAGTTTTCAAGTTGGTCCCTTATGTTTATTTTAGTTTTCAAGTTGGTCCCTTATGTTTTGGACCGACTTGAAAACTAAAATAAACATAAGGGACCAACTTGAAAACTAAAATAAACATAAGGGACCAACTTGAAACTTTCAAAACGTAAGGGACCAACTTGAAAACTTTTAAAACGTAAGGGACCAACTTGAAACTTTCAAAACGTAAGGGACCAACTTGAAAACTAAAATAAACATAAGGGACCAAACATGCAATTAAGCCTTTATTTTTTTACATCAAACTTTATACATAAATCTTAGGTAAATAAATCTTAGGTAAAACGAAAATAAGTTGTCTAGAAGTCTCAGCTCAACTGGCAAATGCCGAAATTGCAAGGTCGGACGTCGTGACCAGAGTTCGAACCCAGGAGCTCACAGTTATGTGTGAGTTTATTTTCAGTGGATTACCACTTCATCTAAGACCAAATGTGTGGGTTTATTTTCAGTGGATTACCACTTCATCTAAGACAAAAAAATGTTTATTTTCAGTGGATTACCACTTCATCTAAGACCAAATGTGTGGGTTTATTTTCAGTTGATTACCACTTCATCTAAGACAAAAAAAATTAAAAACGAAAATAAGTTACGTTATTAATCGAAAATAAGTTGCGTTATTAATCTTTTTCTAACGACAAAACCAATCTTCTTAAGTATAAACCATAGAGTTAAGATATGTATTATATTGTTATGTATGACCTTTGAACACTTTGTAGAATATTGACAATCTTTTGTGTAAGAAACTCAAGTACAAACCATAGAGTTAAGATTTGTTATGTATGACCTTTGAACACTTTGTAGAATATTGACAATCTTTTGTGTAAGAAACTCAAAACTGTCAAACAAAAATGGTATAAAAGGAGTTGATTTGTCGGAACTCTTTGCTTGAAGCATGTTGATTCATTTAGTTATTAAAAAAAATGTTTATTTATTTTATTAAATTATAAAAATGGTTATATTTTAATAAAAATTTGTTGGAACAAAATGTGTTTAACACTACCCTTTAGAGTTTTGATGATAACAAGGTATTAAAAATTGTCAATTGGATATGCTAATATTTGTTCAAGTGTACAAGACCATAGACAAAAATTTGATATCTTTATTAGGTTCTGGAAGAACATAAGAGAGCTATGGAATCAACAAAAAGGAAGCTTGAAGCATCTGAAGAAAAGTGCTTCTGAAGTCAAATGCTCCTGAAGTGATGACGTCATCAGAAGCAAGTTCATCAGAAGCACCTCATCAGAAGCTATATCACCAGAAGCTGAAGTTCATTAGAAGATGAGAGACTTAAAGCTTCAAAGTTTGTTCAGAGGATTTAATCACGCCTAGCTTTGCAGAAGACCAGTAGAGTGTATTAACAGCTATTTTGAAAGGATTTGAAGACATTGAATGCTTGTTCTTTGAAGAGCGTTGACAAGGTACAATTGTACGAAGTGTACAACCACTACCTCCACTACTCTGTTTTTGTCTCTGCTACAGGACAAGAAAAACAGCTATGCCTGCAACGATGTTCCTTCATACTTGGAATGGATTTGAAATTGATCCTTCATAGGACAATAACCATATCAGGCAAAAGATCAGGTGATTGATCAAAGCTTCAAACGACTCTATTTTGATGTTCTGGCAATTCACAACGTCTCTTTCACACCTCTATATAAAGGAGTGAAGACTTGGAGAATTGTAAGAGACTCAACAACAATTTACAAGCACCAAAACTCTGCCAAAATTGTTCTGCATCAAAAGTTCACTTAGAATTTATTATCAAAGTTCGTATCTTAGAAATTCTAAAGTCTTAAGAGTCGGTATCTGATTTGTATAGTGAACACCACTGATTGTATATTAAGTGTTCAACCTCAAACAATTTTCTTTGTAATTCTGTTTGAATAGAAGTCTCTTGATTGTGTTCAGGAGCATAGGAAATCTCTTGCAGTTGGGCTTGAGTAGTTTGAAGTCTCTTGCTAGTTTTAGCTGTGAGCATTTGTAATCAGATATTACATTTTAGTGAACTCTCCTTGGAAGTGCAAGAGAGACAGGACTACTTCTGGTTTGTGGAAGGAACCTGTATAATTGCTTTGTGTCTTTCTTCTCTCTCTCTCTCTCTCTCTCTCTCTCTCTCTCTCTCCCTCTCTCTCTCTCTCTCTCTCTCTCTCTCTCTCTCTCTGTTTTATCCGTTGCATTTAGATCCTGAACATCACTTCAGAAGTGGAACTCTATCTACTTCTGTTCAGTGTTTTTAGCTTAGGAGAAAAAGAAGAAAAAGCTAACACAATTCAACCCCCCTTCTTTTGTTTTTCTCACCTTCAATTGGTATCTAGAGCCTTGGTCTGTTGTCTTAACACTTAACAGTGTAACAAAAAAAGATATGAGAAAAACATGTCTGGTGAAGACTCCACTTCTGGATCTGGGAACAACAATGTTGTTCCATATGATTATGGTAACAATAAGAAATCTGACTCTGGAAAAGTTTCTAAGTTCAATGGAGATCCTGAAGAATTTTCTTTGATAAGCATTTAAAATCCGTTTTTTTTGTGTCTTAGTAAGTGATTTGGTTCGTGGATCCACTATCGTGTAGGCGGTCGGATTCATTGTCATAATTTAAAGGTTCAAGTTCGTATGAAATCGTATCTATTTGCTATTATTCGCTATCATGCACTACTCTTCTTTTACAATTTAATTTCGGGCTCGTATCCGGACTCGCTGAATTGTAGTTGCGCATGTACGTTCTGTGTTGTTTTCGTAACCCTTAGGTTGAACTGTGTTATCTTTTGCGTTGATTTCTCTGTTATTTTTATTTTCACTAGGCCAAATTTATGTCCCCTGATTTTATGCAACTCTTTATTTCTATCAGGGTATGCAGTTTCGTCTGCATCCCATTTGTTAGCTATTTATGATTATCTAATTTTTTAATATGAAATTAATTCAATTATTATAAATTATAAAAAAAACAAGTTTACTATCTTTTTAAATTTTATCAATATTTTAAAAAAAAAATTAAGTTTACTCAATACTGAAACAGCTTCATTGATAAATCTCAAAACGCAAAGATTAAAGGCTTTTCTTAAGGCAAAAATAAAAATTGAACTTAATTCAAGTTTACTTATACAAATACCTCCTAATGCTTCATTGAACCTTGCTCTGATACATTTAAAAACACAGCAAAAAAATATAAACTGTAACAATGAGTCCAAAAAGCATAACCTTATGGAAAACCGAACAAACACTGATGAATCTTTTCAACCATTGTTCCACTTTGAACCATTTGAAACAGATACACGCTCGTATGTTCCTAACTGGTTTTCATCACAACCTTATTCTCTCCGGAAAGATTCTCATGTTCTGTGCTGTTTCCCAAAACATGAATTACGCACTTAATGTGTTCGACAAAATTCCTAAACCAGATTCATTTCTTTGGAATACCATGATTAGGGGTTTTGGTAATTCCACTACCCAATCTCACAATGCTATTCATTTCTTCAAAAGAATGCAACTTGCTCATCAACCTGATAATTTCACTTTTTCTTTCATTCTTAAAATTATTGCTAGATTAAGGTTTCTTAATATGGGGAAGCAACTGCATTCTAGTTTATTTAAGTTTGGTTTTCAAAATCATACTTATGTTAGGAATTCTCTTATTCACATGTATGGTATGTTGAAGGATATAGAAGTTGCACGCCAGTTGTTTGAGGAAATGTATGAACCGGATTTAGTTGCGTGGAATTCTATCATAGACTGTCATGTATGTTGTGGAAAATATAATGAAGCCCTTGATTTGTTTACTAGAATGGTGCAGCAGCAGCAAAATGGTGTGGAATTGCAACCGGATGATGCAACTTTGGTAGTGACGCTCTCAGCGTGTGGTGCGATAGGAGCACTTGATTTTGGGAGGAAGGTTCATTCGTTTGTACGAGATGGTGTTAATAGTTTTGGTGAAAGTATATCTGTTTTTAATGCGCTTGTTGATATGTATGCAAAGTGTGGTGCGGTGGAAGAAGCTTACGAGACATTTAGTAACATGAAAAGGAAGAACGTGGTTTCATGGAATGTCATGATTCTTGGGTTTGCTTCCCATGGTAATGGAGAAGAGGCTTTAGAGCTTTTCACAAGAATGTTACAAGATAATGTTGAGAGGCCGGACAGCGTTACTTTCTTGGGAGTGTTGTGTGCTTGTAGTCACGGAGGGTTGGTTGATGAAGGAAGACAATATTTTGATATTATGAATAGAGACTATAACATCAAACCTACAATAAAACATTATGGGTGCATGGTGGACCTTTTGGGTCGTGCTGGTTTAATTGTGGAAGCGTACGAATTGATAAAGAGCATGCCAGTAGAGTGTAATGCTATTATATGGAGGACATTGTTAGCTGCATGTCGAAATTATGGAAACGTTGAGCTTGGTGAGAAGGTAAGAAAACATCTAATGGAATTGGAACCAGACCATAGCAGTGATTATGTTCTTCTTGCTAACATGTATGCAAGCACGGGTCAATGGAATGAAATGAGCAAAGAGAGAAGATCAATGCAAGAAAGGAGAGTTCGGAAACCAGAGCCTGGTAATAGCTTTATTGGCATTCCTGGAACGAGGTTTGAGAAAGATACTGTTGAAAGGTTGTTGTAACGTTACCCAGAAGTTTTCGTCAACAGTGTGGTTTGAAGGTTTCAACTGACATAGTTGGTCTTGTAATTATTCAGGTTCCAACTGCAGTTTTTGAAATATTGTTATTTATACTAAATACATTTTTGTGAAATTGGAATCCTTATTTTGGAAAATTAGTACTATAGTTTTTTCTTTTATCTTATTATATTATTTGATTCAGAGTTGTATGACATCTCCATGGCGTTTCATTGAAGACACGTATGTTCATGATAACTTGAAAAGATGCGGGAAAAAGATTTCTGACTACGCAGAAAGAAGAAAAACACCGATCTTACTATCTGTATATCTCTGTTTTCTCCTTTCGAGTATTACCTAAAATAAATTGAATGTGATCAAAATCTAGATCAGAATTTTTTTAGCTTCAATCCATTGTGTCTTCAGAAATAGAATTTTATTAAAATTATGAAGGATCGACATTTTGATATCATTTGGCTATGTTGGAGCTTATTAGAATTGAAATTTGTGTATTTTTAGTGAAGTCTATAATAAGTAGCTATTTGAAAAATTGATTGACTGATTTTTTTGACTAAGGATTCTTTCTTGAACTTGATTTTCACCGAAGAACAACTACCATCCTGCAGAAATGGGTGATGCTAAGAGCCTGAGACTTTTGAACCAGTGAGGAGCTTCCTCTAAGTTCTATTGGTAACTGATGTCTTACTTCAGCATGGGAACTTTTATGTCTTCTACTATTCATCCATTCACTCTAACTCTGCTTAAGAATGCTACACCATGAAAATGAATTCATAGATTTTAAATTATAATTACTTAGTTGAATGGATGCAACAGCAGTTTGAATAAAATCCAAACTTTTGGCACAAGTCTTAGTGTTTAGTTGGCAATTGTTTCAAAATAAAATCACATCGAAGGATTATCTGTTAAAGAGAGGAATTTTTAGTGGGGATGCGACCTTATGTGTAAGTGGGTGCGATGAGTGTGAAAATGTAACCACTTATTATTTGAATACCATCTTTTCTACAGTTTGGTGGAGGATTTATTTGTGGCTTGTTGTCAGGACAACAATGAGCAATGAGGCTCAGAAGCACTTTGAACAATTTGCAAATGTATTATTATTATTTTATGCTAAAAGGAACAAGAAAGAGAAAGTAAGTGTGTGCGCAACTGCCAGGAAATTGCATGAGTAGTAATAAATCAGACATTTTAAATGTGTTATCATAAGTACACTACAAACTCTTTTTAGATCAAGTGTCTTTCGTAACCTGAATTCTTAAAATTACTAACTTTGACCTCACAAATTATTATGGAGTGCTTATGATGATGATATACTATTACTGCTACTCAAATATTTTTGTACACTTTGAAACCAAGTAGTAGGACAAAGTGATAAAACTAAAAAAAACAAAAATAGGACAAAGTAATTGAGTAGTGTAAATGGTTTTAGGTGTACGCTTCAATCATTTATAATTTTTTAATTGTAGTATTTAATAAGCACTTAATCCCTCCAACTTAGTATCTCATACAAATTTTTTAAATGAGACCCACAAATCAACTATCAATAACTTTATATCATTATATATTAATTTTTTAATATTAAAATGTGCGAAGATCTCATCATTGGAGATGGTCTAAGGGTAAACCAACTCTTATCAATGATGTTCAAAAAGATCAAGTTCAAATCTTATTATAATACTCACTTCGTTTCTTTTTATTATTTTTCATTTGCAAGAAAAATTTGTTTCTATACTAATTTTATCATTGAAATCAAACACATTTAATCATTTTCTTAAAAATTGTGCACAAACCTTAATCGACTAATATTTTGAGATGGAGAGAGTATGTTTTTTGTCAAGTAGTTTAATGGTGTTAGAAATTCACATTTTTAATGTGAATAAGTAAGGTATAAAAATGAAATTATGAAACCAAGACAATCTACCTTTAAAAAGTTTCACCTCTCGATGATGTGAACCTTTGCCGAGGGTGAGTTTTGAAGCAAAAGGTCCACCATTTCGGTAGGTACCCATGAAGGTCGGAGCGCTTCTATATTCAAGGACTTCAAGTTACAGAAGGAAGGGAGCTCACAATGAATGCGGGATAGAACCTAAGCAATGAGGAAGTATTAGGATCAGTTGCAAATCATATCCTTGATAAAATTTAAAGTTACAATATAAAATGCAGCATTGATGTTGCAAATATAAAGTACCTTGAGAACATAATAAGTGACGGTCAATGATTCGATATTAGCAAGTTCGGCAAGCAATTTGAATAGATTAAATATTTGGGCCTTCTCCAAACATATGTAATAGTGTAAAAAAAATATGAGTATTACTTTTCCCACCCTATGCCTTTCCTCGCGCGCCCTATTTTTTTCCAATTTTACCCCTTGTCCGGATTATGTTTTCCGGATTTATTTGCAGATATATCCGGATTGTATATTCCGGAACAGTGTTTTATTAGAACTTTTGCAATTGTAAGGTCTACAATTCGTAAAAGAAAATGCAAATAAACTAAAAAACATAAATAAAAAGACAAAAACATAAAAAAAAATCATTTTATTAATATATGAACAATACATTACAATAATTTTCAAGCTTTCAAGCTTTTTAAGCTTATTACATAATATCCTAAATCTATTTCTAATCATATCCTATTACATAAGTTATACCAGTGGCTCCAGCTCTAACTCCAGCCACTGATGAAGAGGAAAGAGGGTGGGAGGAAAGAAGATGGCGGTGAAGAAGAAAATCTGTTGGTGGGGAGACAGAGGGGGCACAGGGGCCTCTAGGGATCAAGAGACCATGATGGTCAACATGACACCCAGGCAAACCAACCTCAGATTCAAACTGACCCCCACCCTATTGACCGATCATATGACCCCTGATGCTTTTCCAAAGAGGCCTCTTTCTATGAAAGGCCAACGATGGAAACACATCGTTGTAGAAGAGGAGAAGAGAAGAAAGAAGAAGGTGTGAAATTTTTTGAGAAAATGAACCATATTTATAAGGGAGTGGGGTTAAAAAACGTGTGGGAGGCCATCAATGCCGGTCAAAAAACGTGTTTTTACACTTGACCACCGCCCAAAACGTTTGAAAAACGTTTTCTTTGTGGTGCAGACCACCGGCCTAAAGCTTCTGGTGCAGTTCGGAAGATATAATCCGGATAACACATGCATTCCGGATAACGTATTCCGGAAAAAGACGATAATGGGGTGTCCCAAAGTGAAACTTGGGACGTTGTGTATGGTGAGGGTTGGTTCGGATTGTATAATCCGGATTGCTTCAGCATTGGATTCTTCTGTGTGGCCTGCATTGTACCTACAATTTTTGTGGTCCACAACGGCTAAATACCTCTATAAATAGGGGTCCCTGTTTTCATTACAAGTAAACTATACCAGAAAAAAAAATGGAATTCCCTGGCTTTGATCCGAACACCAAGCTAGCGGCAGTCTACTACAACGGTGGAACACCACCCCATCTGTTTAGGATTCGCGACGATGTCACCCTATCCGGGCTGAAGGATGAGCTGGATCAAATCAACTGTCAACTCAACCGTAGAGACACGAAGAGGGTGGTCGGTGTTGAATATCGATGTCCATTGTCCGACTCAGCCGGATCTCTACGCTTCAGCCGGATGAAGCTCACAAACGATGACGACGTGAGAACCATGTTCTCTGTCTTTGGTCAGCACAGCGCTAGAGGACCGATTGAGTTGGACGCTTCATTGGTTAGATCTGCTGAACAAATCCTGAAAAGTTTGCACCGGCCCAGGAATTACAAAGAGATCAGGGCTCTGCTGGAGGGACCAGAGGAGGAAGAAGTTAGTTTAGATGATCCGTGATAATGTGTTATGTTTTAATTAACCACGTGTTTTATGTTGTTTTAATTGCGTGTTAGTTATGTTTTGTTGAATTAAGTCGTTGCTTTATGTTTTAATTGCGTCTTTTATTGCGTGTTAGTTATGTTTTTATTGTTTTAATTTCATTTAATCAATAAAATAACTCAATATATTCTTTTCGGATTACACAATCCAGAAATACATAGGGCGTCAGTGCATTTCGGATAACGTAATCCGGAACTCTTCAGCATAGGATTCTTTTGTATGGACCACATTGCACTAAGATTTTATGTGGTCCAAAACATCCAAGGACCTCTATAAATACACCCTCTCCGGTTTTGATCTTCAATACCAGCAAAACACACAAACACACCAAAGCAAACCATGCAAATTTTTGTCATCAAGCTCAGGATCTTTCTAATGCTATCGCGAATGGATGAGTTAGCTCTCTATTTGACTGCATTATGAAGATCCTGAGCATGCTGTCAAAAATATATAGATAGTCCTTCTAGATTTACAAAAAAAAAGTTTGGTATTTATTGTTATGAAAATTATGATTTGATTGCATTGTTCATAAGAAGAGGTTCTTATGAACTCGATCATGTCGGCCTGCCGATCGTAACATGTCAGTTGGCAGGCCGGCAAGATCGAGTTCAAAAGCTCCTCTTCGAACCACCTTCCCAAAAGATTCATTATTTATGTTATTCTGGTGCCATTCGGACTATATAATCCGGAAATACTGCATGCATTTCGGATTATATAATCCGGAAGCACTCAGTAACAACTTGGCCAGTGACGTTTCACCAAAAGATTTGGCCGGTTAGTTGAGTTTTAAAGCGTTTTTTGGACGGTTTTGAATGAAAAACACGTTTTCTTTTACTTACAAATCACCTAGTACTTGTTTTAGGCTATAAAAAGGCTTGGATCTTCAACATTTTCCTTCATTCTTCTTCACATCCTTTCTTACATTTCTTCAAAAAATTTAAGTTTTTTAGGTAGCTTTTAGGAGTGTTTGTGGTGTCATGGTCATTGTTGACCGTTCCTATGAACCCTGCAATTGCATTGCAGCTTGTGTGGGGTTCATATAACGGTCAACAGAGACCCTTGACATCAAAGAAAGACACAAAATATGAATACCGTATTTGTCCGGAATTTATGTTCCGGAAAAACTAACAATCTTGTTCGGAAAATGTAATCCGGACCAGGGGTATTTTTGGAATTTTTGCAGGGCGCGCGAGAAGGCCATAGGGTGGGAAAAGTAATACTCAAAAAATATCTAGATGTTTGATAGAAGAGAAAACGGTCTTGCTCCCAAAGAGTTTTGGAATATAATTAACACCAGTAAAAACAAAGGAATGAAGTGTTGAAGCACATAACTCGATTCCGAAATCGATTTTGAAATCGGCTTTGGTTGTGGTGGTAGGATAAAACCATAGAAACAACAATACATATGTAGAGTTAAATTGACAAGCTTGGTACATGAAATGCGAAGATTTTGCGCATTACCCCTAAGTACACAGTGGTCAATGATCAAAGTATTCAACATGTTAAATGTGGAAAAGGGGTTGACGACAGAACCATCATCCTTACAACAAAAGGAAAGGTGCTTTAGAGACAGAGTGGTTAATACTGGGAAATTGAAAGACTGAGAATGAGAACATGGAAATATTTGATGCGAACCGGGAACCATAAAATCGATACCAGTAAGACTAAGAGACGTTAAAGTGTGAGATGAAAAGAAACAGGACGGGAGGCGGTTAATATGGGTGTAATTGATTCGAAAGTGTTGGACATTGTGTGAAAAGGCGTATTCTATAATCTTTAGGTATAGGTTATGACTGATATAATGACTCTGGTGCAAAACGAGAGAATGGATATCGGTTGAGTGATCACGAAGAGACAACAACATAGATAGGAACTGTTCAAAACTTTTGTCTTTGTCGGTACTAAAATGCTTACTTAATGTAAGAGTGGAAAGAGTCTTCCAGAGATTGATCCATCTATTGGATAAAATGCAAGTTTGAACTGCCTCTTTGGCATTCAAAAAGGAGAGTATGTAAAGGAGAACACAATCGGACAAGTCGCTGATCCTGTCTTGTTCATTACGTCGCCTCTTACTTTGGCTTCGTGTCTCCACCATTGTTGTCTGAGAAAGATGAATTGTACAAGAAAAAAAAATGAATGAAATTAAAGAGAAATTGAAATGAAGTTCATTGATTAGAGAAAAAAAAGAATCTAGATAACAAAAAATATTTCTCTTCAAAATTGTGTGTTATATAAGTTTTTTGTTTTAAAAGAATCGAGAAATGTATCCTACTTAAAAAAAAACTGATATAGAAAGAATATGATGGGAAGCCATGTTGAATGGATACCTTGCACGCTGTAAGCCTAGGGAGTGGCAGATAGATCAGAATGAACCGTCTCCACTGACTTCTCGGAAAGAAATTCGCCGCCGTCGGATGGAGGGAGGGAGGGAGGGAGGAGGAGGATAGACAATGGGTTGGCAATGGCATTTTGGTTTTAGGGTTATGTAACTATATAACTTTTAATGCAGAATATTATTATGTTGATCAGAATTGATTCTCTAGTTAATAATTCTGATTGTATAGTTATTTCAAGAATCATTTATTTTAGGAGAGTCAACTGTATAGTGATTGGAGGAGAAATCTCAGCTAGGTGATTGGAAGAGCTTGTGTATATATTGATATGTCAGATGTGAATAAAACACACAGAAAAATTCTACCTACTGTTTTGTTAGTGGGCTTGGGCATTGTTCAACTTTGGTTGGTTGGAAGGATTTTTGAGAAATGAAATTGCTCTACATGCCCCTCGTTAATGACTATAGTGAATGTATATGGGTTTTTAATTAATGCGCTTGTTGAGGAAGAACGTAGTTTCATGGAATGTCATCATGCTTCCCATTGTAATGGATAAGAGGCTTTAGTGCTTTTTACAAGAATGTTACAAGAGAATGTTGAGAGGCCGGACGACATTACTTTCTTAGGAGTGTTGTGTGCTTTGTAGTCATAGAGGGTTGGGTGATGAAGGAGGACGATATATTGAAATTATGAATAGAGACTATAACATCAAACCTACAACAAAACATTATGGGTGCATGGTGGACCTTTTGTGGCGTGCTGGTTTAGTTGAGGAAGCGTACAATTTGATAAAGAGCATCCCGGTAGAATGCAATGCTATTATATATGGAGGACATTGTTGGCTGCATGTCGAAATTATGGAAATGTTGAACTTGGTGAGAAAGTAAGAAAACATCTAATGTAATTGGAACCAGACCATAGTAGTGAGTTTGTTCTTCTTGCTAACATGTAATTTACTAAAGGAGATTTTGAGAAAGATACTGTTGTAACGCTACCCAGAAGTTTTCCTTTATGCAGCGTGGTTTGAAGGTTTCAACTGACATAGTTGGTCTTGTAATTAGTCAGGTTCCAGCTACAGTTTTTGATGTCATATAGTGAAGCCTATAATAAGTACATATTTGAAAATTGACTGACTGTTTTTTTTTTACTCAGGATTCTTTCCTAAAAACTTCATTTCATTGGATAATAATATGTGATGCATTGTTTCTCTTTTGTTCTTGTCAGATACCGATTCTTTTTTAAAAAGGAGATGATGAAAGTGGAATTTCTTCAATGATGAAAAATGGACTTGGACCAATGACCAATCTACACATCTAGGAAGTGAAGTGAAGTGAAATTTCAAGAAAAGAGATGTAGTATATA
The DNA here is from genome assembly GCF_051527215.1 of Medicago sativa. NCBI lineage: Eukaryota > Viridiplantae > Streptophyta > Magnoliopsida > Fabales > Fabaceae > Medicago > Medicago sativa. Next base: position 2,566,968 of record NC_140751.1, on the reverse strand, counting down.
CGAAATACTGAATTTGATCTTGTATTGAATTGTAGTCAGAAGAGATCCTGGACATTAGTATTGATTGAGTTTAATAAAAAAGAGCTCTTCTACACATCTTCTGTGCAATTGATCAAACATTCTTAAGAAGAGCACACACATTTGAGAAATCACAAGTTGAAAACCTTTATAATGTTTATTTACCACTTTTTTTTAGTAGATTCTGAAATGAACTTCATGATATTTTGTCATTAAGCTATCCGAGACCTTCTAATCCACTCACATGACACTATAATCATACTCTCCAAATTAAAGAAAAAACTAAATAAATAAGTCTAGCAAGTACAACAGCCAAACAATATCCCTCTATGTGGGGTCGGTTACACGGATCAAATGACACAATAAATAAGTCTGGCAAGTAGAAATAAGCAAAAGTGTTCTTGTTATAACGCATCGATACTTTTTGCGCACTATCTTGATTCCAATATTCTTTGAAAAACTTTTGTATCCTTCACTATTTTTTTTTCTGTACCCCAGCATCCTGTGTTCACCTATGCAGTAGGTCTTGGAATAGAACTGGTTTCAATTGAAAACACACACTGTTAAGTTAATCAAGTCCAGGAACTTGTATGGGCCTTGCATGAACTCAAACAAGTTGTTAAAATTCTATCTATCGAAATAGTAAGGGAAATTGAATAAGAGGCACAAAGTGTAAAGCAAAAAAAGTCAATGAAGATCTATCAACAAGCAGAGCTGGAATCTAAGGAAAAAACAAACAAAAAGCAGAACATAAGTCATCATTTTCCGGCTCAAGAGACCTTCCAACACAAGTCAAAATGAACCAAACAAATTCATGAGAGCAATTATTCATTAAAAGGCATTGGTTGTATTACATTACATACATATTGGGAAAATTTAAGCACATATGAATTATTGTGGGCAAGTCTTTTGTTTTGTGAGTCAAGACACACACAAGTTAGGAGTAAGTAGCAAGAGTATGCCTAATTAATTCAATCAAGCTACTCTTTCATGTGATTCAAGTTGCATGCATGCAAACAGTCACACATTCATGGAAAATCAATTCCAATACCATTATACACATTCTCGCAATTCAAGTTCTACTACTCTTTGGCTCATCATACTAGACGAAACTTATTATATCCTATGTAGTCAAATTCAATTTACACAAACAAACATGTTAGTTGGTATGAATCAAACCAGAACTAAGTAATAGGAAAAAAAAGTGATCTATAACATGATGTGTTTGCTTTACCTCTCTATCTTGTGGAATTGCAAGAATGAATGATTAGAATTGTATAAAGAAAAGGGCCATAGAGAATAAAAAAGATAAAAGCTATTTGATTTTGTGAGCTATAAAAGTTAATTCTCAAACTTAGAGTTGGTGTGATTCAAGATGTACACATCAACATGCATATACAACTGTGCACACACATTTGTTTCTCTAAATATGGGAAATAGAAACAGAAACAGAGAAGGGCTGCAAAAATGAAAATACGAAACCAAAAGAATCTATCTTTAAAAAGTAGTTGGATGCATCTTTTACCTCTCGATGAAGCCAACCTTTGCCGAGGGTGAGTTTTGAAGCAAATAGTCCACCATTTTGGTAGGTACCGTGTAACGGTTGTACACCTCTAGTTTCAACGACTTCAAGTTACGCAAGTAAGGGAACTTGACCTTAGATAAATTATAATGAAAGCCGTTGAGAAGAACCTAAGCAATCAGGAAGTAGTATTATGATCAGTTGCAAGACATGCATATTCTAGGTAAAATATTAAAATTACAATATAAAAAGCAGCATTGATGTTATGAATATAAAGTACCCTAAGAGTCAATAAATTGACGGTGAATGATTCGATATTAGGGAGCCAAGCCAGCCAGTTGAATAGAGTTGATGGGTTCTCCCCCACATCCATAGAATATGACATATAAATATTTAGATGTTTGATAGAGGAGAGAAGAGTCATGCAACGTAAAAGTTTTGGAATGTAATCACGACCAGTCAAAACAAGGGAATGAAGTGTTGGAGCGTATAACTCGATTCCAAAAAAGATTAGGAAATGAGTTTTGGTGGTAAGAGCGGCCCTACAAGACATGGAATTATACATATGTATAGTTAACCTGACAAGATTGGTACATGAAATGCGAAATATTTTTGCATTATCATCCATGAGTACACAGTGGTCAATGATCAAAGTATTCAACTTGTTAAATGCGGAAAAGGGGTTGACACAACCATCATCATTGCAACAAAAGGCAATGTCCTTTAGAGACAGAGTAATGCTGGGAAATTGAAAGAACGAGAATCTGGAAATATTTGTTGCCAGTCAGGAAGAAACATAAAATCGACACCAGTAAGACTGAGAGAAGTCAAAGTGTGAGATGAAAAGAAGCACGAGGGAAGGTGTTGAATAGCAGCGTAATTGATTTGAAAGTGTTGGACATTGTGTGAAAAGGCGTATTCTATAATCTTTAGGTATAGGTTATGACTGATATAATGACTCTGGTGCAAAACGAGAGTATTATCACAGATTGATCGACCTTTGATAAAAGCTGGCCTCAAATCATATTGTTAGCCACTTATCGAAGAGTGTTAATCAAAGTAGTTTTTTTTTTAATGAAGATATTTCAGCTAGTACTAAAAAAAAAATATGCCATTTAGATCGACAAAAAACATAAAGCATGCCTTTTTCATTGTAAAAAAAAAGGGGCATTTCAGATGGATAATTCTTAAAGTACGCCTCCTATGTAAACATCTGTAGCAATGAATGGAAATCCCAAAGCATTCTATCAACTTCTAATACACAAAAACATAATGTAAAAGCAAAACTTAAAACATAGTCATTTTATGGTTTTCATATGAATGTCATCAATCATGCCGGTCCCGTATAAATTTAGAGGAATTCATATAAATTTTAACCTTCTCTCAAATATATATATATATATATATATATAGGGCAATGCTACAACACACCCACCAATTTTTATGAAGGTGTGTTTTAGCATTGAACACCTTCTTTGTTTGGACAAAACACTCCAACTTTCCTTTATTAAAACAAGTCAAACTAAAGGGCAAATATGTAAAACACAGTTTATACTTAATATTTTTTTGTTTCAGCTCTTCTTTCCCTTCTCATAAGAACAAAAATATCTTTCCTCCCCAATCAAAGACATTATGCAGGTACTGGGAGAGAAAAAATGGGGTTTCTAACCCATACCCTTTGCCAATGTATTTCCATTTTTCTAATTAACACCAAGTTCTCTTCTTCAATTTCGATTGTATCTGTGCTTACGTTAAACACTTCCCTTTAAACAAGCTACTTTTTTTGTTTATATGGAACAAACCCCAAACATAAGAAATAATATAACAATATTGAACAGTTCAAAACCAAATTAATATCAGAATTACAGGTACAAACAAAACACCACCATAGGATATTGTAATTGGACGACGAAGAGGGGTGGTCATGTTTTGGATATAGAACGTAAGGAACAGTTGTCATCGAATTGAAACAAAACACATCACAAATTTCAATTTTGATTTGCGGTTGATGAAGGACTAAGTTGAAGGATTCTAGCGACGGAGGATTCAATAGTGGTGATGGTGGTACGGCGTTGAAGAGTTGGAGGGATATAACTGAAAGAGTGCGGTGTGTGAAGAGCTAGAATAAAAAAAATATTAATTATAATTTGTGTTTTACATATTTGCCCTCCAGCTTGACTTGTTTTAATAAAGAAAAGTTGGAGTGTTTTGTCCAAACAAAGAAGGTGTTCAATGCTAAAACACACCTTCACAAAAGTTGGTGGGTGTGTTGTAGCATTGCCCATATATATATATATATATATATATATATATATATATATATATATATATATATATATATAGGGGATGTATCAAATGAGAGGAGTGGTTATAATGAGAGGATGAGAGGGTTAAACCACAACCATCAGATCTAATTAAGTGGCTCAGATTTAATAGCTCTATTTTAACTCGTCACGTGCCTCCTTCATGTACTTTCCCCACTCACTGAAATCCCCTTTTCAGTTTCCATTCGTCATCTTCATCTAAAAGTTCCAGCCGCCGCCACCTTTATTCATCATGTCAAGTTTAAATTGAACACGCTGATTTTTTTCTCCGATGTTCATTCCTTAATTTAAATTATGTATGAGTGATTTTTTTTATTTGTCAAAATTAAACAACTGAGATTTTTTTCAAATAATATTCGGGATCTACAAATAAATATATATATGTTGGATTAAAGGAACTTTTAATCTTCGCTCGTTTAAGAGACCATTCACCATTAATCTTGAATAATTAAGGGGTTTCATGAATCATTGATGAAGAAAATAACTCCAAAAATTAAGAGACCAATTAATTTTTTATTAAGTAAAAAACTCCATTTATTTCAAGAACCCATTAATCTTTGATATTTGATGAAGAAAAAACTCCAAAATTTAGAAGGGATTTCTTTGAGAGTGGTGATTGCAGGAAGAATCAAGGGGTTTCTCACGATGCTGGAACAAGGAGATATAATTGATGGAGAAATGTTGTATGAAAAGGATCTTAACACACAGATTGAGATAACTAAAACCATTACAATAATTTTGGAAGATATTAGTGTTTTCGTTGATTATCCTAATTTGTTGAGAGGAAGAATCTGGAAGTAGACACAGTCAGGTCTCAGGTATGATGAGAGAATAGAGGAAGGAGAAGCGGTAGAGATGAAAGGAAAGAAAAGCGCGGGAAAGAAAAACAAGAGGCACATGACATTTTAAGTGGAGCTTTTAATCTCTCCCATTCATTTTGATCCTACGGTTAATATTTCATCCTCTCATCCTCTCATTATAATTAACCCTCTCATTTGAAACATCCCCTATATATATATATATATATATATATATATATATATATATATATATATATATATATATATATATATATATTAACCAATAAAAAAATGTGTGAAAAGTATATGTTAAAGAGTGTATTGCTAATACTATTCATCATTTTACTATCTGAATAAGTCATTGTACACAACACTGTGATTCCAATATAAAGCGTTACATTTTCCCAGCAACCAGATCGCAAAATACAATGCCTCAAGTTGCAGACATGATCCACTGATAACTTAAGTAGGAGACAAATATGTTTGACCTTAGAAGCTTGTACTCCCTCCGGTCTCAAATATAAGAAAAGATTCTTTTTTTAGATGCATTGAATAATTAATGTATCTGCTTTACAATGCAGTCCAGATACATTAATTACTCAATGAACCTAAAAAAGGAATATTTTCTTATATTTGAGACCGGAGGGAGTATACAAAAAGAATCAAAACCCAACCAAACTGCACATAAATAATCCTACCCTAGTGCACAGCTTAAAACTTTTAAAATACTACTAAATTGACAAGGTGCCCTAAAACATGACTACAAACACATCAACTATAATTTGAAGATCCTTAAAAAACACACCATAAAATTCATGACTTCAAATTTAGTATTTCTCAATATCACCAAGGGAAGTTTACAATCTACCTCCAGACCATCTTCAACAACTTCAATAAAAGTATCCATTTTTCCTAGCCAAACAACCCTCTTGGCAAGAATCAAAGTCAGCCTCAAGATTCCACTTTGTATGCGTACAATATAACCTCAAACCAAAATCACCATCCCCCTAATGAAATAGGAGTCCGAATGAAGCCAGAATTAATTTGCAACAGAAATAAGAATGAGAAAGATATATGCACACAATATTAATTTCACATAATAGTGAAATCAAAAGCACAAAGCAGTCTAAAATAAGGCACTCATAGAAAAAGGTACTTCAATGTCACCAATGTCCTGATTGACATGGAAAAGGTGGAAAAAAAAAAACTCCTTGAACAAAACTTCACACACAAATTCCTCCCAAACTATCCATTTCCAGCATGAAATAATCTGAGAACATGTGACAATTCAATTCTAATTGTTGTCAAGCTATTTCAACTTTTCTCAGCTTGCATACAACTCAAAAGTATGGAATCAAAACAGCATACCTCCTCTCTTCCATTCTCTCTGAATACTTTGCCGAGGCAGGAGTTCTACTTGCTGAAATCACACTCGAAGCATTAAGTTACATGTTTACACTCATCCCTCACCCATGAAAATATATTCAACCCCTCTCCCAAGAAAGTTCAGCTCATGCATTACCCATTGTAGTCATGCAGCATAGCCTCCCTTTTCAAACACTTCTAATATTAACATATTAGTTGTTTTATGGCTTAATTACTATTTTGGTCCCTTAAGTTATTTGTTGGTTACATTTTGGTCCCATAAGTTATTAACGTTACAATTTGGTCCCTTAAGTTATTTGTTGGTTACATTTTGGTCCCATAAGTTATTAACGTTACCATTTGGTCCCTTAACTTAATTTTTGGTTTCGTTTTGGTCCCTTAACTTATTTTTTGGTTTCGTTTTTGTACCTTAACTCTAATAACATAAAGGACCAGAGTGGTTGACGGAGGAAGAGTTAAGGTACCAAAACGAAACCAAAAAATAAGTTAAGGGACCAAATTGTAACGTTAATAACTTATGGGACCAAGATATAACCAACAAATAACTTAAGGGACCAAATTGTAACGTTAATAACTTATGGGACCAAAATGTAACCAACAAATAACTTAAGGGACCAAATCATTAATTAAGCCTTGTTTTATTTACGTTTGAAATCACTACGTCATGCAACTTTCCAATGTGGTGAGTATAGTCTTCAATGATTATCATTTTTTGTTTGGCGTTTGAAGGCATTAACTTGAAAATTAGAAACGATAACAGAAAGTTTCTGAATATCCATTTACGCTATGATAATCGGAAAATTAATTGGAATTTCCGCTAACGTGTTTTATCAATTGGAAAAGGGCTCAAAAGTCTTGTCTTTAAACAATAATCTAGACTAACAGCAGCAGAAACAAAAATTATAAGATTCTCAGACACATAAATAGTTCCATCCCAGGCATACGCTAATAAGCTTTCGAAGTTCAGTTCAAGAAGTGGTCCAGCGCTTAGGATTGCAAGACCTGCAACACGGTTTTGTTTCAGTGTTACTGTTAACTTAGACTGTGACGTCACAACAAAGTATTCAACCCACAAAAGAAATGAAGGGAAAAAAAACAACATGCAATTATATCCAACTTGACTTGTCTGTAAAATTTCAATTTATTTAACCTTAGAGCACAGTGAGTTGATTACCTTTAACAACACCAAAAGCTGCTGCAACCCCAGTCTTAAGCTGAGCATCATCCAAGTTTCTCCTTACGGTATATCGAAAAGTCACTCCAAACAATGCACAACATACGAAATTGATTGCCACAGAGAGAAGCAGCTGAGTTGGGTTGGTGGCCTGAGTGAAGCATATGGGGAGCCCTGACAAAGTGCCAACAAGGGCAGAGATAGATGCTGCTTTTACCGACTCCAATCTCTCTTCATCCCGATCAACTTCTTCACTTTTCATCACCATGAATGCACCCCGTTCTTCAGCACCTCCCGCATTTAGCAACAAAGAGCGTTCTGCTTCCTCAAGCATAGCTTTTGCCTCTGAAATTTCTCTTTGACTTTCTGCAATCTTCAAACTCGAACAATTTTTATTAGTAATGACACAAGTGAAGCAATCAAAGTTTCCTTTGTTGACAAATAAAGACAGAGTACTTCAGTAACAAGGTAAAAAGTACTTATGATCATCTGGAAATCACTATAAAGAGTGCATGTATACAACAAGGGGAAACACAAAATCAACAGATTTATTTATTATGTGTCATGATAACAAAGTTCAGCAGTGAAGCATAAAGGCCGGAGGAAATTTTATCCCTACTCCCCTTCCTCCTCTTGAATCTTGAGGGTATTATGGAATCAATAAATAAAATGTTAAGAGAGGCATTCAACGTAAGTTCAAATAAGATATAAGACTAGTTGTTGAAGGCTTTAAGCATAGAGGTCTGGACTGGAACAGCAAATATAATACTAATAAAGTTTATCTTGAATCAAAGGGCAAGAAAAATAGTTGTTCTATTTAGTATTAATGAAGAAAATATTAGAGTAATCCTATGGGCAAACTCTTTCCTTCACATTGCTCAACTAGTGGCCCACGTTGCTTAATTTTATTAATCACTCGCCTGTTAATTGGTTCTATGCGTAAACTTATTTTTGCAATATCCATTATAAAAAAAAAAAATCAAACAATGCACCACTCATCCAACCTACTTCTAAGGCAGCCAACCTCCCATGGATCTCCTTGATCGTTAATTTTTGCTCAATCAACATCCTTTGACCACCACTTACTACTATCTATTTTCTTCTTTTTCAATAAACAGAATAGAGTCTCTTCCACTCTCATTTTGACATTTTTGTTCTACTTACATCAACCATGGTCACTAGGAATCTCCGTTTCTCTTTAAAATTTGTCACTTTTCTCTCTAACTTTTCGACCGCCACAAACAAAGGTTACACGATCAAAGACTAGATCTGAGTACTCCACTGCAAGATTTTACGATTTCTATTCTTCTCTTGTGTCTTATTTCGTATTAAAACCTGATTTTCAAAGTAAAGTATTGGAGGAAAGTAAGTTTTACAAGTGATGGTCAGGTGGTGTGGTATTTTACCGGCGCTGCATGACAAAAAACGACATTTGATGCTTGGTAGATGGTGGTAACTAGTGGTTTGAGAGAGAGAGAGAGAGAGAGAGAGAGAGAGAGAGAGAGAGTGTGTGGTGACTAGTTGTGCCGGTTGCCTGCTACGCTATTTAGTTAGAATAATGGCATGGCAGCATAGCAGTAGGTGTGTTTGTTGGCGTGTGTACAAACGAGCGCTAGCATTGCTCAAAATATTAACCAAACTTGATATGCAACTGCAGAGACAAGTCCCTGGTGTATCAATTTTAGCGTTGACCCCTCTCAACATATGCTCTCCCATATGCATCGGATCCCTCTCAACATATGCTCTCCCATATGCATCGGATCAAACCCCGACCATTTTAAAAAAAGTATTCAAAGTGAATTTAAACAATTAAGTGTTAGACAATTTGGTTCCCCAAATTTACAAAATAGCAAATTAGTTCCACAGATTACAGAACATCAACCAATATAGTCCCTCTACCGTCTAATAGAGTCTTAAATATTGAGTTGACAAGTTATGACGTGTTCATAAGCTATTTATTTTTTCAACTTATTTCCATAAGTTCCGACAAGATAGCTTATATACGTGTAACAGAAATAGCTTATTTATTCATAAATAAGTGCTTATAGCTTTTTAAAGCAAGAACGTTACTTTTACCTGGAAAGCGTTTCCTTGAAGTTGTTGAGTGTAATCCTTAAAGTGTTTAAGAGCAAGTTCTTGTTTCTGAATGAAAGCGAGTTGTGTCTTAGCAATCTCAACTCTTTGAGAGGCTTTCTGTAAATTATCGAATAAAACTTTGTTCTCTTCTCTGCTTAAGAGTTGTTCAACTTGCTCACCCATCATTCCAGAAAGTGCGTTCTTCAAATCGTTGTTCTCCTCTGAGTTCTTGCTGCTGCTGCTGCGACATTTCATTTTCAACGATGGATGAAACGTTTTAATTAACAAAGGAGAATGAGAAGGAGGAAGCGTAAATCTAATAATGGAAGTGGAAATCATCATAACGTTCATCATCACTGTTATTCTTTCTTATCCTCCGCAGCGTGGGTGGGTGTGGGTGGACTGGGGAGAGGCAAAGGGATACGTACATGTGTTTTATTTATTATTATTATTTTATCTACAATATTACTATATAAATTATTAATTCCTTAAAAAAATAATACTAAAATCTCATTAACAAATAAATGTTTATTTGTTTTTTAAAATAAGATGGATGGATGCAATCCATCTATAATTTTCAATGGATGGATCCGATGAATTAGATTTGATGGATATGAATTTGGTGGATCAAATTGTCATCCTTAATATTAATAGTTTTAGACTTTAGAGTGTGCTCAGCTCACCTCGTAGTCTCAAACTTAGTTCTCTTATTTGTAAATTTCAGTGAATTAATTTGCCTTTTTAAAAAAATAAAATATTGAACAATATCAAAAAGTTTACTTTAATATTTTGTTAAAGGAGCTTATTTTAATCTTTTGCACAAGATTTCCTCCAAATGAAGTATTACCTCCGTCCCTAAATATATAACCCTTTTGCTAAAATTACAGAAATTTAGAAAGTTAGTAGTAGTATTAAATTTGTATATAATTACTATTGTTTTATAAATTTATCCTTAAGAGAGAGGGTTAGTTTGTGTTTTCAACATACAAGTATTTATTGATGATTAAAGAGAAAAATGCAAAATAAATAAGGGTACGTTAGTAAAAAAATAATTAATGTTATTTGAAATACCAAAAGAGTCTTATAAAAAGGGACATTTTTTTTCCTCTCAAAAAGATCCTTTGCTAAGAATATTCACAACCACCCATGAGTCGACATATATATATCTACTTTATTAAATCTCATACCTCTAGCATAAAGAAGACCTTCTAATACTCTTTACAACTCCATAAAGAAGACCTTTTAATACTCTCTCAACCATTTGAGTTATGATCCTCTTCATTTATAACCTTATCCATTTCTTCCATTTGAAGAGATAAAGATACATAAAGTTTTTAAAAAAATTAATAATAGTAGGACCCACAACCTATTTTTTGTGTGTGTCTTTTTCTAAAGAGCAATGATATTTTGACATCTAATTTTCAACAACTTTTAGTGACAACTTTTTTCCTCTCTTTTTACTAGACAATAACAATAGAAATTTTCAACAACTTTTAATGACAACTTTTTTCCTCTCTTTTTACTGGACAATAACAATAGAGAGAGAAAAGGAAAGAGAGAGAATAAAAGTACAATGAAAGTATGAGAGAGAGGGTTGTCACAAAAGTTGTTAAAAAATGGATGTTCAAATATCATTTCTCTTTTCTAAATGGAATCCTCCATTTATTCCTCCATTTATTTTTATAAATGGAGAGTATCTTAACTCTAACCATTTAATGTTAGAACCCCGAATAAGGTCACTTTATCTTGCAACTAAATAATCTTTGCTTGTACCATCCGTATTAACTTTGATCCACTCCACGGTAAAGTGGGTGACATTTGTAAGTCAAAAATGTAAGTTTGTAAATGAATTTGATGAGTTTTTTTTAATTAGTTTTTTTAATACAAATGGATACCATTGTTGACACTTTATAACATATAACATAAATGATTAAATCGGTGAGAAAAAGGTATGTAAGTGTCAACTAACACTAATTTAAGGAAAAATTTGTGTGGTTTTGCTTGTAATAAAAGACTTGAGTTTAAATTCAATGGGCATTCAAAATCATTGAAACTTTAAACCTATGAGAATCATTCGGTGAGAAAAAGGTATGAAAGTGTCAACTAACACCAATTTAAGGAAAAAATTGTGTGGTTTTGCATGTAATAAAAGACCTGAGTTTAAATTCAATGGGCATTCAAAATCATTGAAACTTTAAACCTATGAGATTCATTTGAGGACCAAGATAAGAGAAGAAAATATGTCCTAGTTTAGTATTTAATGAGACAAACTGATATGATAAATTAATTTATTGTGAATTTTTAGTTAAATTTTTTATCATTAATATTATATTAAAAAAAAAAAAGATAGAATGAGAAAATGCATAGTATATGTAAGGTCGGGGTTCAGTCCTCGGCCACCACAAAAAAAAGTAAAGAGAATAAATACAAAAAAGTTAATATTTGATAGTGATCCTCTCCATTTTTTATTTTATTTTTCTCAAAAAAAAACTGTTTTTTTTTGACTCAATTTCAATAATCTATCTTGATATTGGATGTTTACATGATGATTATGTCGTGTTCTTTGTGCAACGTACAATTAACTCATCATCTCGCTGTTTACGTTGGATTTTCGTAAACAACCGCTGGTTTACAAATGGTAACTTGCAAGATCAACCAGTAAATCTTAGGACATATTGTGTTTGTTCTTGTTGTTAGAAATTCTGTGTTTTTGGTGTCAAAAATGTAAGAAATATGACAAAAAAAACAATCGAATTCAATCCACTTGAACTCAATCGAACTTGATAAAGTAAAGTGCAAGAACACTTAAAGAACAAAGGGTAAATTGCATTGATTAAACAAAAGTTGGTACACAGATTCATACATTGCAACTTGTGACTCGTTTCTCGCTTCCATACGGATACTTTGAGTGTAAGTTTGTATGACGGAATTGTGACCTGTTTTTCCTATGAAAAACTACTATTTGTACTAAGTCTAGAAATAACTACATTTCTTTGAAACTAAAACTACAACTGCCACAAGTCGACAGTTTTCCTTATTTTAAAACAAACTTAAAATAAAAACTGACTTAAAGAATAACTGCTGATAACCACCTTCGAAAACTGCTTTATCGAAGTCTTCTGCCATCTTCGAACCCATATTTGCTTTCAACACAACACTCTGTTCGAATCTTCTTTGAATCTAGGTCAACTATACTTTGACCACATTTATTACAGCTAGTAAAATATATTGGCTAACAAATTGCCCCCCAGAAACGCCATTTTCGATTTCTCTGAAGAAGAAAAAGACGTTTTTGAAAGAAAAAACTAACATTCTCCATCGAAATGAATGATGTCAGTATTTAATTCAAAACTAATTCAAATTCCCTTTAAATACTGACCCCACAATCTTAGTTAGTGGGCCACGTTCTCTAACATTGGAAAAGACAACACTTTAATGGTAAAATTGTCAAAATAAGATCTTGACATGTGTCATGATCAAAGGTCCATATAGAAGCAAACTCACCTTTACTCTTTTCACTTTTCACCATTTCATTTTCACTTTCACTGTTCCTCTTCTCCGCCAAAAGTTCTCCCGAAGAAAAACTTTGAATTTTCTGCAACTCCTATCTTTAAACACGAACTATTCATCAAATTCTCATCAAAACACTTAAACAATGACGAACGCAGCAGGAACTTCTCATGTGAATCGCGAAGAACCCATTGATTTTACCAAAGAAATCGCCAGTGCTGCTCCTGCTTTTATGAACGAACCAGAAATCAATGAAGCTGAAAAAGCTATCTGGAAAACCCAGGTAATCATCCCTTGTACTGATACTCCACATGCATTTTTAGGCCCCATTTCTCTAGAACCTGAAACTCCAGAAATTAATTCTCTTTTCCCATGCATTGAAACTCAACCTCCTTTAATTTTCACAAAAGGTCCTTTTGACCTAAGTTTTGTAAAATCCAAAGTTAGGACTGAACCAAAAACTTATCCCGAATATATTGCTTGGTTAGACAAAGTTCAAAAACAAAAGGGCCAATTTTGGAAGGAGAAAGGGCTTTTTGATCTCATCCAAATATCTCGATATGGTCCAAAATACCATAATGAATTGATGTTTGCTGCTTTACATTTTTGGAACCCATCGAACAACAGCCTTCACTTGAAATGTGGAATGCTCACTCCTACCCTTTTAGATGTGGCTGGCCTTACTAGCTTAAAACCAACTGGATACACCTTTAATCCAGATGTTACCACCTCTCAATACTCAGTCAATTTCGATAGCCCTGCTTATGGTATGTTTATAGCTAACAACCATGATACCGAATGTGCTGAAGTATCTGCAGATGAACATGTAGCTTTTTTGACCTACTGGTTATCTATGCATGTTTTTTGCTCAAGGTCAGTCCAAGTCCCTAAGAAATTCATGTGTCTAGCTAGTCAGTTACATGAAGGAACAGATATCTGTTTAAGCAAACTGATTCTAGGTTCTTTATATGAAACCCTTAACCAAACAACTAATAATCTTAGAGATTATCCCCAAACTGGTGGAAATTTAGTTGTATCAGGACCCATATGGTTGTTCCAACTATGGCTTTTAGCCATTTTTGGATCAAAACTTGCTTCGATCCTACCTTCCTTTTACACATCAGCATACTCAGACAAGACCACTGAAGGTATAGGCTTAGCTATGTTTCACCCCGATGGGAACAAGTCTTCACAACAACTTTTTGCAAATGCTTATGAAACCCTGCTTGATTGTCCCATTTTCACCCCTATGATGGCACCATTTACCACTAGGAAATATGGACCTAACTGGTTCAAAGAAGACTTTCCCACCACTTCGAAAAAAACCAATAAAACAGAAATCAATGCTATATGGGAAGCTTATTTGACCCCTACCTATCTATCTAGCAGACTTACACCTGGTAGCCCTTATGGAGTATATGGTTATCAACCTAACCATGTAGCTAGACAGTTTGGTATGGTTCAATCAAAACCCAGCTCTTTGTTCAAAAGTATAAGTGAATGGAAAATTCCTCTGATCGAACCTGTATGGAAATCCATAATTCAAGCCAAGAGAACAACTGTGTTCGAGCCTACATATTTCTCAACATCATTTGCATGCTCTGAAGCATTTTTTCGATGGTGGCGAAATTATTACATACGCCAATCCAATCGAGGGAATCCTGATGAATTGCTGCCTCAACTGATCAGTACTTTTCACACTTTGCAGAACAAAGACAAGAAGACTAGAGGTACGCACATTAAAGAAATTCAGCAATTTCAAAGATATTATCAAACAACATATGACCCTTTACATCCAAAGAGGACAGTATACTATGCTGCTCAAACTCTGAGAGATAAAGTTCGAGAGAAAATTTCAGAAACAATTTTTCCCCCTGGAACACCCAATAAATATCTTTATGTTTTAGAAAAGAAAATGAGACTAGCAAGACTTCCATCTTGTAATCTTGCTTTGGCCTTCAGGCCACCATACCCAAAATGGTTACTTTATAATTTCAAATTCCCACAAAATAATTTAGTAACCTATGCTAAATGCAATTTATACCAATATAATGGTGAACTTGGCTATGAATTGTCCCAAGTTCGAATCGAAACTCCCAGTATCATGGGTATGATTTTTTCTTTCGCTAAAACACATTAATACTATTGTTAAAAGAAATAGTACTTATCTGTATGATCACATGTTTCAGCTTTGCCTTTAACTCCAGGAGAAGCAAAGCTTGATGATGCCAGCACCCAGAACACTTCGAAAAGCAAGTCTGACAAGAAGAAAAAGAAAGCTTCCCAAACTAAAGAAGTTGAATCGAAGAAATCTGAGGCTGCATCGAAGGAACCTCCTAAATCAAAGGAACCCAAAGTGAAAACAACTTCATCAAAAGGACATTCTAGATCGAAGAGCAAGAAAGAACAAGCAACTGTTGATCTCTCTGATGATGATAGTGAGGTGGAGATAACTAAAGAACAGATCGAAGCTTCCAAAGTAACACTTCCCAAAGTCCATACTGAAGGAAGAAGGAAAAGAAAACAAGAACAAATATCACTTGTCCAAGAAAAAGAAGTCGAAGTGGAAGCTTCTGAAAGTTCTCCCCCCATCTCGCCATCTAAACCACTCAAACGTCGTCGAAAGACTTCTCATTCTAGTGCTCATTCACATGTTGGTGATAATGGTTCGAAGGTATTTTATCAAAACCATATTTTATACAAAATATCTCTAAATGTCCTGTTTTTTAAGCATCTATCTTATTCTTTTTAGGGTATCGAACAAGAACAAACTACTCCATCACAACATGGGCAAGTTCTTCCTTCTTCGAAGACCACTTCACCAATTGCTGAAGATAAAGAGGATGAGCATGATGATGCTAGCAGTCCAGAAGGTCTTAAAGTGGATCCTCCTCAACATCAACAGGCAGAAACACCCACTGATGACTTGGTAAATGATGAATCACTCAACAATGACCAATCTCATTCTGCACCCACCCTTGGAGATAATGTATCGAACTTTGTTACTGAAGATACAAACATAACTACTCGACAAGATGCTCCTGGTGATGCAGAGATGATTGCTCAACAAGATGCCCCTATGATCGATCTGGAAGAAATCGATCGATTGGCCAAAGATGATCCTTTCAATGCCTTTGCTTTGATAGCTAAGAGTAATACTCTTTTCTCAACTAGCACTGGCCAAACTTCTGATTCATCCAAGGGAAATCCCTCTGAGACTTCAAAAAACAACCTGCTAGCAGAATTTCAAAAGAAGATCATCGAAGCCAACTTGCTAGAGTTGATTGAAAAGGATGCTGGAGCTCTCGCTGAAATCAAGAGTTTATTTGAAAAACTTGATGCTCTCCCAACTGGTTGGAAATTTCGAAACCTGTTTAATTATCTTGAACCAATGTTGGAGAGTGCTAATCAAAATTTCCAGAAGAGGAAAACTGGTCAAGCTCAAATGGCAGAGAAGAAAGCGCATCATGATCAAATTGTGATCGAACTGTCATCCTTCCAAGAGAAATTTAAAACTCTTCAGCAAGAAAGAAACAATGCGAAACAGCAAGTGGTTGACATCGATGCCAAAATTAAAGAACTGGAAGCTCAGAAAGCTGAAATTTTGGCTAAGGATGAAGCCAGAAATCGAGAAGCCAATGAAGCTGTTAACAAATTCAAGCTCTCCAAGGAACTAGAGTCTACCATTGCTCAACTTGCAAATGACAACCATACTCTCGATACCCAACTGGCTGAATACAAAAGCCAAATTGAGAAACTCATCTCATCATTTGAGATTTAGTTCTGTTTCTATTTTATTCTCTAAGACTTTTATTTTGTTTCAGCCTTATCGAATATCTTGGTCTGTAATGTCTTTATAACAATCTGTGGACCATTTTCTATTTCGAACGACAATTTCTTTTCAATCATCGAAATTCCTTTCTTATTTTCTTGTATCGAATTTAAATTTTATTTAAATCCAAATAAGATTGGAACAATTTCCAAGACATTTTAATGATGAGGAAACAAAAAAGTAACTTTTTGTTTAACCCAACAAGTTAAACTTGCCTAGGAAGTTGAAAAGAAATAAAACAAATAAATGACCTTTTAATCATGAATTAATCCTTTTTAAAATAAAACCTTTAAAACTTCCCTCAGATTACAAAGTTAAGTAACCATTGGCCATCAGAATAACTGCTCCCACGTGTCATCATCTTCAAAGCAAGAAGAACCGTTTGATTGAGCCACTTCTTTCAACTTCCCTCCATTATAAATATGATTTTCCCTTTTATAAAAATCATTCTTTTCTTTGTTTCGTCTTCGTCCGAAAAAATCCTTCTTACTCAAAGCTTTTCTTTCTTAAATCATCATGACCACCATTGATAATCTGAGTGATGATCTTTTAGTCAAGATTGCTACAAAGATTGCTGCTCAAAGCAGGAAAGATCTTTTCGCCTTTCGCCATACCAATAGCAGGCATTGGCGCGTCAGTGAGGATTCTGAAGTTTCTAAGGCTTTTGGAGATGATGTCCTCTACTTCCTCTACGACCCCAATGAATGGTACAACAATGCTATGGTGGCTCATTCTAAGTTTGCTTTTAAACTTAGACTCTGGAATCATGGCAACGCCATGTTCTGTATTCTTCGAAGCACTCAACACATGTTGGATGCTAATCCAAACGTTGAAGAAATGAAACGCCTCCTTACTACTGCTATCAATGCCACTGGCTCTCTGAGTGCAAGGTACTACCTTTTTCTCATCAATGCGCTCTCCATGCCTATGCCAGAAAACATCCTCGAAGACTTCAAAGATCTTGCATGGACACATCGATTGGCAGAATTTCGAAGCGACATTTTGGGAGGAACTTCGAGTTATCGATTTCGCTGTCCTTGGTGGAATAGGCCCATGCCTATTTGGCTTACTAGGCGTCGTTTTTGCAACAACTACCACAACTGTGCAGGAGATGGGAGAATTGGAGGCTGGTATTCACTTCTACCTGGGCCAGATCATGACTACTACCTGGTCAATGCTTGCTTCAGGTGTCGTCTCGATACAGAAATTCGCTGGTTTCTCGATCGCTTTGGGATTGTAACTGAATGGTGAAAACCATTTCTAAATGCTTTTTGTCTTTAAGTACTTTGTGTTTTCTTTTGTAATGGTTTTTCCGTTTTAAGCATTTCGATGTAACCTGCCCATCAGTTGGCATTTTTAAATTAATGCCAAGTTTTATTTCGAATCAAATTACTCTTGTGTAATTTTAATTTCTTGTAACATCGGTTTATATTTTTTCAAATATTTACCGTTTATGCGTAGAATTCTCTGATCTTCTTGTAGTTCCTCGATCTCATACGCATTATTCGAAAAAACTCTTAGAATTTTCCATGGTCCTTCCCAACTAGGAGACCATTTTCCTAAACATCGATCCTTTTTATCCATAGGCAAAATGACTTTCCAAACTAAGTCTCCTTGCAGGAATAATTTCGATTTAACTCTTTTGTTATAGGCTTTTGCTATTCTTTCTTTTTGCTTTGTAAGCACTTCTAAAGCCATCAATCTTTCTTCATCAATATCTACTAATTCATCCAACATCATATCCAAATATTGATTTGTTGGAATTTCGATTTGTCTTTGAATTCGAGTAGATTGAAGTAAGATTTCTGTTGGCAATACAGCATCATGGCCATATGTTAATCGAAAAGGAGTAGTATTTATAGATTCTTTAGGAGAAGTTCGAACTGCCCATAAAGCTTCATAAAGAAACTCATGCCATTCTTTGGGTTTTTTCTTTTGGCTAGCTTTTCTTTTGATTATAGTAATCAAATTCTTATTTGCTGCTTCTACCTGACCATTTGCCTGAGCATAGTATGGTGTTGAAGTCAACAATTTATATCCCATTTCTTCAGCAAATTTTACCATCTTTCGACCAGTGAATACAGATCCTTGATCTGTAGTAATAGTTTCTGGTATGCCAAATCTATAAACAATAAATTTTTGAATGAAGTTTATAACTTCATCTTGAGTAACATCTTTTAGTGGAACAGCTTCTATCCATTTAGTGAAATAATCTATTCCAACCAAAATATATTTGTAGCCTTTGGATGACTTAGGTTTAATTTCCCCAATTACATCTAAAGCCCATCCTCTGAATGGCCAAGGTTTTACTATTGAATGTAATTCACTAGCTGGTACTTTTTGAATTCCAGCATGTTCTTGACATTCTTTACAACCTTTAGCAAAGTTTATGCAATCTTTTAACATGGTTGGCCAATAAACACCTTGTCGAAACAAAAGCCATTTTATTTTATGGCCTGCTTGATGTGTACCACAAGCACCACTATGAGTATTCGATACAGCCAAATATGCTTCTGCTTCACTAAGGCATTTAAGTAAAACTCCTTCTGGAGTCTTTTTAAATAATTCATTGCCTATTATCACATAACTCAAGGCTCTATATTTGACTTTTCTACAAGTTGTGCCATCTGGATTTTCCAAAAAATTGACTATGGGTTTTCGCCAATCATCATCATCCAAATTGTTAATGACCAAAATTTCAGAAAATTTTGCATTCTGAAGGTATCCTTGAGATGCTTCCATGCCCCCAAGTTTTGGTCTTAACAATTTGTTAGGCACAATGTCTATCGAATTACGCTTTGTTTTAATTTCAATTACCTCTTGCTCTTGTCCCTTCGAAAGTTTGTACCCAGAAGCCAATTGAGCTAAATCATTAGCTTCTTGATTTTCTGTTCTAGGAACATGTTGAACTTCAATTTGAACAAAATGTTTAAGTAATGCATTAACTATAGTGTAATACATTATCAAAGTTTCTTTGAGGCATTTATATTCTTTTGTTATTTGCTTTATTACTAATTCAGAATCACCTCTAATAATTAAACATTTTGCCCCCAGTTCGAGCAAAATCTCTAAACCATTTATTAAGGCTTCATATTCTGCCTCATTATTCGAACAATATTGGCTAATTCGAAATTTATATTTGGTTACTTCATTTGTTGGTGAAACTATAACTATACCTATTCCAGAACCATTTTTATGACTAGACCCATCGAAATACAATGTCCATGGAAATGTTTCGATGCCCCCAGTCACAGGTTCTTCAATGGAATGATCAGCAATAAAATCAGCCACTATTTGGCCTTTCACAGTTTTCAAAGATTGATAAGTTAAAGAATATTCTGTGAGTGCCAAAGCCCATTTACCAACTCTACTATGTAGAATAGGTTTAGATAACATGTGCTTAATAATATCGAAATGGGAATAAACATAAACATCAAAAGGCTTTATATAATGTTTAAGTTTCATACATGAGAAATATAAACAAAGACATAGTTTCTCACTAGGATGATATCTTGTTTCAACATCACTTAAAACTCTACTAAGATAATAAATGGCTCTTTCTATACCATTTTCATCCTCTTGTGCTAACATACTCCCTATAGTTCTTTCAGATGATGCTATATATAACTTCATCTTCTTGTTTTTCAACAAAGGTGAAAGAATAGGAGGATTAGATAAATATGACTTTATGTCTTCAAATGCCTTTTGGTGTTCAGGCTCCCATCTAAAAATTTCCTCTTTCTTTAATCGAAGTAATGACGAAAATGCTTGCGCTCTGCCACTGAGATTAGAGATAAATCTTCTGAGGAAATTTATTTTGCCTAATAAAGACTGCAACTCTTTTTTGGTAGAGGGTGCTTTAGCCTCCATTATAGCTTTAGTCTTATTTTGATTGATTTCGATGCCCTTTTTATGGACAACAAATCCTAAAAAATCACCTGCACAAACACCAAACGCACATTTTAATGGATTCATTTTCAATCCATATTGTCTCATCCTTTCGAATGATAAACGTAAATGTTCTAAGTGTTTGTTTTCAGAAGATGATTTCACAACAATATCATCAATGTAAATTTGCATAAAATCTTCAATAAAATCATGAAACATTGAATTCATTGCTCTTTGATATATAGCACCAGCATTTTTAAGACCAAATGGCATTACTATCCACTCATAACATCCTAATGCTCCTGGGCATCGAAACGCTGTTTTAGAAACATCTTCTTCAGCAATAAATATTTGATTATAACCTGAATAACCATCAAGCATACTCAAATATTCGAAACCTGCTGCAGAATCTACCAACATTTCTGCTACTGGCATAGGATATTCATCTTTGGGAGTAGCGAGATTTAAATCTCTAAAATCAATACAAACTCTTATACTACCATTTTTCTTTTTAACAGGAACTACATTAGCTAACCAATCAACATACCTTGCAGGTCTGATGAAGCCACATTTGAGGAGTCTTTCGATCTCTTCTTTTATTTTTGGTAGAATCTCTGGTGCAAACCTTCTTGGAATTTGCTTCACTGGTTTCTTGTCTGTCCTGATTGGCAATTGCAACTCTACTACCTTTCTACTCAAACCAGGCATTTCATGATAATCCCAAGCAAAGCAATCCTTGTAATTTTTCAAAAGCGCCACAATTCGATCTTTGAAGCTCTTAGGAATCTTTGAACTTATGTATGTTGGTCTTTTTACAGAACCATCTCCTATATCCACTTCTTCAAGAGGATCTTGGGCCTTCATTTTTATTGTAGATCCCATTGGATCTTCTTCAAAACCCAAAGGTTCATCATCATAAATACAGTCTAATTTTTTATCATCAATGAGGTCATCAGAATTATTTCCTACTGAAGCATCGAAGACCTCTTCTTCTTTGGCTGTTTCAGCCAAATCGAAGTTTTTCTCGGCTACATAAGCCGTAATCTTTTCCCATATGCTGGGCTCAACCATTGATCAATTATTGATATCCCACCTGGTTGGTGAGATTCCCTTTGCTGAACATCCTTGGTCATCAGTAACCCTCTTGTACGAAGTACTTCTTGTCTTCAGCAAATCTTTCTCCTTTACAGGTATTTTCTCATGGCAATCTTCGTTGTTCACCACTACGAAGTCATCGTCGAATGCAGTTTTCCAACGAAAACCCCATTCTGGAGCAAGTTTTACAAAGAATTTTTCTTCTTTAGTCATAGAACTTGATGCATCATTTTCCATGAATGGTGCAATAAATTGAAGTTGTTTGTCAAAGTTCTTTTTGTTAATATCTTGATTATCAACTTCAGCTTTGAAATAATAACTCTGATCAGCCTCAATATTCTCTACCAAACCATCTTTCCTCCAAATCACAATCCTTTGATGCATTGTAGAAGGAACTGCACCTACAGCATGGATCCACTCCCTTCCTAATAATGCATTGAAATTGGCTTTAGAAGGAACTACCAAAAACACAGTTGCTCTGGTTATGCTTCCTACTACCAATTCTAGTTCGATGGCACCAAGAGATTGTCCAGTAGATCCCTCATAATTAGTGAGCACTACATTATGTGGTTTCAAATCACATTCAGAAATACCAAGTTTCCTTAGAAAAGATTGTGGTAGGAGATTAACAGTAGCACCACCATCTACTAATACTTTGTTAATTCCAACACCATTTAATTTAGCTTGAATAAACAAAGGCTTTAAATGAAGCTTCATGCTATCATCAGGTTTCTCGAACACTGCATGTTGATCTTCGATACAGCCATTATTCATAACATAATAACATAGAGGCCTATGACGAGCCATTTCCTCAGTGAAATCACATTCATCATCATGATTGGCCTTCGAAGATACATCATGTGCATATTCAATTGGTAGTACAGAAACCACACATATAATGTCAAGACTTGGTTCAGAATCTGAAAAAGTAGAAGTTAGAATATCATCATCCCCTTTAGGGATGTTTAAAGCAGAAGATAACGGAGGGAAAATTCTTTCAGTAGCTGGTTTTTTAACCATTTCGAAAACTATTGGTTGTTTTCCCTTACTTTTGTCACCATTAGTGACGTCTTTCAAAACTCCTTCCTTTTTCTGGCGTTGAAAACGGCGCCATTGAGTTCTAGTCATAGGATTCTTACCTTTATAGTTATTTTTGTAAGCATACTTGTTAGGATTAGAACTCTCTGGTCGGTCTGGAACTTTGACAACTCTTTTTACCCATTTTGTTGGTGGTGCTGGAGGCGCAGAATGACCAGTTTTCTTGCCTCCAGAGAAAACCCAAGTATCAATAGGAGACTTCGATGAAGGAACGAACGTCTTCTTATGGTTCTTCACTTGATACTTCTCTGAAGTTTTCATCTTGTAAGGAACACCTCTTTTGTTAAAGCCAAACTTAGAACGGTTCTCGAACCACCCTCCTTTACGTTTTGTTTGAGGTTGATATCCTTCAACTGATTTCGCAGCTTCTTTATCGAACACTGCACTGCATCGAGGACAAAGCATAGCATGGGTGTTAGATATTTTACATCGATTTAAAAAATCAACCAAATCTTCTTCAGCCTTTGGATATGCTTTCTCCATTTCCTTGGCCAATTGATCTTCAGTAACCACTGGCTCTTCAATTCGATGGTCCTCAGTAACCATTTCTACATCAATATTATCTGAAATTTCCACCATATTGATAGAAATACCAGCAAACATGGATTCTACCACATTGGTAGACACATCAGCAAACATGGACTCTGCCTTTTTCATAGGATCTCCATCCACTTGTTGTTTTGATTTCTCTCCAAATTTCAGCCTCCCTTCATCAAGAGCTTTTTGTACAGAATCCCTGAAACGAGTACATCGAGATAGGTTATGACCTAAAAAACCATGGAATTTACAAAATCCTCTTTTCTTCCTTTGTTCCAAAGGAGGTAACTTCATATTAGGTGGCACTAATATTATGCCATCATTAACTAAAAGATCAAAAATTTCTTCACTTTTAGTAATATCAAAAGTATAAGTTTTAGAAGGATATTTATCATTCTTGGGATCTTCAGGATTCTTTCCATTGGATGGCCTCAACATTTTACAAGCATATGGAGGTCCATCTTTTAATTCTGCCAGGTTTATATCATTGTCTTCAATGATATCTAAACCCCAATCGAATTCGGGTTCACTATCTCCTGTTTCTATATAGGCAATTTTTTCTTTTTTGGGAAATTTGTTATGAGTTCTAGTTTTTTCGGCTTTAAGTCTTTCAACTTGTCGAACTCTGTCTGCCAATTGGGCCATGTCTCTTAAGTACTGGGTATCTAATTTCTTCCGAACAGAATAATCGAGGCCACCAGCAGCCATTTCGACTAATTCATATTCTGGAACAGAAGTAAAACATCTAGCCTTAAGGAGACGAAACCTATTGAGATAATCATCGATTGACTCATGACTTTTACGTCGAACACTGGCCAATTCTTTCAAACTAATCTTAGATTGACCCATGTAAAATTGTTCATGAAAGGCTTTTTCTAATTGGTTCCAACTATAAATTGAATGAGGAGGTAAAGTTGTAAACCAAGTAAAAGCATTTTTTGTCAAAGAACTTGGGAAATATTTCATTCTCAAATTTTCATTTTCTGCAATATTTCCTGCTTCCATGAGAAACCTAGCAATGTGTTCGACAGTAGATTCATTAGTTTCTCCAGCAAATTTGGTAAACTTTGGAATTTTCCAATTTCTAGGCAATTCAGCGTCTAAAACATACTCAGACAAAGGAGACGCAAAATTTGGTCTACGTAAACCCATATTAAAACCATTTTGGGCTAACAAAGCCTCGACAATACCCGCTATATTATTCTGACCATCGAAATTGTTTCGACGGGCTTGTAAAACCACTTGATCGGCATCTTGGTTTCTGTTAACCAAAATGGGTTGTCTTTCAGGTTCTGCCTGAACTTGTGGTTGTACTACTTGTGGTTGGACAAAATTTTCATGATTTCGAACCACTGGTTCATCAGCAATTATTTCAATTGCCCTCACATTTCGATTTTGAGGCAATGGGTTATTTTGGATTGGTGGAGCGCCAAAGAAATTGGCAATTCTTTCCATTTGATCAGACAACCGTTGATAACTAGTGTTGGTATCTCGAATCAAAGGATTTATGACAGTACCAATTTGTTGGGTCATCATATTAACCATATCATGATTAGTTTCTTCCATAGTTTGCCTAATGGCAGCCATAGAAGCGTTGGTTAAATTTTGTTGGGGACTTCTATATGTTGTAGATACCCCAGGACCAAAAAGTTGTGGTAATGAAACATTTAAATTCTCTGAAAACATATTACCACTAGTTTGTAAGCCTTGCATCAATGATGATGGCATACCATACGGCATTGATCTATGATCCCAAACCCCTTGAATAGAAGTATTATTTGGATAATCATGGGAAGTTTGGGTAACCATCGAAGGCATGGCTTGAGAAATTACTGTGGCCATCGAAGGCATGGCCTGAGACGATATTTGAGTGACTGTATTACTAGTTGGAACAGCCTGTGATGTTCTAACATTCCCTGGGGATGAAACATCATCTTCAACCGTCACTTGATCCACATCTTCATTTGAAGATGTTGGATTTGTTTTCTTTTGGTTGTTAGCGCGTGTCATATTAAGAAGCAATTTCTTGTTTCTTAATTGCATACACAACAAAACAAACCAGAATTAAAAGAAACTCTAACAAAACTATAAACAAAAACACAAACGGTCCCACCGGGTGTGCCAATTTGTTTACGTTGGATTTTCGTAAACAACCGCTGGTTTACAAATGGTAACTTGCAAGATCAACCAGTAAATCTTAGGACATATTGTGTTTGTTCTTGTTGTTAGAAATTCTGTGTTTTTGGTGTCAAAAATGTAAGAAATATGACAAAAAAAACAATCGAATTCAATCCACTTGAACTCAATCGAACTTGATAAAGTAAAGTGCAAGAACACTTAAAGAACAAAGGGTAAATTGCATTGATTAAACAAAAGTTGGTACACAGATTCATACATTGCAACTTGTGACTCGTTTCTCGCTTCCATACGGATACTTTGAGTGTAAGTTTGTATGACGGAATTGTGACCTGTTTTTCCTATGAAAAACTACTATTTGTACTAAGTCTAGAAATAACTACATTTCTTTGAAACTAAAACTACAACTGCCACAAGTCGACAGTTTTCCTTATTTTAAAACAAACTTAAAATAAAAACTGACTTAAAGAATAACTGCTGATAACCACCTTCGAAAACTGCTTTATCGAAGTCTTCTGCCATCTTCGAACCCATATTTGCTTTCAACACAACACTCTGTTCGAATCTTCTTTGAATCTAGGTCAACTATACTTTGACCACATTTATTACAGCTAGTAAAATATATTGGCTAACACTCGCAGAACCAAAACAATGCAACATAGTTAGAACTTAGAATCTCCCAATTCAAAACCAAAAAAAAAAAAAAAAATTCTTTCCCATTATCTACCTTGCACCGCAGATTGTCCTGAAACCGCCACCCCCGCCTGTAAACCTATACCATCTCTAAAGGACACCAAATCACTCCACCACACCAACCCTAGCCTTCCCCCCTCCTTCAACCGCCCTCTCTTCATCCCATATATAGCTGCCAACACCCTAAACTATAAACCGTCTCTATCATTCTCCAACACCATCTATCCATTAGAGCAACATTAAATTCTCTTATTCTCCGAACCCTCAAACCTCTAACCTCCTTATCCAAACAAATAGTATTCCAATCCACCCAAGATGTTTTCCTAGTATCCTCACTACAAAAAAAAAATTAAAATAGAATTAAAAGAGGAGATAATACCTGAAAAGAAAGGGCTTGAGTTTTTCTTTTAAACTCGTCTCAAAATCTCAATCTCTTCTATCCTCTTTCCGTTGATTGTTGAGGATTTTCATGTAAATTTTGTGTTTATTTTTTCTTTTTTATGTCTTATTTTTTATTGAATTCTTGTCCTCTTAATTTCTTTACATATGAATTTTCAAACTTTATTTTCTTATAGCTTTTTAATCCTTAAAGTTATGGTATTTTACATATATTTGCATATGAATCTTAAAAATTAAAAAATTTATATGGCAATTGATTAAAAGGGTAAAATTGTAAAAAAATAAATAAATAACCAAATTATTATCTGAAATTAAAACAACTATCACAAATGTAATAAATTATATTTAAAAATAAATAAATAATTTTTTTATATAGGAAACTACCAAAGTACCCCCTCCTCGAAGTTGGTTCACTTATGTTGTTGCTCGCTCTTGACCTGCTTCTTCACCGATTCATCCATCACCGGCGCGTCTCTCATTCTCCGTCGACCTCTCTAAGTCTCACTGTCGCCGGCACCTCTCAGTCTCACTGGAGCATTTCTCTTCTCACTCTCTCATTCGTTCGCGTCCCTTGGTTCTTCTGGTTCCATCATCCCTTGATTCCCTTCAGGTTTGTTTGCTTGCTTAAAAATTTATCATTTGATTCAATTCAATGTTGTTTAAAAATTATTCTATGTTGCTTGCTTCAAAATTGGGGGAACATGTTGCTTGCTTAATATTTGGAGAAGCTTGAACCCTAGAAATAAAAAAATTGGGGGAAACTTGGTAATTGATATATTTTGCACTTGGTAATTGGGTGTGTAGTTTTATGCTGCTGGTGGTTTTGCTTGCATTCGACGAATTTTGGAGTTAATGTGGCTTCTTCATTTCTGCGATTAAGTGTTATTACTGGTTGGTTATTACTAGTAATTGATTTTGGTAATTGATGTTATCGGTAATTCCTGCTAGAGTTAGAAATTACAATTGATGTGTGAATTTTCCTAGTTTAATTTGATTGGTTTAAAGTACCGTGCTTTATCAGTAGTTGATGTGTGAATTGTGCATTTTGTAGAGTGATACAATGGTCAAACATAAGAAAATTGATGCATTTTTCAAAAGAAAAGTCTCGAACAAAGATGAAAATTGTATAGCTACAATTCAACATCGACACTTGTTAATTTCAACATCACTTGAAATTTACACTTGAATCTTGCAAATCACCATGGATACATTTGGCTGGTGTTCTACGGCGTTTTTGCCTTGAATCGACTCTTTGTCATTCTTTTTGATTCAAGTGTTTCTTTGAATTCTGGCAACCTGTTTTTTTCTTTGTTTTTATTATTCAACAGAATTGCTTAACAAATATAATGACAGTAACACAAATCTTACAAGAGATGTAAATGGTTATGACACGAGTCACATGCCTTTTGGCTTGCAAGTATTCTACTACCCTTTTTTCCTTAATTGGCAGTGAAA
The DNA here is from genome assembly GCF_051527215.1 of Medicago sativa. Lineage (NCBI taxonomy): Eukaryota > Viridiplantae > Streptophyta > Magnoliopsida > Fabales > Fabaceae > Medicago > Medicago sativa. Next base: position 2,539,025 of record NC_140751.1, on the reverse strand, counting down.
TCTGTTTGTCCGGCTCTGTGCTTGAATGGGATAATGCCTTTTCTAGCCACAAAATGGCCACACTATACTATTTTGTATCCATGATTGCTTGCTTCTGTTACCTATAGTTTTCAGTTCTGAATGAATTGTCATAGCTCCTTGTGATGGGGCTGCTAGGATACTCTATAATGTGATGCCATTAGTTGATGAGTAACTCTATATTGTTACCTTTTGCTTTTGTAAAAATAGGTTTCGGTACAGTTTCATGTGAATCTTAGTGTGGCAAAATGTGGCATTGCATATTATTTTATATAAAATTTTCTCAACCCAGTCTCTTATCGAACTAACCTGTGATATCATTTATTCGTCCTTTTTATAGTTTTTGGAGGAAGGCGGGGAAGGAAAGAATCGTGTTGTCACAAGATCAAAGATTCAACTTCCCACACAGGTTGGTAGAAAACAGAGAAAGTTTTGCATTCTAAATTAAAAACTTATTTGTTTGATTTGAATTCTGTTTGTGTTTGTGTGGTTTGATTGATAGGGGTTTTGTTTTAATTGTATTTGTGTTATTCGGCTTTGAAATGCTGTAATAGCTATTTAGATATTAAGGTAGATGACGTAGACTACATTTTTTTCCTATTAACTATTAGTGGTTTACTTTTGTGATTACCGATTAGTTTTTGCTTAACCCTTTGAGGTGTAAAATTAACATTGTTAACGCTATTACATAATTTACACAATTAGTCTTTGGGTTATTAAATAATTTAAGCATACTCTTTTTTGTCCTTGACAGCAGAAATTTCAATCTTCGTTCATCAATCACCATTACTTTATACTTTTTTTTTTTTTTAGTTTTCTTTTATATCTTCATTTCTCTAAAATCTATTCTCCTTCGAAACCCAATCTCTGTTTCTGATTCGCCGTCTGCTGAATGAACAGTTGCGGCGGTTGAAGTTGAATCAAACCAATGGACTCAGTGTTGAACGCAGCATTGGAAGAGATATGCTCTGCACAAATCGAACAAGGTCTTACTCTTCAATCCTTATTCTCTAAACTCAATTCCTCTTTTCCTCTCTCTCCTTCCTTCAAACAATCCATTTTCACAAACCTCCTCAACATCCCCACTATCCGTTTTGAACCTCCAAACCCTAACAATTTCAACGATCCCAACATCACAATCTTCCCTCAACAAGCCCTAACCGAAAACTTCTTCGGCATTTACGATTCTCAATCACTCCAACAATCTCAACTCCGCGTTCTCCATCTTCTCGCCAACGCCAAACACAACGGCATCACTCAAACTCAGCTTGCGAAACAGCTACGAATTGATCCCAATAACTTTTTCTATGTTTTGAGAAGTTTGGAATGTAAGGGTTTAATTGTTAAACGCTCTGCACTTGAAAAGAAGAAACAGATTGCTAGGGTTTCCAGTTCTGTTCCGCTTAATATTACTACTCATTTGGTTTACTTGCGGAGATATGCTGTTAAGCCGCTTGCGGAGCACCAGAGATTTGATATTCAGATCACTCAAAACGATGAAGATTGCGAAGAACTTCAGACCGATGTTCGTCTTACGGATTATGAACCTCAAATCAAAGCTATTACTGATAAACTAGCAACTGCCAATGCTAAGGTTTGTTTATTTTTTTTTTTTCTTCATTTAATTCAATTCTCATTAAATGTTGCAACCAAGGTTTTAAATTGTTGTAACTGCATAGGTTGCATCGCAATTGTTGATTTTACGGAGAATTGTGATCAATTGTAGCCTTAGGTTTTAAATTGTGGCCACCACTATTGTTACATCGCAATCCTTGATATTGCGATCAAATGCAGCCTCAGTCGTGGAGGCATCAGAAACCTTGGTGGTTACATACTTTATTTAAAATGTTGGTTTCAACAACCAAGTTAGCTTAACGTTTATATGTGATTATGCTAATTATAATATTTTCTTTGTAGATTCTTCTTGTGTCTGATATTAAGAAGGATCTTGGTTATTGCGGGTCCCGTCCGAAGCAAAGGGCATGGAGACAAGTGGGTTTTTGAACTTTAAACTTCTCAAAACTGTAGTTATATATTCTGTTATATGTTGCTATTGATAGATTACCTGACTGAACTTTTCATTATGCAATCAGATTGTTGCCAGGTTGAAGGCACATAATATTGTGGAGCAGTTTGATGCTAAGGTGAATGGCAAGGTCAGTTGGTTATTATTGCTTACAACTTTATAATAACTGTTTACTCTCCATTGCTTTTATGCTTCAAATTCTGTTTACTCTGTTGAGTGGCATTGTCTCAACAACGTCTCTCTTAGAAAGTGGTGGAAATTTTCTCTATATATGAAGCAAATTCACAGTATTCTATAAAACGAATTAAAGAATAAAAGCAGCTTGTTTATGTTTGTTATTGTCCTTGGCTATAAGTTTTAACATGTTTTCAGATCGAGGCTTGCTTGAGGCTTCTTGACCCAATAACTACTGGATCTGGAAATGAAGATAAAAACTCAGACTCTGGGAATATATGTCAAGCCACTGATCAGTTTGTGGAGCTTCCTATTGAGCATCAAATTTTTGATATTATTGATACTGCAGGATCAGATGGCATTACTATAAAGGAGGTACACACTTGATTCTTATATTATCTTCTTTGGTAGGACATATTTATGCGAACCCAGCATCATGGCATAGAGGAAAGATGAGATTAACATGTAATTTTTAATGAGATATAATTGTATAGATGATAGTTAGTGTATGCAAATGCTTTTATGCTTGAAGCATGGAAAGGGGCACAAGCTCATCTAAACTTTGTGATGGAGTTCAATCAGTTAAAATTTAAACCCCTGATTTTCTAGTAAAAAAAGCTTCGAAATTGTGTTAAGGAACAAACTACCCCAAATGCGTAAGATAGAAGTGCCAGGACAGGTTTTTATTAAGAGCTGTGAGTAAATTATTATGGGATGGCAGCAAATGATTTCTTTTGGGGCTTTCAAATTTGCTTCCTTTTATTTTTTTCTTTTCAAGTCACTAAGTTTTTTAATTCTGGCTATGCAATTTAGTCACTAAGAGTGTGTGTGTACATTAAATGATTATGTGGCTTGCTCAGTTTTGCATTCTGTGTGCCACATTTTAACAGATCAAAATGGGAAAATATGTCCTGAATAAAAATTAGAGTGAGTATTTGCTTTTGCTACTGAATGAGCTTCCTTCTTTTACACTCCTTTCTCTGTAACAAAACTTCTTTTAGTTTTCTATAAAAACCATGTATTTACTATTTGGGCCTCTCTCTCTCTCTCTCTCTCTCTCTCTCTCCCCCCATTATGGACTGTGCTGGTGTTTGTTTAAATATGTAATGTTTCCTTTTCACTTTTAATTTATTTGGATGTTTCATATAAACAGATATGTGACAGGCTTCAGATTGATCTGAAAAAGAATCACATTCGCCTTGTAAATTTGTGCTACAGATTTGGAATGAAAGTGCAAGAAGAACAATGCCTTAAGGCCAAAACAATTCGGGTTTGGACATCTAGAAATTTCAACCCTGAACTCGAAGTCCCGTTTATTCACAAGCTTGATGAAAATAAAATTTTGGACCAACATGTGCCTGATAGTTCTTCAAAAATAAGAACTGAATCCGAGGCTTCAACTTTCAAAGGGGGACTTGCTGGCCCCGACAAATTGGAAGATACAGGAGCTGGTACAAAACTATTATGTGCGTCTCCGAAGAATGTAGACTCTAACTCGGTAGAAACACCAACAAATTTGCAAGAGTCGGCCCTTGACCAAAGGGGTACTAGTTCTCACAGCAAACCAGACAGTTCACCTATGGGGGCAAACATTGCGTTATCAGAAGCTTCTCCATCTGATGTATTGACACATTTCTCTGCTGGATCATATCCAAGAAATACAAATCTCACAGCTGATAGCACTAAAAGGGCGATCAGGATATTAGAAAGACTAAAGGTCTCTGTCATATTTTTTATCTGTATACCTATTGCCTAGGAAACTTTTGTTTATTGTCTTAATATTTATTCTCTTTTTCTAAGACAAAAAATGTTTTTCATTTTTACTTGTGCAGGACGAAAGGTTCGTTTTGAGACCAGAGCTAAATAGGTGGCTTAATACCTTTGAGAAGGGTAAGTCTAAAAAAGTTGACCGTAAGACTATTGATCGGATATTGACTAAACTTCAGGAACAAGGGCAATGCAAGTGCATAACAGTACATTCCCCTGTTATTGCTGAATATTCAAGGACCACAGATTGTGTGGTTGTTGTGCATCCATCCATAAGTCTATCTCCTGAGTTATTTGATGAAATACGAGATAAAGTGAGATCATTTAATAATTATATTCGCAGCAAAAGTATCCGTCCTCAGAAAAATGACGAATTGATACCTGTAATGGAGGATATTCAGAAAACTAAAAGCCCTATAGTTCCAAGTCGGCAGGCTGACAAAGCAGAAGCCATGCGGGCTAATGGATATATATTAGCAAAAATGATTCGTGCAAAGCTGCTCCACTGTTTCCTTTGGGATTATCTGCATAGGTCAGAAGTCCGTAGTGATGACATATCATCTAACTGGCTAGCTGACAATCCTCACAGTAGCAGCAAAAGATTTTCCCTAGACGCAGCTATTAAAGCAATTCCAGTGGAACTATTTTTGCAAGTTGTTGGGTCCACTAAAAAATATGAAGAAATGATTGATAAGTGCAAGATGGGTTTATGTCTCTCTGATCTTCCTCCTAATGAGTACAAGTGTTTAATGGACACTCTTGCAACTGGAAGGCTGTCATTAGTTATTGACATTTTAAGGCGGTTAAAGGTATTCTTGTTGACTGTTAAGCTAAATTTGAGGTTTTCCTTTTTTGTTGGAGGGCTTTAAAACTTATATAATCTGCCATTGCAATCTTTGTTCATTTGAATTTGTTTTTACATCACTATTCTAGGAATTCTTTCTTGTTCAAAGAAAGGATCCTAACAGCTTGACTGGTATAAACATGTTCAACTTATAACTTTAAAATCAGGGAAGAAGAACAAAGAGACAGAAAACTTATGTAGTAACCTGAAAACGTGATTGATATATGTGTGTGTGTGTGTATGTGTGTGTAATATGCTAACCTTGTAATCAATTATACCAGTGTTATCAAAATTGTAACGATGCTTCCTTGATGTGTATTTCTTTTTGTAGCTCATTCGGATGATAACTTCACAATCTAGAGATGGAGATAAAACCCCACAGACTTTGACACACATGATGGAACTTAGGCCTTACATTGAGGAACCCCTTTCAAATGATGCAGCATCTTTAAATTTTATCTCTCTTGATCTTCGACCAAGAATTAGGCATGATTTTATTCTGTCTAATAGATATGCAGTTGATGAATATTGGCAAACATTAGAGTACTGTTATGCTGCTGCTAATAAAAAATCTGCTTTATATGCATTTCCTGGATCTGTGGTCCATGAGGTAATTAAATATTCATATTTGATGCTTTATATCAGATTCCGACGCAAAATTATTTTGAGACCTCTCCAGCCTAAAATCGGAAGATAATTTTTTTTCCTTCTTTTAACTTCGTTAGGTTTTTCGCTTCCGTGCATGGGCATCTAATCGTCTAATGACAGCTGAACAACGTGCTGAGCTTTTAAAGCATGTTACTAAGCATGATCTTAGTGAAAAAATTTCATACAGGGACTGTGAGAAGATTGCAAAGGATCTGAATCTTACTTTGGAGCAGGTTGGTCTGTTTCAAGCTGTACTGTATCCCCACTATCAAGATCAGTAGCTTAGCATATCTGTGAAAGAACATGGATTTCAGGGCTCCTGTCATGTCTCAATGAAATAGACACTGTTACAGATTTCTTGCTTAAAGTGTTTAAATGCTTATCACTTTTATGTGCTTCCTGAAAATATTATTAGTCTTTTATATTATTTTGCTGTTATCTGCGAAATCAGAATTTTTTAATAAAACTTATCAATCATGCCTTCAATCTATGATAATTTAGTCGTGCATATGAGCAGTAATATCCATGTTGAACCTGTTGCTTATAAATTTAGAGACACAAGGTTGGTAATGGTAGATTAAACTGTCAATGGGAAGTGAGCTCATAATTTTGGACTTTAAATGAGGGATTTGTGTTTTTTGTGAAATGAAATTTAAGTTAACTCGTTGAGTGGTTGTGCCACTGTTTTAAGATGACTGTAGGCTGTAGCTACTTTTTCCAACATGTTTTTTTTTTATTTTTTATTTTTATTTTTATATAACTTTTTTAAATGTCACTTGCAGGTACTTAGCATGTATTATAGTAAGCGTCGCCATGACCTAAATCAGTTAAATGATGAAGAGAGTGAGAATAATTCACTTGAACCCAAAGGCTATTCATCTTGTCGCAGGAAGAAAGATTCTCCTGAGTTGAGGCCAGCAAAGCATGCAAGAATAGATGCAGCAACTGATGTTATGAACAAGCAAATAGATGAACAACATAATATGGGTATCCATTCAGAGGAGCAAGCGGTCCATAATCAAGAGTTTGAGGAGGGTAATTATGAAATTGAGGGTTCTCAAGACTGTTCTCCATGTATTAGCCAGTCTATCTTAGCTGCAATGACTCCAAAGCCACCACGCCAAACCAGATTCATATGGTCAGACAAAACTGACAGGTAAGACTCGTTGGAGAAATTTTTGGAGCCTGTTAAATGGTAAGCCAAATAATTGTTTTATTGTAGAAGAAATAGCGGCTCTTTGAAGACGGGTCATTTATGTCCAAGCCCACCTTGGCAAAGTAACACAACTTACTGTTGCTTGTATTTTTATTGGGTGGTAGTCAATACATTGACTGTATAATCTTATTAGGTTATCATCTAATGTCCAAGCCCAACCTTAATGCAAGCTCAAATCCGGAAGTTTTTTTTTATGGCTTAATTTTGGATTAACTGAAGTTTTTGTTCCTCTTTTTCTAATATCGAAATTTTTGTCCTCCAATTTTTAAAATTTATGACATTTTGCTTGGTTGTAAAATTGGTTTCAAAATTTAATGATATGGCATGATGTGTCAATCGACACGGTGTTGGATTTGATTGGGCAAGTGGAGTATGTATATTAATAGATAAATACATTCTTGTCATCATTTTTAAACTAAAAATTACCAAAAATTAAATCGTTGGATGGCATGAATGTTTGTGTGTGTGTATTCTCCACCTAGACTGCTCACTCATATGCTAGGTCATCACATCCCCAAATTTGGGAGCCGATTTTACAGATAGGATTTTTTTTAATAATTATATAATTGGGGGACTAGAATTGCGAAATTAGAAAAAGGGGATCAAAATCACGGATTGAGTATAATTAGGGGATCAAAATTGCAATTGAACATTTTATTTTTGATACCCTTGCATTGGGCTTAGCAGTTTCCACAGGCAACTTGCAAATGCCATGGGTATTTTCGTAATGATAATTTACAAAATCTATCTTGGTGACTCTAATTTTCCCATAGCAAGAAGAGAATATATTTTTTAAATCTCTCATTTAAGGGTATATATATGATATTTATCTACCTTGTTGTCTGGTCCATAGATAGGCCCAACATACAAGTATATAAGATAAAAGGGAAAAGGAGCGGAGAAAAAGAGAGATTGGGAGCAAGCTTAACAGAATGGGCACATGACATGGGGGGAGTAGAGAAAGATCGGAAATCAGACAGGAAGGGAAAGGAATGATTATTATAGAGTGGGTACCGTGAGGGGTTTGAAGAATTTCCAAGTGGGTTGGGGGCGGTTGGGGCTTAGAAGAGATGCTATTTTCTCAGTATTTCTGGTGTTTATCCATCTTTTCGTTGTCATTTTGCAAGGAGCTTGGCTCTATTCACAGTACCATTTTGTTTCTTTTTTTTACCATCCGTATATCCACGGATTGTAAGAAGGGAATTAGCCAATGTTTAAATATTAAATACCAATACCAATTAGTTTCTGTCTATTGATGTTCTATGTATTTCTGTTCCCATCACTTGTCTAAGTATCTACGATTGTATCTTATTTCAGGCAATTGGTGATCCAATATGTTAGACATCGTGCTGTTCTCGGTGCCAATTATCATCGCATAGATTGGGCCTCACTTTCTGATCTTCCGGCTCCTCCACGCTCTTGTATGAGAAGAATGGCTTTTCTGAATGGTAACTTAAGATTTAGGAAAGCCGTGAATAGACTCTGTAGCATGCTTAGTGAACGATATGCAAAACAGCTGGAGAAGTCCCAGAACTTGTCATCAAATAAAGATGATTGTAGACTGTTTGTGCAATCCCAGTCTAGTAAAGGTGTTCACAATAGTTTTAGTCCAGATGTTGAAATTCAAATGAGTAGTCTAAATGGAGAAGCTTGGGATGACTTCCAGAACAAAAGTATCAAGACAGCCCTTGATGAGATTCTTCGCTGCAAGATGATGGCCAAGCTGGATGCCTCCTCACAAAATGTTCAATCGCAATATGAAGATTGGAATAGATATGTAATTCTCTATGACTTCAATAATAATATTATTAATAATAATAGTAATAGTAATGTCCAGTTATTCCTTCGAAAAAAAAAAATACTGTCCAGTCAATGCTTTCCAAGCTTCTAAGTAAGACTTCACTTATTTTGTCTTATTCTAATATTTTATTATTAATTTCTTATCCCTCTTGGAGGAATCTTTGTTTAAATATTTGATGTAGTACAGTCTTCATTTATCATGGAAGCTGTCTGTCGTCTGACTTGAGGAATAATTTTGTGGCAGGAATCTCAAGAAAATGAAAAAACTACATCAGCTAGTCCTAGTGAGATTATTCAGAGCAATCACGGGAAGCCCAATGCATTTTCTTCCCAAAGATCACATCTTGATATGAAATTTTCCAGGTTTCTAGACTACAGACCTGGTATTTATGGACAAGTATATGAATCATTGGCTGTTTCAAATGCCGTGGAGCTATTTAAGCTTGTTTTTTTGAGCACTGCTACCAGTCCACAGGCACCAAATTTATTAGCAGACATTCTTCGGCATTACTCAGAGCATGATCTACTTGCTGCTTTTAACTACCTCAGAGAGAAAAAAATAATGGTAAATTGTTCGGTCACCTGTAGTTTGTATTTATGGCATGATAGGAGGTGTTAATGGATTGTAGTATGCATCATAGCATATATTGTTTGTATAATGCATAAACTGAGGAATATGTTTGCTCATTATAATTTAGTCAATTTCTAAAGCACTTTTGTTATGGGAAAAAATACATCTAAAATTGAAAGAGGCAATTAAGTCTGCTATAAATGTAGTAAGCTTTATCATATAGAAAATAGGTTGTAAATTAACATCTAGAGAACGTATGCACATATATCAGATATACATTTGAAAGCTGTAGCTTAATCAGAGACAATAAGAACATGTCTTTGAACACGTGTACAAAGGTTAATATTGAGTATGATTAAAATACTTGTATACTCACATAAAGCACAGGTGATACACCCCTTAAGCTAGGCAGTATGTACCTGTTTATTTGAAATAACACTTTTTCAAGCTAAGGTGTATGTTTAGAAAATAATACTACACACTATTAAATCGCAATTAAAATAACATCAATCAGGTATGTTGCAGTCTTATTCTTGCTTATTAGGTATACATAACCCAACTAATATTTATTCAACTAATACGTTGTTAGTAACTATAACTGTCTTTTTCTTTGAACTCGATGACATTATTTTAGACTCCTGAAGAGGATTTAAACCATGATACGCAGCCTAAACATTTGTTATGTTTATCTGGTATTGTTGCTACTTAAAAAACAGAAAACAGAGAAATGGAAAATCTGTTATTCATCTATTCTTGAAGGGCCCCTCATATAAGAATCTATTGATTGAAGTGAAGTTTTTATCTTAAAGATCGAGTGACAGTCCCTTATATAGGACAGCTTAACCTACCCTCATATTAGAGTTAACCTTCACCTTTGTAACTATCACTGCCAGCCGTACAGGGAAGGCTATGAAACTTGGCCACACTGCCACTGGCAAGGGAATAACAACCTGATGAAGCTTCTATAGCTCAGCAGAATATTCTTGATTGTAGGAAAGGAAAAATTAAGGCAGTAAAATACTTGAAGTGGCCTATATCTCTTATACATTCACACTTATTTGAATTTGATTGCATTTTGAGATTTTTAGCTTCCTATATTCTTTTTCTTCTACACCTCCCCTGTTACTATTTTATATAGACAGCCTGATTATGCATGTTTGATCAAGCTCCAATTAAATCGGCATTTGACAGGTTGGGGGCAACAGCAGCGATGAACGATTTGAACTATCACTGCGGTTCTTGCAGAGTGTTTCTAAGTCACCATTTCCATTTGATACTGGAAAGCAAGCTGTTAAATTTTCTGTGTGGCTGAACGAAAGGGACAAGGACCTCGCTGGAATGAAGACTGATCTTCCTGAAGATCTTCAATGTGGGGACACTTTTCATTTGTTTGCTTCTATCTCATCAGGAGAATTTTCAATTTGTCCAAGATTACCAGATAATGGTGTTGGAGAAGCTGATGATTTGAGAAGTGGCAAGCGTAAATATGATGCTAGTGGGTCTTCATTTAGCGACAAAGCCAAGAAACTGAAATCCTCGTTTGGAGCAGAGGGTGAAATTATCTCTCGCCGGGAAAAAGGTTTTCCAGGTATAGTCATTTCTGTTGGCCGCTCGACAGTTTCAAAAGCTGATATCTTAGATTTGTTCAAGGATAATGATAGCAATATCGAGGACCAACATTTTGATGGGAATTATCAATTAAACATGGGCCAAAGCAGTAATTATCCACTTAATGATCATATGCCGGAAACCTTTAACTCATGTGACCCAGTAACTGAGGAAAGAAATCATATTGAATCACCCTGGGAAGCTATGGCAGGGTATACACGACGTTTAATGACAGTACCTTCCGATCAAGAACAAGAATGTGCTGTGTGTGCTCAGGTTTTCGTGGTTGTTTATGCTGCCATCCAAAAAGCTGGTGACCAAGGTTTAAGCATGGGAGAAATTTCCCAAGTTATAAACTTGCCAGGTATAGATGCTTTGAAATTTAACCTAGTATGTGATTAGCTTAAAATCGATAAAAAAAAAAAATCAATTATTTAACTTCTATTAGTTTGTTAATGTTTTATGGCTTTATGTGTTTTAGGAGCAGACGTAGATGGACTGATTGTTGATACTCTTCAAGCATTTGGAAAAGCCTTAAAGGTCCTCCCTCCTCCTCCTTGTCCCAATTATTCATAGCATGTTTGGATTTTTTTGTTTTGTTTGAAAATCACTGTTGGACCAACTGGAAAAACACCAATCTGTCACTTCAATCCAACCATAGTTTGAGAGCAAACCAAAATCATGTTCAAACCTATTATTTAAACTGGACTGGCTGGAATTGGACTTTTGTTTCCTCCGAATAATCCATAGTACCGTTAGTTGAAGGAACGGGACAAAAACAGGTGTAAACTGCTGGGTTTTTACGGTTCTGCTTGGCTTGCTTTTCCCCTTCTACGGTGAAAAAATTTCTACAAAAAAATTAATATTTTTATTTTTTTAAAGGTTAATTTTTTCGTTTAATTGTCATGTATTCATGATTATACCCATGCATTTGTTTGTGATTTCAAAAAAGAATACTTTTGAGTTTTTTAAAATGATATATGAAGCTTCATTACTTAATATATCATGAAAAATGTTATCTTATTATTACCAATCTAACCACAGTTAGACCATTAAACCTTGAATCAGTACTCTTTCTAGTTTAATGACCAGTCATTTTAAAGAAAATCAGTTCAAACTTCAAACATAACACGACCATGATTTTTTCAAACATCATTTATCGATGAAATAGAGTATGGTACAAACAAAGTTCACTCAGTAGTATAGAATATTTCTGAATTTTCAAACTGCTGCTGTTATACGGATTTGTGCTACTATTTTCACCGATTGGTTAACTTGTATCTAGACTTCTCTTGGTGGAAGCTCTAATACTGTAATCCTTATTCTTCGGTTATTCTTTTTTGAATATTTTTTTCCCTGTCATTCCTCTGTTTCCTTGAATTTCGGTATGAGTGCAAATATATACTCCTTTTTCTAGTTTGGAACTATGTGTGACAAAGCTGGAACCATCTTATTTACATTTTGCTTTAGTTTGCAACAGCAGTAATAGTTTGAGCCATTTACCTCAGAAGAAGTTGAAAGTTTTTGCTGAAAAATTTATTAGTCTATTCTTAAGTTGGTTCAGCTTCAAAACTAGTTTTATTTGTTTCTTTTTCTAGGTCAATGGTTATGATTCTGTTCGTATTGTTGATGCTCTATACCGTCACAAGTACTTTTTGACAGCTGTGTCTGGTTTACATCCTGTTGTTCAACCTTCTTCAAACAAGGCCATTAAGAAAAGTGATAATACATGTAGCGTCTCTGCTTCTGCTGATGTTCTAAGGGAAAGAAACTCTGGCCTTGATAATGTGCACAAAGTGACAATTCTTAATTTTCCACATGAGGATGTGGATCCTGTAAATAAAGCTTGTGATAGGAATGAAGGCTGCATGCAAGATAGACTTGGCTCGTCAAGAGGTGATCTTGAGAAAGAAATGGTTAAATTTCCTTCTGGTGAATTATGTATGCCAATATTACCGTGGATCAATGGAGATGGGACCGTCAATAGCATTGTTTTCAAGGGACTCAGACGTCGTGTTCTTGGAATAGTGATGCAGAACCCGGGGATGTTGGAGGTATATGAATATATTGTTCTTTGATCAGATTTATTTAAATTTTCATAGAACTTTCAATTTCGAAAATGAGTTGCTAGTGAGTGTTGTTTCATACTAGTTTTTTTGCACTAGTCCAAATCAGATGGAAACAACAAATTTGAAAACTATCAATTTTTAAATATGCAACTGAGAAAATATTGAATGAGATGCAGAGGCTGACAGCTGTACTTGGTTTGAAAATAAGAGTCTGGTGGTTTGCAGCCCAAGTTATAACTTTTTTCAGTATTTCAATCAGGGAAAAGCCTACTAACAGTTTCATTTTGTATGTGCTAGGATGATATTCTACGTCAGATGCATGTGTTGAATCCACAGGTATCCTTTCTATGTTTCATCATGATGATTGTATACCTTGACTTTGATGTGATATCATTTTTGCCATTGTTGCCTATTATTTTTCCCTTGTTTTTGTGCACTCCTCTTGCGGGTTAATGCTGTTTCAATTTTCTGACAGAGCTGTAAAACTCTTCTGGAATTGATGGTTCTGGATAAACATTTGACTGTGAGGAAAATGTATCACAGTAGACTTGCTGGAAGCCCCTCCATGCTGCAGAATCTTATTGGAAGTAAATCATGTCAGCAGAAGGGGATCTGCGCAGAGCATTTCTTTGCCAATCCTATGAGTACTTCCTTGTTGTAGTGAATACGTGGTATTGGATATGTAAAATAGATAGGTATCGCGCGCGCGCGTGTGTGTATATATATCTGAACGAACATGTGTGTATAGGCAATTTCGGATACGGGTCTTGAAATTCATATTTGGGAGAATCACAACCTAGGCAACTTGTAATCTATTTAAGCTTATGTGCTTTCTGAAAACCATGTTCCGACTTATGAATATCTTCTATGTTGAGATTGAAGAATTTTGACTTGATTTTGAAGGGTCACATTGAGTTATTAAAACAGACCAGCATGTGGGTCATACTGGTTTAATTGAAAACCAGAAAAGTTGCTCATTCGGCTTGGTGGGTTGACTCCACTATTATTACAACCCTATCTTTGAGGCAGGTAAATATGAATTCCTTTGAGTGTTATTTGTTATTTGAGTCCTAAGGTGGACAGGGTTACCAGTTCTTCACTCTTTTATTCAAAACAAAAATGAAGTACCAATGTTGCAAGATTACAATAAATACCTGAGGTTCTAAAAGCAGGGAAAATGAAAGGGAAAACAAAAATACCTCCTTCTTGTAAAAGGTTAAATAGATTGACTAAAATCTTCAAAAAAATTGCATACCGAAGTTGTGCAATGCAATATTTGGGGACTAAAAGTGAAAGTATATTTGCTGTATGGTATTTTTTTTTTTTTTTTTGAGAGGTGCTGTATAGTATGTGAATATTGCTTAAGGCACCAGTTTGTACGTACCATCATTTTTTTTAAGAACGTACCATCAATTTAAAAGCTATTGTAAATCTGTCAAATTAGAAGCTGGGCTACTCAATAGAAAAACTAAGTTGGTATACCGTTCAAGATATTCGAACGAGTTCTTTTTTTTTGAAAGAAAATATCCGAACTAGTTCTTGTTTGCTTTGTTTACCTTGTTGAAATTTTTATAATAGAATAGTTTTTGTTTTTTTACATGAGCTAATGGGTTTGATATATAAATATAATAAATATAATATTTGAACAACCACATCTGTCTCTCTCATACTCATTGTATGCTTGCTCTCTCTCTCTCTCGTCCTCAAATAAAGAGAAAAACAAGATTGTCCCAAAAGTGGTCAATTTTTTGTTGTTCAAATATCATTTACTCATCATTTTATCGCATTAAACATTGTTGGAACGGTAAGTATCTAAGAAATCAATTTACTAAACGTTGATTTAATGTAATTCCTTAGTATTTGTTGTTGGACTTGGTATTATTAACTATTTGCTTAATTGTATTTTCAAAATTGTAATATGAATATAAATGATAGAATGCATTATATTAAATGGAGGGTAAACATGAAATTTATTAAAAGAATGTAGAGTTTACATAGAGAATTTTACATCCTATATACTGGGACCATATGCTACTGTCAATACGTAGCAACACCAAAAATGTTGTCACTATAGATATAGCAGCCAGTTTGAATAAATTTTCTTCTACAAGATCCATTCCACCAAACATACTTGGGACATTAGTTCTGCTATGTGAACTAGATATACTATATATATTTGGAATATATGAATCTCACAATCAGATCACACTATCTATCGTTCCCTTATTCTTCAAAGAAAATTTGGCAATTGATGCATCAAGATCTTGACGTTGTTTAGATCGATTCTTACCATGATTCTTTTGTTGTTGCTGCTGATGTTGTTGTTGTTTGTGTTGTTGCTGCTGATATAGATTTCGAAGTCTTGTGATTTCTCTCTCAAGCACTTCCTGCTCCACTGTATATTGTATGTATAAGTCACCCATCATTTGTAATAATCCAAAAATAACATTCACAATCAAAACCACTTATATTACCAAAAGTTTGAGCAAGTGACATAAGATAAGACCACAAAATATTATGACATCGGTATAATTGAGGTTTACTAGGTCTGCTACCGCAATTAAGGACTCATGACTGCATCAACTGTATTTGATTGCAATTCTCCACTATATCAAGGATCTTAACGCGACTACAACTATGGTTCTAAATTGTAGTTGCAGTTATGCTGCAAACTTTGATATTTTAAGAAAATGCAATTGAGCTACAATTGCTATTATAGCTGTTTCGGAGACCTTCAAAACTTTTATATTGCTATTTCATACCACAATTTAAAACTTTGGTCGTGAATCAGAAAACGTATGTGTAAGTAAAACTTGGCCTCTAAAACTTTATGTGTTATTGAATGGAAGTTGTAAAAATAAATAAATGGTACTACTCACAACATTTGATGAAGTGCTCTTGAGATAAACTGTCCAAGCGTTGTTTGAGGGCCCTGTTCTCCATACCTAATATGAGGTTTTGCTGATCAAGAAATTCAAGCTCAGCTGAAACTTCATATCCTTCTGCCTACAATTAAATAAGGAAATTAAATGAAATATTTATTATTAATGTGTAACATTTTCTATATACTATATCAATCCTTTAAAAATTAATCTATTGTCTTACCTGTAAAGCTTGGATACTTCTTTCTAGTTCCCCAATGTATTGAGCCTTCCTTGCCCGGTGTTGTTGACCTGAATTCCTATATTGTATTGCCCCAAAAAACATGGATTAAATCATTATACACAATAATAGATATATGCAACAATCATACAAATAGCTATTTTTTCTTTTGCTCTTCATCATCTTTCACTTACTATGAAACTTTTGTTGGCGCTAACCAAAATTAAATTCTAATGAATCTAACAAGTTCCATGTAACTGTTGTGAGATAATTCATGTTTATGAATAATTACTTTTACTTGTAATACAAGTAAGCATTGAATTGATTCATATTGTGCAAATAACTGTTTTAGTTAGTAAGTTAGTGACTTAATTACTTTTACTTGCAATACAAGTAAGCAGTGAATCGATTCGTGAATTGATTCATATTGTGCAAATAGTTGTTTTAGTTAGTAAGTTAGTGACTTGTTGAACAAGTCAGTGGAGTTAGTTAGTTTATTAAGGCAGTTATTTGAATTGCTTACTATATAAGTAATCCTGTCATGAACTTTATATTATTATGATTCATATTTTCATGCAATTCATCCATTCCATTCCTTGTTAATAAAATTTTGATTTTTTTCATTAATCTAATTCATCACAATCATCCTCTCAACTCTTCTTTCTCTTTGATACATTTTCTTTTCATTGGAACCCTAATTGTTCCAACATCAATTAATTCTATGATTTACGTGCATTTTTATTTTTACAACACAACAGACAAATATATTTTCTGAAAACATAAATTTCCATAAGCTCAAAAAGTTGAAATAGCAACAAAAAATATTTTGAGGGATAGAGAAAGAAAATATTTGTATGTCTCTAATTATATCACTAAGTATTAGAGACACCAAACATAAAGACTAATTTCATATTGCTCGATCATCTCTAATTTCCGTCAACTTCTTTTAGTAGATATGATATATACGTACCTTTTGGCTCGTTTGGAATGATCAGTTCTCGAATGATGTTGTTGTAGAAAGGAGGGTTGTGAGTCAACAATCTTCCTTTCTGGAGAATGTTGAAGAATAGTTTTATTATTTAAGTATGCTAAGGAGTCACTTGATGATCTTCTATGAGTCTTGTTGCTGCATACAGTACTAGGCTGCTTCTGATCTTCTTCAGGCTCTTCATCATCATCATCATCAAGGAGATCTTTCAACCAACATGGTACTTCCTGTTGTTGCTGCTCGGATAGCATGCTATCAGAATATGTACGTTGATGTCTCCTTATTCCTCCCTCTTTGCCTAATTCTGACATTAATCTTTCTTTTAAACATATTTCATCATATCTATTACTACTATTGCTTATTTTAGGAGGTAATTGATGATCTTGAAAGTGGTTTCTCAAGTTTGGTAAACTATTTGAAATTTCCATATTGTTGTATTGTATGTCCCTGCAGTGCAGATTTATAATTACTTGCTTTGAAAAGAAATAAGAATTAAAATGTGTAATTAATCTAACCTTGATGATCAATAATGCGATCCGAACGAGTTCCCAATAAAACTACTAACTAGTAGAGATCCTTTTGCTGTAAGTAAAACAACATTTCATTAACTAAGAAATTCACTATCGATTGGCCATTATCATGCATCCATTTTCTTTCTAATTTATTTTTCATCCATGAGCATACAAGGGTGATGAAATTACGGAATAAAATATCGTAAACTCGAAGGTGCATGCTAAGCAAAATGTTCAATAGGTACATGTATATTTGTTCTTGGTTACGTCTAGCAAGCTACATGGATCAAAATCATGAAAGTATTAACAAAGGAATTAATCCAAATAGTTATAATAATGAGATTAAGAATGAATAGAATTGAAATGAATTACCAGAGACGACGGGATATAACCAGGTCTAGTTGTTGTGACCGGTCATCCCCTATAATTTATTATCAATTTACAAACAAGTTTTTTCTTTATTTTTTGAAACAAGATTTTGTTTTGTTTCTTAATGACATTAAGATTAGGATGAGGGAGAGAATGAATCCGAAAATGACGTAGGAAGAGCGTGTTTTACGTAGCTATGCGCGAGGCTTTAAAAAGGTCATGTTATGTTATGTTATGTTCACATGTTTACTAACTAACCTCTTTAGGCTCTAGTTACACTTACTTATCAATAGTAAAAAAATGTTCTAAAATAAGTATTGTTTTATAGTCTCAATATAAAGTTAATTTTTTTTTATTAAATTCTACCTCAAATTAATATTATAGGTATCACTTGCAAGTTTGTTATACACTTGCTCATAAGAAATGTTTATGATACACTATTATGCATTTATGATAGTTGTTAACATAATGATTTATAAGGATAATATTATAAAATTGTTACACTCTTATTTATTTACAATTTTCTAAGTTTTTATGATAGAAAATCTAAAGTGACACTTGATATAGGATCGAGTTTGTAACATTTACCATTTCTCCAACACAACCACGTGGTAAAATATAATTAATTCATCTTAGAGAAATATGCTATGCGGGTGACATCTGAATAAGTTTCTTTATGTTCAACTTCATAATTTCGTCTACAATCTTCAGTCACGAGTCTTGCTTTAAAATTTCCCCACCACTCTATTAAACATTCTCTTTAGTTTTGTAATACTACTCAACACCAATGGTTTATAATCCTTGGATAGTCCCAAGGATTGTTATTCACCATTGATTTGATCTCCTATTCCATGACTTGCCTCATATTTTTATCTTTCATAATTTCGTCAAAACCAAAAGTGTTCGCTATCTACCAAAAACCAATATTCAAGGTTAAGACTAAATAAATATCCCTTCATAAATGTCATTGGTGTCTGTTTGAATTGACTACATATTAAACAAAATTACGAAGACACCATAATTTCATTGAAGCTATTGACAAAGTCCATGTGATGTGACCAACCATCGATATAAAAAACATACACTTAATTGTTTACAGCCTGCACATTAAAACAAGTAGTGATTTTTTTGTCTACAACTCCACAGTTTGGGTAAAACATCCAAATTATTTTTTCTTTCTCTATATGTAATTTTCTTCTTGAGTAAGTATTTCAAAATATTCAATAGTTTTCGAGAAATCCAATTTTTCGAATTTTTTTTTTTTATGAAATTAGTACTAGTTAGTAACTCAAACAAATTGGAAGTGTTAAAGTTAAGAATCCTTAGATATTCCTTTAATCGTACAACTTCATAGATTAATGCTTACTCATTAAGCATTCAATTTATTTATTGTAAAACTATTATATAGATAGATGGTGTGTGATCTCATTGTATACACACAAATTTACAGAAAGCTTTACATATTTTACATTGTATCAAAGCATGGTCTGATTTTGTCACATTTTCTCCATACTTCACTGTTGTTGCGACAACATTTTCCGCTGGTAGCACCACCTATTGGTAGTGTTCGGTTCCTAAGGATCTTGTATATTTTTCAGTAGTGTTGTTTATCACTGTGCTCATCCCTTCCAGTGACTGCCACACCCTTTCCGTTGTGCAAATACCATAGGTCCCTTTGTGCCACATTTTTAGGTGTTTTCTATCATTCAGAGACTATCTACCCACATGTGATTATTAACGGTGCTTTCTCTTCCAGTTTGAGGAGGGGTGTTAAGTTAAGAATCTTTAGATATTTCTTTAATTGTACAACTTCTTAGATTGATTGTTATTACTTACAGAGTATACAACTTCCTAAGCTAGTCCTTACTCATTAAACATTTAATACATTTACCGTAAAACTATTATAAATACAAAGTGTGTGATTTCATTACAGACACACAAATTTACAGAGAGCTTTACATATTTTACATGAAGCATTTTCCACTTTCTTTTTCCCTTTCATATCACACGCCAAGCTTATCTTTTGGAGAAGGGTTTTGAACATGATCATCACATACTAAGTTTCTTCACAAGCATAGGCATCAAAAGCCATGTCATCAACTAAACAAGGAGATATTACAAATCAAAAGTTGACGAACTTCTTTTCTTTCAAACTTTCAACAGTTTCCTTGATGCTCACTTCCAAAGGAGTATATTCAATTCCCAAACTCGTTGCCTTTTCTTTGGAAAACTGATATGTAGGCACATATGGCTTATCGTCCGCACACCTGGTAACATATATAGTTGACAAAGTGAAGACGATATTAGAAAAATCTAAACAAATTAAACTAGAAATATATAAATGTAAATACAGAAATGGACAGAATGATGAATCATTTTATAGTAACCATTAACCTATGATTTCGGATATTAAACAACATTTGTAGGACTAGCCGCCACATTTAAAGTTGCTATACTTGGCCTTATTTTAGAAACACTTAATTCAGTAATGAGTTTCAATTTCAAACGAAAAATTCAGTACAAATTGGCAATTTTGCATAACAATTAATCTACAGAAGACATAAAAATAGAGGAAGGTGTGCAAAGTCATGATCATGCCATTCAAGTTACCCAGTAGCAAAACATCTGTGAAACCATGTTTTACATATTGGGTCCAGAAGCCGAATATATGTTAAAAAGTGCAAAAGTAATAAAAGTTATACTGTAGTTAACCTCTAAATTGTTGAAATTTTTCTGCATTTTTCACTTAATTACCTTTTTCTGTATGTATTAAATAAACAACCCTGGATCAAATATTAGTGATGACTGAATCCTTTCATTTTTAGCACTGAATTGAGTTTCAAACAGGTAAAGAGAGCTTTAAAGAATGACGCACACCAGATAAGAATCCGCATTCATTTAGGAACATAATTATATGCAATCTTTCAGTTATTGAAATTATTAATCTTACTTCTCTGGGAGTTGCAACGAAGGGTACAGTTCACGTAAAATCTTCACAATTTCTGAGTAGTGCGCTACACTCTCAACCAAACAATGTCTTCCACTAGCTGAAGCATTCTCGTATGCCAGAATATGGGCATTTGCAACATCTTTCACATACACCCATCCCAAAGTAGAATTTGGAAATGTTTGTGTACCTGTATCAAGGAAGTGAGAGAGCTATTATCTGCAGAAGGACAAAATCTTGTCCTCTTGAACACAACCATATTTGAAGCACATAGAAACTGCTAATATTCATTGAAATAGCAAACAGAATAAAATTCAATAAGCAACAATGGATGTTGGGGAAAAATCGATGTCATACTCATATCAAACGAAAATAACAGGAAATATACTCTCATCTAGCTCAACAATAATTGTTACCATTACAATAAAACAAAAATGGTAATTAATTACCATTAATCAGGTTTAGAATTGCAGCAGCACTTGTGTTTAGGACTGGTTGCAAGAGAGGCCCTATGACCATTGCTGGGTTAATAGTAACCATATCAATGTTGTTTTCTTTAACAAATTTCCATGCAGCTTCTTCAGCCAATGTTTTCGAAACCGCATACCACAGCTGAAACAGTCAATAGGAAATAGAAAGAATTCAAAGAGCATGATAGCATAATTTATTACATGATTAATCATGGCATTGGCATGGCACACACTTTGCCGACATTGGAACAAAACCATTAGCTAGCATGTTATGCACTAGCGCATTGGCTGAAGAAGATACATTTAAGATTGAAACACTAACTCCAAAAACAATTTAGTCCTTGCTATTGAAGATGTTATGGACTAAATTGACAAATTTTTATGTACTTTATGACTAAATTGTGTGATTTTGTAAGTTTAGCTAGGGAGATACGTTTAATTTGGCACAGAAATCAGCATCAGTAAACCAAGTCTCGTCAACAACAACATCAGGAGTTCGAGGCTTTTCATTGTACGCAACAGCAGCAGCAGAAGAGGTTAAGACAACACGTTTCAGTGATGGCGATTTGGCACATGATTTGAGAACATTGAGAGTACCGTTGAGTGCAGGATCAATCAACTCAGCCTGAGGGTCTTTGACATCATGATAGAAGGGAGATGCAGTGTGAAAGACACCTTGACAGCCTTGAACAGCAGAATCAAAGGCTCCCTGTTCAAGTAGATTTGCCTTGAATAATTGTAATCTCTCCTTAGCACCTTCAAGCTTAACCAAGTGGTTGATCTTCTTCGGATCATCTACAGGCAGCCATAATAATCAAATCAAACATAGGGTCAAAACGTATGAAGCACGGACATAGACACAAACATCGGACAGGAGATAGACACATTAACTTTAAACAATGACTTAATTAATTCAGTGTAATTATACGTCTGACACTAGAAATATCTTTGATCACAAGTGTTTGTGTTATAAAGATCAAAAGAGAAGAGAATGACTTACTTGGGTCGCGAACGGTGGCTTTAACAGTGTAACCACGATGGAGAAGGAAACGAACGAGCCATGAAGCTATGTAACCTGAAGCGCCAGTTACACACACAACGTTGCTGTTCATGTCTGATCAGTTATTAGGGGGGAAAATTTGATAGTGCTTTTTGAGATGAAGGTCACCAACAAAGTAGTACCCTCTTTTCTGCGGGACCCACCATTATTTTTCCTTAAAATATCTCTTGTTACCTATCATGTGGGACCCACTTGCTATGACATAATTAGAAATAAATGGATAATATGAAAAATAGAGAATGCATAGGCACATAAAATAGAAACTAATCAAAGAAACGTTAATCTATCATTTCAAATAATTTGTAATTATTAGAACTTGGCAATGTTAATTTTAATTATTTTTTTGAATTGTTAAAAAAGTCGTACAAATAAATTTCGCGATTTATAATTTAATAATAAAATAGATAATTATGATTTAATCAATAATAAATTATCGTTTTTTTTTTGAAGAAAATTATCGTTGAAATGTAGTAATATATAATTATTGATGAGATCAATTTAATTTTTTTTAAAGGTGGGAAACATTAAATGTTTATTAAGTACTATTATTAAAAAATTATTAATGAGTCATGTTTTCATTGTGGATGCTTTAGAAGGAAGTGAACTTATACAATCTAACAAACAATAACACATATTTGCAAAACGTTAAACCGACTCAGATAGAAAATCTACTCTCTCTTTCTCTCTTTTCTCTCCTTCTCAAACCCTAGCCGTAAGCTCTTTCTTCTTTTTGTCTACCGAAGAAGTGTGATTTAGGGTCAATTTTGACCCAAAATCACCCCCACCGAGTTGTTTTTCCTTCTACCCTAACTAAATAAGTGATTTTCACATATTTTCAGTTTTCTTTCGTTTGTTTTTGTGATTTTGTCGTCTCTGCACGACTCTGTTTGTTTTGATTTTCCGTCTTTGTGCGGTGTGTTTTTGATTTCCCGTCTTAGTGCGGTGTTTATTTGATTCAGGTTGAAAGATTAGCTTTGAGCAAGTGCAAATCCGATCAATGACTTTTGCGTCGTCAACGTTGCAGATTCGGAGACATGAGTATTCCGGAGACTTCAATATAGTCATATTTGTAGGCATATGTACTTTGTGGTTTTATGCTATTAACATGGATGTTGTGAGTTTGTTCGCAGATTCATCCTTTTTGTTTTTAGTGACTTTGATTTGTATTGTATCAATGTACTCTATCAATTTGAATGAATGAATATTGTTTATTTTTGTAAAAAAATAAAATAACACATGATACATATAAAGCGGAAAGATTTCTTTAATTTGGGGAACGTTGAAATGTAGTAATATATAATTATTGATGAGATCTATTTAATTTTTTTTAAAGGTGGGAAACATTAAATGTTTATTAAGTACTATTATTAAAAAATCACTCCCTTCGGTCACTTTTATAAGCAAAAGTTGATTTTTTAGGTTCATTCAATAAATAATGTATGTGGTCTATATATGGTTCACATACATCATTTATTCAATGAATCTAAAAAGTGAATTTTTGCTTATAATAGTGATCAGATGGAGTATTAATGAGTCATGTATACACATGAGATCATCTCTAAGTATCCAAAAATGGATATCTCCATTATGGATGCTTTAGAAGGATCCAGTATAAGTGAACTCATACAATCTAACAAACAATAACACATTTCCTATAAAAAAAAACAATAACACATGATACATATAAAGCGGAAAGATTTCTTTAATTTGGGGAACTAAAAAAATGAATATCTCCATTGTGGATGCTTTAGAAGAATCCCATATAAGTGAACTCATACAATCTAACAAAAAATTGATATTTTCATAATACACAATCTCTCTAATTTGGGGAACTAAAAGAAAAATTGTATTGGACGAGAAGTTTGAAGGGTTTTAGGTAAGTTTTTCAATCCAATCTATGTTGCTATAATACTTTCAAAGTTAAAAATGCATTAATCATAAGTATTTATTTATCATTCTATACAAAACCACTCTCAACATTTTTGAAAGATTTCTCTATTTTTTTCTTTAATCTCATCCCTCCAAAACCCTCTATTCCCTTCCAAACCCCCAAACAGAGCCTTGTGATCTGTTTGGTTCAAGTTTTTTTTTTTTTGGTGGGGAGGGGAAGGGAGTGGAAGGAATATTTTTAATTTGACATGTTTGGTTCAATTTTTATAAGGGGAGAGGAAGGAAGAGGAGGGGAGCAAAATTCCTCATAGACTCATTTATTGCTTCCCCTCAAATTGGAGTATTTTTTTGGAGGAGAGCGAAGATGTGCAATTAATATCATTATTACATTGACAAAATTATCCTTAAATTTATATTAAAACTTAAAATTATTCTAATTTAAATTTTAAGGGTAAAAAAGTTAAACAAGTTTAAAATCTCTCCTCCTTATGAACCAAACATGTTTTTAATCAAAATACTCCCTTTCCCTCCCATCCACTAAAATCCATCCACTCTCATATGATCAATTGAAACAAACGGACCCTTAGGAAACGTGCCATATAAATTGAAGAAAGTATTGTGTCAAAATATATATATATATATATATATATATATATATATATATATATATATTTTAATTATTATACATGTGACATAGCACCAAAAATGGTATGTCATTTAGTAAAAAGGGAATGCTACAATACATTCAGACCAAAATTAAAATTAAGAGATAAAAATTTCAATTGAGTCTATCCACTATTCCACTTTTAAACTCAAAATTTTATTTGTTAAATAGGATTTTGCTAACTGTTGCTATTGAAATATCCAAAAAAAAAAAATCATAATTTTTTTAGGCAAAAGTTATTATGCATAAGACATTTCCTTATGCACCCTC
Source organism: Medicago sativa (assembly GCF_051527215.1). Taxonomy (NCBI): domain Eukaryota; kingdom Viridiplantae; phylum Streptophyta; class Magnoliopsida; order Fabales; family Fabaceae; genus Medicago; species Medicago sativa. Next base: position 2,514,012 of record NC_140751.1, on the reverse strand, counting down.
AATAAACACTTTACAACCATCAGATCTAGTGTACACGTGTAATAATCCTAGGCTTCTCAAACTACACCAAATCAAGGAATAAAGGAAAGAGGTATAAGTGACATGAAGCATGAGCTTCATCTTCTCCGACCAAACCTCTACTTCGGCGCGGCGGTGACCGGCTCAAACGGGCGGCACCACCGCGTCGGAATTCCCAAACACCTCATTTTTAAAATCCAAACATAGATCCAGACATCCTTTTTCACGTACAGTTCAAAAATCCACTTAGTTTTCCAAAAAAGCACACACAAGTCCAGATCTACAAATCAAAATACGAAATAAATGAAAACGAAACTACCTCTTCTTCGTTTCACGAATCCGATTCGGTCCGTCCCTTTCTTTGCTTCGGACTATGCTTCTTTCCTTTTTCTTCGATTCAGATTTGGAGATTTGTGGACGATTTGTGCACGTACTTGCTTCTTCTTCTTTCTTTCTTTTAGATCCGTGTTGCTTGCTGTTCCGAAACAGATGTGAAAAATGGCAGTTGATGACTTAGTTGATTTGCACTTTGATTGTTGTTATTAGGTGTTGAGCTCGGAAACCAAAAAATTGATAGAAGAGAAGAATTCGAAATTTGTAGTGTGTTGTGATTCTGATGATTGTTTGCTGGAAAAGTGTTTGATGGATTTGTAGTGAAAGCTCAAAAAATGAATTGCTGGAATATATTGTTCATGTTGTTCTTGATGAACTTCATGAATTTTTTGATAATTTTTTATGTTTGATCTAAAAATTATGTTTGATAATTTTTTGCCAATTGTCAGTGTTTTGGAGTGCAACTCACAGAAACCATTCCCACAGCAAAATGGTTTTGGAGTACAACTCACAGAAACCATTTCTTTCCTCCTCCTCCAATTGTGTCAGACCAAAACTGAATGATGGCAATGGCTCTAGGTCCTTAGTTTTTTTTCACATGCTGGAAACCATTAAGTACATCTAATGGTTTTGGAGTACAACTCACAGAAACATTTTCACAGCAAAATGGTTTTGGCATAATTTTATACAAAACATACTATAATAAAGACATTTGTGACTGTCATTGAACTAAATCAACACTCTGAAATCATCATTGAACTAAAATGATGATTTCCGCGGTTGTAGTGTTGTTTCGTTTGGTTTCGCTTGGGGGTGTAGGGAAGCAATTATGTTGGGCTCCCGGTTAATGGGTTGGGATTTATGCACGGTGCATAAGGATTTCCTAAGAAAATTGCTTTTTTGACAAAGATTACTTTCAATTGACACAAGTAAATGACCTTAATGCCCCTGGCGGTAGTTAACTACTGCGGGAAGATTCACCGGCAATTAACTGCCGTTGGAACCCAGCGGTTGTTAACTATCGCTGCTGTCTTTCCCCCCAAAACCAGCAAACCCCTACCTCACATATTCATTCATCACCTTATATCATTCCTATACCATACCCAAAAAAAAACCCCATTTCAAAATTTGTGTCAAAATCTTGCCTCAAAATCATTGCTGATCGATTGCTAAGACGTTTCTACACACAAAATGCATCAAAGAACAGGTATTACAACGTTAAAATCCATTACATTTGATTAATTTTTCTTTTCTTTTTTTGCACTGACACACGTTGTAGCGGCAGTTAACTACCGCTGGGATTGAGCGGCTGTTAACTGCCGCTGGACACTTAGAAAATTTCAAAATTTTCTAAGTGGCAGTAGCTACTGCCAAAAATTTTTTTCCAATTTTTTTTCTTTTGTTTTTTTTTGTTTGTTTATGTTATTATATGATATTAGATACATGTTTATTAATTAGTTTAGTAATTGTATGTTGTTTATTTATAGATAATGTTGAGAATGCGGGTGATGATCCGGGTGATCGAAAACCTAGAGTTGTCGATTCCATTAAGGTTGAAGCTCCCGCTAAGGTCGAAGTTTCCGTTAAAGTTGAGGCTTCAAGAGTCAATTCCGATGTGTGGAAACTTCGTGACAACGAAGTGGACACGGCTCATTTCTTTTTAACCCGAGACACATGGAAAGATAAAGACGAATTGCTCGGTTGGGTCCGTCGACAAGCAAATAGGGCTGGATTTACGGTTGTCATTAGAAGATCTTGTGAAGGAAGAAATGCTATGTTGGAGTTGGTTTGTGAACGGAGCGGCGAGCACAAAGTACCGAAGACAAAAGTGAAGCATGAAGGAATGGGATCAAGAAAATGGGTGTTTGTTCAAGGTGCGTGGATATGTCGTTAGGGAAGACAATGCTTGGAAATTGGCTATTCTTAATGGCGTTCACAACTATGAGATGGTGCCATATGTAGCAGGGCACCTTCTTGCCGGAAGATTAACGGAGGACGACAAGAAGATTGTACCTGACTTGACCGATTCTTCGGTGAAACCAAAAAATATTTTGACAAATTTGAAGAAGAAAAGGAAAGAGTCCATGACAAATATCAAGCAAGTCTGCAATGAACGTCATAAATTCAAAACGGCAAAAAGGGGTGACTTGACGGAGATGTAATATCTAATCACAAAGTTGGAAGAGAATGAATATGTTTATTACGTAAGAGAAAAAAAGGAAAGTTAAACCGTTCAAGACATATTTTGGACTCATCCAACTTCGGTAAAGTTGTTTAACAATTTTCCTACTGTTTTGATAATGGATTCCACGTACAAAACCAACTTGTATAGGATGCCATTGTTTGAAATAGTTGGAGTCACCTCAACCTATTTGACATATTCGGTTGGTTTTTCATTTATGACGTCGGAGAAGGAGCATAACTTTACTTGGGCTTTGCAAATGTTGCTTAAACTTCTTAAACCAAATAGTGATATGCCTAAGGTGGTAGTGACCGACAGGGACACGGGTATGATGAATGTCGTAAAAAATGTTCTCCCCGGTAGTAGTGCAATACTTTGTTATTTCCATGTTGGCAAAAATGTTAGATCAAGAATCATCACCGATTGCAAAGTTAAACAAAATGTTGTTGTGGTGGATGGGCAAAAGAAGATTGTCGACGAGGAGAAGCATAGTAAGTTGGTTGATACCATATTTGATGCATGGGAAAAATTGGTTGAATTTCCTACTCAAGAGTTATATGCGGGTAATCTAGTGGAATTCCAAGATGCTTGTAAGGATCATTCAAACTTTCTTCACTATGTTCAAGAAACCATATTGAACCCTTTTAAGGACAAACTAGTGAGGGCACAGACGGACCTTGTGTTACATCTTGGGTGTAGGACCACGAATAGAGTTGAAGGAGCTCATGGTGTGGTGAAGGAATATTTGTCCACCTCCAAGGGTGATTTGGGTACTTGTTGGCAAAAAATAGATGAGATGTTGGCAAACCAATTTCAGGAGATACAATCATCGTTTGGTAGAAGCGTCACGGTATTGGAAAATCGATACAAAGATGTCACTTTGTACTCCGGGTTGGGGGGTCACGTGTCTAGACAAGCCATAAACTTTATTTTTGTGGAAGAAGAGTGTGCTAGGAAAACCTTGTGCATTGAGAAGAAAACTTGTGTTTGTGTTCAAAGGACGTCGTATGGCCTACCTTGTGCATGCTTCATTGCTATGAAAATCTGTCACAACAAGCCTATTCGATTGGATGAGATACACCCGCATTGGCATAAGTTGTATATGGGTGAAGAACAAAGTAATGAAGATTTGTTTGTGGTCGCGGAGAAGTGACGTGGTATCCAAGAACGTCTCCAAAGAGTTCCGTTCCAAATGAAACTAGAAATCAAAGAGGGTTTGCGGTTGTTAGCGTTTTCGGAGACCACATTGTTGTCACCACCTCCAAGAAAGGTGGCAACCAAAGGAGCTCCCAAAAAAAATCAAAACTACACGTAGTAGGATCCCATCTTCGTGGGAGACTATTGATTCTCAACATCCGGAAAGTCAATCTTCACCACGGAAAAAATCTTCACAACCTAAAACAAAAGGTGCTCGCATTGGCTTTTCTCCGGTTCCGGTTCCTAAGCCTAGCTTGGTTTCAAGAAGTTATGATCCATCCAATCCTATGTATTACATGCCAAAATTCATGAGACCATACATTGAGAGAATTGTGGATGTTATTGGTGACGGACATTGTGGGTTTAGGGCTATAGCTGAAGTTGTGGGTTTGACATAAGAAAGTCATGTTATGGTGCGGAGAGCACTTATTCAAGAGTTGAAAGAGCATAGGAGCAAATACATCGAGATATATGCGAGCGAGACCCGCTACAACTACATCTTGGATGGATTGTATCCTCCCAAAAATGCTAGTAGTTTTGTACCTCCCGACAAATGGTTGACATTGTCGGATATGGGACACATCGTTGCATCATATTACAATAGGTCGCTGTTAGAGATGACTACATGGAAAGACTACATCTTCGAGACTTTTTTCCCACTTAGAGGTCGGCCTCCGGTTAACCCGAAAAGCAACATGATTTGCCTTGGTCTAATCCCAAATCATTTTGTCCTTCTTTCTTTAAAAGATGGTTGCCCACTACCTCCAGCATCCACGGAGTGGAGAAATCACAGGATCGAAGAGGCGGCAACATGAGAGGATGAATTCTTGGATCAACACGATCGTTTCCGAACACTCATGGACATTGAGCTCAAAGATAGACCGGTTCCACCAAAAAAGCCAACAAATCAAGACAATCCAATTATGTTTGATGACACTCCGGTTAATGAAAACACCGAATTTGAAGATGTTCTGGAACATTTAGATGATTTGCTTTTATTAGATGAAATGTGACACTTTTTGGTCGGTGTTAATCCGTTTTTTGGTTGATACGCGCCGACGTATTTTTTTGGATATATAATGTAATGACCAATTTTTTTGGGTGATATGTAACTAACCTTTAACTATTTATATGTATATCATTATATTTGAGTTTTACATTTATTAGTAATTAATGTACATTACGTGTAATGTTTTGCATAATGTGGAAAATTTGACGAATTTCAAACAATTGTGAAACGTTAACACATTATTGGTTTTGTTTAATGTTACTGAATAATTGATAAACTATAAAATGTTGATGTTCGTGATTGCTGGATGTTGTTGTTTCAGTTTCATTTAATGCGGAATTGCCATTTGAAATTACAGGTACAAACAGGCCAAAATGGTTGGAAAAACCAGTGCAGTGCAGACTGCACTGGTTCTGTTAACTGATGCGAGCGGCAGTTAACTGTCGCTGGAAGCCAGCGGGTGTTAACTGCTGGCGCTTTAACCAGCGGCTGTTAACTGCCGCTGGGGGTAAAAACGTCATTTACTTGTGCCAATAGGAAGTATTCTATGTCAGAAAAGCAATTTTCATTTCCTAATGCATGATAACCGCACCCTTTTTTTTTATAGATATTTTTATAGCACATGTTAATATTCTCCTATAGATAGAAAATGTTATGTGTGCATTGCATCAAAGCTCAATGAAAAGATAAAAAAGAAGTTCGTGTAATATAGCATGAGCGGTTTACTTTGATTTAAGTGGTACCCGATGTGGGCTCTATTTGAAAGGCAGAAAACAAATGAAGCGATTGTAAAGTGCAAAAGACAGGTTAACCCTCTCTAACTCTTAAACCCTTGATTACAGTTAAAACCTCTAGTTTAATTTAGTTTAGCGAGTTGAACACAAAAGAGAGATGCAACGTGTTGTTAAAAAAACTAACCAAGGCATTTTCACAGACAGGTATATATGTATAATGTATGTACTAGTATTTGCCCCGTGCAATGCACGGGCAAAAAGTAGTTAATGTATTAAATTGAATTATGGGTTCTTAAGAAAATAACAAAGTAAATAAGTTAAATTGTCGCTCATATAAATTAACTTATATAGTTACTCTATAACAACTAATAAATAAAACAACTGTCATAGCCATCTTATGTTTTACATCCTATTATTTTTCTTATACTTGGCCATAAATTTATCCAGAGAAAGGTTTTTTTTGCATATTTTCTTCAATATTTAGTTAACTCAATCATATAACTGAAGAAGAGACTTATAGATTTATAGGAATATGAAACACAATCAATTATACAGTTCTAAGGAAGATGGTTCCTTAAGCCTCCCGTGTTCTTTGGGACATATTTTTGAAACTATCCAAACAAATAGGTAGACAAAAAATTGAGTCTTAAGATTTTGTCTACGTTTATAAAGATAAATTATAATAAAATAATTTTGTCTAAGTTTACAAAGATAAATTAAAACAAATGAACTAAATGTTTACTCAAATTGAGGCCACTTAAAATATAATATTAATTCAATATTAATTATAAGATTGGCATAGTACTCCCTCCTCCGGTCCTTATTATAAGAAACAATTGACTTTTTAAGTTCATTGTATAAATGATGTATCTAGTCTATATTTACAATAAGATACATTAATTATTCTATGAACCTAAAAAGTCAATTGTTTCTTATAATAAGGACCGGGGGAGTATAAAACATGATTATCTTCTAAAATTTACAAATCATAAATATTGCATATACCTCAACATAGTATGCAAAATAATTTACAAAATATTTTGCTCACAAAAATCTATAATAAACCAAGAAAGCCATATCTTCATTTCTTCAAATTCACCTGATTACTTTTTCCTTATATCATTTGTTTGCCTAACTATATATGCTATTACTCTGAATAATTGGCATTTGCATGTTTCCGTTGATGTTGGACAACCAACTCCTGCATCTCATCGGCAGGTACGTACTATTCCTCAATAGCGTAAAAGAATATTTTGCGGTGACATCATTTATTATTGTGAAACAAAATCCTTCAAGTAACTAGCTTTCTTGTGATTCTCTTGTTACGACCCAAAAGTACATGACACTCATCCGTATTGAGGAAAAATCAATCATTGTGTCCTCAAGGTAATAAGTAGTTTGCAAAGTGTCACAATTCTCCCATTTGGTCTCCTCAGTCAGGTGGGATGTCTGCCCATTGTACCAGAACCATGCTCACAGGGGGGGTTGACTGAATGCTCTAACTTCGTCTCCAAGATAGTCAAAGGTTCAACTGTAGGTTGATGGAAGATGGTGGATACGAGATGATGGGGGAAATTCCAGTTTGAATGCCACATGACCAAATTGCTCCAGAATCTTGTAAAGACCATAAAATTGTTTAGAAAGCTTATCAACAAGAGTTGTCTATGTGGGCAAACACTTTATTTTGACAAAATCACCAATGTTGTAAGTGATTTGGCCCGCGTTTTTCATTGTGATCATTTCACACAAATTAACAAGTGTAGTTAATATTGTATGGGAAAAAGAAATTATAAATCATTTACAAAAGGGAAAAAAAAAAGGTAATAAATAGTTGATGGTGTAGTAACGAAAATATCACTTAATTGGTATTGTAAAGCGACTTATAATTTATGACATATTTTTTCTCCAAAACGACTTATAATTTGAGAGTAAATGAATGTTTATATAACGGTGCCTCGAGAACACAACAACCTGGTAAAATATATTTCGTCTTAGAGAAATGAAATTTGTGACCTGAATAAGCTTCATATTCAACTCCATACTTTCGTTTGTAGTCTTTAGCAATCAACCTTTGCTTTAAATTTTCCTTGTTTGAAAAGATAAGTTATTTTGGGACATCAATTCCACAATGTAAACTATAAATAGTTAATGTTCCATCAATTGAAAATATTCGTTATTTTGAGACATTTTTTCTTTTTGCAAATAGTTAATTAATTTGGGATGGAGAGGGTATGAATAGTTTTTGAGAGAACAGCCCATCTTCCAAGAGAGTCACTGGAGTTTCTCTATTCAACCTCGAGGTATTAGGTTAGATACTGGACATCGAGAATAGTTTTCAAGAAATCTTGGAGAAAGTGGAAGCCTGTTCCACTTTCTTTTTCCCTTTCATATCACAAGCGAAACATATCTTGGAGAAGGGTTTTGAACATTATGACTCAACCTTGGTCATGCGGTGTTTCCTCGTTGTGCTCTCGCTAGAGAGCTCTTTCTAGCAATTCTGAAAAGGGGAACCCTAAAATAATAACCAAAACACAGATTACCTTAACTCATTCACTGTTCCATCACGAGTACAAACCAAACCATGAAGAATGACTTATTTCAGTACTTAGTACCAATCTGGATTTAATTTAAACCTTATTTCACATACTTAAGTTTTTTTCACAAGCATAGGCATCAAAAGCCATGTCCATCAACTAAACAAGGAGATATCACAAATTAAAGGTTGGCGAACTTCTTTTCTTTCAAACTTTCAACAGTCTCCTTAATGCTCACTTCCAAAGGAGTATACTCAAGTCCCAAGCTTTTCGCCTTTTCTTTGGAAACCTGATATATAGGCACATATGGCTTATCATCCGCACATCTGGTAAACATAGTTGACAAAGTGAAAACGATATTAGAAAAATCTAAACAGATTAAACTATAAATATTTAAATTATTATATAAATGTAAATACAGAAACGGACAGAATGATGAATCATGTAGGGCTCATCTTATAGTAACCATTAACCTATGATTTTTGAGTATAAAACAACATTTCTAGGACTTTGCACATTTAAAGTTGCTATACTTGGCCGTATTTTTAGAAACACTTAATTCAGCAATGAATCCCAAAATGAAAAATTCAGTACAAATTAGCAATTTTGCATAACAATTAATGTACAGAAGACACAAAAATAGAGGAAGGTGCAAGTCATCATGACATTCAAGTTACCCAATATGATAGAAGGTGTTATATTATTGAAAAAGAAATTAGCAAAACCTCAGTGAAACCATGTGTTACGTACTGGGGTCCAGAGGCTGAATATGTGTTAAAAAGTACAGAAATAATGGTAGTTATACTGAAGTAAAGCTAATTAACATGAGCTATAAATCGAAAGGTGATCAAGTCTGAGGAACAGGTCATCAGATAACATAAAGCAACCTCCCAATTCATCCACATAGATGTGCTCAGTCACAAGCAAGCACATAGAAAACAACTCAAATGAATCAATTCGTCCACAAACACTTGGTACCCATACTTTAACTATATGATAGTCTGATAGAGAACATATCAACTAGGGGACAAATATGAAGTTGCATTCACCAAACCTCTATGGGGATGTCAGATTGATTATACAGACCAAGTTGGATGCATAGAATATATATGCTCCCGCTAGAAGGTGATTATAGTCACAATTAGAATTCATCTCTTTGTTTATTAATTATTACCATTAATGTACTTTCCCTTATTTTGAGAGATTCTCTATTGTATATAAACCTTTACAATCTTGTTATGTAAAGCAAGGCATTTATTCTAAAACATTCAATTGTTGAAATTTTTCTGCATTTTTCACTTAGTTACCTTTTTCCGTATACATTAAAGAAACAACCCTGAATCAACTATTAGCAATGACTAAATCCTTTCATTTTAGCATTAAATTGAGTTTCAAACAAGTAAATAAAGCTTTAAAGAATGTGGCACATCAGATGAGAATTAGCATTCATATAAGAACATAAATTATATGCAATCTTTCAGTTATCGAAATTATTAATCTTACTTCTCTGGGAGTTGCAACGAAGGGTACAGTTCACGTAAAATCCTCACAACTTCTGAGTAGTGTGCTACTCTCTCAACTAAACAATGTCTTCCACTAGCTGAAGCATTCTCGTACGCCAGAATATGGGCATTTGCAACATCTTTCACATTGACCCATCCCAAACTAGAATTTGGAAATGTCTGTGCACCTGCATCAATGAAGTGAAAGAGCTTCTATTATCTACAGAAGGACAAAATCTTGTCCTCTTGAACACAAACATATTTGAAGTACATAAGAACTGCTAATATTCATTAAACACAACAAGCAACAATGAAGCAATTGGGGGAAAAATCAATGTCATATATGAAATGAAAATAAATAAAAAATTAAACAACAATGAAGCTAGAAATAACAGGAAATATACTCTCATCTGGCTCAACAATAACTGTTACGATTACAATTAAACAACTATCAACAACAAGCCAGAAATTAAAGGAAATAGACACTCATATCATCCAGATCAGCAATAGTTGTTACGATTAAAATGTACATATCTTGTACTTATCTAACCCTACTTTTAGTAGCTTTCAATTTTTTTTATATCTTTCCATATTGCTAGATGCAGAAAAGGTAGCTGACAAGAAAAATAATATGCAAGATGTAGACACAGAAAGATAATAAGAGTATTTGCTGCGTTTAGAATTGTAATTAATTACCATTAATCAGGTTTAGAATTGCAGCAGCACTTGTGTTTAGGACTGGTTGCAAGAGAGGCCCTATGACCATTGCTGGGTTAATAGTAACCATATCAATGTTGTTTTCTTTAACAAATTTCCATGCAGCTTCTTCAGCCAATGTCTTTGAAACCACATACCACAGCTGAAACAATCAAAAGGAAATAGAAAGAAGTCAAAGATCATGATAGCATAATTCAAAACCGTTTTTGAGAGGAACACACATACGTTTGATTTAGCACATAAATCAGCATCAGTAAACCAAGTCTCATCGACAACAACATCAGGAGTTCGAGGTTTTCCATTATACGCAACAGCAGCAATAGAAGATGTTAAGACAAGACGTTTGAGTGATGGGGATTTAGCACATGAGTTGAGAACATTGAGAGTCCCTTTGAGAGCAGGATCAATCAATTCAGCCTGAGGGTCCTTGACATCATGATAGAAGGGAGATGCAGTGTGAAAGACACCATGACAGCCTTGAACAACAGAATCAAAGGCACCCTCTTCAAGTAGATTTGCCTTGAACAGTTGCAATCTCTCCTTAGCACCTTCAAGCTTAACCAAGTGGTCAACCTTCTTGGGATCATCTACAGGCAGACACAATTATAATCAAATCAAACATATACCATACGAAGCACAGACACGGACACAAACACCAACACCAAAACAGGACACATACATATTACCACCACCAATAATAATTTCAATCCGGGTGTCTGGTGTCTCATTCATACATGTGAAAACAAAACATTGAATTATACAATTTTCTGAAATAATAATTATTATTGATTGGTGTTGATGTGTGAGTGAGTGATTGATAGATCAGAAGAGAAGTGAAATGAAAGAAAAAGACAAATACTTGGATCGCGAACGGTGGCTTTAACAGTGTAGCCACGATTAAGAAGCAATCGGACGAGCCATGAAGCGATGTAACCTGAAGCGCCAGTCACACATACAACATTTCCCAAGTTGCTGCTCATTTTCTCTCTCTTTTTGCTTACTGCTTAGTACTCTCTCTCACACGCGTCTGTTTATATATATATATATATACACACACACACACACACACACACACACACTACAAGAAGACTAAACAATTTTGATCTTCTCTAGTGATCTCTACTCCCTCCGTCCCGGAATAACTGACCCATTTTCTAAAAAAAAGTGTCCCAAAATAACTGACTCATTTCAATTTTCAATACAACTTTCATCATTCCCAATATAATATAACACTAAATAATACTACTTTTATCATTCCCAATACAATATATTCCACTTTCCCCTTTATTTATACATTTTTCTTAATATGTGTGAAAAACAAAATTGTGTCAATTAAATTGGGACGGAGGGAGTATTATCTAAGGCTGCGGTTGGTTAGCAAATTATTACTTCCTCCATCCCATAATACACTTGACCTTATTACGCATGACAATACATAACTTTGAGTTTAAATATCTTGAATAATATATTAGAAAAAATTATGAAAATTTGATATTTTGAAAATACTCATCGAGACGAATCTAACGACATCTTATATGATATTATTTGTCTTTGTATATTAGTAGAAAAATACGGTCAAAGTAAGTTAGGTCAAAATTACACATTTTCAAATGAGTCATCTATTGCGGGACGGAGGGAGTAATAAAATGAGAAAAACATATTTGGTTTTAATCTATGTCAGTCCAATAACAACGCTCCACTGCACTCCTCTTTTTTTTTTTTTCTTTTTTTTTTTGGGTTACACACCAACTCCTTTTTTCCCGTAAACATTATACTATACTATAATCATACTCCCTCCGTCCCATATTACTTGACCTAGTTGACTCTGTCACGTATGCCAATGCACAATTTTAAACTTAAATTTCTTTAATAATCTAGTAGAAAAAATTACGAAAATTTGATATTTTGAAAATATTAATCGAGACGAATCTAACAACATCTTATATGCTATATTTTGTTTTTATATATTAGTAGAAAAATAAAGTCAAAGCATGGTACATGAATAGTGCAAATATTCTAAATAGGTCAAGTAATATGGGACGGAGGGAGTAGTATTTAATAATTATTATGGTCCCCACCAGTAATATCTGTCCCATCTTTTTTGAAATTAATAACAAGGTTTTCGGGGTGAAGAAGACATGTAAAGAACTAGTTAGGACCATCTTCATTTCATTTATTTATTTCTAGAGAACTACTATAGTTAGGACAATCTTCATTTCATTTATTTATTTCTAGAGAACTACTCTCTTCGGTCTTTATTATAAGAAAAAGTTGACTTTTTAGGTTCATAGAATAATTAATGTATCTTATTGTAAATATAGACTAGATACATCACTTATACAATGAACCAAAAAAGTTAATTGTTTCTTATAATAAGGACCGGATGGAGTATATAGTTAGGACAATCTTCATTTCATTTATTTATTTCTAGAGAACTATAGATAAAGGAGTGTTTTAACACACTTTTTTATTATATGAAATCTACGTGGGTATCATACATTGAAAAAATAGATCTTACATAAAGTGTTGAGATCTACATAAGTTTCACCTAATAGAAGAGTGAGTGTTAGAAAAAAAATGTCTATATCATTTTTCTATAGAGATAAATTATAAATACTATTAGTGTCCGGAAAAAAAAAAAAAAAGAACAAATAATACTTGGTTAGTGACTTGAGTCCTCCGTTGAAACGAGGCAAGATCTCTCTATAAGGAGAAGACTAAATATAGCTACAAATTGTTGTAAACTAGTATACAAATATATATATATATATATATATATATATATATATATGTGTGTGTGTGTGTGTGTGTGTGTGTGTGTGTGTGTGTGTGTGTGTGTGTGTGAGTGATTTATTTTTCCCCTCTTTGTATAATTAATAGTTTTCTTCATATTTTTAATAATTTATATTTTTCTTCATTATTTACTGAAATTTCCCAAAAATAGAGCCGTTGTCGCTCGAACAAATGTCATGGGCATATTTCTCTTGAGGTCCATTTAATTTGCAAAAGGTAAGTACATTGTAAAACAATATAAGACAGAAAATCACATGATAAACTTTTAAAGTATTTAACAACTTTTTGTGTTGCACATGTTTGATGAATAATATTATTTTAATATATTTTAGACAATTTATACTTGGGATAACAAGTTTTTTTTTTTAAAGAACTTGGGATAACAAGTTGACATGTGGTTAAATAAGAGACAAGAATTTAAGTTGTTACCTCCCACCCCAATTAAAAAGTATAATCAAGTTTTATCCTTCGAAAATTAAAACTCCTTAAACTAGAATCCTTGCTACGCAACTAACAACATATATGCGTGGGAACATGCCATACCACTCATCAGAGGCCTACACCTCGGTCTATTTAAAATCTAATCGGCTTAACTCGTTTAATAAAAAATCAAACTTAGGCTTTTTAGAAAGTCTGTTTAATTAAATAGATCATGCTAAGACTTACAAAAAAAAAAAGAGTTTATTAAGCTCGTCAGACTAGTCTATTTTTTTTAGGGAAGACTAGTCTATTTATAAATAACATTTTTAATGTTTTATAAATATAAAATATAGGTTATACATAAGAACATGTACCTATTTCATTATGGCTACTGTATATTTATAAAATTTTCTTTTTAAATTCATACTTTCACATGATTTGGTTATTTAGTAACAAGTATATTGGTTTGATTAGGTCTTCATAAGATAGTTAATTAGGAGCATACCTCTTAGACATTTATAAGATTTGACATATTTAGTAGTAGACCTATTGACGTTGTTAGGTCGTAGAGTAAAATAGGTTTTTATAAAGGTTTTCATGTTTCACTAGGCCTTTAAAAAGGTCAGGTCAAACCTTAAAAATGAGCATATGACATGTAATAGATCAGGCTAAGGTCTATATTTGTAGCCCATGCATCGACCTTGCAAACAGGGATGAGAATAGACCAGACATGCCAACAGGGGCCTACGGCTTAGCCTACGATACGCCATATCTGACTTTTTTCTTAAATAGAGAAAGCTTAGACTTTTTTAAAAGTCTATTTAGCTAAAAAGACCAGGTCACAGATCTTAATAAAAAATCTTTTAGACCTATCATGCCGGCCTATTTAAGTAAATATGAATAATATTATTTATTACTAATATTATTATATTGTATTTTTCACATATTTAAATGTTTTTTTTATAAATTAGAATTGAAATATGATTTAAATGTATTATTTCAAACTAGAATTGAAATATGATATGATATATGATCAAATTCTCTAAAAATTCATGCTAAATATTAAACAGAATTTTAATCTCGTTAACACACTATTTCGTTAGTCTATTTAAATTTATATCACATTACTTGTTTAATGATGCTCGTGTTAAATAGACTTTTTAACTGGATAATCAGTCATATAAGGCTTTCAAAAGATTAGACTTAGACCTTAAAATTTTCGACAAACCAACTTTAAATCGTGCAACTCGACCTAACCGATTCTCACTTCTAATCGTAAAGCTATACCTAACCCATTTCATCCTACCAACTACATACATAAACACGAGAAAATGAGGTGATACATCCAACATCATCCAAATTGACTCCATTTGTTGTTGTCAATTCCTTCAATAACAGTCACATTGCCCCTTTCTTTAATGCACAACTGCCTCAGTTAGTCCCTTACAATGTATAAAAAGACATACCCAATAAAAATTTGTCGAATATAGTACCGCTCACAAAATCAAAAATAAAAACATAAATTGACCTTGGCATTTCTCTTCGCAATAAATAACTCATGAAACTCGTACCACACACTATAAATAACATTAGCGTACACCATTCACATTGCAAAACTACATATTGCACATGTGAATGCATACATTGACACACTGGTCCTCACATGCAAAGTGCAAACAAACAAGGCTTAAATATGATAATCGTCCCTGTAATTTAGTCCAGTTTTTATTTTTGTCCCTGTAAAAAAATTGAAATACATCCCTGCAAAAAAAAATTTGTTTGAAAATGGTCCCTAGCCCCACTTCATGTCCGACTTGGCAGGCTATTCGCCACGTGGCAGTTGCTGACTGTGCAACTTTTGCCACATGGCAGTCCGCGTAATTTAAAAAATTAAAAATAAAAATAAAATTTTGAAAATTATTTTTTAAAATTTTAAAAATCTGGAAATAAATTTAAAAATCAAAAAAAAAATTCGATAAAAAAAACTTTGAAAATTAAATTTTTCGAAAACTTAAATTTTTGACAAAAAAACAGTTAAAATTAAATTTCTGAAAAATAGATCTTTTTAATCAGAAAAGTATATATTAAAATTTTTTCGAAAATAATGACAATTATATTTTCAAAAGTTATAAATTTATAATTTCCGAAAATATATTATAATTTAAAAAAAATTATACAATAAAAATTCAGAAAATTATTTTAATATTTTAAAAAAAAATTCAGAATTTTAAATTGTTTTTTAAATTTTTTAATTTTAAAAATATTTTGTAAATTTTAAAATTATGTGGCACGCCACGTCAGCGCCACGTGGCAAAAGTTGCACAGTCAGCAACTGCCACGTGGCCAAAACCATGCCAAATCAACTGAATAGTGGGGCCAGGGACCATTTTCAAACAAAAAAAATTTGCAGGGATGTATTTCAACTTTTTTTTGTTACAGGGACGATTATCATATTTAAGCCAACAAACAAAGGCATACCTTTTGTCGATATAAAGTGTGAATTAAGGGAGGGGTCGGGGGCGGCTATCTAGACTCTAGAGTGTTATCAGAAGGAAAAATTTTTGATTTTTTTTTTTTAGAAGCAAAAACGAATTATATATACCAACAAGAACAGGTTAACATAGTCAGCACAAGGTGTGCCAACAAAATGCAACCACAGTTTTACAGACAGTTCATACAAGCAATAAAACTAACAAGTGTCCAAACAATCCAAAGGGCATACAAGCCAATTATGAACACCTAAAACATAAACAGCGTTGGCAGCCTTCATCCACCAATATGAATGAATTTTAATTTTATCAACTAGTTGCTGCGTATTTGAAACCTTATTTTGGAACAACTTGTTGTTGCGTTCTGACCATATAACCCAAACACATAAAAGCCACAGAAGTTGCATAAAAGATCTGCTTTTTGTCGACCTGCCTGACAAATAAATAAACTGAATAAAATGCTGATGAGTATCAAGCGGGTCAACCCCATAGACTCCTATCCACTGCTGGACAAGAGGCCACACGTCACTGAAAATGGGACAAGAAACAAACAAATGGTGCACCGTTTCCACTGCACCGCACCCATCACACACCTCTGAGCCTCATGAGAAATGATCCCACGAGCCAGCAGATTAGATTTGGTAGGTAACCTGTTGCGGAGAAGACGCCAAGCCATGATAGACACTTTTACCGGTACCTGTCTGTGCCAAATTAAATTCGAATGCGCCTCTAGAACTTGGCTGTCATCTGCAGTAAGCATATGGTAAACACTACAGACAGAATAGCCACCGTTATTATCAAGGTGCCAATTCCATCGGTCAACAATCGAAACATTTAAAGTAACATCCAACAACAGTAACCGACACTCTCTAACCAAGTCCTCCTCCCAATCTCACAACCTCCTACGCCACTGCCAAGCCTCCCCACCCGCCTCCACCCCCAATGCAAACATTTCCCCCACTAGACAATTTTTATTAACACTTAAATCATATAGACGTCTAAACCGAACTGCCAACGGGACTCCACCTACCCAAGAATCAGTCCAAAACAAAGTATCCAAACCATCCCTCACCTTCTTAGAAATATTCTCTCTAAACCATCCTCCACCGACACCGCTCCCTCCATCTCGAATACGAACTACCTCGCACCACCATTGAGAACACCTACGCCACCTTCCCTCAACATACCATCCTCCTGACCGTACCGGGCTACTAACGTTCGATACCACAAATCATCTCTATCTACTAACATCCGCCAACACCACTTACCCAACAGCGCTATATTAAACTTTCTCAACTTCCTCACCCCCAACCCCCCTCATCCTTACGAGCACAAACAGAGTTCCAATTTATCCATGATATTTTGCGATGGTCTTCACTCCCCCCCTCCCCCTAAAAAAAATATTAAATAAAGATTCAATAGAAGAGATTATACCTGCGGGAGCTCTGAAGAAGGAAAGGGCATATACAGCCAGTGAAGACAGGACAGACTTTATGAGAACTAGACGACCACCGAAGGAAAGGAATCTACTCTTCCACCCGGACAACCTAGTTGCAATGCGAAACACAACAGGATCCCAAAAGCACAACCGCCTAGCTTCTCCACCAACTGACAAACCTAAATACACAAAAGGAACTCTTCCCACTTTACACAATGCAAGGAAGATGCCGCCTCTGCCAACCAAGAATCACCAATATTAACACCCGTCAACATGCTTTTATGAAAATTCACCTTAAGACCTGAAGCACTTTCAAAAAGCAATAACACCGCCCGAAGGGCACGAACGTTTGCCCAACTCTTCTCCCCCAATAACAAAGTATCATCGGCGAACTGTAAATGAGAAATATGCATCCCTTGATGTTCCCCAATTTTATAACCAGTAAATAAATTAGCATCAACTAAGGCTTGCATCATCACATTAAGGCCTTCCGCCGCCAGATGAAACAAGAAAGGAGATAAGGGATCCCCTTGACGCAACCCCCTATGCAAACTGAACTCTGATGTGGGGCTGCCATTGACAAGAACAGAGGCAGACACCGTTCCAACACATTCCTTAATCCACTTCCGCCACAAAGTAGGAAATTACATACGAGACATTACCGCATCTAAATACTTCCAATCAACAGAGTCATACGCTTTTTCAAAGTCAACTTTAAAAAGTAACAATTCCTTATTCAACTTTTTTCGCTTCATCCACCGCCTCATTTGCAATTAATAAACCATCTAAAATTTGTCTATTTTTCACAAAAGTTGTCTAAGTCTCTGACACCACTTTACCGACAACCATCCGCAGTCTGTTTGCGAGCACCTTTGCCACTATTTTATAAAGACAACCCACCAGAGAAATTGGGCTAAAATCATTTAGTCGCCTCGGGCTATCAACCTTAGGAATTAAAGCAATAAAAGTACTATTAATTCCTTTGGTTAATTTTCCGTTTATATGAAAATCCCACATAAATCGCATAATATCCTCCTTCAACAAAGACCAAAACTCCTTTATGAAACCAAAATTGATGCCACCCGGTCCAGGACTCTTGTAACTGTCACAATTCCACACCGTCGCTTTCACCTCACCCTCTCCAAAAGGGCGCACAAGACCACCCCTGTTGCCATAATCAAGACGACAGAAAGCTAGATCATCAATAGAACATCGCGCGGCCACACCAGTTTAAAAATGAGATTTAAAGTGATCTAATACTGCTGCCCTCACCGGGTGCACCCCTTCCACCAAAATGCCATCAACCATAAGCGAAGATATAACATTACCACGACGCCTACCAACCAAAAAAGAGTGAAAATACTTTGAGTTCGCGTCACCTTCTTGAAGCCACAATAACCGAGAATGTTGCCAACAAATACTTGTGTTCATTCGAGACAGAGTGAATGTCACAAGTGTTGCCTCGCAACTCCAGCACCTCATCCTTTGAGAGCGTTGTAGACTTACCTTTTTTATCCAATTATGCCACACGCTCCTCAAGATTTTTGACACGACCAGGTAAATTACTAACATGATTACGGTGCCAATGCTTCAACTCCCTTTTGATCATTTTCAGCTTTTCTTGAAGCACAAAACCGCCCATCCAGTAACATTGAAAGAATTCCACTTGTCAGTCTCAAATTGTTTATAACCCGAAACTTCGGACCAACACTTCAACATCCTTGAAGGTCTTGCACCCCAATCTTCCTCACTAACAAATAACATTAAAGGACAATGATCTGACAACCCCCTCAGATGAGCACTTTGCATACTTTCGGGCCACACCAAACACCATTCTTCAGATAATATGAACCTATCTATTCGACTCATTGATGAACCATCCCCTTTGTACCAAGTATAGTTTCGACCACAGAGGGGAAGATCCACCAAAGAATTTTCCTCAATAAATCTGTTAAAAGTGTTGGAACAAAATGTGTTTAACAATAAAACTTAGAGACTTTTGATGATAACAAGGTATTAAAAATTGTCAATTGGACTAGCTAATATTTGTTCAAAGTTTACAGGACCATAGTTAAAAAATTTACATCATATAAAGGTTCTGAAGAACAAAAGAGAGCTAATGAATCAAGAATAGAAAGCTTGAAAGCGTCTGAAGAAAAGTGCTCCTGAAGTCAATAGTGCTCCTGAAGACAAAGTGCTCCTGAAGATGATGACGTCATCAGAAGCTGAAGTTCATCAGAAGCAAGTTTCTCATAAGCAACCTCATCAGAAGCTGAAAATCACCAGAAGCTGAAGATTCAAGATTTAACACTTCAAAAGCTATCTATTGGATTCGAAAGCAATGCAGAAGATTGGAAATACAATGCAACGGTCATTTTGTGATGATTTGAAGGCATTGGATGCTTATCTTCAAAAAGCGTTGACAAAGTACAAAGTGTACGAAGTGTACAACCACTATCTCCACTACTCAGCAGTGTCCACGCTACAAGACAAGAAAACAGCTCCAGAATACAGCTCTGCCTGCAACAATGTTCCTTCACAATAGGAATGGATTTCAAATTGGTTCTTCATAGGACAACAACCATATCAAGCAAAAGATCATTGGTGATTGATCAAGCTTCAACAACGACTCTTTTGATGTGCTGGCAATTTCACAACGTCTCTTTCACACCTCTATATAAAGGAGTGAAGACTTAGAGTTTGGCAATGCTGAACACAAGAATCAACATTCTACAAGTGTCAAAACTCTGCTGAAATTGTTTTGCATTCAAAGTTCACTTAGAATTTCTGTTTCTCAAGTTCATATCTTAGAAATTCTTAAGTCTTAAGAGTCTTATCTGATTTGTATTGTGAACACCACTGATTGTATATCAAGTGTTCAACCTCAAACAATTTTTCTTTGTAATCTTGTTTGATTAGAAGTCTCTTGCAGTTGTGCTTGAGCATAGAAGTCTCTTGATTGTGTTCTTGAGCATAGGAAGACTCTTGCAAAGTGTGCTTGAGCAAAGGAAGTCTCTTGCTGTGTGCTTGAGCAATTGTAATCAGATATTACATTTTAGTGAACTCTCCTTGGAAGTGCAAGGGGGACTGGACTACTTCCGGATTGTGGAAGGAACCAGTATAATTTCTTTGTGTCTTTCTTCTTCTTCTTCTCTCTCTCTCTCTCTCTCTCTCTCTCTCTCTGTTTTTATCCGCTGCATTTAGATCCTGAATATCACTTCAGAAGCTGTGTTACTTTGCTTCTGATCAGTGTGCTTCAGTTTAGGAGAAACGAAGAAAAATCTAACACAATTCAACCCCCCCTTCTTGTGTTTTTCTCACCTTCAAAAAGGCACCACATCAGTTAGGGTAGATTGAGACCTCAAAGAACGTCTCTCATTTAAGGCACGCACAACATTAAAGTCCCCGCAAATACAAACATTCTTCCCCACCAACTGTTGTAACCGCCCAGACAAAGCTTCCCACAACACCTGTTTTGCACCATTATCACACGGAGCATACACATTACAAAGAAAAAATTCTTCATTTGACTGGAGAAAGCGACCATGAATCATAATTACATGCTCAAAACTAACTGTTGACCACACCTCTACCAATATGATCAACATCCCACATAATCAACAGACCACCTGCTGCCCCCACTGAAGGACGATACGAATATGAATGTAACGACTCACCCCACATAGAGGCGCACAACATAGCATCACAAACCGAAAGTTTGGTCTCTTGTATACACAAAATGAATGGCCCCTTGTCCCTCACCAAGTTCCTAACTTCTTTCCTCTTCTCCACAGTCCCCAACCCCCTCACATTCCACAATATGATATTCATTACCACCACCAACCCCCCAACTGACCCACACACCCACTAACAACCCTCCACCACACCATTCGGCACCCCTTTTCTCACCCTCACCAACCTTCTTTTTTCCCTTACCAGCTCTAGAAAGAATATTGAACATATTGGCAAGATCTCCATTAAATTTTACACCTATTGCCTTACCAACCCCCCACACATCCTCCACCCCCACTTTTTCATTACCATGCATAACAACCCAATGTTGCCAGTCATTATTGACTGACGTCGAAGATGAATCAATACTGACTGACGATTGGTTCACTACCTCCGTACTACCACAAGCCTCGTTCCTCCCACTCCTCTTTCTAACCTTCCTCCGCAAAATCCTTAAAATCTCCTTACGATCCTTACTTGGTAACCGCGCTACTTTCTTCAGACTAATCACCGAATGATGCAAAGCTCCACCAATTTTCTTTTTATTTGGAGCACATATATGACCCTTGCGAACCTCCATATTAGATACACTTTTTTTGGAACATTTTTTTGTGAGACAACATAGTACCTGCTTCATTAGACATCCGATCCTGCATCCAATCAATACTCCACAAACCATAATTTTTCAGTCGTTCCTCCCCTGCAGGGCAAGAAGTGGTTACCCTCGGAATATTCGTCGACGGACCATCTACCTCCGAAGAAATAGCATTCTCCTCCACCGTATTTGGAATAATCTCCACTTCTGACACCTCCACAGGCTTATAAATAATCATCGGAGGAGTGTCAACACAATTTTCGTCCAACTCAGTAACCCCTTCAACCTCATCTTCGACTCTATGCTCTCTCAAATTTTCCACAACTAGATCAACCGTATCCTGAACATCTTCTCCCCTATCGACATCTTCCTGTTCATGATTTGATTGAACAGAATTAGTCTCCTCCTCCAACAAACAAGCATCCTCTCCCAAGTTAAACTCCCACTCTTCAATAATTTTAACATTTATCAGCACACCATCAACAAGAATATTGTCCGTCACATTAATAACTTCCAAGTCTTTTGTAGCAAGAAGCACCCTTGCATAATCAAAACGATCCCTATCAAGGGTCGCACCATCTGTTCTCAAGAAGAGTCCACAATCCATAACACAGAGTTTAAAGAAATTTTCGTTCCATGCATGTATCGGAATACCATAAATGCGAACCCAGGCACCTCTCTGAACTGACACATCCTCAGGATGCCACATAACAATATTCACAAAAAAGTGTTCAAAAAAATCCTTTGCACCATTAATCATTTTCATCACATCATTGTTGCTCAAAGACGATACAAAAACTCTATCCGCCCCAAGTGGAATAATGTTAAGGTCCTCGAACCCTGCATCCGCAATTCTAGTTTGAACAATAGGTAAAGATTCTCCATTTTTTACCATAGCAACCACACCGCGTTGAGCCCATAATATATCATCTTCCTTAGATCGATACACGCGAACCAATTTGCGATGCTCTAACACTAGAGCCTCAGCAAACACCACCGTACCTTCACCATTCTTCACCGCTTCCGTCTCCCTCACCATCGAACCTCCTACAACCTTAGCAAAATCCTGCCCCTTCCTCTTCCCTCCCTCTACACGCACCACTGTAACACCCCGTTTTCCCAACGTAAAAATTTCATAATTAAAAATCAGAGTAATTCAACTTTAAACGAATTGCTACACTTCTTAAAAATTCATAAACTGAATAAATAACAATTTATTCTTCAAAATCATTTAACATAAGTAATTCAAAACTTCGCAGCGGAATTAGTTCATTCAACATAAAAAGTCTTTGGCGCGCAGGCCTCATCAGAAAATCTCATAAGTCTTAGTTCAATATTTATTCATAAAAGTTCATAAACAATACATAAGGAATAGAAGTAAAGTCAAGTCCCATCCCGTTACGTATCAGAGCACCTAGACACACATGTGAGGAGTCCACTCACGACGCCTCTAATCTTGATTACCTGCAAGTTACCCATACGAAGAGCAACATTTCCAAGCAGAGGGGTGAGATTTCTCAAACAATAATATTACGCATATAAATCATATAAAGTACATTCAACAACTTAAACATCTTATAATTCATTAATCATATCTAATAACTTAAACTTGCTTAACTAGTGTCATTATTCTTCCTACATTAGTCATATACTTCATCAATAACCTCAATTATTAATCATAAAACATCATCACATGTCATCAAATAATAGTCACAAACGCATTATCATAATCATATAACATCTTATCATAAATCACATAACATCTAACATCAATAATAATCATAAGCATCAACATCTAACATCAATAATAATCATGAGCAAAACATAGTATTTATCGAAAACATCTTCATAATCAAGTTCATAATCAACTTCATAAACAAACATCATCATTAAATCATAATCATCGAATCACAATCACACTTCATAATCAAACCTCACTTAACTCGACAATGCGACTCAACTCGACTATGCAACTCTTAACATCTCAAATCATCTTAGCATCTTGACAACTTAACAACTTGACACTCGACAACTTCACATCTTAAATCATCTTAAAACTTCTTGATATGCAAATGCATTTGGTACCAATACAGAGCATCAAGCTCCCAACCAACTTATATGAGCGTAAATAGGCTCTTCAGAGCATCAAGCTCCCAACCAACTTATATGAGCGTAAATAGGCTCTTCAGAGCATCAAGCTCCCAACCAATCTTGTGAATGACTAAGCATTCCAGAGCATCAAGCCCCCAACCAACGTATATGAGTATGTAATGGACTCAACTTCCTACAACTTAGACAACTTCATGAACATCTATGACATCCTAACATCTTGATATCTTGACAACATAACATCTTAATAACTTGATGACTTCATAACGACTTGACGACTTAACAACTCTTATCATCTTAACGTCTTAACATCTTAACATCTTGACAACATATGGATCACATAAATAATTCATGTCATATCATAATATAACAATATCAAATGATAATAAACAACATCTTAAAACATCATATTCATCAATCATAAACAACTTCATATAACATCGTATTTAAACATCAACAATAATTCACTATGTATCTCTGTAAAAACATAATAACTTATCCACAACATATTTTCATGTCAAACCAAAGTTATTGGAAAGATATCAAAAATATCAACAACTTTCATGTTTACAACAAAGATCAATTCAAAACAGAAACATATGAACAAAACGCAAAAACATGAAACAGAGAAGGCTGTCACCGTACAATTTCGCTAAGACCTCCCTGTAGTATTTTCATCATAACTCAAAGACCAAACATCATTTTCACGTCAAACCAAAGCCATTGGAAAGCTAACAAAATTATCTAAAACTTTCATGTTTACGCCTAA
Organism: Medicago sativa; assembly: GCF_051527215.1. Taxonomy (NCBI): domain Eukaryota; kingdom Viridiplantae; phylum Streptophyta; class Magnoliopsida; order Fabales; family Fabaceae; genus Medicago; species Medicago sativa. Next base: position 2,489,441 of record NC_140751.1, on the reverse strand, counting down.
GACCAATTCTGTACCATCAGTACCAGTTTTTATTTTAAATTCGGAAAAGTTGTACTGAAAGTCCATAAAAATTCACTGTGACCTACGTGCAGTAATTTGACCATAACTCAAGTTCTATAAATCCTATTGACGTGAGACCAACGGCACTAGAAAGCTAACATTCATACCTACAACTTTCGTGTTTACACCTAAACCCAGTTCGGAACTTAAACTTGTCAAACTGAGACAATAAAAATGCGTTTTGCACATTGACAGCAAAATCGCAGTTCAGCTGCGATTTCGCTTTGGGGAAATCTTTTCCACTTCGTATTCGATCCAATACTCTCCAAGCTTGACCCTATGATTACCCTATCATTAGAACACTAATTATTCATCAACTTACTGTATGTAAATTCAAAGGGTTCTCAAATCTATTAACAACCTATTACAATTATTAAACCCTAATTCTTAAACTCACCAACATCTCATCCAATTTCATGGTTCTAACCTCAAAACTACATCCAATAATCATCATATGGGTTATATAAGGACTGTATACAATTTCTACATCAATTCAACAAGTTTTCATCATCTAATCATCAAATCTCTCTCAAAACCCTAATTCTCACATTCTCACAAACTTTCCCCAACTTGTTAGATGCAATCTAATGATTTAACAACTTAATATTAATGCAAGATAGTCTCACCCTCACCTTAAATTAATTCCTGAATCAACAGCAATGTTCTTCTTTCCTAAGGTATTCTCCTCTTCTCTTGACTTTTCTCTTCTCTTCTCTTCTTTCTTGTTCTCCTCTTTTCCAAAAAAGCGGTTTTAGGGTAAACTCTTTCTAACCTAAGCTTCTCTATTTATAATACTAAAATATTCTTCCCAAATCTATTTAGGCCCAACAACTTACTCTTCTTTCTATTATAACCCCCAAATCCACTCACACTAATAATCCTCATATTCTAATAAATAATATTTCTCTACTAAATATATAATAATACACCAAATAACAAATATATATCTATAACAATTAACAAATATATTATGCTAGTAAATACCAACATATAACATAACAAAATATCACTCAACAAAATATATTAACTAAATTATAAAAAGACATATAATCTCAACAAATCATATATCCCTTATATACATATAAATATATAAATATATTCTAAAACTAATTAAAATAATTAAATAAAAAGGAGGGCGTTACAACTCTCCCCAACTTAAAAGAATTTCGTCCTCGAAATTCAAGCACAATAGAAAATAAATTTAGTCATTACTTCTTCAAACAAAACACAAAAACCACATCAAGTTAGTCAGTTAAACATGATCACATAAAAAACATAACTACTAACTAGAAAACATGACGACACGACACAACGACTCATCTACTTGGCCGGACGGACCGACCTGCTCTGGTACCAATTGTAACACCCCGTTTTCCCAACGTAAAAATTTCATAATTAAAAATCAGAGTAATTCAACTTTAAACGGAATGCTACACTTCTTAAAAATTCATAAACTGAATAAATAACAATTTATTCTTCAAAATCATTTAACATAAGTAATTGAAAACTTCGCAGCGGAATTAGTTCATTCAACATAAAAAGTTTTTGGCACGCAGGCCTCATCAGAAAATCTCATAAGTCTTAGTTCAATATTTATTCATAAAAGTTCATAAACAATACATAAGGAATAGAAGTAAAGTCAAGTCTCATCCCGTTAAGTATCAGAGCACCTAGACACACATGTGAGGAGTCCACTCACGACGCCTCTAATCTTGATTACCTGCAAGTTACCCATACGAAGAGCAACATTTCCAAGCAGAGGGGTGAGATTTCTCAAACAATAATATTAAGCATATAAATCATATAAAGTACATTCAACAACTTAAACATCTTATAATTCATTAATCATATCTAATAACTTCAACTTGCTTAACTAGTGTCATTATTCTTCCTACATTAGTCATATACTTCATCAATAACCTCAATTATTAATCATAAAACATCATCACATGTCATCAAATAATAGTCACAAACGCATTATCATAATCATATAACATCTTATCATAAATCACATAACATCTAACATCAATAATAATCATAAGCATCAACATCTAACATCAATAATAATCATGAGCAAAACATAGTATTTATCGAAAACATCTTCATAATCAAGTTCATAATCAACTTCATAAACAAACATCATAATTAAATCATAATCATCGAATCACAATCACACTTCATAATCAAACCTCACTTAACTCGACAATGCGACTCAACTCGACTATGCAACTCTTAACATCTCAAATCATCTTAGCATCTTGACAACTTAACAACTTGACACTCGACAACTTCACATCTTAAATCATCTTAAAACTTCTTGATATGTAAATGCATTTGGTACCAATACAGAGCATCAAGCTCCCAACCAACTTATATGAGCGTAAATAGGCTCTTCAGAGCATCAAGCTCCCAACCAACTTATATGAGTGTAAATAGGCTCTTCAGAGCATCAAGCTCCCAACCAATCTTGTGAATGACTAAGCATTCCAGAGCATCAAGCCCCCAACCAACGTATATGAGTATGTAATGGACTCAACTTCCTACAACTTAGACAACTTCATGAACATCTATGACATCCTAACATCTTGATATCTTGACAACATAACATCTTAATAACTTGATGACTTCATAACGACTTGACGACTTAACAACTCTTATCATCTTAACGTCTTAACATCTTAACATCTTGACAACATATGGATCACATAAATAATTCATGTCATATCATAATATAACAATATCAAATGATAATAAACAACATCTTAAAACATCATATTCATCAATCATAAACAACTTCATACAACATCGTATTTAAACATCAACAATAATTCACTATGTATCTTTGTAAAAACATAATAAATTATCCACAACATATTTTCATGTCAAACCAAAGTTATTGGAAAGATATCACAAATATCAACAACTTTCATGTTTACAACAAAGATCAATTCAAAACAGAAACATATGAACAAAACGCAAAAACATGAAACAGAGAAGGTTGTCACTGTACAATTTCGCTAAGACCTCCCTGTAGTATTTTCATCATAACTGAAGGACCAAACATCATTTTCACGTCAAACCAAAGCCATTGGAAAGCTAACAAAATTATCTAAAACTTTCATGTTTACGCCTAAGACCAATTCTGTACCGATCAGTACCAGTTTTTATTTTAAATTCGGAAAAGTTGTACTGAAAGTCCATAAAAATTCACTGTGACCTACGTGCAGTAATTTGACCATAACTCAAGTTCTATAAATCCTATTGACGTGAGCCAACGGCATTAGAAAGCTAACATCCATACCTACAACTTTCGTGTTTACACCTAAACCCAGTTCGGAACTTAAACTTGTCAAACTGAGACAATAAAAATGCGTTTTGCACATTGACAGCAAAATCGCAGTTCAGCTGCGATTTCGCTTTGGGGAAATCTTTTCCACTTCGTATTCGATCCAATACTCTCCAAGCTTGACCCTATGATTACCCTATCATTAGAACACTAATTATTCATCAACTTACTGTATGTAAATTCAAAGGGTTCTCAAATCTATTAACAACCTATTACAATTATTAAACCCTAATTCTTAAACTCACCAACATCTCATCCAATTCCATGGTTCTAACCTCAAAACTACATCCAATAATCATCATATGGGTTATCTAAGGACTGTATACAATTTTTACATCAATTCAACAAGTTTTTATCATCTAATCATCAAATCTCTCTCAAAACCCTAATTCTCACATTCTCACAAACTTTCCCCAACTTGTTAGATGCAATCTAATGATTTAACAACTTAATATTAATGAAAGATAGTCTCACCCTCACCTTAAATTAATTCCTGAATCAGCAGCAGCGTTCTTCTTTCCTAAGGTATTCTCCTCTTCTCTTGACTTTTCTCTTCTCTTCTCTTCTTTCTTGTTCTCCTCTTTTCCAAAAAAGCGGTTTTAGGGTAAACTCTTTCTAACCTAAGCTTCTCTATTTATAATACTAAAATATTCTTCCCAAATCTATTTAGGCCCAACAACTTACTCTTCTTTCTATTATAACCCCCAAATCCACTCACACTAATAATCCTCATATTCTAATAAATAATATTTCTCTACTAAATATATAATAATACACCAAATAACAAATATATATCTATAACAATTAACAAATATATTATGCTAGTAAATACCAACATATAACATAACAAAATATCACTCAACAAAATATATTAACTAAATTATAAAAAGACATCTTATCTCAACAAATCATATATCCCATATATACATATAAATATATAAATATATTCTAAAACTAATTAAAATAATTAAATAAAAAGGAGGGCGTTACAACCACCACATCCCCCATCCTAGCCTCCGCTACATCCCCGCTCATCCCTAACACCACTAGACCCTTCCCACTCACGCCACCCTCACCATAACCCATCTTGCTCGCCACATTTTCTCCCTCTCTCCCTAACTCGCCTCCATTCTTCCTCTCAATAATTTTTTCTCTCTCACCCTCACCTACCTTACTCCCTCGGACACCCTCTACATTCACCCTCTCCCTTACCTCCTCCTCCTTACGTGCAAATTTAGCTACCTTTGCCCAAACGCGAAGGTCACCAAACCATACATTATTCAATGCCTGCTCAAGTTTGTCCACATCTCTAACCTTAAGATATCTCACGAAACCATAAACATGACCACGCGCGTTACAACGTGGTGTCCAAATACCTCGTCCAGAATCCCACAAACCTCAAATCCTTTCCTCAAAAACACATTAGAAGCACGTGCAGGAAAATTCGATATGTAGAAAGTAACAAACCTTCGAACACCGTGTTCCACATTCTGTTGCACACTACCTGTCGCACTTGTCACCGCTTTCTTGACGTATATATCATCACACACCCATGTACCAGCACCAGTCACATATCTGCCAGCACCTCTAAGCCCTTCACGTACAATTGCATTTCGAAACCCAACAGTTGCACCAATCTGATTCTGTTGTCGTCACACACCACTTCCAGGCCGTCCTTCCTGAAGCTGATTCCTCCCTCCGAGCTGCTGCTTCCCGTCCAGTCTGTCCCATCGATCCACCTGTACCTATACCTGCACTTTCCGACTTCGCGGCATCACCACGGACCAATCTCCCCTATCCCCCCCGTTTGGTGGCACCTAGCTTGGACCCCTAACCCCCCCTGTGTTCCTCACCTCAGGCGTAGCTTGCCGGCGTGACAGTCCATGGCCAGGCCAGAGACCATCACGACACTCCGCTCTTCTCACAGTCGCGACCATCTCTCAATTTTTCTCTCTCCGTAAATTTCGCTAGCTAACCTAACTTGGTCAATAGTGTAACACCCTCTTTGTTATTTAATTATTTTTCTTGAGATAGAGTCGAATTATATGATTTATTTAATTATGTGATATGTTGATATTTTATTGAGTGGCTTTATTTTATTATTTATTAGAATATATTTAGTGGAAGAATATATTTAGTGGAGACATATAATTATTAGAATAAGTAGATTTGGGGGCTGAAATATAAAGAAGATAGTTATTGGGCCTAATCAGATTTAAGAAGAGTAATTAGTAATATAAATAGAGGAGAGATTAGATTGAAAGATTAATATATGCAAAAACAAGGATTTGGAGAAAACAAGGTTTAGAAAGAAGAGAAGAGAAGAGTCAGAGAAGGAGAAATTTGTAGACCTTGTTGCTAATCAATCTAAGGTAAGGGTGAGACTAACATTCAGTATTATTAAGTCTGTAATTCTGATAATTAGATTTAACATGTTGTAGGTTGAGTTTGTGAGAATTTGAGAATTATGGTTTGAAGTCGTTATAGGTTGTTAGTTGAATAGGAGTCTATCAAATTCATGTCCAGTTGGTGTTCAGTTCATAAAATAATCATAGGTAGAGTTTTCTATCAATTTTGGAATTTGGGTTGATGAAAATTGGGATTTAAGAGTGATTCTTAAGTGAAAAACGCATTGTTAAACTGATTTTTGAACTGCTGAGAAGCCCAAAATCGGCCACCGAATTGTCAAAATCGGCCACCAATTTCTGATCTGAATTTCCAGTTTTAGTTCTGCAAAAATCGGCCCCCGATTTGTCAAAATCGGCCACCGATTTTTCTGTCGGCCAATCTAGAAAACATTCACATTTTTCACCCTTTTCCGTTTTGAATTTGCCTTCGGTGTAAACATGAAAGTTTTAGATAATTGTGTTAGCTTTCTAATGGTCTTGGTTTGGCTCAAAAATGATTTTTAGATTTTGAGTTATGATGAAAATACTCCAAGAGGGTCTTAGTAAAACTTTATGAAAATTCAGCATAACTATTCCTAAGTTAAACCAAAACTTATGGATTGTCTCCAAACTTCAAAGCTTGTGTACTATGAGTTTAATTAAGGTGTTTAAGAGTATTTAACCTATGCTGTGATGAGTCTAACTAGTGGTAGGTTGCCTTGAATTGTTGCCTTGCGATCCTTTTCGCACGTGTAGTCTTGAGATGACCTTGGGGTAGGAAATGAAAGTTATTGATGATGTTAGAAGCTGTCCAGAAGAACTGAATTAAGATGATTAATATTAATAGTAATGTGATGTTGTTAAATATGCACCTTAAGTATTACTTATGATGATTATGTTGATGCGATTCATTCTTTAATGATTATATGATGTATAAGAGCTGTTATTTGCTGCATATGTTGTTGTTTTGCTGTTGTTGACCATTAATGTCATAAAGTTGTAAATGTTGGTCTAAGTTGTAAAGTTGTAAGATGTCGTCCAAATTATTGAAGTCATATATGATGTTCATGATGTTCAAGATGTTTAAGATGTAATATGTTGAGTCCATGCATACTTATTCAAAGTTGAGGGCTTGATGCCCTGGAGCTTTTGCTCAAATATGTTGGGGGCTTGATGCCCTGGAGCCTTTTTACGCTCAAATATGTTGGAGGCTCGATTCCCTGGAGCTTTTGCTCAAATATGTTGGGGGCTTGATGCCCTGGAGCCTTTTTACGCTCAAATATGTTGGGGGCTTGATGCCCTGATTGGTACCACATGCATTTGCATTGTCAAGATGATTTAAGATGTTAAGAGTTGCATAGTCGAGTTGAAGTTGCATAGTCGAGTCAAAGTCGTCAAGTTGTTAAAGATTAATTTACGAAGTTGATTATGAAGTTGATGTTGATGATTGATTATGAAGTTGATGTCGATGATTAATATGAAGTTGTTTATGATGATAATATGATGTTACATGATTATTATTATGATATGTTGATGATGTTTATGTTGTTAAATGTAATTGATGAATTATATGCTTAATATTGTTGTTTGTGAAATCTCACCCCTTCTGCTTGAAAATGTTGCTCTTCGTATGGGTAACTTGCAAGTAACCAAGACTAGTTGCGGTCGTGAGTGGACTCCTCACAAGTGTGTGTCTTAGGTGCTCTGATACGTAACGGGATGGGAATTTTGTCATTGTTTTCTGTTCCTTACGTATTACCTTATGAATTTTCTAAGAGCTATTGTTGAACCAAGATATTATGAGATTTTATGTTGAGACCCTTGTGCCAAAGATTATTATTTAAAATGTTGAATTATTCCGCTGCGAAGTTTTAAATATTACGTTGTTGGATTTTGAAGGATAAATATTTATTTATTCAGTTTATGATTTTAAGAAAAGAATGTGACATTCCGTTATGATTGAGAAACTCTAATTTTTATTATGAAATTTTTATGTTGGAAAAACGGGGTGTTACAAATAGCACTCGTTACTAAATTAAAATAGTTATTTTGATATCCTTAAAAAAATGATACTCTAGTCTAGAGTATCATTTTTTTAAGGATATCAAAATAACTATTTTTATTTAGTAATGAGTGCTGTATCAAAATCAAAATTTTTTCCTTCTCGGACGATCTTCCCAAAACCACTTTCAACATTTCTATTCCTATCATTTATAATTATAATTAGGCCTTATAATTATATAACTTATCCTTCAAAATTTACAACCAATCCCTTTCAATTGAAAAATTTGGAATGATTTGGTTTATTTAAAGATTTCACTATTTGCTTGGAGGTTATTACTTTATAACTATTATGAATTTAATCTCCCGTAAATTATTCAAAAAAATGTTAAAAAAAACGAACAGACAAACACCTTATGACGCAAGTAAAAAGTCAAGGATTAAGGAGATGATGGAGATAGAGGAAGAAATGTGACGTACTTCATGAGCCAGCTAGATGACCAGAATGGTTAAGGAAGACAAATACAATCGTTAGTGCTATATGCATGTGATTTTTTTCTTTTATTTCATCGAAAATATTTTTAATAATATGAAACAATTTACAACTTCCTTTTGATAATTTTTTTCCTTCTAACTTCCTTACTTACCACTACCAACATGACAAGTTTTTAATTATGCTTCTCCTTGTATTTGATTAAAGAAATGAGTTGAGTTTGATTGGTTAAAAACACTTGATTGAAATGACCTATTGTTTATCTTTCTTGTAATTGTATTTCTTTATCAATTTCATTTCCCTCGAGTTCCATTTTCCCAATTATACCTATTGCATATTAATTTGGTGCCAACTTAGCTTTCGGCTAATATGAACTTCTCTAGTTGCCAACATGTCTGTCTCATAAAACTGTTTATGGATTCATCCAAATTATATTTAGGCAAAACTTCACAAGATTACCGTAACCTACAACTCTCAAAGTGGTGTCAACCAACAATCTTCGTTTACTTAAAGAAAAAAGAACTACAAACACAGGCACCACTAATAGGTGCTAGAAGCTTCATAAGTCTTATCATCAATAATAGATTACTTAAATTTAGTTACTTATGGATTGAAAGTTGTTAAGAAGATAAAATTGTCAAGATCAGACTTGTTCATAATCTTTGACCTCCACTAAAAAGTTCACTCATGAAATACGAGAATAAAGTATAATTTAAGCTTCAGAGAGAAGAGCTAAAATTTAACTTCGTCTGAAATTTCTTGATTGCTTCATATCTTGTCCCTAGGGATTTTTCCACGTTGTTCATAGGTTGAGAAAACATTGATTCATGGATGCTGCAAACTTTTGTTGTGTTTGTGCATTGGATATAACTATGACTAGCGCAAAACTAATCTCATACTTACATGCAACTAATGTCAATCATAATTACAAGAATTGTGATTCCTCTATTGATAGAAAACTAAAAGCAAGACGGAAGACTAAATTGCCTAATTATCTGACATTCGAGTAAACTTTCACTGCACATTGCTTCGCAACACCAACATTTTACATGCATCAATTTGTCTCTAAATCTGAATTATTAGTACCTATGGGTCTTGCTGGTATTGCTGTGGCTTCCGGCTCAATCCTGCGTACCCATAAGTTGCAAAATCTCCTCCCACAAACCTTCAGAAGAATCTGTCAAAGCCTTATACAGCAAACTTGAGCTACATGCAGCCACATACCAATACTCTGACTCAATTTCATCTCGCAACTGATCCATTTGCCATCCAGCATAACCAACAAAGAAACTGAAATCATGAGGCTTGATAATCCCCTTCTTCACAAGCCCTGCTGCATCATCTAAACAGTTTCGAGCTCCATAATATAGACCAGGGACTACCTCTTCAAATCCTGGAAGCTTCAACTTCTCTCCTGATTTTAGCAAAAACATGCTTGCCTCAAGAGGTCCACCAAAATGCAGAGAACAATCAGAGAAGGTGGTTACTAAATCATGATTTTTAGGATTCATCTGTTTAATCTTCTTGTGAAGAGGACGATTGATGACAATTCCAAAAGGCCCTTCTTGTGGGTGTCTAGTTCCAGATCTTAGAAGGAGAATAACAGTTCTTTCAAAGGTGCGAATACCATCAAGCTTGTCGGTAGCCACAAGTACACAGCCAGTCTCAGGTACAGGAATAGGATGAGCCCATTTTGTTTCAAGAGGTTTGGAAATGTGTAATGCCCCGCCTTCTTTGTGTGTATCGGCATCTGCTATTTCTTTCTGTTAATTAAGTCAAGAAAAACTCAGTTAATGAAACCTAACATCGAGTAAGTTGCTCCTGTATTGCTTCTTAGATATGGTCAATCATAACCAATAGTAGCTTCTACATCAATAATTAAAAGTACATCAAGTATAGATACATAGAATGCAAAAGGCGAAAAAGGATTTTTTTTCATTAATAATTATGAAAAAAAGTCAGTTTCCGTTTTCCATAATTTCAAATATGTTTTCATTTTCTATTTTCACCATTTATTGTATAAATCCTTAATAACAAGTACAAACAAGGTAGTATTTGTAAATATTAGTGAAAATAAAACACATTTTCTTAAACCAAACGAGCCATAAATAAAATGATACAAATCAACCCTTCATTTTTCTATAACTTGGTCACCAATATTAACCATTAGACGATAAACACCTCAATGGGACAGATACAGTCATGTTGTCAGCCTCAACCAAGGAGGCATCTTAGATTAATGACAAGTTCATCAAAAGGAGATGAATCTCCAACTATCTATCAAGTATGATTATACTACTGCTGAAACAAATCACATAAAGAGATATAACAGATGTTTTAAAACCTTGACAATTAACCTTTATCCCACTAGGTGGAGTCTTCTGAATGAATCAAACAATGCCATAATTATGTATCATGTATAAAGTTCACAAATAGACCATTGACTTCCTATAACTTTTTTTAGTCTCTCTCTACCTCTTAACTATTGGACTTATATGGGTTTTTCCAAACATGTCCAAACCACCTATGGGTTATGACAAGACTCTACCATCTTTTCTACAATGGAATGAAGTTATTCCAATTCAGGAAGTTGACGCGAACCACTTAAACAGACAGAGGTACATCATGTAAATTACAGACAGATTGTATTTATTTAGCAATGAATTGATTACCAGCTCATCTCTATATAGTTTAGCTCTGAATTCACGCCAATCCAGATTAACATGACCACCACGGTTCTCATTCTGAGAGTTGTTATTTGATTTATCACCATTATTATTTTTGCCTTCTGGAATAGACTGGTCACCATTACCTGTAAGGTTAGATTAATCAACAACACAACAGGCGGCTATACTTGTAAAACAGTAAATTAGAAGCATGATGACATTGACTGAATGTTTTAAAAGCATAGTAAAATTGGTTTGCAGGTTGATGGATAGAGAATTACTTACAAGTATAAATAATAATGCAAATGCAGTGAGTGACAACAAGAAATGAAGAGTATACATACCTCCTCCTCCTCCACCTCCGCCGTGATTATTGTTCTTCTTGTTCTTCTTGCCGCCGGCGTTAGCAGTGACAACAAGAAATGGGATGCGGCGGCGTTGAAAGTGTTGTTGTTGTTGTTTACAGTTAATGATCTCGGCGGCGTTGTAAAAAGATGATGATCTTGTTGTTCCAGAATAAAATGAATTGGTTGGGTACAAAAGATTGTTCTTCACATTAACGCCACACAGATCCATATTCACTTTTATTGATTTTATCGTTTCTGAAATTGATAATAATTCAACACGATTGGTAAGCGAGTGAGTCAGATAATACAACAATCAATAGATATATTTTAAAAATAAAAATAAAAATAAAAATAGTTGATTGGATTGCAGAGATAGATGAAGGAAAAAGAAGACGAAGAAGATTACCAAGAAAGAAAGAAGACAAAGAATGAAAGTGACGTTTTCGAAAGGAAGAAAGAGAATATGCTTCTTTCTTTTATTGGGCAATTAGGCACTTTAGTCCCTCAATGGGGAACGATTCGTCAATTTAGTCCCTGAATGCAGATAATATGCAAAACAGTCCCTGCATGGTCAATTTCAGGGACTAAAGTGACTAACGAAGTCTACATTCAGGGACTAAATTGACTAACGGAGTCTGTATTCAGGGACTAAATTGACTAACAAAGTCTACATTCAGGGACTATTTTGCAATTTATCTGCATTTAGGGACTAAATTGACGAATCGTTCCCCATTCAGGGACTAAAGTGACTAATTCCCCTTCTTTTATTACTCTCTCTCACTGCGACTTAACTAACCCTCCGTTCATTGCTTTTTCTTATCTATCTCTATATTTTCACCACTAACATATCAATAATCTTTCACCCAAAATTAACTTCATTTCTTTATAACTTTTAATGTAAATTAAAATTAAATTTAAATATTTATTATTAATTTTATGCTTTTGGAATTTAAAATTTAATTATATATGCCCATTTTTATTACCTTAAGAAATCTAATCATACAATTTTAAACTATACACTAATGATATTTTGAATTCAAAATATGCATTAAAATTTTGATTGTATTAAAATGGATAAGTAACTAGCATGGACACCCGTGCCAAGCACGGGCTAGAATGTCGTTATATTTTATGGAGGGAATATTGTGATGTATCAAGTGTTACTTAAAATTTTAGATGGAGTTTTGGTTGTATCATTATCACTTGTGTGGTTTCTCTTTATCCAAATTGTCGATCTACATCAACGTAGGCTCCCACAGAATGCCCAACGGTGGTATCACATCCGGGTTCGACGTTGTGGGGGATCGAGAGTTGCTCTTGGTGGTGGACTACAGACACAAAGATCCGAACACTTAATGGAGAGATGTTAATGTCTCAAGTGTGAGTTAAAATTCCGTATTGTATGCAAGAGTAGATGTGAGAAACATATAAGTGAAATGACTCATATACATAATGCCTTAAGACTTTGAAAGAAGATAGGATGTGAATCTCACTTCTGTGATTGATCTTAGCTTAATGTGATAATACAATCCATTGTAGGATCCTAGCCTAATGTGATGATTTGTTTCGTTATTTTTTGAGTGTCATTTGTTTAACTTTTCATCTTAAATTTTAGTTTTTGAATGTGATTAGCTTTCATGCACAAAAAAAAAACCTTTGTCATTTCAAATTCCTTCACTTATGGTATTTCATGGGATCTTGCAATGGAAAAATGTATATGTATGATGAGTTGACAAAATACATATTCGTTATACATTTTAAATAGATGTACATATTTTCAATAAATCTAATATTTTGGTAGCATAATTGCCCAGTAATATTCAACTTCTTCAACAAATCCATAAAATCACCAGCAATTCATTATGTTTCCTATGCTCTCACGAATAAAACGCACACTCCTTATTTTTTTTTCTCTTTTCATTTCTATCAAGTTCAAATTCATTTTTAATCTTCTTTTCTTTTATAATTTACTTTATCTCTTCTCATGAAAGAAAGAAACAAACACCCCTCTATGAAACTGCCGTCAACCCACTTTTTTTTACCATGTCATGTCTCTGACCTTATGTGATATCTCACCAGATCACATACATAATAGTCTCACACTTAAGGGAGAGATGTTTATGTTTCATATGTGAGTTAAACTTGTGTGCAATAATATACATTGAGTAACATATAAGCAAGAAGAACAATATACATAATGTCTTAAGATTTTACGCAAAGATGTGATGTCAATCTCACTTGTGGAGTTTCTCATAGTCAAATGTGATGGTCCAACCCATTGTAGACTCCCTCAGAACTCTAAACATTATAGTGATTTAAACTTGTGTGCAATAATATACATTGAGTAACGTATAAGCGAGAAGAACAATATACCTAATGTCTTAAGATTTTACGCGAAGATGTGCTGTCAATATCACTTGTGGAGTTTCTCATAGTCAAATGTGATGGTCCAACCCATTGTAGACTCCCTCAGAACTCTAAACATTAATTTTTTTTTTTTAGTTTTTGAATTTCATTTGTTTAACTTTTTATATCAAGTATAAGTTTTTGGATGTCATTTGCTTTTGTACAATTTTTTTATCCAATCAATATTATATCAAATACCTCCATATTTGGCCTTTCGGTGAACGAACATGCGAATGGAAAAATACAAATGTGTTATGCTGAATTGAAAAAGTACATGATTATTAAACATTTTATAAAGATGTGGCGTTTTTTTAACCGAGTCTATTTTTTGGTGAAATATTTACTCTTAAATTTCCAACACTTTTTAACTGACCCATAAAATTGTCAGTAACTCGCTATATTTCCGATACTTCCATGGACAAAACACACTATTTTTTTCCCTTATCATTTCTTTCATGTTCAAATTTCTTTTCATATTCTAATTTAATTTTATTGTTGCTAAATTTATTTCTCTCGTTTCATGAAAGATGGGAACACAAACTTCCCTCCGCAAAAACACCATTAATCCATTTTTTTAACCATGTTGTGCCTTCGCCTAACCTTATTTGACTATCAACAAATTACAGACGCATTGAGTCTCACACTTTAGAGATATATGTTCATGTGTAAATTGTGACTTAAAGTTCCACATTATTGGATGCCAAAGTAGACGTTGAGAAACATATAAGTAAGATGACCAATACAGCTAATGCCTTAAGGTTTTGGATAATGATGTGATGTCAATCACAATTGTGTGGTTTCAATTAGCCTAATGTGATAGTCCAACCTACTGTAGACACCCTTAGAACTCTCAACATTACGATAAACGGTTTCGTTAGTTTTGGGATGCCAATTATTTAATTTTTATATCAAATTTATGTTTTTGGGTGTTGTTCACTTTCATGCAATATTTTTTAATCAATCTCTAAGATATTAAATTCCTTATCCTTTGATCTTTGGTGGAATTTAACCATAGATAAACACTTAAGTGTTATGCTGAGTTAACAAAATATGTGCTTAGTAAATTCTTTATATGTTGTTGCGTTTTTTTACTCGAATCTAACTTTTTGGTAAATTAGTTTTTTTAACGCAATCTAACTTTTTGGTAAATTAATTACACAAAAACTTCAACTCCTTCAACAATTTCATAAAATCACTTGCAACTTACTTCGTTCTTTATAACCTCATGGACAAAATACACAATTCTTATTTTTTTTAACCGGTATCAGTTCTCTCAATCTCAAATTTATTTTTCATCTTCTAATTTCTTTGATATCTTCTCATGAAATAAAGGAACAAAAACACACTTTTAGTAAATTACCATTAATCTACCTTTTTGATCATGTTGTACATCAGTTTGACCTTATTTGGCTATGTCACGTAATTACGGACACAGAGAATGTCACACTTGAGGGAGATATGTTATCGTGTAAAATAAGAGTTAAAGTTCTACAATGAAAGGAATAGTAGATATTGAATAAGATATAAGTGAGATGACTCACAAACGTGTGCCTAAATAATTTGGGAGAAATTGTGGTGTCGATATCATTTGTCTAGTTTCTTTTAGCCTAATGCAAAGATACAACCCAATGTAGGTTACACTTGCAGTCCCGAAATTATGATGATTTGTTTTGTTAGCTTTTGAATGTCATTTGTTTAATTTTTTTATGTTAAATATTATATTTTGGAAGTCGTTCGCTTTCATGCAATTTTTATTTGTCAAGGCGATAACTTTTTTTTATTTAACCTCTATTATTTTAAGTTCCTTCACCTTTAGTCTTTAGTGGGATATGACGGAAAAACGTTTATGTGTTATGCTGAGTTGAAAAATTCATGTTTATTGTACATTTTAAATTGATGTGTGTCGCGTCATTTTTCGGAGATCAAAGCTATTTGGTTAGCGTTTGACTCACTTTTTATTTCACGACTTTGAAAAAATTTATTTAAATTGGGGGGTCCGGGGGTTGGTTATATTTAGGGAAGGTATTAGCACCCTAAATATTCGTAGTACTCTACGAGAACCTTTTGGTTTTATTTAACGTTTTGTGCTATAAACTTGCTTGCTTTTTTTTAAAAAAATGAAACTTTGAAATGATTAAAAAAAGAAGACCTAATTATCTACATTTTATTGATTTGGAAGGACGAGTGTCCTCTGCCTACGTACCCGTGAGGGATCAAAACCTCGTAGTTCGGGGTTAAGAAAATGACGTTTGATTTGTTTTGGTGTTTTTTATTAATTTTGAAAAAAGGTTTTAAAATAAAAGCAAAGTGGCAAATGAGTATTTGTTTGTATTTTTTATATTGAAAGAAAGATGACTCAAAGTATGATTAAAATTGATTTGATATTTGATTAAGAAAGAAAGTAAAAAGAACGATCACTTGATTGAAAATCAAGGTTTATTATGAAAATATTTTTGTGATTTTTGTTATTTGAATGTTTTTGTTGTTTTGGAATAATAAATGAAAATTAAACTAACGGAGCAATAAAAATAAAAGCGCGTGGATTTTTGTAGTGACGTTAGGTCACCACAAAATCCCTAATCTAATTTTTTTTGTATTTTTTTGATATATATATATAAAGCGGTAAAGAAATAAAAGACACACACACACACACACACACTTTTCTCATTTATATTTACATTGGACCTAAATACATTCTAATTGCTGGAAAATAAATGACAATAATTAAAATGCTAAATAAAAATAAAAATAAAATGCTAAAAAGAAATAAAATGCAAGAAAATAAAAGAAAGGGACAACCGAAGTGACAAAAATTACCGAAGGGACAAAATTCCGAAGGGACTTATTCCGAAGGGACAGAAAAAAGAGGGAGAAGAAAAGAATAGCTCGTCAACACAAGCTAAATGAGGGAGAAGAGAGAAAAGTTCTTTGACAACTCAAGAGAACTTTTTGGTGTGTGAAATTGTGAAGGATGAGAGCGCTATTTATAGGTTCTAAGGTTGATGAAAAATGGAAAATTGGTTTAATGCACTTTGATGGGGATTTGAATGAGATTGATGGTTTTGGAATGTGATTTGAATGATTTTTCAAATGAGAGAGTTAACATGTAAAAATGGCATGATTGGTGGCACACTTGAGAAAGAAAAAAAATAGGACCTTGACACTATATTTTTTGACAATTTTTGGACTCATTAAAAAAAGTTAATAAAAACTTAAAGAAGTAATTAAACAAAAAAAAACAAAAAAAAAAAAAAGATATAAAAATCAAGACTGAATAAAAATGAAAGATAAAAATAAAAACTAAAAGTTTAAAAAAAATGACCAATAAATTAAAAAAGTGAGAAGAGGTATTGATGATGAAACGCGTTCCTGATGAAAAATGGGAAGAAAGTTTTGACTCTGCACTGATTATGGCATGGCTTGGAGGAAAAATATTTTGGACCCCTGGACACTTAATTTTGGACTCATTGACACTTTGGCTTTTTTTACTTGGACAATAAAATAAAAGTGACTAAAATAAAATATGAAAAATGACTAATTAAAAGCTAAAATAAAAACTGGAAATAAAAACTAAAATTATAAAATTAAATAAAAGATGGAAATTAAAGAGTAAATAACAAATAATAAAAAAATAAAGAAAACTAAAATTATAAAAATATAAAGAGCGAAGAGGGCCCGACTCGGAACCAAACATGAGATATTTTAAGATACATTTTTGCTGAAATTTCCTTTGAAAAGTCAAAGACTATTCAGGGTCAGACAATGTATGAATGTAGGATGTTAGGTCAAAAATTGGGGTATGACAGATGCCCCTATTTAAGTTTTCTTCGTTCGGAGATTTGAAGATGAAATCTTTGAGTTGACGGGACGAAGAGACTTAAATACAAAAGTACACCAATTTTTGACCTAAGATGTTGTGAAATGCTCATGATGCAATTATGAATGCAGGACGACAAAGGTGATTTGACTGGGACGAGAAACAAACAACGGGATACCCAATTTGTTAAAGAAAGGGATACGACTCCGCTGGAGAATTGCAGTTTCACTGGGGAAGAGATTGTCTACTACCGTATCGGTTTGGAATGATAGCTTAATGAAAACAAAACATTGTTAGCGACATCACTTGAACAGCTAAGCTGGGGATGACACTGGAGAAAATAAAATGTGATTTCAAACTGTTCATTGGTTGGAACTGACCATGACGAAAGGTAAACTCAAGCGGTCCGTTGTTTAGGACTGGCAGCTTAAAACAAGACAAAAGGTAAACTCAAGCGGTCCGTTGTTTAGGACTAGCAGCTTGAAACAAGACAAAAGGTAAACTCAAGTAGTCCGTTGTTTAGGACTGACAGCCTGAAACAAGACAAAATGTAGACACAAGCGGTCCGTTGTTTTGGACTAGCAGCTTGAAACAAGACAAAAAAAGGTAAACCCAAGCGGTCCGTTGTTTAGGACTGGCAGCTTGGAACAAGACAAAAAGGAAACTCAAGCGGTCCGTTGTTTAGGACTAGCAGCCTGAAACAAGACAAAAGGAAACTCAAGCGGTCCGTTGTTTAGCACTGGCAGCTTGAACAAAATGAACCTCAAGCGGTCCGTTGTTTAGGACTGGCAGCTTGAAACAGGATAAAAAGGAAACTCAAGCGGTCCGTTGTTTAGGACTAGCAGCCTGAAATAAGACAAAAAGGAAACTCAAGCGGTCCGTTGTTTAGGACTGGCAGCCTGAAACAAGACAAAATGTAGACACAAGCGGTCCATTGTTTTGGACTAGCAGCTTGAAACAAGAAAAAAAAGGCAAACTCAAGCGGTCCGTTGTTTAGGACTGGCAGCTTGAAACAAGATAAAAAGGTAAACTCAAGCGGTCCGTTGTTTAGGACTGGCAGCTTGAAGCAAAAAGTAGACTCAAGCGGTCCGTTGTTTAGGACTGGCAGCTTGAAACAAGGCAAAAAGTAGACTCAAGCGGTCCGTTGTTTAGGACTGGCAGCTTGAAACAAGATAAACTCAAGCGGTCCGTTGTTTAGGACTCGCAGCTTGAAATAAGAAGTAGACTCAAGCGGTCCGTTGTTTAGGACTGGCAGCTTGAAACAAGGCAAAAAGTAGACTCAAGCGGTCCGTTGTTTGGGACTGGCAGCTTGAAACAATTGAAGACTGAAATGAAAGGATACGACCAAACACTGGGTGACTGATGCAACCACGTATGAATTGATATTGTGTATATATTGTGTATGCATGAATGTATGAATATGTGAAAGTATTAATGTATGAATGTATGATTGTATGAATGTATGGATGTAGCTCGTACGACTGTATAAATTGGATATGACATGCGACTCGATGAAACGAGACAAGATAAGTAGGATGGGAGGCGGACTGACATCGCAGTACAAACACTCGGCAAACTTCCTTGGAGATGATATTATTGTGAACAAATCGAGCCGTTGGCGGTGTAAAACCTGGCACAAGGTAGCAGCTGATGCTCCTGGGGATAAAGCCCATTGTTGACCAAGAGTCTGGAAGAAGTCGCCATTTGTAAATCGACGCAGAGTGTTCTTCCACTGGTATGCTTCAGCAGTCATGTTTTTTTTTTTTTTTTTGAAAATCCCTAACTTTTGCCTGGACCGCCCTTTCGGGTTTTCAGTCCACCGGGACGCTCTCTATTGCCTAAGTCGCCTTTTCAGGTTTTCAACTTAGCGAGCTTTTAATTTTTTTTGTATTTCTTTTTTGAATTTCTGGATTATGACTGCGTCCTGCTCAAAGCAGAGGTCCTCTCCATAGTGCTTAGCTATGTTTCTCTTCCGGAGTGTAACCGTTCTCGAGGCGGATGCGGATGTACGCTTCAACTACTCACGAGTTCAAAGAGGATGTGTTTGTTGTTCACACTTTTCAAAAGATGTAAAACAGGTTTTGTATTGTGAAAATTTTTGCTTCAAGTATTGCCATCAAAAATAGAAGAAATTTTGCAAATAGAATAAATGAGAGTTCCAAATAAATGGGCACAGGCTCAAGTTTGATGAATTGAGTGGTGGCCTGCCAATGGCGTGGCCCCATGGATCTTTGAAAAATTTGGAAAATGGTAAATATATGGGTAGGTACATTGAACACAATAACAATTATTCTCCCTAACAACTTTGAATGCCCCTGTTTCGAGTCTTTGATCTGCAGTGCTCCGAATCAGAGGTCTTTTGATAGCTGGATGCCCCAAGTGGATCTTGCATGTCCGTATGCGACCTTGAATTGCCCCTACTCCGAGTCTTGGATTTGTAGATGCTTAAATTAGAGGTTCTTTGATAGCAGGTGTGCCCCAAGTGGATCGTGCCTGACTGGATGCAGTTACTTTGTCATGATCCTTAATTTTTGCATAGATCGCCCTTTTGGGGTTTCAATCTATCAGGATAATCATTTTTGTTCATGTCTCTAATTTTTGCCTGGACCTCCCTTTCGGGTTTTCAGTCCACCGAGACGCTCATTTTTGCCTAAGCCGCCTTTTTAGGTTTGCGACTTATCGAGCTTTTATTTTTGACAGAGTATTTCTTGACTGCACCAGCATTCATAGGACGTGTGAGTTTGTCACCATCCATAGTTGTAAAAGTCATTGCACACGAGCCTTCAAAGTTAGGCGTCCACTTGCCCCTGGAATCTGGTTGAAAAGTAGTACAAAGTTCCCTTCTTGAAATTCATGGGGACGAACCTTTTTGTTAGAAGCTTGTTTTAAACCTCTTTTGATATATTTGTACAAGGTCGTCATACGTTTAAATTCGACGAAGCTTGGACTTTAGCAGAACTCCTATTGACGGGACTTCGACTTCCACGAGAAGCACGACCTCCATGTCGTATATTGGGGAAGGAGGGGGGTTGCCCCTGTTGAAATGTGTACTGGAGTATGATACTCATGAAGTGTAGACGATAACATCTCGGGCCAATCTTTGTAAGCGACTGCCATCTTCTGGACAATCTTCTTGATTTTTGTTTGCAACTTCAACGGCTAAGATGCCCCAGTGTGCGAGAGATTTCATCAGGAGCTTCGGATACAAGGAACTCAAAGTTGGAAGATAGTATAAGGTTAATGTGTTCAACGGGTTTATTAATGCATGATTTGATTATTGATTTTGACAAGTAAGTATAAGTTATGATTATGCAGATATTTGAAGATGATTATTTTTTGGGTTTTTTTGTATTACCATTTTTCTAGAAAAAGCACAAAATAAAAACAAAGCCGGGATCAAAACGACTTTTTTATCAGTGATGGAAATACTTAAAGCAAAAAGCCCTACACAAGTTCACTTTCATCTCGGGCGGGACGAAAAGATTTTTGAAAAGCAGCAAACAACAAACAAACGCATTATTTGAACAGATGAGTAGTAGAAGGAACATCAAAAGCGACCTAATTGCGGCTATCCACTCCATGTGTCACAATACTAGGTAATATAATTCTGCAGTGGATTAACTTGTACGTCCGAATTTAATCTTCAAGAAGCAAGATATTGGCTTCAATCAGCTTCTGGACTTTAATCTTCAAAGAGAAACAATGCTCGATGTCATGGCCGGGTGCTCCTTAATGAAAGGCACATGAGAGGTCAGGTTGATACCAAACCGGCAACCTGTTAGGAACCCGAGGGGGCTTTCTAGTTTGGACAAGATTCTTCATGAGCAAGATGGGAAGCAGCTCCGCATATGTCATTGGGATTGGGTCAAACTGCATCCTTGGAGCCTGTTGTTGAGGCTGCTGTTGACGTTGGCGTTCGGACCCTTGCTGGAACTGATTCCGCAAAGCTACCAGTGAAACCACCAGGATGTTCAGTCTCTCTGATTCGGCCTGGGGTGTTCTGATTTCTTGTTCAGACTGATACGTTCACTCTTTTGTTTGCACGAGTGTTGTAGGTGCGAGTTGGCCTTGGACGAGGACAGTCGGACCACTTTTGAGACAAATTGACCTTTTATGGAAAAGAAATCTTGTGAGACTCGGAATCGAGACTATGAAATGCAAAATGATGCATGATGCTTATGCAAAAATAGACACTTTTTTTTCCGAAGGACTTATAAAAGCAAATTTGTAAACATCATAAATGAAAAATTCATTGACTAATTAAAGTACTATAAGATAACTCCCTTTTAACAAAACTGAGCCAAGGGATAGACTCCAAAGTACATCACAAAAAGTTAGGAAATAACATAAAGTGGTGAATCAACTAGGAAACTCTTGAGCTCTTGTAGTAGACTATTCCTCGAAATCTGGGTGCACCCCTGCGAAGAAATCCATGCACTCCTTCTTGCTGATAAATTGTGCAAGCCTCACACTTTGAGCTTGGATCTGAGCGTTTTTCTCGATCAATTGTCGCTCTTTGTTGAGGAGCTCATGCTTAAGCTGCCCTACTTCAAACATAGCTTCCTCGTACTTCCTTTTCCAAGTGGTACACACACGGTTTAAGTTAGCCATTTTCTCTTGGTACTTTTCTTGGGTACTAAGGGGTAGGGGTAAAGGTATTGTTGGAGTGGTTGAGGACAAGTACCTCGGTATAGGGTAAGGCATCATATACTCAGCAGCTCTATCGATAACCCATTAGGTATAGGTTTCATAAGTGAGGTCTGACTTATCCCCCAATTGATTGCTGTTTTTTCTGCGGATGGTACGCCAAGCTTTCATGAACTGGTCTCTCATACCCTTGCTATCGGTGAGGTTGAGATAGAATGTGCCCTCTAGTGCAATGTTGCAAGGCTTTTCTTTCATAGGATACCCGAACTGGCGTCTAGCTAGGATAGGGTTGTAGCTGATTCCCCCATGAATACCGAGGAGAGGCACATTACCGAAGTCTCCACATGAGTCAATGATGGTTCCGGTATCGTAAGCTGGGTTGTACCAAACTACATCGGCTGGAGCAAGGGACATGATTTTCTCTGAGTATATAGCTTTGTCTTTGGAGAGGTAGAATTGGGGTAGGTGTGAGATGTACCACCTATAGAGTAAAGGTGCACAACAAAGGATGGTTCCGCCCTGCTTATCGGTTCTATGGTGGATGGAGTGGTAAGTATCAGCAAGGAGAGTTGGGACAGGGTTTTTGGTGAGGAAAATTTGGATGGCATTAGCATCGACGAAACCATTAACGTTGGGGAAAAGCACAAGGCCATAGATGAGCAAGGCCAGGATGGACTCGAAAGCAAGGGTATTCTTTGATGCAGCAAAAATGTTGGCTTTACTGATTAGGAATTTGGAAGTTAGCCCCTGGATTTTCTCTTTCCCTTTGGTAGTGAGGTTATCAGTTATGTCGGATATCTTGAGGTGAAGGGCTTTTGCAATATCGGATGCTGTAGGGGGCCCCTCGAGACCACTGAAAGGTATTCTGTCAAGTACTGGTAAGCCGACCAAGTAGGAATACTCTTCAAGGGTGGGGACAAGCTGGTAGTCCGGGAAGGTGAAGCAGTGGAGACGAGGATCGTAGAATTGGACCAGAGTCTTGAGGATCCCTTCGTCGAACTTTGTGTTGAGGATCTTGAGCAACTTCCCATGATGAGCCTGAAAACCAGCTGGATTAGTGATGACATCTCCTAAACTCCTCAAGCTCCCCAGATCTTGGCTTTGGAAGCTATACTTCTTAATACTCCTAGTAGTCATATCTACAATGTTTACAACAAAAACTTGTTTAAGTCCTTCGATATATTTATGAATGGAAAAGAATATTTATGAATGAATGCATGTATGCATGTTTATGCTCAAAGTACATAGAATACATGGTGGTGAGGTTAAGTCCACATGTTGGGGTCAAGGGTAACAACGCCATTTGGTAAGGACTATGGTTTTGAATTGCACTCGTAACAAAGGTTCTACCGAGTTCCCAAATTACAACTACCCTTATGAACATATCGGTGCGTAGGACTGCTCCTAGTCCAATAATATTCGTAAGGAAGTCTAGTTTGAGTGTAGTATCGCGTGACGACCAAAGTCAAGACTGCTCTTGGTTTAGCCACCGCACTACGTCCTAAAAGAGGCCAAGATGGGTTAAGGGTGATCTAAAGGTCCTCAACGTTTGAAGGATTTCAAAAATAATAATGCCAATCACGACTGCTCATGGTGACATAGTACTACTCTTGAAACCCACGTTGAGTGGAGTTATATCACATGCGCACATATCGCAGGACCGCTCCTGGTATGGCACTATGATCGTACCCCGTCCTATCTTATTTTTCACTCAAGCCCGGGTGTAGGACTTATGATCTCACCACTCACGTTTTAAGAAAGGAGAAAGAAGAAGGGAGAACAAATATACACGTAATTTCCATCTTTTATTTTTTGGATTTTTTTTTTTTTAAGCAAGTTATAGCACAAAAATTAAATAAGACCAAGTTAGGCTCAACCCTCTTAGGGGGATTCCCCAGTGAAGTCGCCATTTCTGTCGCGTCATTTTTCGGAGATCAAAGCTATTTGGTTAGCGTTTGACTCACTTTTTATTTCACGACTTTGAAAAAATTTATTTAAATTGGGGGGTCCGGGGGTTGGTTATATTTAGGGAAGGTATTAGCACCCTAAATATTCGTAGTACTCTACGAGAACCTTTTGGTTTTATTTAACGTTTTGTGCTATAAACTTGCTTGCTTTTTTTTAAAAAAATGAAACTTTGAAATGATTAAAAAAAGAAGACCTAATTATCTACATTTTATTGATTTGGAAGGACGAGTGTCCTCTGCCTACGTACCCGTGAGGGATCAAAACCTCGTAGTTCGGGGTTAAGAAAATGACGTTTGATTTGTTTTGGTGTTTTTTATTAATTTTGAAAAAAGGTTTTAAAATAAAAGCAAAGTGGCAAATGAGTATTTGTTTGTATTTTTTATATTGAAAGAAAGATGACTCAAAGTATGACTAAAATTGATTTGATATTTGATTAAGAAAGAAAGTAAAAAGAACGATCACTTGATTGAAAATCAAGGTTTATTATGAAAATATTTTTGTGATTTTTGTTATTTGAATGTTTTTGTTGTTTTGGAATAATAAATGAAAATTAAACTAACGGAGCAATAAAAATAAAAGCGCGTGGATTTTTGTAGTGACGTTAGGTCACCACAAAATCCCTAATCTAATTTTTTTTGTATTTTTTTGATATATATATATAAAGCGGTAAAGAAATAAAAGACACACACACACACACACACACTTTTCTCATTTATATTTACATTGGACCTAAATACATTCTAATTGCTGGAAAATAAATGACAATAATTAAAATGCTAAATAAAAATAAAAATAAAATGCTAAAAAGAAATAAAATGCAAGAAAATAAAAGAAAGGGACAACCGAAGTGACAAAAATTACCGAAGGGACAAAATTCCGAAGGGACTTATTCCGAAGGGACAGAAAAAAGAGGGAGAAGAAAAGAATAGCTCGTCAACACAAGCTAAATGAGGGAGAAGAGAGAAAAGTTCTTTGACAACTCAAGAGAACTTTTTGGTGTGTGAAATTGTGAAGGATGAGAGCGCTATTTATAGGTTCTAAGGTTGATGAAAAATGGAAAATTGGTTTAATGCACTTTGATGGGGATTTGAATGAGATTGATGGTTTTGGAATGTGATTTGAATGATTTTTCAAATGAGAGAGTTAACATGTAAAAATGGCATGATTGGTGGCACACTTGAGAAAGAAAAAAAATAGGACCTTGACACTATATTTTTTGACAATTTTTGGACTCATTAAAAAAAGTTAATAAAAACTTAAAGAAGTAATTAAACAAAAAAAAACAAAAAAAAAAAAAAATATAAAAATCAAGACTGAATAAAAATGAAAGATAAAAATAAAAACTAAAAGTTTAAAAAAAATGACCAATAAATTAAAAAAGTGAGAAGAGGTATTGATGATGAAACGCGTTCCTGATGAAAAATGGGAAGAAAGTTTTGACTCTGCACTGATTATGGCATGGCTTGGAGGAAAAATATTTTGGACCCCTGGACACTTAATTTTGGACTCATTGACACTTTGGCTTTTTTTACTTGGACAATAAAATAAAAGTGACTAAAATAAAATATGAAAAATGACTAATTAAAAGCTAAAATAAAAACTGGAAATAAAAACTAAAATTATAAAATTAAATAAAAGATGGAAATTAAAGAGTAAATAACAAATAATAAAAAAATAAAGAAAACTAAAATTATAAAAATATAAAGAGCGAAGAGGGCCCGACTCGGAACCAAACATGAGATATTTTAAGATACATTTTTGCTGAAATTTCCTTTGAAAAGTCAAAGACTATTCAGGGTCAGACAATGTATGAATGTAGGATGTTAGGTCAAAAATTGGGGTATGACAATGTGACATTTTTAATGAGTCTAATATTTTCGGTAGAATAATTACTCAGTAATATCCAACTCCTTCAACAAACTCATAAAACTACCCACAACTCACTCGTTTTCCTTGTCATTTCTTTCTAGTTCGAATAATTTTTCTAATTTAATTTCTCTCTTCTCATAAAATAAATGAGAAAAAAAAAACACATCTCTATGAAACCACCACCATGCCACCTTTTTTACCATGTTGTGCCTCTGGCCTTATTTGACTATTTCATCATATCATAGACATAGAGAGTCTCACATTTAAGGGAGAAATGCTAATTTGTCATGTGTGAGTAAAAATTCTATATTGCCAGCAAGATTTGATATTTATGAACATATAAATGAGATGAGTAATATACATATTGTCTTAAGGTTTTGGATGAAGATGTGGGGTTTCTCATTTTGAAACACAATACCTTGGTATATGTTCCTCATCAATATTATTGGACATCCAACTTTAAATCTTAATTTGTGGTTTGAAATATGCAATTGTTAATATCATTCAAGAACTCAATTGAATACCATTTGCTTTGTAGCTTTTTATTTTGGTCAGCTTGACAAACCAAATCAAAGCTAATATTTTCCTTCTCGTTTTCTGGAAACAACGATAGAATAATATTGTTAAAGTGCTCAAATGGGTCCAAAGTTTGAGCAAGTATCCCTCGCTCTTGATTTTTTTGGAGATCTATATATTTTCCAAATTATTTGGATAAACAAAGTCAATAAGGGAACACAATGAATAAGTTTGATCTAACCCACTTGTTTTGGCCTGGGACTACTTTTAAGGTCTCGTGTTTGATTCTCTATGCTGCCTTCATATCAATTTTAAGGTCTTTTATTTTCTTTTCAAATCCATGTATCAATGCTTCATTGATTTTCAATGGAATATTGAAGGATGAACCGGTTGTACGAACACCTGGAATTAACATGTAAGCTATGACCCTAGGAAAAAATGGTCAAATTGATAATAGATTAGAGCCTCGTAAGTATGTGGATAGCAGTTCAATTTTTGCCTTATGTGTATGGAAAATATTCGGCTGAGATGAGAGAACTCGTCTTATGTATCCCACAGGTTTTCCAACTAAGATTAGTGACTGCTAAGCGGTGATGTAAGCTTTATACCAATTTCATGATAACTCAAAAAAATATCAAATATAAAATTAGTTACCAAACTTAATTGATACATTTAATTAGTATATCTAATAAACATTAAAAATCAATATTTATTATTATTAATAATATAATAATAATAATAACAATAATATTTAAAAATTGATAATTTCAGCAAGCATTTATTTTTTATTATTTTCGACCAAAAATTTTCATCAATAAGTTAATCGATTGTTAGAGCATCCACAATGGACCTCTCCTTTTGGTTGCTTAAATGAGTCTCTATGTACATGTCACTTGCTCTTATAATTAATACTTAATAAGATTTAATCTTTCAAACTCTAGGAGTATATATGTTACCAGAATAACTCAAGGACTTTCTCTTAGTTCGTTCCTTTTATTTTTCTTTTGGTTTTCTTTACTTTTTTTTTTCTTGTTATTTACTTTTTTCTTGGTTTGGTGTTTGCCCCTCAGCTTTTTGCTTAGCTTTATTGAGAAGGTTTTGGTCCATCCCCCAACTCCTTTTGTTCTTGTTTCCTTTTATTTATGCATTTATAAAGTGATGCAGCTGGTTCATAATTGAACCCCATTTAACTAAAAAAATAAAAAATCTCTCAAATTCAACACTTCAAAAAATATTAAATGGGTCTTAGTAATAAATAATTGTTGTGCATTTTATATTAAATGTGTAGTTTTTTAATAAATAATAGTTGTTTTCAATAAGAAGTTATTACTTTCAGTTGCTTTAACATGTGCAATATTGCATCTAAAAACCCATAGGTCTAGCCACTGTATATGTTCTACACCTAATTTTCTAGTTCTATCTAGTGGAGGTTCGGTTTAAAATTAACATAAAAAAATAAAAATACACATTTGTTGGCTAGTGCCCCTTTTAAAATAGATATATTTTGATTAATGTGTATATACACTCTTTACAACTTTGTTTGTATGAGAGGTAGTACAATACTTATATTATTGAGTAAACGTGTTTTATTCAAAATATTGATTGTTATAATGATTTTTTTAAATTACCATTTACATGCTCTTCAAAGTCAAATGAGGTTTGGGTTTCATCATTTTTTAAAAGTGAAAACAAACCAAACTTAATCGATGGTGTACGGTTTGGTTCGACCAAAACTGCATTTAAATAAAAGAGGAATTCCCTCAAAAAAAATAAAAGAGGAATTTTTTTTTCTTCAAATGTTTGTATTTATTTAATACTGAAAATAAAATATATGAAATTCCGTGAGAACACATAATTCAGAAATAAAGTTGCAATAAAAATTTAGATTTTTTTTAGCAAAATTCAGAAATAATCATAGTAATAAAATTCAGAAAGAGAATATGCTTCTTTCTTTTATTACTCTCTCTCACTGCGACTTAACTAACCCTCCGTTCATTGCTTTTTCTTATCTATCTCTATATTTTCACCACTAACATATCAATAATCTTTCACCCAAAATTAACTTCATTTCTTTATAACTTTTAATGTAAATTAAAATTAAATTTAAATATTTATTATTAATTTTATGCTTTTGGAATTTAAAATTTAATTATATATGCCCATTTTTATTACCTTAAGAAATCTAATCATACAATTTTAAACTATACACTAATGATATTTTGAATTCAAAATATGCATTAAAATTTTGATTGTATTAAAATGGATAAGTAATACCTTTCTTATCCTCAGAAAAATTTATTGATAAAAAAAAAAGTATAGATTTTAAAATAAGAGACAAATTTATTGATAAAAAAAAAGTATAGATTTTAAAATAAGAGACAAGAGGGTAATGAAATTTAGATATCTTTTAGATGATGTGAAAGTAATTTAATCTTTATTATAGGTGTTAATAGCACCAACAATTCAGAACAATTATTATTTATTTTTTTACCAAAAAGATAGAGTATAAATTTAGTCAAAAAGAAGAAGTTAAAATATTTGAAACTAAAAATATGGATTAACATTTGTCTATGAATTTTTACGGTGTCATGATATTTTTGTAATATATATTAGCGTTTAGACAGATACCGACTGTCTACTCTTTTTATTACGGTAATCCGTATAAATTATGAATGCTAGTTTTTTTATGAAATTTTGATTAAAATTAATTTGATTTTCATTAAAATTATATGTATAGATAATGGATATGTTGTGTATTTTCATATTGTTACAAACTATACTTATATTTTTCAATGATACCAACAATATAACAAATATGATATAAATTTTTATCTCTTTGAATGACACCAACAAAATAACATTCTAATTGTCAAATTTATTTAAGTGAACTGCCTCAAAATGGTCTACTTTCTTTATACTTTATACATAATATAGATCATCTAAACTTTCCTTTTGATAATTTATGTTCTATCATTTTAGAATTTAATTTCTTTTACAAAAAATTTGTTAAAGGCAAACTTGTACAGAGAAGCATACGACCAAAATATTTAGTTATTTTTGAAATTCCTTTTATCTCGTGTGTTTTTTTACCAGCGACAGCAAATTCTCTCCAAAAAAACAAACTGTAAAGGCAAATTTGATTGAAAAACCATTTCAAAGACTTTTTTTTTAAGTAATTTTGAAAGATAGAAATGTGAACATTGGGTTCAAATGATTGCTTTTATTTTTTAATTAATAATGAAAACTGCTGAACAGTAATTTTTTTTTTTACAAGAAAAATTAAGATTAAGGGATGGTGATGCAATCTAAGACATGAAACATCTAGGATTAAAAAATTACTGAGAAATGAAATAAATTTACAATTATTTCTCTCTAAAGGCATAAAATGAGCTTGATGCTTGATAGCACAGGATGTACAACAAATTTACATCAACCAAAACAAATTAAAAATAATATATTTTCAATCGGTTTTCAAATTGGGGGGAAGTATGTTGAATTCGACTTTAAGCCATAGATACATAGATATAGATTTATGATAAACTAGTCTTCGTATTTTTAGGGATAAAATAGATTGTATACCACGATCTTGACACATTAATAATATTTTTTTCATTATTGATTTTTTCTTTATTTAGAATTAGATTGTTTAATTCACAAAATCCTAGTGATAATTATTATTTATAGCACATATATACTGGATGTCAATTCTTGTTTTTTATTCAATCCTAGTGATAATTATTATTTATAGCACATATATACTGGATGTCAATTCTTGTTTTTTATTCAAGTGATCTTTCTATGGAAAAAACAGGACTTGTACAAATGCAAAGTTTGAAATATTAAATTGCCAAACTCTTTTATACATATGACCAACATTTGCATACACAAAATCAGTTGCTTAAACGCAATTCTTTAGCTGATCCCCAGCTCCTTGGAAGAAACAACAAGAAAGAGCAAAATCAGCAATGAAGATGCCAACAAGAGAAATCACAACAGCTGAAGTTGTTGATTCTCCAACACCTTTAGCACCTCCCATTGTTGTAACTCCCCAAGCACAGCTCACAATAGATATGATAGCACCAAAAGCCCCCGACTTGATCATTGCACTAATAATGTCCCATGCTCTGAGAGATCGCTGGGCTGAATCCAATATAATGTTAATGCTAATTCCATAAACACCATCGGCGAGTAGGGCACTAGATGCCAACCCTAATGTAAAACACAATAGGGTCAAAAGAGGTAAGGCAATACAAGAAGCAATCACTCTTGGTGTCACCAGATAATCAACAGGGTCTGATCCAAGAACCCTTAATGTGTCAATTTGTTCAGAAACCTGCATAGTTCCTAGTTCTGCTGCAAAAGCACTTCCAATGCGGCCGGCGACAACTATTGCTGTAACCACAGGACTTAGTTCCCTAGAGAAAGCCAGAGCTAAAACACCGCCTACAGATCTATTCAATCCTAACCTAGTGAACTCCCTCACAAATTGTATCGTGAAGGCCATCCCAACAAAGGCAGATGTTAAAAGACATACTCCAACCGACTTTGGACCAACTCTTTCAAGTTGTTGAAGAGTATTCCTCCAATGAACCTTTCCCTTTAAAATCTTCATAATGACCTGCCCTGCTAGGATTAAAACTGACAATCCCCTCCATAGGTACCTTGGCGGTGACCAATTACTGAGAAACATGGGTGATATAACATTAGGAGCATGGTTTGTGTTCATTTCGTCATCCATGGTAGAAGCAGTTGGGTGACCATCATCTGTGTTAGGGAGCACAAACAATCTGTTTGGTTTAATTGAGATGGGAGAGTTATAAATATGAGGCCTCCTATTAAATTCACATTTCGAATCCAATTGAGAGAGATAAGGTGCACGGATTTTCACCAAACTACTCTTCCGATTTGTGCTTAAGTTTCTGCAATATGGTTACAGTCAATTAAATATTGCTAAAGAAAACCAACGTTATAAAACCGAGGTATTAAGGGAGAACAAACCTGCAAGAGAAGCAGAATATATGATGGCTATAAAATGCTGTTTGCATGGTCTGATCCTTGACTTACAGACTCTGTTTGAATTTAAGAGGCAGTCCAATTTAGTACATCAAAGAAATATACAAAGCATGATAGACTGAAAATATCAAATCTCTAAAATCCGTATGTCACAATTTCAAAATCTAGATAAACAAATAAGATAAGATTAAATGAACATATTATAAAAGTATAAAGGAAGTAGTAAGATTACCCTGTGGATCCCGTGTTTAGGTCTGTGGCTGTTTCATGGAATTTTTTTACCTCTGACATGCAGAGACATTAGACAATCTTCCTACATTCTTGAATATTTCATTTCTCTGTTTTGGGCAATAACTAAACTTCCCTCGTTGTAGTACTCTTCACTTGTAATTTTTCTTTTTCTATTGAAAAGGGAGAAAAGGAGGTAGGTAGTAAGACTAGCCTATGTTTTGGTTATACGTCTTGACCTCCTAATCGACTACATATTAAATCACGTTTGTGTCAGTCAGACGTGGTTTGACTACATATTTGTTACGTTAGCTTCCAATCTCATAATTGATTTCATACCCAAACTGATTTTCAAAAAAGGAAAAGCTTTTCACTATAACTGTATGAATAGATGTGACTGGTGTAACAAGTTACCCAAAGGGCACCACAATGAGAGGCGACCAAAACATAGGCTAAAAGCTTGATTATGTAACAAATTACCCAAAGGGCACCACAAGGACAGACTTGATTATGCTTAAGAAATAATGATTACTAATTGTTTAAATTATTTAATAACCTAAAGACAGTTACCTTAGAAGCTAATTGTGTAAATTATGTAATAGCCTTAACAATGTTGATTTTACAGCTCAAAGGGTTAAGCAATAACTAATCAGTAATCACAAAAGTAAACCATTAATTAGTTAATAGGAAAAAAAATGCAGTCTACGTCATCTACCTTAATATCTAAATAGCTATTACAGCATTTCAAAGCCAAATAACACAAACACAATTAAAACAAAACCCCTATCGATCAAAAGACACAAACACAAACAGAATTCAAAACAAACAAATAAGTTTTTAATTTAGAATGCAAAACTTTCTCTGTTTTCTACCAACCTGTGTGGGAAGTTGAATCTTTGATCTTGTGACAACACGATTGTTTCCTTCCCCACCTTCCTCCAAAAGCTATAAAAAGAACAAATAAATGATTCAACAGGTTAGTTCGATAAGAGACTGGGTTGAGAAAATGTTATATAAAAGAGTCGATTCAAGGAAAAAACGCAGTAGAACACCAGCCAAATGTATCCACGGTGACTTGCAAGATTCAAGTGTAAATTTCAAGTGATGTTGAAATTAACAAGTGTCTAAGTTGAAGGGTGTGTCGATGTTGAATTGAAGCTATACAATTTTCATCTTTGTTCAAAACTTTTCTTTTGAAAAATGCATCAATTTTCAAGTAATAACACTTAATCGCAGAAATAAAGAAGTCACATTAACTCCAAAATCCGTCGAATGCAAGCATAAAACTACACACGCGATTACCAAGTGCAAAATCTATCAATTACCAAGTTTCCCCCAATTTTTAATTTCTAGGGTTCAAGCTTCCCCAAATTTTAAGCAAGAAACATGTTCCCCTAATTTCCAATTTTGAAGCAAGAAACATAGAATAATCATTAAGTAACATTGAATTGAATTGAATTGAATTGAATAAAATAATAAATCTTTAAGCAAACAAACAAACCTGAAGGGAATCAAGGGATGATGGAACTAGAAGAACTAAGGGATGCGAATGAGAGAGTGAGAAGGGAGAGGCTCCGGTGAGACTGAGAGGCGCCGGCGACACTGAGACTGAGAGAGGTCACCGGTGACGGATGAATCGGTGAAGAAGCAGTTAAAGAGAGAGTGACAGAGAGAACGGAACATACAAGGAGGGAGGAGGTATTTTACTAGTTTCATATATAAAAATTATTTATTTATAAACATAAATAAACTTTTTTTTTTTTAAGAAAACATAAATAAACTTTTGATCTCTTAATTTAATTTCACCAAGGGCGTTTACAGAGCGGATTTAACTCGCGGAATTTCACAAGCCAACGTTTTCAGTTTGTATAGAACATGGACATTGATTTTATTATTTTAAACAATTTTTAAAAATAAGGGAAATGTTAACTTGTGCCCTCAAGGCACAAGTTAATGATTCAAATATAGAAAAAACTTATTGGAATGTGTGCATTGCATTTAATATTTAACTTTTTAATCATTTAAATGCACAAAATTTTATAAGAAATTTCTTCATTTAGGTTTCTTAACATGTGCCCTAAGGGCACAAATTAACACTACCCTAAAAATAAAGTGGAATTGGCAAAACAACTTTTGTGATATAATTCCAGGATTAGTGGAATACAAGTGGTGGTGGTGTGTTAATTAGCCAATGAGATATATTCGAAAATGTTTTGGGATAATATCTTTCGCTATACATAGTATTTATTTTTTTTTTTGATTTTTGAATCGGCAAATATTATTAAACGTCATCCCCGCAAGACGCAGTAAATGAACGAAAGAAAATACAAAAGGTGCCGCATATAGACGGTACACCAAAACCTCCAAAGAACCCCCCCTGAAAATTGACCCACCAAAGCACAACAACACCTATAAGTGACTCCTAAAAAAACACAAGCACTGTAAACATGGTATAGACCACCGCCCATCGTCACTACTCACCCCCAAAGAACACCCTAAAAAACCTTCAAAACCCAACTCCCAAACAAAGCCACATTCGAAAAGCACTAGACCCAAGGGTATGTAGCTACCACAACCTCGCGACCACTGGTCCACCAAAAGAGCATAAACCAAAAGCCTAAAAAACCTAATTAATTCCAAATTAGCAGGGCACCCCTCGCTCCCGGTACACCAGAGGAAACCAAAACAAGTCAAACAGAGATTGCAACTGGACCCCGACTCCCGATCTCGAATCCAAATGAACCGGCCCACCGAAAACCAGCTAACAATATGTAAGACCAACGCATGGCCTGCGAAGTTTAAGCAGCAAACATATCAAAAGGAAAAGACTCAACACAATGGGACACACACCCTCTAACCTCCGCAATCACCTAAACCACCCAAAAAGCACAACCAGAGCTAGTGACGACGAACAAGGACCCGTGTAACAGTGTTTGCATCCAAATGAAATCACCCCAACAAACACCCACCTCCTCAAATAACCATCACCTCCACCACTCTTCACCACCACAACAGTTCACCTTAAAAAAAACCCCACCGCCACTGAATCACCACTGCGCATCACCTCCACGATCACTATATCACTACGCCGCACAACATCCTCACCATGAAACAAGCACCCACACAAACAGAGATCTAGATGAAGATGGAATCCAACAACACAACACGGGCAGCGACGCCGGTTTGAAGTGGACCCACAACCTAGACCATAATAAGGCGGTTGTCTGTGACAAGGAGAAAGCATCGACGCCGTAGCAAAAGAGACCAACGGTGGGTCTGAACAGCGCTTTCCGGACCCAAAACCCTCCTCACACCACATCACCACCACCACACAACGAAAACAGCCTCCCCCAAGGTCGTAACACACCACACACATCCGTCACCAACAGACCTCACTCCAACCGAGCCACCAAACAAAAGCAGTCGGCCCACCATCCTCCGACAGAAACCGGATCGCACATCACCACCACCTTATCACCATCCGACATACCGCATCACCACCACCACTCCACCACACCACTCACGCATCCCTACCACCACCAAAACACGCAAACGACCAAAACACCCAGCACCAACAGCAACCCAACACTCCTTCCTCGGCTGCGCCAACTGAACCGGATCTGGAAAACGAGCTCAGAAAACGGATCAGAAACCAGTTCAAACAAAGTTGTACAAGGTCACAACCTCCGTCCACTAGCTGACCCCAAGATGCCAAAAACGTCGTCGGAAAGCAACAAAAACTGGTGGGTGAGACGAAACAGATCCAGTTACCGCTGCAAGAGATAATGGAAAAGGCACCTAGAACAGGACCCGAATCGAACAAGAAAAATTGGAAACTGATAGCCACCACGGACACAAACAAAGCCACCTAGAGGGGGAGAGCGGTAGTGCGGAGACGCAGTCTCGTCGCACCACCACGGCCCTAGATCTACATCTTATTCGCCGGATTTGGAAATAGGGGAGAAAGCGAAGCAAAGCTTGTAATATCTATTTTACAATTTCGCTATACATAGTATTATCCTTTTACTAATAATTTAGTCATTGGTTTGCACTAATCCATGCATATGAATTTTCAAGTTTGAAATCGTAGATTCATATATAAAAACATTTGTGAGTGATCATAAATTTAAAGAATAAAAGACTAAGAAAATTAAGATATTATGGATCTAAATTTGAAGATTGAAAGTTTAAAAATATATATAAATGAATCAAAAGGACAAGAATACAATAAAAAAGAAGAGATAAAATTAAAAAATAAAAAGACCGTAACACAAAATTTATGTGGAAATCCTCAACAAATAAGAGGGAAAAAAATGCATGCATGTCTTTTGAGAAGTTGTTTGGTTGAAAGTTTCTCTCTTCAACCTCAAAGAACTCGGTTCGAATCCCAGCACTAGAGAAGAGGAAAATAAAAATAACTAGATTAAAAGAGTTTATTTTATTTTAATACAAGAAGAATTTTCACTATGTAAAGAAAGAACATTAACATTCTCACAAATAGAAGATTACTTCTCTCACACTTAAAAATAAGAGGAATGTTATCTAAAGAAGCAAAAATTGACAATTTATTTGACTATTGTAACGGAATTCTACTATAATTTTAATGTATCGAGACTATATTTAATTCTTATGCTAAATATTCTAAACAAATTTAGTATGGACGTTACCGTAGTCTAGCGGCTAGAACTCACACACTTTTTAGATTTTATTTTTCTTATTAATTTTCGCTATCATCACTTTTTTTATAGGATCTTTACCATCAATTTTGACATGGTAGATTGTATGAATAAAAAAAATATATCATATACATGATTTTTATTTAATTATTATCTTATGTAAATTGCATTTTCTAATTCAAACGAAAAATATCGCTAAAATGCTCCTCTCTTATAATGAAATAGTGTTTTCGTGTCCATGTGTTCACCCTTTTTATTTCACTAATGCATATAAATTGCGAACAATAATTTTTATAAAATTTTAATTTCGATTTTAATCAAAATTATAGATATAGATATTTTACACTTTTATATTGTAACAAATTATACTTATTTTTCTTTAAGACATCAACATTATAACAAATATGATATAAATTCGAATCATTTTAAATAACAACAACAATATAACATTCTTAAATCTTTTTTTAAAAAAATCATTCTTATAAGCAAATGGTATAATTGAAAGTGAAAAAGTTAACCGTATTTCCTTTATAGGATACCCATATATAAAAAAAATAAAAATAGACTTTTAACTTTTCAAACGTTTTTAAATTATACTCCCTCCGGTCCTATATATAAGAAAATATTCTTTTTTTAGATACATTGAATAATTAATGTATCTCGTTTACAATGAAGACTAGATACATTGATTATTAAATGTATCTAAAAAAAGAATCTTTTGTTATATATAGGACCGGAGAAATTATAGTTTGTTTGTAGAAGTGGTAAACCACTTGAAACTCACATACAACTACAAGATTCTGAGTTTGAATTCGGATAAAGGCATCCAACTTAACAAAATCATCATCGTTAGTAGAGCCAGACTTTACATACCAGAAAGATATATTTTAAATAAATTCACTTTAAACCTTGAAACTTTTTCTTATAAATGAGAGAAACATCTACAAAAAAATTCTTTGACAATAACATCTACAAAAGTTCTATTATAATTAGAACTAGAGAAAGTATTAAATACAATAATTAATCCAACATCAAGTTTAAAATTAGTCTTTTCATCTACATTTTTTCCAAGTAAAGGACCAACAAGTCAACCAGTGAGCTCTTCCATTAAGCCCTGCAGGGAGAAAATAAAGTAGGTACGTGGCATCTTAGACTATTTTGGAATACAAGTTGTAAGTTATAAGCTACAAGATAATTACCCTTGAGATATATTTCTCAGCATCAGTTCGTTTCAGAAAATGCATTGAATGGCGGGCAAAATTGGGATTCTTATCATCACTAAGTACAATGCCTTCTCTTATGTCTTCAAGGACCCTTACTTGAATGTATGGATCTTTTGGTGGTACCATATCCTATCAAAAGCATATTTCGGGAATAACAATTCATTAGTTTATTGTTAACTTGCAACAACTTCATTCCGCAACAAGGAACTGTGAAATAATAGTGAGCTCGAAGCAGCGTGAAATATCATGGTCAGTACTATGTTTTGTTCAATAGTTAATTATGCCTTTGTGTGTTAAGCAAGTGATTACTGCACTATTGTAAGGAGTTGGGTGCTTATAAATTGACATGTCTCCTCAATGAATGAATTGCTTCTAGGAAATTGACATGTGCCCTCAGTAAAATTGGTCTTATAACTAAATATATAAATAGATAGTATATAGATGATGCAACACTGTTCCCTACCCTCAGATTTCTAACCAGTTATTCAATAACTGAAACCTAAAAGAAACACACGTCCAGGACCTCAAACAACCAAGTCTAGTAGTTTTAAAATGATAAGATACATGCTTCTCAATCTGCAAGACTGTTGTTAATGGATCTCTCTACTCATTGATGTGAATTAAACTGTCCAGTAACAACTGAAGTTGCACCAAAATAAAAATCTACATGATGGTGATGGACCCATTTGTATAACTAGAATCATAAAAGTTTCTGACAAAAATGCTTAACATTCCTAAGTTGAATCAACATCAATCAAATTAATCAACTACATAGAACACAAGGTTGAGATGCAACCACTTGGTTCCTTTAAAAATTATAAGCAGCCAAAGCTAAATTTACCAAGCAATGTTTGATTTGATTGCAGATTAAAGATCATGAAGACATAAATTGATACACGCATTTGTAACATAAGGCAATACCTTTCTCTTATTTGAAGGTACACATGTGCATGTGTGTGAGAGAGAAGGAAAGGAGATGAGGGAGGGAGAGGTTACCACAGTCAGATCAACAAACACTTTTGACATATAAGATTTTAATGCTGAAGAATGCTTTTTGAAATACTCTTCCTCTCTATGATCAAGCTTCTCTTCAATTTCTTTAGGAATCACAGGCCCTATCTTCCATAACAAGTTCCGTATCGTTTCTGCTCGATTATACCTGTATGGATATATGTTCAGAGTCAAAGAACAAAAACATAGGAACTACACAGGAAGGTGGCATTTGAAAGCGATACTTACACATAGGACGTTAGACAACGCTTATTTCGGACTATAGAAAATAGGTGGATGAGGGCTCCGTAGTGGTCAGCAT
Organism: Medicago sativa; assembly: GCF_051527215.1. Taxonomy (NCBI): domain Eukaryota; kingdom Viridiplantae; phylum Streptophyta; class Magnoliopsida; order Fabales; family Fabaceae; genus Medicago; species Medicago sativa. The sequence continues at coordinate 2,450,466 of NC_140751.1, read as the reverse complement.
TTCTAGCAGTTTGGACATCCAAACCTTCTTCCTGCATCTTCCTGTTTACAGAACACGAAACTCATGCCTAAATGGAAAAACATATAACAGTGGAAAGGGATTTCTGAGTAAAATATGCAAAACACTGCAATGCCTTTAATTTAACTTTGCAACCACACAGGAGCACATTCAACAAAACTCATGCCCATGTGAGATATCATACTCCAACAGAAAAAGAAAAAATAAGGGACACACCAGGAAAAAGAGAATAAGGACATTATCTTAACCATTACCTTATCAAGGACTGAAGGTCAAGGTGATGTTGGCTGCATTCTCCAACTACTTGCTCAAACAAGTCTTTCTACAAGATCATTGGAAAAAAGTATCAAGTAAAAGCAAGCACATATTCACAACAACATAAAGATTGGTTAATGAGTTTCTACGAGAGTATGGGAAAAAGGTCCGCGGTAGATAAATATCAAAAGTGACACAAGATAACACGTAGCAATATCATAAATAATTAACGATACCAAGATACCAATGGTATAGTGTGGGAACATCTTAAATTGGTTTTACACAAAAGTACCAAGTTTTCATAAAAAATAAAAATAAAAAATAAAAATCACCAGAAATTAAATGTAAACATAAGGTTTACAATTAAATCAATCATGCAAATCATTTTCCTCAACACAAGCAAGTTCTAACATAAACCAACAATCAAAATATAATGAGTGTCTAACTGAAAAATGAAGATCTGGACTTACATTGAATGGTGTGAGCTGACCCTTTTCTCCACTTGCAAATTCTTTCACAAGTTGGCAAGCTTTTCTCCCAAACATGCTGAGTATCTTAATTGGACTATACACTCAATTACAAATTTTCCCTAAGATTACGAAGATGAGATGAGAACTACACAGCAGATAGCGCTAAAAACTAGTAAACAGAAAAATGGATAAGCGAGCCGTAATTGCAAAAAATGAGGCCAAATGCAAGAAAGGCCTATAAACTAACAAAGGGAGGTTTCAAATTGGCAGGCTATAAAAAGAATCCTACCCCATCTTCCTCCAAAAGCTATAAAAAGAACAAATAAATAATACAACACGTTAGTTCGATAAGAGACTGGGTTGAGAAAATGTTATATAAAATAATATGCAATGCCACATTTTGCCACACTAATATTCACATGAAACTGTACCGAAACCTATTTTTACAAAAACAAAAGGTAACAATATAGAGTTACTCATCAACTAATGGCATCACATTATAGAGTATCCTACCAGCCCCATCATAAGGAGCTATGACAATTCATTCAGAACTGAAAACTATAGGTAACAGAAGCAAGCAATCATGGATACAAAATAGTATGGTGTGGCCATTTTGTGGCTAGAAAAGGCATTATCCCATTCAAGCACAGAGCCGGACAAACAGATTGCACTGCCAATTAAGGAAAAAAGGGTAGTAGAATACTTGCAATCGTGTCATAACCATTTACATCTCTTGTAAGATTTGTGTTACTGTCATTATATTTGTTAAGCAATTCTGTTGAATAATAAAAACAAAGAAAAAACAGGTTGCCAGAATTCAAAGAAACACTTGAATCAAAAAGAATGGGAAAGAGTCGATTCAAGGCAAAAACGCCGTAGAACACCAGCCAAATGTATCCACGGTGACTTGCAAGATTCAAGTGTAAATTTCAAGTGATGTTGAAATTAACAAGTGTCTAAGTTGAAGGGTGTGTCAATGTTGAATTGAAGCTATACAATTTTCATCTTTGTTCAAAACTTTTCTTTTGAAAAAATGCATCAATTTTCTTATGTTTGACCATTGTATCACTCTACAAAATGCACAATTCACACATCAACTACTAATAAAGCAATGAACTTTAAACCCATCAAATTAAAGTAGGAAAATTCACACATCAATTGTAATTTTTAACTCTAGCAAGAATTACTGATAACATCATCAATTACTAGTAATAACCAACCAGTAATAACACTTAATCGCAGAAATGAAGAAGCCACATTAACTCCAAAATCCGTCGAATGCAAGCAAAACCGAACCAACAGTAGAAGCATAAAACTACACACGCGATTACCAAGTGCAAAATCTATCAATTACCAAGTTTCCCCCAATTTTTAATTTCTAGGGTTCAAGCTTCCCCAAATTTTAAGCAAGCAACATGTTCCCCTAATTTCCAATTTTGAAGCAAGCAACATAGAATAATCATTAAGTAACACTGAATTGAATTGAATTGAATCGAATAATAAATCTTTAAGCAAACAAACAAACCTGAAGGGAATCAAGGGATGATGGAACTAGAAGAACTAAGGGACGCGAACGAATGAGAGAGGCTCCGGTGATGGATGAATCGGTGAAGAAGCAGGTAAAGAGCGAGCAACAACATAAGTGAACCAACATCGAGGAGGAGGTATTTTGGTAGTTTCCTATATAAAAAAAAATTATTTATTTATTTTTAAATATAATTAATTACATCAGTGATAGTTGTTTTAATTTCAGATAATAACTAGACTTTGACCCGTGCGATGCACGGGTATTTTTTTGTTTGTTTCAAATTTTTTGACAATATAAACATCAAATTGGATAAATGTATTTTGTATTAGATTTCAATAAATACTACAATTATATTATTGAATAATTCAAATTAAAATCATTTTCAATATCACAAATCAAGTTACATTCAGTCTAAAAAGAGTAGATAAGTAACTATTAAACATTCGAAAATACGATTTGGAATTGAAAGTGTCAATAGTAACCATTACAATTTAAAGCATGAGTGTGTTATTACTTAAAGCCTTAAGTGTCTTATTATTTAAAGCATTGACAACCAAGGAAATTGACACAATCACAATAGGATTTCAAGCATCAACTTTCACCAAACCTGACACAATCACAATCCACAAAATCAAAATGAATAAAATAGCATTTATATCAAAATTAGTTTAGGGATCATACCATTAATAAGTTAGTATGGACGAAATCTGCATCACAGTCACAATTTTTAGGATAAATCGAAGGAAAAAGGGAAGAAATGGATGGAAACCGATGCCTTCTGGGTTGAGATCAAAGGAATAAGGGTTCAGAAACGTTCAATGTTCAATTCCGTAAAGAAAGAAAAATGGATTAATTAGTTTTTTAATGAGGGTGTTTGGTATTGGATATGAGGCAGTGGAATCAAAATTATATCACAAAAACAATTATTGGCTTAGTGGTTGGAGTGCTTACAGGGAACCATAATGTTGTGGGTTCGAATCCTTGCAAAGAGTTTTTTCATAAAGATTTTTTAAACCCTCAAAAAAGGCAGGATTAGGTTAAACAGTGGCGGGATTAGGGTTAATCAGCACTGTTTAACATTTATATATATTAATATTAATATTAATATATTAAGATTTGGTTATTTATTTATTTTTTACAATTTTGCCCTTTTAATCAATTGGCATATAAATTTTTAAATTTTAAGATTCATATGCAAATGTATGTCAAATACCATAACTTTAAGGATTAAAAAACTAAGGGATGTGAATGAGAGAGTGAGAAGGGAGAGGCTCCGGTGAGACTGAGAGGCGCCGGCGACACTGAGACTGAGAGAGGTCACCGGTGACGGATGAATCGGTGAAGAAGCAGTTAAAGAGAGAGTGACAGAGAGAACAGAACATACAAGGAGGGAGGGGGTATTTTAGTAGTTTCATATATAAAAATTATTTATTTATATACATAAATAAACTTTTTTTTTTAAGAAAACATAAATAAACTTTTGATCTCTTAATTTAATTTCACTAAGGACGTTTACAGAGCGGATTTAACTCGCGGAATTTCACAAACCAACGTTTTCAGTTTGTATAGAACATGGACATTGATTTTATTATTTTAAACAGTTATTAAAAATAAAGTGGAATTGGCAAAACAACTTTTGTGATATAATTCCAGGATTAGTGGAATACAAGTGGTGGTGGTGTGTTAATTAGCCAATGAGATATATTCGAAAATGTTTTGGGATAATATCTTTCGCTATACATAGTATTATCCTTTTACTAATAATTTAGTCATTTGGTTTGCACTAATCCATGCATATGAGTTTTCAAGTTTGAAATCGTAGATTCATATATAAAAACATTTGTGAGTGATCATAAATTTAAAGAATAAAAGACTATAAGAAAATTAAGATATTATGGATCTAAATTTGAAGATTGAAAGTTTAAAAATATATATAAATGAATCAAAAGGACAAGAATACAATAAAAAAGAAGAGATAAAAATAAAAAATAAAAAGAACGTAACACAAAATTTATGTGGAAATCCTCAACAAATAAGAGGGAAAAAAAATGCATGCATGTCTTTTGAGAAGTTGTTTGGTTGAAAGTTTCTCTCTTCAACCTCAAAGAACTCGGTTCGAGTCCCAGCGCTAGAGAAGAGAAAAATAAAAATAACTAGATTAAAAGAGTTTATTTTATTTTAATATAAGAAGAATTTTCACTATGTAAAGAAAGAACATTAACATTCTCACAAATAGAAGATTACTTCTCTCACACTTAAAAATGAGATGAATGTTATCTAAAGAAGCAAAAATTGAGAATTTATTTGACTAATGTTTATGGGTTTAAGGACTCCTCCACAAGAGATTTTGCGTATGGGGTAGCTTGCAATAGTTTCAAGTACGTATCCATACCCTAGCTATCTTCAACATACTGGTGAATCCAACAATCTTGCACGAAGACAATGCTGCATGTGTTACTCAAATGAAGGAAGGTTACATCAAAAGTGATAGAACCAAACATATCCCTCCTAAGTTATTCTCATTCACACAAGAACTTGAAAGAAACAAATAAGTGGATATTCAATATATCCGTTCGAGTGATAATACATTTTTTAATACATTTTTTTTAATTAAAAGTGTGTCGAATATAAAATACTTTATTTTTTAATACATTTTTTTTGAGGGATTTATTTTTTAATACATATCTCTAATACGAGTTGACTAAGTTATTGCGGATGCAAAAATAGCTAAAAGAATTAGCACAAAATAGAAAACAGTCAAAAGAATAATGTTTTTATGGAATTATGATTTTACAATAATTCAATTAGATACCAAAAAATAGCGAATAGTTAACAAACTAACTTATAGTGGATGAACGTGTAGTGGACAACTTATATCGATTAAGTTAGTTGATGAATTTGTAGTATTTGATAAAATTAGGGGTTAAATTAATTTTAAAATATGAAATGACATAAAAATAATATATTTAAATAATATTTAATTCTAGCCGCACCTCACCTCACCAAACCTAGCCGCCGCACCAATCTATCACCGCTTTCCACTCTTTTCTCTCATGTAGCTATTATAGATGGTGGTGCGATGAGCGGCTGCTGCCCTCCGCACCACCCCTCTCCCTTATCTCTCGGCAATTTTATGTCGATGGTTTTGGGGAGGTTGTTCTTGTTCGCCGACGTCCTCCACATCGCTGGTGGTTTGGGCTGTCTGTTTTCAACAGCCATCGCTGCTGGTTTGGGTCGTCTGGTTTCAATAATCAAGGTGAGATCTACCATTCTTTCCTGCGGCCACCTCTGCTCCAACACGATCAACCCTCCTCCGGCTTTCTTTGATTCGCCGTCTGCAAGGGTTGTGGTGGGTGTCGATGGTGGTTTCTGTTTGGACGGTTGTTGCATATCTGGTTTCTCTGCAGGTTCGCTTGCTTCACGTTTCAGTTTTGCAAGGATTGGCATGATTTGGTTGTTGCCGTTTTCAAAATCATAAATGGAATAAATAATAATTTATCCTTCAAAATCCAACAATGTAATATCTAAAACTTCGCAGCGGAAATTATTTCAACATCTTAAATGATCTTTGGCACAAGGGCCTCAACATAAAATCTCAAAGCAACTTAGTTCGATAATAATTCATGAAAACTTCTTAAGTAATACGTAAGGAACAGAAAGCAATAACAAATTCCCATCATGTTACGTATCAGAGCATCTAAGACACACTTGTGAGGAGTCCACTCACGACCGCAACTAATCTTGGTTACCTGCAAGTTACTCATACGAAGAGCAACATTTTCAAGCAGAAGGGGTGAGATTTCTCAACCAATAATATTAAGCTCATAAATCATAAATTACATTTAACAATATAAACATCTTATAATTTAACAATTATAATCAAATACATAGACATCATCATTTCATCTTAGCAATATATCATCATATAGCAGTCACAATCATCGTCACATATCATCATACTAAAAGACATCACAAGGTAATTCGTTAAAACATCACAACTTAACAAATTGACTTGACAATGCATCTAGACTCGACTATGCAACTCTTAACATCTTAAACCATCTCGAATCATCATGAAATGCAAATGCATGTGGTACCATTCTAGGGCATAAGCCCTCATCGTCGTTGAGCATAAATATACTCCTAGGGCATAAGCCCTCATCGTCGTTGAGCAAAAGCTCCAGGGCATAAGCCCTCATCGTCGTTGAGCAAAAGTTCCTAGGGCATAAGCCTTCATCGTCGTTGAGCAAAAGCTCCAGGGCATAAGCCCTCATCGTCGTTGAGCAAAAGCTCCAGGGCATAAGCCCTCATCGTCGTTGAGCAAAAGCTCTAGGGTATGAGCCCTCATCTTTAAATGAGTATGCATGGACTCAACATCTTACGTCTTAGAAACTTCATGAACATCTTACAACTCTTTGACTTAGACCGACATTTACATCTTAAATAAGATCAACGGCAACATATGCAGCACTTATAAAGTCATTTCATATCAGCATCACAACATAACAATATCAAATGATAATAATAGCATCTTAAGCATCACATCAACATAAGCATCATAAATAACACATATAGTGCATCAATAACAATCACACATCACTAATATTCTTAGTCATCTTATAACAACTTCGCAGATCATCATTAATATTATATTCAAACATCAACAATTCATCATATAACATCGTACTCAAACATAAACAATTCATCATATATCATCGTATTCAAGTATCAACAATTCATCATGCATCTTTGTAAGAACATAAATAATCATGCACAACATATTTTCATGTCAAACCAAGGCTACTGGAAAGATATCACAATTATCAACAACTTTAATATTTACAACAAAGATCAATTCAAAACAGAAACATATGAACAAAACGCAAAAACATGAAACAGAGAATGCTGTCACTGTGCAATTTCGCTAAGACCTCCTTGTAGTATTTTCATCATAACTCAAAGACCAAACATCATTTTCATGTCAAACTAAAGCCACTGGAAAGCTAACAAAATTATCTAAAACTTTCATGTTTACGCCTAAGACCAATTCTGTACCGATCAATACCAGTTTTCATTTTAAATTCGGAAAAGTTGTGCTCAAAGTCCATAAAAATTCACTGTGACCTTCGTGCAGTAATTTGACCATAACTCAAGTTATATAAATCCTTTTGAAGTCAAACCAACGGCATTAGAAAGCTAACATCCATACCTACAACTTTCGTGTTTACGCCTAAAGCCAATTCAAAACTAAAATGTGTGAAAAAGATGCAAAAACATGAAACACAGAATGCTGTCAGAGATAGCTCTCGGGAAAACTCCATTTTTCATCCCAAAATCCCAATTTTGAATCCCCTAAGCCCAAATTTGGTCCCAAAGTTTGTTTAAACGTTTCTAAACATGAAAAGACACCCAAATCCAAATAAAACTTGAACTAAAGCACCCTTTCAACAAAAATCACCATTTGACCCATTTTTCATGAAAACCTTCAAGAACAACATAAATTCACTTCAAGCTCTATGATTATGATTACCCATGAATTATCTAAGGTCTGTATACAATTTCTACATCAATCTAACAACTTCTCATCATCTAATCATCAATTCTCTCTCAGAACCCTAATTCGCAAATTCTCACAAACTAATCCTAGAACATGTTAATTGCAAATTCAGAATTACAGACTTAATATTACCGAATGATAGTCTCACCCTTACCTTAGAATTATCGATTGGCAGCCCTTCTCTTGGTTCTTCTCTCCTCTTGTTCTCTTCTCTCTAAACCTTGTTTTCTCCAAATCCTTGTTTTTGCATATGTTAGTCTTTCAACCTAATATCTCCTCTATTTATAATACTAACTTCTCTTCTTAAATCTAATTAGGCCCAATAACTCTCATCTTTCTATTTCAACCCCCAAATCTACTTATTCTAATAATTATATTTCTCTACTAAATATAGTCTCCCACTAAATATATAATACCCCAAATAACAAATATATTTATACACCAGATAACATATATATTTCTACACAAAATAACAAATATATTTCTACACCAAATAACATATATATTTCCACACAAAATAACAAATATATTTCTACACCAAATAACATATATATTTCCACACAAAATAACGAATATATTATACTAGTAAATACCAACATATAACTTAACAAAATATCACTCATCAAAATAACTCGACTAAATTATAAAAGACATCTAATCTCAATAAAATAGTAAATAATAAAAGTAGGGCGTTACAACCATAAATTATGGATGTGCGATATTCGTTACCGTGTTGGTGGTCGAGTTCATATGCCATCCTAAATGTGCCTTGGCTGGGTTTGTATGATCGCTTGATGTGGGCCAGAAATGGCTAATTAAGATGAGTTGGTGCGCGTGAATTCGTTAATTACCGTGTTGGCGGTCGAATTCGCCCCATTTTCAAGCATTTGTCCATGGTACTGTAGGGACTCGAAAGAGTTGTCAATGCTTGTTGTCTTTGTTGCAGGGAGTTGATGGTACGTGATCTGATTTCGTGTTGACGGTCGGTTCATTCGCCAAAATTTAGACCTGAGCTTAATTGTTACAAATGTTTAAGGTTGAATCCACTTTTGGGATTTTTATCTTTTAGTTTTTGGTTTTGCCCGTTAGGGTTGTTGACTGGGTCAGGTTTTATGTAATTTTTTTCTTTTTTTAATAATATATATGAGCAATTGGCAAGAGATTAGAATAGGGTAGCAATTTAGTTGGACACTATTCTTTTTGATGTCATTTTGCTCTTGACTTATAAAAAAAAAATTTAATTTTTTTCAATTAAAATTACAAGAGTAAAATTGAGATGAATAATGATAAACTATAAACTTTAATTTATAAACTACTTGAATTAATTTATCAAAACTGTTATAAACTAATAAATATAGAAAAATGATATTTGCAAAACCATTTTGTGTCTACTTTTGAACAACTTTATCTTTTATACTCACATTATGCTCTCACTCTCTCTTTTCTTTTTTCTACTATATTGTTTTTTATCAATAAAAAAAGAAAAAAAAGGTTATCACAAAAGATGTCACCAAATGATTGTACAAATATCATTACTCTAAAAATAAGTTATAAACTCGTGAAAATATGACAGTTATATTTTTTGATAGAAAAATGATATTTGTACAACTATTTTGTGACAACTTTATCTTTCATACTCACTGTATATTTTTACTTTATTTTTATATTGTTTTGGTTTCGGTGTCAATATTATTTTTGTTTATAAATTCATAATTATCCCAAAAAGTTGTCCAATCTCTTTTGATATCATATGAGCTTATAAACATAATAAGCTATAAACTATAATAAACTATAAAAACTCAAAAACATGTCTTACAAAAAATCCTACAAGTAGACCCTTAACATGTTTGTTTGAAGAGGTTTGGCTGTTTGTGATGAGTTGAGGATTGGTTAACATAGATTTAATGAAAACCACACAAAAAAAGAGCAAGATATTTATAGATATTAATTATGATTAATGAGTGAGGTAGCACTAGCACTAGCACTAGGAAGCAGTAAAGTGAAGATGGGGCTAGCAACAGCAAGAGCAACTGTAAGCATTTGTGGTGCTGCTGCTGCTGCATCACCATCAAGCATTGCAAAGCCTCTCTATCCTCCTACTCACTGCCATTTCCTTCCAACCTCTCTTTTCTCCTCCTGTATGTTCTCTTTCTTTCTTCATATATTCACTTTACCCTCCTTTCATCATCTATTCACATTCATTTCGTATACAACTAAAAAAATCATTTGGATTTAGTATTTTATTTCATGATGAGTGAAAAACACACAACAGAGTAGGAAAAGAAAGACAAATGATATATTTTCAACAAAAATGGCCATTGGTTAAGTAAATAAAAGTATCCAGTATATATACTTTACAGAGAAAATGATTAATTATATTGGAAACATAACAATTTTTAACACATTTTTTTCGAGATTTGAAGCTTTTCAAAGAGTGTATCCAATGCTCCTTGACCCGTGTCTGTATATGACACTTGTCAAGACCCCATTATTAGAGGTTTTTAGAATGCCAACATAAAACAGCCTAAAGTGTATCACAAAATCACTTCAAAATTTGTTCTTACTTCTTAGTTTGAGTTGGAATGATACCTAAATTCTACTTTTCTTTTGTACTAATAATATGACATCCTTCAACGTGTTGAGTGAATCGGCTGGTGTAGCTTCTGAAATTCTGGTTTAGCATATATGACATCGTGGACCAACACAAACATCGGACTAGTGATTAGTGAACATGAGTTGACATTCTGTGTTTTCTGAGGATCCTGTTGCCTTGAGAAGGCGTTAGTCAGATACCATGTTTTTACTTACTAGGGCTGAATATTGTGCTAGAATCATAGTGAAGCAATTTGGTTAGATAATAGTATACACACTCTCGGATTTTAAACATCTATCTAAACATCAATTCTTTAAATCCCTGGTGATCAGTTTTGAGTTTTGACTCTGAATTTCTTTCACGGAAAATAGTGTCTCCAATTCCCTCTGCCTAGGTAGAGGTTATTTACATGCAAAAGCCATAGCTAATCTTGTACTGCTTCATAACGAAATAGGCTATAGTATAGCATGTGCTGCTAGGGTCACTGGTCAGCATTAGCAATGCTCCATTGGAATTGGCAAGTGCTAGCACAAGAATGTTGGACACGACCTTTTTTAGTCATCAAATGTAAAATCAGCAATGACTTTGGACACATGTTTATTTTAAGTTGTAACAAGTCAAACTTAGAAATGTTCTAAGCTGTTTGACACAAGTAGGCGTAGGCCAAGCCAAGAATATTGCTATTATCTTCTAAGGGTCTGTATGAACTCCTTGGCCATGAAGAACAATCCTCCAATATGGAATGGGAGATATCAACCATGATTTGTCTGGCGGAGAAGGCCTCTAAAATCATCAGCAGGAAACCTATAGAAAGCTGCAAACAGAATTTAGTCATCCAAGAAAGTTGACATTATGATTGTTAAGTATCTAGGAAAAAATGAAATGATAATTTTCATCTATTTTCTTTATTTTCATGTCTGCACTCTGTAGTCCCGAACACTTGCATATAACACACTGCGTCTTACTTGGTAACATTGCTTTCATTTCTATGTGACATATATTGGTACCCTAGATGTTTAAATCGATTGATTAGACACAACACTGTTCATTGTTTTATTCAAATTCATATAATCTTATCACAAAAGAAAAAACCCCAATGGCTAAACTGATCTTTGTACTATGGAGACATGCAGTTAACTGAAGTTTCTTAGTTACATCGTATACCTAATAGCTAATTATTTATATTATGCACTATGTTTACCTTGTTGAATGCAATTCTTCAGTTTGTTTTCAGAAAAAAAGCAAATTGATTCTTCAAAAATCAGTTCAAGATACCGCAGGCTCAAAAGTATCATGTAGTTTACTGAATGTGGAAAGTGTGATAGATGATGATGCATGTGAATTAGTCAGTGGAGAGGAGCTTTATTTAGAGGATGGCGATGATAATGTTCATGCTTATCTTTTCAAGGCAGTAAAAAATAACAATGGAATTGGCCTATTGCTTCTTTCTGATGTTTATGGGTTTGAGGACTCCTCCACAAGAGATTTTGCATATCGGGTAGCTTGCAATGGTTTCAAGTACGTCTCCATACCCAGCTATCTTCAACATACTGGTTTCAAAGTGTATGTTATGTTATCCTCTCTTTTGCATATTTATTTACTTCTTCTACACAAATTTGCAGCGTTCTACTTCCAGACTTATTTAGCGGAAATCCATGGACAAAGGACCAGCCAAACACTCAGTTTGAACAATGGATTGCTGGACATAACCCTGAGAGGATTGCAAAAGACATTACCGCGTGGACAGAATGGCTGGCAGATGAATTGATGACTGAAGGAGTTTCCAGAAAACTTGGCATAATTGGTTTTTGCTTTGGAGGAGGCAAAGTGTTAGAGGTGCTAGCCCAAGACCAAGATGCTTGCTTTGGCACTGGAATCTCCTTTTATGGTACAAGGATAGATTCGCTTGTTGCTTCTGATGTAAAAGTTCCCGTCTTGTTTATTTTAGGGGACAATGACCCACTTTGCGCTGTAAGTGAAATAAAAAATATTCAGACTACAATTGATAGTGGTTCCGAAGTAGTGATATTCCCAGGTAGAGGTCATGGATTTGCCCACCGACCTGGATCTGTGGAAGAAGACAAGGACGCTGAACAAGCCTATGTAATTATGAGAGACTGGATACATGAACATTTGGTGTAAAAATGAAATGCTTTCAGACTATATAAATAACGGTGTCATGTCACCACTTTCATCTTAACATGCATATGATTTTTGTGTTTGTAGACTACCTGTCAGCTTTCCTATACACTTTTTTTTGAACATTTTGGATCCGATTTTTGAAGTCAATGAATTTCTTATGGGTTAGCAACCTAAATACTAAATCCCCCGACTTAGTAGTTGAATTAGGGACATATAACTGGTGTATTAGGCTATAGATGAGGTTGAGTATAGAGCACAACATAGTAGTGAATTTTAAACCCAAAATTCCTGTGAAGTTGATAAAAATGTATCTTAATAACTAACTGTAAAGCTACAAATTGCAGTAGCTTCTAGCCTAAATTTTCCTCCTAAATTGCTCAGGGCATTTTTTCATTTTTCTCCAAAATCTGTAACCAACAATGAAACCACAAAACTAACCAATAAGAGATAGTTATTTTATTATATGTCTGATTGCTTCCTACTCCTACGTGCTTTACTCTCATCCATTAAATGCGTGTGTATTCCTACATGATTGTTCCCAGTTCAGCCATGACTATAAACATTAAGCAATGGATCTACTGAGCCACACAAACGTGCTGCATTCATTTCTTTCTTTGTATGATTACACTTACACACCTTCAAAACTCCAGTTTCATTAAATTTGAAGACGACATGTATTCTCAAGGCAACAATCATGCACGACATGTATACTGGTCGATGGTAATATCATGTGAGAGTGTGATATATTTCAGATCAGCTTTTGAAACAAATGTATCTTTTGAATTCTTAGTGCTCAAGCTGTTTCAGATCCATTTCCAATTCTTAGACACTCTTTCCTCTCCTAAAAATAATGCTACTGATATTTTTATTCATACTATATATGTTTTTTACAAGATTGTGTCATTGGAGGTATAATGCAGATTGAAGTTTTATTTTTCTGGTCGTGATGCAATTTGAAATTAAAAGAAAGAACAATTGTTACAGGAGTCCATCATGGGATAACTTTATTTTATAGTTTCATTTTCCTAATTGAAGGGTTAGTAACACCTTCTTAATGTGCTCTATCAGCATGTTTTTACCTTTAGTTTGTTACTTGTTTAAGAATTAAAACATATTGCCGATGTGATGGAGTTACCTTTAGAATATTTGATTTTAGGTGTCCAATGGATATGGACACTGTGTCATAGCTTATGGGGGCACATTAGATAAACTTGAAACACTTGTGAATATTGGAACATTAGTAGCCAGTGTATGACGATCTCTTGCTCATTATTGTCACCAGGTGCTTTTAGCATTCATAAAGAGCATTAAACAAGATGAGTTTTTATGACAACGCGGTTCCTTTCTAGTCATTATTTCTCCAAACCAACTGAGCGATGCTCACGAGGACAAAATAGTTTAATTCTCTTCCTTCCAGTAAAGAGAGAGGAAGCAGGCGGGGTGTGGTTATGAATAATGAAAAAAAGAGTGGGCTGGGCGAGGCCTTGTGGTTTAAACACAACCCGGCCCGACCCGAGAAATCACGTTGATTTCATTGAGAGCACGCACGCGGCGAGTGAGAGAATAGTGAGATCTTCTTCATTTCATTCAACTAAGACGGTGGTTTGTTGTTGTTCCAACTCGTTCCGTTCCGATGGGTGAAAACAAAGAACAATTAATTCCTCAAAAGTATGACGTCGATGCCAAATGGGATGCCTGCCTTGATCTCACCGTCCGCCGCTTCGTTTACTCCTCTTTTGCCGGTGCTTTCGGCGGTCTCCTCCTTTTCAGTCAGTACCTTCTCCAACTCTCTCTCTCTCTCTCCGTAGATTCATTCGTTTTCTTTTCTTAATCGAATGCTTCCTAATTGTAACTGTATATTATTAGGGTTTGCCTTTGCTTTGCTTTGCTTTAGAACATCGCGCTATTTTGCGTTTGCACTTTCATTCATACTATGCCTCCTCACCTTTCATTCTATAATTTTTTTTAAATTTAATATCATTATCTCTTTTCAATTCTTTACGCCATCCCTCATTCTCACAAATTTTCATCTAAACTAAATTATTTACAATGCTCTTGCATGAATGACTGTTTGGATAAACTACTTATTTACAACTTATAGCCCAATCACTTATCATGGTAAGCGCTTAGCTCTTATGCATAAGCTTACATAAGCTATTTTTATAGAATAAAGATAAAAATTTGAGTTTAATTATTTTTGTATATGCTATAAGCTGGTTTTCTAAGCTATATTCGAATTGGATAACTTATGATAATAAGCTGAAAAAACCTTGTGAAAATTACAGTTAGCTGTTTTCATAAGTTCTCCTAAACAATCTCACAAAACTTATGCCAGTAGATAAGTTCAAATAAGCCAATCTAAACAAGAACTTAGACGGTCAATGGTTTCGATAAAGATATGATTTATATTAAAGAATTAGGGTGTCGTTTGATCCATGTAGCCGACTCTATATTCTAGACAAGTGAGTGGGAAAGAGGAATTGAACAATAAAGCATGTTAATCTTCAGTGCAATTTAGCTATTATTTTTAGACTGGAGTATAGTTGGAACGTAGAATAAGCAGTCAATTTGGTCTTCAAGCTATCACGCTCATCAATTTAGTCCTTAAACTATAAAAAACAATTTAAAGGTCCTTAAACCATAAAAAACAATTTAAAGGTCCTTAAACCATTATCTCATCCAACTATTTTGTCCCTCTGTTAACAAAATTTGTTGTTTTTCATCATAGTTTAAGGACTGAATTGATGTATTTTCCATAGTCTAGTTGATTTTAATAGTTTAGGGACTAAATTGATGAGACAGTGATAATTTAGGGATCAAATTGACTGTTTATTGGTGCAAACATAGAGATTGTAATGCAGAAAACAACTTGCGCTTGACCACAGTGAGCAACAAACATGAAATCAATAATTTTTTACCTGAAGTGATTTATTGTAAAGAAGTTTAACACGGAGTGTCCCAGCTGTGTTTGACATGTCCTCCAAATACTCATTCTAGGCATTTTAAACTACGCATACTTAAACCAAAATGGTTGCCTTATTTGGTTCACACCCATTTGGAACTATGTTCTGGCAAACAGATCGCAGGTCTTGGCCGACCCCAAATGACTCTTCACCATGAAATCTGAGCATGCGGAAGTGTCAAATAATTCCACAGACATTGGTTCCTTTTCTAGCACACAAGTGGTTAAAATCAAAATTTTATGCTTAATTGCATAGTGGAAGTATCATAAAACGTGGAATCATAATCAGTGGCGTATCTAGAATCTGGCCCAAGGGGTTCAAACTTTTGAGTTCTTGGGCTAGCAGCGTAAAAATAAAATCTAGGGGTTCAAAATGCAAAATATAGCGGTATTTTGTATTTTTTAGGTTCGAGGGTTCAATTGAACCCCCTCAAAAGGGCTATCTCCGCCCCTGATGGTAACATGATTTGTAAGATCATACAAAATCCACAAAATTTCATGTACACATGCATGTAAAATAGCACAAGTAAGAGAAAGCCTTTAAAATTTAAAGGCTTAATTGCAGTGTTGGTCCCCCTAGTTCTTAATGTGCGGTTTTGGCCCCCCTAGTTTATCCCCTTTATAATTTTATAGTCTCCCAATCAAATTTTAACCAAATGTTAACCATAAGGTGTTGACGTTGCATTTTAAATCGATGTGTCTTATCTCTATTGAACATGTTGGTTTGAAAGGTTTTTTTTTTTTTTTTTAATTCAATAACCATGTTTTAGGTGTTTTGTGCTATAAGAAAGTACCACTTAAGCTGAAAGGAAAGTTCTATCGGACATCAGTCAGACCGGCAATGTTGTATGGTACGGAGTGTTGGGCGGTGAAGAGCCAACACGAGAGTAAAGTAAGTGTAGCGGAGATGAGGATGTTGCGCTGGACGAGTGGTAAGACTAGACAAGATAGGATTAGGAATGACACCATTAGAGAGAGAGTGGGGGTAGCACCTATAGTAGAAAAGTTGGTAGAAAATAGGCTTAGATGGTTTGGACATGTAGAGAGAAGACCCGTAGATGCCGTTGTAAGAAGAGTAGATCAAATGGAGGAGAGTCAGGTTAAAAGAGGTAGAGAAAGACCTAAGAAAACCTTTCGAGAAACCATTAGAAAAGATTTAGAGGTCAATGAGTTGGATCCAAATATGGTTTTTGATAGAACACTATGGCGCCATTTGATCCATGTAGCCGACCCCACTTAGTGGGATAAGGCTTGGTTGTTGTTGTTGAACCATGTTTTAGTAATTAGATAGTCTGATGAAGTTTATTGTGCAGTTGCATATTTATGTTATTGCCAAAAGGATAAGAACTTTTGAACATGAATGAATTATGAATTGGTTTTCAGTTTTTAACACTACCTAATAATAAGAGACGAGGATCAGTTCTTTTATAGGATCGTGAATCTTGGTCCTATACTTTTATACTTTTGCGCTAATTCTATCATAATTTTATTTGCTTTTCACACATTCAATTTCCAGTAGCTACAATGACTTGTCATTGTGGCTAATAAGCCACATGTGCCAATGTTAACTAGAAACGTTTGGACATGATTTGGGTCTCAAATGGTTAGTGGAGGTGAATAACTTTCTTTTCTGAAAAATTGAAAGTATACTACCGAATCTCAAGTTGTGTTATGAGAAAATATAAATACTTGTCGGATTGTATGAACTGTGTAGAAAGTACTCATGAATCGTTTGAATGTGCATGGAAGATACGTCGTGAACTTTAGATGGGGATGAAGTAGATCAATCTGGTTGCAAAATGAAGAAATCATGGAGAGGGAGAAGATGCGTATTTGGTCAAAATCTGATTGGGGGACTGCGAAATCAGAAGGGAGGTAAAGTGTGTTGTTGGGGGGGGGGGGGGGGGGGGGGGGGGGGTAAAATCACATAATTTTAAAATTAGGGGGGCCAAAACTGGAATTAAGCCAAATTTAATACTTCAAATCAATTTTGTCAAGATTGGGATCTTTACTACGATCGGGAGGGGCTAGCAAAATCGTAATATGTAAAATTGCAACTAGGATAATAAGATCCTACCTAAGTAATTGCCAAGGATTTGGAGGGCTAGCAGCATTGCACAATTTAAGATTGTAACCACCAACTTGAAAAGTTATACACGTATATTACATAAACTAAATTAACCCTTCTCCATTTACAAATAGTATGATTGTTAGCTTTAAGTCGATCAACCTGATCATCAAGACTAGCTTTAACTAAAAAGATCCATGATCCATCTATATCCAACAATTGACTTCTTAGAGTGGAGGAACAAGGGACTAAATTCCATTGCTCTGAATAGGACATATTTCTTCAACCATTGTTTGCCGCCATCTTTGATGGCAAATAGCTTCACCTACTGTCCAAGGAATAGATATAAATGTCAAGAAAGACAGACTAGCAACATGCAAATATGACAGGCAATGAGAGCTCAAAGTAACATAACGAGGAGAAAGGTTATGAGTGAATTGGGTATCTTTTCAGATTGTAATAGGAAGGTTAAGAATAGGAAGTCGGGTCAGTGTTGGTGGAGGATAGTCCATAGGTGTTGCATTTGCAATCAATGTAAGTGGAGGCATAGGTGCTGAAGGTGGAGCCAACTGGCGATGATAGACTTGCAATGCACATATAGGAGCAGGGTTGTCTTGAACCTAGGGTATTGTTGGTGGTGTGTACTTCTAAAGACAAGATGAAGAGTTAAAGTGATCAAGATAGTCTTAAGTGTGGAAGGTCCAAAAAAAAAAAGTATAAACTAATTTAGACTATGTACCTGTGGAAACTAAGACATTGAGACAATTTAAGTGTGGAAGGTCCAAAAAAAAAGTATAAACTAATTTAGACTATGTACCTGTGGAAACTAAGACATTGAGACAATTTAAAAAGACTAGAAACAAGATTGTAGATAATACAATTAAACCAAAGACGTGGGTGTCAAGGAATGAAAAACCTGAAGGGGAAATTACAGAAGTATCCTATCAAGAGTAACTCTTTGATTACCTATTAGACAATCCTGGTTGCCAGACTGATAGAATTGCATAGACTCGTATCAACACACACACTATTGAGATTTGGAGGACGATTGAGCAAGTCTACAACATAATGGTTATTTTACCCAAATGTGCAAAAAACTACACCGAGCGTTTTTATCAGAACTTATGCTATCAAATCTTATCACGAGTATCAAAGGATACCTTATTATCTAAGTTGGTATTCCTTCTAAAAAAATAAAAATCTAAATTGGTATTCATTGATCACCTATTTTGCAAAGTCTGCATATCATTTATCTACAACTTATAAGTATAAGCTAATTTGTTGCAAGTGTAATGACTAGTCTTGTCATAAGTAGCCTGACTTTGACCTGAGCTCGAAACTTTGGTACTTATAAAGAGGCTTTTATTAAGGAAAAAACTTAGGTACAACTCCTTAAGTGCTTTTCGTATGGTTCTTAACTAAATTCACCATGATTTCCTCAAATCCATAATTTTCTCAAAGTTTGTTATATCCAAGGAAGACGTACTTTTAATTAAGAACCATACGAAAAGCACCTAAAGAATTGTACCTAAGTTTTATCCTTTTATTAATGTGTCTTGCTAACCATTGCCCTCAGGGCAATGGTTAAGGAAGCCAAAAGTAGCATGTTTGCATTGGTTTCAACAACATTTTGACTTTTAAAAAGTTAAATTTATCACTTTTCACCATTTCCCAATACTATATTTCTATTTTTATCCCCTCATCCAATGCCCCAAGGGCAATGGTTAGCATTCTCCTTTATTAATTGGTGATTTAAATAGGCGTTTCTGTTGTGTTCTTATAATAATAATAATAATAATAATAATAATAATAATAATAATAATAATAATAATAATAATAATAATAATAATACACTACATTTTATGAGTATTATTTGTGTTTACGAGCTTTTCTCCCAAATATATTGGGCTATTTTTGCATTCTAATGAGTACCATGACCTTGACATTTTTTTTACAGTCTCGAGACCTCGCCAAATTATAATTATGGAATTAATTTAGTTATTTTTATTGTACTAGGGAGTCCTCAGACTCGCTGGGCTTCTATTGCTTTTGGTGCTGGAGTGGGAATAGGATCTGCATACACAGAATGTTCTCGTCTGTTTGATGGATCTCCAGCAAAGCTTGCACAACCGAAGGACTCAGAGGTAGCACAACCTAAGGCCTCAGAGGCTCCTACTCAGGTGGGATTTGTCTTTTATTTTCTTGTTTATATATGTGGGATGCTAGCAAGTACCCTAAGTGTACTTGTTAAGGAAATCAAAAGTAGTAGGTTTGCATTGGATTCAACAATATTTTAACTTTTAAAAAGTTAAATTCATCACTTTTCATCGTTTCCCAATGCAATATTTCTATTTTTATCGTCTTAACCAATGCCCTAAGGGCACTCTTTAGCATTTCCCTACACACACACACACACACACACACACACTCCTATATATATAGGGGATGTATCAAGTGTGAGGAGTTTTTATTTATCAAGAGAGTTGAGAGGACTCATTAGTAGCCATTAGATCAAATTGTACGGATCAGATTAAAATTTTATGGCCTATGGTAGTGAATAGGAGCATACATTGTTGTGAACTAGTTTAAGTGTTATATTTAATTTGAGTGTCAACAGCCTAAGTTGGTGTAGTAACTGGCCAATTCAGTTACATATGTATTTAGTGAATTCAGTTGAGAACCTAACAAAGTATATTTTGTGCTTTTGTTTCCAGATTGTGCAGGATTCTGAATAGATGATGCTATATTTGGATCCTGGTTCCTGGACAGTGAAACAGAGCATTTTCCTGACTATTGATTGTTCCTTTACTCAGTTATAGCTATTGAAAATGTTGCACTGCATGATCATAAATTAACAATACTGCCCATGGAAATTTATTTCCAAGCTGTTATCCTTTTGTTCTCCTGTAATTCTGCACTATGTTTATGTTCTGAAAGAAAAAAAGGTTAAAAAAAAAGCTTTCTTCAGATCTAATTATCTTTATTCCATACGGGTGTTTTAAAAGTTGAATTGGAGATTTACCCAGGAATAAGAATTCTTTTTGCCTACATGTATTTTGCATACGATGTTTGAATTAATAGTATGGTTATATATATAATAACTTGTATAAAGACGAGAGTTTGTACCAAAAAAATATCACTGATAAGTCATCTAAGTTTTATCTGCCATGTCTCTCTTCCTTTTGGTTTTAAAGAACTTTAACAGCGAAATATGCGCACACTAAGTGTGGTGGCGAGGGATCTTGCAGGGTTAAATCCGCATCTCAACATATTAGATATTTCTACAACCTTTTTACTACGAGTTGCACTTCCAACTTTTTCATTTGTCGTGTTCCCTTTCTCTGCTGGCACTGATAACGTCTTTGATTTTTAATTAAATGCAGTTTTGTTGTCCATTTGTAATTTCAGTCTTTCAAGTATTTTGTGAGTTGATTACGCTTTTTATTTATTTTTTAAATGAAAGAAATAAGGTCTCATAATTCTTTTTTAAAGCTTTTGAACCTTCAAGTGGGAAGTTTAGTAAGAAATTGATAAACTTAAAGACTTTGTAGGAGATGAATTAGGGTTCAAAGAAAATAATGTGATATTAGTTGGTCATGGATAGATTACTTACACATTATCTGAAGTTATTAGTTTGGTCATGGTTAGTTGAGCTCTCAATAACTGTTAGAAAATATGCGGCGAGTATATTGAATGGTAGAAGCTACATGCATACTTGGTCCAGATTGATTGAAAGGCATTAATCATCATGAGATATTATTACAAGATTACAAAATAGAACATCCTCGTAAAAGATACATTACAACTTACAAGTTTAAACAGAACCATATACACCACTCAGTTCATTATTTCACTTACACAAATTGGCCTTTATTAATCTTGCATCATATCTTTTCAAAATGGATCAACAGGTGGTGCAATGTCTGATCAGTGAATTTTACAAATAGAACAGTCCATTGAAGAATTTTATATTCTTTTCCAGCAAAATGTTTCTTCATATCCTTCCGGTTGCCTAGTCTATGTGCTTGTTTTCTTATAAACATAAGATTTTGAGAAAAACCAGAAGGTGGATAATTCCACCACGCTAAGAGCAGCCAGAAGAGCATACAAATAATCAAGATGTGCTCGATTATGATTACTTGCAAACCATCCATCACGCCCATCTATACTTGTTCCTTTTTGAATAGCAGAGATGAGAAAGCTACTCAGAAAACACCCAACCCCAAAAATACTTAAATAGAGGGAAAGACCCACACTTCTTAATTCATCCGGGACCTGATCACAGAAAAAAGAATTCCGAGTTCAATTCTCTGTAGCATAGTGATGCCAGATGGTTTGCCAGTAAAGGTTCTTGCTATAGGAACGATAATACGGTCATAGACAGGAATAAAGAGAACAATAGAGAGACTGATAAAGGATTGAAGAGAAGCAGGGGGTACATAAAAACCAGGCAAAATTTTCCTGTCCAACGTAACACCTTGTTTGGTATAGAAGGTCGAAGACTGAGAAAACACAATGGCAAAAATTAAACTCGTAGCCCATAATGGAACAAGCCTGAGGATTGCCTTTGCTTCTTCAACCTCAGAGACACTACAGACTTTCCCCTTTTCCTTTGATCCGTTTGATGCAATTAATGCTTTGTTTAAGAAACTGCAATATTTCAGCGTAATTGTAAGACAAAATTATTCCCCAATACAAATGCAAGAATATACAACATGAGAATCTCATATATCGTGAATATGGTAGAAATTGTATAATTTATTTAGGACAGAGTATTACTATCATGGTTCTTACATGGTAGAGAAAAGTATTCATTTGCAATTAGAAAGACATACAAATTTATGATACAAGTTACAGAAAGAAAAGTTCAATTCTAACATGGTAAACATAAACTATTCTAACATGGTAAACATAAACTATTTTTAATCACTATAACTTGATATGACTACTAGGAGAAGGAAATCCATTTTTTTCTTTCTTTCTACAACTCGGTATCCGAGAAGGAAATCCATTTAATTAGGCCAAAACAAAACTATGGAGAGAAAATGGGGTCTCCTTATTACGGTCCCCCGTTTCTTATAACTTTTTTAAAAATAGATTTTGGTAGTTTAATGTGTTTTTGTTATAATTTTTTTAACAAAGAAATTTTTAAGAAAAGCTTCAAATGAAAAATTCATTTGAATAGTTTATCTTAAAATGTCATTCTAAGTATTTGATTTGGTTATAATTTTTTTTTTTATACTAAAATTTTGAAAAAATCTCAAAAAAAAAGTTATTTCAAATAGTTTTTCATAAAAATCATTTTTAAAAAAATGTCATTTTGAAAAAATATGTGATGTTTATTATGTAAAATCCTTATTACATGATGTTAATTGCTAAGCCGGTTCGACCGTCCAGTTTTTAATTGCTAATTGCTATGATGATAACATCCTCTTCCTCTTGTTAAAACCCAAAACCCAATATTTCATTTCACCATTTCTGTCTTGTTTGCAAAGACATCAAAAAATGAATGTTACTCGTTCTGCTCTGAAACTCCATTTTCAAAATTCACCGATTCGCTACCATCAATTTCTCTTCTTCTCTCGATTCAACAATGCTCTTATTCGCAATCCCACTTTATCTTCGTCTTCGTCTTCTCTTTTCAATTTCAATGCAACGCGTTTCTTTTCTCTAACCCTTCCACGTCAAACACAGCAGACACAGCCCTTTGTTGGAAGCGCCGTTTCATCAGAAGATTACAATGGAAGAGACACTTTCTTTGCTGAAGATAACGTTTCGTGGAGTTCAATTGGTCTTTCTCATACCCTTTCTCGAGCTCTCTCTAATATTGCTCTCAATACACCCTCTCTCGTTCAGGTCATTTCTCTCTCTTTTCACTATTCCTTCCTGCTATATTTCTGTTTTTTTATTTATTTTGTTTTAATTTTAATCAACCCTGTATGTTCTAAATTTGATTTTTTTTAACTAATTGAAAATGGTTTGAAGTGATTAATTAGCTTTAGTCAAGGTTGAATTGATCCGGAGAACCAATTTCGAACTTTGTTGGAACAACTTTACTCGGACTTTTTTTTTATTGGTCCGTATGCTAGTGACAAGTACCACTTGAAACTGATAACTACAATGTCTTAGTTCAAACCCGGGTAAAAGTGTCCAGCCTAGCAATATCAACATTCCCGAGCTAAGCATTACGGACTTCTTACTCAGACTTTACTTAGCAACAAAGTTATAGTTTTATTTTCCTTATTGTATTAATTTGCTTATGATGTCAATAAAATAAAATAAAATAAAATAAATCCAACCATCGTTTTAGAGTTGTGACTTGTGTCAAGAATGAAATTGGGTAAGTTTAGATTATAACTTGGAATAGAATCTGAGAAGTGATAAATGATTTTGTAATTTTTGTTTTTATTCTTCTATTCGGACTGCTGAGGCTTATTGATGATGACCATTTCTTCTTCTGTGTGTGTACAGGCTTCTTCTATACCATCTGTGTTGTCAGGGAAGGATGTAGTTATTGCTGCAGAGACCGGCAGTGGTAAGACATACAGTTATCTACTTCCTCTCATTGATAAGCTGAGGGGTACCGAGGAACATTCTTTGGATGTTGTATCTGATAAAGAAGTCTCTCCGCCGGCCAGGAGAGTTCTGCTCGTGCTTTGTCCGAATGTGCAATTGTGTGAGCAGGTAGTTAGGATGGCTAATAGTCTCTGTGGAGACAATGATGAAACCATTGTTAGTGCTGCAGCCATTTGTGGGAAACAGGTAGTGAGATGCTCTGCGTTTTTATCTCTTATTTCCTGATGCTATTTTTGGTTATCTTTGTGCATTTATAGTTATATGAAATTTGTGGTTTACTACACTATATGTCTGGTTGTTTGTACATGAAGTTTTAGCTATCTTCTCAAGTTTTCGCTCTGATTCTCAGCACTAAAAATCTTTTTTGGACCAGGGATGGCCAATTCGGGAACCTGATATCATTGTGACAACACCTGCTGCTCTTCTCAATCATGTTGACGTTGATAGAAGACGCCGCATGGAATTTATGCATGGTGTTAAATATGTGGTATCTTTCTTGTTTTATGATCTTATGTAGCTTTGTCGAACTAAAACTGAAGACATATGAACTTAACATTGGCTCCTATTTATGTATGTTTATATTTTCTAATTTCTAATTGGTAGGTGTTTGATGAAGCTGATATGCTTCTCTGTGGGAGCTTCCAGAATAAAGTAATCCGCCTGATTAACTTGCTCCGCTATGATGAAAAACTCTTGTCTCGATCGAAAACATCAGTATCAGAGTTGCCAGTGACATCGGAATCTTCTTTGTTGTCGCATGATGCTTCAGAAGGTGAAGAGGAATTTCCAATTGAAGCCATGTCAGACGAGGAGGATGATGATAACGAGGATATTGCCAATATTAATAACGAAGCTGAATCTGTCAAGAAAACAAGAAGAGACTGGAGAAGAGTGAGGAGATATTTTGAGCGAAGTAAACAATATGTTTTTGTTGCAGCTACACTTCCGGTGAATGGAAAGAAAACAGCGGGAGCATTATTGAAACACATGTTTCCTGATGCTGAGTGGGTTAGTGGAAACTATCTTCATTGTCACAATCCAAGGTGCTATATTTTCCCCCTTTTTGTACTTATTATCAATAAAACATTCAATTTTCTTTTCTACTTGGTATTCAACTTCTGTCGTGAAATTAGGAAAGTGGTCAGTGCATCAGTGGTCGTATATCTTTTTGGTGGCCATTGATTGTGCACTGTCAATAATGTGACAGGAATGTGTGCGGAGAAAATTAAGTCAAACATTACTAATTTACCAAGGTAAAAGATGGTAAGAACATTTTCAAAAACCAAGTTTAGAATTTATTGCCCATGAGAGACTTAGATGAATACCTAGGAAGTATGATCATAAGTGGAGACCTTAAGTTAGTCAAACAGATCCAGGTTTACTTAAATTGAAGAAAAGATCTTTGATGAAATTCGCAAAAACAGATAGATGAAATATGATTGTTTTTCAGTTTGAATGGTAAGATGAGATTATCTATACATATTGAAACAATTATAAATGATTTAATAAAATTATTTGAATTAATTACATTGTTTATTAATAAATGTAGTATAGTGACTTAAAAGTGACAAAGACAATATTAAATAAAGATTATAAAGTTAGAAAAACAAAATTAATACTTCATCTGTCTCAAAATAATAGGCGTTTAATGTTTATGATCGATTATAAAGTAAATGATTAATTGTGTTGATTTCATCGTGTGACATCTATAGTATGTCACTTTGTAACAAGGTGCATAAACAACATCTATAGTCCACCTTGAGTGTCGAGAGCTAACCATTATTAGCATACAATTAGTTTGCAACAGTCACTTGTGTATTCTTATACAAATACCACATAGGCAGTTCGAGGAACTTGTACTCTCCCACTCAAATTCACTGTTTAACGGCCACACTCTTTCTATTTTATTCTCCTATTACTGATAGTCTCCCTTCACCCTTCTAACTAACAACTACTAACAGACTATTACAGTTACAACATCCTTTACTAATTTCCTCTCACTCCTTATTCTTTTTCGGTTTCCTCTTTACATGTCTAATGGGAAGCATTATTCTACCATATATGCACAACATCTTTGACTTATGCTATTTTGTGATATCCAACCCATCCCGGCTCTACTGGAAAACAGTGTCTTCATTTATGCATTTGTGATTTCATTTGTTATTGTTTCTTTTCAATTTCCAGATTGAAGCAAAGATGGATAGAAGTGACCGTTGATACACAAGTGAAAGAGCTCATAAGGGCTGTGAATCACAGTTTAAAATCGGAAGATTTGGATAATGGTGGTGGCATTCATAGAACAATGGTGTTTGCCAACACAGTTGAGGCTGTTGAAGCTGTGGTGAAGATATTGGGCTATGCTGGGCTTGAATGTTTACGTTATCATAAGAATTGCACGTTGGATGAGCGGGCACAAACTTTAGTTGATTTCTACGACAAAGGTGGTGTTCTTGTATGTACTGATGCAGCTGCTCGTGGCGTGGATATTCCAAATGTCTCTCATGTTATTCAGGTATGCTTTTCCTTTTACATGTTATAAGTTATAGGAATACTTTTTGCAATCGCTTAAATTTTGAAAGTTCTTGGGTTGAGAACAAACAGAAAAGGGAGGATTAAACATCAATTAGAATAAGTAAATATGTTGATGAGTTTAAAATATCAAAGTTTGTTCAGAAAATTAGAATGTTTGCGCATAAATATGACAGAATTGAAGTTCTATCCAATTAACACTACACCTTTTCTACTTGCGGACATTGATTGTGAAGATAAATAGTTTGTTGTTTCAATCAATTTCTCTTATTTATAAGCTTGCTCTCTCTTCACATCCCATATTTTTATAATTAAACTTATAGGAATTAGGAAAGCATCTCCTACATAGGGAATAGGGGAGTTATCCCGTGCACCATTTGCTCAGTGATGCATGTATACATTGGGTGTAAAATAGTAAATCTACCTCTCCACTAACTCCTTCCCCAGCTCTCCTCCTCCTCTCCATTCCCTTCACCACCCTTTGTTGTTTGTCAATCATTTAAGGACCCAGAAATAAAACTGCAAAATGCTTTTTAATTAAAATCCTCCGAATTTGTGCATTTTTATAGACAATTTTCTTTGTAATTGGATTCAATTAAAATAAGAACGGAGCCGTGAGCGAAAGAAGCAGGTTTCTATGGTTTTCATGATCAGAGCTAGTTGGTGCAGCACCTTTTTATTATTATTTAAAACAAAAGTAAAATTGTTTGTTGGGAGAATGAAGTGTGGGCGATTTATTTATGTCAAAATGTTTATCAGTGTTTCTCTGGATTTGTCTTTGTTCCCTAATCATTTCTCTTGATTTGTATTTGAAGACATGAGTCTCACCCCTTTTCACCAAAGATCTTCAATGCGATCTTTTACTTTCTCCTTTGCTTCTTCTAATAATTCTTCAGACGGTGAGTGTCCAGTGGAGAAGGGAAAGGAAATTGGGGAGTGGTGAATCTGTACGCATCATGCTTGTACAGAGGCGAGGCAGGGCAGCACGGATGGATGATTGAGGGGAGATGGAGTTGTGGTTGTGGGAGAGATGGGATAGAAGAAAACGAGTTGACCATTGTACCCTTAATTATAAACTCAATCCGGACCGTTGATTAATTACAAAATTTAAAAAGCACTTGCAAGGTCTTATATATCATGTTTAAGTAGCGTTTGGTAACTTTCACACGATGGTCTCTCTTTTGGAGTGTTTTTTCGTTTGTGTTTAAAGTTCAAACCTCAAATCATGTTATGTAATATACATTATTTCATGGTTTATTAAGCCTCTTATTTGAGTCACTTCATTCCCTATATGACATTGTGACTCTTAGTTCATTATATTACCATGCATGTATCCAACTCTCTTACTTTCATAGTCTGCTTCAGTGATGCTACTATTATGACCATGCTTTCAACTGTACTGTTTCTTATTGTGTTTGTTTTATTTTTATATAACCTTAGGTGTTATATTTTATTATATATATGTTTTCATTCTCAATGTTGTGCATGTGTTTCAGGCAGATTTTGCTACTTCTGCTGTAGACTTTTTGCATAGGATTGGTCGTACAGCTAGAGCTGGCCAAATCGGACTAGTTACCAGCATGTATACCGAATCCAACAGAGAGCTTGTAGATGCTGTTCGTCGTGCAGGGGAACTCGGTCTACCTGTGGTAAATTATAAAACTGTATTTATTGGCTGTAGTAATCTTGGACAGATCCATACACATTGAGATATTTGAATAAAATGTATCAAAAAATATTTATACATTGGGAAAATTAGATGCTGTTCGCGTATGATGAGAGCATTAACTATAGGCTGAATAACTTCTCACATAATTCCAACTATACAAGTCATTGATATTTGATAGATTCCAACATTTTGGAGTGATTGTTACACTATTAATGCAGGAGACCGCATTTAGCAGGAAAAGAAGCTTCCGTAACAAGATAAAAAAGAAAGGTAAAGTTTAATGTTTGATTCCATAGAGCTTTAAAAATAAAAAAAAGATAACTAAAGTTTAATGTTTGATTCCATAGAGCTTTAAAAATCAATACTGTGCATAGATATCTATATTATGCATTGAGTTAAAAAGGTTAAGTGATGATGTTTATGTTTGTGTTCGAAATAGAAAATGCGGATCAGCATTTAAACTTCATACATTATCTTGATTTGTCACATGATTAGTTTTTTTTTTTTATATTTTTTTTTTTACCTTGGAGGATCTCTAAGATTAGTTTTCATATTACTTCGGAGTCTTGTATCCTTATAAATAGGGGTTACTATTTAGTCTTTTTGTGTCATTCAATAAATAATTATATTCATATTTTAAAGTCTTTATTCTTTATCTCAGCTCTTTTTCTAAAACCTTGTAACTTCGACAACGATAAGCTTGACCTAACCAGTAACCATCATTTTGTATTTGTAGCAAGTGCTAACAAAGTCAGAGATTCAGCAACCATTGAAGAGAGTCTTACAGCGTGAGAACACAAGGTGGTTACACATAAGTCAGGCGTAGGTTATAGATATCATTCGTCTCTCAGGTTTTGGACAGCAGTGTCTTATCTGAAGTTACAGTTTCCCCTTCATCTTTTGCAAAATGATAATGTGCTTATTTATGCCATTATCTGTTCACCAATCAAAGTTTATAGGAAAGCTAGTTGCTGATAACTTTATTCTTTCCACATGTAAATTATGTGAAGATTACAGTGTTCTCTATCTTATCTCTTCATAACTTTAATTACAACTCAATTTAGAAGGCAAAAGCTTCTAAATGCCCATCTACACCCCCATATTATGAAGAACAAATATTATATAACTATTATAAGGAAACAAAAACACTTTTTTAAGTTTATTGATTTGTCAAAAAAATGTTTATTGGATAATCGATGTATCTGACCTATATTATAGACCAAATACATAAATTATTCATAGTAGCTAAAAAGTGGTTTTTTCTTATAAAAAAGCGACTGAAGGGAGTATCTATGTTAAGGTTGTAGGATACACGAGACGCTGTAAAGAAGAATTGCAACCACCTTTTAAACCGGCAATGCCATTTTATAATTACTACTATAGACATGTTTTACTTTCATTGATTTAGTTGGGGGTGTTTCGGACTCCACTTGTGTACCATAAAGGCTAGAGTGTACTTTCATTTATTAAGTTAGGTGTGTTTCGGACTCCACTTGTGTATCATAGAAGCGGGAATGTCACCAACGTTGGCTAATCCAATTGTGACAAACAAGTCAATTTAACTATTCTCTTTCACGCGCACACACATTTTTATGTTTGATAAAATTGTTTTATCATATTTCACACTTAAATTGGCCAATATTATGTGACATTATGTTACGCAAGTACAATCCGTGTGTTTTCTCATAGATGGACATGCGTCATAAACTCCAATAAAAACATACATTTTTTTTCATGTGATCCTTGTGATGCACATGAAATTAACAGGCAAGTTTCTAATTTTACTATTTATTGATAAAAAATGTGAGAGTAAGTAGGCTGTTCTAGACCAGATGTTTACGTTCTCAGCTGTCGTTGCAGTGGATTGACCAAGTGGGTCAGTCAAATAATTAATCAGGTTTGAATATATTTCAATGTAAGCAAACCTCTCCGCCACTTCCACACCTTTGTTAGTTTGTTTGTTTGAATCATGGCTCAGTCTAGGGTGGGAGAGCTTGATAGGTCTCCTACCGCGAGAGACTAAGAAAAATAATGTTTAATGGTTGGATATTGAAGTTCCAGAGTTCTTAACATACACCAGCAATACCAAATTTCTTAATTTCATTCTCCCTTTCTCTGTTCTCTCTCCTCTCCATCAGGATTTCTTCTTTATCGTGTAATAATGCAAATTTGCAACATAATCACTTTCAATTACTCAACACAAATATGCAGCAATTGCGGTTTTGATTTTTCATTTTCTTCGTTCTTTATACCAGATTTTCAATATTCAAATCATATAACAAACTAAATCCATTTTTAATTAATTTTCGATTCATCCTTTGAAAAGAAAAAAAAAAAAGAAATTCATAACATGATCTCAATTCATAACATGAACTCTCACCGGATAAGAGCACAGAAGGACATAATAGCAAGCCAAACTCATTTTCAATTTTAAATTTAGATCTAAAATTGATTTTGCGTTCATGATATTCATGATAATCTGTTTGGATGCCAATGGACATTAAGCTGTATTATGCAGAGCGCTTGTATACTCATGATATTCAATGATTTAAATTATTTTATAGATCTTATCTTATAGTTCCAACACCCAATACTTTTACAGTTTTACTTTCATTTTCACTTTCCCAGATTCGCAGCAAGCATTGACATGGAACACCCTTCTTTTTTCTATTCTCTATTTCCATACTTCTTTGAATGTGTGAACTATTGAAGGGGCTGCGTTTTTTTTAATTGGGTCATGGTTTTGGGACAAACACACAACACCATTGATGTTGAAAAGATTTGAAACTTTTTGTAATTTTTATGGACTGTGTTCTTGGTTGAAGGTGTGTTGGTCTTGCAAATTTGCTCTCCCCTCTTTAATTAATGAATATAAAAGTTTGAACAGTGATGATGATGAGTTAAAGCTTAAATGTCATAACTTTACCGGTTTTCTTCATTGATTATCAATGTCTGAATTTATTGGGTTTATCCCATTAATTTGCACTTAAAAGTGTTAATATGAATGTTTGAATTTATTGGATCTATATCAGAGATTTGGAGTTATTATTGGCTTTACATGCCTGGGAAATTTTGCACTTAAAAGTGTTGATATTGTGAGGAAGAAGCAAATGGTGGAAAGATGAGATTACAGAGGGAGCATATGGAAGAGAAATACGGGAGGGAGATAAACAAATGAGAAATAATCAAGTGTACTTCATTTATTGTATGCTCATTCAATCCAACGGCTCTAAAAGGTCTCTCACAGTAGGAGACCTATCAAGGTCTCCCACCCTAGACAGCGCCTTGAATCATAAGTGAAATAATTAATAACAATATACCATATAGTATATCATGGAAGCCCCTAATATGGAACCAAAAAACAAAGGTCCACCAATGGACTTATGCATATTACCTCCTACAGTAGGTTACTTTTAGTTTAGTAAGAAATTGAATTTTATTATATTCATCACTTCACCTTTCTCAATTGAATATCACCCAAAGCCATTGCACTCTTCTCCAAGCACTAGCATATGGAATCAACAACTTAACCACCGAACTAATTGACACTGGGTTGCTATTTTCTTTTTTTATTCTACCTTAGAATCCCTTTTTTATATTAAAATGGAATTGAAATTAAAATAACAAAAATTAGTTGGTTTTTTTTTGTTTCTACCGAAAAGGAAAGAAGAAAGAGAAGAAGAAATAAGCTCAAAGTTTAGTTCTCAACATCCATGTGTAAAATGCAATAGTGAGGATGAAGGTTCAAAATCCAATCTCAATAGTGAGGATGAAGGTAAAAAGCTCATTCCTCCATGTTACCACACCTGTCATGAATCTTTGTTGTTCTTGTGGAGATCGCATGGAATCCAATGAACGGGATAGGATTGGTATTAATATTTATAAACTTAAATTTCTATTAACTAAATTGACTTAACTTTTTGTAAAAAAAAATAAAAATAAAACGAGGTTGACCTGTTGTAGTAGGTAATATGCACAGGTTCATGGGTGGATCTTTATTTTCATGGGTGGATCTTTATTTTAACGGTCCATGTTAGGGCCTTCCGTATATCATATATGAATTTAAAGATGAATGAAACATCAGTTTAGTTTAGTTTACTTACTATTAGACTATAGTTAGCTAGAGTGTTTGAGAAGCTTGGTTAAGAGTTAGTTAGAGTTAGTTACACAACTAAACTCTATATATAGGAACACTCATGTATCATTTCATTCATCTTTTATCAAATCTAGTTTACTCTATTATGAGTCACTATGGGTATCTCCCACATGAATACACCTATGCACTCTTCCTTGCCGATCATTATGACATTATCCTTGGGATTCTCTGATTCGTAACATGGTATCAGAGCGATACCCTAGGGATGAAGATGATGACGACGCTTCGGTTGAAGATTCCGATGAGGATGAAGTTTCGGTTGAAGATTCTGACGAAGTTGCAATTTCCGTTGAAGATTCCGACAACGTTGCAATTTCCAATGAAGATTCCGGTGAAACTTCTTCTGCAGAATTGGGCTCCTCTGATTTTGTCACAGTTCAAGATTCTGAATCCGAATTCATTTTTGGTAGTTTTGGTCAAGCTTCCGATGCTATTCCGGTGTTTCCAATCACGACGATTACACCTTCAATTGAAGGAAAATTGTTCAAGATTGGAGAAATTGATTGTGCTCTTTCGTTTTCTGAATCTGTTACGGTGACGGAACAACAAAGCTCGAATCTAGAGATTCAAGATTTCTCTTCTGCGATCGTGTATCAATGTGGAAACGACATCGATCAATTCTCGTGTCGTCGACAAATCAAGGAAAGAGGGCACCTTGCTGCAATGGTGTTGCAATCTTCTGAGACGACGGGTGCATACACAACCACCTCTATGGTAAAGTTTCTTTCCGACTTCTCTGTCACACGCTTCAGTTGTTTAGATTTCGTATTCGATCCCGGCGGAGTGTTTTCTTTGATTCTGGTGTGTGTTGGTCTCAAAGTTCTTCGTCACATCCGTTCCCGTTTGTGGTGGATACCTTGGGATCGAGGGAGAACCAGATGGAGGAAAAGCATGCTCTCGATCAACATCAGAAACTCAATCGCAATCAAGAAAGTCTGGCCAGAAGAAGGAGAATTCAAGCGGAAGCGCGTTCTTGGAGAATCAATTTTGGACGCGTTTTAGTTTCGTTAAAAATCGAGTTTGGATTTGTTTCGCATCTGAAACTGTTTCTTGAAGAATCACATAATCAAAGAATCGCGTTTGAAGCTATATTTTTCTGTTCTTGGATTAATTCGCTTTCGACATTCATAGACTCATCTTCCAAAAATGCGTTGCAGAAGAGCACTTTCAAAAGTCCGTTTGGGTTAAGCTAGTTTTGGAAAAGCGATTTTTTTTTCTGAATAAGTTGTTTTGGTTCAGCAGCATGTTTTACAGCTTATGGAGAGAAATTGCGTTTTGCATCAGTTAGAAGACAAGACTTTGCCTGCTGTGTTTTGAGCAAGGTTCTGGCTCTTTCCATTGGGCATGGGCCTCATCCATCCTGTTGGGATAATATCTGGAACCTCTATCTTTTCAATTCAGTCTTTTGGTTTTGCTTGTTTTACCCCACAATTTTCTTAGTTACTTCAGTAAGAATAAATTGTAATTTTCATTGTATTTCAAACTCAAATTGGTGAATTTCTCCACTTTGAGTTTGAGGGGGACTATTAGACTATAGTTAGCTAGAGTGTTTGAGAAGCTTGGTTAAGAGTTAGTTAGAGTTAGTTACACAACTAAACTCTATATATAGGAACACTCATGTATCATTTCATTCATCTTTTATCAAATCTAGTTTACTCTATTATGAGTCACTATGGGTATCTCCCACATGAATACACCTATGCACTCTTCCTTGCCGATCATTATGACTATTATCCTTGGGATTCTCTGATTCGTAACACTTACTTATAATGAAGGCATCAACTTTCCAACCACCAGAGGAAGATCGTAGGATAGGGCGACCCTTGAAGTCAACGGCACCGTCTACCGTCTCCAACAACAGCGGAGTTTCATGATCTCTGTCTGCCATTTGTTGGGTATAATAATGACTTACATGAGCTCAGATCATGTCCTATCCACTTTGTTATTTTGTTGTTTATAGAAACGTTAACATTATTATTACCCTTAACTTATATAGTACAGTTGAGTGAATTGTATCATTTTCATTCTGTTCCTTCCCCCAGTTGTAAACCAAGTGGGACCATCCCAAACCAACTCTGCTTCTGGTGGTCCATTCAGTCTTAATACTAATAGAGGTATTCTCTATTTAGGGACACACATAAACAGTAATGAATCCAAAAAATTCAATTTGAGGGGGGCAAGATCGTTTACTACAAATATTTACACAAAAAAATTTACGAAGATATAATGATGATCATTATCTCTGACAAAAAAAAATTGAAGATTACAAAATTTAAAGCACTAAATATTTGAAAATTGAAGACACCTTAGTATCTAAGAAATATAAAAGTTCTACGTATGCAGTTACATCATTAGATAAACAATATGCTATCTAGTTCCTTTCAATATTTTAGAAAGATCACTAATTTAATCTAAATTAGATTTTTTACGATGTTTAAATTAGAAAATTGTTTACTAGAATGAATATTCATTTGTATAATTTTCAAGTTGATCATCGAGCCTCATAAACTTCACAGAAGAAAGTTCTAATAGATAAAATCGAGTCAAATAAATCAACTTCTAAATGTTAATGAATCACTTCCAATTGCATCTTCATATGATATTTTGGAAAGTAGACAAACCTAATATTCTTTTTCTTTTGTATTGTATGGAGAAAATTGAATCTCTTTATATTTCATTTGATGCACCTAGGAACCACCTCATTTTTCATCTGAAGCTCCACTCCCCAATTCGTTTTTTAAAAAAACAATGGCTTAAGGTTTAAAACACTTTAGTTCTCGTGTGGCAAAACACTTATAATACATCCGTTTCTATAAATTTCCATTAAGTGAGGTTACGTGGGGGCAAGACAATATATTTCAAGTGGTGGCAAAACATCAAAATGGCTAGCTATTAGTTACAAAACAAGTGGGGTCAGCTTCCCCAAATTTGTATAATATGGATCCGTCTCCGGTCTCTGCACATAAAGAGATTATCCTCAAAATATTCAATCATTTTTTTTATCGATTTCTTTTATATTATTAAAAAAATATTTTTTTATGTGTGTGTTCAAACACTATTTATTTGGTCTTGTGACCATATTAGAATTTTGTCCATGCTCATGGTCCATATACTTTTTAAGTAGTAAATTGGTAACCCACAACACAATTTCCTTCTCAATTAATAATTCAATCATATGGTTTCTGAACTATAAGGATATAATTCCTGATCTGTGCGTACTGAAGTGAAAGCTAGCACAGAATGAATGAATTGACAAATTGAAAATATCCTTTATTAATCCAGTCTTGGTTTGGCTAAAGCAATCTTTGGCCACATCACAGTCATCATATATCGATTTGTTTCATCCAATCAGTCTCCCTTTAACATGGTACTAGCTAACTTTTTTATCTCACGTCAAAGAGGCACATGTAATTCTATTTTTTATTTTATTTTTTGGTCAAATGACCTAGTGATAAGAAATTCTCCTTTATAAGATGAATAAGGAAATTTAGAGTTTGAACCTCAATCCCCTACATATATATTACTCCCTCCGTCCCGTTTTAAATGACCTAATTTAAAAAAGTGTACTATTCATATAACATGTTTTGATCCCCTTTTTCTACTAATATATAAATACAAAATATATCATATAAAATCTTGTTGGATTCATCATGATGAATATTTTCAAAATATTAAATTTTCATAATTTTTTCTAATAGATTATTAAAGATATTTAAGTTCAAAATTGTGCATTGACATACGTGACAAAGTCAACTAGGTCATGTAATATGGGACGGAGGGAGTACCATTTTTCAATTAATAGTAAAGTTAGTTTTTTTTTATTTTTTTATAAGGGAATTTATTTGTACAAAAAAAGAGACAGAAGTTGTTGGTTAGTTAGAAGGCCGTTATTAGTTGATCATGGTTAGTTGAGTTCTCAAAAACTGTTAATAGATACTTGTGTAAATAAAGGTGCTCATAGAAGAATAATCATAATTTCATGTCATCCACATCATGTCGATTGTAGAGAAACTTCTCAAGTTCTACTTTCATTCCTCCTCCAACTCTA
Organism: Medicago sativa; assembly: GCF_051527215.1. NCBI lineage: Eukaryota > Viridiplantae > Streptophyta > Magnoliopsida > Fabales > Fabaceae > Medicago > Medicago sativa. The sequence goes on along the minus strand of NC_140751.1, from coordinate 2,413,895 downwards.
ATGAATGGGAGAAGTTACCTGCATACTTTGGTCCAGATTGATTGAAAGGCATTAATCATCATGAGATATTTTTTGAACAACTTCATCATCATGAGATATTATTACAATATTACAAAACAAAACATCCTCGTAAAAGAAGGTATCTAGCTATCATTACATAGCAACTTACAAGCTTAAACAGAAACCATATAAAGTATAAACCATTCAGTTCATTATTTCACTTACAAATTTGCCTTTATTAGTCTTGCATCATATGTTTCCAAAATGGATCAACACGTGGTGCAATGTCTTATCAGTGAATTTACAAATATACAATGGTCCACTGAAATTTGAAATTCTTTTCCAGCAAAAAAGTTTCTCCATATGCTTCCAGTTACTTACTCTATGTGCTTGTTCTCTTATAAACATATGATTTTGAGAAAAACCAGAAGGCGGTTAATCCCACTGCACTAAGAGCAGCCAGAAAAGCATAGAAATAATCAAGATGTGCACGATTAAGATTACTTGCAAACCAGCCATCATGTCCATCTTTACTTGTTCCTTTTTGAATAGCAGAGATGAGAAAGCTACTCAGAAAGCTCCCAAGCCCAAAAATACTTAAATAGAGGGAAAGACCCACACTTCTTAATTCATCCGGGACCTGATCATAGAAAAATTCTTGCAGACCTACCATTGTAAAGACATCAGATACTCCAAACAAGACATATTGAGGAATCAACCACCAGATGCTCATAGGTATTGTCACATCTGGCATATCAATTAGCCCATGATCACGAGCCACTTTGAGTCTTTTCATCTCGACAAAAGCTGCAATTACCATAGAAATTACAGAAAAAAGAATTCCGGCTCCAATTCTCTGTAGCATAGTGATGCCAGATGGTTTGCCAGTAAAGGTTCTTGCTATAGGAACGATAATACGGTCATAGACAGGAATAAAGAGAACAATAGAGAGACTGATAAAGGATTGAAGAGAAGCAGGGGGTACATAAAAACCAGGCAAAATTTTCCTGTCCAATGTAACACCTTGTTTGGTAAAGAAGGTAGAAGACTGAGAAAACACAATGGCAAAAATTAAACTCGTAGCCCATATTGGAACAAGCCTGAGGATTGCCTTTGCTTCTTCAACCTCAGAGACACTACAGACTTTCCCCTTTTCCTTTGATCCGTTTGATGCAATTAATGCTTTGTTTAAGAAACTGCAATATTTCAGTGTAATTGTAAGACAAAATTATTTCCCAATACAAATGTAAGAATATACAACATGAGAATCTCATATATCGTGAATATGGTAGAAATTGTATAATTCATTTAGGACAGAGTATTACTATCATGGTTCTTACATGGTTGAGAAAAGTATTCATTTGCAATTAGAAAGACATACAAATTTATGAAACTAAGTTACAGAAAGAAAAGTTCAATTCTAACATGGTAAACATAAACTATTTTTATGCACTAGTTGCGTCACACAACAATCACTATAACTTGATATGACTACTAGGAGAAGGAAATCCATTTTTTTTTCTTCTAAAACTCGGTATCCGAGAAGGAAATCCATTTAATTAGGCCAAAACAAAACTATGGAGGGAAAATGGGGTCTCCTTATTACATGATGCTAAGTGAAATTCCACTTCATCAGTTTAGAAGAATCCACATTGTATTGAATGAATAGTTTTATATTTACCTAAACTGTTGAGAAGGTTGGTGAGGCAGAGAAGGATGAGGTTCCTCTTCTTCAGTAGTTCGGAAGTTGCGGAGGGCAGCAGTAAACACTCTACCAATTCTCGAAAAAGGCCCCCGTTGTTGATTCCCTGGAATGCTAAACCGGTATGTCCAAGTTCCAAGTGAGAAAAGAGACAGCGCAATTATCATAGCAATGCAAGGGATGCCAAAACCAAGAACCCAACCAACATTATCCTGAACATAGTTCAAGATGGAAACAGTAACAAGGAGACCTGCAGTAAAGGTAAAATACCACCAATTGAAAAAGGAGCTTCTAGACCTGCGTTCCTGCGGGTGGTTGATATCAAACTGATCAGCACCAAATGCCTGAACACAAGGCTTATGTCCACCTTGTGCAAATGCAACAAGATATAAAGAAAAGAAGAACAATATTGCTTGGCCGTCGCCATCCGAAGGCAGTGTAGCCGACAACGTCAATAAGCTCAGTGCCTGCAATGAGATCAATGAGATTTATAATCAACCAAAATGTGTTTGGCACGGTAACACAACAAGGGCATGTATGGATTGCCCTATTTTTGAGCTTATGCAAAACAGCCCATGCAAATAAATAAGCTTTTATGGATTATTGATAAGCTTGTCAAAGTAGTTTATGGTAAAACAACTTATGAAGATACAATTTTCGTTAGTGAAAACTTATGAATTAACATAAAAACTTATTTATTTGTAAAAGCTCAAAAATAAGTCAATCCAAACAGTCCCCAAAACAAACTATTTATAATACAAATTGTTTGTAAGGCCTAGTTCAACCGGCAATACTGATGTTGTTAGTGTTGAGAAGCATGGCAACAATGAGAGAAATAAGAAATTTGAAATCAATAGAACGAAATTGATTGATTACAATGTGAATAGATTGCATGCTATAGTAACTAATATAACTAACTAGCACTAATTATAATTAACAAGTAACTACCTTAATCAATACTAACAAAACGCTAAACAGTTGTGTGTGTGAGAGTTTCAAGCAGTGATTACGAACTAACCAGAATGTAAAGAAGGGAGGCGATAATGATGGTGCGGTAACGGCCAAGAAAAGAATCAGCAAGAAAAGCACCAAGCAGAGGGAGCAAGGAAGCTGTTCCAGACCAGATGTTAACATTCTCGGCTGCAGTTGCAGTGGATTGACCAAGTGGGCCAGTCAAATAATTGATCAAGTTTGAATTGATTCCATAGTAAGCAAACCTCTCAGCAACTTCCACACCTATAATAGTAGTTTTTGTTTGAAAAATAAATTGAATAAATCATCATAAGTAAGAAGTGAATTGAATAAATCATATATCAGATTAGTTTAGTTTACTTACTTATAATGAAGGCAGCAGCTCTCCAACCACCAGAGGAAGATCGCAGGACAGAGCGACCCTTGAAGTCGACTACGCCGTCTACCGTCTCCAACAGCAGCGGAGTTTCACAATCGCCGCCGGCCATTTACTGCGCAGGGCGGAAGTGATGATTAAGCCAGCGAGGTCATATCCTATCCACCTTGTTTTTTATTTTCACATGACCACCATACCATTTAACATTATTATTTTCGCATAACTACCATACCATTTCAAATTATTCTATGATAATTTTCAAATGGAAACAAATTAGTAGTTTATTGTGAGGAAATTGTGAATTAAATTGAATATTATATTTTTATTTTCATAGTGTGATATCTAAGTGGATCTAAAGTGTTAGTGAGTCATAGTTGTATAAACTATTAAAATAAAAATAAAATTAAAGGGTGAATATGTTTCTATTTTATTTTATAAAGAGGGAATTTTTTTTTTATTAAATCAAAATGAAATATATTAATCACACAAAGGTTCTCCCCCATAAAAAAATGCACATGAATGACTAAGAGAACCAAACACACACTAAGAGAACAAAGTTTTAATCACACAATTCTATCAAAAGTTGAACCAAACACACACTAAGAGAACAAAGTTTTGATTACAATACAAGAATTCACTCAAAGGGGGCTAAACCCAAATACATCAAAGGATTAATCCACAAGTAACTAAGATCTGAAGTTAAATTTGGATTTTTTTCCTTTTCTTTCAACCAGAAAAAAGAAAACAATTTTACTTTATCAAACACATGATCAATTGACTCCACCGGTTGTAGGAAACAAAGGTGGTTCATTTCCTGCTAGATTCTCCATACACAAGCGAGTCAAATAGTATGAAATTAATGACGGATTTTGTTGGAGAAACCACCAAGTACGCCGAACAATAAAGCGCGGTCACATAAATGGAAAGTGTTCACAGAATGAATACCCAACCATTGTCTATCTAGTAACCAAATGCTTTAAAAAAATTTGACATCCCTCCTTCAATTTTTTTTTTGACATCCCAAAAATAAATGATCGATGTTTTCATCAAAACCGCAACAAGAAACACATATATTTAGATTTTGTTACATAATTCCTTGTCTTACCAAGTTATCTTTAGTTGAAAACCGATTTCATAACGACCCCCTGATGAGTCTATATTTAGTCTATTTTTATGCGTTATTTAGTTTCGTTTTAATTAGATTTAGTTTTATTTTATTTAAATATTATTTCCTTTTTGAACTATTTTACTTCAATTGCATATTTTATATTTCAGGAACAAATATTGGATGGAAGGTGTCTTGGAGCAAGAGAAAGGAGTCTGGAGCTGATTTGGAGCAAAAATACGAAAGATTCGGAAGAAAAATATAAAGCCCCCAAGTCAGAAGCTTGGCACGGCCCGTGCCAATGTTGGCACGGCCGTGCCACCTCCCAGGACTGCTTTTGCTGCTTTTGCTTGAAGGCCAAGTTACCCTATTTTAGTTTTACCGGAATGCCCTTATAGTTGCTTAGATTTTAAGTCAATTGTAAAGCTATAAATAGAGTATCTCTCCATCACAAATATTCATCTTTTGTTCTTGGAAATAATATGTGACAATTGTTTCTTTGAATAAAAGTTCACTTTTATTTTATTGTTCTTTTATTTTATGTTCTTCTTCCTCTTCTTCTCCATATCTACAATGAACGTTAGTGAGTAGATTTCTTTGTCTTGGGATTGTTGGATAAGTCTAATGACGTAATCCGGATCAAGCCAAGCCTTAAACCATAATTTTATGTAACCCTAATTTCTAATCTAAATTCACCGCTTTAACATGAATTAACCATTATCAAACTGTGGAAGCGAACGCGGAGGGTTTGATAATTGTTAATTCATTATCTCAAATATCAATTCATAAAGCGAACGCGGAACTTTGATATTCGAACAAGTGAATTTAGACAAGGTTTGCGAAACATGAGAATAGTCTAGCAAACCTTGAGACATATAAAGTTTCGATCTTCAAGGGTCCCAAAGGCAATCACCCATGAGAATAGGTGTGGTTGTTGGAGGGATACACTCACTGACTTCGAGAGAAGCTTTGATACGCTTAAGAGAAACTTGTCTTTAGAAATTGGGACTAACGTAAGATTATAAGTTTAAGGGTTTGCTTGCGAAGGATTTGTCATTAGGATGAACCAATAATCCCAAGGCTCCTTTTATCTTATTATTGTTATTTTCTCTTATTTAAAAACCCCCTATTTTATAATCTTTCTTCTTTTCTAATCATTCTCTAAAAGTTAATCGAATTCATAACTCCCTAGCGGAACGATACTCTTTTACTACTATTACTTCGATAGACCGTGCACTTGCGGTTTGGCCTGTCAAGTTTTTGGCGCCGTTGCCGGGGAGTTATTGAAATTTGATTAACTTTTTAATAGTGGTTAGACAAAAAAAAATCTTTATTTTATTTTATTTTCTTTTTATATTTGTTTCCAAAAAAAAAGTTATAAAAGTAAAAAAATATCTCTATCTCTCTCTCTCTCTCTCTCTCTCTCTCTCTCTCTCTCTCTCTCTATTTTATTTTATTCTGTTTTATATTTAACTGTTTTTATTTCAGGCATGGCTCAAAACATTTATCATTGGACCTTTTCCCCCGTCTCACCACCTTGTAAAGCTTATGAAATATTTGGTCATACTGGTGTTGAATGTCAACTAGGTAGTGTTGTTAGAAGTCCTGAGCAAGTAAACTATGCTCAATATAACCAAGGGTTTAGGAACAATCAAATTTTTTTTCAAACCCCTCAACATCTTTTTGGACAACAAACATCACCACCCGGTTTTGCAAACAACCAAGGAGTCCCTCAAAAATCCGACTTGGAACTTTTGATAGAAAATTTTGAATTAGATAACATTAGGCATAACCAAGAGTTTAAAGTCAAAGCTAGAATTTTGAATGACTCTCTGTTGGAGTAAGCCCTAATATCCAATCAATATTATATTGGATTTGGCTTTGTATCATGATATTGATATAAATATATATTGTGAATATATATAATAATAAGACATTTCTTTATTGATTTTGTTATGTTTCAAAATAATAAAGTCCCTAGAATAGATAGTTCATGTAATGGAATATTAAGTGTGACTTAATCATGAGATTACATTACGTAAAGAACACTATTCTTAAACATATCCATAGTCAAGCTTTAATATGAATTGGGATAATAATAAAGCATAAAGACTATTATGTATGTAGACTGATGACCGCATCTCATGGGTCATTGATATTGAGATATTAAGTCTATACATAGGTATAAATATTAGGAGTAATATTTATACTGGATTGACCCACCGTGAGAATACTACATAGTATGTTATGAAAATGTCATAAGATATTCTCACAATGATAATAATGTATATCGCTCTTAGACCTGAAACCACTATGATCCCTAGATGTGGACTCAAGTGCTTTGTTGCCATTCTAACGTTGTCTGTAAAAGGATAACCATAACGTTGGTTGATGGGTACTTGATGAATCATGCTGAGGGACATGAGTGTCCTAGATGGGATTTGTCCCTCCTCATAAACATGAGATATATCTTTAGGCCTCTTGATGAAATATGACTGTAAAACTGCATGGCCATGCCGAACTAAGTCAATATAAGATATTGGACTTATTCGTTATTCAGTATATTTCGGAATCAAGGAATATAAACATTGATCTATACAAGGGTGACAATATCTATGCCTTGGGATCAATAAAGATATCGAGACAAAGGAGTAAGTGTACACATGAGTATTATCATGGAAAGGTTTCGTCAGATCACTTGACATTCTTGTCACTTGGGTAGCAATGATGTGTTGCTAGATACCGCTCATTGTTTATAATATTAAATATTAGATTTAATATTATTGCCAACGTGACTAGAACCTATAGGGTCACACACAAAGAACAGTCAAAAGAGAAGTATATAAGTATGACTTATATAAGGGGTGCGTTTAGTAAATAACGCTAATTAGTTAGCAAAATTACTAAACTCGTTGTTGGGCTTACTGAAGCCCAATAGTGACTTATGACTTGCAGAGCACACTAGAAGTTCTATAAATAGAACTCTGGTGCTGAAGTTTTTGGTTACACGTTTTGAAGCAACCCCTTTCTTCTCTGCACTTCCAATTCATTGGCTAGCACCGAGTTTTGGAGGAGCACTGTTCGTGTGGACTTGCTAGAGGCTTTGCTGCTTGCTGCTTGCTTGGCTGTGATCGAGATTCCAGTTTCCAGTTCCAGCTTTCAGATTCCACAGTTCAAGGTAACAATCAAATCACTGATTCATGTTTGAATTTCGTAATGATCCAAGGAATGAAAATCGAAAATTTTCCGCTGCTTCTACTCCATTCTTCTATTCGATTTTCCTTCAGTGGTATCAGAGCCAATTACGAAACCATGAATTAGATTGCTTTGTTACTACTTTATGTTTTAATATGATTAAACATTTTGAATCGGAATTAAATAATAAAGAGAATTAAAATTGGCATCTTATCATGTTTTCTGTGCATGGCTTTTCGATTTGTTTGATGTTTCAGAAACCGTTTCTGGTGAAGTATCGACATATCGATTATACATATCGACGGGAACATGATTGGAAACAAATCAAATTAGATTATCTTTTAAAATTGTTTTAAGAGATAATAATATTTTCGCAAATATTTGATTTGCTAATATTTTGATATTCTATAAAGAATTAATTTGGAATGCAAATCCGTTAATAAAATAGAATATTAAGTGTTAATATTTTATTATTTAAATTTAAATATTAATTAAAATTGATTGATCAATATCATATATGTGATATATGATTTTAATACAACATCATTATATGTGATATATTGATGATATCATTCTCTCAATAGGTTTTATATAATTGATTGTGAATTTGTAGTCAACTCGTGAGATTGAGCTTCGAATACCGATTCTGGTGAAGCATCAAAGATCCGGTTGTCCATACTGAACAAACAATTGTTAAAACTATTGATGTTTGATTGTTGTATTAGGATACCTAACTATACAAGCATTGTATTATTATGGTTGTATCATTCGATCAATTGTTTTCAAAGAGATTGTTGTGAATTTGAACAATTCGTGAGAGTGAGCTTCAATATCCGAATCTGGTGAAGCATCATAGATCCGGTTGTTCATACTAAACAAACAATCCTTGAAAATATTTATGTTTAATTAATTTATTTAATTGGAGAAAGGTAGTAAATTTAAAAGATCATGATTTTGAAAGAGTTTCAATATCAGATATGATTTTTGAATTTGGTAATAAAATATTTGCTTAATTTTAGCCCTGTAATTTGTTTTGGAAACAAATTGATTGCCTAAATAAAGCAGATTTAATTATAATAATTATTGAGTGTCAATATTACTATAATTAAGTAAATAAAAATTCTACCTTTTGGATTGTTTTTCAAAAGTTGGTTGAAAGGTAATAAACGATCCTGAATTGATAGTTAATTTAAAAGATCATGATTTGAAATAGTTTCAATGTCATATATGATCTTTTGAAATTATTTAATCGATTTGCATGACTTTAACTTGATTTGTTTATAATTTAAAAGAATCATGATTTGAAAGAGTTTCAATATCATATATGATCTTTTGGATTTGATCATAATATTTGCCGAAACGATTTGGGTGTTCATAAACGTGTCAAGTGTTGATGCGAAATACGCAATCTAGAATATTTTGGAACACAATCTGAGATATTTTGGTATGCAATCTAATATATTTTAGTACTTGATCTGAAATATATTTTGGTACATAATATAATATATGTTGGTACTCAATAAAATATATTTTGGTACATAATATGAGATATTTTTGTACTTAATATAATATATTTTTGTACTCAATATAATATATTTTGGTACTCAATTAAAACCCCCAGCTAATCTGCGTAGTGTGATCATATGTCAAATTTTAATTTAATTTATTTAATTATAAGGTATAATTAATAATAATAAAAGTGTGTTTGTTATTATTATCATGTGAATGATTATGACCCTAGTCCTTTTATTTTATTTCTTTTGGATATTAAAATACGGCCTGCGTGTCGTGCCTCTCTCTTATATCTCTATTGTACATTCTCTTCTCATCCACTCCCTCGTATGTAAAACGAGTTTCTTTCATATGTAATGTAAATAGAATGCAAAGAAGTAATAGGGCTCATGACGTTAGGATAGTCCTGGAGGTCAAGCTTGGAGAAGCAAGGTCGTTTCTAGGATTAGTTTAGATTCTCTCATTGGCTTGAGAGAGTCATAGCGTTAGGATGGCCATAATCATGTCACTTTTATTATTGTATAATCGTTATGCATGTTATGATTGGAGTGCGAATATATATGATATATAAGCCGTGGTGAGGTGAGATCAAACTTAATAAAAATCCTTCAATTCAAAATATTAAGTTTAATGCTTTCCAAAAGTTTAACACCCTTCAAGACTAATATCGAAATGTGTAGGTTTCGCCTCCGCGAGGTGCACTTTCTATACTAGTAAGTTGCGGTGCGGTAATCCAATTTACCCAAGTGTTATTCTTTTGGGTTTAACTTAACTAAATTAATTTTAATAAGATTAAAATAAATTTAGAAGCAATATTTGGGAACATCTATATGATAGATTAGAGTAAGGAGTTATTCACTCAAATGATTTGAAAGTTGTATGAGATACAATTGGAAGGAGTTCCTACCTAAATAACTGAGTTTTGAGTACAGCCCCCGTTGACTTAAAGCAAGGTGAAATATGGATTTCAACCCACTAGAAAATCTTTCAATGAGATTTTCCGATTCAAATGTTGAAGGTCATTCGTTTTGAGTAAAGTAGTGGGAGCGTATTTAATTAAAGACCTATTTAAATATGTTTTAAATCATGATACATTTATTTTATTTATTTTCTGTATTTAGAATTTCTTTAGCATATAAATTTTATTATACTGTTAAAAGTTCTTATGAAGAACAAAATTTTCAGAAAAGAGTTTCTGAATTGGTACAAAAATTGTTCTTAAGAATGAGAAAAACTGTATATTCTCGAGCAGTTATTTCCTAGCAACTTTCTATGTCTATATTTGAAAAACAACGCTTATTAGAAGCATTGGGTCAAATGAGTAGATGTAGGATATCTCATAGTGGTAACGACGATGGAGAATGATATGATCATTCAACCTCAATGTTGTAAGATGAATAGTTTAAGCCTATCAAGTAGATGTACATGGATAAGAATAAAATTCAAATTCTGTTTTTCTACCTTTGAAAGGTTAAACACGGTTGCAAAAAGGGGAAGCAATTATTTCAAAAGGTGAAAAACAAAAATTGCTCGTAGTTTTGAAAGGGTCAAAATATAAGAAAGAAGTAAGACTTCTTATTTACCCATATAGTTATAGAAAGTTAAATTTCTACTTCTTCATCATAAGTATATGATACTTGATGATTAATCTCATATTTGTTGAAATATAGAGAGTTTAAAGAAGCAGAACATTAACTATAAGTGAAGTTCACCTACGTCTGGAATGGAACAAATTGTTTCATTGACTATAAGAGCTTATGCTTGGACTTAAACTTAACTTGATATGGAACCAAATAATTGTTATTAAATTCCATATAAAATAGAAACATTAAATCATAAATCTTGTATTGACAAGAGAAGGATTATGTAGTTGAATGATAGACAAATATTGTTCTATTGTCCTAATAATGTTTTCTATACAATGTGCTGATCAAGTAATGGATTTGAGTTCCATGATCTTGATAAGCTAGTCTATAACATATGAGAAAAGGATCAAATGAGATTTGACCCTTTTGTATATCATTGACATCATTGTTTAGTACAAACAAGTGTGATTCACATTTCCAAAATCCATGGATATGGACTATTGGACTCATTTGGTTTTATATCATTTGAAGGATGTGAGTTCCACCTTTCAAAATAGATTAGTATACCGGTAAAGGTGAAAAGGACACATAATCTATTTGAGTTGATATACATATGAGATGTATATGAAGCACTAAACATATTTGCTGGATATTTTATTTCTCTTACTTCATCTAACATTACTAATTAATAGTATATGAGAAAAGTGTATTTGACACAATTCAAGAAATCTTTGAAATTGTTCAAAGAGTTTAACAATGAAGTAAAAGAAATAGGTTTGAAAAGTATAAAGACCATACGAGTAAGTCGTGATGGTAAATGCTTGATTAATGAGTATAATTATTATTTATATCGCTTCATGTTTGACATGAATCGATCTAAAATAGTTTGGTTATAACTCATTGACTCTTGATGTTAAATTAAATTACAGTTATTCTTCACCCACTACAAGTTCCAATAGAGTAATCATAAAGACACCATATTAGATATGGAGGTAAGAGTACCTAGTTTTTGACTTTATGATAATTTGAGGTTATATGGTTTATTAGATAAACTAAACTACAAATTAAATGAATGTACATTTGTGGAGGTACCCTAAGGAAACTAAGGGATACTGATTATACATCACCTTTCATGACAATAGTCGTTTGTCTCTAGATCTGGAGTATTCCTATTAAAGGAGTATGTCTCTGCAGGAGCCAGTGGGAGTGTTGTAGAACTTGAATTAAGTCAAGTACCACAAAATACATGTATCTTTAAGAATGGAACATGAACTAATTCAACAAAGGGTTGTTGTTAAATCACCAGTTCGAGTAGTACAAGATCTAGATGAGTTTGATATGTCATATCACTACAATGAGTAACATGATTTTGTCATGGCTCAACAAGGTGTTATGATTTTCATGGTAGATGAGCCCCAAACTTACTAGAAGGTCGTAAATGGCCTGAACTTTGAGAAATGGCTAAATGCCATGGGATCTTATAAAGAATCCATGTACACAAACCATATATGGATATTGGTTAAATCATCCAAATGAGTATGACTCATGAGATGAATGTGAGTTTTCTTGTAGAAAGCTGACATGGATGGTATTATGAATACATTTAAGATGTGATTGATTGTAGAAGGTTTCATGCAACTCGTGATGCAAATCATGACGAAACTATTACATCATCATAATGCTTAAATCTAACGATCCCACTTGTCATTATTGTATAATGCAAATTCTAGGAGATGGACAACGATGTTGCATTCTTTAATTAGAATGACCTTGTATATGTATTTGACATATATGTAGGGTTTCGTTAATCCAAAGGATGCTAGAAAGGTATATATATTACAAAATTCATGTATGAATTGGAGCAAGCTTCTTGAAGTTGAATTATTTGTTTTATTAGTGAAGTTTTATGAAAAACCTTGATTAATAAAAATCTTATGCACACAAGGAGAATAGTGGGAGCATTGATATTAGTTTGGTGGAGTATGTGGATGACATACTAGTCACCAAAACAATTTATCTACACATGTGAGACATGGTTAGAAAATTATTTTCAATATGTACCAAAATGATTGTAGTGTTCGACACTAGAATACTTTCAAGAATATCCATGGATGTCTTAAAGGACTAAGGATTGTTTCTTGAACACGGATTAAAGGAACATTGTAAAGAAGTTACAATGATGCTGACTTTAATATCGGTGTACAGTATATCCAAATCGCAATTTGGAATAAATGCTATGCTTGGATATCAACTATGAAATTTGTAAAAGTACAAGCTTCAAATAGTTGTTGTTTCTATTACAGATGTCAAATATATATGATTTGGATTGTTTAGCTCATAACTGAGCGAAACCATGTGTCTCTTTTGTGCGGATTCCATTGATCCCGTCTGAGGTGAAATTGGTTTAATCTTTCGAGCAATGAATACTTGATCTCACCAATAATCCAAATGTATACTTTGACACTTCAATTTCTTTTCGATGGAAGATCGAAAGTGGAAATTGAAAGAACTGTAACCTACCAACATAGGAAAGAGTTCCTTATCTACTAGAATAGTATCATGCCCAGGGTGTGCTTGATGCTAACACTTGATCAATATATATTGAGTTAATATTTGATTGGCTTTTAGTGCTAGTGGGAGATTGTTGGAGTAAGCCCTAATATCCAATCAATATTGATTGGGTTTGGCTTTGTATCATGATATTGATATAAATATATATTGTGAATATATATAATAATAAGGCATTTCTTTATTGATTTTGTTATGTTTCAAAATAATAAAGTCCCTAGAATAGATAGTTCATGTAATGGAATATTAAGTGTGACTTAATCATGAGATTACATTACGTAAAAACGCTATTCTTAAACATATCCATAGTCAAGCTTTAATATGAATTGGGATAATAATAAAGCATAAAGACTATTATGTATGTAGACTGATGACCGCATCTCATGGGTCATTGATATTGAGATATTAAGTCTATACATAGGTATAAATATTAGGAGTAATATTTATACTGGATTGACCCACCGTGAGAATACTACATAGTATGTTATGAAAATATCATAAGATATTCTCACAATGATAATAATGTATATCGCTCTTAGACCTGAAACCACTATGATCCCTAGATGTGGACTCAAGTGCTTTGTTGCCATTCTAACGTTGTCTGTAAAAGGATAACCATAACGTTGGTTGATGGGTACTTGATGAATCATGCTGAGGGACATGAGTGTCCTAGATGGGATTTGTCCCTCCTCATAAACAGGAGATATATCTTTAGGCCTCTTGATGAAATATGACTGTAAAACTGCATGGCCATGCCGAACTAAGTCAATATAAGATATTGGACTTATTCGTTATTCAGTATATTTCGGAATCAAGGAATATAAACATTGATCTATACAAGGGTGACAATATCTATGCCTTGGGATCAATAAAGATATCGAGACAAAGAAGTAAGTGTACACATGAGTATTATCATGGAAAGGTTTCGTCAGATCACTTGACATTCTTGTCACATGGGTAGCAATGATGTGTTGCTAGATACAGCTCATTGTTTATAATATTAAATATTAGATTTAATATTATTGCCAACGTGACTAGAACCTATAGGGTCACACACAAAGAACAGTCAAAAGAGAAATATATAAGTATGACTTATATAAGGGGTGCGTTTAGTAAATAACGCTAATTAGTTAGCAAAATTACTAAACTCGTTGTTGGGCTTACTGAAGCCCAATAGTGACTTATGACTTGCAGAGCACACTAGAAGTTCTATAAATAGAACTCTGGTGCTGAAGTTTTTGATTACACGTTTTGAAGCAACCCCTTTCTTCTCTGCACTTCCAATTCATTGGCTAGCACCGAGTTTTGGAGGAGCACTGTTCGTGTCAACTTGCTAGAGGCTTTGCTGCTTGCTGCTTGCTTGGCTGTGATCGAGATTCCAGTTTACAGTTCCAGCTTTCAGATTCCACAATTCAAGGTAACAATCAAATCACTGATTCATGTTTGAATTTCGTAATGATCCAAGGAATGAAAATCGAAAATTTTCCGCTGCTTCTACTCCATTCTTCTATTCGATTTTCCTTCACTCTCTCAATAGGCTTTCCGCAAAAGTGTATTCTCTTTTTACTCACAACAAAATGCTTGAGACTCAAATCTCTCAAGTAGCCCAACAAGTAACCTCTTCCCCACAACCCTCCGGAGTCTTCCCGAGTCAAACTGAAACCAACCACAAAGGCCCAATAAATGCTATTACACTTAGGGATGATAAGCAATTAGAGGACCCTGTTGTAGAATCCAAGACAATTGAGGTTGGGGTAGAGAGTGAAAAACCAAACAGTGAGAAAGTTGTAGTAGAGAGTGATAAGCCTCACATATCACCACCATATGAGCCAAAAATTCATTTCCCACAAGGGTTTGATGAGTCCAAGTTAGATGAGCAGTTCAGGAAATTTATTGCAATCATTCAAAGCAAATTTTCATCTAAACTTAAGGATCCAGAGAGTTTTTCCATACCATATGTCATAAGATCCAAGAATATAGAAAGAGCAACATGTGATTTGGGGGAGAATATTACTTTGATGCCACTGTCCCTTAGTGAGAGATTAGGTATCAGATAGAGAAACCTTTTGATCGTCAAGCTAATGACTTTAAACGAGCGCTTCGTGGGAGGCAACCCACACATTTAATTGCTTTTGTTTTGTTTGTTTTTCTTTGTTTTAAGTTGTTTTGTAGGTAATTGTCCAAGTACGATTCAAGAAACTGAAAATTTTGAAGTCCCCTATATGACCAGAAGGTTGGCACGGCCCGTGCTAAGGATGGCACGGCCGTGCCAGATTTTTAAAGCAAAATTGGCCTCCAACTCTAGAGTCGTAGTGTTTCCAAACTCCCTTGAACTTTATTCTTTTGTATTGTTTTATAGCGAAAGGCATGATTAAGTAGCTTGTTTTTAACGGAAATCATATGGCATAATTTTTTTTTGTTGTCTTCTCTTAAAAAGGTTGTTTCTTGTGCATGAAAGTGGGTTCTTATGTTTTTTGTGTTCTTGCTATACCCACATCTTGTTTTATTGTGAAAGATCTCCAATGAGAAAAGCACCCAGTTGTAATCTTTGAGCAAGTATATGAGTATGTATTTTAAGGAGCACGTTCTATCTTTAGTGTTAACTTAGACCCTTAAAAGTCTTTAGAGTAAAAATAGTATAAGTTTGTGTGGAAAATTGATCAATTGTACTTTATTGTTTTATTCTTAAATTGTTAAAGTTAAAATGGGGCGGGAGAATGGCACCAACATGTGGGGGAAAGGACAATCCCTAACTTCCTAATTGTGGTGGTGACTCCCTAATTTGAACTTAAGTTCCAAATCCCTCAAATGAGGAAAATAAATTCATCAATGCTAGGGGAAAGGACAATTACATCCAAAAAGACTTCCTACGCGGAGATGAATCAAAAATTTTGCAGCACTGCTTAGGGTGATTTTGAATCTAGGGGGAAAGGACAATTACATCCAAAAAGACTTCCCATGAGGATAGATAGCCCCTAAGCATCTGCAGCCCCTTTGTGCTTAAATTGTTAATCTTATCTAATTTTAACCAAATTCCCATCACTCTTATATGAAATGAAGAAAGAATTTTTATCGGTTACTTTAGCATTAAGGATAGAACATGTTCCTCATAATATCTGTCTTATACAGGAGCAAGAAAAAGGTTGGACTGCACACACACACTCACTTGAGACTTGATGTTGGGTTGAATAGGTTCACGAGGAATGTTTGAAATTGTGATTAGTGTACTTTGTAACACCCTATTTCTATTAAGCGGTAAAACGCGCGAATACATCAGAAATATTCTAGAAATAGATGCTACGTCTCCGAATAACCACAATTCATACATGCATAAGGATCATGTTACAACACATAGCAGCAGAACAACATATAATTCATAAACAATCTCTGGATCTCCAAACTAAATACAAATGTATCATCCAAATCTCAAATAACAGAATATCTCAACAACTCCGAAATACAAAGTCAAATAAACAACATGCAAAGACTATCCTAGATCAGAGCCCTAATCTAGACACTTTGCACGAAAAAGAGGAACTCCACTCCTCGGCATCAACAAGCAACAACTAAGCATCCTGCACTCCATCTACCCGTCCATACGGAAAGGTAGGTGGTAAACCACTGAGGGTTAGCGTTACATCATCATAATCCACTTAAAATTAACAAGAAACTTTGAGAATGAAAGATACATTTAAGAACGATGAATAACAAACTACACACGTATTCACAAGTATTCTTAACATTCACATCGTTCAATATCAACATCTCAAATTCATATCCACAAGTGTATCATACACACATCACAAAATCAACCATCTTAATCAACAATTAACAAATTCAATCATCATTCGCAACTCAAACGTATTTCAATTCACCAACAAGTATGCAATGGCTCTAGACTCATCTAGATGCATGTGGTACCAATTCTCCTCAAGGTCGTCACCCATGATGCAACAAAAACATCATTATCAACGGCTATAGTCAAAGGCAATATGGACATAACATCCGACACGACATATGATGCATGAACATATGACTCAATTCACTATGCATATGTTCACAACAATTCAACGGCTATAATCAACGGCTATAAGTCAACGGCTATAATCATCATTTGACTATATCATATAGTTCATATCTCCACATAGTTCCTTACATTCCAAATAAAAGAACAATTACAACATATGATCACAAACATCATATTCATCACCTAACAACCATTCATACATCATCTCATAATCATATCAATCTAATCATAGAGGGTTCATAAGCAATTGGCCCTCAATGATCATTTTCAATCAAGTTCGTCTCAAAAATCACAATATTGAAAATAATTGAGCACCTAAGCCAAAACCAAGTAAACGAGTTCAATTGCCTATGCCATGTATCCTCTCAAGTCACACATATGTGCAGTAGAGATTACATAAGCATTTCATCGGCCAAATACGATGAATTCATAAAAATCACAAAGTTCGTCTCACCGAAACACTTTTCAAGAAATTTTCCATTGTCTAAGTAAAACAAGTTAAATCCCTCACATCATAGTTTAAATACTACTAAACACCTTAATTGAACTCATAAAATATAAGTTTGAAGTTTGGAACCAATCCATAAGGTTTGGGTAGACTTAAGAGTAGTTATGCGGAATTTTTGTAAAATTTCACCAAGACCACCTTGGAGTATTTGCCTCCTAACTCAAAAACCAAGAATCATTTTCAAGTCAAACCAAAGCCATTGGAAAGCTAACAAAATTATCTACAACTTTCATGTTTACACCGAAAGCCAATTCAAAACAGAAACGAGGGAAAAAGACGCAAGAACGTGAAACAGGGGATGCTGCCACCGTGCAGCTCGCCGTGGCGAGTAAATCTACTCGCGAGGCGAGTAAGCTCACAGGGAGCACCTCCTGCTCGCCTCCAACTCGCCTCCCACTCACTGTGGCGAGCTGGGACAGTCCTGTTACGAGAAAAACTCACTTTTTCACCCCAAAACCCCAATTTTGACTTCCCAAAGCTCAAATTTGATCCCAAAGTTTGTTTAAACATTTCTAAACATGAAAAGACACTCAAAATCATGTAAAACTTGCATCAAAACATCCTTACAACAAAAATCATCATTTGACCCATTTCTCATCAAACTTCAAACAAAACAACACAAAGTCATATCAAACTCTCCAATTATGATTACCCAATGTTTTAATCATCAACAACAACATCTCTCAACAACAACAGCAGCTAAACATCATGAATTCATCAACAATTCATCACAACAACACTTCATATCATCATTTTTAGACAAAAATGCAAAGCATACATATAACCACAACTTAAGTATGTAATTTCATCATCAACAACTCAATTAACATTTAATTTACATACCCAAACATTGCATCAAAACATGAACACGAATTTACAATCAATTAGGTTCAATTCATCAATTTCATAAAATGGGTAAAAAGAAAAAGAGATGAATTATGGTTGAAACCTTACCCTCTTACCTCTAGCACCAAGATTCTCTAACCCAATCTTCAATTTAGCTCCTAGATGATGAATCCCTCTTGCCTCTAACCCTTGCACTTGTTCTTCTCTCTAGCCTCTATCTCTTCTCTTCTCAAATGAAAAATGAAATGAAAATGTTGTAACCCTATCTCTTCTCACTAACATTAGCTTATAAAGGCTCACTTAATGGGCTTATCTCACAAACCTTAATGGGCCTAACCCATTTCTAATTCAACCTCAAAAATGTTACTACTCACTTACCGGTAAAATATAACACTAACGGTCACTTAACGGTAATTAAAATAATTACTACACCCTCTCTAGTAACTTGGTAAAATAATAACTTCCACTAAACACTAAAAAAAAAAATAACTTTCTGCAAAATTACAAAATTGCCACTGCCCACAAAATGACCAAAATGCCCCTAAGTCCAAAATGACTAAAATACCCTTTTAACACCGAATTCTACGATTCCCAACCAAAAATACACACAGAGGCAAATAATCACATAAGAGCACATATAACACACATAAATAAATAATAAAATAACACTAGCGAAAATCGGGCTGTTACAACTCTCCCCCACTAAAAAGAATTTTCGCCCTCGAAAATTACCTGAAGGAAACAACTTTGGATACGCAACCCTCATCCTACTCTCCGATTCCCAAGTGGCACTCTCACCGGTCGGTCCAACCCAAATCACTTTAACCAAAAAGACCTCCTTGCCACGCAAACGCTTCACTTCACGATCCTCAATCCTCACTGGCCAAGTCTCAACGGTCAAATTATCCCTTAATTCCAAATCATCCACTTGAATCACATGAGACGCATCATACACATACTTCCTCAACTGAGATACATGAAACACATCATGAAGATTCGACAAAGATGGCGGTAACGCAATCCGATACGCTACAACCCCAACCTTCTCAATAATCTCAAACGGTCCAACAAAACGAGGAGTCAACTTCCGACACTTCAAAGCACGACCAACACCGGTTACAGGATTCACTCTCAAGAACACATGATCACCAACCTGAAACTCAAGGTCTTTCCTCCTCTTATCATGATAAATCTTCTGCCTACTCTGAGACGCTCTCATCTTCTCTTGAATCATCTTAACCTTCTCGGTCGTCTCTTGCACAACTTCCGGTCCTAACAAGGCACTCTCTCCTGACTCATACCAACACAAAGGAGTTCTACACCTCCGACCATACAAAGCCTCAAACGGTGCCATCCCGATACTAGAATGAAAACTGTTGTTGTAAGTAAACTCAATCAACGATAAACATTCAATCCAACTGACACCTTGCTCCAACACACAAGCTCTCAACAAATCTTCCAAACTCTGAATAGTCCTCTCCGTCTGACCATCAGTCTGGGGATGATAAGCAGAACTCAACCTCAACTTAGTTCCCAAAGCATCTTGCAAACTCTCCCAAAACTTAGAAGTAAACCTCGGATCCCGATCCGATACAATACTAGAAGGAACACCATGC
This sequence comes from Medicago sativa, assembly GCF_051527215.1. Lineage (NCBI taxonomy): Eukaryota > Viridiplantae > Streptophyta > Magnoliopsida > Fabales > Fabaceae > Medicago > Medicago sativa. The sequence continues at coordinate 2,393,882 of NC_140751.1, read as the reverse complement.
AATCTAACAATCTGCTCAATGTAGATCTCAACCAACTTCGTCACAGACATACCGGTCTTAATAGGAACAAAATGTGCCGACTTCGTCAACCGATCAACAATCACCCAAATAGAATCAAAACCCTTAACAGTCTTTGGTAACGCTCCAACAAATTCCATAGAAATACTATCCCACTTCCACTCTGGCACAAACAACGGTTGCATCAAACCTGACGGCTTCTGATGTTCAATCTTAGACTTCTGACAAACCAAACAAGCATACACAAACTCTGCAATATCCTTCTTCATCCCAGGCCACCAAAACAACCTCTTCAAATCCTGATACATCTTAGTTGCTCCTGGATGAATACTCAAACTACTTCTGTGACCTTCTTCCAAAATCTGCCTCTTAAGCTCAAGAACACTTGGTACACAAACACGATCACGAAACATCAAAACACCATTCTCTTCCAACCTGAAATCCCCACCTTTACCTTGATTAACCAACACCACACGATCTACAAGTTCCAAATCTTCCTTCTGACCATTCTTGATCTCTTCCAAAATATTACTTGTCAGCTTCAACATTCCCAACCTCACACCATTCGGTGTCAATTCACTAACCAAACTCAAATCTCAAAACTATTCAATCAACTCTAACTCTTTTACCATCAAAGCAGACATATGCAACGACTTCCTACTCAATGCATCAGCAACAACATTGGCCCTTCCAGGATGATAGCTCAACTGGAAATCAAAATCTTTAAGATACTCCAACCATCTCCTCTGCCTCATATTCAACTCCTTCTGGTCGAACAAGTACTTCAAACTCTTGTGATCACTGAACACTTCAAACTTAGAACCATACAGATAATGCCTCCAAATCTTCAACACATACACCACGGCTGCTAATTCCAAATCGTGAGTCGGATAATTCTTCTCATGCACTTTCAACTGCCTCGAAGCATAAGCCACGACCTGACGATTCTGCATAAGCACACCACCAAGACCCATCTTAGAAGCATCACAATACACAACAAACGATTCCTTCGGATTCGGCAAAATCAACACTGGAGCTGAAGTCAATATCTTCTTCAATTCTTGGAAACTCTTCTCACACTTAGCATCCCAAACACACGTTTGCCCTTTCCGAGTCAACTGCGTCAATGGCAACGCCAACTTAGAGAATCCCTCAATGAACCTCCGATAATAACCTGCCAACCCAAGAAAGCTTCTAACTTCAAAAACAGACTTAGGTGATTCCCACTGCAACACTGCATTAACCTTCGACGGATCCATGGCAATACCACCTTTAGAAATCACATGACCAAGGAAACTCACTTCCCGCAACCAAAACTCACACTTCGACAACTTAGCAAACAATTTCTTCTCCTTCAAGACACCTAACACAATCTTCAAATGCTCGGCATGCTCTTCTTCTGACTTAGAATACACCAAAATATCATCGATAAACACCACCACAAAACGGTCCAGAAAAGGATGAAATATTCTATTCATATACTCCATGAAGACACCTGGCGCATTAGACACTCCAAATGGCATCACGGAATACTCATAGTGTATGTACCTCGTTCTGAACGCAGTTTTGGATATATCTTCCGCCTTTACTCTAATCTGATGATATCCTGATCTCAAGTCAATCTTGCTGAACACCTCCGCGCCAACCAACTGATCCATCAAATCATCGATCCTCGGAAGTGGATACCGATTCTTAATCGTCACTTTATTCAACTGCCGATAATCCACACACAACCTCATGCTTCCATCTTTCTTCTTAACCAACAATACAGGAGCACCCCACAGAGAAACACTCGGTCTGATAAACTGTTTCTCAAGCAACTCTTCCAATTGCTTCTTCAATTCACCCAACTCTGATACAGACATCCGATAAGGCGCAATCGAGATAGGACTTGTTCCCGGAACCAAATCAATTGCAAACTCAACTTCCCTCTCCGGCGGTAATTCGGTAATGTCGTCCGGAAAAACTTCTGGAAACTCTTGCACTACCGGCAAATCACCAACTCCTTTATCACTACTTTCCTTCAAGGAAGCAAACATCATGAACACACTAGCTTCACCATCCAAGGACTTCTTCACTTGCTCCGTGGTCAAGAACTTCCCACCTTCCTCAGCCACCGGCTTAGAAAACGTTACACTCTTGGTTAAACAATTAATGTTAACACCAAAAGTCAACATCCAATCCATACCAAAAATTACGTCCATATGCTTCAATGGAAGACACACAAGATCCAACTCAAAATCCACGTTACCAAAACTGACAGGACACTTAGCACATACTAAGGAAGTAGTCACCGAACCACTAGCCGGGGTATCGATAACCATCCCTCGCGACAACGGAGTCACAACCAAACCCAAACGCTCAACACAACTAGCCGCAATAAAAGAATGTGTAGCACCAGTATCAATAATTGCAATCAAAGGAGTACTATTGATAAAACACATACCTCGGATGAGATTATCCGGATGCTCCACCTCTTCCGCATTTAATGCAAACACCTTCCCCGCCGCCTTCTTCGGCTTGGTACACTTAGTACTAAGATGACCCTCTTCACCACAGTTGAAACAAGTAATATACTTCTTGCACTCAAATGCCTTGTGACCCTTCTGTCCACACCTGTAGCAACTATCACCCTTGCGACAATCACTAGAGTAATGACCCAAGATTCCACACTTGTAGCATCTCACATCAGCAACATTCGGCTTAGAGCCTCCACCAGATTCCCTCTTCTTTCCTTTGTCCTTGTTGTACGGCTTCCCAAATCCATGACTCTTTCCTTTCTTCTCATTCATCGCCTTATAATGATTCACCTTGACCTTTCCAGCTTCATCAAACATGCGACACTTATGCACCAAACTATCAAAGTCTCGGATCTCCTGAATACACATGTACTGATAGATATCGGGCCTCAAACCGCTCTCGAACTTCACACACTTAGAGACCATAGCATCCTCCGCATTGATGTACGGACAAAACCTCGAAAGCTCTTCAAACTTTGCAGCATACTCAGCCACTGAACGATTCTCTTGCTTCAAGTTCAAGAACTTAACTTCCTTCTTAGTCCTCAAATCCTCAGGAAAGTACTTCCTCAAAAACTTAGTCTTGAACCTAGCCCAAGTCACAGTTCCACCAGTCTCAAGCCTTCCCTTAGCATTGGTCCACCAATACTCAGCCTCTTCAGCAAGCATGTGAGTAGCCAGTCTGACCTTCTGATCCTGACTAGTCACCATAGCATGAAAGATCCTCTCCATGGCTTGCACCCATGCCTGAGCTCCATCTGGATCATATCTACCTTTGAATGTCGGTGGACTGTTTCGCAAGAAACGATCCGCTCCTCCGCCTCACCAGGATCACGATGACCAACCGCCTCCTGCTCATTAGCCTGAGCCAACACCTGAGCCATCGAAGCCAAAGCCTGCGCAATCGCCGCATCATCTCTACCACCAGCCATCTCACTTCTACACCAAAACCAAACCAACAGATAAGGACAACAGCACAACAAACAAGTATCGAAGGTAACTCATTACCGTTCGTATACCAACAGGAAAAATCAACCAACGAATACTAGTCTACTAGTCCAATAGTCCGGACAAGACTAACCAGGCTCTGATACCAACTTGTAACACCCTATTTCTATTAAGCGGTAAAACGCGCGAATACATCAGAAATATTCTAGAAATAGATGCTACGTCTCCGAATAACCACAATTCATACATGCATAAGGATCATGTTACAACACATAGCAGCGGAACAACATATAATTCATAAACAATCTCTGGATCTCCAAACTAAATACAAATGTATCATCCAAATCTCAAATAACAGAATATCTCAACAACTCCGAAATACAAAGTCAAATAAACAACATGCAAAGACTATCCTAGATCAGAGCCCTAATCTAGACACTTTGCATGAAAAAGAGGAACTCCACTCCTCGGCATCAACAAGCAACAACTAAGCATCCTGCACTCCATCTACCCGTCCATACGGAAAGGTAGGTGGTAAACCACTGAGGGTTAGCCTTACATCATCATAATCCACTTAAAATTAACAAGAAACTTTGAGAATGAAAGATACATTTAAGAACGATGAATAACAAACTACACACATATTCACAAGTATTCTTAACATTCACATCGTTCAATATCAACATCTCAAATTCATATCCACAAGTGTATCATACACACATCACAAAATCAACCATCTTAATCAACAATTAACAAATTCAATCATCATTCGCAACTCAAACGTATTTCAATTCACCAACAAGTATGCAATGGCTCTAGACTCATCTAGATGCATGTGGTACCAATTCTCCTCAAGGTCGTCACCCATGATGCAACAAAAACATCATTATCAACGGCTATAGTCAACGACAATATGGACATAACATCCAACACGACATATGATGCATGAACATATGACTCAATTCACTATGCATATGTTCACAACAATTCAACGGCTATAATCAACGGCTATAAGTCAACGGCTATAATCATCATTTGACTATATCATATAGTTCATATCTCCACATAGTTCCTTACATTCCAAATAAAAGAACAATTACAACATATGATCACAAACATCATATTCATCACCTAACAACCATTCATACATCATCTCATAATCATATCAATCTAATCATAGAGGGTTCATAAGCAATTGGCCCTCAATGATCATTTTCAATCAAGTTCGTCTCAAAAATCACAATATTGAAAATAATTGAGCACCTAAGCCAAAACCAAGTAAACGAGTTCAATTGCCTATGCCATGTATCCTCTCAAGTCACACATATGTGCAGTAGAGATTACATAAGCATTTCATCGGCCAAATACGATGAATTCATAAAAATCACAAAGTTCGTCTCACCGAAACACTTTTCAAGAAATTTTCCATTGTCTAAGTAAAACAAGTTAAATCCCTCACATCATAGTTTAAATACTACTAAACACCTTAATTGAACTCATAAAATATAAGTTTGAAGTTTGGAACCAATCCATAAGGTTTGGGTAGACTTAAGAGTAGTTATGCGGAATTTTTGTAAAATTTCACCAAGACCACCTTGGAGTATTTGCCTCATAACTCAAAAATCAAGAATCATTTTCAAGTCAAACCAAATCCATTGGAAAGCTAACAAAATTATCTACAACTTTCATGTTTACACCGAAAGCCAATTCAAAACAGAAACGAGGGAAAAAGACGCAAGAACGTGAAATAGGGGATGCTGCCACTGTGCAGCTCGCCGTGGCGAGTAAATCTACTCGCGAGGCGAGTAAGCTCACAGGGAGCACCTCCTGCTCGCCTCCAACTCGCCTCCCACTCGCTGTGGCGAGTTGGGACAGTCCTGTTACGAGAAAAACTCACTTTTTCACCCCAAAACCCCAATTTTGACTTCCCAAAGCTCAAATTTGATCCCAAAGTTTGTTTAAACATTTCTAAACATGAAAAGACACTCAAAATCATGTAAAACTTGCATCAAAACATCCTTACAACAAAAATCATCATTTGACCCATTTCTCATCAAACTTCAAACAAAACAACACAAAGTCATATCAAACTCTCCAATTATGATTACCCAATGTTTTAATCATCAACAACAACATCTCTCAACAACAACAGCAGCTAAACATCATGAATTCATCAACAATTCATCACAACAACACTTCATATCATCATTTTTAGACAAAAATGCAAAGCATACATATAACCACAACTTAAGTATGTAATTTCATCATCAACAACTCAATTAACATTTAATTTACATACCCAAACATTGCATCAAAACATGAACACGAATTTACAATCAATTAGGTTCAATTCATCAATTTCATAAAATGGGTAAAAAGAAAAAGAGATGAATTATGGTTGAAACCTAACGCTCTTACCTCTAGCACCAAGATTCTCTAACCCAAGCTTCAATTTAGCTCCTAGATGATGAATCCCTCTTGCCTCTAACCCTTGCACTTGTTCTTCTCTCTAGCCTCTATCTCTTCTCTTCTCAAATGAAAAATGAAATGAAAATGTTGTAACCCTATCTCTTCTCACTAACATTAGCTTATAAAGGCTCACTTAATGGGCTTATCTCACAAACCTTAATGGGCCTAACCCATTTCTAATTCAACCTCAAAAATGTTACTACTCACTTACCGGTAAAATATAACACTAATGGTCACTTAACGGTAATTAAAATAATTACTACACCCTCTCTAGTAACTTGGTAAAATAATAACTTCCACTAAACACTAAAAAAAAAAAATAACTTTCTGCAAAATTACAAAATTGCCACTGCCCTCAAAATGACCAAAATGCCCCTAAGTCCAAAATGACTAAAATACCCTTCTAACACCGAATTCTACGATTCCCAACCAAAAATACACACAGAGGCAAATAATCACATAAGAGCACATATAACACACATAAATAAATAATAAAATAAAACTAGCGAAAATCGGGCTGTTACATACTTGAAACAAAACCTTCAAAGAGACATGTTGTTTTCAATTGCATTGCCATGATTAATCTTTTTATTGCCGCTATGTCCATTGCCTTTTGCTTGAGGACAAGCAAGGATTCAAGTGTGGGGGAGTTTGATGAGTCTATATTTAGTCTATTTTTATGCGTTATTTAGTTTCGTTTTAATTAGATTTAGTTTTATTTTATTTAAATATTATTTCCTTTTTGAACTATTTTACTTCAATTGCATATTTTATATTTCAGGAACAAATATTGGATGGAAGGTGTCTTGGAGCAAGAGAAAGGAGTTTGGAGCTGATTTGGAGCAAAAATACGAAAGATTCGGAAGAAAAATATAAAGCCCCCAAGTCAGAAGCTTGGCACGGCCCGTGCCACCTCCCAGGACTGCTTTTGCTGCTTTTGCTTGAAGGCCAAGTTACCCTATTTTAGTTTTACCGGAATGCCCTTATAGTTGCTTAGATTTTAAGTCAATTGTAAAGCTATAAATAGAGTATCTCTCCATCACAAATATTCATCTTTTGTTCTTGGAAATAATATGTGACAATTGTTTCTTTGAATAAAAGTTCACTTTTATTTTATTGTTCTTTTATTTTATGTTCTTCTTCCTCTTCTTCTCCATATCTACAATGAACGTTAGTGAGTAGATTTCTTTGTCTTGGGATTGTTGGATAAGTCTAATGACGTAATCCGGATCAAGCCAAGCCTTAAACCATAATTTTATGTAACCCTAATTTCTAATCTAAATTCACCGCTTTAACATGAATTAACCATTATCAAACTGTGGAAGCGAACGCGGAGGGTTTGATAATTGTTAATTCATTATCTCAAATATCAATTCATAAAGCGAACGCGGAACTTTGATATTCGAACAAGTGAATTTAGACAAGGTTTGCGAAACATGAGAATAGTCTAGCAAACCTTGAGACATATAAAGTTTCGATCTTCAAGGGTCCCAAAGGCAATCACCCATGAGAATAGGTGTGGTTGTTGGAGGGATACACTCACTGACTTCGAGAGAAGCTTTGATACGCTTAAGAGAAACTTGTCTTTAGAAATTGGGACTAACGTAAGATTATAAGTTTAAGGGTTTGCTTGCGAAGGATTTGTCATTAGGATGAACCAATAATCCCAAGGCTCCTTTTATCTTATTATTGTTATTTTCTCTTATTTAAAAACCCCCTATTTTATAATCTTTCTTCTTTTCTAATCATTCTCTAAAAGTTAATCGAATTCATAACTCCCTAGCGGAACGATACTCTTTTACTACTATTACTTCGATAGACCGTGCACTTGTGGTTTGGCCTATCACCCCCTCGAGGGAGATCCTTTCCGAATGATCTCTAGTCTATCATCTAGTTTACGGTAAGCCACATCGCATCACCCGCATGTGCAGAGGATGCCTACCCTACACATGATGAGTCTATATTTAGTCTATTTTTATGCATTATTTAGTTTAGTTTTATTTAAGATTTGATTTGATTTTATTGCAATTTTATTTCCTTTTTGAATCTTTTTACTACAATTGCATATTTTATATTTCAGGAACGAATATATGATGGAAGTTGTCTTGGAGCAAAAGAAAGGAGTCTGGAGAAAATTCGGAACAAAAATACAAAGATACAGAGACAAAAATATGTCTCCCACAAGTCAGAAGCTTGGCACGGCCCGTGCCAACATGTGGCACGGCCGTGCCACCCTCCATATGCCCTTTTGCTGCTTTTCTTCAAGCCCAAGTTACTATGTTTTAGTTTTACCGAATAGCCCTTGTAGTTGCTTAGATTTTAAGTCAATTGTAAAGCTATAAATAGAGTAGCTCTCCATCATAAACATTCATCTTTATTCTTGGAATCAAATAGTGACAATTGTTTTCATAATAAAGTTCCTCTTTTATTTTATTTACTTTCTTGTTATTTTATTGCTTTCTCTCTTCTTCCCCCATGTCTACAATGAACATGAGTGAGTAGACTTCTCTTGTATTGGGATTGTTGGATAAGTCTAATGACGTAATCCGGATCAAACCAAGCCTTAAACCTTAATCTTATGTAACCTTAATTTCTAATCTAGATTCACCGTTTTAACATGAATTAACCATTATCAAATTGTAGAAACGAAAGTGGAGGGTTTGATAATTGTTAATTCATTATTCCAAATATCAATTCATAAAACGAAAGTGAAGTTTTGATATTCGAACAAGTGAATCGAGACAAGGATTGCGAAACATGAAAATAGTCTAGCAAACCTTGAGACATATAAAGTTTCGAGCTTCAAGGATTCCAAAGGCAATCACCCATGAAAATAGGTGTGGTTGTTGGAGGAACACACTCACTGAGACCGAAAGGAGATGTGATAGGCTAAAGAGAAACTTGTCTTTAGAAATTAAGGCCAACGTAAGGTTATAAGTTTAAGGCTTGTTTGTGAAAGATTCGTTATTACGATGAACCAATGATCCCAAGGCTTCTTTTTGTTATTGTTATTTACTTCAACCAACTGAACCTCCTCTTTTATAAACTTTCTCTTCCTCTAATCATTCTCTTAAAGTTAATTGAATTGAACAACTCCCTAGCGGAACGATACTCTGTTTTACTACTACTTCGATAGACCGTGCACTTGCAGTTTGACCTATCAAGTTTTTGGCGCCGTTGCCGGGGAGTTAACTAATTTAATTAACTTTTTCTTAGTGATTAGAATTCTCTTCTTTTTCTTTTTCTTCTTTTACTTTTTTCTTTTCTTTCTGTTATCGTTAGCTTCTTGGGTTCTCAATTTTTTATGCGAAGATCCAGAAATCGAGTGATACTCATTCCCGAGATCGAAAGGTTTTTGCATAAAAGAAAGAGAGACGCACGAAATAACACTGCCTGATCGCACTCTCAAAGAGTATGCAACGCCCTCTATGGCTGAGCCACAAGCTGTTATTGTGTACCCAACGGTTGAGGATGACAACTTTGAAATCAAGCCTGCCCTACTTAACTTGGTGCAGCAAAATCAGCTTTCGGGATCCCCCACCGAGGATCCCAATCTTCACATCTCTGTTTTCCTACGAATTAGTGGAACCCTAAAGGAGAACCAAGAGGCCGTAAGTCTTCACCTCTTTCCCTTTTCCTTAAGCGATAGAGCTAGCGCTTGGTTCCATTCCCTTGAAGTCGGTTCCATTACTTCATGGGATCAAATGAGGCAAGCATTCATTGCCCGATTCTTCCCCCCTCTAAAACTGCCAAACTAAGGGACCAAATCACACGGTTCAATAAAAAAGATGGGGAATCTCTATATGATGCGTGGGAGCGGTTCAAGGAATTGCTTAGACTTTGACCCCACCATGGTTTAGAGAAGTGCTCATAGTCCACACCTTTTATAATGGCTTGTTTTATACCACTAAGATGTCTGTTGATGCAGCTGCAGGTGGAGCTCTAATGAACAAGAACTACACGGAGGCATATGCCTTGATTGAAGACATGACTCAAAATCATTACAAATGGACCGACGAGAGAGCCATCGCTAGTTCTTCATCCTCCAAAAAGGAGGCAGTATGTACGAAGTCTCTAACTATGATCACCTTGCTTCTAAGATTGATGCACTAACCCAAAAATTTGAAAAATTAAATGTTAGTGCTGTCACTTCTGCTTCTACATCTCCTTCTTGTGAAATTTGTGGTATAACTGGTCATGTTGGTGTTGATTTCCAACTAGGTAGTGCTATTAGTGGTGTTGAGAAAATGAACTACGCTCAATACAACCAAGGGATGAGACAAAATCAAAACTTTTACAAAAATCAAAATCCCTATGGACAAGTAGCACCACCTGGCTATGCAATCAACCAGAGAGTCGCTCAGAAATCCAATTTGGAAATTTTGTTGGAAAATTCTATCGCCGACCAAAATAAGCAGCTTCAAGAACTTAAAAACCAAACCGGATTTCTAAACGATTCTCTTTCCAAACTCACCACCAAAGTTGATTCTATTGCTACTCACTCTAAGATGCTTGAAACCCAAATTTCGCAAGTGGCCCAACAAGTGGCCACCCTTTCTCAAACACCGGAGTCTTTCCTGGTCAAACCGAAGCCAACCCTAAAGCCCATGTCAATGTTATTTCTTTCGGGGGTAGTAAGTTAGGAGAAACTATTGCTAAGGTTAAAAACATGGGGAAAGAAAGTGTCAAGCTTTTAGGTGATGAAACTGTGAAACCACTTGATGAGAACAAAACTCCATCCCCTTTAAATCTTGCTAAGCTTAACTTGGAGGGTAAATTTAAAAAAATTATGAATATACTTAGGAAAATTTGCATTAAACTTCCTTTTGCAGAAGCTTTGTCTCGGATGCCTCTATATGCTAAGATTTTAAAGAAATTTTTTTCAAAGAAAGAGACTATAGAGCATGATGAGACAATAGCCTTGGCTAAGGACGCTAGTGCAATCATTCAGAAGACACCCTCTAAGCTTAGAGATCCAGGTAGCTTTGCGATACCTTGTGAAATTGGGAATGAAACCATAAACAAAGCCTTGTGTGACTTAGGAGCTAGTGTTTGTTTGCTGCCTTTGTCCCTCTTTAAGAGGATGGGAATAGGAGAGTTGAAACCTACCGAGATAGTGTTAAAGTTAGTTGATCGTTCTACCATGAAACTAGCCAGATTCGTTGAGGACATACCTGTTAAGATAGAAGGGATATACATCCCAACTGATTTTGTGGTCATTGACATTGAAGAGGACGATGACGTCCACATAATCCTAGGTAGACCTTTCCTCGCCACTGCGGGAGCTCTTGTTGATGTTAAAAATGGTAGGATTGTCTTTCAAGTGGGTGATAAAATGGTAGGCTTTGAGTTGGAAAATGTTATGAAAGGTCTTTCTCTTTACTCTTGTTGCGTGCTTGAAGATCATGATGTGAAAGAACGTTTCATAGCGTCATCTACACAACATGATCTCTTTGATCCATTCTAAGGACTCTTTCTAACCGTCAAGCTAATGACTTTAAACGAGCGCTTTGTGGGAGGCAACCCACGCATTTATTTGCTTTATTTTGTTTGTTTTTCTTTGTTTTAAGTGTTTTGTAGGTAATTGTCGGAGTATGATTCGAGAAAGTTGAAAATTTTTGAAGCCCCTGTGTCCAGAAGGTTGGCACGGTCCGTGCCAAGGGTGGCACGGCCGTGCCCGACTTCTTGTTGCCTATAACCACAATTTTTCTCTTCTTCTTCATTCATTCTCAAAATTAAACCTCTCTCTACCTTCAAACTTCTCTCTAAAACCTCCATAACCATCACACCTCAAACGTTCATATCTCCATCAAAACTCCACCAAATTAATCCAATTCTTCCACAAATCAATCCCAAACTCCATTCAAAACACAAACCGCCAATCAAAAACAACTTTCATCCACCCAATCCCATAATTCACCAGACCCTATTCACTCAAAACCTAACCCAAAAACCACAAATCCTTAACCAAACTCCACAAATAAACTCATAAACCTTACTCAAACATAAAACCCAACCCTAAACCAATCCTTTCCACCATAAATCTTCCAAAACCCTAACCTTCAACCAATCCACACAAAAGTCAACCTAAGGTCAATGGCTTCAAGAAGAAGTGGCAAGGAACCAGCAAGATCTTCCGGAGGACCCCCTCCAAAGAGGCAAACACAAGTCAAGAATCATGGAATCCAGTTCAAAGACAACAAGCAAAGGGACATGTACAAAACTCTAATCTCTAAACCTTTGCATCCTTCTAGATATCCTGATTCTCATACTTTAAATGTGCTAGAGCTTAGAGATGATGTTTATAGGCTGATAGGAAGGCTAGGTTGGACTGATATGTTGAAACCTATGAAGGGTTATGAGAATTTTACCTATGAGTTTTTGAGTTCCATTATTTTTACTAAAGATAGGCTGAATTTTGATAACCCTAATCATAGAGTTTCTTTTAGGCTAATGAATATTGATTATGATATGTCTCTACATCACTTTTGTGATGCCTTAGGCTTTGCAAACGAGGGGTATATCCATGATCATTGGGATCCTAGTCTAAAGCCGGATGCCTATCATCCCGCTTCCTTTTGGGAACGCATCACCGGCCTTACAACCTTCGTCACTAGAGCCAATAAAGCTAGCAACATTCACAACCCCGTACTTAGGTACCTTCAAAGGGTAATGGCTTGCACTATTTGGGGTAGAACCGAGCTAGGGAACACTAGAACCGATGAGCTCTTCATATTGTGGGCAATGCTCTATAACCACCCTGTCAACACTTGTTTCTATTTGATTGACTACCTAGACTTCGTAGGTACTAGACCAGCCGGTAAAGGAGACATAGTGGTGGGTGGCATCATTACATACATAGCTAGGTGTTTTGGAGTGGTTCCATTAGCCTAAAACCTTAATCTTTTTGAATCTTTCACTATTTATAAGTTCAAGACAAGGAAAGATACTCTCTTCCCTAAATAATCTAATGCGGGGTTCATCCATGACTCTTGGAATCAAGCTATAAAGCCGGAACAATATGACCCTGCTAGCTTTTGGAAACGCATCACCGGTTTAAATCAATATGTTTCACGTAACAACAAGGCTAGTAACATTCACAATCCAGTGCTTAGGTACCTCCAAAGAGTGATGGCTTGTACCATTTGGGGTAGGAAAGAAGTAGGAACATGTAGGACAGATGAACTCTTCATGCTTTGGGCTATACTTAATAATAATCCCGTGAATACTTGTTTTTACATGCTTGATTACCTTGCCTCCATATGAGCTAAGCCTAATTATGTAGCTGATATAGTGGTGGGTGGTGTTATTACATTCATTGCTAGGAAGTTTGGAGTAAGTGAGGAGGAGGGGATTAATCAAATTGAGGGCAACAATAGGCTTAACATAGAGACACTAATCTCTATGAAAATAATCAAACTTCATCCACCCATGCAATATGCCCTTAAACTCAATGTACCTATTCTATTTTTGCTTCCTAACCCATCTCGTACTAACACCGAGGTGGAGGAAAATTTGATGTATGTTGATAATGAACAGGTACATGAAGAGCAAAATCTTGATGAAGGAGAAGGTGCTCACTCGCACCATGAGGGAGAGCACCATGACCAAGAAGCCGGTGAGCTAAACGACAATGAAAGATGGGCATGGATGCGCACCGAGGTTGAGAGGATAAGCACCGAGCAACAAAGGCAAGGTGTTGAAATCTCTGGACTAAGGAATGATGTCCAAAGGGGCAACCGCTTAACACAAGAAAACAATGAGATGCTCCGCCAGATGATGCAACACCTTCATCTCCAAGGTCCTCCTTATGGACCTCAATAAATTGTTAGCTTTCCTCTTCCTCTCTACCGTTATCTCTTCTTCTCCTTCTTCTTCCCCTTCTACTCTTTCTTCTTCTTCTTCTTCTTCTTCTACTTCTTCTTCTTTTCTTTTAATTTTCTTTTCTTTTGAATCATTGAGGACAATGCTTCCCCTAAGTGTGTGTGTGTGTGTGTGGGGGGGGGGGGGGGGGGGGGGGGCTAATAAAGTGTCTAGAGTCGTAGTGTTCCAAACTCCCTTGAACTTTATTCCTCTGTTTTGTTTTCTTAGCAAAAGGCATGGTTAAGTAGCTTGTTTTTAATGGAAATCATGGCATAAATTTTTTTGTTGTCTTCTCTTAAAAATGTTGTTTCTTGTACGTGAAAGTGATTTCTTGTGTTTCTTGTGTTCTTGCTATACCCACATCTTGTTTTATTGTGAAAAATTCTCCAATGAGAAAAGCACTCAGTTGCAATCCTTGAGTAAATATATGAATAGGTATTTTAAGGAGCACGTTCTATCTTTAGTGTTAACTTAGACCCTTAAAAGTCTTTAGAGTAAAAGTAGTATAAGTTTGTGTGGGAAATAATTAATGAGCTTTATTGTTATATTTATAAATTGTTAAACTAAAATGGGGCGGGAGAATGCACCAACATGTGGGGGAAAGGACAATCCCTAACTTCCTAATTGTGGTGGTGACTCCCTATTTGAGCTTAAGTTCCAAATCCCTCAAAAGAGGAAATAAATTCGTCAAAGCTAGGGGGAAAGGACACCCTCTCCAAAAAGACTTCCTACGCGGAGATGAATACAAAAATTTTGCAGCATTACTTAGGGTGATCTTGAATCTAGGGGGAAAGGACATCCCCTCCAAAAAGACTTCCTACGAGGATAGATAGCCCCTAAGCAATCTGCAACCCCTTGTGCTTAAATTGTTAAATTAATTTTAAATAAATTCCCATCTCTCTTATATGAAATGAAGAAAGGACTTTTCTCGGTTACTTTAGCATTAAGGATAGAACCTATTCCTTATAATATCTGTCTTATACAGGAGCAAGAAAAGGGTTGGACTGCACACACACACACACACACTTACTTAAGACTTGATGTTGGGTTGAATAGGTTCATAAGGAATGCTTGGGATTGTGATTAGTGTACTTTGAAATTAAACCTTAGGAGAGGCATGAGTTTTTCAATTGTGTTGCCATGTTTAATCTTTCTTGTTGCTGCTATGTCTATTGCCTTTTGCTTGAGGACAAGCAAATATTCAAGTGCGGGGGAGTTTGATGAGTCTATATTTAGTCTATTTTTATGCATTATTTAGTTTAGTTTTATTTGAGATTTGATTTTATTGCAATTTTATTTCCTTTTTGAATCTTTTTACTACAATTGCATATTTTATATTTCAGGAACGAATATATGATGGAAGGTGTCTTGGAGCAAAAGAAAGGAGTCTGGAGAAAATTCGGAACAAAAATACAAAGATACGGAGACAAAAATATGTCTCCCACAAGTCAGAAGCTTGGCACGGCCCGTGCCAACATGTGGCACGGCCGTGCCACCCTCCAGATGCCCTTTTGCTGCTTTTCTTCAAGCCCAAGTTACTCTGTTTTAGTTTTACCGAATAGCCCTTGTAGTTGCTTAGATTTTAAGTCAATTGTAAAGCTATAAATAGAGTAGCTCTCCATCATAAACATTCATCTTTATTCTTGGAATCAAATAGTGACAATTGTTTTCATAATAAAGTTCCTCTTTTATTTTATTTACTTTCTTGTTATTTTATTGTTTTCTCTCTTCTTCCCCATGTCTACGATGAACATGAGTGAGTAGACTTCTCTTGTCTTGGGATTGTTGGATAAGTCTAATGACGTAATCCGGATCAAACCAAGCCTTAAACCTTAATCTTATGTAACCTTAATTTCTAATCTAGATTCACCGTTTTAACATGAATTAACCATTATCAAACTGTAGAAACGAAAGTGGGGGGTTTGATAATTGTTAATTCATTATTCCAAATATCAATTCATAAAACGAAAGTGGAGTTTTGATATTCGAACAAGTGAATCTAGACAAGGATTGCGAAACATGAAAATAGTCTAGCAAACCTTGAGACATATAAAGTTTCGAGCTTCAAGGATTCCAAAGGCAATCACCCATGAAAATAGGTGTGGTTGTTGGAGGAACACACTCACTGAGACCGAAAGGAGATGTGATAGGCTAAAGAGAAACTTGTCTTTAGAAATTAAGACCAACGTAAGGTTATAAGTTTAAGGCTTGTTTGTGAAAGATTCGTTATTACGATGAACCAATGATCCCAAGACTTCTTTTTATTATTGTTATTTACTTCAACCAACTGAACCTCCTCTTTTATAAACTTTCTCTTCCTCTAATCATTCTCCTAAAGTTAATTGAATTGAACAACTCCCTAGCGGAACGATACTCTCTTTTACTACTACTTCGATAGACCGTGCACTTGCGGTTTGGCCTATCAACACACATGCAAAAATCAAATTTTTTAACGGGACAACTTTGCTCCAAATAATATTATGAAAATCATTCTGATGTAACGTCTCCACCATCGTGAATGTCATATTTGTGACACCTTAAACCACAAAATAAGATATATCAAATTTGTATTAGTTTCTGTAACATTTGCAGTGAATGAAATTGAAGTTTTTCAAAAATACTTTTTTAGAAACGGTCAAGAATATCACATTTACACAAAACAGATACTTACAAATTCGCATAACTTAAAAAGTGTTTCAATTTAGACCTTTAATAAAAAAATGACTTTACAAAAATATAGCTTGAAAATAGAGCAATTCTTAGTTGGTCACGTCACGTGACCAACACATTGCATTTGGAAGTAATGATTTTTACAACATTCATCATTCATTATACATAGAACTATGAAAGTCTTTCAATACATTGCTACAATGACTTTCAAAATCTCTAAGCTTCAACTGAGACATGTGGTTACATGCGTCATTGCAAGTGCCAAACATGGACAACGAAGTATAAATAATTTGAAATCATGTTAAAGGTAATAAAACATGCAGAATAAACACGTACACATATGGAAACATTGTCACGTATATCAAACACAACAACACAGAGTCCTCGTGAGCTTAGATCAGTGAGTATGAACAATGCATAAAATATACAAGGTCTGGGGTTCGAATCCCGGCCACCACAAAAAAAAACACAACAACACAGAGACATTTGTCATATTATAGAAACAATTAAAATACATGGCAACAACATGGAATTTCACGTGAAAACAATAGTTAGGATCTGGTATTTACAACCATGTCGTAGTCCCCAACAATGTCAATTAATGTGAGGACCTTTTATGTGTGTTCGTTTAATCCCGGGTCTCCAACTAGATCAATAGTAAAAAAAATAAAATAAAACCTCAATCAAAATGATGCATCCATAAAGAGAAATGCTTGAACTCTTCTTACTAAGATAATTGCAACTAGTAAAATAGTTATTTGACACAAATATTTATCTCCTAATACAGTAAAAAAAAAATATAATGATTTTTAATAGAAAATTGTTGTTGACACATTGCATAAGGCTGTGCCACACGAGTAATTTACCTAAATACCCCTCGGTAGTTAACTGCCGAGGAAATATGAAACCGGCTGCAGTTAACTACCGAGGAAAACCTCATCAGTTAAGTACCGAGGCGTCCTGAAGCCATAAAATGGCAGAACCTGTTGAGGCAGAACCTGTTACATGTGTTTTTACACATTGTAAACACATTGTTTCAATGCCAAACCATAAAGCTAATCAAAGAAAATTACCAACATAATTGAAATTGAAAATATGATACGGAAACAAACAATTGTCATAAAAAAAATGTCATCGAAACAAAGTAACAACAAATGTCATGAAAATACAAACAAAACGGCCAAATGTCATGAAAATAAACACCAAGTCCTAAAAATATATCCTAAACATAAAATACTAGTAGTCCTAATCCTACTACTGGTCTTGGTTCTGCTGATGCTGCTGGTGCCTCCTCCTCGGTCTCTGGGCTCTCCTCCTGGTAATGATCGGCGCGATCTGCTGCCTAACATCATGCAAGGCCGCATACAACTGCTGAGGGGTCATGCTCATCACCTCCTGACCCAAAAACGCATCCGCATGGGCAACATCGCCGCTAACCATGTCATAGGTATCAGACGAGCTTCTCGCCTCGTACCGCTCCCACTGCTCTGCAACGATCTGCTCCTCATTTGGAGGCCTCAGAATATCTCCCGGAAGAAGTGGCAAAATCTGAGGGTGAGACACAACGGTGTACCATCGTACATAGCCATCTGCCATACGCCATGTATGCTCTCCTGCATGCTCACCCCAATCAGCCGCCTTAAGCGTGTGAGTGCGGAAGTCGACGAAGGCCTGCACAATCTCAGCTTGTGATATATAGCTCTACAATATCAGAAGGATGTCTAGGGACGGACTGGACGTATCCGTACTGCCTCAATACCCTCTCGGGAAAGTGACAGTACACCATACGATCACCGCACATAATCCAGCCTGAATACCAGAATACCTCCTCGAAAGCCTAGAACTCCCTGTGCCCTTCGTTCGGCCTCCTACATACGTCATCAAACGTAATACAATCAAGCAATGACCGATACGTGACCCCCTCTCCATGACCCTTCTGAAGCGTCCACCTCGCCACAACCGGTAAGTTCTCAACATAGTCGGGGTTTGGATCAACAACATAAAACTTAGGAAAGTGCGCCAAAAACCATGCCTGCACAAACCATACAAATCACATTTATAAATAATTACGCATGGAAAATATAACAAAAAAATAATAGTTAACAAAAAAAAATTAAAGTTAACAAAAAAATAAAATTTAAATTTAAATTTTCTTACAGTGAGCAGTGTCACGCTTCCCCCAAGTTGTCTGTCTCCGGGAAAACAGGCCTTAACTAACTCATTATACAGGTATGCAAGTGTCATCCCTCCCCACGAATAATTACGCATCCCCGCGTAGCCGTCCTCCATGGTCGTCAGATAGACCAATTCGATGCGTTTGTTGCTTCTATCCCCAAACAACAAGCATCCAACCAAGTAGAGAAGGTAACATCTCACAAAATATTTCCTAACCCTCTCCAACTCCTCCATCTCCTCTGGATCCTCAGTCTACGCTAATATGTTAGCCCTACCAAGGTGCGTCGTATAGAACTCCTTCAGCTTTGGATAACTAATGTACCCATCATACTCTCTATTGCAGATTTTCTCTGCCTCCTGCTTCGACGCACCCAAGTGATTCATCAGTAGTGCCTCTCCCTCCGATCTCAACATCTTCTTTCGGTGGCCCAACATCCGCCCTTCAATCGGGACATGCATAAGTCATGCGACATCGTCCAAAGTCACAGTCATCTCCCCCATGGGCATGTGAAAAGTGCTGGTCTCAGGATGCCACCTCTCGCATAGAGTCATCAACAAAGCGTGAGGCACAGTGGCGTAGCCCAAGAAAACCAAATCATGTAAACCGCTCTCCCTAAGCGGACCCCAAAACCACTCAGCATTCTCGTTTGGACGTCCGAGACTCAAAATCTTAGCGCCATGATTAATTGGTTTTACACAACACTTCTTGTGGCACTGAAATAATAGAAAAATAAACATAGTTTAAACAATGTAAACATTTAACTAATATAAATAAAAATCACAAATTTAATTTGCCGCACATATTTTTAATTTAAGACATAACACATTTAAAACTTAAAAAACACATACCAAAAACAATTTAAATCATAATTAAACATAAAAAAAAAACAATAAAAGTTGAATAAAAGAAAATATAAAGATAATAATTAAACATAAAGAAAAGAATTAAAAAAAACACATATAAAAGTTGATATAATAATTAAACAAACACACATATAAAGAAAATAATTAAACATAAAGTAAAGAATTAAAAAAAACACATATAAAAGTTGATATAATAATTAAACAAACACACATATAAAGAAAATAATTAAACATAAAGATAAAACATTTTAAAAAACAATACTTGCGTTCTGTGAATTATACCAAAGCGGCAATGCCACATGATTGACATAAGAGTGAAGCAGAGATAGGTTTTGCGGTCCTCCATGAAAGGGAGGGTCCTTAGGTAACACCTCCGGGGCAGCCGCTGCTGCAATGTCATCCTCGTCTGGCTCCTCTGACATATGCGGCTGCTCTGGCATATACTGCTCGTCGTACCCACCATCAGTCACATCATGGTGATCCTGATAATTCAAGTACTCCACCTCCTGGGTCAGGTCAACCACCTGCGACTCTTCAGGTTGTGCCTGAGAAGCCTCAGAAGTCTGAGAAGTCCATGAACCATCCGCCCTCCGACCTCTTCCCTTCTCTGGGATGTGCCCCTTTGCCTCTCCCTCCGGTGGCTTTGAGTCATCGCACGCCTACCACCAATCATCTTAGATGGATCAATCGGTGGCTCTTGATTAGACATATCTACATGAAAATTTAACAAATAAACATCATTAAAATGTAAACACCATTCACATCACATTCTAAACAATATTCATAACACTTTTGTCTCTATAACCATTCACATCACATTCTAAAACCACATTCAACTTAAACATAATCTAAACATCATTTCCATCAACTACATTTATCTCTAAGTACATAACTAACTAAAAAATCAATACAATTCTCATTTGGGCATTTTTTCAAACACTTTGTGTGCAAAGTTTCAAACATATACAAATTGTGTTAATTTGACATCATTCAAAACCACATTGTACTTAAAACTCATTCAAACAACATTCACAACAACTACATTCAATTATAAACTACATGCAATCATCAAAATTTCAATTCCTACATCAACCCTAACCACATGCAAACTACTCTAATTTTTTTAAAAAATAAACCTAAACAAACTAACATTAACATTGCAATGATTAATGATACTTACTTGTGATAATGTGGAGATGCTTGGCTTGCAATTCGTGAAAATGGATTTTGGAGAGAATTTGGGATGTTTTTGAAGAAAAGAAGGAACTGCTTCTGTTTTCGTTTCTGCTTCTAATTATGTTCAGCACTCCTCGGTAGTTAACTGCCGTCGGTTATAAATTTCCTCGGTAGTTAACTACCGAGGGGTATTTTGGTCTTTTACTCATGTTTCTCAGCCTTCTCAAATGTGTGAACATCAATTTTCTTTTTAGAGAAATGCTAGGGTCACTCCCACTAACACTCTCTTTTAACACACCAAATAAGAATTGGACATGTGTCACACTCTTTTATTTCAATTAACCTGTAACCTGTTCAACCTGTTTCTAAACATTTTGAGATTTTTTTTTAATAATTTAATTTAAAAGAAGAGAGAGAAGAGGCAGGGAGATACATCTTCTTCAATTTCCACGGTGTTCTTTCTCTCCACGACCGTGTTCGCTGGTAGTGAGATATACACGGTCTTCTTCAATTTCCATGACAGTGTTCTTTCTCTCCACTACGGTGTTCGCCGCTCTCTTCACGAATACATTCTTTCTCTCTACGACGGTGTTCGCCACTCTCTTCGCCGCCAGCTTCGATAGTTTATAATTATGGCCCAATCTCTAGTATTCACGGTGAAGAGGCGTGAACCTGAATTAATAACTCCATCAAAACCCACACCTCATGAAATAAAACCGCTCTCAGACATTGATGATCAAGATTCATTACGTTGGCAAGTTCCTGGGATACAATTTTATAATTATGATCCAATTATGGAAGGGAAAGACCATGTTGATGTTATTAGAAAAGCAATTGCAAAAACACTTGTACGGCTGTTGACAGAGGAGAACATGAAAAGAACGTGTTTTGGGGGAGATTGAGCAAACGAGATGAAAAGTTAAAACCTAATTTAGTAATTAAAAATAAAATAAATGATTTTCAACACTAAATGGTTTAACAGGTTTCAAGTTAATTGAAATAAAAGAGTGTGACACATGTCCAATTCTTATTTGGTGTGTTAAAAGAGAGTGTTAGTGGGTGTGACCCTAGCATCTCTCTTCTTTTTAATATGCAACTACCTTGGTCAAGATTACTTGTATAGTTGCATTTGAACAATTCCATACAAGTATTATTATTATTATTATTATTATTATTATTATTATTATTATTATTATTATTATTATTATTATTATTATTATTATTATTATTATTATTATTATTATTATTATTATTATTATTTTTCCCTCAGCATTAGGGCTCATAGTAGGTAAACAATGCACACAGACATGGAGAAATGATTCTATAAGCTGGTTTATTGCCACCAAGTTCAATTAAAATATCACATCTTGGACAAGACAAATTGAACCATACAAGAAACCACACGTGGATGTATATTCAAAATCGGGAGGCACCAATACTTTGCTAAAATTAGTGTAAGTTAAAATGTTTACATTACAATGTCAAACAGAACGAACATATACCACAATACATTCCCTTTTGAATATTCGCTTCTTATTTCCCGGTATAACCGGGGCGACAAGAGCTGGTTCCTTCCTCTTGGCAAAAGCATTGGTTCTGCTTTCGTCTTCGTTGTCTTCATCATCATCTAAAACATCACTCGCAATTGTAGTAGACTCATTGGCAATATTGACTGCTTTTCTTTTTTCAGCATCCAATTTGGCATGCAATTTTGTTATTATTTGCTTTTAGGACTGCATTATATGGCTTTTCTTTTATGTTTATTTTTATTTTTGTTTCAGTTTTTCAGGCAATTAGTGGTTCCTACATTTTAGGAGCAAGTAGTTGTTATTTGCTGAAGTGTTGGAAACGTGTTGTGTTCAGTTTGTTTTTTTTTTTAAATTACTTAAGTGTATTGCTTCTCCTGTAATGAAAAACTGAATTCCTATTCCTACTCAACCTGCAACTTCCTTTCCTATTCTTCTACGTTTTTCATCTTTTAGTCATAAAACCAACAAATTGGTAGCAGAGCTATCATCTTACGCGACCTGTGAAAATGGAAACCGAAACCAGTTTCTCAGCAGTTGCTCCTCCCATCTTTGATGGTGACAACTATGACCTTTGGGCAGTAAGAATGGAGTCTTACCTGGAGGCTTTGGATCTTTGGGAGGCCGTGGAAGAGGATTATGAAGTTCCTCCGCTGCCAGATAATCCTACCATGGCTCAGTTAAAATATCACAAGGAGAAAAAAACTCGGCAGGCAAAGGCAAAATCGATTCTTTTTTCTGGTGTTTCACAAATTGTTTTCACCAGAATTATGACCCTCAAAACAGCAAAAGCAATCTGGGACTATTTGAAGGAAGAATATGCGGGGGATGAGAGGATTCAAGGCATGCAAGTGCTGAAATTGATGAGGGAATTTGAATTGCAGAAAATGAAAGAGTCTGAGACAATCAAAGATTACTCTGACAGATTGCTATCCATTGCAAACAAGGTTAGGTTACTTGGCACTCAATTTGCTGATTCCAGAATCGTTGAAAAAATTCTGGTTACAGTGCCTGAGAGATATGAAGCATCAATAACCACCTTGGAGCAACGAAGGCTCATGAGGCAAGATCAAGTGGTTGAAGGTGCTTTACCAGCCAAACATCATGCAGGTGGAAGTACCATAAACAACCAAAGCAAAGATAAGGGGAAAAGGAAAAATTTTCCGCCTTGTGAGCACTGTGGGAAATTGGGACATCCGCCATTCAGATGTTGGAGAAGACCAGATGCAAAATGCAACAAATGCAATCAAGTTGGACATGAAGAAGTGATCTGCAAAGGCAAGTCTCAACAAATTGAAGTCGATGCCCAAGTTGTCGAGCAAGATGAAGAAGATCGAATGTTTACAGCATCATGTTTTTCAACGAAGAGTGGCTCAGAATGTTGGTTGATTGATAGTGGTTGTACAAACCATATGACATATGACAAAACTCTTTTCAAGGATTTACAGCCTACTAACGTTTCAAAGGTCAAAATTGGGAATGGTAGTTATATTTCTGCAAAAGGAAAAGGAACCATCCTAATTTCAACAACTTCAGGTATAAAAACAATCTCAGATGTTCTTTATGTACCTGACATAGACCAAAATTTGCTTAGTGTGGGTCAGTTGTTAGAAAAGGGATTTAAAGTAACTTTTGAAAATAAGCATTGTGTTATCTTTGACACTACTGGTCGGGAGATTTAAAAGCTTCTCATTTGATCCAACTGAGGAGGAGCAAACAGCCTATGTCAGCCATATTAGTTCGACAGAACTTTGGCACAAGTGACTTGGTCATTGTCATATTCAAAGAATGTTGAACATGGAAATGAAAGATATGACAAGAGGTCTACCGGTACTGTCCAATCATTTGCCAAATTGCAATGCTTGTCAATTTGGTAAACAACACAGATTACCATTTCCCAAAACAACTTGGAGAGCCTCTCAAAAGTTGCAACTCATTCACACCGATGTGGCAGGACCTCAAAGAACACCATCATTACAAGGTAGTCTCTACTTCATTCTATTCATAGATGATTTTACAAGAATGTGCTGGATTTTTTTCTTGAAATTCAAGCATGAAGTGGCTGGAGTATTTGTAAAGTTCAAAAAAATGGTGGAAAATCAAAGCGGTTGCAAGATTCAATTTTTGAGGTCTGATAATGGCAAGGAGTATACATCAACACAATTCAATTTGTTTTGTGAAGAAGCTGGAATTGAACATCAACTCACAACACCATATACGCCACAACAAAATGGAGTTAGTGAAAGGAGAAATAGATATGTAATGGAGATGGCTAGATGTATGTTGCATGAGAAGGAGATGCCTAAACATTTTTGGGCTGAAGCGGCAAACACAGCAGTCTTTCTTCAAAACCGACTTCCTTCAAAGGCTTTGAAAGATAAAACTCCTTTTGAAGCTTGGTATGGGTATAAGCCGTCACTATCCTTTCTTAAAGTGTTTGGTTGTGTTTGTTTTGCACATGTTCCACAGGTTAAGCGTGACAAACTTGACAAGAAAGTAATTCCGGGCATCTTTGTGGGCTATAGTTCAGTTTCAAAAGCCTACAAAGTGTATCATCCTCAAAGTGGAAAGGTGACTGTCTCTAGAGATGTGCATTTTAATGAAGATCAACAATGGGATTGGAAGAATCCGCAAAGAACAATTGGATCTTTCAACAATAATGAAAATGATCATCTTGGAAAGCAAACAACAGAGTTGTGTGAGAATGAATTAGAAGATGATCCTCCCATTAGAGGCACAAGGCTGTTGTCTGACATATATCAAAGGTGCAATGTGGCAATATGCGAACCGTCTTGCTGTGGGGAAGCATTAAAAGATCTAAAGTGGAAAAATGCAATGGAGGAGGAGATATCAATGATTCAAAAAAATAAAACATGGGAACTAGTGGACAGGCCTGAAGATAGAAAAATCATTGGAGTTAAATGGGTTTTTAGAACAAAACTAAATGCAGATTGCTCAATCAATAAATACAAGGCCAGACTTGTAGTTAAAGGGTATGCACATATTTTTGGTGTTGATTATTCTGACACTTTTTCACCTGTGTCAAGAATGGATACAATAAGATTAGTGTTGGCGGTTGCTGCTCAAAAGGGGTGGAAAGTATTTCAGTTAGATGTCAAATCAGCCTTTCTAAATGGAGTTTTACAGGAAGAAATATATGTGGAGCAGCCAGAGGGATTTGTGGTGCAAGGTAAAGAAGATAAAGTTTATCTACTCAAAAAAGCCCTTTATGGCTTAAAACAAGCACCAAGAGCTTGGTACAGTAGGATAAATGATCATCTATTGAACATAGGCTTTGAGAAAAGATTATCTGAGTCCACTCTTTATATGAAGCATAAGGGAACTAGAGTTCTGATAGTTTCTCTCTATGTTGATGATATGTTAGTGACCGGAGATGATACAAGGCTGGTTGAAGAGTTCAAACAAGAAATGATGCAAGCTTTTGAAATGACAGATCTTGGTCTTATGACTTACTTTCTTGGTATTGAAATCAAACAAAATGAAAATGATGTGTTCATTTGCCAAAAAAAAAAATATGCAAAAGAAATATTGAAGAAATTTCAGATGGAGGAGTGCAAAGTAGTTAGCACACCAATGAACCAAAAGGAAAAGTTGAGCAAGGAAGATGGTGCTGATAAAATTGATGAAGGATATTATAGGAGCTTGATTGGATGTTTAATGTATCTCACAGCAACAAGGCCAGATATTCTATTTGCTGTATGTCTTCTCTCTCGATTTATGCACTGTGCTAGTGAAATGCACTTAATAGCAGCAAAAAAATACTAAGGTATATTAAAGGTGAAGGTGAGAAAAACACAAGAAGGGGGGTTGAATTGTGTTTTGAAAAATTCTTCGTTTCTCTAAAAACTGAACACACTGATCAGAAGCTAAGTGAAACAGCTTCTGAAGTGATAATCAGAATCTGAACGCAGCGGAATAAAACAGAGAGAGAGAGAAGAAGAAAGACACAAAGCAATTATACTGGTTCCTTCCACAATCTGGAAGTAGTCCAGTCCCCCTTGAACTTCCAAGGAGATTTCACTAAAATGTAATATCTGATTACAATTGCTCAAGCACACCTGCAAGAGACTTCCTTTGCTCAAGCACACTTTGCAAGAGTCTTCCTATGCTCAAGAACACAATCAAGAGACTTCCCAGCTCAAGCACAACTGCAAGAGACTTCTAGCTAAACAAAATTACACAGAAAATTGTTTAAGGTTGAACACTTGATATACAATCAGAGGTGCTCACAATACAAATCAGATACAGACTCAATAACTTAAAAATTTCTAAGATGAAACTTTGAGACACAGAAATTCTAAGTGAATGCAGAACAATTTCAGCAGAGGTTTGGCACTTGTAAAAATGTTGTGAGTCTTTCATTCAGCATTACCAAATCTCTAAGTCTTCACTCCTTTATATAGAGGTGTGAAAGAGACGTTGTAAAATTGCCAGCACATCAAAGAGTCGTTGTTGAAGCTTGATCTTTCACCAATAATCTTTTGCCTGATTTGGTTATTGTCCTATGAAGAACAAATTTGAAATCCATTCCTTATCCAAAGGAACATATATGCAGGCGAAGCCGTATTCTGGAGCTGTTTTCTTGTCTTTTAGTGTGGACACAAAACAGAGTAGTGGAGAAGGTGGTTGTACAGTTCGTACAATAGTACAATGTCAACGCTTTCGTCCAAATTGCAAGCACATGCCTTCAAACACCTTTGAAATGATTGTTGCAAAATTCCACTAATCTTTTGCTGTCCCTAGATGAATTTCGATCCATGAAACAACTCTTGAATCCCTGAATTTTGCAAATCCAGTTGATCTTCAGCTTCTGGTGAAATGGCTTCTGATGAGGCAGCTTCTGTTGTTGCAGCTTCTGATGATGCAGCTTCTGATGTTGCAGCTTCTGATGATGACGTGGTGCTTCAGGACCTCTAGTCTTCAGGAGCACTTTCTTCAGGAGCACTTTTCTTGCTTCAGGAGCAGTTTTACTTCAGAAGCGCTTTTTATTTTTAGGAGCATATTGCCTTCAGGAGCATCTAAGCTTCAATTTCCTTGATTCCTTTTGCTCTTTATTTGTTCTTCAGTACCAATAAATGATGTAAAAATTTTAACTATGGTCCTGTACACTTGAACAAATATTAGCTAATCCAATTTACAATTTTTAATACCTTGTTATCATCAAAACTCTTTAAGGTTCATTGTTAAACACATTTTGTTCCAACAATCTCCCCCTTTTTGATGATGACAAACAATAGTATTTAAAATTGATCAATTGTTGTTAATTTAATTAACGAGTTGACTTTGGGGTTCTGAGGTTTGTAAGCTCAGAATCTGAGGTTTGTTATTGCTCCAATCCACTTGAATATGTCAAAAATTTTCAAATTTTTGGTTTTGGTAGTATAAATGGCACATTTTGTCTCCATAGACATACTTATTGCAAACTTGTATTTTGGAACCCAACTACCGAGAAATTCAAGCTCATTCCTCCTAGTCTGATAGAGTCAGTTGAGTCGTCTATCCCAGATGTTGCTAAGGGTTGTGTTAGTGTTACTGTTGAGTCTTATCTTCATGGATTTAGTTATGACGACCTTATAAATGACTATATGGTCCTTCGTTATGTATGTATTATCGGTGAACACCCTTACCACGGAGATATACCTTTAGAAGGGTTGGCGGATAAATCTTTAGACCCCTTCTGGGAGATTTATAGGCTAAGAAGTAACTCGTGGAGAAAACTATATGTTGACATGCCTTATTCTTTGAACTCTCATGAGGGCACCCAAGTCTACATGGATGGAGTGTGCCATTGGTTGTGTGATGAAGAAGATAGCCCTGTTGGACCATGTTTGGTATCATTTTACTTGAGCAATGAGGTGTTATTCATAACACCTATTCCCTCGGACAAAGATGATTGTTTTGATGTTAAACCAAAGTGGATAAACTTGGTGGCATTAAATGGGTATATTGCTTTGATCTCATTTCATAAAGAGACGACTATTTTTCACTTAACAATTTTGGGTGAGTTCGGTATAAAGGAATCGTGGACCAAACTGTTCATTGTTGGACCGTTGTCTTGCGTTGAGCATCGTATTGGAGTGGGGACGAAAGGAGAAATATTCTTCATAAGAAAAGATGAAGAGCTAGTTTGGCTTGATTTAAGTACCCAAATGATTGCGGAGCTTGGTTACAAAGGAGTTGTTCGTACTAGTCAGATAAAAATATACAAGCAAATCATTCTTCCAATTGGAGGAATAAGCAATTAGTTGTTTTCTTGTTTCCACCAAGAGGTATATGAATGCGGTTATTAAATAAGAAATTAGTTGTTTTCTTGTTTCCACCAAGTTGTTTTCTTGTTTCTATTTGCAAACTAATTTTCTTTTTATATCAATGAAAAGAATGATATTTTTTCCTAACCAAATGACCTCTAGCATTATGTAGAAATAACTTCAATATGAAAACTTGATAATCCTATGACAACAAATGTCTATTTGAAAGTTTATTACATTTTTCCAGCAATATGTAGCATCTATGTTTTTATTTTACATTTCAAACCCTGATTGATAAAATGGCCTCGTTGAAGCTTGATGGCTTTGTTAAAATAAACTAATCATCTTTATGTCCGTTTTACTACAAAGGATGATATTAGTTTCAGCAAATTCACAAAGACTAGTAGTTTATTTGAATTCCATTATGAATTTTTTTCTTGTAAAAATCTCAAGGTTCACATTAGGTCATTGCTTGGATATCAATTTCCAAATCCACTTCATAAGTCTTCGAATGTAGTTTTGTATCACTCAACTATGCTTTTTGCTATAATGTTCTTTTCAAACAATCACCTAACTATACCTTCCAAAGAGTTCTTGGTAGTGTCTGAAAACGTCCTGTAATAAGCATGAATTTGACTGTCGTTTTTCTTGGCTACTCCACTGTTTTGAAAGGCTATAAGTGTCTTTATTATCATGGTAGAATCTTTAGTTTTTTCATTTCAAAGGATGTCATTTTTATGAATTCAATTTTTTTACATGCATCTGTTTATTGCCTCGTTACCTCCCTTGTAATTTCCCTTACTAAGTTGTTTTATTGACAAATTAAACTTTTATTACTTTTCGTTTGTCAGGCTGTATTTTCTGCATGTAATGTTGTGTACACCGCTCCTTAGAAGGATGGTGTTTAGATATCTTGTATTCTAGGTTTTAATGTTATTTAAATTGGTACTGGTTGATCCTAGGCTTTTAAGTTTCACTTTGAGCATCAGTGCTTTCATCTTCATGGAATTGAAAACATTAGCAACTGAATCGGATGTGTTCAAGAAGAAGCTCACTTGTTGCTCTATTTATTTTATTACTCACTTTTTGATTTGGTTCAGTCTTTATTTTGTCAGGGTTGTTGATTACATTGTGGCCGGTTCTCTATGTCGCTCCTCCCTCTCACTATTTTTCTTGTTCTTCCCGCCTTCTGATCTTTTTGTGGTTCTTGATGTTAAGATGTTTATGACTTTTGATGACTATTGTAATGGTTATGGAGGAGGATGGAGATTATGAGTCAGTGGGGTTAAAAATGTAGTATTAAGTTTCTTGTTAAATGGCTAACAAAATTGGTAATATGCTTTGTTTTTCTAGCTTCTTTTGAGAATGCACATATTTTGCTATCTTGAACTAGGACTCTAGCTGGCAGCCTGGCACTAGGTAATGACTTTCTAGTCTTGTTTATTAAGTGTTGATTGTGTAACATTTTGAATATTAGATATTAAATTATGTTGTAACAAGTTTATTTTCAAGTTGTTCCTAGTTGTGGCAATGATTGTATTGATGTTAGTGTTGCTGCTTATTTTTGTTAAACTGATGTTGAAAAGTTTAATATTGTGAGAAGAGTTGAGCAAACTCATGCATATATATATATATATATATATATATATATATATATATATATATATATATATAATAATTTAAATATGATAAGCTGTTTTTCATCTTTACCATATGAAAAGGCATATAGGTTTGCTGATGATATGCAATGTTTTTTCTGAGAAAAACAACCACTGATTCTACAGGGAAAATAAGTTTTTAGTGCCTTAACAAAACCTTGGAAGCTTAAACGATTCTTATGAGTATAAATTCAGAACAGGAGACTGATTCTCCATTTGAATATGTAGGAAAGGAAAATGAATTCTGGTGGTATTGATTGATATACATCCTTTGCTACCAATTTTTTATTTTATTTTTGTTAAATTAATCTAGTGATTCTAGTGATTCTGGTGGTTTGACAAGAGTTGTTGTCGAGGAACTAAGCTTATATACATATGTCTTTTGACAACTTGTGGAAGAGTGAAAAAGAGTAGTGATACAATAGAGAAAATTCGGTTGAAAAATAAGAAACAATGTGAAGGATCGCGATCCTTTCTAATGGAATTTTGCCGAAAAGATCTAAGATTTCTTCTTTTAAAATTTTTTCCAACGCCCCGAGGCCGTAGGTATGCTTGTTAGTTTCCAACGAATGTTCACTAGCTACGATCGGTAAAGGACATCCCAAGTTATGGCCGTTTTAGTGAGAAAGGGTCAAAAACTAGTGAAATCCGAAAATTACCAAGGTTATTCACTTGACCTCCATTTAGTCCGAATTTTCAAAAATTCTAAAAATCAACCATTAGTCACCTAAAACATAAAAAACCACAAATTAAACAATAATTGGTCAACAAGTTATGCGAAAAATGAGATAAATGAGTTTTTCATAAATGTTTCATATGAGATTTTAAATGTATCCTATGAGATTAAATCGTCGATTTACATAAAATTTAGCGTGAAACCTTTTTTCAATATGGTTTAGTCTCATGTTATGAGGCTCGACTTTGCCTCTCGGTGTTAAAAAAAGTCGATTTGGAGCGATTCCTCCAAAATTCGGTTGAAAAATAAGAAACAATGTGAAGGATCGCGATCCTTTCTAATGGAATTCTGCCAAAAAGACCAAAGATTTCTTCTTTTAAAAAATTTTCCAACGCCCCTAGGCCGTAGATATGCTTGTTAGCTTTCCAACGAATGTTCACGAGCTCCGATCGGTAAAGGACATCCCAAGTTATGGCCGTTTTAGTGAGAAATGGTCAAAAACTAGTGAAATCTGAAAATTACCAAGGTTAGTCATTACAAGATAGTCACAAATAATAATCAAGACAAACAAGAACATATTCTCACAAGGTAATCAAAAACATCCATAATAGAACAATCACAAATGACATTCCAAACAATCAATAGCATACTCTCACGAAATAATCTACATCATTCATACTAACACAATCACAATTCAAACAATGATATGCATGATCTTAGACTCTAGACATCTCTTTATTTGGTACCATTTCTACTCCGAAGTACTTGGTTAGGAGGTCGATAGTACTATGCCACCATCCCGGTGGACGGACAATTAAAAAATGGCCGAGTCATTACAGGCTATTCAAGGTTGGCCGAGTCACTACAGACTATTCAAGATTGGCCGAGTCCTTAAGGACTATTCAAGGTTGGCCGAGTCCTTACGGACCATTCAAAATTGGCCGAGTCCTTACGGACTATTCAAAGTTGGCCCTGCCCTCATAGACCCCTTCCTCAACCCCGAGACAATATGCCTCATTCATTAGTACTTCCCCAATCATATTAGGTTTGTCAGACCCTACCTAGATGATGACGAAACACTCCACTAGGTCCTATACCTTATCATTCAATTCATATTCATTCAATAATCACAATTCACAGTGTATGCTTCACACTATTCAATAAAAATCCATATGTATTTCAGTCAATCTCAATCAAGTCTCAATAGTTCAAACATATATAATCATGATCATAACTAGTCGAATTCTATCGGTGACACCTTAAGAGATTCAACAAGTAATACATTTAATAAACAATATTTCAAATTAGTTAACACAAATTTGCACACACACATATATCACACCATAATTAACTTTTAGAGCATGGTTTCACAAGGGTCGAATTTTAAACAATCTTAACATTATCTAATTTACAATAGCCTGCATGTTTCTGAATTATATTTTAAATCTTCGCTATTACCTTCAACATATTCCTAATCAATTATTATTCATGAATCAATCGCACTCGTACTCCTTATCTCTCTCCCCTCATTGGTATAGGATACTCCTTAAGAGTAAATAGAAGTCAAAATCATCACTAACTCTTAGTTTAAAGGTAATCAATAAAGGTGGTCAGAAATGTTCATTCGACTCAAAGTAATCACGTCAATCCGAATCCAATAAGGGTAATCAGAAATATTCATTGGTTTCAAATCATAATCTCATTCATCAAACTATATTCACCCATCGTATTTTCATCGACACGTATTCATGTCCCGACAAATATCTCATATATGTTGCACACTAAAGATTCATTTTAATAAGATTCAACATCACATTATACATCAAATATTAAATAATTTATCAATCAAAATAATTGCAGCGGATCAAACGAACACAACATATAATTTATCATGACATCAATTATTAACACATTCAATATAATTTAAATCAATCAAAACCTTAATAATGTTTTCAATAAGGTTATTGCGACGCTGCACTTAGCTGGATTTTGTGTTTTTCTGTTTTGCTCATGGTTTGCTTCTCAGATCTAGCCGCTAGCTATGAGGTGCAGCCGTGTTTTGGTTTGTTGCCGGTGGTTCTGTTCATGTGTCATCGTTTTCGCGGCAGGTTGTTCGTTCTGTGCGTCTCTTCCGGCGGTTTGGTTTTATTTCTTTTATGTCCTTTTCTCATGTTTTTACTGTTTGTTCGTGATCAGAGATTGTTTGGGTGGTTTTGGACTATGGCCACGGGTCTGGTTGGTTCTGTTTCAAAAACCCGTAAGGGTATGGTTCTGTTAACCCGAGAGGGTTTGGTTACTAATAACGTATTGGACTCTTCTGAGGTCTTATGCGTCTGCTCGAAGTGTTTGGTGATCTGACCTCTTCGATTCTCTGATATTCCAGATCTGTTGAGGGTTTAGGGTTTAGGGTTGAGGATTTAGGGTTTAGGGGTTTAGGGTTTAGGGGTTTAGGGGCTAGAGGGTTCGGGGGCCTGTGGTTCGGGGTTCGGGTTCGGGGTTCAGGTTCGGGTTCGGGGTTCGGGAGGCCCAGAAAGTGGCCGATTTGAATTAAATCTTAGCATGTGACAATTCGTTGGATAGGTAATACACATAGCTACGACTTCCATGGTTTATTTTTACATTCTCTAAAAATTCGGCCAAAATGGATGTTAAGAAAATTTCCTCGTCAATTTAGGGAGGCCCATAAAGTGGCCGATTTGAATTAAATCTTAGCATGTGACAATTCGTTGGATAGGTAAACAACATAGCTACGACTTCCATGGTTTATTTTTACATTCTCTAAAATTCGGCCAAAATGGATGTTAACAAAATTTTCCTCGTCAATTTAGGGAGGCCCAGAAAGTGGTCTATTTGAATTGAATCTTAGCATGTGACAATTCGTTGGATAGGTAAACAACATAGCTACGACTTCCATGGTTTATTTTTACATTCGGCCAAAATGGATGTTAAGAAAATTTCCTCGTCAATTTAGGGAGGCCCAAAAAGTGGCCGATTTGAATTGAATCTTAGCATGTGACAATTCGTTGGATAGGTAAACAACATAGCTACGACTTCCATGGTTTATTTTTACATTCTCTAAAAATTCGGCCAAAATGGATGTTAAGAAAATTTCCTCGTCATTTTAGGGAGGCCCAGAAAGTGGCCGATTTTAATTGAATCTT
This sequence comes from Medicago sativa, assembly GCF_051527215.1. Taxonomy (NCBI): domain Eukaryota; kingdom Viridiplantae; phylum Streptophyta; class Magnoliopsida; order Fabales; family Fabaceae; genus Medicago; species Medicago sativa. The sequence continues at coordinate 2,359,890 of NC_140751.1, read as the reverse complement.
AGCATGTGACAATTCGATGGATAGGTAAACAACATAGCTACGACTTCCGTGGTTTATTTTTACATTCTCTAAAAATTCGGCTAAAATGGATGTTAAGAAAATTTCCTCGTCAATTTAGGGAGGCCCAGAAGGTGGCCGATTTTAATTGAATCTTAGCATGTGACAATTCGTTGGATAGGAAAACAACATAGCTACCACTTCCATGGTTTATTTTTACATTCTTTAAAAATTCGGCCAAAATGGATGTTAAGAAAATTTCCTCGTCATTTTAGGGAGGCCCAGAAAGTGGCCGATTTTAATTGAATCTTAGAATGTGACAATTCGTTGGATAGGTAAACAACATATCTACGACTTCCATGGTTTATTTTTACATTCTCTAAAAATTCGGCCAAAATGGATGTTAAGAAAATTTCCTCGTCATTTTAGGGAGGCCCAGAAAGTGGCCGATTTTAATTGAATCTTAGCATGTGACAATTCGTTGGATAGGAAAACAACATAGCTACGACTTCCATGGTTTATTTTTACATTCTCTGAAAATTCGGCCAAAATGGATGTTAAGAAAATTTCCTCATCATTTTAGGGAGGCCCAGAAAGTGGCCGATTTTAATTGAATCTTAGCATGTGACAATTCGTTGGATAGGTAAACAACATAGCTACGACTTCCATGGTTTATTTTTACATTCTCTAAAAATTCGGCCAAAATGGATGTTAAGAAAATTTCCTCATCAATTTAGTGAGGCCCAGAAAGTGGCCGATTTTAATTGAATCTTAGCATGTGACAATTCGTTGGATAGGTAAACAACATAGCTACGACTTCCATGGTTTATTTTTACATTCTCTAAAAATTCGGCCAAAATGGATGTTAAGAAAATTTCCTCGTCAATTTAGGGAGGCCCAGAAAGTGGCCGATTTGAATTGAATCTTAGAATGTGACAATTCGTTGGATAGGTAAACAACATATCTACGACTTCCATGGTTTATTTTTACATTCTCTAAAAATTCGGCCAAAATGGATGTTAAGAAAATTTCCTCGTCAATTTAGGGAGGCCCAGAAAGTGGCCGATTTTAATTGAATCTTAGCATGTGACAATTTGTTGGATAGGAAAACAACATAGCTACGACTTCCATGGTTTATTTTTACATTCTCTAAAAATTCGGCCAAAATGGATGTTAAGAAAATTTCCTCGTCATTTTAGGGAGGCCCAGAAAGTGGCCGGTTTTAATTGAATCTTAGAATGTGACAATTCGTTGGATAGGTAAACAACATATCTACGACTTCCATGGTTTATTTTTACATTCTCTAACAATTCGGCCAAAATGGATGTTAAGAAAATTTCCTCGTCAATTTAGGGAGGCTCAGAAAGTGGCGGATTTGAATTGAATCTTAGCATGTGACGATTCGTTGGATAGGTAAACAACATAGCTACGACTTCCATGGTTTATTTTTACATTCTCTAAAAATTCGGCCAAAATGGATGTTAAGAAAATTTCCTCGTCAATTTAGGGAGGCCCAGAAAGTGGCCGATTTTAATTGAATCTTAGCATGTGACAATTCGTTGGATAGGTAAACAACATAGCTACGACTTCCATGGTTTATTTTTACATTCTCTAAAAATTCGGCCAAAATGGATGTTAAGAAAATTTCCTCGTCAATTTAGGGAGGCCCAGAAAGTGGCCGATTTGAATTGAATCTTAGAATGTGACAATTCGTTGGATAGGTAAACAACATATCTACGACTTCCATGGTTTATTTTTACATTCTCTAAAAATTCGGCCAAAATGGATGTTAAGAAAATTTCCTCGTCAATTTAGGGAGGCCCAGAAAGTGGCCGATTTTAATTGAATCTTAGCATGTGACAATTCGTTGGATAGGAAAACAACATAGCTACGACTTCCATGGTTTATTTTTACATTCTCTAAAAATTCGGCCAAAATGGATGTTAAGAAAATTTCCTCGTCATTTTAGGGAGGCCCAGAAAGTGGCCGATTTTAATTGAATCTTAGAATGTGACAATTCGTTGGATAGGTAAACAACATATCTACGACTTCCATGGTTTATTTTTACATTCTCTAACAATTCGGCCAAAATGGATGTTAAGAAAATTTCCTCGTCAATTTAGGGAGGCTCAGAAAGTGGCGGATTTGAATTGAATCTTAGCATGTGACAATTCGTTGGATAGGTAAACAACATAGCTATGACTCCATGGTTTATTTTTACATTCTCTAAATATTCGGCCAAAATGGAAGTTAAGTAAATTTCCTCGTCAATTTAGGGAGGCCCAGAAAGTGGCCGATTTTAATTGAATCTTAGCATGTGACAATTCGTTGGATAGGTAAACAACATAGCTACGACTTCCATGGTTTATTTTTACATTCTCTAAAAATTCGGCCAAAATGGATGTTAAGAAATTTTCCTCGTCAATTTAGGGAGGCCCAGAAAGTGGCCGATTTTAATTGAATCTTAGCATGTGACAATTCGTTGGATAGGTAAACAACATAGCTACGACTTCCATGGTTTATTTTTACATTCTCTAAAAATTCGGCCAAAATGGATGTTAAGAAAATTTCCTCGTCAATTTAGGGAGGCCCAGAAAGTGGCCGATTTGAATTGAATCTTAGAATGTGACAATTCGTTGGATAGGTAAACAACATATCTACGAGTTCCATGGTTTATTTTTACATTCTCTAAAAATTTGGCCAAAATGGATGTTAAGAAAATTTCCTCGTCAATTTAGGGAGGCCCAGAAAGTGGCCGATTTTAATTGAATCTTAGCATGTGACAATTCGTTGGATAGGAAAACAACATAGCTACGACTTCCATGGTTTATTTTTACATTCTCTAAAAATTCGGCCAAAATGGATGTTAAGAAAATTTCCTCGTCATTTTAGGGAGGCCCAGAAAGTGGCCGATTTTAATTGAATCTTAGAATGTGACAATTTGTTGGATAGGTAAACATCATATCTACGACTTCCATGGTTTATTTTTACATTTTCTAACAATTCGGCCAAAATGGATGTTAAGAAAATTTCCTCGTCAATTTAGGGAGGCTCAGAAAGTGGCGGATTTGAATTGAATCTTAGGATGTGACAATTCGTTGGATAGGTAAACAACATAGCTATGACTCCTATGGTTTATTTTTACATTCTCTAAATATTCGGCCAAAATGGAAGTTAAGTAAATTTCCTCGTCAATTTAGGGAGGCCCAGAAAGTGGCCGATTTTAATTGATTCTTAGCATGTGACAATTCGTTGGATAGGTAAACAACATAGCTACGACTTCCATGGTTTATTTTTACATTCTCTAAAAATTCGGCCAAAATGAATGTTAAGAAAATTTCCTCGTCAATTTAGGGAGGCCCAGAAAGTGGCCGATTTGAATTGAATCTTAGAATGTGACAATTCGTTGGATAGGTAAACAACATATCTACGACTTCCATGATTTATTTTTTGATTCTCTAAAAATTCGGCCAAAATGGATGTTAAGAAAATTTCCTCGTCATTTTAGGGAGGCCCAGAAAGTGGCCGATTTTAATTGAATCTTAGCATGTGACAATTCGTTGGATAGGTAAACAACATAGCTACGACTTCCATGGTTTATTTTTACATTCTCTAAAAATTCGGCCAAAATGGATGTTAAGAAATTTTCCTCGTCAATTTAGGGAGGCCCAGAAAGTGGCCGATTTGAATTGAATCTTAGAATGTGACAATTCGTTGGATAGGTAAACAACATATCTACGACTTCCATGGTTTATTTTTACATTCTCTAAAAATTCGGCCAAAATGGATGTTAAGAAAATTTCCTCGTCAATTTAGGGAGGCCCAGAAAGTGGCCGATTTTAATTGAATCTTAGCATGTGACAATTTGTTGGATAGGAAAACAACATAGCTACGACTTCCATGGTTTATTTTTACATTCTCTAAAAATTCGGCCAAAATGGATGTTAAGAAAATTTCCTCGTCATTTTAGGGAGGCCCAGAAAGTGGCCGGTTTTAATTGAATCTTAGAATGTGACAATTCGTTGGATAGGTAAACAACATATCTACGACTTCCATGGTTTATTTTTACATTCTCTAACAATTCGGCCAAAATGGATGTTAAGAAAATTTCCTCGTCAATTTAGGGAGGCTCAGAAAGTGGCGGATTTGAATTGAATCTTAGCATGTGACGATTCGTTGGATAGGTAAACAACATAGCTACGACTTCCATGGTTTATTTTTACATTCTCTAAAAATTCGGCCAAAATGGATGTTAAGAAAATTTCCTCGTCAATTTAGGGAGGCCCAGAAAGTGGCCGATTTTAATTGAATCTTAGCATGTGACAATTCGTTGGATAGGTAAACAACATAGCTACGACTTCCATGGTTTATTTTTACATTCTCTAAAAATTCGGCCAAAATGGATGTTAAGAAAATTTCCTCGTCAATTTAGGGAGGCCCAGAAAGTGGCCGATTTGAATTGAATCTTAGAATGTGACAATTCGTTGGATAGGTAAACAACATATCTACGACTTCCATGGTTTATTTTTACATTCTCTAAAAATTCGGCCAAAATGGATGTTAAGAAAATTTCCTCGTCAATTTAGGGAGGCCCAGAAAGTGGCCGATTTTAATTGAATCTTAGCATGTGACAATTCGTTGGATAGGAAAACAACATAGCTACGACTTCCATGGTTTATTTTTACATTCTCTAAAAATTCGGCCAAAATGGATGTTAAGAAAATTTCCTCGTCATTTTAGGGAGGCCCAGAAAGTGGCCGATTTTAATTGAATCTTAGAATGTGACAATTCGTTGGATAGGTAAACAACATATCTACGACTTCCATGGTTTATTTTTACATTCTCTAACAATTCGGCCAAAATGGATGTTAAGAAAATTTCCTCGTCAATTTAGGGAGGCTCAGAAAGTGGCGGATTTGAATTGAATCTTAGCATGTGACAATTCGTTGGATAGGTAAACAACATAGCTATGACTCCATGGTTTATTTTTACATTCTCTAAATATTCGGCCAAAATGGAAGTTAAGTAAATTTCCTCGTCAATTTAGGGAGGCCCAGAAAGTGGCCGATTTTAATTGAATCTTAGCATGTGACAATTCGTTGGATAGGTAAACAACATAGCTACGACTTCCATGGTTTATTTTTACATTCTCTAAAAATTCGGCCAAAATGGATGTTAAGAAATTTTCCTCGTCAATTTAGGGAGGCCCAGAAAGTGGCCGATTTTAATTGAATCTTAGCATGTGACAATTCGTTGGATAGGTAAACAACATAGCTACGACTTCCATGGTTTATTTTTACATTCTCTAAAAATTCGGCCAAAATGGATGTTAAGAAAATTTCCTCGTCAATTTAGGGAGGCCCAGAAAGTGGCCGATTTGAATTGAATCTTAGAATGTGACAATTCGTTGGATAGGTAAACAACATATCTACGACTTCCATGGTTTATTTTTACATTCTCTAAAAATTTGGCCAAAATGGATGTTAAGAAAATTTCCTCGTCAATTTAGGGAGGCCCAGAAAGTGGCCGATTTTAATTGAATCTTAGCATGTGACAATTCGTTGGATAGGAAAACAACATAGCTACGACTTCCATGGTTTATTTTTACATTCTCTAAAAATTCGGCCAAAATGGATGTTAAGAAAATTTCCTCGTCATTTTAGGGAGGCCTAGAAAGTGGCCGATTTTAATTGAATCTTAGAATGTGACAATTTGTTGGATAGGTAAACAACATATCTACGACTTCCATGGTTTATTTTTACATTTTCTAACAATTCGGCCAAAATGGATGTTAAGAAAATTTCCTCGTCAATTTAGGGAGGCTCAGAAAGTGGCGGATTTGAATTGAATCTTAGCATGTGACAATTCGTTGGATAGGTAAACAACATAGCTATGACTCCATGGTTTATTTTTACATTCTCTAAATATTCGGCCAAAATGGAAGTTAAGTAAATTTCCTCGTCAATTTAGGGAGGCCCAGAAAGTGGCCGATTTTAATTGATTCTTAGCATGTGACAATTCGTTGGATAGGTAAACAACATAGCTACGACTTCCATGGTTTATTTTTACATTCTCTAAAAATTCGGCCAAAATGAATGTTAAGAAAATTTCCTCGTCAATTTAGGGAGGCCCAGAAAGTGGCCGATTTGAATTGAATCTTAGAATGTGACAATTCGTTGGATAGGTAAACAACATATCTACGACTTCCATGATTTATTTTTTCATTCTCTAAAAATTCGGCCAAAATGGATGTTAAGAAAATTTCCTCGTCATTTTAGGGAGGCCCAGAAAGTGGCCGATTTTAATTGAATCTTAGCATGTGACAATTCGTTGGATAGGTAAACAACATAGCTACGACTTCCATGGTTTATTTTTACATTCTCTAAAAATTCGGCCAAAATGGATGTTAAGAAATTTTCCTCGTCAATTTAGGGAGGCCCAGAAAGTGGCCGATTTTAATTGAATCTTAGCATGTGACAATTCGTTGGATAGGTAAACAACATAGCTACGACTTCCATGGTTTATTTTTACATTCTCTAAAAATTCGGCCAAAATGGATGTTAAGAAAATTTCCTCGTCAATTTAGGGAGGCCCAGAAAGTGGCCGATTTGAATTGAATCTTAGAATGTGACAATTCGTTGGATAGGTAAACAACATATCTACGACTTCCATGGTTTATTTTTACATTCTCTAAAAATTCGGCCAAAATGGATGTTAAGAAAATTTCCTCGTCAATTTAGGGAGGCCCAGAAAGTGGCCGATTTTAATTGAATCTTAGCATGTGACAATTCGTTGGATAGGAAAACAACATAGCTACGACTTCCATGGTTTATTTTTACATTCTCTAAAAATTCGGCCAAAATGGATGTTAAGAAAATTTCCTCGTCATTTTAGGGAGGCCCAGAAAGTGGCCGATTTTAATTGAAGCTTAGAATGTGACAATTCGTTGGATAGGTAAACAACATATCTACGACTTCCATGGTTTATTTTTACATTTTCTAACAATTCGGCCAAAATGGATGTTAAGAAAATTTCCTCGTCAATTTAGGGAGGCTCAGAAAGTGGCGGATTTGAATTGAATCTTAGCATGTGACAATTCGTTGGATAGGTAATCAACATAGCTATGACTCCATGGTTTATTTTTACATTCTCTAAATATTCGGCCAAAATGGAAGTTAAGTAAATTTCCTCCTCAATTTAGGGAGGCCCAGAAAGTGGCCGATTTTAATTGAATCTTAGCATGTGACAATTCGTTGGATAGGTAAACAACATAGCTACGACTTCCATGGTTTATTTTTACATTCTCTAAAAATTCGGCCAAAATGAATGTTAAGAAAATTTCCTCGTCAATTTAGGGAGGCCCAGAAAGTGGCCGATTTGAATTGAATCTTAGAATGTGACAATTCGTTGGATAGGTAAACAACATATCTACGACTTCCATGGTTTATTTTTACATTCTCTAAAAATTCGGCCAAAATGGATGTTAAGAAAATTTCCTCGTCATTTTAGGGAGGCCCAGAAAGTGGCCGATTTTAATTGAATCTTAGCATGTGACAATTCGTTGGATAGGAAAACAACATAGCTACGACTTCCATGGTTTATTTTTACATTCTTTAAAAATTCGGCCAAAATGGATGTTAAGAAAATTTCCTCGTCATTTTAGGGAGGCCCAGAAAGTGGCCGATTTTAATTGAATCTTAGCATGTGACAATTCGTTGGATAGGTAAACAACATAGCTACGACTTCCATGGTTTATTTTTACATTCTCTAAAAATTCGGCCAAAATGGATGTTAAGAAAATTTCCTCGTCAATTTAGGGAGGCCCAGAAAGTGGCCGATTTTAATTGAATCTTAGCATGTGACAATTCGTTGGATAGGTAAACAACATAGCTACGACTTCCATGGTTTATTTTTACATTCTCTAAAAATTCGGCCAAAATGAATGTTAAGAAAATTTCCTCGTCAATTTAGGGAGGCCCAGAAAGTGGCCGATTTGAATTGAATCTTAGAATGTGACAATTCGTTGGATAGGTAAACAACATATCTACGACTTCCATGGTTTATTTTTACATTCTCTAAAAATTCGGCCAAAATGGATGTTAAGAAAATTTCCTCGTCATTTTAGGGAGGCCCAGAAAGTGGCCGATTTTAATTGAATCTTAGCATGTGACAATTCGTTGGATAGGAAAACAACAAAGCTACGACTTCCGTGGTTTATTTTTAAATTCTCTAAAAATTCGGCCAAAATGGATGTTAAGAAAATTTCCTCGTCAATTTAGGGAGGCCCAGAAAGTGGCCGATTTTAATTGAATCTTAGCATGTGACAATTCGTTGGATAGGAAAACAACATAGCTACGACTTCCATGGTTTATTTTTACATTCTTTAAAAATTCGGCCAAAATGGATGTTAAGAAAATTTCCTCGTCATTTTAGGGAGGCCCAGAAAGTGGCCGGTTTTAATTGAATCTTAGAATGTGACAATTCGTTGGATAGGTAAACAACATATCTACGACTTCCATGGTTTATTTTTACATTCTCTAAAAATTCGGCCAAAATGGATGTTAAGAAAATTTCCTCGTCATTTTAGGGAGGCCCAGAAAGTGGCCGATTTTAATTGAATCTTAGAATGTGACAATTCGTTGGATAGGTAAACAACATATCTACGACTTCCATGGTTTATTTTTACATTCTCTAACAATTCGGCCAAAATGGATGTTAAGAAAATTTCCTCGTCAATTTAGGGAGGCTCAGAAAGTGGCCGATTTTAATTGAATCTTAGCATGTGACAATTCGTTGGATAGGTAAACAACATAGCTACGACTTCCATGGTTTATTTTTACATTCTCTAAAAATTCGGCCAAAATGGATGTTAAGAAAATTTCCTCGTCAATTTAGGGAGGCCCAGAAAGTGGCCGATTTTAATTGAATCTTAGCATGTGACAATTCGTTGGTTAGGTAAACAACATAGCTACGACTTCCATGGTTTATTTTTACATTCTCTAAAAATTCGGCCAAAATGGATGTTAAGAAAAATTCCTCGTCAATTTAGGGAGGCCCAGAAAGTGGCCGATTTTAATTGAATCTTAGAATGTGATAATTCGTTGGATAGGTAAACAACATAGCTACGACTTCCATGGTTTATTTTTACATTCTCTAAAAATTCGGCCGAAATGGATGTTAAGAAAATTTCCTCGTCAATTTAGGGAGGCCCAGAAAGTGGCCGATTTTAATTGAATCTTAGCATGTGACAATTCGTTGGATAGGTAAACAAGATAGCTACGACTTCCATGGTTTATTTTTACATTCTCTAAAAATTCGGCCAAAATGGATGTTAAGAAAATTTCCTCGTCATTTTAGGCAGGCCCAGAAAGTGGCCGATTTTAATTGAATCTTAGAATGTGACAATTCGTTGGATAGGTAAACAACATATCTACGACTTCCATGGTTTATTTTTACATTCTCTAACAATTCGGCCAAAATGGATGTTAAGAAAATTTCCTCGTCAATTTAGGGAGGCTCAGAAAGTGGCCGATTTTAATTGAATCTTAGCATGTGACTATTCGTTGGATAGGTAAACAACATAGCTACGACTTCCATGGTTTATTTTTACATTCTCTAAAAATTCGGCCAAAATGGATGTTAAGAAAATTTCCTCGTCAATTTAGGGAGGCCCAGAAAGTGGCCGATTTTAATTGAATCTTAGCATGTGACAATTCGTTGGATAGGTAAACAACATAGCTACGACTTCCATGGTTTATTTTTACATTCTCTAAAAATTCGGCCAAAATGGATGTTAACAAAAATTCCTCGTCAATTTAGGGAGGCCCAGAAAGTGGCCGATTTTAATTGAATCTTAGAATGTGACAATTCGTTGGATAGGTAAACAACATATCTACGACTTCCATGGTTTATTTTTACATTCTCTAAAAATTCGGCCAAAATGGATGTTAAAAAAATTTCCTCGTCAATTTAGGGAGGCCCAGAAAGTGGCCGATTTTAATTGAATCTTAGCATGTGACAATTCGTTGGATAGGTAAACAACATAGCTACGACTTCCATGGTTTATTTTTACATTCTCTAAAAATTCGGCCAAAATGGATGTTAAGAAAATTTCCTCGTCATTTTAGGCAGGCCCAGAAAGTGGCCGATTTTAATTGAATCTTAGAATGTGACAATTCGTTGGATAGGTAAACAACATATCTACGACTTCCATGGTTTAATTTTATATTCTCTAACAATTCGGCCAAAATGGATGTTAAGAAAATTTCCTCGTCAATTTAGGGAGGCTCAGAAAGTGGCCGATTTTAATTGAATCTTAGCATGTGACTATTCGTTGGATAGGTAAACAACATAGCTACGACTTCCATGGTTTATTTTTACATTCTCTAAAAATTCGGCCAAAATAGATGTTAAGAAAATTTCCTCGTCAATTTAGGGAGGCCCAGAAAGTGGCCGATTTTAATTGAATCTTAGCATGTGACAATTCGTTGGATAGGTAAACAACATAGCTACGACTTCCATGGTTTATTTTTACATTCTCTAAAAATTCGGCCAAAATGGATGTTAAGAAAAATTCCTCGTCAATTTAGGGAAGCCCAGAAAGTGGCCGATTTTAATTGAATCTTAGAATGTGACAATTCGTTGGATAGGTAAACAACATATCTACGACTTCCATGGTTTATTTTTATATTCTCTAACAATTCGGTCAAAATGGATGTTAAGAAAATTTCCTCGTCAATTTAGGGAGGCTCAGAAAGTGGCCGATTTTAATTGAATCTTAGCATGTGACTATTCGTTGGATAGGTAAACAACATAGCTACGACTTCCATGGTTTATTTTTACATTCTCTAAAAATTCGGCCAAAATGGATGTTAAGAAAATTTCCTCGTCAATTTAGGGAGGCCCAGAAAGTGGCCGATTTTAATTGAATCTTAGCATGTGACAATTCGTTGGATAGGTAAACAACATAGCTACGACTTCCATGGTTTATTTTTACATTCTCTAAAAATTCGGCCAAAATGGATGTTAAGAAAAATTCCTCGTCAATTTAGGGAGGCCCAGAAAGTGGCCGATTTTAATTGAATCTTAGAATGTGACAATTCGTTGGATAGGTAAACAACATATCTACGACTTCCATGGTTTATTTTTACATTCTCTAAAAATTCGGCCAAAATGGATGTTAAAAAAATTTCCTCGTCAATTTAGGGAGGCCCAGAAAGTAGCCGATTTTAATTGAATCTTAGCATGTGACAATTCGTTGGATAGGTAAACAACATAGCTACGACTTCCATGGTTTATTTTTACATTCTCTAAAAATTCGGCCAAAATGGATGTTAAGAAAATTTCCTCGTCATTTTAGGCAGGCCCAGAAAGTGGCCGATTTTAATTGAATCTTAGAATGTGACAATTCGTTGGATAGGTAAACAACATATCTACGACTTCCATGGTTTATTTTTACATTCTCTAACAATTCGGCCAAAATGGATGTTAAGAAAATTTCCTCGTCAATTTAGGGAGGCTCAGAAAGTGGCCAATTTTAATTGAATCTTAGCATGTGACTATTCGTTGGATAGGTAAACAACATAGCTACGACTTCCATGGTTTATTTTTACATTCTCTAAAAATTCGGCCAAAATGGATGTTAAGAAAATTTCCTCGTCAATTTAGGGAGGCCCAGAAAGTGGCCGATTTTAATTGAATCTTAGCATGTGACAATTCGTTGGATAGGTAAACAACATAGCTACGACTTCCATGGTTTATTTTTACATTCTCTAAAAATTCGGCCAAAATGGATGTTAAGAAAAATTCCTCGTCAATTTAGGGAGGCCCAGAAAGTGGCCGATTTTAATTGAATCTTAGCATGTGACAATTCGTTGGATAGGTAAACAACATAGCTACGACTTCCATGGTTTATTTTTACATTCTCTAAAAATTCGGCCAAAATGGATGTTAAAAAAATTTCCTCGTCAATTTAGGGAGGCCCAGAAAGTGGCCGATTTTAATTGAATCTTAGCATGTGACAATTCGTTGGATAGGTAAACAACATAGCTACGACTTCCATGGTTTATTTTTACATTCTCTAAAAATTCGGCCAAAATGGATGTTAAGAAAATTTCCTCGTCATTTTAGGCAGGCCCAGAAAGTGGCCGATTTTAATTGAATCTTAGAATGTGACAATTCGTTGGATAGGTAAACAACATATCTACGACTTCCATGGTTTATTTTTACATTCTCTAACAATTCGGCCAAAATGGATGTTAAGAAAATTTCCTCGTCAATTTAGGGAGGCTCAGAAAGTGGCCGATTTTAATTGAATCTTAGCATGTGACTATTCGTTGGATAGGTAAACAACATAGCTACGACTTCCATGGTTTATTTTTACATTCTCTAAAAATTCGGCCAAAATGGATGTTAAGAAAATTTCCTCGTCAATTTAGGGAGGCCCAGAAAGTGGCCGATTTTAATTGAATCTTAGCATGTGACAATTCGTTGGATAGGTAAACAACATAGCTACGACTTCCATGGTTTATTTTTACATTCTCTAAAAATTCGGCCAAAATGGATGTTAAGAAAAATTCCTCGTCAATTTAGGGAGGCCCAGAAAGTGGCCGATTTTAATTGAATCTTAGAATGTGACAATTCGTTGGATAGGTAAACAACATATCTACGACTTCCATGGTTTATTTTTAGATTCTCTAACAATTCGGCCAAAATGGATGTTAAGAAAATTTCCTCGTCAATTTAGGGAGGCTCAGAAAGTGGCCGATTTTAATTGAATCTTAGCATGTGACTATTCGTTGGATAGGTAAACAACATAGCTACGACTTCCATGGTTTATTTTTACATTCTCTAAAAATTCGGCCAAAATGGATGTTAAGAAAATTTCCTCGTCAATTTAGGGAGGCCCAGAAAGTGGCCGATTTTAATTCAATCCTAGCATGTGACAATTCGTTGGATAGGTAAACAACATAGCTACGACTTCCATGGTTTATTTTTACATTCTCTAAAAATTCGGCCCAAATGGATGTTAAGAAAAATTCCTCGTCAATTTAGGGAGGCCCAGAAAGTGGCCGATTTTAATTGAATCTTAGAATGTGACAATTCGTTGGATAGGTAAACAACATATCTACGACTTCCATGGTTTATTTTTACATTCTCTAAAAATTCGGCCAAAATGGATGTTAAAAAAATTTCCTCGTCAATTTAGGGAGGCCCAGAAAGTGGCCGATTTTAATTGAATCTTAGCATGTGACAATTCGTTGGATAGGTAAACAACATAGCTACGACTTCCATGGTTTATTTTTACATTCTCTAAAAATTCGGCCAAAATGGATGTTAAGAAAATTTCCTCGTCATTTTAGGCAGGCCCAGAAAGTGGCCGATTTTAATTGAATCTTAGAATGTGACAATTCGTTGGATAGGTAAACAACATATCTACGACTTCCATGGTTTATTTTTACATTCTCTAACAATTCGGCCAAAATGGATGTTAAGAAAATTTCCTCGTCAATTTAGGGAGGCTCAGAAAGTGGCCGATTTTAATTGAATCTTAGCATGTGACTATTCGTTGGATAGGTAAACAACATAGCTACGACTTCCATGGTTTATTTTTACATTCTCTAAAAATTCGGCCAAAATGGATGTTAAGAAAATTTCCTCGTCAATTTAGGGAGGCCCAGAAAGTGGCCGATTTTAATTGAATCTTAGCATGTGACAATTCGTTGGATAGGTAAACAACATAGCTACGACTTCCATGGTTTATTTTTACATTCTCTAAAAATTCGGCCAAAATGGATGTAAAGAAAAATTCCTCGTCAATTTAGGCAGGCCCAGAAAGTGGCCGATTTTAATTGAATCTTAGCATGTGACTATTCGTTGGATAGGTAAACAACATAGCTACGACTTCCATGGTTTATTTTTACATTCTCTAAAAATTCGGCCAAAATGGATGTTAAGAAAATTTCCTCGTCAATTTAGGGAGGCCCAGAAAGTGGCCGATTTTAATTGAATCTTAGCATGTGACAATTCGTTGGATAGGTAAACAACATAGCTACGACTTCCATGGTTTATTTTTACATTCTCTAAAAATTCGGCCAAAATGGATGTTAAGAAAAATTCCTCGTCAATTTAGGGAGGCCCAGAAAGTGGCCGATTTTAATTGAATCTTAGAATGTGACAATTCGTTGGATAGGTAAACAACATATCTACGACTTCCATGGTTTATTTTTATATTCTCTAACAATTCGGTCAAAATGGATGTTAAGAAAATTTCCTCGTCAATTTAGGGAGGCTCAGAAAGTGGCCGATTTTAATTGAATCTTAGCATGTGACTATTCGTTGGATAGGTAAACAACATAGCTACGACTTCCATGGTTTATTTTTACATTCTCTAAAAATTCGGCCAAAATGGATGTTAAGAAAATTTCCTCGTCAATTTAGGGAGGCCCAGAAAGTGGCCGATTTTAATTGAATCTTAGCATGTGACAATTCGTTGGATAGGTAAACAACATAGCTACGACTTCCATGGTTTATTTTTACATTCTCTAAAAATTCGGCCAAAATGGATGTTAAGAAAAATTCCTCGTCAATTTAGGGAGGCCCAGAAAGTGGCCGATTTTAATTGAATCTTAGAATGTGACAATTCGTTGGATAGGTAAACAACATATCTACGACTTCCATGGTTTATTTTTACATTCTCTAAAAATTCGGCCAAAATGGATGTTAAAAAAATTTCCTCGTCAATTTAGGGAGGCCTAGAAAGTGGCCGATTTTAATTGAATCTTAGCATGTGACAATTCGTTGGATAGGTAAACAACATAGCTACGACTTCCATGGTTTATTTTTACATTCTCTAAAAATTCGGCCAAAATGGATGTTAAGAAAATTTCCTCGTCAATTTAGGGAGGCCCAGAAAGTGGCCGATTTTAATTGAATCTTAGCATGTGACAATTCGTTGGATAGGTAAACAACATAGCTACGACTTCCATGGTTTATTTTTACATTCTCTAAAAATTCGGCCAAAATGGATGTTAAGAAAAATTCCTCGTCAATTTAGGGAGGCCCAGAAAGTGGCCGATTTTAATTGAATCTTAGAATGTGACAATTCGTTGGATAGGTAAACAACATATCTACGACTTCCATGGTTTATTTTTAGATTCTCTAACAATTCGGCCAAAATGGATGTTAAGAAAATTTCCTCGTCAATTTAGGGAGGCTCAGAAAGTGGCCGATTTTAATTGAATCTTAGCATGTGACTATTCGTTGGATAGGTAAACAACATAGCTACGACTTCCATGGTTTATTTTTACATTCTCTAAAAATTCGGCCAAAATGGATGTTAAGAAAATTTCCTCGTCAATTTAGGGAGGCCCAGAAAGTGGCCGATTTTAATTCAATCCTAGCATGTGACAATTCGTTGGATAGGTAAACAACATAGCTACGACTTCCATGGTTTATTTTTACATTCTCTAAAAATTCGGCCCAAATGGATGTTAAGAAAAATTCCTCGTCAATTTAGGGAGGCCCAGAAAGTGGCCGATTTTAATTGAATCTTAGAATGTGACAATTCGTTGGATAGGTAAACAACATATCTACGACTTCCATGGTTTATTTTTACATTCTCTAAAAATTCGGCCAAAATGGATGTTAAAAAAATTTCCTCGTCAATTTAGGGAGGCCCAGAAAGTGGCCGATTTTAATTGAATCTTAGCATGTGACAATTCGTTGGATAGGTAAACAACATAGCTACGACTTCCATGGTTTATTTTTACATTCTCTAAAAATTCGGCCAAAATGGATGTTAAGAAAATTTCCTCGTCATTTTAGGCAGGCCCAGAAAGTGGCCGATTTTAATTGAATCTTAGAATGTGACAATTCGTTGGATAGGTAAACAACATATCTACGACTTCCATGGTTTATTTTTACATTCTCTAACAATTCGGCCAAAATGGATGTTAAGAAAATTTCCTCGTCAATTTAGGGAGGCTCAGAAAGTGGCCGATTTTAATTGAATCTTAGCATGTGACTATTCGTTGGATAGGTAAACAACATAGCTACGACTTCCATGGTTTATTTTTACATTCTCTAAAAATTCGGCCAAAATGGATGTTAAGAAAATTTCCTCGTCAATTTAGGGAGGCCCAGAAAGTGGCCGATTTTAATTGAATCTTAGCATGTGACAATTCGTTGGATAGGTAAACAACATAGCTACGACTTCCATGGTTTATTTTTACATTCTCTAAAAATTCGGCCAAAATGGATGTAAAGAAAAATTCCTCGTCAATTTAGGCAGGCCCAGAAAGTGGCCGATTTTAATTGAATCTTAGCATGTGACTATTCGTTGGATAGGTAAACAACATAGCTACGACTTCCATGGTTTATTTTTACATTCTCTAAAAATTCGGCCAAAATGGATGTTAAGAAAATTTCCTCGTCAATTTAGGGAGGCCCAGAAAGTGGCCGATTTTAATTGAATCTTAGCATGTGACAATTCGTTGGATAGGTAAACAACATAGCTACGACTTCCATGGTTTATTTTTACATTCTCTAAAAATTCGGCCAAAATGGATGTTAAGAAAAATTCCTCGTCAATTTAGGGAGGCCCAGAAAGTGGCCGATTTTAATTGAATCTTAGAATGTGACAATTCGTTGGATAGGTAAACAACATATCTACGACTTCCATGGTTTATTTTTATATTCTCTAACAATTCGGTCAAAATGGATGTTAAGAAAATTTCCTCGTCAATTTAGGGAGGCTCAGAAAGTGGCCGATTTTAATTGAATCTTAGCATGTGACTATTCGTTGGATAGGTAAACAACATAGCTACGACTTCCATGGTTTATTTTTACATTCTCTAAAAATTCGGCCAAAATGGATGTTAAGAAAATTTCCTCGTCAATTTAGGGAGGCCCAGAAAGTGGCCGATTTTAATTGAATCTTAGCATGTGACAATTCGTTGGATAGGTAAACAACATAGCTACGACTTCCATGGTTTATTTTTACATTCTCTAAAAATTCGGCCAAAATGGATGTTAAGAAAAATTCCTCGTCAATTTAGGGAGGCCCAGAAAGTGGCCGATTTTAATTGAATCTTAGAATGTGACAATTCGTTGGATAGGTAAACAACATATCTACGACTTCCATGGTTTATTTTTACATTCTCTAAAAATTCGGCCAAAATGGATGTTAAAAAAATTTCCTCGTCAATTTAGGGAGGCCCAGAAAGTGGCCGATTTTAATTGAATCTTAGCATGTGACAATTCGTTGGATAGGTAAACAACATAGCTACGACTTCCATGGTTTATTTTTACATTCTCTAAAAATTCGGCCAAAATGGATGTTAAGAAAATTTCCTCGTCATTTTAGGCAGGCCCAGAAAGTGGCCGATTTTAATTGAATCTTAGAATGTGACAATTCGTTGGATAGGTAAACAACATATCTACGACTTCCATGGTTTATTTTTACATTCTCTAACAATTCGGCCAAAATGGATGTTAAGAAAATTTCCTCGTCAATTTAGGGAGGCTCAGAAAGTGGCCGATTTTAATTGAATCTTAGCATGTGACTATTCGTTGGATAGGTAAACAACATAGCTACGACTTCCATGGTTTATTTTTACATTCTCTAAAAATTCGGCCAAAATGGATGTTAAGAAAATTTCCTCGTCAATTTAGGGAGGCCCAGAAAGTGGCCGATTTTAATTGAATCTTAGCATGTGACAATTCGTTGGATAGGTAAACAACATAGCTACGACTTCCATGGTTTATTTTTACATTCTCTAAAAATTCGGCCAAAATGGATGTTAAGAAAAATTCCTCGTCAATTTAGGGAGGCCCAGAAAGTGGCCGATTTTAATTGAATCTTAGCATGTGACAATTCGTTGGATAGGTAAACAACATAGCTACGACTTCCATGGTTTATTTTTACATTCTCTAAAAATTCGGCCAAAATGGATGTTAAAAAAATTTCCTCGTCAATTTAGGGAGGCCCAGAAAGTGGCCGATTTTAATTGAATCTTAGCATGTGACAATTCGTTGGATAGGTAAACAACATAGCTACGACTTCCATGGTTTATTTTTACATTCTCTAAAAATTCGGCCAAAATGGATGTTAAGAAAATTTCCTCGTCAATTTAGGGAGGCTCAGAAAGTGGCCGATTTTAATTGAATCTTAGCATGTGACTATTCGTTGGATAGGTAAACAACATAGCTACGACTTCCATGGTTTATTTTTACATTCTCTAAAAATTCGGCCAAAATGGATGTTAAGAAAATTTCCTCGTCAATTTAGGGAGGCCCAGAAAGTGGCCGATTTTAATTGAATCTTAGCATGTGACAATTCGTTGGATAGGTAAACAACATAGCTACGACTTCCATGGTTTATTTTTACATTCTCTAAAAATTCGGCCAAAATGGATGTTAAGAAAAATTCCTCGTCAATTTAGGGAGGCCCAGAAAGTGGCCGATTTTAATTGAATCTTAGAATGTGACAATTCGTTGGATAGGTAAACAACATATCTACGACTTCCATGGTTTATTTTTATATTCTCTAACAATTCGGCCAAAATGGATGTTAAGAAAATTTCCTCGTCAATTTAGGGAGGCTCAGAAAGTGGCCGATTTTAATTGAATCTTAGCATGTGACTATTCGTTGGATAGGTAAACAACATAGCTACGACTTCCATGGTTTATTTTTACATTCTCTAAAAATTCGGCCAAAATGGATGTTAAGAAAAATTCCTCGTCAATTTAGGGAGGCCCAGAAAGTGGCCGATTTTAATTGAATCTTAGAATGTGACAATTCGTTGGATAGGTAAACAACATATCTACGACTTCCATGGTTTATTTTTACATTCTCTAAAAATTCGGCCAAAATGGATGTTAAAAAAATTTCCTCGTCAATTTAGGGAGGCCCAGAAAGTGGCCGATTTTAATTGAATCTTAGCATGTGACAATTCGTTGGATAGGTAAACAACATAGCTACGACTTCCATGGTTTATTTTTACATTCTCTAAAAATTCGGCCAAAATGGATGTTAAGAAAATTTCCTCGTCATTTTAGGCAGGCCCAGAAAGTGGCCGATTTTAATTGAATCTTAGAATGTGACAATTCGTTGGATAGGTAAACAACATATCTACGACTTCCATGGTTTATTTTTACATTCTCTAACAATTCGGCCAAAATGGATGTTAAGAAAATTTCCTCGTCAATTTAGGGAGGCTCAGAAAGTGGCCGATTTTAATTGAATCTTAGCATGTGACTATTCGTTGGATAGGTAAACAACATAGCTACGACTTCCATGGTTTATTTTTACATTCTCTAAAAATTCGGCCAAAATGGATGTTAAGAAAATTTCCTCGTCAATTTAGGGAGGCCCAGAAAGTGGCCGATTTTAATTGAATCTTAGCATGTGACAATTCGTTGGATAGGTAAACAACATAGCTACGACTTCCATGGTTTATTTTTACATTCTCTAAAAATTCGGCCAAAATGGATGTTAAGAAAAATTCCTCGTCAATTTAGGGAGGCCCAGAAAGTGGCCGATTTTAATTGAATCTTAGCATGTGACAATTCGTTGGATAGGTAAACAACATAGCTACGACTTCCATGGTTTATTTTTACATTCTCTAAAAATTCGGCCAAAATGGATGTTAAAAAAATTTCCTCGTCAATTTAGGGAGGCCCAGAAAGTGGCCGATTTTAATTGAATCTTAGCATGTGACAATTCGTTGGATAGGTAAACAACATAGCTACGACTTCCATGGTTTATTTTTACATTCTCTAAAAATTCGGCCAAAATGGATGTTAAGAAAATTTCCTCGTCAATTTAGGGAGGCTCAGAAAGTGGCTGATTTTAATTGAATCTTAGCATGTGACTATTCGTTGGATAGGTAAACAACATAGCTACGACTTCCATGGTTTATTTTTACATTCTCTAAAAATTCGGCCAAAATGGATGTTAAGAAAATTTCCTCGTCAATTTAGGGAGGCCCAGAAAGTGGCCGATTTTAATTGAATCTTAGCATGTGACAATTCGTTGGATAGGTAAACAACATAGCTACGACTTCCATGGTTTATTTTTACATTCTCTAAAAATTCGGCCAAAATGGATGTTAAGAAAAATTCCTCGTCAATTTAGGGAGGCCCAGAAAGTGGCCGATTTTAATTGAATCTTAGAATGTGACAATTCGTTGGATAGGTAAACAACATATCTACGACTTCCATGGTTTATTTTTATATTCTCTAACAATTCGGCCAAAATGGATGTTAAGAAAATTTCCTCGTCAATTTAGGGAGGCTCAGAAAGTGGCCGATTTTAATTGAATCTTAGCATGTGACTATTCGTTGGATAGGTAAACAACATAGCTACGACTTCCATGGTTTATTTTTACATTCTCTAAAAATTCGGCCAAAATGGATGTTAAGAAAATTTCCTCGTCAATTTAGGGAGGCCCAGAAAGTGGCCGATTTTAATTGAATCTTAGCATGTGACAATTCGTTGGATAGGTAAACAACATAGCTACGACTTCCATGGTTTATTTTTACATTCTCTAAAAATTCGGCCAAAATGGATGTTAAGAAAATTTCCTCGTCAATTTAGGGAGGCTCAGAAAGTGGCCGATTTTAATTGAATCTTAGCATGTGACTATTCGTTGGATAGGTAAACAACATAGCTACGACTTCCATGGTTTATTTTTACATTCTCTAAAAATTCGGCCAAAATGGATGTTAAGAAAATTTCCTCGTCAATTTAGGGAGGCCCAGAAAGTGGCCGATTTTAATTGAATCTTAGCATGTGACAATTCGTTGGATAGGTAAACAACATAGCTACGACTTCCATGGTTTATTTTTACATTCTCTAAAAATTCGGCCAAAATGGATGTTAAGAAAAATTCCTCGTCAATTTAGGGAGGCCCAGAAAGTGGCCGATTTTAATTGAATCTTAGAATGTGACAATTCGTTGGATAGGTAAACAACATATCTACGACTTCCATGGTTTATTTTTATATTCTCTAACAATTCGGCCAAAATGGATGTTAAGAAAATTTCCTCGTCAATTTAGGGAGGCTCAGAAAGTGGCCGATTTTAATTGAATCTTAGCATGTGACTATTCGTTGGATAGGTAAACAACATAGCTACGACTTCCATGGTTTATTTTTACATTCTCTAAAAATTCGGCCAAAATGGATGTTAAGAAAAATTCCTCGTCAATTTAGGGAGGCCCAGAAAGTGGCCGATTTTAATTGAATCTTAGAATGTGACAATTCGTTGGATAGGTAAACAACATATCTACGACTTCCATGGTTTATTTTTACATTCTCTAAAAATTCGGCCAAAATGGATGTTAAAAAAATTTCCTCGTCAATTTAGGGAGGCCCAGAAAGTGGCCGATTTTAATTGAATCTTAGCATGTGACAATTCGTTGGATAGGTAAACAACATAGCTACGACTTCCATGGTTTATTTTTACATTCTCTAAAAATTCGGCCAAAATGGATGTTAAGAAAATTTCCTCGTCATTTTAGGCAGGCCCAGAAAGTGGCCGATTTTAATTGAATCTTAGAATGTGACAATTCGTTGGATAGGTAAACAACATATCTACGACTTCCATGGTTTATTTTTACATTCTCTAACAATTCGGCCAAAATGGATGTTAAGAAAATTTCCTCGTCAATTTAGGGAGGCTCAGAAAGTGGCCGATTTTAATTGAATCTTAGCATGTGACTATTCGTTGGATAGGTAAACAACATAGCTACGACTTCCATGGTTTATTTTTACATTCTCTAAAAATTCGGCCAAAATGGATGTTAAGAAAATTTCCTCGTCAATTTAGGGAGGCCCAGAAAGTGGCCGATTTTAATTGAATCTTAGCATGTGACAATTCGTTGGATAGGTAAACAACATAGCTACGACTTCCATGGTTTATTTTTACATTCTCTAAAAATTCGGCCAAAATGGATGTTAAGAAAAATTCCTCGTCAATTTAGGGAGGCCCAGAAAGTGGCCGATTTTAATTGAATCTTAGCATGTGACAATTCGTTGGATAGGTAAACAACATAGCTACGACTTCCATGGTTTATTTTTACATTCTCTAAAAATTCGGCCAAAATGGATGTTAAAAAAATTTCCTCGTCAATTTAGGGAGGCCCAGAAAGTGGCCGATTTTAATTGAATCTTAGCATGTGACAATTCGTTGGATAGGTAAACAACATAGCTACGACTTCCATGGTTTATTTTTACATTCTCTAAAAATTCGGCCAAAATGGATGTTAAGAAAATTTCCTCGTCAATTTAGGGAGGCTCAGAAAGTGGCTGATTTTAATTGAATCTTAGCATGTGACTATTCGTTGGATAGGTAAACAACATAGCTACGACTTCCATGGTTTATTTTTACATTCTCTAAAAATTCGGCCAAAATGGATGTTAAGAAAATTTCCTCGTCAATTTAGGGAGGCCCAGAAAGTGGCCGATTTTAATTGAATCTTAGCATGTGACAATTCGTTGGATAGGTAAACAACATAGCTACGACTTCCATGGTTTATTTTTACATTCTCTAAAAATTCGGCCAAAATGGATGTTAAGAAAAATTCCTCGTCAATTTAGGGAGGCCCAGAAAGTGGCCGATTTTAATTGAATCTTAGAATGTGACAATTCGTTGGATAGGTAAACAACATATCTACGACTTCCATGGTTTATTTTTATATTCTCTAACAATTCGGCCAAAATGGATGTTAAGAAAATTTCCTCGTCAATTTAGGGAGGCTCAGAAAGTGGCCGATTTTAATTGAATCTTAGCATGTGACTATTCGTTGGATAGGTAAACAACATAGCTACGACTTCCATGGTTTATTTTTACATTCTCTAAAAATTCGGCCAAAATGGATGTTAAGAAAATTTCCTCGTCAATTTAGGGAGGCCCAGAAAGTGGCCGATTTTAATTGAATCTTAGCATGTGACAATTCGTTGGATAGGTAAACAACATAGCTACGACTTCCATGGTTTATTTTTACATTCTCTAAAAATTCGGCCAAAATGGATGTTAAGAAAAATTCCTCGTCAATTTAGGGAGGCCCAGAAAGTGGCCGATTTTAATTGAATCTTAGAATGTGACAATTCGTTGGATAGGTAAACAACATATCTACGACTTCCATGGTTTATTTTTACATTCTCTAAAAATTCGGCCAAAATGGATGTTAAGAAAATTTCCTCGTCATTTTAGGCAGGCCCAGAAAGTGGCCGATTTTAATTGAATCTTAGAATGTGACAATTCGTTGGATAGGTAAACAACATATCTACGACTTCCATGGTTTATTTTTACATTCTCTAACAATTCGGCCAAAATGGATGTTAAGAAAATTTCCTCGTCAATTTAGGGAGGCTCAGAAAGTGGCCGATTTTAATTGAATCTTAGCATGTGACTATTCGTTGGATAGGTAAACAACATAGCTACGACTTCCATGGTTTATTTTTACATTCTCTAAAAATTCGGCCAAAATGGATGTTAAGAAAATTTCCTCGTCAATTTAGGGAGGCCCAGAAAGTGGCCGATTTTAATTGAATCTTAGCATGTGACAATTCGTTGGATAGGTAAACAACATAGCTACGACTTCCATGGTTTATTTTTACATTCTCTAACAATTCGGCCAAAATGGATGTTAAGAAAATTTCCTCGTCAATTTAGGGAGGCTCAGAAAGTGGCCGATTTTAATTGAATCTTAGCATGTGACTATTCGTTGGATAGGTAAACAACATAGCTACGACTTCCATGGTTTATTTTTACATTCTCTAAAAATTCGGCCAAAATGGATGTTAAGAAAATTTCCTCGTCATTTTAGGCAGGCCCAGAAAGTGGCCGATTTTAATTGAATCTTAGAATGTGACAATTCGTTGGATAGGTAAACAACATATCTACGACTTCCATGGTTTATTTTTACATTCTCTAAAAATTCGGCCAAAATGGATGTTAAGAAAATTTCCTCGTCATTTTAGGCAGGCCCAGAAAGTGGCCGATTTTAATTGAATCTTAGAATGTGACAATTCGTTGGATAGGTAAACAACATATCTACGACTTCCATGGTTTATTTTTACATTCTCTAAAAATTCGGCCAAAATGGATGTTAAGAAAAATTCCTCGTCAATTTAGGGAGGCCCAGAAAGTGGCCGATTTTAATTGAATCTTAGCATGTGACAATTCGTTGGATAGGTAAACAACATAGCTACGACTTCCATGGTTTATTTTTACATTCTCTAAAAATTCGGCCAAAATGGATGTTAAAAAAATTTCCTCGTCAATTTAGGGAGGCCCAGAAAGTGGCCGATTTTAATTGAATCTTAGCATGTGACAATTCGTTGGATAGGTAAACAACATAGCTACGACTTCCATGGTTTATTTTTACATTCTCTAAAAATTCGGCCAAAATGGATGTTAAGAAAAATTCCTCGTCATTTTAGGCAGGCCCAGAAAGTGGCCGATTTTAATTGAATCTTAGAATGTGACAATTCGTTGGATAGGTAAACAACATATCTACGACTTCCATGGTTTATTTTTATATTCTCTAACAATTCGGCCAAAATGGATGTTAAGAAAATTTCCTCGTCAATTTAGGGAGGCTCAGAAAGTGGCCGATTTTAATTGAATCTTAGCATGTGACTATTCGTTGGATAGGTAAACAACATAGCTACGACTTCCATGGTTTATTTTTACATTCTCTAAAAATTCGGCCAAAATGGATGTTAAGAAAATTTCCTCGTCAATTTAGGGAGGCCCAGAAAGTGGCCGATTTTAATTGAATCTTAGCATGTGACAATTCGTTGGATAGGTAAACAACATAGCTACGACTTCCATGGTTTATTTTTACATTCTCTAAAAATTCGGCCAAAATGGATGTTAAGAAAAATTCCTCGTCAATTTAGGGAGGCCCAGAAAGTGGCCGATTTTAATTGAATCTTAGAATGTGACAATTCGTTGGATAGGTAAACAACATATCTACGACTTCCATGGTTTATTTTTACATTCTCTAAAAATTCGGCCAAAATGGATGTTAAAAAATTTCCTCGTCAATTTAGGGAGGCCCAGAAAGTGGCCGATTTTAATTGAATCTTAGCATGTGACAATTCGTTCGATAGGTAAACAACATAGCTACGACTTCCATGGTTTATTTTTACATTCTCTAAAAATTCGGCCAAAATGGATGTTAAGAAAATTTCCTCGTCATTTTAGGCAGGCCCAGAAAGTGGCCGATTTTAATTGAATCTTAGAATGTGACAATTCGTTGGATAGGTAAACAACATATCTACGACTTCCATGGTTTATTTTTACATTCTCTAACAATTCGGCCAAAATGGATGTTAAGAAAATTTCCTCGTCAATTTAGGGAGGCTCAGAAAGTGGCCGATTTTAATTGAATCTTAGCATGTGACTATTCGTTGGATAGGTAAACAACATAGCTACGACTTCCATGGTTTATTTTTACATTCTCTAAAAATTCGGCCAAAATGGATGTTAAGAAAATTTCCTCGTCAATTTAGGGAGGCTCAGAAAGTGGCCGATTTTAATTGAATCTTAGCATGTGACTATTCGTTGGATAGGTAAACAACATAGCTACGACTTCCATGGTTTATTTTTACATTCTCTAAAAATTCGGCCAAAATGGATGTTAAGAAAATTTCCTCGTCAATTTAGGGAGGCCCAGAAAGTGGCCGATTTTAATTGAATCTTAGCATGTGACAATTCGTTGGATAGGTAAACAACATAGCTACGACTTCCATGGTTTATTTTTACATTCTCTAAAAATTCGGCCAAAATGGATGTTAAGAAAAATTCCTCGTCAATTTAGGGAGGCCCAGAAAGTGGCCGATTTTAATTGAATCTTAGAATGTGACAATTCGTTGGATAGGTAAACAACATATCTACGACTTCCATGGTTTATTTTTACATTCTCTAAAAATTCGGCCAAAATGGATGTTAAAAAATTTCCTCGTCAATTTAGGGAGGCCCAGAAAGTGGCCGATTTTAATTGAATCTTAGCATGTGACAATTCGTTCGATAGGTAAACAACATAGCTACGACTTCCATGGTTTATTTTTACATTCTCTAAAAATTCGGCCAAAATGGATGTTAAGAAAATTTCCTCGTCAATTTAGGGAGGCCCAGAAAGTGGCCGATTTTAATTGAATCTTAGAATGTGACAATTCGTTGGATAGGTAAACAACATATCTACGACTTCCATGGTTTATTTTTACATTCTCTAAAAATTCGGCCAAAATGGATGTTAAAAAATTTCCTCGTCAATTTAGGGAGGCCCAGAAAGTGGCCGATTTTAATTGAATCTTAGCATGTGACAATTCGTTCGATAGGTAAACAACATAGCTACGACTTCCATGGTTTATTTTTACATTCTCTAAAAATTCGGCCAAAATGGATGTTAAGAAAATTTCCTCGTCATTTTAGGCAGGCCCAGAAAGTGGCCGATTTTAATTGAATCTTAGAATGTGACAATTCGTTGGATAGGTAAACAACATATCTACGACTTCCATGGTTTATTTTTACATTCTCTAACAATTCGGCCAAAATGGATGTTAAGAAAATTTCCTCGTCAATTTAGGGAGGCTCAGAAAGTGGCCGATTTTAATTGAATCTTAGCATGTGACTATTCGTTGGATAGGTAAACAACATAGCTACGACTTCCATGGTTTATTTTTACATTCTCTAAAAATTCGGCCAAAATGGATGTTAAGAAAATTTCCTCGTCAATTTAGGGAGGCTCAGAAAGTGGCCGATTTTAATTGAATCTTAGCATGTGACTATTCGTTGGATAGGTAAACAACATAGCTACGACTTCCATGGTTTATTTTTACATTCTCTAAAAATTCGGCCAAAATGGATGTTAAGAAAATTTCCTCGTCAATTTAGGGAGGCCCAGAAAGTGGCCGATTTTAATTGAATCTTAGCATGTGACAATTCGTTGGATAGGTAAACAACATAGCTACGACTTCCATGGTTTATTTTTACATTCTCTAAAAATTCGGCCAAAATGGATGTTAAGAAAAATTCCTCGTCAATTTAGGGAGGCCCAGAAAGTGGCCGATTTTAATTGAATCTTAGAATGTGACAATTCGTTGGATAGGTAAACAACATATCTACGACTTCCATGGTTTATTTTTACATTCTCTAAAAATTCGGCCAAAATGGATGTTAAAAAATTTCCTCGTCAATTTAGGGAGGCCCAGAAAGTGGCCGATTTTAATTGAATCTTAGCATGTGACAATTCGTTCGATAGGTAAACAACATAGCTACGACTTCCATGGTTTATTTTTACATTCTCTAAAAATTCGGCCAAAATGGATGTTAAGAAAATTTCCTCGTCATTTTAGGCAGGCCCAGAAAGTGGCCGATTTTAATTGAATCTTAGAATGTGACAATTCGTTGGATAGGTAAACAACATATCTACGACTTCCATGGTTTATTTTTACATTCTCTAACAATTCGGCCAAAATGGATGTTAAGAAAATTTCCTCGTCAATTTAGGGAGGCTCAGAAAGTGGCCGATTTTAATTGAATCTTAGCATGTGACTATTCGTTGGATAGGTAAACAACATAGCTACGACTTCCATGGTTTATTTTTACATTCTCTAAAAATTCGGCCAAAATGGATGTTAAGAAAATTTCCTCGTCAATTTAGGGAGGCCCAGAAAGTGGCCGATTTTAATTGAATCTTAGCATGTGACAATTCGTTGGATAGGTAAACAACATAGCTACGACTTCCATGGTTTATTTTTACATTCTCTAAAAATTCGGCCAAAATGGATGTTAAGAAAAATTCCTCGTCAATTTAGGGAGGCCCAGAAAGTGGCCGATTTTAATTGAATCTTAGAATGTGACAATTCGTTGGATAGGTAAACAACATATCTACGACTTCCATGGTTTATTTTTATATTCTCTAACAATTCGGCCAAAATGGATGTTAAGAAAATTTCCTCGTCAATTTAGGGAGGCTCAGAAAGTGGCCGATTTTAATTGAATCTTAGCATGTGACTATTCGTTGGATAGGTAAACAACATAGCTACGACTTCCATGGTTTATTTTTACATTCTCTAAAAATTCGGCCAAAATGGATGTTAAGAAAATTTCCTCGTCAATTTAGGGAGGCCCAGAAAGTGGCCGATTTTAATTGAATCTTAGAATGTGACAATTCGTTGGATAGGTAAACAACATATCTACGACTTCCATGGTTTATTTTTACATTCTCTAAAAATTCGGCCAAAATGGATGTTAAAAAAATTTCCTCGTCAATTTAGGGAGGCCCAGAAAGTGGCCGATTTTAATTGAATCTTAGCATGTGACAATTCGTTGGATAGGTAAACAACATAGCTACGACTTCCATGGTTTATTTTTACATTCTCTAAAAATTCGGCCAAAATGGATGTTAAGAAAATTTCCTCGTCATTTTAGGCAGGCCCAGAAAGTGGCCGATTTTAATTGAATCTTAGAATGTGACAATTCGTTGGATAGGTAAACAACATATCTACGACTTCCATGGTTTATTTTTACATTCTCTAACAATTCGGCCAAAATGGATGTTAAGAAAATTTCCTCGTCAATTTAGGGAGGCTCAGAAAGTGGCCGATTTTAATTGAATCTTAGCATGTGACTATTCGTTGGATAGGTAAACAACATAGCTACGACTTCCATGGTTTATTTTTACATTCTCTAAAAATTCGGCCAAAATGGATGTTAAGAAAATTTCCTCGTCAATTTAGGGAGGCCCAGAAAGTGGCCGATTTTAATTGAATCTTAGCATGTGACAATTCGTTGGATAGGTAAACAACATAGCTACGACTTCCATGGTTTATTTTTACATTCTCTAAAAATTCGGCCAAAATGGATGTTAAGAAAAATTCCTCGTCAATTTAGGGAGGCCCAGAAAGTGGCCGATTTTAATTGAATCTTAGAATGTGACAATTCGTTGGATAGGTAAACAACATATCTACGACTTCCATGGTTTATTTTTATATTCTCTAACAATTCGGCCAAAATGGATGTTAAGAAAATTTCCTCGTCAATTTAGGGAGGCTCAGAAAGTGGCCGATTTTAATTGAATCTTAGCATGTGACTATTCGTTGGATAGGTAAACAACATAGCTACGACTTCCATGGTTTATTTTTACATTCTCTAAAAATTCGGCCAAAATGGATGTTAAGAAAATTTCCTCGTCAATTTAGGGAGGCCCAGAAAGTGGCCGATTTTAATTGAATCTTAGCATGTGACAATTCGTTGGATAGGTAAACAACATAGCTACGACTTCCATGGTTTATTTTTACATTCTCTAAAAATTCGGCCAAAATGGATGTTAAGAAAAATTCCTCGTCAATTTAGGGAGGCCCAGAAAGTGGCCGATTTTAATTGAATCTTAGAATGTGACAATTCGTTGGATAGGTAAACAACATATCTACGACTTCCATGGTTTATTTTTACATTCTCTAAAAATTCGGCCAAAATGGATGTTAAAAAATTTCCTCGTCAATTTAGGGAGGCCCAGAAAGTGGCCGATTTTAATTGAATCTTAGCATGTGACAATTCGTTCGATAGGTAAACAACATAGCTACGACTTCCATGGTTTATTTTTACATTCTCTAAAAATTCGGCCAAAATGGATGTTAAGAAAATTTCCTCGTCATTTTAGGCAGGCCCAGAAAGTGGCCGATTTTAATTGAATCTTAGAATGTGACAATTCGTTGGATAGGTAAACAACATATCTACGACTTCCATGGTTTATTTTTACATTCTCTAACAATTCGGCCAAAATGGATGTTAAGAAAATTTCCTCGTCAATTTAGGGAGGCTCAGAAAGTGGCCGATTTTAATTGAATCTTAGCATGTGACTATTCGTTGGATAGGTAAACAACATAGCTACGACTTCCATGGTTTATTTTTACATTCTCTAAAAATTCGGCCAAAATGGATGTTAAGAAAATTTCCTCGTCAATTTAGGGAGGCTCAGAAAGTGGCCGATTTTAATTGAATCTTAGCATGTGACTATTCGTTGGATAGGTAAACAACATAGCTACGACTTCCATGGTTTATTTTTACATTCTCTAAAAATTCGGCCAAAATGGATGTTAAGAAAATTTCCTCGTCAATTTAGGGAGGCCCAGAAAGTGGCCGATTTTAATTGAATCTTAGCATGTGACAATTCGTTGGATAGGTAAACAACATAGCTACGACTTCCATGGTTTATTTTTACATTCTCTAAAAATTCGGCCAAAATGGATGTTAAGAAAAATTCCTCGTCAATTTAGGGAGGCCCAGAAAGTGGCCGATTTTAATTGAATCTTAGAATGTGACAATTCGTTGGATAGGTAAACAACATATCTACGACTTCCATGGTTTATTTTTACATTCTCTAAAAATTCGGCCAAAATGGATGTTAAAAAATTTCCTCGTCAATTTAGGGAGGCCCAGAAAGTGGCCGATTTTAATTGAATCTTAGCATGTGACAATTCGTTCGATAGGTAAACAACATAGCTACGACTTCCATGGTTTATTTTTACATTCTCTAAAAATTCGGCCAAAATGGATGTTAAGAAAATTTCCTCGTCATTTTAGGCAGGCCCAGAAAGTGGCCGATTTTAATTGAATCTTAGAATGTGACAATTCGTTGGATAGGTAAACAACATATCTACGACTTCCATGGTTTATTTTTACATTCTCTAACAATTCGGCCAAAATGGATGTTAAGAAAATTTCCTCGTCAATTTAGGGAGGCTCAGAAAGTGGCCGATTTTAATTGAATCTTAGCATGTGACTATTCGTTGGATAGGTAAACAACATAGCTACGACTTCCATGGTTTATTTTTACATTCTCTAAAAATTCGGCCAAAATGGATGTTAAGAAAATTTCCTCGTCAATTTAGGGAGGCCCAGAAAGTGGCCGATTTTAATTGAATCTTAGCATGTGACAATTCGTTGGATAGGTAAACAACATAGCTACGACTTCCATGGTTTATTTTTACATTCTCTAAAAATTCGGCCAAAATGGATGTTAAGAAAATTTCCTCGTCAATTTAGGGAGGCCCAGAAAGTGGCCGATTTTAATTGAATCTTAGCATGTGACAATTCGTTGGATAGGTAAACAACATAGCTACGACTTCCATGGTTTATTTTTACATTCTCTAAAAATTCGGCCAAAATGGATGTTAAGAAAAATTCCTCGTCAATTTAGGGAGGCCCAGAAAGTGGCCGATTTTAATTGAATCTTAGAATGTGACAATTCGTTGGATAGGTAAACAACATATCTACGACTTCCATGGTTTATTTTTATATTCTCTAACAATTCGGCCAAAATGGATGTTAAGAAAATTTCCTCGTCAATTTAGGGAGGCTCAGAAAGTGGCCGATTTTAATTGAATCTTAGCATGTGACTATTCGTTGGATAGGTAAACAACATAGCTACGACTTCCATGGTTTATTTTTACATTCTCTAAAAATTCGGCCAAAATGGATGTTAAGAAAATTTCCTCGTCAATTTAGGGAGGCCCAGAAAGTGGCCGATTTTAATTGAATCTTAGCATGTGACAATTCGTTGGATAGGTAAACAACATAGCTACGACTTCCATGGTTTATTTTTACATTCTCTAAAAATTCGGCCAAAATGGATGTTAAGAAAAATTCCTCGTCAATTTAGGGAGGCCCAGAAAGTGGCCGATTTTAATTGAATCTTAGAATGTGACAATTCGTTGGATAGGTAAACAACATATCTACGACTTCCATGGTTTATTTTTACATTCTCTAAAAATTCGGCCAAAATGGATGTTAAAAAATTTCCTCGTCAATTTAGGGAGGCCCAGAAAGTGGCCGATTTTAATTGAATCTTAGCATGTGACAATTCGTTCGATAGGTAAACAACATAGCTACGACTTCCATGGTTTATTTTTACATTCTCTAAAAATTCGGCCAAAATGGATGTTAAGAAAATTTCCTCGTCATTTTAGGCAGGCCCAGAAAGTGGCCGATTTTAATTGAATCTTAGAATGTGACAATTCGTTGGATAGGTAAACAACATATCTACGACTTCCATGGTTTATTTTTACATTCTCTAACAATTCGGCCAAAATGGATGTTAAGAAAATTTCCTCGTCAATTTAGGGAGGCTCAGAAAGTGGCCGATTTTAATTGAATCTTAGCATGTGACTATTCGTTGGATAGGTAAACAACATAGCTACGACTTCCATGGTTTATTTTTACATTCTCTAAAAATTCGGCCAAAATGGATGTTAAGAAAATTTCCTCGTCAATTTAGGGAGGCTCAGAAAGTGGCCGATTTTAATTGAATCTTAGCATGTGACTATTCGTTGGATAGGTAAACAACATAGCTACGACTTCCATGGTTTATTTTTACATTCTCTAAAAATTCGGCCAAAATGGATGTTAAGAAAATTTCCTCGTCAATTTAGGGAGGCCCAGAAAGTGGCCGATTTTAATTGAATCTTAGCATGTGACAATTCGTTGGATAGGTAAACAACATAGCTACGACTTCCATGGTTTATTTTTACATTCTCTAAAAATTCGGCCAAAATGGATGTTAAGAAAAATTCCTCGTCAATTTAGGGAGGCCCAGAAAGTGGCCGATTTTAATTGAATCTTAGAATGTGACAATTCGTTGGATAGGTAAACAACATATCTACGACTTCCATGGTTTATTTTTACATTCTCTAAAAATTCGGCCAAAATGGATGTTAAAAAATTTCCTCGTCAATTTAGGGAGGCCCAGAAAGTGGCCGATTTTAATTGAATCTTAGCATGTGACAATTCGTTCGATAGGTAAACAACATAGCTACGACTTCCATGGTTTATTTTTACATTCTCTAAAAATTCGGCCAAAATGGATGTTAAGAAAATTTCCTCGTCATTTTAGGCAGGCCCAGAAAGTGGCCGATTTTAATTGAATCTTAGAATGTGACAATTCGTTGGATAGGTAAACAACATATCTACGACTTCCATGGTTTATTTTTACATTCTCTAACAATTCGGCCAAAATGGATGTTAAGAAAATTTCCTCGTCAATTTAGGGAGGCTCAGAAAGTGGCCGATTTTAATTGAATCTTAGCATGTGACTATTCGTTGGATAGGTAAACAACATAGCTACGACTTCCATGGTTTATTTTTACATTCTCTAAAAATTCGGCCAAAATGGATGTTAAGAAAATTTCCTCGTCAATTTAGGGAGGCCCAGAAAGTGGCCGATTTTAATTGAATCTTAGCATGTGACAATTCGTTGGATAGGTAAACAACATAGCTACGACTTCCATGGTTTATTTTTACATTCTCTAAAAATTCGGCCAAAATGGATGTTAAGAAAAATTCCTCGTCAATTTAGGGAGGCCCAGAAAGTGGCCGATTTTAATTGAATCTTAGAATGTGACAATTCGTTGGATAGGTAAACAACATATCTACGACTTCCATGGTTTATTTTTATATTCTCTAACAATTCGGCCAAAATGGATGTTAAGAAAATTTCCTCGTCAATTTAGGGAGGCTCAGAAAGTGGCCGATTTTAATTGAATCTTAGCATGTGACTATTCGTTGGATAGGTAAACAACATAGCTACGACTTCCATGGTTTATTTTTACATTCTCTAAAAATTCGGCCAAAATGGATGTTAAGAAAATTTCCTCGTCAATTTAGGGAGGCCCAGAAAGTGGCCGATTTTAATTGAATCTTAGAATGTGACAATTCGTTGGATAGGTAAACAACATATCTACGACTTCCATGGTTTATTTTTACATTCTCTAAAAATTCGGCCAAAATGGATGTTAAAAAAATTTCCTCGTCAATTTAGGGAGGCCCAGAAAGTGGCCGATTTTAATTGAATCTTAGCATGTGACAATTCGTTGGATAGGTAAACAACATAGCTACGACTTCCATGGTTTATTTTTACATTCTCTAAAAATTCGGCCAAAATGGATGTTAAGAAAATTTCCTCGTCATTTTAGGCAGGCCCAGAAAGTGGCCGATTTTAATTGAATCTTAGAATGTGACAATTCGTTGGATAGGTAAACAACATATCTACGACTTCCATGGTTTATTTTTACATTCTCTAACAATTCGGCCAAAATGGATGTTAAGAAAATTTCCTCGTCAATTTAGGGAGGCTCAGAAAGTGGCCGATTTTAATTGAATCTTAGCATGTGACTATTCGTTGGATAGGTAAACAACATAGCTACGACTTCCATGGTTTATTTTTACATTCTCTAAAAATTCGGCCAAAATGGATGTTAAGAAAATTTCCTCGTCAATTTTGGGAGGCCCAGAAAGTGGCCGATTTTAATTGAATCTTAGCATGTGACAATTCGTTGGATAGGTAAACAACATAGCTACGACTTCCATGGTTTATTTTTACATTCTCTAAAAATTCGGCCAAAATGGATGTTAAGAAAAATTCCTCGTCAATTTAGGGAGGCCCAGAAAGTGGCCGATTTTAATTGAATCTTAGAATGTGACAATTCGTTGGATAGGTAAACAACATATCTACGACTTCCATGGTTTATTTTTACATTCTCTAAAAATTCGGCCAAAATGGATGTTAAAAAAATTTCCTCGTCAATTTAGGGAGGCCCAGAAAGTGGCCGATTTTAATTGAATCTTAGCATGTGACAATTCGTTGGATAGGTAAACAACATAGCTACGACTTCCATGGTTTATTTTTACATTCTCTAAAAATTCGGCCAAAATGGATGTTAAGAAAAATTCCTCGTCAATTTAGGGAGGCCCAGAAAGTGGCCGATTTTAATTGAATCTTAGAATGTGACAATTCGTTGGATAGGTAAACAACATATCTACGACTTCCATGGTTTATTTTTATATTCTCTAACAATTCGGCCAAAATGGATGTTAAGAAAATTTCCTCGTCAATTTAGGGAGGCTCAGAAAGTGGCCGATTTTAATTGAATCTTAGCATGTGACTATTCGTTGGATAGGTAAACAACATAGCTACGACTTCCATGGTTTATTTTTACATTCTCTAAAAATTCGGCCAAAATGGATGTTAAGAAAAATTCCTCGTCAATTTAGGGAGGCCCAGAAAGTGGCCGATTTTAATTGAATCTTAGAATGTGACAATTCGTTGGATAGGTAAACAACATATCTACGACTTCCATGGTTTATTTTTATATTCTCTAACAATTCGGCCAAAATGGATGTTAAGAAAATTTCCTCGTCAATTTAGGGAGGCTCAGAAAGTGGCCGATTTTAATTGAATCTTAGCATGTGACTATTCGTTGGATAGGTAAACAACATAGCTACGACTTCCATGGTTTATTTTTACATTCTCTAAAAATTCGGCCAAAATGGATGTTAAGAAAATTTCCTCGTCAATTTAGGGAGGCCCAGAAAGTGGCCGATTTTAATTGAATCTTAGCATGTGACAATTCGTTGGATAGGTAAACAACATAGCTACGACTTCCATGGTTTATTTTTACATTCTCTAAAAATTCGGCCAAAATGGATGTTAAGAAAAATTCCTCGTCAATTTAGGGAGGCCCAGAAAGTGGCCGATTTTAATTGAATCTTAGAATGTGACAATTCGTTGGATAGGTAAACAACATATCTACGACTTCCATGGTTTATTTTTACATTCTCTAAAAATTCGGCCAAAATGGATGTTAAAAAAATTTCCTCGTCAATTTAGGGAGGCCCAGAAAGTGGCCGATTTTAATTGAATCTTAGCATGTGACAATTCGTTGGATAGGTAAACAACATAGCTACGACTTCCATGGTTTATTTTTACATTCTCTAAAAATTCGGCCAAAATGGATGTTAAGAAAATTTCCTCGTCATTTTAGGCAGGCCCAGAAAGTGGCCGATTTTAATTGAATCTTAGAATGTGACAATTCGTTGGATAGGTAAACATATCTACGTCTTCCATGGTTTATTTTTACATTCTCTAACAATTCGGCCAAAATGGATGTTAAGAAAATTTCCTCGTCAATTTAGGGAGGCTCAGAAAGTGGCCGATTTTAATTGAATCTTAGCATGTGACTATTCGTTGGATAGGTAAACAACATAGCTACGACTTCCATGGTTTATGTTTACATTCTCTAAAAATTCGGCCAAAATGGATGTTAAGAAAATTTCCTCGTCAATTTAGGGAGGCCCAGAAAGTGGCCGATTTTAATTGAATCTTAGCATGTGACAATTCGTTGGATAGGTAAACAACATAGCTACGACTTCCATGGTTTATTTTTACATTCTCTAAAAATTCGGCCAAAATGGATGTTAAGAAAAATTCCTCGTCAATTTAGGCAGGCCCAGAAAGTGGCCGATTTTAATTGAATCTTAGAATGTGACAATTCGTTGGATAGGTAAACAACATATCTACGACTTCCATGGTTTATAATTACATTCTCTAACAATTCGGCCAAAATGGATGTTAAGAAAATTTCCTCGTCAATTTAGGGAGGCTCAGAAAGTGGCCGATTTTAATTGAATCTTAGCATGTGACTATTCGTTGGATAGGTAAACAACATAGCTACGACTTCCATGGTTTATTTTTACATTCTCTAAAAATTCGGCCAAAATGGATGTTAAGAAAATTTCCTCGTCAATTTAGGGAGGCCCAGAAAGTGGCCGATTTTAATTGAATCTTAGCATGTGACAATTCGTTGGATAGGTAAACAACATAGCTACGACTTCCATGGTTTATTTTTACATTCTCTAAAAATTCGGCCAAAATGGATGTTAAGAAAAAATTCCTCGTCAATTTAGGGAGGCCCAGAAAGTGGCCGATTTTAATTGAATCTTAGAATGTGACAATTCGTTGGATAGGTAAACAACATATCTACGACTTCCATGGTTTATTTTTATATTCTCTAACAATTCGGCCAAAATGGATGTTAAGAAAATTTCCTCGTCAATTTAGGGAGGCTCAGAAAGTGGCCGATTTTAATTGAATCTTAGCATGTGACTATTCGTTGGATAGGTAAACAACATAGCTACGACTTCCATGGTTTATTTTTACATTCTCTAAAAATTCGGCCAAAATGGATGTTAAGAAAATTTCCTCGTCAATTTAGGGAGGCCCAGAAAGTGGCCGATTTTAATTGAATCTTAGCATGTGACAATTCGTTGGATAGGTAAACAACATAGCTACGACTTCCATGGTTTATTTTTACATTCTCTAAAAATTCAGCCAAAATGGATGTTAAGAAAAATTCCTCGTCAATTTAGGGAGGCCCAGAAAGTGGCCGATTTTAATTGAATCTTAGAATGTGACAATTCGTTGGATAGGTAAACAACATATCTACGACTTCCATGGTTTATTTTTATATTCTCTAACAATTCGGCCAAAATGGATGTTAAGAAAATTTCCTCGTCAATTTAGGGAGGCTCAGAAAGTGGCCGATTTTAATTGAATCTTAGCATGTGACTATTCGTTGGATAGGTAAACAACATAGCTACGACTTCCATGGTTTATTTTTACATTCTCTAAAAATTCGGCCAAAATGGATGTTAAGAAAATTTCCTCGTCAATTTAGGGAGGCCCAGAAAGTGGCCGATTTTAATTGAATCTTAGAATGTGACAATTCGTTGGATAGGTAAACAACATATCTACGACTTCCATGGTTTATTTTTACATTCTCTAAAAATTCGGCCAAAATGGATGTTAAAAAAATTTCCTCGTCAATTTAGGGAGGCCCAGAAAGTGGCCGATTTTAATTGAATCTTAGCATGTGACAATTCGTTGGATAGGTAAACAACATAGCTACGACTTCCATGGTTTATTTTTACATTCTCTAAAAATTCGGCCAAAATGGATGTTAAGAAAATTTCCTCGTCATTTTAGGCAGGCCCAGAAAGTGGCCGATTTTAATTGAATCTTAGAATGTGACAATTCGTTGGATAGGTAAACAACATATCTACGACTTCCATGGTTTATTTTTACATTCTCTAACAATTCGGCCAAAATGGATGTTAAGAAAATTTCCTCGTCAATTTAGGGAGGCTCAGAAAGTGGCCGATTTTAATTGAATCTTAGCATGTGACTATTCGTTGGATAGGTAAACAACATAGCTACGACTTCCATGGTTTATTTTTACATTCTCTAAAAATTCGGCCAAAATGGATGTTAAGAAAATTTCCTCGTCAATTTTGGGAGGCCCAGAAAGTGGCCGATTTTAATTGAATCTTAGCATGTGACAATTCGTTGGATAGGTAAACAACATAGCTACGACTTCCATGGTTTATTTTTACATTCTCTAAAAATTCGGCCAAAATGGATGTTAAGAAAAATTCCTCGTCAATTTAGGGAGGCCCAGAAAGTGGCCGATTTTAATTGAATCTTAGAATGTGACAATTCGTTGGATAGGTAAACAACATATCTACGACTTCCATGGTTTATTTTTATATTCTCTAACAATTCGGCCAAAATGGATGTTAAGAAAATTTCCTCGTCAATTTAGGGAGGCTCAGAAAGTGGCCGATTTTAATTGAATCTTAGCATGTGACTATTCGTTGGATAGGTAAACAACATAGCTACGACTTCCATGGTTTATTTTTACATTCTCTAAAAATTCGGCCAAAATGGATGTTAAGAAAATTTCCTCGTCAATTTAGGGAGGCCCAGAAAGTGGCCGATTTTAATTGAATCTTAGCATGTGACAATTCGTTGGATAGGTAAACAACATAGCTACGACTTCCATGGTTTATTTTTACATTCTCTAAAAATTCGGCCAAAATGGATGTTAAGAAAAATTCCTCGTCAATTTAGGGAGGCCCAGAAAGTGGCCGATTTTAATTGAATCTTAGAATGTGACAATTCGTTGGATAGGTAAACAACATATCTACGACTTCCATGGTTTATTTTTACATTCTCTAAAAATTCGGCCAAAATGGATGTTAAAAAAATTTCCTCGTCAATTTAGGGAGGCCCAGAAAGTGGCCGATTTTAATTGAATCTTAGCATGTGACAATTCGTTGGATAGGTAAACAACATAGCTACGACTTCCATGGTTTATTTTTACATTCTCTAAAAATTCGGCCAAAATGGATGTTAAGAAAATTTCCTCGTCATTTTAGGCAGGCCCAGAAAGTGGCCGATTTTAATTGAATCTTAGAATGTGACAATTCGTTGGATAGGTAAACATATCTACGTCTTCCATGGTTTATTTTTACATTCTCTAACAATTCGGCCAAAATGGATGTTAAGAAAATTTCCTCGTCAATTTAGGGAGGCTCAGAAAGTGGCCGATTTTAATTGAATCTTAGCATGTGACTATTCGTTGGATAGGTAAACAACATAGCTACGACTTCCATGGTTTATGTTTACATTCTCTAAAAATTCGGCCAAAATGGATGTTAAGAAAATTTCCTCGTCAATTTAGGGAGGCCCAGAAAGTGGCCGATTTTAATTGAATCTTAGCATGTGACAATTCGTTGGATAGGTAAACAACATAGCTACGACTTCCATGGTTTATTTTTACATTCTCTAAAAATTCGGCCAAAATGGATGTTAAGAAAATTTCCTCGTCAATTTTGGGAGGCCCAGAAAGTGGCCGATTTTAATTGAATCTTAGCATGTGACAATTCGTTGGATAGGTAAACAACATAGCTACGACTTCCATGGTTTATTTTTACATTCTCTAAAAATTCGGCCAAAATGGATGTTAAGAAAAATTCCTCGTCAATTTAGGGAGGCCCAGAAAGTGGCCGATTTTAATTGAATCTTAGAATGTGACAATTCGTTGGATAGGTAAACAACATATCTACGACTTCCATGGTTTATTTTTATATTCTCTAACAATTCGGCCAAAATGGATGTTAAGAAAATTTCCTCGTCAATTTAGGGAGGCTCAGAAAGTGGCCGATTTTAATTGAATCTTAGCATGTGACTATTCGTTGGATAGGTAAACAACATAGCTACGACTTCCATGGTTTATTTTTACATTCTCTAAAAATTCGGCCAAAATGGATGTTAAGAAAATTTCCTCGTCAATTTAGGGAGGCCCAGAAAGTGGCCGATTTTAATTGAATCTTAGCATGTGACAATTCGTTGGATAGGTAAACAACATAGCTACGACTTCCATGGTTTATTTTTACATTCTCTAAAAATTCGGCCAAAATGGATGTTAAGAAAAATTCCTCGTCAATTTAGGGAGGCCCAGAAAGTGGCCGATTTTAATTGAATCTTAGAATGTGACAATTCGTTGGATAGGTAAACAACATATCTACGACTTCCATGGTTTATTTTTACATTCTCTAAAAATTCGGCCAAAATGGATGTTAAAAAAATTTCCTCGTCAATTTAGGGAGGCCCAGAAAGTGGCCGATTTTAATTGAATCTTAGCATGTGACAATTCGTTGGATAGGTAAACAACATAGCTACGACTTCCATGGTTTATTTTTACATTCTCTAAAAATTCGGCCAAAATGGATGTTAAGAAAATTTCCTCGTCATTTTAGGCAGGCCCAGAAAGTGGCCGATTTTAATTGAATCTTAGAATGTGACAATTCGTTGGATAGGTAAACATATCTACGTCTTCCATGGTTTATTTTTACATTCTCTAACAATTCGGCCAAAATGGATGTTAAGAAAATTTCCTCGTCAATTTAGGGAGGCTCAGAAAGTGGCCGATTTTAATTGAATCTTAGCATGTGACTATTCGTTGGATAGGTAAACAACATAGCTACGACTTCCATGGTTTATGTTTACATTCTCTAAAAATTCGGCCAAAATGGATGTTAAGAAAATTTCCTCGTCAATTTAGGGAGGCCCAGAAAGTGGCCGATTTTAATTGAATCTTAGCATGTGACAATTCGTTGGATAGGTAAACAACATAGCTACGACTTCCATGGTTTATTTTTACATTCTCTAAAAATTCGGCCAAAATGGATGTTAAGAAAAATTCCTCGTCAATTTAGGCAGGCCCAGAAAGTGGCCGATTTTAATTGAATCTTAGAATGTGACAATTCGTTGGATAGGTAAACAACATATCTACGACTTCCATGGTTTATAATTACATTCTCTAACAATTCGGCCAAAATGGATGTTAAGAAAATTTCCTCGTCAATTTAGGGAGGCTCAGAAAGTGGCCGATTTTAATTGAATCTTAGCATGTGACTATTCGTTGGATAGGTAAACAACATAGCTACGACTTCCATGGTTTATTTTTACATTCTCTAAAAATTCGGCCAAAATGGATGTTAAGAAAATTTCCTCGTCAATTTAGGGAGGCCCAGAAAGTGGCCGATTTTAATTGAATCTTAGCATGTGACAATTCGTTGGATAGGTAAACAACATAGCTACGACTTCCATGGTTTATTTTTACATTCTCTAAAAATTCGGCCAAAATGGATGTTAAGAAAAAATTCCTCGTCAATTTAGGGAGGCCCAGAAAGTGGCCGATTTTAATTGAATCTTAGAATGTGACAATTCGTTGGATAGGTAAACAACATATCTACGACTTCCATGGTTTATTTTTATATTCTCTAACAATTCGGCCAAAATGGATGTTAAGAAAATTTCCTCGTCAATTTAGGGAGGCTCAGAAAGTGGCCGATTTTAATTGAATCTTAGCATGTGACTATTCGTTGGATAGGTAAACAACATAGCTACGACTTCCATGGTTTATTTTTACATTCTCTAAAAATTCGGCCAAAATGGATGTTAAGAAAATTTCCTC
This sequence comes from Medicago sativa, assembly GCF_051527215.1. Taxonomy (NCBI): domain Eukaryota; kingdom Viridiplantae; phylum Streptophyta; class Magnoliopsida; order Fabales; family Fabaceae; genus Medicago; species Medicago sativa. Next base: position 2,318,221 of record NC_140751.1, on the reverse strand, counting down.
GTCAATTTAGGGAGGCCCAGAAAGTGGCCGATTTTAATTGAATCTTAGCATGTGACAATTCGTTGGATAGGTAAACAACATAGCTACGACTTCCATGGTTTATTTTTACATTCTCTAAAAATTCAGCCAAAATGGATGTTAAGAAAAATTCCTCGTCAATTTAGGGAGGCCCAGAAAGTGGCCGATTTTAATTGAATCTTAGAATGTGACAATTCGTTGGATAGGTAAACAACATATCTACGACTTCCATGGTTTATTTTTACATTCTCTAAAAATTCGGCCAAAATGGATGTTAAAAAAATTTCCTCGTCAATTTAGGGAGGCCCAGAAAGTGGCCGATTTTAATTGAATCTTAGCATGTGACAATTCGTTGGATAGGTAAACAACATAGCTACGACTTCCATGGTTTATTTTTACATTCTCTAAAAATTCGGCCAAAATGGATGTTAAGAAAATTTCCTCGTCATTTTAGGCAGGCCCAGAAAGTGGCCGATTTTAATTGAATCTTAGAATGTGATAATTCGTTGGATAGGTAAACAACATATCTACGACTTCCATGGTTTATTTTTACATTCTCTAACAATTCGGCCAAAATGGATGTTAAGAAAATTTCCTCGTCAATTTAGGGAGGCTCAGAAAGTGGCCGATTTTAATTGAATCTTAGCATGTGACTATTCGTTGGATAGGTAAACAACATAGCTACGACTTCCATGGTTTATTTTTACATTCTCTAAAAATTCGGCCAAAATGGATGTTAAGAAAATTTCCTCGTCAATTTAGGGAGGCCCAGAAAGTGGCCGATTTTAATTGAATCTTAGCATGTGACAATTCGTTGGATAGGTAAACAACATAGCTACGACTTCCATGGTTTATTTTTACATTCTCTAAAAATTCGGCCAAAATGGATGTTAAGAAAAATTCCTCGTCAATTTAGGGAGGCCCAGAAAGTGGCCGATTTTAATTGAATCTTAGAATTTGACAATTCGTTGGATAGGTAAACAACATATCTACGACTTCCATGGTTTATTTTTATATTCTCTAACAATTCGGCCAAAATGGATGTTAAGAAAATTTCCTCGTCAATTTAGGGAGGCTCAGAAAGTGGCCGATTTTAATTGAATCTTAGAATGTGACAATTCGTTGGATAGGTAAACAACATATCTACGACTTCCATGGTTTATTTTTACATTCTCTAAAAATTCGGCCAAAATGGATGTTAAGAAAATTTCCTCGTCAATTTAGGGAGGCCCAGAAAGTGGCCGATTTTAATTGAATCTTAGCATGTGACAATTCGTTGGATAGGTAAACAACATAGCTACGACTTCCATGGTTTATTTTTACATTCTCTAAAAATTCGGCCAAAATGGATGTTAAGAAAATTTCCTCGTCATTTTAGGCAGGCCCAGAAAGTGGCCGATTTTAATTGAATCTTAGAATGTGACAATTCGTTGGATAGGTAAACAACATATCTACGACTTCCATGGTTTATTTTTACATTCTCTAACAATTCGGCCAAAATGGATGTTAAGAAAAAATTCCTCGTCAATTTAGGGAGGCCCAGAAAGTGGCCGATTTTAATTGAATCTTAGAATGTGACAATTCGTTGGATAGGTAAACAACATATCTACGACTTCCATGGTTTATTTTTATATTCTCTAACAATTCGGCCAAAATGGATGTTAAGAAAATTTCCTCGTCAATTTAGGGAGGCTCAGAAAGTGGCCGATTTTAATTGAATCTTAGCATGTGACTATTCGTTGGATAGGTAAACAACATAGCTACGACTTCCATGGTTTATTTTTACATTCTCTAAAAATTCGGCCAAAATGGATGTTAAGAAAATTTCCTCGTCATTTTAGGCAGGCCCAGAAAGTGGCCGATTTTAATTGAATCTTAGAATGTGATAATTCGTTGGATAGGTAAACAACATATCTACGACTTCCATGGTTTATTTTTACATTCTCTAAAAATTCGGCCAAAATGGATGTTAAGAAAATTTCCTCGTCATTTTAGGCAGGCCCAGAAAGTGGCCGATTTTAATTGAATCTTAGAATGTGACAATTCGTTGGATAGGTAAACAACATATCTACGACTTCCATGGTTTATTTTTACATTCTCTAACAATTCGGCCAAAATGGATGTTAAGAAAAAATTCCTCGTCAATTTAGGGAGGCCCAGAAAGTGGCCGATTTTAATTGAATCTTAGAATGTGACAATTCGTTGGATAGGTAAACAACATATCTACGACTTCCATGGTTTATTTTTATATTCTCTAACAATTCGGCCAAAATGGATGTTAAGAAAATTTCCTCGTCAATTTAGGGAGGCCCAGAAAGTGGCCGATTTTAATTGAATCTTAGAATGTGACAATTCGTTGGATAGGTAAACAACATATCTACGACTTCCATGGTTTATTTTTACATTCTCTAAAAATTCGGCCAAAATGGATGTTAAAAAAATTTCCTCGTCAATTTAGGGAGGCCCAGAAAGTGGCCGATTTTAATTGAATCTTAGCATGTGACAATTCGTTGGATAGGTAAACAACATAGCTACGACTTCCATGGTTTATTTTTACATTCTCTAAAAATTCGGCCAAAATGGATGTTAAGAAAATTTCCTCGTCATTTTAGGCAGGCCCAGAAAGTGGCCGATTTTAATTGAATCTTAGAATGTGATAATTCGTTGGATAGGTAAACAACATATCTACGACTTCCATGGTTTATTTTTACATTCTCTAACAATTCGGCCAAAATGGATGTTAAGAAAATTTCCTCGTCAATTTAGGGAGGCTCAGAAAGTGGCCGATTTTAATTGAATCTTAGCATGTGACTATTCGTTGGATAGGTAAACAACATAGCTACGACTTCCATGGTTTATTTTTACATTCTCTAAAAATTCGGCCAAAATGGATGTTAAGAAAATTTCCTCGTCAATTTAGGGAGGCCCAGAAAGTGGCCGATTTTAATTGAATCTTAGCATGTGACAATTCGTTGGATAGGTAAACAACATAGCTACGACTTCCATGGTTTATTTTTACATTCTCTAAAAATTCGGCCAAAATGGATGTTAAGAAAAATTCCTCGTCAATTTAGGGAGGCCCAGAAAGTGGCCGATTTTAATTGAATCTTAGAATTTGACAATTCGTTGGATAGGTAAACAACATATCTACGACTTCCATGGTTTATTTTTATATTCTCTAACAATTCGGCCAAAATGGATGTTAAGAAAATTTCCTCGTCAATTTAGGGAGGCTCAGAAAGTGGCCGATTTTAATTGAATCTTAGAATGTGACAATTCGTTGGATAGGTAAACAACATATCTACGACTTCCATGGTTTATTTTTACATTCTCTAAAAATTCGGCCAAAATGGATGTTAAGAAAATTTCCTCGTCAATTTAGGGAGGCCCAGAAAGTGGCCGATTTTAATTGAATCTTAGCATGTGACAATTCGTTGGATAGGTAAACAACATAGCTACGACTTCCATGGTTTATTTTTACATTCTCTAAAAATTCGGCCAAAATGGATGTTAAGAAAATTTCCTCGTCATTTTAGGCAGGCCCAGAAAGTGGCCGATTTTAATTGAATCTTAGAATGTGACAATTCGTTGGATAGGTAAACAACATATCTACGACTTCCATGGTTTATTTTTACATTCTCTAACAATTCGGCCAAAATGGATGTTAAGAAAATTTCCTCGTCAATTTAGGGAGGCCCAGAAAGTGGCCGATTTTAATTGAATCTTAGCATGTGACAATTCGTTGGATAGGTAAACAACATAGCTACGACTTCCATGGTTTATTTTTACATTCTCTAAAAATTCGGCCAAAATGGATGTTAAGAAAATTTCCTCGTCAATTTAGGGAGGCCCAGAAAGTGGCCGATTTTAATTGAATCTTAGAATGTGACAATTCGTTGGATAGGTAAACAACATAGCTACGACTTCCATGGTTTATTTTTACATTCTCTAACAATTCGGCCAAAATGGATGTTAAGAAAATTTCGTCGTCAATTTAGGGAGGCTCAGAAAGTGGCCGATTTTAATTGAATCTTAGCATGTGACTATTCGTTGGATAGGTAAACAACATAGCTACGACTTCCGTGGTTTATTTTTACATTCTCTAAAAATTCGGCCAAAATGGATGTTAAGAAAATTTCCTCGTCAATTTAGGGAGGCCCAGAAAGTGGCCGATTTTAATTGAATCTTAGCATGTGACAATTCGTTGGATAGGTAAACAACATAGCTACGACTTCCATGGTTTATTTTTACATTCTCTAAAAATTCGGCCAAAATGGATGTTAAGAAAAATTCCTCGTCAATTTAGGGAGGCCCAGAAAGTGGCCGATTTTAATTGAAACTTAGAATGTGACAATTCGTTGGATAGGTAAACAACATATCTACGACTTCCATGGTTTATTTTTACATTCTCTAAAAATTCGGCCAAAATGGATGTTAAAAAAATTTCCTCGTCAATTTAGGGAGGCCCAGAAAGTGGCCGATTTTAATTGAATCTTAGCATGTGACAATTCGTTGGATAGGAAAACAACATAGCTACGACTTCCATGGTTTATTTTTACATTCTCTAAAAATTCGGCCAAAATGGATGTTAAGAAAATTTCCTCGTCATTTTAGGGAGGCCCAGAAAGTGGCCGATTTTAATTGAATCTTAGCATGTGACAATTCGTTGGATAGGTAAACAACATAGCTACGACTTCCATGGTTTATTTTTACATTCTCTAAAAATTCGGCCAAAATGGATGTTAAGAAAAATTCCTCGTCAATTTAGGGAGGCCCAGAAAGTGGCCGATTTTAATTGAATCTTAGAATTTGACAATTCGTTGGATAGGTAAACAACATATCTACGACTTCCATGGTTTATTTTTATATTCTCTAACAATTCGGCCAAAATGGATGTTAAGAAAATTTCCTCGTCAATTTAGGGAGGCTCAGAAAGTGGCCGATTTTAATTGAATCTTAGAATGTGACAATTCGTTGGATAGGTAAACAACATATCTACGACTTCCATGGTTTATTTTTACATTCTCTAAAAATTCGGCCAAAATGGATGTTAAGAAAATTTCCTCGTCAATTTAGGGAGGCCCAGAAAGTGGCCGATTTTAATTGAATCTTAGCATGTGACAATTCGTTGGATAGGTAAACAACATAGCTACGACTTCCATGGTTTATTTTTACATTCTCTAAAAATTCGGCCAAAATGGATGTTAAGAAAATTTCCTCGTCATTTTAGGCAGGCCCAGAAAGTGGCCGATTTTAATTGAATCTTAGAATGTGACAATTCGTTGGATAGGTAAACAACATATCTACGACTTCCATGGTTTATTTTTACATTCTCTAACAATTCGGCCAAAATGGATGTTAAGAAAATTTCCTCGTCAATTTAGGGAGGCCCAGAAAGTGGCCGATTTTAATTGAATCTTAGCATGTGACAATTCGTTGGATAGGTAAACAACATATCTACGACTTCCATGGTTTATTTTTACATTCTCTAAAAATTCGGCCAAAATGGATGTTAAAAAAATTTCCTCGTCAATTTAGGGAGGCCCAGAAAGTGGCCGATTTTAATTGAATCTTAGCATGTGACAATTCGTTGGATAGGTAAACAACATAGCTACGACTTCCATGGTTTATTTTTACATTCTCTAAAAATTCGGCCAAAATGGATGTTAAGAAAATTTCCTCGTCATTTTAGGCAGGCCCAGAAAGTGGCCGATTTTAATTGAATCTTAGAATGTGATAATTCGTTGGATAGGTAAACAACATATCTACGACTTCCATGGTTTATTTTTACATTCTCTAACAATTCGGCCAAAATGGATGTTAAGAAAATTTCCTCGTCAATTTAGGGAGGCTCAGAAAGTGGCCGATTTTAATTGAATCTTAGCATGTGACTATTCGTTGGATAGGTAAACAACATAGCTACGACTTCCATGGTTTATTTTTACATTCTCTAAAAATTCGGCCAAAATGGATGTTAAGAAAATTTCCTCGTCAATTTAGGGAGGCCCAGAAAGTGGCCGATTTTAATTGAATCTTAGCATGTGACAATTCGTTGGATAGGTAAACAACATAGCTACGACTTCCATGGTTTATTTTTACATTCTCTAAAAATTCGGCCAAAATGGATGTTAAGAAAAATTCCTCGTCAATTTAGGGAGGCCCAGAAAGTGGCCGATTTTAATTGAATCTTAGAATTTGACAATTCGTTGGATAGGTAAACAACATATCTACGACTTCCATGGTTTATTTTTATATTCTCTAACAATTCGGCCAAAATGGATGTTAAGAAAATTTCCTCGTCAATTTAGGGAGGCTCAGAAAGTGGCCGATTTTAATTGAATCTTAGAATGTGACAATTCGTTGGATAGGTAAACAACATATCTACGACTTCCATGGTTTATTTTTACATTCTCTAAAAATTCGGCCAAAATGGATGTTAAGAAAATTTCCTCGTCAATTTAGGGAGGCCCAGAAAGTGGCCGATTTTAATTGAATCTTAGCATGTGACAATTCGTTGGATAGGTAAACAACATAGCTACGACTTCCATGGTTTATTTTTACATTCTCTAAAAATTCGGCCAAAATGGATGTTAAGAAAATTTCCTCGTCATTTTAGGCAGGCCCAGAAAGTGGCCGATTTTAATTGAATCTTAGAATGTGACAATTCGTTGGATAGGTAAACAACATATCTACGACTTCCATGGTTTATTTTTACATTCTCTAACAATTCGGCCAAAATGGATGTTAAGAAAAAATTCCTCGTCAATTTAGGGAGGCCCAGAAAGTGGCCGATTTTAATTGAATCTTAGAATGTGACAATTCGTTGGATAGGTAAACAACATATCTACGACTTCCATGGTTTATTTTTATATTCTCTAACAATTCGGCCAAAATGGATGTTAAGAAAATTTCCTCGTCAATTTAGGGAGGCTCAGAAAGTGGCCGATTTTAATTGAATCTTAGCATGTGACTATTCGTTGGATAGGTAAACAACATAGCTACGACTTCCATGGTTTATTTTTACATTCTCTAAAAATTCGGCCAAAATGGATGTTAAGAAAATTTCCTCGTCATTTTAGGCAGGCCCAGAAAGTGGCCGATTTTAATTGAATCTTAGAATGTGATAATTCGTTGGATAGGTAAACAACATATCTACGACTTCCATGGTTTATTTTTACATTCTCTAAAAATTCGGCCAAAATGGATGTTAAGAAAATTTCCTCGTCATTTTAGGCAGGCCCAGAAAGTGGCCGATTTTAATTGAATCTTAGAATGTGACAATTCGTTGGATAGGTAAACAACATATCTACGACTTCCATGGTTTATTTTTACATTCTCTAACAATTCGGCCAAAATGGATGTTAAGAAAAAATTCCTCGTCAATTTAGGGAGGCCCAGAAAGTGGCCGATTTTAATTGAATCTTAGAATGTGACAATTCGTTGGATAGGTAAACAACATATCTACGACTTCCATGGTTTATTTTTATATTCTCTAACAATTCGGCCAAAATGGATGTTAAGAAAATTTCCTCGTCAATTTAGGGAGGCCCAGAAAGTGGCCGATTTTAATTGAATCTTAGAATGTGACAATTCGTTGGATAGGTAAACAACATATCTACGACTTCCATGGTTTATTTTTACATTCTCTAAAAATTCGGCCAAAATGGATGTTAAAAAAATTTCCTCGTCAATTTAGGGAGGCCCAGAAAGTGGCCGATTTTAATTGAATCTTAGCATGTGACAATTCGTTGGATAGGTAAACAACATAGCTACGACTTCCATGGTTTATTTTTACATTCTCTAAAAATTCGGCCAAAATGGATGTTAAGAAAATTTCCTCGTCATTTTAGGCAGGCCCAGAAAGTGGCCGATTTTAATTGAATCTTAGAATGTGATAATTCGTTGGATAGGTAAACAACATATCTACGACTTCCATGGTTTATTTTTACATTCTCTAACAATTCGGCCAAAATGGATGTTAAGAAAATTTCCTCGTCAATTTAGGGAGGCTCAGAAAGTGGCCGATTTTAATTGAATCTTAGCATGTGACTATTCGTTGGATAGGTAAACAACATAGCTACGACTTCCATGGTTTATTTTTACATTCTCTAAAAATTCGGCCAAAATGGATGTTAAGAAAATTTCCTCGTCAATTTAGGGAGGCCCAGAAAGTGGCCGATTTTAATTGAATCTTAGCATGTGACAATTCGTTGGATAGGTAAACAACATAGCTACGACTTCCATGGTTTATTTTTACATTCTCTAAAAATTCGGCCAAAATGGATGTTAAGAAAAATTCCTCGTCAATTTAGGGAGGCCCAGAAAGTGGCCGATTTTAATTGAATCTTAGAATTTGACAATTCGTTGGATAGGTAAACAACATATCTACGACTTCCATGGTTTATTTTTATATTCTCTAACAATTCGGCCAAAATGGATGTTAAGAAAATTTCCTCGTCAATTTAGGGAGGCTCAGAAAGTGGCCGATTTTAATTGAATCTTAGAATGTGACAATTCGTTGGATAGGTAAACAACATATCTACGACTTCCATGGTTTATTTTTACATTCTCTAAAAATTCGGCCAAAATGGATGTTAAGAAAATTTCCTCGTCAATTTAGGGAGGCCCAGAAAGTGGCCGATTTTAATTGAATCTTAGCATGTGACAATTCGTTGGATAGGTAAACAACATAGCTACGACTTCCATGGTTTATTTTTACATTCTCTAAAAATTCGGCCAAAATGGATGTTAAGAAAATTTCCTCGTCATTTTAGGCAGGCCCAGAAAGTGGCCGATTTTAATTGAATCTTAGAATGTGACAATTCGTTGGATAGGTAAACAACATATCTACGACTTCCATGGTTTATTTTTACATTCTCTAACAATTCGGCCAAAATGGATGTTAAGAAAATTTCCTCGTCAATTTAGGGAGGCCCAGAAAGTGGCCGATTTTAATTGAATCTTAGCATGTGACAATTCGTTGGATAGGTAAACAACATAGCTACGACTTCCATGGTTTATTTTTACATTCTCTAAAAATTCGGCCAAAATGGATGTTAAGAAAATTTCCTCGTCAATTTAGGGAGGCCCAGAAAGTGGCCGATTTTAATTGAATCTTAGAATGTGACAATTCGTTGGATAGGTAAACAACATAGCTACGACTTCCATGGTTTATTTTTACATTCTCTAACAATTCGGCCAAAATGGATGTTAAGAAAATTTCGTCGTCAATTTAGGGAGGCTCAGAAAGTGGCCGATTTTAATTGAATCTTAGCATGTGACTATTCGTTGGATAGGTAAACAACATAGCTACGACTTCCGTGGTTTATTTTTACATTCTCTAAAAATTCGGCCAAAATGGATGTTAAGAAAATTTCCTCGTCAATTTAGGGAGGCCCAGAAAGTGGCCGATTTTAATTGAATCTTAGCATGTGACAATTCGTTGGATAGGTAAACAACATAGCTACGACTTCCATGGTTTATTTTTACATTCTCTAAAAATTCGGCCAAAATGGATGTTAAGAAAAATTCCTCGTCAATTTAGGGAGGCCCAGAAAGTGGCCGATTTTAATTGAAACTTAGAATGTGACAATTCGTTGGATAGGTAAACAACATATCTACGACTTCCATGGTTTATTTTTACATTCTCTAAAAATTCGGCCAAAATGGATGTTAAAAAAATTTCCTCGTCAATTTAGGGAGGCCCAGAAAGTGGCCGATTTTAATTGAATCTTAGCATGTGACAATTCGTTGGATAGGAAAACAACATAGCTACGACTTCCATGGTTTATTTTTACATTCTCTAAAAATTCGGCCAAAATGGATGTTAAGAAAATTTCCTCGTCATTTTAGGGAGGCCCAGAAAGTGGCCGATTTTAATTGAATCTTAGCATGTGACAATTCGTTGGATAGGTAAACAACATAGCTACGACTTCCGTGGTTTATTTTTACATTCTCTAAAAATTCGGCCAAAATGGATGTTAAGAAAATTTCCTCGTCAATTTAGGGAGGCCCAGAAAGTGGCCGATTTTAATTGAATCTTAGCATGTGACAATTCGTTGGATAGGAAAACAACATAGCTACGACTTCCATGGTTTATTTTTACATTCTTTAAAAATTCGGCCAAAATCGATGTTAAGAAAATTTCCTCGTCATTTTAGGGAGGCCCAGAAAGTGGCCGATTTTAATTGAATCTTAGAATGTGACAATTCGTTGGATAGGTAAACAACATATCTACGACTTCCATGGTTTATTTTTACATTCTCTAAAAATTCGGCCAAAATGGATGTTAAGAAAATTTCCTCGTCATTTTAGGCAGGCCCAGAAAGTGGCCGATTTTAATTGAATCTTAGAATGTGACAATTCGTTGGATTGGTAAACAACATATCTACGACTTCCATGGTTTATTTTTACATTCTCTAACAATTCGGCCAAAATGGATGTTAAGAAAATTTCCTCGTCAATTTAGGGAGGCTCAGAAAGTGGCCGATTTTAATTGAATCTTAGCATGTGACAATTCGTTGGATAGGTAAACAACATAGCTACGACTACCATGGTTTATTTTTACATTCTCTAAAAATTCGGCCAAAATGGATGTTAAGAAAATTTCCTCGTCAATTTAGGGAGGCCCAGAAAGTGGCCGATTTTAATTGAATCTTAGCATGTGACAATTCGTTGGATAGGAAAACAACATAGCTATGACTTCCATGGTTTATTTTTAAATTCTTTAAAAATTTGGCCAAAATGGATGTTAAGAAAATTTCCTCGTCATTTTAGGGAGGCCCAGAAAGTGGCCGATTTTAATTGAATCTTAGAATGTGACAATTCGTTGGATAGGTAAACAACATATCTACGACTTCCATGGTTTATTTTTACATTCTCTAAAAATTCGGCCAAAATGGATGTTAAAAAAATTTCCTCGTCAATTTAGGGAGGCCCAGAAAGTGGCCGATTTTAATTGAATCTTAGCATGTGACAATTCGTTGGATAGGAAAACAACATAGCTACGACTTCCATGGTTTATTTTTACATTCTCTAAAAATTCGGCCAAAATGGATGTTAAGAAAATTTCCTCGTCATTTTAGGGAGGCCCAGAAAGTGGCCGATTTTAATTGAATCTTAGCATGTGACAATTCGTTGGATAGGTAAACAACATAGCTACGACTTCCGTGGTTTATTTTTACATTCTCTAAAAATTCGGCCAAAATGGATGTTAAGAAAATTTCCTCGTCAATTTAGGGAGGCCCAGAAAGTGGCCGATTTTAGTTGAATCTTAGCATGTGACAATTCGTTGGATAGGAAAACAACATAGCTACGACTTCCATGGTTTATTTTTACATTCTTTAAAAATTCGGCCAAAATGGATGTTAAGAAAATTTCCTCCTCATTTTAGGGAGGCCCAGAAAGTGGCCGATTTTAATTGAATCTTAGAATGTGCAATTTGTTGGATAGGTAAACAACATATCTACGACTTCCATGGTTTATTTTTACATTCTCTAACAATTCGGCCAAAATGGATGTTAAGAAAATTTCCTCGTCAATTTTGGGAGGCTCAGAAAGTGGCCGATTTTAATTGAATCTTAGCATGTGACAATTCGTTGGATAGGTAAACAACATAGCTACGACTTCCATGGTTTATTTTTACATTCTCTAAAAATTCGGCCAAAATGGATGTTAAGAAAATTTCCTCGTCAATTTAGGGAGGCCCAGAAAGTGGCCGATTTTAATTGAATCTTAGCATGTGACAATTCGTTGGATAGGTAAACAACATAGCTACGACTTCCATGGTTTATTTTTACATTCTCTAAAAATTCGGCCAAAATGGATGTTAAGAAAAATTCCTCGTCAATTTAGGGAGGCCCAGAAAGTGGCCGATTTTAATTGAATCTTAGAATGTGATAATTCGTTGGATAGGTAAACAACATAGCTACGACTTCCACGGTTTATTTTTACATTCTCTAAAAATTCGGCCAAAATGGATGTTAAGAAAATTTCCTCGTCATTTTAGGCAGGCCCAGAAAGTGGCCGATTTTAATTGAATCTTAGAATGTGACAATTCGTTGGATAGGTAAACAACATATCTACGACTTCCATGGTTTATTTTTACATTCTCTAACAATTCGGCCAAAATGGATGTTAAGAAAATTTCCTCGTCAATTTAGGGAGGCTCAGAAAGTGGCCGAATTTAATTGAATCTTAGCATGTGACTATTCGTTGGATAGGTAAACAACATAGCTACGACTTCCATGGTTTATTTTTACATTCTCTAAAAATTCGGCCAAAATGGATGTTAAGAAAATTTCCTCGTCAATTTAGGGAGGCCCAGAAAGTGGCCGATTTTAATTGAATCTTAGCATGTGACAATTCGTTGGATAGGTAAACAACATAGCTACGACTTCCATGGTTTATTTTTACATTCTTTAAAAATTCGGCCAAAATGGATGTTATGAAAAATTCCTCCTCATTTTAGGGAGGCCCAGAAAGTGGCCGATTTTAATTGAATCTTAGAATGTGCAATTCGTTGGATAGGTAAACAACATATCTACGACTTCCATGGTTTATTTTTACATTCTCTAACAATTCGGCCAAAATGGATGTTAAGAAAATTTCCTCGTCAATTTTGGGAGGCTCAGAAAGTGGCCGATTTTAATTGAATCTTAGCATGTGACAATTCGTTGGATAGGTAAACAACATAGCTACGACTTCCATGGTTTATTTTTACATTCTCTAAAAATTCGGCCAAAATGGATGTTAAGAAAATTTCCTCGTCAATTTAGGGAGGCCCAGAAAGTGGCCGATTTTAATTGAATCTTAGCATGTGACAATTCGTTGGATAGGTAAACAACATAGCTACGACTTCCATGGTTTATTTTTACATTCTCTAAAAATTCGGCCAAAATGGATGTTAAGAAAAATTCCTCGTCAATTTAGGGAGGCCCAGAAAGTGGCCGATTTTAATTGAATCTTAGAATGTGATAATTCGTTGGATAGGTAAACAACATAGCTACGACTTCCATGGTTTATTTTTACATTCTCTAAAAATTCGGCCAAAATGGATGTTAAGAAAATTTCCTCGTCATTTTAGGCAGGCCCAGAAAGTGGCCGATTTTAATTGAATCTTAGAATGTGACAATTCGTTGGATAGGTAAACAACATATCTACGACTTCCATGGTTTATTTTTACATTCTCTAACAATTCGGCCAAAATGGATGTTAAGAAAATTTCCTCGTCAATTTTGGGAGGCTCAGAAAGTGGCCGATTTTAATTGAATCTTAGCATGTGACTATTCGTTGGATAGGTAAACAACATAGCTACGACTTCCATGGTTTATTTTTACATTCTCTAAAAATTCGGCCAAAATGGATGTTAAGAAAATTTCCTCGTCAATTTAGGGAGGCCCAGAAAGTGGCCGATTTTAATTGAATCTTAGCATGTGACAATTCGTTGGATAGGTAAACAACATAGCTACGACTTCCATGGTTTATTTTTACATTCTCTAAAAATTCGGCTAAAATGGATGTTATGAAAAATTCCTCGTCAATTTAGGGAGGCCCAGAAAGTGGCCGATTTTAATTGAATCTTAGAATGTGACAATTCGTTGGATAGGTAAACAACATATCTACGACTTCCATGGTTTATTTTTACATTCTCTAAAAATTCGGCCAAAATGGATGTTAAAAAAATTTCCTCGTCAATTTAGGGAGGCCCAGAAAGTGGCCGATTTTAATTGAATCTTAGCATGTGACAATTCGTTGGATAGGAAAACAACATAGCTACGACTTCCATGGTTTATTTTTACATTCTCTAAAAATTCGGCCAAAATGGATGTTAAGAAAATTTCCTCGTCAATTTAGGGAGGCCCAGAAAGTGGCCGATTTTAATTGAATCTTAGCATGTGACAATTCGTTGGATAGGTAAACAACATAGCTACGACTTCCATGGTTTATTTTTACATTCTCTAAAAATTCGGCTAAAATGGATGTTATGAAAAATTCCTCGTCAATTTAGGGAGGCCCAGAAAGTGGCCGATTTTAATTGAATCTTAGAATGTGACAATTCGTTGGATAGGTAAACAACATATCTACGACTTCCATGGTTTATTTTTACATTCTCTAAAAATTCGGCCAAAATGGATGTTAAAAAAATTTCCTCGTCAATTTAGGGAGGCCCAGAAAGTGGCCGATTTTAATTGAATCTTAGCATGTGACAATTCGTTGGATAGGAAAACAACATAGCTACGACTTCCATGGTTTATTTTTACATTCTCTAAAAATTCGGCCAAAATGGATGTTAAGAAAATTTCCTCGTCATTTTAGGTAGGCCCAGAAAGTGGCCGATTTTAATTGAATCTTAGCATGTGACAATTCGTTGGATAGGTAAACAACATAGCTACGACTTCCGTGGTTTATTTTTACATTCTCTAAAAATTCGGCCAAAATGGATGTTAAGAAAATTTCCTCGTCAATTTAGGGAGGCCCAGAAAGTGGCCGATTTTAATTGAATCTTAGCATGTGACAATTCGTTGGATAGGAAAACAACATAGCTACGACTTCCATGGTTTATTTTTACATTCTTTAAAAATTCGGCCAAAATGGATGTTAAGAAAATTTCCTCCTCATTTTAGGGAGGCCCAGAAAGTGGCCGATTTTAATTGAATCTTAGAATGTGACAATTCGTTGGATAGGTAAACAACATATCTACGACTTCCATGGTTTATTTTTACATTCTCTAACAATTCGGCCAAAATGGATGTTAAGAAAATTTCCTCGTCAATTTTGGGAGGCTCAGAAAGTGGCCGATTTTAATTGAATCTTAGCATGTGACAATTCGTTGGATAGGTAAACAACATAGCTACGACTTCCATGGTTTATTTTTACATTCTCTAAAAATTCGGCCAAAATGGATGTTAAGAAAATTTCCTCGTCAATTTAGGGAGGCCCAGAAAGTGGCCGATTTTAATTGAATCTTAGCATGTGACAATTCGTTGGATAGGTAAACAACATAGCTACGACTTCCATGGTTTATTTTTACATTCTCTAAAAATTCGGCCAAAATGGATGTTAAGAAAAATTCCTCGTCAATTTAGGGAGGCCCAGAAAGTGGCCGATTTTAATTGAATCTTAGAATGTGATAATTCGTTGGATAGGTAAACAACATAGCTACGACTTCCATGGTTTATTTTTACATTCTCTAAAAATTCGGCCGAAATGGATGTTAAGAAAATTTCCTCGTCAATTTAGGGAGGCCCAGAAAGTGGCCGATTTTAATTGAATCTTAGCATGTGACAATTCGTTGGATAGGTAAACAACATAGCTACGACTTCCATGGTTTATTTTTACATTCTCTAAAAATTCGGCCAAAATGGATGTTAAGAAAATTTCCTCGTAATTTTAGGCAGGCCCAGAAAGTGGCCGATTTTAATTGAATCTTAGAATGTGACAATTCGTTGGATAGGTAAACAACATATCTACGACTTCCATGGTTTATTTTTACATTCTCTAACAATTCGGCCAAAATGGATGTTAAGAAAATTTCCTCGTCAATTTTGGGAGGCTCAGAAAGTGGCCGATTTTATTTGAATCTTAGCATGTGACAATTCGTTGGATAGGTAAACAACATAGCTACGACTTCCATGGTTTATTTTTACATTCTCTAAAAATTCGGCCAAAATGGATGTTAAGAAAATTTCCTCGTCAATTTAGGGAGGCCCAGAAAGTGGCCGATTTTAATTGAATCTTAGCATGTGACAATTCGTTGGATAGGTAAACAACATAGCTACGACTTCCATGGTTTATTTTTACATTCTCTAAAAATTCGGCCAAAATGGATGTTAAGAAAAATTCCTCGTCAATTTAGGGAGGCCCAGAAAGTGGCCGATTTTAATTGAATCTTAGAATGTGATAATTCGTTGGATAGGTAAACAACATAGCTACGACTTCCATGGTTTATTTTTACATTCTCTAAAAATTCGGCCAAAATGGATGTTAAGAAAATTTCCTCGTCATTTTAGGCAGGCCCAGAAAGTGGCCGATTTTAATTGAATCTTAGAATGTGACAATTCGTTGGATAGGTAAACAACATATCTACGACTTCCATGGTTTATTTTTACATTCTCTAACAATTCGGCCAAAATGGATGTTAAGAAAATTTCCTCGTCAATTTAGGGAGGCTCAGAAAGTGGCCGAATTTAATTGAATCTTAGCATGTGACTATTCGTTGGATAGGTAAACAACATAGCTACGACTTCCATGGTTTATTTTTACATTCTCTAAAAATTCGGCCAAAATGGATGTTAAGAAAATTTCCTCGTCAATTTAGGGAGGCCCAGAAAGTGGCCGATTTTAATTGAATCTTAGCATGTGACAATTCGTTGGATAGGTAAACAACATAGCTACGACTTCCATGGTTTATTTTTACATTCTCTAAAAATTCGGCTAAAATGAATGTTATGAAAAATTCCTCGTCAATTTAGGGAGGCCCAGAAAGTGGCCGATTTTAATTGAATCTTAGAATGTGACAATTCGTTGGATAGGTAAACAACATATCTACGACTTCCATGGTTTATTTTTACATTCTCTAAAAATTCGGCCAAAATGGATGTTAAAAAAATTTCCTCGTCAATTTAGGGAGGCCCAGAAAGTGGCCGATTTTAATTGAATCTTAGCATGTGACAATTCGTTGGATAGGAAAACAACATAGCTACGACTTCCATGGTTTATTTTTACATTCTCTAAAAATTCGGCCAAAATGGATGTTAAGAAAATTTCCTCGTCATTTTAGGGAGGCTCAGAAAGTGGCCGATTTTAATTGAATCTTAGCATGTGACAATTCGTTGGATAGGTAAACAACATAGCTACGACTTCCGTGGTTTATTTTTACATTCTCTAAAAATTCGGCCAAAATGGATGTTAAGAAAATTTCCTCGTCAATTTAGGGAGGCCCAGAAAGTGGCCGATTTTAATTGAATCTTAGCATGTGACAATTCGTTGGATAGGAAAACAACATAGCTACGACTTCCATGGTTTATTTTTACATTCTTTAAAAATTCGGCCAAAATGGATGTTAAGAAAATTTCCTCCTCATTTTAGGGAGGCCCAGAAAGTGGCCGATTTTAATTGAATCTTAGCATGTGACAATTCGTTGGATAGGTAAACAACATAGCTACGACTTCCATGGTTTATTTTTACATTCTCTAAAAATTCGGCCAAAATGGATGTTAAGAAAAATTCCTCGTCAATTTAGGGAGGCCCAGAAAGTGGCCGATTTTAATTGAATCTTAGAATGTGATAATTCGTTGGATAGGTAAACAACATAGCTACGACTTCCATGGTTTATTTTTACATTCTCTAAAAATTCGGCCGAAATGGATGTTAAGAAAATTTCCTCGTCAATTTAGGGAGGCCCAGAAAGTGGCCGATTTTAATTGAATCTTAGCATGTGACAATTCGTTGGATAGGTAAACAACATAGCTACGACTTCCATGGTTTATTTTTACATTCTCTAAAAATTCGGCCAAAATGGATGTTAAGAAAATTTCCTCGTAATTTTAGGCAGGCCCAGAAAGTGGCCGATTTTAATTGAATCTTAGAATGTGACAATTCGTTGGATAGGTAAACAACATATCTACGACTTCCATGGTTTATTTTTACATTCTCTAACAATTCGGCCAAAATGGATGTTAAGAAAATTTCCTCGTCAATTTTGGGAGGCTCAGAAAGTGGCCGATTTTATTTGAATCTTAGCATGTGACAATTCGTTGGATAGGTAAACAACATAGCTACGACTTCCATGGTTTATTTTTACATTCTCTAAAAATTCGGCCAAAATGGATGTTAAGAAAATTTCCTCGTCAATTTAGGGAGGCCCAGAAAGTGGCCGATTTTAATTGAATCTTAGCATGTGACAATTCGTTGGATAGGTAAACAACATAGCTACGACTTCCATGGTTTATTTTTACATTCTCTAAAAATTCGGCCAAAATGGATGTTAAGAAAAATTCCTCGTCAATTTAGGGAGGCCCAGAAAGTGGCCGATTTTAATTGAATCTTAGAATGTGATAATTCGTTGGATAGGTAAACAACATAGCTACGACTTCCATGGTTTATTTTTACATTCTCTAAAAATTCGGCCAAAATAGATGTTAAGAAAATTTCCTCGTCATTTTAGGCAGGCCCAGAAAGTGGCCGATTTTAATTGAATCTTAGAATGTGACAATTCGTTGGATAGGTAAACAACATATCTACGACTTCCATGGTTTATTTTTACATTCTCTAACAATTCGGCCAAAATGGATGTTAAGAAAATTTCCTCGTCAATTTAGGGAGGCTCAGAAAGTGGCCGAATTTAATTGAATCTTAGCATGTGACTATTCGTTGGATAGGTAAACAAGATAGCTACGACTTCCATGGTTTATTTTTACATTCTCTAAAAATTCGGCCAAAATGGATGTTAAGAAAATTTCCTCGTCAATTTAGGGAGGCCCAGAAAGTGGCCGATTTTAATTGAATCTTAGCATGTGACAATTCGTTGGATAGGTAAACAACATAGCTACGACTTCCATGGTTTATTTTTACATTCTCTAAAAATTCGGCTAAAATGGATGTTATGAAAAATTCCTCGTCAATTTAGGGAGGCCCAGAAAGTGGCCGATTTTAATTGAATCTTAGAATGTGACAATTCGTTGGATAGGTAAACAACATATCTACGACTTCCATGGTTTATTTTTACATTCTCTAAAAATTCGGCCAAAATGGATGTTAAAAAAATTTCCTCGTCAATTTAGGGAGGCCCAGAAAGTGGCCGATTTTAATTGAATCTTAGCATGTGACAATTCGTTGGATAGGAAAACAACATAGCTACGACTTCCATGGTTTATTTTTACATTCTCTAAAAATTCGGCCAAAATGGATGTTAAGAAAATTTCCTCGTCATTTTAGGGAGGCTCAGAAAGTGGCCGATTTTAATTGAATCTTAGCATGTGACAATTCGTTGGATAGGTAAACAACATAGCTACGACTTCCGTGGTTTATTTTTACATTCTCTAAAAATTCGGCCAAAATGGATGTTAAGAAAATTTCCTCGTCAATTTAGGGAGGCCCAGAAAGTGGCCGATTTTAATTGAATCTTAGCATGTGACAATTCGTTGGATAGGAAAACAACATAGCTACGACTTCCATGGTTTATTTTTACATTCTTTAAAAATTCGGCCAAAATGGATGTTAAGAAAATTTCCTCCTCATTTTAGGGAGGCCCAGAAAGTGGCCGATTTTAATTGAATCTTAGAATGTGACAATTCGTTGGATAGGTAAACAACATATCTACGACTTCCATGGTTTATTTTTACATTCTCTAACAATTCGGCCAAAATGGATGTTAAGAAAATTTCCTCGTCAATTTTGGGAGGCTCAGAAAGTGGCCGATTTTAATTGAATCTTAGCATGTGACAATTCGTTGGATAGGTAAACAACATAGCTACGACTTCCATGGTTTATTTTTACATTCTCTAAAAATTCGGCCAAAATGGATGTTAAGAAAATTTCCTCGTCAATTTAGGGAGGCCCAGAAAGTGGCCGATTTTAATTGAATCTTAGCATGTGACAATTCGTTGGATAGGTAAACAACATAGCTACGACTTCCATGGTTTATTTTTACATTCTCTAAAAATTCGGCCAAAATGGATGTTAAGAAAAATTCCTCGTCAATTTAGGGAGGCCCAGAAAGTGGCCGATTTTAATTGAATCTTAGAATGTGATAATTCGTTGGATAGGTAAACAACATAGCTACGACTTCCATGGTTTATTTTTACATTCTCTAAAAATTCGGCCGAAATGGATGTTAAGAAAATTTCCTCGTCAATTTAGGGAGGCCCAGAAAGTGGCCGATTTTAATTGAATCTTAGCATGTGACAATTCGTTGGATAGGTAAACAACATAGCTACGACTTCCATGGTTTATTTTTACATTCTCTAAAAATTCGGCCAAAATGGATGTTAAGAAAATTTCCTCGTCATTTTAGGCAGGCCCAGAAAGTGGCCGATTTTAATTGAATCTTAGAATGTGACAATTCGTTGGATAGGTAAACAACATATCTACGACTTCCATGGTTTATTTTTACATTCTCTAACAATTCGGCCAAAATGGATGTTAAGAAAATTTCCTCGTCAATTTAGGGAGGCTCAGAAAGTGGCCGATTTTAATTGAATCTTAGCATGTGACTATTCGTTGGATAGGTAAACAACATAGCTACGACTTCCATGGTTTATTTTTACATTCTCTAAAAATTCGGCCAAAATGGATGTTAAGAAAATTTCCTTGTCAATTTAGGGAGGCCCATAAAGTGGCCAATTTTAATTGAATCTTAGCATGTGACAATTCGTTGGATAGGTAAACAACATAGCTACGACTTCCATGGTTTATTTTTACATTCTCTAAAAATTCGGCCAAAATGGATGTTATGAAAAATTCCTCGTCAATTTAGGGAGGCCCAGAAAGTGGCCGATTTTAATTGAATCTTAGAATGTGACAATTCGTTGGATAGGTAAACAACATATCTACGACTTCCATGGTTTATTTTTACATTCTCTAAAAATTCGGCCAAAATGGATGTTAAAAAAATTTCCTCGTCAATTTAGGGAGGCCCAGAAAGTGGCCGATTTTAATTGAATCTTAGCATGTGACAATTCGTTGGATAGGAAAACAACATAGCTACGACTTCCATGGTTTATTTTTACATTCTTTAAAAATTCGGCCAAAATGGATGTTAAGAAAATTTCCTCCTCATTTTAGGGAGGCCCAGAAAGTGGCCGATTTTAATTGAATCTTAGAATGTGACAATTCGTTGGATAGGTAAACAACATATCTACGACTTCCATGGTTTATTTTTACATTCTCTAACAATTCGGCCAAAATGGATGTTAAGAAAATTTCCTCGTCAATTTTGGGAGGCTCAGAAAGTGGCCGATTTTAATTGAATCTTAGCATGTGACAATTCGTTGGATAGGTAAACAACATAGCTACGACTTCCATGGTTTATTTTTACATTCTCTAAAAATTCGGCCAAAATGGATGTTAAGAAAATTTCCTCGTCAATTTAGGGAGGCCCAGAAAGTGGCCGATTTTAATTGAATCTTAGCATGTGACAATTCGTTGGATAGGTAAACAACATAGCTACGACTTCCATGGTTTATTTTTACATTCTCTAAAAATTCGGCCAAAATGGATGTTAAGAAAAATTCCTCGTCAATTTAGGGAGGCCCAGAAAGTGGCCGATTTTAATTGAATCTTAGAATGTGATAATTCGTTGGATAGGTAAACAACATAGCTACGACTTCCATGGTTTATTTTTACATTCTCTAAAAATTCGGCCGAAATGGATGTTAAGAAAATTTCCTCGTCAATTTAGGGAGGCCCAGAAAGTGGCCGATTTTAATTGAATCTTAGCATGTGACAATTCGTTGGATAGGTAAACAACATAGCTACGACTTCCATGGTTTATTTTTACATTCTCTAAAAATTCGGCCAAAATGGATGTTAAGAAAATTTCCTCGTCATTTTAGGCAGGCCCAGAAAGTGGCCGATTTTAATTGAATCTTAGAATGTGACAATTCGTTGGATAGGTAAACAACATATCTACGACTTCCATGGTTTATTTTTACATTCTCTAACAATTCGGCCAAAATGGATGTTAAGAAAATTTCCTCGTCAATTTAGGGAGGCTCAGAAAGTGGCCGATTTTAATTGAATCTTAGCATGTGACTATTCGTTGGATAGGTAAACAACATAGCTACGACTTCCATGGTTTATTTTTACATTCTCTAAAAATTCGGCCAAAATGGATGTTAAGAAAATTTCCTCGTCAATTTAGGGAGGCCCATAAAGTGGCCGATTTTAATTGAATCTTAGCATGTGACAATTCGTTGGATAGGTAAACAACATAGCTACGACTTCCATGGTTTATTTTTACATTCTCTAAAAATTCGGCCAAAATGGATGTTATGAAAAATTCCTCGTCAATTTAGGGAGGCCCAGAAAGTGGCCGATTTTAATTGAATCTTAGAATGTGACAATTCGTTGGATAGGTAAACAACATATCTACGACTTCCATGGTTTATTTTTACATTCTCTAAAAATTCGGCCAAAATGGATGTTAAAAAAATTTCCTCGTCAATTTAGGGAGGCCCAGAAAGTGGCCGATTTTAATTGAATCTTAGCATGTGACAATTCGTTGGATAGGAAAACAACATAGCTACGACTTCCATGGTTTATTTTTACATTCTCTAAAAATTCGGCCAAAATGGATGTTAAGAAAATTTCCTCGTCATTTTAGGGAGGCCCAGAAAGTGGCCGATTTTAATTGAATCTTAGCATGTGACAATTCGTTGGATAGGTAAACAACATAGCTACGACTTCCGTGGTTTATTTTTACATTCTCTAAAAATTCGGCCAAAATGGATGTTAAGAAAATTTCCTCGTCAATTTAGGGAGGCCCAGAAAGTGGCCGATTTTAATTGAATCTTAGCATGTGACAATTCGTTGGATAGGAAAACAACATAGCTACGACTTCCATGGTTTATTTTTACATTCTTTAAAAATTCGGCCAAAATGGATGTTAAGAAAATTTCCTCCTCATTTTAGGGAGGCCCAGAAAGTGGCCGATTTTAATTGAATCTTAGAATGTGACAATTCGTTGGATAGGTAAACAACATAGCTACGACTTCCGTGGTTTATTTTTACATTCTCTAAAAATTCGGCCAAAATGGATGTTAAGAAAATTTCCTCGTCAATTTAGGGAGGCCCAGAAAGTGGCCGATTTTAATTGAATCTTAGCATGTGACAATTCGTTGGATAGGAAAACAACATAGCTACGACTTCCATGGTTTATTTTTACATTCTTTAAAAATTCGGCCAAAATGGATGTTAAGAAAATTTCCTCCTCATTTTAGGGAGGCCCAGAAAGTGGCCGATTTTAATTGAATCTTAGAATGTGACAATTCGTTGGATAGGTAAACAACATATCTACGACTTCCATGGTTTATTTTTACATTCTCTAACAATTCGGCCAAAATGGATGTTAAGAAAATTTCCTCGTCAATTTTGGGAGGCTCAGAAAGTGGCCGATTTTAATTGAATCTTAGCATGTGACAATTCGTTGGATAGGTAAACAACATAGCTACGACTTCCATGGTTTATTTTTACATTCTCCAAAAATTCGGCCAAAATGGATGTTAAGAAAATTTCCTCGTCAATTTAGGGAGGCCCAGAAAGTGGCCGATTTTAATTGAATCTTAGCATGTGACAATTCGTTGGATAGGTAAACAACATAGCTACGACTTCCATGGTTTATTTTTACATTCTCTAAAAATTCGGCCAAAATGGATGTTAAGAAAAATTCCTCGTCAATTTAGGGAGGCCCAGAAAGTGGCCGATTTTAACTGAATCTTAGAATGTGATAATTCGTTGGATAGGTAAACAACATAGCTACGACTTCCATGGTTTATTTTTACATTCTCTAAAAATTCGGCCGAAATGGATGTTAAGAAAATTTCCTCGTCAATTTAGGGAGGCCCAGAAAGTGGCCGATTTTAATTGAATCTTAGCATGTGACAATTCGTTGGATAGGTAAACAACATAGCTACGACTTCCATGGTTTATTTTTACATTCTCTAAAAATTCGGCCAAAATGGATGTTAAGAAAATTTCCTCGTCATTTTAGGCAGGCCCAGAAAGTGGCCGATTTTAATTGAATCTTAGAATGTGACAATTCGTTGGATAGGTAAACAACATATCTACGACTTCCATGGTTTATTTTTACATTCTCTAACAATTCGGCCAAAATGGATGTTAAGAAAATTTCCTCGTCAATTTAGGGAGGCTCAGAAAGTGGCCGATTTTAATTGAATCTTAGCATGTGACTATTCGTTGGATAGGTAAACAACATAGCTACGACTTCCATGGTTTATTTTTACATTCTCTAAAAATTCGGCCAAAATGGATGTTAAGAAAATTTCCTCGTCAATTTAGGGAGGCCCAGAAAGTGGCCGATTTTAATTGAATCTTAGCATGTGACAATTCGTTGGATAGGTAAACAACATAGCTACGACTTCCATGGTTTATTTTTACATTCTCTAAAAATTCGGCCAAAATGGATGTTATGAAAAATTCCTCGTCAATTTAGGGAGGCCCAGAAAGTGGCCGATTTTAATTGAATCTTAGAATGTGACAATTCGTTGGATAGGTAAACAACATAGCTACGACTTCCATGGTTTATTTTTACATTCTCTAAAAATTCGGCCAAAATGGATGTTAAGAAAAATTCCTCGTCAATTTAGGGAGGCCCAGAAAGTGGCCGATTTTAATTGAATCTTAGAATGTGATAATTCGTTGGATAGGTAAACAACATAGCTACGACTTCCATGGTTTATTTTTACATTCTCTAAAAATTCGGCCGAAATGGATGTTAAGAAAATTTCCTCGTCAATTTAGGGAGGCCCAGAAAGTGGCCGATTTTAATTGAATCTTAGAATGTGACAATTCGTTGGATAGGTAAACAACATATCTACGACTTCCATGGTTTATTTTTACATTCTCTAACAATTCGGCCAAAATGGATGTTAAGAAAATTTCCTCGTCAATTTAGGGAGGCTCAGAAAGTGGCCGATTTTAATTGAATCTTAGAATGTGACAATTCGTTGGATAGGAAAACAACATAGCTACGACTTCCGTGGTTTATTTTTAAATTCTCTAAAAATTCGGCCGAAATGGATGTTAAGAAAATTTCCTCGTCAATTTAGGGAGGCCCAGAAAGTGGCCGATTTTAATTGAATCTTAGCATGTGACAATTCGTTGGATAGGTAAACAACATAGCTACGACTTCCATGGTTTATTTTTACATTCTCTAAAAATTCGGCCAAAATGGATGTTAAGAAAATTTCCTCGTCATTTTAGGCAGGCCCAGAAAGTGGCCGATTTTAATTGAATCTTAGAATGTGACAATTCGTTGGATAGGTAAACAACATATCTACGACTTCCATGGTTTATTTTTACATTCTCTAACAATTCGGCCAAAATGGATGTTAAGAAAATTTCCTCGTCAATTTAGGGAGGCTCAGAAAGTGGCCGATTTTAATTGAATCTTAGCATGTGACTATTCGTTGGATAGGTAAACAACATAGCTACGACTTCCATGGTTTATTTTTACATTCTCTAAAAATTCGGCCAAAATGGATGTTAAGAAAATTTCCTCGTCAATTTAGGGAGGCCCAGAAAGTGGCCGATTTTAATTGAATCTTAGCATGTGACAATTCGTTGGATAGGTAAACAACAAAGCTACGACTTCCATCGTTTATTTTTACATTCTCTAAAAATTCGGCCAAAATGGATGTTAAGAAAAATTCCTCGTCAATTTAGGGAGGCCCAGAAAGTGGCCGATTTTAATTGAATCTTAGCATGTGACAATTCGTTGGATAGGAAAACAACATAGCTACGACTTCCATGGTTTATTTTTACATTCTCTAAAAATTCGGCCAAAATGGATGTTAAGAAAATTTCCTCGTCAATTTAGGAGGCCCAGAAAGTGGCCGATTTTAATTGAATCTTAGCATGTGACAATTCGT
Source organism: Medicago sativa (assembly GCF_051527215.1). Classification (NCBI taxonomy): domain Eukaryota; kingdom Viridiplantae; phylum Streptophyta; class Magnoliopsida; order Fabales; family Fabaceae; genus Medicago; species Medicago sativa. The sequence continues at coordinate 2,292,593 of NC_140751.1, read as the reverse complement.
TGGATAGGTAAACAACATAGCTACGACTTCCATGGTTTATTTTTACATTCTCTAAAAATTCGGCCAAAATGGATGTTAAGAAAATTTCCTCGTCATTTTAGGCAGGCCCAGAAAGTGGCCGATTTTAATTGAATCTTAGAATGTGACAATTCGTTGGATAGGTAAACAACATATCTACGACTTCCATGGTTTATTTTTACATTCTCTAAAAATTCGGCCAAAATGGATGTTAAGAAAATTTCCTCGTCAATTTAGGGAGGCCCAGAAAGTGGCCGATTTTAATTGAATCTTAGCATGTGACAATTCGTTGGATAGGAAAACAACATAGCTACGACTTCCATGGTTTATTTTTACATTCTTTAAAAATTCGGCCAAAATGGATGTTAAGAAAATTTCCTCGTCATTTTAGGGAGGCCCAGAAAGTGGCCGGTTTTAATTGAATCTTAGAATGTGACAATTCGTTGGATAGGTAAACAACATATCTACGACTTCCATGGTTTATTTTTACATTCTCTAAAAATTCGGCCAAAATGGATGTTAAGAAAATTTCCTCGTCATTTTAGGGAGGCCCAGAAAGTGGCCGATTTTAATTGAATCTTAGAATGTGACAATTCGTTGGATAGGTAAACAACATATCTACGACTTCCATGGTTTATTTTTACATTCTCTAAAAATTCGGCCAAAATGGATGTTAAGAAAATTTCCTCGTCATTTTAGGGAGGCCCAGAAAGTGGCCGATTTTAATTGAATCTTAGCATGTGACAATTCGTTGGATAGGAAAACAACATAGCTACGACTTCCGTGGTTTATTTTTAAATTCTCTAAAAATTCGGCCAAAATGGATGTTAAGAAAATTTCCTCGTCAATTTAGGGAGGCCCAGAAAGTGGCCGATTTTAATTGAATCTTAGCATGTGACAATTCGTTGGATAGGAAAACAACATAGCTACGACTTCCATGGTTTATTTTTACATTCTCTAAAAATTCGGCCAAAATGGATGTTAAGAAAATTTCCTCGTCATTTTAGGCAGGCCCAGAAAGTGGCCGATTTTAATTGAATCTTAGAATGTGACAATTCGTTGGATTGGTAAACAACATATCTTCGACTTCCATGGTTTATTTTTACATTCTCTAACAATTCGGCCAAAATGGATGTTAAGAAAATTTCCTCGTCAATTTAGGGAGGCTCAGAAAGTGGCCGATTTTAATTGAATCTTAGCATGTGACAATTCGTTGGATAGGTAAACAACATAGCTACGACTACCATGGTTTATTTTTACATTCTCTAAAAATTCGGCCAAAATGGATGTTAAGAAAATTTCCTCGTCAATTTAGGGAGGCCCAGAAAGTGGCCGATTTTAATTGAATCTTAGCATGTGACAATTCGTTGGATAGGTAAACAACAAAGCTACGACTTCCATCGTTTATTTTTACATTCTCTAAAAATTCGGCCAAAATGGATGTTAAGAAAAATTCCTCGTCAATTTAGGGAGGCCCAGAAAGTGGCCGATTTTAATTGAATCTTAGCATGTGACAATTCGTTGGATAGGAAAACAACATAGCTACGACTTCCATGGTTTATTTTTACATTCTCTAAAAATTCGGCCAAAATGGATGTTAAGAAAATTTCCTCGTCAATTTAGGAGGCCCAGAAAGTGGCCGATTTTAATTGAATCTTAGCATGTGACAATTCGTTGGATAGGTAAACAACATAGCTACGACTTCCATGGTTTATTTTTACATTCTCTAAAAATTCGGCCAAAATGGATGTTAAGAAAATTTCCTCGTCATTTTAGGCAGGCCCAGAAAGTGGCCGATTTTAATTGAATCTTAGAATGTGACAATTCGTTGGATAGGTAAACAACATATCTACGACTTCCATGGTTTATTTTTACATTCTCTAAAAATTCGGCCAAAATGGATGTTAAGAAAATTTCCTCGTCAATTTAGGGAGGCCCAGAAAGTGGCCGATTTTAATTGAATCTTAGCATGTGACAATTCGTTGGATAGGAAAACAACATAGCTACGACTTCCATGGTTTATTTTTACATTCTTTAAAAATTCGGCCAAAATGGATGTTAAGAAAATTTCCTCGTCATTTTAGGGAGGCCCAGAAAGTGGCCGGTTTTAATTGAATCTTAGAATGTGACAATTCGTTGGATAGGTAAACAACATATCTACGACTTCCATGGTTTATTTTTACATTCTCTAAAAATTCGGCCAAAATGGATGTTAAGAAAATTTCCTCGTCATTTTAGGGAGGCCCAGAAAGTGGCCGATTTTAATTGAATCTTAGAATGTGACAATTCGTTGGATAGGTAAACAACATATCTACGACTTCCATGGTTTATTTTTACATTCTCTAAAAATTCGGCCAAAATGGATGTTAAGAAAATTTCCTCGTCATTTTAGGGAGGCCCAGAAAGTGGCCGATTTTAATTGAATCTTAGCATGTGACAATTCGTTGGATAGGAAAACAACATAGCTACGACTTCCGTGGTTTATTTTTAAATTCTCTAAAAATTCGGCCAAAATGGATGTTAAGAAAATTTCCTCGTCAATTTAGGGAGGCCCAGAAAGTGGCCGATTTTAATTGAATCTTAGCATGTGACAATTCGTTGGATAGGAAAACAACATAGCTACGACTTCCATGGTTTATTTTTACATTCTCTAAAAATTCGGCCAAAATGGATGTTAAGAAAATTTCCTCGTCATTTTAGGCAGGCCCAGAAAGTGGCCGATTTTAATTGAATCTTAGAATGTGACAATTCGTTGGATTGGTAAACAACATATCTTCGACTTCCATGGTTTATTTTTACATTCTCTAACAATTCGGCCAAAATGGATGTTAAGAAAATTTCCTCGTCAATTTAGGGAGGCTCAGAAAGTGGCCGATTTTAATTGAATCTTAGCATGTGACAATTCGTTGGATAGGTAAACAACATAGCTACGACTACCATGGTTTATTTTTACATTCTCTAAAAATTCGGCCAAAATGGATGTTAAGAAAATTTCCTCGTCAATTTAGGGAGGCCCAGAAAGTGGCCGATTTTAATTGAATCTTAGCATGTGACAATTCGTTGGATAGGTAAACAACATAGCTACGACTTCCATGGTTTATTTTTACATTCTCTAAAAATTCGGCCAAAATGGATGTTAAAAAATTTCCTCGTCAATTTAGGGAGGCCCAGAAAGTGGCCGATTTTAATTGAATCTTAGCATGTGACAATTCGTTGGATAGGTAAACAACATAGCTACGACTTCCGTGGTTTATTTTTACATTATCTAAAAATTCGGCCAAAATGGATGTTAAGAAAATTTCCTCGTCATTTTAGGGAGGCCCAGAAAGTGGCCGATTTTAATTGAATCTTAGAATGTGACAATTCGTTGGATAGGTAAACAACATATCTACGACTTCCATGGTTTATTTTTACATTCTCTAAAAATTCGGCCAAAATGGATGTTAAGAAAATTTCCTCGTCATTTTAGGGAGGCCCAGAAAGTGGCCGATTTTAATTGAATCTTAGCATGTGACAATTCGTTGGATAGGAAAACAACATAGCTACGACTTCCATGGTTTATTTTTACATTCTCTAAAAATTCGGCCAAAATGGATGTTAAGAAAATTTCCTCGTCAATTTAGGGAGGCCCAGAAAGTGGCCGATTTTAATTGAATCTTAGCATGTGACAATTTGTTGGATAGGTAAACAACATAGCTACGACTTCCATGGTTTATTTTTACATTCTCTAAAAATTCGGCCAAAATGGATGTTAAGAAAATTTCCTCGTCATTTTAGGCAGGCCCAGAAAGTGGCCGATTTTAATTGAATCTTAGAATGTGACAATTCGTTGGATAGGTAAACAACATATCTACGACTTCCATGGTTTATTTTTACATTCTCTAAAAATTCGGCCAAAATGGATGTTAAGAAAATTTCCTCGTCAATTTAGGGAGGCCCAGAAAGTGGCCGATTTTAATTGAATCTTAGCATGTGACAATTCGTTGGATAGGAAAACAACATAGCTACGACTTCCATGGTTTATTTTTACATTCTTTAAAAATTCAGCCAAAATGGATGTTAAGAAAATTTCCTCGTCATTTTAGGGAGGCCCAGAAAGTGGCCGATTTTAATTGAATCTTAGCATGTGACAATTCGTTGGATAGGTAAACAACATATCTACGACTTCCATGGTTTATTTTTACATTCTCTAACAATTCGGCCAAAATGGATGTTAAGAAAATTTCCTCGTCAATTTTGGGAGGCTCAGAAAGTGGCCGATTTTAATTGAATCTTAGCATGTGACAATTCGTTGGATAGGTAAACAACATAGCTACGACTTCCATGGTTTATTTTTACATTCTCTAAAAATTCGGCCAAAATGGATGTTAAGAAAATTTCCTCGTCAATTTCGGGAGGCCCAGAAAGTGGCCGATTTTAATTGAATCTTAGCATGTGACAATTCGTTGGATAGGTAAACAACATAGCTACGACTTCCATGGTTTATTTTTACATTCTCTAAAAATTCGGCCAAAATGGATGTTAAGAAAAATTCCTCGTCAATTTAGGGAGGCCCAGAAAGTGGCCGATTTTAACTGAATCTTAGAATGTGATAATTCGTTGGATAGGTAAACAACATAGCTACGACTTCCATGGTTTATTTTTACATTCTCTAAAAATTCGGCCGAAATGGATGTTAAGAAAATTTCCTCGTCAATTTAGGGAGGCCCAGAAAGTGGCCGATTTTAATTGAATCTTAGCATGTGACAATTTGTTGGATAGGTAAACAACATAGCTACGACTTCCATGGTTTATTTTTACATTCTCTAAAAATTCGGCCAAAATGGATGTTAAGAAAATTTCCTCGTCATTTTAGGCAGGCCCAGAAAGTGGCCGATTTTAATTGAATCTTAGAATGTGACAATTCGTTGGATAGGTAAACAACATATCTACGACTTCCATGGTTTATTTTTACATTCTCTAAAAATTCGGCCAAAATGGATGTTAAGAAAATTTCCTCGTCAATTTAGGGAGGCCCAGAAAGTGGCCGATTTTAATTGAATCTTAGCATGTGACAATTCGTTGGATAGGAAAACAACATAGCTACGACTTCCATGGTTTATTTTTACATTCTTTAAAAATTCAGCCAAAATGGATGTTAAGAAAATTTCCTCGTCATTTTAGGGAGGCCCAGAAAGTGGCCGATTTTAATTGAATCTTAGCATGTGACAATTCGTTGGATAGGTAAACAACATATCTACGACTTCCATGGTTTATTTTTACATTCTCTAACAATTCGGCCAAAATGGATGTTAAGAAAATTTCCTCGTCAATTTTGGGAGGCTCAGAAAGTGGCCGATTTTAATTGAATCTTAGCATGTGACAATTCGTTGGATAGGTAAACAACATAGCTACGACTTCCATGGTTTATTTTTACATTCTCTAAAAATTCGGCCAAAATGGATGTTAAGAAAATTTCCTCGTCAATTTAGGGAGGCCCAGAAAGTGGCCGATTTTAATTGAATCTTAGCATGTGACAATTCGTTGGATAGGTAAACAACATAGCTACGACTTCCATGGTTTATTTTTACATTCTCTAAAAATTCGGCCAAAATGGATGTTAAGAAAAATTCCTCGTCAATTTAGGGAGGCCCAGAAAGTGGCCGATTTTAACTGAATCTTAGAATGTGATAATTCGTTGGATAGGTAAACAACATAGCTACGACTTCCATGGTTTATTTTTACATTCTCTAAAAATTCGGCCGAAATGGATGTTAAGAAAATTTCCTCGTCAATTTAGGGAGGCCCAGAAAGTGGCCGATTTTAATTGAATCTTAGCATGTGACAATTCGTTGGATAGGTAAACAACATAGCTACGACTTCCATGGTTTATTTTTACATTCTCTAAAAATTCGGCCAAAATGGATGTTAAGAAAATTTCCTCGTCATTTTAGGCAGGCCCAGAAAGTGGCCGATTTTAATTGAATCTTAGAATGTGACAATTCGTTGGATAGGTAAACAACATATCTACGACTTCCATGGTTTATTTTTACATTCTCTAACAATTCGGCCAAAATGGATGTTAAGAAAATTTCCTCGTCAATTTAGGGAGGCTCAGAAAGTGGCCGATTTTAATTGAATCTTAGCATGTGACTATTCGTTGGATAGGTAAACAACATAGCTACGACTTCCATGGTTTATTTTTACATTCTCTAAAAATTCGGCCAAAATGGATGTTAAGAAAATTTCCTCGTCAATTTAGGGAGGCCCAGAAAGTGGCCGATTTTAATTGAATCTTAGCATGTGACAATTCGTTGGATAGGTAAACAACATAGCTACGACTTCCATGGTTTATTTTTACATTCTCTAAAAATTCGGCCAAAATGGATGTTATGAAAAATTCCTCGTCAATTTAGGGAGGCCCAGAAAGTGGCCGATTTTAATTGAATCTTAGAATGTGACAATTCGTTGGATAGGTAAACAACATAGCTACGACTTCCATGGTTTATTTTTACATTCTCTAAAAATTCGGCCAAAATGGATGTTAAGAAAAATTCCTCGTCAATTTAGGGAGGCCCAGAAAGTGGCCGATTTTAATTGAATCTTAGAATGTGATAATTCGTTGGATAGGTAAACAACATAGCTACGACTTCCATGGTTTATTTTTACATTCTCTAAAAATTCGGCCGAAATGGATGTTAAGAAAATTTCCTCGTCAATTTAGGGAGGCCCAGAAAGTGGCCGATTTTAATTGAATCTTAGAATGTGACAATTCGTTGGATAGGTAAACAACATATCTACGACTTCCATGGTTTATTTTTACATTCTCTAACAATTCGGCCAAAATGGATGTTAAGAAAATTTCCTCGTCAATTTAGGGAGGCTCAGAAAGTGGCCGATTTTAATTGAATCTTAGAATGTGACAATTCGTTGGATAGGAAAACAACATAGCTACGACTTCCGTGGTTTATTTTTAAATTCTCTAAAAATTCGGCCGAAATGGATGTTAAGAAAATTTCCTCGTCAATTTAGGGAGGCCCAGAAAGTGGCCGATTTTAATTGAATCTTAGCATGTGACAATTCGTTGGATAGGTAAACAACATAGCTACGACTTCCATGGTTTATTTTTACATTCTCTAAAAATTCGGCCAAAATGGATGTTAAGAAAATTTCCTCGTCATTTTAGGCAGGCCCAGAAAGTGGCCGATTTTAATTGAATCTTAGAATGTGACAATTCGTTGGATAGGTAAACAACATATCTACGACTTCCATGGTTTATTTTTACATTCTCTAACAATTCGGCCAAAATGGATGTTAAGAAAATTTCCTCGTCAATTTAGGGAGGCTCAGAAAGTGGCCGATTTTAATTGAATCTTAGCATGTGACTATTCGTTGGATAGGTAAACAACATAGCTACGACTTCCATGGTTTATTTTTACATTCTCTAAAAATTCGGCCAAAATGGATGTTAAGAAAATTTCCTCGTCAATTTAGGGAGGCCCAGAAAGTGGCCGATTTTAATTGAATCTTAGCATGTGACAATTCGTTGGATAGGTAAACAACAAAGCTACGACTTCCATCGTTTATTTTTACATTCTCTAAAAATTCGGCCAAAATGGATGTTAAGAAAAATTCCTCGTCAATTTAGGGAGGCCCAGAAAGTGGCCGATTTTAATTGAATCTTAGCATGTGACAATTCGTTGGATAGGAAAACAACATAGCTACGACTTCCATGGTTTATTTTTACATTCTCTAAAAATTCGGCCAAAATGGATGTTAAGAAAATTTCCTCGTCAATTTAGGAGGCCCAGAAAGTGGCCGATTTTAATTGAATCTTAGCATGTGACAATTCGTTGGATAGGTAAACAACATAGCTACGACTTCCATGGTTTATTTTTACATTCTCTAAAAATTCGGCCAAAATGGATGTTAAGAAAATTTCCTCGTCATTTTAGGCAGGCCCAGAAAGTGGCCGATTTTAATTGAATCTTAGAATGTGACAATTCGTTGGATAGGTAAACAACATATCTACGACTTCCATGGTTTATTTTTACATTCTCTAAAAATTCGGCCAAAATGGATGTTAAGAAAATTTCCTCGTCAATTTAGGGAGGCCCAGAAAGTGGCCGATTTTAATTGAATCTTAGCATGTGAAAATTCGTTGGATAGGAAAACAACATAGCTACGACTTCCATGGTTTATTTTTACATTCTTTAAAAATTCGGCCAAAATGGATGTTAAGAAAATTTCCTCGTCATTTTAGGGAGGCCCAGAAAGTGGCCGGTTTTAATTGAATCTTAGAATGTGACAATTCGTTGGATAGGTAAACAACATATCTACGACTTCCATGGTTTATTTTTACATTCTCTAAAAATTCGGCCAAAATGGATGTTAAGAAAATTTCCTCGTCATTTTAGGGAGGCCCAGAAAGTGGCCGATTTTAATTGAATCTTAGAATGTGACAATTCGTTGGATAGGTAAACAACATATCTACGACTTCCATGGTTTATTTTTACATTCTCTAAAAATTCGGCCAAAATGGATGTTAAGAAAATTTCCTCGTCATTTTAGGGAGGCCCAGAAAGTGGCCGATTTTAATTGAATCTTAGCATGTGACAATTCGTTGGATAGGAAAACAACATAGCTACGACTTCCGTGGTTTATTTTTAAATTCTCTAAAAATTCGGCCAAAATGGATGTTAAGAAAATTTCCTCGTCAATTTAGGGAGGCCCAGAAAGTGGCCGATTTTAATTGAATCTTAGCATGTGACAATTCGTTGGATAGGAAAACAACATAGCTACGACTTCCATGGTTTATTTTTACATTCTCTAAAAATTCGGCCAAAATGGATGTTAAGAAAATTTCCTCGTCATTTTAGGCAGGCCCAGAAAGTGGCCGATTTTAATTGAATCTTAGAATGTGACAATTCGTTGGATTGGTAAACAACATATCTTCGACTTCCATGGTTTATTTTTACATTCTCTAACAATTCGGCCAAAATGGATGTTAAGAAAATTTCCTCGTCAATTTAGGGAGGCTCAGAAAGTGGCCGATTTTAATTGAATCTTAGCATGTGACAATTCGTTGGATAGGTAAACAACATAGCTACGACTACCATGGTTTATTTTTACATTCTCTAAAAATTCGGCCAAAATGGATGTTAAGAAAATTTCCTCGTCAATTTAGGGAGGCCCAGAAAGTGGCCGATTTTAATTGAATCTTAGCATGTAACAATTCGTTGGATAGGTAAACAACATAGCTACGACTTCCATGGTTTATTTTTACATTCTCTAAAAATTCGGCCAAAATGGATGTTAAAAAAATTTCCTCGTCAATTTAGGGAGGCCCAGAAAGTGGCCGATTTTAATTGAATCTTAGCATGTGACAATTCGTTGGATAGGTAAACAACATAGCTACGACTTCCATGGTTTATTTTTACATTCTCTAAAAATTCGGCCAAAATGGATGTTAAGAAAATTTCCTCGTCAATTTAGGGAGGCCCAGAAAGTGGCCGATTTTAATTGAATCTTAGCATGTGACAATTCGTTGGATAGGTAAACAACAAAGCTACGACTTACATGGTTTATTTTTACATTCTCTAAAAATTCGGCCAAAATGGATGTTAAGAAAAATTCCTCGTCAATTTAGGGAGGCCCAGAAAGTGGCCGATTTTAATTGAATCTTAGCATGTGACAATTCGTTGGATAGGAAAACAACATAGCTACGACTTCCATGGTTTATTTTTACATTCTCTAAAAATTCGGCCAAAATGGATGTTAAGAAAATTTCCTCGTCAATTTAGGGAGGCCCAGAAAGTGGCCGATTTTAATTGAATCTTAGCATGTGACAATTCGTTGGATAGGAAAACAACATAGCTACGACTTCCATGGTTTATTTTTACATTCTTTAAAAATTCGGCCAAAATGGATGTTAAGAAAATTTCCTCGTCATTTTAGGGAGGCCCAGAAAGTGGCCGATTTTAATTGAATCTTAGCATGTGACAATTCGTTGGATAGGTAAACAACATAGCTACGACTTCCATGGTTTATTTTTACATTCTCTAAAAATTCGGCCAAAATGGATGTTAAAAAATTTCCTCGTCAATTTAGGGAGGCCCAGAAAGTGGCCGATTTTAATTGAATCTTAGCATGTGACAATTCGTTGGATAGGTAAACAACAAAGCTACGACTTACATGGTTTATTTTTACATTCTCTAAAAATTCGGCCAAAATGGATGTTAAGAAAAATTCCTCGTCAATTTAGGGAGGCCCAGAAAGTGGCCGATTTTAATTGAATCTTAGCATGTGACAATTCGTTGGATAGGAAAACAACATAGCTACGACTTCCATGGTTTATTTTTACATTCTCTAAAAATTCGGCCAAAATGGATGTTAAGAAAATTTCCTCGTCAATTTAGGGAGGCCCAGAAAGTGGCCGATTTTAATTGAATCTTAGCATGTGACAATTCGTTGGATAGGAAAACAACATAGCTACGACTTCCATGGTTTATTTTTACATTCTTTAAAAATTCGGCCAAAATGGATGTTAAGAAAATTTCCTCGTCATTTTAGGGAGGCCCAGAAAGTGGCCGATTTTAATTGAATCTTAGCATGTGACAATTCGTTGGATAGGTAAACAACATAGCTACGACTTCCATGGTTTATTTTTACATTCTCTAAAAATTCGGCCAAAATGGATGTTAAAAAATTTCCTCGTCAATTTAGGGAGGCCCAGAAAGTGGCCGATTTTAATTGAATCTTAGCATGTGACAATTCGTTGGATAGGTAAACAACATAGCTACGACTTCCGTGGTTTATTTTTACATTATCTAAAAATTCGGCCAAAATGGATGTTAAGAAAATTTCCTCGTCATTTTAGGGAGGCCCAGAAAGTGGCCGATTTTAATTGAATCTTAGAATGTGACAATTCGTTGGATAGGTAAACAACATATCTACGACTTCCATGGTTTATTTTTACATTCTCTAAAAATTCGGCCAAAATGGATGTTAAGAAAATTTCCTCGTCATTTTAGGGAGGCCCAGAAAGTGGCCGATTTTAATTGAATCTTAGCATGTGACAATTCGTTGGATAGGAAAACAACATAGCTACGACTTCCATGGTTTATTTTTACATTCTCTAAAAATTCGGCCAAAATGGATGTTAAGAAAATTTCCTCGTCAATTTAGGGAGGCCCAGAAAGTGGCCGATTTTAATTGAATCTTAGCATGTGACAATTTGTTGGATAGGTAAACAACATAGCTACGACTTCCATGGTTTATTTTTACATTCTCTAAAAATTCGGCCAAAATGGATGTTAAGAAAATTTCCTCGTCATTTTAGGCAGGCCCAGAAAGTGGCCGATTTTAATTGAATCTTAGAATGTGACAATTCGTTGGATAGGTAAACAACATATCTACGACTTCCATGGTTTATTTTTACATTCTCTAAAAATTCGGCCAAAATGGATGTTAAGAAAATTTCCTCGTCAATTTAGGGAGGCCCAGAAAGTGGCCGATTTTAATTGAATCTTAGCATGTGACAATTCGTTGGATAGGAAAACAACATAGCTACGACTTCCATGGTTTATTTTTACATTCTTTAAAAATTCGGCCAAAATGGATGTTAAGAAAATTTCCTCGTCATTTTAGGGAGGCCCAGAAAGTGGCCGATTTTAATTGAATCTTAGCATGTGACAATTCGTTGGATAGGAAAACAACATAGCTACGACTTCCATGGTTTATTTTTACATTCTCTAAAAATTCGGCCAAAATGGATGTTAAGAAAATTTCCTCGTCATTTTAGGCAGGCCCAGAAAGTGGCCGATTTTAATTGAATCTTAGAATGTGACAATTCGTTGGATTGGTAAACAACATATCTACGACTTCCATGGTTTATTTTTACATTCTCTAACAATTCGGCCAAAATGGATGTTAAGAAAATTTCCTCGTCAATTTAGGGAGGCTCAGAAAGTGGCCGATTTTAATTGAATCTTAGCATGTGACAATTCGTTGGATAGGTAAACAACATAGCTACGACTACCATGGTTTATTTTTACATTCTCTAAAAATTCGGCCAAAATGGATGTTAAGAAAATTTCCTCGTCAATTTAGGGAGGCCCAGAAAGTGGCCGATTTTAATTGAATCTTAGCATGTGACAATTCGTTGGATAGGTAAACAACATAGCTACGACTTCCATGGTTTATTTTTACATTCTCTAAAAATTCGGCCAAAATGGATGTTAAAAAAATTTCCTCGTCAATTTAGGGAGGCCCAGAAAGTGGCCGATTTTAATTGAATCTTAGCATGTGACAATTCGTTGGATAGGTAAACAACATAGCTACGACTTCCATGGTTTATTTTTACATTCTCTAAAAATTCGGCCAAAATGGATGTTAAGAAAATTTCCTCGTCAATTTAGGGAGGCCCAGAAAGTGGCCGATTTTAATTGAATCTTAGCATGTGACAATTCGTTGGATAGGTAAACAACAAAGCTACGACTTCCATGGTTTATTTTTACATTCTCTAAAAATTCGGCCAAAATGGATGTTAAGAAAAATTCCTCGTCAATTTAGGGAGGCCCAGAAAGTGGCCGATTTTAATTGAATCTTTGCATGTGACAATTCGTTGGATAGGAAAACAACATAGCTACGACTTCCATGGTTTATTTTTACATTCTCTAAAAATTCGGCCAAAATGGATGTTAAGAAAATTTCCTCGTCAATTTAGGGAGGCCCAGAAAGTGGCCGATTTTAATTGAATCTTAGCATGTGACAATTCGTTGGATAGGTAAACAACATAGCTACGACTTCCATGGTTTATTTTTACATTCTCTAAAAATTCGGCCAAAATGGATGTTAAAAAATTTCCTCGTCAATTTAGGGAGGCCCAGAAAGTGGCCGATTTTAATTGAATCTTAGCATGTGACAATTCGTTGGATAGGTAAACAACATAGCTACGACTTCCGTGGTTTATTTTTACATTATCTAAAAATTCGGCCAAAATGGATGTTAAGAAAATTTCCTCGTCATTTTAGGGAGGCCCAGAAAGTGGCCGATTTTAATTGAATCTTAGAATGTGACAATTCGTTGGATAGGTAAACAACATATCTACGACTTCCATGGTTTATTTTTACATTCTCTAAAAATTCGGCCAAAATGGATGTTAAGAAAATTTCCTCGTCATTTTAGGGAGGCCCAGAAAGTGGCCGATTTTAATTGAATCTTAGCATGTGACAATTCGTTGGATAGGAAAACAACATAGCTACGACTTCCATGGTTTATTTTTACATTCTCTAAAAATTCGGCCAAAATGGATGTTAAGAAAATTTCCTCGTCAATTTAGGGAGGCCCAGAAAGTGGCCGATTTTAATTGAATCTTAGCATGTGACAATTTGTTGGATAGGTAAACAACATAGCTACGACTTCCATGGTTTATTTTTACATTCTCTAAAAATTCGGCCAAAATGGATGTTAAGAAAATTTCCTCGTCATTTTAGGCAGGCCCAGAAAGTGGCCGATTTTAATTGAATCTTAGAATGTGACAATTCGTTGGATAGGTAAACAACATATCTACGACTTCCATGGTTTATTTTTACATTCTCTAAAAATTCGGCCAAAATGGATGTTAAGAAAATTTCCTCGTCAATTTAGGGAGGCCCAGAAAGTGGCCGATTTTAATTGAATCTTAGCATGTGACAATTCGTTGGATAGGAAAACAACATAGCTACGACTTCCATGGTTTATTTTTACATTCTTTAAAAATTCGGCCAAAATGGATGTTAAGAAAATTTCCTCGTCATTTTAGGGAGGCCCAGAAAGTGGCCGATTTTAATTGAATCTTAGCATGTGACAATTCGTTGGATAGGAAAACAACATAGCTACGACTTCCATGGTTTATTTTTACATTCTCTAAAAATTCGGCCAAAATGGATGTTAAGAAAATTTCCTCGTCATTTTAGGCAGGCCCAGAAAGTGGCCGATTTTAATTGAATCTTAGAATGTGACAATTCGTTGGATTGGTAAACAACATATCTACGACTTCCATGGTTTATTTTTACATTCTCTAACAATTCGGCCAAAATGGATGTTAAGAAAATTTCCTCGTCAATTTAGGGAGGCTCAGAAAGTGGCCGATTTTAATTGAATCTTAGCATGTGACAATTCGTTGGATAGGTAAACAACATAGCTACGACTACCATGGTTTATTTTTACATTCTCTAAAAATTCGGCCAAAATGGATGTTAAGAAAATTTCCTCGTCAATTTAGGGAGGCCCAGAAAGTGGCCGATTTTAATTGAATCTTAGCATGTGACAATTCGTTGGATAGGTAAACAACATAGCTACGACTTCCATGGTTTATTTTTACATTCTCTAAAAATTCGGCCAAAATGGATGTTAAAAAAATTTCCTCGTCAATTTAGGGAGGCCCAGAAAGTGGCCGATTTTAATTGAATCTTAGCATGTGACAATTCGTTGGATAGGTAAACAACATAGCTACGACTTCCATGGTTTATTTTTACATTCTCTAAAAATTCGGCCAAAATGGATGTTAAGAAAATTTCCTCGTCAATTTAGGGAGGCCCAGAAAGTGGCCGATTTTAATTGAATCTTAGCATGTGACAATTCGTTGGATAGGTAAACAACAAAGCTACGACTTCCATGGTTTATTTTTACATTCTCTAAAAATTCGGCCAAAATGGATGTTAAGAAAAATTCCTCGTCAATTTAGGGAGGCCCAGAAAGTGGCCGATTTTAATTGAATCTTTGCATGTGACAATTCGTTGGATAGGAAAACAACATAGCTACGACTTCCATGGTTTATTTTTACATTCTCTAAAAATTCGGCCAAAATGGATGTTAAGAAAATTTCCTCGTCAATTTAGGGAGGCCCAGAAAGTGGCCGATTTTAATTGAATCTTAGCATGTGACAATTCGTTGGATAGGAAAACAACATAGCTACGACTTCCATGGTTTATTTTTACATTCTTTAAAAATTCGGCCAAAATGGATGTTAAGAAAATTTCCTCGTCATTTTAGGGAGGCCCAGAAAGTGGCCGATTTTAATTGAATCTTAGCATGTGACAATTCGTTGGATAGGAAAACAACATAGCTACGACTTCCATGGTTTATTTTTACATTCTCTAAAAATTCGGCCAAAATGGATGTTAAGAAAATTTCCTCGTCATTTTAGGCAGGCCCAGAAAGTGGCCGATTTTAATTGAATCTTAGAATGTGACAATTCGTTGGATTGGTAAACAACATATCTACGACTTCCATGGTTTATTTTTACATTCTCTAACAATTCGGCCAAAATGGATGTTAAGAAAATTTCCTCGTCAATTTAGGGAGGCTCAGAAAGTGGCCGATTTTAATTGAATCTTAGCATGTGACAATTCGTTGGATAGGTAAACAACATAGCTACGACTACCATGGTTTATTTTTACATTCTCTAAAAATTCGGCCAAAATGGATGTTAAGAAAATTTCCTCGTCAATTTAGGGAGGCCCAGAAAGTGGCCGATTTTAATTGAATCTTAGCATGTGACAATTCGTTGGATAGGTAAACAACATAGCTACGACTTCCATGGTTTATTTTTACATTCTCTAAAAATTCGGCCAAAATGGATGTTAAAAAAATTTCCTCGTCAATTTAGGGAGGCCCAGAAAGTGGCCGATTTTAATTGAATCTTAGCATGTGACAATTCGTTGGATAGGTAAACAACATAGCTACGACTTCCATGGTTTATTTTTACATTCTCTAAAAATTCGGCCAAAATGGATGTTAAGAAAATTTCCTCGTCAATTTAGGGAGGCCCAGAAAGTGGCCGATTTTAATTGAATCTTAGCATGTGACAATTCGTTGGATAGGTAAACAACAAAGCTACGACTTCCATGGTTTATTTTTACATTCTCTAAAAATTCGGCCAAAATGGATGTTAAGAAAAATTCCTCGTCAATTTAGGGAGGCCCAGAAAGTGGCCGATTTTAATTGAATCTTAGCATGTGACAATTCGTTGGATAGGAAAACAACATAGCTACGACTTCCATGGTTTATTTTTACATTCTCTAAAAATTCGGCCAAAATGGATGTTAAGAAAATTTCCTCGTCAATTTAGGGAGGCCCAGAAAGTGGCCGATTTTAATTGAATCTTAGCATGTGACAATTCGTTGGATAGGTAAACAACATAGCTACGACTTCCATGGTTTATTTTTACATTCTCTAAAAATTCGGCCAAAATGGATGTTAAGAAAATTTCCTCGTCAATTTAGGGAGGCCCAGAAAGTGGCCGATTTTAATTGAATCTTAGCATGTGACAATTCGTTGGATAGGTAAACAACATAGCTACGACTTCCATGGTTTATTTTTACATTCTCTAAAAATTCGGCCAAAATGGATGTTAAAAAAATTTCCTCGTCAATTTAGGGAGGCCCAGAAAGTGGCCGATTTTAATTGAATCTTAGCATGTGACAATTCGTTGGATAGGTAAACAACATAGCTACGACTTCCATGGTTTATTTTTACATTCTCTAAAAATTCGGCCAAAATGGATGTTAAGAAAATTTCCTCGTCAATTTAGGGAGGCCCAGAAAGTGGCCGATTTTAATTGAATCTTAGCATGTGACAATTCGTTGGATAGGTAAACAACAAAGCTACGACTTCCATGGTTTATTTTTACATTCTCTAAAAATTCGGCCAAAATGGATGTTAAGAAAAATTCCTCGTCAATTTAGGGAGGCCCAGAAAGTGGCCGATTTTAATTGAATCTTTGCATGTGACAATTCGTTGGATAGGAAAACAACATAGCTACGACTTCCATGGTTTATTTTTACATTCTCTAAAAATTCGGCCAAAATGGATGTTAAGAAAATTTCCTCGTCAATTTAGGGAGGCCCAGAAAGTGGCCGATTTTAATTGAATCTTAGCATGTGACAATTCGTTGGATAGGAAAACAACATAGCTACGACTTCCATGGTTTATTTTTACATTCTTTAAAAATTCGGCCAAAATGGATGTTAAGAAAATTTCCTCGTCATTTTAGGGAGGCCCAGAAAGTGGCCGATTTTAATTGAATCTTAGCATGTGACAATTCGTTGGATAGGAAAACAACATAGCTACGACTTCCATGGTTTATTTTTACATTCTCTAAAAATTCGGCCAAAATGGATGTTAAGAAAATTTCCTCGTCATTTTAGGCAGGCCCAGAAAGTGGCCGATTTTAATTGAATCTTAGAATGTGACAATTCGTTGGATTGGTAAACAACATATCTACGACTTCCATGGTTTATTTTTACATTCTCTAACAATTCGGCCAAAATGGATGTTAAGAAAATTTCCTCGTCAATTTAGGGAGGCTCAGAAAGTGGCCGATTTTAATTGAATCTTAGCATGTGACAATTCGTTGGATAGGTAAACAACATAGCTACGACTACCATGGTTTATTTTTACATTCTCTAAAAATTCGGCCAAAATGGATGTTAAGAAAATTTCCTCGTCAATTTAGGGAGGCCCAGAAAGTGGCCGATTTTAATTGAATCTTAGCATGTGACAATTCGTTGGATAGGTAAACAACATAGCTACGACTTCCATGGTTTATTTTTACATTCTCTAAAAATTCGGCCAAAATGGATGTTAAAAAAATTTCCTCGTCAATTTAGGGAGGCCCAGAAAGTGGCCGATTTTAATTGAATCTTAGCATGTGACAATTCGTTGGATAGGTAAACAACATAGCTACGACTTCCATGGTTTATTTTTACATTCTCTAAAAATTCGGCCAAAATGGATGTTAAGAAAATTTCCTCGTCAATTTAGGGAGGCCCAGAAAGTGGCCGATTTTAATTGAATCTTAGCATGTGACAATTCGTTGGATAGGTAAACAACAAAGCTACGACTTCCATGGTTTATTTTTACATTCTCTAAAAATTCGGCCAAAATGGATGTTAAGAAAAATTCCTCGTCAATTTAGGGAGGCCCAGAAAGTGGCCGATTTTAATTGAATCTTAGCATGTGACAATTCGTTGGATAGGAAAACAACATAGCTACGACTTCCATGGTTTATTTTTACATTCTCTAAAAATTCGGCCAAAATGGATGTTAAGAAAATTTCCTCGTCAATTTAGGGAGGCCCAGAAAGTGGCCGATTTTAATTGAATCTTAGCATGTGACAATTCGTTGGATAGGTAAACAACATAGCTACGACTTCCATGGTTTATTTTTACATTCTCTAAAAATTCGGCCAAAATGGATGTTAAGAAAATTTCCTCGTCATTTTAGGCAGGCCCAGAAAGTGGCCGATTTTAATTGAATCTTAGAATGTGACAATTCGATGGATAGGTAAACAACATATCTACGACTTCCATGGTTTATTTTTACATTCTCTAAAAATTCGGCCAAAATGGATGTTAAGAAAATTTCCTCGTCAATTTAGGGAGGCCCAGAAAGTGGCCGATTTTAATTGAATCTTAGCATGTGACAATTCGTTGGATAGGAAAACAACATAGCTACGACTTCCATGGTTTATTTTTACATTCTTTAAAAATTCGGCCAAAATGGATGTTAAGAAAATTTCCTCGTCATTTTAGGGAGGCCCAGAAAGTGGCCGGTTTTAATTGAATCTTAGAATGTGACAATTCGTTGGATAGGTAAACAACATATCTACGACTTCCATGGTTTATTTTTACATTCTCTAAAAATTCGGCCAAAATGGATGTTAAGAAAATTTCCTCGTCAATTTAGGGAGGCCCAGAAAGTGGCCGATTTTAATTGAATCTTAGCATGTGACAATTCGTTGGATAGGAAAACAACATAGCTACGACTTCCATGGTTTATTTTTACATTCTCTAAAAATTCGGCCAAAATGGATGTTAAGAAAATTTCCTCGTCAATTTAGGGAGGCCCAGAAAGTGGCCGATTTTAATTGAATCTTAGCATGTGACAATTCGTTGGATAGGTAAACAACATAGCTACGACTTCCATGGTTTATTTTTACATTCTCTAAAAATTCGGCCAAAATGGATGTTAAGAAAATTTCCTCGTCATTTTAGGCAGGCCCAGAAAGTGGCCGATTTTAATTGAATCTTAGAATGTGACAATTCGATGGATAGGTAAACAACATATCTACGACTTCCATGGTTTATTTTTACATTCTCTAAAAATTCGGCCAAAATGGATGTTAAGAAAATTTCCTCGTCAATTTAGGGAGGCCCAGAAAGTGGCCGATTTTAATTGAATCTTAGCATGTGACAATTCGTTGGATAGGAAAACAACATAGCTACGACTTCCATGGTTTATTTTTACATTCTTTAAAAATTCGGCCAAAATGGATGTTAAGAAAATTTCCTCGTCATTTTAGGGAGGCCCAGAAAGTGGCCGGTTTTAATTGAATCTTAGAATGTGACAATTCGTTGGATAGGTAAACAACATATCTACGACTTCCATGGTTTATTTTTACATTCTCTAAAAATTCGGCCAAAATGGATGTTAAGAAAATTTCCTCGTCATTTTAGGGAGGCCCAGAAAGTGGCCGATTTTAATTGAATCTTAGAATGTGACAATTCGTTGGATAGGTAAACAACATATCTACGACTTCCATGGTTTATTTTTACATTCTCTAAAAATTCGGCCAAAATGGATGTTAAGAAAATTTCCTCGTCATTTTAGGGAGGCCCAGAAAGTGGCCGATTTTAATTGAATCTTAGCATGTGACAATTCGTTGGATAGGAAAACAACATAGCTACGACTTCCATGGTTTATTTTTACATTCTCTAAAAATTCGGCCAAAATGGATGTTAAGAAAATTTCCTCGTCAATTTAGGGAGGCCCAGAAAGTGGCCGATTTTAATTGAATCTTAGCATGTGACAATTTGTTGGATAGGTAAACAACATAGCTACGACTTCCATGGTTTATTTTTACATTCTCTAAAAATTCGGCCAAAATGGATGTTAAGAAAATTTCCTCGTCATTTTAGGCAGGCCCAGAAAGTGGCCGATTTTAATTGAATCTTAGAATGTGACAATTCGTTGGATAGGTAAACAACATATCTACGACTTCCATGGTTTATTTTTACATTCTCTAAAAATTCGGCCAAAATGGATGTTAAGAAAATTTCCTCGTCAATTTAGGGAGGCCCAGAAAGTGGCCGATTTTAATTGAATCTTAGCATGTGACAATTCGTTGGATAGGAAAACAACATAGCTACGACTTCCATGGTTTATTTTTACATTCTTTAAAAATTCGGCCAAAATGGATGTTAAGAAAATTTCCTCGTCATTTTAGGGAGGCCCAGAAAGTGGCCGATTTTAATTGAATCTTAGCATGTGACAATTCGTTGGATAGGAAAACAACATAGCTACGACTTCCATGGTTTATTTTTACATTCTCTAAAAATTCGGCCAAAATGGATGTTAAGAAAATTTCCTCGTCATTTTAGGCAGGCCCAGAAAGTGGCCGATTTTAATTGAATCTTAGAATGTGACAATTCGTTGGATTGGTAAACAACATATCTACGACTTCCATGGTTTATTTTTACATTCTCTAACAATTCGGCCAAAATGGATGTTAAGAAAATTTCCTCGTCAATTTAGGGAGGCTCAGAAAGTGGCCGATTTTAATTGAATCTTAGCATGTGACAATTCGTTGGATAGGTAAACAACATAGCTACGACTACCATGGTTTATTTTTACATTCTCTAAAAATTCGGCCAAAATGGATGTTAAGAAAATTTCCTCGTCAATTTAGGGAGGCCCAGAAAGTGGCCGATTTTAATTGAATCTTAGCATGTGACAATTCGTTGGATAGGTAAACAACATAGCTACGACTTCCATGGTTTATTTTTACATTCTCTAAAAATTCGGCCAAAATGGATGTTAAAAAAATTTCCTCGTCAATTTAGGGAGGCCCAGAAAGTGGCCGATTTTAATTGAATCTTAGCATGTGACAATTCGTTGGATAGGTAAACAACATAGCTACGACTTCCATGGTTTATTTTTACATTCTCTAAAAATTCGGCCAAAATGGATGTTAAGAAAATTTCCTCGTCAATTTAGGGAGGCCCAGAAAGTGGCCGATTTTAATTGAATCTTAGCATGTGACAATTCGTTGGATAGGTAAACAACAAAGCTACGACTTCCATGGTTTATTTTTACATTCTCTAAAAATTCGGCCAAAATGGATGTTAAGAAAAATTCCTCGTCAATTTAGGGAGGCCCAGAAAGTGGCCGATTTTAATTGAATCTTAGCATGTGACAATTCGTTGGATAGGAAAACAACATAGCTACGACTTCCATGGTTTATTTTTACATTCTCTAAAAATTCGGCCAAAATGGATGTTAAGAAAATTTCCTCGTCAATTTAGGGAGGCCCAGAAAGTGGCCGATTTTAATTGAATCTTAGCATGTGACAATTCGTTGGATAGGTAAACAACATAGCTACGACTTCCATGGTTTATTTTTACATTCTCTAAAAATTCGGCCAAAATGGATGTTAAGAAAATTTCCTCGTCATTTTAGGCAGGCCCAGAAAGTGGCCGATTTTAATTGAATCTTAGAATGTGACAATTCGATGGATAGGTAAACAACATATCTACGACTTCCATGGTTTATTTTTACATTCTCTAAAAATTCGGCCAAAATGGATGTTAAGAAAATTTCCTCGTCAATTTAGGGAGGCCCAGAAAGTGGCCGATTTTAATTGAATCTTAGCATGTGACAATTCGTTGGATAGGAAAACAACATAGCTACGACTTCCATGGTTTATTTTTACATTCTTTAAAAATTCGGCCAAAATGGATGTTAAGAAAATTTCCTCGTCATTTTAGGGAGGCCCAGAAAGTGGCCGGTTTTAATTGAATCTTAGAATGTGACAATTCGTTGGATAGGTAAACAACATATCTACGACTTCCATGGTTTATTTTTACATTCTCTAAAAATTCGGCCAAAATGGATGTTAAGAAAATTTCCTCGTCAATTTAGGGAGGCCCAGAAAGTGGCCGATTTTAATTGAATCTTAGCATGTGACAATTCGTTGGATAGGAAAACAACATAGCTACGACTTCCATGGTTTATTTTTACATTCTCTAAAAATTCGGCCAAAATGGATGTTAAGAAAATTTCCTCGTCAATTTAGGGAGGCCCAGAAAGTGGCCGATTTTAATTGAATCTTAGCATGTGACAATTCGTTGGATAGGTAAACAACATAGCTACGACTTCCATGGTTTATTTTTACATTCTCTAAAAATTCGGCCAAAATGGATGTTAAGAAAATTTCCTCGTCATTTTAGGCAGGCCCAGAAAGTGGCCGATTTTAATTGAATCTTAGAATGTGACAATTCGATGGATAGGTAAACAACATATCTACGACTTCCATGGTTTATTTTTACATTCTCTAAAAATTCGGCCAAAATGGATGTTAAGAAAATTTCCTCGTCAATTTAGGGAGGCCCAGAAAGTGGCCGATTTTAATTGAATCTTAGCATGTGACAATTCGTTGGATAGGAAAACAACATAGCTACGACTTCCATGGTTTATTTTTACATTCTTTAAAAATTCGGCCAAAATGGATGTTAAGAAAATTTCCTCGTCATTTTAGGGAGGCCCAGAAAGTGGCCGGTTTTAATTGAATCTTAGAATGTGACAATTCGTTGGATAGGTAAACAACATATCTACGACTTCCATGGTTTATTTTTACATTCTCTAAAAATTCGGCCAAAATGGATGTTAAGAAAATTTCCTCGTCATTTTAGGGAGGCCCAGAAAGTGGCCGATTTTAATTGAATCTTAGAATGTGACAATTCGTTGGATAGGTAAACAACATATCTACGACTTCCATGGTTTATTTTTACATTCTCTAAAAATTCGGCCAAAATGGATGTTAAGAAAATTTCCTCGTCATTTTAGGGAGGCCCAGAAAGTGGCCGATTTTAATTGAATCTTAGCATGTGACAATTCGTTGGATAGGAAAACAACATAGCTACGACTTCCATGGTTTATTTTTACATTCTCTAAAAATTCGGCCAAAATGGATGTTAAGAAAATTTCCTCGTCAATTTAGGGAGGCCCAGAAAGTGGCCGATTTTAATTGAATCTTAGCATGTGACAATTTGTTGGATAGGTAAACAACATAGCTACGACTTCCATGGTTTATTTTTACATTCTCTAAAAATTCGGCCAAAATGGATGTTAAGAAAATTTCCTCGTCATTTTAGGCAGGCCCAGAAAGTGGCCGATTTTAATTGAATCTTAGAATGTGACAATTCGTTGGATAGGTAAACAACATATCTACGACTTCCATGGTTTATTTTTACATTCTCTAAAAATTCGGCCAAAATGGATGTTAAGAAAATTTCCTCGTCAATTTAGGGAGGCCCAGAAAGTGGCCGATTTTAATTGAATCTTAGCATGTGACAATTCGTTGGATAGGAAAACAACATAGCTACGACTTCCATGGTTTATTTTTACATTCTTTAAAAATTCGGCCAAAATGGATGTTAAGAAAATTTCCTCGTCATTTTAGGGAGGCCCAGAAAGTGGCCGATTTTAATTGAATCTTAGCATGTGACAATTCGTTGGATAGGAAAACAACATAGCTACGACTTCCATGGTTTATTTTTACATTCTCTAAAAATTCGGCCAAAATGGATGTTAAGAAAATTTCCTCGTCATTTTAGGCAGGCCCAGAAAGTGGCCGATTTTAATTGAATCTTAGAATGTGACAATTCGTTGGATTGGTAAACAACATATCTACGACTTCCATGGTTTATTTTTACATTCTCTAACAATTCGGCCAAAATGGATGTTAAGAAAATTTCCTCGTCAATTTAGGGAGGCTCAGAAAGTGGCCGATTTTAATTGAATCTTAGCATGTGACAATTCGTTGGATAGGTAAACAACATAGCTACGACTACCACGGTTTATTTTTACATTCTCTAAAAATTCGGCCAAAATGGATGTTAAGAAAATTTCCTCGTCAATTTAGGGAGGCCCAGAAAGTGGCCGATTTTAATTGAATCTTAGCATGTGACAATTTGTTGGATAGGTAAACAACATAGCTACGACTTCCATGGTTTATTTTTACATTCTCTAAAAATTCGGCCAAAATGGATGTTAAGAAAATTTCCTCGTCATTTTAGGCAGGCCCAGAAAGTGGCCGATTTTAATTGAATCTTAGAATGTGACAATTCGTTGGATAGGTAAACAACATATCTACGACTTCCATGGTTTATTTTTACATTCTCTAAAAATTCGGCCAAAATGGATGTTAAGAAAATTTCCTCGTCAATTTAGGGAGGCCCAGAAAGTGGCCGATTTTAATTGAATCTTAGCATGTGACAATTCGTTGGATAGGAAAACAACATAGCTACGACTTCCATGGTTTATTTTTACATTCTTTAAAAATTCGGCCAAAATGGATGTTAAGAAAATTTCCTCGTCATTTTAGGGAGGCCCAGAAAGTGGCCGATTTTAATTGAATCTTAGCATGTGACAATTCGTTGGATAGGAAAACAACATAGCTACGACTTCCATGGTTTATTTTTACATTCTCTAAAAATTCGGCCAAAATGGATGTTAAGAAAATTTCCTCGTCATTTTAGGCAGGCCCAGAAAGTGGCCGATTTTAATTGAATCTTAGAATGTGACAATTCGTTGGATTGGTAAACAACATATCTACGACTTCCATGGTTTATTTTTACATTCTCTAACAATTCGGCCAAAATGGATGTTAAGAAAATTTCCTCGTCAATTTAGGGAGGCTCAGAAAGTGGCCGATTTTAATTGAATCTTAGCATGTGACAATTCGTTGGATAGGTAAACAACATAGCTACGACTACCACGGTTTATTTTTACATTCTCTAAAAATTCGGCCAAAATGGATGTTAAGAAAATTTCCTCGTCAATTTAGGGAGGCCCAGAAAGTGGCCGATTTTAATTGAATCTTAGCATGTGACAATTCGTTGGATAGGTAAACAACATAGCTACGACTTCCATGGTTTATTTTTACATTCTCTAAAAATTCGGCCAAAATGGATGTTAAAAAAATTTCCTCGTCAATTTAGGGAGGCCCAGAAAGTGGCCGATTTTAATTGAATCTTAGCATGTGACAATTCGTTGGATAGGTAAACAACATAGCTACGACTTCCATGGTTTATTTTTACATTCTCTAAAAATTCGGCCAAAATGGATGTTAAGAAAATTTCCTCGTCAATTTAGGGAGGCCCAGAAAGTGGCCGATTTTAATTGAATCTTAGCATGTGACAATTCGTTGGATAGGTAAACAACAAAGCTACGACTTCCATGGTTTATTTTTACATTCTCTAAAAATTCGGCCAAAATGGATGTTAAGAAAAATTCCTCGTCAATTTAGGGAGGCCCAGAAAGTGGCCGATTTTAATTGAATCTTAGCATGTGACAATTCGTTGGATAGGAAAACAACATAGCTACGACTTCCATGGTTTATTTTTACATTCTCTAAAAATTCGGCCAAAATGGATGTTAAGAAAATTTCCTCGTCAATTTAGGGAGGCCCAGAAAGTGGCCGATTTTAATTGAATCTTAGCATGTGACAATTCGTTGGATAGGTAAACAACAAAGCTACGACTTCCATGGTTTATTTTTACATTCTCTAAAAATTCGGCCAAAATGGATGTTAAGAAAAATTCCTCGTCAATTTAGGCAGGCCCAGAAAGTGGCCGATTTTAATTGAATCTTAGCATGTGACAATTCGTTGGATAGGAAAACAACATAGCTACGACCTCCATGGTTTATTTTTACATTCTCTAAAAATTCGGCCAAAATGGATGTTAAGAAAATTTCCTCGTCATTTTAGGCAGGCCCAGAAAGTGGCCGATTTTAATTGAATCTTAGAATGTGACAATTCGTTGGATTGGTAAACAACATATCTACGACTTCCATGGTTTATTTTTACATTCTCTAACAATTCGGCCAAAATGGATGTTAAGAAAATTTCCTCGTCAATTTAGGGAGGCTCAGAAAGTGGCCGATTTTAATTGAATCTTAGCATGTGACAATTCGTTGGATAGGTAAACAACATAGCTACGACTACCATGGTTTATTTTTACATTCTCTAAAAATTCGGCCAAAATGGATGTTAAGAAAATTTCCTCGTCAATTTAGGGAGGCCCAGAAAGTGGCCGATTTTAATTGAATCTTAGCATGTGACAATTCTTTGGATAGGTAAACAACATAGCTACGACTTCCATGGTTTATTTTTACATTCTCTAAAAATTCGGCCAAAATGGATGTTAAAAAAATTTCCTCGTCAATTTAGGGAGGCCCAGAAAGTGGCCGATTTTAATTGAATCTTAGCATGTGACAATTCGTTGGATAGGTAAACAACATAGCTACGACTTCCATGGTTTATTTTTACATTCTCTAAAAATTCGGCCAAAATGGATGTTAAGAAAATTTCCTCGTCAATTTAGGGAGGCCCAGAAAGTGGCCGATTTTAATTGAATCTTAGCATGTGACAATTCGTTGGATAGGTAAACAACAAAGCTACGACTTCCATGGTTTATTTTTACATTCTCTAAAAATTCGGCCAAAATGGATGTTAAGAAAAATTCCTCGTCAATTTAGGGAGGCCCAGAAAGTGGCCGATTTTAATTGAATCTTAGCATGTGACAATTCGTTGGATAGGAAAACAACATAGCTACGACTTCCATGGTTTATTTTTACATTCTCTAAAAATTCGGCCAAAATGGATGTTAAGAAAATTTCCTCGTCAATTTAGGGAGGCCCAGAAAGTGGCCGATTTTAATTGAATCTTAGCATGTGACAATTCGTTGGATAGGTAAACAACATAGCTACGACTTCCATGGTTTATTTTTACATTCTCTAAAAATTCGGCCAAAATGGATGTTAAGAAAATTTCCTCGTCATTTTAGGCAGGCCCAGAAAGTGGCCGATTTTAATTGAATCTTAGAATGTGACAATTCGTTGGATAGGTAAACAACATATCTACGACTTCCATGGTTTATTTTTACATTCTCTAAAAATTCGGCCAAAATGGATGTTAAGAAAATTTCCTCGTCAATTTAGGGAGGCCCAGAAAGTGGCCGATTTTAATTGAATCTTAGCATGTGACAATTCGTTGGATAGGAAAACAACATAGCTACGACTTCCATGGTTTATTTTTACATTCTTTAAAAATTCGGCCAAAATGGATGTTAAGAAAATTTCCTCGTCATTTTAGGGAGGCCCAGAAAGTGGCCGGTTTTAATTGAATCTTAGAATGTGACAATTCGTTGGATAGGTAAACAACATATCTACGACTTCCATGGTTTATTTTTACATTCTCTAAAAATTCGGCCAAAATGGATGTTAAGAAAATTTCCTCGTCATTTTAGGGAGGCCCAGAAAGTGGCCGATTTTAATTGAATCTTAGAATGTGACAATTCGATGGATAGGTAAACAACATATCTACGACTTCCATGGTTTATTTTTACATTCTCTAAAAATTCGGCCAAAATGGATGTTAAGAAAATTTCCTCGTCATTTTAGGGAGGCCCAGAAAGTGGCCGATTTTAATTGAATCTTAGCATGTGACAATTTGTTGGATAGGAAAACAACAAAGCTACGACTTCCGTGGTTTATTTTTAAATTCTCTAAAAATTTGGCCAAAATGGATGTTAAGAAAATTTCCTCGTCAATTTAGGGAGGCCCAGAAAGTGGCCGATTTTAATTGAATCTTAGCATGTGACAATTCGTTGGATAGGAAAACAACATAGCTACGACTTCCATGGTTTATTTTTACATTCTCTAAAAATTCGGCCAAAATGGATGTTAAGAAAATTTCCTCGTCAATTTAGGGAGGCCCAGAAAGTGGCCGATTTTAATTGAATCTTAGCATGTGACAATTCGTTGGATAGGTAAACAACATAGCTACGACTTCCATGGTTTATTTTTACATTCTCTAAAAATTCGGCCAAAATGGATGTTAAGAAAATTTCCTCGTCATTTTAGGCAGGCCCAGAAAGTGGCCGATTTTAATTGAATCTTAGAATGTGACAATTCGTTGGATAGGTAAACAACATATCTACGACTTCCATGGTTTATTTTTACATTCTCTAAAAATTCGGCCAAAATGGATGTTAAGAAAATTTCCTCGTCAATTTAGGGAGGCCCAGAAAGTGGCCGATTTTAATTGAATCTTAGCATGTGACAATTCGTTGGATAGGAAAACAACATAGCTACGACTTCCATGGTTTATTTTTACATTCTTTAAAAATTCGGCCAAAATGGATGTTAAGAAAATTTCCTCGTCATTTTAGGGAGGCCCAGAAAGTGGCCGGTTTTAATTGAATCTTAGAATGTGACAATTCGTTGGATAGGTAAACAACATATCTACGACTTCCATGGTTTATTTTTACATTCTCTAAAAATTCGGCCAAAATGGATGTTAAGAAAATTTCCTCGTCATTTTAGGGAGGCCCAGAAAGTGGCCGATTTTAATTGAATCTTAGAATGTGACAATTCGTTGGATAGGTAAACAACATATCTACGACTTCCATGGTTTATTTTTACATTCTCTAAAAATTCGGCCAAAATGGATGTTAAGAAAATTTCCTCGTCATTTTAGGGAGGCCCAGAAAGTGGCCGATTTTAATTGAATCTTAGCATGTGACAATTTGTTGGATAGGAAAACAACAAAGCTACGACTTCCGTGGTTTATTTTTAAATTCTCTAAAAATTCGGCCAAAATGGATGTTAAGAAAATTTCCTCGTCAATTTAGGGAGGCCCAGAAAGTGGCCGATTTTAATTGAATCTTAGCATGTGACAATTCGTTGGATAGGAAAACAACATAGCTACGACTTCCATGGTTTATTTTTACATTCTCTAAAAATTCGGCCAAAATGGATGTTAAGAAAGTTTCCTCGTCATTTTAGGCAGGCCCAGAAAGTGGCCGATTTTAATTGAATCTTAGAATGTGACAATTCGTTGGATTGGTAAACAACATATCTACGACTTCCATGGTTTATTTTTACATTCTCTTACAATTCGGCCAAAATGGATGTTAAGAAAATTTCCTCGTCAATTTAGGGAGGCTCAGAAAGTGGCCGATTTTAATTGAATCTTAGCATGTGACAATTCGTTGGATAGGTAAACAACATAGCTACGACTACCATGGTTTATTTTTACATTCTCTAAAAATTCGGCCAAAATGGATGTTAAGAAAATTTCCTCGTCAATTTAGGGAGGCCCAGAAAGTGGCCGATTTTAATTGAATCTTAGCATGTGACAATTCGTTGGATAGGTAAACAACATAGCTACGACTTCCATGGTTTATTTTTACATTCTCTAAAAATTCGGCCAAAATGGATGTTAAAAAAATTTCCTCGTCAATTTAGGGAGGCCCAGAAAGTGGCCGATTTTAATTGAATCTTAGCATGTGACAATTCGTTGGATAGGTAAACAACATAGCTACGACTTCCATGGTTTATTTTTACATTCTCTAAAAATTCGGCCAAAATGGATGTTAAGAAAATTTCCTCGTCATTTTAGGGAGGCCCAGAAAGTGGCCGATTTTAATTGAATCTTAGCATGTGACAATTCGTTGGATAGGTAAACAACATAGCTACGACTTCCGTGGTTTATTTTTACATTATCTAAAAATTCGGCCAAAATGGATGTTAAGAAAATTTCCTCGTCATTTTAGGGAGGCCCAGAAAGTGGCCGATTTTAATTGAATCTTAGAATGTGACAATTCGTTGGATAGGTAAACAACATATCTACGACTTCCATGGTTTATTTTTACATTCTCTAAAAATTCGGCCAAAATGGATGTTAAGAAAATTTCCTCGTCATTTTAGGGAGGCCCAGAAAGTGGCCGATTTTAATTGAATCTTAGCATGTGACAATTCGTTGGATAGGAAAACAACATAGCTACGACTTCCATGGTTTATTTTTACATTCTTTAAAAATTCGGCCAAAATGGATGTTAAGAAAATTTCCTCGTCATTTTAGGGAGGACCAGAAAGTGGCCGATTTTAATTGAATCTTAGAATGTGACAATTCGTTGGATAGGTAAACAACATATCTACGACTTCCATGGTTTATTTTTACATTCTCTAAAAATTCGGCCAAAATGGATGTTAAGAAAATTTCCTCGTCATTTTAGGCAGGCCCAGAAAGTGGCCGATTTTAATTGAATCTTAGAATGTGACAATTCGTTGGATTGGTAAACAACATATCTACGACTTCCATGGTTTATTTTTACATTCTCTAACAATTCGGCCAAAATGGATGTTAAGAAAATTTCCTCGTCAATTTAGGGAGGCTCAGAAAGTGGCCGATTTTAATTGAATCTTAGCATGTGACAATTCGTTGGATAGGTAAACAACATAGCTACGACTACCATGGTTTATTTTTACATTCTCTAAAAATTCGGCCAAAATGGATGTTAAGAAAATTTCCTCGTCAATTTAGGGAGGCCCAGAAAGTGGCCGATTTTAATTGAATCTTAGCATGTGACAATTCGTTGGATAGGAAAACAACATAGCTACGACTTCCATGGTTTATTTTTACATTCTTTAAAAATTCGGCCAAAATGGATGTTAAGAAAATTTCCTCGTCATTTTAGGGAGGCCCAGAAAGTGGCCGGTTTTAATTGAATCTTAGAATGTGACAATTCGTTGGATAGGTAAACAACATATCTACGACTTCCATGGTTTATTTTTACATTCTCTAAAAATTCGGCCAAAATGGATGTTAAGAAAATTTCCTCGTCATTTTAGGGAGGCCCAGAAAGTGGCCGATTTTAATTGAATCTTAGCATGTGACAATTCGTTGGATAGGAAAACAACATAGCTACGACTTCCATGGTTTATTTTTACATTCTCTAAAAATTCGGCCAAAATGGATGTTAAGAAAATTTCCTCGTCAATTTAGGGAGGCCCAGAAAGTGGCCGATTTTAATTGAATCTTAGCATGTGACAATTCGTTGGATAGGTAAACAACATAGCTACGACTTCCATGGTTTATTTTTACATTCTCTAAAAATTCGGCCAAAATGGATGTTAAGAAAATTTCCTCGTCATTTTAGGCAGGCCCAGAAAGTGGCCGATTTTAATTGAATCTTAGAATGTGACAATTCGTTGGATAGGTAAACAACATATCTACGACTTCCATGGTTTATTTTTACATTCTCTAAAAATTCGGCCAAAATGGATGTTAAGAAAATTTCCTCGTCAATTTAGGGAGGCCCAGAAAGTGGCCGATTTTAATTGAATCTTAGCATGTGACAATTCGTTGGATAGGAAAACAACATAGCTACGACTTCCATGGTTTATTTTTACATTCTTTAAAAATTCGGCCAAAATGGATGTTAAGAAAATTTCCTCGTCATTTTAGGGAGGCCCAGAAAGTGGCCGATTTTAATTGAATCTTAGAATGTGACAATTCGTTGGATAGGTAAACAACATATCTACGACTTCCATGGTTTATTTTTACATTCTCTAAAAATTCGGCCAAAATGGATGTTAAGAAATTTTCCTCGTCATTTTAGGCAGGCCCAGAAAGTGGCCGATTTTAATTGAATCTTAGAATGTGACAATTCGTTGGATTGGTAAACAACATATCTACGACTTCCATGGTTTATTTTTACATTCTCTAACAATTCGGCCAAAATGGATGTTAAGAAAATTTCCTCGTCAATTTAGGGAGGCTCAGAAAGTGGCCGATTTTAATTGAATCTTAGCATGTGACAATTCGTTGGATAGGTAAACAACATAGCTACGACTACCATGGTTTATTTTTACATTCTCTAAAAATTCGGCCAAAATGGATGTTAAGAAAATTTCCTCGTCAATTTAGGGAGGCCCAGAAAGTGGCCGATTTTAATTGAATCTTAGCATGTGACAATTCGTTGGATAGGAAAACAACATAGCTACGACTTCCATGGTTTATTTTTACATTCTTTAAAAATTCGGCCAAAATGGATGTTAAGAAAATTTCCTCGTCATTTTAGGGAGGCCCAGAAAGTGGCCGGTTTTAATTGAATCTTAGAATGTGACAATTCGTTGGATAGGTAAACAACATATCTACGACTTCCATGGTTTATTTTTACATTCTCTAAAAATTCGGCCAAAATGGATGTTAAGAAAATTTCCTCGTCATTTTAGGGAGGCCCAGAAAGTGGCCGATTTTAATTGAATCTTAGAATGTGACAATTCGTTGGATAGGTAAACAACATATCTACGACTTCCATGGTTTATTTTTACATTCTCTAACAATTCGGCCAAAATGGATGTTAAGAAAATTTCCTCGTCAATTTAGGGAGGCTCAGAAAGTGGCCGATTTTAATTGAATCTTAGCATGTGACAATTCGTTGGATAGGTAAACAACATAGCTACGACTTCCATGGTTTATTTTTACATTCTCTAAAAATTCGGCCAAAATGGATGTTAAGAAAATTTCCTCGTCAATTTAGGGAGGCCCAGAAAGTGGCCGATTTTAATTGAATCTTAGCATGTGACAATTCGTTGGATAGGTAAACAACAAAGCTACGACTTCCATGGTTTATTTTTACATTCTCTAAAAATTCGGCCAAAATGGATGTTAAGAAAAATTCCTCGTCAATTTAGGGAGGCCCAGAAAGTGGCCGATTTTAATTGAATCTTAGAATGTGATAATTCGTTGGATAGGTAAACAACATAGCTACGACTTCCATGGTTTATTTTTACATTCTCTAAAAATTCGGCCGAAATGGATGTTAAGAAAATTTCCTCGTCAATTTAGGGAGGCCCAGAAAGTGGCCGATTTTAATTGAATCTTAGCATGTGACAATTCGTTGGATAGGTAAACAACATATCTACGACTTCCATGGTTTATTTTTACATTCTCTAACAATTCAGCCAAAATGGATGTTAAGAAAATTTCCTTGTCAATTTAGGGAGGCTCAGAAAGTGGCCGATTTTAATTGAATCTTAGCATGTGACTATTCGTTGGATAGGTAAACAACATAGCTACGACTTCCATGGTTTATTTTTACATTCTCTAAAAATTCGGCCAAAATGGATGTTAAGAAAATTTCCTCGTCATTTTAGGGAGGCCCAGAAAGTGGCCGATTTTAATTGAATCTTAGAATGTGACAATTCGTTGGATAGGTAAACAACATATCTACGACTTCCATGGTTTATTTTTACATTCTCTAACAATTCGGCCAAAATGGATGTTAAGAAAATTTCCTCGTCAATTTAGGGAGGCTCAGAAAGTGGCCGATTTTAATTGAATCTTAGCATGTGACAATTCGTTGGATAGGTAAACAACATAGCTACGACTTCCATGGTTTATTTTTACATTCTCTAAAAATTCGGCCAAAATGGATGTTAAGAAAATTTCCTCGTCAATTTAGGGAGGCCCAGAAAGTGGCCGATTTTAATTGAATCTTAGCATGTGACAATTCGTTGGATAGGTAAACAACAAAGCTACGACTTCCATGGTTTATTTTTACATTCTCTAAAAATTCGGCCAAAATGGATGTTAAGAAAAATTCCTCGTCAATTTAGGGAGGCCCAGAAAGTGGCCGATTTTAATTGAATCTTAGAATGTGATAATTCGTTGGATAGGTAAACAACATAGCTACGACTTCCATGGTTTATTTTTACATTCTCTAAAAATTCGGCCGAAATGGATGTTAAGAAAATTTCCTCGTCAATTTAGGGAGGCCCAGAAAGTGGCCGATTTTAATTGAATCTTAGCATGTGACAATTCGTTGGATAGGTAAACAACATATCTACGACTTCCATGGTTTATTTTTACATTCTCTAACAATTCAGCCAAAATGGATGTTAAGAAAATTTCCTTGTCAATTTAGGGAGGCTCAGAAAGTGGCCGATTTTAATTGAATCTTAGCATGTGACTATTCGTTGGATAGGTAAACAACATAGCTACGACTTCCATGGTTTATTTTTACATTCTCTAAAAATTCGGCCAAAATGGATGTTAAGAAAATTTCCTCGTCAATTTAGGGAGGCCCAGAAAGTGGCCGATTTTAATTGAATCTTAGCATGTGACAATTCGTTGGATAGGTAAACAACATAGCTACGACTTCCATGGTTTATTTTTACATTCTCTAAAAATTCGGCCAAAATGGATGTTAAGAAAAATTCCTCGTCAATTTAGGGAGGCCCAGAAAGTGGCCGATTTTAATTGAATCTTAGAATGTGACAATTCGTTGGATAGGTAAACAACATATCTACGACTTCCATGGTTTATTTTTACATTCTCTAAAAATTCGGCCAAAATGGATGTTAAGAAAATTTCCTCGTCATTTTAGGGAGGCCCAGAAAGTGGCCTATTTTAATTGAATCTTAGCATGTGACAATTCGTTGGATAGGTAAACAACATAGCTACGACTTCCGTGGTTTATTTTTACATTCTCTAAAAATTCGGCCAAAATGGATGTTAAGAAAATTTCCTCGTCATTTTAGGGAGGCCCAGAAAGTGGCCTATTTTAATTGAATCTTAGCATGTGACAATTCGTTGGATAGGTAAACAACATAGCTACGACTTCCGTGGTTTATTTTTACATTCTCTAAAAATTCGGCCAAAATGGATGTTAAGAAAATTTCCTCGTCAATTTAGGGAGGCCCAGAAAGTGGCCGATTTTAATTGAATCTTAGCATGTGACAATTCGTTGGATAGGAAAACAACATAGCTACGACTTCCATGGTTTTTTTTTACATTCTTTAAAAATTCGGCCAAAATGGATGTTAAGAAAATTTCCTCCTCATTTTAGGGAGGCCCAGAAAGTGGCCGATTTTAATTGAATCTTAGAATGTGACAATTCGTTGGATAGGTAAACAACATATCTACGACTTCCATGGTTTATTTTTACATTCTCTAAAAATTCGGCCAAAATGGATGTTAAAAAAATTTCCTCGTCAATTTAGGGTGGCTCAGAAAGTGGCCGATTTTAATTGAATCTTAGCATGTGACAATTCGTTGGATAGGTAAACAACATAGCTACGACTACCATGGTTTATTTTTACATTCTCTAAAAATTCGGCCAAAATGGATGTTAAGAAAATTTCCTCGTCAATTTAGGGAGGCCCAGAAAGTGGCCGATTTTAATTGAATCTTAGCATGTGACAATTCGTTGGATAGGTAAACAACATAGCTACGACTTCCATGGTTTATTTTTACATTCTCTAAAAATTCGGCCAAAATGGATGTTAAAAAAATTTCCTCGTCAATTTAGGGAGGCCCAGAAAGTGGCCGATTTTAATTGAATCTTAGCATGTGACAATTCGTTGGATAGGTAAACAACATAGCTACGACTTCCATGGTTTATTTTTACATTCTCTAAAAATTCGGCCAAAATGGATGTTAAGAAAATTTCCTCGTCATTTTAGGGAGGCCCAGAAAGTGGCCGATTTTAATTGAATCTTAGCATGTGACAATTCGTTGGATAGGTAAACAACATAGCTACGACTTCCGTGGTTTATTTTTACATTATCTAAAAATTCGGCCAAAATGGATGTTAAGAAAATTTCCTCGTCATTTTAGGGAGGCCCAGAAAGTGGCCGATTTTAATTGAATCTTAGAATGTGACAATTCGTTGGATAGGTAAACAACATATCTACGACTTCCATGGTTTATTTTTACATTCTCTAAAAATTCGGCCAAAATGGATGTTAAGAAAATTTCCTCGTCATTTTAGGGAGGCCCAGAAAGTGGCCGATTTTAATTGAATCTTAGCATGTGACAATTCGTTGGATAGGTAAACAACATAGCTACGACTTCCATGGTTTATTTTTACATTCTCTAAAAATTCGGCCAAAATGGATGTTAAGAAAATTTCCTCGTCATTTTAGGGAGGCCCAGAAAGTGGCCGATTTTAATTGAATCTTAGCATGTGACAATTCGTTGGATAGGTAAACAACATAGCTACGACTTCCGTGGTTTATTTTTACATTATCTAAAAATTCGGCCAAAATGGATGTTAAGAAAATTTCCTCGTCATTTTAGGGAGGCCCAGAAAGTGGCCGATTTTAATTGAATCTTAGAATGTGACAATTCGTTGGATAGGTAAACAACATATCTACGACTTCCATGGTTTATTTTTACATTCTCTAAAAATTCGGCCAAAATGGATGTTAAGAAAATTTCCTCGTCATTTTAGGGAGGCCCAGAAAGTGGCCGATTTTAATTGAATCTTAGCATGTGACAATTCGTTGGATAGGAAAACAACATAGCTACGACTTCCATGGTTTATTTTTACATTCTCTAAAAATTCGGCCAAAATGGATGTTAAGAAAATTTCCTCGTCATTTTAGGCAGGCCCAGAAAGTGGCCGATTTTAATTGAATCTTAGAATGTGACAATTCGTTGGATTGGTAAACAACATATCTACGACTTCCATGGTTTATTTTTACATTCTCTAACAATTCGGCCAAAATGGATGTTAAGAAAATTTCCTCGTCAATTTAGGGAGGCTCAGAAAGTGGCCGATTTTAATTGAATCTTAGCATGTGACAATTCGTTGGATAGGTAAACAACATAGCTACGACTACCATGGTTTATTTTTACATTCTCTAAAAATTCGGCCAAAATGGATGTTAAGAAAATTTCCTCGTCAATTTAGGGAGGCCCAGAAAGTGGCCGATTTTAATTGAATCTTAGCATGTGACAATTCGTTGGATAGGAAAACAACATAGCTACGACTTCCATGGTTTATTTTTACATTCTTTAAAAATTCGGCCAAAATGGATGTTAAGAAAATTTCCTCGTCATTTTAGGGAGGCCCAGAAAGTGGCCGGTTTTAATTGAATCTTAGAATGTGACAATTCGTTGGATAGGTAAACAACATATCTACGACTTCCACGGTTTATTTTTACATTCTCTAAAAATTCGGCCAAAATGGATGTTAAGAAAATTTCCTCGTCATTTTAGGGAGGCCCAGAAAGTGGCCGATTTTAATTGAATCTTAGAATGTGACAATTCGTTGGATAGGTAAACAACATATCTACGACTTCCATGGTTTATTTTTACATTCTCTAACAATTCGGCCAAAATGGATGTCAAGAAAATTTCCTCGTCAATTTAGGGAGGCTCAGAAAGTGGCCGATTTTAATTGAATCTTAGCATGTGACAATTCGTTGGATAGGTAAACAACATAGCTATGACTTCCATGGTTTATTTTTACATTCTCTAAAAATTCGGCCAAAATGGTTGTTAAGAAAATTTCCTCGTCAATTTAGGGAGGCCCAGAAAGTGGCCGATTTTAATTGAATCTTAGCATGTGACAATTCGTTGGATAGGTAAACAACATAGCTACGACTTCCATGGTTTATTTTTACATTCTCTAAAAATTCGGCCAAAATGGATGTTAAGAAAAATTCCTCGTCAATTTAGGGAGGCCCAGAAAGTGGCCGATTTTAATTGAATCTTAGAATGTGATAATTCGTTGGATAGGTAAACAACATAGCTACGACTTCCATGGTTTATTTTTACATTCTCTAAAAATTCGGCCGAAATGGATGTTAAGAAAATTTCCTCGTCAATTTAGGGAGGCCCAGAAAGTGGCCGATTTTAATTGAATCTTAGCATGTGACAATTCGTTGGATAGGTAAACAACATAGCTACGACTTCCATGGTTTATTTTTACATTCTCTAAAAATTCGGCCAAAATGGATGTTAAGAAAATTTCCTCGTCATTTTAGGCAGGCCCAGAAAGTGGCCGATTTTAATTGAATCTTAGAATGTGACAATTCGTTGGATAGGTAAACAACATATCTACGACTTCCATGGTTTATTTTTACATTCTCTAACAATTCGGCCAAAATGGATGTTAAGAAAATTTCCTCGTCAATTTAGGGAGGCTCAGAAAGTGGCCGATTTTAATTGAATCTTAGCATGTGACAATTCGTTGGATAGGTAAACAACATAGCTACGACTTCCATGGTTTATTTTTACATTCTCTAAAAATTCGGCCAAAATGGATGTTAAGAAAATTTCCTCGTCAATTTAGGGAGGCCCAGAAAGTGGCCGATTTTAATTGAATCTTAGCATGTGACAATTCGTTGGATAGGTAAACAACATAGCTACGACTTCCATGGTTTATTTTTACATTCTCTAAAAATTCGGCCAAAATGGATGTTAAGAAAAATTCCTCGTCAATTTAGGGAGGCCCAGAAAGTGGCCGATTTTAATTGAATCTTAGAATGTGATAATTCGTTGGATAGGTAAACAACATAGCTACGACTTCCATGGTTTATTTTTACATTCTCTAAAAAGTCGGCCAAAATGGATGTTAAGAAAATTTCCTCTTCAATTTAGAGAGGCCCAAAAAGTGGCCGATTTTAATTGAATCTTAGCATGTGACAATTCGTTGGATAGGTAAACAACATAGCTACGACTTCCGTGGTTTGTTTTTACATTATCTAAAAATTCGGCCAAAATGGATGTTAAGAAAATTTCCTCGTCAATTTAGGGAGGCCCAGAAAGTGGCCGATTTTAATTGAATCTTAGCATGTGACAATTCGTTGGATAGGAAAACAACATAGCTACGACTTCCATGGTTTATTTTTACATTCTCTAAAAATTCGGCCAAAATGGATGTTAAGAAAATTTCCTCGTCATTTTAGGGAGGCCCAGAAAGTGGCCGATTTTAATTGAATCTTAGAATGTGACAATTCGTTGGATAGGTAAACAACATATCTACGACTTCCATGGTTTATTTTTACATTCTCTAACAATTAGGCCAAAATGGATGTCAAGAAAATTTCCTCGTCAATTTAGGGAGGCTCAGAAAGTGGCCGATTTTAATTGAATCTTAGCATGTGACAATTCGTTGGATAGGTAAACAACATAGCTATGACTTCCATGGTTTATTTTTACATTCTCTAAAAATTCGGCCAAAATGGTTGTTAAGAAAATTTCCTCGT
Organism: Medicago sativa; assembly: GCF_051527215.1. Lineage (NCBI taxonomy): Eukaryota > Viridiplantae > Streptophyta > Magnoliopsida > Fabales > Fabaceae > Medicago > Medicago sativa. The sequence continues at coordinate 2,253,698 of NC_140751.1, read as the reverse complement.
CAATTTAGGGAGGCCCAGAAAGTGGCCGATTTTAATTGAATCTTAGCATGTGACAATTCGTTGGATAGGTAAACAACATAGCTACGACTTCCATGGTTTATTTTTACATTCTCTAAAAATTCGGCCAAAATGGATGTTAAGAAAAATTCCTCGTCAATTTAGGGAGGCCCAGAAAGTGGCCGATTTTAATTGAATCTTAGAATGTGATAATTCGTTGGATAGGTAAACAACATAGCTACGACTTCCATGGTTTATTTTTACATTCTCTAAAAATTCGGCCGAAATGGATGTTAAGAAAATTTCCTCGTCAATTTAGGGAGGCCCAGAAAGTGGCCGATTTTAATTGAATCTTAGCATGTGACAATTCGTTGGATAGGTAAACAACATAGCTACGACTTCCATGGTTTATTTTTACATTCTCTAAAAATTCGGCCAAAATGGATGTTAAGAAAATTTCCTCGTCATTTTAGGCACACCCAGAAAGTGGCCGATTTTAATTGAATCTTAGAATGTGACAATTCGTTGGATAGGTAAACAACATATCTACGACTTCCATGGTTTATTTTTACATTCTCTAACAATTCGGCCAAAATGGATGTTAAGAAAATTTCCTCGTCAATTTAGGGAGGCTCAGAAAGTGGCCGATTTTAATTGAATCTTAGCATGTGACAATTCGTTGGATAGGTAAACAACATAGCTACGACTTCCATGGTTTATTTTTACATTCTCTAAAAATTCGGCCAAAATGGATGTTAAGAAAATTTCCTCGTCAATTTAGGGAGGCCCAGAAAGTGGTCGATTTTAATTGAATCTTAGCATGTGACAATTCGTTGGATAGGTAAACAACATAGCTACGACTTCCATGGTTTATTTTTACATTCTCTAAAAATTCGGCCAAAATGGATGTTAAGAAAAATTCCTCGTCAATTTAGGGAGGCCCAGAAAGTGGCCGATTTTAATTGAATCTTAGAATGTGATAATTCGTTGGATAGGTAAACAACATAGCTACGACTTCCATGGTTTATTTTTACATTCTCTAAAAATTCGGCCGAAATGGATGTTATGAAAATTTCCTCGTCAATTTAGGGAGGCCCAGAAAGTGGCCGATTTTAATTGAATCTTAGCATGTGACAATTCGTTGGATAGGTAAACAACATAGCTACGACTTCCATGGTTTATTTTTACATTCTCTAAAAATTCGGCCAAAATGGATGTTAAGAAAATTTCCTCGTCATTTTAGGCAGGCCCAGAAAGTGGCCGATTTTAATTGAATCTTAGAATGTGACAATTCGTTGGATAGGTAAACAACATATCTATGACTTCCATGGTTTATTTTTACATTCTCTAACAATTCGGCCAAAATGGATGTTAAGAAAATTTCCTCGTCAATTTAGGGAGGCTCAGAAAGTGGCCGATTTTAATTGAATCTTAGCATGTGACTATTCGTTGGATAGGTAAACAACATAGCTACGACTTCCATGGTTTATTTTTACATTCTCTAAAAATTCGGCCAAAATGGATGTTAAGAAAATTTCCTCGTCAATTTAGGGAGGCCCAGAAAGTGGCCGATTTTAATTGAATCTTAGCATGTGACAATTCGTTGGATAGGTAAACAACATAGCTACGACTTCCATGGTTTATTTTTACATTCTCTAAAAATTCGGCCAAAATGGATGTTAAGAAAAATTCCTCGTCAATTTAGGGAGGCCCAGAAAGTGGCCGATTTTAATTGAATCTTAGAATGTGACAATTCGTTGGATAGGTAAACAACATATCTACGACTTCCATGGTTTATTTTTACATTCTCTAAAAATTCGGCCAAAATGGATGTTAAAAAAATTTCCTCGTCAATTTAGGGAGGCCCAGAAAGTGGCCGATTTTAATTGAATCTTAGCATGTGACAATTCGTTGGATAGGAAAACAACATAGCTACGACTTCCATGGTTTATTTTTACATTCTCTAAAAATTCGGCCAAAATGGATGTTAAGAAAATTTCCTCGTCATTTTAGGGAGGCCCAGAAAGTGGCCGATTTTAATTGAATCTTAGCATGTGACAATTCGTTGGATAGGTAAACAACTTAGCTACGACTTCCGTGGTTTATTTTTACATTCTCTAAAAATTCGGCCAAAATGGATGTTAAGAAAATTTCCTCGTCAATTTAGGGAGGCCCAGAAAGTGGCCGATTTTAATTGAATCTTAGCATGTGACAATTCGTTGGATAGGAAAACAACATAGCTACGACTTCCATGGTTTATTTTTACATTCTTTAAAAATTCGGCCAAAATGGATGTTAAGAAAATTTCCTCCTCATTTTAGGGAGGCCCAGAAAGTGGCCGATTTTAATTGAATCTTAGAATGTGACAATTCGTTGGATAGGTAAACAACATATCTACGACTTCCATGGTTTATTTTTACATTCTCTAAAAATTCGGCCAAAATGGATGTTAAGAAAATTTCCTCGTCATTTTAGGCAGGCCCAGAAAGTGGCCGATTTTAATTGAATCTTAGAATGTGACAATTCGTTGGATTGGTAAACAACATATCTACGACTTCCATGGTTTATTTTTACATTCACTAACAATTCGGCCAAAATGGATGTTAAGAAAATTTCCTCGTCAATTTAGGGAGGCTCAGAAAGTGGCCGATTTTAATTGAATCTTAGCATGTGACAATTCGTTGGATAGGTAAACAACATAGCTACGACTACCATGGTTTATTTTTACATTCTCTAAAAATTCGGCCAAAATGGATGTTAAGAAAATTTCCTCGTCATTTTAGGGAGGCCCAGAAAGTGGCCGATTTTAATTGAATCTTAGAATGTGACAATTCGTTGGATAGGTAAACAACATATCTACGACTTCCATGGTTTATTTTTACATTCTCTAAAAATTCGGCCAAAATGGATGTTAAGAAAATTTCCTCGTCATTTTAGGCAGGCCCAGAAAGTGGCCGATTTTAATTGAATCTTAGAATGTGACAATTCGTTGGATAGGTAAACAACATATCTATGACTTCCATGGTTTATTTTTACATTCTCTAACAATTCGGCCAAAATGGATGTTAAGAAAATTTCCTCGTCATTTTAGGGAGGCCCAGAAAGTGGCCGATTTTAATTGAATCTTAGCATGTGACAATTCGTTGGATAGGTAAACAACTTAGCTACGACTTCCGTGGTTTATTTTTACATTCTCTAAAAATTCGGCCAAAATGGATGTTAAGAAAATTTCCTCGTCATTTTAGGGAGGCCCAGAAAGTGGCCGATTTTAATTGAATCTTAGCATGTGACAATTCGTTGGATAGGTAAACAACTTAGCTACGACTTCCGTGGTTTATTTTTACATTCTCTAAAAATTCGGCCAAAATGGATGTTAAGAAAATTTCCTCGTCAATTTAGGGAGGCCCAGAAAGTGGCCGATTTTAGTTGAATCTTAGCATGTGACAATTCGTTGGATAGGAAAACAACATAGCTACGACTTCCATGGTTTATTTTTACATTCTTTAAAAATTCGGCCAAAATGGATGTTAAGAAAATTTCCTCCTCATTTTAGGGAGGCCCAGAAAGTGGCCGATTTTAATTGAATCTTAGAATGTGACAATTCGTTGGATAGGTAAACAACATATCTACGACTTCCATGGTTTATTTTTACATTCTCTAAAAATTCGGCCAAAATGGATGTTAAGAAAATTTCCTCGTCATTTTAGGCAGGCCCAGAAAGTGGCCGATTTTAATTGAATCTTAGAATGTGACAATTCGTTGGATTGGTAAACAACATATCTACGACTTCCATGGTTTATTTTTACATTCACTAACAATTCGGCCAAAATGGATGTTAAGAAAATTTCCTCGTCAATTTAGGGAGGCTCAGAAAGTGGCCGATTTTAATTGAATCTTAGCATGTGACAATTCGTTGGATAGGTAAACAACATAGCTACGACTACCATGGTTTATTTTTACATTCTCTAAAAATTCGGCCAAAATGGATGTTAAGAAAATTTCCTCGTCATTTTAGGGAGGCCCAGAAAGTGGCCGATTTTAATTGAATCTTAGAATGTGACAATTCGTTGGATAGGTAAACAACATATCTACGACTTCCATGGTTTATTTTTACATTCTCTAAAAATTCGGCCAAAATGGATGTTAAGAAAATTTCCTCGTCATTTTAGGCAGGCCCAGAAAGTGGCCGATTTTAATTGAATCTTAGAATGTGACAATTCGTTGGATAGGTAAACAACATATCTATGACTTCCATGGTTTATTTTTACATTCTCTAACAATTCGGCCAAAATGGATGTTAAGAAAATTTCCTCGTCAATTTAGGGAGGCTCAGAAAGTGGCCGATTTTAATTGAATCTTAGCATGTGACTATTCGTTGGATAGGTAAACAACATAGCTACGACTTCCATGGTTTATTTTTACATTCTCTAAAAATTCGGCCAAAATGGATGTTAAGAAAATTTCCTCGTCAATTTAGGGAGGCCCAGAAAGTGGCCGATTTTAATTGAATCTTAGCATGTGACAATTCGTTGGATAGGTAAACAACATAGCTACGACTTCCATGGTTTATTTTTACATTCTCTAAAAATTCGGCCAAAATGGATGTTAAGAAAAATTCCTCGTCAATTTAGGGAGGCCCAGAAAGTGGCCGATTTTAATTGAATCTTAGAATGTGACAATTCGTTGGATAGGTAAACAACATATCTACGACTTCCATGGTTTATTTTTACATTCTCTAAAAATTCGGCCAAAATGGATGTTAAAAAAATTTCCTCGTCAATTTAGGGAGGCCCAGAAAGTGGCCGATTTTAATTGAATCTTAGCATGTGACAATTCGTTGGATAGGAAAACAACATAGCTACGACTTCCATGGTTTATTTTTACATTCTCTAAAAATTCGGCCAAAATGGATGTTAAGAAAATTTCCTCGTCATTTTAGGGAGGCCCAGAAAGTGGCCGATTTTAATTGAATCTTAGCATGTGACAATTCGTTGGATAGGTAAACAACTTAGCTACGACTTCCGTGGTTTATTTTTACATTCTCTAAAAATTCGGCCAAAATGGATGTTAAGAAAATTTCCTCGTCAATTTAGGGAGGCCCAGAAAGTGGCCGATTTTAATTGAATCTTAGCATGTGACAATTCGTTGGATAGGTAAACAACATATCTACGACTTCCATGGTTTATTTTTACATTCTCTAAAAATTCGGCCAAAATGGATGTTAAGAAAATTTCCTCGTCATTTTAGGCAGGCCCAGAAAGTGGCCGATTTTAATTGAATCTTAGAATGTGACAATTCGTTGGATTGGTAAACAACATATCTACGACTTCCATGGTTTATTTTTACATTCACTAACAATTCGGCCAAAATGGATGTTAAGAAAATTTCCTCGTCAATTTAGGGAGGCTCAGAAAGTGGCCGATTTTAATAGAATCTTAGCATGTGACAATTCGTTGGATAGGTAAACAACATAGCTACGACTACCATGGTTTATTTTTACATTCTCTAAAAATTCGGCCAAAATGGATGTTAAGAAAATTTCCTCGTCATTTTAGGGAGGCCCAGAAAGTGGCCGATTTTAATTGAATCTTAGAATGTGACAATTCGTTGGATAGGTAAACAACATATCTACGACTTCCATGGTTTATTTTTACATTCTCTAAAAATTCGGCCAAAATGGATGTTAAGAAAATTTCCTCGTCATTTTAGGGAGGCCCAGAAAGTGGCCGATTTTAATTGAATCTTAGCATGTGACAATTCGTTGGATAGGAAAACAACATAGCTACGACTTCCATGGTTTATTTTTACATTCTCTAAAAATTCGGCCAAAATGGATGTTAAGAAAATTTCCTCGTCAATTTAGGGAGGCCCAGAAAGTGGCCGATTTTAATTGAATCTTAGCATGTGACAATTCGTTGGATAGGTAAACAACTTAGCTACGACTTCCATGGTTTATTTTTACATTCTCTAAAAATTCGGCCAAAATGGATGTTAAGAAAATTTCCTCGTCATTTTAGGCAGGCCCAGAAAGTGGCCGATTTTAATTGAATCTTAGAATGTGACAATTCGTTGGATAGGTAAACAACATATCTACGACTTCCATGGTTTATTTTTACATTCTCTAACAATTCGGCCAAAATGGATGTTAAGAAAATTTCCTCGTCAATTTAGGGAGGCTCAGAAAGTGGCCGATTTTAATTGAATCTTAGCATGTGACTATTCGTTGGATAGGTAAACAACATAGCTACGACTTCCATGGTTTATTTTTACATTCTCTAAAAATTCGGCCAAAATGGATGTTAAGAAAATTTCCTCGTCAATTTAGGGAGGCTCAGAAAGTGGCCGATTTTAATTGAATCTTAGCATGTGACTATTCGTTGGATAGGTAAACAACATAGCTACGACTTCCATGGTTTATTTTTACATTCTCTAAAAATTCGGCCAAAATGGATGTTAAGAAAATTTCCTCGTCAATTTAGGGAGGCCCAGAAAGTGGCCGATTTTAATTGAATCTTAGCATGTGACAATTCGTTGGATAGGTAAACAACATAGCTACGACTTCCATGGTTTATTTTTACATTCTCTAAAAATTCGGCCAAAATGGATGTTAAGAAAAATTCCTCGTCAATTTAGGGAGGCCCAGAAAGTGGCCGATTTTAATTGAATCTTAGAATGTGACAATTCGTTGGATAGGTAAACAACATATCTACGACTTCCATGGTTTATTTTTACATTCTCTAAAAATTCGGCCAAAATGGATGTTAAAAAAATTTCCTCGTCAATTTAGGGAGGCCCAGAAAGTGGCCGATTTTAATTGAATCTTAGCATGTGACAATTCGTTGGATAGGAAAACAACATAGCTACGACTTCCATGGTTTATTTTTACATTCTCTAAAAATTCGGCCAAAATGGATGTTAAGAAAATTTCCTCGTCATTTTAGGGAGGCCCAGAAAGTGGCCGATTTTAATTGAATCTTAGCATGTGACAATTCGTTGGATAGGTAAACAACTTAGCTACGACTTCCGTGGTTTATTTTTACATTCTCTAAAAATTCGGCCAAAATGGATGTTAAGAAAATTTCCTCGTCAATTTAGGGAGGCTCAGAAAGTGGCCGATTTTAATTGAATCTTAGCATGTGACAATTCGTTGGATAGGTAAACAACTTAGCTACGACTTCCATGGTTTATTTTTACATTCTCTAAAAATTCGGCCAAAATGGATGTTAAGAAAATTTCCCCGTCATTTTAGGCAGGCCCAGAAAGTGGCCGATTTTAATTGAATCTTAGAATGTGACAATTCGTTGGATAGGTAAACAACATATCTACGACTTCCATGGTTTATTTTTACATTCTCTAACAATTCGGCCAAAATGGATGTTAAGAAAATTTCCTCGTCATTTTAGGGAGGCCCAGAAAGTGGCCGATTTTAATTGAATCTTAGAATGTGACAATTCGTTGGATAGGTAAACAACATATCTATGACTTCCATGGTTTATTTTTACATTCTCTAACAATTCGGCCAAAATGGATGTTAAGAAAATTTCCTCGTCAATTTAGGGAGGCTCAGAAAGTGGCCGATTTTAATTGAATCTTAGCATGTGACTATTCGTTGGATAGGTAAACAACATAGCTACGACTTCCATGGTTTATTTTTACATTCTCTAAAAATTCGGCCAAAATGGATGTTAAGAAAATTTCCTCGTCAATTTAGGGAGGCCTAGAAAGTGGCCGATTTTAATTGAATCTTAGCATGTGACAATTCGTTGGATAGGTAAACAACATAGCTACGACTTCCATGGTTTATTTTTACATTCTCTAAAAATTCGGCCAAAATGGATGTTAAGAAAAATTCCTCGTCAATTTAGGGAGGCCCAGAAAGTGGCCGATTTTAATTGAATCTTAGAATGTGACAATTCGTTGGATAGGTAAACAACATATCTACGACTTCCATGGTTTATTTTTACATTCTCTAAAAATTCGGCCAAAATGGATGTTAAGAAAATTTCCTCGTCAATTTAGGGAGGCCCAGAAAGTGGCCGATTTTAATTGAATCTTAGCATGTGACAATTCGTTGGATAGGTAAACAACTTAGCTACGACTTCCATGGTTTATTTTTACATTCTCTAAAAATTCGGCCAAAATGGATGTTAAGAAAATTTCCTCGTCATTTTAGGCAGGCCCAGAAAGTGGCCGATTTTAATTGAATCTTAGAATGTGACAATTCGTTGGATAGGTAAACAACATATCTACGACTTCCATGGTTTATTTTTACATTCTCTAACAATTCGGCCAAAATGGATGTTAAGAAAATTTCCTCGTCAATTTAGGGAGGCTCAGAAAGTGGCCGATTTTAATTGAATCTTAGCATGTGACTATTCGTTGGATAGGTAAACAACATAGCTACGACTTCCATGGTTTATTTTTACATTCTCTAAAAATTCGGCCAAAATGGATGTTAAGAAAATTTCCTCGTCAATTTAGGGAGGCTCAGAAAGTGGCCGATTTTAATTGAATCTTAGCATGTGACTATTCGTTGGATAGGTAAACAACATAGCTACGACTTCCATGGTTTATTTTTACATTCTCTAAAAATTCGGCCAAAATGGATGTTAAGAAAATTTCCTCGTCAATTTAGGGAGGCCCAGAAAGTGGCCGATTTTAATTGAATCTTAGCATGTGACAATTCGTTGGATAGGTAAACAACATAGCTACGACTTCCATGGTTTATTTTTACATTCTCTAAAAATTCGGCCAAAATGGATGTTAAGAAAAATTCCTCGTCAATTTAGGGAGGCCCAGAAAGTGGCCGATTTTAATTGAATCTTAGAATGTGACAATTCGTTGGATAGGTAAACAACATATCTACGACTTCCATGGTTTATTTTTACATTCTCTAAAAATTCGGCCAAAATGGATGTTAAAAAAATTTCCTCGTCAATTTAGGGAGGCCCAGAAAGTGGCCGATTTTAATTGAATCTTAGCATGTGACAATTCGTTGGATAGGAAAACAACATAGCTACGACTTCCATGGTTTATTTTTACATTCTCTAAAAATTCGGCCAAAATGGATGTTAAGAAAATTTCCTCGTCATTTTAGGGAGGCCCAGAAAGTGGCCGATTTTAATTGAATCTTAGCATGTGACAATTCGTTGGATAGGTAAACAACTTAGCTACGACTTCCGTGGTTTATTTTTACATTCTCTAAAAATTCGGCCAAAATGGATGTTAAGAAAATTTCCTCGTCAATTTAGGGAGGCTCAGAAAGTGGCCGATTTTAATTGAATCTTAGCATGTGACAATTCGTTGGATAGGTAAACAACTTAGCTACGACTTCCATGGTTTATTTTTACATTCTCTAAAAATTCGGCCAAAATGGATGTTAAGAAAATTTCCCCGTCATTTTAGGCAGGCCCAGAAAGTGGCCGATTTTAATTGAATCTTAGAATGTGACAATTCGTTGGATAGGTAAACAACATATCTACGACTTCCATGGTTTATTTTTACATTCTCTAACAATTCGGCCAAAATGGATGTTAAGAAAATTTCCTCGTCATTTTAGGGAGGCCCAGAAAGTGGCCGATTTTAATTGAATCTTAGAATGTGACAATTCGTTGGATAGGTAAACAACATATCTATGACTTCCATGGTTTATTTTTACATTCTCTAACAATTCGGCCAAAATGGATGTTAAGAAAATTTCCTCGTCAATTTAGGGAGGCTCAGAAAGTGGCCGATTTTAATTGAATCTTAGCATGTGACTATTCGTTGGATAGGTAAACAACATAGCTACGACTTCCATGGTTTATTTTTACATTCTCTAAAAATTCGGCCAAAATGGATGTTAAGAAAATTTCCTCGTCAATTTAGGGAGGCCTAGAAAGTGGCCGATTTTAATTGAATCTTAGCATGTGACAATTCGTTGGATAGGTAAACAACATAGCTACGACTTCCATGGTTTATTTTTACATTCTCTAAAAATTGGGCCAAAATGGATGTTAAGAAAAATTCCTCGTCAATTTAGGGAGGCCCAGAAAGTGGCCGATTTTAATTGAATCTTAGAATGTGACAATTCGTTGGATAGGTAAACAACATATCTACGACTTCCATGGTTTATTTTTACATTCTCTAAAAATTCGGCCAAAATGGATGTTAAGAAAAATTCCTCGTCAATTTAGGGAGGCCCAGAAAGTGGCCGATTTTAATTGAATCTTAGAATGTGACAATTCGTTGGATAGGTAAACAACATATCTACGACTTCCATGGTTTATTTTTACATTCTCTAAAAATTCCTTAGAATGTGACAATTCGTTGGATAGGTAAACAACATATCTACGACTTCCATGGTTTATTTTTACATTCTCTAAAAATTCGGCCAAAATGGATGTTAAAAAAATTTCCTCGTCAATTTAGGGAGGCCCAGAAAGTGGCCGATTTTAATTGAATCTTAGCATGTGACAATTCGTTGGATAGGAAAACAACATAGCTACGACTTCCATGGTTTATTTTTACATTCTCTAAAAATTCGGCCAAAATGGATGTTAAGAAAATTTCCTCGTCATTTTAGGGAGGCCCAGAAAGTGGCCGATTTTAATTGAATCTTAGCATGTGACAATTCGTTGGATAGGTAAACAACTTAGCTACGACTTCCGTGGTTTATTTTTACATTCTCTAAAAATTCGGCCAAAATGGATGTTAAGAAAATTTCCCCGTCATTTTAGGCAGGCCCAGAAAGTGGCCGATTTTAATTGAATCTTAGAATGTGACAATTCGTTGGATAGGTAAACAACATATCTACGACTTCCATGGTTTATTTTTACATTCTCTAACAATTCGGCCAAAATGGATGTTAAGAAAATTTCCTCGTCATTTTAGGGAGGCCCAGAAAGTGGCCGATTTTAATTGAATCTTAGAATGTGACAATTCGTTGGATAGGTAAACAACATATCTATGACTTCCATGGTTTATTTTTACATTCTCTAACAATTCGGCCAAAATGGATGTTAAGAAAATTTCCTCGTCAATTTAGGGAGGCTCAGAAAGTGGCCGATTTTAATTGAATCTTAGCATGTGACTATTCGTTGGATAGGTAAACAACATAGCTACGACTTCCATGGTTTATTTTTACATTCTCTAAAAATTCGGCCAAAATGGATGTTAAGAAAATTTCCTCGTCAATTTAGGGAGGCCTAGAAAGTGGCCGATTTTAATTGAATCTTAGCATGTGACAATTCGTTGGATAGGTAAACAACATAGCTACGACTTCCATGGTTTATTTTTACATTCTCTAAAAATTCGGCCAAAATGGATGTTAAGAAAAATTCCTCGTCAATTTAGGGAGGCCCAGAAAGTGGCCGATTTTAATTGAATCTTAGAATGTGACAATTCGTTGGATAGGTAAACAACATATCTACGACTTCCATGGTTTATTTTTACATTCTCTAAAAATTCGGCCAAAATGGATGTTAAGAAAAATTCCTCGTCAATTTAGGGAGGCCCAGAAAGTGGCCGATTTTAATTGAATCTTAGAATGTGACAATTCGTTGGATAGGTAAACAACATATCTACGACTTCCATGGTTTATTTTTACATTCTCTAAAAATTCCTTAGAATGTGACAATTCGTTGGATAGGTAAACAACATATCTACGACTTCCATGGTTTATTTTTACATTCTCTAAAAATTCGGCCAAAATGGATGTTAAAAAAATTTCCTCGTCAATTTAGGGAGGCCCAGAAAGTGGCCGATTTTAATTGAATCTTAGCATGTGACAATTCGTTGGATAGGAAAACAACATAGCTACGACTTCCATGGTTTATTTTTACATTCTCTAAAAATTCGGCCAAAATGGATGTTAAGAAAATTTCCTCGTCATTTTAGGGAGGCCCAGAAAGTGGCCGATTTTAATTGAATCTTAGCATGTGACAATTCGTTGGATAGGTAAACAACTTAGCTACGACTTCCGTGGTTTATTTTTACATTCTCTAAAAATTCGGCCAAAATGGATGTTAAGAAAATTTCCTCGTCAATTTAGGGAGGCTCAGAAAGTGGCCGATTTTAATTGAATCTTAGCATGTGACAATTCGTTGGATAGGTAAACAACATAGCTACGACTACCATGGTTTATTTTTACATTCTCTAAAAATTCGGCCAAAATGGATGTTAAGAAAATTTCCTCGTCATTTTAGGGAGGCCCAGAAAGTGGCCGATTTTAATTGAATCTTAGAATGTGACAATTCGTTGGATAGGTAAACAACATATCTACGACTTCCATGGTTTATTTTTACATTCTCTAAAAATTCGGCCAAAATGGATGTTAAGAAAATTTCCTCGTCATTTTAGGGAGGCCCAGAAAGTGGCCGATTTTAATTGAATCTTAGCATGTGACAATTCGTTGGATAGGAAAACAACATAGCTACGACTTCCATGGTTTATTTTTACATTCTCTAAAAATTCGGCCAAAATGGATGTTAAGAAAATTTCCTCGTCAATTTAGGGAGGCCCAGAAAGTGGCCGATTTTAATTGAATCTTAGCATGTGACAATTCGTTGGATAGGTAAACAACTTAGCTACGACTTCCATGGTTTATTTTTACATTCTCTAAAAATTCGGCCAAAATAGATGTTAAGAAAATTTCCTCGTCATTTTAGGCAGGCCCAGAAAGTGGCCGATTTTAATTGAATCTTAGAATGTGACAATTCGTTGGATAGGTAAACAACATATCTACGACTTCCATGGTTTATTTTTACATTCTCTAACAATTCGGCCAAAATGGATGTTAAGAAAATTTCCTCGTCATTTTAGGGAGGCCCAGAAAGTGGCCGATTTTAATTGAATCTTAGAATGTGACAATTCGTTGGATAGGTAAACAACATATCTATGACTTCCATGGTTTATTTTTACATTCTCTAACAATTCGGCCAAAATGGATGTTAAGAAAATTTCCTCGTCAATTTAGGGAGGCTCAGAAAGTGGCCGATTTTAATTGAATCTTAGCATGTGACTATTCGTTGGATAGGTAAACAACATAGCTACGACTTCCATGGTTTATTTTTACATTCTCTAAAAATTCGGCCAAAATGGATGTTAAGAAAATTTCATCGTCAATTTAGGGAGGCTCAGAAAGTGGCCGATTTTAATTGAATCTTAGCATGTGACTATTCGTTGGATAGGTAAACAACATAGCTACGACTTCCATGGTTTATTTTTACATTCTCTAAAAATTCGGCCAAAATGGATGTTAAAAAAATTTCCTCGTCAATTTAGGGAGGCCCAGAAAGTGGCCGATTTTAATTGAATCTTAGCATGTGACAATTCGTTGGATAGGAAAACAACATAGCTACGACTTCCATGGTTTATTTTTACATTCTCTAAAAATTCGGCCAAAATGGATGTTAAGAAAATTTCCTCGTCATTTTAGGGAGGCCCAGAAAGTGGCCGATTTTAATTGAATCTTAGCATGTGACAATTCGTTGGATAGGTAAACAACTTAGCTACGACTTCCGTGGTTTATTTTTACATTCTCTAAAAATTCGGCCAAAATGGATGTTAAGAAAATTTCCTCGTCAATTTAGGGAGGCTCAGAAAGTGGCCGATTTTAATTGAATCTTAGCATGTGACAATTCGTTGGATAGGTAAACAACATAGCTACGACTACCATGGTTTATTTTTACATTCTCTAAAAATTCGGCCAAAATGGATGTTAAGAAAATTTCCTCGTCATTTTAGGGAGGCCCAGAAAGTGGCCGATTTTAATTGAATCTTAGAATGTGACAATTCGTTGGATAGGTAAACAACATATCTACGACTTCCATGGTTTATTTTTACATTCTCTAAAAATTCGGCCAAAATGGATGTTAAGAAAATTTCCTCGTCATTTTAGGGAGGCCCAGAAAGTGGCCGATTTTAATTGAATCTTAGCATGTGACAATTCGTTGGATAGGAAAACAACATAGCTACGACTTCCATGGTTTATTTTTACATTCTCTAAAAATTCGGCCAAAATGGATGTTAAGAAAATTTCCTCGTCATTTTAGGGAGGCCCAGAAAGTGGCCGATTTTAATTGAATCTTAGCATGTGACAATTCGTTGGATAGGTAAACAACTTAGCTACGACTTCCATGGTTTATTTTTACATTCTCTAAAAATTCGGCCAAAATAGATGTTAAGAAAATTTCCTCGTCATTTTAGGCAGGCCCAGAAAGTGGCCGATTTTAATTGAATCTTAGAATGTGACAATTCGTTGGATAGGTAAACAACATATCTACGACTTCCATGGTTTATTTTTACATTCTCTAACAATTCGGCCAAAATGGATGTTAAGAAAATTTCCTCGTCATTTTAGGGAGGCCCAGAAAGTGGCCGATTTTAATTGAATCTTAGAATGTGACAATTCGTTGGATAGGTAAACAACATATCTATGACTTCCATGGTTTATTTTTACATTCTCTAACAATTCGGCCAAAATGGATGTTAAGAAAATTTCCTCGTCAATTTAGGGAGGCTCAGAAAGTGGCCGATTTTAATTGAATCTTAGCATGTGACTATTCGTTGGATAGGTAAACAACATAGCTACGACTTCCATGGTTTATTTTTACATTCTCTAAAAATTCGGCCAAAATGGATGTTAAGAAAATTTCATCGTCAATTTAGGGAGGCTCAGAAAGTGGCCGATTTTAATTGAATCTTAGCATGTGACTATTCGTTGGATAGGTAAACAACATAGCTACGACTTCCATGGTTTATTTTTACATTCTCTAAAAATTCGGCCAAAATGGATGTTAAGAAAATTTCCTCGTCAATTTAGGGAGGCCCAGAAAGTGGCCGATTTTAATTGAATCTTAGCATGTGACAATTCGTTGGATAGGTAAACAACATAGCTACGACTTCCATGGTTTATTTTTACATTCTCTAAAAATTCGGCCAAAATGGATGTTAAGAAAATTTCCTCGTCATTTTAGGGAGGCCCAGAAAGTGGCCGATTTTAATTGAATCTTAGCATGTGACAATTCGTTGGATAGGTAAACAACTTAGCTACGACTTCCGTGGTTTATTTTTACATTCTCTAAAAATTCGGCCAAAATGGATGTTAAGAAAATTTCCTCGTCAATTTAGGGAGGCTCAGAAAGTGGCCGATTTTAATTGAATCTTAGAATGTGACAATTCGTTGGATAGGTAAACAACATATCTACGACTTCCATGGTTTATTTTTACATTCTCTAAAAATTCGGCCAAAATGGATGTTAAGAAAATTTCCTCGTCAATTTAGGGAGGCTCAGAAAGTGGCCGATTTTAATTGAATCTTAGCATGTGACAATTCGTTGGATAGGTAAACAACATATCTACGACTTCCATGGTTTATTTTTACATTCTCTAAAAATTCGGCCAAAATGGATGTTAAGAAAATTTCCACGTCATTTTAGGCAGGCCCAGAAAGTGGCCGATTTTAATTGAATCTTAGAATGTGACAATTCGTTGGATAGGTAAACAACATATCTACGACTTCCATGGTTTATTTTTACATTCTCTAACAATTCGGCCAAAATGGATGTTAAGAAAATTTCCTCGTCAATTTAGGGAGGCTCAGAAAGTTGCCGATTTTAATTGAATCTTAGCATGTGACTATTTGTTGGATAGGTAAACAACATAGCTACGACTTCCATGGTTTATTTTTACATTCTCTAAAAATTCGGCCAAAATGGATGTTAAGAAAATTTCCTCGTCAATTTAGGGAGGCCCAGAAAGTGGCCGATTTTAATTGAATCTTAGCATGTGACAATTCGTTGGATAGGTAAACAACATAGCTACGACTTCCATGGTTTATTTTTACATTCTCTAAAAATTCGGCCAAAATGGATGTTAAGAAAAATTCCTCGTCAATTTAGGGAGGCCCAGAAAGTGGCCGATTTTAATTGAATCTTAGAATGTGACAATTCGTTGGATAGGTAAACAACATATCTACGACTTCCATGGTTTATTTTTACATTCTCTAAAAATTCGGCCAAAATGGATGTTAAAAAAATTTCCTCGTGAATTTAGGGAGGCCCAGAAAGTGGCCGATTTTAATTGAATCTTAGCATGTGACAATTCGTTGGATAGGAAAACAACATAGCTACGACTTCCATGGTTTATTTTTACATTCTCTAAAAATTCGGCCAAAATGGATGTTAAGAAAATTTCCTCGTCATTTTAGGGAGGCCCAGAAAGTGGCCGATTTTAATTGAATCTTAGCATGTGACAATTCGTTGGATAGGTAAACAACTTAGCTACGACTTCCGTGGTTTATTTTTACATTCTCTAAAAATTCGGCCAAAATGGATGTTAAGAAAATTTCCTCGTCAATTTAGGGAGGCTCAGAAAGTGGCCGATTTTAATTGAATCTTAGCATGTGACAATTCGTTGGATAGGTAAACAACATAGCTACGACTTCCATGGTTTATTTTTACATTCTCTAAAAATTCGGCCAAAATGGATGTTAAGAAAATTTCCTCGTCAATTTAGGGAGGCCCAGAAAGTGGCCGATTTGAATTGAATCTTAGCATGTGACAATTCGTTGGATAGGTAAACAACATAGCTACGACTTCCATGGTTTATTTTTACATTCTCTAAAAATTCGGCCAAAATGGATGTTAAGAAAATTTCCTCGTCAATTTAGGGAGGCCCAGAAAGTGGCCGATTTTAATTGAATCTAAGATTGTGATAATTCGTTGGATAGGTAAACAACATAGCTACGACTTCCATGGTTTATTTTTACATTCTCTAAAAATTCGGCCAAAATGGATGTTAAGAAAATTTCCTCGTCAATTTAGGGAGGCCCAGAAAGTGGCCGATTTTAATTGAATCTTAGCATGTGACAATTCGTTGGATAGGTAAACAACATAGCTACGACTTCCATGGTTTATTTTTACATTCTCTAAAAATTCGGCCAAAATGGATGTTAAGAAAATTTCCTCGTCATTTTAGGCAGGCCCAGAAAGTGGCCGATTTTAATTGAATCTTAGAATGTGACAATTCGTTGGATAGGTAAACAACATATCTATGACTTCCATGGTTTATTTTTACATTCTCTAACAATTCGGCCAAAATGGATGTTAAGAAAATTTCCTCGTCAATTTAGGGAGGCTCAGAAAGTGGCCGATTTTAATTGAATCTTAGCATGTGACTATTCGTTGGATAGGTAAACAACATAGCTACGACTTCCACGGTTTATTTTTACATTCTCTAAAAATTCGGCCAAAATGGATGTTAAGAAAATTTCCTCGTCAATTTAGGGAGGCCCAGAAAGTGGCCGATTTTAATTGAATCTTAGCATGTGACAATTCGTTGGATAGGTAAACAACTTAGCTACGACTTCCATGGTTTATTTTTACATTCTCTAAAAATTCGGCCAAAATGGATGTTAAGAAAATTTCCTCGTCAATTTAGGCAGGCTCAGAAAGTGGCCGATTTTAATTGAATCTTAGAATGTGACAATTCGTTGGATAGGTAAACAACATATCTACGACTTCCATGGTTTATTTTTACATTCTCTAACAATTCGGCCAAAATGGATGTTAAGAAAATTTCCTCGTCATTTTAGGGAGGCTCAGAAAGTGGCCGATTTTAATTGAATCTTAGAATGTGACAATTCGTTGGATAGGTAAACAACATAGCTACGACTTCCATGGTTTATTTTTACATTCTCTAAAAATTCGGCCGAAATGGATGTTAAGAAAATTTCCTCGTCAATTTAGGGAGGCCCAGAAAGTGGTCGATTTGAATTGAATCTTAGCATGTGACAATTCGTTGGATAGGTAAACAACATAGCTACGACTTCCATGGTTTATTTTTACATTCTCTAACAATTCGGCCAAAATGGATGTTAAGAAAATTTCCTCGTCAATTTAGGGAGGCCCAGAAAGTGGCCGATTTGAATTGAATCTTAGCATGTGACAATTCGTTGGATAGGTAAACAACATAGCTACGACTTCCATGGTTTATTTTTACATTCTCTTACAATTCGGCCAAAATGGATGTTAAGAAAATTTCCTCGTCATTTTAGGGAGGCCCAGAAAGTGGCCGATTTTGATTGAATCTTAGAATGTGACAATTCGTTGGATAGGTAAACAACATATCTACGACTTCCATGGTTTATTTTTACATTCTCTAACAATTCGGCCAAAATGGATGTTAAGAAAATTTCCTCGTCAATTTAGGGAGGCCCAGAAAGTGGCCGATTTGAATTGAATCTTAGAATGTGACAATTCGTTGGATAGGTAACCAACATATCTACGCCTTCCATGGTTTATTTTTACATTCTCTAAAAATTCGGCCAAAATAGATGTTAAGAAAATTTGACCGTCAATTTAGGGAGGCCCAGAAAGTGGCCGATTTTAATTGAATCTTAGCATGTGACAATTCGTTGGATAGGAAAATAACATAGCTACGACTTCCATGGTTTATTTTTACATTCTCTAAAAATTCGGCCAAAATGGATGTTAAGAAAATTTCCTCGTCATTTTAGGGAGGCCCAGAAAGTGGCCGATTTTAATTGAATCTTAGCATGTGACAATTCGTTGGATAGGAAAAGAACATAGCCACGACTTCCATGGTTTATTTTTACATTCTTTAAAAATTCGGCCAAAATGGATGTTAAGAAAATTTCCTCGTCATTTTAGGGAGGCCCAGAAAGTGGCCGATTTTAATTGAATCTTAGAATGTGACAATTCGTTGGATAGGTAAACAACATATCTACGACTTCCATGGTTTATTTTTACATTCTCTAAAAATTCGGCCAAAATGGATGTTAAGAAAATTTCCTCGTCATTTTAGGGAGGCCCAGAAAGTGGCCGATTTTAATTGAATCTTAGAATGTGACAATTCGTTGGATAGGTAAACAACATAGCTACGACTTCAATGGTTTATTTTTACATTCTCTAAAAATTCGGCCAAAATGGATGTTAAGAAAATTTCCTCGTCAATTTAGGGAGGCCCAGAAAGTGGCCGATTTGAATTGAATCTTAGCATGTGACAATTCGTTGGATAGGTAAACAACATAGCTACGACTTCAATGGTTTATTTTTACATTCTCTAACAATTCGGCCAAAATGGATGTTAAGAAAATTTCCTCGTCATTTTAGGGAGGCCTAGAAAGTGGTCGATTTTGATTGAATCTTAGCATGTGACAATTCGTTGGATAGGTAAACAACATAGCTACGACTTCCATGGTTTATTTTTAGATTCTCTAAAAATTCGGCCAAAATGGATGCTAAGAAAATTTCCTCGTCAATTTAGGGAGGCCCAGAAAGTGGCCGATTTGAATTGAATCTTAGAATGTGACAATTCGTTGGATAGGTAACCAACATATCTACGACTTCCATGGTTTATTTTTACATTCTCTAAAAATTCGGCCAAAATGGATGTTAAGAAAATTTGACCGTCAATTTAGGGAGGCCCAGAAAGTGGCCGATTTTAATTGAATCTTAGCATGTGACAATTCGTTGGATAGGAAAATAACATAGCTACGACTTCCATGGTTTATTTTTACATTCTCTAAAAATTCGGCCAAAATGGATGTTAAGAAAATTTCCTCGTCATTTTAGGGAGGCCCAGAAAGTGGCCGATTTTAATTGACTCTTAGCATGTGACAATTCGTTGGATAGGAAAAGAACATAGCCACGACTTCCATGGTTTATTTTTACATTCTTTAAAAATTCGGCCAAAATGGATGTTAAGAAGATTCCCTCGTCATTTTAGGGAGGCCCAGAAAGTGGCCGATTTTAATTGAATCTTAGAATGTGACAATTCGTTGGATAGGTAAACAACATAGCTACGACTTCCATGGTTTATTTTTACATTCTCTAAAAATTCGGCCAAAATGGATGTTAAGAAAATTTCCTCGTCAATTTAGGGAGGCCCAGAAAGTGGCCGATTTGAATTGAATCTTAGCATGTGACAATTCGTTGGATAGGTAAACAAGATAGCTACGACTTCTATGGTTTATTTTTACATTCTCTAAAAATTCGGCCAAAATGGATGTTAAGAAAATTTCCTCGTCAATTTAGGGAGGCCTAGAAAGTGGTCGATTTTGATTGAATCTTAGCATGTGACAATTCGTTGGATAGGTAAACAACATAGATACGACTTCCATGGTTTATTTTTAGATTCTCTAAAAATTCGGCCAAAATGGATGTTAAGAAAATTTCCTCGTCAATTTAGGGAGGCCCAGAAAGTGGCCGATTTCAATTGAATCTTAGAATGTGACAATTCGTTGGATAGGTAACCAACATATCTACGACTTCCATGGTTTATTTTTACATTCTCTAAAAATTCGGCCAAAATGGATGTTAAGAAAATTTGACCGTCAATTTAGGGAGGCCCAGAAAGTGGCCGATTTTAATTGAATCTTAGCATGTGACAATTCGTTGGATAGGTAAACAACATAGCTACGACTTCCATGGTTTATTTTTACATTCTCTAAAAATTCGGCCAAAATGGATGTTAAGAAAATTTCCTCGTCAATTTAGGGAGGCCCAGAAAGGGGCCGATTTTAATTGAATCTTAGCATGTGACAATTCGTTGGATAGGTAAACAACATAGCTACGACTTCCGTGGTTTATTTTTACATTATCTAAAAATTCGGCCAAAATGGATGATAAGAAAATTTCCTCGTCAATTTAGGGAGGCCCAGAAAGTGGCCGATTTTAATTGAATCTTAGCATGTGACAATTCGTTGGATAGGAAAACCGACTTCCATTGTTTATTTTTACATTCTTTAAAAATCCGGCCAAAATGGATGTTAAGAAAATTTCCTCGTCATTTTAGGGAGGCCCAGAAAGTGGCCGGTTTTAATTGAATCTTAGAATGTGACAATTCGCTGGATAGGTAAACAACATATCTACGACTTCCATGGTTTATTTTTACATTCTCTAAAAATTCGGCCAAAATGGATGTTAAGAAAATTTGACCGTCAATTTAGGGAGGCCCAGAAAGTGGCCGATTTTAATTGAATCTTAGCATGTGACAATTCGTTGGATAGGAAAATAACATAGCTACGACTTCCATGGTTTATTTTTACATTCTCTAAAAATTCGGCCAAAATGGATGTTAAGAAAATTTCCTCGTCATTTTAGGGAGGCCCAGAAAGTGGCCGATTTTAATTGAATCTTAGCATGTGACAATTCGTTGGATAGGAAAAGAACATAGCCACGACTTCCATGGTTTATTTTTACATTCTTTAAAAATTCGGCCAAAATGGATGTTAAGAAGATTCCCTCGTCATTTTAGGGAGGCCCAGAAAGTGGCCGATTTTAATTGAATCTTAGAATGTGACAATTCGTTGGATAGGTAAACAACATAGCTACGACTTCCATGGTTTATTTTTACATTCTCTAAAAATTCGGCCAAAATGGATGTTAAGCAAAATTTCCTCGTCAATTTAGGGAGGCCCAGAAAGTGGCCGATTTGAATTGAATCTTAGCATGTGACAATTCGTTGGATAGGTAAACAACATAGCTACGACTTCCATGGTTTATTTTTACATTCTCTAAAAATTCGGCCAAAATGGATGTTAAGAAAATTTCCTCGTCAATTTAGGGAGGCCTAGAAAGTGGTCGATTTTGATTGAATCTTAGCATGTGACAATTCGTTGGATAGGTAAACAACATAGATACGACTTCCATGGTTTATTTTTAGATTCTCTAAAAATTCGGCCAAAATGGATGTTAAGAAAATTTCCTCGTCAATTTAGGGAGGCCCAGAAAGTGGCCGATTTGAATTGAATCTTAGCATGTGACAATTCGTTGGATAGGTAAACAACATAGCTACGACTTCCATGGTTTATTTTTACATTCTCTAAAAATTCGGCCAAAATGGATGTTAAGAAAATTTCCTCGTCAATTTAGGGAGGCCCAGAAAGGGGCCGATTTTAATTGAATCTTAGCATGTGACAATTCGTTGGATAGGTAAACAACATAGCTACGACTTCCGTGGTTTATTTTTACATTATCTAAAAATTCGGCCAAAATGGATGATAAGAAAATTTGCTCGTCAATTTAGGGAGGCCCAGAAAGTGGCCGATTTTAATTGAATCTTAGCATGTGACAATTCGTTGGATAGGAAAACCGACTTCCATTGTTTATTTTTACATTCTTTAAAAATCCGGCCAAAATGGATGTTAAGAAAATTTCCTCGTCATTTTAGGGAGGCCCAGAAAGTGGCCGGTTTTAATTGAATCTTAGAATGTGACAATTCGCTGGATAGGTAAACAACATATCTACGACTTCCATGGTTTATTTTTACATTCTCTAAAAATTCGGCCAAAATGGATGTTAAGAAAATTTGACCGTCAATTTAGGGAGGCCCAGAAAGTGGCCGATTTTAATTGAATCTTAGCATGTGACAATTCGTTGGATAGGAAAATAACATAGCTACGACTTCCATGGTTTATTTTTACATTCTCTAAAAATTCGGCCAAAATGGATGTTAAGAAAATTTCCTCGTCAGTTTAGGGAGGCCCAGAAAGTGGCCGATTTTAATTGAATCTTAGCATGTGACAATTCGTTGGATAGGAAAAGAACATAGCCACGACTTCCATGGTTTATTTTTACATTCTTTCAAAATTCGGCCAAAATGGATGTTAAGAAGATTCCCTCGTCATTTTAGGGAGGCCCAGAAAGTGGCCGATTTTAATTGAATCTTAGAATGTGACAATTCGTTGGATAGGTAAACAACATAGCTACGACTTCCATGGTTTATTTTTACATTCTCTAAAAATTCGGCCAAAATGGATGTTAAGCAAAATTTCCTCGTCAATTTAGGGAGGCCCAGAAAGTGGCCGATTTGAATTGAATCTTAGCATGTGACAATTCGTTGGATAGGTAAACAACATAGCTACGACTTCCATGGTTTATTTTTACATTCTCTAAAAATTCGGCCAAAATGGATGTTAAGAAAATTTCCTCGTCAATTTAGGGAGGCCTAGAAAGTGGTCGATTTTGATTGAATCTTAGCATGTGACAATTCGTTGGATAGGTAAACAACATAGATACGACTTCCATGGTTTATTTTTAGATTCTCTAAAAATTCGGCCAAAATGGATGTTAAGAAAATTTCCTCGTCAATTTAGGGAGGCCCAGAAAGTGGCCGATTTGAATTGAATCTTAGAATGTGACAATTCGTTGGATAGGTAACCAACATATCTACGACTTCCATGGTTTATTTTTACATTCTCTAAAAATTCGGCCAAAATGGATGTTAAGAAAATTTGACCGTCAATTTAGGGAGGCCCAGAAAGTGGCCGATTTTAATTGAATCTTAGCATGTGACAATTCGTTGGATAGGAAAATAACATAGCTACGACTTCCATGGTTTATTTTTACATTCTCTAAAAATTCGGCCAAAATGGATGTTAAGAAAATTTCCTCGTCATTTTAGGGAGGCCCAGAAAGTGGCCGATATTAATTGAATCTTAGAATGTGACAATTCGTTGGATAGGTAAACAACATAGCTACGACTTCCATGGTTTATTTTTACATTCTCTAAAAATTCGGCCAAAATGGATGTTAAGAAAATTTCCTCGTCAATTTAGGGAGGCCCAGAAAGTGGCCGATTTGAATTGAATCTTAGCATGTGACAATTCGTTGGATAGGTAAACAACATAGCTACGACTTCCATGGTT
Organism: Medicago sativa; assembly: GCF_051527215.1. NCBI lineage: Eukaryota > Viridiplantae > Streptophyta > Magnoliopsida > Fabales > Fabaceae > Medicago > Medicago sativa. The sequence goes on along the minus strand of NC_140751.1, from coordinate 2,230,048 downwards.
TATTTTTACATTCTCTAAAAATTCGACCAAAATGGATGTTAAGAAAATTTCCTCGTCAATTTAGGGAGGCCCAGAAAGGGGCCGATTTTAATTGAATCTTAGCATGTGACAATTCGTTGGATAGGTAAACAACATAGCTACGACTTCCGTGGTTTATTTTTACATTATCTAAAAATTCGGCCAAAATGGATGTTAAGAAAATTTCCTCGTCAATTTAGGGAGGCCCAGAAAGTGGCCGGTTTTAATTGAATCTTAGAATGTGACAATTCGCTGGATAGGTAAACAACATATCTACGACTTCCATGGTTTATTTTTACATTCTCTAAAAATTCGGCCAAAATGGATGTTAAGAAAATTTGACCGTCAATTTAGGGAGGCCCAGAAAGTGGCCGATTTTAATTGAATCTTAGCATGTGACAATTCGTTGGATAGGAAAATAACATAGCTACGACTTCCATGGTTTATTTTTACATTCTCTAAAAATTCGGCCAAAATGGATGTTAAGAAAATTTCCTCGTCATTTTAGGGAGGCCCAGAAAGTGGCCGATTTTAATTGAATCTTAGCATGTGACAATTCGTTGGATAGGAAAAGAACATAGCCACGACTTCCATGGTTTATTTTTACATTCTTTAAAAATTCGGCCAAAATGGATGTTAAGAAGATTCCCTCGTCATTTTAGGGAGGCCCAGAAAGTGGCCGATTTTAATTGAATCTTAGAATGTGACAATTCGTTGGATAGGTAAACAACATAGCTACGACTTCCATGGTTTATTTTTACATTCTCTAAAAATTCGGCCAAAATGGATGTTAAGCAAAATTTCCTCGTCAATTTAGGGAGGCCCAGAAAGTGGCCGATTTGAATTGAATCTTAGCATGTGACAATTCGTTGGATAGGTAAACAACATAGCTACGACTTCCATGGTTTATTTTTACATTCTCTAAAAATTCGGCCAAAATGGATGTTAAGAAAATTTCCTCGTCAATTTAGGGAGGCCTAGAAAGTGGTCGATTTTGATTGAATCTTAGCATGTGACAATTCGTTGGATAGGTAAACAACATAGATACGACTTCCATGGTTTATTTTTAGATTCTCTAAAAATTCGGCCAAAATGGATGTTAAGAAAATTTCCTCGTCAATTTAGGGAGGCCCAGAAAGTGGCCGATTTGAATTGAATCTTAGCATGTGACAATTCGTTGGATAGGTAAACAACATAGCTACGACTTCCATGGTTTATTTTTACATTCTCTAAAAATTCGGCCAAAATGGATGTTAAGAAAATTTCCTCGTCAATTTAGGGAGGCCCAGAAAGGGGCCGATTTTAATTGAATCTTAGCATGTGACAATTCGTTGGATAGGTAAACAACATAGCTACGACTTCCGTGGTTTATTTTTACATTATCTAAAAATTCGGCCAAAATGGATGATAAGAAAATTTGCTCGTCAATTTAGGGAGGCCCAGAAAGTGGCCGATTTTAATTGAATCTTAGCATGTGACAATTCGTTGGATAGGAAAACCGACTTCCATTGTTTATTTTTACATTCTTTAAAAATCCGGCCAAAATGGATGTTAAGAAAATTTCCTCGTCATTTTAGGGAGGCCCAGAAAGTGGCCGGTTTTAATTGAATCTTAGAATGTGACAATTCGCTGGATAGGTAAACAACATATCTACGACTTCCATGGTTTATTTTTACATTCTCTAAAAATTCGGCCAAAATGGATGTTAAGAAAATTTGACCGTCAATTTAGGGAGGCCCAGAAAGTGGCCGATTTTAATTGAATCTTAGCATGTGACAATTCGTTGGATAGGAAAATAACATAGCTACGACTTCCATGGTTTATTTTTACATTCTCTAAAAATTCGGCCAAAATGGATGTTAAGAAAATTTCCTCGTCAGTTTAGGGAGGCCCAGAAAGTGGCCGATTTTAATTGAATCTTAGCATGTGACAATTCGTTGGATAGGAAAAGAACATAGCCACGACTTCCATGGTTTATTTTTACATTCTTTCAAAATTCGGCCAAAATGGATGTTAAGAAGATTCCCTCGTCATTTTAGGGAGGCCCAGAAAGTGGCCGATTTTAATTGAATCTTAGAATGTGACAATTCGTTGGATAGGTAAACAACATAGCTACGACTTCCATGGTTTATTTTTACATTCTCTAAAAATTCGGCCAAAATGGATGTTAAGCAAAATTTCCTCGTCAATTTAGGGAGGCCCAGAAAGTGGCCGATTTGAATTGAATCTTAGCATGTGACAATTCGTTGGATAGGTAAACAACATAGCTACGACTTCCATGGTTTATTTTTACATTCTCTAAAAATTCGGCCAAAATGGATGTTAAGAAAATTTCCTCGTCAATTTAGGGAGGCCTAGAAAGTGGTCGATTTTGATTGAATCTTAGCATGTGACAATTCGTTGGATAGGTAAACAACATAGATACGACTTCCATGGTTTATTTTTAGATTCTCTAAAAATTCGGCCAAAATGGATGTTAAGAAAATTTCCTCGTCAATTTAGGGAGGCCCAGAAAGTGGCCGATTTGAATTGAATCTTAGAATGTGACAATTCGTTGGATAGGTAACCAACATATCTACGACTTCCATGGTTTATTTTTACATTCTCTAAAAATTCGGCCAAAATGGATGTTAAGAAAATTTGACCGTCAATTTAGGGAGGCCCAGAAAGTGGCCGATTTTAATTGAATCTTAGCATGTGACAATTCGTTGGATAGGAAAATAACATAGCTACGACTTCCATGGTTTATTTTTACATTCTCTAAAAATTCGGCCAAAATGGATGTTAAGAAAATTTCCTCGTCATTTTAGGGAGGCCCAGAAAGTGGCCGATATTAATTGAATCTTAGAATGTGACAATTCGTTGGATAGGTAAACAACATAGCTACGACTTCCATGGTTTATTTTTACATTCTCTAAAAATTCGGCCAAAATGGATGTTAAGAAAATTTCCTCGTCAATTTAGGGAGGCCCAGAAAGTGGCCGATTTGAATTGAATCTTAGCATGTGACAATTCGTTGGATAGGTAAACAACATAGCTACGACTTCCATGGTTTATTTTTACATTCTCTAAAAATTCGACCAAAATGGATGTTAAGAAAATTTCCTCGTCAATTTAGGGAGGCCCAGAAAGGGGCCGATTTTAATTGAATCTTAGCATGTGACAATTCGTTGGATAGGTAAACAACATAGCTACGACTTCCGTGGTTTATTTTTACATTATCTAAAAATTCGGCCAAAATGGATGTTAAGAAAATTTCCTCGTCAATTTAGGGAGGCCCAGAAAGTGGCCGATTTTAATTGAATCTTAGCATGTGACAATTCGTTGGATAGGAAAACCGACTTCCATTGTTTATTTTTACATTCTTTAAAAATCCGGCCAAAATGGATGTTAAGAAAATTTCCTCGTCATTTTAGGGAGGCCCAGAAAGTGGCCGGTTTTAATTGAATCTTAGAATGTGACAATTCGCTGGATAGGTAAACAACATATCTACGACTTCCATGGTTTATTTTTACATTCTCTAAAAATTCGGCCAAAATGGATGTTAAGAAAATTTCCTCGTCAATTTAGGGAGGCCCAGAAAGTGGCCGATTTGAATTGAATCTTAGCATGTGACAATTCGTTGGATAGGTAAACAACATAGCTACGACTTCCGTGGTTTATTTTTACATTCTCTAAAAATTCGACCAAAATGGATGTTAAGAAAATTTCCTCGTCAATTTAGGGAGGCCCAGAAAGTGGCCGATTTGAATTGAATCTTAGCATGTGACAATTCGTTGGATAGGTAAACAACATAGCTACGACTTCCATGGTTTATTTTTACATTCTCTAAAAATTCGACCAAAATGGATGTTAAGAAAATTTCCTCGTCAATTTAGGGAGGCCCAGAAAGGGGCCGATTTTAATTGAATCTTAGCATGTGACAATTCGTTGGATAGGTAAACAACATAGCTACGACTTCCGTGGTTTATTTTTACATTATCTAAAAATTCGGCCAAAATGGATGTTAAGAAAATTTCCTCGTCAATTTAGGGAGGCCCAGAAAGTGGCCGATTTTAATTGAATCTTAGCATGTGACAATTCGTTGGATAGGAAAACCGACTTCCATTGTTTATTTTTACATTCTTTAAAAATCCGGCCAAAATGGATGTTAAGAAAATTTCCTCGTCATTTTAGGGAGGCCCAGAAAGTGGCCGGTTTTAATTGAATCTTAGAATGTGACAATTCGCTGGATAGGTAAACAACATATCTACGACTTCCATGGTTTATTTTTACATTCTCTAAAAATTCGGCCAAAATGGATGTTAAGAAAATTTCCTCGTCAATTTAGGGAGGCCCAGAAAGTGGTCGATTTGAATTGAATCTTAGCATGTGACAATTCGTTGGATAGGTAAACAACATAGCTACGACTTCCATGGTTTATTTTTACATTCTCTAAAAATTCGGCCAAAATGGATGTTAAGAAAATTTCCTCGTCGATTTAGGGAGGCCCACAAAGTGGCCGATTTTAATTGAATCTTAGCATGTGACAATTCGTTGGATAGGTAAACAACATAGCTACGACTTCCGTGGTTTATTTTTACATTATCTAAAAATTCGGCCAAAATGGATGTTAAGAAAATTTCCTCGACAATTTAGGGAGGCCCAGAAAGTGGCCGATTTTAATTGAATCTTAGCATGTGACAATTCGTTGGATAGGAAAACAACATTGCTACGACTTCCATGGTTTATTTTTACATTCTTTAAAAATTCGGCCAAAATGGTTGTTAAGAAAATTTCCTCGTCATTTTAGGGAGGCCCAGAAAGTGGCCGGTTTTAATTGAATCTTAGAATGTGACAATTCGTTGGATAGGTAAACAACATATCTACGACTTCCATGGTTTATTTTTACATTCTCTAAAAATTCGGCCAAAATGGATGTTAAGAAAATTTCCTCATCATTTTAGGGAGGCCCAGAAAGTGGCCGATTTTAATTGAATCTTAGAATGTGACAATTCGTTGGATAGGTAAACAACATAGCTACGACTTCCATGGGTTATTTTTACATTCTCTAAAAATTCGGCCAAAATGGATGTTAAGAAAATTTCCTCGTCAATTTAGGGAGGCCCAGAAAGTGGCCGATTTGAATTGAATCTTAGCATGTGACAATTCGTTGGATAGGTAAACAACATAGCTACGACTTCCGTGGTTTATTTTTACATTATCTAAAAATTCGGCCAAAATGGATGTTAAGAAAATTTCCTCGTCAATTTAGGGAGGCCCAGAAAGTGGCCGATTTTAATTGAATCTTAGCATGTGACAATTCGTTGGATAGGAAAACCGACTTCCATTGTTTATTTTTACATTCTTTAAAAATTCGGCCAAAATGGATGTTAAGAAAATTTCCTCGTCATTTTAGGGAGGCCCAGAAAGTGGCCGGTTTTAATTGAATCTTAGAATGTGACAATTCGTTGGATAGGTAAACAACATATCTACGACTTCCATGGTTTATTTTTACATTCTCTAAAAATTCGGCCAAAATGGATGTTAAGAAAATTTCCTCGTCAATTTAGGGAGGCCCAGAAAGTGGTCGATTTGAATTGAATCTTAGCATGTGACAATTCGTTGGATAGGTAAACAACATAGCTACGACTTCCATGGTTTATTTTTACATTCTCTAAAAATTCGGCCAAAATGGATGTTAAGGAAATTTCCTCGTCAATTTAGGGAGGCCCAGAAAGGGGCCGATTTTAATTGAATCTTAGCATGTGACAATTCGTTGGATAGGTAAACAACATAGTTACGACTTCCGTGGTTTATTTTTACATTATCTAAAAATTCGGCCAAAATGGATGTTAAGAAAATTTCCTCGTCAATTTAGGGAGGCCCAGAAAGTGGCCGATTTTAATTGAATCTTAGCATGTGACAATTCGTTGGATAGGAAAATCGACTTCCATTGTTTATTTTTACATTCTTTAAAAATCCGGCCAAAATGGATGTTAAGAAAATTTCCTCGTCATTTTAGGGAGGCCCAGAAAGTGGCCGGTTTTAATTGAATCTTAGAATGTGACAATTCGTTGGATAGGTAAACAATATATCTACGACTTCCATGGTTTATTTTTACATTCTCTAAAAATTCGGCCAAAATGGATGTTAAGAAAATTTCCTCGTCAATTTAGGGAGGCCCAGAAAGTGGTCGATTTGAATTGAATCTTAGCATGTGACAATTCGTTGGATAGGTAAACAACATAGCTACGACTTCCATGGTTTATTTTTACATTCTCTAAAAATTCGGCCAAAATGGATGTTAAGAAAATTTCCTCGTCAATTTAGGGAGGCCCAGAAAGTGGCCGATTTTAATTGAATCTTAGCATGTGACAATTCGTTGGATAGGTAAACAACATAGCTACGACTTCCGTGGTTTATTTTTACATTATCTAAAAATTCGGCCAAAATGGATGTTAAGAAAATTTCCTCGACAATTTAGGGAGGCCCAGAAAGTGGCCGATTTTAATTGAATCTTAGCATGTGACAATTCGTTGGATAGGAAAACAACATTGCTACGACTTCCATGGTTTATTTTTACATTCTTTAAAAATTCGGCCAAAATGGATGTTAAGAAAATTTCCTCGTCAATTTAGGGAGGCCCAGAAAGTGGCCGATTTTAATTGAATCTTAGCATGTGACAATTCGTTGGATAGGAAAACCGACTTCCATTGTTTATTTTTACATTCTTTAAAAATTCGGCCAAAATGGATGTTAAGAAAATTTCCTCGTCATTTTAGGGAGGCCCAGAAAGTGGCCGGTTTTAATTGAATCTTAGCATGTGACAATTCGTTGGATAGGTAAACAACATAGCTACGACTTCCATGGTTTATTTTTACATTCTCTAAAAATTCGGCCAAAATGGATGTTAAGAAAATTTCCTCGTCAATTTAGGGAGGCCCAGAAAGTGGCCGATTTTAATTGAATCTTAGCATGTGACAATTCGTTGGATAGGTAAACAACATAGCTACGACTTCCGTGGTTTATTTTTACATTATCTAAAAATTCGGCCAAAATGGATGTTAAGAAAATTTCCTCGACAATTTAGGGAGGCCCAGAAAGTGGCCGATTTTAATTGAATCTTAGCATGTGACAATTCGTTGGATAGGAAAACAACATTGCTACGACTTCCATGGTTTATTTTTACATTCTTTAAAAATTCGGCCAAAATGGATGTTAAGAAAATTTCCTCGTCAATTTAGGGAGGCCCAGAAAGTGGCCGATTTTAATTGAATCTTAGCATGTGACAATTCGTTGGATAGGAAAACCGACTTCCATTGTTTATTTTTACATTCTTTAAAAATTCGGCCAAAATGGATGTTAAGAAAATTTCCTCGTCATTTTAGGGAGGCCCAGAAAGTGGCCGGTTTTAATTGAATCTTAGAATGTGACAATTCGTTGGATAGGTAAACAACATATCTACGACTTCCATGGTTTATTTTTACATTCTCTAAAAATTCGGCCAAAATGGATGTTAAGAAAATTTCCTCGTCATTTTAGGGAGGCCCAGAAAGTGGCCGATTTGAATTGAATCTTAGAATGTGACAATTCGTTGGATAGGTAAACAACATATCTACGACTTCCATGGTTTATTTTTACATTCCCTAAAAATTCGGCCAAAATGGATGTTAAGAAAATTTCCTCGTCAATTTAGGGAGGCTCAGCAAGTGGCCGATTTTAATTGAATCTTAGCATGTGACAATTCGTTGGATAGGTAAACAACATAGCTACGACTTCCATGGTTTATTTTTACATTCTCTAAAAATTCGGCCAAAATGGATGTTAAGAAAATTTCCTCGTCGATTTAGGGAGGCCCACAAAGTGGCCGATTTTAATTGAATCTTAGCATGTGACAATTCGTTGGATAGGTAAACAACATAGCTACGACTTCCGTGGTTTATTTTTACATTATCTAAAAATTCGGCCAAAATGGATGTTAAGAAAATTTCCTCGACAATTTAGGGAGGCCCAGAAAGTGGCCGATTTTAATTGAATCTTAGCATGTGACAATTCGTTGGATAGGAAAACAACATTGCTACGACTTCCATGGTTTATTTTTACATTCTTTAAAAATTCGACCAAAATGGTTGTTAAGAAAATTTCCTCGTCATTTTAGGGAGGCCCAGAAAGTGGCCGGTTTTAATTGAATCTTAGAATGTGACAATTCGTTGGATAGGTAAACAACATATCTACGACTTCCATGGTTTATTTTTACATTCTCTAAAAATTCGGCCAAAATGGATGTTAAGAAAATTTCCTCATCATTTTAGGGAGGCCCAGAAAGTGGCCGATTTTAATTGAATCTTAGAATGTGACAATTCGTTGGATAGGTAAACAACATAGCTACGACTTCCATGGGTTATTTTTACATTCTCTAAAAATTCGGCCAAAATGGATGTTAAGAAAATTTCCTCGTCAATTTAGGGAGGCCCAGAAAGTGGCCGATTTGAATTGAATCTTAGCATGTGACAATTCGTTGGATAGGTAAACAACATAGCTACGACTTCCGTGGTTTATTTTTACATTATCTAAAAATTCGGCCAAAATGGATGTTAAGAAAATTTCCTCGTCAATTTAGGGAGGCCCAGAAAGTGGCCGATTTTAATTGAATCTTAGCATGTGACAATTCGTTGGATAGGAAAACCGACTTCCATTGTTTATTTTTACATTCTTTAAAAATTTATCCAAAATGGATGTTAAGAAAATTTCCTCGTCATTTTAGGGAGGCCCAAAAAGTGGCCGGTTTTAATTGAATCTTAGAATGTGACAATTCGTTGGATAGGTAAACAACATATCTACGACTTCCATGGTTTATTTTTACATTCTCTAAAAATTCGGCCAAAATGGATGTTAAGAAAATTTCCTCGTCAATTTAGGGAGGCCCAGAAAGTGGTCGATTTGAATTGAATCTTAGCATGTGACAATTCGTTGGATAGGTAAACAACATAGCTACGACTTCCATGGTTTATTTTTACATTCTCTAAAAATTCGGCCAAGATGGATGTTAAGGAAATTTCCTCGTCAATTTAGGGAGGCCCAGAAAGGGGCCGATTTTAATTGAATCTTAGCATGTGACAATTCGTTGGATAGGTAAACAACATAGCTACGACTTCCGTGGTTTATTTTTACATTATCTAAAAATTCGGCCAAAATGGATGTTAAGAAAATTTCCTCGTCAATTTAGGGAGGCCCAGAAAGTGGCCGATTTTAATTGAATCTTAGCATGTGACAATTCGTTGGATAGGAAAATCGACTTCCATTGTTTATTTTTACATTCTTTAAAAATCCGGCCAAAATGGATGTTAAGAAAATTTCCTCGTCATTTTAGGGAGGCCCAGAAAGTGGCCGGTTTTAATTGAATCTTAGAATGTGACAATTCGTTGGATAGGTAAACAATATATCTACGACTTCCATGGTTTGTTTTTACATTCTCTAAAAATTCGGCCAAAATGGATGTTAAGAAAATTTCCTCGTCAATTTAGGGAGGCCCAGAAAGTGGTCGATTTGAATTGAATCTTAGCATGTGACAATTCGTTGGATAGGTAAACAATATATCTACGACTTCCATTGTTTATTTTTACATTCTTTAAAAATTCGGCCAAAATGGATGTTAAGAAAGTTTCCTCGTCATTTTAGGGAGGCCCAGAAAGTGGCCGGTTTTAATTGAATCTTAGAATGTGACAATTCGTTGGATAGGTAAACAACATATCTACGACTTCCATGGTTTATTTTTACATTCTCTAAAAATTCGGCCAAAATGGATGTTAAGAAAATTTCCTCGTCAATTTAGGGAGGCCCAGAAAGTGGTCGATTTGAATTGAATCTTAGCATGTGACAATTCGTTGGATAGGTAAACAACATAGCTACGACTTCCATGGTTTATTTTTACATTCTCTAAAAATTCGGCCAAAATGGATGTTAAGGAAATTTCCTCGTCAATTTAGGGAGGCCCAGAAAGGGGCCGATTTTAATTGAATCTTAGCATGTGACAATTCGTTGGATAGGTAAACAACATAGCTACGACTTCCGTGGTTTATTTTTACATTATCTAAAAATTCGGCCAAAATGGATGTTAAGAAAATTTCCTCGTCAATTTAGGGAGGCCCAGAAAGTGGCCGATTTTAATTGAATCTTAGCATGTGACAATTCGTTGGATAGGAAAATCGACTTCCATTGTTTATTTTTACATTCTTTAAAAATCCGGCCAAAATGGATGTTAAGAAAATTTCCTCGTCATTTTAGGGAGGCCCAGAAAGTGGTCGATTTGAATTGAATCTTAGCATGTGACAATTCGTTGGATAGGTAAACAACATAGCTACGACTTCCATGGTTTATTTTTACATTCTCTAAAAATTCGGCCAAAATGGATGTTAAGAAAATTTCCACGTCAATTTAGGGAGGCCCAGAAAGTGGCCGATTTTAATTGAATCTTAGCATGTGACAATTCGTTGGATAGGTAAACAACATAGCTACGACTTCCGTGGTTTATTTTTACATTATCTAAAAATTCGGCCAAAATGGATGTTAAGAAAATTTCCTCGACAATTTAGGGAGGCCCAGAAAGTGGCCGATTTTAATTGAATCTTAGCATGTGACAATTCGTTGGATAGGAAAACAACATTGCTACGACTTCCATGGTTTATTTTTACATTCTTTAAAAATTCGGCCAAAATGGATGTTAAGAAAATTTCCTCGTCATTTTAGGGAGGCCCAGAAAGTGGCCGGTTTTAATTGAATCTTAGAATGTGACAATTCGTTGGATAGGTAAACAACATATCTACGACTTCCATGGTTTATTTTTACATTCTCTAAAAATTCGGCCAAAATGGATGTTAAGAAAATTTCCTCATCATTTTAGGGAGGCCCAGAAAGTGGCCGATTTTAATTGAATCTTAGAATGTGACAATTCGGTGGATAGGTAAACAACATATCTACGACTTCCATGGTTTATTTTTACATTCCCTAAAAATTCGGCCAAAATGGATGTTAAGAAAATTTCCTCGTCAATTTAGGGAGGCTCAGCAAGTGGCCGATTTGAATTGAATCTTAGCATGTAACAATTCGTTGGATAGGTAAACAACATAGCTACGACTTCCATGGTTTATTTTTACATTCTCTAAAAATTCGGCCAAAATGGATGTTAAGAAAATTTCCTCGTCAATTTAGGGAGGCCCAGAAAGTGGCCGATTTGAATTGAATCTTAGCATGTGACAATTCGTTGGATAGGTAAACAACATAGCTACGACTTCCGTGGTTTATTTTTACATTATCTAAAAATTCGGCCAAAATGGATGTTAAGAAAATTTCCTCGTCAATTTAGGGAGGCCCAGAAAGTGGCCGATTTTAATTGAATCTTAGCATGTGACAATTCGTTGGATAGGAAAACCGACTTCCATTGTTTATTTTTACATTCTTTAAAAATTCGGCCAAAATGGATGTTAAGAAAATTTCCTCGTCATTTTAGGGAGGCCCAGAAAGTGGCCGGTTTTAATTGAATCTTAGAATGTGACAATTCGTTGGATAGGTAAACAACATATCTACGACTTCCATGGTTTATTTTTACATTCTCTAAAAATTCGGCCAAAATGGATGTTAAGGAAATTTCCTCGTCAATTTAGGGAGGCCCAGAAAGGGGCCGATTTTAATTGAATCTTAGCATGTGACAATTCGTTGGATAGGTAAACAACATAGCTACGACTTCCGTGGTTTATTTTTACATTATCTAAAAATTCGGCCAAAATGGATGTTAAGAAAATTTCCTCGTCAATTTAGGGAGGCCCAGAAAGTGGCCGATTTTAATTGAATCTTAGCATGTGACAATTCGTTGGATAGGAAAATCGACTTCAATTGTTTATTTTTACATTCTTTAAAAATCCGGCCAAAATGGATGTTAAGAAAATTTCCTCGTCATTTTAGGGAGGCCCAGAAAGTGGCCGATTTTAATTGAATCTTAGCATGTGACAATTCGTTGGATAGGTAAACAACATAGCTACGACTTCCGTGGTTTATTTTTACATTATCTAAAAATTCGGCCAAAATGGATGTTAAGAAAATTTCCTCGACAATTTAGGGAGGCCCAGAAAGTGGCCGATTTTAATTGAATCTTAGCATGTGACAATTCGTTGGATAGGAAAACAACATTGCTACGACTTCCATGGTTTATTTTTACATTCTTTAAAAATTCGGCCAAAATGGATGTTAAGAAAATTTCCTCGTCAATTTAGGGAGGCCCAGAAAGTGGCCGATTTTAATTGAATCTTAGCATGTGACAATTCGTTGGATAGGAAAACCGACTTCCATTGTTTATTTTTACATTCTTTAAAAATTCGGCCAAAATGGATGTTAAGAAAATTTCCTCGTCATTTTAGGGAGGCCCAGAAAGTGGCCGGTTTTAATTGAATCTTAGAATGTGACAATTCGTTGGATAGGTAAACAACATATCTACGACTTCCATGGTTTATTTTTACATTCTCTAAAAATTCGGCCAAAATGGATGTTAAGAAAATTTCCTCGTCATTTTAGGGAGGCCCAGAAAGTGGCCGATTTGAATTGAATCTTAGAATGTGACAATTCGTTGGATAGGTAAACAACATATCTACGACTTCCATGGTTTATTTTTACATTCCCTAAAAATTCGGCCAAAATGGATGTTAAGAAAATTTCCTCGTCAATTTAGGGAGGCTCAGCAAGTGGCCGATTTTAATTGAATCTTAGCATGTGACAATTCGTTGGATAGGTAAACAACATAGCTACGACTTCCATGGTTTATTTTTACATTCTCTAAAAATTCGGCCAAAATGGATGTTAAGAAAATTTCCTCGTCAATTTAGGGAGGCCCAGAAAGTGGTCGATTTGAATTGAATCTTAGCATGTGACAATTCGTTGGATAGGTAAACAACATAGCTACGACTTCCATGGTTTATTTTTACATTCTCTAAAAATTCGGCCAAAATGGATGTTAAGAAAATTTCCTCGTCGATTTAGGGAGGCCCACAAAGTGGCCGATTTTAATTGAATCTTAGCATGTGACAATTCGTTGGATAGGTAAACAACATAGCTACGACTTCCGTGGTTTATTTTTACATTATCTAAAAATTCGGCCAAAATGGATGTTAAGAAAATTTCCTCGACAATTTAGGGAGGCCCAGAAAGTGGCCGATTTTAATTGAATCTTAGCATGTGACAATTCGTTGGATAGGAAAACAACATTGCTACGACTTCCATGGTTTATTTTTACATTCTTTAAAAATTCGGCCAAAATGGTTGTTAAGAAAATTTCCTCGTCATTTTAGGGAGGCCCAGAAAGTGGCCGGTTTTAATTGAATCTTAGAATGTGACAATTCGTTGGATAGGTAAACAACATATCTACGACTTCCATGGTTTATTTTTACATTCTCTAAAAATTCGGCCAAAATGGATGTTAAGAAAATTTCCTCATCATTTTAGGGAGGCCCAGAAAGTGGCCGATTTTAATTGAATCTTAGAATGTGACAATTCGTTGGATAGGTAAACAACATAGCTACGACTTCCATGGGTTATTTTTACATTCTCTAAAAATTCGGCCAAAATGGATGTTAAGAAAATTTCCTCGTCAATTTAGGGAGGCCCAGATTGAATCTTAGCATGTGACAATTCGTTGGATAGGTAAACAACATAGCTACGACTTCCGTGGTTTATTTTTACATTATCTAAAAATTCGGCCAAAATGGATGTTAAGAAAATTTCCTCGTCAATTTAGGGAGGCCCAGAAAGTGGCCGATTTTAATTGAATCTTAGCATGTGACAATTCGTTGGATAGGAAAACCGACTTCCTTTGTTTATTTTTACATTCTTTAAAAATTCGGCCAAAATGGATGTTAAGAAAATTTCCTCGTCATTTTAGGGAGGCCCAGAAAGTGGCCGGTTTTAATTGAATCTTAGAATGTGACAATTCGTTGGATAGGTAAACAACATATCTACGACTTCCATGGTTTATTTTTACATTCTCTAAAAATTCGGCCAAAATGGATGTTAAGAAAATTTCCTCGTCAATTTAGGAAGGCCCAGAAAGTGGTCGATTTGAATTGAATCTTAGCATGTGACAATTCGTTGGATAGGAAAATCGACTTCCATTGTTTATTTTTACATTCTTTAAAAATCCGGCCAAAATGGATGTTAAGAAAATTTCCTCGTCATTTTAGGGAGGCCCAGAAAGTGGCCGGTTTTAATTGAATCTTAGAATGTGACAATTCGTTGGATAGGTAAACAATATATCTACGACTTCCATGGTTTGTTTTTACATTCTCTAAAAATTCGGCCAAAATGGATGTTAAGAAAATTTCCTCGTCAATTTAGGGAGGCCCAGAAAGTGGTCGATTTGAATTGAATCTTAGCATGTGACAATTCGTTGGATAGGTAAACAATATATCTACGACTTCCATTGTTTATTTTTACATTCTTTAAAAATTCGGCCAAAATGGATGTTAAGAAAATTTCCTCGTCATTTTAGGGAGGCCCAGAAAGTGGCCGGTTTTAATTGAATCTTAGAATGTGACAATTCGTTGGATAGGTAAACAACATATCTACGACTTCCATGGTTTATTTTTACATTCTCTAAAAATTCGGCCAAAATGGATGTTAAGAAAATTTCCTCGTCAATTTAGGGAGGCCCAGAAAGTGGTCGATTTGAATTGAATCTTAGCATGTGACAATTCGTTGGATAGGTAAACAACATAGCTACGACTTCCATGGTTTATTTTTACATTCTCTAAAAATTCGGCCAAAATGGATGTTAAGGAAATTTCCTCGTCAATTTAGGGAGGCCCAGAAAGGGGCCGATTTTAATTGAATCTTAGCATGTGACAATTCGTTGGATAGGTAAACAACATAGCTACGACTTCCGTGGTTTATTTTTACATTATCTAAAAATTCGGCCAAAATGGATGTTAAGAAAATTTCCTCGTCAATTTAGGGAGGCCCAGAAAGTGGCCGATTTTAATTGAATCTTAGCATGTGACAATTCGTTGGATAGGAAAATCGACTTCCATTGTTTATTTTTACATTCTTTAAAAATCCGGCCAAAATGGATGTTAAGAAAATTTCCTCGTCATTTTAGGGAGGCCCAGAAAGTGGCCGGTTTTAATTGAATCTTAGAATGTGACAATTCGTTGGATAGGTAAACAATATATCTACGACTTCCATGGTTTGTTTTTACATTCTCTAAAAATTCGGCCAAAATGGATGTTAAGAAAATTTCCTCGTCAATTTAGGGAGGCCCAGAAAGTGGTCGATTTGAATTGAATCTTAGCATGTGACAATTCGTTGGATAGGTAAACAATATATCTACGACTTCCATTGTTTATTTTTACATTCTTTAAAAATTCGGCCAAAATGGATGTTAAGAAAATTTCCTCGTCATTTTAGGGAGGCCCAGAAAGTGGCCGGTTTTAATTGAATCTTAGAATGTGACAATTCGTTGGATAGGTAAACAACATATCTACGACTTCCATGGTTTATTTTTACATTCTCTAAAAATTCGGCCAAAATGGATGTTAAGAAAATTTCCTCGTCAATTTAGGGAGGCCCAGAAAGTGGTCGATTTGAATTGAATCTTAGCATGTGACAATTCGTTGGATAGGTAAACAACATAGCTACGACTTCCATGGTTTATTTTTACATTCTCTAAAAATTCGGCCAAAATGGATGTTAAGGAAATTTCCTCGTCAATTTAGGGAGGCCCAGAAAGGGGCCGATTTTAATTGAATCTTAGCATGTGACAATTCGTTGGATAGGTAAACAACATAGCTACGACTTCCGTGGTTTATTTTTACATTATCTAAAAATTCGGCCAAAATGGATGTTAAGAAAATTTCCTCGTCAATTTAGGGAGGCCCAGAAAGTGGCCGATTTTAATTGAATCTTAGCATGTGACAATTCGTTGGATAGGAAAATCGACTTCCATTGTTTATTTTTACATTCTTTAAAAATCCGGCCAAAATGGATGTTAAGAAAATTTCCTCGTCATTTTAGGGAGGCCCAGAAAGTGGCCGGTTTTAATTGAATCTTAGAATGTGACAATTCGTTGGATAGGTAAACAACATATCTACGACTTCCATGGTTTATTTTTACATTCTCTAAAAATTCGGCCAAAATGGATGTTAAGAAAATTTCCTCATCATTTTAGGGAGGCCCAGAAAGTGGCCGATTTTAATTGAATCTTAGAATGTGACAATTCGTTGGATAGGTAAACAACATATCTACGACTTCCATGGTTTATTTTTACATTCCCTAAAAATTCGGCCAAAATGGATGTTAAGAAAATTTCCTCGTCAATTTAGGGAGGCTCAGCAAGTGGCCGATTTGAATTGAATCTTAGCATGTAACAATTCATTGGATAGGTAAACAACATAGCTACGACTTCCATGGTTTATTTTTACATTCTCTAAAAATTCGGCCAAAATGGATGTTAAGAAAATTTCCTCGTCAATTTAGGGAGGCCCAGAAAGTGGCCGATTTGAATTGAATCTTAGCATGTGACAATTCGTTGGATAGGTAAACAACATAGCTACGACTTCCGTGGTTTATTTTTACATTATCTAAAAATTCGGCCAAAATGGATGTTAAGAAAATTTCCTCGTCAATTTAGGGAGGCCCAGAAAGTGGCCGATTTTAATTGAATCTTAGCATGTGACAATTCGTTGGATAGGAAAACCGACTTCCATTGTTTATTTTTACATTCTTTAAAAATTCGGCCAAAATGGATGTTAAGAAAATTTCCTCGTCATTTTAGGGAGGCCCAGAAAGTGGCCGGTTTTAATTGAATCTTAGAATGTGACAATTCGTTGGATAGGTAAACAACATATCTACGACTTCCATGGTTTATTTTTACATTCTCTAAAAATTCGGCCAAAATGGATGTTAAGGAAATTTCCTCGTCAATTTAGGGAGGCCCAGAAAGGGGCCGATTTTAATTGAATCTTAGCATGTGACAATTCGTTGGATAGGTAAACAACATAGCTACGACTTCCGTGGTTTATTTTTACATTATCTAAAAATTCGGCCAAAATGGATGTTAAGAAAATTTCCTCGTCAATTTAGGGAGGCCCAGAAAGTGGCCGATTTTAATTGAATCTTAGCATGTGACAATTCGTTGGATAGGAAAATCGACTTCAATTGTTTATTTTTACATTCTTTAAAAATCCGGCCAAAATGGATGTTAAGAAAATTTCCTCGTCATTTTAGGGAGGCCCAGAAAGTGGCCGGTTTTAATTGAATCTTAGAATGTGACAATTCGTTGGATAGGTAAACAACATATCTACGACTTCCATGGTTTATTTTTACATTCTCTAAAAATTCGGCCAAAATGGATGTTAAGAAAATTTCCTCATCATTTTAGGGAGGCCCAGAAAGTGGCCGATTTTAATTGAATCTTAGAATGTGACAATTCGTTGGATAGGTAAACAACATATCTACGACTTCCATGGTTTATTTTTACATTCCCTAAAAATTCGGCCAAAATGGATGTTAAGAAAATTTCCTCGTCAATTTAGGGAGGCTCAGCAAGTGGCCGATTTAAATTGAATCTTAGCATGTAACAATTCGTTGGATAGGTAAACAACATAGCTACGACTTCCATGGTTTATTTTTACATTCTCTAAAAATTCGGCCAAAATGGATGTTAAGAAAATTTCCTCGTCAATTTAGGGAGGCCCAGAAAGTGGCCGATTTGAATTGAATCTTAGCATGTGACAATTCGTTGGATAGGTAAACAACATAGCTACGACTTCCGTGGTTTATTTTTACATTATCTAAAAATTCGGCCAAAATGGATGTTAAGAAAATTTCCTCGTCAATTTAGGGAGGCCCAGAAAGTGGCCGATTTTAATTGAATCTTAGCATGTGACAATTCGTTGGATAGGAAAACCGACTTCCATTGTTTATTTTTACATTCTTTAAAAATTCGGCCAAAATGGATGTTAAGAAAATTTCCTCGTCATTTTAGGGAGGCCCAGAAAGTGGCCGGTTTTAATTGAATCTTAGAATGTGACAATTCGTTGGATAGGTAAACAACATATCTACGACTTCCATGGTTTATTTTTACATTCTCTAAAAATTCGGCCAAAATGGATGTTAAGGAAATTTCCTCGTCAATTTAGGGAGGCCCAGAAAGGGGCCGATTTTAATTGAATCTTAGCATGTGACAATTCGTTGGATAGGTAAACAACATAGCTACGACTTCCGTGGTTTATTTTTACATTATCTAAAAATTCGGCCAAAATGGATGTTAAGAAAATTTCCTCGTCAATTTAGGGAGGCCCAGAAAGTGGCCGATTTTAATTGAATCTTAGCATGTGACAATTCGTTGGATAGGAAAATCGACTTCAATTGTTTATTTTTACATTCTTTAAAAATCCGGCCAAAATGGATGTTAAGAAAATTTCCTCGTCATTTTAGGGAGGCCCAGAAAGTGGCCGGTTTTAATTGAATCTTAGAATGTGACAATTCGTTGGATAGGTAAACAACATATCTACGACTTCCATGGTTTATTTTTACATTCTCTAAAAATTCGGCCAAAATGGATGTTAAGAAAATTTCCTCGTCAATTTAGGGAGGCCCAGAAAGTGGTCGATTTGAATTGAATCTTAGCATGTGACAATTCGTTGGATAGGTAAACAACATAGCTACGACTTCCATGGTTTATTTTTACATTCTCTAAAAATTCGGCCAAAATGGATGTTAAGGAAATTTCCTCGTCAATTTAGGGAGGCCCAGAAAGGGGCCGATTTTAATTGAATCTTAGCATGTGACAATTCGTTGGATAGGTAAACAACATAGCTACGACTTCCGTGGTTTATTTTTACATTATCTAAAAATTCGGCCAAAATGGATGTTAAGAAAATTTCCTCGTCAATTTAGGGAGGCCCAGAAAGTGGCCGATTTTAATTGAATCTTAGCATGTGACAATTCGTTGGATAGGAAAATCGACTTCCATTGTTTATTTTTACATTCTTTAAAAATCCGGCCAAAATGGATGTTAAGAAAATTTCCTCGTCATTTTAGGGAGGCCCAGAAAGTGGCCGGTTTTAATTGAATCTTAGAATGTGACAATTCGTTGGATAGGTAAACAATATATCTACGACTTCCATGGTTTATTTTTACATTCTCTAAAAATTCGGCCAAAATGGATGTTAAGAAAATTTCCTCGTCAATTTAGGGAGGCCCAGAAAGTGGTCGATTTGAATTGAATCTTAGCATGTGACAATTCGTTGGATAGGTAAACAACATATCTACGACTTCCATGGTTTATTTTTACATTCTCTAAAAATTCGGCCAAAATGGATGTTAAGGAAATTTCCTCGTCAATTTAGGGAGGCCCAGAAAGGGGCCGATTTTAATTGAATCTTAGCATGTGACAATTCGTTGGATAGGTAAACAACATAGCTACGACTTCCGTGGTTTATTTTTACATTATCTAAAAATTCGGCCAAAATGGATGTTAAGAAAATTTCCTCGTCAATTTAGGGAGGCCCAGAAAGTGGCCGATTTTAATTGAATCTTAGCATGTGACAATTCGTTGGATAGGAAAATCGACTTCAATTGTTTATTTTTACATTCTTTAAAAATCCAGCCAAAATGGATGTTAAGAAAATTTCCTCGTCATTTTAGGGAGGCCCAGAAAGTGGCCGGTTTTAATTGAATCTTAGAATGTGACAATTCGTTGGATAGGTAAACAACATATCTACGACTTCCATGGTTTATTTTTACATTCTCTAAAAATTCGGCCAAAATGGATGTTAAGAAAATTTCCTCATCATTTTAGGGAGGCCCAGAAAGTGGCCGATTTTAATTGAATCTTAGAATGTGACAATTCGTTGGATAGGTAAACAACATATCTACGACTTCCATGGTTTATTTTTACATTCCCTAAAAATTCGGCCAAAATGGATGTTAAGAAAATTTCCTCGTCAATTTAGGGAGGCTCAGCAAGTGGCCGATTTAAATTGAATCTTAGCATGTAACAATTCGTTGGATAGGTAAACAACATAGCTACGACTTCCATGGTTTATTTTTACATTCTCTAAAAATTCGGCCAAAATGGATGTTAAGAAAATTTCCTCGTCAATTTAGGGAGGCCCAGAAAGTGGCCGATTTGAATTGAATCTTAGCATGTGACAATTCGTTGGATAGGTAAACAACATAGCTACGACTTCCGTGGTTTATTTTTACATTATCTAAAAATTCAGCCAAAATGGATGTTAAGAAAATTTCCTCGTCAATTTAGGGAGGCCCAGAAAGTGGCCGATTTTAATTGAATCTTAGCATGTGACAATTCGTTGGATAGGAAAACCGACTTCCATTGTTTATTTTTACATTCTTTAAAAATTCGGCCAAAATGGATGTTAAGAAAATTTCCTCGTCATTTTAGGGAGGCCCAGAAAGTGGCCGGTTTTAATTGAATCTTAGAATGTGACAATTCGTTGGATAGGTAAACAACATATCTACGACTTCCATGGTTTATTTTTACATTCTCTAAAAATTCGGCCAAAATGGATGTTAAGGAAATTTCCTCGTCAATTTAGGGAGGCCCAGAAAGGGGCCGATTTTAATTGAATCTTAGCATGTGACAATTCGTTGGATAGGTAAACAACATAGCTACGACTTCCGTGGTTTATTTTTACATTATCTAAAAATTCGGCCAAAATGGATGTTAAGAAAATTTCCTCGTCAATTTAGGGAGGCCCAGAAAGTGGCCGATTTTAATTGAATCTTAGCATGTGACAATTCGTTGGATAGGAAAATCGACTTCAATTGTTTATTTTTACATTCTTTAAAAATCCGGCCAAAATGGATGTTAAGAAAATTTCCTCGTCATTTTAGGGAGGCCCAGAAAGTGGCCGGTTTTAATTGAATCTTAGAATGTGACAATTCGTTGGATAGGTAAACAACATATCTACGACTTCCATGGTTTATTTTTACATTCTCTAAAAATTCGGCCAAAATGGATGTTAAGAAAATTTCCTCGTCAATTTAGGGAGGCCCAGAAAGTGGTCGATTTGAATTGAATCTTAGCATGTGACAATTCGTTGGATAGGTAAACAACATAGCTACGACTTCCATGGTTTATTTTTACATTCTCTAAAAATTCGGCCAAAATGGATGTTAAGGAAATTTCCTCGTCAATTTAGGGAGGCCCAGAAAGGGGCCGATTTTAATTGAATCTTAGCATGTGACAATTCGTTGGATAGGTAAACAACATAGCTACGACTTCCGTGGTTTATTTTTACATTATCTAAAAATTCGGCCAAAATGGATGTTAAGAAAATTTCCTCGTCAATTTAGGGAGGCCCAGAAAGTGGCCGATTTTAATTGAATCTTAGCATGTGACAATTCGTTGGATAGGAAAATCGACTTCCATTGTTTATTTTTACATTCTTTAAAAATCCGGCCAAAATGGATGTTAAGAAAATTTCCTCGTCATTTTAGGGAGGCCCAGAAAGTGGCCGGTTTTAATTGAATCTTAGAATGTGACAATTCGTTGGATAGGTAAACAATATATCTACGACTTCCATGGTTTATTTTTACATTCTCTAAAAATTCGGCCAAAATGGATGTTAAGAAAATTTCCTCGTCAATTTAGGGAGGCCCAGAAAGTGGTCGATTTGAATTGAATCTTAGCATGTGACAATTCGTTGGATAGGTAAACAACATAGCTACGACTTCCATGGTTTATTTTTACATTCTCTAAAAATTCGGCCAAAATGGATGTTAAGAAAATTTCCTCGTCAATTTAGGGAGGCCCAGAAAGTGGTCGATTTGAATTGAATCTTAGCATGTGACAATTCGTTGGATAGGTAAACAACATATCTACGACTTCCATGGTTTATTTTTACATTCTCTAAAAATTCGGCCAAAATGGATGTTAAGGAAATTTCCTCGTCAATTTAGGGAGGCCCAGAAAGGGGCCGATTTTAATTGAATCTTAGCATGTGACAATTCGTTGGATAGGTAAACAACATAGCTACGACTTCCGTGGTTTATTTTTACATTATCTAAAAATTCGGCCAAAATGGATGTTAAGAAAATTTCCTCGTCAATTTAGGGAGGCCCAGAAAGTGGCCGATTTTAATTGAATCTTAGCATGTGACAATTCGTTGGATAGGAAAATCGACTTCAATTGTTTATTTTTACATTCTTTAAAAATCCAGCCAAAATGGATGTTAAGAAAATTTCCTCGTCATTTTAGGGAGGCCCAGAAAGTGGCCGGTTTTAATTGAATCTTAGAATGTGACAATTCGTTGGATAGGTAAACAACATATCTACGACTTCCATGGTTTATTTTTACATTCTCTAAAAATTCGGCCAAAATGGATGTTAAGAAAATTTCCTCATCATTTTAGGGAGGCCCAGAAAGTGGCCGATTTTAATTGAATCTTAGAATGTGACAATTCGTTGGATAGGTAAACAACATATCTACGACTTCCATGGTTTATTTTTACATTCCCTAAAAATTCGGCCAAAATGGATGTTAAGAAAATTTCCTCGTCAATTTAGGGAGGCTCAGCAAGTGGCCGATTTAAATTGAATCTTAGCATGTAACAATTCGTTGGATAGGTAAACAACATAGCTACGACTTCCATGGTTTATTTTTACATTCTCTAAAAATTCGGCCAAAATGGATGTTAAGAAAATTTCCTCGTCAATTTAGGGAGGCCCAGAAAGTGGCCGATTTGAATTGAATCTTAGCATGTGACAATTCGTTGGATAGGTAAACAACATAGCTACGACTTCCGTGGTTTATTTTTACATTATCTAAAAATTCGGCCAAAATGGATGTTAAGAAAATTTCCTCGTCAATTTAGGGAGGCCCAGAAAGTGGCCGATTTTAATTGAATCTTAGCATGTGACAATTCGTTGGATAGGAAAACCGACTTCCATTGTTTATTTTTACATTCTTTAAAAATTCGGCCAAAATGGATGTTAAGAAAATTTCCTCGTCATTTTAGGGAGGCCCAGAAAGTGGCCGGTTTTAATTGAATCTTAGAATGTGACAATTCGTTGGATAGGTAAACAACATATCTATGACTTCCATGGTTTATTTTTACATTCTCTAAAAATTCGGCCAAAATGGATGTTAAGGAAATTTCCTCGTCAATTTAGGGAGGCCCAGAAAGGGGCCGATTTTAATTGAATCTTAGCATGTGACAATTCGTTGGATAGGTAAACAACATAGCTACGACTTCCGTGGTTTATTTTTACATTATCTAAAAATTCGGCCAAAATGGATGTTAAGAAAATTTCCTCGTCAATTTAGGGAGGCCCAGAAAGTGGCCGATTTTAATTGAATCTTAGCATGTGACAATTCGTTGGATAGGAAAATCGACTTCAATTGTTTATTTTTACATTCTTTAAAAATCCGGCCAAAATGGATGTTAAGAAAATTTCCTCGTCATTTTAGGGAGGCCCAGAAAGTGGCCGGTTTTAATTGAATCTTAGAATGTGACAATTCGTTGGATAGGTAAACAACATATCTACGACTTCCATGGTTTATTTTTACATTCTCTAAAAATTCGGCCAAAATGGATGTTAAGAAAATTTCCTCGTCAATTTAGGGAGGCCCAGAAAGTGGTCGATTTGAATTGAATCTTAGCATGTGACAATTCGTTGGATAGGTAAACAACATAGCTACGACTTCCATGGTTTATTTTTACATTCTCTAAAAATTCGGCCAAAATGGATGTTAAGGAAATTTCCTCGTCAATTTAGGGAGGCCCAGAAAGGGGCCGATTTTAATTGAATCTTAGCATGTGACAATTCGTTGGATAGGTAAACAACATAGCTACGACTTCCGTGGTTTATTTTTACATTATCTAAAAATTCGGCCAAAATGGATGTTAAGAAAATTTCCTCGTCAATTTAGGGAGGCCCAGAAAGTGGCCGATTTTAATTGAATCTTAGCATGTGACAATTCGTTGGATAGGAAAATCGACTTCCATTGTTTATTTTTACATTCTTTAAAAATCCGGCCAAAATGGATGTTAAGAAAATTTCCTCGTCATTTTAGGGAGGCCCAGAAAGTGGCCGGTTTTAATTGAATCTTAGAATGTGACAATTCGTTGGATAGGTAAACAATATATCTACGACTTCCATGGTTTATTTTTACATTCTCTAAAAATTCGGCCAAAATGGATGTTAAGAAAATTTCCTCGTCAATTTAGGGAGGCCCAGAAAGTGGTCGATTTGAATTGAATCTTAGCATGTGACAATTCGTTGGATAGGTAAACAACATATCTACGACTTCCATGGTTTATTTTTACATTCTCTAAAAATTCGGCCAAAATGGATGTTAAGGAAATTTCCTCGTCAATTTAGGGAGGCCCAGAAAGGGGCCGATTTTAATTGAATCTTAGCATGTGACAATTCGTTGGATAGGTAAACAACATAGCTACGACTTCCGTGGTTTATTTTTACATTATCTAAAAATTCGGCCAAAATGGATGTTAAGAAAATTTCCTCGTCAATTTAGGGAGGCCCAGAAAGTGGCCGATTTTAATTGAATCTTAGCATGTGACAATTCGTTGGATAGGAAAATCGACTTCAATTGTTTATTTTTACATTCTTTAAAAATCCAGCCAAAATGGATGTTAAGAAAATTTCCTCGTCATTTTAGGGAGGCCCAGAAAGTGGCCGGTTTTAATTGAATCTTAGAATGTGACAATTCGTTGGATAGGTAAACAACATATCTACGACTTCCATGGTTTATTTTTACATTCTCTAAAAATTCGGCCAAAATGGATGTTAAGAAAATTTCCTCATCATTTTAGGGAGGCCCAGAAAGTGGCCGATTTTAATTGAATCTTAGAATGTGACAATTCGTTGGATAGGTAAACAACATATCTACGACTTCCATGGTTTATTTTTACATTCCCTAAAAATTCGGCCAAAATGGATGTTAAGAAAATTTCCTCGTCAATTTAAGGAGGCTCAGCAAGTGGCCGATTTGAATTGAATCTTAGCATGTAACAATTCGTTGGATAGGTAAACAACATAGCTACGACTTCCATGGTTTATTTTTACATTCTCTAAAAATTCGGCCAAAATGGATGTTAAGAAAATTTCCTCGTCAATTTAGGGAGGCCCAGAAAGTGGCCGATTTGAATTGAATCTTAGCATGTGACAATTCGTTGGATAGGTAAACAACATAGCTACGACTTCCGTGGTTTATTTTTACATTATCTAAAAATTCGGCCAAAATGGATGTTAAGAAAATTTCCTCGTCAATTTAGGGAGGCCCAGAAAGTGGCCGATTTTAATTGAATCTTAGCATGTGACAATTCGTTGGATAGGAAAACCGACTTCCATTGTTTATTTTTACATTCTTTAAAAATTCGGCCAAAATGGATGTTAAGAAAATTTCCTCGTCATTTTAGGGAGGCCCAGAAAGTGGCCGGTTTTAATTGAATCTTAGAATGTGACAATTCGTTGGATAGGTAAACAACATATCTACGACTTCCATGGTTTATTTTTACATTCTCTAAAAATTCGGCCAAAATGGATGTTAAGAAAATTTCCTCGTCAATTTAGGGAGGCCCAGAAAGTGGCCGATTTGAATTGAATCTTAGCATGTGACAATTCGTTGGATAGGTAAACAACATAGCTACGACTTCCGTGGTTTATTTTTACATTATCTAAAAATTCGGCCAAAATGGATGTTAAGAAAATTTCCTCGTCAATTTAGGGAGGCCCAGAAAGTGGCCGATTTTAATTGAATCTTAGTATGTGACAATTCGTTGGATAGGAAAACCGACTTCCATTGTTTATTTTTACATTCTCTAAAAATTCGGCCAAAATGGATGTTAAGAAAATTTCCTCGTCATTTTAGGGAGGCCCAGAAAGTGGCCGGTTTTAATTGAATCTTAGAATGTGACAATTCGTTGGATAGGTAAACAACATATCTACGACTTCCATGGTTTATTTTTACATTCTCTAAAAATTCGGCCAAAATTGATGTTAAGAAAATTTCCTCGTCAATTTAGGGAGGCCCAGAAAGTGGTCGATTTGAATTGAATCTTAGCATGTGACAATTCGTTGGATAGGTAAACAACATAGCTACGACTTCCATGGTTTATTTTTACATTCTCTAAAAATTCGGCCAAAATGGATGTTAAGAAAATTTCCTCGTCAATTTAGGGAGGCCCAGAAAGTGGCCGATTTTAATTGAATCTTAGCATGTGACAATTCGTTGGATAGGAAAACAACATTGCTACGACTTCCATGGTTTATTTTTACATTCTGTAAAAATTCGGCCAAAATGGATGTTAAGAAAATTTGCTCGTCATTTTAGGGAGGCCCAGAAAGTGGCCGGTTTTAATTGAATCTTAGAATGTGACAATTCGTTGGATAGGTAAACAACATATCTACGACTTCCATGGTTTATTTTTACATTCTCTAAAAATTCGGCCAAAATGGATGTTAAGAAAATTTCCTCGTCAATTTAGGGAGGCCCAGAAAGTGGTCGATTTGAATTGAATCTTAGCATGTGACAATTTGTTGGATAGGTAAACAACATAGGTACGACTTCCATGGTTTATTTTTACATTCTCTAAAAATTCGGCCAAAATGGATGTTAAGAAAATTTCCTCTTCAATTTAGGGAGGCCCAGAAAGTGGCCGATTTGAATTGAATCTTAGCATGTGACAATTCGTTGGATAGGTAAACAACATAGCTACGACTTCCGTGGTTTATTTTTACATTATCTAAAAATTCGGCCAAAATGGATGTTAAGAAAATTTCCTCGTCAATTTAGGGAGGCCCAGAAAGTGGCCGATTTTAATTGAATCTTAGCATGTGACAATTCGTTGGATAGGAAAACCGACTTCCATTGTTTATTTTTACATTCTTTAAAAATTCGGCCAAAATGGATGTTAAGAAAATTTCCTCGTCATTTTAGGGAGGCCCAGAAAGTGGCCGGTTTTAATTGAATCTTAGAATGTGACAATTCGTTGGATAGGTAAACAACATATCTACGACTTCCATGGTTTATTTTTACATTCTCTAAAAATTCGGCCAAAATGGATGTTAAGAAAATTTCCTCGTCAATTTAGGGAGGCCCAGAAAGTGGCCGATTTGAATTGAATCTTAGCATGTGACAATTCGTTGGATAGGTAAACAACATAGCTACGACTTCCGTGGTTTATTTTTACATTATCTAAAAATTCGGCCAAAATGGATGTTAAGAAAATTTCCTCGTCAATTTAGGGAGGCCTAGAAAGTGGCCGATTTTAATTGAATCTTAGTATGTGACAATTCGTTGGATAGGAAAACCGACTTCCATTGTTTATTTTTACATTCTCTAAAAATTCGGCCAAAATGGATGTTAAGAAAATTTCCTCGTCATTTTAGGGAGGCCCAGAAAGTGGCCGGTTTTAATTGAATCTTAGAATGTGACAATTCGTTGGATAGGTAAACAACATATCTACGACTTCCATGGTTTATTTTTACATTCTCTAAAAATTCGGCCAAAATTGATGTTAAGAAAATTTCCTCGTCAATTTAGGGAGGCCCAGAAAGTGGTCGATTTGAATTGAATCTTAGCATGTGACAATTCGTTGGATAGGTAAACAACATAGCTACGACTTCCATGGTTTATTTTTACATTCTCTAAAAATTCGGCCAAAATGGATGTTAAGAAAATTTCCTCGTCAATTTAGGGAGGCCCAGAAAGTGGCCGATTTTAATTGAATCTTAGCATGTGACAATTCGTTGGATAGGTAAACAACATAGCTACGACTTCCGTGGT
Source organism: Medicago sativa (assembly GCF_051527215.1). Taxonomy (NCBI): domain Eukaryota; kingdom Viridiplantae; phylum Streptophyta; class Magnoliopsida; order Fabales; family Fabaceae; genus Medicago; species Medicago sativa. The sequence continues at coordinate 2,202,231 of NC_140751.1, read as the reverse complement.
TTATTTTTACATTATCTAAAAATTCGGCCAAAATGGATGTTAAGAAAATTTCCTCGACAATTTAGGGAGGCCCAGAAAGTGGCCGATTTTAATTGAATCTTAGCATGTGACAATTCGTTGGATAGGAAAACAACATTGCTACGACTTCCATGGTTTATTTTTACATTCTGTAAAAATTCGGCCAAAATGGATGTTAAGAAAATTTGCTCGTCATTTTAGGGAGGCCCAGAAAGTGGCCGGTTTTAATTGAATCTTAGAATGTGACAATTCGTTGGATAGGTAAACAACATATCTACGACTTCCATGGTTTATTTTTACATTCTCTAAAAATTCGGCCAAAATGGATGTTAAGAAAATTTCCTCGTCAATTTAGGGAGGCCCAGAAAGTGGTCGATTTGAATTGAATCTTAGCATGTGACAATTTGTTGGATAGGTAAACAACATAGGTACGACTTCCATGGTTTATTTTTACATTCTCTAAAAATTCGGCCAAAATGGATGTTAAGAAAATTTCCTCTTCAATTTAGGGAGGCCCAGAAAGTGGCCGATTTTAATTGAATCTTAGCATGTGACAATTCGTTGGATAGGTAAACAACATAGCTACGACTTCCGTGGTTTATTTTTACATTATCTAAAAATTCGGCCAAAATGGATGTTAAGAAAATTTCCTCGTCAATTTAGGGAGGCCCAGAAAGTGGCCGATTTTAATTGAATCTTAGCATGTGACAATTCGTTGGATAGGAAAACCGACTTCCATTGTTTATTTTTACATTCTTTAAAAATTCGGCCAAAATGGATGTTAAGAAAATTTCCTCGTCATTTTAGGGAGGCCCAGAAAGTGGCCGGTTTTAATTGAATCTTAGAATGTGACAATTCGTTGGATAGGTAAACAACATATCTACGACTTCCATGGTTTATTTTTACATTCTCTAAAAATTCGGCCAAAATGGATGTTAAGAAAATTTCCTCGTCAGTTTAGGGAGGCCCAGAAAGTGGTCGATTTGAATTGAATCTTAGCATGTGACAATTCGTTGGATAGGTAAACAACATAGCTACGACTTCCATGGTTTATTTTTACATTCTCTAAAAATTCGGCCAAAATGGATGTTAAGAAAATTTCCTCGTCAATTTAGGGAGGCCCAGAAAGTGGCCGATTTTAATTGAATCTTAGCATGTGACAATTCGTTGGATAGGTAAACAACATAGCTACGACTTCCGTGGTTTATTTTTACATTATCTAAAAATTCGGCCAAAATGGATGTTAAGAAAATTTCCTCGTCAATTTAGGGAGGCCCAGAAAGTGGCCGATTTTAATTGAATCTTAGCATGTGACAATTCGTTGGATAGGAAAACCGACTTCCATTGTTTATTTTTACATTCTTTAAAAATTCGGCCAAAATGGATGTTAAGAAAATTTCCTCGTCATTTTAGGGAGGCCCAGAAAGTGGCCGGTTTTAATTGAATCTTAGAATGTGCAATTCGTTGGATAGGTAAACAACATATCTACGACTTCCATGGTTTATTTTTACATTCTCTAAAAATTCGGCCAAAATGGATGTTAAGAAAATTTCCTCGTCAATTTAGGGAGGCCCAGAAAGTGGCCGATTTTAATTGAATCTTAGCATGTGACAATTCGTTGGATAGGTAAACAACATAGCTACGACTTTCGTGGTTTATTTTTACAATATCTAAAAATTCGGCCAAAATGGATGTTAAGAAAATTTCCTCGTCAATTTAGGGAGGCCCAGAAAGTGGTCGATTTGAATTGAATCTTAGCATGTGACAATTCGTTGGATAGGTAAACAACATAGCTACGACTTCCATGGTTTATTTTTACATTCTCTAAAAATTCGGCCAAAATGGATGTTAAGAAAATTTCCTCGTCAATTTAGGGAGGCCCAGAAAGTGGCCGATTTTAATTGAATCTTAGCATGTGACAATTCGTTGGATAGGTAAACAACATAGCTACGACTTTCGTGGTTTATTTTTACATTATCTAAAAATTCGGCCAAAATGGATGTTAAGAAAATTTCCTCGACAATTTAGGGAGGCCCAGAAAGTGGCCGATTTTAATTGAATCTTAGCATGTGACAATTCGTTGGATAGGTAAACAACATAGCTACGACTTCCGTGGTTTATTTTTACATTATCTAAAAATTCGGCCAAAATGGATGTTAAGAAAATTTCCTCGTCAATTTAGGGAGGCCCAGAAAGTGGCCGATTTTAATTGAATCTTAGCATGTGACAATTCGTTGGATAGGAAAACCGACTTCCATTGTTTATTTTTACATTCTTTAAAAATTCGGCCAAAATGGATGTTAAGAAAATTTCCTCGTCATTTTAGGGAGGCCCAGAAAGTGGCCGGTTTTAATTGAATCTTAGAATGTGACTATTCGTTGGATAGGTAAACAACATATCTACGACTTCCATGGTTTATTTTTACATTCTCTAAAAATTCGGCCAAAATGGATGTTAAGAAAATTTCCTCGTCAATTTAGGGAGGCCCAGAAAGTGGTCGATTTGAATTGAATCTTAGCATGTGACAATTCGTTGGATAGGTAAACAACATAGCTACGACTTCCATGGTTTATTTTTACATTCTCTAAAAATTCGGCCAAAATGGATGTTAAGGAAATTTCCTCGTCAATTTAGGGAGGCCCAGAAAGGGGCCGATTTTAATTGAATCTTAGCATGTGACAATTCGTTGGATAGGTAAACAACATAGCTACGACTTCCGTGGTTTATTTTTACATTATCTAAAAATTCGGCCAAAATGGATGTTAAGAAAATTTCCTCGTCAATTTAGGGAGGCCCAGAAAGTGGCCGATTTTAATTGAATCTTAGCATGTGACAATTCGTTGGATAGGAAAACCGACTTCCATTGTTTATTTTTACATTCTTTAAAAATCCGGCCAAAATGGATGTTAAGAAAATTTCCTCGTCATTTTAGGGAGGCCCAGAAAGTGGCCGGTTTTAATTGAATCTTAGAATGTGACAATTTGTTGGATAGGTAAACAACATATCTACGACTTCCATGGTTTATTTTTACATTCTCTAAAAATTCGGCCAAAATGGATGTTAAGAAAATTTCCTCGTCAATTTAGGGAGGCCCAGAAAGTGGTCGATTTGAATTGAATCTTAGCATGTGACAATTCGTTGGATAGGTAAACAACATAGCTACGACTTCCATGGTTTATTTTTACATTCTCTAAAAATTCGGCCAAAATGGATGTTAAGAAAATTTCCTCGTCAATTTAGGGAGGCCCAGAAAGTGGCCGATTTTAATTGAATCTTAGCATGTGACAATTCGTTGGATAGGTAAACAACATAGCTACGACTTCCGTGGTTTATTTTTACATTATCTAAAAATTCGGCCAAAATGGATGTTAAGAAAATTTCCTCGACAATTTAGGGAGGCCCAGAAAGTGGCCGATTTTAATTGAATCTTAGCATGTGACAATTCGTTGGATAGGAAAACAACATTGCTACGACTTCCATGGTTTATTTTTACATTCTTTAAAAATTCGGCCAAAATGGATGTTAAGAAAATTTCCTCGTCATTTTAGGGAGGCCCAGAAAGTGGCCGGTTTTAATTGAATCTTAGAATGTGACAATTCGTTGGATAGGTAAACAACATATCTACGACTTCCATGGTTTATTTTTACAATCTCTAAAAATTCGGCCAAAATGGATGTTAAGAAAATTTCCTCATCATTTTAGGGAGGCCCGGAAAGTGGTCGATTTTAATTGAATCTTAGAATGTGACAATTCGTTGGATAGGTAAACAACATATCTACGACTTCCATGGTTTATTTTTACATTCCCTAAAAATTCGGCCAAAATGGATGTTAAGAAAATTTCCTCGTCAATTTAGGGAGGCTCAGCAAGTGGCCGATTTGAATTGAATCTTAGCATGTGACAATTCGTTGGATAGGTAAACAACATAGCTACGACTTCCATGGTTTATTTTTACATTCTCTAAAAATTCGGCCAAAATGGATGTTAAGAAAATTTCCTCGTCAATTTAGGGAGGCCCAGAAAGTGGCCGATTTGAATTGAATCTTAGCATGTGACAATTCGTTGGATAGGTAAACAACATAGCTACGACTTCCGTGGTTTATTTTTACATTATCTAAAAATTCGGCCAAAATGGATGTTAAGAAAATTTCCTCGTCAATTTAGGGAGGCCCAGAAAGTGGCCGATTTTAATTGAATCTTAGCATGTGACAATTCGTTGGATAGGAAAACCGACTTCCATTGTTTATTTTTACATTCTTTAAAAATTCGGCCAAAATGGATGTTAAGAAAATTTCCTCGTCATTTTAGGGAGGCCCAGAAAGTGGCCGGTTTTAATTGAATCTTAGAATGTGACAATTCGTTGGATAGGTAAACAACATATCTACGACTTCCATGGTTTATTTTTACATTCTCTAAAAATTCGGCCAAAATTGATGTTAAGAAAATTTCCTCGTCAATTTAGGGAGGCCCAGAAAGTGGTCGATTTGAATTGAATCTTAGCATGTGACAATTCGTTGGATAGGTAAACAACATAGCTACGACTTCCATGGTTTATTTTTACATTCTCTAAAAATTCGGCCAAAATGGATGTTAAGAAAATTTCCTCGACAATTTAGGGAGGCCCAGAAAGTGGCCGATTTTAATTGAATCTTAGCATGTGACAATTCGTTGGATAGGAAAACAACATTGCTACGACTTCCGTGGTTTATTTTTACATTCTTTAAAAATTCGGCCAAAATGGATGTTAAGAAAATTTCCTCGTCATTTTAGGGAGGCCCAGAAAGTGGCCGGTTTTAATTGAATCTTAGAATGTGACAATTCGTTGGATAGGTAAACAACATATCTACGACTTCCATGGTTTATTTTTACAATCTCTAAAAATTCGGCCAAAATGGATGTTAAGAAAATTTCCTCATCATTTTAGGGAGGCCCGGAAAGTGGCCGATTTTAATTGAATCTTAGAATGTGACAATTCGTTGGATAGGTAAACAACATATCTACGACTTCCATGGTTTATTTTTACATTCCCTAAAAATTCGGCCAAAATGGATGTTAAGAAAATTTCCTCGTCAATTTAGGGAGGCTCAGCAAGTGGCCGATTTGAATTGAATCTTAGCATGTGACAATTCGTTGGATAGGTAAACAACATAGCTACGACTTCCATGGTTTATTTTTACATTCTCTAAAAATTCGGCCAAAATGGATGTTAAGAAAATTTCCTCGTCAATTTAGGGAGGCCCAGAAAGTGGCCGATTTGAATTGAATCTTAGCATGTGACAATTCGTTGGATAGGTAAACAACATAGCTACGACTTCCATGGTTTATTTTTACATTATCTAAAAATTCGGCCAAAATGGATGTTAAGAAAATTTCCTCGTCAATTTAGGGAGGCCCAGAAAGTGGCCGATTTTAATTGAATCTTAGCATGTGACAATTCGTTGGATAGGAAAACCGACTTCCATTGTTTATTTTTACATTCTTTAAAAATTCGGCCAAAATGGATGTTAAGAAAATTTCCTCGTCATTTTAGGGAGGCCCAGAAAGTGGCCGGTTTTAATTGAATCTTAGAATGTGACAATTCGTTGGATAGGTAAACAACATATCTACGACTTCCATGGTTTATTTTTACATTCTCTAAAAATTCGGCCAAAATTGATGTTAAGAAAATTTCCTCGTCAATTTAGGGAGGCCCAGAAAGTGGTCGATTTAAATTGAATCTTAGCATGTGACAATTCGTTGGATAGGTAAACAACATAGCTACGACTTCCATGGTTTATTTTTACATTCTCTAGAAATTCGCCCAAAATGGATGTTAAGAAAATTTCCTCGTCAATTTAGGGAGGCCCAGAAAGTGGCCGATTTTAATTGAATCTTAGCATGTGACAATTCGTTGGATAGGTAAACAACATAGCTACGACTTCCGTGGTTTATTTTTACATTATCTAAAAATTCGGCCAAAATGGATGTTAAGAAAATTTCCTCGACAATTTAGGGAGGCCCAGAAAGTGGCCGATTTTAATTGAATCTTAGCATGTGACAATTCGTTGGATAGGAAAACAACATTGCTACGACTTCCACGGTTTATTTTTACATTCTTTAAAAATTCGGCCAAAATGGATGTTAAGAAAATTTCCTCGTCATTTTAGGGAGGCCCAGAAAGTGGCCGGTTTTAATTGAATCTTAGAATGTGACAATTCGTTGGATAGGTAAACAACATATCTACGACTTCCATGGTTTATTTTTACATTCTCTAAAAATTCGGCCAAAATGGATGTGAAGAAAATTTCCTCATCATTTTAGGGAGGCCCAGAAAGTGGCCGATTTTAATTGAATCTTAGAATGTGACAATTCGTTGGATAGGTAAACAACATATCTACGACTTCCATGGTTTATTTTTACATTCCCTAAAAATTCGGCCAAAATGGATGTTAAGAAAATTTCCTCGTCAATTTAGGGAGGCTCAGCAAGTGGCCGATTTGAATTGAATCTTAGCATGTGACAATTCGTTGGATAGGTAAACAACATAGCTACGACTTCCATGGTTTATTTTTACATTCTCTAAAAATTCGGCCAAAATGGATGTTAAGAAAATTTCCTCGTCAATTTAGGGAGGCCCAGAAAGTGGCCGATTTGAATTGAATCTTAGCATGTGACAATTCGTTGGATAGGTAAACAACATAGCTACGACTTCCGTGGTTTATTTTTACATTATCTAAAAATTCGGCCAAAATGGATGTTAAGAAAATTTCCTCGTCAATTTAGGGAGGCCCAGAAAGTGGCCGATTTTAATTGAATCTTAGCATGTGACAATTCGTTGGATAGGAAAACCGACTTCCATTGTTTATTTTTACATTCTTTAAAAATTCGGCCAAAATGGATGTTAAGAAAATTTCCTCGTCATTTTAGGGAGGCCCAGAAAGTGGCCGGTTTTAATTGAATCTTAGAATGTGACAATTCGTTGGATAGGTAAACAACATATCTACGACTTCCATGGTTTATTTTTACATTCTCTAAAAATTCGGCCAAAATTGATGTTAAGAAAATTTCCTCGTCAATTTAGGGAGGCCCAGAAAGTGGTCGATTTGAATTGAATCTTAGCATGTGACAATTCGTTGGATAGGTAAACAACATAGCTACGACTTCCATGGTTTATTTTTACATTCTCTAAAAATTCGGCCAAAATGGATGTTAAGAAAATTTCCTCGTCAATTTAGGGAGGCCCAGAAAGTGGCCGATTTTAATTGAATCTTAGCATGTGACAATTCGTTGGATAGGTAAACAACATAGCTACGACTTCCGTGGTTTATTTTTACATTATCTAAAAATTCGGCCAAAATGGATGTTAAGAAAATTTCCTCGACAATTTAGGGAGGCCCAGAAAGTGGCCGATTTTAATTGAATCTTAGCATGTGACAATACGTTGGATAGGAAAACAACATTGCTACGACTTCCATGGTTTATTTTTACATTCTTTAAAAATTCGGCCAAAATGGATGTTAAGAAAATTTGCTCGTCATTTTAGGGAGGCCCAGAAAGTGGCCGGTTTTAATTGAATCTTAGAATGTGACAATTCGTTGGATAGGTAAACAACATATCTACGACTTCCATGGTTTATTTTTACATTCTCTAAAAATTCGGCCAAAATGGATGTTAAGAAAATTTCCTCGTCAATTTAGGGAGGCCCAGAAAGTGGTCGATTTGAATTGAATCTTAGCATGTGACAATTCGTTGGATAGGTAAACAACATAGCTACGACTTCCATGGTTTATTTTTACATTCTCTAAAAATTCGGCCAAAATGGATGTTAAGAAAATTTCCTCTTCAATTTAGGGAGGCCCAGAAAGTGGCCGATTTTAATTGAATCTTAGCATGTGACAATTCGTTGGATAGGTAAACAACATAGCTACGACTTCCGTGGTTTATTTTTACATTATCTAAAAATTCGGCCAAAATGGATGTTAAGAAAATTTCCTCGTCAATTTAGGGAGGCCCAGAAAGTGGCCGATTTTAATTGAATCTTAGCAAGTGACAATTCGTTGGATAGGAAAACCGACTTCCATTGTTTATTTTTACATTCTTTAAAAATTCGGCCAAAATGGATGTTAAGAAAATTTCCTCGTCATTTTAGGGAGGCCCAGAAAGTGGCCGGTTTTAATTGAATCTTAGAATGTGACAATTCGTTGGATAGGTAAACAACATATCTACGACTTCCATGGTTTATTTTTACATTCTCTAAAAATTCGGCCAAAATAAATGTTAAGAAAATTTCCTCGTCAATTTAGGGAGGCCCAGAAAGTGGTCGATTTGAATTGAATCTTAGCATGTGACAATTCGTTGGATAGGTAAACAACATAGCTACGACTTCCATGGTTTATTTTTACATTCTCTAAAAATTCGGCCAAAATGGATGTTAAGAAAATTTCCTCGTCAATTTAGGGAGGCCCAGAAAGTGGCCGATTTTAATTGAATATTAGCATGTGACAATTCGTTGGATAGGTAAACAACATAGCTACGACTTTCGTGGTTTATTTTTACATTATCTAAAAATTCGGCCAAAATGGATGTTAAGAAAATTTCCTCGACAATTTAGGGAGGCCCAGAAAGTGGCCGATTTTAATTGAATCTTAGCATGTGACAATTCGTTGGATAGGAAAACAACATTGCTACGACTTCCATGGTTTATTTTTACATTCTTTAAAAATTCGGCCAAAATGGATGTTAAGAAAATTTCCTCGTCATTTTAGGGAGGCCCAGAAAGTGGCCGGTTTTAATTGAATCTTAGAATGTGACAATTCGTTGGATAGGTAAACAACATATCTACGACTTCCATGGTTTATTTTTACATTCTCTAAAAATTCGGCCAAAATGGATGTTAAGAAAATTTCCTCATCATTTTAGGGAGGCCCAGAAAGTGGCCGATTTTAATTGAATCTTAGAATGTGACAATTCGTTGGATAGGTAAACAACATATCTACGACTTCCATGGTTTATTTTTACATTCCCTAAAAATTCGGCCAAAATGGATGTTAAGAAAATTTCCTCGTCAATTTAGGGAGGCTCAGCAAGTGGCCGATTTGAATTGAATCTTAGCATGTGACAATTCGTTGGATAGGTAAACAACATAGCTACGACTTCCATGGTTTATTTTTACATTCTCTAAAAATTCGGCCAAAATGGATGTTAAGAAAATTTCCTCGTCAATTTAGGGAGGCCCAGAAAGTGGCCGATTTGAATTGAATCTTAGCATGTGACAATTCGTTGGATAGGTAAACAACATAGCTACGACTTCCATGGTTTATTTTTACATTCTCTAACAATTCGGCCAAAATGGATGTTAAGAAAATTTCCTCGTTATTTTAGGGAGGCCCAGAAAGTGGCCGATTTTAATTGAATCTTAGCATGTGACAATTCGTTGGATAGGAAAAGAACATAGCCACGACTACCATGGTTTATTTTTACATTCTTTAAAAATTCGGCCAAAATGGATGTTAAGAAAATTTCCTCGTCATTTTAGGGAGGCCCAGAAAGTGGCCGATTTTAATTGAATCTTAGAATGTGACAATTCGTTGGATAGGTAAACAACATATCTACGACTTCCATGGTTTATTTTTACATTCTCTAAAAATTCGGCCAAAATGGATGTTAAGAAAATTTCCTCGTCATTTTAGGGAGGCCCAGAAAGTGGCCGATTTGAATTGAATCTTAGCATGTGACAATTCGTTGGATAGGTAAACAACATAGCTACGACTTCCGTGGTTTATTTTTACATTATCTAAAAATTCGGCCAAAATGGATGTTAAGAAAATTTCCTCGTCAATTTAGGGAGGCCCAGAAAGTGGCCGATTTTAATTGAATCTTAGCATGTGACAATTCGTTGGATAGGAAAACAACATTGCTACGACTTCCATTGTTTATTTTTACATTCTTTAAAAATTCGGCCAAAATGGATGTTAAGAAAATTTCCTCGTCATTTTAGGGAGGCCCAGAAAGTGGCCGGTTTTAATTGAATCTTAGAATGTGACAATTCGTTGGATAGGTAAACAACATATCTACGACTTCCATGGTTTATTTTTACATTCTCTAAAAATTCGGCCAAAATGGATGTTAAGAAAATTTCCTCGTCAATTTAGGGAGGCCCAGAAAGTGGTCGATTTGAATTGAATCTTAGCATGTGACAATTCGTTGGATAGGTAAACAACATAGCTACGACTTCCATGGTTTATTTTTACATTCTCTAAAAATTCGGCCAAAATGGATGTTAAGAAAATTTCCTCGTCAATTTAGGGAGGCCCAGAAAGTGGCCGATTTTAATTGAATCTTAGCATGTGACAATTCGTTGGATAGGAAAACAACATAGCTACGACTTCCATGGTTTATTTTTACATTCTCTAAAAATTCGGCAAAAATGGATGTTAAGAAAATTTCCTCGTCATTTTAGGGAGGCCCAGAAAGTGGCCGATTTTAATTGAATCTTAGAATGTGACAATTCGTTGGATAGGTAAACAACATATCTACGGCTTCCATGGTTTATTTTTACATTCTCTAAAAATTCGGCCAAAATGGATGTTAAGAAAATTTCCTCGTCATTTTAGGGATGCCCAGAAAGTGGCCGATTTTAATTGAATCTTAGAATGTGACAATTCGTTGGATAGGTAAACAACATATCTACGACTTCCATGGTTTATTTTTACATTCCCTAAAAATTCGGCCAAAATGGATGTTAAGAAAATTTCCTCATCATTTTAGGGAGGCCCAGAAAGTGGCCGATTTTAATTGAATCTTAGAATGTGACAATTCGTTGGATAGGTAAACAACATATCTACGACTTCCATGGTTTATTTTTACATTCCCTAAAAATTCGGCCAAAATGGATGTTAAGAAAATTTCCTCGTCAATTTAGGGAGGCTCAGCAAGTGGCCGATTTGAATTGAATCTTAGCATGTGACAATTCGTTGGATAGGTAAACAACATAGCTACGACTTCCATGGTTTATTTTTACATTCTCTAAAAATTCGGCCAAAATGGATGTTAAGAAAATTTCCTCGTCAATTTAGGGAGGCCCAGAAAGTGGCCGATTTGAATTGAATCTTAGCATGTGACAATTCGTTGGATAGGTAAACAACATAGCTACGACTTCCATGGTTTATTTTTACATTCTCTAACAATTCGGCCAAAATGGATGTTAAGAAAATTTCCTCGTTATTTTAGGGAGGCCCAGAAAGTGGCCGATTTTAATTGAATCTTAGCATGTGACAATTCGTTGGATAGGAAAAGAACATAGCCACGACTACCGTGGTTTATTTTTACATTCTTTAAAAATTCGGCCAAAATGGATGTTAAGAAAATTTCCTCGTCATTTTAGGGAGGCCCAGAAAGTGGCCGATTTTAATTGAATCTTAGAATGTGACAATTCGTTGGATAGGTAAACAACATATCTACGACTTCCATGGTTTATTTTTACATTCTCTAAAAATTCGGCCAAAATGGATGTTAAGAAAATTTCCTCGTCATTTTAGGGAGGCCCAGAAAGTGGCCGATTTGAATTGAATCTTAGCATGTGACAATTCGTTGGATAGGTAAACAACATAGCTACGACTTCCGTGGTTTATTTTTACATTATCTAAAAATTCGGCCAAAATGGATGTTAAGAAAATTTCCTCGTCAATTTAGGGAGGCCCAGAAAGTGGCCGATTTTAATTGAATCTTAGCATGTGACAATTCGTTGGATAGGAAAACAACATTGCTACGACTTCCATTGTTTATTTTTACATTCTTTAAAAATTCGGCCAAAATGGATGTTAAGAAAATTTCCTCGTCATTTTAGGGAGGCCCAGAAAGTGGCCGGTTTTAATTGAATCTTAGAATGTGACAATTCGTTGGATAGGTAAACAACATATCTACGACTTCCATGGTTTATTTTTACATTCTCTAAAAATTCGGCCAAAATGGATGTTAAGAAAATTTCCTCGTCAATTTAGGGAGGCCCAGAAAGTGGTCGATTTGAATTGAATCTTAGCATGTGACAATTCGTTGGATAGGTAAACAACATAGCTACGACTTCCATGGTTTATTTTTACATTCTCTAAAAATTCGGCCAAAATGGATGTTAAGAAAATTTCCTCGTCAATTTAGGGAGGCCCAGAAAGTGGCCGATTTTAATTGAATCTTAGCATGTGACAATTCGTTGGATAGGAAAACAACATAGCTACGACTTCCATGGTTTATTTTTACATTCTCTAAAAATTCGGCAAAAATGGATGTTAAGAAAATTTCCTCGTCATTTTAGGGAGGCCCAGAAAGTGGCCGATTTTAATTGAATCTTAGAATGTGACAATTCGTTGGATAGGTAAACAACATATCTACGGCTTCCATGGTTTATTTTTACATTCTCTAAAAATTCGGCCAAAATGGATGTTAAGAAAATTTCCTCGTCATTTTAGGGATGCCCAGAAAGTGGCCGATTTTAATTGAATCTTAGAATGTGACAATTCGTTGGATAGGTAAACAACATATCTACGACTTCCATGGTTTATTTTTACATTCCCTAAAAATTCGGCCAAAATGGATGTTAAGAAAATTTCCTCGTCAATTTAGGGAGGCTCAGCAAGTGGCCGATTTGAATTGAATCTTAGCATGTGACAATTCGTTGGATAGGTAAACAACATAGCTACAACTTCCATGGTTTATTTTTACATTTTCTAAAAATTCGGCCAAAATGGATGTTAAGAAAATTTCCTCGTCAATTTAGGGAGGCCCAGAAAGTGGCCGATTTGAATTGAATCTTAGCATGTGACAATTCGTTGGATAGGTAAACAACATAGCTACGACTTCCATGGTTTATTTTTACATTCTCTAACAATTCGGCCAAAATGGATGTTAAGAAAATTTCCTCGTCATTTTAGGGAGGCCCAGAAAGTGGCCGATTTTAATTGAATCTTAGAATGTGACAATTCGTTAGATAGGTAAACAACATATCTACGACTTCCATGGTTTATTTTTACATTCTCTAACAATTCGGCCAAAATGGATGTTAAGAAAATTTCCTCGTCAATTTAGGGAGGCTCAGAAAGTGGCGGATTTGAATTGAATCTTAGCATGTGACAATTCGTTGGATAGGTAAACAACATAGCTACGACTTCCATGGTTTATTTTTACATTCTGTAAAAATTCGGCCAAAATGGATGTTAAGAAAATTTCCTCGTCATTTTAGGGAGGCCCAGAAAGTGGCCGGTTTTAATTGAATCTTAGAATGTGACAATTCGTTGGATAGGTAAACAACATATCTACGACTTCCATGGTTTATTTTTACATTCTCTAAAAATTCGACCAAAATGGATGTTAAGAAAATTTCCTCGTCAATTTAGGGAGGCCCAGAAAGTGGCCGATTTTAATTGAATCTTAGAATGTGACAATTCGTTGGATAGGTAAACAACATATCTACGACTTCCATGGTTTATTTTTACATTCTCTAAAAATTCGACCAAAATGGATGTTAAGAAAATTTCCTCGTCATTTTAGGGAGGCCCAGAAAGTGGCCGGTTTTAATTGAATCTTAGAATGTGACAATTCGTTGGATAGGTAAACAACATATCTACGACTTCCATGGTTTATTTTTACATTCTCTAAAAATTCGGCCAAAATGGATGTTAGGAAAATTTCCTCGTCAATTTAGGGAGGCTCAGCAAGTGGCCGATTTGAATTGAATCTTAGCATGTGACAATTCGTTGGATAGGTAAACAACATAGCTACGACTTCCATGGTTTATTTTTACATTCTCTAAAAATTCGGCCAAAATGGATGTTAAGAAAATTTCCTCGTCAATTTAGGGAGGCCCAGAAAGTGGCCGATTTGAATTGAATCTTAGCATGTGACAATTCGTTGGATAGGTAAACAACATAGCTACGACTTCCATGGTTTATTTTTACATTCTCTAAAAATTCGGCCAAAATGGATGTTAAGAAAATTTCCTCGTCAATTTAGGGAGGCCCAGAAAGTGGTCGATTTGAATTGAATCTTAGCATGTGACAATTCGTTGGATAGGTAAACAACTTAGCTACGACTTCCATGGTTTATTTTTACATTCTCTAAAAATTCGGCCAAAATGGATGTTAAGAAAATTTCCTCTTCAATTTAGGGAGGCCCAGAAAGTGGCCGATTTTAATTGAATCTTAGCATGTGACAATTCGTTGGATAGGTAAACAACATAGCTACGACTTCCGTGGTTTATTTTTACATTATCTAAAAATTCGGCCAAAATGGATGTTAAGAAAATTTCCTCGTCAATTTAGGGAGGCCCAGAAAGGGGCCGATTTTAATTGAATCTTAGCATGTGACAATTCGTTGGATAGGAAAACAACATAGCTACGACTTCCATGGTTTATTTTTACATTCTCTAAAAATTCGGCCAAAATGGATGTTAAGAAAATTTCCTCATCATTTTAGGGAGGCCCAGAAAGTGGCCGATTTTAATTGAATCTTAGAATGTGACAATTCATTGGATAAGTAAACAACATATCTATGACTTCCATGGTTTATTTTTACATTCCCTAAAAATTCGACCAAAATGGATATTAAGAAAATTTCCTCGTCAATTTAGGGAGGCCCAGAAAGTGGCGGATTTGAATTGAATCTTAGCATGTGACAATTCGTTGGATAGGTAAACAACATAGCTACGACTTCCATGGTTTATTTTTACATTCTGTAAAAATTCGGCCAAAATGGATGTTAAGAAAATTTCCTCGTCATTTTAGGGAGGCCCAGAAAGTGGCCGGTTTTAATTGAATCTTAGAATGTGACAATTCGTTGGATAGGTAAACAACATATCTACGACTTCCATGGTTTATTTTTACATTCTCTAAAAATTCGACCAAAATGGATGTTAAGAAAATTTCCTCGTCAATTTAGGGAGGCCCAGAAAGTGGCCGATTTTAATTGAATCTTAGAATGTGACAATTCGTAAGATAGGTAAACAACATATCTACGACTTCCATGGTTTATTTTTACATTCTCTAAAAATTCGACCAAAATGGATGTTAAGAAAATTTCCTCGTCATTTTAGGGAGGCCCAGAAAGTGGCCGGTTTTAATTGAATCTTAGAATGTGACAATTCGTTGGATAGGTAAACAACATATCTACGACTTCCATGGTTTATTTTTACATTCTCTAAAAATTCGGCCAAAATGGATGTTAGGAAAATTTCCTCGTCAATTTAGGGAGGCTCAGCAAGTGGCCGATTTGAATTGAATCTTAGCATGTGACAATTCGTTGGATAGGTAAACAACATAGCTACGACTTCCATGGTTTATTTTTACATTCTCTAAAAATTCGGCCAAAATGGATGTTAAGAAAATTTCCTCGTCAATTTAGGGAGGCCCAGAAAGTGGCCGATTTGAATTGAATCTTAGCATGTGACAATTCGTTGGATAGGTAAACAACATAGCTACGACTTCCGTGGTTTATTTTTACATTCTCTAAAAATTCGGCCAAAATGGATGTTAAGAAAATTTCCTCGTCAATTTAGGGAGGCCCAGAAAGTGGTCGATTTGAATTGAATCTTAGCATGTGACAATTCGTTGGATAGGTAAACAACATAGCTACGACTTCCATGGTTTATTTTTACATTCTCTAAAAATTCGGCCAAAATGGATGTTAAGAAAATTTCCTCTTCAATTTAGGGAGGCCCAGAAAGTGGCCGATTTTAATTGAATCTTAGCATGTGACAATTCGTTGGATAGGTAAACAACATAGCTACGACTTCCGTGGTTTATTTTTACACTATCTAAAAATTCGGCCAAAATGGATGTTAAGAAAATTTCCTCGTCAATTTAGGGAGGCCCAGAAAGGGGCCGATTTTAATTGAATCTTAGCATGTGACAATTCGTTGGATAGGAAAATAACATAGCTACGACTTCCATGGTTTATTTTTACATTCTCTAAAAATTCGGCCAAAATGGATGTTAAGAAAATTTCCTCATCATTTTAGGGAGGCCCAGAAAGTGGCCGATTTTAATTGAATCTTAGAATGTGACAATTCATTGGATAAGTAAACAACATATCTACGACTTCCATGGTTTATTTTTACATTCCCTAAAAATTCGGCCAAAATGGATGTTAAGAAAATTTCCTCGTCAATTTAGGGAGGCTCAGCAAGTGGCCGATTTGAATTGAATCTTAGCATGTGACAATTCGTTGGATAGGTAAACAACATAGCTACAACTTCCATGGTTTATTTTTACATTATCTAAAAATTCGGCCAAAATGGATGTTAAGAAAATTTCCTCGTCAATTTAGGGAGGCCCAGAAAGTGGCCGATTTGAATTGAATCTTAGCATGTGACAATTCGTTGGATAGGTAAACAACATTGCTACTACTTCCATGGTTTATTTTTACATTCTCTAACAATTCGGCCAAAATGGATGTTAAGAAAATTTCCTCGTCATTTTAGGGAGGCCCAGAAAGTGGCCGATTTTAATTGAATCTTAGAATGTGACAATTCGTTAGATAGGTAAACCACATAGCTACGACTTCCGTGGTTTATTTTTACATTCTCTAAAAATTCGGCCAAAATGGATGTTAAGAAAATTTCCTCGTCAATTTAGGGAGGCCCAGAAAGTGGTCGATTTGAATTGAATCTTAGCATGTGACAATTCGTTGGATAGGTAAACAACATAGCTACGACTTCCATGGTTTATTTTTACATTCTCTTAAAATTCGGCCAAAATGGATGTTAAGAAAATTTCCTCTTCAATTTAGGGAGGCCCAGAAAGTGGCCGATTTTAATTGAATCTTAGCATGTGACAATTCGTTGGATAGGTAAACAACATAGCTACAACTTCCGTGGTTTATTTTTACATTATCTAAAAATTCGGCCAAAATGGATGTTAAGAAAATTTCCTCGTCAATTTAGGGAGGCCCAGAAAGGGGCCGATTTTAATTGAATCTTAGCATGTGACAATTCGTTGGATAGGAAAACAACATAGCTACGACTTCCATGGTTTATTTTTACATTCTCTAAAAATTCGGCCAAAATGGATGTTAAGAAAATTTCCTCATCATTTTAGGGAGGCCCATAAAGTGGCCGATTTTAATTGAATCTTAGAATGTGACAATTCATTGGATAAGTAAACAACATATCTACGACTTCCATGGTTTATTTTTACATTCCCTAAAAATTCGGCCAAAATGGATGTTAAGAAAATTTCCTCGTCAATTTAGGGAGGCTCAGCAAGTGGCCGATTTGAATTGAATCTTAGCATGTGACAATTCGTTGGATAGGTAAACAACATAGCTACGACTTCCATGGTTTATTTTTACATTATCTAAAAATTCGGCCAAAATGGATGTTAAGAAAATTTCCTCGTCAATTTAGGGAGGCCCAGAAAGTGGCCGATTTGAATTGAATCTTAGCATGTGACAATTCGTTGGATAGGTAAACAACATAGCTACTACTTCCATGGTTTATTTTTACATTCTCTAACAATTCGGCCAAAATGGATGTTAAGAAAATTTCCTCGTCATTTTAGGGAGGCCCAGAAAGTGGCCGATTTTAATTGAATCTTAGAATGTGACAATTCGTTAGATAGGTAAACAACATAGCTACGACTTCCGTGGTTTATTTTTACATTCTCTAAAAATTCGGCCAAAATGGATGTTAAGAAAATTTCCTCGTCAATTTAGGGAGGCCCAGAAAGTGGTCGATTTGAATTGAATCTTAGCATGTGACAATTCGTTGGATAGGTAAACAACATAGCTACGACTTCCATGGTTTATTTTTACATTCTCTAAAAATTCGGCCAAAATGGATGTTAAGAAAATTTCCTCTTCAATTTAGGGAGGCCCAGAAAGTGGCCGATTTTAATTGAATCTTAGCATGTGACAATTCGTTGGATAGGTAAACAACATAGCTACGACTTCCGTGGTTTATTTTTACATTATCTAAAAATTCGGCCAAAATGGATGTTAAGAAAATTTCCTCGTCAATTTAGGGAGGCCCAGAAAGTGGCGGATTTGAATTGAATCTTAGCATGTGACAATTCGTTGGATAGGTAAACAACATAGCTACGACTTCCATGGTTTATTTTTACATTCTGTAAAAATTCGGCCAAAATGGATGTTAAGAAAATTTCCTCGTCATTTTAGGGAGGCCCAGAAAGTGGCCGGTTTTAATTGAATCTTAGAATGTGACAATTCGTTGGATAGGTAAACAACATATCTACGACTTCCATGGTTTATTTTTACATTCTCTAAAAATTCGACCAAAATGGATGTTAAGAAAATTTCCTCGTCAATTTAGGGAGGCCCAGAAAGTGGCCGATTTTAATTGAATCTTAGAATGTGACAATTCGTAAGATAGGTAAACAACATATCTACGACTTCCATGGTTTATTTTTACATTCTCTAAAAATTCGACCAAAATGGATGTTAAGAAAATTTCCTCGTCATTTTAGGGAGGCCCAGAAAGTGGCCGGTTTTAATTGAATCTTAGAATGTGACAATTCGTTGGATAGGTAAACAACATATCTACGACTTCCATGGTTTATTTTTACATTCTCTAAAAATTCGGCCAAAATGGATGTTAGGAAAATTTCCTCGTCAATTTAGGGAGGCTCAGCAAGTGGCCGATTTGAATTGAATCTTAGCATGTGACAATTCGTTGGATAGGTAAACAACATAGCTACGACTTCCATGGTTTATTTTTACATTATCTAAAAATTCGGCCAAAATGGATGTTAAGAAAATTTCCTCGTCAATTTAGGGAGGCCCAGAAAGTGGCCGATTTGAATTGAATCTTAGCATGTGACAATTCGTTGGATAGGTAAACAACATAGCTACTACTTCCATGGTTTATTTTTACATTCTCTAACAATTCGGCCAAAATGGATGTTAAGAAAATTTCCTCGTCATTTTAGGGAGGCCCAGAAAGTGGCCGATTTTAATTGAATCTTAGAATGTGACAATTCGTTGGATAGGTAAACAACATATCTACGACTTCCATGGTTTATTTTTACATTCTCTAACAATTCGGCCAAAATGGATGTTAAGAAAATTTCCTCGTCATTTTAGGGAGGCCCAGAAAGTGGCCGATTTTAATTGAATCTTAGAATGTGACAATTCGTTGGATAGGTAAACAACATATCTACGACTTCCATGGTTTATTTTTACATTCTCTAAAAATTCGGCCAAAATGGATGTTAAGAAAATTTCCTCGTCATTTTAGGGAGGCCCAGAAAGTGGCCGATTTGAATTGAATCTTAGCATGTGACAATTCGTTGGATAGGTAAACAACATAGCTACGACTTCCGTGGTTTATTTTTACATTATCTAAAAATTCGGCCAAAATGGATGTTAAGAAAATTTCCTCGTCAATTTAGGGAGGCCCAGAAAGTGGCCGATTTTAATTGAATCTTAGCATGTGACAATTCGTTGGATAGGAAAACAACATTGCTACGACTTCCATTGTTTATTTTTACATTCTTTAAAAATTCGGCCAAAATGGATGTTAAGAAAATTTCCTCGTCATTTTAGGGAGGCCCAGAAAGTGGCCGGTTTTAATTGAATCTTAGAATGTGACAATTCGTTGGATAGGTAAACAACATATCTACGACTTCCATGGTTTATTTTTACATTCCCTAAAAATTCGGCCAAAATGGATGTTAAGAAAATTTCCTCGTCAATTTAGGGAGGCTCAGCAAGTGGCCGATTTGAATTGAATCTTAGCATGTGACAATTCGTTGGATAGGTAAACAACATAGCTACAACTTCCATGGTTTATTTTTACATTTTCTAAAAATTCGGCCAAAATGGATGTTAAGAAAATTTCCTCGTCAATTTAGGGAGGCCCAGAAAGTGGCCGATTTGAATTGAATCTTAGCATGTGACAATTCGTTGGATAGGTAAACAACATAGCTACGACTTCCATGGTTTATTTTTACATTCTCTAACAATTCGGCCAAAATGGATGTTAAGAAAATTTCCTCGTCATTTTAGGGAGGCCCAGAAAGTGGCCGATTTTAATTGAATCTTAGAATGTGACAATTCGTTAGATAGGTAAACAACATATCTACGACTTCCATGGTTTATTTTTACATTCTCTAACAATTCGGCCAAAATGGCACTACACCATTTATTGTCTCTGGCAACACTTTTTAAAGCAACATGTAAAAATTGTTGCCTAAAAGTTAGTATAGGGGACGATTTATGCTTGTTGCCACCTATATTTCTGCAACATCGAAAAAGTGTCCCCTAAAAGATAAAAGGGGACGATTTTCAATTGTAACTATGGATTTTGTTTTGCAACAAGCAGTAATCGTTCCCTTAGGTATCTCTGGGAACAATTCTCAAAGGTAACCTTATTTCGAACAAAAAGGTACAATTATAGAGGTATAAATTGTCCACGTTATGATCAATTCTCCTAATTTATAGTCATGGGCTCTACTAAAATTATTTGGAGTAGAATTATTTTGGTTTTATAAAGTATAATGATAATTATTATATATTGATTGATAAGAAAATAATATTCTTATTTCAAAAAAATAAAAATAATATTATTTAAGATATAATAATATTATTATTATATCTTATTATTATCTATCTATATTATATATATAAAAAAAACTACTTTTTTCAGTTCTTTAGGGTTGACTTTTTTACTTTTCAAAAATGTCTTTAAGTTTTAATACAAATAACACATGTAAAAAGTAGATAAGAATATAAATTTAAATATTAAAAAAATTTAACAAACACGATATGAATATATATATATATATATATACACACACACACACACACACACACACACACACATACACACACACACACACACACACACACACACACACACACACTAGTTTTTTTACCCGGCGTTGCCCGTGTTAGACATATGATTAAGGATGAGTGAAATTCGCTGTGTATGGTATCCGAGTTTTTTGTTACAAAATTACTTTCATCTTTTGATACTTATTTTCTCCCCCCTCCCATAAAAAACATAATCTTAATATCTTTTAATTTGAAATTGTTTTTAGATTTTTTTTTAGATCCTGGTTTTAAAAAAACAACAACAAAGAGAAATAATGCTCTTAAAAGTGATCTTTTTTAAAAGTTATAACGAACAACCCCATAGACCCTGTTTGTAACAAATTTAAATAAAAATGATTTTGACATTCAATAATTTAGAGATTTTTTTATTATTAATTAACATTAAAAAATAATCACAGCATGTTTGACATTCAAAAATCATACTGGCTATTAACTTTCAAAAATAGTGTTTGGTAGTATGAATTTTTTAGTGGATATGATAAAAATTCGAAGAAAAAAAATCAGTTTTAAAAAAAATAGCAAATTTTAGAGCTAAGATTTTAAGGTTGAGGATTAACATTTAATGATGCAAATTTAGAGCCAAAATTTTAGGATTGAGTTGTTGCAAACCTAATAAGAGATTAGTGGAGTGAAAAAATTAGGTTAAGTTGCTGCAGACTTAACAAAATTAATAAATAAGGATATATATATATATATATATATATATATATATATATATATATATATATATATGTCTGATTTTTTTTCTTTATCATTTGAAAAATGTAACAAACTATATGAGTATATTTCTAATTACTTTTTCATTATCCCAATTAGGGATGTCAGTGGGGATTTTTTTAGAGCGGATCCCCGAGGGGATTCCCATTCGGTGCCCCATTTTCGGGGATTTTTCCCCCGCGGGGGCGGGGACGGGGAGAAATATTCCCCCGTAGACACTTCGGGGCGGGGATCGGGGAAGCATCCCCCGCCCCGTGGATTCCCCGACCCCCGTGAAAATACTGTAATGTCCTTGTGTTTTTAAAAAACTTTAATATTTTTCGGTGGGTTTTTGGACTTTTCACATATGGTTTAATAAAATAAAAAATAAAAAATGTAAAATAATGGTTTTGGATTACTAAACGAGTCACAATCTCACATTCACACACACTTTTCAATTTTCCTTCCTTTTTCTTCTTTCTCTCTTTTTTTTTTTGAGAGGATCTTCTTTCTCTCTTTCTTCTCTTTTTTTCTTCTTTCTCTTTCTTCTCTCTTTTACGCTCCTGGTTTCTTCTTCTTCCTTTAATTTTTTTTTTTTATCTTGGTTTCTTCTTCTTCCTCTCAATTTCTGGGTTCTACAACTTTATGGCAAAATATCAGATTGAAAGAGGATACGCCGGATACGATCTCTCCAGCGCCGACGTACCATGTTTGAGCATTTTCTATTGGCCATGACTCACCATCTTATTCTTCCTTCTGATTGATCAATGTCTAATTGATCTGCCTTTTGAATATTCCTGTTTTACGCTGGGATTCAAAGGTTCCTCTTCTTTGTTTTCCCCACAGAGCTCGTGGCAAAGCTCCTCTTCTTTGTTTTCCGCAAACGAGATCCAGATCCAGTTTTGGGGATCCGCGGGGATAACGGGGATCCGTGGGGACGGGGATAGGTGAAAATATTCCCACGTGGCGGGGATCGGGGACGGGGACGGGGAACGAATACACCGGCGGGGCGGGGATCGGGGTAGTATCCCCCCGCCCCCGATCCGCCCCATTGACATCCCTTATCCCAATTATACCCTTAAACAAACTATTCATAATTTTCACGTGTCAGTCTTTTCGCTAGTAGTAATAACAACAGTACAATAAAGAAATTTATCCTCTCAAAAAATAAGTTTATTTTTTTTAAGTCAAGTACCCTTCGCGCGTAACTGTTTTAAGATGTTAAATGTCTAAATTTGGATTCGAACCTAAGACTTAGTTGACATAGAAAAGATTTTTGTCACTGTCATCTCATCTAAACGGTTTTAGGTTAAAAAAAAACGTGAGTATAATATTTATATGAGAAATGTTAACCGTGCTCCCGTGACATTAGTTAATGATATTAAAAAAGAAAATTATATAGTGTTTAATCCTTTGAAAATTGTGTATTTAATCCACAAAAAATAAAAAAATAATTTTTTTATTAACAACTTTCTTTTTGGTTTCTCAAAAAAAAAAAAACTTTCTTTTTGGTATCCTTAGGTAGTGCCCGGAGCACCGTTAGCATGACCTTATTTATATTTATATTATAGTAAAGTAAAGTGATTATAGTAAATATTGTAAGTTCAAAAAATTATACTAAAATATTGTAGCTATCTAAAAATAATATTGTAACCGTCTAAAAAAAAGTAATTATCGTAACTTTTTTTTTTTTAAACAAGTAAACAATCGTAACTATACATACAAAAAAGAAAGTCATTGTAGCAATGGTGTCTAGTTATATATATTTTTTTGGTTATTAAGATTTTATATTTTACTATTATTTATAAAATAAAAAAATACAAAAACAAAGCTACAATTCATTCTGGAACCATTCACGCTCGCTCTGGTTCAAACCCACTTCCGTCACCAAATTCTCTCCGGTTAATGTTTGTCGCCGCCTTTGCCATTAGAGATTTTCACTTCTTTTATTATCTCGCACTTCAATCACCCCTTTTCATCTCTCGCTAAATCCCAATTAGGGTTTTCCACTTCCTTCTTCTCCGATGGTTTCTGAGCGGCACCGCCAAATACGAACTGCCGCAAAGAAGAAGATCGAGAGCAAAGATCTGGTAAGTCCAAAACCCCCTGATTCGAATTTTCACTCAATTTAGGGTTCAAATTTCTATTAAGCTTTTTTGAGTTAAACAAATTCGATTGTTTTTGTTGAAATTCGTGCAGTCAGATGATGATTTGGCTTTGAAGCAGCGGCTGGAGTTGTATGTTGAGAGGGTTCAGGATATTGACCCCGGGTTACAGAAGATTTTTCTTGAAAGCATGAGGTAAACCTTAATTTTATAGTTGAGGATTCACAAAATTTGATTCGAGTTAAAATTGAAGTTATTTTTGTTAAATTTTGTGTTTGTGTATTGAAATTGGAAAGTAATTTTGTATTGTAGATAGGAAATATGTACTTCTACAAGCTCCATGACTTCTGTGCCCAAACCACTGAAGTTGCTACGGCGACATTACGACACTCTTAAGGCATATTATGAAACTACAGTGGAACCGGAGTTCAAGGTATTGCTATTTGTGTGTTTTAGTGATGACTTTGCGTGAAATAATAGTATGGTATTATGGTGCTTAACTGATTTTATGTTCGTTGTTGCAAAAGTATTTGGCTAACATATCATCTGTATTGGCCCTTACAATGTCTGCTGAAGGAGAACAGGTGAGTTTGCTATATTTAGAAATTGAGTGTTTCTTTTTAACGATTGCTTCGACTTCAATTGTGTTCTAGTTTGATGGCGTACTATCATTATATTGACTCTTCAATTTGCCAATGACTCTGCCAGGGAAGTCTCAAATACTCTTCTAGTGAGATTTAGAGATTTCGTGAGTTTTAGTTTCTTCCTCTATGCCGATCTTATTTGGGTTCCCAAGCTGATTTCGCCGTTATTTGTGAAATACCATTGTTATTTTTCTGAAATGTTGCTAACTATAGTTTAATCATGGGCTGAACTGTTACTTAGAGAGTGATATTTAGAGTTGAACATGAGAAGGCGAGTTCCCCGGTAAGTGACCTATCATGATAAGTTAACCTATTCCCATTATTAATTTCCCTTGTGAAATGAACTTGGTTATCAAAGATAATAGACTTTCCCTAATCTACTAAGTAAGTTTATGAAAAAAAAATTAGATTCTCATGAATGATTTTACCTCTTGTTAGTTGAATTAGGAACTAGTTACAAAATAGAAGAAGATTAAAAGATTTTAAGTAACTTTCCTTAATTGGGCTGAAATTGGCATTGAGTAGTTATTACCCAAATATAAGAATTTAGTGTTTTTAAGAAATTGATTACCTTGCTGCAATTATAATAGTGACTTTCCTTGAATGACCTTTACGGTATGAAGTCAAAGAGGGGAATAATTGATGTGTGTATGTCCACGTGTCAGAACTAAGAAACCCTATTAACGAAATGCAAGCTCCTCACAAACCCACTATTTTCCTAGATGTAATTATTTCAGTTTATGATATGCAAGAAGTATGTGACTATGGTTCATTGTCATATGGAGCTTCATGATTTGTATTGTGTAGATCAAGAAGGATGTAATTATTTCATTTTATTTGCTAGGCACCAAAGGAAGCTTTGCAAGTGAGAATTTTTCATTATCTAATTTATTTTCATCTTTATGATTTTTTTCCATTTACAATATTAATTATCGTGAAAAGTATTTAGCCATTATGGTTTAGATTGATCTTGTTTTTCCTACAAGGTACTCCGAGTCTCCATCCTTGTGAACAAAAGGTTGTATTGCAAAGCTTTGATCATGTACTTTGTTGTCATTACTTTTCTTGTTTTTTCAGTGTAGTGATAAAATAAAAATCAATTGAGTTGAGCTTTTGATTTGTGGTGAGTGGTCATATGTGAAATAAGTTATTTTTGGTTTATGGTGTGTATGTTTAATTTAGCCTCGTTATTTGATTTGGCGTGTAATGATATTGTAGAAATAGTTGATAATTGGGTATCTCTAATAATGCATATATCTTGTTTCACACTTTGTTAATTCCTTATGAAACTTTGTATATGGCTAATCTTTAGGTTTCATCTTGTAGATATAGTAACACCGTTGAAAAATGAGATATTTGTTAATTTTATTTACATATGGCTAGTCTGTCTTTAGGTTTCATTTGGTTATTTCATTTAATTTGTTAAAAAAATTTATGATTTCAGACTCAAGTATTGGCAAGGTCTCCTGGAATACAACCCCCCGAGACTAAAGTGTGCAGCCCAACATTTCTAACTTTTCTCCAAATATCCATTAGTGTAAACCATTGAGCAATTGTGCCTCTTTCCAATCAGCTTAACTCTAATATTACATCAATGTAGTTTTAGTTTTTGTTATTGAGAGTTTGTTGTAAAAAAAAAAGTAGTTTTGGTTATTGATTGCGTTTTAAGTTATTAAAATGATTCATAATGTGATAATGTCATGGTTGTTTGACACAATCCTTGTTCTTGTTCAGTTGGCTCTACAATGATTAATAGAATTTGTGTCGCTTATATTTCACAATTCAAGTATGTTTTTGTGAATAGATCCTGGAGACGTTTTTAATTGGGAAGTATGGTGGGGAAAGTTGCTGCGGACATCGTATATATTATTTGTTTTAAATATAATACCTGTTGCAACGTTTTAAAACCGTCGCCTATAAGTTATGGGTATGAGCAGTTTTAGGAAACACTTCAAAACGTCGCCTCAGAAGCAAAGAAAAAACGTCCCCTATTCCCTTTAGTTTAGGCGACGCTTATAAATAGTGTGCCCAAAGAGCAAGAAAAGCGTCGCCTTAGACAATAGGCGACGCTCGTATAGGAGACACCTGAAAATCGTCGCCTATACTCTTAGGCAACGTTTTATTGAGTTCTGGCAACGTTTTATAACTGTTGCTAGAGACGATAAATGCTGTAGTGTGGATGTTAAGAAAATTTCCTCGTCAATTTAGGGAGGCTCAGAAAGTGGCGGATTTGAATTGAATCTTAGCATGTGACAATTCGTTGGATAGGTAAACAACATAGCTACGACTTCCATGGTTTATTTTTACATTCTGTAAAAATTCGGCCAACATGGATGTTAAGAAAATTTCCTCGTCATTTTAGGGAGGCCCAGAAAGTGGCCGATTTTAATTGAATCTTAGAATGTGACAATTCGTTGGATAGGTAAACAACATATCTACGACTTCCATGGTTTATTTTTACATTCTCTAAAAATTCGACCAAAATGGATGTTAAGAAAATTTCCTCGTCAATTTAGGGAGGCCCAGAAAGTGGCCGATTTTAATTGAATCTTAGAATGTGACAATTCGTTGGATAGGTAAACAACATATCTACGACTTCCATGGTTTATTTTTACATTCTCTAAAAATTCGACCAAAATGGATGTTAAGAAAATTTCCTCGTCATTTTAGGGAGGCCCAGAAAGTGGCCGGTTTTAATTGAATCTTAGAATGTGACAATTCGTTGGATAGGTAAACAACATATCTACGACTTCCATGGTTTATTTTTACATTCTCTAAAAATTCGGCCAAAATGGATGTTAGGAAAATTTCCTCGTCAATTTAGGGAGGCTCAGCAAGTGGCCGATTTGAATTGAATCTTAGCATGTGACAATTCGTTGGATAGGTAAACAACATAGCTACGACTTCCATGGTTTATTTTTACATTCTCTAAAAATTCGGCCAAAATGGATGTTAAGAAAATTTCCTCGTCAATTTAGGGAGGCCCAGAAAGTGGCCGATTTGAATTGAATCTTAGCATGTGACAATTCGTTGGATAGGTAAACAACATAGCTACGACTTCCATGGTTTATTTTTACATTCTCTAAAAATTCGGCCAAAATGGATGTTAAGAAAATTTCCTCGTCAATTTAGGGAGGCCCAGAAAGTGGTCGATTTGAATTGAATCTTAGCATGTGACAATTCGTTGGATAGGTAAACAACTTAGCTACGACTTCCATGGTTTATTTTTACATTCTCTAAAAATTCGGCCAAAATGGATGTTAAGAAAATTTCCTCTTCAATTTAGGGAGGCCCAGAAAGTGGCCGATTTTAATTGAATCTTAGCATGTGACAATTCGTTGGATAGGTAAACAACATAGCTACGACTTCCGTGGTTTATTTTTACATTATCTAAAAATTCGGCCAAAATGGATGTTAAGAAAATTTCCTCGTCAATTTAGGGAGGCCCAGAAAGGGGCCGATTTTAATTGAATCTTAGCATGTGACAATTCGTTGGATAGGAAAACAACATAGCTACGACTTCCATGGTTTATTTTTACATTCTCTAAAAATTCGGCCAAAATGGATGTTAAGAAAATTTCCTCATCATTTTAGGGAGGCCCAGAAAGTGGCCGATTTTAATTGAATCTTAGAATGTGACAATTCATTGGATAAGTAAACAACATATCTATGACTTCCATGGTTTATTTTTACATTCCCTAAAAATTCGACCAAAATGGATATTAAGAAAATTTCCTCGTCAATTTAGGGAGGCCCAGAAAGTGGCGGATTTGAATTGAATCTTAGCATGTGACAATTCGTTGGATAGGTAAACAACATAGCTACGACTTCCATGGTTTATTTTTACATTCTGTAAAAATTCGGCCAAAATGGATGTTAAGAAAATTTCCTCGTCATTTTAGGGAGGCCCAGAAAGTGGCCGGTTTTAATTGAATCTTAGAATGTGACAATTCGTTGGATAGGTAAACAACATATCTACGACTTCCATGGTTTATTTTTACATTCTCTAAAAATTCGACCAAAATGGATGTTAAGAAAATTTCCTCGTCAATTTAGGGAGGCCCAGAAAGTGGCCGATTTTAATTGAATCTTAGAATGTGACAATTCGTAAGATAGGTAAACAACATATCTACGACTTCCATGGTTTATTTTTACATTCTCTAAAAATTCGACCAAAATGGATGTTAAGAAAATTTCCTCGTCATTTTAGGGAGGCCCAGAAAGTGGCCGGTTTTAATTGAATCTTAGAATGTGACAATTCGTTGGATAGGTAAACAACATATCTACGACTTCCATGGTTTATTTTTACATTCTCTAAAAATTCGGCCAAAATGGATGTTAGGAAAATTTCCTCGTCAATTTAGGGAGGCTCAGCAAGTGGCCGATTTGAATTGAATCTTAGCATGTGACAATTCGTTGGATAGGTAAACAACATAGCTACGACTTCCATGGTTTATTTTTACATTCTCTAAAAATTCGGCCAAAATGGATGTTAAGAAAATTTCCTCGTCAATTTAGGGAGGCCCAGAAAGTGGCCGATTTGAATTGAATCTTAGCATGTGACAATTCGTTGGATAGGTAAACAACATAGCTACGACTTCCGTGGTTTATTTTTACATTCTCTAAAAATTCGGCCAAAATGGATGTTAAGAAAATTTCCTCGTCAATTTAGGGAGGCCCAGAAAGTGGTCGATTTGAATTGAATCTTAGCATGTGACAATTCGTTGGATAGGTAAACAACATAGCTACGACTTCCATGGTTTATTTTTACATTCTCTAAAAATTCGGCCAAAATGGATGTTAAGAAAATTTCCTCTTCAATTTAGGGAGGCCCAGAAAGTGGCCGATTTTAATTGAATCTTAGCATGTGACAATTCGTTGGATAGGTAAACAACATAGCTACGACTTCCGTGGTTTATTTTTACACTATCTAAAAATTCGGCCAAAATGGATGTTAAGAAAATTTCCTCGTCAATTTAGGGAGGCCCAGAAAGGGGCCGATTTTAATTGAATCTTAGCATGTGACAATTCGTTGGATAGGAAAATAACATAGCTACGACTTCCATGGTTTATTTTTACATTCTCTAAAAATTCGGCCAAAATGGATGTTAAGAAAATTTCCTCATCATTTTAGGGAGGCCCAGAAAGTGGCCGATTTTAATTGAATCTTAGAATGTGACAATTCATTGGATAAGTAAACAACATATCTACGACTTCCATGGTTTATTTTTACATTCCCTAAAAATTCGGCCAAAATGGATGTTAAGAAAATTTCCTCGTCAATTTAGGGAGGCTCAGCAAGTGGCCGATTTGAATTGAATCTTAGCATGTGACAATTCGTTGGATAGGTAAACAACATAGCTACGACTTCCATGGTTTATTTTTACATTATCTAAAAATTCGGCCAAAATGGATGTTAAGAAAATTTCCTCGTCAATTTAGGGAGGCCCAGAAAGTGGCCGATTTGA
The DNA here is from genome assembly GCF_051527215.1 of Medicago sativa. Classification (NCBI taxonomy): domain Eukaryota; kingdom Viridiplantae; phylum Streptophyta; class Magnoliopsida; order Fabales; family Fabaceae; genus Medicago; species Medicago sativa. Next base: position 2,172,486 of record NC_140751.1, on the reverse strand, counting down.
ATTGAATCTTAGCATGTGACAATTCGTTGGATAGGTAAACAACATTGCTACTACTTCCATGGTTTATTTTTACATTCTCTAACAATTCGGCCAAAATGGATGTTAAGAAAATTTCCTCGTCATTTTAGGGAGGCCCAGAAAGTGGCCGATTTTAATTGAATCTTAGAATGTGACAATTCGTTAGATAGGTAAACCACATAGCTACGACTTCCGTGGTTTATTTTTACATTCTCTAAAAATTCGGCCAAAATGGATGTTAAGAAAATTTCCTCGTCAATTTAGGGAGGCCCAGAAAGTGGTCGATTTGAATTGAATCTTAGCATGTGACAATTCGTTGGATAGGTAAACAACATAGCTACGACTTCCATGGTTTATTTTTACATTCTCTTAAAATTCGGCCAAAATGGATGTTAAGAAAATTTCCTCTTCAATTTAGGGAGGCCCAGAAAGTGGCCGATTTTAATTGAATCTTAGCATGTGACAATTCGTTGGATAGGTAAACAACATAGCTACAACTTCCGTGGTTTATTTTTACATTATCTAAAAATTCGGCCAAAATGGATGTTAAGAAAATTTCCTCGTCAATTTAGGGAGGCCCAGAAAGGGGCCGATTTTAATTGAATCTTAGCATGTGACAATTCGTTGGATAGGAAAACAACATAGCTACGACTTCCATGGTTTATTTTTACATTCTCTAAAAATTCGGCCAAAATGGATGTTAAGAAAATTTCCTCATCATTTTAGGGAGGCCCATAAAGTGGCCGATTTTAATTGAATCTTAGAATGTGACAATTCATTGGATAAGTAAACAACATATCTACGACTTCCATGGTTTATTTTTACATTCCCTAAAAATTCGGCCAAAATGGATGTTAAGAAAATTTCCTCGTCAATTTAGGGAGGCTCAGCAAGTGGCCGATTTGAATTGAATCTTAGCATGTGACAATTCGTTGGATAGGTAAACAACATAGCTACGACTTCCATGGTTTATTTTTACATTATCTAAAAATTCGGCCAAAATGGATGTTAAGAAAATTTCCTCGTCAATTTAGGGAGGCCCAGAAAGTGGCCGATTTGAATTGAATCTTAGCATGTGACAATTCGTTGGATAGGTAAACAACATAGCTACTACTTCCATGGTTTATTTTTACATTCTCTAACAATTCGGCCAAAATGGATGTTAAGAAAATTTCCTCGTCATTTTAGGGAGGCCCAGAAAGTGGCCGATTTTAATTGAATCTTAGAATGTGACAATTCGTTAGATAGGTAAACAACATAGCTACGACTTCCGTGGTTTATTTTTACATTCTCTAAAAATTCGGCCAAAATGGATGTTAAGAAAATTTCCTCGTCAATTTAGGGAGGCCCAGAAAGTGGTCGATTTGAATTGAATCTTAGCATGTGACAATTCGTTGGATAGGTAAACAACATAGCTACGACTTCCATGGTTTATTTTTACATTCTCTAAAAATTCGGCCAAAATGGATGTTAAGAAAATTTCCTCTTCAATTTAGGGAGGCCCAGAAAGTGGCCGATTTTAATTGAATCTTAGCATGTGACAATTCGTTGGATAGGTAAACAACATAGCTACGACTTCCGTGGTTTATTTTTACATTATCTAAAAATTCGGCCAAAATGGATGTTAAGAAAATTTCCTCGTCAATTTAGGGAGGCCCAGAAAGTGGCGGATTTGAATTGAATCTTAGCATGTGACAATTCGTTGGATAGGTAAACAACATAGCTACGACTTCCATGGTTTATTTTTACATTCTGTAAAAATTCGGCCAAAATGGATGTTAAGAAAATTTCCTCGTCATTTTAGGGAGGCCCAGAAAGTGGCCGGTTTTAATTGAATCTTAGAATGTGACAATTCGTTGGATAGGTAAACAACATATCTACGACTTCCATGGTTTATTTTTACATTCTCTAAAAATTCGACCAAAATGGATGTTAAGAAAATTTCCTCGTCAATTTAGGGAGGCCCAGAAAGTGGCCGATTTTAATTGAATCTTAGAATGTGACAATTCGTAAGATAGGTAAACAACATATCTACGACTTCCATGGTTTATTTTTACATTCTCTAAAAATTCGACCAAAATGGATGTTAAGAAAATTTCCTCGTCATTTTAGGGAGGCCCAGAAAGTGGCCGGTTTTAATTGAATCTTAGAATGTGACAATTCGTTGGATAGGTAAACAACATATCTACGACTTCCATGGTTTATTTTTACATTCCTTAAAAATTCGGCCAAAATGGATGTTAGGAAAATTTCCTCGTCAATTTAGGGAGGCTCAGCAAGTGGCCGATTTGAATTGAATCTTAGCATGTGACAATTCGTTGGATAGGTAAACAACATAGCTACGACTTCCATGGTTTATTTTTACATTATCTAAAAATTCGGCCAAAATGGATGTTAAGAAAATTTCCTCGTCAATTTAGGGAGGCCCAGAAAGTGGCCGATTTGAATTGAATCTTAGAATGTGACAATTCGTTGGATAGGTAAACAACATATCTACGACTTCCATGGTTTATTTTTACATTCTCTAACAATTCGGCCAAAATGGATGTTAAGAAAATTTCCTCGTCATTTTAGGGAGGCCCAGAAAGTGGCCGATTTTAATTGAATCTTAGAATGTGACAATTCGTTGGATAGGTAAACAACATATCTACGACTTCCATGGTTTATTTTTACATTCTCTAAAAATTCGGCCAAAATGGATGTTAAGAAAATTTCCTCGTCATTTTAGGGAGGCCCAGAAAGTGGCCGATTTGAATTGAATCTTAGCATGTGACAATTCGTTGGATAGGTAAACAACATAGCTACGACTTCCGTGGTTTATTTTTACATTATCTAAAAATTCGGCCAAAATGGATGTTAAGAAAATTTCCTCGTCAATTTAGGGAGGCCCAGAAAGTGGCCGATTTTAATTGAATCTTAGCATGTGACAATTCGTTGGATAGGAAAACAACATTGCTACGACTTCCATTGTTTATTTTTACATTCTTTAAAAATTCGGCCAAAATGGATGTTAAGAAAATTTCCTCGTCATTTTAGGGAGGCCCAGAAAGTGGCCGGTTTTAATTGAATCTTAGAATGTGACAATTCGTTGGATAGGTAAACAACATATCTACGACTTCCATGGTTTATTTTTACATTCTCTAAAAATTCGGCCAAAATGGATGTTAAGAAAATTTCCTCGTCAATTTAGGGAGGCCCAGAAAGTGGTCGATTTGAATTGAATCTTAGCATGTGACAATTCGTTGGATAGGTAAACAACATAGCTACGACTTCCATGGTTTATTTTTACATTCTCTAAAAATTCGGCCAAAATGGATGTTAAGAAAATTTCCTCTTCAATTTAGGGAGGCCCAGAAAGTGGCCGATTTTAATTGAATCTTAGCATGTGACAATTCGTTGGATAGGTAAACAACATAGCTACGACTTCCGTGGTTTATTTTTACATTATCTAAAAATTCGGCCAAAATGGATGTTAAGAAAATTTCCTCGTCAATTTAGGGAGGCCCAGAAAGTGGCCGATTTTAATTGAATCTTAGCATGTGACAATTCGTTGGATAGGAAAACAACATAGCTACGACTTCCATGGTTTATTTTTACATTCTCTAAAAATTCGGCAAAAATGGATGTTAAGAAAAGTTCCTCGTCATTTTAGGGAGGCCCAGAAAGTGGCCGATTTTAATTGAATCTTAGAATGTGACAATTCGTTGGATAGGTAAACAACATATCTACGACTTCCATGGTTTATTTTTACATTCTCTAAAAATTCGACCAAAATGGATGTTAAGAAAATTTCCTCGTCAATTTAGGGAGGCCCAGAAAGTGGTCGATTTGAATTGAATCTTAGCATGTGACAATTCGTTGGATAGGTAAACAACATAGCTACGACTTCCATGGTTTATTTTTACATTCTCTAAAAATTCGGCCAAAATGGATGTTAAGAAAATTTCCTCTTCAATTTAGGGAGGCCCAGAAAGTGGCCGATTTTAATTGAATCTTAGCATGTGACAATTCGTTGGATAGGTAAACAACATAGCTACGACTTCCGTGGTTTATTTTTACATTCTCTAAAAATTCGGCCAAAATGGATGTTAAGAAAATTTCCTCGTCAATTTAGGGAGGCCCAGAAAGTGGTCGATTTGAATTGAATCTTAGCATGTGACAATTCGTTGGATAGGTAAACAACATAGCTACGACTTCCATGGTTTATTTTTACATTCTCTAAAAATTCGGCCAAAATGGATGTTAAGAAAATTTCCTCTTCAATTTAGGGAGGCCCAGAAAGTGGCCGATTTTAATTGAATCTTAGCATGTGACAATTCGTTGGATAGGTAAACAACATAGCTACGACTTCCGTGGTTTATTTTTACATTATCTAAAAATTCGGCCAAAATGGATGTTAAGAAAATTTCCTCGTCAATTTAGGGAGGCCCAGAAAGTGGCGGATTTGAATTGAATCTTAGCATGTGACAATTCGTTGGATAGGTAAACAACATAGCTACGACTTCCATGGTTTATTTTTACATTCTGTAAAAATTCGGCCAAAATGGATGTTAAGAAAATTTCCTCGTCATTTTAGGGAGGCCCAGAAAGTGGCCGGTTTTAATTGAATCTTAGAATGTGACAATTCGTTGGATAGGTAAACAACATATCTACGACTTCCATGGTTTATTTTTACATTCTCTAAAAATTCGACCAAAATGGATGTTAAGAAAATTTCCTCGTCAATTTAGGGAGGCCCAGAAAGTGGCCGATTTTAATTGAATCTTAGAATGTGACAATTCGTAAGATAGGTAAACAACATATCTACGACTTCCATGGTTTATTTTTACATTCTCTAAAAATTCGACCAAAATGGATGTTAAGAAAATTTCCTCGTCATTTTAGGGAGGCCCAGAAAGTGGCCGGTTTTAATTGAATCTTAGAATGTGACAATTCGTTGGATAGGTAAACAACATATCTACGACTTCCATGGTTTATTTTTACATTCTCTAAAAATTCGGCCAAAATGGATGTTAGGAAAATTTCCTCGTCAATTTAGGGAGGCTCAGCAAGTGGCCGATTTGAATTGAATCTTAGCATGTGACAATTCGTTGGATAGGTAAACAACATAGCTACGACTTCCATGGTTTATTTTTACATTATCTAAAAATTCGGCCAAAATGGATGTTAAGAAAATTTCCTCGTCAATTTAGGGAGGCCCAGAAAGTGGCCGATTTGAATTGAATCTTAGCATGTGACAATTCGTTGGATAGGTAAACAACATAGCTACTACTTCCATGGTTTATTTTTACATTCTCTAACAATTCGGCCAAAATGGATGTTAAGAAAATTTCCTCGTCATTTTAGGGAGGCCCAGAAAGTGGCCGATTTTAATTGAATCTTAGAATGTGACAATTCGTTGGATAGGTAAACAACATATCTACGACTTCCATGGTTTATTTTTACATTCTCTAACAATTCGGCCAAAATGGATGTTAAGAAAATTTCCTCGTCATTTTAGGGAGGCCCAGAAAGTGGCCGGTTTTAATTGAATCTTAGAATGTGACAATTCGTTGGATAGGTAAACAACATATCTACGACTTCCATGGTTTATTTTTACATTCTCTAAAAATTCGACCAAAATGGATGTTAAGAAAATTTCCTCGTCAATTTAGGGAGGCCCAGAAAGTGGCCGATTTTAATTGAATCTTAGAATGTGACAATTCGTAAGATAGGTAAACAACATATCTACGACTTCCATGGTTTATTTTTACATTCTCTAAAAATTCGACCAAAATGGATGTTAAGAAAATTTCCTCGTCAATTTAGGGAGGCCCAGAAAGTGGCCGATTTTAATTGAATCTTAGAATGTGACAATTCGTAAGATAGGTAAACAACATATCTACGACTTCCATGGTTTATTTTTACATTCTCTAAAAATTCGACCAAAATGGATGTTAAGAAAATTTCCTCGTCATTTTAGGGAGGCCCAGAAAGTGGCCGGTTTTAATTGAATCTTAGAATGTGACAATTCGTTGGATAGGTAAACAACATATCTACGACTTCCATGGTTTATTTTTACATTCTCTAAAAATTCGGCCAAAATGGATGTTAGGAAAATTTCCTCGTCAATTTAGGGAGGCTCAGCAAGTGGCCGATTTGAATTGAATCTTAGCATGTGACAATTCGTTGGATAGGTAAACAACATAGCTACGACTTCCATGGTTTATTTTTACATTCTCTAACAATTCGGCCAAAATGGATGTTAAGAAAATTTCCTCGTCATTTTAGGGAGGCCCAGAAAGTGGCCGATTTTAATTGAATCTTAGAATGTGACAATTCGTTGGATAGGTAAACAACATATCTACGACTTCCATGGTTTATTTTTACATTCTCTAACAATTCGGCCAAAATGGATGTTAAGAAAATTTCCTCGTCATTTTAGGGAGGCCCAGAAAGTGGCCGGTTTTAATTGAATCTTAGAATGTGACAATTCGTTGGATAGGTAAACAACATATCTACGACTTCCATGGTTTATTTTTACATTCTCTAAAAATTCGACCAAAATGGATGTTAAGAAAATTTCCTCGTCAATTTAGGGAGGCCCAGAAAGTGGCCGATTTTAATTGAATCTTAGAATGTGACAATTCGTAAGATAGGTAAACAACATATCTACGACTTCCATGGTTTATTTTTACATTCTCTAAAAATTCGACCAAAATGGATGTTAAGAAAATTTCCTCGTCAATTTAGGGAGGCCCAGAAAGTGGCCGATTTTAATTGAATCTTAGAATGTGACAATTCGTAAGATAGGTAAACAACATATCTACGACTTCCATGGTTTATTTTTACATTCTCTAAAAATTCGACCAAAATGGATGTTAAGAAAATTTCCTCGTCATTTTAGGGAGGCCCAGAAAGTGGCCGGTTTTAATTGAATCTTAGAATGTGACAATTCGTTGGATAGGTAAACAACATATCTACGACTTCCATGGTTTATTTTTACATTCTCTAAAAATTCGGCCAAAATGGATGTTAGGAAAATTTCCTCGTCAATTTAGGGAGGCTCAGCAAGTGGCCGATTTGAATTGAATCTTAGCATGTGACAATTCGTTGGATAGGTAAACAACATAGCTACGACTTCCATGGTTTATTTTTACATTCTCTAACAATTCGGCCAAAATGGATGTTAAGAAAATTTCCTCGTCAATTTAGGGAGGCCCAGAAAGTGGCCGATTTTAATTGAATCTTAGAATGTGACAATTCGTTGGATAGGTAAACAACATATCTACGACTTCCATGGTTTATTTTTACATTCTCTAACAATTCGGCCAAAATGGATGTTAAGAAAATTTCCTCGTCATTTTAGGGAGGCCCAGAAAGTGGCCGATTTTAATTGAATCTTAGAATGTGACAATTCGTTGGATAGGTAAACAACATATCTACGACTTCCATGGTTTATTTTTACATTCTCTAAAAATTCGGCCAAAATGGATGTTAAGAAAATTTCCTCGTCATTTTAGGGAGGCCCAGAAAGTGGCCGATTTGAATTGAATCTTAGCATGTGACAATTCGTTGGATAGGTAAACAACATAGCTACGACTTCCATGGTTTATTTTTACATTCTCTAAAAATTCGGCCAAAATGGATGTTAAGAAAATTTCCTCGTCAATTTAGGGAGGCCCAGAAAGTGGCCGATTTTAATTGAATCTTAGAATGTGACAATTCGTAAGATAGGTAAACAACATATCTACGACTTCCATGGTTTATTTTTACATTCTCTAAAAATTCGACCAAAATGGATGTTAAGAAAATTTCCTCGTCAATTTAGGGAGGCCCAGAAAGTGGCCGATTTTAATTGAATCTTAGAATGTGACAATTCGTAAGATAGGTAAACAACATATCTACGACTTCCATGGTTTATTTTTACATTCTCTAAAAATTCGACCAAAATGGATGTTAAGAAAATTTCCTCGTCATTTTAGGGAGGCCCAGAAAGTGGCCGGTTTTAATTGAATCTTAGAATGTGACAATTCGTTGGATAGGTAAACAACATATCTACGACTTCCATGGTTTATTTTTACATTCTCTAAAAATTCGGCCAAAATGGATGTTAGGAAAATTTCCTCGTCAATTTAGGGAGGCTCAGCAAGTGGCCGATTTGAATTGAATCTTAGCATGTGACAATTCGTTGGATAGGTAAACAACATAGCTACGACTTCCATGGTTTATTTTTACATTCTCTAACAATTCGGCCAAAATGGATGTTAAGAAAATTTCCTCGTCAATTTAGGGAGGCCCAGAAAGTGGCCGATTTTAATTGAATCTTAGAATGTGACAATTCGTTGGATAGGTAAACAACATATCTACGACTTCCATGGTTTATTTCTACATTCTCTAACAATTCGGCCAAAATGGATGTTAAGAAAATTTCCTCGTCATTTTAGGGAGGCCCAGAAAGTGGCCGATTTTAATTGAATCTTAGAATGTGACAATTCGTTGGATAGGTAAACAACATATCTACGACTTCCATGGTTTATTTTTACATTCTCTAAAAATTCGGCCAAAATGGATGTTAAGAAAATTTCCTCGTCATTTTAGGGAGGCCCAGAAAGTGGCCGATTTGAATTGAATCTTAGCATGTGACAATTCGTTGGATAGGTAAACAACATAGCTACGACTTCCGTGGTTTATTTTTACATTATCTAAAAATTCGGCCAAAATGGATGTTAAGAAAATTTCCTCGTCAATTTAGGGAGGCCCAGAAAGTGGCCGATTTTAATTGAATCTTAGCATGTGACAATTCGTTGGATAGGAAAACAACATTGCTACGACTTCCATTGTTTATTTTTACATTCTTTAAAAATTCGGCCAAAATGGATGTTAAGAAAATTTCCTCGTCATTTTAGGGAGGCCCAGAAAGTGGCCGGTTTTAATTGAATCTTAGAATGTGACAATTCGTTGGATAGGTAAACAACATATCTACGACTTCCATGGTTTATTTTTACATTCTCTAAAAATTCGGCCAAAATGGATGTTAAGAAAATTTCCTCGTCAATTTAGGGAGGCCCAGAAAGTGGTCGATTTGAATTGAATCTTAGCATGTGACAATTCGTTGGATAGGTAAACAACATAGCTACGACTTCCATGGTTTATTTTTACATTCTCTAAAAATTCGGCCAAAATGGATGTTAAGAAAATTTCCTCTTCAATTTAGGGAGGCCCAGAAAGTGGCCGATTTTAATTGAATCTTAGCATGTGACAATTCGTTGGATAGGTAAACAACATAGCTACGACTTCCGTGGTTTATTTTTACATTATCTAAAAATTCGGCCAAAATGGATGTTAAGAAAATTTCCTCGTCAATTTAGGGAGGCCCAGAAAGTGGCCGATTTTAATTGAATCTTAGCATGTGACAATTCGTTGGATAGGAAAACAACATAGCTACGACTTCCATGGTTTATTTTTACATTCTCTAAAAATTCGGCAAAAATGGATGTTAAGAAAATTTCCTCGTCATTTTAGGGAGGCCCAGAAAGTGGCCGATTTTAATTGAATCTTAGAATGTGACAATTCGTTGGATAGGTAAACAACATATCTACGACTTCCATGGTTTATTTTTACATTCTCTAAAAATTCGACCAAAATGGATGTTAAGAAAATTTCCTCGTCAATTTAGGGAGGCCCAGAAAGTGGTCGATTTGAATTGAATCTTAGCATGTGACAATTCGTTGGATAGGTAAACAACATAGCTACGACTTCCATGGTTTATTTTTACATTCTCTAAAAATTCGGCCAAAATGGATGTTAAGAAAATTTCCTCTTCAATTTAGGGAGGCCCAGAAAGTGGCCGATTTTAATTGAATCTTAGCATGTGACAATTCGTTGGATAGGTAAACAACATAGCTACGACTTCCGTGGTTTATTTTTACATTATCTAAAAATTCGGCCAAAATGGATGTTAAGAAAATTTCCTCGTCAATTTAGGGAGGCCCAGAAAGTGGCCGATTTTAATTGAATCTTAGCATGTGACAATTCGTTGGATAGGAAAACAACATAGCTACGACTTCCATGGTTTATTTTTACATTCTCTAAAAATTCGGCAAAAATGGATGTTAAGAAAATTTCCTCGTCATTTTAGGGAGGCCCAGAAAGTGGCCGATTTTAATTGAATCTTAGAATGTGACAATTCGTTGGATAGGTAAACAACATATCTACGACTTCCATGGTTTATTTTTACATTCTCTAAAAATTCGGCCAAAATGGATGTTAAGAAAATTTCCTCGTCATTTTAGGGAGGCCCAGAAAGTGGCCGATTTTAATTGAATCTTAGAATGTGACAATTCGTTGGATAGGTAAACAACATATCTACGACTTCCATGGTTTATTTTTACATTCCCTAAAAATTCGGCCAAAATGGATGTTAAGAAAATTTCCTCGTCAATTTAGGGAGGCTCAGCAAGTGGCCGATTTGAATTGAATCTTAGCATGTGACAATTCGTTGGATAGGTAAACAACATAGCTACGACTTCCATGGTTTATTTTTACATTATCTAAAAATTCGGCCAAAATGGATGTTAAGAAAATTTCCTCGTCAATTTAGGGAGGCCCAGAAAGTGGCCGATTTGAATTGAATCTTCGCATGTGACAATTCGTTGGATAGGTAAACAACATAGCTACGACTTCCATGGTTTATTTTTACATTCTCTAACAATTCGGCCAAAATGGATGTTAAGAAAATTTCCTCGTCATTTTAGGGAGGCCCAGAAAGTGGCCGATTTTAATTGAATCTTAGAATGTGACAATTCGTTAGATAGGTAAACAACATATCTACGACTTCCATGGTTTATTTTTACATTCTGTAAAAATTCGGCCAAAATGGATGTTAAGAAAATTTCCTCGTCATTTTAGGGAGGCTCAGAAAGTGGCCGGTTTTAATTGAATCTTAGAATTTGACAATTCGTTGGATAGGTAAACAACATATCTACGACTTCCATGGTTTATTTTTACATTCTCTAAAAATTTGACCAAAATGGATGTTAAGAAAATTTCCTCATCATTTTAGGGAGGCCCAGAAAGTGGCCGATTTTAATTGAATCTTAGAATGTGACAATTCATTGGATAGGTAAACAACATATCTACGACTTCCATGGTTTATTTTTACATTCCCTAAAAATTCGGCCAAAATGGATGTTAAGAAAATTTCCTCGTCAATTTAGGGAGGCTCAGCAAGTGGCCGATTTGAATTGAATCTTAGCATGTGACAATTCGTTGGATAGGTAAACAACATAGCTACGACTTCCATGGTTTATTTTTACATTCTCTAAAAATTCGGCCAAAATGGATGTTAAGAAAATTTCCTCGTCAATTTAGGGAGGCCCAGAAAGTGGCCGATTTGAATTGAATCTTAGCATGTGACAATTCGTTGGATAGGTAAACAACATAGCTACGACTTCCGTGGTTTATTTTTACATTCTCTAAAAATTCGGCCAAAATGGATGTTAAGAAAATTTCCTCGTCAATTTAGGGAGGCCCAGAAAGTGGCCGATTTTAATTGAATCTTAGAATGTGACAATTCGTTAGATAGGTAAACAACATATCTACGACTTCCATGGTTTATTTTTACATTCTCTAACAATTCGGCCAAAATGGATGTTAAGAAAATTTCCTCGTCAATTTAGGGAGGCTCAGAAAGTGGCGGATTTGAATTGAATCTTAGCATGTGACAATTCGTTGGATAGGTAAACAACATAGCTACGACTTCCATGGTTTATTTTTACATTATCTAAAAATTCGGCCAAAATGGATGTTAAGAAAATTTCCTCGTCAATTTAGGGAGGCCCAGAAAGTGGCCGATTTGTATTGAATCTTCGCATGTGACAATTCGTTGGATAGGTAAACAACATAGCTACGACTTCCATGGTTTATTTTTACATTCTCTAACAATTCGGCCAAAATGGATGTTAAGAAAATTTCCTCGTCATTTTAGGGAGGCCCAGAAAGTGGCCGATTTTAATTGAATCTTAGAATGTGACAATTCGTTAGATAGGTAAACAACATATCTACGACTTCCATGGTTTATTTTTACATTCTCTAACAATTCGGCCAAAATGGATGTTAAGAGAATTTCCTCGTCAATTTAGGGAGGCTCAGAAAGTGGCGGATTTGAATTGAATCTTAGCATGTGACAATTCGTTGGATAGGTAAACAACATAGCTACGACTTCCATGGTTTATTTTTACATTCTGTAAAAATTCGGCCAAAATGGATGTTAAGAAAATTTCCTCGTCATTTTAGGGAGGCCCAGAAAGTGGCCGGTTTTAATTGAATCTTAGAATTTGACAATTCGTTGGATAGGTAAAAAACATATCTACGACTTCCATGGTTTATTTTTACATTCTCTAAAAATTTGACCAAAATGGATGTTAAGAAAATTTCCTCATCATTTTAGGGAGGCCCAGAAAGTGGCCGATTTTAATTGAATCTTAGAATGTGACAATTCATTGGATAGGTAAACAACATATCTACGACTTCCATGGTTTATTTTTACATTCCCTAAAAATTCGGCCAAAATGGATGTTAAGAAAATTTCCTCGTCAATTTAGGGAGGCTCAGCAAGTGGCCGATTTGAATTGAATCTTAGCATGTGACAATTCGTTGGATAGGTAAACAACATAGCTACGACTTCCATGGTTTATTTTTACATTCTCTAAAAATTCGGCCAAAATGGATGTTAAGAAAATTTCCTCGTCAATTTAGGGAGGCCCAGAAAGTGGCCGATTTGAATTGAATCTTAGCATGTGACAATTCGTTGGATAGGTAAACAACATAGCTACGACTTCCGTGGTTTATTTTTACATTCTCTAAAAATTCGGCCAAAATGGATGTTAAGAAAATTTCCTCGTCAATTTAGGGAGGCCCAGAAAGTGGCCGATTTTAATTGAATCTTAGAATGTGACAATTCGTTAGATAGGTACACAACATATCTACGACTTCCATGGTTTATTTTTACATTCTCTAACAATTCGGCCAAAATGGATGTTAAGAAAATTTCCTCGTCAATTTAGGGAGGCTCAGAAAGTGGCGGATTTGAATTGAATCTTAGCATGTGACAATTCGTTGGATAGGTAAACAACATAGCTACGACTTCCATGGTTTATTTTTACATTATCTAAAAATTCGGCCAAAATGGATGTTAAGAAAATTTCCTCGTCAATTTAGGGAGGCCCAGAAAGTGGCCGATTTGAATTGAATCTTCGCATGTGACAATTCGTTGGATAGGTAAACAACATAGCTACGACTTCCATGGTTTATTTTTACATTCTCTAACAATTCGGCCAAAATGGATGTTAAGAAAATTTCCTCGTCATTTTAGGGAGGCCCAGAAAGTGGCCGATTTTAATTGAATCTTAGAATGTGACAATTCGTTAGATAGGTAAACAACATATCTACGACTTCCATGGTTTATTTTTACATTCTCTAACAATTCGGCCAAAATGGATGTTAAGAGAATTTCCTCGTCAATTTAGGGAGGCTCAGAAAGTGGCGGATTTGAATTGAATCTTAGCATGTGACAATTCGTTGGATAGGTAAACAACATAGCTACGACTTCCATGGTTTATTTTTACATTCTGTAAAAATTCGGCCAAAATGGATGTTAAGAAAATTTCCTCGTCATTTTAGGGAGGCCCAGAAAGTGGCCGGTTTTAATTGAATCTTAGAATTTGACAATTCGTTGGATAGGTAAACAACATATCTACGACTTCCATGGTTTATTTTTACATTCTCTAAAAATTTGACCAAAATGGATGTTAAGAAAATTTCCTCATCATTTTAGGGAGGCCCAGAAAGTGGCCGATTTTAATTGAATCTTAGAATGTGACAATTCATTGGATAGGTAGACAACATATCTACGACTTCCATGGTTTATTTTTACATTCCCTAAAAATTCGGCCAAAATGGATGTTAAGAAAATTTCCTCGTCAATTTAGGGAGGCTCAGCAAGTGGCCGATTTGAATTGAATCTTAGCATGTGACAATTCGTTGGATAGGTAAACAACATAGCTACGACTTCCATGGTTTATTTTTACATTCTCTAAAAATTCGGCCAAAATGGATGTTAAGAAAATTTCCTCGTCAATTTAGGGAGGCCCAGAAAGTGGCCGATTTGAATTGAATCTTAGCATGTGACAATTCGTTGGATAGGTAAACAACATAGCTACGACTTCCGTGGTTTATTTTTACATTCTCTAAAAATTCGGCCAAAATGGATGTTAAGAAAATTTCCTCGTCAATTTAGGGAGGCCCAGAAAGTGGCCGATTTTAATTGAATCTTAGAATGTGACAATTCGTTAGATAGGTAAACAACATATCTACGACTTCCATGGTTTATTTTTACATTCTCTAACAATTCGGCCAAAATGGATGTTAAGAAAATTTCCTCGTCAATTTAGGGAGGCTCAGAAAGTGGCGGATTTGAATTGAATCTTAGCATGTGACAATTCGTTGGATAGGTAAACAACATAGCTACGACTTCCATGGTTTATTTTTACATTCTGTAAAAATTCGGCCAAAATGGATGTTAAGAAAATTTCCTCGTCATTTTAGGGAGGCCCAGAAAGTGGCCGGTTTTAATTGAATCTTAGAATGTGACAATTCGTTGGATAGGTAAACAACATATCTACGACTTCCATGGTTTATTTTTACATTCTCTAAAAATTCGACCAAAATGGATGTTAAGAAAATTTCCTCATCATTTTAGGGAGGCCCAGAAAGTGGCCGATTTTAATTGAATCTTAGAATGTGACAATTCATTGGATAGGTAAACAACATATCTACGACTTCCATGGTTTATTTTTACATTCCCTAAAAATTCGGCCAAAATGGATGTTAAGAAAATTTCCTCGTCAATTTAGGGAGGCTCAGCAAGTGGCCGATTTGAATTGAATCTTAGCATGTGACAATTCGTTGGATAGGTAAACAACATAGCTACGACTTCCATGGTTTATTTTTACATTCTCTAAAAATTCGGCCAAAATGGATGTTAAGAAAATTTCCTCGTCAATTTAGGGAGGCCCAGAAAGTGGCCGATTTGAATTGAATCTTAGCATGTGACAATTCGTTGGATAGGTAAACAACATAGCTACGACTTCCGTGGTTTATTTTTACATTCTCTAAAAATTCGGCCAAAATGGATGTTAAGAAAATTTCCTCGTCAATTTAGGGAGGCTCAGCAAGTGGCCGATTTGAATTGAATCTTAGCATGTGACAATTCGTTGGATAGGTAAACAACATAGCTACGACTTCCATGGTTTATTTTTACATTCTCTAAAAATTCGGCCAAAATGGATGTTAAGAAAATTTCCTCTTCAATTTAGAGAGGCCCAGAAAGTGGCCGATTTTAATTGAATCTTAGCATGTGACAATTCGTTGGATAGGTAAACAACATAGCTACGACTTCTGTGGTTTATTTTTACATTATCTAAAAATTCGGCCAAAATGGATGTTAAGAAAATTTCCTCGTCAATTTAGGGAGGCCCAGAAAGTGGCCGATTTTAATTGAATCTTAGCATGTGACAATTCGTTGGATAGGAAAACAACATAGCTAGGACTTCCATGGTTTATTTTTACATTCTCTAAAAATTCGGCCAAAATGGATGTTAAGAAAATTTCCTCGTCATTTTAGGGAGGCCCAGAAAGTGGCCGATTTTAATTGAATCTTAGAATGTGACAATTCGTTGGATAGGTAAACAACATATCTAAGACTTCCATGGTTTATTTTTACATTCTCTAAAAATTCGGCCAAAATGGATGTTAAGAAAATTTCCTCGTCATTTTAGGGAGGCCCAGAAAGTGGCCGATTTGAATTGAATCTTAGAATGTGACAATTCGTTGGATAGGTAAACAACATATCTACGACTTCCATGGTTTATTTTTACATTCCCTAAAAATTCGGCCAAAATGGATGTTAAGAAAATTTCCTCGTCAATTTAGGGAGGCTCAGCAAGTGGCCGATTTGAATTGAATCTTAGCATGTGACAATTCGTTGGATAGGTAAACAACATAGCTACGACTTCCATGGTTTATTTTTACATTATCTAAAAATTCGGCCAAAATGGATGTTAAGAAAATTTCCTCGTCAATTTAGGCAGGCCCAGAAAGTGGCCGATTTTAATTGAATCTTAGAATGTGACAATTCGTTGGATAGGTAAACAACATATATACGACTTCCATGGTTTATTTTTACATTCTCTAACAATTCGGCCAAAATGGATGTTAAGAAAATTTCCTCGTCAATTTAGGGAGGCTCAGAAAGTGGCGGATTTGAATTGAATCTTAGCATGTGACAATTCGTTGGATAGGTAAACAACATAGCTACGACTTCCATGGTTTATTTTTACATTCTGTACAAATTCGGCCAAAATGGATGTTAAGAAAATTTCCTCGTCATTTTAGGGAGGCCCAGAAAGTGGCCGGTTTTAATTGAATCTTAGAATGTGACAATTCGTTGGATAGGTAAACAACATATCTAC
This sequence comes from Medicago sativa, assembly GCF_051527215.1. Lineage (NCBI taxonomy): Eukaryota > Viridiplantae > Streptophyta > Magnoliopsida > Fabales > Fabaceae > Medicago > Medicago sativa. Next base: position 2,155,957 of record NC_140751.1, on the reverse strand, counting down.
GACTTCCATGGTTTATTTTTACATTCTCTAAAAATTCGGCCAAAATGGATGTTAAGAAAATTTCCTCATCATTTTAGGGAGGCCCAGAAAGTGGCCGATTTTAATTGAATCTTAGAATGTGACAATTCATTGGATAGGTAAACAACATATCTACGACTTCCATGGTTTATTTTTACATTCCCTAAAAATTCGGCCAAAATGGATGTTAAGAAAATTTCCTCGTCAATTTAGGGAGGCTCAGCAAGTGGCCGATTTGAATTGAATCTTAGCATGTGACAATTCGTTGGATAGGTAAACAACATAGCTACGACTTCCATGGTTTATTTTTACATTATCTAAAAATTCGGCCAAAATGGATGTTAAGAAAATTTCCTCGTCAATTTAGGGAGGCCCAGAAAGTGGCCGATTTTAATTGAATCTTAGAATGTGACAATTCGTTGGATAGGTAAACAACATATATACGACTTCCATGGTTTATTTTTACATTCTCTAACAATTCGGCCAAAATGGATGTTAAGAAAATTTCCTCGTCAATTTAGGGAGGCTCAGAAAGTGGCGGATTTGAATTGAATCTTAGCATGTGACAATTCGTTGGATAGGTAAACAACATAGCTACGACTTCCATGGTTTATTTTTACATTCTGTACAAATTCGGCCAAAATGGATGTTAAGAAAATTTCCTCGTCATTTTAGGGAGGCCCAGAAAGTGGCCGGTTTTAATTGAATCTTAGAATGTGACAATTCGTTGGATAGGTAAACAACATATCTACGACTTCCATGGTTTATTTTTACATTCTCTAAAAATTCGGCCAAAATGGATGTTAAGAAAATTTCCTCATCATTTTAGGGAGGCCCAGAAAGTGGCCGATTTTAATTGAATCTTAGAATGTGACAATTCATTGGATAGGTAAACAACATATCTACGACTTCCATGGTTTATTTTTACATTCCCTAAAAATTCGGCCAAAATGGATGTTAAGAAAATTTCCTCGTCAATTTAGGGAGGCTCAGCAAGTGGCCGATTTGAATTGAATCTTAGCATGTGACAATTCGTTGGATAGGTAAACAACATAGCTACGACTTCCATGGTTTATTTTTACATTCTCTAAAAATTCGGCCAAAATGGATGTTAAGAAAATTTCCTCGTCAATTTAGGGAGGCTCAGAAAGTGGCGGATTTGAATTGAATCTTAGCATGTGACAATTCGTTGGATAGGTAAACAACATAGCTACGACTTCCATGGTTTATTTTTACATTCTGTACAAATTCGGCCAAAATGGATGTTAAGAAAATTTCCTCGTCATTTTAGGGAGGCCCAGAAAGTGGCCGGTTTTAATTGAATCTTAGAATGTGACAATTCGTTGGATAGGTAAACAACATATCTACGACTTCCATGGTTTATTTTTACATTCTCTAAAAATTCGGCCAAAATGGATGTTAAGAAAATTTCCTCATCATTTTAGGGAGGCCCAGAAAGTGGCCGATTTTAATTGAATCTTAGAATGTGACAATTCATTGGATAGGTAAACAACATATCTACGACTTCCATGGTTTATTTTTACATTCCCTAAAAATTCGGCCAAAATGGATGTTAAGAAAATTTCCTCGTCAATTTAGGGAGGCTCAGCAAGTGGCCGATTTGAATTGAATCTTAGCATGTGACAATTCGTTGGATAGGTAAACAACATAGCTACGACTTCCATGGTTTATTTTTACATTCTCTAAAAATTCGGCCAAAATGGATGTTAAGAAAATTTCCTCGTCAATTTAGGGAGGCCCAGAAAGTGGCCGATTTGAATTGAATCTTAGCATGTGACAATTCGTTGGATAGGTAAACAACATAGCTACGACTTCCGTGGTTTATTTTTACATTATCTAAAAATTCGGCCAAAATGGATGTTAAGAAAATTTCCTCGTCAATTTAGGGAGGCCCAGAAAGTGGCCGATTTTAATTGAATCTTAGAATGTGACAATTCATTGGATAGGTAAAGAACATAGCTACGACTTCCGTGGTTTATTTTTACATTCTTTAAAAATTCGGCCAAAATGGATGTTAAGAAAATTTCCTCGTCATTTTAGGGAGGCCCAGAAAGTGGCCGGTTTTAATTGAATCTTAGAATGTGACAATTCGTTGGATAGGTAAACAACATATCTACGACTTCCATGGTTTATTTTTACATTCTCTAAAAATTCAACCAAAATGGATGTTAAGAAAATTTCCTCATCATTTTAGGGAGGCCCAGAAAGTGGCCGATTTTAATTGAATCTTAGAATGTGACAATTCATTGGATAGGTAAACAACATATCTACGACTTCCATGGTTTATTTTTACATTCCCTAAAAATTCGGCCAAAATGGATGTTAAGAAAATTTCCTCGTCAATTTAGGGAGGCTCAGCAAGTGGCCGATTTGAATTGAATCTTAGCATGTGACAATTCGTTGGATAGGTAAACAACATAGCTACGACTTCCATGGTTTATTTTTACATTCTCTAAAAATTCGGCCAAAATGGATGTTAAGAAAATTTCCTCGTCAATTTAGGGAGGCCCAGAAAGTGGCCGATTTGAATTGAATCTTAGCATGTGACAATTCGTTGGATAGGTAAACAACATAGCTACGACTTCCGTGGTTTATTTTTACATTATCTAAAAATTCGGCCAAAATGGATGTTAAGAAAATTTCCTCGTCAATTTAGGGAGGCCCAGAAAGTGGCCGATTTTAATTGAATCTTAGAATGTGACAATTCATTGGATAGGTAAACAACATAGCTACGACTTCCGTGGTTTATTTTTACATTCTTTAAAAATTCGGCCAAAATGGATGTTAAGAAAATTTCCTCGTCATTTTTGGGAGGCCCAGAAAGTGGCCGGTTTTAATTGAATCTTAGAATGTGACAATTCGTTGGATAGGTAAACAACATATCTACGACTTCCATGGTTTATTTTTACATTCTCTAAAAATTCGACCAAAATGGATGTTAAGAAAATTTCCTCGTCAATTTAGGGAGGCCCAGAAAGTGGCCGATTTTAATTGAATCTTAGAATGTGACAATTCGTTGGATAGGTAAACAACATATCTACGACTTCCATGGTTTATTTTTACATTCCCTAAAAATTCGGCCAAAATGGATGTTAAGAAAATTTCCTCGTCATTTTAGGGAGGCCCAGCAAGTGGCCGATTTTAATTGAATCTTAGAATGTGACAATTCGTTGGATAGGTAAACAACATAGCTACGACTTCCATGGTTTATTTTTACATTCTCTAAAAATTCGGCCAAAATGGATGTTAAGAAAATTTCCTCGTCAATTTAGGGAGGCCCAGAAAGTGGCCGATTTGAATTGAATCTTAGCATGTGACAATTCGTTGGATAGGTAAACAACATAGCTACGACTTCCGTGGTTTATTTTTACATTCTCTAAAAATTCGGCCAAAATGGATGTTAAGAAAATTTCCTCGTCAATTTAGGGAGGCTCAGCAAGTGGCCGATTTGAATTGAATCTTAGCATGTGACAATTCGTTGGATAGGTAAACAACATAGCTACGACTTCCATGGTTTATTTTTACATTCTCTAAAAATTCGGCCAAAATGGATGTTAAGAAAATTTCCTCTTCAATTTAGAGAGGCCCAGAAAGTGGCCGATTTTAATTGAATCTTAGCATGTGACAATTCGTTGGATAGGTAAACAACATAGCTACGACTTCTGTGGTTTATTTTTACATTATCTAAAAATTCGGCCAAAATGGATGTTAAGAAAATTTCCTCGTCAATTTAGGGAGGCCCAGAAAGTGGCCGATTTTAATTGAATCTTAGCATGTGACAATTCGTTGGATAGGAAAACAACATAGCTAGGACTTCCATGGTTTATTTTTACATTCTCTAAAAATTCGGCCAAAATGGATGTTAAGAAAATTTCCTCGTCATTTTAGGGAGGCCCAGAAAGTGGCCGATTTTAATTGAATCTTAGAATGTGACAATTCGTTGGATAGGTAAACAACATATCTAAGACTTCCATGGTTTATTTTTACATTCTCTAAAAATTCGGCCAAAATGGATGTTAAGAAAATTTCCTCGTCATTTTAGGGAGGCCCAGAAAGTGGCCGATTTGAATTGAATCTTAGAATGTGACAATTCGTTGGATAGGTAAACAACATATCTACGACTTCCATGGTTTATTTTTACATTCCCTAAAAATTCGGCCAAAATGGATGTTAAGAAAATTTCCTCGTCAATTTAGGGAGGCTCAGCAAGTGGCCGATTTGAATTGAATCTTAGCATGTGACAATTCGTTGGATAGGTAAACAACATATCTACGACTTCCATGGTTTATTTTTACATTCCCTAAAAATTCGGCCAAAATGGATGTTAAGAAAATTTCCTCGTCAATTTAGGGAGGCCCAGAAAGTGGCCGATTTGAATTGAATCTTAGCATGTGACAATTCGTTGGATAGGTAAACAACATAGCTACGACTTCCATGGTTTATTTTTACATTCTCTAACAATTCGGCCAAAATGGATGTTAAGAAAATTTCCTCGTCATTTTAGGGAGGCCCAGAAAGTAGCCGATTTTAATTGAATCTTAGAATGTGACAATTCGTTGGATAGGTAAACAACATATATACGACTTCCATGGTTTATTTTTACATTATCTAAAAATTCGGCCAAAATGGATGTTAAGAAAATTTCCTCGTCAATTTAGGGAGGCCCAGAAAGTGGCCGATTTTAATTGAATCTTAGAATGTGACAATTCATTGGATAGGTAAACAACATAGCTACGACTTCCGTGGTTTATTTTTACATTCTTTAAAAATTCGGCCAAAATGGATGTTAAGAAAATTTCCTCGTCATTTTAGGGAGGCCCAGAAAGTGGCCGATTTTAATTGAATCTTAGAATGTGACAATTCGTTGGATAGGTAAACAACATATCTACGACTTCCATGGTTTATTTTTACATTCTCTAAAAATTCGGCCAAAATGGATGTTAAGAAAATTTCCTCATCATTTTAGGGAGGCCCAGAAAGTGGCCGATTTTAATTGAATCTTAGAATGTGACAATTCATTGGATAGGTAAACAACATATCTACGACTTCCATGGTTTATTTTTACATTCCCTAAAAATTCGGCCAAAATGGATGTTAAGAAAATTTCCTCGTCAATTTAGGGAGGCTCAGCAAGTGGCCGATTTGAATTAAATCTTAGCATGTGACAATTCGTTGGATAGGTAAACAACATAGCTACGACTTCCATGGTTTATTTTTACATTCTCTAAAAATTCGGCCAAAATGGATGTTAAGAAAATTTCCTCTTCAATTTAGAGAGGCCCAGAAAGTGGCCGATTTTAATTGAATCTTAGCATGTGACAATTCGTTGGATAGGTAAACAACATAGCTACAACTTCCGTGGTTTATTTTTACATTATCTAAAAATTCGGCCAAAATGGATGTTAAGAAAATTTCCTCGTCAATTTAGGGAGGCCCAGAAAGTGGCCGATTTTAATTGAATCTTAGCATGTGACAATTCGTTGGATAGGAAAACAACATAGCTAGGACTTCCATGGTTTATTTTTACATTCTCTAAAAATTCGGCCAAAATGGATGTTAAGAAAATTTCCTCGTCATTTTAGGGAGGCCCAGAAAGTGGCCGGTTTTAATTGAATCTTAGAATGTGACAATTCGTTGGATAGGTAAACAACATATCTACGACTTCCATGGTTTATTTTTACATTCTCTAAAAATTCGGCCAAAATGGATGTTAAGAAAATTTCCTCATCATTTTAGGGAGGCCCAGAAAGTGGCCGATTTTAATTGAATCTTAGAATGTGACAATTCATTGGATAGGTAAACAACATATCTACGACTTCCATGGTTTATTTTTACATTCCCTAAAAATTCGGCCAAAATGGATGTTAAGAAAATTTCCTCGTCAATTTAGGGAAGCTCAGCAAGTGGCCGATTTGAATTGAATCTTAGCATGTGACAATTCGTTGGATAGGTAAACAACATAGCTACGACTTCCATGGTTTATTTTTACATTCTCTAAAAATTCGGCCAAAATGGATGTTAAGAAAATTTCCTCTTCAATTTAGAGAGGCCCAGAAAGTGGCCGATTTGAATTGAATCTTAGCATGTGACAATTCGTTGGATAGGTAAACAACATAGCTACGACTTCCGTGGTTTATTTTTACATTATCTAAAAATTCGGCCAAAATGGATGTTAAGAAAATTTCCTCGTCAATTTAGGGAGGCCCAGAAAGTGGCCGATTTTAATTGAATCTTAGAATGTGACAATTCATTGGATAGGTAAACAACATAGCTACGACTTCCGTGGTTTATTTTTACATTCTTTAAAAATTCGGCCAAAATGGATGTTAAGAAAATTTCCTCGTCATTTTAGGGAGGCCCAGAAAGTGGCCGATTTTAATTGAATCTTAGAATGTGACAATTCGTTGGATAGGTAAACAACATATCTACGACTTCCATGGTTTATTTTTACATTCTCTAAAAATTCGGCCAAAATGGATGTTAAGAAAATTTCCTCGTCATTTTAGGGAGGCCCAGAAAGTGGCCGATTTTAATTGAATCTTAGAATGTGACAATTCGTTGGATAGGTAAACAACATATCTACGACTTCCATGGTTTATTTTTACATTCCCTAAAAATTCGGCCAAAATGGATGTTAAGAAAATTTCCTCGTCAATTTAGGGAGGCTCAACAAGTGGCCAATTTGAATTGAATCTTAGCATGTGACAATTCGTTGGATAGGTAAACAACATAGCTACGACTTCCATGGTTTATTTTTACATTCTCTAAAAATTCGGCCAAAATGGATGTTAAGAAAATTTCCTCGTCAATTTAGGGAGGCCCAGAAAGTGGCCGATTTGAATTGAATCTTAGCATGTGACAATTCGTTGGATAGGTAAACAACATAGCTACGACTTCCATGATTTATTTTTACATTCTCTAACAATTCGGCCTAAATGGATGTTAAGAAAGTTTCCTCGTCATTTTAGGGAGGCCCAGAAAGTGGCCGATTTTAATTGAATCTTAGAATGTGACAATTCGTTGGATATGTAAACAACATATCTACGACTTCCATGGTTTATTTTTACATTCTCTAACAATTCGGCCAAAATGGATGTTGAGAAAATTTCCTCGTCAATTTAGGGAGGCTCAGAAAGTGGCGGATTTGAATTGAATCTTAGCATGTGACAATTCGTTGGATAGGTAAACAACATAGCTACGACTTCCACGGTTTATTTTTACATTCTCTAAAAATTCGGCCAAAATGGATGTTAAGAAAATTTCCTCGTCAATTTAGGGAGGCCCAGAAAGTGGTCGATTTTAATTGAATCTTAGCATGTGACAATTCGTTGGATAGGTAAACAACATAGCTACGACTTCCATGGTTTATTTTTACATTCTCTAAAAATTCGGCCAAAATGGATGTTAAGAAAATTTCCTCGTCAATTTAGGGAGGCCCAGAAAGTGGCCGATTTTAATTGAATCTTAGAATGTGACAATTCGTTGGATAGGTAAACAACATAGCTAGGACTTCCATGGTTTATTTTTACATTCTCTAAAAATTCGGCCAAAATGGATGTTAAGAAAATTTCCTCGTCATTTTAGGGAGGCCCAGAAAGTGGCCGATTTTAATTGAATCTTAGAATGTGACAATTCGTTGGATAGGTAAACAACATATCTAAGACTTCCATGGTTTATTTTTACATTCTCTAAAAATTCGGCCAAAATGGATGTTAAGAAAATTTCCTCGTCATTTTAGGGAGGCCCAGAAAGTGGCCGATTTGAATTGAATCTTAGAATGTGACAATTCGTTGGATAGGTAAACAACATATCTACGACTTCCATGGTTTATTTTTACATTCCCTAAAAATTCGGCCAAAATGGATGTTAAGAAAATTTCCTCGTCAATTTAGGGAGGCTCAGCAAGTGGCCGATTTGAATTGAATCTTAGCATGTGACAATTCGTTGGATAGGTAAACAACATAGCTACGACTTCCATGGTTTATTTTTACATTATCTAAAAATTCGGCCAAAATGGATGTTAAGAAAATTTCCTCGTCAATTTAGGGAGGCCCAGAAAGTGGCCGATTTTAATTGAATCTTAGCATGTGACAATTCGTTGGATAGGTAAACAACATAGCTACGACTTCCATGGTTTATTTTTACATTCTCTAACAATTCGGCCAAAATGGATGTTAAGAAAATTTCCTCGTCATTTTAGGGAGGCCCAGAAAGTGGCCGATTTTAATTGAATCTTAGAATGTGACAATTCGCTGGATAGGTAAACAACATATATACGACTTCCATGGTTTATTTTTACATTCTCTAACAATTCGGCCAAAATGGATGTTAAGAAAATTTCCTCGTCAATTTAGGGAGGCTCAGAAAGTGGCGGATTTGAATTGAATCTTAGCATGTGACAATTCGTTGGATAGGTAAACAACATAGCTACGACTTCCATGGTTTATTTTTACATTCTGTACAAATTCGGCCAAAATGGATGTTAAGAAAATTTCCTCGTCATTTTAGGGAGGCCCAGAAAGTGGCCGGTTTTAATTGAATCTTAGAATGTGACAATTCGTTGGATAGGTAAACAACATATCTACGACTTCCATGGTTTATTTTTACATTCTCTAAAAATTCGGCCAAAATGGATGTTAAGAAAATTTCCTCATCATTTTAGGGAGGCCCAGAAAGTGGCCGATTTTAATTGAATCTTAGAATGTGACAATTCATTGGATAGGTAAACAACATATCTACGACTTCCATGGTTTATTTTTACATTCTCTAAAAATTCGGCCAAAATGGATGTTAAGAAAATTTCCTCGTCATTTTAGGGAGGCCCAGAAAGTGGCCGATTTGAATTGAATCTTAGAATGTGACAATTCGTTGGATAGGTAAACAACATATCTACGACTTCCATGGTTTATTTTTACATTCCCTAAAAATTCGGCCAAAATGGATGTTAAGAAAATTTCCTCGTCAATTTAGGGAGGCTCAGCAAGTGGCCGATTTGAATTGAATCTTAGCATGTGACAATTCGTTGGATAGGTAAACAACATAGCTACGACTTCCATGGTTTATTTTTACATTATCTAAAAATTCGGCCAAAATGGATGTTAAGAAAATTTCCTCGTCAATTTAGGGAGGCCCAGAAAGTGGCCGATTTTAATTGAATCTTAGCATGTGACAATTCGTTGGATAGGTAAACAACATAGCTACGACTTCCATGGTTTATTTTTACATTCTCTAACAATTCAGCCAAAATGGATGTTAAGAAAATTTCCTCGTCATTTTAGGGAGGCCCAGAAAGTGGCCGATTTTAATTGAATCTTAGAATGTGACAATTCGCTGGATAGGTAAACAACATATATACGACTTCCATGGTTTATTTTTACATTCTCTAACAATTCGGACAAAATGGATGTTAAGAAAATTTCCTCGTCAATTTAGGGAGGCTCAGAAAGTGGCGGATTTGAATTGAATCTTAGCATGTGACAATTCGTTGGATAGGTAAACAACATAGCTACGACTTCCATGGTTTATTTTTACATTCTGTACAAATTCGGCCAAAATGGATGTTAAGAAAATTTCCTCGTCATTTTAGGGAGGCCCAGAAAGTGGCCGGTTTTAATTGAATCTTAGAATGTGACAATTCGTTGGATAGGTAAACAACATATCTACGACTTCCATGGTTTATTTTTACATTCTCTAAAAATTCGGCCAAAATGGATGTTAAGAAAATTTCCTCATCATTTTAGGGAGGCCCAGAAAGTGGCCGATTTTAATTGAATCTTAGAATGTGACAATTCATTGGATAGGTAAACAACATATCTACGACTTCCATGGTTTATTTTTACATTCCCTAAAAATTCGGCCAAAATGGATGTTAAGAAAATTTCCTCGTCAATTTAGGGAGGCTCAGCAAGTGGCCGATTTGAATTGAATCTTAGCATGTGACAATTCGTTGGATAGGTAAACAACATAGCTACGACTTCCATGGTTTATTTTTACATTCTCTAAAAATTCGGCCAAAATGGATGTTAAGAAAATTTCCTCGTCAATTTAGGGAGGCCCAGAAAGTGGCCGATTTGAATTGAATCTTAGCATGTGACAATTCGTTGGATAGGTAAACAACATAGCTACGACTTCCGTGGTTTATTTTTACATTATCTAAAAATTCGGCCAAAATGGATGTTAAGAAAATTTCCTCGTCAATTTAGGGAGGCCCAGAAAGTGGCCGATTTTAATTGAATCTTAGAATGTGACAATTCATTGGATAGGTAAACAACATAGCTACGACTTCCGTGGTTTATTTTTACATTCTTTAAAAATTCGGCCAAAATGGATGTTAAGAAAATTTCCTCGTCATTTTAGGGAGGCCCAGAAAGTGGCCGATTTTAATTGAATCTTAGAATGTGACAATTCGTTAGATAGGTAAACAACATATCTACGACTTCCATGGTTTATTTTTACATTCTCTAAAAATTCGGCCAAAATGGATGTTAAGAAAATTTCCTCGTCATTTTAGGGAGGCCCAGAAAGTGGCCGATTTTAATTGAATCTTAGAATGTGACAATTCGTTGGATAGGTAAACAACATATCTACGACTTCCATGGTTTATTTTTACATTCCCTAAAAATTCGGCCAAAATGGATGTTAAGAAAATTTCCTCGTCAATTTAGGGAGGCTCAACAAGTGGCCAATTTGAATTGAATCTTAGCATGTGACAATTCGTTGGATAGGTAAACAACATAGCTACGACTTCCATGGTTTATTTTTACATTCTCTAAAAATTCGGCCAAAATGGATGTTAAGAAAATTTCCTCGTCAATTTAGGGAGGCCCAGAAAGTGGCCGATTTGAATTGAATCTTAGCATGTGACAATTCGTTGGATAGGTAAACAACATAGCTACGACTTCCATGATTTATTTTTACATTCTCTAACAATTCGGCCTAAATGGATGTTAAGAAAGTTTCCTCGTCATTTTAGGGAGGCCCAGAAAGTGGCCGATTTTAATTGAATCTTAGAATGTGACAATTCGTTGGATATGTAAACAACATATCTACGACTTCCATGGTTTATTTTTACATTCTCTAACAATTCGGCCAAAATGGATGTTGAGAAAATTTCCTCGTCAATTTAGGGAGGCTCAGAAAGTGGCGGATTTGAATTGAATCTTAGCATGTGACAATTCGTTGGATAGGTAAACAACATAGCTACGACTTCCACGGTTTATTTTTACATTCTCTAAAAATTCGGCCAAAATGGATGTTAAGAAAATTTCCTCGTCAATTTAGGGAGGCCCAGAAAGTGGTCGATTTTAATTGAATCTTAGCATGTGACAATTCGTTGGATAGGTAAACAACATAGCTACGACTTCCATGGTTTATTTTTACATTCTCTAAAAATTCGGCCAAAATGGATGTTAAGAAAATTTCCTCGTCAATTTAGGGAGGCCCAGAAAGTGGCCGATTTGAATTGAATCTTAGAATGTGACAATTCGTTGGATAGGTAACCAACATATCTACGACTTCCATAATTTATTTTTACATTCTCTAAAAATTCGGCCAAAATGGATGTTAAGAAAATTTCCCCGTCAATTTAGGGAGTCCCAGAAAGTGGTCGATTTTAATTGAATCTTAGCATGTGACAATTCGTTGGATAGGTAAACAACATAGCTACGACTTCCGTGGTTTATTTTTACATTATCTAAAAATTCGGCCAAAATGGATGTTAAGAAAATTTCCTCGTCAATTTAGGGAGGCCGAGAAAGTGGCCGATTTTAATTGAATCTTAGCATGTGACAATTCGTTGGATAGGAAAACAACATTGCTACGACTTCCATGGTTTATTTTTACATTCTTTAAAAATTCGGCCAAAATGGATGTTAAGAAAATTTCCTCGTCATTTTAGGGAGGCCCAGAAAGTGTCCGATTTTAATTGAATCTTAGAATGTGACAATTCGTTGGATAGGTAAACAACATATCTACGACTTCCATGGTTTATTTTTACATTCTCTAAAAATTCGGCCAAAATGGATGTTAAGAAAATTTCCTAATCATTTTAGGGAGGCCCAGAAAGTGGCCGATTTTAATTGAATCTTAGAATGTGACAATTCGTTGGATAGGTAAACAACATATCTACGACTTCCATGGTTTATTTTTACATTCCCTAAAAATTCGGCCAAAATGGATGTTAAGAAAATTTCCTCGTCATTTTAGGGAGGCCCAGAAAGTGGCCGATTTTAATTGAATCTTAGCATGTGACAATTCGTTGGATAGGAAAACAACATTGCTACGACTTCCATGGTTTATTTTTACATTCTTTAAAAATTCGGCCAAAATGGATGTTAAGAAAATTTCCTCGTCAATTTAGGAAGGCTCAGCAAGTGGCCGATTTGAATTGAATCTTAGCATGTGACAATTCGTTGGATAGGTAAACAACATAGCTACGACTTCCAGGGTTTATTTTTACATTCTCTAAAAATTCGGCCAAAATGGATGTTAAGAAAATTTCCTCGTCAATTTAGGGAGGCCCAAAAAGTGGCCGATTTGAATTGAATCTTAGCATGTGACAATTCGTTGGATAGGTAAACAACATAGCTACGACTTCCGTGGTTTATTTTTACATTATCTATAAATTCGGCCAAAATGGATGTTAAGAAAATTTCCTCGTCAATTTAGGGAGGCCCAGAAAGTGGCCGATTTTAATTGAATCTTAGCATGTGACAATAGCTACGACTTCCATGGTTTATTTTTACATTCTTTAAAAATTCGGCCAAAATGGATGTTAAGAAAATTTCCTCGTCATTTTAGGGAGGCCCAGAAAGTGGCCGATTTTAATTGAATCTTAGAATGTGACAATTCGTTGGATAGGTAAACAACATATCTACGACTTCCATGGTTTATTTTTACATTCCCTAAAAATTCGGCCAAAATGGATGTTAAGAAAATTTCCTCGTCAATTTAGGGAGGCTCAGCAAGTGGCCGATTTGAATTGAATCTTAGCATGTGACAATTCGTTGGATAGGTAAACAACATAGCTACGACTTCCATGGTTTATTTTTACATTCTCTAAAAATTCGGCCAAAATGGATGTTAAGAAAATTTCCTCGTCAATTTAGGGAGGCCCAGAAAGTGGCCGATTTGAATTGAATCTTAGCATGTGACAATTCGTTGGATAGGTAAACAACATAGCTACGACTTCCGTGGTTTATTTTTACATTATCTAAAAATTCGGTTAAAATGGATGTTAAGAAAATTTCCTCGTCAATTTAGGGAGGCCCAGAAAGTGGCCGATTTTAATTGAATCTTAGCATGTGACAATTCATTGGATAGGAAAACCGACTTCCATTGTTTATTTTTACATTCTTTAAAAATTCGGCCAAAATGGATGTTAAGAAAATTTCCTCGTCATTTTAGGGAGGCCCAGAAAGTGGCCGGTTTTAATTGAATCTTAGAATGTGACAATTCGTTGGATAGGTAAACAACATATCTACGACTTCCATGGTTTATTTTTACATTCCCTAAAAATTTGGCCAAAATGGATGTTAAGAAAATTTCCTCGTCATTTTAGGGAGGCCCAGAAAGTGGCCGATTTTAATTGAATCTTAGCATGTGACAATTCGTTGGATAGGAAAACAACATTGCTACGACTTCCATGGTTTATTTTTACATTCTTTAAAAATTCGGCCAAAATGGATGTTAAGAAAATTTCCTCGTCAATTTAGGAAGGCTCAGCAAGTGGCCGATTTGAATTGAATCTTAGCATGTGACAATTCGTTGGATAGGTAAACAACATAGCTACGACTTCCAGGGTTTATTTTTACATTCTCTAAAAATTCGGCCAAAATGGATGTTAAGAAAATTTCCTCGTCAATTTAGGGAGGCCCAAAAAGTGGCCGATTTGAATTGAATCTTAGCATGTGACAATTCGTTGGATAGGTAAACAACATAGCTACGACTTCCGTGGTTTATTTTTACATTATCTATAAATTCGGCCAAAATGGATGTTACGAAAATTTCCTCGTCAATTTAGGGAGGCCCAGAAAGTGGCCGATTTTAATTGAATCTTAGCATGTGACAATTCGTTGGATAGGAAAACAACATAGCTACGACTTCCATGGTTTATTTTTACATTCTTTAAAAATTCGGCCAAAATGGATGTTAAGAAAATTTCCTCGTCATTTTAGGGTGGCCCAGAAAGTGGCCGATTTTAATTGAATCTTAGAATGTGACAATTCGTTGGATAGGTAAACAACATATCTACGACTTCCATGGTTTATTTTTACATTCCCTAAAAATTCGGCCAAAATGGATGTTAAGAAAATTTCCTCGTCAATTTAGGGAGGCTCAGCAAGTTGCCGATTTGAATTGAATCTTAGCATGTGACAATTCGTTGGATAGGTAAACAACATAGCTACGACTTCCATGGTTTATTTTTACATTCTCTAAAAATTCGGCCAAATTGGATGTTAAGAAAATTTCCTCGTCAATTTAGGGAGGCCCAGAAAGTGGCCGATTTGAATTGAATCTTAGCATGTGACAATTCGTTGGATAGGTAAACAACATAGCTACGACTTCCGTGGTTTATTTTTACATTATCTAAAAATTCGGCCAAAATGGATGTTAAGAAAATTTCCTCGTCAATTTAGGGAGGCCCAGAAAGTGGCCGATTTTAATTGAATCTTAGCATGTGACAATTCATTGGATAGGAAAACCGACTTCCACTGTTTATTTTTACATTCTTTAAAAATTCGGCCAAAATGGATGTTAAGAAAATTTCCTCGTCATTTTAGGGAGGCCCAGAAAGTGGCCGGTTTTAATTGAATCTTAGAATGTGACAATTCGTTGGATAGGTAAACAACATATCTACGACTTCCATGGTTTATTTTTACATTCTCTAAAAATTCGGCCAAAATGGATGTTAAGAAAATTTCCTCGTCAATTTAGGGAGGCCCAGAAAGTGGTCGATTTGAATTGAATCTTAGCATGTGACAATTCGTTGGATAGGTAAACAACATAGCTACGACTTCCATGGTTTATTTTTACATTCTCTAAAAATTCGGCCAAAATGGATGTTAAGAAAATTTCCTCGTCAATTTAGGGAGGCCCAGAAAGGGGCCGATTTTAATTGAATCTTAGCATGTGACAATTCGTTGGATAGGTAAACAACATAGCTACGACTTCCGTGGTTTATTTTTACATTATCTAAAAATTCGGCCAAAATGGATGTTAAGAAAATTTCCTCGTCAATTTAGGGAGGCCCAGAAAGTGGCCGATTTTAATTGAATCTTAGCATGTGACAATTCGTTGGATAGGAAAACCGACTTCCATTGTTTATTTTTACATTCTTTAAAAATCCGGCCAAAATGGATGTTAAGAAAATTTCCTCGTCATTTTAGGGAGGCCCAGAAAGTGGCCGGTTTTAATTGAATCTTAGAATGTGACAATTCGTTGGATAGGTAAACAACATATCTACGACTTCCATGGTTTATTTTTACATTCTCTAAAAATTCGGCCAAAATGGATGTTAAGAAAATTTCCTCGTCAATTTAGGGAGGCCCAAAAAGTGGCCGATTTGAATTGAATCTTAGCATGTGACAATTCGTTGGATAGGTAAACAACATAGCTACGACTTCCGTGGTTTATTTTTACATTATCTATAAATTCGGCCAAAATGGATGTTAAGAAAATTTCCTCGTCAATTTAGGGAGGCCCAGAAAGTGGCCGATTTTAATTGAATCTTAGCATGTGACAATTCGTTGGATAGGAAAACAACATAGCTACGACTTCCATGGTTTATTTTTACATTCTTTAAAAATTCGGCCAAAATGGATGTTAAGAAAATTTCCTCGTCATTTTAGGGTGGCCCAGAAAGTGGCCGATTTTAATTGAATCTTAGAATGTGACAATTCGTTGGATAGGTAAACAACATATCTACGACTTCCATGGTTTATTTTTACATTCCCTAAAAATTCGGCCAAAATGGATGTTAAGAAAATTTCCTCGTCAATTTAGGGAGGCTCAGCAAGTTGCCGATTTGAATTGAATCTTAGCATGTGACAATTCGTTGGATAGGTAAACAACATAGCTACGACTTCCATGGTTTATTTTTACATTCTCTAAAAATTCGGCCAAATTGGATGTTAAGAAAATTTCCTCGTCAATTTAGGGAGGCCCAGAAAGTGGCCGATTTTAATTGAATCTTAGCATGTGACAATTCGTTGGATAGGTAAACAACATAGCTACGACTTCCGTGGTTTATTTTTACATTATCTAAAAATTCGGCCAAAATGGATGTTAAGAAAATTTCCTCGTCAATTTAGGGAGGCCCAGAAAGTGGCCGATTTTAATTGAATCTTAGCATGTGACAATTCATTGGATAGGAAAACCGACTTCCACTGTTTATTTTTACATTCTTTAAAAATTCGGCCAAAATGGATGTTAAGAAAATTTCCTCGTCATTTTAGGGAGGCCCAGAAAGTGGCCGGTTTTAATTGAATCTTAGAATGTGACAATTCGTTGGATAGGTAAACAACATAGCTACGACTTCCATGGTTTATTTTTACATTCTTTAAAAATTCGGCCAAAATGGATGTTAAGAAAATTTCCTCGTCATTTTAGGGTGGCCCAGAAAGTGGCCGATTTTAATTGAATCTTAGAATGTGACAATTCGTTGGATAGGTAAACAACATATCTACGACTTCCATGGTTTATTTTTACATTCCCTAAAAATTCGGCCAAAATGGATGTTAAGAAAATTTCCTCGTCAATTTAGGGAGGCTCAGCAAGTTGCCGATTTGAATTGAATCTTAGCATGTGACAATTCGTTGGATAGGTAAACAACATAGCTACGACTTCCATGGTTTATTTTTACATTCTCTAAAAATTCGGCCAAAAATGGATGTTAAGAAAATTTCCTCGTCAATTTAGGGAGGCCCAGAAAGGGGCCGATTTTAATTGAATCTTAGCATGTGACAATTCGTTGGATAGGTAAACAACATAGCTACGACTTCCGTGGTTTATTTTTACATTATCTAAAAATTCGGCCAAAATGGATGTTAAGAAAATTTCCTCGTCAATTTAGGGAGGCCCAGAAAGTGGCCGATTTTAATTGAATCTTAGCATGTGACAATTCGTTGGATAGGAAAACCGACTTCCATTGTTTATTTTTACATTCTTTAAAAATCCGGCCAAAATGGATGTTAAGAAAATTTCCTCGTCATTTTAGGGAGGCCCAGAAAGTGGCCGGTTTTAATTGAATCTTAGAATGTGACAATTCGTTGGATAGGTAAACAACATATCTACGACTTCCATGGTTTATTTTTACATTCTCTAAAAATTCGGCCAAAATGGATGTTAAGAAAATTTCCTCGTCAATTTAGGGAGGCCCAGAAAGTGGTCGATTTGAATTGAATCTTAGCATGTGACAATTCGTTGGATAGGTAAACAACATAGCTACGACTTCCATGGTTTATTTTTACATTCTCTAAAAATTCGGCCAAAATGGATGTTAAGAAAATTTCCTCGTCAATTTAGGGAGGCCCACAAAGTGGCCGATTTTAATTGAATCTTAGCATGTGACAATTCGTTGGATAGGTAAACAACATAGCTACGACTTCCGTGGTTTATTTTTACATTATCTAAAAATTCGGCCAAAATTGATGTTAAGAAAATTTCCTCGACAATTTAGGGAGGCCCAGAAAGTGGCCGATTTTAATTGAATCTTAGCATGTGACAATTCGTTGGATAGGAAAACAACATTGCTACGACTTCCATGGTTTATTTTTACATTCTTTAAAAATTCGGCCAAAATGGATGTTAAGAAAATTTCCTCGTCAATTTAGGGAGGCTCAGCAAGTGGCCGATTTGAATTGAATCTTAGCATGTGACAATTCGTTGGATAGGTAAACAACATAGCTACGACTTCCAGGGTTTATTTTTACATTCTCTAAAAATTCGGCCAAAATGGATGTTAAGAAAATTTCCTCGTCAATTTAGGGAGGCCCAAAAAGTGGCCGATTTGAATTGAATCTTAGCATGTGACAATTCGTTGGATAGGTAAACAACATAGCTACGACTTCCAGGGTTTATTTTTACATTCTCTAAAAATTCGGCCAAAATGGATGTTAAGAAAATTTCCTAATCATTTTAGGGAGGCCCAGAAAGTGGCCGATTTTAATTGAATCTTAGAATGTGACAATTCGTTGGATAGGTAAACAACATATCTACGACTTCCATGGTTTATTTTTACATTCCCTAAAAATTCGGACAAAATGGATGTTAAGAAAATTTCCTCGTCATTTTAGGGAGGCCCAGAAAGTGGCCGATTTTAATTGAATCTTAGCATGTGACAATTCGTTGGATAGGAAAACAACATTGCTACGACTTCCATGGTTTATTTTTACATTCTTTAAAAATTCGGCCAAAATGGATGTTAAGAAAATTTCCTCGTCAATTTAGGAAGGCTCAGCAAGTGGCCGATTTGAATTGAATCTTAGCATGTGACAATTCGTTGGATAGGTAAACAACATAGCTACGACTTCCATGGTTTATTTTTACATTCTCTAAAAATTCGGCCAAAATGGATGTTAAGAAAATTTCCTCGTCAATTTAGGGAGGCCCACAAAGTGGCCGATTTTAATTGAATCTTAGCATGTGACAATTCGTTGGATAGGTAAACAACATAGCTACGACTTCCGTGGTTTATTTTTACATTATCTAAAAATTCGGCCAAAATTGATGTTAAGAAAATTTCCTCGACAATTTAGGGAGGCCCAGAAAGTGGCCGATTTTAATTGAATCTTAGCATGTGACAATTCGTTGGATAGGAAAACAACATTGCTACGACTTCCATGGTTTATTTTTACATTCTTTAAAAATTCGGCCAAAATGGATGTTAAGAAAATTTCCTCGTCAATTTAGGGAGGCTCAGCAAGTGGCCGATTTGAATTGAATCTTAGCATGTGACAATTCGTTGGATAGGTAAACAACATAGCTACGACTTCCAGGGTTTATTTTTACATTCTCTAAAAATTCGGCCAAAATGGATGTTAAGAAAATTTCCTCGTCAATTTAGGGAGGCCCAAAAAGTGGCCGATTTGAATTGAATCTTAGCATGTGACAATTCGTTGGATAGGTAAACAACATAGCTACGACTTCCAGGGTTTATTTTTACATTCTCTAAAAATTCGGCCAAAATGGATGTTAAGAAAATTTCCTAATCATTTTAGGGAGGCCCAGAAAGTGGCCGATTTTAATTGAATCTTAGAATGTGACAATTCGTTGGATAGGTAAACAACATATCTACGACTTCCATGGTTTATTTTTACATTCCCTAAAAATTCGGACAAAATGGATGTTAAGAAAATTTCCTCGTCATTTTAGGGAGGCCCAGAAAGTGGCCGATTTTAATTGAATCTTAGCATGTGACAATTCGTTGGATAGGAAAACAACATTGCTACGACTTCCATGGTTTATTTTTACATTCTTTAAAAATTCGGCCAAAATGGATGTTAAGAAAATTTCCTCGTCAATTTAGGAAGGCTCAGCAAGTGGCCGATTTGAATTGAATCTTAGCATGTGACAATTCGTTGGATAGGTAAACAACATAGCTACGACTTCCAGGGTTTATTTTTACATTCTCTAAAAATTCGGCGAAAATGGATGTTAAGAAAATTTCCTCGTCAATTTAGGGAGGCCCAAAAAGTGGCCGATTTGAATTGAATCTTAGCATGTGACAATTCGTTGGATAGGTAAACAACATAGCTACGACTTCCGTGGTTTATTTTTACATTATCTATAAATTCGGCCAAAATGGATGTTAAGAAAATTTCCTCGTCAATTTAGGGAGGCCCAGAAAGTGGTCGATTTTAATTGAATCTTAGCATGTGACAATTCGTTGGATAGGAAAACAACATAGCTACGACTTCCATGGTTTATTTTTACATTCTTTAAAAATTCGGCCAAAATGGATGTTAAGAAAATTTCCTCGTCATTTTAGGGAGGCCCAGAAAGTGGCCGATTTTAATTGAATCTTAGAATGTGACAATTCGTTGGATAGGTAAACAACATATCTACGACTTCCATGGTTTATTTTTACATTCCCTAAAAATTCGGCCAAAATGGATGTTAAGAAAATTTCCTCGTCATTTTAGGGAGGCCCAGAAAGTGGCCGATTTTAATTGAATCTTAGCATGTGACAATTCGTTGGATAGGAAAACAACATTGCTACGACTTCCATGGTTTATTTTTACATTCCCTAAAAATTCGGCCAAAATGGATGTTAAGAAAATTTCCTCGTCAATTTAGGGAGGCTCAGCAAGTGGCCGATTTGAATTGAATCTTAGCATGTGACAATTCGTTGGATAGGTAAACAACATAGCTACGACTTCCATGGTTTATTTTTACATTCTCTAAAAATTCGGCCAAAATGGATGTTAAGAAAATTTCCTCGTCAATTTAGGGAGGCCCAGAAAGTGGCCGATTTGAATTGAATCTTAGCATGTGACAATTCGTTGGATAGGTAAACAACATAGCTACGACTTCCGTGGTTTATTTTTACATTATCTAAAAATTCGGCCAAAATGGATGTTAAGAAAATTTCCTCGTCAATTTAGGGAGGCCCAGAAAGTGGCCGATTTTAATTGAATCTTAGCATGTGACAATTCATTGGATCGGAAAACCGACTTCCATTGTTTATTTTTACATTCTTTAAAAATTCGGCCAAAATGGATGTTAAGAAAATTTCCTCGTCATTTTAGGGAGGCCCAGAAAGTGGCCGGTTTTAATTGAATCTTAGAATGTGACAATTCGTTGGATAGGTAAACAACATATCTACGACTTCCATGGTTTATTTTTACATTCTCTAAAAATTCGGCCAAAATGGATGTTAAGAAAATTTCCTCGTCAATTTAGGGAGGCCCAGAAAGTGGTCGATTTGAATTGAATCTTAGCATGTGACAATTCGTTGGATAGGTAAACAACATAGCTACGACTTCCATGGTTTATTTTTACATTCTCTAAAAATTCGGCCAAAATGGATGTTAAGAAAATTTCCTCGTCAATTTAGGGAGGCCCAGAAAGGGGCCGATTTTAATTGAATCTTAGCATGTGACAATTCGTTGGATAGGTAAACAACATAGCTACGACTTCCGTGGTTTATTTTTACATTATCTAAAAATTCGGCCAAAATGGATGTTAAGAAAATTTCCTCGTCAATTTAGGGAGGCCCAGAAAGTGGCCGATTTTAATTGAATCTTAGCATGTGACAATTCGTTGGATAGGAAAACCGACTTCCATTGTTTATTTTTACATTCTGTAAAAATTCGGCCAAAATGGATGTTAAGAAAATTTCCTCGTCATTTTAGGGAGGCCCAGAAAGTGGCCGGTTTTAATTGAATCTTAGAATGTGACAATTCGTTGGATAGGTAAACAACATATCTACGACTTCCATGGTTTATTTTTACATTCTCTAAAAATTCGGCCAAAATGGATGTTAAGAAAATTTCCTCGTCAATTTAGGGAGGCCCAGAAAGTGGTCGATTTGAATTGAATCTTAGCATGTGACAATTCGTTGGATAGGTAAACAACATAGCTACGACTTCCATGGTTTATTTTTACATTCTCTAAAAATTCGGCCAAAATGGATGTTAAGAAAATTTCCTCGTCAATTTAGGGAGGCCCACAAAGTGGCCGATTTTAATTGAATCTTAGCATGTGACAATTCGTTGGATAGGTAAACAACATAGCTACGACTTCCGTGGTTTATTTTTACATTATCTATAAATTCGGCCAAAATGGATGTTAAGAAAATTTCCTCGTCAATTTAGGGAGGCCCAGAAAGTGGCCGATTTTAATTGAATCTTAGCATGTGACAATTCGTTGGATAGGAAAACAACATAGCTACGACTTCCATGGTTTATTTTTACATTCTTTAAAAATTCGGCCAAAATGGATGTTAAGAAAATTTCCTCGTCAATTTAGGGAGGCTCAGCAAGTGGCCGATTTGAATTGAATCTTAGCATGTGACAATTCGTTGGATAGGTAAACAACATAGCTACGACTTCCAGGGTTTATTTTTACATTCTCTAAAAATTCGGCCAAAATGGATGTTAAGAAAATTTCCTCGTCAATTTAGGGAGGCCCAAAAAGTGGCCGATTTGAATTGAATCTTAGCATGTGACAATTCGTTGGATAGGTAAACAACATAGCTACGACTTCCGTGGTTTATTTTTACATTATCTATAAATTCGGCCAAAATGGATGTTAAGAAAATTTCCTCGTCAATTTAGGGAGGCCCAGAAAGTGGCCGATTTTAATTGAATCTTAGCATGTGACAATTCGTTGGATAGGAAAACAACATAGCTACGACTTCCATGGTTTATTTTTACATTCTTTAAAAATTCGGCCAAAATGGATGTTAAGAAAATTTCCTCGTCATTTTAGGGAGGCCCAGAAAGTGGCCGATTTCAATTGAATCTTAGAATGTGACAATTCGTTGGATAGGTAAACAACATATCTACGACTTCCATGGTTTATTTTTACATTCCCTAAAAATTCGGCCAAAATGGATGTTAAGAAAATTTCCTCGTCAATTTAGGGAGGCTCAGCAAGTGGCCGATTTGAATTGAATCTTAGCATGTGACAATTCGTTGGATAGGTAAACAACATAGCTACGACTTCCATGGTTTATTTTTACATTCTCTAAAAATTCGGCCAAAATGGATGTTAATAAAATTTCCTCGTCAATTTAGGGAGGCCCAGAAAGTGGCCGATTTGAATTGAATCTTAGCATGTGACAATTCGTTGGATAGGTAAACAACATAGCTACGACTTCCGTGGTTTATTTTTACATTATCTATAAATTCGGCCAAAATGGATGTTAAGAAAATTTCCTCGTCAATTTAGGGAGGCCCAGAAAGTGGCCGATTTTAATTGAATCTTAGCATGTGACAATTCGTTGGATAGGAAAACAACATAGCTACGACTTCCATGGTTTATTTTTACATTCTTTAAAAATTCGGCCAAAATGGATGTTAAGAAAATTTCCTCGTCATTTTAGGGAGGCCCAGAAAGTGGCCGATTTCAATTGAATCTTAGAATGTGACAATTCGTTGGATAGGTAAACAACATATCTACGACTTCCATGGTTTATTTTTACATTCCCTAAAAATTCGGCCAAAATGGATGTTAAGAAAATTTCCTCGTCAATTTAGGGAGGCTCAGCAAGTGGCCGATTTGAATTGAATCTTAGCATGTGACAATTCGTTGGATAGGTAAACAACATAGCTACGACTTCCATGGTTTATTTTTACATTCTCTAAAAATTCGGCCAAAATGGATGTTAAGAAAATTTCCTCGTCAATTTAGGGAGGCCCAGAAAGTGGCCGATTTGAATTGAATCTTAGCATGTGACAATTCGTTGGATAGGTAAACAACATAGCTACGACTTCCGTGGTTTATTTTTACATTATCTAAAAATTCGGCCAAAATGGATGTTAAGAAAATTTCCTCGTCAATTTAGGGAGGCCCAGAAAGTGGCCGATTTTAATTGAATCTTAGCATGTGACAATTCGTTGGATAGGAAAACCGACTTCCATTGTTTATTTTTACATTCTTTAAAAATTCGGCCAAAATGGATGTTAAGAAAATTTCCTCGTCATTTTAGGGAGGCCCAGAAAGTGGCCGGTTTTAATTGAATCTTAGCATGTGACAATTCGTTGGATAGGAAAACAACATTGCTACGACTTCCATGGTTTATTTTTACATTCTTTAAAAATTCGGCCAAAATGGATGTTAAGAAAATTTCCTCGTCATTTTAGGGAGGCCCAGAAAGTGGCCGATTTCAATTGAATCTTAGAATGTGACAATTCGTTGGATAGGTAAACAACATATCTACGACTTCCATGGTTTATTTTTACATTCCCTAAAAATTCGGCCAAAATGGATGTTAAGAAAATTTCCTCGTCAATTTAGGGAGGCTCAGCAAGTGGCTGATTTGAATTGAATCTTAGCATGTGACAATTCGTTGGATAGGTAAACAACATAGCTACGACTTCCATGGTTTATTTTTACATTCTCTAAAAATTCGGCCAAAATGGATGTTAAGAAAATTTCCTCGTCAATTTAGGGAGGCCCAGAAAGTGGCCGATTTGAATTGAATCTTAGCATGTGACAATTCGTTGGATAGGTAAACAACATAGCTACGACTTCCGTGGTTTATTTTTACATTATCTAAAAATTCGGCCAAAATGGATGTTAAGAAAATTTCCTCGTCAATTTAGGGAGGCCCAGAAAGTGGCCGATTTTAATTGAATCTTAGCATGTGACAATTCGTTGGATAGGAAAACCGACTTCCATTGTTTATTTTTACATTCTTTAAAAATTCGGCCAAAATGGATGTTAAGAAAATTTCCTCGTCATTTTAGGGAGGCCCAGAAAGTGGCCGGTTTTAATTGAATCTTAGAATGTGACAATTCGTTGGATAGGTAAACAACATATCTACGACTTCCATGGTTTATTTTTACATTCTCTAAAAATTTGGCCAAAATGGATGTTAAGAAAATTTCCTCGTCAATTTAGGGAGGCCCAGAAAGTGGTCGATTTGAATTGAATCTTAGCATGTGACAATTCGTTGGATAGGTAAACAACATAGCTACGACTTCCATGGTTTATTTTTACATTCTCTAAAAATTCGGCCAAAATGGATGTTAAGAAAATTTCCTCGTCAATTTAGGGAGGCCCAGAAAGGGGCCGATTTTAATTGAATCTTAGCATGTGACAATTCGTTGGATAGGTAAACAACATAGCTACGACTTCCGTGGTTTATTTTTACATTATCTAAAAATTCGGCCAAAATGGATGTTAAGAAAATTTCCTCGTCAATTTAGGGAGGCCCAGAAAGTGGCCGATTTTAATTGAATCTTAGCATGTGACAATTCGTTGGATAGGAAAACCGACTTCCATTGTTTATTTTTACATTCTTTAAAAATCCGGCCAAAATGGATGTTAAGAAAATTTCCTCGTCATTTTAGGGAGGCCCAGAAAGTGGCCGGTTTTAATTGAATCTTAGAATGTGACAATTCGTTGGATAGGTAAACAACATATCTACGACTTCCATGGTTTATTTTTACATTCTCTAAAAATTCGGCCAAAATGGATGTTAAGAAAATTTCCTCGTCAATTTAGGGAGGCCCAGAAAGTGGTCGATTTGAATTGAATCTTAGCATGTGACAATTCGTTGGATAGGTAAACAACATAGCTACGACTTCCATGGTTTATTTTTACATTCTCTAAAAATTCGGCCAAAATGGATGTTAAGAAAATTTCCTCGTCAATTTAGGGAGGCCCACAAAGTGGCCGATTTTAATTGAATCTTAGCATGTGACAATTCGTTGGATAGGTAAACAACATAGCTACGACTTCCGTGGTTTATTTTTACATTATCTAAAAATTCGGCCAAAATGGATGTTAAGAAAATTTCCTCGACAATTTAGGGAGGCCCAGAAAGTGGCCGATTTTAATTGAATCTTAGCATGTGACAATTCGTTGGATAGGAAAACAACATTGCTACGACTTCCATGGTTTATTTTTACATTCTTTAAAAATTCGGCCAAAATGGATGTTAAGAAAATTTCCTCGTCATTTTAGGGAGGCCCAGAAAGTGGCCGGTTTTAATTGAATCTTAGAATGTGACAATTCGTTGGATAGGTAAACAACATATCTACGACTTCCATGGTTTATTTTTACATTCTCTAAAAATTCGGCCAAAATGGATGTTAAGAAAATTTCCTCTTCAATTTAGGGAGGCCCAGAAAGTGGCCGATTTGAATTGAATCTTAGCATGTGACAATTCGTTGGATAGGTAAACAACATAGCTACGACTTCCATGGTTTATTTTTACATTCTCTAAAAATTCGGCCAAAATGGATGTTAAGAAAATTTCCTCGTCAATTTAGGGAGGCCCACAAAGTGGCCGATTTTAATTGAATCTTAGCATGTGACAATTCGTTGGATAGGTAAACAACATAGCTACGACTTCCATGGTTTATTTTTACATTCTCTAAAAATTCGGCCAAAATGGATGTTAAGAAAATTTCCTCGTCAATTTAGGGAGGCCCACAAAGTGGCCGATTTTAATTGAATCTTAGCATGTGACAATTCGTTGGATAGGTAAACAACATAGCTACGACTTCCGTGGTTTATTTTTACATTATCTAAAAATTCGGCCAAAATGGATGTTAAGAAAATTTCCTCGACAATTTAGGGAGGCCCAGAAAGTGGCCGATTTTAATTGAATCTTAGCATGTGACAATTCGTTGGATAGGAAAACAACATTGCTACGACTTCCATGGTTTATTTTTACATTCTTTAAAAATTCGGCCAAAATGGATGTTAAGAAAATTTCCTCGTCATTTTAGGGAGGCCCAGAAAGTGGCCGGTTTTAATTGAATCTTAGAATGTGACAATTCGTTGGATAGGTAAACAACATATCTACGACTTCCATGGTTTATTTTTACATTCTCTAAAAATTCGGCCAAAATGGATGTTAAGAAAATTTCCTCTTCAATTTAGGGAGGCCCAGAAAGTGGCCGATTTGAATTGAATCTTAGCATGTGACAATTCGTTGGATAGGTAAACAACATAGCTACGACTTCCGTGGTTTATTTTTACATTATCTAAAAATTCGGCCAAAATGGATGTTAAGAAAATTTCCCCGTCAATTTAGGGAGGCCCAGAAAGTGGCCGATTTTAATTGAATCTTAGCATGTGACAATTCGTTGGATAGGAAAACACTACAAAAAAACGCGTTAATTCCGGCGGTTTTGTACCGGCGGTCCCTATAAACCGCCACTATATCCGGTATATTGCGGCAGTTGTTCTAGCCGCCGCTATCTACAGTACATTGCGGCGGTTTTGACCGCCAGTATTAACAAAATTTAATTGCATAATTAACATTGTGTATTATGGCATTTTAGACTGCCGGTATCAACCATTTTAATTTTCCCAATGGCGCACTAACTTCCCTCTTTGTTTTCCCCAATTTTTTAGAAAATCCCTCCATCTTTTTCTTTTGTCCTTTTCCGTTGACATAAAATATTTTATAACAACACTTAGATCTTTTTCCAAACATTCTCCAAGCTTCCAAAAACCCTCACTATTTCCATCTCTTCTAACTAACCCTTTCTTCCTCAATCTTTCTTCTATTCCCGTCCTTGTCTTCACCGATTCCTCAATCTTTTTCAATTCATTCCAAAACCCTCAAACACCCAACATTCGATTCCCTCAAACCCAATCTTCAACCGATTGCAAAACCCTCAAAGACCCAAACTATTCCTCAATGTTGCCGATCTGTAACCCTCATCTTTGGTCCCTGTCGAAGTCTTCTCTCAACTTGGTGAGTTTGAAGTTTGCTTAGTCTGAAATACCCAAACCCTCATCTTTGTATTATTCTTGATTTTAGTTGGTTAACAAGGTTCAGTTTTGATTATAAGGTTCAATTTTGATTATATGAGTAAGACTTTCTGCTTTTGGAATTTGTTGTTGTTTTCGTTATTGATTTTTTTGTTTTTGTTTTGCTGGTAGAAAAACTGAGATTTGTGAAAAAACAAGCAGATCTACTGTTGATTATTTGAGAAGGTTTTGATTAAGCTAGAGATTTTGATTATTTGAGGAGGTTTGCTGCCAAATCAGGAGGATCTAGAGGTTTGTGAAAAGGACCCTTTCAAATAACTAACATGTTTTTTTATTACAGTTGTTTTATGTGATTCACTTTTTATGTTTATACAATATGTTCCATCAAATAACACGTTTATGATTTTTTTGTTTTATGTTTATTTTATTTCCATTTTTTTATGTTTTGATGAATAATTAGTCTCTAGCCTGGTTATTTTAATTTTGGTTGAGTTCTATACTTGTTACTTCATTTTAGTTTGTTGGTGGAACCTTTCTACTGTACAATCAAAGGATAGAGTATCATTGTTCTTATCTTAGTAGTTAGGAGTTGATAAGGGATAGAATAAAGGGAAAATAAGAGTAGTTAAGAGGAGGTAGTGGAGTTTTTTCATCTCTGTTTGTGCCTGTTTTTGGTGTCTGAGTGGTGCTGTTTGACTGCTGGTCCAGCAGAAGTGGCAGGCCTCTGTTGTTTTTTCTGCTATGGTGTGTCTTGATGCGGCTTGGATTGCATTTTGGGTCCTTGTATGTGTTTTTTTTGTGTGTTTTAGGCATGACAGTAAGTTGTGTAAAACCTGTTAACTCGTTCTTGAAGCGCTTTGACATTGGAATACATGTTCTTTCTTTCCTTCCTGCATTTCTTTTTCAATTTTTTTCTTATGATACTGCTGGATTGGGTTTGTTATTAAGCAGATGTTCTGGCCTTCACCTATGAGTTGTATTTATTTAACTTTACCCAAAAGGAACAATTTGTAAAAGTATTTATTTAACTTTACCAAAAACCAATCATGTCACACCAAAAACAAAAACAACAACAACTAGCAACATTGCACGAGAATGAGGCCAATTTCAAAGATTTTAAACCATGGGCCAGTTTGAAAAAACTTCAGCTGCTCATATGATAAAATAAATATTAAAAGAAACTTATAATGACAAATTTTAATTCATTTTAAACTGGGAAAACGTATACAAATGCACCAATTGCCGGTGGATTTAGTGATTCTGCATATATGAATAAAAAAAGACAATGTTGGTTGAGGGAGATACTGCTGCTCAACAAGTGAGCGGTTCTGATTAACATTAATGGGTTCTAACAAGCTTTTTTAATGTTAAGAAAGACACTTTATTTAGTTCTGTACTATACTTTTAACACTTTATTTTCTGTTTGTCTCAAATATTAATTGATTTTCATTTCCTTGTGATTCAAATATACTTCAATTAGTTCTGTACTATACTTTTAACACTTTATTTTCTGTTTGACTCATAGAACTGCTATAACTGTCAGCACATTAATCGCCGCTGCACCAAAATTGCCGTCTAAAATCACAAAACTGTGCAGGAGGTATGAGATGTGTTCCTTGTACCTTTACACTGTCATGCTATATCTTAATTCATCATCAATGATGCAATGCTTTAATTTTTTTTATTTTGTAGTCATGTCAATTGATAGATCATGGATTTGCAAACCACTAGGCACACCTGAATATGAAAATGGGATAATTCACTTTTTGAATTTTGCATTTGAACATCAACCTGCTGATGTACTTACAATTAATTGTCCACAAGTCAAGCCTTATATAGAGTGAGTACCTCACAATTTGTAAATGATATCAGATTTGGAAAGACATATATGATATTTAGAATCCTAAATTGATATTGATTGTTTATGTAGTGAATTTTAGGATTACTTGCGGAGGAAATCTAAGGGACGTAGACCGACAACAACAGAGATAGAGAAAATAGTAAATAAAGATTTCATGGACTGGTTTCCTCGAAGGGTAAGGTTAAATATATAACAAAGTTGTTACTGATCATTTCATGGATGTTTATAAATTTATGAAAGTTCTAAGACATTTTTCATTGTCATTTTAGATTATGAACCCCGACATATCAAGTACAGTACCAGATGATCTCAAGTATCTTGCAAAAGGCCCATCAACACTCTGATGATCTATCTTTGATAAGGGAGGACGCAGATGATGAGGACTGAATTAATGAGACTCAGAGTTAGCTGCTGCCTTATTTCCCAATGATACTCAACAGGTATAACAACTACTCAATGCATTTATGATTTCGTGCATGTGTCTTTCTGGAGTAGTACCGGCGCTACATTAAGCTTTGGAAGCATTGATATTATTTGATGATATTTTACAAAATGTATCTGAATGCTATTGGGCTAATGAAATCAATACTGCTAATTTTTTTTTATCAATTAAATGCATTTCTCTAAGTTTTTCATCATCAATCTTTATATTCATCAATTATGAAAAATTGATTTTGGATAATACTGTCTTCCAAGCTTTTACTTTGATAATAACTTTTACTTTTCTTAGGTTGTTGAATTGGCAGTAATATCTTACTTAATATGAGTTAACAATTATAATAGTTTCTGCAGGCATCAAACGTAGGAGGTGAATCTCCAACACCTAATGACATTAATAGGATTTAGCAACATTATTTTTAATCAATTAGGTTTTTGATTGAAGTTTGTCCAAACATGGGGCTAGTCAGTTCATGTGATTATCTCAAGTAGTTACAAGCTTCTATTGTTTCAATGTTGTACCCTTCTTTCATGAATAAACACTAGACAGCACAGTGTCACATTCCTTGTTTACTTCTTCATGCTTTGGTATTGTTGATCTATTTGGCTTTAGATGTCCTATAAAACTAATTATTATTTGAATTTATTTCATATTTTTCTGATAATGAAGCTTTGATCAGGAAGAAGTTGCGAAAGAGTTTGGCATACCAGTTGAGTACCAACATTTTTGGATGTGGGCAAAGTGCCAAAACCATACATTTCAGCCAACTAGATCATCATATGAAAGCAATGCCCGTGGAGCATGAGAGTCCTAATTTTAGTGACATTAGTTGTGTAGTCATTTTTATGTTTTGAAACTTGTTATTATGAGAATAGCTAAAGATGGTGGCAATGGTTTGTGTAACTTCATGTTTGGAGACTTGTTTATATTTGAGACTTGTTTATTTTGAGAATGGATATTGAGTTGAATTATAAATATATCAATGACAATGTTCAAAATTTGTTTGTCCTTTAATTTTATTCAAAAAATAGAAATGTACAATTATATATTCCTATGAAATAATAATATTATTAATAAAATAATTTCAATTTTTTGAGCATTGTGGCATTTTATATGTCAATTGTGGCAGCTCAATGGTTAAATATCAGAGGTAAATTCTGGCAGTTGGACATGCCACTACATACATAGGTATTAGGAGTACTTTCTGGCGGTTAAAACTGCCGGTACTTTCTGCATGTTACGGCAGTCAAAAATGCCAGAAACACCTATTGGCTTTGTCATAATTATGTACATAATGGCGTTTGAAACTGCCGCTATATACAATTAAATAACCGCCACTTTAAACCAAGTATATAGCGGCGGACAACATGGCGGCTACGTAAAAACTGCCGCTTTAAACATTGTGGCAGGCAAAATTTCGGCAGTTTTTAAAACGCCAGAAAAGTGCATAGTGGCGGCTAAAACCGCCAGAACATTCATTTTTTAGCCGCCGGAAAACACGCGTTTTTTTGTAGTGAAACCGACTTCCATTGTTTATTTTTACATTCTTTAAAAATTCGGCCAAAATGGATGTTAAGAAAATTTCCTCGTCATTTTAGGGAGGCCCAGAAAGTGGCCGGTTTTAATTGAATCTTAGAATGTGACAATTCGTTGGATAGGTAAACAACATATCTACGACTTCCATGGTTTATTTTTACATTCTCTAAAAATTCGGCCAAAATGGATGTTAAGAAAATTTCCTCGTCAATTTAGGGAGGCCCAGAAAGTGGTCGATTTGAATTGAATCTTAGCATATGACAATTCGTTGGATAGGTAAACAACATAGCTACGACTTCCATGGTTTATTTTTACATTCTCTAAAAATTCGGCCAAAATGGATGTTAAGAAAATTTCCTCGTCAATTTAGGGAGGCCCAGAAAGTGGCCGATTTTAATTGAATCTTAGCATGTGACAATTCGTTGGATAGGAAAACCGACTTCCATTGTTTATTTTTACATTCTTTAAAAATCCGGCCAAAATGGATGTTAAGAAAATTTCCTCGTCATTTTAGGGAGGCCCAGAAAGTGGCCGGTTTTAATTGAATCTTAGAATGTGACAATTCGTTGGATAGGTAAACAACATATCTACGACTTCCATGGTTTATTTTTACATTCTCTAAAAATTCGGCCAAAATGGATGTTAAGAAAATTTCCTCGTCAATTTAGGGAGGCCCAGAAAGTGGTCGATTTGAATTGAATCTTAGCATGTGACAATTCGTTGGATAGGTAAACAACATAGCTACGACTTCCATGGTTTATTTTTACATTCTCTAAAAATTCGGCCAAAATGGATGTTAAGAAAATTTCCTCGTCAATTTAGGGAGGCCCACAAAGTGGCCGATTTTAATTGAATCTTAGCATGTGACAATTCGTTGGATAGGTAAACAACATAGCTACGACTTCCGTGGTTTATTTTTACATTATCTAAAAATTCGGCCAAAATGGATGTTAAGAAAATTTCCTCGACAATTTAGGGAGGCCCAGAAAGTGGCCGAATTTAATTGAATCTTAGCATGTGACAATTCGTTGGATAGGAAAACAACATTGCTACGACTTCCATGGTTTATTTTTACATTCTTTAAAAATTCGGCCAAAATGGATGTTAAGAAAATTTCCTCGTCATTTTAGGGAGGCCCAGAAAGTGGCCGGTTTTAATTGAATCTTAGAATGTGACAATTCGTTGGATAGGTAAACAACATATCTACGACTTCCATGGTTTATTTTTACATTCTCTAAAAATTCGGCCAAAATGGATGTTAAGAAAATTTCCTCGTCAATTTAGGGAGGCCCAGAAAGTGGTCGATTTGAATTGAATCTTAGCATGTGACAATTCGTTGGATAGGTAAACAACATAGCTACGACTTCCATGGTTTATTTTTACATTCTCTAAAAATTCGGCCAAAATGGATGTTAAGAAAATTTCCTCGTCAATTTAGGGAGGCCCACAAAGTGGCCGATTTTAATTGAATCTTAGCATGTGACAATTCGTTGGATAGGTAAACAACATAGCTACGACTTCCATGGTTTATTTTTACATTATCTAAAAATTCGGCCAAAATGGATGTTAAGAAAATTTCCTCGACAATTTAGGGAGGCCCAGAAAGTGGCCGATTTTAATTGAATCTTAGCATGTGACAATTCGTTGGATAGGAAAACAACATTGCTACGACTTCCATGGTTTATTTTTACATTCTTTAAAAATTCGGCCAAAATGGATGTTAAGAAAATTTCCTCGTCATTTTAGGGAGGCCCAGAAAGTGGCCGGTTTTAATTCAATCTTAGAATGTGACAATTCGTTGGATAGGTAAACAACATATCTACGACTTCCATGGTTTATTTTTACATTCTCTAAAAATTCGGCCAAAATGGATGTTAAGAAAATTTCCTCTTCAATTTAGGGAGGCCCAGAAAGTGGCCGATTTGAATTGAATCTTAGCATGTGACAATTCGTTGGATAGGTAAACAACATAGCTACGACTTCCGTGGTTTATTTTTACATTATCTAAAAATTCGGCCAAAATGGATGTTAAGAAAATTTCCCCGTCAATTTAGGGAGGCCCAGAAAGTGGCCGATTTTAATTGAATCTTAGCATGTGACAATTCGTTGGATAGGAAAACCGACTTCCATTGTTTATTTTTACATTCTTTAAAAATTCGGCCAAAATGGATGTTAAGAAAATTTCCTCGTCATTTTAGGGAGGCCCAGAAAGTGGCCGGTTTTAATTGAATCTTAGAATGTGACAATTCGTTGGATAGGTAAACAACATATCTACGACTTCCATGGTTTATTTTTACATTCTCTAAAAATTCGGCCAAAATGGATGTTAAGAAAATTTCCTCGTCAATTTAGGGAGGCCCAGAAAGTGGTCGATTTGAATTGAATCTTAGCATGTGACAATTCGTTGGATAGGTAAACAACATAGCTACGACTTCCATGGTTTATTTTTACATTCTCTAAAAATTCGGCCAAAATGGATGTTAAGAAAATTTCCTCGTCAATTTAGGGAGGCCCAGAAAGTGGCCGATTTGAATTGAATCTTAGCATGTGACAATTCGTTGGATAGGTAAACAACATATCTACGACTTCCATGGTTTATTTTTACATTCTCTAAAAATTCGGCCAAAATGGATGTTAAGAAAATTTCCTCATCATTTTAGGGAGGCCCAGAAAGTGGCCGATTTTAATTGAATCTTAGAATGTGACAATTCGTTGGATAGGTAAACAACATATCTACGACTTCCATGGTTTATTTTTACATTCCCTAAAAATTCGGCCAAAATGGATGTTAAGAAAATTTCCTCGTCAATTTAGGGAGGCTCAGCAAGTGGCCGATTTGAATTGAATCTTAGCATGTGACAATTCGTTGGATAGGTAAACAACATAGCTACGACTTCCATGGTTTATTTTTACATTCTCTAAAAATTCGGCCAAAATGGATGTTAAGAAAATTTCCTCGTCAATTTAGGGAGGCCCAGAAAGTGGCCGATTTGAATTGAATCTTAGCATGTGACAATTCGTTGGATAGGTAAACAACATAGCTACGACTTCCGTGGTTTATTTTTACATTATCTAAAAATTCGGCCAAAATGGATGTTAAGAAAATTTCCTCGTCAATTTAGGGAGGCCCAAAAAGTGGCCGATTTGAATTGAATCTTAGCATGTGACAATTCGTTGGATAGGTAAACAACATAGCTACGACTTCCATGGTTTATTTTTACATTCTCTAACAATTCTACCAAAATGGATGTTAAGAAAATTTCCTCGTTATTTTAGGGAGGCCCAGAAAGTGGCCGATTTTAATTGAATCTTAGCATGTGACAATTCGTTGGATAGGAAAAGAACATAGCCACGACTACCATGGTTTATTTTTACATTCTTTAAAAATTCGGCCAAAATGGATGTTAAGAAAATTTCCTCGTCATTTTAGGGAGGCCCAGAAAGTGGCCGATTTTAATTGAATCTTAGAATGTGACAATTCGTTGGATAGGTAAACAACATATCTACGACTTCCATGGTTTATTTTTACATTCTCTAAAAATTCGGCCAAAATGGATGTTAAGAAAATTTCCTCGTCATTTTAGGGAGGCCCAGAAAGTGGCCGATTTTAATTGAATCTTAGCATGTGACAATTCGTTGGATAGGTAAACAACATAGCTACGACTTCCGTGGTTTATTTTTACATTATCTAAAAATTCGGCCAAAATGGATGTTAAGAAAATTTCCTCGTCAATTTAGGGAGGCCCAGAAAGTGGCCGATTTTAATTGAATCTTAGCATGTGACAATTCGTTGGATAGGAAAACAACATTGCTACGACTTCCATTGTTTATTTTTACATTCTTTAAAAATTCGGACAAAATGGATGTTAAGAAAATTTCCTCGTCATTTTAGGGAGGCCCAGAAAGTGGCCGGTTTTAATTGAATCTTAGAATGTGACAATTCGTTGGATAGGTAAACAACATATCTACGACTTCCATGGTTTATTTTTACATTCTCTAAAAATTCGGCCAAAATGGATGTTAAGAAAATTTCCTCGTCAATTTAGGGAGGCCCAGAAAGTGGTCGATTTGAATTGAATCTTAGCATGTGACAATTCGTTGGATAGGTAAACAACATAGCTACGACTTCCATGGTTTATTTTTACATTCTCTAAAAATTCGGCCAAAATGGATGTTAAGAAAATTTCCTCTTCAATTTAGGGAGGCCCAGAATGTGGCCGATTTTAATTGAATCTTAGCATGTGACAATTCGTTGGATAGGTAAACAACATAGCTACGACTTCCGTGGTTTATTTTTACATTATCTAAAAATTCGGCCAAAATGGATGTTAAGAAAATTTCCTCGTCAATTTAGGGAGGCCCAGAAAGTGGCCGATTTTAATTGAATCTTAGCATGTGACAATTCGTTGGATAGGAAAACCGACTTCCATTGTTTATTTTTACA
Source organism: Medicago sativa (assembly GCF_051527215.1). Lineage (NCBI taxonomy): Eukaryota > Viridiplantae > Streptophyta > Magnoliopsida > Fabales > Fabaceae > Medicago > Medicago sativa. Next base: position 2,120,239 of record NC_140751.1, on the reverse strand, counting down.
TTCTTTAAAAATTCGGCCAAAATGGATGTTAAGAAAATTTCCTCGTCATTTTAGGGAGGCCCAGAAAGTGGCCGGTTTTAATTGAATCTTAGAATGTGACAATTCGTTGGATAGGTAAACAACATATCTACGACTTCCATGGTTTATTTTTACATTCTCTAAAAATTCGGCCAAAATGGATGTTAAGAAAATTTCCTCGTCAATTTAGGGAGGCCCAGAAAGTGGTCGATTTGAATTGAATCTTAGCATGTGACAATTCGTTGGATAGGTAAACAACATATCTACGACTTCCATGGTTTATTTTTACATTCTCTAAAAATTCGGCCAAAATGGATGTTAAGAAAATTTCCTCGTCAATTTAGGGAGGCTCAGCAAGTGGCCGATTTGAATTGAATCTTAGCATGTGACAATTCGTTGGATAGGTAAACAACATAGCTACGACTTCCATGGTTTATTTTTACATTCTCTAAAAATTCGGCCAAAATGGATGTTAAGAAAATTTCCTCGTCAATTTAGGGAGGCCCAGAAAGTGGCCGATTTGAATTGAATCTTAGCATGTGACAATTCGTTGGATAGGTAAACAACATAGCTACGACTTCCGTGGTTTATTTTTACATTATCTAAAAATTCGGCCAAAATGGATGTTAAGAAAATTTCCTCGTCAATTTAGGGAGGCCCAAAAAGTGGCCGATTTGAATTGAATCTTAGCATGTGACAATTCGTTGGATAGGTAAACAACATAGCTACGACTTCCATGGTTTATTTTTACATTCTCTAACAATTCTACCAAAATGGATGTTAAGAAAATTTCCTCGTTATTTTAGGGAGGCCCAGAAAGTGGCCGATTTTAATTGAATCTTAGCATGTGACAATTCGTTGGATAGGAAAAGAACATAGCCACGACTACCATGGTTTATTTTTACATTCTTTAAAAATTCGGCCAAAATGGATGTTAAGAAAATTTCCTCGTCATTTTAGGGAGGCCCAGAAAGTGGCCGATTTTAATTGAATCTTAGAATGTGACAATTCGTTGGATAGGTAAACAACATATCTACGACTTCCATGGTTTATTTTTACATTCTCTAAAAATTCGGCCAAAATGGATGTTAAGAAAATTTCCTCGTCATTTTAGGGAGGCCCAGAAAGTGGCCGATTTTAATTGAATCTTAGCATGTGACAATTCGTTGGATAGGTAAACAACATAGCTACGACTTCCGTGGTTTATTTTTACATTATCTAAAAATTCGGCCAAAATGGATGTTAAGAAAATTTCCTCGTCATTTTAGGGAGGCCCAGAAAGTGGCCGATTTTAATTGAATCTTAGCATGTGACAATTCGTTGGATAGGTAAACAACATATCTACGACTTCCATGGTTTATTTTTACATTCTCTAAAAATTCGGCCAAAATGGATGTTAAGAAAATTTCCTCGTCAATTTAGGGAGGCCCAGAAAGTGGTCGATTTGAATTGAATCTTAGCATGTGACAATTCGTTGGATAGGTAAACAACATATCTACGACTTCCATGGTTTATTTTTACATTCTCTAAAAATTCGGCCAAAATGGATGTTAAGAAAATTTCCTCGTCAATTTAGGGAGGCTCAGCAAGTGGCCGATTTGAATTGAATCTTAGCATGTGACAATTCGTTGGATAGGTAAACAACATAGCTACGACTTCCATGGTTTATTTTTACATTCTCTAAAAATTCGGCCAAAATGGATGTTAAGAAAATTTCCTCGTCAATTTAGGGAGGCCCAGAAAGTGGCCGATTTGAATTGAATCTTAGCATGTGACAATTCGTTGGATAGGTAAACAACATAGCTACGACTTCCGTGGTTTATTTTTACATTATCTAAAAATTCGGCCAAAATGGATGTTAAGAAAATTTCCTCGTCAATTTAGGGAGGCCCAAAAAGTGGCCGATTTGAATTGAATCTTAGCATGTGACAATTCGTTGGATAGGTAAACAACATAGCTACGACTTCCATGGTTTATTTTTACATTCTCTAACAATTCTACCAAAATGGATGTTAAGAAAATTTCCTCGTTATTTTAGGGAGGCCCAGAAAGTGGCCGATTTTAATTGAATCTTAGCATGTGACAATTCGTTGGATAGGAAAAGAACATAGCCACGACTACCATGGTTTATTTTTACATTCTTTAAAAATTCGGCCAAAATGGATGTTAAGAAAATTTCCTCGTCATTTTAGGGAGGCCCAGAAAGTGGCCGATTTTAATTGAATCTTAGAATGTGACAATTCGTTGGATAGGTAAACAACATATCTACGACTTCCATGGTTTATTTTTACATTCTCTAAAAATTCGGCCAAAATGGATGTTAAGAAAATTTCCTCGTCATTTTAGGGAGGCCCAGAAAGTGGCCGATTTTAATTGAATCTTAGCATGTGACAATTCGTTGGATAGGTAAACAACATAGCTACGACTTCCGTGGTTTATTTTTACATTATCTAAAAATTCGGCCAAAATGGATGTTAAGAAAATTTCCTCGTCAATTTAGGGAGGCCCAGAAAGTGGCCGATTTTAATTGAATCTTAGCATGTGACAATTCGTTGGATAGGAAAACAACATTGCTACGACTTCCATTGTTTATTTTTACATTCTTTAAAAATTCGGCCAAAATGGATGTTAAGAAAATTTCCTCGTCATTTTAGGGAGGCCCAGAAAGTGGCCGGTTTTAATTGAATCTTAGAATGTGACAATTCGTTGGATAGGTAAACAACATATCTACGACTTCCATGGTTTATTTTTACATTCTCTAAAAATTCGGCCAAAATGGATGTTAAGAAAATTTCCTCGTCAATTTAGGGAGGCCCAGAAAGTGGTCGATTTGAATTGAATCTTAGCATGTGACAATTCGTTGGATAGGTAAACAACATAGCTACGACTTCCATGGTTTATTTTTACATTCTCTAAAAATTCGGCCAAAATGGATGTTAAGAAAATTTCCTCTTCAATTTAGGGAGGCCCAGAATGTGGCCGATTTTAATTGAATCTTAGCATGTGACAATTCGTTGGATAGGTAAACAACATAGCTACGACTTCCGTGGTTTATTTTTACATTATCTAAAAATTCGGCCAAAATGGATGTTAAGAAAATTTCCTCGTCAATTTAGGGAGGCCCAGAAAGTGGCCGATTTTAATTGAATCTTAGCATGTGACAATTCGTTGGATAGGAAAACAACATAGCTACGACTTCCATGGTTTATTTTTACATTCTCTAAAAATTCGGCAAAAATGGATGTTAAGAAAATTTCCTCGTCATTTTAGGGAGGCCCAGAAAGTGGCCGATTTTAATTGAATCTTAGAATGTGACAATTCGTTGGATAGGTAAACAACATATCTACGACTTCCATGGTTTATTTTTACATTCTCTAAAAATTCGGCCAAAATGGATGTTAAGAAAATTTCCTCGTCATTTTAGGGAGGCCCAGAAAGTGGCCGATTTTAATTGAATCTTAGAATGTGACAATTCGTTGGATAGGTAAACAACATATCTACGACTTCCATGGTTTATTTTTACATTCCCTAAAAATTCGGCCAAAATGGATGTTAAGAAAATTTCCTCGTCAATTTAGGGAGGCTCAGCAAGTGGCCGATTTGAATTGAATCTTAGCATGTGACAATTCGTTGGATAGGTAAACAACATAGCTACGACTTCCATGGTTTATTTTTACATTATCTAAAAATTCGGCCAAAATGGATGTTAAGAAAATTTCCTCGTCAATTTAGGGAGGCCCAGAAAGTGGCCGATTTGAATTGAATCTTAGCATGTGACAATTCGTTGGATAGGTAAACAACATAGCTACGACTTCCATGGTTTATTTTTACATTCTCTAACAATTCGGCCAAAATGGATGTTAAGAAAATTTCCTCGTCATTTTAGGGAGGCCCAGAAAGTGGCCGATTTTAATTGAATCTTAGAATGTGACAATTCGTTGGATAGGTAAACAACATATCTACGACTTCCATGGTTTATTTTTACATTCTCTAACAATTCGGCCAAAATGGATGTTAAGAAAATTTCCTCGTCAATTTAGGGAGGCTCAGAAAGTGGCGGATTTGAATTGAATCTTAGCATGTGACAATTCGTTGGATAGGTAAACAACATAGCTACGACTTCCATGGTTTATTTTTACATTCTGTAAAAATTCGGCAAAAATGGATGTTAAGAAAATTTCCTCGTCATTTTAGGGAGGCCCAGAAAGTGGCCGGTTTTAATTGAATCTTAGAATGTGACAATTCGTTGGATAGGTAAACAACATATCTACGACTTCCATGGTTTATTTTTACATTCCCTAAAAATTCGGCCAAAATGGATGTTAAGAAAATTTCCTCATCATTTTAGGGAGGCCCAGAAAGTGGCCGATTTTAATTGAATCTTAGAATGTGACAATTCATTGGATAGGTAAACAACATATCTACGACTTCCATGGTTTATTTTTACATTCCCTAAAAATTCGGCCAAAATGGATGTTAAGAAAATTTCCTCATCATTTTAGGGAGGCCCAGAAAGTGGCCGATTTTAATTGAATCTTAGAATGTGACAATTCATTGGATAGGTAAACAACATATCTACGACTTCCATGGTTTATTTTTACATTCCCTAAAAATTCGGCCAAAATGGATGTTAAGAAAATTTCCTCGTCAATTTAGGGAGGCCCAGAAAGTGGCCGATTTGAATTGAATCTTAGCATGTGACAATTCGTTGGATAGGTAAACAACATAGCTACGACTTCCTTGGTTTATTTTTACATTATCTAAAAATTCGGCCAAAATGGATGTTAAGAAAATTTCCTCGTCAATTTAGGGAGGCCCAGAAAGTGGCCGATTTTAATTGAATCTTAGCATGTGACAATTCGTTGGATAGGAAAACAACATAGCTACGACTTCCAGTGTTTATTTTTACATTCTCTAAAAATTCGGCCAAAATGGATGTTAAGAAAATTTCCTCGTCATTTTAGGGAGGCCCAGAAAGTGGCCGATTTTAATTGAATCTTAGAATGTGACAATTCGTTGGATAGGTAAACAACATATCTACGACTTCCATGGTTTATTTTTACATTCTCTAAAAATTCGGCCAAAATGGATGTTAAGAAAATTTCCTCGTCATTTTAGGGAGGCCCAGAAAGTGGCCGATTTTAATTGAATCTTAGAATGTGACAATTCGTTGGATAGGTAAACAACATATCTACGACTTCCATGGTTTATTTTTACATTCCCTAAAAATTCGGCCAAAATGGATGTTAAGAAAATTTCCTCGTCAATTTAGGGAGGCCCAGAAAGGGGCCGATTTTAATTGAATCTTAGCATGTGACAATTCGTTGGATAGGAAAACAACATAGCTACGACTTCCATGGTTTATTTTTACATTCTCTAAAAATTCGGCCAAAATGGATGTTAAGAAAATTTCCTCATCATTTTAGGGAGGCCCAGAAAGTGGCCGATTTTAATTGAATCTTAGAATGTGACAATTCATTGGATAGGTAAACAACATATCTACGACTTCCATGGTTTATTTTTACATTCTCTAAAAATTCGGCCAAAATGGATGTTAAGAAAATTTCCTCGTCATTTTAGGGAGGCCCAGAAAGTGGCCGATTTTAATTGAATCTTAGAATGTGACAATTCGTTGGATAGGTAAACAACATATCTACGACTTCCATGGTTTATTTTTACATTCCCTAAAAATTCGGCCAAAATGGATGTTAAGAAAATTTCCTCGTCAATTTAGGGAGGCCCAAAAAGTGGTCGATTTGAATTGAATCTTAGCATGTGACAATTCGTTGGATAGGTAAACAACATAGCTACGACTTCCATGGTTTATTTTTACATTCTCTAAAAATTCGGCCAAAATGGATGTTAAGAAAATTTCCTCTTCAATTTAGAGAGGCCCAGAAAGTGGTCGATTTTAATTGAATCTTAGCATGTGACAATTCGTTGGATAGGTAAACAACATAGCTACGACTTCCGTGGTTTATTTTTACATTATCTAAAAATTCGGCCAAAATGGATGTTAAGAAAATTTCCTCGTCAATTTAGGGAGGCCCAGAAAGTGGCCGATTTTAATTGAATCTTAGCATGTGACAATTCGTTGGATAGGAAAATAACATAGCTACGACTTCCATGGTTTATTTTTACATTCTCTAAAAATTCGGCCAAAATGGATGTTAAGAAAATTTCCTCGTCATTTTAGGGAGGCCCAGAAAGTGGCCGATTTTAATTGAATCTTAGAATGTGACAATTCGTTGGATAGGTAAACAACATATCTACGACTTCCATGGTTTATTTTTACATTCTCTAACAATTCGGCCGAAATGGATGTTAAGAAAATTTCCTCGTCAATTTAGGGAGGCTCAGAAAGTGGCGGATTTGAATTGAATCTTAGCATGTGACAATTCGTTGGATAGGTAAACAACATAGCTACGACTTCCATGGTTTATTTTTACATTCTCTAAAAATTCGGCCAAAATGGATGTTAAGAAAATTTCCTCTTCAATTTAGAGAGGCCCAGAAAGTGGCCGATTTTAATTGAATCTTAGCATGTGACAATTTGTTGGATAGGTAAACAACATAGCTACGACTTCCGTGGTTTATTTTTACATTATCTAAAAATTCGGCCAAAATGGATGTTAAGAAAATTTCCACGTCAATTTAGGGAGGCCCAGAAAGTGGCCGATTTGAATTGAATCTTAGCATGTGACAATTCGTTGGATAGGTAAACAACATAGCTACGACTTCCTTGGTTTATTTTTACATTATCTAAAAATTCGGCCAAAATGGATGTTAAGAAAATTTCCTCGTCAATTTAGGGAGGCCCAGAAAGTGGCCGATTTTAATTGAATCTTAGCATGTGACAATTCGTTGGATAGGTAAACAACATAGCTACGACTTCCGTGGTTTATTTTTATTTTATCTAAAAATTCGGCCAAAATGGATGTTAAGAAAATTTCCTCGTCAATTTAGGGAGGCCCAGAAAGTGGCCGATTTTAATTGAATCTTAGCATGTGACAATTCGTTGGATAGGAAAACAACATAGCTACGACTTCCAGTGTTTATTTTTACATTCTCTAAAAATTCGGCCAAAATGGATGTTAAGAAAATTTCCTCGTCATTTTAGGGAGGCCCAGAAAGTGGCCGATTTTAATTGAATCTTAGAATGTGACAATTCGTTGGATAGGTAAACAACATATCTACGACTTCCATGGTTTATTTTTACATTCTCTAAAAATTCGGCCAAAATGGATGTTAAGAAAATTTCCTCGTCATTTTAGGGAGGCCCAGAAAGTGGCCGATTTTAATTGAATCTTAGAATGTGACAATTCGTTGGATAGGTAAACAACATATCTACGACTTCCATGTATTATTTTTACATTCCCTAAAAATTCGGCCAAAATGGATGTTAAGAAAATTTCCTCGTCAATTTAGGGAGGCCCAGAAAGGGGCCGATTTTAATTGAATCTTAGCATGTGACAATTCGTTGGATAGGAAAACAACATAGCTACGACTTCCATGGTTTATTTTTACATTCTCTAAAAATTCGGCCAAAATGGATGTTAAGAAAATTTCCTCATCATTTTAGGGAGGCCCAGAAAGTGGCCGATTTTAATTGAATCTTAGAATGTGACAATTCATTGGATAGGTAAACAACATATCTACGACTTCCATGGTTTATTTTTACATTCTCTAAAAATTCGGCCAAAATGGATGTTAAGAAAATTTCCTCGTCATTTTAGGGAGGCCCAGAAAGTGGCCGATTTTAATTGAATCTTAGAATGTGACAATTCGTTGGATAGGTAAACAACATATCTACGACTTCCATGGTTTATTTTTACATTCCCTAAAAATTCGGCCAAAATGGATGTTAAGAAAATTTCCTCGTCAATTTAGGGAGGCCCAAAAAGTGGTCGATTTGAATTGAATCTTAGCATGTGACAATTCGTTGGATAGGTAAACAACATAGCTACGACTTCCATGGTTTATTTTTACATTCTCTAAAAATTCGGCCAAAATGGATGTTAAGAAAATTTCCTCTTCAATTTAGAGAGGCCCAGAAAGTGGTCGATTTTAATTGAATCTTAGCATGTGACAATTCGTTGGATAGGTAAACAACATAGCTACGACTTCCGTGGTTTATTTTTACATTATCTAAAAATTCGGCCAAAATGGATGTTAAGAAAATTTCCTCGTCAATTTAGGGAGGCCCAGAAAGTGGCCGATTTTAATTGAATCTTAGCATGTGACAATTCGTTGGATAGGAAAATAACATAGCTACGACTTCCATGGTTTATTTTTACATTCTCTAAAAATTCGGCCAAAATGGATGTTAAGAAAATTTCCTCGTCATTTTAGGGAGGCCCAGAAAGTGGCCGATTTTAATTGAATCTTAGAATGTGACAATTCGTTGGATAGGTAAACAACATATCTACGACTTCCATGGTTTATTTTTACATTCTCTAACAATTCGGCCGAAATGGATGTTAAGAAAATTTCCTCGTCAATTTAGGGAGGCTCAGAAAGTGGCGGATTTGAATTGAATCTTAGCATGTGACAATTCGTTGGATAGGTAAACAACATAGCTACGACTTCCATGGTTTATTTTTACATTCTCTAAAAATTCGGCCAAAATGGATGTTAAGAAAATTTCCTCTTCAATTTAGAGAGGCCCAGAAAGTGGCCGATTTTAATTGAATCTTAGCATGTGACAATTTGTTGGATAGGTAAACAACATAGCTACGACTTCCGTGGTTTATTTTTACATTATCTAAAAATTCGGCCAAAATGGATGTTAAGAAAATTTCCACGTCAATTTAGGGAGGCCCAGAAAGTGGCCGATTTTAATTGAATCTTAGCATGTGACAATTCGTTGGATAGGAAAACAACATAGCTACGACTTCCATGGTTTATTTTTACATTCTCTAAAAATTCGGCCAAAATGGATGTTAGGAAAATTTCCTCGTCATTTTAGGGAGGCCCAGAAAGTGGCCGATTTTAATTGAATCTTAGCATGTGACAATTCGTTGGATAGGAAAACAACATAGCTACGACTTCCGTGGTTTATTTTTACATTATCTAAAAATTCGGCCAAAATGGATGTTAAGAAAATTTCCTCGTCAATTTAGGGAGGCCCAGAAAGTGGCCGATTTTAATTGAATCTTAGCATGTGACAATTCGTTGGATAGGAAAACAACATAGCTACGACTTCCATGGTTTATTTTTACATTCTCTAAAAATTCGGCCAAAATGGATGTTAAGAAAATTTCCTCGTCATTTTAGGGAGGCCCAGAAAGTGGCCGATTTTAATTGAATCTTAGAATGTGACAATTCGTTGGATAGGAAAACAACATAGCTACGACTTCCATGGTTTATTTTTACATTCTCTAAAAATTCGGCCAAAATGGATGTTAAGAAAATTTCCTCGTCATTTTAGGGAGGCCCAGAAAGTGGCCGATTTTAATTGAATCTTAGCATGTGACAATTCGTTGGATAGGAAAACAACATAGCTACGACTTCCATGGTTTATTTTTACATTCTCTAAAAATTCGGCCAAAATGGATGTTAAGAAAATTTCCTCATCATTTTAGGGAGGCCCAGAAAGTGGCCGATTTTAATTGAATCTTAGAATGTGACAATTCATTGGATAGGTAAACAACATATCTACGACTTCCATGGTTTATTTTTACATTCTCTAAAAATTCGGCCAAAATGGATGTTAAGAAAATTTCCTCGTCATTTTAGGGAGGCCCAGAAAGTGGCCGATTTTAATTGAATCTTAGAATGTGACAATTCGTTGGATAGGTAAACAACATATCTACGACTTCCATGGTTTATTTTTACATTCCCTAAAAATTCGGCCAAAATGGATGTTAAGAAAATTTCCTCGTCAATTTAGGGAGGCCCAAAAAGTGGTCGATTTGAATTGAATCTTAGCATGTGACAATTCGTTGGATAGGTAAACAACATAGCTACGACTTCCATGGTTTATTTTTACATTCTCTAAAAATTCGGCCAAAATGGATGTTAAGAAAATTTCCTCTTCAATTTAGAGAGGCCCAGAAAGTGGTCGATTTTAATTGAATCTTAGCATGTGACAATTCGTTGGATAGGTAAACAACATAGCTACGACTTCCGTGGTTTATTTTTACATTATCTAAAAATTCGGCCAAAATGGATGTTAAGAAAATTTCCTCGTCAATTTAGGGAGGCCCAGAAAGTGGCCGATTTTAATTGAATCTTAGCATGTGACAATTCGTTGGATAGGAAAATAACATAGCTACGACTTCCATGGTTTATTTTTACATTCTCTAAAAATTCGGCCAAAATGGATGTTAAGAAAATTTCCTCGTCATTTTAGGGAGGCCCAGAAAGTGGCCGATTTTAATTGAATCTTAGAATGTGACAATTCGTTGGATAGGTAAACAACATATCTACGACTTCCATGGTTTATTTTTACATTCTCTAACAATTCGGCCGAAATGGATGTTAAGAAAATTTCCTCGTCAATTTAGGGAGGCTCAGAAAGTGGCGGATTTGAATTGAATCTTAGCATGTGACAATTCGTTGGATAGGTAAACAACATAGCTACGACTTCCATGGTTTATTTTTACATTCTGTAAAAATTCGGCAAAAATGGATGTTAAGAAAATTTCCTCGTCATTTTAGGGAGGCCCAGAAAGTGGCCGGTTTTAATTGAATCTTAGAATGTGACAATTCGTTGGATAGGTAAACAACATATCTACGACTTCCATGGTTTATTTTTACATTCTCTAAAAATTCGGCCAAAATGGATGTTAAGAAAATTTCCTCATCATTTTAGGGAGGCCCAGAAAGTGGCCGATTTTAATTGAATCTTAGAATGTGACAATTCATTGGATAGGTAAACAACATATCTACGACTTCCATGGTTTATTTTTACATTCCCTAAAAATTCGGCCAAAATGGATGTTAAGAAAATTTCCTCGTCAATTTAGGGAGGCTCAGCAAGTGGCCGATTTGAATTGAATCTTAGCATGTGACAATTCGTTGGATAGGTAAACAACATAGCTACGACTTCCGTGGTTTATTTTTACATTATCTAAAAATTCGGCCAAAATGGATGTTAAGAAAATTTCCTCGTCAATTTAGGGAGGCCCAGAAAGTGGCCGATTTTAATTGAATCTTAGCATGTGACAATTCGTTGGATAGGAAAACAACATAGCTACGACTTCCATGGTTTATTTTTACATTCTCTAAAAATTCGGCCAAAATGGATGTTAAGAAAATTTCCTCGTCATTTTAGGGAGGCCCAGAAAGTGGCCGATTTTAATTGAATCTTAGAATGTGACAATTCGTTGGATAGGTAAACAACATATCTACGACTTCCATGGTTTATTTTTACATTCTCTAAAAATTCGGCCAAAATGGATGTTAAGAAAATTTCCTCGTCATTTTAGGGAGGCCCAGAAAGTGGCCGATTTTAATTGAATCTTAGAATGTGACAATTCGTTGGATAGGTAAACAACATATCTACGACTTCCATGGTTTATTTTTACATTCCCTAAAAATTCGGCCAAAATGGATGTTAAGAAAATTTCCTCGTCAATTTAGGGAGGCCCAAAAAGTGGTCGATTTGAATTGAATCTTAGCATGTGACAATTCGTTGGATAGGTAAACAACATATCTACGACTTCCATGGTTTATTTTTACATTCTCTAAAAATTCGGCCAAAATGGATGTTAAGAAAATTTCCTCTTCAATTTAGAGAGGCCCAGAAAGTGGCCGATTTTAATTGAATCTTAGCATGTGACAATTCGTTGGATAGGTAAACAACATAGCTACGACTTCCGTGGTTTATTTTTACATTATCTAAAAATTCGGCCAAAATGGATGTTAAGAAAATTTCCTCGTCAATTTAGGGAGGCCCAGAAAGTGGCCGATTTTAATTGAATCTTAGCATGTGACAATTCGTTGGATAGGAAAACAACATAGCTACGACTTCCATGGTTTATTTTTACATTCTCTAAAAATTCGGCCAAAATGGATGTTAAGAAAATTTCCTCGTCATTTTAGGGAGGCCCAGAAAGTGGCCGATTTTAATTGAATCTTAGAATGTGACAATTCGTTGGATAGGTAAACAACATATCTACGACTTCCATGGTTTATTTTTACATTCTCTAAAAATTCGGCCAAAATGGATGTTAAGAAAATTTCCTCGTCATTTTAGGGAGGCCCAGAAAGTGGCCGATTTTAATTGAATCTTAGAATGTGACAATTCGTTGGATAGGTAAACAACATATCTACGACTTCCATGGTTTATTTTTACATTCTCTAAAAATTCGGCCAAAATGGATGTTAAGAAAATTTCCTCGTCAATTTAGGGAGGCCCAAAAAGTGGTCGATTTGAATTGAATCTTAGCATGTGACAATTCGTTGGATAGGTAAACAACATAGCTACGACTTCCATGGTTTATTTTTACATTCTCTAAAAATTCGGCCAAAATGGATGTTAAGAAAATTTCCTCTTCAATTTAGAGAGGCCCAGAAAGTGGCCGATTTTAATTGAATCTTAGCATGTGACAATTTGTTGGATAGGTAAACAACATAGCTACGACTTCCGTGGTTTATTTTTACATTATCTAAAAATTCGGCCAAAATGGATGTTAAGAAAATTTCCACGTCAATTTAGGGAGGCCCAGAAAGTGGCCGATTTTAATTGAATCTTAGCATGTGACAATTCGTTGGATAGGAAAACAACATAGCTACGACTTCCATGGTTTATTTTTACATTCTCTAAAAATTCGGCCAAAATGGATGTTAGGAAAATTTCCTCGTCATTTTAGGGAGGCCCAGAAAGTGGCCGATTTTAATTGAATCTTAGCATGTGACAATTCGTTGGATAGGAAAACAACATAGCTACGACTTCCGTGGTTTATTTTTACATTATCTAAAAATTCGGCCAAAATGGATGTTAAGAAAATTTCCTCGTCAATTTAGGGAGGCCCAGAAAGTGGCCGATTTTAATTGAATCTTAGCATGTGACAATTCGTTGGATAGGAAAACAACATAGCTACGACTTCCATGGTTTATTTTTACATTCTCTAAAAATTCGGCCAAAATGGATGTTAAGAAAATTTCCTCGTCATTTTAGGGAGGCCCAGAAAGTGGCTGATTTTAATTGAATCTTAGAATGTGACAATTCGTTGGATAGGTAAACAACATATCTACGACTTCCATGGTTTATTTTTACATTCTCTAAAAATTCGGCCAAAATGGATGTTAAGAAAATTTCCTCGTCATTTTAGGGAGGCCCAGAAATTGGCCGATTTTAATTGAATCTTAGAATGTGACAATTCGTTGGATAGGTAAACAACATATCTACGACTTCCATGGTTTATTTTTACATTCTCTAAAAATTCGGCCAAAATGGATGTTAAGAAAATTTCCTCGTCAATTTAGGGAGGCCCAAAAAGTGGTCGATTTGAATTGAATCTTAGCATGTGACAATTCGTTGGATAGGTAAACAACATAGCTACGACTTCCATGGTTTATTTTTACATTCTCTAAAAATTCGGCCAAAATGGATGTTAAGAAAATTTCCTCTTCAATTTAGAGAGGCCCAGAAAGTGGCCGATTTTAATTGAATCTTAGCATGTGACAATTTGTTGGATAGGTAAACAACATAGCTACGACTTCCGTGGTTTATTTTTACATTATCTAAAAATTCGGCCAAAATGGATGTTAAGAAAATTTCCACGTCAATTTAGGGAGGCCCAGAAAGTGGCCGATTTTAATTGAATCTTAGCATGTGACAATTCGTTGGATAGGAAAACAACATAGCTACGACTTCCATGGTTTATTTTTACATTCTCTAAAAATTCGGCCAAAATGGATGTTAAGAAAATTTCCTCGTCATTTTAGGGAGGCCCAGAAAGTGGCCGATTTTAATTGAATCTTAGAATGTGACAATTCGTTGGATAGGTAAACAACATATCTACGACTTCCATGGTTTATTTTTACATTCTCTAAAAATTCGGCCAAAATGGATGTTAAGAAAATTTCCTCGTCATTTTAGGGAGGCCCAGAAAGTGGCCGATTTTAATTGAATCTTAGAATGTGACAATTCGTTGGATAGGTAAACAACATATCTACGACTTCCATGGTTTATTTTTACATTCTCTAAAAATTCGGCCAAAATGGATGTTAAGAAAATTTCCTCGTCAATTTAGGGAGGCCCAAAAAGTGGTCGATTTGAATTGAATCTTAGCATGTGACAATTCGCTGGATAGGTAAACAACATAGCTACGACTTCCATGGTTTATTTTTACATTCTCTAAAAATTCGGCCAAAATGGATGTTAAGAAAATTTCCTCTTCAATTTAGAGAGGCCCAGAAAGTGGCCGATTTTAATTGAATCTTAGCATGTGACAATTTGTTGGATAGGTAAACAACATAGCTACGACTTCCGTGGTTTATTTTTACATTATCTAAAAATTCGGCCAAAATGGATGTTAAGAAAATTTCCACGTCAATTTAGGGAGGCCCAGAAAGTGGCCGATTTTAATTGAATCTTAGCATGTGACAATTCGTTGGATAGGAAAACAACATAGCTACGACTTCCATGGTTTATTTTTACATTCTCTAAAAATTCGGCCAAAATGGATGTTAAGAAAATTTCCTCGTCATTTTAGGGAGGCCCAGAAAGTGGCCGATTTTAATTGAATCTTAGCATGTGACAATTCGTTGGATAGGAAAACAACATAGCTACGACTTCCGTGGTTTATTTTTACATTATCAAAAAATTCGGCCAAAATGGATGTTAAGAAAATTTCCTCGTCAATTTAGGGAGGCCCAGAAAGTGGCCGATTTTAATTGAATCTTAGCATGTGACAATTCGTTGGATAGGAAAACAACATAGCTACGACTTCCATGGTTTATTTTTACATTCTCTAAAAATTCGGCCAAAATGGATGTTAAGAAAATTTCCTCGTCATTTTAGGGAGGCCCAGAAAGTGGCCGATTTTAATTGAATCTTAGAATGTGACAATTCGTTGGATAGGTAAACAACATATCTACGACTTCCATGGTTTATTTTTACATTCTCTAAAAATTCGGCCAAAATGGATGTTAAGAAAATTTCCTCGTCATTTTAGGGAGGCCCAGAAATTGGCCGATTTTAATTGAATCTTAGAATGTGACAATTCGTTGGATAGGTAAACAACATATCTACGACTTCCATGGTTTATTTTTACATTCTCTAAAAATTCGGCCAAAATGGATGTTAAGAAAATTTCCTCGTCAATTTAGGGAGGCCCAAAAAGTGGTCGATTTGAATTGAATCTTAGCATGTGACAATTCGTTGGATAGGTAAACAACATAGCTACGACTTCCATGGTTTATTTTTACATTCTCTAAAAATTCGGCCAAAATGGATGTTAAGAAAATTTCCTCTTCAATTTAGAGAGGCCCAGAAAGTGGCCGATTTTAATTGAATCTTAGCATGTGACAATTTGTTGGATAGGTAAACAACATAGCTACGACTTCCGTGGTTTATTTTTACATTATCTAAAAATTCGGCCAAAATGGATGTTAAGAAAATTTCCACGTCAATTTAGGGAGGCCCAGAAAGTGGCCGATTTTAATTGAATCTTAGCATGTGACAATTCGTTGGATAGGAAAACAACATAGCTACGACTTCCATGGTTTATTTTTACATTCTCTAAAAATTCGGCCAAAATGGATGTTAAGAAAATTTCCTCGTCATTTTAGGGAGGCCCAGAAAGTGGCCGATTTTAATTGAATCTTAGAATGTGACAATTCGTTGGATAGGTAAACAACATATCTACGACTTCCATGGTTTATTTTTACATTCTCTAAAAATTCGGCCAAAATGGATGTTAAGAAAATTTCCTCGTCATTTTAGGGAGGCCCAGAAAGTGGCCGATTTTAATTGAATCTTAGCATGTGACAATCCGTTGGATAGGAAAACAACATAGCTACGACTTCCATGGTTTATTTTTACATTCTCTAAAAATTCGGCCAAAATGGATGTTAAGAAAATTTCCTCGTCATTTTAGGGAGGCCCAGAAAGTGGCCGATTTTAATTGAATCTTAGAATGTGACAATTCGTTGGATAGGTAAACAACATATCTACGACTTCCATGGTTTATTTTTACATTCTCTAAAAATTCGGCCAAAATGGATGTTAAGAAAATTTCCTCGTCATTTTAGGGAGGCCCAGAAAGTGGCCGATTTTAATTGAATCTTAGAATGTGACAATTCGTTGGATAGGTAAACAACATATCTACGACTTCCATGGTTTATTTTTACATTCCCTAAAAATTCGGCCAAAATGGATGTTAAGAAAATTTCCTCGTCAATTTAGGGAGGCCCAAAAAGTGGTCGATTTGAATTGAATCTTAGCATGTGACAATTCGTTGGATAGGTAAACAACATAGCTATGACTTCCATGGTTTATTTTTACATTCTCTAAAAATTCGGCCAAAATGGATGTTAAGAAAATTTCCTCTTCAATTTAGAGAGGCCCAAAAAGTGGCCGATTTTAATTGAATCTTAGCATGTGACAATTCGTTGGATAGGTAAACAACATAGCTACGACTTCCGTGGTTTATTTTTACATTATCTAAAAATTCGGCCAAAATGGATGTTAAGAAAATTTCCTCGTCAATTTAGGGAGGCCCAGAAAGTGGCCGATTTTAATTGAATCTTAGCATGTGACAATTCGTTGGATAGGAAAACAACATAGCTACGACTTCCATGGTTTATTTTTACATTCTCTAAAAATTCGGCCAAAATGGATGTTAAGAAAATTTCCTCGTCATTTTAGGGAGGCCCAGAAAGTGGCCGATTTTAATTGAATCTTAGAATGTGACAATTCGTTGGATAGGTAAACAACATATCTACGACTTCCATGGTTTATTTTTACATTCTCTAAAAATTCGGCCAAAATGGATGTTAAGAAAATTTCCTCGTCATTTTAGGGAGGCCCAGAAAGTGGCCGATTTTAATTGAATCTTAGAATGTGACAATTCGTTGGATAGGTAAACAACATATCTACGACTTCCATGGTTTATTTTTACATTCTCTAAAAATTCGGCCAAAATGGATGTTAAGAAAATTTCCTCGTCAATTTAGGGAGGCCCAAAAAGTGGTCGATTTGAATTGAATCTTAGCATGTGACAATTCGTTGGATAGGTAAACAACATAGCTACGACTTCCATGGTTTATTTTTACATTCTCTAAAAATTCGGCCAAAATGGATGTTAAGAAAATTTCCTCGTCATTTTAGGGAGGCCCAGAAAGTGGCCGATTTTAATTGAATCTTAGAATGTGACAATTCGTTGGATAGGTAAACAACATAGCTACGACTTCCATGGTTTATTTTTACATTCTCTAAAAATTCGGCCAAAATGGATGTTAAGAAAATTTCCTCTTCAATTTAGAGAGGCCCAGAAAGTGGCCGATTTTAATTGAATCTTAGCATGTGACAATTTGTTGGATAGGTAAACAACATAGCTACGACTTCCGTGGTTTATTTTTACATTATCTAAAAATTCGGCCAAAATGGATGTTAAGAAAATTTCCACGTCAATTTAGGGAGGCCCAGAAAGTGGCCGATTTTAATTGAATCTTAGCATGTGACAATTCGTTGGATAGGAAAACAACATAGCTACGACTTCCATGGTTTATTTTTACATTCTCTAAAAATTCGGCCAAAATGGATGTTAAGAAAATTTCCTCGTCATTTTAGGGAGGCCCAGAAAGTGGCCGATTTTAATTGAATCTTAGCATGTGACAATTCGTTGGATAGGAAAACAACATAGCTACGACTTCCGTGGTTTATTTTTACATTATCAAAAAATTCGGCCAAAATGGATGTTAAGAAAATTTCCTCGTCAATTTAGGGAGGCCCAGAAAGTGGCCGATTTTAATTGAATCTTAGCATGTGACAATTCGTTGGATAGGAAAACAACATAGCTACGACTTCCATGGTTTATTTTTACATTCTCTAAAAATTCGGCCAAAATGGATGTTAAGAAAATTTCCTCGTCATTTTAGGGAGGCCCAGAAAGTGGCCGATTTTAATTGAATCTTAGAATGTGACAATTCGTTGGATAGGTAAACAACATATCTACGACTTCCATGGTTTATTTTTACATTCTCTAAAAATTCGGCCAAAATGGATGTTAAGAAAATTTCCTCGTCATTTTAGGGAGGCCCAGAAATTGGCCGATTTTAATTGAATCTTAGAATGTGACAATTCGTTGGATAGGTAAACAACATATCTACGACTTCCATGGTTTATTTTTACATTCTCTAAAAATTCGGCCAAAATGGATGTTAAGAAAATTTCCTCGTCAATTTAGGGAGGCCCAAAAAGTGGTCGATTTGAATTGAATCTTAGCATGTGACAATTCGTTGGATAGGTAAACAACATAGCTACGACTTCCATGGTTTATTTTTACATTCTCTAAAAATTCGGCCAAAATGGATGTTAAGAAAATTTCCTCTTCAATTTAGAGAGGCCCAGAAAGTGGCCGATTTTAATTGAATCTTAGCATGTGACAATTTGTTGGATAGGTAAACAACATAGCTACGACTTCCGTGGTTTATTTTTACATTATCTAAAAATTCGGCCAAAATGGATGTTAAGAAAATTTCCACGTCAATTTAGGGAGGCCCAGAAAGTGGCCGATTTTAATTGAATCTTAGCATGTGACAATTCGTTGGATAGGAAAACAACATAGCTACGACTTCCATGGTTTATTTTTACATTCTCTAAAAATTCGGCCAAAATGGATGTTAAGAAAATTTCCTCGTCATTTTAGGGAGGCCCAGAAAGTGGCCGATTTTAATTGAATCTTAGAATGTGACAATTCGTTGGATAGGTAAACAACATATCTACGACTTCCATGGTTTATTTTTACATTCTCTAAAAATTCGGCCAAAATGGATGTTAAGAAAATTTCCTCGTCATTTTAGGGAGGCCCAGAAAGTGGCCGATTTTAATTGAATCTTAGCATGTGACAATCCGTTGGATAGGAAAACAACATAGCTACGACTTCCATGGTTTATTTTTACATTCTCTAAAAATTCGGCCAAAATGGATGTTAAGAAAATTTCCTCGTCATTTTAGGGAGGCCCAGAAAGTGGCCGATTTTAATTGAATCTTAGAATGTGACAATTCGTTGGATAGGTAAACAACATATCTACGACTTCCATGGTTTATTTTTACATTCTCTAAAAATTCGGCCAAAATGGATGTTAAGAAAATTTCCTCGTCATTTTAGGGAGGCCCAGAAAGTGGCCGATTTTAATTGAATCTTAGAATGTGACAATTCGTTGGATAGGTAAACAACATATCTACGACTTCCATGGTTTATTTTTACATTCCCTAAAAATTCGGCCAAAATGGATGTTAAGAAAATTTCCTCGTCAATTTAGGGAGGCCCAAAAAGTGGTCGATTTGAATTGAATCTTAGCATGTGACAATTCGTTGGATAGGTAAACAACATAGCTACGACTTCCATGGTTTATTTTTACATTCTCTAAAAATTCGGCCAAAATGGATGTTAAGAAAATTTCCTCTTCAATTTAGAGAGGCCCAAAAAGTGGCCGATTTTAATTGAATCTTAGCATGTGACAATTCGTTGGATAGGTAAACAACATAGCTACGACTTCCGTGGTTTATTTTTACATTATCTAAAAATTCGGCCAAAATGGATGTTAAGAAAATTTCCTCGTCAATTTAGGGAGGCCCAGAAAGTGGCCGATTTTAATTGAATCTTAGCATGTGACAATTCGTTGGATAGGAAAACAACATAGCTACGACTTCCATGGTTTATTTTTACATTCTCTAAAAATTCGGCCAAAATGGATGTTAAGAAAATTTCCTCGTCATTTTAGGGAGGCCCAGAAAGTGGCCGATTTTAATTGAATCTTAGAATGTGACAATTCGTTGGATAGGTAAACAACATATCTACGACTTCCATGGTTTATTTTTACATTCTCTAAAAATTCGGCCAAAATGGATGTTAAGAAAATTTCCTCGTCATTTTAGGGAGGCCCAGAAAGTGGCCGATTTTAATTGAATCTTAGAATGTGACAATTCGTTGGATAGGTAAACAACATATCTACGACTTCCATGGTTTATTTTTACATTCTCTAAAAATTCGGCCAAAATGGATGTTAAGAAAATTTCCTCGTCAATTTAGGGAGGCCCAAAAAGTGGTCGATTTGAATTGAATCTTAGCATGTGACAATTCGTTGGATAGGTAAACAACATAGCTACGACTTCCATGGTTTATTTTTACATTCTCTAAAAATTCGGCCAAAATGGATGTTAAGAAAATTTCCTCGTCATTTTAGGGAGGCCCAGAAAGTGGCCGATTTTAATTGAATCTTAGAATGTGACAATTCGTTGGATAGGTAAACAACATATCTACGACTTCCATGGTTTATTTTTACATTCTCTAAAAATTCGGCCAAAATGGATGTTAAGAAAATTTCCTCGTCATTTTAGGGAGGCCCAGAAAGTGGCCGATTTTAATTGAATCTTAGAATGTGACAATTCGTTGGATAGGTAAACAACATATCTACGACTTCCATGGTTTATTTTTACATTCTCTAAAAATTCGGCCAAAATGGATGTTAAGAAAATTTCCTCGTCAATTTAGGGAGGCCCAAAAAGTGGTCGATTTGAATTGAATCTTAGCATGTGACAATTCGTTGGATAGGTAAACAACATAGCTACGACTTCCATGGTTTATTTTTACATTCTCTAAAAATTCGGCCAAAATGGATGTTAAGAAAATTTCCTCTTCAATTTAGAGAGGCCCAGAAAGTGGCCGATTTTAATTGAATCTTAGCATGTGACAATTTGTTGGATAGGTAAACAACATAGCTACGACTTCCGTGGTTTATTTTTACATTATCTAAAAATTCGGCCAAAATGGATGTTAAGAAAATTTCCACGTCAATTTAGGGAGGCCCAGAAAGTGGCCGATTTTAATTGAATCTTAGCATGTGACAATTCGTTGGATAGGAAAACAACATAGCTACGACTTCCATGGTTTATTTTTACATTCTCTAAAAATTCGGCCAAAATGGATGTTAAGAAAATTTCCTCGTCATTTTAGGGAGGCCCAGAAAGTGGCCGATTTTAATTGAATCTTAGCATGTGACAATTCGTTGGATAGGAAAACAACATAGCTACGACTTCCGTGGTTTATTTTTACATTATCTAAAAATTCGGCCAAAATGGATGTTAAGAAAATTTCCTCGTCAATTTAGGGAGGCCCAGAAAGTGGCCGATTTTAATTGAATCTTAGCATGTGACAATTCGTTGGATAGGAAAACAACATAGCTACGACTTCCATGGTTTATTTTTACATTCTCTAAAAATTCGGCCAAAATGGATGTTAAGAAAATTTCCTCATCATTTTAGGGAGGCCCAGAAAGTGGCCGATTTTAATTGAATCTTAGAATGTGACAATTCGTTGGATAGGTAAACAACATATCTACGACTTCCATGGTTTATTTTTACATTCTCTAAAAATTCGGCCAAAATGGATGTTAAGAAAATTTCCTCGTCATTTTAGGGAGGCCCAGAAATTGGCCGATTTTAATTGAATCTTAGAATGTGACAATTCGTTGGATAGGTAAACAACATATCTACGACTTCCATGGTTTATTTTTACATTCTCTAAAAATTCGGCCAAAATGGATGTTAAGAAAATTTCCTCGTCAATTTAGGGAGGCCCAAAAAGTGGTCGATTTGAATTGAATCTTAGCATGTGACAATTCGTTGGATAGGTAAACAACATAGCTACGACTTCCATGGTTTATTTTTACATTCTCTAAAAATTCGGCCAAAATGGATGTTAAGAAAATTTCCTCTTCAATTTAGAGAGGCCCAGAAAGTGGCCGATTTTAATTGAATCTTAGCATGTGACAATTTGTTGGATAGGTAAACAACATAGCTACGACTTCCATGGTTTATTTTTACATTATCTAAAAATTCGGCCAAAATGGATGTTAAGAAAATTTCCACGTCAATTTAGGGAGGCCCAGAAAGTGGCCGATTTTAATTGAATCTTAGCATGTGACAATTCGTTGGATAGGAAAACAACATAGCTACGACTTCCATGGTTTATTTTTACATTCTCTAAAAATTCGGCCAAAATGGATGTTAAGAAAATTTCCTCGTCATTTTAGGGAGGCCCAGAAAGTGGCCGATTTTAATTGAATCTTAGAATGTGACAATTCGTTGGATAGGTAAACAACATATCTACGACTTCCATGGTTTATTTTTACATTCTCTAAAAATTCGGCCAAAATGGATGTTAAGAAAATTTCCTCGTCATTTTAGGGAGGCCCAGAAAGTGGCCGATTTTAATTGAATCTTAGCATGTGACAATCCGTTGGATAGGAAAACAACATAGCTACGACTTCCATGGTTTATTTTTACATTCTCTAAAAATTCGGCCAAAATGGATGTTAAGAAAATTTCCTCGTCATTTTAGGGAGGCCCAGAAAGTGGCCGATTTTAATTGAATCTTAGAATGTGACAATTCGTTGGATAGGTAAACAACATATCTACGACTTCCATGGTTTATTTTTACATTCTCTAAAAATTCGGCCAAAATGGATGTTAAGAAAATTTCCTCGTCATTTTAGGGAGGCCCAGAAAGTGGCCGATTTTAATTGAATCTTAGAATGTGACAATTCGTTGGATAGGTAAACAACATATCTACGACTTCCATGGTTTATTTTTACATTCCCTAAAAATTCGGCCAAAATGGATGTTAAGAAAATTTCCTCGTCAATTTAGGGAGGCCCAAAAAGTGGTCGATTTGAATTGAATCTTAGCATGTGACAATTCGTTGGATAGGTAAACAACATAGCTACGACTTCCATGGTTTATTTTTACATTCTCTAAAAATTCGGCCAAAATGGATGTTAAGAAAATTTCCTCTTCAATTTAGAGAGGCCCAAAAAGTGGCCGATTTTAATTGAATCTTAGCATGTGACAATTCGTTGGATAGGTAAACAACATAGCTACGACTTCCGTGGTTTATTTTTACATTATCTAAAAATTCGGCCAAAATGGATGTTAAGAAAATTTCCTCGTCAATTTAGGGAGGCCCAGAAAGTGGCCGATTTTAATTGAATCTTAGCATGTGACAATTCGTTGGATAGGAAAACAACATAGCTACGACTTCCATGGTTTATTTTTACATTCTCTAAAAATTCGGCCAAAATGGATGTTAAGAAAATTTCCTCGTCATTTTAGGGAGGCCCAAAAAGTGGCCGATTTTAATTGAATCTTAGAATGTGACAATTCGTTGGATAGGTAAACAACATATCTACGACTTCCATGGTTTATTTTTACATTCTCTAAAAATTCGGCCAAAATGGATGTTAAGAAAATTTCCTCGTCATTTTAGGGAGGCCCAGAAAGTGGCCGATTTTAATTGAATCTTAGAATGTGACAATTCGTTGGATAGGTAAACAACATATCTACGACTTCCATGGTTTATTTTTACATTCCCTAAAAATTCGGCCAAAATGGATGTTAAGAAAATTTCCTCGTCAATTTAGGGAGGCTCAGCAAGTGGCCGATTTGAATTGAATCTTAGCATGTGACAATTCGTTGGATAGGTAAACAACATAGCTACGACTTCCATGGTTTATTTTTACATTATCTAAAAATTCGGCCAAAATGGATGTTAAGAAAATTTCCTCGTCAATTTAGGGAGGCCCAGAAAGTGGCCGATTTGAATTGAATCTTAGCATGTGACAATTCGTTGGATAGGTAAACAACATAGCTACGACTTCCATGGTTTATTTTTACATTCTCTAACAATTCGGCCAAAATGGATGTTAAGAAAATTTCCTCGTCATTTTAGGGAGGCCCAGAAAGTGGCCGATTTTAATTGAATCTTAGAATGTGACAATTCATTGGATAGGTAAACAACATATCTACGACTTCCATGGTTTATTTTTACATTCCCTAAAAATTCGGCCAAAATGGATGTTAAGAAAATTTCCTCGTCAATTTAGGGAGGCTCAGCAAGTGGCCGATTTGAATTGAATCTTAGCATGTGACAATTCATTGGATAGGTAAACAACATAGCTACGACTTCCATGGTTTATTTTTACATTCTCTAAAAATTCGGCCAAAATGGATGTTAAGAAAATTTCCTCGTCAATTTAGGGAGGCCCAGAAAGTGGCCGATTTGAATTGAATCTTACCATGTGACAATTCGTTGGATAGGTAAACAACATAGCTACGACTTCCTTGGTTTATTTTTACATTATCTAAAAATTCGGCCAAAATGGATGTTAAGAAAATTTCCTCGTCAATTTAGGGAGGCCCAGAAAGTGGCCGATTTTAATTGAATCTTAGCATGTGACAATTCGTTGGATAGGAAAACAACATAGCTACGACTTCCATGGTTTATTTTTACATTCTCTAAAAATTCGGCCAAAATGGATGTTAAGAAAATTTCCTCGTCATTTTAGGGAGGCCCAGAAAGTGGCCGATTTTAATTGAATCTTAGAATGTGACAATTCGTTGGATAGGTAAACAACATATCTACGACTTCCATGGTTTATTTTTACATTCTCTAAAAATTCGGCCAAAATGGATGTTAAGAAAATTTCCTCGTCATTTTAGGGAGGCCCAGAAAGTGGCCGATTTTAATTGAATCTTAGAATGTGACAATTCGTTGGATAGGTAAACAACATATCTACGACTTCCATGGTTTATTTTTACATTCTCTAAAAATTCGGCCAAAATGGATGTTAAGAAAATTTCCTCGTCATTTTAGGGAGGCCCAGAAAGTGGCCGATTTTAATTGAATCTTAGAATGTGACAATTCGTTGGATAGGTAAACAACATATCTACGACTTCCATGGTTTATTTTTACATTCCCTAAAAATTCGGCCAAAATGGATGTTAAGAAAATTTCCTCGTCAATTTAGGGAGGCTCAGCAAGTGGCCAATTTGAATTGAATCTTAGCATGTGACAATTCGTTGGATAGGTAAACAACATAGCTACGACTTCCATGGTTTATTTTTACATTATCTAAAAATTCGGCCAAAATGGATGTTAAGAAAATTTCCTCGTCAATTTAGGGAGGCCCAGAAAGTGGCCGATTTGAATTGAATCTTAGCATGTGACAATTCGTTGGATAGGTAAACAACATAGCTACGACTTCCATGGTTTATTTTTACATTCTCTAACAATTCGGCCAAAATGGATGTTAAGAAAATTTCCTCGTCATTTTAGGGAGGCCCAGAAAGTGGCCGATTTTAATTGAATCTTAGAATGTGACAATTCATTGGATAGGTAAACAACATATCTACGACTTCCATGGTTTATTTTTACATTCCCTAATATTTCGGCCAAAATGGATGTTAAGAAAATTTCCTCGTCAATTTAGGGAGGCTCAGCAAGTGGCCGATTTGAATTGAATCTTAGCATGTGACAATTCATTGGATAGGTAAACAACATAGCTACGACTTCCATGGTTTATTTTTACATTCTCTAAAAATTCGGCCAAAATGGATGTTAAGAAAATTTCCTCGTCAATTTAGGGAGGCCCAGAAAGTGGCCGATTTGAATTGAATCTTACCATGTGACAATTCGTTGGATAGGTAAACAACATAGCTACGACTTCCTTGGTTTATTTTTACATTATCTAAAAATTCGGCCAAAATGGATGTTAAGAAAATTTCCTCGTCAATTTAGGGAGGCCCAGAAAGTGGCCGATTTTAATTGAATCTTAGCATGTGACAATTCGTTGGATAGGAAAACAACATAGCTACGACTTCCATGGTTTATTTTTACATTCTCTAAAAATTCGGCCAAAATGGATGTTAAGAAAATTTCCTCGTCATTTTAGGGAGGCCCAAAAAGTGGCCGATTTTAATTGAATCTTAGAATGTGACAATTCGTTGGATAGGTAAACAACATATCTACGACTTCCATGGTTTATTTTTACATTCTCTAAAAATTCGGCCAAAATGGATGTTAAGAAAATTTCCTCGTCATTTTAGGGAGGCCCAGAAAGTGGCCGATTTTAATTGAATCTTAGAATGTGACAATTCGTTGGATAGGTAAACAACATATCTACGACTTCCATGGTTTATTTTTACATTCCCTAAAAATTCGGCCAAAATGGATGTTAAGAAAATTTCCTCGTCAATTTAGGGAGGCTCAGCAAGTGGCCGATTTGAATTGAATCTTAGCATGTGACAATTCGTTGGATAGGTAAACAACATAGCTACGACTTCCATGGTTTATTTTTACATTATCTAAAAATTCGGCCAAAATGGATGTTAAGAAAATTTCCTCGTCAATTTAGGGAGGCCCAGAAAGTGGCCGATTTGAATTGAATCTTAGCATGTGACAATTCGTTGGATAGGTAAACAACATAGCTACGACTTCCATGGTTTATTTTTACATTCTCTAACAATTCGGCCAAAATGGATGTTAAGAAAATTTCCTCGTCATTTTAGGGAGGCCCAGAAAGTGGCCGATTTTAATTGAATCTTAGAATGTGACAATTCATTGGATAGGTAAACAACATATCTACGACTTCCATGGTTTATTTTTACATTCCCTAAAAATTCGGCCAAAATGGATGTTAAGAAAATTTCCTCGTCAATTTAGGGAGGCTCAGCAAGTGGCCGATTTGAATTGAATCTTAGCATGTGACAATTCATTGGATAGGTAAACAACATAGCTACGACTTCCATGGTTTATTTTTACATTCTCTAAAAATTCGGCCAAAATGGATGTTAAGAAAATTTCCTCGTCAATTTAGGGAGGCCCAGAAAGTGGCCGATTTGAATTGAATCTTACCATGTGACAATTCGTTGGATAGGTAAACAACATAGCTACGACTTCCTTGGTTTATTTTTACATTATCTAAAAATTCGGCCAAAATGGATGTTAAGAAAATTTCCTCGTCAATTTAGGGAGGCCCAGAAAGTGGCCGATTTTAATTGAATCTTAGCATGTGACAATTCGTTGGATAGGAAAACAACATAGCTACGACTTCCATGGTTTATTTTTACATTCTCTAAAAATTCGGCCAAAATGGATGTTAAGAAAATTTCCTCGTCATTTTAGGGAGGCCCAGAAAGTGGCCGATTTTAATTGAATCTTAGAATGTGACAATTCGTTGGATAGGTAAACAACATATCTACGACTTCCATGGTTTATTTTTACATTCTCTAAAAATTCGGCCAAAATGGATGTTAAGAAAATTTCCTCGTCATTTTAGGGAGGCCCAGAAAGTGGCCGATTTTAATTGAATCTTAGAATGTGACAATTCGTTGGATAGGTAAACAACATATCTACGACTTCCATGGTTTATTTTTACATTCTCTAAAAATTCGGCCAAAATGGATGTTAAGAAAATTTCCTCGTCATTTTAGGGAGGCCCAGAAAGTGGCCGATTTTAATTGAATCTTAGAATGTGACAATTCGTTGGATAGGTAAACAACATATCTACGACTTCCATGGTTTATTTTTACATTCCCTAAAAATTCGGCCAAAATGGATGTTAAGAAAATTTCCTCGTCAATTTAGGGAGGCTCAGCAAGTGGCCAATTTGAATTGAATCTTAGCATGTGACAATTCGTTGGATAGGTAAACAACATAGCTACGACTTCCATGGTTTATTTTTACATTATCTAAAAATTCGGCCAAAATGGATGTTAAGAAAATTTCCTCGTCAATTTAGGGAGGCCCAGAAAGTGGCCGATTTGAATTGAATCTTAGCATGTGACAATTCGTTGGATAGGTAAACAACATAGCTACGACTTCCATGGTTTATTTTTACATTCTCTAACAATTCGGCCAAAATGGATGTTAAGAAAATTTCCTCGTCATTTTAGGGAGGCCCAGAAAGTGGCCGATTTTAATTGAATCTTAGAATGTGACAATTCATTGGATAGGTAAACAACATATCTACGACTTCCATGGTTTATTTTTACATTCCCTAATATTTCGGCCAAAATGGATGTTAAGAAAATTTCCTCGTCAATTTAGGGAGGCTCAGCAAGTGGCCGATTTGAATTGAATCTTAGCATGTGACAATTCATTGGATAGGTAAACAACATAGCTACGACTTCCATGGTTTATTTTTACATTCTCTAAAAATTCGGCCAAAATGGATGTTAAGAAAATTTCCTCGTCAATTTAGGGAGGCCCAGAAAGTGGCCGATTTGAATTGAATCTTACCATGTGACAATTCGTTGGATAGGTAAACAACATAGCTACGACTTCCTTGGTTTATTTTTACATTATCTAAAAATTCGGCCAAAATGGATGTTAAGAAAATTTCCTCGTCAATTTAGGGAGGCCCAGAAAGTGGCCGATTTTAATTGAATCTTAGCATGTGACAATTCGTTGGATAGGAAAACAACATAGCTACGACTTCCATGGTTTATTTTTACATTCTTTAAAAATTCTGCCAAAATGGATGTTAAGAAAATTTCCTCGTCATTTTAGGGAGGCCCAGAAAGTGGCCGATTTTAATTGAATCTTAGAATGTGACAATTCGTTGGATAGGTAAACAACATATCTACGACTTCCATGGTTTATTTTTACATTCTCTAAAAATTCGGCCAAAATGGATGTTAAGAAAATTTCCTCGTCATTTTAGGGAGGCCCAGAAAGTGGCCGATTTTAATTGAATCTTAGAATGTGACAATTCGTTGGATAGGTAAACAACATATCTACGACTTCCATGGTTTATTTTTACATTCCCTAAAAATTCGGCCAAAATGGATGTTAAGAAAATTTCCTCGTCAATTTAGGGAGGCTCAGCAAGTGGCCGATTTGAATTGAATCTTAGCATGTGACAATTCGTTGGATAGGTAAACAACATAGCTACGACTTCCATGGTTTATTTTTACATTATCTAAAAATTCGGCCAAAATGGATGTTAAGAAAATTTCCTCGTCAATTTAGGGAGGCCCAGAAAGTGGCCGATTTGAATTGAATCTTAGCATGTGACAATTCGTTGGATAGGTAAACAACATAGCTACGACTTCCATGGTTTATTTTTACATTCTCTAACAATTCGGCCAAAATGGATGTTAAGAAAATTTCCTCGTCATTTTAGGGAGGCCCAGAAAGTGGCCGATTTTAATTGAATCTTAGAATGTGACAATTCATTGGATAGGTAAACAACATATCTACGACTTCCATGGTTTATTTTTACATTCCCTAAAAATTCGGCCAAAATGGATGTTAAGAAAATTTCCTCGTCAATTTAGGGAGGCTCAGCAAGTGGCCGATTTGAATTGAATCTTAGCATGTGACAATTCATTGGATAGGTAAACAACATAGCTACGACTTCCATGGTTTATTTTTACATTCTCTAAAAATTCGGCCAAAATGGATGTTAAGAAAATTTCCTCGTCAATTTAGGGAGGCCCAGAAAGTGGCCGATTTGAATTGAATCTTACCATGTGACAATTCGTTGGATAGGTAAACAACATAGCTACGACTTCCTTGGTTTATTTTTACATTATCTAAAAATTCGGCCAAAATGGATGTTAAGAAAATTTCCTCGTCAATTTAGGGAGGCCCAGAAAGTGGCCGATTTTAATTGAATCTTAGCATGTGACAATTCGTTGGATAGGAAAACAACATAGCTACGACTTCCATGGTTTATTTTTACATTCTCTAAAAATTCGGCCAAAATGGATGTTAAGAAAATTTCCTCGTCATTTTAGGGAGGCCCAGAAAGTGGCCGATTTTAATTGAATCTTAGAATGTGACAATTCGTTGGATAGGTAAACAACATATCTACGACTTCCATGGTTTATTTTTACATTCTCTAAAAATTCGGCCAAAATGGATGTTAAGAAAATTTCCTCGTCATTTTAGGGAGGCCCAGAAAGTGGCCGATTTTAATTGAATCTTAGAATGTGACAATTCGTTGGATAGGTAAACAACATATCTACGACTTCCATGGTTTATTTTTACATTCCCTAAAAATTCGGCCAAAATGGATGTTAAGAAAATTTCCTCGTCAATTTAGGGAGGCTCAGCAAGTGGCCGATTTGAATTGAATCTTAGCATGTGACAATTCGTTGGATAGGTAAACAACATAGCTACGACTTCCATGGTTTATTTTTACATTATCTAAAAATTCGGCCAAAATGGATGTTAAGAAAATTTCCTCGTCAATTTAGGGAGGCCCAGAAAGTGGCCGATTTGAATTGAATCTTAGCATGTGACAATTCGTTGGATAGGTAAACAACATAGCTACGACTTCCATGGTTTATTTTTACATTCTCTAACAATTCGGCCAAAATGGATGTTAAGAAAATTTCCTCGTCATTTTAGGGAGGCCCAGAAAGTGGCCGATTTTAATTGAATCTTAGAATGTGACAATTCATTGGATAGGTAAACAACATATCTACGACTTCCATGGTTTATTTTTACATTCCCTAATATTTCGGCCAAAATGGATGTTAAGAAAATTTCCTCGTCAATTTAGGGAGGCTCAGCAAGTGGCCGATTTGAATTGAATCTTAGCATGTGACAATTCATTGGATAGGTAAACAACATAGCTACGACTTCCATGGTTTATTTTTACATTCTCTAAAAATTCGGCCAAAATGGATGTTAAGAAAATTTCCTCGTCAATTTAGGGAGGCCCAGAAAGTGGCCGATTTGAATTGAATCTTACCATGTGACAATTCGTTGGATAGGTAAACAACATAGCTACGACTTCCTTGGTTTATTTTTACATTATCTAAAAATTCGGCCAAAATGGATGTTAAGAAAATTTCCTCGTCAATTTAGGGAGGCCCAGAAAGTGGCCGATTTTAATTGAATCTTAGCATGTGACAATTCGTTGGATAGGAAAACAACATAGCTACGACTTCCATGGTTTATTTTTACATTCTTTAAAAATTCTGCCAAAATGGATGTTAAGAAAATTTCCTCGTCATTTTAGGGAGGCCCAGAAAGTGGCCGATTTTAATTGAATCTTAGAATGTGACAATTCGTTGGATAGGTAAACAACATATCTACGACTTCCATGGTTTATTTTTACATTCCCTAAAAATTCGGCCAAAATGGATGTTAAGAAAATTTCCTCGTCAATTTAGGGAGGCTCAGCAAGTGGCCGATTTGAATTGAATCTTAGCATGTGACAATTCGTTGGATAGGTAAACAACATAGCTACGACTTCCATGGTTTATTTTTACATTATCTAAAAATTCGGCCAAAATGGATGTTAAGAAAATTTCCTCGTCAATTTAGGGAGGCCCAGAAAGTGGCCGATTTGAATTGAATCTTAGCATGTGACAATTCGTTGGATAGGTAAACAACATAGCTACGACTTCCATGGTTTATTTTTACATTCTCTAACAATTCGGCCAAAATGGATGTTAAGAAAATTTCCTCGTCATTTTAGGGAGGCCCAGAAAGTGGCCGATTTTAATTGAATCTTAGAATGTGACAATTCATTGGATAGGTAAACAACATATCTACGACTTCCATGGTTTATTTTTACATTCCCTAATATTTCGGCCAAAATGGATGTTAAGAAAATTTCCTCGTCAATTTAGGGAGGCTCAGCAAGTGGCCGATTTGAATTGAATCTTAGCATGTGACAATTCATTGGATAGGTAAACAACATAGCTACGACTTCCATGGTTTATTTTTACATTCTCTAAAAATTCGGCCAAAATGGATGTTAAGAAAATTTCCTCGTCAATTTAGGGAGGCCCAGAAAGTGGCCGATTTGAATTGAATCTTACCATGTGACAATTCGTTGGATAGGTAAACAACATAGCTACGACTTCCTTGGTTTATTTTTACATTATCTAAAAATTCGGCCAAAATGGATGTTAAGAAAATTTCCTCGTCAATTTAGGGAGGCCCAGAAAGTGGCCGATTTTAATTGAATCTTAGCATGTGACAATTCGTTGGATAGGAAAACAACATAGCTACGACTTCCATGGTTTATTTTTACATTCTTTAAAAATTCTGCCAAAATGGATGTTAAGAAAATTTCCTCGTCATTTTAGGGAGGCCCAGAAAGTGGCCGATTTTAATTGAATCTTAGAATGTGACAATTCGTTGGATAGGTAAACAACATATCTACGACTTCCATGGTTTATTTTTACATTCTCTAAAAATTCGGCCAAAATGGATGTTAAGAAAATTTCCTCGTCATTTTAGGGAGGCCCAGAAAGTGGCCGATTTTAATTGAATCTTAGAATGTGACAATTCGTTGGATAGGTAAACAACATAGCTACGACTTCCATGGTTTATTTTTACATTCTCTAAAAAGTCGGCCAAAATGGATGTTAAGAAAATTTCCTCTTCAATTTAGAGAGGCCCAAAAAGTGGCCGATTTTAATTGAATCTTAGCATGTGACAATTCGTTGGATAGGTAAACAACATAGCTACGACTTCCGTGGTTTGTTTTTACATTATCTAAAAATTCGGCCAAAATGGATGTTAAGAAAATTTCCTCGTCAATTTAGGGAGGCCCAGAAAGTGGCCGATTTTAATTGAATCTTAGCATGTGACAATTCGTTGGATAGGAAAACAACATAGCTACGACTTCCATGGTTTATTTTTACATTCTCTAAAAATTCGGCCAAAATGGATGTTAAGAAAATTTCCTCGTCATTTTAGGGAGGCCCAGAAAGTGGCCGATTTTAATTGAATCTTAGAATGTGACAATTCGTTGGATAGGTAAACAACATATCTACGACTTCCATGGTTTATTTTTACATTCTCTAAAAATTCGGCCAAAATGGATGTTAAGAAAATTTCCTCGTCATTTTAGGGAGGCCCAGAAAGTGGCCGATTTTAATTGAATCTTAGAATGTGACAATTCGTTGGATAGGTAAACAACATATCTACGACTTCCATGGTTTATTTTTACATTCCCTAAAAATTCGGCCAAAATGGATGTTAAGAAAATTTCCTCGTCAATTTAGGGAGGCTCAGCAAGTGGCCGATTTGAATTGAATCTTAGCATGTGACAATTCGTTGGATAGGTAAACAACATAGCTACGACTTCCATGGTTTATTTTTACATTATCTAAAAATTCGGCCAAAATGGATGTTAAGAAAATTTCCTCGTCAATTTAGGGAGGCCCAGAAAGTGGCCGATTTGAATTGAATCTTAGCATGTGACAATTCGTTGGATAGGTAAACAACATAGCTACGACTTCCTTGGTTTATTTTTACATTATCTAAAAATTCGGCCAAAATGGATGTTAAGAAAATTTCCTCGTCAATTTAGGGAGGCCCAGAAAGTGGCCGATTTTAATTGAATCTTACCATGTGACAATTCGTTGGATAGGTAAACAACATAGCTACGACTTCCTTGGTTTATTTTTACATTATCTAAAAATTCGGCCAAAATGGATGTTAAGAAAATTTCCTCGTCAATTTAGGGAGGCCCAGAAAGTGGCCGATTTTAATTGAATCTTAGCATGTGACAATTCGTTGGATAGGAAAACAACATAGCTACGACTTCCATGGTTTATTTTTACATTCTTTAAAAATTCTGCCAAAATGGATGTTAAGAAAATTTCCTCGTCATTTTAGGGAGGCACAGAAAGTGGCCGATTTTAATTGAATCTTAGAATGTGACAATTCGTTGGATAGGTAAACAACATATCTACGACTTCCATGGTTTATTTTTACATTCTCTAAAAATTCGGCCAAAATGGATGTTAAGAAAATTTCCTCGTCATTTTAGGGAGGCCCAGAAAGTGGCCGATTTTAATTGAATCTTAGAATGTGACAATTCGTTGGATAGGTAAACAACATAGCTACGACTTCCATGGTTTATTTTTACATTCTCTAAAAAGTCGGCCAAAATGGATGTTAAGAAAATTTCCTCTTCAATTTAGAGAGGCCCAAAAAGTGGCCGATTTTAATTGAATCTTAGCATGTGACAATTCGTTGGATAGGTAAACAACATAGCTACGACTTCCGTGGTTTGTTTTTACATTATCTAAAAATTCGGCCAAAATGGATGTTAAGAAAATTTCCTCGTCAATTTAGGGAGGCCCAGAAAGTGGCCGATTTTAATTGAATCTTAGCATGTGACAATTCGTTGGATAGGAAAACAACATAGCTACGACTTCCATGGTTTATTTTTACATTCTCTAAAAATTCGGCCAAAATGGATGTTAAGAAAATTTCCTCGTCATTTTAGGGAGGCCCAGAAAGTGGCCGATTTTAATTGAATCTTAGAATGTGACAATTCGTTGGATAGGTAAACAACATATCTACGACTTCCATGGTTTATTTTTACATTCTCTAAAAATTCGGCCAAAATGGATGTTAAGAAAATTTCCTCGTCATTTTAGGGAGGCCCAGAAAGTGGCCGATTTTAATTGAATCTTAGAATGTGACAATTCGTTGGATAGGTAAACAACATATCTACGACTTCCATGGTTTATTTTTACATTCCCTAAAAATTCGGCCAAAATGGATGTTAAGAAAATTTCCTCGTCAATTTAGGGAGGCTCAGCAAGTGGCCGATTTGAATTGAATCTTAGCATGTGACAATTCGTTGGATAGGTAAACAACATAGCTACGACTTCCATGGTTTATTTTTACATTATCTAAAAATTCGGCCAAAATGGATGTTAAGAAAATTTCCTCGTCAATTTAGGGAGGCCCAGAAAGTGGCCGATTTGAATTGAATCTTAGCATGTGACAATTCGTTGGATAGGTAAACAACATAGCTACGACTTCCATGGTTTATTTTTACATTCTCTAACAATTCGGCCAAAATGGATGTTAAGAAAATTTCCTCGTCAATTTAGGGAGGCCCAGAAAGTGGCCGATTTGAATTGAATCTTACCATGTGACAATTCGTTGGATAGGTAAACAACATAGCTACGACTTCCTTGGTTTATTTTTACATTATCTAAAAATTCGGCCAAAATGGATGTTAAGAAAATTTCCTCGTCAATTTAGGGAGGCCCAGAAAGTGGCCGATTTTAATTGAATCTTAGCATGTGACAATTCGTTGGATAGGAAAACAACATAGCTACGACTTCCATGGTTTATTTTTACATTCTTTAAAAATTCTGCCAAAATGGATGTTAAGAAAATTTCCTCGTCATTTTAGGGAGGCCCAGAAAGTGGCCGATTTTAATTGAATCTTAGAATGTGACAATTCGTTGGATAGGTAAACAACATATCTACGACTTCCATGGTTTATTTTTACATTCTCTAAAAATTCGGCCAAAATGGATGTTAAGAAAATTTCCTCGTCATTTTAGGGAGGCCCAGAAAGTGGCCGATTTTAATTGAATCTTAGAATGTGACAATTCGTTGGATAGGTAAACAACATATCTACGACTTCCATGGTTTATTTTTACATTCCCTAAAAATTCGGCCAAAATGGATGTTAAGAAAATTTCCTCGTCAATTTAGGGAGGCTCAACAAGTGGCCAATTTGAATTGAATCTTAGCATGTGACAATTCGTTGGATAGGTAAACAACATAGCTACGACTTCCATGGTTTATTTTTACATTCTCTAAAAAGTCGGCCAAAATGGATGTTAAGAAAATTTCCTCTTCAATTTAGAGAGGCCCAAAAAGTGGCCGATTTTAATTGAATCTTAGCATGTGACAATTCGTTGGATAGGTAAACAACATAGCTACGACTTCCGTGGTTTGTTTTTACATTATCTAAAAATTCGGCCAAAATGGATGTTAAGAAAATTTCCTCGTCAATTTAGGGAGGCCCAGAAAGTGGCCGATTTTAATTGAATCTTAGCATGTGACAATTCGTTGGATAGGAAAACAACATAGCTACGACTTCCATGGTTTATTTTTACATTCTCTAAAAATTCGGCCAAAATGGATGTTAAGAAAATTTCCTCGTCATTTTAGGGAGGCCCAGAAAGTGGCCGATTTTAATAGAATCTTAGAATGTGACAATTCGTTGGATAGGTAAACAACATATCTACGACTTCCATGGTTTATTTTTACATTCTCTAAAAATTCGGCCAAAATGGATGTTAAGAAAATTTCCTCGTCATTTTAGGGAGGCCCAGAAAGTGGCCGATTTTAATTGAATCTTAGAATGTGACAATTCGTTGGATAGGTAAACAACATATCTACGACTTCCATGGTTTATTTTTACATTCCCTAAAAATTCGGCCAAAATGGATGTTAAGAAAATTTCCTCGTCAATTTAGGGAGGCTCAGCAAGTGGCCGATTTGAATTGAATCTTAGCATGTGACAATTCGTTGGATAGGTAAACAACATAGCTACGACTTCCATGGTTTATTTTTACATTATCTAAAAATTCGGCCAAAATGGATGTTAAGAAAATTTCCTCGTCAATTTAGGGAGGCCCAGAAAGTGGCCGATTTGAATTGAATCTTAGCATGTGACAATTCGTTGGATAGGTAAACAACATAGCTACGACTTCCATGGTTTATTTTTACATTCTCTAACAATTCGGCCAAAATGGATGTTAAGAAAATTTCCTCGTCATTTTAGGGAGGCCCAGAAAGTGGCCGATTTTAATTGAATCTTAGAATGTGACAATTCATTGGATAGATAAACAACATATCTACGACTTCCATGGTTTATTTTTACATTCCCTAAAAATTCGGCCAAAATGGATGTTAAGAAAATTTCCTCGTCAATTTAGGGAGGCCCAGAAAGTGGCCGATTTGAATTGAATCTTACCATGTGACAATTCGTTGGATAGGTAAACAACATAGCTACGACTTCCTTGGTTTATTTTTACATTATCTAAAAATTCGGCCAAAATGGATGTTAAGAAAATTTCCTCGTCAATTTAGGGAGGCCCAGAAAGTGGCCTATTTTAATTGAATCTTAGCATGTGACAATTCGTTGGATAGGAAAACAACATAGCTACGACTTCCATGGTTTATTTTTACATTCTTTAAAAATTCTGCCAAAATGGATGTTAAGAAAATTTCCTCGTCATTTTAGGGAGGCCCAGAAAGTGGCCGATTTTAATTGAATCTTAGAATGTGACAATTCGTTGGATAGGTAAACAACATATCTACGACTTCCATGGTTTATTTTTACATTCTCTAAAAATTCGGCCAAAATGGATGTTAAGAAAATTTCCTCGTCATTTTAGGGAGGCCCAGAAAGTGGCCGATTTTAATTGAATCTTAGAATGTGACAATTCGTTGGATAGGTAAACAACATATCTACGACTTCCATGGTTTATTTTTACATTCCCTAAAAATTCGGCCAAAATGGATGTTAAGAAAATTTCCTCGTCAATTTAGGGAGGCTCAACAAGTGGCCAATTTGAATTGAATCTTAGCATGTGACAATTCGTTGGATAGGTAAACAACATAGCTACGACTTCCATGGTTTATTTTTACATTCTCTAAAAAGTCGGCCAAAATGGATGTTAAGAAAATTTCCTCTTCAATTTAGAGAGGCCCAAAAAGTGGCCGATTTTAATTGAATCTTAGCATGTGACAATTCGTTGGATAGGTAAACAACATAGCTACGACTTCCGTGGTTTATTTTTACATTATCTAAAAATTCGGCCAAAATGGATGTTAAGAAAATTTCCTCGTCAATTTAGGGAGGCCCAGAAAGTGGCCGATTTTAATTGAATCTTAGCATGTGACAATTCGTTGGATAGGAAAACAACATAGCTACGACTTCCATGGTTTATTTTTACATTCTCTAAAAATTCGGCCAAAATGGATGTTAAGAAAATTTCCTCGTCATTTTAGGAAGGCCCAGAAAGTGGCCGATTTTAATTGAATCTTAGAATGTGACAATTCGTTGGATAGGTAAACAACATATCTACGACTTCCATGGTTTATTTTTACATTCCCTAAAAATTTGGCCAAAATGGATGTTAAGAAAATTTCCTCGTCAATTTAGGGAGGCTCAGCAAGTGGCCGATTTGAATTGAATCTTAGCATGTGACAATTCGTTGGATAGGTAAACAACATAGCTACGACTTCCATGGTTTATTTTTACATTCTCTAACAATTCGGCCAAAATGGATGTTAAGAAAATTTCCTCGTCATTTTAGGGAGGCCCAGAAAGTGGCCGATTTTAATTGAATCTTAGAATGTGACAATTCATTGGATAGGTAAACAACATATCTACGACTTCCATGGTTTATTTTTACATTCCCTAAAAATTCGGCCAAAATGGATGTTAAGAAAATTTCCTCGTCAATTTAGGGAGGCTCAGCAAGTGGCCGATTTGAATTGAATCTTAGCATGTGACAATTCGTTGGATAGGTAAACAACATAGCTACGACTTCCATGGTTTATTTTTACATTCTCTAAAAATTCGGCCAAAATGGATGTTAAGAAAATTTCCTCGTCAATTTAGGGAGGCCCAGAAAGTGGCCGATTTGAATTGAATCTTACCATGTGACAATTCGTTGGATAGGTAAACAACATAGCTACGACTTCCTTGGTTTATTTTTACATTATCTAAAAATTCGGCCAAAATGGATGTTAAGAAAATTTCCTCGTCAATTTAGGGAGGCCCAGAAAGTGGCCGATTTTAATTGAATCTTAGCATGTGACAATTCGTTGGATAGGAAAACAACATAGCTACGACTTCCATGGTTTATTTTTACATTCTTTAAAAATTCTGCCAAAATGGATGTTAAGAAAATTTCCTCGTCATTTTAGGGAGGCCCAGAAAGTGGCCGATTTTAATTGAATCTTAGAATGTGACAATTCGTTGGATAGGTAAACAACATATCTACGACTTCCATGGTTTATTTTTACATTCTCTAAAAATTCGGCCAAAATGGATGTTAAGAAAATTTCCTCGTCATTTTAGGGAGGCCCAGAAAGTGGCCGATTTTAATTGAATCTTAGAATGTGACAATTCGTTGGATAGGTAAACAACATATCTACGACTTCCATGGTTTATTTTTACATTCCCTAAAAATTTGGCCAAAATGGATGTTAAGAAAATTTCCTCGTCAATTTAGGGAGGCTCAGCAAGTGGCCGATTTGAATTGAATCTTAGCATGTGACAATTCGTTGGATAGGTAAACAACATAGCTACGACTTCCATGGTTTATTTTTACATTATCTAAAAATTCGGCCAAAATGGATGTTAAGAAAATTTCCTCGTCAATTTAGGGAGGCTCAGCAAGTGGCCGATTTGAATTGAATCTTAGCATGTGACAATTCGTTGGATAGGTAAACAACATAGCTACGACTTCCATGGTTTATTTTTACATTCTCTAAAAATTCGGCCAAAATGGATGTTAAGAAAATTTCCTCGTCAATTTAGGGAGGCCCAGAAAGTGGCCGATTTGAATTGAATCTTACCATGTGACAATTCGTTGGATAGGTAAACAACATAGCTACGACTTCCTTGGTTTATTTTTACATTATCTAAAAATTCGGCCAAAATGGATGTTAAGAAAATTTCCTCGTCAATTTAGGGAGGCCCAGAAAGTGGCCGATTTTAATTGAATCTTAGCATGTGACAATTCGTTGGATAGGAAAACAACATAGCTACGACTTCCATGGTTTATTTTTACATTCTTTAAAAATTCTGCCAAAATGGATGTTAAGAAAATTTCCTCGTCATTTTAGGGAGGCCCAGAAAGTGGCCGATTTTAATTGAATCTTAGAATGTGACAATTCGTTGGATAGGTAAACAACATATCTACGACTTCCATGGTTTATTTTTACATTCTCTAAAAATTCGGCCAAAATGGATGTTAAGAAAATTTCCTCGTCATTTTAGGGAGGCCCAGAAAGTGGCCGATTTTAATTGAATCTTAGAATGTGACAATTCATTGGATAGGTAAACAACATATCTACGACTTCCATGGTTTATTTTTACATTCCCTAAAAATTCGGCCAAAATGGATGTTAAGAAAATTTCCTCGTCAATTTAGGGAGGCTCAGCAAGTGGCCGATTTGAATTGAATCTTAGCATGTGACAATTCGTTGGATAGGTAAACAACATAGCTACGACTTCCATGGTTTATTTTTACATTCTCTAAAAATTCGGCCAAAATGGATGTTAAGAAAATTTCCTCGTCAATTTAGGGAGGCCCAGAAAGTGGCCGATTTGAATTGAATCTTACCATGTGACAATTCGTTGGATAGGTAAACAACATAGCTACGACTTCCTTGGTTTATTTTTACATTATCTAAAAATTCGGCCAAAATGGATGTTAAGAAAATTTCCTCGTCAATTTAGGGAGGCCCAGAAAGTGGCCGATTTTAATTGAATCTTAGCATGTGACAATTCGTTGGATAGGAAAACAACATAGCTACGACTTCCATGGTTTATTTTTACATTCTTTAAAAATTCTGCCAAAATGGATGTTAAGAAAATTTCCTCGTCATTTTAGGGAGGCCCAGAAAGTGGCCGATTTTAATTGAATCTTAGAATGTGACAATTCGTTGGATAGGTAAACAACATATCTACGACTTCCATGGTTTATTTTTACATTCTCTAAAAATTCGGCCAAAATGGATGTTAAGAAAATTTCCTCGTCATTTTAGGGAGGCCCAGAAATTGGCCGATTTTAATTGAATCTTAGAATGTGACAATTCGTTGGATAGGTAAACAACATATCTACGACTTCCATGGTTTATTTTTACATTCCCTAAAAATTTGGCCAAAATGGATGTTAAGAAAATTTCCTCGTCAATTTAGGGAGGCTCAGCAAGTGGCCGATTTGAATTGAATCTTAGCATGTGACAATTCGTTGGATAGGTAAACAACATAGCTACGACTTCCATGGTTTATTTTTACATTATCTAAAAATTCGGCCAAAATGGATGTTAAGAAAATTTCCTCGTCAATTTAGGGAGGCCCAGAAAGTGGCCGATTTGAATTGAATCTTAGCATGTGACAATTCGTTGGATAGGTAAACAACATAGCTACGACTTCCATGGTTTATTTTTACATTCTCTAACAATTCGGCCAAAATGGATGTTAAGAAAATTTCCTCGTCATTTTAGGGAGGCCCAGAAAGTGGCCGATTTTAATTGAATCTTAGAATGTGACAATTCATTGGATAGGTAAACAACATATCTACGACTTCCATGGTTTATTTTTACATTCCCTAAAAATTCGGCCAAAATGGATGTTAAGAAAATTTCCTCGTCAATTTAGGGAGGCTCAGCAAGTGGCCGATTTGAATTGAATCTTAGCATGTGACAATTCGTTGGATAGGTAAACAACATAGCTACGACTTCCATGGTTTATTTTTACATTCTCTAAAAATTCGGCCAAAATGGATGTTAAGAAAATTTCCTCGTCAATTTAGGGAGGCCCAGAAAGTGGCCGATTTGAATTGAATCTTACCATGTGACAATTCGTTGGATAGGTAAACAACATAGCTACGACTTCCTTGGTTTATTTTTACATTATCTAAAAATTCGGCCAAAATGGATGTTAAGAAAATTTCCTCGTCAATTTAGGGAGGCCCAGAAAGTGGCCGATTTTAATTGAATCTTAGCATGTGACAATTCGTTGGATAGGAAAACAACATAGCTACGACTTCCATGGTTTATTTTTACATTCTTTAAAAATTCTGCCAAAATGGATGTTAAGAAAATTTCCTCGTCATTTTAGGGAGGCCCAGAAAGTGGCCGATTTTAATTGAATCTTAGAATGTGACAATTCGTTGGATAGGTAAACAACATATCTACGACTTCCATGGTTTATTTTTACATTCTCTAAAAATTCGGCCAAAATGGATGTTAAGAAAATTTCCTCGTCATTTTAGGGAGGCCCAGAAAGTGGCCGATTTTAATTGAATCTTAGAATGTGACAATTCGTTGGATAGGTAAACAACATATCTACGACTTCCATGGTTTATTTTTACATTCCCTAAAAATTCGGCCAAAATGGATGTTAAGAAAATTTCCTCGTCAATTTAGGGAGGCTCAACAAGTGGCCAATTTGAATTGAATCTTAGCATGTGACAATTCGTTGGATAGGTAAACAACATAGCTACGACTTCCATGGTTTATTTTTACATTCTCTAACAATTCGGCCTAAATGGATGTTAAGAAAATTTCCTCGTCATTTTAGGGAGGCCCAGAAAGTGGCCGATTTTAATTGAATCTTAGAATGTGACAATTCGTTGGATATGTAAACAACATATCTACGACTTCCATGGTTTATTTTTACATTCTCTAACAATTCGGCCAAAATGGATGTTGAGAAAATTTCCTCGTCAATTTAGGGAGGCTCAGAAAGTGGCGGATTTGAATTGAATCTTAGCATGTGACAATTCGTTGGATAGGTAAACAACATAGCTACGACTTCCACGGTTTATTTTTACATTCTCTAAAAATTCGGCCAAAATGGATGTTAAGAAAATTTCCTCGTCAATTTAGGGAGGCCCAGAAAGTGGTCGATTTTAATTGAATCTTAGCATGTGACAATTCGTTGGATAGGTAAACAACATAGCTACGACTTCCATGGTTTATTTTTACATTCTCTAAAAATTCGGCCAAAATGGATGTTAAGAAAATTTCCTCGTCAATTTAGGGAGGCCCAGAAAGTGGCCGATTTGAATTGAATCTTAGAATGTGACAATTCGTTGGATAGGTAACCAACATATCTACGACTTCCATAATTTATTTTTACATTCTCTAAAAATTCGGCCAAAATGGATGTTAAGAAAATTTCCCCGTCAATTTAGGGAGTCCCAGAAAGTGGTCGATTTTAATTGAATCTTAGCATGTGACAATTCGTTGGATAGGTAAACAACATAGCTACGACTTCCGTGGTTTATTTTTACATTATCTAAAAATTCGGCCAAAATGGATGTTAAGAAAATTTCCTCGTCAATTTAGGGAGGCCCAGAAAGTGTCCGGTTTTAATTGAATCTTAGAATGTGATAATTCGTTGGATAGGTAAACAACATATCTACGACTTCCATGGTTTATTTTTACATTCTCTAAAAATTCGGCCAAAATGGATGTTAAGAAAATTTCCTCATCATTTTAGGGAGGCCCAGAAAGTGGCCGATTTTAATTGAATCTTAGAATGTGACA
The DNA here is from genome assembly GCF_051527215.1 of Medicago sativa. Classification (NCBI taxonomy): domain Eukaryota; kingdom Viridiplantae; phylum Streptophyta; class Magnoliopsida; order Fabales; family Fabaceae; genus Medicago; species Medicago sativa. The sequence goes on along the minus strand of NC_140751.1, from coordinate 2,077,172 downwards.
ATTCGTTGGATAGGTAAACAACATATCTACGACTTCCATGGTTTATTTTTACATTCTCTAAAAATTCGGCCAAAATGGATGTTAAGAAAATTTCCTCGTCATTTTAGGGAGGCCCAGAAAGTGGCCGATTTTAATTGAATCTTAGAATGTGACAATTCGTTGGATAGGTAAACAACATATCTACGACTTCCATGGTTTATTTTTACATTCCCTAAAAATTCGGCCAAAATGGATGTTAAGAAAATTTCCTCGTCAATTTAGGGAGGCTCAGCAAGTGGCCGATTTGAATTGAATCTTAGCATGTGACAATTCGTTGGATAGGTAAACAACATAGCTACGACTTCCATGGTTTATTTTTACGTTCTCTAAAAATTCAGCCAAAATGGATGTTAAGAAAATTTCCTCGTCAATTTAGGGAGGCCCAGAAAGTGGCCGATTTGAATTGAATCTTAGCATGTGACAATTCGTTGGATAGGTAAACAACATAGCTACGACTTCCATGGTTTATTTTTACATTCTCTAACAATTCGGCCAAAATGGATGTTAAGAAAATTTCCTCGTCATTTTAGGGAGGCCCAGAAAGTGGCCGATTTTAATTGAATCTTAGAATGTGACAATTCGTTGGATAGGTAAACAACATATCTACGACTTCCATGGTTTATTTTTACATTCTTTAAAAATTCGGCCAAAATGGATGTTAAGAAAATTTCCTCGTCATTTTAGGGAGGCCCAGAAAGTGGCCGATTTTAATTGAATCTTAGAATGTGACAATTCGTTGGATAGGTAAACAACATAGCTACGACTTCCATGGTTTATTTTTACATTCTCTAAAAATTCGGCCAAAATGGATGTTAAGAAAATTTCCTCGTCAATTTAGGGAGGCCCAGAAAGTGGCCGATTTGAATTGAATCTTAGAATGTGACAATTCGTTGGATAGGTAACCAACATATCTACGACTTCCATGGTTTATTTTTACATTCTCTAAAAATTCGGCCAAAATGGATGTTAAGAAAATTTCCCCGTCAATTTAGGGAGGCCCAAAAAGTGGCCGATTTTAATTGAATCTTAGCATGTGACAATTCGTTGGATAGGAAAATAACATAGCTACGACTTCCATGGTTTATTTTTACATTCTCTAAAAATTCGGCCAAAATGGATGTTAGGAAAATTTCCTCGTCATTTTAGGGAGGCCCAGAAAGTGGCCGATTTTAATTGAATCTTAGCATGTGACAATTCGTTGGATAGGAAAAGAACATAGCTACGACTTCCATGGTTTATTTTTACATTCTTTAAAAATTCGGCCAAAATGGATGTTAAGAAAATTTCCTCGTCATTTTAGGGAGGCCCAGAAAGTGGCCGATTTTAATTGAATCTTAGAATGTGACAATTCGTTGGATAGGTAAACAACATATCTAAGACTTCCATGGTTTATTTTTACATTCTCTAAAAATTCGGCCAAAATGGATGTTAAGAAAATTTCCTCGTCATTTTAGGGAGGCCCAGAAAGTGGCCGATTTTAATTGAATCTTAGAATGTGACAATTCTTTGGATAGGTAAACAACATATCTACGACTTCCATGGTTTATTTTTACATTCCCTAAAAATTCGGCCAAAATGGATGTTAAGAAAATTTCCTCGTCAATTTAGGGAGGCTCAGCAAGTGGCCGATTTGAATTGAATCTTAGCATGTGACAATTCGTTGGATAGGTAAAAAACATAGCTACGACTTCCATGGTTTATTTTTACATTCTCTAAAAATTCGGCCAAAATGGATGTTAAGAAAATTTCCTCGTCAATTTAGGGAGGCCCAGAAAGTGGCCGATTTGAATTGAATCTTAGCATGTGACAATTCGTTGGATAGGTAAACAACATAGCTACGACTTCCATGGTTTATTTTTACATTCTCTAACAATTCGGCCAAAATGGATGTTAAGAAAATTTCCTCGTCATTTTAGGGAGACCCAGAAAGTGGCCGATTTTAATTGAATCTTAGAATGTGACAATTCGTTGGATAGGTAAACAACATATCTACGACTTCCATGGTTTATTTTTACATTCCCTAAAAATTCGGCCAAAATGGATGTTAAGAAAATTTCCTCGTCAATTTAGGGAGGCTCAGCAAGTGGCCGATTTGAATTGAATCTTAGCATGTGACAATTCGTTGGATAGGTAAACAACATAGCTACGACTTCCATGGTTTATTTTTACGTTCTCTAAAAATTCAGCCAAAATGGATGTTAAGAAAATTTCCTCGTCAATTTAGGGAGGCCCAGAAAGTGGCCGATTTGAATTGAATCTTAGCATGTGACAATTCGTTGGATAGGTAAACAACATAGCTACGACTTCCATGGTTTATTTTTACATTCTCTAACAATTCGGCCAAAATGGATGTTAAGAAAATTTCCTCGTCATTTTAGGGAGGCCCAGAAAGTGGCCGATTTTAATTGAATCTTAGAATGTGACAATTCGTTGGATAGGTAAACAACATATCTACGACTTCCATGGTTTATTTTTACATTCTTTAAAAATTCGGCCAAAATGGATGTTAAGAAAATTTCCTCGTCATTTTAGGGAGGCCCAGAAAGTGGCCGATTTTAATTGAATCTTAGAATGTGACAATTCGTTGGATAGGTAAACAACATAGCTACGACTTCCATGGTTTATTTTTACATTCTCTAAAAATTCGGCCAAAATGGATGTTAAGAAAATTTCCTCGTCAATTTAGGGAGGCCCAGAAAGTGGCCGATTTGAATTGAATCTTAGAATGTGACAATTCGTTGGATAGGTAACCAACATATCTACGACTTCCATGGTTTATTTTTACATTCTCTAAAAATTCGGCCAAAATGGATGTTAAGAAAATTTCCCCGTCAATTTAGGGAGGCCCAAAAAGTGGCCGATTTTAATTGAATCTTAGCATGTGACAATTCGTTGGATAGGAAAATAACATAGCTACGACTTCCATGGTTTATTTTTACATTCTCTAAAAATTCGGCCAAAATGGATGTTAGGAAAATTTCCTCGTCATTTTAGGGAGGCCCAGAAAGTGGCCGATTTTAATTGAATCTTAGCATGTGACAATTCGTTGGATAGGAAAAGAACATAGCTACGACTTCCATGGTTTATTTTTACATTCTTTAAAAATTCGGCCAAAATGGATGTTAAGAAAATTTCCTCGTCATTTTAGGGAGGCCCAGAAAGTGGCCGATTTTAATTGAATCTTAGAATGTGACAATTCGTTGGATAGGTAAACAACATATCTAAGACTTCCATGGTTTATTTTTACATTCTCTAAAAATTCGGCCAAAATGGATGTTAAGAAAATTTCCTCGTCATTTTAGGGAGGCCCAGAAAGTGGCCGATTTTAATTGAATCTTAGAATGTGACAATTCTTTGGATAGGTAAACAACATATCTACGACTTCCATGGTTTATTTTTACATTCCCTAAAAATTCGGCCAAAATGGATGTTAAGAAAATTTCCTCGTCAATTTAGGGAGGCTCAGCAAGTGGCCGATTTGAATTGAATCTTAGCATGTGACAATTCGTTGGATAGGTAAAAAACATAGCTACGACTTCCATGGTTTATTTTTACATTCTCTAAAAATTCGGCCAAAATGGATGTTAAGAAAATTTCCTCGTCAATTTAGGGAGGCCCAGAAAGTGGCCGATTTGAATTGAATCTTAGCATGTGACAATTCGTTGGATAGGTAAACAACATAGCTACGACTTCCATGGTTTATTTTTACATTCTCTAAAAATTCGGCCAAAATGGATGTTAGGAAAATTTCCTCGTCATTTTAGGGAGGCCCAGAAAGTGGCCGATTTTAATTGAATCTTAGCATGTGACAATTCGTTGGATAGGAAAAGAACATAGCTACGACTTCCATGGTTTATTTTTACATTCTTTAAAAATTCGGCCAAAATGGATGTTAAGAAAATTTCCTCGTCATTTTAGGGAGGCCCAGAAAGTGGCCGATTTTAATTGAATCTTAGAATGTGACAATTCGTTGGATAGGTAAACAACATATCTAAGACTTCCATGGTTTATTTTTACATTCTCTAAAAATTCGGCCAAAATGGATGTTAAGAAAATTTCCTCGTCATTTTAGGGAGGCCCAGAAAGTGGCCGATTTTAATTGAATCTTAGAATGTGACAATTCTTTGGATAGGTAAACAACATATCTACGACTTCCATGGTTTATTTTTACATTCCCTAAAAATTCGGCCAAAATGGATGTTAAGAAAATTTCCTCGTCAATTTAGGGAGGCTCAGCAAGTGGCCGATTTGAATTGAATCTTAGCATGTGACAATTCGTTGGATAGGTAAAAAACATAGCTACGACTTCCATGGTTTATTTTTACATTCTCTAAAAATTCGGCCAAAATGGATGTTAAGAAAATTTCCTCGTCAATTTAGGGAGGCCCAGAAAGTGGCCGATTTGAATTGAATCTTAGCATGTGACAATTCGTTGGATAGGTAAACAACATAGCTACGACTTCCATGGTTTATTTTTACATTCTCTAACAATTCGGCCAAAATGGATGTTAAGAAAATTTCCTCGTCATTTTAGGGAGACCCAGAAAGTGGCCGATTTTAATTGAATCTTAGAATGTGACAATTCGTTGGATAGGTAAACAACATATCTACGACTTCCATGGTTTATTTTTACATTCCCTAAAAATTCGGCCAAAATGGATGTTAAGAAAATTTCCTCGTCAATTTAGGGAGGCTCAGCAAGTGGCCGATTTGAATTGAATCTTAGCATGTGACAATTCGTTGGATAGGTAAACAACATAGCTACGACTTCCATGGTTTATTTTTACATTCTCTAAAAATTCGGCCAAAATGGATGTTAAGAAAATTTCCTCGTCAATTTAGGGAGGCCCAGAAAGTGGGAGATTTGAATTGAATCTTAGCATGTGACAATTCGTTGGATAGGTAAACAACATAGCTACGACTTCCATGGTTTATTTTTACATTCTCTAAAAATTCGGCCAAAATGGATGTTAAGAAAATTTCCTCGTCAATTTAGGGAGGCCCAGAAAGTGGTCGATTTTAATTGAATCTTAGCATGTGACAATTCGTTGGATAGGTAAACAACATAGCTACGACTTCCATGGTTTATTTTTACATTCTCTAAAAATTCGGCCAAAATGGATGTTAAGAAAATTTCCTCGTCAATTTAGGGAGGCCCAGAAAGTGGCCGATTTGAATTGAATCTTAGAATGTGACAATTCGTTGGATAGGTACCCAACATATCTACGACTTCCATGGTTTATTTTTACATTCTCTAAAATTTCGGCCAAAATGGATGTTAAGAAAATTTCCCCGTCAATTTAGGGAGGCCCAGAAAGTGGCCGATTTTAATTGAATCTTAGCATGTAACAATTCGTTGGATAGGAAAAGAACATAGCTACGACTTCCATGGTTTATTTTTACATTCTTTAAAAATTCGGCCAAAATGGATGTTAAGAAAATTTCCTCGTCATTTTAGGGAGGCCCAGAAAGTGGCCGATTTTAATTGAATCTTAGAATGTGACAATTCGTTGGATAGGTAAACAACATATCTACGACTTCCATGGTTTATTTTTACATTCTCTAAAAATTCGGCCAAAATGGATGTTAAGAAAATTTCCTCGTCATTTTAGGGAGGCCCAGAAAGTGGCCGATTTTAATTGAATCTTAGCATGTGACAATTCGTTGGATAGGTAAACAACATAGCTACGACTTCCATGGTTTATTTTTACATTATCTAAAAATTCGGCCAAAATGGATGTTAAGAAAATTTCCTCGTCAATTTAGGGAGGCCCAGAAAGTGGCCGATTTTAATTGAATCTTAGCATGTGACAATTCGTTGGATAGGAAAACAACATTGCTACGACTTCCATGGTTTATTTTTACATTCTTTAAAAATTCGGCCAAAATGGATGTAGGAAGGCCATAAAGTGGCCGGTTTGTATTGAATCTTAGCATGGGACAATTCGTTGGATAGGTAAACAACATAGCTACGACTTCCATGGGATATTTTTGCATTCTCTAAAAATTCGGCGAAAATGGAGGTTAAGAAAATCCCCTCGTTAATTTAGGACATTACTCGTTTTCGACCCTTTTTTACTAGGAAGGCCATAATGTGGCCGATTTGCATTGAATCTTAGCGTGGGACAATTCGTTGGATAGGTAAACAACATAACTACGACTTCCATGGGATATTTTTGCATTCTCTAAAAATTCAGCCAAAATGGAGGTTAAGAAAATCCCCTCGTTAATTTAGGACATTACTCGTTTTCGACCCTTTTTTACTAGGAAGGCCATAAAGTGGCCGGTTTGTATTGAATCTTAGCATGGGACAATTCGTTGGATAGGAAAAGAACATAGCTACGACTTCCATGGTTTATTTTTACATTCTTTAAAAATTCGGCCAAAATGGATGTTAAGAAAATTTCCTCGTCATTTTAGGGAGGCCCAGAAAGTGGCCGATTTTAATTGAATCTTAGAATGTGACAATTCGTTGGATAGGTAAACAACATATCTACGACTTCCATGGTTTATTTTTACATTCTCTAAAAATTCGGCCAAAATGGATGTTAAGAAAATTTCCTCGTCATTTTAGGGAGGCCCAGAAAGTGGCCGATTTTAATTGAATCTTAGCATGTGACAATTCGTTGGATAGGTAAACAACATAGCTACGACTTCCGTGGTTTATTTTTACATTATCTAAAAATTCGGCCAAAATGGATGTTAAGAAAATTTCCTCGTCAATTTAGGGAGGCCCAGAAAGTGGCCGATTTTAATTGAATCTTAGCATGTGACAATTCGTTGGATAGGAAAACAACATTGCTACGACTTCCATGGTTTATTTTTACATTCTTTAAAAATTCGGCCAAAATGGATGTTAAGAAAATTTCCTCGTCATTTTAGGGAGGCCCAGAAAGTGGCCGATTTTAATTGAATCTTAGAATGTGACAATTCGTTGGATAGGTAAACAACATATCTAAGACTTCCATGGTTTATTTTTACATTCTCTAAAAATTCGGCCAAAATGGATGTTAAGAAAATTTCCTCGTCATTTTAGGGAGGCCCAGAAAGTGGCCGATTTTAATTGAATCTTAGCATGTGACAATTCGTTGGATAGGAAAACAACATAGCTACGACTTCCATGGTTTATTTTTACATTATCTAAAAATTCGGCAAAAATGCATGTTAAGAAAATTTCCTCGTCATTTTAGGGAGGCCCAGAAAGTGGCCGATTTTAATTGAATCTTAGAATGTGACAATTCGTTGGATAGGTAAACAACATATCTACGACTTCCATGGTTTATTTTTACGTTCTCTAAAAATTCGGCCAAAATGGATGTTAAGAAAATTTCCTCGTCATTTTAGGGAGGCCCAGAAAGTGGCCGATTTTAATTGAATCTTAGAATGTGACAATTCGTTGGATAGGTAAACAACATATCTACGACTTCCATGGTTTATTTTTACATTCCCTAAAAATTCGGCCAAAATGGATGTTAAGAAAATTTCCTCGTCAATTTAGGGAGGCTCAGCAAGTGGCCGATTTGAATTGAATCTTAGCATGTGACAATTCGTTGGATAGGTAAAAAACATAGCTACGACTTCCATGGTTTATTTTTACATTCTCTAAAAATTCGGCCAAAATGGATGTTAAGAAAATTTCCTCGTCAATTTAGGGAGGCCCAGAAAGTGGCCGATTTGAATTGAATCTTAGCATGTGACAATTCGTTGGATAGGTAAACAACATAGCTACGACTTCCATGGTTTATTTTTACATTCTCTAACAATTCGGCCAAAATGGATGTTAAGAAAATTTCCTCGTCATTTTAGGGAGGCCCAGAAAGTGGCCGATTTTAATTGAATCTTAGAATGTGACAATTCGTTGGATAGGTAAACAACATATCTACGACTTCCATGGTTTATTTTTACATTCCCTAAAAATTCGGCCAAAATGGATGTTAAGAAAATTTCCTCGTCAATTTAGGGAGGCTCAGCAAGTGGCCGATTTGAATTGAATCTTAGCATGTGACAATTCGTTGGATAGGTAAACAACATAGCTACGACTTCCATGGTTTATTTTTACATTCTCTAAAAATTCGGCCAAAATGGATGTTAAGAAAATTTCCTCGTCATTTTAGGGAGGCCCAGAAAGTGGCCGATTTTAATTGAATCTTAGAATGTGACAATTCGCTGGATAGGTAAACAACATATCTACGACTTCCATGGTTTATTTTTACATTCTCTAAAAATTCGGCCAAAATGGATGTTAAGAAAATTTCCTCGTCAATTTAGGGAGGCCCAGAAAGTGGCCGATTTGAATTGAATCTTAGCATGTGACAATTCGTTGGATAGGTAAACAACATAGCTACGACTTCCATGGTTTATTTTTACATTCTCTAACAATTCGGCCAAAATGGATGTTAAGAAAATTTCCTCGTCATTTTAGGGAGGCCCAGAAAGTGGCCGATTTTAATTGAATCTTAGAATGTGACAATTCGTTGGATAGGTAAACAACATATCTACGACTTCCATGGTTTATTTTTACATTCCCTAAAAATTCGGCCAAAATGGATGTTAAGAAAATTTCCTCGTCAATTTAGGGAGGCTCAGCAAGTGGCCGATTTGAATTGAATCTTAGCATGTGACAATTCGTTGGATAGGTAAACAACATATCTACGACTTCCATGGTTTATTTTTACATTCTCTAAAAATTCGGCCAAAATGGATGTTAAGAAAATTTCCTCGTCAATTTAGGGAGGCTCAGCAAGTGGCCGATTTTAATTGAATCTTAGAATGTGACAATTCGTTGGATAGGTAAACAACATATCTACGACTTCCATGGTTTATTTTTACATTCTCTAAAAATTCGGCCAAAATGGATGTTAAGAAAATTTCCTCGTCATTTTAGGGAGGCCCAGAAAGTGGCCGATTTTAATTGAATCTTAGCATGTGACAATTCGTTGGATAGGTAAACAACATAGCTACGACTTCCGTGGTTTATTTTTACATTATCTAAAAATTCGGCCAAAATGGATGTTAAGAAAATTTCCTCGTCAATTTAGGGAGGCCCAGAAAGTGGCCGATTTTAATTGAATCTTAGCATGTGACAATTCGTTGGATAGGAAAACAACATTGCTACGACTTCCATGGTTTATTTTTACATTCTTTAAAAATTCGGCCAAAATGGATGTTAAGAAAATTTCCTCGTCATTTTAGGGAGGCCCAGAAAGTGGCCGATTTTAATTGAATCTTAGAATGTGACAATTCGTTGGATAGGTAAACAACATATCTAAGACTTCCATGGTTTATTTTTACATTCTCTAAAAATTCGGCCAAAATGGATGTTAAGAAAATTTCCTCGTCATTTTAGGGAGGCCCAGAAAGTGGCCGATTTTAATTGAATCTTAGCATGTGACAATTCGTTGGATAGGAAAACAACATAGCTACGACTTCCATGGTTTATTTTTACATTATCTAAAAATTCGGCCAAAATGCATGTTAAGAAAATTTCCTCGTCATTTTAGGGAGGCCCAGAAAGTGGCCGATTTTAATTGAATCTTAGAATGTGACAATTCGTTGGATAGGTAAACAACATATCTACGACTTCCATGGTTTATTTTTACGTTCTCTAAAAATTCGGCCAAAATGGATGTTAAGAAAATTTCCTCGTCATTTTAGGGAGGCCCAGAAAGTGGCCGATTTTAATTGAATCTTAGAATGTGACAATTCGTTGGATAGGTAAACAACATATCTACGACTTCCATGGTTTATTTTTACATTCCCTAAAAATTCGGCCAAAATGGATGTTAAGAAAATTTCCTCGTCAATTTAGGGAGGCTCAGCAAGTGGCCGATTTGAATTGAATCTTAGCATGTGACAATTCGTTGGATAGGTAAAAAACATAGCTACGACTTCCATGGTTTATTTTTACATTCTCTAAAAATTCGGCCAAAATGGATGTTAAGAAAATTTCCTCGTCAATTTAGGGAGGCCCAGAAAGTGGCCGATTTGAATTGAATCTTAGCATGTGACAATTCGTTGGATAGGTAAACAACATAGCTACGACTTCCATGGTTTATTTTTACATTCTCTAACAATTCGGCCAAAATGGATGTTAAGAAAATTTCCTCGTCATTTTAGGGAGGCCCAGAAAGTGGCCGATTTTAATTGAATCTTAGAATGTGACAATTCGTTGGATAGGTAAACAACATATCTACGACTTCCATGGTTTATTTTTACATTCCCTAAAAATTCGGCCAAAATGGATGTTAAGAAAATTTCCTCGTCAATTTAGGGAGGCTCAGCAAGTGGCCGATTTGAATTGAATCTTAGCATGTGACAATTCGTTGGATAGGTAAACAACATAGCTACGACTTCCATGGTTTATTTTTACATTCTCTAAAAATTCGGCCAAAATGGATGTTAAGAAAATTTCCTCGTCATTTTAGGGAGGCCCAGAAAGTGGCCGATTTTAATTGAATCTTAGAATGTGACAATTCGCTGGATAGGTAAACAACATATCTACGACTTCCATGGTTTATTTTTACATTCTCTAAAAATTCGGCCAAAATGGATGTTAAGAAAATTTCCTCGTCAATTTAGGGAGGCCCAGAAAGTGGCCGATTTGAATTGAATCTTAGCATGTGACAATTCGTTGGATAGGTAAACAACATAGCTACGACTTCCATGGTTTATTTTTACATTCTCTAACAATTCGGCCAAAATGGATGTTAAGAAAATTTCCTCGTCATTTTAGGGAGGCCCAGAAAGTGGCCGATTTTAATTGAATCTTAGAATGTGACAATTCGTTGGATAGGTAAACAACATATCTACGACTTCCATGGTTTATTTTTACATTCCCTAAAAATTCGGCCAAAATGGATGTTAAGAAAATTTCCTCGTCAATTTAGGGAGGCTCAGCAAGTGGCCGATTTGAATTGAATCTTAGCATGTGACAATTCGTTGGATAGGTAAACAACATAGCTACGACTTCCATGGTTTATTTTTACATTCTCTAAAAATTCGGCCAAAATGGATGTTAAGAAAATTTCCTCGTCATTTTAGGGAGGCCCAGAAAGTGGCCGATTTTAATTGAATCTTAGAATGTGACAATTCGTTGGATAGGTAAACAACATATCTACGACTTCCATGGTTTATTTTTACATTCCCTAAAAATTCGGCCGAAATGGATGTTAAGAAAATTTCCTCGTCAATTTAGGGAGGCTCAGCAAGTGGCCGATTTGAATTGAATCTTAGCATGTGACAATTCGTTGGATAGGTAAAAAACATAGCTACGACTTCCATGGTTTATTTTTACATTCTCTAAAAATTCGGCCAAAATGGATGTTAAGAAAATTTCCTCGTCAATTTAGGGAGGCCCAGAAAGTGGCCGATTTGAATTGAATCTTAGCATGTGACAATTCGTTGGATAGGTAAACAACATAGCTACGACTTCCATGGTTTATTTTTACATTCTCTAACAATTCGGCCAAAATGGATGTTAAGAAAATTTCCTCGTCATTTTAGGGAGGCCCAGAAAGTGGCCGATTTTAATTGAATCTTAGAATGTGACAATTCGTTGGATAGGTAAACAACATATCTACGACTTCCATGGTTTATTTTTACATTCCCTAAAAATTCGGCCAAAATGGATGTTAAGAAAATTTCCTCGTCAATTTAGGGAGGCTCAGCAAGTGGCCGATTTGAATTGAATCTTAGCATGTGACAATTCGTTGGATAGGTAAACAACATAGCTACGACTTCCATGGTTTATTTTTACATTCTCTAAAAATTCGGCCAAAATGGATGTTAAGAAAATTTCCTCGTCATTTTAGGGAGGCCCAGAAAGTGGCCGATTTTAATTGAATCTTAGAATGTGACAATTCGTTGGATAGGTAAACAACATATCTACGACTTCCATGGTTTATTTTTACATTCTCTAAAAATTCGGCCAAAATGGATGTTAAGAAAATTTCCTCGTCATTTTAGGGAGGCCCAGAAAGTGGCCGATTTTAATTGAATCTTAGCATGTGACAATTCGTTGGATAGGTAAACAACATAGCTACGACTTCCGTGGTTTATTTTTACATTATCTAAAAATTCGGCCAAAATGGATGTTAAGAAAATTTCCTCGTCAATTTAGGGAGGCCCAGAAAGTGGCCGATTTTAATTGAATCTTAGCATGTGACAATTCGTTGGATAGGAAAACAACATTGCTACGACTTCCATGGTTTATTTTTACATTCTTTAAAAATTCGGCCAAAATGGATGTTAAGAAAATTTCCTCGTCATTTTAGGGAGGCCCAGAAAGTGGCCGATTTTAATTGAATCTTAGAATGTGACAATTCGTTGGATAGGTAAACAACATATCTAAGACTTCCATGGTTTATTTTTACATTCTCTAAAAATTCGGCCAAAATGGATGTTAAGAAAATTTCCTCGTCATTTTAGGGAGGCCCAGAAAGTGGCCGATTTGAATTGAATCTTAGCATGTGACAATTCGTTGGATAGGTAAATAACATAGCTACGACTTCCATGGTTTATTTTTACATTCCCTAAAAATTCGGCCAAAATGGATGTTAAGAAAATTTCCTCGTCAATTTAGGGAGGCTCAGCAAGTGGCCGATTTGAATTGAATCTTAGCATGTGACAATTCGTTGGATAGGTAAAAAACATAGCTACGACTTCCATGGTTTATTTTTACATTCTCTAAAAATTCGGCCAAAATGGATGTTAAGAAAATTTCCTCGTCAATTTAGGGAGGCCCAGAAAGTGGCCGATTTGAATTGAATCTTAGCATGTGACAATTTGTTGGATAGGTAAACAACATAGCTACGACTTCCATGGTTTATTTTTACATTCTCTAACAATTTCGGCCAAAATGGATGTTAAGAAAATTTCCTCGTCATTTTAGGGAGGCCCAGAAAGTGGCCGATTTTAATTGAATCTTAGAATGTGACAATTCGTTGGATAGGTAAACAACATATCTACGACTTCCATGGTTTATTTTTACATTCCCTAAAAATTCGGCCAAAATGGATGTTAAGAAAATTTCCTCGTCAATTTAGGGAGGCTCAGCAAGTGGCCGATTTGAATTGAATCTTAGCATGTGACAATTCGTCGGATAGGTAAACAACATAGCTACGACTTCCATGGTTTATTTTTACATTCTCTAACAATTCGGCCAAAATGGATGTTAAGAAAATTTCCTCGTCATTTTAGGGAGGCCCAGAAAGTGGCCGATTTTAATTGAATCTTAGAATGTGACAATTCGTTGGATAGGTAAACAACATATCTACGACTTCCATGGTTTATTTTTACATTCTCTAAAAATTCGGCCAAAATGGATGTTAAGAAAATTTCCTCGTCATTTTAGGGAGGCCCAGAAAGTGGCCGATTTTAATTGAATCTTAGCATGTGACAATTCGTTGGATAGGTAAACAACATAGCTACGACTTCCGTGGTTTATTTTTACATTATCTAAAAATTCGGCCAAAATGGATGTTAAGAAAATTTCCTCGTCAATTTAGGGAGGCCCAGAAAGTGGCCGATTTTAATTGAATCTTAGCATGTGACAATTCGTTGGATAGGAAAACAACATTGCTACGACTTCCATGGTTTATTTTTACATTCTTTAAAAATTCGGCCAAAATGGATGTAGGAAGGCCATAAAGTGGCCGGTTTGTATTGAATCTTAGCATGGGACAATTCGTTGGATAGGTAAACAACATAGCTACGACTTCCATGGGATATTTTTGCATTCTCTAAAAATTCGGCGAAAATGGAGGTTAAGAAAATCCCCTCGTTAATTTAGGACATTACTCGTTTTCGACCCTTTTTTACTAGGAAGGCCATAATGTGGCCGATTTGCATTGAATCTTAGCGTGGGACAATTCGTTGGATAGGTAAACAAGATAACTACGACTTTCATGGTTTATTTTTACATTCTCTAACAATTCGGCCAAAATGGATGTTAAGAAAATTTCCTCGTCATTTTAGGGAGGCCCAGAAAGTGGCCGATTTTAATTGAATCTTAGAATGTGACAATTCGTTGGATAGGTAAACAACATATCTACGACTTCCATGGTTTATTTTTACATTCTCTAAAAATTCGGCCAAAATGGATGTTAAGAAAATTTCCTCGTCATTTTAGGGAGGCCCAGAAAGTGGCCGATTTTAATTGAATCTTAGCATGTGACAATTCGTTGGATAGGTAAACAACATAGCTACGACTTCCGTGGTTTATTTTTACATTATCTAAAAATTCGGCCAAAATGGATGTTAAGAAAATTTCCTCGTCAATTTAGGGAGGCCCAGAAAGTGGCCGATTTTAATTGAATCTTAGCATGTGACAATTCGTTGGATAGGAAAACAACATTGCTACGACTTCCATGGTTTATTTTTACATTCTTTAAAAATTCGGCCAAAATGGATGTTAAGAAAATTTCCTCGTCATTTTAGGGAGGCCCAGAAAGTGGCCGATTTTAATTGAATCTTAGAATGTGACAATTCGTTGGATAGGTAAACAACATATCTAAGACTTGCATGGTTTATTTTTACATTCTCTAAAAATTCGGCCAAAATGGATGTTAAGAAAATTTCCTCGTCATTTTAGGGAGGCCCAGAAAGTGGCCGATTTGAATTGAATCTTAGCATGTGACAATTCGTTGGATAGGTAAATAACATAGCTACGACTTCCATGGTTTATTTTTACATTCCCTAAAAATTCGGCCAAAATGGATGTTAAGAAAATTTCCTCGTCAATTTAGGGAGGCTCAGCAAGTGGCCGATTTGAATTGAATCTTAGCATGTGACAATTCGTTGGATAGGTAAAAAACATAGCTACGACTTCCATGGTTTATTTTTACATTCTCTAAAAATTCGGCCAAAATGGATGTTAAGAAAATTTCCTCGTCAATTTAGGGAGGCCCAGAAAGTGGCCGATTTGAATTGAATCTTAGCATGTGACAATTTGTTGGATAGGTAAACAACATAGCTACGACTTCCATGGTTTATTTTTACATTCTCTAACAATTTCGGCCAAAATGGATGTTAAGAAAATTTCCTCGTCATTTTAGGGAGGCCCAGAAAGTGGCCGATTTTAATTGAATCTTAGCATGTGACAATTCGTTGGATAGGTAAACAACATAGCTACGACTTCCGTGGTTTATTTTTACATTATCTAAAAATTCGGCCAAAATGGATGTTAAGAAAATTTCCTCGTCAATTTAGGGAGGCCCAGAAAGTGGCCGATTTTAATTGAATCTTAGCATGTGACAATTCGTTGGATAGGAAAACAACATTGCTACGACTTCCATGGTTTATTTTTACATTCTTTAAAAATTCGGCCAAAATGGATGTTAAGAAAATTTCCTCGTCATTTTAGGGAGGCCCAGAAAGTGGCCGATTTTAATTGAATCTTAGAACGTGACAATTCGTTGGATAGGTAAACAACATATCTAAGACTTCCATGGTTTATTTTTACATTCTCTAAAAATTCGGCCAAAATGGATGTTAAGAAAATTTCCTCGTCATTTTAGGGAGGCCCAGAAAGTGGCCGATTTTAATTGAATCTTAGCATGTGACAATTCGTTGGATAGGAAAACAACATAGCTACGACTTCCATGGTTTATTTTTACATTATCTAAAAATTCGGCCAAAATGCATGTTAAGAAAATTTCCTCGTCATTTTAGGGAGGCCCAGAAAGTGGCCGATTTTAATTGAATCTTAGAATGTGACAATTCGTTGGATAGGTAAACAACATATCTACGACTTCCATGGTTTATTTTTACATTCTCTAAAAATTCGGCCAAAATGGATGTTAAGAAAATTTCCTCGTCATTTTAGGGAGGCCCAGAAAGTGGCCGATTTTAATTGAATCTTAGAATGTGACAATTCGTTGGATAGGTAAACAACATATCTACGACTTCCATGGTTTATTTTCACATTCCCTAAAAATTCGGCCAAAATGGATGTTAAGAAAATTTCCTCGTCAATTTAGGGAGGCTCAGCAAGTGGCCGATTTGAATTGAATCTTAGCATGTGACAATTCGTTGGATAGGTAAAAAACATAGCTACGACTTCCATGGTTTATTTTTACATTCTCTAAAAATTCGGCCAAAATGGATGTTAAGAAAATTTCCTCGTCAATTTAGGGAGGCCCAGAAAGTGGCCGATTTGAATTGAATCTTAGCATGTGACAATTCGTTGGATAGGAAAACAACATTGCTACGACTTCCATGGTTTATTTTTACATTCTTTAAAAATTCGGCCAAAATGGATGTAGGAAGGCCATAAAGTGGCCGGTTTGTATTGAATCTTAGCATGGGACAATTCGTTGGATAGGTAAACAACATAGCTACGACTTCCATGGGATATTTTTGCATTCTCTAAAAATTCGGCGAAAATGGAGGTTAAGAAAATCCCCTCGTTAATTTAGGACATTACTCGTTTTCGACCCTTTTTTACTAGGAAGGCCATAATGTGGCCGATTTGCATTGAATCTTAGCGTGGGACAATTCGTTGGATAGGTAAACAACATAACTACGACTTTCATGGGATATTTTTGCATTCTCTAAAAATTCAGCCAAAATGGAGGTTAAGAAAATCCCCTCGTTAATTTAGGACATTACTCGTTTTCGACCCTTTTTTACTAGGAAGGCCATAATGTGGCCGATTTGCATTGAATCTTAGCGTGGGACAATTCGTTGGATAGGTAAACAACATAACTACGACTTTCATGGGATATTTTTGCATTCTCTAAAAATTCAGCCAAAATGGAGGTTAAGAAAATCCCCTCGTTAATTTAGGACATTACTCGTTTTCGACCCTTTTTTACTAGGAAGGCCATAAAGTGGCCGGTTTGTATTGAATCTTAGCATGGGACAATTCGTTGGATAGGAAAAGAACATAGCTACGACTTCCATGGTTTATTTTTACATTCTTTAAAAATTCGGCCAAAATGGATGTTAAGAAAATTTCCTCGTCATTTTAGGGAGGCCCAGAAAGTGGCCGATTTTAATTGAATCTTAGAATGTGACAATTCGTTGGATAGGTAAACAACATATCTACGACTTCCATGGTTTATTTTTACATTCTCTAAAAATTCGGCCAAAATGGATGTTAAGAAAATTTCCTCGTCATTTTAGGGAGGCCCAGAAAGTGGCCGATTTTAATTGAATCTTAGCATGTGACAATTCGTTGGATAGGTAAACAACATAGCTACGACTTCCGTGGTTTATTTTTACATTATCTAAAAATTCGGCCAAAATGGATGTTAAGAAAATTTCCTCGTCAATTTAGGGAGGCCCAGAAAGTGGCCGATTTTAATTGAATCTTAGCATGTGACAATTCGTTGGATAGGAAAACAACATTGCTACGACTTCCATGGTTTATTTTTACATTCTTTAAAAATTCGGCCAAAATGGATGTAGGAAGGCCATAAAGTGGCCGGTTTGTATTGAATCTTAGCATGGGACAATTCGTTGGATAGGTAAACAACATAGCTACGACTTCCATGGGATATTTTTGCATTCTCTAAAAATTCGGCGAAAATGGAGGTTAAGAAAATCCCCTCGTTAATTTAGGACATTACTCGTTTTCGACCCTTTTTTACTAGGAAGGCCATAATGTGGCCGATTTGCATTGAATCTTAGCGTGGGACAATTCGTTGGATAGGTAAACAACATAACTACGACTTTCATGGGATATTTTTGCATTCTCTAAAAATTCAGCCAAAATGGAGGTTAAGAAAATCCCCTCGTTAATTTAGGACATTACTCGTTTTCGACCCTTTTTTACTAGGAAGGCCATAAAGTGGCCGGTTTGTATTGAATCTTAGCATGGGACAATTCGTTGGATAGGAAAAGAACATAGCTACGACTTCCATGGTTTATTTTTACATTCTTTAAAAATTCGGCCAAAATGGATGTTAAGAAAATTTCCTCGTCATTTTAGGGAGGCCCAGAAAGTGGCCGATTTTAATTGAATCTTAGAATGTGACAATTCGTTGGATAGGTAAACAACATATCTACGACTTCCATGGTTTATTTTTACATTCTCTAAAAATTCGGCCAAAATGGATGTTAAGAAAATTTCCTCGTCATTTTAGGGAGGCCCAGAAAGTGGCCGATTTTAATTGAATCTTAGCATGTGACAATTCGTTGGATAGGTAAACAACATAGCTACGACTTCCGTGGTTTATTTTTACATTATCTAAAAATTCGGCCAAAATGGATGTTAAGAAAATTTCCTCGTCAATTTAGGGAGGCCCAGAAAGTGGTCGATTTTAATTGAATCTTAGCATGTGACAATTCGTTGGATAGGTAAACAACATATCTACGACTTCCATGGTTTATTTTTACATTCTCTAAAAATTCGGCCAAAATGGATGTTAAGAAAATTTCCTCGTCAATTTAGGGAGGCCCAGAAAGTGGCCGATTTTAATTGAATCTTAGCATGTGACAATTCGTTGGATAGGAAAACAACATTGCTACGACTTCCATGGTTTATTTTTACATTCTTTAAAAATTCGGCCAAAATGGATGTAGGAAGGCCATAAAGTGGCCGGTTTGTATTGAATCTTAGCATGGGACAATTCGTTGGATAGGTAAACAACATAGCTACGACTTCCATGGGATATTTTTGCATTCTCTAAAAATTCGGCGAAAATGGAGGTTAAGAAAATCCCCTCGTTAATTTAGGACATTACTCGTTTTCGACCCTTTTTTACTAGGAAGGCCATAATGTGGCCGATTTGCATTGAATCTTAGCGTGGGACAATTCGTTGGATAGGTAAACAACATAACTACGACTTTCATGGGATATTTTTGCATTCTCTAAAAATTCAGCCAAAATGGAGGTTAAGAAAATCCCCTCGTTAATTTAGGACATTACTCGTTTTCGACCCTTTTTTACTAGGAAGGCCATAAAGTGGCCGGTTTGTATTGAATCTTAGCATGGGACAATTCGTTGGATAGGAAAAGAACATAGCTACGACTTCCATGGTTTATTTTTACATTCTTTAAAAATTCGGCCAAAATGGATGTTAAGAAAATTTCCTCGTCATTTTAGGGAGGCCCAGAAAGTGGCCGATTTTAATTGAATCTTAGAATGTGACAATTCGTTGGATAGGTAAACAACATATCTACGACTTCCATGGTTTATTTTTACATTCTCTAAAAATTCGGCCAAAATGGATGTTAAGAAAATTTCCTCGTCATTTTAGGGAGGCCCAGAAAGTGGCCGATTTTAATTGAATCTTAGCATGTGACAATTCGTTGGATAGGTAAACAACATAGCTACGACTTCCGTGGTTTATTTTTACATTATCTAAAAATTCGGCCAAAATGGATGTTAAGAAAATTTCCTCGTCAATTTAGGGAGGCCCAGAAAGTGGCCGATTTTAATTGAATCTTAGCATGTGACAATTCGTTGGATAGGAAAACAACATTGCTACGACTTCCATGGTTTATTTTTACATTCTTTAAAAATTCGGCCAAAATGGATGTAGGAAGGCCATAAAGTGGCCGGTTTGTATTGAATCTTAGCATGGGACAATTCGTTGGATAGGTAAACAACATAGCTACGACTTCCATGGGATATTTTTGCATTCTCTAAAAATTCGGCGAAAATGGAGGTTAAGAAAATCCCCTCGTTAATTTAGGACATTACTCGTTTTCGACCCTTTTTTACTAGGAAGGCCATAATGTGGCCGATTTGCATTGAATCTTAGCGTGGGACAATTCGTTGGATAGGTAAACAACATAACTACGACTTTCATGGGATATTTTTGCATTCTCTAAAAATTCAGCCAAAATGGAGGTTAAGAAAATCCCCTCGTTAATTTAGGACATTACTCGTTTTCGACCCTTTTTTACTAGGAAGGCCATAAAGTGGCCGGTTTGTATTGAATCTTAGCATGGGACAATTCGTTGGATAGGAAAAGAACATAGCTACGACTTCCATGGTTTATTTTTACATTCTTTAAAAATTCGGCCAAAATGGATGTTAAGAAAATTTCCTCGTCATTTTAGGGAGGCCCAGAAAGTGGCCGATTTTAATTGAATCTTAGAATGTGACAATTCGTTGGATAGGTAAACAACATATCTACGACTTCCATGGTTTATTTTTACATTCTCTAAAAATTCGGCCAAAATGGATGTTAAGAAAATTTCCTCGTCATTTTAGGGAGGCCCAGAAAGTGGCCGATTTTAATTGAATCTTAGCATGTGACAATTCGTTGGATAGGTAAACAACATAGCTACGACTTCCGTGGTTTATTTTTACATTATCTAAAAATTCGGCCAAAATGGATGTTAAGAAAATTTCCTCGTCAATTTAGGGAGGCCCAGAAAGTGGTCGATTTTAATTGAATCTTAGCATGTGACAATTCGTTGGATAGGTAAACAACATATCTACGACTTCCATGGTTTATTTTTACATTCTCTAAAAATTCGGCCAAAATGGATGTTAAGAAAATTTCCTCGTCATTTTAGGGAGGCCCAGAAAGTGGCCGATTTTAATTGAATCTTAGCATGTGACAATTCGTTGGATAGGAAAACAACATTGCTACGACTTCCATGGTTTATTTTTACATTCTTTAAAAATTCGGCCAAAATGGATGTAGGAAGGCCATAAAGTGGCCGGTTTGTATTGAATCTTAGCATGGGACAATTCGTTGGATAGGTAAACAACATAGCTACGACTTCCATGGGATATTTTTGCATTCCCTAAAAATTCGGCGAAAATGGAGGTTAAGAAAATCCCCTCGTTAATTTAGGACATTACTCGTTTTCGACCCTTTTTTACTAGGAAGGCCATAATGTGGCCGATTTGCATTGAATCTTAGCGTGGGACAATTCGTTGGATAGGTAAACAACATAACTACGACTTCCATGGGATATTTTTGCTGTAACATCCCGCTCGTCAGCTAATGGAAATTTCATCTGTTAAATGTAGCAGAGGGCTCAGGTTTATGGAAAGTGGTTATGATGAAGAAAGTTAAGTACGACGAAAGATATTTATAAGTAATATCAGTTAAGCATGAGTTATGTATCAGTGTCAGGTAACCACGACTAAGACCAAGGGCATTTTGGGTATTCGCACGCAAGGAGTATATAAGCAAGTTTGAACCCAAAATATTCATTTTCCCTTTCACTTTCTCTCTCTAGGTTTTGAGAAGAAAGTTTCTCCTCCTTCTCTCTACCATATGCGCCCTCCCTCTTCTCTCTAAGACATCCAATCTTCCTTCAAAACATGATTTAGGCATGGATTATGGTAGCTTAGCAAGAAAGAAACAAGAGAAAGCTTGGATTAAAGCTTGGTTTGGTGGGAAAAGCTAAAGATCAAGATTGAAGCAAAAGCTAGGGTTTGAGCTTGGACTTGAAGGAAAGCAAGGAAACATGATTAGGTGAGTTCCATAGATAGTTTACCTTCCTTTGGGTTGAGTAATTTCATGTTCAAAGTATAGATTTATGTTTATGAGAGGTTTAGGACCCTAATGAACTTTTGATAAATTCTTGTTGATTCCATGTTAAATTGCCATGAAATAAGTTTATGAATGTATATACATGTGGCTGGATGATTATGATGCATTGCAGGATCGAATTTGACAAGTTTTGGGTCAAAATTGGAAATTTGGTACCACAGACCCGAAGAACTACGCTATTAGCGAAATCTACGCTAATAGCGTAATTCCCCAGAAAAGCCACGCTCCAGGGGCGCTATTAGCGCAGCCCTCTGGACCAGCCAACATGCTTTTTGGCTGTTGGCTCAGTGTGGGTCGGTGGTGCGTTCCGATGCTTTTCTTTCGACGTTTTACAACTTTATAACACCAACACAACATCTAGGCAATGCACATAACATCAAATGATTCTTGAAATGAAAATCATGGCAAATCTAATAAGAATGACAAGAGTGGATCGAGAGAGTTTAAGCCGATATTACTCGGGTAGCTATGATTTAAGAAAGGGCATGAATGTAGAGCCTCGACATAGTGTCGAGAACTAGAAAGATAGCAAGAATGATAAGTATGACAAGTATAGGATATGAATCCCTAGAATGATAAGACGCGAAGTGTATTCTCTTCGCATATGATTTAGTATGCCTTAGTAAGTATGTGAGCCGTGGATTGACTAGCTAATCTATCCACCATGATTAGGCATGTTTATGAACGAGTATAGATTACCGATAATCGGATCGATCAAGGTTCCGAGGTAAACATGTATGTATGATTATGTTTAACGTATATGCACGACAAGACCATGATTAATATGTGTAGGTGACATGTCTCTTGCTATCCACATCATGGGGATACAAGGGGTTCTCATAACGAGAACGATTCAAGCCGTAAGGGATCCGCATGTCACTGAGTTTACAAGACGTAGGTGTTCGTGTCTCTTGTTATCCACGTCAGGGGGATACGGGAGGTTCTCGACCTAAGGGGAACGGTTTAAGCCGCAAGGGACCCACACGACACCGAGGGAGTCCGATGTACGTACATCGGTCATGTATGGGATTGATCTCGGGGTTACTCCACTCGGGACTATCCGTAAAATGAATCAAGATAATAATTGTTTGTTCAACGCTAACCTATGAATGAACTTAGATACGTTTATGTTTAATATGATTATGATTATGATTATGTTTATGCTCATGAACGAGCCCATGTATGATTATGTTTAAGAACAAGAACAAGAGCAAGTTATGGATAGAACAAGTAAAGAATATGAAACCGATGACGAACTTAGGTTCCCCTAATCGTCCGGTTTAGATTTATGTCATGATTATGTTAGTTTAGGCCTTGATACGTAGATCGTATACTTGGCAATGCGGTCTTAGATTTTCCCCCTTGACCGCCATGACATGTATAGGAAGTGAAGCCCATAACAAGTAAGATAAGATTATGACGGCTCTAGTATGCACTACCGTCTAAGTATGCAAGTCCCCACACACGTATAATCAACCGTCAGGTTGTAATGTAGACACGTGGTGACCGTAGGTTTCCCCTTGAGGTTGCCTATAGCCTAGGATTTAGGGGAACTCACTGAGACATTATGTCTCATCCCAATCCTTATTTGTTTCAGATAAACAGGTTGGATTAGCAAGCTAGTAGCCGGATGGATATTGCGACAAGTGTTCGTTTATACTGCTGCAGGATGTATGGATAATCAAGGTTGCTCATAGTATATTTATGAAAAGTTGAGTTGTATTTATGATGTACAAACGCATTTGTTGTATGAGAATATTCATTCGAAGTTTTAATGTTGTATATTTTAATGTATCCAGTACTAAGAATAACGTTCATGCTAAACTTTCTAGATACGTTTAGTATGGGTGTTACAATTGGTATCAGAGCAGGTCGATTCAGATCGTGCCTTGGGTCATTAAATTACAACTAAGGCAGTGGGACCATTGGGTTCCGGGTAGATGTTCTATTTGTTGTTGTTAGTTGAGCCTGATCAACTCAATTTAACATTCGACGATTAGGACGGATGTCTGAGAGCTGAATAGGACCCTGGAGGAACGAAGTATGTGATGAAGATGCACTGGAAAGTGTGAACTCAAGTAAGAACTCAGATAAGTATTTGTAAGAGTTTGATCGTGCCAAAAAGGTGGCCGGTGAACTAATCAAGCACAAGGGTGAATCCTCCGGGAATGTAAGGCATGTTAAGAAGGAACGTTTCGACAATTTCGGGTATGATGTTAATGATATTTTGTATAATCGTAGGTGAAGAATTTGGAAATATCTAAGTATGATATGAAGCTTCAGTAAGAGTCGTTGCTAGAATGGAATGGTATTCTGGAATGTAAGTATAAGGCTAAAAGTTAAGGAGAAGTCGACATGTGTTGATGAAATTAGTAAGCTCTCAGAGATTGAGATATGAGAATGGAAGATAAAGATTTATATGTTCAGCGAGAATAAGGTTCTAGCAGTGAATGAAGTTAAGTACATGTATGTTGGATGAAGTTGAAGTCTTATGTGGAAGTTTTATGTCAAGTGATATGATGAACAAGATATTAGTTCCTAATGTGCAGTGAATTGAATCGATTGATGTTAATGCTTGCCATGCAAAAGTTATAAAAATGTTTTTAAGACGATCGAAAGGAATGATATGCATTGGGATACTTGAGGAAATAAAATTTTTATGAAAAATGTAATTTTTGGAAAACTGAGTTAAAGAGTTAAAGAAAGCACGCCAATAGCGAAAATTTCGCTAATAGCGAAATTACTCCAGAGGATTTCGCTAGTAGCGTACCTAGAGCGAAATTTCGGTTTTCCCAAAAACTGTCATTTCGTCTCTAGGGTTAGCAGTAGCTATTGGGAGTTGTTTTCACAATCTTTTATGTAACAAACACTTGCTATAATATCAAGTATCGAATGCACATCACCCCCTATGATTTCGAAGAAAGAAAATGCATGGACAAGTATTAACGGAATCAATCCGGTTTAAGGCAACATTAGAAGTTAATGTGGCAAGAACTGACGAAGAGCTTGGGTCAAAAGTTTTAAGGTTCCGGCATATGAATGGATAAAGTGGATGCGCATACATGAGATGAAAGTTAAGTGGTAAAGAATTATGCAAAGTCACAATATTTTCAGATTTTATGAAGTCATGGGTACCCCGGATCCATGTTTTGCTTAATTGAATTACTAAGGCTCGTTATTATGATGAATTTTAAAGTTTGCCAAAAATTTTGAAAATGAATACATGCATATGGGTGATTGGAGATGACATTTTTTTGGATTTAAAAATAAATTTTTGCAAGTACCGGTTGTTACGACTCACGTAGAGTGGGCTAAACTCACCGGAACTAAGATTGGATGACACAGTTGTGTTGTCGACTGATTCCGTGGTTTTAGAGTAACAAATGGGGCCAGATTTATTACGTTTTTATATAAAGAGGAATCGTCAACGCCAATACCCCGTGTGCTAATTTGTGAAGTTCTATGAAAAAGAAATTAACGAGCAAGCATTAGATGATTACGCAAAACATAGTATGCGAGAATACAAGGATGCAATGAGGTATGATCAAGAAAAATATGTATAAATTTATGATGAGTCTATAATGGGAATTCGAGATGTACTTGGACACAAGTTTATGGCATTGAATGCCACACGAAAGGTCATGACAAGAGTTCAAGAAGATGATGCTCATATGTAAAGTTCAGTTGTCTTAATGAATTAGAGTTTTGGTTAAGGCCAACTGGTGGGAATCAGAGACGCGCAATGGAATGTTAATAGATAAAGTTTTCGACAGTGACCTTGGAACATGAAACTTGATAGTAAGAGTCTTCTTGAGAAGCAATGTGGGACAAGCGAGAAGCTCACGAAATGTTAAGTAAGCAAAGAGATTAATGCGATCAGTGAAGGATATGGCGAAGGTATAATGGATGTGTCTTCATCTAAGTATGATAAGAAGGATTGGAGACACGACAAATAAAGAATATGTGCTATGATAAGAGAAATACATGTAAGAGTTGAAGGATTCCTTTTTGGTGACTCAGAATAGTGATTGAATTATCAAGTGTGAACCCGGTATTAAAAGAAGAAGTGGTATGCAGGATAAAGTAACAATATGTGATCGTAACCGGATATGATGTTTTGAAGATTCAAGTTTATTGTTCTTAGAACGAGGAAATGAGATAATGTTATGAGGGTCAAGGATCCTATATGATTTATGTTATGCAATTATGTGAGCCTCCAAGATATGTATGTACGTCGAGAAAGAATGAGAAAGAAATTACTTTTGAAGTTCAAGAATTTCATCATGGATGGAGATATGAATCATGAGTTATGCACGATGAAGTGCATGCCCTCTTATGTCAAACTTATTAAATGATCACGATACTTGCTATGAAGATTTCGAACTATGATTTAAAAACTCCTAAATTTAAAATGGGTATTGAGAGACTTGGAAACGAAATTGTATTTAACATGATATTTTCATAAAATTCTTTTAAAAGGTTATGTCTCTATTCGTTCCAAGGATTCGAATGCTCATGTTTAGAAAACTTTTGAAGCAATATATTAGAATGGGTATCGTTATTATTTAACAAGAAGTGACATTTGAAGGTGTGCGAATGTTATGGAAAATAATATGTGTTGAAGTGAACAACAAAAATTTCCGAAGAGTCTTATGAGACGCACAAGTATATATTAAGAGTATTCCAAATACAAGAGGTTTAAGTCGGAAGTTTTCAGAGCATGTAAGTTGCAAGATGGGTTGATGAATGTTATATGTATAGGTGTAATTAATTTCACCTCTCTACGACAAGTTATATGAGTCATCCATGAATTTGGGTGCAATAGGAATGGTAATGAGATCGAAAGATTTCTTAAGACTCTGAACAGAGACAAGAGATTCGTAGAATCGTCAAGATAAGTAATGTAAGAAAGAGGTACAATAAGGAAAGTCATGTTTTAACTATGTATGTGTATGAAAATGTTTTATGCTGCAAGTAAGCACTGCAGGGCAAACCTGGTATCCGATAAGATTCCAGTTAAAAGGCAAATCCTGAGTGTTCATGTCTATGATAAGACACCTTTATGAACGGTTTATGTTAAGTGGGTAAGCTACGAGTCTGAGACAAGGAGTTTATGTGTAGCAAGGTAAGTTTCAATTCATGATATACTAAGATAACTCAAAGTTTGAGTGATATTGAGATCAAGAAGGCTATGTTCAGTTGCAAGTGTATTAAGAAACCAGATGAAGACATGATGCGGTAAACCCTTCGGGTATGTATGAATGGAAAAATGCTTGACTCAGATCATAGATGATAAGTCTGTGTCATGATTATTGGTAGTTGATCTCTAAATTTCGAGGACGAAATTTTTTTTAAGGGGGGTAGAATGTAACATCCCGCTCGTCAGCTAATGGAAATTTCATCTGTTAAATGTAGCAGAGGGCTCAGGTTTATGGAAAGTGGTTATGATGAAGAAAGTTAAGTACGACGAAAGATATTTATAAGTAATATCAGTTAAGCATGAGTTATGTATCAGTGTCAGGTACCCACGACTAAGACCAAGGGCATTTTGGGTATTCGCACGCAAGGAGTATATAAGCAAGTTTGAACCCAAAATATTCATTTTCCCTTTCACTTTCTCTCTCTAGGTTTTGAGAAGAAAGTTTCTCCTCCTTCTCTCTACCATATGCGCCCTCCCTCTTCTCTCTAAGACATCCAATCTTCCTTCAAAACATGATTTAGGCATGGATTATGGTAGCTTAGCAAGCAAGAAACAAGAGAAAGCTTGGATTAAAGCTTGGTTTGGTGGGAAAAGCTAAAGATCAAGATTGAAGCAAAAGCTAGGGTTTGAGCTTGGACTTGAAGGAAAGCAAGGAAACATGATTAGGTGAGTTCCATAGATAGTTTACCTTCCTTTGGGTTGAGTAATTTCATGTTCAAAGTATAGATTTATGTTTATGAGAGGTTTAGGACCCTAATGAACTTTTGATAAATTCTTGTTGATTCCATGTTAAATTGCCATGAAATAAGTTTATGAATGTATATACATGTGGCTGGATGATTATGATGCATTGCAGGATCGAATTTGACAAGTTTTGGGTCAAAATTGGAAATTTGGTACCACAGACCCGAAGAACTACGCTATTAGCGAAATCTACGCTAATAGCGTAATTCCCCAGAAAAGCCACGCTCCAGGGGCGCTATTAGCGCAGCCCTCTGGACCAGCCAACATGCTTTTTGGCTGTTGGCTCAGTGTGGGTCGGTGGTGCGTTCCGATGCTTTTCTTTCGACGTTTTACAACTTTATAACACCAAAACAACATCTAGGCAATGCACATAACATCAAATGATTCTTGAAATGAAAATCATGGCAAATCTAATAAGAATGACAAGAGTGGATCGAGAGAGTTTAAGCCGATATTACTCGGGTAGCTATGATTTAAGAAAGGGCATGAATGTAGAGCCTCGACATAGTGTCGAGAACTAGAAAGATAGCAAGAATGATAAGTATGACAAGTATAGGATATGAATCCCTAGAATGATAAGACGCGAAGTGTATTCTCTTCGCATATGATTTAGTATGCCTTAGTAAGTATGTGAGCCGTGGATTGACTAGCTAATCTATCCACCATGATTAGGCATGTTTATGAACGAGTATAGATTACCGATAATCGGATCGATCAAGGTTCCGAGGTAAACATGTATGTATGATTATGTTTAACGTATATGCACGACAAGACCATGATTAATATGTGTAGGTGACATGTCTCTTGCTATCCACATCATGGGGATACAAGGGGTTCTCATAACGAGAACGATTCAAGCCGTAAGGGACCCGCATGTCACTGAGTTAACAAGACGTAGGTGTTCGTGTCTCTTGTTATCCACGTCAGGGGGATACGGGAGGTTCTCGACCTAAGGGGAACGGTTTAAGCCGCAAGGGACCCACACGACACCGAGGGAGTCCGATGTACGTACATCGGTCATGTATGGGATTGATCTCGGGGTTACTCCACTCGGGACTATCCGTAAAATGAATCAAGATAATAATTGTTTGTTCAACGCTAACCTATGAATGAACTTAGATACGTTTATGTTTAATATGATTATGATTATGATTATGTTTATGCTCATGAACGAGCCCATGTATGATTATGTTTAAGAACAAGAACAAGAGCAAGTTATGGATAGAACAAGTAAAGAATATGAAACCGATGACGAACTTAGGTTCCCCTAATCGTCCGGTTTAGATTTATGTCATGATTATGTTAGTTTAGGCCTTGATACGTAGATCGTATACTTGGCAATGCGGTCTTAGATTTTCCCCCTTGACCGCCATGACATGTATAGGAAGTGAAGCCCATAACAAGTAAGATAAGATTATGACGGCTCTAGTATGCACTACCGTCTAAGTATGCAAGTCCCCACACACGTATAATCAACCGTCAGGTTGTAATGTAGACACGTGGTGACCGTAGGTTTCCCCTTGAGGTTGCCTATAGCCTAGGATTTAGGGGAACTCACTGAGACATTATGTCTCATCCCAATCCTTATTTGTTTCAGATAAACAGGTTGGATTAGCAAGCTAGTAGCCGGATGGATATTGCGACAAGTGTTCGTTTATACTGCTGCAGGATGTATGGATAATCAAGGTTGCTCATAGTATATTTATGAAAAGTTGAGTTGTATTTATGATGTACAAACGCATTTGTTGTATGAGAATATTCATTCGAAGTTTTAATGTTGTATATTTTAATGTATCCAGTACTAAGAATAACGTTCATGCTAAACTTTCTAGATACGTTTAGTATGGGTGTTACAGGTCGAAAACGAGTAATGTCCTAAATTAACGAGGAGATTTTCTTGACCTCCATTTTGGCCGACTTTTTAGAGAATGCAAAAACATCCCATGGAAGTCGTAGTTATGTTGTTTACCTATCCAACGAATTGTCACATGCTAAGATTCAATGCAAATCGGCCACATTATGGCCTTCCTAGTAAAAAAGGGTCGAAAACGAGTAATGTCCTAAATTAACGAGGAGATTTTCTTGACCTCCATTTTGGCCGAATTTTTAGAGAATGCAAAAATATCCCATGGAAGTCGTAGTTATGTTGTTTACCTATCCAACGAATTGTCACATGCTAAGATTCAATGCAAATCGGCCACATTATGGCCTTCCTAGTAAAAAAGGGTCGAAAACGAGTAATGTCCTAAATTAACGAGGAGATTTTCTTAACCTCCATTTTGGCCGAATTTTTAGATAATGTAAAAATATCCCATGGAAGTCCTAGTTATGTTGTTTACCTATCCAACGAATTGTCACATGCTAAGATTCAATGCAAATTGGCCATATTATGGCCTTCCTAGTAAAAAAGGGTCGAAAACGAGTAATGTCCTAAATTAACGAGGAGATTTTCTTGACCTCCATTTTGGCCGACTTTTTAGAGAATGCAAAAATATACCATGGAAGTCGTAGTTATGTCGTTTACCTATCCAACGAATTGTCACATGCTAAGATTCAATGCAAATCGGCCACATTATGGCCTTCCTAGTAAAAAAGGGTCGAAAACGAGTAATGTCCTAAATTAACGAGGAGATTTTCTTGACCTCCATTTTGGCCGAATTTTCAGAGAATGCAAAAATATCCCATGGAAGTCGTAGTTATGTTGTTTACCTATCCAACGAATTGTCACATGCTAAGATTCAATGCAAATCGGCCACATTACGGCCTTCCTTGTAAAAAAGTGTCGAAAACGAGTAATGTCCTAAATTAACGAGGAGATTTTCTTGACCTCCATTTTGGCCGACTTTTTAGATAATGCAAAAATATACCATGGAAGTCGTAGTTATGTCGTTTACCTATCCAACGAATTGTCACATGCTAAGATTCAATGCAAATCGGCCACATTATGGCCTTCCTAGTAAAAAAGGGTCGAAAACGAGTAATGTCCTAAATTAACGAGGAGATTTTCTTGACCTCCATTTTGGCCGAATTTTCAGAGAATGCAAAAATATCCCATGGAAGTCGTAGTTATGTTGTTTACCTATCCAACGAATTGTCACATGCTAAGAATCAATGCAAATCGGCCACATTATGGCCTTCCTAGTAAAAAAGGGTCGAAAACGAGTAATGTCCTAAATTAACGAGGAGATTTTCTTGACCTCCATTTTGGCCGACTTTTTAGAGAATGCAAAAATATACCATGGAAGTCGTAGTTATGTCGTTTACCTATCCAACGAATTGTCACATGCTAAGAATCAATGCAAATCGGCCACATTATGGCCTTCCTAGTAAAAAAGGGTCGAAAACGAGTAATGTCCTAAATTAACGAGGAGATTTTCTTGACCTCCATTTTGGCCGACTTTTTAGAGAATGCAAAAATATACCATGGAAGTCGTAGTTATGTCGTTTACCTATCCAACGAATTGTCACATGCTAAGATTCAATGCAAATCGGCCACATTATGGCCTTCCTAGTAAAAAAGGGTCGAAAATGAGTAATGTCCTAAATTAACGAGGAGATTTTCTTGACCTCCATTTTGGCCGACTTTTTAGAGAATGCAAAAACATCCCATGGAAGTTGTAGTTATGTTGTTTACCTATCCAACGAATTGTCACATGCTAAGATTCAATGCAAATCGGCCACATTATGGCCTTCCTAGTAAAAAAGGGTCGAAAACGAGTAATGTCCTAAATTAACGAGGAGATTTTCTTGACCTCCATTTTGGCCGAATTTTTAGAGAATGCAAAAATATCCCATGGAAGTCGTAGTTATGTTGTTTACCTATCCAACGAATTGTCACATGCTAAGATTCAATGCAAATCGGCCACATTATGGCCTTCCTAGTAAAAAAGGGTCGAAAACGAGTAATGTCCTAAATTAACGAGGAGATTTTCTTAACCTCCATTTTGGCCGAATTTTTAGATAATGTAAAAATATCCCATGGAAGTCGTAGTTATGTTTTTTACCTATCCAACGAATTGTCACATGCTAAGATTCAATGCAAATTGGCCATATAATGGCCTTCCTAGTAAAAAAGGGTCGAAAACGAGTAATGTCCTAAATTAACGAGGAGATTTTCTTTACCTCCATTTTGGCCGACTTTTTAGAGAATGCAAAAATATACCATGGAAGTCGTAGTTATGTCGTTTACCTATCCAACGAATTGTCACATGCTAAGATTCAATGCAAATCGGCCACATAAAGGCCTTCCTAGTAAAAAAGGGTCGAAAACGAGTAATGTCCTAAATTAACGAGGAGATTTTCTTGACCTCCATTTTGGCCGACTTTTTAGAGAATGCAAAAATATACCATGGAAGTCGTAGTTATGTCGTTTACCTATCCAACGAATTGTCACATGCTAAGATTCAATGCAAATTGGCCATATTATGGCCTTCCTAGTAAAAAAGGGTCGAAAACGAGTAATGTCCTAAATTAACGAGGAGATTTTCTTGACCTCCATTTTGGCCGACTTTTTAGAGAATGCAAAAATATACCATGGAAGTCGTAGTTATGTCGTTTACCTATCCAACGAATTGTCACATGCTAAGATTCAATGCAAATCGGCCACATTATGGCCTTCCTAGTAAAAAAGGGTCGAAAACGAGTAATGTCCTAAATTAACGAGGAGATTTTCTTGACCTCCATTTTGGCCGAATTTTCAGAGAATGCAAAAATATCCCATGGAAGTCGTAGTTATGTTGTTTACCTATCCAACGAATTGTCACATGCTAAGATTCAATGCAAATCGGCCACATTATGGCCTTCCTAGTAAAAAAGGGTCGAAAACGAGTAATGTCCTAAATTAACGAGGAGATTTTCTTAACCTCCATTTTGGCCGAATTTTTAGATAATGTAAAAATATCCCATGGAAGTCGTAGTTATGTTTTTTACCTATCCAACGAATTGTCACATGCTAAGATTCAATGCAAATTGGCCATATAATGGCCTTCCTAGTAAAAAAGGGTCGAAAACGAGTAATGTCCTAAATTAACGAGGAGATTTTCTTGACCTCCATTTTGGCCGACTTTTTAGAGAATGCAAAAATATACCATGGAAGTCGTAGTTATGTCGTTTACCTATCCAACGAATTGTCACATGCTAAGATTCAATGCAAATCGGCCACATAAAGGCCTTCCTAGTAAAAAAGGGTCGAAAACGAGTAATGTCCTAAATTAACGAGGAGATTTTCTTGACCTCCATTTTGGCCGACTTTTTAGAGAATGCAAAAATATACCATGGAAGTCGTAGTTATGTCGTTTAACTATCCAACGAATTGTCACATGCTAAGATTCAATGCAAATTGGCCATATTATGGCCTTCCTAGTAAAAAAGGGTCGAAAACGAGTAATGTCCTAAATTAACGAGGAGATTTTCTTGACCTCCATTTTGGCCGACTTTTTAGAGAATGCAAAAATATACCATGGAAGTCGTAGTTATGTCGTTTACCTATCCAACGAATTGTCACATGCTAAGATTCAATGCAAATCGGCCACATTATGGCCTTCCTAGTAAAAAAGGGTCGAAAACGAGTAATGTCCTAAATTAACGAGGAGATTTTCTTGACCTCCATTTTGGCCGAATTTTCAGAGAATGCAAAAATATCCCATGGAAGTCGTAGTTATGTTGTTTACCTATCCAACGAATTGTCACATGCTAAGATTCAATGCAAATCGGCCACATTACGGCCTTCCTTGTAAAAAAGTGTCGAAAACGAGTAATGTCCTAAATTAACGAGGAGATTTTCTTGACCTCCATTTTGACCGACTTTTTAGATAATGCAAAAATATACCATGGAAGTCGTAGTTATGTCGTTTACCTATCCAACGAATTGTCACATGCTAAGATTCAATGCAAATCGGCCACATTATGGCCTTCCTAGTAAAAAAGGGTCGAAAACGAGTAATGTCCTAAATTAACGAGGAGATTTTCTTGACCTCCATTTTGGCCGAATTTTCAGAGAATGCAAAAATATCCCATGGAAGTCGTAGTTATGTTGTTTACCTATCCAACGAATTGTCACATGCTAAGAATCAATGCAAATCGGCCACATTATGGCCTTCCTAGTAAAAAAGGGTCGAAAACGAGTAATGTCCTAAATTAACGAGGAGATTTTCTTGACCTCCATTTTGGCCGACTTTTTAGAGAATGCAAAAATATACCATGGAAGTCGTAGTTATGTCGTTTACCTATCCAACGAATTGTCACATGCTAAGAATCAATGCAAATCGGCCACATTATGGCCTTCCTAGTAAAAAAGGGTCGAAAACGAGTAATGTCCTAAATTAACGAGGAGATTTTCTTGACCTCCATTTTGGCCGACTTTTTAGAGAATGCAAAAATATACCATGGAAGTCGTAGTTATGTCGTTTACCTATCCAACGAATTGTCACATGCTAAGATTCAATGCAAATCGGCCACATTATGGCCTTCCTAGTAAAAAAGGGTCGAAAATGAGTAATGTCCTAAATTAACGAGGAGATTTTCTTGACCTCCATTTTGGCCGACTTTTTAGAGAATGCAAAAACATCCCATGGAAGTTGTAGTTATGTTGTTTACCTATCCAACGAATTGTCACATGCTAAGATTCAATGCAAATCGGCCACATTATGGCCTTCCTAGTAAAAAAGGGTCGAAAACGAGTAATGTCCTAAATTAACGAGGAGATTTTCTTGACCTCCATTTTGGCCGAATTTTTAGAGAATGCAAAAATATCCCATGGAAGTCGTAGTTATGTTGTTTACCTATCCAACGAATTGTCACATGCTAAGATTCAATGCAAATCGGCCACATTATGGCCTTCCTAGTAAAAAAGGGTCGAAAACGAGTAATGTCCTAAATTAACGAGGAGATTTTCTTGACCTCCATTTTGGCCGAATTTTTAGAGAATGCAAAAATATCCCATGGAAGTCGTAGTTATGTTGTTTACCTATCCAACGAATTGTCACATGCTAAGATTCAATGCAAATCGGCCACATTATGGCCTTCCTAGTAAAAAAGGGTCGAAAACGAGTAATGTCCTAAATTAACGAGGAGATTTTCTTGACCTCCATTTTGGCCGAATTTTCAGAGAATGCAAAAATATCCCATGGAAGTCGTAGTTATGTTGTTTACCTATCCAACGAATTGTCACATGCTAAGAATCAATGCAAATCGGCCACATTATGGCCTTCCTAGTAAAAAAGGGTCGAAAACGAGTAATGTCCTAAATTAACGAGGAGATTTTCTTGACCTCCATTTTGGCCGACTTTTTAGAGAATGCAAAAATATACCATGGAAGTCGTAGTTATGTCGTTTACCTATCCAACGAATTGTCACATGCTAAGAATCAATGCAAATCGGCCACATTATGGCCTTCCTAGTAAAAAAGGGTCGAAAACGAGTAATGTCCTAAATTAACGAGGAGATTTTCTTGACCTCCATTTTGGCCGACTTTTTAGAGAATGCAAAAATATACCATGGAAGTCGTAGTTATGTCGTTTACCTATCCAACGAATTGTCACATGCTAAGATTCAATGCAAATCGGCCACATTATGGCCTTCCTAGTAAAAAAGGGTCGAAAATGAGTAATGTCCTAAATTAACGAGGAGATTTTCTTGACCTCCATTTTGGCCGACTTTTTAGAGAATGCAAAAACATCCCATGGAAGTTGTAGTTATGTTGTTTACCTATCCAACGAATTGTCACATGCTAAGATTCAATGCAAATCGGCCACATTATGGCCTTCCTAGTAAAAAAGGGTCGAAAACGAGTAATGTCCTAAATTAACGAGGAGATTTTCTTGACCTCCATTTTGGCCGAATTTTTAGAGAATGCAAAAATATCCCATGGAAGTCGTAGTTATGTTGTTTACCTATCCAACGAATTGTCACATGCTAAGATTCAATGCAAATCGGCCACATTATGGCCTTCCTAGTAAAAAAGGGTCGAAAACGAGTAATGTCCTAAATTAACGAGGAGATTTTCTTAACCTCCATTTTGGCCGAATTTTTAGATAATGTAAAAATATCCCATGGAAGTCGTAGTTATGTTTTTTACCTATCCAACGAATTGTCACATGCTAAGATTCAATGCAAATTGGCCATATCATGGCCTTCCTAGTAAAAAAGGGTCGAAAACGAGTAATGTCCTAAATTAACGAGGAGATTTTCTTGACCTCCATTTTGGCCGACTTTTTAGAGAATGCAAAAATATACCATGGAAGTCGTAGTTATGTCGTTTACCTATCCAACGAATTGTCACATGCTAAGATTCAATGCAAATCGGCCACATAAAGGCCTTCCTAGTAAAAAAGGGTCGAAAACGAGTAATGTCCTAAATTAACGAGGAGATTTTCTTGACCTCCATTTTGGCCGACTTTTTAGAGAATGCAAAAATATACCATGGAAGTCGTAGTTATGTCGTTTACCTATCCAACGAATTGTCACATGCTAAGATTCAATGCAAATTGGCCATATTATGGCCTTCCTAGTAAAAAAGGGTCGAAAACGAGTAATGTCCTAAATTAACGAGGAGATTTTCTTGACCTCCATTTTGGCCGACTTTTTAGAGAATGCAAAAATATACCATGGAAGTCGTAGTTATGTCGTTTACCTATCCAACGAATTGTCACATGCTAAGATTCAATGCAAATCGGCCACATTATGGCCTTCCTAGTAAAAAAGGGTCGAAAACGAGTAATGTCCTAAATTAACGAGGAGATTTTCTTGACCTCCATTTTGGCCGAATTTTCAGAGAATGCAAAAATATCCCATGGAAGTCGTAGTTATGTTGTTTACCTATCCAACGAATTGTCACATGCTAAGATTCAATGCAAATCGGCCACATTACGGCCTTCCTTGTAAAAAAGTGTCGAAAACGAGTAATGTCCTAAATTAACGAGGAGATTTTCTTGACCTCCATTTTGACCGACTTTTTAGATAATGCAAAAATATACCATGGAAGTCGTAGTTATGTCGTTTACCTATCCAACGAATTGTCACATGCTAAGATTCAATGCAAATCGGCCACATTATGGCCTTCCTAGTAAAAAAGGGTCGAAAACGAGTAATGTCCTAAATTAACGAGGAGATTTTCTTGACCTCCATTTTGGCCGAATTTTCAGAGAATGCAAAAATATCCCATGGAAGTCGTAGTTATGTTGTTTACCTATCCAACGAATTGTCACATGCTAAGAATCAATGCAAATCGGCCACATTATGGCCTTCCTAGTAAAAAAGGGTCGAAAACGAGTAATGTCCTAAATTAACGAGGAGATTTTCTTGACCTCCATTTTGGCCGACTTTTTAGAGAATGCAAAAATATACCATGGAAGTCGTAGTTATGTCGTTTACCTATCCAACGAATTGTCACATGCTAAGAATCAATGCAAATCGGCCACATTATGGCCTTCCTAGTAAAAAAGGGTCGAAAACGAGTAATGTCCTAAATTAACGAGGAGATTTTCTTGACCTCCATTTTGGCCGACTTTTTAGAGAATGCAAAAATATACCATGGAAGTCGTAGTTATGTCGTTTACCTATCCAACGAATTGTCACATGCTAAGATTCAATGCAAATCGGCCACATTATGGCCTTCCTAGTAAAAAAGGGTCGAAAATGAGTAATGTCCTAAATTAACGAGGAGATTTTCTTGACCTCCATTTTGGCCGACTTTTTAGAGAATGCAAAAACATCCCATGGAAGTTGTAGTTATGTTGTTTACCTATCCAACGAATTGTCACATGCTAAGATTCAATGCAAATTGGCCACATTATGGCCTTCCTAGTAAAAAAGGGTCGAAAACGAGTAATGTCCTAAATTAACGAGGAGATTTTCTTGACCTCCATTTTGGCCGAATTTTTAGAGAATGCAAAAATATCCCATGGAAGTCGTAGTTATGTTGTTTACCTATCCAACGAATTGTCACATGCTAAGATTCAATGCAAATCGACCACATTATGGCCTTCCTAGTAAAAAAGGGTCGAAAACGAGTAATGTCCTAAATTAACGAGGAGATTTTCTTAACCTCCATTTTGGCCGAATTTTTAGATAATGTAAAAATATCCCATGGAAGTCGTAGTTATGTTTTTTACCTATCCAACGAATTGTCACATGCTAAGATTCAATGCAAATTGGCCATATTATGGCCTTCCTAGTAAAAAAGGGTCGAAAACGAGTAATGTCCTAAATTAACGAGGAGATTTTCTTGACCTCCATTTTGGCCGACTTTTTAGAGAATGCAAAAATATACCATGGAAGTCGTAGTTATGTCGTTTACCTATCCAACGAATTGTCACATGCTAAGATTCAATGCAAATCGGCCACATAAAGGCCTTCCTAGTAAAAAAGGGTCGAAAACGAGTAATGTCCTAAATTAACGAGGAGATTTTCTTGACCTCCATTTTGGCCGACTTTTTAGAGAATGCAAAAATATACCATGGAAGTCGTAGTTATGTCGTTTACCTATCCAACGAATTGTCACATGCTAAGATTCAATGCAAATCGGCCACATTATGGCCTTCCTAGTAAAAAAGGGTCGAAAACGAGTAATGTCCTAAATTAACGAGGAGATTTTCTTGACCTCCATTTTGGCCGAATTTTCAGAGAATACAAAAATATCCCATGGAAGTCGTAGTTATGTTGTTTACCTATCCAACGAATTGTCACATGCTAAGAATCAATGCAAATCGGCCACATTATGGCCTTCCTAGTAAAAAAGGGTCGAAAACGAGTAATGTCCTAAATTAACGAGGAGATTTTCTTGACCTCCATTTTGGCCGACTTTTTAGAGAATGCAAAAATATACCATGGAAGTCGTAGTTATGTCGTTTACCTATCCAACGAATTGTCACATGCTAAGATTCAATGCAAATCGGCCACATTATGGCCTTCCTAGTAAAAAAGGGTCGAAAACGAGTAATGTCCTAAATTAACGAGGAGATTTTCTTAACCTCCATTTTGGCCGAATTTTTAGATAATGTAAAAATATCCCATGAAAGTCGTAGTTATGTTTTTTACCTATCCAACGAATTGTCACATGCTAAGATTCAATGCAAATCGGCCACATAAAGGCCTTCCTAGTAAAAAAGGGTCGAAAACGAGTAATGTCCTAAATTAACGAGGAGATTTTCTTGACCTCCATTTTGGCCGACTTTTTAGAGAATGCAAAAATATCCCATGGAAGTCGTAGTTATGTTGTTTACCTATCCAACGAATTGTCACATGCTAAGATTCAATGCAAATCGGCCACATTATGGCCTTCCTAGTAAAAAAGGGTCGAAAACGAGTAATGTCCTAAATTAACGAGGAGATTTTCTTGACCTCCATTTTGGCCGAATTTTCAGAGAATGCAAAAATATCCCATGGAAGTCGTAGTTATGTTGTTTACCTATCCAACGAATTGTCACATGCTAAGATTCAATGCAAATCGGCCACATTACGGCCTTCCTTGTAAAAAAGTGTCGAAAACGAGTAATGTCCTAAATTAACGAGGAGATTTTCTTGACCTCCATTTTGACCGACTTTTTAGATAATGCAAAAATATACCATGGAAGTCGTAGTTATGTCGTTTACCTATCCAACGAATTGTCACATGCTAAGATTCAATGCAAATCGGCCACATTATGGCCTTCCTAGTAAAAAAGGGTCGAAAACGAGTAATGTCCTAAATTAACGAGGAGATTTTCTTGACCTCCATTTTGGCCGAATTTTCAGAGAATACAAAAATATCCCATGGAAGTCGTAGTTATGTTGTTTACCTATCCAACGAATTGTCACATGCTAAGAATCAATGCAAATCGGCCACATTATGGCCTTCCTAGTAAAAAAGGGTCGAAAACGAGTAATGTCCTAAATTAACGAGGAGATTTTCTTGACCTCCATTTTGGCCGACTTTTTAGAGAATGCAAAAATATACCATGGAAGTCGTAGTTATGTCGTTTACCTATCCAACGAATTGTCACATGCTAAGAATCAATGCAAATCGGCCACATTATGGCCTTCCTAGTAAAAAAGGGTCGAAAACGAGTAATGTCCTAAATTAACGAGGAGATTTTCTTGACCTCCATTTTGGCCGACTTTTTAGAGAATGCAAAAATATACCATGGAAGTCGTAGTTATGTCGTTTACCTATCCAACGAATTGTCACATGCTAAGATTCAATGCAAATCGGCCACATTACGGCCTTCCTTGTAAAAAAGTGTCGAAAACGAGTAATGTCCTAAATTAACGAGGAGATTTTCTTGACCTCCATTTTGACCGACTTTTTAGATAATGCAAAAATATACCATGGAAGTCGTAGTTATGTCGTTTACCTATCCAACGAATTGTCACATGCTAAGATTCAATGCAAATCGGCCACATTATGGCCTTCCTAGTAAAAAAGGGTCGAAAACGAGTAATGTCCTAAATTAACGAGGAGATTTTCTTGACCTCCATTTTGGCCGAATTTTCAGAGAATGCAAAAATATCCCATGGAAGTCGTAGTTATGTTGTTTACCTATCCAACGAATTGTCACATGCTAAGATTCAATGCAAATCGGCCACATTACGGCCTTCCATGTAAAAAAGGGTCGAAAACGAGTAATGTCCTAAATTAACGAGGAGATTTTCTTGACCTCCATTTTGGCCGACTTTTTAGAGAATGCAAAAATATACCATGGAAGTCGTAGTTATGTCGTTTACCTATCCAACGAATTGTCACATGCTAAGATTCAATGCAAATCGGCCACATTATGGCCTTCCTAGTAAAAAAGGGTCGAAAACGAGTAATGTCCTAAATTAACGAGGAGATTTTCTTGACCTCCATTTTGGCCGACTTTTTAGAGAATGCAAAAATATACCATGGAAGTCGTAGTTATGTCGTTTACCTATCCAACGAATTGTCACATGCTAAGATTCAATGCAAATCGGCCACATTATGGCCTTCCTAGTAAAAAAGGGTCGAAAACGAGTAATGTCCTAAATTAACGAGGAGATTTTCTTGACCTCCATTTTGGCCGAATTTTCAGAGAATACAAAAATATCCCATGGAAGTCGTAGTTATGTTGTTTACCTATCCAACGAATTGTCACATGCTAAGAATCAATGCAAATCGGCCACATTATGGCCTTCCTAGTAAAAAAGGGTCGAAAACGAGTAATGTCCTAAATTAACGAGGAGATTTTCTTGACCTCCATTTTGGCCGACTTTTTAGAGAATGCAAAAATATACCATGGAAGTCGTAGTTATGTCGTTTACCTATCCAACGAATTGTCACATGCTAAGAATCAATGCAAATCGGCCACATTATGGCCTTCCTAGTAAAAAAGGGTCGAAAACGAGTAATGTCCTAAATTAACGAGGAGATTTTCTTGACCTCCATTTTGGCCGACTTTTTAGAGAATGCAAAAATATACCATGGAAGTCGTAGTTATGTCGTTTACCTATCCAACGAATTGTCAC
The DNA here is from genome assembly GCF_051527215.1 of Medicago sativa. Taxonomy (NCBI): domain Eukaryota; kingdom Viridiplantae; phylum Streptophyta; class Magnoliopsida; order Fabales; family Fabaceae; genus Medicago; species Medicago sativa. The sequence continues at coordinate 2,036,267 of NC_140751.1, read as the reverse complement.
ATGCTAAGATTCAATGCAAATCGGCCACATTACGGCCTTCCTTGTAAAAAAGTGTCGAAAACGAGTAATGTCCTAAATTAACGAGGAGATTTTCTTGACCTCCATTTTGACCGACTTTTTAGATAATGCAAAAATATACCATGGAAGTCGTAGTTATGTCGTTTACCTATCCAACGAATTGTCACATGCTAAGATTCAATGCAAATCGGCCACATTATGGCCTTCCTAGTAAAAAAGGGTCGAAAACGAGTAATGTCCTAAATTAACGAGGAGATTTTCTTGACCTCCATTTTGGCCGAATTTTCAGAGAATGCAAAAATATCCCATGGAAGTCGTAGTTATGTTGTTTACCTATCCAACGAATTGTCACATGCTAAGATTCAATGCAAATCGGCCACATTACGGCCTTCCTTGTAAAAAAGGGTCGAAAACGAGTAATGTCCTAAATTAACGAGGAGATTTTCTTGACCTCCATTTTGGCCGACTTTTTAGAGAATGCAAAAATATACCATGGAAGTCGTAGTTATGTCGTTTACCTATCCAACGAATTGTCACATGCTAAGATTCAATGCAAATCGGCCACATTATGGCCTTCCTAGTAAAAAAGGGTCGAAAACGAGTAATGTCCTAAATTAACGAGGAGATTTTCTTGACCTCCATTTTGGCCGAATTTTCAGAGAATGCAAAAATATCCCATGGAAGTCGTAGTTATGTTGTTTACCTATCCAACGAATTGTCACATGCTAAGATTCAATGCAAATCGGCCATATTACGGCCTTCCTTGTAAAAAAGGGTCGAAAACGAGTAATGTCCTAAATTAACGAGGAGATTTTCTTGACCTCCATTTTGGCCGACTTTTTAGAGAATGCAAAAATATCCCATGGAAGTCGTAGTTATGTTGTTTACCTATCCAACGAATTGTCACATGCTAAGAATCAATGCAAATCGGCCACATTATGGCCTTCCTAGTAAAAAAGGGTCGAAAACGAGTAATGTCCTAAATTAACGAGGAGATTTTCTTGACCTCCATTTTGGCCGACTTTTTAGAGAATGCAAAAATATACCATGGAAGTCGTAGTTATGTCGTTTACCTATCCAACGAATTGTCACATGCTAAGAATCAATGCAAATCGGCCACATTATGGCCTTCCTAGTAAAAAAGGGTCGAAAACGAGTAATGTCCTAAATTAACGAGGAGATTTTCTTGACCTCCATTTTGGCCGACTTTTTAGAGAATGCAAAAATATACCATGGAAGTCGTAGTTATGTCGTTTACCTATCCAACGAATTGTCACATGCTAAGATTCAATGCAAATCGGCCACATTATGGCCTTCCTAGTAAAAAAGGGTCGAAAATGAGTAATGTCCTAAATTAACGAGGAGATTTTCTTGACCTCCATTTTGGCCGACTTTTTAGAGAATGCAAAAACATCCCATGGAAGTTGTAGTTATGTTGTTTACCTATCCAACGAATTGTCACATGCTAAGATTCAATGCAAATCGGCCACATTATGGCCTTCCTAGTAAAAAAGGGTCGAAAACGAGTAATGTCCTAAATTAACGAGGAGATTTTCTTGACCTCCATTTTGGCCGAATTTTTAGAGAATGCAAAAATATCCCATGGAAGTCGTAGTTATGTTGTTTACCTATCCAACGAATTGTCACATGCTAAGATTCAATGCAAATCGGCCACATTATGGCCTTCCTAGTAAAAAAGGGTCGAAAACGAGTAATGTCCTAAATTAACGAGGAGATTTTCTTAACCTCCATTTTGGCCGAATTTTTAGATAATGTAAAAATATCCCATGGAAGTCGTAGTTATGTTTTTTACCTATCCAACGAATTGTCACATGCTAAGATTCAATGCAAATTGGCCATATTATGGCCTTCCTAGTAAAAAAGGGTCGAAAACGAGTAATGTCCTAAATTAACGAGGAGATTTTCTTGACCTCCATTTTGGCCGACTTTTTAGAGAATGCAAAAATATACCATGGAAGTCGTAGTTATGTCGTTTACCTATCCAACGAATTGTCACATGCTAAGATTCAATGCAAATCGGCCACATAAAGGCCTTCCTAGTAAAAAAGGGTCGAAAACGAGTAATGTCCTAAATTAACGAGGAGATTTTCTTGACCTCCATTTTGGCCGAATTTTTAGAGAATGCAGAAATATCCCATGGAAGTCGTAGTTATGTTGTTTACCTATCCAACGAATTGTCACATGCTAAGATTCAATGCAAATCGGCCACATTATGGCCTTCCTAGTAAAAAAGGGTCGAAAACGAGTAATGTCCTAAATTAACAAGGAGATTTTCTTAACCTCCATTTTGGCCGAATTTTTAGATAATGTAAAAATATCCCATGGAAGTCGTAGTTATGTTTTTTACCTATCCAACGAATTGTCACATGCTAAGATTCAATGCAAATTGGCCATATTATGGCCTTCCTAGTAAAAAAGGGTCGAAAACGAGTAATGTCCTAAATTAACGAGGAGATTTTCTTGACCTCCATTTTGGCCGACTTTTTAGAGAATGCAAAAATATACCATGGAAGTCGTAGTTATGTCGTTTACCTATCCAACGAATTGTCACATGCTAAGATTCAATGCAAATCGGCCACATAAAGGCCTTCCTAGTAAAAAAGGGTCGAAAACGAGTAATGTCCTAAATTAACGAGGAGATTTTCTTGACCTCCATTTTGGCCGACTTTTTAGAGAATGCAAAAATATACCATGGAAGTCGTAGTTATGTCGTTTACCTATCCAACGAATTGTCACATGCTAAGATTCAATGCAAATCGGCCACATTATGGCCTTCCTAGTAAAAAAGGGTCGAAAACGAGTAATGTCCTAAATTAACGAGGAGATTTTCTTGATCTCCATTTTGGCCGAATTTTCAGAGAATACAAAAATATCCCATGGAAGTCGTAGTTATGTTGTTTACCTATCCAACGAATTGTCACATGCTAAGAATCAATGCAAATCGGCCACATTATGGCCTTCCTAGTAAAAAAGGGTCGAAAACGAGTAATGTCCTAAATTAACGAGGAGATTTTCTTGACCTCCATTTTGGCCGACTTTTTAGAGAATGCAAAAATATACCATGGAAGTCGTAGTTATGTCGTTTACCTATCCAACGAATTGTCACATGCTAAGATTCAATGCAAATCGGCCACATTATGGCCTTCCTAGTAAAAAAGGGTCGAAAACGAGTAATGTCCTAAATTAACGAGGAGATTTTCTTAACCTCCATTTTGGCCGAATTTTTAGATAATGTAAAAATATCCCATGAAAGTCGTAGTTATGTTTTTTACCTATCCAACGAATTGTCACATGCTAAGATTCAATGCAAATCGGCCACATAAAGGCCTTCCTAGTAAAAAAGGGTCGAAAACGAGTAATGTCCTAAATTAACGAGGAGATTTTCTTGACCTCCATTTTGGCCGACTTTTTAGAGAATGCAAAAATATACCATGGAAGTCGTAGTTATGTCGTTTACCTATCCAACGAATTGTCACATGCTAAGATTCAATGCAAATCGGCCACATTATGGCCTTCCTAGTAAAAAAGGGTCGAAAACGAGTAATGTCCTAAATTAACGAGGAGATTTTCTTGACCTCCATTTTGGCCGAATTTTTAGAGAATGCAAAAATATCCCATGGAAGTCGTAGTTATGTTGTTTACCTATCCAACGAATTGTCACATGCTAAGATTCAATGCAAATCGGCCACATTATGGCCTTCCTAGTAAAAAAGGGTCGAAAACGAGTAATGTCCTAAATTAACGAGGAGATTTTCTTAACCTCCATTTTGGCCGAATTTTTAGATAATGTAAAAATATCCCATGGAAGTCGTAGTTATGTTTTTTACCTATCCAACGAATTGTCACATGCTAAGATTCAATGCAAATTGGCCATATTATGGCCTTCCTAGTAAAAAAGGGTCGAAAACGAGTAATGTCCTAAATTAACGAGGAGATTTTCTTGACCTCCATTTTGGCCGACTTTTTAGAGAATGCAAAAATATACCATGGAAGTCGTAGTTATGTCGTTTACCTATCCAACGAATTGTCACATGCTAAGATTCAATGCAAATCGGCCACATAAAGGCCTTCCTAGTAAAAAAGGGTCGAAAACGAGTAATGTCCTAAATTAACGAGGAGATTTTCTTGACCTCCATTTTGGCCGACTTTTTAGAGAATGCAAAAATATACCATGGAAGTCGTAGTTATGTCGTTTACCTATCCAACGAATTGTCACATGCTAAGATTCAATGCAAATCGGCCACATTATGGCCTTCCTAGTAAAAAAGGGTCGAAAACGAGTAATGTCCTAAATTAACGAGGAGATTTTCTTGACCTCCATTTTGGCCGAATTTTCAGAGAATACAAAAATATCCCATGGAAGTCGTAGTTATGTTGTTTACCTATCCAACGAATTGTCACATGCTAAGAATCAATGCAAATCGGCCACATTATGGCCTTCCTAGTAAAAAAGGGTCGAAAACGAGTAATGTCCTAAATTAACGAGGAGATTTTCTTGACCTCCATTTTGGCCGACTTTTTAGAGAATGCAAAAATATACCATGGAAGTCGTAGTTATGTCGTTTACCTATCCAACGAATTGTCACATGCTAAGATTCAATGCAAACCGGCCACATTATGGCCTTCCTAGTAAAAAAGGGTCGAAAACGAGTAATGTCCTAAATTAACGAGGAGATTTTCTTAACCTCCATTTTGGCCGAATTTTTAGATAATGTAAAAATATCCCATGGAAGTCGTAGTTATGTTTTTTACCTATCCAACGAATTGTCACATGCTAAGATTCAATGCAAATCGGCCACATAAAGGCCTTCCTAGTAAAAAAGGGTCGAAAACGAGTAATGTCCTAAATTAACGAGGAGATTTTCTTGACCTCCATTTTGGCCGACTTTTTAGAGAATGCAAAAATATACCATGGAAGTCGTAGTTATGTCGTTTACCTATCCAACGAATTGTCACATGCTAAGATTCAATGCAAATCGGCCACATTATGGCCTTCCTAGTAAAAAAGGGTCGAAAACGAGTAATGTCCTAAATTAACGAGGAGATTTTCTTGACCTCCATTTTGGCCGAATTTTTAGAGAATGCAAAAATATCCCATGGAAGTCGTAGTTATGTTGTTTACCTATCCAACGAATTGTCACATGCTAAGATTCAATGCAATTCGGCCACATTATGGCCTTCCTAGTAAAAAAGGGTCGAAAACGAGTAATGTCCTAAATTAACGAGGAGATTTTCTTAACCTCCATTTTGGCCGAATTTTTAGATAATGTAAAAATATCCCATGGAAGTCGTAGTTATGTTTTTTACCTATCCAACGAATTGTCACATGCTAAGATTCAATGCAAATTGGCCATATTATGGCCTTCCTAGTAAAAAAGGGTCGAAAACGAGTAATGTCCTAAATTAACGAGGAGATTTTCTTGACCTCCATTTTGGCCGACTTTTTAGAGAATGCAAAAATATACCATGGAAGTCGTAGTTATGTCGTTTACCTATCCAACGAATTGTCACATGCTAAGATTCAATGCAAATCGGCCACATAAAGGCCTTCCTAGTAAAAAAGGGTCGAAAACGAGTAATGTCCTAAATTAACGAGGAGATTTTCTTGACCTCCATTTTGGCCGACTTTTTAGAGAATGCAAAAATATACCATGGAAGTCGTAGTTATGTCGTTTACCTATCCAACGAATTGTCACATGCTAAGATTCAATGCAAATCGGCCACATTATGGCCTTCCTAGTAAAAAAGGGTCGAAAACGAGTAATGTCCTAAATTAACGAGGAGATTTTCTTGACCTCCATTTTGGCCGAATTTTCAGAGAATACAAAAATATCCCATGGAAGTCGTAGTTATGTTGTTTACCTATCCAACGAATTGTCACATGCTAAGAATCAATGCAAATCGGCCACATTATGGCCTTCCTAGTAAAAAAGGGTCGAAAACGAGTAATGTCCTAAATTAACGAGGAGATTTTCTTGACCTCCATTTTGGCCGACTTTTTAGAGAATGCAAAAATATACCATGGAAGTCGTAGTTATGTCGTTTACCTATCCAACGAATTGTCACATGCTAAGATTCAATGCAAACCGGCCACATTATGGCCTTCCTAGTAAAAAAGGGTCGAAAACGAGTAATGTCCTAAATTAACGAGGAGATTTTCTTAACCTCCATTTTGGCCGAATTTTTAGATAATGTAAAAATATCCCATGGAAGTCGTAGTTATGTTTTTTACCTATCCAACGAATTGTCACATGCTAAGATTCAATGCAAATCGGCCACATAAAGGCCTTCCTAGTAAAAAAGGGTCGAAAACGAGTAATGTCCTAAATTAACGAGGAGATTTTCTTGACCTCCATTTTGGCCGACTTTTTAGAGAATGCAAAAATATCCCATGGAAGTCGTAGTTATGTTGTTTACCTATCCAACGAATTGTCACATGCTAAGATTCAATGCAAATCGGCCACATTATGGCCTTCCTAGTAAAAAAGGGTCGAAAACGAGTAATGTCCTAAATTAACGAGGAGATTTTCTTGACCTCCATTTTGGCCGAATTTTCAGAGAATGCAAAAATATCCCATGGAAGTCGTAGTTATGTTGTTTACCTATCCAACGAATTGTCACATGCTAAGATTCAATGCAAATCGGCCACATTACGGCCTTCCTTGTAAAAAAGTGTCGAAAACGAGTAATGTCCTAAATTAACGAGGAGATTTTCTTGACCTCCATTTTGACCGACTTTTTAGATAATGCAAAAATATACCATGGAAGTCGTAGTTATGTCGTTTACCTATCCAACGAATTGTCACATGCTAAGATTCAATGCAAATCGGCCACATTATGGCCTTCCTAGTAAAAAAGGGTCGAAAACGAGTAATGTCCTAAATTAACGAGGAGATTTTCTTGACCTCCATTTTGGCCGAATTTTCAGAGAATACAAAAATATCCCATGGAAGTCGTAGTTATGTTGTTTACCTATCCAACGAATTGTCACATGCTAAGAATCAATGCAAATCGGCCACATTATGGCCTTCCTAGTAAAAAAGGGTCGAAAACGAGTAATGTCCTAAATTAACGAGGAGATTTTCTTGACCTCCATTTTGGCCGACTTTTTAGAGAATGCAAAAATATACCATGGAAGTCGTAGTTATGTCGTTTACCTATCCAACGAATTGTCACATGCTAAGATTCAATGCAAATCGGCCACATTACGGCCTTCCTTGTAAAAAAGTGTCGAAAACGAGTAATGTCCTAAATTAACGAGGAGATTTTCTTGACCTCCATTTTGACCGACTTTTTAGATAATGCAAAAATATACCATGGAAGTCGTAGTTATGTCGTTTACCTATCCAACGAATTGTCACATGCTAAGATTCAATGCAAATCGGCCACATTATGGCCTTCCTAGTAAAAAAGGGTCGAAAACGAGTAATGTCCTAAATTAACGAGGAGATTTTCTTGACCTCCATTTTGGCCGAATTTTCAGAGAATGCAAAAATATCCCATGGAAGTCGTAGTTATGTTGTTTACCTATCCAACGAATTGTCACATGCTAAGATTCAATGCAAATCGGCCACATTACGGCCTTCCTTGTAAAAAAGGGTCGAAAACGAGTAATGTCCTAAATTAACGAGGAGATTTTCTTGACCTCCATTTTGGCCGACTTTTTAGAGAATGCAAAAATATACCATGGAAGTCGTAGTTATGTCGTTTACCTATCCAACGAATTGTCACATGCTAAGATTCAATGCAAATCGGCCACATTATGGCCTTCCTAGTAAAAAAGGGTCGAAAACGAGTAATGTCCTAAATTAACGAGGAGATTTTCTTGACCTCCATTTTGGCCGAATTTTCAGAGAATGCAAAAATATCCCATGGAAGTCGTAGTTATGTTGTTTACCTATCCAACGAATTGTCACATGCTAAGATTCAATACAAATCGGCCATATTACGGCCTTCCTTGTAAAAAAGGGTCGAAAACGAGTAATGTCCTAAATTAACGAGGAGATTTTCTTGACCTCCATTTTGGCCGACTTTTTAGAGAATGCAAAAATATCCCATGGAAGTCGTAGTTATGTTGTTTACCTATCCAACGAATTGTCACATGCTAAGATTCAATGCAAATCGGCCACATAATGGCCTTCCTAGTAAAAAAGGGTCGAAAACGAGTAATGTCCTAAATTAACGAGGAGATTTTCTTGACCTCCATTTTGGCCGAATTTTCAGAGAATGCAAAAATATCCCATGGAAGTCGTAGTTATGTTGTTTACCTATCCAACGAATTGTCACATGCTAAGATTCAATTCAAATCGGCCACATTACGGCCTTCCTTGTAAAAAAGTGTCGAAAACGAGTAATGTCCTAAATTAACGAGGAGATTTTCTTGACCTCCATTTTGGCCGACTTTTTAGAGAATGCAAAAATATACCATGGAAGTCGTAGTTATGTCGTTTACCTATCCAACGAATTGTCACATGCTAAGATTCAATGCAAATCGGCCACATTATGGCCTTCCTAGTAAAAAAGGGTCGAAAACGACTAATGTCCTAAATTAACGAGGAGATTTTCTTGACCTCCATTTTGGCCGAATTTTCAGAGAATGCAAAAATATCCCATGGAAGTCGTAGTTATGTTGTTTACCTATCCAACGAATTGTCACATGCTAAGATTCAATGCAAATCGGCCACATTACGGCCTTCCTTGTAAAAAAGGGTCGAAAACGAGTAATGTCCTAAATTAACGAGGAGATTTTCTTGACCTCCATTTTGGCCGACTTTTTAGAGAATGCAAAAATATACCATGGAAGTCGTAGTTATGTCGTTTACCTATCCAACGAATTGTCACATGCTAAGATTCAATGCAAATCGGCCACATTATGGCCTTCCTAGTAAAAAAGGGTCGAAAACGAGTAATGTCCTAAATTAACGAGGAGATTTTCTTGACCTCCATTTTGGCCGAATTTTCAGAGAATGCAAAAATATCCCATGGAAGTCGTAGTTATGTTGTTTACCTATCCAACGAATTGTCACATGCTAAGATTCAATGCAAATCGGCCATATTACGGCCTTCCTTGTAAAAAAGGGTCGAAAACGAGTAATGTCCTAAATTAACGAGGAGATTTTCTTGACCTCCATTTTGGCCGACTTTTTAGAGAATGCAAAAATATCCCATGGAAGTCGTAGTTATGTTGTTTACCTATCCAACGAATTGTCACATGCTAAGATTCAATGCAAATCGGCCACATAATGGCCTTCCTAGTAAAAAAGGGTCGAAAACGAGTAATGTCCTAAATTAACGAGGAGATTTTCTTGACCTCCATTTTGGCCGAATTTTCAGAGAATGCAAAAATATCCCATGGAAGTCGTAGTTATGTTGTTTACCTATCCAACGAATTGTCACATGCTAAGATTCAATTCAAATCGGCCACATTACGGCCTTCCTTGTAAAAAAGTGTCGAAAACGAGTAATGTCCTAAATTAACGAGGAGATTTTCTTGACCTCCATTTTGGCCGACTTTTTAGAGAATGCAAAAATATACCATGGAAGTCGTAGTTATGTCGTTTACCTATCCAACGAATTGTCACATGCTAAGATTCAATGCAAATCGGCCACATTATGGCCTTCCTAGTAAAAAAGGGTCGAAAACGACTAATGTCCTAAATTAACGAGGAGATTTTCTTGACCTCCATTTTGGCCGAATTTTCAGAGAATGCAAAAATATCCCATGGAAGTCGTAGTTATGTTGTTTACCTATCCAACGAATTGTCACATGCTAAGATTCAATGCAAATCGGCCACATTACGGCCTTCCTTGTAAAAAAGGGTCGAAAACGAGTAATGTCCTAAATTAACGAGGAGATTTTCTTGACCTCCATTTTGGCCGACTTTTTAGAGAATGCAAAAATATCCCATGGAAGTCGTAGTTATGTTGTTTACCTATCCAACGAATTGTCACATGCTAAGATTCAATGCAAATCGGCCACATTATGGCCTTCCTAGTAAAAAAGGGTCGAAAACGAGTAATGTCCTAAATTAACGAGGAGATTTTCTTGACCTCCATTTTGGCTGACTTTTTAGAGAATGCAAAAATATACCATGGAAGTCGTAGTTATGTCGTTTACCTATCCAACGAATTGTCACATGCAAAGATTCAATGCAAATCGGCCACATTATGGCCTTCCTAGTAAAAAAGGGTCGAAAACGAGTAATGTCCTAAATTAACGAGGAGATTTTCTTGACCTCCATTTTGGCCGACTTTTTAGAGAATGCAAAAACATCCCATGGAAGTCGTAGTTATGTTGTTTACCTATCCAACGAATTGTCACATGCTAAGATTCAATGCAAATCGGCCACATTATGGCCTTCCTAGTAAAAAAGGGTCGAAAACGAGTAATGTCCTAAATTAACGAGGAGATTTTCTTGACCTCCATTTTGGCCGAATTTTTAGAGAATGCAAAAATATCCCATGGAAGTCGTAGTTATGTTGTTTACCTATCCAACGAATTGTCACATGCTAAGATTCAATGCAAATCGGCCACATTATGGCCTTCCTAGTAAAAAAGGGTCGAAAACGAGTAATGTCCTAAATTAACGAGGAGATTTTCTTAACCTCCATTTTGGCCGACTTTTTAGAGAATGCAAAAATATCCCATGGAAGTCGTAGTTATGTTGTTTACCTATCCAACGAATTGTCACATGCTAAGATTCAATGCAAATCGGCCACATTATGGCCTTCCTAGTAAAAAAGGGTCGAAAACGACTAATGTCCTAAATTAACGAGGAGATTTTCTTGACCTCCATTTTGGCCGAATTTTCAGAGAATGCAAAAATATCCCATGGAAGTCGTAGTTATGTTGTTTACCTATCCAACGAATTGTCACATGCTAAGATTCAATGCAAATCGGCCACATTACGGCCTTCCTTGTAAAAAAGGGTCGAAAACGAGTAATGTCCTAAATTAACGAGGAGATTTTCTTGACCTCCATTTTGGCCGACTTTTTAGAGAATGCAAAAATATCCCATGGAAGTCGTAGTTATGTTGTTTACCTATCCAACGAATTGTCACATGCTAAGATTCAATGCAAATCGGCCACATTATGGCCTTCCTAGTAAAAAAGGGTCGAAAACGAGTAATGTCCTAAATTAACGAGGAGATTTTCTTGACCTCCATTTTGGCCGACTTTTTAGAGAATGCAAAAATATACCATGGAAGTCGTAGTTATGTCGTTTACCTATCCAACGAATTGTCACATGCAAAGATTCAATGCAAATCGGCCACATTATGGCCTTCCTAGTAAAAAAGGGTCGAAAACGAGTAATGTCCTAAATTAACGAGGAGATTTTCTTGACCTCCATTTTGGCCGACTTTTTAGAGAATGCAAAAACATCCCATGGAAGTCGTAGTTATGTTGTTTACCTATCCAACGAATTGTCACATGCTAAGATTCAATGCAAATCGGCCACATTATGGCCTTCCTAGTAAAAAAGGGTCGAAAACGAGTAATGTCCTAAATTAACGAGGAGATTTTCTTGACCTCCATTTTGGCCGAATTTTTAGAGAATGCAAAAATATCCCATGGAAGTCGTAGTTATGTTGTTTACCTATCCAACGAATTGTCACATGCTAAGATTCAATGCAAATCGGCCACATTATGGCCTTCCTAGTAAAAAAGGGTCGAAAACGAGTAATGTCCTAAATTAACGAGGAGATTTTCTTGACCTCCATTTTGGCCGACTTTTTAGAGAATGCAAAAATATCCCATGGAAGTCGTAGTTATGTTGTTTACCTATCCAACGAATTGTCACATGCTAAGATTCAATGCAAATCAGCCACATTATGGCCTTCCTAGTAAAAAAGGGTCGAAAACGACTAATGTCCTAAATTAACGAGGAGATTTTCTTGACCTCCATTTTGGCCGAATTTTCAGAGAATGCAAAAATATCCCATGGAAGTCGTAGTTATGTTGTTTACCTATCCAACGAATTGTCACATGCTAAGATTCAATGCAAATCGGCCACATTACGGCCTTCCTTGTAAAAAAGGGTCGAAAACGAGTAATGTCCTAAATTAACGAGGAGATTTTCTTGACCTCCATTTTGGCCGACTTTTTAGAGAATGCAAAAATATCCCATGGAAGTCGTAGTTATGTTGTTTACCTATCCAACGAATTGTCACATGCTAAGATTCAATGCAAATCGGCCACATTATGGCCTTCCTAGTAAAAAAGGGTCGAAAACGAGTAATGTCCTAAATTAACGAGGAGATTTTTTGACCTCCATTTTGGCTGACTTTTTAGAGAATGCAAAAATATACCATGGAAGTCGTAGTTATGTCGTTTACCTATCCAACGAATTGTCACATGCAAAGATTCAATGCAAATCGGCCACATTATGGCCTTCCTAGTAAAAAAGGGTCGAAAACGAGTAATGTCCTAAATTAACGAGGAGATTTTCTTGACCTCCATTTTGGCCGACTTTTTAGAGAATGCAAAAACATCCCATGGAAGTCGTAGTTATGTTGTTTACCTATCCAACGAATTGTCACATGCTAAGATTCAATGCAAATCGGCCACATTATGGCCTTCCTAGTAAAAAAGGGTCGAAAACGAGTAATGTCCTAAATTAACGAGGAGATTTTCTTGACCTCCATTTTGGCCGAATTTTTAGAGAATGCAAAAATATCCCATGGAAGTCGTAGTTATGTTGTTTACCTATCCAACGAATTGTCACATGCTAAGATTCAATGCAAATCGGCCACATTATGGCCTTCCTAGTAAAAAAGGGTCGAAAACGAGTAATGTCCTAAATTAACGAGGAGATTTTCTTAACCTCCATTTTGGCCGACTTTTTAGAGAATGCAAAAATATCCCATGGAAGTCGTAGTTATGTTGTTTACCTATCCAACGAATTGTCACATGCTAAGATTCAATGCAAATCGGCCACATTACGGCCTTCCTTGTAAAAAAGTGTCGAAAACGAGTAATGTCCTAAATTAACGAGGAGATTTTCTTGACCTCCATTTTGACCGACTTTTTAGATAATGCAAAAATATACCATGGAAGTCGTAGTTATGTCGTTTACCTATCCAACGAATTGTCACATGCTAAGATTCAATGCAAATCGGCCATATTATGGCCTTCCTAGTAAAAAAGGGTCGAAAACGAGTAATGTCCTAAATTAACGAGGAGATTTTCTTGACCTCCATTTTGGCCGAATTTTCAGAGAATACAAAAATATCCCATGGAAGTCGTAGTTATGTTGTTTACCTATCCAACGAATTGTCACATGCTAAGAATCAATGCAAATCGGCCACATTATGGCCTTCCTAGTAAAAAAGGGTCGAAAACGAGTAATGTCCTAAATTAACGAGGAGATTTTCTTGACCTCCATTTTGGCCGACTTTTTAGAGAATGCAAAAATATACCATGGAAGTCGTAGTTATGTCGTTTACCTATCCAACGAATTGTCACATGCTAAGAATCAATGCAAATCGGCCACATTATGGCCTTCCTAGTAAAAAAGGGTCGAAAACGAGTAATGTCCTAAATTAACGAGGAGATTTTCTTGACCTCCATTTTGGCCGACTTTTTAGAGAATGCAAAAATATACCATGGAAGTCGTAGTTATGTCGTTTACCTATCCAACGAATTGTCACATGCAAAGATTCAATGCAAATCGGCCACATTATGGCCTTCCTAGTAAAAAAGGGTCGAAAACGAGTAATGTCCTAAATTAACGAGGAGATTTTCTTGACCTCCATTTTGGCCGACTTTTTAGAGAATGCAAAAACATCCCATGGAAGTCGTAGTTATGTTGTTTACCTATCCAACGAATTGTCACATGCTAAGATTCAATGCAAATCGGCCACATTATGGCCTTCCTAGTAAAAAAGGGTCGAAAACGAGTAATGTCCTAAATTAACGAGGAGATTTTCTTGACCTCCATTTTGGCCGACTTTTTAGAGAATGCAAAAACATCCCATGGAAGTCGTAGTTATGTTGTTTACCTATCCAACGAATTGTCACATGCTAAGATTCAATGCAAATCGGCCACATTATGGCCTTCCTAGTAAAAAAGGGTCGAAAACGAGTAATGTCCTAAATTAACGAGGAGATTTTCTTAACCTCCATTTTGGCCGACTTTTTAGAGAATGCAAAAATATCCCATGGAAGTCGTAGTTATGTTGTTTACCTATCCAACGAATTGTCACATGCTAAGATTCAATGCAAATCGGCCACATTACGGCCTTCCTTGTAAAAAAGGGTCGAAAACGAGTAATGTCCTAAATTAACGAGGAGATTTTCTTAACCTCCATTTTGACCGACTTTTTAGATAATGCAAAAATATCCCATGGAAGTCGTAGTTATGTCGTTTACCTATCCAACGAATTGTCACATGCTAAGATTCAATGCAAATCGGCCATATTATGGCCTTCCTAGTAAAAAAGGGTCGAAAACGAGTAATGTCCTAAATTAACGAGGAGATTTTCTTGACCTCCATTTTGGCCGACTTTTTAGAGAATGCAAAAATATCCCATGGAAGTCGTAGTCATGTCGTTTACCTATCCAACGAATTGTCACATGCTAAGAATCAATGCAAATCGGCCACATTATGGCCTTCCTAGTAAAAAAGGGTCGAAAACGAGTAATGTCCTAAATTAACGAGGAGATTTTCTTGACCTCCATTTTGGCCGACTTTTTAGAGAATGCAAAAATATCCCATGGAAGTCGTAGTTATGTCGTTTACCTATCCAACGAATTGTCACATGCTAAGATTCAATGCAAATCGGCCACATTATGGCCTTCCTAGTAAAAAAGGGTCGAAAACGAGTAATGTCCTAAATTAACGAGGAGATTTTCTTGACCTCCATTTTGGCCGACTTTTTAGAGAATGCAAAAATATACCATGGAAGTCGTAGTTATGTCGTTTACCTATCCAACGAATTGTCACATGCTAAGATTCAATGCAAATCGGCCACATTACGGCCTTCCTTGTAAAAAAGGGTCGAAAACGAGTAATGTCCTAAATTAACGAGGAGATTTTCTTGACCTCCATTTTGACCGACTTTTTAGATAATGCAAAAATATACCATGGAAGTCGTAGTTATGTTGTTTACCTATCCAACGAATTGTCACATGCTACGATTCAATGCAAATCGGCCACATTATGGCCTTCCTAGTAAAAAAGGGTCGAAAACGAGTAATGTCCTAAATTAACGAGGAGATTTTCTTGACCTCCATTTTGGCCGAATTTTCAGAGAATGCAAAAATATCCCATGGAAGTCGTAGTTATGTCGTTTACCTATCCAACGAATTGTCACATGCTAAGATTCAATGCAAATCGGCCACATTACGGCCTTCCTTGTAAAAAAGGGTCGAAAACGAGTAATGTCCTAAATTAACGAGGAGATTTTCTTGACCTCCATTTTGGCCGACTTTTTAGAGAATGCAAAAATATACCATGGAAGTCGTAGTTATGTCGTTTACCTATCCAACGAATTGTCACATGCTAAGATTCAATGCAAATCGGCCACATTATGGCCTTCCTAGTAAAAAAGGGTCGAAAACGAGTAATGTCCTAAATTAACGAGGAGATTTTCTTGACCTCCATTTTGGCCGACTTTTTAGAGAATGCAAAAACATCCCATGGAAGTTGTAGTTATGTTGTTTACCTATCCAACGAATTGTCACATGCTAAGATTCAATGCAAATCGGCCACATTATGGCCTTCCTAGTAAAAAAGGGTCGAAAACGAGTAATGTCCTAAATTAACGAGGAGATTTTCTTGACCTCCATTTTGGCCGAATTTTTAGAGAATGCAAAAATATCCCATGGAAGTCGTAGTTATGTTGTTTACCTATCCAACGAATTGTCACATGCTAAGATTCAATGCAAATCGGCCACATTATGGCCTTCCTAGTAAAAAAGGGTCGAAAACGAGTAATGTCCTAAATTAACGAGGAGATTTTCTTAACCTCCATTTTGGCCGAATTTTTAGATAATGTAAAAATATCCCATGGAAGTCGTAGTTATGTTTTTTACCTATCCAACGAATTGTCACATGCTAAGATTCAATGCAAATTGGCCATATTATGGCCTTCCTAGTAAAAAAGGGTCGAAAACGAGTAATGTCCTAAATTAACGAGGAGATTTTCTTAACCTCCATTTTGGCCGACTTTTTAGAGAATGCAAAAATATACCATGGAAGTCGTAGTCATGTCGTTTACCTATCCAACGAATTGTCACATGCTAAGATTCAATGCAAATCGGCCACATAATGGCCTTCCTAGTAAAAAAGGGTCGAAAACGAGTAATGTCCTGAATTAACGAGGAGATTTTCTTGACCTCCATTTTGGCCGAATTTTTAGAGAATGCAAAAATATCCCATGGAAGTCGTAGTTATGTTGTTTACCTATCCAACGAATTGTCACATGCTAAGATTCAATGCAAATCGGCCACATTATGGCCTTCCTAGTAAAAAAGGGTCGAAAACGAGTAATGTCCTAAATTAACGAGGAGATTTTCTTGACCTCCATTTTGGCCGAATTTTCAGAGAATGCAAAAATATCCCATGGAAGTCGTAGTTATGTTGTTTACCTATCCAACGAATTGTCACATGCTAAGATTCAATGCAAATCGGCCACATTACGGCCTTCCTTGTAAAAAAGTGTCGAAAACGAGTAATGTCCTCAATTAACGAGGAGATTTTCTTGACCTCCATTTTGACCGACTTTTTAGATAATGCAAAAATATACCATGGAAGTCGTAGTTATGTCGTTTACCTATCCAACGAATTGTCACATGCTACGATTCAATGCAAATCGGCCACATTATGGCCTTCCTAGTAAAAAAGGGTCGAAAACGAGTAATGTCCTAAATTAACGAGGAGATTTTCTTGACCTCCATTTTGGCCGAATTTTCAGAGAATGCAAAAATATCCCATGGAAGTCGTAGTTATGTTGTTTACCTATCCAACGAATTGTCACATGCTAAGATTCAATGCAAATCGGCCACATTACGGCCTTCCTTGTAAAAAAGGGTCGAAAACGAGTAATGTCCTAAATTAACGAGGAGATTTTCTTGACCTCCATTTTGGCCGACTTTTTAGAGAATGCAAAAATATACCATGGAAGTCGTAGTTATGTCGTTTACCTATCCAACGAATTGTCACATGCTAAGATTCAATGCAAATCGGCCACATTATGGCCTTCCTAGTAAAAAAGGGTCGAAAACGAGTAATGTCCTAAATTAACGAGGAGATTTTCTTGACCTCCATTTTGGCCGACTTTTTAGAGAATGCAAAAATATACCATGGAAGTCGTAGTTATGTCGTTTACCTATCCAACGAATTGTCACATGCAAAGATTCAATGCAAATCGGCCACATTATGGCCTTCCTAGTAAAAAAGGGTCGAAAACGAGTAATGTCCTAAATTAACGAGGAGATTTTCTTGACCTCCATTTTGGCCGACTTTTTAGAGAATGCAAAAACATCCCATGGAAGTCGTAGTTATGTTGTTTACCTATCCAACGAATTGTCACATGCTAAGATTCAATGCAAATCGGCCACATTATGGCCTTCCTAGTAAAAAAGGGTCGAAAACGAGTAATGTCCTAAATTAACGAGGAGATTTTCTTGACCTCCATTTTGGCCGAATTTTCAGAGAATGCAAAAATATCCCATGGAAGTCGTAGTTATGTTGTTTACCTATCCAACGAATTGTCACATGCTAAGATTCAATTCAAATCGGCCACATTACGGCCTTCCTTGTAAAAAAGTGTCGAAAACGAGTAATGTCCTAAATTAACGAGGAGATTTTCTTGACCTCCATTTTGGCCGACTTTTTAGAGAATGCAAAAATATACCATGGAAGTCGTAGTTATGTCGTTTACCTATCCAACGAATTGTCACATGCTAAGATTCAATGCAAATCGGCCACATTATGGCCTTCCTAGTAAAAAAGGGTCGAAAACGAGTAATGTCCTGAATTAACGAGGAGATTTTCTTGACCTCCATTTTGGCCGAATTTTCAGAGAATGCAAAAATATCCCATGGAAGTCGTAGTTATGTTGTTTACCTATCCAACGAATTGTCACATGCTAAGATTCAATGCAAATCGGCCACATTACGGCCTTCCTTGTAAAAAAGGGTCGAAAACGAGTAATGTCCTAAATTAACGAGGAGATTTTCTTGACCTCCATTTTGGCCGACTTTTTAGAGAATGCAAAAATATACCATGGAAGTCGTAGTTATGTCGTTTACCTATCCAACGAATTGTCACATGCTAAGAATCAATGTGAATCGGCCACATTATGGCCTTCCTAGTAAAAAAGGGTCGAAAACGAGTAATGTCCTAAATTAACGAGGAGATTTTCTTGACCTCCATTTTGGCCGACTTTTTAGAGAATGCAAAAATATACCATGGAAGTCGTAGTTATGTCGTTTACCTATCCAACGAATTGTCACATGCTAAGATTCAATGCAAATCGGCCACATTATGGCCTTCCTAGTAAAAAAGGGTCGAAAACGAGTAATGTCCTAAATTAACGAGGAGATTTTCTTGACCTCCATTTTGGCCGACTTTTTAGAGAATGCAAAAACATCCCATGGAAGTTGTAGTTATGTTGTTTACCTATCCAACGAATTGTCACATGCTAAGATTCAATGCAAATCGGCCACATTATGGCCTTCCTAGTAAAAAAGGGTCGAAAACGAGTAATGTCCTAAATTAACGAGGAGATTTTCTTGACCTCCATTTTGGCCGACTTTTTAGAGAATGCAAAAATATACCATGGAAGTCGTAGTTATGTCGTTTACCTATCCAACGAATTGTCACATGCTAAGAATCAATGTGAATCGGCCACATTACGGCCTTCCTTGTAAAAAAGGGTCGAAAACGAGTAATGTCCTAAATTAACGAGGAGATTTTCTTGACCTCCATTTTGGCCGACTTTTTAGAGAATGCAAAAATATACCATGGAAGTCGTAGTTATGTCGTTTACCTATCCAACGAATTGTCACATGCTAAGATTCAATGCAAATCGGCCACATTATGGCCTTCCTAGTAAAAAAGGGTCGAAAACGAGTAATGTCCTAAATTAACGAGGAGATTTTCTTGACCTCCATTTTGGCCGACTTTTTAGAGAATGCAAAAACATCCCATGGAAGTTGTAGTTATGTTGTTTACCTATCCAACGAATTGTCACATGCTAAGATTCAATGCAAATCGGCCACATTATGGCCTTCCTAGTAAAAAAGGGTCGAAAACGAGTAATGTCCTAAATTAACGAGGAGATTTTCTTGACCTCCATTTTGGCCGAATTTTTAGAGAATGCAAAAATATCCCATGGAAGTCGTAGTTATGTTGTTTACCTATCCAACGAATTGTCACATGCTAAGATTCAATGCAAATCGGCCACATTATGGCCTTCCTAGTAAAAAAGGGTCGAAAACGAGTAATGTCCTAAATTAACGAGGAGATTTTCTTAACCTCCATTTTGGCCGAATTTTTAGATAATGTAAAAATATCCCATGGAAGTCGTAGTTATGTTTTTTACCTATCCAACGAATTGTCACATGCTAAGATTCAATGCAAATTGGCCATATTATGGCCTTCCTAGTAAAAAAGGGTCGAAAACGAGTAATGTCCTAAATTAACGAGGAGATTTTCTTGACCTCCATTTTGGCCGACTTTTTAGAGAATGCAAAAATATACCATGGAAGTCGTAGTCATGTCGTTTACCTATCCAACGAATTGTCACATGCTAAGATTCAATGCAAATCGGCCACATAATGGCCTTCCTAGTAAAAAAGGGTCGAAAACGAGTAATGTCCTAAATTAACGAGGAGATTTTCTTGACCTCCATTTTGGCCGACTTTTTAGAGAATGCAAAAATATCCCATGGAAGTCGTAGTTATGTTGTTTACCTATCCAACGAATTGTCACATGCTAAGATTCAATGCAAATCGGCCACATTATGGCCTTCCTAGTAAAAAAGGGTCGAAAACGAGTAATGTCCTAAATTAACGAGGAGATTTTCTTGACCTCCATTTTGGCCGAATTTTCAGAGAATGCAAAAATATCCCATGGAAGTCGTAGTTATGTTGTTTACCTATCCAACGAATTGTCACATGCTAAGATTCAATGCAAATCGGCCACATTACGGCCTTCCTTGTAAAAAAGTGTCGAAAACGAGTAATGTCCTAAATTAACGAGGAGATTTTCTTGACCTCCATTTTGACCGACTTTTTAGATAATGCAAAAATATACCATGGAAGTCGTAGTTATGTCGTTTACCTATCCAACGAATTGTCACATGCTACGATTCAATGCAAATCGGCCACATTATGGCCTTCCTAGTAAAAAAGGGTCGAAAACGAGTAATGTCCTAAATTAACGAGGAGATTTTCTTGACCTCCATTTTGGCCGAATTTTCAGAGAATGCAAAAATATCCCATGGAAGTCGTAGTTATGTTGTTTACCTATCCAACGAATTGTCACATGCTAAGATTCAATGCAAATCGGCCACATTACGGCCTTCCTTGTAAAAAAGGGTCGAAAACGAGTAATGTCCTAAATTAACGAGGAGATTTTCTTGACCTCCATTTTGGCCGACTTTTTAGAGAATGCAAAAATATACCATGGAAGTCGTAGTTATGTCGTTTACCTATCCAACGAATTGTCACATGCTAAGATTCAATGCAAATCGGCCACATTATGGCCTTCCTAGTAAAAAAGGGTCGAAAACGAGTAATGTCCTAAATTAACGAGGAGATTTTCTTGACCTCCATTTTGGCCGACTTTTTAGAGAATGCAAAAATATACCATGGAAGTCGTAGTTATGTCGTTTACCTATCCAACGAATTGTCACATGCAAAGATTCAATGCAAATCGGCCACATTATGGCCTTCCTAGTAAAAAAGGGTCGAAAACGAGTAATGTCCTAAATTAACGAGGAGATTTTCTTGACCTCCATTTTGGCCGACTTTTTAGAGAATGCAAAAACATCCCATGGAAGTCGTAGTTATGTTGTTTACCTATCCAACGAATTGTCACATGCTAAGATTCAATGCAAATCGGCCACATTATGGCCTTCCTAGTAAAAAAGGGTCGAAAACGAGTAATGTCCTAAATTAACGAGGAGATTTTCTTGACCTCCATTTTGGCCGAATTTTCAGAGAATGCAAAAATATCCCATGGAAGTCGTAGTTATGTTGTTTACCTATCCAACGAATTGTCACATGCTAAGATTCAATTCAAATCGGCCACATTACGGCCTTCCTTGTAAAAAAGTGTCGAAAACGAGTAATGTCCTAAATTAACGAGGAGATTTTCTTGACCTCCATTTTGGCCGACTTTTTAGAGAATGCAAAAATATACCATGGAAGTCGTAGTTATGTCGTTTACCTATCCAACGAATTGTCACATGCTAAGATTCAATGCAAATCGGCCACATTATGGCCTTCCTAGTAAAAAAGGGTCGAAAACGAGTAATGTCCTGAATTAACGAGGAGATTTTCTTGACCTCCATTTTGGCCGAATTTTCAGAGAATGCAAAAATATCCCATGGAAGTCGTAGTTATGTTGTTTACCTATCCAACGAATTGTCACATGCTAAGATTCAATGCAAATCGGCCACATTACGGCCTTCCTTGTAAAAAAGGGTCGAAAACGAGTAATGTCCTAAATTAACGAGGAGATTTTCTTGACCTCCATTTTGGCCGACTTTTTAGAGAATGCAAAAATATCCCATGGAAGTCGTAGTTATGTTGTTTACCTATCCAACGAATTGTCACATGCTAAGATTCAATGCAAATCGGCCACATTATGGCCTTCCTAGTAAAAAAGGGTCGAAAACGAGTAATGTCCTAAATTAACGAGGAGATTTTCTTGACCTCCATTTTGGCCGACTTTTTAGAGAATGCAAAAATATACCATGGAAGTCGTAGTTATGTCGTTTACCTATCCAACGAATTGTCACATGCAAAGATTCAATGCAAATCGGCCACATTATGGCCTTCCTAGTAAAAAAGGGTCGAAAACGAGTAATGTCCTAAATTAACGAGGAGATTTTCTTGACCTCCATTTTGGCCGACTTTTTAGAGAATGCAAAAACATCCCATGGAAGTCGTAGTTATGTTGTTTACCTATCCAACGAATTGTCACATGCTAAGATTCAATGCAAATCGGCCACATTATGGCCTTCCTAGTAAAAAAGGGTCGAAAACGAGTAATGTCCTAAATTAACGAGGAGATTTTCTTGACCTCCATTTTGGCCGAATTTTCAGAGAATACAAAAATATCCCATGGAAGTCGTAGTTATGTTGTTTACCTATCCAACGAATTGTCACATGCTAAGATTCAATGCAAATCGGCCACATTACGGCCTTCCTTGTAAAAAAGTGTCGAAAACGAGTAATGTCCTAAATTAACGAGGAGATTTTCTTGACCTCCATTTTGACCGACTTTTTAGATAATGCAAAAATATACCATGGAAGTCGTAGTTATGTCGTTTACCTATCCAACGAATTGTCACATGCTAAGATTCAATGCAAATCGGCCACATTATGGCCTTCCTAGTAAAAAAGGGTCGAAAACGAGTAATGTCCTAAATTAACGAGGAGATTTTCTTGACCTCCATTTTGGCCGACTTTTTAGAGAATGCAAAAACATCCCATGGAAGTCGTAGTTATGTTGTTTACCTATCCAACGAATTGTCACATACGAGGAGATTTTCTTAACCTCCATTTTGGCCGACTTTTTAGAGAATGCAAAAATATCCCATGGAAGTCGTAGTTATGTTGTTTACCTATCCAACGAATTGTCACATGCTAAGATTCAATGCAAATCGGCCACATTATGGCCTTCCTAGTAAAAAAGGGTCGAAAACGAGTAATGTCCTAAATTAACGAGGAGATTTTCTTGACCTCCATTTTGGCCGAATTTTTAGAGAATGCAAAAATATCCCATGGAAGTCGTAGTTATGTTGTTTACCTATCCAACGAATTGTCACATGCTAAGATTCAATGCAAATCGGCCACATTATGGCCTTCCTAGTAAAAAAGGGTCGAAAACGAGTAATGTCCTAAATTAACGAGGAGATTTTCTTGACCTCCATTTTGGCCGAATTTTTAGATAATGTAAAAATATCCCATGGAAGTCGTAGTTAAGTTGTTTACCTATCCAACGAATTGTCACATGCTAAGATTCAATGCAAATTGGCCACATTATGGCCTTCCTAGTAAAAAAGGGTCGAAAACGAGTAATGTCCTAAATTAACGAGGAGATTTTCTTGACCTCCATTTTGGCCGACTTTTTAGAGAATGCAAAAATATGCCATGGAATTCGTAGTTATGTCGTTTACCTATCCAACGAATTGTCACATGCTAAGATTCAATGCAAATCGGCCACATAATGGCCTTCCTAGTAAAAAAGGGTCGAAAACGAGTAATGTCCTAAATTAACGAGGAGATTTTCTTGACCTCCATTTTGGCCGACTTTTTAGAGAATGCAAAAATATCCCATGGAAGTCGTAGTTATGTTGTTTACCTATCCAACGAATTGTCACATGCTAAGATTCAATGCAAATTGGCCACATTATGGCCTTCCTAGTAAAAAAGGGTCGAAAACGAGTAATGTCCTAAATTAACGAGGAGATTTTCTTGACCTCCATTTTGGCCGACTTTTTAGAGAATGCAAAAATATCCCATGGAAGTCGTAGTTATGTTGTTTACCTATCCAACGAATTGTCACATGCTAAGATTCAATGCAAATCGGCCACATTATGGCCTTCCTAGTAAAAAAGGGTCGAAAACGAGTAATGTCCTAAATTAACGAGGAGATTTTCTTGACCTCCATTTTGGCTGAATTTTTAGAGAATGCAAAAATATCCCATGGAAGTCGTAGTTATGTTGTTTACCTATCCAACGAATTGTCACATGCTAAGATTCAATGCAAATCGGCCACATTATGGCCTTCCTAGTAAAAAAGGGTCGAAAACGAGTAATGTCCTAAATTAACGAGGAGATTTTCTTGACCTCCATTTTGGCCGAATTTTTAGATAATGTAAAAATATCCCATGGAAGTCGTAGTTAAGTTGTTTACCTATCCAACGAATTGTCACATGCTAAGATTCAATGCAAATTGGCCACATTATGGCCTTCCTAGTAAAAAAGGGTCGAAAACGAGTAATGTCCTAAATTAACGAGGAGATTTTCTTGACCTCCATTTTGGCCGACTTTTTAGAGAATGCAAAAATATACCATGGAATTCGTAGTTATGTCGTTTACCTATCCAACGAATTGTCACATGCTAAGATTCAATGCAAATCGGCCACATAATGGCCTTCCTAGTAAAAAAGGGTCGAAAACGAGTAATGTCCTAAATTAACGAGGAGATTTTCTTGACCTCCATTTTGGCCGACTTTTTAGAGAATGCAAAAACATCCCATGGAAGTCGTAGTTATGTTGTTTACCTATCCAACGAATTGTCACATGCTAAGATTCAATGCAAATTGGCCACATTATGGCCTTCCTAGTAAAAAAGGGTCGAAAACGAGTAATGTCCTAAATTAACGAGGAGATTTTCTTGACCTCCATTTTGGCCGACTTTTTAGAGAATGCAAAAACATCCCATGGAAGTCGTAGTTATGTTGTTTACCTATCCAACGAATTGTCACATGCTAAGATTCAATGCAAATCGGCCACATTATGGCCTTCCTAGTAAAAAAGGGTCGAAAACGAGTAATGTCCTAAATTAACGAGGAGATTTTCTTTACCTCCATTTTGGCCGACTTTTTAGAGAATGCAAAAACATCCCATGGAAGTCGTAGTTATGTTGTTTACCTATCCAACGAATTGTCACATACGAGGAGATTTTCTTAACCTCCATTTTGGCCGACTTTTTAGAGAATGCAAAAATATCCCATGGAAGTCGTAGTTATGTTGTTTACCTATCCAACGAATTGTCACATGCTAAGATTCAATGCAAATCGGCCACATTATGGCCTTCCTAGTAAAAAAGGGTCGAAAACGAGTAATGTCCTAAATTAACGAGGAGATTTTCTTGACCTCCATTTTGGCCGAATTTTTAGAGAATGCAAAAATATCCCATGGAAGTCGTAGTTATGTTGTTTACCTATCCAACGAATTGTCACATGCTAAGATTCAATGCAAATCGGCCACATTATGGCCTTCCTAGTAAAAAAGGGTCGAAAACGAGTAATGTCCTAAATTAACGAGGAGATTTTCTTGACCTCCATTTTGGCCGAATTTTTAGATAATGTAAAAATATCCCATGGAAGTCGTAGTTAAGTTGTTTACCTATCCAACGAATTGTCACATGCTAAGATTCAATGCAAATTGGCCACATTATGGCCTTCCTAGTAAAAAAGGGTCGAAAACGAGTAATGTCCTAAATTAACGAGGAGATTTTCTTGACCTCCATTTTGGCCGACTTTTTAGAGAATGCAAAAATATGCCATGGAATTCGTAGTTATGTCGTTTACCTATCCAACGAATTGTCACATGCTAAGATTCAATGCAAATCGGCCACATAATGGCCTTCCTAGTAAAAAAGGGTCGAAAACGAGTAATGTCCTAAATTAACGAGGAGATTTTCTTGACCTCCATTTTGGCCGACTTTTTAGAGAATGCAAAAATATCCCATGGAAGTCGTAGTTATGTTGTTTACCTATCCAACGAATTGTCACATGCTAAGATTCAATGCAAATTGGCCACATTATGGCCTTCCTAGTAAAAAAGGGTCGAAAACGAGTAATGTCCTAAATTAACGAGGAGATTTTCTTGACCTCCATTTTGGCCGACTTTTTAGAGAATGCAAAAATATCCCATGGAAGTCGTAGTTATGTTGTTTACCTATCCAACGAATTGTCACATGCTAAGATTCAATGCAAATCGGCCACATTATGGCCTTCCTAGTAAAAAAGGGTCGAAAACGAGTAATGTCCTAAATTAACGAGGAGATTTTCTTGACCTCCATTTTGGCTGAATTTTTAGAGAATGCAAAAATATCCCATGGAAGTCGTAGTTATGTTGTTTACCTATCCAACGAATTGTCACATGCTAAGATTCAATGCAAATCGGCCACATTATGGCCTTCCTAGTAAAAAAGGGTCGAAAACGAGTAATGTCCTAAATTAACGAGGAGATTTTCTTGACCTCCATTTTGGCCGAATTTTTAGATAATGTAAAAATATCCCATGGAAGTCGTAGTTAAGTTGTTTACCTATCCAACGAATTGTCACATGCTAAGATTCAATGCAAATTGGCCACATTATGGCCTTCCTAGTAAAAAAGGGTCGAAAACGAGTAATGTCCTAAATTAACGAGGAGATTTTCTTGACCTCCATTTTGGCCGACTTTTTAGAGAATGCAAAAATATACCATGGAATTCGTAGTTATGTCGTTTACCTATCCAACGAATTGTCACATGCTAAGATTCAATGCAAATCGGCCACATAATGGCCTTCCTAGTAAAAAAGGGTCGAAAACGAGTAATGTCCTAAATTAACGAGGAGATTTTCTTGACCTCCATTTTGGCCGACTTTTTAGAGAATGCAAAAACATCCCATGGAAGTCGTAGTTATGTTGTTTACCTATCCAACGAATTGTCACATGCTAAGATTCAATGCAAATTGGCCACATTATGGCCTTCCTAGTAAAAAAGGGTCGAAAACGAGTAATGTCCTAAATTAACGAGGAGATTTTCTTGACCTCCATTTTGGCCGAATTTTTAGATAATGTAAAAATATCCCATGGAAGTCGTAGTTAAGTTGTTTACCTATCCAACGAATTGTCACATGCTAAGATTCAATGCAAATTGGCCACATTATGGCCTTCCTAGTAAAAAAGGGTCGAAAACGAGTAATGTCCTAAATTAACGAGGAGATTTTCTTGACCTCCATTTTGGCCGACTTTTTAGAGAATGCAAAAATATACCATGGAATTCGTAGTTATGTCGTTTACCTATCCAACGAATTGTCACATGCTAAGATTCAATGCAAATCGGCCACATAATGGCCTTCCTAGTAAAAAAGGGTCGAAAACGAGTAATGTCCTAAATTAACGAGGAGATTTTCTTGACCTCCATTTTGGCCGACTTTTTAGAGAATGCAAAAACATCCCATGGAAGTCGTAGTTATGTTGTTTACCTATCCAACGAATTGTCACATGCTAAGATTCAATGCAAATTGGCCACATTATGGCCTTCCTAGTAAAAAAGGGTCGAAAACGAGTAATGTCCTAAATTAACGAGGAGATTTTCTTGACCTCCATTTTGGCCGAATTTTTAGATAATGTAAAAATATCCCATGGAAGTCGTAGTTAAGTTGTTTACCTATCCAACGAATTGTCACATGCTAAGATTCAATGCAAATTGGCCACATTATGGCCTTCCTAGTAAAAAAGGGTCGAAAACGAGTAATGTCCTAAATTAACGAGGAGATTTTCTTGACCTCCATTTTGGCCGACTTTTTAGAGAATGCAAAAATATGCCATGGAATTCGTAGTTATGTCGTTTACCTATCCAACGAATTGTCACATGCTAAGATTCAATGCAAATCGGCCACATAATGGCCTTCCTAGTAAAAAAGGGTCGAAAACGAGTAATGTCCTAAATTAACGAGGAGATTTTCTTGACCTCCATTTTGGCCGACTTTTTAGAGAATGCAAAAATATCCCATGGAAGTCGTAGTTATGTTGTTTACCTATCCAACGAATTGTCACATGCTAAGATTCAATGCAAATTGGCCACATTATGGCCTTCCTAGTATAAAAGGGTCGAAAACGAGTAATGTCCTAAATTAACGAGGAGATTTTCTTGACCTCCATTTTGGCCGACTTTTTAGAGAATGCAAAAATATCCCATGGAAGTCGTAGTTATGTTGTTTACCTATCCAACGAATTGTCACATGCTAAGATTCAATGCAAATCGGCCACATTATGGCCTTCCTAGTAAAAAAGGGTCGAAAACGAGTAATGTCCTAAATTAACGAGGAGATTTTCTTGACCTCCATTTTGGCTGAATTTTTAGAGAATGCAAAAATATCCCATGGAAGTCGTAGTTATGTTGTTTACCTATCCAACGAATTGTCACATGCTAAGATTCAATGCAAATCGGCCACATTATGGCCTTCCTAGTAAAAAAGGGTCGAAAACGAGTAATGTCCTAAATTAACGAGGAGATTTTCTTGACCTCCATTTTGGCCGAATTTTTAGATAATGTAAAAATATCCCATGGAAGTCGTAGTTAAGTTGTTTACCTATCCAACGAATTGTCACATGCTAAGATTCAATGCAAATTGGCCACATTATGGCCTTCCTAGTAAAAAAGGGTCGAAAACGAGTAATGTCCTAAATTAACGAGGAGATTTTCTTGACCTCCATTTTGGCCGACTTTTTAGAGAATGCAAAAATATACCATGGAATTCGTAGTTATGTCGTTTACCTATCCAACGAATTGTCACATGCTAAGATTCAATGCAAATCGGCCACATAATGGCCTTCCTAGTAAAAAAGGGTCGAAAACGAGTAATGTCCTAAATTAACGAGGAGATTTTCTTAACCTCCATTTTGGCCGAATTTTTAGATAATGTAAAAATATCCCATGGAAGTCGTAGTTATGTTTTTTACCTATCCAACGAATTGTCACATGCTAAGATTCAATGCAAATTGGCCATATTATGGCCTTCCTAGTAAAAAAGGGTCGAAAACGAGTAATGTCCTAAATTAACGAGGAGATTTTCTTGACCTCCATTTTGGCCGACTTTTTAGAGAATGCAAAAATATACCATGGAAGTCGTAGTCATGTCGTTTACCTATCCAACGAATTGTCACATGCTAAGATTCAATGCAAATCGGCCACATAATGGCCTTCCTAGTAAAAAAGGGTCGAAAACGAGTAATGTCCTAAATTAACGAGGAGATTTTCTTGACCTCCATTTTGGCCGACTTTTTAGAGAATGCAAAAATATCCCATGGAAGTCGTAGTTATGTTGTTTACCTATCCAACGAATTGTCACATGCTAAGATTCAATGCAAATCGGCCACATTATGGCCTTCCTAGTAAAAAAGGGTCGAAAACGAGGAATGTCCTAAATTAACGAGGAGATTTTCTTGACCTCCATTTTGGCCGAATTTTCAGAGAATGCAAAAATATCCCATGGAAGTCGTTGTTATGTTGTTTACCTATCCAACGAATTGTCACATGCTAAGATTCAATGCAAATCGGCCACATTACGGCCTTCCTTGTAAAAAAGTGTCGAAAACGAGTAATGTCCTAAATTAACGAGGAGATTTTCTTGACCTCCATTTTGACCGACTTTTTAGATAATGCAAAAATATACCATGGAAGTCGTAGTTATGTCGTTTACCTATCCAACGAATTGTCACATGCTAAGATTCAATGCAAATCGGCCACATTATGGCCTTCCTAGTAAAAAAGGGTCGAAAACGAGTAATGTCCTAAATTAACGAGGAGATTTTCTTGACCTCCATTTTGGCCGAATTTTCAGAGAATGCAAAAATATCCCATGGAAGTCGTAGTTATGTTGTTTACCTATCCAACGAATTGTCACATGCTAAGATTCAATGCAAATCGGCCACATTACGGCCTTCCTTGTAAAAAAGGGTCGAAAACGAGTAATGTCCTAAATTAACGAGGAGATTTTCTTGACCTCCATTTTGGCCGACTTTTTAGAGAATGCAAAAATATACCATGGAAGTCGTAGTTATGTCGTTTACCTATCCAACGAATTGTCACATGCTAAGATTCAATGCAAATCGGCCACATTATGGCCTTCCTAGTAAAAAAGGGTCGAAAACGAGTAATGTCCTAAATTAACGAGGAGATTTTCTTGACCTCCATTTTGGCCGACTTTTTAGAGAATGCAAAAATATACCATGGAAGTCGTAGTTATGTCGTTTACCTATCCAACGAATTGTCACATGCAAAGATTCAATGCAAATCGGCCACATTATGGCCTTCCTAGTAAAAAAGGGTCGAAAACGAGTAATGTCCTAAATTAACGAGGAGATTTTCTTGACCTCCATTTTGGCCGACTTTTTAGAGAATGCAAAAACATCCCATGGAAGTCGTAGTTATGTTGTTTACCTATCCAACGAATTGTCACATGCTAAGATTCAATGCAAATCGGCCACATTATGGCCTTCCTAGTAAAAAAGGGTCGAAAACGAGTAATGTCCTAAATTAACGAGGAGATTTTCTTGACCTCCATTTTGGCCGAATTTTCAGAGAATGCAAAAATATCCCATGGAAGTCGTAGTTATGTTGTTTACCTATCCAACGAATTGTCACATGCTAAGATTCAATTCAAATCGGCCACATTACGGCCTTCCTTGTAAAAAAGTGTCGAAAACGAGTAATGTCCTAAATTAACGAGGAGATTTTCTTGACCTCCATTTTGGCCGACTTTTTAGAGAATGCAAAAATATACCATGGAAGTCGTAGTTATGTCGTTTACCTATCCAACGAATTGTCACATGCTAAGATTCAATGCAAATCGGCCACATTATGGCCTTCCTAGTAAAAAAGGGTCGAAAACGAGTAATGTCCTGAATTAACGAGGAGATTTTCTTGACCTCCATTTTGGCCGAATTTTCAGAGAATGCAAAAATATCCCATGGAAGTCGTAGTTATGTTGTTTACCTATCCAACGAATTGTCACATGCTAAGATTCAATGCAAATCGGCCACATTACGGCCTTCCTTGTAAAAAAGGGTCGAAAACGAGTAATGTCCTAAATTAACGAGGAGATTTTCTTGACCTCCATTTTGGCCGACTTTTTAGAGAATGCAAAAATATCCCATGGAAGTCGTAGTTATGTTGTTTACCTATCCAACGAATTGTCACATGCTAAGATTCAATGCAAATCGGCCACATTATGGCCTTCCTAGTAAAAAAGGGTCGAAAACGAGTAATGTCCTAAATTAACGAGGAGATTTTCTTGACCTCCATTTTGGCCGACTTTTTAGAGAATGCAAAAATATACCATGGAAGTCGTAGTTATGTCGTTTACCTATCCAACGAATTGTCACATGCAAAGATTCAATGCAAATCGGCCACATTATGGCCTTCCTAGTAAAAAAGGGTCGAAAACGAGTAATGTCCTAAATTAACGAGGAGATTTTCTTGACCTCCATTTTGGCCGACTTTTTAGAGAATGCAAAAACATCCCATGGAAGTCGTAGTTATGTTGTTTACCTATCCAACGAATTGTCACATGCTAAGATTCAATGCAAATCGGCCACATTATGGCCTTCCTAGTAAAAAAGGGTCGAAAACGAGTAATGTCCTAAATTAACGAGGAGATTTTCTTGACCTCCATTTTGGCCGAATTTTCAGAGAATACAAAAATATCCCATGGAAGTCGTAGTTATGTTGTTTACCTATCCAACGAATTGTCACATGCTAAGATTCAATGCAAATCGGCCACATTACGGCCTTCCTTGTAAAAAAGTGTCGAAAACGAGTAATGTCCTAAATTAACGAGGAGATTTTCTTGACCTCCATTTTGACCGACTTTTTAGATAATGCAAAAATATACCATGGAAGTCGTAGTTATGTCGTTTACCTATCCAACGAATTGTCACATGCTAAGATTCAATGCAAATCGGCCACATTATGGCCTTCCTAGTAAAAAAGGGTCGAAAACGAGTAATGTCCTAAATTAACGAGGAGATTTTCTTGACCTCCATTTTGGCCGACTTTTTAGAGAATGCAAAAACATCCCATGGAAGTCGTAGTTATGTTGTTTACCTATCCAACGAGTTGTCACATACGAGGAGATTTTCTTAACCTCCATTTTGGCCGACTTTTTAGAGAATGCAAAAATATCCCATGGAAGTCGTAGTTATGTTGTTTACCTATCCAACGAATTGTCACATGCTAAGATTCAATGCAAATCGGCCACATTATGGCCTTCCTTGTAAAAAAGGGTCGAAAACGAGTAATGTCCTAAATTAACGAGGAGATTTTCTTGACCTCCATTTTGGCCGAATTTTTAGAGAATGCAAAAATATCCCATGGAAGTCGTAGTTATGTTGTTTACCTATCCAACGAATTGTCACATGCTAAGATTCAATGCAAATCGGCCACATTATGGCCTTCCTAGTAAAAAAGGGTCGAAAACGAGTAATGTCCTAAATTAACGAGGAGATTTTCTTGACCTCCATTTTGGCCGACTTTTTAGAGAATGCAAAAATATGCCATGGAATTCGTAGTTATGTCGTTTACCTATCCAACGAATTGTCACATGCTAAGATTCAATGCAAATCGGCCACATAATGGCCTTCCTAGTAAAAAAGGGTCGAAAACGAGTAATGTCCTAAATTAACGAGGAGATTTTCTTGACCTCCATTTTGGCCGACTTTTTAGAGAATGCAAAAATATCCCATGGAAGTCGTAGTTATGTTGTTTACCTATCCAACGAATTGTCACATGCTAAGATTCAATGCAAATTGGCCACATTATGGCCTTCCTAGTAAAAAAGGGTCGAAAACGAGTAATGTCCTAAATTAACGAGGAGATTTTCTTGACCTCCATTTTGGCCGACTTTTTAGAGAATGCAAAAATATCCCATGGAAGTCGTAGTTATGTTGTTTACCTATCCAACGAATTGTCACATGCTAAGATTCAATGCAAATCGGCCACATTATGGCCTTCCTAGTAAAAAAGGGTCGAAAACGAGTAATGTCCTAAATTAACGAGGAGATTTTCTTGACCTCCATTTTGGCTGAATTTTTAGAGAATGCAAAAATATCCCATGGAAGTCGTAGTTATGTTGTTTACCTATCCAACGAATTGTCACATGCTAAGATTCAATGCAAATCGGCCACATAATGGCCTTCCTAGTAAAAAAGGGTCGAAAACGAGTAATGTCCTAAATTAACGAGGAGATTTTCTTGACCTCCATTTTGGCCGACTTTTTAGAGAATGCAAAAACATCCCATGGAAGTCGTAGTTATGTTGTTTACCTATCCAACGAATTGTCACATGCTAAGATTCAATGCAAATTGGCCACATTATGGCCTTCCTAGTAAAAAAGGGTCGAAAACGAGTAATGTCCTAAATTAACGAGGAGATTTTCTTGACCTCCATTTTGGCCGACTTTTTAGAGAATGCAAAAATATGCCATGGAATTCGTAGTTATGTCGTTTACCTATCCAACGAATTGTCACATGCTAAGATTCAATGCAAATCGGCCACATAATGGCCTTCCTAGTAAAAAAGGGTCGAAAACGAGTAATGTCCTAAATTAACGAGGAGATTTTCTTGACCTCCATTTTGGCCGACTTTTTAGAGAATGCAAAAATATCCCATGGAAGTCGTAGTTATGTTGTTTACCTATCCAACGAATTGTCACATGCTAAGATTCAATGCAAATTGGCCACATTATGGCCTTCCTAGTAAAAAAGGGTCGAAAACGAGTAATGTCCTAAATTAACGAGGAGATTTTCTTGACCTCCATTTTGGCCGACTTTTTAGAGAATGCAAAAATATCCCATGGAAGTCGTAGTTATGTTGTTTACCTATCCAACGAATTGTCACATGCTAAGATTCAATGCAAATCGGCCACATTATGGCCTTCCTAGTAAAAAAGGGTCGAAAACGAGTAATGTCCTAAATTAACGAGGAGATTTTCTTGACCTCCATTTTGGCTGAATTTTTAGAGAATGCAAAAATATCCCATGGAAGTCGTAGTTATGTTGTTTACCTATCCAACGAATTGTCACATACTAAGATTCAATGCAAATCGGCCACATTATGGCCTTCCTAGTAAAAAAGGGTCGAAAACGAGTAATGTCCTAAATTAACGAGGAGATTTTCTTGACCTCCATTTTGGCCGAATTTTTAGATAATGTAAAAATATCCCATGGAAGTCGTAGTTAAGTTGTTTACCTATCCAACGAATTGTCACATGCTAAGATTCAATGCAAATTGGCCACATTAAGGCCTTCCTAGTAAAAAAGGGTCGAAAACGAGTAATGTCCTAAATTAACGAGGAGATTTTCTTGACCTCCATTTTGGCCGACTTTTTAGAGAATGCAAAAATATACCATGGAATTCGTAGTTATGTCGTTTACCTATCCAACGAATTGTCACATGCTAAGATTCAATGCAAATCGGCCACATAATGGCCTTCCTAGTAAAAAAGGGTCGAAAACGAGTAATGTCCTAAATTAACGAGGAGATTTTCTTGACCTCCATTTTGGCCGACTTTTTAGAGAATGCAAAAACATCCCATGGAAGTCGTAGTTATGTTGTTTACCTATCCAACGAATTGTCACATGCTAAGATTCAATGCAAATTGGCCACATTATGGCCTTCCTAGTAAAAAAGGGTCGAAAACGAGTAATGTCCTAAATTAACGAGGAGATTTTCTTGACCTCCATTTTGGCCGACTTTTTAGAGAATGCAAAAATATCCCATGGAAGTCGTAGTTATGTTGTTTACCTATCCAACGAATTGTCACATGCTAAGATTCAATGCAAATTGGCCACATTATGGCCTTCCTAGTAAAAAAGGGTCGAAAACGAGTAATGTCCTAAATTAACGAGGAGATTTTCTTAACCTCCATTTTGGCCGACTTTTTAGAGAATGCAAAAATATCCCATGGAAGTCGTAGTTATGTTGTTTACCTATCCAACGAATTGTCACATGCTAAGATTCAATGCAAATCGGCCACATTATGGCCTTCCTAGTAAAAAAGGGTCGAAAACGAGTAATGTCCTAAATTAACGAGGAGATTTTCTTGACCTCCATTTTGGCCGAATTTTTAGAGAATGCAAAAATATCCCATGGAAGTCGTAGTTATGTTGTTTACCTATCCAACGAATTGTCACATGCTAAGATTCAATGCAAATCGGCCACATTATGGCCTTCCTAGTAAAAAAGGGTCGAAAACGAGTAATGTCCTAAATTAACGAGGAGATTTTCTTGACCTCCATTTTGGCCGAATTTTTAGATAATGTAAAAATATCCCATGGAAGTCGTAGTTAAGTTGTTTACCTATCCAACGAATTGTCACATGCTAAGATTCAATGCAAATTGGCCACATTATGGCCTTCCTAGTAAAAAAGGGTCGAAAACGAGTAATGTCCTAAATTAACGAGGAGATTTTCTTGACCTCCATTTTGGCCGACTTTTTAGAGAATGCAAAAATATACCATGGAAGTCGTAGTTATGTCGTTTACCTATCCAACGAATTGTCACATGCTAAGATTCAATGCAAATCGGCCACATAATGGCCTTCCTAGTAAAAAAGGGTCGAAAACGAGTAATGTCCTAAATTAACGAGGAGATTTTCTTGACCTCCATTTTGGCCGACTTTTTAGAGAATGCAAAAATATCCCATGGAAGTCGTAGTTATGTTGTTTACCTATCCAACGAATTGTCACATGCTAAGATTCAATGCAAATCGGCCACATCATGGCCTTCCTAGTAAAAAAGGGTCGAAAACGAGTAATGTCCTAAATTAACGAGGAGATTTTCTTGACCTCCATTTTGGCCGACTTTTTAGAGAATGCAAAAATATACCATGGAAGTCGTAGTTATGTCGTTTACCTATCCAACGAATTGTCACATGCTAAGATTCAATGCAAATCGGCCACATTATGGCCTTCCTAGTAAAAAAGGGTCGAAAACGAGTAATGTCCTAAATTAACGAGGAGATTTTCTTGACCTCCATTTTGGCCGACTTTTTAGAGAATGCAAAAATATCCCATGGAAGTCGTAGTTATGTTGTTTACCTATCCAACGAATTGTCACATGCTAAGATTCAATGCAAATCGGCCACATTATGGCCTTCCTAGTAAAAAAGGGTCGAAAACGAGTAATGTCCTAAATTAACGAGGAGATTTTCTTGACCTCCATTTTGGCCGACTTTTTAGAGAATGCAAAAATATACCATGGAAGTCGTAGTTATGTCGTTTACCTATCCAACGAATTGACACATGCTAAGATTCAATGCAAATCGGCCACATTATGGCCTTCCTAGTAAAAAAGGGTCGAAAACGAGTAATGTCCTAAATTAACGAGGAGATTTTCTTGACCTCCATTTTGGCCGACTTTTTAGAGAATGCAAAAATATACCATGGAATTCGTAGTTATGTCGTTTACCTATCCAACGAATTGTCACATGCTAAGATTCAATGCAAATCGGCCACATAATGGCCTTCCTAGTAAAAAAGGGTCGAAAACGAGTAATGTCCTAAATTAACGAGGAGATTTTCTTGACCTCCATTTTGGCCGACTTTTTAGAGAATGCAAAAACATCCCATGGAAGTCGTAGTTATGTTGTTTACCTATCCAACGAATTGTCACATGCTAAGATTCAATGCAAATTGGCCACATTATGGCCTTCCTAGTAAAAAAGGGTCGAAAACGAGTAATGTCCTAAATTAACGAGGAGATTTTCTTGACCTCCATTTTGGCCGACTTTTTAGAGAATGCAAAAATATCCCATGGAAGTCGTAGTTATGTTGTTTACCTATCCAACGAATTGTCACATGCTAAGATTCAATGCAAATTGGCCACATTATGGCCTTCCTAGTAAAAAAGGGTCGAAAACGAGTAATGTCCTAAATTAACGAGGAGATTTTCTTAACCTCCATTTTGGCCGACTTTTTAGAGAATGCAAAAATATCCCATGGAAGTCGTAGTTATGTTGTTTACCTATCCAACGAATTGTCACATGCTAAGATTCAATGCAAATCGGCCACATTATGGCCTTCCTAGTAAAAAAGGGTCGAAAACGAGTAATGTCCTAAATTAACGAGGAGATTTTCTTGACCTCCATTTTGGCCGAATTTTTAGAGAATGCAAAAATATCCCATGGAAGTCGTAGTTATGTTGTTTACCTATCCAACGAATTGTCACATGCTAAGATTCAATGCAAATCGGCCACATTATGGCCTTCCTAGTAAAAAAGGGTCGAAAACGAGTAATGTCCTAAATTAACGAGGAGATTTTCTTGACCTCCATTTTGGCCGAATTTTTAGATAATGTAAAAATATCCCATGGAAGTCGTAGTTAAGTTGTTTACCTATCCAACGAATTGTCACATGCTAAGATTCAATGCAAATTGGCCACATTATGGCCTTCCTAGTAAAAAAGGGTCGAAAACGAGTAATGTCCTAAATTAACGAGGAGATTTTCTTGACCTCCATTTTGGCCGACTTTTTAGAGAATGCAAAAATATACCATGGAAGTCGTAGTTATGTCGTTTACCTATCCAACGAATTGTCACATGCTAAGATTCAATGCAAATCGGCCACATAATGGCCTTCCTAGTAAAAAAGGGTCGAAAACGAGTAATGTCCTAAATTAACGAGGAGATTTTCTTGACCTCCATTTTGGCCGACTTTTTAGAGAATGCAAAAATATCCCATGGAAGTCGTAGTTATGTTGTTTACCTATCCAACGAATTGTCACATGCTAAGATTCAATGCAAATCGGCCACATCATGGCCTTCCTAGTAAAAAAGGGTCGAAAACGAGTAATGTCCTAAATTAACGAGGAGATTTTCTTGACCTCCATTTTGGCCGACTTTTTAGAGAATGCAAAAATATACCATGGAAGTCGTAGTTATGTCGTTTACCTATCCAACGAATTGTCACATGCTAAGATTCAATGCAAATCGGCCACATTATGGCCTTCCTAGTAAAAAAGGGTCGAAAACGAGTAATGTCCTAAATTAACGAGGAGATTTTCTTGACCTCCATTTTGGCCGACTTTTTAGAGAATGCAAAAATATCCCATGGAAGTCGTAGTTATGTTGTTTACCTATCCAACGAATTGTCACATGCTAAGATTCAATGCAAATCGGCCACATTATGGCCTTCCTAGTAAAAAAGGGTCGAAAACGAGTAATGTCCTAAATTAACGAGGAGATTTTCTTGACCTCCATTTTGGCCGACTTTTTAGAGAATGCAAAAATATACCATGGAAGTCGTAGTTATGTCGTTTACCTATCCAACGAATTGACACATGCTAAGATTCAATGCAAATCGGCCACATTATGGCCTTCCTAGTAAAAAAGGGTCGAAAACGAGTAATGTCCTAAATTAACGAGGAGATTTTCTTGACCTCCATTTTGGCCGACTTTTTAGAGAATGCAAAAATATACCATGGAATTCGTAGTTATGTCGTTTACCTATCCAACGAATTGTCACATGCTAAGATTCAATGCAAATCGGCCACATAATGGCCTTCCTAGTAAAAAAGGGTCGAAAACGAGTAATGTCCTAAATTAACGAGGAGATTTTCTTGACCTCCATTTTGGCCGACTTTTTAGAGAATGCAAAAATATACCATGGAATTCGTAGTTATGTCGTTTACCTATCCAACGAATTGTCACATGCTAAGATTCAATGCAAATCGGCCACATAATGGCCTTCCTAGTAAAAAAGGGTCGAAAACGAGTAATGTCCTAAATTAACGAGGAGATTTTCTTGACCTCCATTTTGGCCGACTTTTTAGAGAATGCAAAAACATCCCATGGAAGTCGTAGTTATGTTGTTTACCTATCCAACGAATTGTCACATGCTAAGATTCAATGCAAATTGGCCACATTATGGCCTTCCTAGTAAAAAAGGGTCGAAAACGAGTAATGTCCTAAATTAACGAGGAGATTTTCTTGACCTCCATTTTGGCCGACTTTTTAGAGAATGCAAAAATATACCATGGAATTCGTAGTTATGTCGTTTACCTATCCAACGAATTGTCACATGCTAAGATTCAATGCAAATCGGCCACATAATGGCCTTCCTAGTAAAAAAGGGTCGAAAACGAGTAATGTCCTAAATTAACGAGGAGATTTTCTTGACCTCCATTTTGGCCGAATTTTTAGATAATGTAAAAATATCCCATGGAAGTCGTAGTTAAGTTGTTTACCTATCCAACGAATTGTCACATGCTAAGATTCAATGCAAATTGGCCACATTATGGCCTTCCTAGTAAAAAAGGGTCGAAAACGAGTAATGTCCTAAATTAACGAGGAGATTTTCTTGACCTCCATTTTGGCCGACTTTTTAGAGAATGCAAAAATATGCCATGGAATTCGTAGTTATGTCGTTTACCTATCCAACGAATTGTCACATGCTAAGATTCAATGCAAATCGGCCACATAATGGCCTTCCTAGTAAAAAAGGGTCGAAAACGAGTAATGTCCTAAATTAACGAGGAGATTTTCTTGACCTCCATTTTGGCCGACTTTTTAGAGAATGCAAAAATATCCCATGGAAGTCGTAGTTATGTTGTTTACCTATCCAACGAATTGTCACATGCTAAGATTCAATGCAAATTGGCCACATTATGGCCTTCCTAGTAAAAAAGGGTCGAAAACGAGTAATGTCCTAAATTAACGAGGAGATTTTCTTGACCTCCATTTTGGCCGACTTTTTAGAGAATGCAAAAATATCCCATGGAAGTCGTAGTTATGTTGTTTACCTATCCAACGAATTGTCACATGCTAAGATTCAATGCAAATCGGCCACATTATGGCCTTCCTAGTAAAAAAGGGTCGAAAACGAGTAATGTCCTAAATTAACGAGGAGATTTTCTTGACCTCCATTTTGGCTGAATTTTTAGAGAATGCAAAAATATCCCATGGAAGTCGTAGTTATGTTGTTTACCTATCCAACGAATTGTCACATGCTAAGATTCAATGCAAATCGGCCACATTATGGCCTTCCTAGTAAAAAAGGGTCGAAAACGAGTAATGTCCTAAATTAACGAGGAGATTTTCTTGACCTCCATTTTGGCCGAATTTTTAGATAATGTAAAAATATCCCATGGAAGTCGTAGTTAAGTTGTTTACCTATCCAACGAATTGTCACATGCTAAGATTCAATGCAAATTGGCCACATTATGCCCTTCCTAGTAAAAAAGGGTCGAAAACGAGTAATGTCCTAAATTAACGAGGAGATTTTCTTGACCTCCATTTTGGCCGACTTTTTAGAGAATGCAAAAATATACCATGGAATTCGTAGTTATGTCGTTTACCTATCCAACGAATTGTCACATGCTAAGATTCAATGCAAATCGGCCACATAATGGCCTTCCTAGTAAAAAAGGGTCGAAAACGAGTAATGTCCTAAATTAACGAGGAGATTTTCTTGACCTCCATTTTGGCCGACTTTTTAGAGAATGCAAAAACATCCCATGGAAGTCGTAGTTATGTTGTTTACCTATCCAACGAATTGTCACATGCTAAGATTCAATGCAAATTGGCCACATTATGGCCTTCCTAGTAAAAAAGGGTCGAAAACGAGTAATGTCCTAAATTAACGAGGAGATTTTCTTGACCTCCATTTTGGCCGACTTTTTAGAGAATGCAAAAATATCCCATGGAAGTCGTAGTTATGTTGTTTACCTATCCAACGAATTGTCACATGCTAAGATTCAATGCAAATTGGCCACATTATGGCCTTCCTAGTAAAAAAGGGTCGAAAACGAGTAATGTCTTAAATTAACGAGGAGATTTTCTTAACCTCCATTTTGGCCGACTTTTTAGAGAATGCAAAAATATCCCATGGAAGTCGTAGTTATGTTGTTTACCTATCCAACGAATTGTCACATGCTAAGATTCAATGCAAATCGGCCACATTATCTCCTTCCTAGTAAAAAAGGGTCGAAAACGAGTAATGTCCTAAATTAACGAGGAGATTTTCTTGACCTCCATTTTGGCCGAATTTTTAGAGAATGCAAAAATATCCCATGGAAGTCGTAGTTATGTTGTTTACCTATCCAACGAATTGTCACATGCTAAGATTCAATGCAAATCGGCCACATTATGGCCTTCCTAGTAAAAAAGGGTCGAAAACGAGTAATGTCCTAAATTAACGAGGAGATTTTCTTGACCTCCATTTTGGCCGAATTTTTAGATAATGTAAAAATATCCCATGGAAGTCGTAGTTAAGTTGTTTACCTATCCAACGAATTGTCACATGCTAAGATTCAATGCAAATTGGCCACATTATGGCCTTCCTAGTAAAAAAGGGTCGAAAACGAGTAATGTCCTAAATTAACGAGGAGATTTTCTTGACCTCCATTTTGGCCGACTTTTTAGAGAATGCAAAAATATACCATGGAAGTCGTAGTTATGTCGTTTACCTATCCAACGAATTGTCACATGCTAAGATTCAATGCAAATCGGCCACATAATGGCCTTCCTAGTAAAAAAGGGTCGAAAACGAGTAATGTCCTAAATTAACGAGGAGATTTTCTTGACCTCCATTTTGGCCGACTTTTTAGAGAATGCAAAAATATCCCATGGAAGTCGTAGTTATGTTGTTTACCTATCCAACGAATTGTCACATGCTAAGATTCAATGCAAATCGGCCACATCATGGCCTTCCTAGTAAAAAAGGGTCGAAAACGAGTAATGTCCTAAATTAACGAGGAGATTTTCTTGACCTCCATTTTGGCCGACTTTTTAGAGAATGCAAAAATATACCATGGAAGTCGTAGTTATGTCGTTTACCTATCCAACGAATTGTCACATGCTAAGATTCAATGCAAATCGGCCACATTATGGCCTTCCTAGTAAAAAAGGGTCGAAAACGAGTAATGTCCTAAATTAACGAGGAGATTTTCTTGACCTCCATTTTGGCCGACTTTTTAGAGAATGCAAAAATATCCCATGGAAGTCGTAGTTATGTTGTTTACCTATCCAACGAATTGTCACATGCTAAGATTCAATGCAAATCGGCCACATTATGGCCTTCCTAGTAAAAAAGGGTCGAAAACGAGTAATGTCCTAAATTAACGAGGAGATTTTCTTGACCTCCATTTTGGCCGACTTTTTAGAGAATGCAAAAATATACCATGGAAGTCGTAGTTATGTCGTTTACCTATCCAACGAATTGACACATGCTAAGATTCAATGCAAATCGGCCACATTATGGCCTTCCTAGTAAAAAAGGGTCGAAAACGAGTAATGTCCTAAATTAACGAGGAGATTTTCTTGACCTCCATTTTGGCCGACTTTTTAGAGAATGCAAAAACATCCCATGGAAGTCGTAGTTATGTTGTTTACCTATCCAACGAATTGTCACATGCTAAGATTCAATGCAAATCGGCCACATTATGGCCTTCCTAGTAAAAAAGGGTCGAAAACGAGTAATGTCCTAAATTAACGAGGAGATTTTCTTGACCTCCATTTTGGCCGACTTTTTAGAGAATGCAAAAATATACCATGGAATTCGTAGTTATGTCGTTTACCTATCCAACGAATTGTCACATGCTAAGATTCAATGCAAATCGGCCACATAATGGCCTTCCTAGTAAAAAAGGGTCGAAAACGAGTAATGTCCTAAATTAACGAGGAGATTTTCTTGACCTCCATTTTGGCCGACTTTTTAGAGAATGCAAAAATATACCATGGAATTCGTAGTTATGTCGTTTACCTATCCAACGAATTGTCACATGCTAAGATTCAATGCAAATCGGCCACATAATGGCCTTCCTAGTAAAAAAGGGTCGAAAACGAGTAATGTCCTAAATTAACGAGGAGATTTTCTTGACCTCCATTTTGGCCGACTTTTTAGAGAATGCAAAAACATCCCATGGAAGTCGTAGTTATGTTGTTTACCTATCCAACGAATTGTCACATGCTAAGATTCAATGCAAATTGGCCACATTATGGCCTTCCTAGTAAAAAAGGGTCGAAAACGAGTAATGTCCTAAATTAACGAGGAGATTTTCTTGACCTCCATTTTGGCCGACTTTTTAGAGAATGCAAAAATATACCATGGAATTCGTAGTTATGTCGTTTACCTATCCAACGAATTGTCACATGCTAAGATTCAATGCAAATCGGCCACATAATGGCCTTCCTAGTAAAAAAGGGTCGAAAACGAGTAATGTCCTAAATTAACGAGGAGATTTTCTTGACCTCCATTTTGGCCGACTTTTTAGAGAATGCAAAAACATCCCATGGAAGTCGTAGTTATGTTGTTTACCTATCCAACGAATTGTCACATGCTAAGATTCAATGCAAATTGGCCACATTATGGCCTTCCTAGTAAAAAAGGGTCGAAAACGAGTAATGTCCTAAATTAACGAGGAGATTTTCTTGACCTCCATTTTGGCCGAATTTTTAGATAATGTAAAAATATCCCATGGAAGTCGTAGTTAAGTTGTTTACCTATCCAACGAATTGTCACATGCTAAGATTCAATGCAAATTGGCCACATTATGGCCTTCCTAGTAAAAAAGGGTCGAAAACGAGTAATGTCCTAAATTAACGAGGAGATTTTCTTGACCTCCATTTTGGCCGACTTTTTAGAGAATGCAAAAATATGCCATGGAATTCGTAGTTATGTCGTTTACCTATCCAACGAATTGTCACATGCTAAGATTCAATGCAAATCGGCCACATAATGGCCTTCCTAGTAAAAAAGGGTCGAAAACGAGTAATGTCCTAAATTAACGAGGAGATTTTCTTGACCTCCATTTTGGCCGACTTTTTAGAGAATGCAAAAATATCCCATGGAAGTCGTAGTTATGTTGTTTACCTATCCAACGAATTGTCACATGCTAAGATTCAATGCAAATTGGCCACATTATGGCCTTCCTAGTAAAAAAGGGTCGAAAACGAGTAATGTCCTAAATTAACGAGGAGATTTTCTTGACCTCCATTTTGGCCGACTTTTTAGAGAATGCAAAAATATCCCATGGAAGTCGTAGTTATGTTGTTTACCTATCC
The DNA here is from genome assembly GCF_051527215.1 of Medicago sativa. Lineage (NCBI taxonomy): Eukaryota > Viridiplantae > Streptophyta > Magnoliopsida > Fabales > Fabaceae > Medicago > Medicago sativa. The sequence goes on along the minus strand of NC_140751.1, from coordinate 1,992,485 downwards.
AACGAATTGTCACATGCTAAGATTCAATGCAAATCGGCCACATTATGGCCTTCCTAGTAAAAAAGGGTCGAAAACGAGTAATGTCCTAAATTAACGAGGAGATTTTCTTGACCTCCATTTTGGCTGAATTTTTAGAGAATGCAAAAATATCCCATGGAAGTCGTAGTTATGTTGTTTACCTATCCAACGAATTGTCACATGCTAAGATTCAATGCAAATCGGCCACATTATGGCCTTCCTAGTAAAAAAGGGTCGAAAACGAGTAATGTCCTAAATTAACGAGGAGATTTTCTTGACCTCCATTTTGGCCGAATTTTTAGATAATGTAAAAATATCCCATGGAAGTCGTAGTTAAGTTGTTTACCTATCCAACGAATTGTCACATGCTAAGATTCAATGCAAATTGGCCACATTATGGCCTTCCTAGTAAAAAAGGGTCGAAAACGAGTAATGTCCTAAATTAACGAGGAGATTTTCTTGACCTCCATTTTGGCCGACTTTTTAGAGAATGCAAAAATATACCATGGAATTCGTAGTTATGTCGTTTACCTATCCAACGAATTGTCACATGCTAAGATTCAATGCAAATCGGCCACATAATGGCCTTCCTAGTAAAAAAGGGTCGAAAACGAGTAATGTCCTAAATTAACGAGGAGATTTTCTTGACCTCCATTTTGGCCGACTTTTTAGAGAATGCAAAAACATCCCATGGAAGTCGTAGTTATGTTGTTTACCTATCCAACGAATTGTCACATGCTAAGATTCAATGCAAATTGGCCACATTATGGCCTTCCTAGTAAAAAAGGGTCGAAAACGAGTAATGTCCTAAATTAACGAGGAGATTTTCTTGACCTCCATTTTGGCCGACTTTTTAGAGAATGCAAAAATATCCCATGGAAGTCGTAGTTATGTTGTTTACCTATCCAACGAATTGTCACATGCTAAGATTCAATGCAAATTGGCCACATTATGGCCTTCCTAGTAAAAAAGGGTCGAAAACGAGTAATGTCCTAAATTAACGAGGAGATTTTCTTAACCTCCATTTTGGCCGACTTTTTAGAGAATGCAAAAATATCCCATGGAAGTCGTAGTTATGTTGTTTACCTATCCAACGAATTGTCACATGCTAAGATTCAATGCAAATCGGCCACATTATGGCCTTCCTAGTAAAAAAGGGTCGAAAACGAGTAATGTCCTAAATTAACGAGGAGATTTTCTTGACCTCCATTTTGGCCGAATTTTTAGAGAATGCAAAAATATCCCATGGAAGTCGTAGTTATGTTGTTTACCTATCCAACGAATTGTCACATGCTAAGATTCAATGCAAATCGGCCACATTATGGCCTTCCTAGTAAAAAAGGGTCGAAAACGAGTAATGTCCTAAATTAACGAGGAGATTTTCTTGACCTCCATTTTGGCCGAATTTTTAGATAATGTAAAAATATCCCATGGAAGTCGTAGTTAAGTTGTTTACCTATCCAACGAATTGTCACATGCTAAGATTCAATGCAAATTGGCCACATTATGGCCTTCCTAGTAAAAAAGGGTCGAAAACGAGTAATGTCCTAAATTAACGAGGAGATTTTCTTGACCTCCATTTTGGCCGACTTTTTAGAGAATGCAAAAATATACCATGGAAGTCGTAGTTATGTCGTTTACCTATCCAACGAATTGTCACATGCTAAGATTCAATGCAAATCGGCCACATAATGGCCTTCCTAGTAAAAAAGGGTCGAAAACGAGTAATGTCCTAAATTAACGAGGAGATTTTCTTGACCTCCATTTTGGCCGACTTTTTAGAGAATGCAAAAATATCCCATGGAAGTCGTAGTTATGTTGTTTACCTATCCAACGAATTGTCACATGCTAAGATTCAATGCAAATCGGCCACATCATGGCCTTCCTAGTAAAAAAGGGTCGAAAACGAGTAATGTCCTAAATTAACGAGGAGATTTTCTTGACCTCCATTTTGGCCGACTTTTTAGAGAATGCAAAAATATACCATGGAAGTCGTAGTTATGTCGTTTACCTATCCAACGAATTGTCACATGCTAAGATTCAATGCAAATCGGCCACATTATGGCCTTCCTAGTAAAAAAGGGTCGAAAACGAGTAATGTCCTAAATTAACGAGGAGATTTTCTTGACCTCCATTTTGGCCGACTTTTTAGAGAATGCAAAAATATCCCATGGAAGTCGTAGTTATGTTGTTTACCTATCCAACGAATTGTCACATGCTAAGATTCAATGCAAATCGGCCACATTATGGCCTTCCTAGTAAAAAAGGGTCGAAAACGAGTAATGTCCTAAATTAACGAGGAGATTTTCTTGACCTCCATTTTGGCCGACTTTTTAGAGAATGCAAAAATATACCATGGAAGTCGTAGTTATGTCGTTTACCTATCCAACGAATTGACACATGCTAAGATTCAATGCAAATCGGCCACATTATGGCCTTCCTAGTAAAAAAGGGTCGAAAACGAGTAATGTCCTAAATTAACGAGGAGATTTTCTTGACCTCCATTTTGGCCGACTTTTTAGAGAATGCAAAAACATCCCATGGAAGTCGTAGTTATGTTGTTTACCTATCCAACGAATTGTCACATGCTAAGATTCAATGCAAATCGGCCACATTATGGCCTTCCTAGTAAAAAAGGGTCGAAAACGAGTAATGTCCTAAATTAACGAGGAGATTTTCTTGACCTCCATTTTGGCCGACTTTTTAGAGAATGCAAAAATATACCATGGAAGTCGTAGTTATGTCGTTTACCTATCCAACGAATTGACACATGCTAAGATTCAATGCAAATCGGCCACATTATGGCCTTCCTAGTAAAAAAGGGTCGAAAACGAGTAATGTCCTAAATTAACGAGGAGATTTTCTTGACCTCCATTTTGGCCGACTTTTTAGAGAATGCAAAAACATCCCATGGAAGTCGTAGTTATGTTGTTTACCTATCCAACGAATTGTCACATGCTAAGATTCAATGCAAATCGGCCACATTATGGCCTTCCTAGTAAAAAAGGGTCGAAAACGAGTAATGTCCTAAATTAACGAGGAGATTTTCTTGACCTCCATTTTGGCCGAATTTTTAGAGAATGCAAAAATATCCCATGGAAGTCGTAGTTATGTTGTTTACCTATCCAACGAATTGTCACATGCTAAGATTCAATGCAAATCGGCCACATTATGGCCTTCCTAGTAAAAAAGGGTCGAAAACGAGTAATGTCCTAAATTAACGAGGAGATTTTCTTGACCTCCATTTTGGCCGAATTTTTAGATGATGTAAAAATATCCCATGGAAGTCATAGTTATGTTGTTTACCTATCCAACGAATTGTCACATGCTAAGATTCAATGCAAATTGGCCACATTATGGCCTTCCTAGTAAAAAAGGGTCGAAAACGAGTAATGTCCTAAATTAACGAGGAGATTTTCTTGACCTCCATTTTGGCCGACTTTTTAGAGAATGCAAAAATATACCATGGAAGTCGTAGTTATGTCGTTTACCTATCCAACGAATTGTCACATGCTAAGATTCAATGCAAATCGGCCACATAATGGCCTTCCTAGTAAAAAAGGGTCGAAAACGAGTAATGTCCTAAATTAACGAGGAGATTTTCTTGACCTCCATTTTGGCCGACTTTTTAGAGAATGCAAAAATATCCCATGGAAGTCGTACTTATGTTGTTTACCTATCCAACGAATTGTCACATGCTAAGATTCAATGCAAATCGGCCACATTATGGCCTTCCTAGTAAAAAAGGGTCGAAAACGAGTAATGTCCTAAATTAACGAGGAGATTTTCTTGACCTCCATTTTGGCCAAATTTTCAGAGAATGCAAAAATATCCCATGGAAGTCGTAGTTATGTTGTTTACCTATCCAACGAATTGTCACATGCTAAGATTCAATGCAAATCGGCCACATTACGGCCTTCCTTGTAAAAAAGGGTCGAAAACGAGTAATGTCCTAAATTAACGAGGAGATTTTCTTGACCTCCATTTTGGCCGACTTTTTAGAGAATGCAAAAATATCCCATGGAAGTCGTAGTTATGTTGTTTACCTATCCAACGAATTGTCACATGCTAAGATTCAATGCAAATCGGCCACATTATGGCCTTCCTAGTAAAAAAGGGTCGAAAACGAGTAATGTCCTAAATTAACGAGGAGATTTTCTTGACCTCCATTTTGGCCGAATTTTTAGAGAATGCAAAAATATCCCATGGAAGTCGTAGTTATGTTGTTTACCTATCCAACGAATTGTCACATGCTAAGATTCAATGCAAATCGGCCACATTATGGCCTTCCTAGTAAAAAAGGGTCGAAAACGAGTAATGTCCTAAATTAACGAGGAGATTTTCTTGACCTCCATTTTGGCCGAATTTTTAGAGAATGCAAAAATATCCCATGGAAGTCGTAGTTATGTCGTTTACCTATCCAACGAATTGTCACATGCTAAGATTCAATGCAAATCGGCCACATTATGGCCTTCCTAGTAAAAAAGGGTCGAAAACGAGTAATGTCCTAAATTAACGAGGAGATTTTCTTAACCTCCATTTTGGCCGAATTTTTAGATAATGTAAAAATATCCCATGGAAGTCGTAGTTATGTTGTTTACCTATCCAACGAATTGTCACATGCTAAGATTCAATGCAAATTGGCCACATTATGGCCTTCCTAGTAAAAAAGGGTCGAAAACGAGTAATGTCCTAAATTAACGAGGAGATTTTCTTGACCTCCATTTTGGCCGACTTTTTAGAGAATGCAAAAATATACCATGGAAGTCGTAGTTATGTCGTTTACCTATCCAACGAATTGTCACATGCTAAGATTCAATGCAAATCGGCCACATAATGGCCTTCCTAGTAAAAAAGGGTCGAAAACGAGTAATGTCCTAAATTAACGAGGAGATTTTCTTGACCTCCATTTTGGCCGACTTTTTAGAGAATGCAAAAATATCCCATGGAAGTCGTAGTGATGTTTTTACCTATCCAACGAATTGTCACATGCTAAGATTCAATGCAAATCGGCCACATCATGGCCTTCCTAGTAAAAAAGGGTCGAAAACGAGTAATGTCCTAAATTAACGAGGAGATTTTCTTGACCTCCATTTTGGCCGACTTTTTAGAGAATGCAAAAATATACCATGGAAGTCGTAGTTATGTCGTTTACCTATCCAACGAATTGTCACATGCTAAGATTCAATGCAAATCGGCCACATCATGGCTTTCCTAGTAAAAAAGGGTCGAAAACGAGTAATGTCCTAAATTAACGAGGAGATTTTCTTGACCTCCATTTTGGCCGACTTTTTCGAGAATGCAAAAACATCCCATGGAAGTCGTAGTTATGTTGTTTACCTATCCAACGAATTGTCACATGCTAAGATTCAATGCAAATCGGCCACATTATGGCCTTCCTAGTAAAAAAGGGTCGAAAACGAGTAATGTCCTAAATTAACGAGGAGATTTTCTTGACCTCCATTTTGGCCGAATTTTTAGAGAATGCAAAAATATCCCATGGAAGTCGTAGTTATGTTGTTTACCTATCCAACGAATTGTCACATGCTAAGATTCAATGCAAATCGGCCACATTATGGCCTTCCTAGTAAAAAAGGGTCGAAAACGAGTAATGTCCTAAATTAACGAGGAGATTTTCTTGACCTCCATTTTGGCCGAATTTTTAGATAATGTAAAAATAACCCATGGAAGTCGTAGTTATGTTGTTTACCTATCCAACGAATTGTCACATGCTAAGATTCAATGCAAATTGGCCACATTATGGCCTTCCTAGTAAAAAAGGGTCGAAAACGAGTAATGTCCTAAATTAACGAGGAGATTTTCTTGACCTCCATTTTGGCCGACTTTTTAGAGAATGCAAAAATATACCATGGAAGTCGTAGTTATGTCGTTTACCTATCCAACGAATTGTCACATGCTAAGATTCAATGCAAATCGGCCACATAATGGCCTTCCTAGTAAAAAAGGGTCGAAAACGAGTAATGTCCTAAATTAACGAGGAGATTTTCTTGACCTCCATTTTGGCCGACTTTTTAGAGAATGCAAAAATATCCCATGGAAGTCGTACTTATGTTGTTTACCTATCCAACGAATTGTCACATGCTAAGATTCAATGCAAATCGGCCACATTATGGCCTTCCTAGTAAAAAAGGGTCGAAAACGAGTAATGTCCTAAATTAACGAGGAGATTTTCTTGACCTCCATTTTGGCCAAATTTTCAGAGAATGCAAAAATATCCCATGGAAGTCGTAGTTATGTTGTTTACCTATCCAACGAATTGTCACATGCTAAGATTCAATGCAAATCGGCCACATTACGGCCTTCCTTGTAAAAAAGGGTCGAAAACGAGTAATGTCCTAAATTAACGAGGAGATTTTCTTGACCTCCATTTTGGCCGACTTTTTAGAGAATGCAAAAATATCCCATGGAAGTCGTAGTTATGTTGTTTACCTATCCAACGAATTGTCACATGCTAAGATTCAATGCAAATCGGCCACATTATGGCCTTCCTAGTAAAAAAGGGTCGAAAACGAGTAATGTCCTAAATTAACGAGGAGATTTTCTTGACCTCCATTTTGGCCGAATTTTTAGAGAATGCAAAAATATCCCATGGAAGTCGTAGTTATGTTGTTTACCTATCCAACGAATTGTCACATGCTAAGATTCAATGCAAATCGGCCACATTATGGCCTTCCTAGTAAAAAAGGGTCGAAAACGAGTAATGTCCTAAATTAACGAGGAGATTTTCTTGACCTCCATTTTGGCCGAATTTTTAGAGAATGCAAAAATATCCCATGGAAGTCGTAGTTATGTTGTTTACCTATCCAACGAATTGTCACATGCTAAGATTCAATGCAAATCGGCCACATTATGGCCTTCCTAGTAAAAAAGGGTCGAAAACGAGTAATGTCCTAAATTAACGAGGAGATTTTCTTAACCTCCATTTTGGCCGAATTTTTAGATAATGTAAAAATATCCCATGGAAGTCGTAGTTATGTTGTTTACCTATCCAACGAATTGTCACATGCTAAGATTCAATGCAAATTGGCCACATTATGACCTTCCTAGTAAAAAAGGGTCGAAAACGAGTAATGTCCTAAATTAACGAGGAGATTTTCTTGACCTCCATTTTGGCCGACTTTTTAGAGAATGCAAAAATATACCATGGAAGTCGTAGTTATGTCGTTTACCTATCCAACGAATTGTCACATGCTAAGATTCAATGCAAATCGGCCACATAATGGCCTTCCTAGTAAAAAAGGGTCGAAAACGAGTAATGTCCTAAATTAACGAGGAGATTTTCTTGACCTCCATTTTGGCCGACTTTTTAGAGAATGCAAAAATATCCCATGGAAGTCGTAGTTATGTTTTTACCTATCCAACGAATTGTCACATGCTAAGATTCAATGCAAATCGGCCACATCATGGCCTTCCTAGTAAAAAAGGGTCGAAAACGAGTAATGTCCTAAATTAACGAGGAGATTTTCTTGACCTCCATTTTGGCCGACTTTTTAGAGAATGCAAAAATATACCATGGAAGTCGTAGTTATGTCGTTTACCTATCCAACGAATTGTCACATGCTAAGATTCAATGCAAATCGGCCACATCATGGCCTTCCTAGTAAAAAAGGGTCGAAAACGAGTAATGTCCTAAATTAACGAGGAGATTTTCTTGACCTCCATTTTGGCCGACTTTTTAGAGAATGCAAAAACATCCCATGGAAGTCGTAGTTATGTTGTTTACCTATCCAACGAATTGTCACATGCTAAGATTCAATGCAAATCGGCCACATTATGGCCTTCCTAGTAAAAAAGGGTCGAAAACGAGTAATGTCCTAAATTAACGAGGAGATTTTCTTGACCCCCATTTTGGCCAAATTTTCAGAGAATGCAAAAATATCCCATGGAAGTCGTAGTTATGTTGTTTACCTATCCAACGAATTGTCACATGCTAAGATTCAATGCAAATCGGCCACATTACGGCCTTCCTTGTAAAAAAGGGTCGAAAACGAGTAATGTCCTAAATTAACGAGGAGATTTTCTTAACCTCCATTTTGGCCGAATTTTTAGATAATGTAAAAATATCCCATGGAAGTCGTAGTTATGTTGTTTACCTATCCAACGAATTGTCACATGCTAAGATTCAATGCAAATTGGCCACATTATGGCCTTCCTAGTAAAAAAGGGTCGAAAACGAGTAATGTCCTAAATTAACGAGGAGATTTTCTTGACCTCCATTTTGGCCGACTTTTTAGAGAATGCAAAAATATACCATGGAAGTCGTAGTTATGTCGTTTACCTATCCAACGAATTGTCACATGCTAAGATTCAATGCAAATCGGCCACATAATGGCCTTCCTAGTAAAAAAGGGTCGAAAACGAGTAATGTCCTAAATTAACGAGGAGATTTTCTTGACCTCCATTTTGGCCGACTTTTTAGAGAATGCAAAAATATCCCATGGAAGTCGTAGTTATGTTTTTACCTATCCAACGAATTGTCACATGCTAAGATTCAATGCAAATCGGCCACATCATGGCCTTCCTAGTAAAAAAGGGTCGAAAACGAGTAATGTCCTAAATTAACGAGGAGATTTTCTTGACCTCCATTTTGGCCGACTTTTTAGAGAATGCAAAAATATACCATGGAAGTCGTAGTTATGTCGTTTACCTATCCAACGAATTGTCACATGCTAAGATTCAATGCAAATCGGCCACATCATGGCCTTCCTAGTAAAAAAGGGTCGAAAACGAGTAATGTCCTAAATTAACGAGGAGATTTTCTTGACCTCCATTTTGGCCGACTTTTTAGAGAATGCAAAAACATCCCATGGAAGTCGTAGTTATGTTGTTTACCTATCCAACGAATTGTCACATGCTAAGATTCAATGCAAATCGGCCACATTATGGCCTTCCTAGTAAAAAAGGGTCGAAAACGAGTAATGTCCTAAATTAACGAGGAGATTTTCTTGACCTCCATTTTGGCCAAATTTTCAGAGAATGCAAAAATATCCCATGGAAGTCGTAGTTATGTTGTTTACCTATCCAACGAATTGTCACATGCTAAGATTCAATGCAAATCGGCCACATTACGGCCTTCCTTGTAAAAAAGGGTCGAAAACGAGTAATGTCCTAAATTAACGAGGAGATTTTCTTGACCTCCATTTTGGCCGACTTTTTAGAGAATGCAAAAATATCCCATGGAAGTCGTAGTTATGTTGTTTACCTATCCAACGAATTGTCACATGCTAAGATTCAATGCAAATCGGCCACATTATGGCCTTCCTAGTAAAAAAGGGTCGAAAACGAGTAATGTCCTAAATTAACGAGGAGATTTTCTTGACCTCCATTTTGGCCGAATTTTTAGAGAATGCAAAAATATCCCATGGAAGTCGTAGTTATGTTGTTTACCTATCCAACGAATTGTCACATGCTAAGATTCAATGCAAATCGGCCACATTATGGCCTTCCTAGTAAAAAAGGGTCGAAAACGAGTAATGTCCTAAATTAACGAGGAGATTTTCTTGACCTCCATTTTGGCCGAATTTTTAGAGAATGCAAAAATATCCCATGGAAGTCGTAGTTATGTTGTTTACCTATCCAACGAATTGTCACATGCTAAGATTCAATGCAAATCGGCCACATTATGGCCTTCCTAGTAAAAAAGGGTCGAAAACGAGTAATGTCCTAAATTAACGAGGAGATTTTCTTAACCTCCATTTTGGCCGAATTTTTATATAATGTAAAAATATCCCATGGAAGTCGTAGTTATGTTGTTTACCTATCCAACGAATTGTCACATGCTAAGATTCAATGCAAATTGGCCACATTATGGCCTTCCTAGTAAAAAAGGGTCGAAAACGAGTAATGTCCTAAATTAACGAGGAGATTTTCTTGACCTCCATTTTGGCCGACTTTTTAGAGAATGCAAAAATATACCATGGAAGTCGTAGTTATGTCGTTTACCTATCCAACGAATTGTCACATGCTAAGATTCAATGCAAATCGGCCACATAATGGCCTTCCTAGTAAAAAAGGGTCGAAAACGAGTAATGTCCTAAATTAACGAGGAGATTTTCTTGACCTCCATTTTGGCCGACTTTTTAGAGAATGCAAAAATATCCCATGGAAGTCGTAGTTATGTTTTTACCTATCCAACGAATTGTCACATGCTAAGATTCAATGCAAATCGGCCACATCATGGCCTTCCTAGTAAAAAAGGGTCGAAAACGAGTAATGTCCTAAATTAACGAGGAGATTTTCTTGACCTCCATTTTGGCCGACTTTTTAGAGAATGCAAAAATATACCATGGAAGTCGTAGTTATGTCGTTTACCTATCCAACGAATTGTCACATGCTAAGATTCAATGCAAATCGGCCACATCATGGCCTTCCTAGTAAAAAAGGGTCGAAAACGAGTAATGTCCTAAATTAACGAGGAGATTTTCTTGACCTCCATTTTGGCCGACTTTTTAGAGAATGCAAAAACATCCCATGGAAGTCGTAGTTATGTTGTTTACCTATCCAACGAATTGTCACATGCTAAGATTCAATGCAAATCGGCCACATTATGGCCTTCCTAGTAAAAAAGGGTCGAAAACGAGTAATGTCCTAAATTAACGAGGAGATTTTCTTGACCTCCATTTTGGCCGAATTTTTAGAGAATGCAAAAATATCCCATGGAAGTCGTAGTTATGTTGTTTACCTATCCAACGAATTGTCACATGCTAAGATTCAATGCAAATCGGCCACATTATGGCCTTCCTAGTAAAAAAGGGTCGAAAACGAGTAATGTCCTAAATTAACGAGGAGATTTTCTTGACCTCCATTTTGGCCGAATTTTTAGATAATGTAAAAATATCCCATGGAAGTCGTAGTTATGTTGTTTACCTATCCAACGAATTGTCACATGCTAAGATTCAATGCAAATTGGCCACATTATGGCCTTCCTAGTAAAAAAGGGTCGAAAACGAGTAATGTCCTAAATTAACGAGGAGATTTTCTTGACCTCCATTTTGGCCGACTTTTTAGAGAATGCAAAAATATACCATGGAAGTCGTAGTTATGTCGTTTGCCTATCCAACGAATTGTCACATGCTAAGATTCAATGCAAATCGGCCACATAATGGCCTTCCTAGTAAAAAAGGGTCGAAAACGAGTAATGTCCTAAATTAACGAGGAGATTTTCTTGACCTCCATTTTGGCCGACTTTTTAGAGAATGCAAAAATATACCATGGAAGTCGTAGTTATGTCGTTTACCTATCCAACGAATTGTCACATGCTAAGATTCAATGCAAATCGGCCGAATAATGGCCTTCCTAGTAAAAAAGGGTCGAAAACGAGTAATGTCCTAAATTAACGAGGAGATTTTCTTGACCTCCATTTTGGCCGACTTTTTAGAGAATGCAAAAATATCCCATGGAAGTCGTAGTTATGTTTTTACCTATCCAACGAATTGTCACATGCTAAGATTCAATGCAAATCGGCCACATCATGGCCTTCCTAGTAAAAAAGGGTCGAAAACGAGTAATGTCCTAAATTAACGAGGAGATTTTCTTGACCTCCATTTTGGCCGACTTTTTAGAGAATGCAAAAATATACCATGGAAGTCGTAGTTATGTCGTTTACCTATCCAACGAATTGTCACATGCTAAGATTCAATGCAAATCGGCCACATTATGGCCTTCCTAGTAAAAAAGGGTCGAAAACGAGTAATGTCCTAAATTAACGAGGAGATTTTCTTGACCTCCATTTTGGCCGACTTTTTAGAGAATGCAAAAACATCCCATGGAAGTCGTAGTTATGTTGTTTACCTATCCAACGAATTTTCACATGCTAAGATTCAATGCAAATCGGCCACATTATGGCCTTCCTAGTAAAAAAGGGTCGAAAACGAGTAATGTCCTAAATTAACGAGGAGATTTTCTTGACCTCCATTTTGGCCGAATTTTTAGAGAATGCAAAAATATCCCATGGAAGTCGTAGTTATGTTGTTTACCTATCCAACGAATTGTCACATGCTAAGATTCAATGCAAATCGGCCACATTATGGCCATCCTAGTAAAAAAGGGTCGAAAACGAGTAATGTCCTAAATTAACGAGGAGATTTTCTTAACCTCCATTTTGGCCGAATTTTTAGATAATGTAAAAATATCCCATGGAAGTCGTAGTTATGTTGTTTACCTATCCAACGAATTGTCACATGCTAAGATTCAATGCAAATTGGCCACATTATGGCCTTTCTAGTAAAAAAGGGTCGAAAACGAGTAATGTCCTAAATTAACGAGGAGATTTTCTTGACCTCCATTTTGGCCGACTTTTTAGAGAATGCAAAAATATCCCATGGAAGTCGTACTTATGTTGTTTACCTATCCAACGAATTGTCACATGCTAAGATTCAATGCAAATCGGCCACATTATGGCCTTCCTAGTAAAAAAGGGTCGAAAACGAGTAATGTCCTAAATTAACGAGGAGATTTTCTTGACCTCCATTTTGGCCGAATTTTCAGAGAATGCAAAAATATCCCATGGAAGTCGTAGTTATGTTGTTTACCTATCCAACGAATTGTCACATGCTAAGATTCAATGCAAATCGGCCACATTACGGCCTTCCTTGTAAAAAAGGGTCGAAAACGAGTAATGTCCTAAATTAACGAGGAGATTTTCTTGACCTCCATTTTGGCCGACTTTTTAGAGAATGCAAAAATATCCCATGGAAGTCGTTGTTATGTTGTTTACCTATCCAACGAATTGTCACATGCTAAGATTCAATGCAAATCGGCCACATTATGGCCTTCCTAGTAAAAAAGGGTCGAAAACGAGTAATGTCCTAAATTAACGAGGAGATTTTCTTGACCTCCATTTTGGCCGACTTTTTAGAGAATGCAAAAATATCCCATGGAAGTCGTAGTTATGTTGTTTACCTATCCAACGAATTGTCACATGCTAAGATTCAATGCAAATCGGCCACATTATGGCCTTCCTAGTAAAAAAGGGTCGAAAACGAGTAATGTCCTAAATTAACGAGGAGATTTTCTTGACCTCCATTTTGGCCGACTTTTTAGAGAATGCAAAAATATCCCATGGAAGTCGTAGTTATGTTGTTTACCTATCCAACGAATTGTCACATGCTAAGATTCAATGCAAATCGGCCACATTACGGCCTTCCTTGTAAAAAAGGGTCGAAAACGAGTAATGTCCTAAATTAACGAGGAGATTTTCTTGACCTCCATTTTGGCCGACTTTTTAGAGAATGCAAAAACATCCCATGGAAGTCGTAGTTATGTTGTTTACCTATCCAACGAATTGTCACATGCTAAGATTCAATGCAAATCGGCCACATTATGGCCTTCCTAGTAAAAAAGGGTCGAAAACGAGTAATGTCCTAAATTAACGAGGAGATTTTCTTGACCTCCATTTTGGCCGAATTTTCAGAGAATGCAAAAATATCCCATGGAAGTCGTAGTTATGTTGTTTACCTATCCAACGAATTGTCACATGCTAAGATTCAATGCAAATCGGCCACATTACGGCCTTCCTTGTAAAAAAGGGTCGAAAACGAGTAATGTCCTAAATTAACGAGGAGATTTTCTTGACCTCCATTTTGGCCGACTTTTTAGAGAATGCAAAAATATCCCATGGAAGTCGTTGTTATGTTGTTTACCTATCCAACGAATTGTCACATGCTAAGATTCAATGCAAATCGGCCACATTATGGCCTTCCTAGTAAAAAAGGGTCGAAAACGAGTAATGTCCTAAATTAACGAGGAGATTTTCTTGACCTCCATTTTGGCCGACTTTTTAGAGAATGCAAAAATATCCCATGGAAGTCGTAGTTATGTTGTTTACCTATCCAACGAATTGTCACATGCTAAGATTCAATGCAAATCGGCCACATTATGGCCTTCCTAGTAAAAAAGGGTCGAAAACGAGTAATGTCCTAAATTAACGAGGAGATTTTCTTGACCTCCATTTTGGCCGACTTTTAAGAGAATGCAAAAATATCCCATGGAAGTCGTAGTTATGTTGTTTACCTATCCAACGAATTGTCACATGCTAAGATTCAATGCAAATCGGCCACATTACGGCCTTCCTTGTAAAAAAGGGTCGAAAACGAGTAATGTCCTAAATTAACGAGGAGATTTTCTTGACCTCCATTTTGGCCGACTTTTTAGAGAATGCAAAAATATCCCATGGAAGTCGTTGTTATGTTGTTTACCTATCCAACGAATTGTCACATGCTAAGATTCAATGCAAATCGGCCACATTATGGCCTTCCTAGTAAAAAAGGGTCGAAAACGAGTAATGTCCTAAATTAACGAGGAGATTTTCTTGACCTCCATTTTGGCCGACTTTTTAGAGAATGCAAAAATATCCCATGGAAGTCGTAGTTATGTTGTTTACCTATCCAACGAATTGTCACATGCTAAGATTCAATGCAAATCGGCCACATTATGGCCTTCCTAGTAAAAAAGGGTCGAAAACGAGTAATGTCCTAAATTAACGAGGAGATTTTCTTGACCTCCATTTTGGCCGACTTTTTAGAGAATGCAAAAATATCCCATGGAAGTCGTAGTTATGTTGTTTACCTATCCAACGAATTGTCACATGCTAAGATTCAATGCAAATCGGCCACATTACGGCCTTCCTTGTAAAAAAGGGTCGAAAACGAGTAATGTCCTAAATTAACGAGGAGATTTTCTTGACCTCCATTTTGGCCGACTTTTTAGAGAATGCAAAAACATCCCATGGAAGTCGTAGTTATGTTGTTTACCTATCCAACGAATTGTCACATGCTAAGATTCAATGCAAATCGGCCACATTATGGCCTTCCTAGTAAAAAAGGGTCGAAAACGAGTAATGTCCTAAATTAACGAGGAGATTTTCTTGACCTCCATTTTGGCCGAATTTTCAGAGAATGCAAAAATATCCCATGGAAGTCGTAGTTATGTTGTTTACCTATCCAACGAATTGTCACATGCTAAGATTCAATGCAAATCGGCCACATTACGGCCTTCCTTGTAAAAAAGGGTCGAAAACGAGTAATGTCCTAAATTAACGAGGAGATTTTCTTGACCTCCATTTTGGCCGACTTTTTAGAGAATGCAAAAATATCCCATGGAAGTCGTTGTTATGTTGTTTACCTATCCAACGAATTGTCACATGCTAAGATTCAATGCAAATCGGCCACATTATGGCCTTCCTAGTAAAAAAGGGTCGAAAACGAGTAATGTCCTAAATTAACGAGGAGATTTTCTTGACCTCCATTTTGGCCGACTTTTTAGAGAATGCAAAAATATCCCATGGAAGTCGTAGTTATGTTGTTTACCTATCCAACGAATTGTCACATGCTAAGATTCAATGCAAATCGGCCACATTATGGCCTTCCTAGTAAAAAAGGGTCGAAAACGAGTAATGTCCTAAATTAACGAGGAGATTTTCTTGACCTCCATTTTGGCCGACTTTTTAGAGAATGCAAAAATATCCCATGGAAGTCGTAGTTATGTTGTTTACCTATCCAACGAATTGTCACATGCTAAGATTCAATGCAAATCGGCCACATTACGGCCTTCCTTGTAAAAAAGGGTCGAAAACGAGTAATGTCCTAAATTAACGAGGAGATTTTCTTGACCTCCATTTTGGCCGACTTTTTAGAGAATGCAAAAACATCCCATGGAAGTCGTAGTTATGTTAATTACCTATCCAACGAATTGTCACATGCTAAGATTCAATGCAAATCGGCCACATTATGGCCTTCCTAGTAAAAAAGGGTCGAAAACGAGTAATGTCCTAAATTAACGAGGAGATTTTCTTGACCTCCATTTTGGCCGACTTTTTAGAGAATGCAAAAATATCCCATGGAAGTCGTAGTTATGTTGTTTACCTATCCAACGAATTGTCACATGCTAAGATTCAATGCAAATCGGCCACATCATGGCCTTCCTAGTAAAAAAGGGTCGAAAACGAGTAATGTCCTAAATTAACGAGGAGATTTTCTTGACCTCCATTTTGGCCGACTTTTTAGAGAATGCAAAAATATACCATGGAAGTCGTAGTTATGTCGTTTACCTATCCAACGAATTGTCACATGCTAAGATTCAATGCAAATCGGCCACATTATGGCCTTCCTAGTAAAAAAGGGTCGAAAACGAGTAATGTCCTAAATTAACGAGGAGATTTTCTTGACCTCCATTTTGGCCGACTTTTTAGAGAATGCAAAAATATCCCATGGAAGTCGTAGTTATGTTGTTTACCTATCCAACGAATTGTCACATGCTAAGATTCAATGCAAATCGGCCACATTATGGCCTTCCTAGTAAAAAAGGGTCGAAAACGAGTAATGTCCTAAATTAACGAGGAGATTTTCTTGACCTCCATTTTGGCCGACTTTTTAGAGAATGCAAAAATATCCCATGGAAGTCGTAGTTATGTTGTTTACCTATCCAACGAATTGTCACATGCTAAGATTCAATGCAAATCGGCCACATTACGGCCTTCCTTGTAAAAAAGGGTCGAAAACGAGTAATGTCCTAAATTAACGAGGAGATTTTCTTGACCTCCATTTTGGCCGACTTTTTAGAGAATGCAAAAACATCCCATGGAAGTCGTAGTTATGTTGTTTACCTATCCAACGAATTGTCACATGCTAAGATTCAATGCAAATCGGCCACATTATGGCCTTCCTAGTAAAAAAGGGTCGAAAACGAGTAATGTCCTAAATTAACGAGGAGATTTTCTTGACCTCCATTTTGGCCGACTTTTTAGAGAATGCAAAAATATCCCATGGAAGTCGTAGTTATGTTGTTTACCTATCCAACGAATTGTCACATGCTAAGATTCAATGCAAATCGGCCACATTATGGCCTTCCTAGTAAAAAAGGGTCGAAAACGAGTAATGTCCTAAATTAACGAGGAGATTTTCTTGACCTCCATTTTGGCCGACTTTTTAGAGAATGCAAAAATATCCCATGGAAGTCGTAGTTATGTTGTTTACCTATCCAACGAATTGTCACATGCTAAGATTCAATGCAAATCGGCCACATTACGGCCTTCCTTGTAAAAAAGGGTCGAAAACGAGTAATGTCCTAAATTAACGAGGAGATTTTCTTGACCTCCATTTTGGCCGACTTTTTAGAGAATGCAAAAACATCCCATGGAAGTCGTAGTTATGTTGTTTACCTATCCAACGAATTGTCACATGCTAAGATTCAATGCAAATCGGCCACATTATGGCCTTCCTAGTAAAAAAGGGTCGAAAACGAGTAATGTCCTAAATTAACGAGGAGATTTTCTTGACCTCCATTTTGGCCGAATTTTCAGAGAATGCAAAAATATCCCATGGAAGTCGTAGTTATGTTGTTTACCTATCCAACGAATTGTCACATGCTAAGATTCATTGCAAATCGGCCACATTACGGCCTTCCTTGTAAAAAAGGGTCGAAAACGAGTAATGTCCTAAATTAACGAGGAGATTTTCTTGACCTCCATTTTGGCCGACTTTTTAGAGAATGCAAAAATATCCCATGGAAGTCGTTGTTATGTTGTTTACCTATCCAACGAATTGTCACATGCTAAGATTCAATGCAAATCGGCCACATTATGGCCTTCCTAGTAAAAAAGGGTCGAAAACGAGTAATGTCCTAAATTAACGAGGAGATTTTCTTGACCTCCATTTTGGCCGACTTTTTAGAGAATGCAAAAATATCCCATGGAAGTCGTAGTTATGTTGTTTACCTATCCAACGAATTGTCACATGCTAAGATTCAATGCAAATCGGCCACATTATGGCCTTCCTAGTAAAAAAGGGTCGAAAACGAGTAATGTCCTAAATTAACGAGGAGATTTTCTTGACCTCCATTTTGGCCGACTTTTTAGAGAATGCAAAAATATCCCATGGAAGTCGTAGTTATGTTGTTTACCTATCCAACGAATTGTCACATGCTAAGATTCAATGCAAATCGGCCACATTACGGCCTTCCTTGTAAAAAAGGGTCGAAAACGAGTAATGTCCTAAATTAACGAGGAGATTTTCTTGACCTCCATTTTGGCCGACTTTTTAGAGAATGCAAAAACATCCCATGGAAGTCGTAGTTATGTTGTTTACCTATCCAACGAATTGTCACATGCTAAGATTCAATGCAAATCGGCCACATTATGGCCTTCCTAGTAAAAAAGGGTCGAAAACGAGTAATGTCCTAAATTAACGAGGAGATTTTCTTGACCTCCATTTTGGCCGACTTTTTAGAGAATGCAAAAATATCCCATGGAAGTCGTAGTTATGTTGTTTACCTATCCAACGAATTGTCACATGCTAAGATTCAATGCAAATCGGCCACATCATGGCCTTCCTAGTAAAAAAGGGTCGAAAACGAGTAATGTCCTAAATTAACGAGGAGATTTTCTTGACCTCCATTTTGGCCGACTTTTTAGAGAATGCAAAAATATACCATGGAAGTCGTAGTTATGTCGTTTACCTATCCAACGAATTGTCACATGCTAAGATTCAATGCAAATCGGCCACATTATGGCCTTCCTAGTAAAAAAGGGTCGAAAACGAGTAATGTCCTAAATTAACGAGGAGATTTTCTTGACCTCCATTTTGGCCGACTTTTTAGAGAATGCAAAAATATCCCATGGAAGTCGTAGTTATGTTGTTTACCTATCCAACGAATTGTCACATGCTAAGATTCAATGCAAATCGGCCACATTATGGCCTTCCTAGTAAAAAAGGGTCGAAAACGAGTAATGTCCTAAATTAACGAGGAGATTTTCTTGACCTCCATTTTGGCCGACTTTTTAGAGAATGCAAAAATATCCCATGGAAGTCGTAGTTATGTTGTTTACCTATCCAACGAATTGTCACATGCTAAGATTCAATGCAAATCGGCCACATTACGGCCTTCCTTGTAAAAAAGGGTCGAAAACGAGTAATGTCCTAAATTAACGAGGAGATTTTCTTGACCTCCATTTTGGCCGACTTTTTAGAGAATGCAAAAACATCCCATGGAAGTCGTAGTTATGTTGTTTACCTATCCAACGAATTGTCACATGCTAAGATTCAATGCAAATCGGCCACATTATGGCCTTCCTAGTAAAAAAGGGTCGAAAACGAGTAATGTCCTAAATTAACGAGGAGATTTTCTTGACCTCCATTTTGGCCGACTTTTTAGAGAATGCAAAAATATCCCATGGAAGTCGTAGTTATGTTGTTTACCTATCCAACGAATTGTCACATGCTAAGATTCAATGCAAATTGGCCACATTATGGCCTTCCTAGTAAAAAAGGGTCGAAAACGAGTAATGTCCTAAATTAACGAGGAGATTTTCTTGACCTCCATTTTGGCCGACTTTTTAGAGAATGCAAAAATATCCCATGGAAGTCGTAGTTATGTTGTTTACCTATCCAACGAATTGTCACATGCTAAGATTCAATGCAAATCGGCCACATTATGGCCTTCCTAGTAAAAAAGGGTCGAAAACGAGTAATGTCCTAAATTAACGAGGAGATTTTCTTGACCTCCATTTTGGCCGACTTTTTAGAGAATGCAAAAATATCCCATGGAAGTCGTAGTTATGTTGTTTACCTATCCAACGAATTGTCACATGCTAAGATTCAATGCAAATCGGCCACATTATGGCCTTCCTAGTAAAAAAGGGTCGAAAACGAGTAATGTCCTAAATTAACGAGGAGATTTTCTTGACCTCCATTTTGGCCGACTTTTTAGAGAATGCAAAAATATCCCATGGAAGTCGTAGTTATGTTGTTTACCTATCCAACGAATTGTCACATGCTAAGATTCAATGCAAATCGGCCACATTACGGCCTTCCTTGTAAAAAAGGGTCGAAAACGAGTAATGTCCTAAATTAACGAGGAGATTTTCTTGACCTCCATTTTGGCCGACTTTTTAGAGAATGCAAAAACATCCCATGGAAGTCGTAGTTATGTTGTTTACCTATCCAACGAATTGTCACATGCTAAGATTCAATGCAAATCGGCCACATTACGGCCTTCCTTGTAAAAAAGGGTCGAAAACGAGTAATGTCCTAAATTAACGAGGAGATTTTCTTGACCTCCATTTTGGCCGACTTTTTAGAGAATGCAAAAACATCCCATGGAAGTCGTAGTTATGTTGTTTACCTATCCAACGAATTGTCACATGCTAAGATTCAATGCAAATCGGCCACATTATGGCCTTCCTAGTAAAAAAGGGTCGAAAACGAGTAATGTCCTAAATTAACGAGGAGATTTTCTTGACCTCCATTTTGGCCGACTTTTTAGAGAATGCAAAAATATCCCATGGAAGTCGTAGTTATGTTGTTTACCTATCCAACGAATTGTCACATGCTAAGATTCAATGCAAATCGGCCACATCATGGCCTTCCTAGTAAAAAAGGGTCGAAAACGAGTAATGTCCTAAATTAACGAGGAGATTTTCTTGACCTCCATTTTGGCCGACTTTTTAGAGAATGCAAAAATATACCATGGAAGTCGTAGTTATGTCGTTTACCTATCCAACGAATTGTCACATGCTAAGATTCAATGCAAATCGGCCACATTATGGCCTTCCTAGTAAAAAAGGGTCGAAAACGATTAATGTCCTAAATTAACGAGGAGATTTTCTTGACCTCCATTTTGGCCGACTTTTTAGAGAATGCAAAAATATCCCATGGAAGTCGTAGTTATGTTGTTTACCTATCCAACGAATTGTCACATGCTAAGATTCAATGCAAATCGGCCACATTATGGCCTTCCTAGTAAAAAAGGGTCGAAAACGAGTAATGTCCTAAATTAACGAGGAGATTTTCTTGACCTCCATTTTGGCCGACTTTTTAGAGAATGCAAAAATATCCCATGGAAGTCGTAGTTATGTTGTTTACCTATCCAACGAATTGTCACATGCTAAGATTCAATGCAAATCGGCCACATTACGGCCTTCCTTGTAAAAAAGGGTCGAAAACGAGTAATGTCCTAAATTAACGAGGAGATTTTCTTGACCTCCATTTTGGCCGACTTTTTAGAGAATGCAAAAACATCCCATGGAAGTCGTAGTTATGTTGTTTACCTATCCAACGAATTGTCACATGCTAAGATTCAATGCAAATCGGCCACATTATGGCCTTCCTAGTAAAAAAGGGTCGAAAACGAGTAATGTCCTAAATTAACGAGGAGATTTTCTTGACCTCCATTTTGGCCGACTTTTTAGAGAATGCAAAAATATCCCATGGAAGTCGTAGTTATGTTGTTTACCTATCCAACGAATTGTCACATGCTAAGATTCAATGCAAATTGGCCACATTATGGCCTTCCTAGTAAAAAAGGGTCGAAAACGAGTAATGTCCTAAATTAACGAGGAGATTTTCTTGACCTCCATTTTGGCCGACTTTTTAGAGAATGCAAAAATATCCCATGGAAGTCGTAGTTATGTTGTTTACCTATCCAACGAATTGTCACATGCTAAGATTCAATGCAAATCGGCCACATTATGGCCTTCCTAGTAAAAAAGGGTCGAAAACGAGTAATGTCCTAAATTAACGAGGAGATTTTCTTGACCTCCATTTTGGCCGACTTTTTAGAGAATGCAAAAATATCCCATGGAAGTCGTAGTTATGTTGTTTACCTATCCAACGAATTGTCACATGCTAAGATTCAATGCAAATCGGCCACATTATGGCCTTCCTAGTAAAAAAGGGTCGAAAACGAGTAATGTCCTAAATTAACGAGGAGATTTTCTTGACCTCCATTTTGGCCGACTTTTTAGAGAATGCAAAAATATCCCATGGAAGTCGTAGTTATGTTGTTTACCTATCCAACGAATTGTCACATGCTAAGATTCAATGCAAATCGGCCACATTACGGCCTTCCTTGTAAAAAAGGGTCGAAAACGAGTAATGTCCTAAATTAACGAGGAGATTTTCTTGACCTCCATTTTGGCCGACTTTTTAGAGAATGCAAGAACATCCCATGGAAGTCGTAGTTATGTTGTTTACCTATCCAACGAATTGTCACATGCTAAGATTCAATGCAAATCGGCCACATTATGGCCTTCCTAGTAAAAAAGGGTCGAAAACGAGTAATGTCCTAAATTAACGAGGAGATTTTCTTGACCTCCATTTTGGCCGACTTTTTAGAGAATGCAAAAATATCCCATGGAAGTCGTAGTTATGTTGTTTACCTATCCAACGAATTGTCACATGCTAAGATTCAATGCAAATCGGCCACATCATGGCCTTCCTAGTAAAAAAGGGTCGAAAACGAGTAATGTCCTAAATTAACGAGGAGATTTTCTTGACCTCCATTTTGGCCGACTTTTTAGAGAATGCAAAAATATACCATGGAAGTCGTAGTTATGTCGTTTACCTATCCAACGAATTGTCACATGCTAAGATTCAATGCAAATCGGCCACATTATGGCCTTCCTAGTAAAAAAGGGTCGAAAACGAGTAATGTCCTAAATTAACGAGGAGATTTTCTTGACCTCCATTTTGGCCGACTTTTTAGAGAATGCAAAAATATCCCATGGAAGTCGTAGTTATGTTGTTTACCTATCCAACGAATTGTCACATGCTAAGATTCAATGCAAATCGGCCACATTATGGCCTTCCTAGTAAAAAAGGGTCGAAAACGAGTAATGTCCTAAATTAACGAGGAGATTTTCTTGACCTCCATTTTGGCCGACTTTTTAGAGAATGCAAAAATATCCCATGGAAGTCGTAGTTATGTTGTTTACCTATCCAACGAATTGTCACATGCTAAGATTCAATGCAAGTCGGCCACATTACGGCCTTCCTTGTAAAAAAGGGTCGAAAACGAGTAATGTCCTAAATTAACGAGGAGATTTTCTTGACCTCCATTTTGGCCGACTTTTTAGAGAATGCAAAAACATCCCATGGAAGTCGTAGTTATGTTGTTTACCTATCCAACGAATTGTCACATGCTAAGATTCAATGCAAATCGGCCACATTATGGCCTTCCTAGTAAAAAAGGGTCGAAAACGAGTAATGTCCTAAATTAACGAGGAGATTTTCTTGACCTCCATTTTGGCCGACTTTTTAGAGAATGCAAAAATATCCCATGGAAGTCGTAGTTATGTTGTTTACCTATCCAACGAATTGTCACATGCTAAGATTCAATGCAAATTGGCCACATTATGGCCTTCCTAGTAAAAAAGGGTCGAAAACGAGTAATGTCCTAAATTAACGAGGAGATTTTCTTGACCTCCATTTTGGCCGACTTTTTAGAGAATGCAAAAATATCCCATGGAAGTCGTAGTTATGTTGTTTACCTATCCAACGAATTGTCACATGCTAAGATTCAATGCAAATCGGCCACATCATGGCCTTCCTAGTAAAAAAGGGTCGAAAACGAGTAATGTCCTAAATTAACGAGGAGATTTTCTTGACCTCCATTTTGGCCGACTTTTTAGAGAATGCAAAAATATACCATGGAAGTCGTAGTTATGTCGTTTACCTATCCAACGAATTGTCACATGCTAAGATTCAATGCAAATCGGCCACATTATGGCCTTCCTAGTAAAAAAGGGTCGAAAACGAGTAATGTCCTAAATTAACGAGGAGATTTTCTTGACCTCCATTTTGGCCGACTTTTTAGAGAATGCAAAAATATCCCATGGAAGTCGTAGTTATGTTGTTTACCTATCCAACGAATTGTCACATGCTAAGATTCAATGCAAATCGGCCACATTATGGCCTTCCTAGTAAAAAAGGGTCGAAAACGAGTAATGTCCTAAATTAACGAGGAGATTTTCTTGACCTCCATTTTGGCCGACTTTTTAGAGAATGCAAAAATATCCCATGGAAGTCGTAGTTATGTTGTTTACCTATCCAACGAATTGTCACATGCTAAGATTCAATGCAAATCGGCCACATTATGGCCTTCCTAGTAAAAAAGGGTCGAAAACGAGTAATGTCCTAAATTAACGAGGAGATTTTCTTGACCTCCATTTTGGCCGACTTTTTAGAGAATGCAAAAATATCCCATGGAAGTCGTAGTTATGTTGTTTACCTATCCAACGAATTGTCACATGCTAAGATTCAATGCAAATCGGCCACATTACGGCCTTCCTTGTAAAAAAGGGTCGAAAACGAGTAATGTCCTAAATTAACGAGGAGATTTTCTTGACCTCCATTTTGGCCGACTTTTTAGAGAATGCAAAAACATCCCATGGAAGTCGTAGTTATGTTGTTTACCTATCCAACGAATTGTCACATGCTAAGATTCAATGCAAATCGGCCACATTATGGCCTTCCTAGTAAAAAAGGGTCGAAAACGAGTAATGTCCTAAATTAACGAGGAGATTTTCTTGACCTCCATTTTGGCCGACTTTTTAGAGAATGCAAAAATATCCCATGGAAGTCGTAGTTATGTTGTTTACCTATCCAACGAATTGTCACATGCTAAGATTCAATGCAAATTGGCCACATTATGGCCTTCCTAGTAAAAAAGGGTCGAAAACGAGTAATGTCCTAAATTAACGAGGAGATTTTCTTGACCTCCATTTTGGCCGACTTTTTAGAGAATGCAAAAATATCCCATGGAAGTCGTAGTTATGTTGTTTACCTATCCAACGAATTGTCACATGCTAAGATTCAATGCAAATCGGCCACATCATGGCCTTCCTAGTAAAAAAGGGTCGAAAACGAGTAATGTCCTAAATTAACGAGGAGATTTTCTTGACCTCCATTTTGGCCGACTTTTTAGAGAATGCAAAAATATACCATGGAAGTCGTAGTTATGTCGTTTACCTATCCAACGAATTGTCACATGCTAAGATTCAATGCAAATCGGCCACATTATGGCCTTCCTAGTAAAAAAGGGTCGAAAACGAGTAATGTCCTAAATTAACGAGGAGATTTTCTTGACCTCCATTTTGGCCGACTTTTTAGAGAATGCAAAAATATCCCATGGAAGTCGTAGTTATGTTGTTTACCTATCCAACGAATTGTCACATGCTAAGATTCAATGCAAATCGGCCACATTATGGCCTTCCTAGTAAAAAAGGGTCGAAAACGAGTAATGTCCTAAATTAACGAGGAGATTTTCTTGACCTCCATTTTGGCCGACTTTTTAGAGAATGCAAAAATATCCCATGGAAGTCGTAGTTATGTTGTTTACCTATCCAACGAATTGTCACATGCTAAGATTCAATGCAAATCGGCCACATTACGGCCTTCCTTGTAAAAAAGGGTCGAAAACGAGTAATGTCCTAAATTAACGAGGAGATTTTCTTGACCTCCATTTTGGCCGACTTTTTAGAGAATGCAAAAACATCCCATGGAAGTCGTAGTTATGTTGTTTACCTATCCAACGAATTGTCACATGCTAAGATTCAATGCAAATCGGCCACATTATGGCCTTCCTAGTAAAAAAGGGTCGAAAACGAGTAATGTCCTAAATTAACGAGGAGATTTTCTTGACCTCCATTTTGGCCGACTTTTTAGAGAATGCAAAAATATCCCATGGAAGTCGTAGTTATGTTGTTTACCTATCCAACGAATTGTCACATGCTAAGATTCAATGCAAATTGGCCACATTATGGCCTTCCTAGTAAAAAAGGGTCGAAAACGAGTAATGTCCTAAATTAACGAGGAGATTTTCTTGACCTCCATTTTGGCCGACTTTTTAGAGAATGCAAAAATATCCCATGGAAGTCGTAGTTATGTTGTTTACCTATCCAACGAATTGTCACATGCTAAGATTCAATGCAAATCGGCCACATCATGGCCTTCCTAGTAAAAAAGGGTCGAAAACGAGTAATGTCCTAAATTAACGAGGAGATTTTCTTGACCTCCATTTTGGCCGACTTTTTAGAGAATGCAAAAATATACCATGGAAGTCGTAGTTATGTCGTTTACCTATCCAACGAATTGTCACATGCTAAGATTCAATGCAAATCGGCCACATTATGGCCTTCCTAGTAAAAAAGGGTCGAAAACGAGTAATGTCCTAAATTAACGAGGAGATTTTCTTGACCTCCATTTTGGCCGACTTTTTAGAGAATGCAAAAATATCCCATGGAAGTCGTAGTTATGTTGTTTACCTATCCAACGAATTGTCACATGCTAAGATTCAATGCAAATCGGCCACATTATGGCCTTCCTAGTAAAAAAGGGTCGAAAACGAGTAATGTCCTAAATTAACGAGGAGATTTTCTTGACCTCCATTTTGGCCGACTTTTTAGAGAATGCAAAAATATCCCATGGAAGTCGTAGTTATGTTGTTTACCTATCCAACGAATTGTCACATGCTAAGATTCAATGCAAATCGGCCACATTATGGCCTTCCTAGTAAAAAAGGGTCGAAAACGAGTAATGTCCTAAATTAACGAGGAGATTTTCTTGACCTCCATTTTGGCCGACTTTTTAGAGAATGCAAAAATATCCCATGGAAGTCGTAGTTATGTTGTTTACCTATCCAACGAATTGTCACATGCTAAGATTCAATGCAAATCGGCCACATTACGGCCTTCCTTGTAAAAAAGGGTCGAAAACGAGTAATGTCCTAAATTAACGAGGAGATTTTCTTGACCTCCATTTTGGCCGACTTTTTAGAGAATGCAAAAACATCCCATGGAAGTCGTAGTTATGTTGTTTACCTATCCAACGAATTGTCACATGCTAAGATTCAATGCAAATCGGCCACATTATGGCCTTCCTAGTAAAAAAGGGTCGAAAACGAGTAATGTCCTAAATTAACGAGGAGATTTTCTTGACCTCCATTTTGGCCGACTTTTTAGAGAATGCAAAAATATCCCATGGAAGTCGTAGTTATGTTGTTTACCTATCCAACGAATTGTCACATGCTAAGATTCAATGCAAATTGGCCACATTATGGC
This sequence comes from Medicago sativa, assembly GCF_051527215.1. Taxonomy (NCBI): domain Eukaryota; kingdom Viridiplantae; phylum Streptophyta; class Magnoliopsida; order Fabales; family Fabaceae; genus Medicago; species Medicago sativa. The sequence continues at coordinate 1,965,616 of NC_140751.1, read as the reverse complement.
CTTCCTAGTAAAAAAGGGTCGAAAACGAGTAATGTCCTAAATTAACGAGGAGATTTTCTTGACCTCCATTTTGGCCGACTTTTTAGAGAATGCAAAAATATCCCATGGAAGTCGTAGTTATGTTGTTTACCTATCCAACGAATTGTCACATGCTAAGATTCAATGCAAATCGGCCACATCATGGCCTTCCTAGTAAAAAAGGGTCGAAAACGAGTAATGTCCTAAATTAACGAGGAGATTTTCTTGACCTCCATTTTGGCCGACTTTTTAGAGAATGCAAAAATATACCATGGAAGTCGTAGTTATGTCGTTTACCTATCCAACGAATTGTCACATGCTAAGATTCAATGCAAATCGGCCACATTATGGCCTTCCTAGTAAAAAAGGGTCGAAAACGAGTAATGTCCTAAATTAACGAGGAGATTTTCTTGACCTCCATTTTGGCCGACTTTTTAGAGAATGCAAAAATATCCCATGGAAGTCGTAGTTATGTTGTTTACCTATCCAACGAATTGTCACATGCTAAGATTCAATGCAAATCGGCCACATTATGGCCTTCCTAGTAAAAAAGGGTCGAAAACGAGTAATGTCCTAAATTAACGAGGAGATTTTCTTGACCTCCATTTTGGCCGACTTTTTAGAGAATGCAAAAATATCCCATGGAAGTCGTAGTTATGTTGTTTACCTATCCAACGAATTGTCACATGCTAAGATTCAATGCAAATCGGCCACATTACGGCCTTCCTTGTAAAAAAGGGTCGAAAACGAGTAATGTCCTAAATTAACGAGGAGATTTTCTTGACCTCCATTTTGGCCGACTTTTTAGAGAATGCAAAAACATCCCATGGAAGTCGTAGTTATGTTGTTTACCTATCCAACGAATTGTCACATGCTAAGATTCAATGCAAATCGGCCAGATTATGGCCTTCCTAGTAAAAAAGGGTCGAAAACGAGTAATGTCCTAAATTAACGAGGAGATTTTCTTGACCTCCATTTTGGCCGAATTTTTAGAGAATGCAAAAATATCCCATGGAAGTCGTAGTTATGTTGTTTACCTATCCAACGAATTGTCACATGCTAAGATTCAACACATTATGGCCTTCCTAGTAAAAAAGGGTCGAAAACGAGTGATGTCCTAAATTAACGAGGAGATTTTCTTAACCTCCATTTTGGCCGAATTTTTAGATAATGTAAAAATATCCCATGGAAGTCGTAGTTATGTTGTTTACCTATCCAACGAATTGTCACATGCTAAGATTCAATGCAAATCGGCCACATCAAGGCCTTCCTAGTAAAAAAGGGTCGAAAACGAGTAATGTCCTAAATTAACGAGGAGATTTTCTTGACCTCCATTTTGGCCGACTTTTTAGAGAATGCAAAAACATCCCATGGAAGTCGTAGTTATGTTGTTTACCTATCCAACGAATTGTCACATGCTAAGATTCAATGCAAATCGGCCACATCATGGCCTTCCTAGTAAAAAAGGGTCGAAAACGAGTAATGTCCTAAATTAACGAGGAGATTTTCTTGACCTCCATTTTGGCCGACTCTTTAGAGAATGCAAAAATATACCATGGAAGTCGTAGTTATGTCGTTTACCTATCCAACGAATTATCACATGCTAAGATTCAATGCAAATCGGCCACATTATGGCCTTCCTAGTAAAAAAGGGTCGAAAACAAGTAATGTCCTAAATTAACGAGGAGATTTTCTTGACCTCCATTTTGGCCGACTTTTTAGAGAATGCAAAAATATCCCATGGAAGTCGTAGTTATGTTGTTTACCTATCCAACGAATTGTCACATGCTAAGATTCAATGCAAATCGGCCACATTATGGCCTTCCTAGTAAAAAAGGGTCGAAAATGAGTAATGTCCTAAATTAACGAGGAGATTTTCTTGACCTCCATTTTGGCCGACTTTTTAGAGAATGCAAAAATATCCCATGGAAGTCGTAGTTATGTTGTTTACCTATCCAACGAATTGTCACATGCTAAGATTCAATGCAAATCGGCCACATTACGGCCTTCCTTGTAAAAAAGGGTCGAAAACGAGTAATGTCCTAAATTAACGAGGAGATTTTCTTGACCTCCATTTTGGCCGACTTTTTAGAGAATGCAAAAACATCCCATGGAAGTCGTAGTTATGTTGTTTACCTATCCAACGAATTGTCACATGCTAAGATTCAATGCAAATCGGCCAGATTATGGCCTTCCTAGTAAAAAAGGGTCGAAAACGAGTAATGTCCTAAATTAACGAGGAGATTTTCTTGACCTCCATTTTGGCCGACTTTTTAGAGAATGCAAAAATATCCCATGGAAGTCGTAGTTATGTTGTTTACCTATCCAACGAATTGTCACATGCTAAGATTCAATGCAAATCGGCCACATCATGGCCTTCCTAGTAAAAAAGGGTCGAAAACGAGTAATGTCCTAAATTAACGAGGAGATTTTCTTGACCTCCATTTTGGCCGACTTTTTAGAGAATGCAAAAATATACCATGGAAGTCGTAGTTATGTCGTTTACCTATCCAACGAATTGTCACATGCTAAGATTCAATGCAAATCGGCCACATTATGGCCTTCCTAGTAAAAAAGGGTCGAAAACGAGTAATGTCCTAAATTAACGAGGAGATTTTCTTGACCTCCATTTTGGCCGACTTTTTAGAGAATGCAAAAATATCCCATGGAAGTCGTAGTTATGTTGTTTACCTATCCAACGAATTGTCACATGCTAAGATTCAATGCAAATCGGCCACATTATGGCCTTCCTAGTAAAAAAGGGTCGAAAACGAGTAATGTCCTAAATTAACGAGGAGATTTTCTTGACCTCCATTTTGGCCGACTTTTTAGAGAATGCAAAAATATCCCATGGAAGTCGTAGTTATGTTGTTTACCTATCCAACGAATTGTCACATGCTAAGATTCAATGCAAATCGGCCACATTATGGCCTTCCTAGTAAAAAAGGGTCGAAAACGAGTAATGTCCTAAATTAACGAGGAGATTTTCTTGACCTCCATTTTGGCCGACTTTTTAGAGAATGCAAAAATATCCCATGGAAGTCGTAGTTATGTTGTTTACCTATCCAACGAATTGTCACATGCTAAGATTCAATGCAAATCGGCCACATTACGGCCTTCCTTGTAAAAAAGGGTCGAAAACGAGTAATGTCCTAAATTAACGAGGAGATTTTCTTGACCTCCATTTTGGCCGACTTTTTAGAGAATGCAAAAACATCCCATGGAAGTCGTAGTTATGTTGTTTACCTATCCAACGAATTGTCACATGCTAAGATTCAATGCAAATCGGCCACATTATGGCCTTCCTAGTAAAAAAGGGTCGAAAACGAGTAATGTCCTAAATTAACGAGGAGATTTTCTTGACCTCCATTTTGGCCGACTTTTTAGAGAATGCAAAAATATCCCATGGAAGTCGTAGTTATGTTGTTTACCTATCCAACGAATTGTCACATGCTAAGATTCAATGCAAATTGGCCACATTATGGCCTTCCTAGTAAAAAAGGGTCGAAAACGAGTAATGTCCTAAATTAACGAGGAGATTTTCTTGACCTCCATTTTGGCCGACTTTTTAGAGAATGCAAAAATATCCCATGGAAGTCGTAGTTATGTTGTTTACCTATCCAACGAATTGTCACATGCTAAGATTCAATGCAAATCGGCCACATCATGGCCTTCCTAGTAAAAAAGGGTCGAAAACGAGTAATGTCCTAAATTAACGAGGAGATTTTCTTGACCTCCATTTTGGCCGACTTTTTAGAGAATGCAAAAATATACCATGGAAGTCGTAGTTATGTCGTTTACCTATCCAACGAATTGTCACATGCTAAGATTCAATGCAAATCGGCCACATTATGGCCTTCCTAGTAAAAAAGGGTCGAAAACGAGTAATGTCCTAAATTAACGAGGAGATTTTCTTGACCTCCATTTTGGCCGACTTTTTAGAGAATGCAAAAATATCCCATGGAAGTCGTAGTTATGTTGTTTACCTATCCAACGAATTGTCACATGCTAAGATTCAATGCAAATCGGCCACATTATGGCCTTCCTAGTAAAAAAGGGTCGAAAACGAGTAATGTCCTAAATTAACGAGGAGATTTTCTTGACCTCCATTTTGGCCGACTTTTTAGAGAATGCAAAAATATCCCATGGAAGTCGTAGTTATGTTGTTTACCTATCCAACGAATTGTCACATGCTAAGATTCAATGCAAATCGGCCACATTACGGCCTTCCTTGTAAAAAAGGGTCGAAAACGAGTAATGTCCTAAATTAACGAGGAGATTTTCTTGACCTCCATTTTGGCCGACTTTTTAGAGAATGCAAAAACATCCCATGGAAGTCGTAGTTATGTTGTTTACCTATCCAACGAATTGTCACATGCTAAGATTCAATGCAAATCGGCCAGATTATGGCCTTCCTAGTAAAAAAGGGTCGAAAACGAGTAATGTCCTAAATTAACGAGGAGATTTTCTTGACCTCCATTTTGGCCGAATTTTTAGAGAATGCAAAAATATCCCATGGAAGTCGTAGTTATGTTGTTTACCTATCCAACGAATTGTCACATGCTAAGATTCAATGCAAATCGGCCAGATTATGGCCTTCCTAGTAAAAAAGGGTCGAAAACGAGTAATGTCCTAAATTAACGAGGAGATTTTCTTGACCTCCATTTTGGCCGAATTTTTAGAGAATGCAAAAATATCCCATGGAAGTCGTAGTTATGTTGTTTACCTATCCAACGAATTGTCACATGCTAAGATTCAACACATTATGGCCTTCCTAGTAAAAAAGGGTCGAAAACGAGTGATGTCCTAAATTAACGAGGAGATTTTCTTAACCTCCATTTTGGCCGAATTTTTAGATAATGTAAAAATATCCCATGGAAGTCGTAGTTATGTTGTTTACCTATCCAACGAATTGTCACATGCTAAGATTCAATGCAAATCGGCCACATCATGGCCTTCCTAGTAAAAAAGGGTCGAAAACGAGTAATGTCCTAAATTAACGAGGAGATTTTCTTGACCTCCATTTTGGCCGACTTTTTAGAGAATGCAAAAACATCCCATGGAAGTCGTAGTTATGTTGTTTACCTATCCAACGAATTGTCACATGCTAAGATTCAATGCAAATCGGCCACATCATGGCCTTCCTAGTAAAAAAGGGTCGAAAACGAGTAATGTCCTAAATTAACGAGGAGATTTTCTTGACCTCCATTTTGGCCGACTTTTTAGAGAATGCAAAAATATACCATGGAAGTCGTAGTTATGTCGTTTACCTATCCAACGAATTATCACATGCTAAGATTCAATGCAAATCGGCCACATTATGGCCTTCCTAGTAAAAAAGGGTCGAAAACAAGTAATGTCCTAAATTAACGAGGAGATTTTCTTGACCTCCATTTTGGCCGACTTTTTAGAGAATGCAAAAATATCCCATGGAAGTCGTAGTTATGTTGTTTACCTATCCAACGAATTGTCACATGCTAAGATTCAATGCAAATCGGCCACATTATGGCCTTCCTAGTAAAAAAGGGTCGAAAACGAGTAATGTCCTAAATTAACGAGGAGATTTTCTTGACCTCCATTTTGGCCGACTTTTTAGAGAATGCAAAAACATCCCATGGAAGTCGTAGTTATGTTGTTTACCTATCCAACGAATTGTCACATGCTAAGATTCAATGCAAATCGGCCACATCATGGCCTTCCTAGTAAAAAAGGGTCGAAAACGAGTAATGTCCTAAATTAACGAGGAGATTTTCTTGACCTCCATTTTGGCCGACTTTTTAGAGAATGCAAATATATACCATGGAAGTCGTAGTTATGTCGTTTACCTATCCAACGAATTATCACATGCTAAGATTCAATGCAAATCGGCCACATTATGGCCTTCCTAGTAAAAAAGGGTCGAAAACAAGTAATGTCCTAAATTAACGAGGAGATTTTCTTGACCTCCATTTTGGCCGACTTTTTAGAGAATGCAAAAATATCCCATGGAAGTCGTAGTTATGTTGTTTACCTATCCAACGAATTGTCACATGCTAAGATTCAATGCAAATCGGCCACATTATGGCCTTCCTAGTAAAAAAGGGTCGAAAACGAGTAATGTCCTAAATTAACGAGGAGATTTTCTTGACCTCCATTTTGGCCGACTTTTTAGAGAATGCAAAAATATCCCATGGAAGTCGTAGTTATGTTGTTTACCTATCCAACGAATTGTCACATGCTAAGATTCAATGCAAATCGGCCACATTACGGCCTTCCTTGTAAAAAAGGGTCGAAAACGAGTAATGTCCTAAATTAACGAGGAGATTTTCTTGACCTCCATTTTGGCCGACTTTTTAGAGAATGCAAAAACATCCCATGGAAGTCGTAGTTATGTTGTTTACCTATCCAACGAATTGTCACATGCTAAGATTCAATGCAAATCGGCCAGATTATGGCCTTCCTAGTAAAAAAGGGTCGAAAACGAGTAATGTCCTAAATTAACGAGGAGATTTTCTTGACCTCCATTTTGGCCGAATTTTTAGAGAATGCAAAAATATCCCATGGAAGTCGTAGTTATGTTGTTTACCTATCCAACGAATTGTCACATGCTAAGATTCAATGCAAATCGGCCAGATTATGGCCTTCCTAGTAAAAAAGGGTCGAAAACGAGTAATGTCCTAAATTAACGAGGAGATTTTCTTGACCTCCATTTTGGCCGAATTTTTAGAGAATGCAAAAATATCCCATGGAAGTCGTAGTTATGTTGTTTACCTATCCAACGAATTGTCACATGCTAAGATTCAACACATTATGGCCTTCCTAGTAAAAAAGGGTCGAAAACGAGTGATGTCCTAAATTAACGAGGAGATTTTCTTAACCTCCATTTTGGCCGAATTTTTAGATAATGTAAAAATATCCCATGGAAGTCGTAGTTATGTTGTTTACCTATCCAACGAATTGTCACATGCTAAGATTCAATGCAAATCGGCCACATCATGGCCTTCCTAGTAAAAAAGGGTCGAAAACGAGTAATGTCCTAAATTAACGAGGAGATTTTCTTGACCTCCATTTTGGCCGACTTTTTAGAGAATGCAAAAACATCCCATGGAAGTCGTAGTTATGTTGTTTACCTATCCAACGAATTGTCACATGCTAAGATTCAATGCAAATCGGCCACATCATGGCCTTCCTAGTAAAAAAGGGTCGAAAACGAGTAATGTCCTAAATTAACGAGGAGATTTTCTTGACCTCCATTTTGGCCGACTTTTTAGAGAATGCAAAAATATACCATGGAAGTCGTAGTTATGTCGTTTACCTATCCAACGAATTATCACATGCTAAGATTCAATGCAAATCGGCCACATTATGGCCTTCCTAGTAAAAAAGGGTCGAAAACAAGTAATGTCCTAAATTAACGAGGAGATTTTCTTGACCTCCATTTTGGCCGACTTTTTAGAGAATGCAAAAATATCCCATGGAAGTCGTAGTTATGTTGTTTACCTATCCAACGAATTGTCACATGCTAAGATTCAATGCAAATCGGCCACATTATGGCCTTCCTAGTAAAAAAGGGTCGAAAACGAGTAATGTCCTAAATTAACGAGGAGATTTTCTTGACCTCCATTTTGGCCGACTTTTTAGAGAATGCAAAAATATCCCATGGAAGTCGTAGTTATGTTGTTTACCTATCCAACGAATTGTCACATGCTAAGATTCAATGCAAATCGGCCACATTACGGCCTTCCTTGTAAAAAAGGGTCGAAAACGAGTAATGTCCTAAATTAACGAGGAGATTTTCTTGACCTCCATTTTGGCCGACTTTTTAGAGAATGCAAAAACATCCCATGGAAGTCGTAGTTATGTTGTTTACCTATCCAACGAATTGTCACATGCTAAGATTCAATGCAAATCGGCCAGATTATGGCCTTCCTAGTAAAAAAGGGTCGAAAACGAGTAATGTCCTAAATTAACGAGGAGATTTTCTTGACCTCCATTTTGGCCGAATTTTTAGAGAATGCAAAAATATCCCATGGAAGTCGTAGTTATGTTGTTTACCTATCCAACGAATTGTCACATGCTAAGATTCAACACATTATGGCCTTCCTAGTAAAAAAGGGTCGAAAACGAGTGATGTCCTAAATTAACGAGGAGATTTTCTTAACCTCCATTTTGGCCGAATTTTTAGATAATGTAAAAATATCCCATGGAAGTCGTAGTTATGTTGTTTACCTATCCAACGAATTGTCACATGCTAAGATTCAATGCAAATCGGCCACATCATGGCCTTCCTAGTAAAAAAGGGTCGAAAACGAGTAATGTCCTAAATTAACGAGGAGATTTTCTTGACCTCCATTTTGGCCGACTTTTTAGAGAATGCAAAAATATACCATGGAAGTCGTAGTTATGTCGTTTACCTATCCAACGAATTGTCACATGCTAAGATTCAATGCAAATCGGCCACATTATGGCCTTCCTAGTAAAAAAGGGTCGAAAACGAGTAATGTCCTAAATTAACGAGGAGATTTTCTTGACCTCCATTTTGGCCGACTTTTTAGAGAATGCAAAAATATCCCATGGAAGTCGTAGTTATGTTGTTTACCTATCCAACGAATTGTCACATGCTAAGATTCAATGCAAATCGGCCACATTATGGCCTTCCTAGTAAAAAAGGGTCGAAAACGAGTAATGTCCTAAATTAACGAGGAGATTTTCTTGACCTCCATTTTGGCCGACTTTTTAGAGAATGCAAAAATATCCCATGGAAGTCGTAGTTATGTTGTTTACCTATCCAACGAATTGTCACATGCTAAGATTCAATGCAAATCGGCCACATTACGGCCTTCCTTGTAAAAAAGGGTCGAAAACGAGTAATGTCCTAAATTAACGAGGAGATTTTCTTGACCTCCATTTTGGCCGACTTTTTAGAGAATGCAAAAACATCCCATGGAAGTCGTAGTTATGTTGTTTACCTATCCAACGAATTGTCACATGCTAAGATTCAATGCAAATCGGCCAGATTATGGCCTTCCTAGTAAAAAAGGGTCGAAAACGAGTAATGTCCTAAATTAACGAAGAGATTTTCTTGACCTCCATTTTGGCCGAATTTTTAGAGAATGCAAAAATATCCCATGGAAGTCGTAGTTATGTTGTTTACCTATCCAACGAATTGTCACATGCTAAGATTCAACACATTATGGCCTTCCTAGTAAAAAAGGGTCGAAAACGAGTGATGTCCTAAATTAACGAGGAGATTTTCTTAACCTCCATTTTGGCCGAATTTTTAGATAATGTAAAAATATCCCATGGAAGTCGTAGTTATGTTGTTTACCTATCCAACGAATTGTCACATGCTAAGATTCAAAGCAAATCGGCCACATTATGGCCTTCCTAGTAAAAAAGGGTCGAAAACGAGTAATGTCCTAAATTAACGAGGAGATTTTCTTGACCTCCATTTTGGCCGACTTTTTAGAGAATGCAAAAATATCCCATGGAAGTCGTAGTTATGTTGTTTACCTATCCAACGAATTGTCACATGCTAAGATTCAATGCAAATTGGCCACATTATGGCCTTCCTAGTAAAAAAGGGTCGAAAACGAGTATTGTCCTAAATTAACGAGGAGATTTTCTTGACCTCCATTTTGGCCGAATTTTTAGAGAATGCAAAAATATCCCATGGAAGTCGTAGTTATGTTGTTTACCTATCCAACGAATTGTCACATGCTAAGATTCAATGCAAATCGGCCACATTATGGCCTTCCTAGTAAAAAAGGGTCGAAAACGAGTAATGTCCTAAATTAACGAGGAGATTTTCTTAACCTCCATTCTGGCCGAATTTTTAGATAATGTAAAAATATCCCATGGAAGTCGTAGTTATGTTGTTTACCTATCCAACGAATTGTCACATGCTAAGATTCAATGCAAATTGGCCACATTATGGCCTTCCTAGTAAAAAAGGGTCGAAAACGAGTAATGTCCTAAATTAACGAGGAGATTTTCTTGACCTCCATTTTGGCCGACTTTTTAGAGAATGCAAAAACATCCCATGGAAGTCGTAGTTATGTTGTTTACCTATCCAACGAATTGTCACATGCTAAGATTCAATGCAAATCGGCCAGATTATGGCCTTCCTAGTAAAAAAGGGTCGAAAACGAGTAATGTCCTAAATTAACGAGGAGATTTTCTTGACCTCCATTTTGGCCGAATTTTTAGAGAATGCAAAAATATCCCATGGAAGTCGTAGTTATGTTGTTTACCTATCCAACGAATTGTCACATGCTAAGATTCAACACATTATGGCCTTCCTAGTAAAAAAGGGTCGAAAACGAGTGATGTCCTAAATTAACGAGGAGATTTTCTTAACCTCCATTTTGGCCGAATTTTTAGATAATGTAAAAATATCCCATGGAAGTCGTAGTTATGTTGTTTACCTATCCAACGAATTGTCACATGCTAAGATTCAATGCAAATCGGCCACATCATGGCCTTCCTAGTAAAAAAGGGTCGAAAACGAGTAATGTCCTAAATTAACGAGGAGATTTTCTTGACCTCCATTTTGGCCGACTTTTTAGAGAATGCAAAAACATCCCATGGAAGTCGTAGTTATGTTGTTTACCTATCCAACGAATTGTCACATGCTAAGATTCAATGCAAATCGGCCACATCATGGCCTTCCTAGTAAAAAAGGGTCGAAAACGAGTAATGTCCTAAATTAACGAGGAGATTTTCTTGACCTCCATTTTGGCCGACTTTTCAGAGAATGCAAAAATATACCATGGAAGTCGTAGTTATGTCGTTTACCTATCCAACGAATTATCACATGCTAAGATTCAATGCAAATCGGCCACATTATGGCCTTCCTAGTAAAAAAGGGTCGAAAACGAGTAATGTCCTAAATTAACGAGGAGATTTTCTTGACCTCCATTTTGGCCGACTTTTTAGAGAATGCAAAAATATCCCATGGAAGTCGTAGTTATGTTGTTTACCTATCCAACGAATTGTCACATGCTAAGATTCAATGCAAATCGGCCACATTATGGCCTTCCTAGTAAAAAAGGGTCGAAAACGAGCAATGTCCTAAATTAACGAGGAGATTTTCTTGACCTCCATTTTGGCCGACTTTTTAGAGAATGCAAAAATATCCCATGGAAGTCGTAGTTATGTTGTTTACCTATCCAACGAATTGTCACATGCTAAGATTCAATGCAAATCGGCCACATTACGGCCTTCCTTGTAAAAAAGGGTCGAAAACGAGTAATGTCCTAAATTAACGAGGAGATTTTCTTGACCTCCATTTTGGCCGACTTTTTAGAGAATGCAAAAACATCCCATGGAAGTCGTAGTTATGTTGTTTACCTATCCAACGAATTGTCACATGCTAAGATTCAATGCAAATCGGCCAGATTATGGCCTTCCTAGTAAAAAAGGGTCGAAAACGAGTAATGTCCTAAATTAACGAGGAGATTTTCTTGACCTCCATTTTGGCCGAATTTTTAGAGAATGCAAAAATATCCCATGGAAGTCGTAGTTATGTTGTTTACCTATCCAACGAATTGTCACATGCTAAGATTCAACACATTATGGCCTTCCTAGTAAAAAAGGGTCGAAAACGAGTGATGTCCTAAATTAACGAGGAGATTTTCTTAACCTCCATTTTGGCCGAAATTTTAGATAATGTAAAAATATCCCATGGAAGTCGTAGTTATGTTGTTTACCTATCCAACGAATTGTCACATGCTAAGATTCAATGCAAATCGGCCACATCATGGCCTTCCTAGTAAAAAAGGGTCGAAAACGAGTAATGTCCTAAATTAACGAGGAGATTTTCTTGACCTCCATTTTGGCCGACTTTTTAGAGAATGCAAAAATATACCATGGAAGTCGTAGTTATGTCGTTTACCTATCCAACGAATTGTCACATGCTAAGATTCAATGCAAATCGGCCACATTATGGCCTTCCTAGTAAAAAAGGGTCGAAAACGAGTAATGTCCTAAATTAACGAGGAGATTTTCTTGACCTCCATTTTGGCCGACTTTTTAGAGAATGCAAAAATATCCCATGGAAGTCGTAGTTATGTTGTTTACCTATCCAACGAATTGTCACATGCTAAGATTCAATGCAAATCGGCCACATTACGGCCTTCCTTGTAAAAAAGGGTCGAAAACGAGTAATGTCCTAAATTAACGAGGAGATTTTCTTGACCTCCATTTTGGCCGACTTTTTAGAGAATGCAAAAACATCCCATGGAAGTCGTAGTTATGTTGTTTACCTATCCAACGAATTGTCACATGCTAAGATTCAATGCAAATCGGCCAGATTATGGCCTTCCTAGTAAAAAAGGGTCGAAAACGAGTAATGTCCTAAATTAACGAGGAGATTTTCTTGACCTCCATTTTGGCCGAATTTTTAGAGAATGCAAAAATATCCCATGGAAGTCGTAGTTATGTTGTTTACCTATCCAACGAATTGTCACATGCTAAGATTCAACACATTGTGGCCTTCCTAGTAAAAAAGGGTCGAAAACGAGTGATGTCCTAAATTAACGAGGAGATTTTCTTAACCTCCATTTTGGCCGAAATTTTAGATAATGTAAAAATATCCCATGGAAGTCGTAGTTATGTTGTTTACCTATCCAACGAATTGTCACATGCTAAGATTCAATGCAAATCGGCCACATCATGGCCTTCCTAGTAAAAAAGGGTCGAAAACGAGTAATGTCCTAAATTAACGAGGAGATTTTCTTGACCTCCATTTTGGCCGACTTTTTAGAGAATGCAAAAATATACCATGGAAGTCGTAGTTATGTCGTTTACCTATCCAACGAATTGTCACATGCTAAGATTCAATGCAAATCGGCCACATTATGGCCTTCCTAGTAAAAAAGGGTCGAAAACGAGTAATGTCCTAAATTAACGAGGAGATTTTCTTGACCTCCATTTTGGCCGACTTTTTAGAGAATGCAAAAATATCCCATGGAAGTCGTAGTTATGTTGTTTACCTATCCAACGAATTGTCACATGCTAAGATTCAATGCAAATCGGCCACATTACGGCCTTCCTTGTAAAAAAGGGTCGAAAACGAGTAATGTCCTAAATTAACGAGGAGATTTTCTTGACCTCCATTTTGGCCGACTTTTTAGAGAATGCAAAAACATCCCATGGAAGTCGTAGTTATGTTGTTTACCTATCCAACGAATTGTCACATGCTAAGATTCAATGCAAATCGGCCAGATTATGGCCTTCCTAGTAAAAAAGGGTCGAAAACGAGTAATGTCCTAAATTAACGAGGAGATTTTCTTGACCTCCATTTTGGCCGAATTTTTAGAGAATGCAAAAATATCCCCATGGAAGTCGTAGTTATGTTTTTTACCTATCCAACGAATTGTCACATGCTAAGATTCAACACATTATGGCCTTCCTAGTAAAAAAGGGTCGAAAACGAGTGATGTCCTAAATTAACGAGGAGATTTTCTTAACCTCCATTTTGGCCGAATTTTTAGATAATGTAAAAATATCCCATGGAAGTCGTAGTTATGTTGTTTACCTATCCAACGAATTGTCACATGCTAAGATTCAATGCAAATCGGCCACATCATGGCCTTCCTAGTAAAAAAGGGTCGAAAACGAGTAATGTCCTAAATTAACGAGGAGATTTTCTTGACCTCCATTTTGGCCGACTTTTTAGAGAATGCAAAAATATACCATGGAAGTCGTAGTTATGTCGTTTACCTATCCAACGAATTGTCACATGCTAAGATTCAATGCAAATCGGCCACATTATGGCCTTCCTAGTAAAAAAGGGTCGAAAACGAGTAATGTCCTAAATTAACGAGGAGATTTTCTTGACCTCCATTTTGGCCGACTTTTTAGAGAATGCAAAAATATCCCATGGAAGTCGTAGTTATGTTGTTTACCTATCCAACGAATTGTCACATGCTAAGATTCAATGCAAATCGGCCACATTATGGCCTTCCTAGTAAAAAAGGGTCGAAAACGAGTAATGTCCTAAATTAACGAGGAGATTTTCTTGACCTCCATTTTGGCCGACTTTTTAGAGAATGCAAAAATATCCCATGGAAGTCGTAGTTATGTTGTTTACCTATCCAACGAATTGTCACATGCTAAGATTGAATGCAAATCGGCCACATTACGGCCTTCCTTGTAAAAAAGGGTCGAAAACGAGTAATGTCCTAAATTAACGAGGAGATTTTCTTGACCTCCATTTTGGCCGACTTTTTAGAGAATGCAAAAACATCCCATGGAAGTCGTAGTTATGTTGTTTACCTATCCAACGAATTGTCACATGCTAAGATTCAATGCAAATCGGCCAGATTATGGCCTTCCTAGTAAAAAAGGGTCGAAAACGAGTAATGTCCTAAATTAACGAAGAGATTTTCTTGACCTCCATTTTGGCCGAATTTTTAGAGAATGCAAAAATATCCCATGGAAGTCGTAGTTATGTTGTTTACCTATCCAACGAATTGTCACATGCTAAGATTCAACACATTATGGCCTTCCTAGTAAAAAAGGGTCGAAAACGAGTGAAGTCCTAAATTAACGAGGAGATTTTCTTAACCTCCATTTTGGCCGAATTTTTAGATAATGTAAAAATATCCCATGGAAGTCGTAGTTATGTTGTTTACCTATCCAACGAATTGTCACATGCTAAGATTCAATGCAAATCGGCCACATTATGGCCTTCCTAGTAAAAAAGGGTCGAAAACGAGTAATGTCCTAAATTAACGAGGAGATTTTCTTGACCTCCATTTTGGCCGACTTTTTAGAGAATGCAAAAATATCCCATGGAAGTCGTAGTTATGTTGTTTACCTATCCAACGAATTGTCACATGCTAAGATTCAATGCAAATTGGCCACATTATGGCCTTCCTAGTAAAAAAGGGTCGAAAACGAGTACTGTCCTAAATTAACGAGGAGATTTTCTTGACCTCCATTTTGGCCGAATTTTTAGAGAATGCAAAAATATCCCATGGAAGTCGTAGTTATGTTGTTTACCTATCCAACGAATTGTCACATGCTAAGATTCAATGCAAATCGGCCACATTATGGCCTTCCTAGTAAAAAAGGGTCGAAAACGAGTAATGTCCTAAATTAACGAGGAGATTTTCTTGACCTCCATTTTGGCCGAATTTTCAGAGAATGCAAAAATATCCCATGGAAGTCGTAGTTATGTTGTTTACCTATCCAACGAATTGTCACATGCTAAGATTCAATGCAAATCGGCCACATTACGGCCTTCCTTGTAAAAAAGGGTCGAAAACGAGTAATGTCCTAAATTAACGAGGAGATTTTCTTGACCTCCATTTTGGCCGACTTTTTAGAGAATGCAAAAATATCCCATGGAAGTCGTAGTTATGTTGTTTACCTATCCAACGAATTGTCACATGCTAAGATTCAATGCAAATTGGCCACATTATGGCCTTCCTAGTAAAAAAGGGTCGAAAATGAGTACTGTCCTAAATTAACGAGGAGATTTTCTTGACCTCCATTTTGGCCGAATTTTTAGAGAATGCAAAAATATCCCATGGAAGTCGTAGTTATGTTGTTTACCTATCCAACGAATTGTCACATGCTAAGATTCAATGCAAATCGGCCACATTATGGCCTTCCTAGTAAAAAAGGGTCGAAAACGAGTAATGTCCTAAATTAACGAGGAGATTTTCTTAACCTCCATTCTGGCCGAATTTTTAGATAATGTAAAAATATCCCATGGAAGTCGTAGTTATGTTGTTTACCTATCCAACGAATTGTCACATGCTAAGATTCAATGCAAATTGGCCACATTATGGCCTTCCTAGTAAAAAAGGGTCGAAAACGAGTAATGTCCTAAATTAACGAGGAGATTTTCTTGACCTCCATTTTGGCCGACTTTTTAGAGAATGCAAAAATATACCATGGAAGTCGTAGTTATGTCGTTTACCTATCCAACGAATTGTCACATGCTAAGATTCAATGCAAATCGGCCACATAATGGCCTTCCTAGTAAAAAAGGGTCGAAAACGAGTAATGTCCTAAATTAACGAGGAGATTTTCTTGACCTCCATTTTGGCCGAATTTTCAGAGAATGCAAAAATATCCCATGGAAGTCGTAGTTATGTTGTTTACCTATCCAACGAATTGTCACATGCTAAGATTCAATGCAAATCGGCCACATTACGGCCTTCCTTGTAAAAAAGGGTCGAAAACGAGTAATGTCCTAAATTAACGAGGAGATTTTCTTGACCTCCATTTTGGCCGACTTTTTAGAGAATGCAAAAATATCCCATGGAAGTCGTAGTTATGTTGTTTACCTATCCAACGAATTGTCACATGCTAAGATTCAATGCAAATCGGCCACATTATGGCCTTCCTAGTAAAAAAGGGTCGAAAACGAGTAATGTCCTAAATTAACGAGGAGATTTTCTTGACCTCCATTTTGGCCGACTTTTTAGAGAATGCAAAAATATACCATGGAAGTCGTAGTTATGTCGTTTACCTATCCAACGAATTGTCACATGCTAAGATTCAATGCAAATCGGCCACATAATGGCCTTCCTAGTAAAAAAGGGTCGAAAACGAGTAATGTCCTAAATTAACGAGGAGATTTTCTTGACCTCCATTTTGGCCGACTTTTTAGAGAATGCAAAAATATCCCATGGAAGTCGTAGTTATGTTGTTTACCTATCCAACGAATTGTCACATGCTAAGATTCAATGCAAATCGGCCACATTATGGCCTTCCTAGTAAAAAAGGGTCGAAAACGAGTAATGTCCTAAATTAACGAGGAGATTTTCTTGACCTCCATTTTGGCCGAATTTTCAGAGAATGCAAAAATATCCCATGGAAGTCGTAGTTATGTTGTTTACCTATCCAACGAATTGTCACATGCTAAGATTCAATGCAAATCGGCCACATTACGGCCTTCCTTGTAAAAAAGGGTCGAAAACGAGTATTGTCCTAAATTAACGAGGAGATTTTCTTGACCTCTATTTTGGCCGACTTTTTAGAGAATGCAAAAATATCCCATGGAAGTCGTAGTTATGTCGTTTACCTATCCAACGAATTGTCACATGCTAAGATTCAATGCAAATCGGCCACATAATGGCCTTCCTAGTAAAAAAGGGTCGAAAACGAGTAATGTCCTAAATTAACGAGGAGATTTTCTTGACCTCCATTTTGGCCGACTTTTTAGAGAATGCAAAAATATCCCATGGAAGTCGTAGTTATGTTGTGTACCTATCCAACAAATTGTCACATGCTAAGATTCAATGCAAATCAGCCACATTATGGCCTTCCTAGTAAAAAAGGGTCGAAAACGAGTAATGTCCTAAATTAACGAGGAGATTTTCTTGACCTCCATTTTGGCCGACTTTTTAGAGAATGCAAAAATATACCATGGAAGTCGTAGTTATGTCGTTTACCTATCCAACGAATTGTCACATGCTAAGATTCAATGCAAATCGGCCACATTATGGCCTTCCTAGTAAAAAAGGGTCGAAAACGAGTAATGTCCTAAATTAACGAGGAGATTTTCTTGACCTCCATTTTGGCCGACTTTTTAGAGAATGCAAAAATATCCCATGGAAGTCGTAGTTATGTTGTGTACCTATCCAACAAATTGTCACATGCTAAGATTCAATGCAAATCAGCCACATTATGGCCTTCCTAGTAAAAAAGGGTCGAAAACGAGTAATGTCCTAAATTAACGAGGAGATTTTCTTGACCTCCATTTTGGCCGAATTTTTAGAGAATGCAAAAATATACCATGGAAGTCGTAGTTATGTCGTTTACCTATCCAACGAATTGTCACATGCTAAGATTCAATGCAAATCGGCCACATTATGGCCTTCCTAGTAAAAAAGGGTCGAAAACGAGTAATGTCCTAAATTAACGAGGAGATTTTCTTGACCTCCATTTTGGCCGACTTTTTAGAGAATGCAAAAATATCCCATGGAAGTCGTAGTTATGTTGTTTACCTATCCAACGAATTGTCACATGCTAAGATTCAATGCAAATCGGCCACATTATGGCCTTCCTAGTAAAAAAGGGTCGAAAACGAGTAATGTCCTAAATTAACGAGGAGATTTTCTTGACCTCCATTTTGGCCGACTTTTTAGAGAATGCAAAAATATACCATGGAAGTCGTAGTTATGTCGTTTACCTATCCAACGAATTGTCACATGCTAAGATTCAATGCAAATCGGCCACATTATGGCCTTCCTAGTAAAAAAGGGTCGAAAACGAGTAATGTACTAAATTAACGAGGAGATTTTCTTGACCTCCATTTTGGCCGACTTTTTAGAGAATGCAAAAATATCCCATGGAAGTCGTAGTTATGTTGTTTACCTATCCAACGAATTGTCACATGCTAAGATTCAATGCAAATCGGCCACATTATGGCCTTCCTAGTAAAAAAGGGTCGAAAACGAGTAATGTCCTAAATTAACGAGGAGATTTTCTTGACCTCCATTTTGGCCGACTTTTTAGAGAATGCAAAAATATCCCATGGAAGTCGTAGTTATGTTGTTTACCTATCCAACGAATTGTCACATGCTAAGATTCAATGCAAATCGGCCACATTACGGCCTTCCTTGTAAAAAAGGGTCGAAAACGAGTAATGTCCTAAATTAACGAGGAGATTTTCTTGACCTCCATTTTGGCCGACTTTTTAGAGAATGCAAAAACATCCCATGGAAGTCGTAGTTATGTTGTTTACCTATCCAACGAATTGTCACATGCTAAGATTCAATGCAAATCGGCCAGATTATGGCCTTCCTAGTAAAAAAGGGTCGAAAACGAGTAATGTCCTAAATTAACGAGGAGATTTTCTTGACCTCCATTTTGGCCGAATTTTTAGAGAATGCAAAAATATCCCATGGAAGTCGTAGTTATGTTGTTTACCTATCCAACGAATTGTCACATGCTAAGATTCAACACATTATGGCCTTCCTAGTAAAAAAGGGTCGAAAACGAGTGATGTCCTAAATTAACGAGGAGATTTTCTTAACCTCCATTTTGGCCGAATTTTTAGATAATGTAAAAATATCCCATGGAAGTCGTAGTTATGTTGTTTACCTATCCAACGAATTGTCACATGCTAAGATTCAATGCAAATCGGCCACATTATGGCCTTCCTAGTAAAAAAGGGTCGAAAACGAGTAATGTCCTAAATTAACGAGGAGATTTTCTTGACCTCCATTTTGGCCGACTTTTTAGAGAATGCAAAAATATCCCATGGAAGTCGTAGTTATGTTGTTTACCTATCCAACGAATTGTCACATGCTAAGATTCAATGCAAATTGGCCACATTATGGCCTTCCTAGTAAAAAAGGGTCGAAAACGAGTACTGTCCTAAATTAACGAGGAGATTTTCTTGACCTCCATTTTGGCCGAATTTTTAGAGAATGCAAAAATATCCCATGGAAGTCGTAGTTATGTTGTTTACCTATCCAACGAATTGTCACATGCTAAGATTCAATGCAAATCGGCCACATTATGGCCTTCCTAGTAAAAAAGGGTCGAAAACGAGTAATGTCCTAAATTAACGAGGAGATTTTCTTAACCTCCATTCTGGCCGAATTTTTAGATAATGTAAAAATATCCCATGGAAGTCGTAGTTATGTTGTTTACCTATCCAACGAATTGTCACATGCTAAGATTCAATGCAAATTGGCCACATTATGGCCTTCCTAGTAAAAAAGGGTCGAAAACGAGTAATGTCCTAAATTAACAAGGAGATTTTCTTGACCTCCATTTTGGCCGACTTTTTAGAGAATGCAAAAATATACCATGGAAGTCGTAGTTATGTCGTTTACCTATCCAACGAATTGTCACATGCTAAGATTCAATGCAAATCGGCCACATAATGGCCTTCCTAGTAAAAAAGGGTCGAAAACGAGTAATGTCCTAAATTAACGAGGAGATTTTCTTGACCTCCATTTTGGCCGACTTTTTAGAGAATGCAAAAATATCCCATGGAAGTCGTAGTTATGTTGTTTACCTATCCAACGAATTGTCACATGCTAAGATTCAATGCAAATCGGCCACATAATGGCCTTCCTAGTAAAAAAGGGTCGAAAACGAGTAATGTCCTAAATTAACGAGGAGATTTTCTTGACCTCCATTTTGGCCGAATTTTCAGAGAATGCAAAAATATCCCATGGAAGTCGTAGTTATGTTGTTTACCTATCCAACGAATTGTCACATGCTAAGATTCAATGCAAATCGGCCACATTACGGCCTTCCTTGTAAAAAAGGGTCGAAAACGAGTATTGTCCTAAATTAACGAGGAGATTTTCTTGACCTCCATTTTGGCCGACTTTTTAGAGAATGCAAAAATATCCCATGGAAGTCGTAGTTATGTCGTTTACCTATCCAACGAATTGTCACATGCTAAGATTCAATGCAAATCGGCCACATAATGGCCTTCCTAGTAAAAAAGGGTCGAAAACGAGTAATGTCCTAAATTAACGAGGAGATTTTCTTGACCTCCATTTTGGCCGACTTTTTAGAGAATGCAAAAATATCCCATGGAAGTCGTAGTTATGTTGTGTACCTATCCAACAAATTGTCACATGCTAAGATTCAATGCAAATCAGCCACATTATGGCCTTCCTAGTAAAAAAGGGTCGAAAACGAGTAATGTCCTAAATTAACGAGGAGATTTTCTTGACCTCCATTTTGGCCGACTTTTTAGAGAATGCAAAAATATACCATGGAAGTCGTAGTTATGTCGTTTACCTATCCAACGAATTGTCACATGCTAAGATTCAATGCAAATCGGCCACATTATGGCCTTCCTAGTAAAAAAGGGTCGAAAACGAGTAATGTCCTAAATTAACGAGGAGATTTTCTTGACCTCCATTTTGGCCGACTTTTTAGAGAATGCAAAAATATCCCATGGAAGTCGTAGTTATGTTGTGTACCTATCCAACAAATTGTCACATGCTAAGATTCAATGCAAATCAGCCACATTATGGCCTTCCTAGTAAAAAAGGGTCGAAAACGAGTAATGTCCTAAATTAACGAGGAGATTTTCTTGACCTCCATTTTGGCCGAATTTTTAGAGAATGCAAAAATATCCCATGGAAGTCGTAGTTATGTTGTTTACCTATCCAACGAATTGTCACATGCTAAGATTCAATGCAAATCGGCCACATTACGGCCTTCCTTGTAAAAAAGGGTCGAAAACGAGTAATGTCCTAAATTAACGAGGAGATTTTCTTGACCTCCATTTTGGCCGACTTTTTAGAGAATGCAAAAACATCCCATGGAAGTCGTAGTTATGTTGTTTACCTATCCAACGAATTGTCACATGCTAAGATTCAATGCAAATCGGCCAGATTATGGCCTTCCTAGTAAAAAAGGGTCGAAAACGAGTAATGTCCTAAATTAACGAAGAGATTTTCTTGACCTCCATTTTGGCCGAATTTTTAGAGAATGCAAAAATATCCCATGGAAGTCGTAGTTATGTTGTTTACCTATCCAACGAATTGTCACATGCTAAGATTCAACACATTATGGCCTTCCTAGTAAAAAAGGGTCGAAAACGAGTGATGTCCTAAATTAACGAGGAGATTTTCTTAACCTCCATTTTGGCCGAATTTTTAGATAATGTAAAAATATCCCATGGAAGTCGTAGTTATGTTGTTTACCTATCCAACGAATTGTCACATGCTAAGATTCAATGCAAATCGGCCACATTATGGCCTTCCTAGTAAAAAAGGGTCGAAAACGAGTAATGTCCTAAATTAACGAGGAGATTTTCTTGACCTCCATTTTGGCCGACTTTTTAGAGAATGCAAAAATATCCCATGGAAGTCGTAGTTATGTTGTTTACCTATCCAACGAATTGTCACATGCTAAGATTCAATGCAAATCGGCCACATTATGGCCTTCCTAGTAAAAAAGGGTCGAAAACGAGTAATGTCCTAAATTAACGAGGAGATTTTCTTGACCTCCATTTTGGCCGACTTTTTAGAGAATGCAAAAATATCCCATGGAAGTCGTAGTTATGTTGTTTACCTATCCAACGAATTGTCACATGCTAAGATTCAATGCAAATCGGCCACATAATGGCCTTCCTAGTAAAAAAGGGTCGAAAACGAGTAATGTCCTAAATTAACGAGGAGATTTTCTTGACCTCCATTTTGGCCGAATTTTCAGAGAATGCAAAAATATCCCATGGAAGTCGTAGTTATGTTGTTTACCTATCCAACGAATTGTCACATGCTAAGATTCAATGCAAATCGGCCACATTACGGCCTTCCTTGTAAAAAAGGGTCGAAAACGAGTATTGTCCTAAATTAACGAGGAGATTTTCTTGACCTCCATTTTGGCCGACTTTTTAGAGAATGCAAAAATATCCCATGGAAGTCGTAGTTATGTCGTTTACCTATCCAACGAATTGTCACATGCTAAGATTCAATGCAAATCGGCCACATAATGGCCTTCCTAGTAAAAAAGGGTCGAAAACGAGTAATGTCCTAAATTAACGAGGAGATTTTCTTGACCTCCATTTTGGCCGACTTTTTAGAGAATGCAAAAATATCCCATGGAAGTCGTAGTTATGTTGTGTACCTATCCAACAAATTGTCACATGCTAAGATTCAATGCAAATCAGCCACATTATGGCCTTCCTAGTAAAAAAGGGTCGAAAACGAGTAATGTCCTAAATTAACGAGGAGATTTTCTTGACCTCCATTTTGGCCGACTTTTTAGAGAATGCAAAAATATACCATGGAAGTCGTAGTTATGTCGTTTACCTATCCAACGAATTGTCACATGCTAAGATTCAATGCAAATCGGCCACATTATGGCCTTCCTAGTAAAAAAGGGTCGAAAACGAGTAATGTCCTAAATTAACGAGGAGATTTTCTTGACCTCCATTTTGGCCGACTTTTTAGAGAATGCAAAAATATCTCATGGAAGTCGTAGTTATGTTGTGTACCTATCCAACAAATTGTCACATGCTAAGATTCAATGCAAATCAGCCACATTATGGCCTTCCTAGTAAAAAAGGGTCGAAAACGAGTAATGTCCTAAATTAACGAGGAGATTTTCTTGACCTCCATTTTGGCCGACTTTTTAGAGAATGCAAAAATATCCCATGGAAGTCGTAGTTATGTTGTTTACCTATCCAACGAATTGTCACATGCTAAGATTCAATGCAAATCGGCCACATTACGGCCTTCCTTGTAAAAAAGGGTCGAAAACGAGTAATGTCCTAAATTAACGAGGAGATTTTCTTGACCTCCATTTTGGCCGACTTTTTAGAGAATGCAAAAACATCCCATGGAAGTCGTAGTTATGTTGTTTACCTATCCAACGAATTGTCACATGCTAAGATTCAATGCAAATCGGCCAGATTATGGCCTTCCTAGTAAAAAAGGGTCGAAAACGAGTAATGTCCTAAATTAACGAAGAGATTTTCTTGACCTCCATTTTGGCCGAATTTTTAGAGAATGCAAAAATATCCCATGGAAGTCGTAGTTATGTTGTTTACCTATCCAACGAATTGTCACATGCTAAGATTCAACACATTATGGCCTTCCTAGTAAAAAAGGGTCGAAAACGAGTGATGTCCTAAATTAACGAGGAGATTTTCTTAACCTCCATTTTGGCCGAATTTTTAGATAATGTAAAAATATCCCATGGAAGTCGTAGTTATGTTGTTTACCTATCCAACGAATTGTCACATGCTAAGATTCAATGCAAATCGGCCACATTATGGCCTTCCTAGTAAAAAAGGGTCGAAAACGAGTAATGTCCTAAATTAACGAGGAGATTTTCTTGACCTCCATTTTGGCCGACTTTTTAGAGAATGCAAAAATATCCCATGGAAGTCGTAGTTATGTTGTTTACCTATCCAACGAATTGTCACATGCTAAGATTCAATGCAAATTGGCCACATTATGGCCTTCCTAGTAAAAAAGGGTCGAAAACGAGTACTGTCCTAAATTAACGAGGAGATTTTCTTGACCTCCATTTTGGCCGAATTTTTAGAGAATGCAAAAATATCCCATGGAAGTCGTAGTTATGTTGTTTACCTATCCAACGAATTGTCACATGCTAAGATTCAATGCAAATCGGCCACATTATGGCCTTCCTAGTAAAAAAGGGTCGAAAACGAGTAATGTCCTAAATTAACGAGGAGATTTTCTTAACCTCCATTCTGGCCGAATTTTTAGATAATGTAAAAATATCCCATGGAAGTCGTAGTTATGTTGTTTACCTATCCAACGAATTGTCACATGCTAAGATTCAATGCAAATTGGCCACATTATGGCCTTCCTAGTAAAAAAGGGTCGAAAACGAGTAATGTCCTAAATTAACGAGGAGATTTTCTTGACCTCCATTTTGGCCGACTTTTTAGAGAATGCAAAAATATACCATGGAAGTCGTAGTTATGTCGTTTACCTATCCAACGAATTGTCACATGCTAAGATTCAATGCAAATCGGCCACATAATGGCCTTCCTAGTAAAAAAGGGTCGAAAACGAGTAATGTCCTAAATTAACGAGGAGATTTTCTTGACCTCCATTTTGGCCGAATTTTCAGAGAATGCAAAAATATCCCATGGAAGTCGTAGTTATGTTGTTTACCTATCCAACGAATTGTCACATGCTAAGATTCAATGCAAATCGGCCACATTACGGCCTTCCTTGTAAAAAAGGGTCGAAAACGAGTAATGTCCTAAATTAACGAGGAGATTTTCTTGACCTCCATTTTGGCCGACTTTTTAGAGAATGCAAAAATATCCCATGGAAGTCGTAGTTATGTTGTTTACCTATCCAACGAATTGTCACATGCTAAGATTCAATGCAAATCGGCCACATTATGGCCTTCCTAGTAAAAAAGGGTCGAAAACGAGTAATGTCCTAAATTAACGAGGAGATTTTCTTGACCTCCATTTTGGCCGACTTTTTAGAGAATGCAAAAATATACCATGGAAGTCGTAGTTATGTCGTTTACCTATCCAACGAATTGTCACATGCTAAGATTCAATGCAAATCGGCCACATAATGGCCTTCCTAGTAAAAAAGGGTCGAAAACGAGTAATGTCCTAAATTAACGAGGAGATTTTCTTGACCTCCATTTTGGCCGACTTTTTAGAGAATGCAAAAATATCCCATGGAAGTCGTAGTTATGTTGTTTACCTATCCAACGAATTGTCACATGCTAAGATTCAATGCAAATCGGCCACATTATGGCCTTCCTAGTAAAAAAGGGTCGAAAACGAGTAATGTCCTAAATTAACGAGGAGATTTTCTTGACCTCCATTTTGGCCGAATTTTCAGAGAATGCAAAAATATCCCATGGAAGTCGTAGTTATGTTGTTTACCTATCCAACGAATTGTCACATGCTAAGATTCAATGCAAATCGGCCACATTACGGCCTTCCTTGTAAAAAAGGGTCGAAAACGAGTATTGTCCTAAATTAACGAGGAGATTTTCTTGACCTCCATTTTGGCCGACTTTTTAGAGAATGCAAAAATATCCCATGGAAGTCGTAGTTATGTCGTTTACCTATCCAACGAATTGTCACATGCTAAGATTCAATGCAAATCGGCCACATAATGGCCTTCCTAGTAAAAAAGGGTCGAAAACGAGTAATGTCCTAAATTAACGAGGAGATTTTCTTGACCTCCATTTTGGCCGACTTTTTAGAGAATGCAAAAATATCCCATGGAAGTCGTAGTTATGTTGTGTACCTATCCAACAAATTGTTACATGCTAAGATTCAATGCAAATCAGCCACATTATGGCCTTCCTAGTAAAAAAGGGTCGAAAACGAGTAATGTCCTAAATTAACGAGGAGATTTTCTTGACCTCCATTTTGGCCGACTTTTTAGAGAATGCAAAAATATACCATGGAAGTCGTAGTTATGTCGTTTACCTATCCAACGAATTGTCACATGCTAAGATTCAATGCAAATCGGCCACATTATGGCCTTCCTAGTAAAAAAGGGTCGAAAACGAGTAATGTCCTAAATTAACGAGGAGATTTTCTTGACCTCCATTTTGGCCGACTTTTTAGAGAATGCAAAAATATCCCATGGAAGTCGTAGTTATGTTGTGTACCTATCCAACAAATTGTCACATGCTAAGATTCAATGCAAATCAGCCACATTATGGCCTTCCTAGTAAAAAAGGGTCGAAAACGAGTAATGTCCTAAATTAACGAGGAGATTTTCTTGACCTCCATTTTGGCCGAATTTTTAGAGAATGCAAAAATATACCATGGAAGTCGTAGTTATGTCGTTTACCTATCCAACGAATTGTCACATGCTAAGATTCAATGCAAATCGGCCACATTATGGCCTTCCTAGTAAAAAAGGGTCGAAAACGAGTAATGTCCTAAATTAACGAGGAGATTTTCTTGACCTCCATTTTGGCCGACTTTTTAGAGAATGCAAAAATATCCCATGGAAGTCGTAGTTATGTTGTTTACCTATCCAACGAATTGTCACATGCTAAGATTCAATGCAAATCGGCCACATTATGGCCTTCCTAGTAAAAAAGGGTCGAAAACGAGTAATGTCCTAAATTAACGAGGAGATTTTCTTGACCTCCATTTTGGCCGACTTTTTAGAGAATGCAAAAATATACCATGGAAGTCGTAGTTATGTCGTTTACCTATCCAACGAATTGTCACATGCTAAGATTCAATGCAAATCGGCCACATTATGGCCTTCCTAGTAAAAAAGGGTCGAAAACGAGTAATGTACTAAATTAACGAGGAGATTTTCTTGACCTCCATTTTGGCCGACTTTTTAGAGAATGCAAAAATATCCCATGGAAGTCGTAGTTATGTTGTTTACCTATCCAACGAATTGTCACATGCTAAGATTCAATGCAAATCGGCCACATTATGGCCTTCCTAGTAAAAAAGGGTCGAAAACGAGTAATGTCCTAAATTAACGAGGAGATTTTCTTGACCTCCATTTTGGCCGACTTTTTAGAGAATGCAAAAATATCCCATGGAAGTCGTAGTTATGTTGTTTACCTATCCAACGAATTGTCACATGCTAAGATTCAATGCAAATCGGCCACATTACGGCCTTCCTTGTAAAAAAGGGTCGAAAACGAGTAATGTCCTAAATTAACGAGGAGATTTTCTTGACCTCCATTTTGGCCGACTTTTTAGAGAATGCAAAAACATCCCATGGAAGTCGTAGTTATGTTGTTTACCTATCCAACGAATTGTCACATGCTAAGATTCAATGCAAATCGGCCAGATTATGGCCTTCCTAGTAAAAAAGGGTCGAAAACGAGTAATGTCCTAAATTAACGAGGAGATTTTCTTGACCTCCATTTTGGCCGAATTTTTAGAGAATGCAAAAATATCCCATGGAAGTCGTAGTTATGTTGTTTACCTATCCAACGAATTGTCACATGCTAAGATTCAACACATTATGGCCTTCCTAGTAAAAAAGGGTCGAAAACGAGTGATGTCCTAAATTAACGAGGAGATTTTCTTAACCTCCATTTTGGCCGAATTTTTAGATAATGTAAAAATATCCCATGGAAGTCGTAGTTATGTTGTTTACCTATCCAACGAATTGTCACATGCTAAGATTCAATGCAAATCGGCCACATTATGGCCTTCCTAGTAAAAAAGGGTCGAAAACGAGTTATGTCCTAAATTAACGAGGAGATTTTCTTGACCTCCATTTTGGCCGACTTTTTAGAGAATGCAAAAATATCCCATGGAAGTCGTAGTTATGTTGTTTACCTATCCAACGAATTGTCACATGCTAAGATTCAATGCAAATTGGCCACATTATGGCCTTCCTAGTAAAAAAGGGTCGAAAACGAGTACTGTCCTAAATTAACGAGGAGATTTTCTTGACCTCCATTTTGGCCGAATTTTTAGAGAATGCAAAAATATCCCATGGAAGTCGTAGTTATGTTGTTTACCTATCCAACGAATTGTCACATGCTAAGATTCAATGCAAATCGGCCACATTATGGCCTTCCTAGTAAAAAAGGGTCGAAAACGAGTAATGTCCTAAATTAACGAGGAGATTTTCTTAACCTCCATTCTGGCCGAATTTTTAGATAATGTAAAAATATCCCATGGAAGTCGTAGTTATGTTGTTTACCTATCCAACGAATTGTCACATGCTAAGATTCAATGCAAATTGGCCACATTATGGCCTTCCTAGTAAAAAAGGGTCGAAAACGAGTAATGTCCTAAATTAACGAGGAGATTTTCTTGACCTCCATTTTGGCCGACTTTTTAGAGAATGCAAAAATATACCATGGAAGTCGTAGTTATGTCGTTTACCTATCCAACGAATTGTCACATGCTAAGATTCAATGCAAATCGGCCACATAATGGCCTTCCTAGTAAAAAAGGGTCGAAAACGAGTAATGTCCTAAATTAACGAGGAGATTTTCTTGACCTCCATTTTGGCCGACTTTTTAGAGAATGCAAAAATATCCCATGGAAGTCGTAGTTATGTTGTTTACCTATCCAACGAATTGTCACATGCTAAGATTCAATGCAAATCGGCCACATTATGGCCTTCCTAGTAAAAAAGGGTCGAAAACGAGTAATGTCCTAAATTAACGAGGAGATTTTCTTGACCTCCATTTTGGCCGAATTTTCAGAGAATGCAAAAATATCCCATGGAAGTCGTAGTTATGTTGTTTACCTATCCAACGAATTGTCACATGCTAAGATTCAATGCAAATCGGCCACATTACGGCCTTCCTTGTAAAAAAGGGTCGAAAACGAGTATTGTCCTAAATTAACGAGGAGATTTTCTTGACCTCCATTTTGGCCGACTTTTTAGAGAATGCAAAAATATCCCATGGAAGTCGTAGTTATGTCGTTTACCTATCCAACGAATTGTCACATGCTAAGATTCAATGCAAATCGGCCACATAATGGCCTTCCTAGTAAAAAAGGGTCGAAAACGAGTAATGTCCTAAAGTAACGAGGAGATTTTCTTGACCTCCATTTTGGCCGACTTTTTAGAGAATGCAAAAATATCCCATGGAAGTCGTAGTTATGTTGTGTACCTATCCAACAAATTGTCACATGCTAAGATTCAATGCAAATCAGCCACATTATGGCCTTCCTAGTAAAAAAGGGTCGAAAACGAGTAATGTCCTAAATTAACGAGGAGATTTTCTTGACCTCCATTTTGGCCGACTTTTTAGAGAATGCAAAAATATACCATGGAAGTCGTAGTTATGTCGTTTACCTATCCAACGAATTGTCACATGCTAAGATTCAATGCAAATCGGCCACATTATGGCCTTCCTAGTAAAAAAGGGTCGAAAACGAGTAATGTCCTAAATTAACGAGGAGATTTTCTTGACCTCCATTTTGGCCGACTTTTTAGAGAATGCAAAAATATCCCATGGAAGTCGTAGTTATGTTGTGTACCTATCCAACAAATTGTCACATGCTAAGATTCAATGCAAATCAGCCACATTATGGCCTTCCTAGTAAAAAAGGGTCGAAAACGAGTAATGTCCTAAATTAACGAGGAGATTTTCTTGACCTCCATTTTGGCCGAATTTTTAGAGAATGCAAAAATATACCATGGAAGTCGTAGTTATGTCGTTTACCTATCCAACGAATTGTCACATGCTAAGATTCAATGCAAATCGGCCACATTATGGCCTTCCTAGTAAAAAAGGGTCGAAAACGAGTAATGTCCTAAATTAACGAGGAGATTTTCTTGACCTCCATTTTGGCCGACTTTTTAGAGAATGCAAAAATATACCATGGAAGTCGTAGTTATGTCGTTTACCTATCCAACGAATTGTCACATGCTAAGATTCAATGCAAATCGGCCACATTATGGCCTTCCTAGTAAAAAAGGGTCGAAAACGAGTAATGTCCTAAATTAACGAGGAGATTTTCTTGACCTCCATTTTGGCCGACTTTTTAGAGAATGCAAAAATATCCCATGGAAGTCGTAGTTATGTTGTGTACCTATCCAACAAATTGTCACATGCTAAGATTCAATGCAAATCAGCCACATTATGGCCTTCCTAGTAAAAAAGGGTCGAAAACGAGTAATGTCCTAAATTAACGAGGAGATTTTCTTGACCTCCATTTTGGCCGAATTTTTAGAGAATGCAAAAATATACCATGGAAGTCGTAGTTATGTCGTTTACCTATCCAACGAATTGTCACATGCTAAGATTCAATGCAAATCGGCCACATTATGGCCTTCCTAGTAAAAAAGGGTCGAAAACGAGTAATGTCCTAAATTAACGAGGAGATTTTCTTGACCTCCATTTTGGCCGACTTTTTAGAGAATGCAAAAATATCCCATGGAAGTCGTAGTTATGTCGTTTACCTATCCAACGAATTGTCACATGCTAAGATTCAATGCAAATCGGCCACATAATGGCCTTCCTAGTAAAAAAGGGTCGAAAACGAGTAATGTCCTAAATTAACGAGGAGATTTTCTTGACCTCCATTTTGGCCGTCTTTTTAGAGAATGCAAAAATATACCATGGAAGTCGTAGTTATGTCGTTTACCTATCCAACGAATTGTCACATGCTAAGATTCAATGCAAATCGGCCACATAATGGCCTTCCTAGTAAAAAAGGGTCGAAAACGAGTAATGTCCTAAATTAACGAGGAGATTTTCTTGACCTCCATTTTGGCCGACTTTTTAGAGAATGCAAAAATATCCCATGGAAGTCGTAGTTATGTTGTTTACCTATCCAACGAATTGTCACATGCTAAGATTCAATGCAAATCGGCCACATTATGGCCTTCCTAGTAAAAAAGGGTCGAAAACGAGTAATTTCCTAAATTAACGAGGAGATTTTCTTGACCTCCATTTTGGCCGAATTTTCAGAGAATGCAAAAATATCCCATGGAAGTCGTAGTTATGTTGTTTACCTATCCAACGAATTGTCACATGCTAAGATTCAATGCAAATCGGCCACATTACGGCCTTCCTTGTAAAAAAGGGTCGAAAACGAGTAATGTCCTAAATTAACGAGGAGATTTTCTTGACCTCCATTTTGGCCGACTTTTTAGAGAATGCAAAAATATCCCATGGAAGTCGTAGTTATGTCGTTTACCTATCCAACGAATTGTCACATGCTAAGATTCAATGCAAATCGGCCACATAATGGCCTTCCTAGTAAAAAAGGGTCGAAAACGAGTAATGTCCTAAATTAACGAGGAGATTTTCTTGACCTCCATTTTGGCCGTCTTTTTAGAGAATGCAAAAATATCCCATGGAAGTCGTAGTTATGTTGTGTACCTATCCAACAAATTGTCACATGCTAAGATTCAATGCAAATCGGCCACATTATGGCCTTCCTAGTAAAAAAGGGTCGAAAACGAGTAATGTCCTAAATTAACGAGGAGATTTTCTTGACCTCCATTTTGGCCGACTTTTTAGAGAATGCAAAAATATACCATGGAAGTCGTAGTTATGTCGTTTACCTATCCAACGAATTGTCACATGCTAAGATTCAATGCAAATCGGCCACATTATGGCCTTCCTAGTAAAAAAGGGTCGAAAACGAGTAATGTCCTAAATTAACGAGGAGATTTTCTTGACCTCCATTTTGGCCGACTTTTTAGAGAATGCAAAAATATCCCATGGAAGTCGTAGTTATGTTGTTTACCTATCCAACGAATTGTCACATGCTAAGATTCAATGCAAATCGGACACATTATGGCCTTCCTAGTAAAAAAGGGTCGAAAACGAGTAATGTCCTAAATTAACGAGGAGATTTTCTTGACCTCCATTTTGACCGACTTTTTAGAGAATGCAAAAATATACAATGGAAGTCGTAGTTATGTCGTTTACCTATCCAACGAATTGTCACATGCTAAGATTCAATGCAAATCGGCCACATTATGGCCTTCCTAGTAAAAAAGGGTCGAAAACGAGTAATGTCCTAAATTAACGAGGAGATTTTCTTGACCTCCATTATGGCCGACTTTTTAGAGAATGCAAAAATATCCCATGGAAGTCGTAGTTATGTCGTTTACCTATCCAACGAATTGTCACATGCTAAGATTCAATGCAAATCGGCCACATAATGGCCTTCCTAGTAAAAAAGGGTCGAAAACGAGTAATGTCCTAAATTAACGAGGAGATTTTCTTGACCTCCATTTTGGCCGACTTTTTAGAGAATGCAAAAATATCCCATGGAAGTCGTAATTATGTTGTTTACCTATCCAACGAATTGTCACATGCTAAGATTCAATGCAAATCGGCCACATTATGGCCTTCCTAGTAAAAAAGGGTCGAAAACGAGTAATGTCCTAAATTAACGAGGAGATTTTCTTGACCTCCATTTTGGCCGACTTTTTAGAGAATGCAAAAATATACCATGGAAGTCGTAGTTATGTCGTTTACCTATCCAACGAATTGTCACATGCTAAGATTCAATGCAAATCGGCCACATTATGGCCTTCCTAGTAAAAAAGGGTCGAAAACGAGTAATGTCCTAAATTAACGAGGAGATTTTCTTGACCTCCATTTTGGCCGACTTTTTAGAGAATGCAAAAATATCCCATGGAAGTCGTAGTTATGTTGTTTACCTATCCAACGAATTGTCACATGCTAAGATTCAATGCAAATCGGCCACATTATGGCCTTCCTAGTAAAAAAGGGTCGAAAACGAGTAATGTCCTAAATTAACGAGGAGATTTTCTTGACCTCCATTTTGGCCGACTTTTTAGAGAATGCAAAAATATACAATGGAAGTCGTAGTTATGTCGTTTACCTATCCAACGAATTGTCACATGCTAAGATTCAATGCAAATCGGCCACATAATGGCCTTCCTAGTAAAAAAGGGTCGAAAACGAGTAATGTCCTAAATTAACGAGGAGATTTTCTTGACCTCCATTTTGGCCGACTTTTTAGAGAATGCAAAAATATCCCATGGAAGTCGTAGTTATGTTGTTTACCTATCCAACGAATTGTCACATGCTAAGATTCAATGCAAATCGGCCACATTATGGCCTTCCTAGTAAAAAAGGGTCGAAAACGAGTAATGTCCTAAATTAACGAGGAGATTTTCTTGACCTCCATTTTGGCCGAATTTTCAGAGAATGCAAAAATATCCCATGGAAGTCGTAGTTATGTTGTTTACCTATCCAACGAATTGTCACATGCTAAGATTCAATGCAAATCGGCCACATTACGGCCTTCCTTGTAAAAAAGGGTCGAAAACGAGTAATGTCCTAAATTAACGAGGAGATTTTCTTGACCTCCATTTTGGCCGACTTTTTAGAGAATGCAAAAATATCCCATGGAAGTCGTAGTTATGTTGTGTACCTATCCAAAAAATTGTCACATGCTAAGATTCAATGCAAATCGGCCACATTATGGCCTTCCTAGTAAAAAAGGGTCGAAAACGAGTAATGTCCTAAATTAACGAGGAGATTTTCTTGACCTCCATTTTGGCCGACTTTTTAGAGAATGCAAAAATATACCATGGAAGTCGTAGTTATGTCGTTTACCTATCCAACGAATTGTCACATGCTAAGATTCAATGCAAATCGGCCACATTATGGCCTTCCTAGTAAAAAAGGGTCGAAAACGAGTAATGTCCTAAATTAACGAGGAGATTTTCTTGACCTCCATTTTGGCCGACTTTTTAGAGAATGCAAAAATATACCATGGAAGTCGTAGTTATGTCGTTTACCTATCCAACGAATTGTCACATGCTAAGATTCAATGCAAATCGGCCACATTATGGCCTTCCTAGTAAAAAAGGGTCGAAAACGAGTAATGTCCTAAATTAACGAGGAGATTTTCTTGACCTCCATTTTGGCCGACTTTTTAGAGAATGCAAAAATATCCCATGGAAGTCGTAGTTATGTTGTTTACCTATCCAACGAATTGTCACATGCTAAGATTCAATGCAAATCGGCCACATTATGGCCTTCCTAGTAAAAAAGGGTCGAAAACGAGTAATGTCCTAAATTAACGAGGAGATTTTCTTGACCTCCATTTTGGCCGACTTTTTAGAGAATGCAAAAATATACAATGGAAGTCGTAGTTATGTCGTTTACCTATCCAACGAATTGTCACATGCTAAGATTCAATGCAAATTGGCCACATAATGGCCTTCCTAGTAAAAAAGGGTCGAAAACGAGTAATGTCCTAAATTAACGAGGAGATTTTCTTGACCTCCATTTTGGCCGACTTTTTAGAGAATGCAAAAATATCCCATGGAAGTCGTAGTTATGTTGTTTACCTATCCAACGAATTGTCACATGCTAAGATTCAATGCAAATCGGCCACATTATGGCCTTCCTAGTAAAAAAGGGTCGAAAACGAGTAATGTCCTAAATTAACGAGGAGATTTTCTTGACCTCCATTTTGGCCGAATTTTCAGAGAATGCAAAAATATCCCATGGAAGTCGTAGTTATGTTGTTTACCTATCCAACAAATTGTCACATGCTAAGATTCAATGCAAATCGGCCACATTACGGCCTTCCTTGTAAAAAAGGGTCGAAAACGAGTAATGTCCTAAATTAACGAGGAGATTTTCTTGACCTCCATTTTGGCCGACTTTTTAGAGAATGCAAAAATATCCCATGGAAGTCGTAGTTATGTTGTGTACCTATCCAACAAATTGTCACATGCTAAGATTCAATGCAAATCGGCCACATTATGGCCTTCCTAGTAAAAAAGGGTCGAAAACGAGTAATGTCCTAAATTAACGAGGAGATTTTCTTGACCTCCATTTTGGCCGACTTTTTAGAGAATGCAAAAATATACCATGGAAGTCGTAGTTATGTCGTTTACCTATCCAACGAATTGTCACATGCTAAGATTCAATGCCAATCGGCCACATTATGGCCTTCCTAGTAAAAAAGGGTCGAAAACGAGTAATGTCCTAAATTAACGAGGAGATTTTCTTGACCTCCATTTTGGCCGACTTTTTAGAGAATGCAAAAATATCCCATGGAAGTCGTAGTTATGTTGTTTACCTATCCAACGAATTGTCACATGCTAAGATTCAATGCAAATTGGCCACATTATGGCCTTCCTAGTAAAAAAGGGTCGAAAACGAGTAATGTCCTAAATTAACGAGGAGATTTTCTTGACCTCCATTTTGGCCGACTTTTTAGAGAATGCAAAAATATACCATGGAAGTCGTAGTTATGTCGTTTACCTATCCAACGAATTGTCACATGCTAAGATTCAATGCAAATCGGCCACATTATGGCCTTCCTAGTAAAAAAGGGTCGAAAACGAGTAATGTCCTAAATTAACGAGGAGATTTTCTTGACCTCCATTTTGGCCGACTTTTTAGAGAATGCAAAAATATCCCATGGAAGTCGTAGTTATGTCGTTTACCTATCCAACGAATTGTCACATGCTAAGATTCAATGCAAATCGGCCACATAATGGCCTTCCTAGTAAAAAAGGGTCGAAAACGAGTAATGTCCTAAATTAACGAGGAGATTTTCTTGACCTCCATTTTGGCCGACTTTTTAGAGAATGCAAAAATATCCCATGGAAGTCGTAGTTATGTCGTTTACCTATCCAACGAATTGTCACATGCTAAGATTCAATGCAAATCGGCCACATAATGGCCTTCCTAGTAAAAAAGGGTCGAAAACGAGTAATGTCCTAAATTAACGAGGAGATTTTCTTGACCTCCATTTTGGCCGACTTTTTAGAGAATGCAAAAATATCCCATGGAAGTCGTAGTTATGTTGTTTACCTATCCAACGAATTGTCACATGCTAAGATTCAATGCAAATCGGCCACATTATGGCCTTCCTAGTAAAAAAGGGTCGAAAACGAGTAATGTCCTAAATTAACGAGGAGATTTTCTTGACCTCCATTTTGGCCGAATTTTCAGAGAATGCAAAAATATCCCATGGAAGTCGTAGTTATGTTGTTTACCTATCCAACGAATTGTCACATGCTAAGATTCAATGCAAATCGGCCACATTACGGCCTTCCTTGTAAAAAAGGGTCGAAAACGAGTAATGTCCTAAATTAACGAGGAGATTTTCTTGACCTCCATTTTGGCCGACTTTTTAGAGAATGCAAAAATATCCCATGGAAGTCGTAGTTATGTCGTTTACCTATCCAACGAATTGTCACATGCTAAGATTCAATGCAAATCGGCCACATAATGGCCTTCCTAGTAAAAAAGGGTCGAAAACGAGTAATGTCCTAAATTAACGAGGAGATTTTCTTGACCTCCATTTTGGCCGACTTTTTAGAGAATGCAAAAATATCCCATGGAAGTCGTAGTTATGTTGTGTACCTATCCAACAAATTGTCACATGCTAAGATTCAATGCAAATCGGCCACATTATGGCCTTCCTAGTAAAAAAGGGTCGAAAACGAGTAATGTCCTAAATTAACGAGGAGATTTTCTTGACCTCCATTTTGGCCGACTTTTTAGAGAATGCAAAAATATACCATGGAAGTCGTAGTTATGTCGTTTATCTATCCAACGAATTGTCACATGCTAAAATTCAATGCAAATCGGCCACATTATGGCCTTCCTAGTAAAAAAGGGTCGAAAACGAGTAATGTCCTAAATTAACGAGGAGATTTTCTTGACCTCCATTTTGGCCGACTTTTTAGAGAATGCAAAAATATCCCATGGAAGTCATAGTTATGTTGTTTACCTATCCAACAAATTGTCACATGCTAAGATTCAATGCAAATCGGCCACATTATGGCCTTCCTAGTAAAAAAGGGTCGAAAACGAGTAATGTCCTAAATTAACGAGGAGATTTTATTGACCTCCATTTTGGCCGACTTTTTAGAGAATGCAAAAATATACAATGGAAGTCGTAGTTATGTCGTTTACCTATCCAACGAATTGTCACATGCTAAGATTCAATGCAAATCGGCCACATTACGGCCTTCCTTGTAAAAAAGGGTCGAAAACGAGTAATGTCCTAAATTAACGAGGAGATTTTCTTGACCTCCATTTTGGCCGACTTTTTAGAGAATGCAAAAATATCCCATGGAAGTCATAGTTATGTTGTTTACCTATCCAACAAATTGTCACATGCTAAGATTCAATGCAAATCGGCCACATTACGGCCTTCCTTGTAAAAAAGGGTCGAAAACGAGTAATGTCCTAAATTAACGAGGAGATTTTCTTGACCTCCATTTTGGCCGACTTTTTAGAGAATGCAAAAATATCCCATGGAAGTCGTAGTTATGTTGTGTACCTATCCAACAAATTGTCACATGCTAAGATTCAATGCAAATCGGCCACATTACGGCCTTCCTTGTAAAAAAGGGTCGAAAACGAGTAATGTCCTAAATTAACGAGGAGATTTTCTTGACCTCCATTTTGGCCGACTTTTTAGAGAATGCAAAAATATCCCATGGAAGTCGTAGTTATGTTGTGTACCTATCCAACAAATTGTCACATGCTAAGATTCAATGCAAATCGGCCACATTATGGCCTTCCTAGTAAAAAAGGGTCGAAAACGAGTAATGTCCTAAATTAACGAGGAGATTTTCTTGACCTCCATTTTGGCCGACTTTTTAGAGAATGCAAAAATATACCATGGAAGTCGTAGTTATGTCGTTTACCTATCCAACGAATTGTCACATGCTAAGATTCAATGCCAATCGGCCACATTATGGCCTTCCTAGTAAAAAAGGGTCGAAAACGAGTAATGTCCTAAATTAACGAGGAGATTTTCTTGACCTCCATTTTGGCCGACTTTTTAGAGAATGCAAAAATATCCCATGGAAGTCGTAGTTATGTTGTTTACCTATCCAACGAATTGTCACATGCTAAGATTCAATGCAAATTGGCCACATTATGGCCTTCCTAGTAAAAAAGGGTCGAAAACGAGTAATGTCCTAAATTAACGAGGAGATTTTCTTGACCTCCATTTTGGCCGACTTTTTAGAGAATGCAAAAATATACCATGGAAGTCGTAGTTATGTCGTTTACCTATCCAACGAATTGTCACATGCTAAGATTCAATGCAAATCGGCCACATTATGGCCTTCCTAGTAAAAAAGGGTCGAAAACGAGTAATGTCCTAAATTAACGAGGAGATTTTCTTGACCTCCATTTTGGCCGACTTTTTAGAGAATGCAAAAATATCCCATGGAAGTCGTAGTTATGTCGTTTACCTATCCAACGAATTGTCACATGCTAAGATTCAATGCAAATCGGCCACATAATGGCCTTCCTAGTAAAAAAGGGTCGAAAACGAGTAATGTCCTAAATTAACGAGGAGATTTTCTTGACCTCCATTTTGGCCGACTTTTTAGAGAATGCAAAAATATCCCATGGAAGTCGTAGTTATGTCGTTTACCTATCCAACGAATTGTCACATGCTAAGATTCAATGCAAATCGGCCACATAATGGCCTTCCTAGTAAAAAAGGGTCGAAAACGAGTAATGTCCTAAATTAACGAGGAGATTTTCTTGACCTCCATTTTGGCCGACTTTTTAGAGAATGCAAAAATATCCCATGGAAGTCGTAGTTATGTTGTTTACCTATCCAACGAATTGTCACATGCTAAGATTCAATGCAAATCGGCCACATTATGGCCTTCCTAGTAAAAAAGGGTCGAAAACGAGTAATGTCCTAAATTAACGAGGAGATTTTCTTGACCTCCATTTTGGCCGAATTTTCAGAGAATGCAAAAATATCCCATGGAAGTCGTAGTTATGTTGTTTACCTATCCAACGAATTGTCACATGCTAAGATTCAATGCAAATCGGCCACATTACGGCCTTCCTTGTAAAAAAGGGTCGAAAACGAGTAATGTCCTAAATTAACGAGGAGATTTTCTTGACCTCCATTTTGGCCGACTTTTTAGAGAATGCAAAAATATCCCATGGAAGTCGTAGTTATGTCGTTTACCTATCCAACGAATTGTCACATGCTAAGATTCAATGCAAATCGGCCACATAATGGCCTTCCTAGTAAAAAAGGGTCGAAAACGAGTAATGTCCTAAATTAACGAGGAGATTTTCTTGACCTCCATTTTGGCCGACTTTTTAGAGAATGCAAAAATATCCCATGGAAGTCGTAGTTATGTTGTGTACCTATCCAACAAATTGTCACATGCTAAGATTCAATGCAAATCGGCCACATTATGGCCTTCCTAGTAAAAAAGGGTCGAAAACGAGTAATGTCCTAAATTAACGAGGAGATTTTCTTGACCTCCATTTTGGCCGACTTTTTAGAGAATGCAAAAATATACCATGGAAGTCGTAGTTATGTCGTTTATCTATCCAACGAATTGTCACATGCTAAGATTCAATGCAAATCGGCCACATAATGGCCTTCCTAGTAAAAAAGGGTCGAAAACGAGTAATGTCCTAAATTAACGAGGAGATTTTCTTGACCTCCATTTTGGCCGACTTTTTAGAGAATGCAAAAATATCCCATGGAAGTCGTAGTTATGTTGTGTACCTATCCAACAAATTGTCACATGCTAAGATTCAATGCAAATCGGCCACATTATGGCCTTCCTAGTAAAAAAGGGTCGAAAACGAGTAATGTCCTAAATTAACGAGGAGATTTTCTTGACCTCCATTTTGGCCGACTTTTTAGAGAATGCAAAAATATACCATGGAAGTCGTAGTTATGTCGTTTATCTATCCAACGAATTGTCACATGCTAAAATTCAATGCAAATCGGCCACATTATGGCCTTCCTAGTAAAAAAGGGTCGAAAACGAGTAATGTCCTAAATTAACGAGGAGATTTTCTTGACCTCCATTTTGGCCGACTTTTTAGAGAATGCAAAAATATCCCATGGAAGTCATAGTTATGTTGTTTACCTATCCAACAAATTGTCACATGCTAAGATTCAATGCAAATCGGCCACATTATGGCCTTCCTAGTAAAAAAGGGTCGAAAACGAGTAATGTCCTAAATTAACGAGGAGATTTTATTGACCTCCATTTTGGCCGACTTTTTAGAGAATGCAAAAATATACAATGGAAGTCGTAGTTATGTCGTTTACCTATCCAACGAATTGTCACATGCTAAGATTCAATGCAAATCGGCCACATTACGGCCTTCCTTGTAAAAAAGGGTCGAAAACGAGTAATGTCCTAAATTAACGAGGAGATTTTCTTGACCTCCATTTTGGCCGACTTTTTAGAGAATGCAAAAATATCCCATGGAAGTCATAGTTATGTTGTTTACCTATCCAACAAATTGTCACATGCTAAGATTCAATGCAAATCGGCCACATTACGGCCTTCCTTGTAAAAAAGGGTCGAAAACGAGTAATGTCCTAAATTAACGAGGAGATTTTCTTGACCTCCATTTTGGCCGACTTTTTAGAGAATGCAAAAATATCCCATGGAAGTCGTAGTTATGTTGTGTACCTATCCAACAAATTGTCACATGCTAAGATTCAATGCAAATCGGCCACATTACGGCCTTCCTTGTAAAAAAGGGTCGAAAACGAGTAATGTCCTAAATTAACGAGGAGATTTTCTTGACCTCCATTTTGGCCGACTTTTTAGAGAATGCAAAAATATCCCATGGAAGTCGTAGTTATGTTGTGTACCTATCCAACAAATTGTCACATGCTAAGATTCAAT
The DNA here is from genome assembly GCF_051527215.1 of Medicago sativa. NCBI lineage: Eukaryota > Viridiplantae > Streptophyta > Magnoliopsida > Fabales > Fabaceae > Medicago > Medicago sativa. Next base: position 1,925,090 of record NC_140751.1, on the reverse strand, counting down.
GCAAATCGGCCACATTATGGCCTTCCTAGTAAAAAAGGGTCGAAAACGAGTAATGTCCTAAATTAACGAGGAGATTTTCTTGACCTCCATTTTGGCCGACTTTTTAGAGAATGCAAAAATATACCATGGAAGTCGTAGTTATGTCGTTTACCTATCCAACGAATTGTCACATGCTAAGATTCAATGCCAATCGGCCACATTATGGCCTTCCTAGTAAAAAAGGGTCGAAAACGAGTAATGTCCTAAATTAACGAGGAGATTTTCTTGACCTCCATTTTGGCCGACTTTTTAGAGAATGCAAAAATATCCCATGGAAGTCGTAGTTATGTTGTTTACCTATCCAACGAATTGTCACATGCTAAGATTCAATGCAAATTGGCCGCATTATGGCCTTCCTAGTAAAAAAGGGTCGAAAACGAGTAATGTCCTAAATTAACGAGGAGATTTTCTTGACCTCCATTTTGGCCGACTTTTTAGAGAATGCAAAAATATACCATGGAAGTCGTAGTTATGTCGTTTACCTATCCAACGAATTGTCACATGCTAAGATTCAATGCAAATCGGCCACATTATGGCCTTCCTAGTAAAAAAGGGTCGAAAACGAGTAATGTCCTAAATTAACGAGGAGATTTTCTTGACCTCCATTTTGGCCGACTTTTTAGAGAATGCAAAAATATCCCATGGAAGTCGTAGTTATGTCGTTTACCTATCCAACGAATTGTCACATGCTAAGATTCAATGCAAATCGGCCACATAATGGCCTTCCTAGTAAAAAAGGGTCGAAAACGAGTAATGTCCTAAATTAACGAGGAGATTTTCTTGACCTCCATTTTGGCCGACTTTTTAGAGAATGCAAAAATATCCCATGGAAGTCGTAGTTATGTCGTTTACCTATCCAACGAATTGTCACATGCTAAGATTCAATGCAAATCGGCCACATAATGGCCTTCCTAGTAAAAAAGGGTCGAAAACGAGTAATGTCCTAAATTAACGAGGAGATTTTCTTGACCTCCATTTTGGCCGACTTTTTAGAGAATGCAAAAATATCCCATGGAAGTCGTAGTTATGTTGTTTACCTATCCAACGAATTGTCACATGCTAAGATTCAATGCAAATCGGCCACATTATGGCCTTCCTAGTAAAAAAGGGTCGAAAACGAGTAATGTCCTAAATTAACGAGGAGATTTTCTTGACCTCCATTTTGGCCGAATTTTCAGAGAATGCAAAAATATCCCATGGAAGTCGTAGTTATGTTGTTTACCTATCCAACGAATTGTCACATGCTAAGATTCAATGCAAATCGGCCACATTACGGCCTTCCTTGTAAAAAAGGGTCGAAAACGAGTAATGTCCTAAATTAACGAGGAGATTTTCTTGACTTCCATTTTGGCCGACTTTTTAGAGAATGCAAAAATATCCCATGGAAGTCGTAGTTATGTCGTTTACCTATCCAACGAATTGTCACATGCTAAGATTCAATGCAAATCGGCCACATAATGGCCTTCCTAGTAAAAAAGGGTCGAAAACGAGTAATGTCCTAAATTAACGAGGAGATTTTCTTGACCTCCATTTTGGCCGACTTTTTAGAGAATGCAAAAATATCCCATGGAAGTCGTAGTTATGTTGTGTACCTATCCAACAAATTGTCACATGCTAAGATTCAATGCAAATCGGCCACATTATGGCCTTCCTAGTAAAAAAGGGTCGAAAACGAGTAATGTCCTAAATTAACGAGGAGATTTTCTTGACCTCCATTTTGGCCGACTTTTTAGAGAATGCAAAAATATACCATGGAAGTCGTAGTTATGTCGTTTATCTATCCAACGAATTGTCACATGCTAAAATTCAATGCAAATCGGCCACATTATGGCCTTCCTAGTAAAAAAGGGTCGAAAACGAGTAATGTCCTAAATTAACGAGGAGATTTTCTTGACCTCCATTTTGGCCGACTTTTTAGAGAATGCAAAAATATCCCATGGAAGTCATAGTTATGTTGTTTACCTATCCAACAAATTGTCACATGCTAAGATTCAATGCAAATCGGCCACATTATGGCCTTCCTAGTAAAAAAGGGTCGAAAACGAGTAATGTCCTAAATTAACGAGGAGATTTTCTTGACCTCCATTTTGGCCGACTTTTTAGAGAATGCAAAAATATCCCATGGAAGTCGTAGTTATGTTGTTTACCTATCCAACGAATTGTCACATGCTAAGATTCAATGCAAATTGGCCACATTATGGCCTTCCTAGTAAAAAAGGGTCGAAAACGAGTAATGTCCTAAATTAACGAGGAGATTTTCTTGACCTCCATTTTGGCCGACTTTTTAGAGAATGCAAAAATATACCATGGAAGTCGTAGTTATGTCGTTTACCTATCCAACGAATTGTCACATGCTAAGATTCAATGCAAATCGGCCACATTATGGCCTTCCTAGTAAAAAAGGGTCGAAAACGAGTAATGTCCTAAATTAACGAGGAGATTTTCTTGACCTCCATTTTGGCCGACTTTTTAGAGAATGCAAAAATATCCCATGGAAGTCGTAGTTATGTCGTTTACCTATCCAACGAATTGTCACATGCTAAGATTCAATGCAAATCGGCCACATAATGGCCTTCCTAGTAAAAAAGGGTCGAAAACGAGTAATGTCCTAAATTAACGAGGAGATTTTCTTGACCTCCATTTTGGCCGACTTTTTAGAGAATGCAAAAATATCCCATGGAAGTCGTAGTTATGTCGTTTACCTATCCAACGAATTGTCACATGCTAAGATTCAATGCAAATCGGCCACATAATGGCCTTCCTAGTAAAAAAGGGTCGAAAACGAGTAATGTCCTAAATTAACGAGGAGATTTTCTTGACCTCCATTTTGGCCGACTTTTTAGAGAATGCAAAAATATCCCATGGAAGTCGTAGTTATGTTGTTTACCTATCCAACGAATTGTCACATGCTAAGATTCAATGCAAATCGGCCACATTATGGCCTTCCTAGTAAAAAAGGGTCGAAAACGAGTAATGTCCTAAATTAACGAGGAGATTTTCTTGACCTCCATTTTGGCCGAATTTTCAGAGAATGCAAAAATATCCCATGGAAGTCGTAGTTATGTTGTTTACCTATCCAACGAATTGTCACATGCTAAGATTCAATGCAAATCGGCCACATTACGGCCTTCCTTGTAAAAAAGGGTCGAAAACGAGTAATGTCCTAAATTAACGAGGAGATTTTCTTGACCTCCATTTTGGCCGACTTTTTAGAGAATGCAAAAATATCCCATGGAAGTCGTAGTTATGTCGTTTACCTATCCAACGAATTGTCACATGCTAAGATTCAATGCAAATCGGCCACATAATGGCCTTCCTAGTAAAAAAGGGTCGAAAACGAGTAATGTCCTAAATTAACGAGGAGATTTTCTTGACCTCCATTTTGGCCGACTTTTTAGAGAATGCAAAAATATCCCATGGAAGTCGTAGTTATGTTGTGTACCTATCCAACAAATTGTCACATGCTAAGATTCAATGCAAATCGGCCACATTATGGCCTTCCTAGTAAAAAAGGGTCGAAAACGAGTAATGTCCTAAATTAACGAGGAGATTTTCTTGACCTCCATTTTGGCCGACTTTTTAGAGAATGCAAAAATATACCATGGAAGTCGTAGTTATGTCGTTTATCTATCCAACGAATTGTCACATGCTAAAATTCAATGCAAATCGGCCACATTATGGCCTTCCTAGTAAAAAAGGGTCGAAAACGAGTAATGTCCTAAATTAACGAGGAGATTTTCTTGACCTCCATTTTGGCCGACTTTTTAGAGAATGCAAAAATATCCCATGGAAGTCATAGTTATGTTGTTTACCTATCCAACAAATTGTCACATGCTAAGATTCAATGCAAATCGGCCACATTATGGCCTTCCTAGTAAAAAAGGGTCGAAAACGAGTAATGTCCTAAATTAACGAGGAGATTTTATTGACCTCCATTTTGGCCGACTTTTTAGAGAATGCAAAAATATACAATGGAAGTCGTAGTTATGTCGTTTACCTATCCAACGAATTGTCACATGCTAAGATTCAATGCAAATCGGCCACATTATGGCCTTCCTAGTAAAAAAGGGTCGAAAACGAGTAATGTCCTAAATTAACGAGGAGATTTTCTTGACCTCCATTTTGGCCGACTTTTTAGAGAATGCAAAAATATCCCATGGAAGTCGTAGTTATGTCGTTTACCTATCCAACGAATTGTCACATGCTAAGATTCAATGCAAATCGGCCACATAATGGCCTTCCTAGTAAAAAAGGGTCGAAAACGAGTAATGTCCTAAATTAACGAGGAGATTTTCTTGACCTCCATTTTGGCCGACTTTTTAGAGAATGCAAAAATATCCCATGGAAGTCGTAGTTATGTCGTTTACCTATCCAACGAATTGTCACATGCTAAGATTCAATGCAAATCGGCCACATAATGGCCTTCCTAGTAAAAAAGGGTCGAAAACGAGTAATGTCCTAAATTAACGAGGAGATTTTCTTGACCTCCATTTTGGCCGACTTTTTAGAGAATGCAAAAATATCCCATGGAAGTCGTAGTTATGTCGTTTACCTATCCAACGAATTGTCACATGCTAAGATTCAATGCAAATCGGCCACATAATGGCCTTCCTAGTAAAAAAGGGTCGAAAACGAGTAATGTCCTAAATTAACGAGGAGATTTTCTTGACCTCCATTTTGGCCGACTTTTTAGAGAATGCAAAAATATCCCATGGAAGTCGTAGTTATGTTGTTTACCTATCCAACGAATTGTCACATGCTAAGATTCAATGCAAATCGGCCACATTATGGCCTTCCTAGTAAAAAAGGGTCGAAAACGAGTAATGTCCTAAATTAACGAGGAGATTTTCTTGACCTCCATTTTGGCCGAATTTTCAGAGAATGCAAAAATATCCCATGGAAGTCGTAGTTATGTTGTTTACCTATCCAACGAATTGTCACATGCTAAGATTCAATGCAAATCGGCCACATTACGGCCTTCCTTGTAAAAAAGGGTCGAAAACGAGTAATGTCCTAAATTAACGAGGAGATTTTCTTGACCTCCATTTTGGCCGACTTTTTAGAGAATGCAAAAATATCCCATGGAAGTCGTAGTTATGTCGTTTACCTATCCAACGAATTGTCACATGCTAAGATTCAATGCAAATCGGCCACATAATGGCCTTCCTAGTAAAAAAGGGTCGAAAACGAGTAATGTCCTAAATTAACGAGGAGATTTTCTTGACCTCCATTTTGGCCGACTTTTTAGAGAATGCAAAAATATCCCATGGAAGTCGTAGTTATGTTGTGTACCTATCCAACAAATTGTCACATGCTAAGATTCAATGCAAATCGGCCACATTATGGCCTTCCTAGTAAAAAAGGGTCGAAAACGAGTAATGTCCTAAATTAACGAGGAGATTTTCTTGACCTCCATTTTGGCCGACTTTTTAGAGAATGCAAAAATATACCATGGAAGTCGTAGTTATGTCGTTTATCTATCCAACGAATTGTCACATGCTAAAATTCAATGCAAATCGGCCACATTATGGCCTTCCTAGTAAAAAAGGGTCGAAAACGAGTAATGTCCTAAATTAACGAGGAGATTTTCTTGACCTCCATTTTGGCCGACTTTTTAGAGAATGCAAAAATATCCCATGGAAGTCATAGTTATGTTGTTTACCTATCCAACAAATTGTCACATGCTAAGATTCAATGCAAATCGGCCACATTATGGCCTTCCTAGTAAAAAAGGGTCGAAAACGAGTAATGTCCTAAATTAACGAGGAGATTTTATTGACCTCCATTTTGGCCGACTTTTTAGAGAATGCAAAAATATACAATGGAAGTCGTAGTTATGTCGTTTACCTATCCAACGAATTGTCACATGCTAAGATTCAATGCAAATCGGCCACATTATGGCCTTCCTAGTAAAAAAGGGTCGAAAACGAGTAATGTCCTAAATTAACGAGGAGATTTTCTTGACCTCCATTTTGGCCGACTTTTTAGAGAATGCAAAAATATCCCATGGAAGTCGTAGTTATGTCGTTTACCTATCCAACGAATTGTCACATGCTAAGATTCAATGCAAATCGGCCACATAATGGCCTTCCTAGTAAAAAAGGGTCGAAAACGAGTAATGTCCTAAATTAACGAGGAGATTTTCTTGACCTCCATTTTGGCCGACTTTTTAGAGAATGCAAAAATATCCCATGGAAGTCGTAGTTATGTTGTTTACCTATCCAACGAATTGTCACATGCTAAGATTCAATGCAAATCGGCCACATTATGGCCTTCCTAGTAAAAAAGGGTCGAAAACGAGTAATGTCCTAAATTAACGAGGAGATTTTCTTGACCTCCATTTTGGCCGAATTTTCAGAGAATGCAAAAATATCCCATGGAAGTCGTAGTTATGTTGTTTACCTATCCAACGAATTGTCACATGCTAAGATTCAATGCAAATCGGCCACATTACGGCCTTCCTTGTAAAAAAGGGTCGAAAACGAGTAATGTCCTAAATTAACGAGGAGATTTTCTTGACCTCCATTTTGGCCGACTTTTTAGAGAATGCAAAAATATCCCATGGAAGTCGTAGTTATGTCGTTTACCTATCCAACGAATTGTCACATGCTAAGATTCAATGCAAATCGGCCACATAATGGCCTTCCTAGTAAAAAAGGGTCGAAAACGAGTAATGTCCTAAATTAACGAGGAGATTTTCTTGACCTCCATTTTGGCCGACTTTTTAGAGAATGCAAAAATATCCCATGGAAGTCGTAGTTATGTTGTGTACCTATCCAACAAATTGTCACATGCTAAGATTCAATGCAAATCGGCCACATTATGGCCTTCCTAGTAAAAAAGGGTCGAAAACGAGTAATGTCCTAAATTAACGAGGAGATTTTCTTGACCTCCATTTTGGCCGACTTTTTAGAGAATGCAAAAATATACCATGGAAGTCGTAGTTATGTCGTTTATCTATCCAACGAATTGTCACATGCTAAAATTCAATGCAAATCGGCCACATTATGGCCTTCCTAGTAAAAAAGGGTCGAAAACGAGTAATGTCCTAAATTAACGAGGAGATTTTCTTGACCTCCATTTTGGCCGACTTTTTAGAGAATGCAAAAATATCCCATGGAAGTCATAGTTATGTTGTTTACCTATCCAACAAATTGTCACATGCTAAGATTCAATGCAAATCGGCCACATTATGGCCTTCCTAGTAAAAAAGGGTCGAAAACGAGTAATGTCCTAAATTAACGAGGAGATTTTATTGACCTCCATTTTGGCCGACTTTTTAGAGAATGCAAAAATATACAATGGAAGTCGTAGTTATGTCGTTTACCTATCCAACGAATTGTCACATGCTAAGATTCAATGCAAATCGGCCACATTATGGCCTTCCTAGTAAAAAAGGGTCGAAAACGAGTAATGTCCTAAATTAACGAGGAGATTTTCTTGACCTCTATTTTGGCCGACTTTTTAGAGAATGCAAAAATATCCCATGGAAGTCGTAGTTATGTCGTTTACCTATCCAACGAATTGTCACATGCTAAGATTCAATGCAAATCGGCCACATAATGGCCTTCCTAGTAAAAAAGGGTCGAAAACGAGTAATGTCCTAAATTAACGAGGAGATTTTCTTGACCTCCATTTTGGCCGACTTTTTAGAGAATGCAAAAATATCCCATGGAAGTCGTAGTTATGTTGTGTACCTATCCAACAAATTGTCACATGCTAAGATTCAATGCAAATCGGCCACATTATGGCCTTCCTAGTAAAAAAGGGTCGAAAACGAGTAATGTCCTAAATTAACAAGGAGATTTTCTTGACCTCCATTTTGGCCGACTTTTTAGAGAATGCAAAAATATCCCATGGAAGTCGTAGTTATGTTGTTTACCTATCCAACGAATTGTCACATGCTAAGATTCAATGCAAATCGGCCACATTATGGCCTTCCTAGTAAAAAAGGGTCGAAAACGAGTAATGTCCTAAATTAACGAGGAGATTTTCTTGACCTCCATTTTGGCCGAATTTTCTGAGAATGCAAAAATATCCCATGGAAGTCGTAGTTATGTTGTTTACCTATCCAACGAATTGTCACATGCTAAGATTCAATGCAAATCGGCCACATTACGGCCTTCCTTGTAAAAAAGGGTCGAAAACGAGTAATGTCCTAAATTAACGAGGAGATTTTCTTGACCTCCATTTTGGCCGACTTTTTAGAGAATGCAAAAATATCCCATGGAAGTCGTAGTTATGTCGTTTACCTATCCAACGAATTGTCACATGCTAAGATTCAATGCAAATCGGCCACATAATGGCCTTCCTAGTAAAAAAGGGTTGAAAACGAGTAATGTCCTAAATTAACGAGGAGATTTTCTTGACCTCCATTTTGGCCGACTTTTTAGAGAATGCAAAAATATCCCATGGAAGTCGTAGTTATGTCGTTTACCTATCCAACGAATTGTCACATGCTAAGATTCAATGCAAATCGGCCAGATTATGGCCTTCCTAGTAAAAAAGGGTCGAAAACGAGTAATGTCCTAAATTAACGAGGAGATTTTCTTGACCTCCATTTTGGCCGACTTTTTAGAGAATGCAAAAATATCCCATGGAAGTCTTAGTTATGTTGTTTACCTATCCAACAAATTGTCACATGCTAAGATTCAATGCAAATCGGCCACATTATGGCCTTCCTAGTAAAAAAGGGTCGAAAACGAGTAATGTCCTAAATTAACGAGGAGATTTTCTTGACCTCCATTTTGGCCGAATTTTCAGAGAATGCAAAAATATCCCATGGAAGTCGTAGTTATGTTGTTTACCTATCCAACGAATTGTCACATGCTAAGATTCAATGCAAATCGGCCATATTACGGCCTTCCTTGTAAAAAAGGGTCGAAAACGAGTAATGTCCTAAATTAACGAGGAGATTTTCTTGACCTCCATTTTGGCCGACTTTTTAGAGAATGCAAAAATATCCCATGGAAGTCGTAGTTATGTCGTTTACCTATCCAACGAATTGTCACATGCTAAGATTCAATGCAAATCGGCCACATAATGGCCTTCCTAGTAAAAAAGGGTCGAAAACGAGTAATGTCCTAAATTAACGAGGAGATTTTCTTGACCTCCATTTTGGCCGACTTTTTAGAGAATGCAAAAATATCCCATGGAAGTCGTAGTTATGTTATGTACCTATCCAACAAATTGTCACATGCTAAGATTCAATGCAAATCGGCCACATTATGGCCTTCCTAGTAAAAAAGGGTCGAAAACGAGTAATGTCCTAAATTAACGAGGAGATTTTCTTGACCTCCATTTTGGCCGACTTTTTAGAGAATGCAAAAATATACCATGGAAGTCGTAGTTATGTCGTTTACCTATCCAACGAATTGTCACATGCTAAGATTCAATGCAAATCGGCCACATTATGGCCTTCCTAGTAAAAAAGGGTCGAAAACGAGTAATGTCCTAAATTAACGAGGAGATTTTCTTGACCTCCATTTTGGCCGACTTTTTAGAGAATGCAAAAATATCCCATGGAAGTCTTAGTTATGTTGTTTACCTATCTAACAAATTGTCACATGCTAAGATTCAATGCAAATCGGCCACATTATGGCCTTCCTAGTAAAAAAGGGTCGAAAACGAGTAATGTCCTAAATTAACGAGGAGATTTTATTGACCTCCATTTTGGCCGACTTTTTAGAGAATGCAAAAATATACAATGGAAGTCGTAGTTATGTCGTTTACCTATCCAACGAATTGTCACATGCTAAGATTCAATGCAAATCGGCCACATTATGGCCTTCCTAGTAAAAAAGGGTCGAAAACGAGTAATGTCCTAAATTAACGAGGAGATTTTCTTGACCTCTATTTTGGCCGACTTTTTAGAGAATGCAAAAATATACAATGGAAGTCGTAGTTATGTCGTTTACCTATCCAACGAATTGTCACATGCTAAGATTCAATGCAAATCGGCCAGATTATGGCCTTCCTAGTAAAAAAGGGTCGAAAACGAGTAATGTCCTAAATTAACGAGGAGATTTTCTTGACCTCCATTTTGGCCGACTTTTTAGAGAATGCAAAAATATCCCATGGAAGTCGTAGTTATGTCGTTTACCTATCCAACGAATTGTCACATGCTAAGATTCAATGCAAATCGGCCACATAATGGCCTTCCTAGTAAAAAAGGGTCGAAAACGAGTAATGTCCTAAATTAACGAGGAGATTTTCTTGACCTCCATTTTGGCCGACTTTTTAGAGAATGCAAAAATATCCCATGGAAGTCGTAGTTATGTCGTTTACCTATCCAACGAATTGTCACATGCTAAGATTCAATGCAAATCGGCCACATAATGGCCTTCCTAGTAAAAAAGGGTCGAAAACGAGTAATGTCCTAAATTAACGAGGAGATTTTCTTGACCTCCATTTTGGCCGACTTTTTAGAGAATGCAAAAATATCCCATGGAAGTCGTAGTTATGTTATGTACCTATCCAACAAATTGTCACATGCTAAGATTCAATGCAAATCGGCCACATTATGGCCTTCCTAGTAAAAAAGGGTCGAAAACGAGTAATGTCCTAAATTAACGAGGAGATTTTCTTGACCTCCATTTTGGCCGACTTTTTAGAGAATGCAAAAATATACCATGGAAGTCGTAGTTATGTCGTTTACCTATCCAACGAATTGTCACATGCTAAGATTCAATGCAAATCGGCCACATTATGGCCTTCCTAGTAAAAAAGGGTCGAAAACGAGTAATGTCCTAAATTAACGAGGAGATTTTCTTGACCTCCATTTTGGCCGACTTTTTAGAGAATGCAAAAATATCCCATGGAAGTCTTAGTTATGTTGTTTACCTATCTAACAAATTGTCACATGCTAAGATTCAATGCAAATCGGCCACATTATGGCCTTCCTAGTAAAAAAGGGTCGAAAACGAGTAATGTCCTAAATTAACGAGGAGATTTTATTGACCTCCATTTTGGCCGACTTTTTAGAGAATGCAAAAATATACAATGGAAGTCGTAGTTATGTCGTTTACCTATCCAACGAATTGTCACATGCTAAGATTCAATGCAAATCGGCCACATTATGGCCTTCCTAGTAAAAAAGGGTCGAAAACGAGTAATGTCCTAAATTAACGAGGAGATTTTCTTGACCTCTATTTTGGCCGACTTTTTAGAGAATGCAAAAATATACAATGGAAGTCGTAGTTATGTCGTTTACCTATCCAACGAATTGTCACATGCTAAGATTCAATGCAAATCGGCCAGATTATGGCCTTCCTAGTAAAAAAGGGTCGAAAACGAGTAATGTCCTAAATTAACGAGGAGATTTTCTTGACCTCCATTTTGGCCGACTTTTTAGAGAATGCAAAAATATCCCATGGAAGTCGTAGTTATGTCGTTTACCTATCCAACGAATTGTCACATGCTAAGATTCAATGCAAATCGGCCACATAATGGCCTTCCTAGTAAAAAAGGGTCGAAAACGAGTAATGTCCTAAATTAACGAGGAGATTTTCTTGACCTCCATTTTGGCCGACTTTTTAGAGAATGCAAAAATATCCCATGGAAGTCGTAGTTATGTCGTTTACCTATCCAACGAATTGTCACATGCTAAGATTCAATGCAAATCGGCCAGATTATGGCCTTCCTAGTAAAAAAGGGTCGAAAACGAGTAATGTCCTAAATTAACGAGGAGATTTTCTTGACCTCCATTTTGGCCGACTTTTTAGAGAATGCAAAAATATCCCATGGAAGTCTTAGTTATGTTGTTTACCTATCCAACAAATTGTCACATGCTAAGATTCAATGCAAATCGGCCACATTATGGCCTTCCTAGTAAAAAAGGGTCGAAAACGAGTAATGTCCTAAATTAACGAGGAGATTTTCTTGACCTCCATTTTGGCCGAATTTTCAGAGAATGCAAAAATATCCCATGGAAGTCGTAGTTATGTTGTTTACCTATCCAACGAATTGTCACATGCTAAGATTCAATGCAAATCGGCCATATTACGGCCTTCCTTGTAAAAAAGGGTCGAAAACGAGTAATGTCCTAAATTAACGAGGAGATTTTCTTGACCTCCATTTTGGCCGACTTTTTAGAGAATGCAAAAATATCCCATGGAAGTCGTAGTTATGTCGTTTACCTATCCAACGAATTGTCACATGCTAAGATTCAATGCAAATCGGCCACATAATGGCCTTCCTAGTAAAAAAGGGTCGAAAACGAGTAATGTCCTAAATTAACGAGGAGATTTTCTTGACCTCCATTTTGGCCGACTTTTTAGAGAATGCAAAAATATCCCATGGAAGTCGTAGTTATGTTATGTACCTATCCAACAAATTGTCACATGCTAAGATTCAATGCAAATCGGCCACATTATGGCCTTCCTAGTAAAAAAGGGTCGAAAACGAGTAATGTCCTAAATTAACGAGGAGATTTTCTTGACCTCCATTTTGGCCGACTTTTTAGAGAATGCAAAAATATACCATGGAAGTCGTAGTTATGTCGTTTACCTATCCAACGAATTGTCACATGCTAAGATTCAATGCAAATCGGCCACATTATGGCCTTCCTAGTAAAAAAGGGTCGAAAACGAGTAATGTCCTAAATTAACGAGGAGATTTTCTTGACCTCCATTTTGGCCGACTTTTTAGAGAATGCAAAAATATCCCATGGAAGTCTTAGTTATGTTGTTTACCTATCTAACAAATTGTCACATGCTAAGATTCAATGCAAATCGGCCACATTATGGCCTTCCTAGTAAAAAAGGGTCGAAAACGAGTAATGTCCTAAATTAACGAGGAGATTTTATTGACCTCCATTTTGGCCGACTTTTTAGAGAATGCAAAAATATACAATGGAAGTCGTAGTTATGTCGTTTACCTATCCAACGAATTGTCACATGCTAAGATTCAATGCAAATCGGCCACATTATGGCCTTCCTAGTAAAATAGGGTCGAAAACGAGTAATGTCCTAAATTAACGAGGAGATTTTCTTGACCTCTATTTTGGCCGACTTTTTAGAGAATGCAAAAATATACAATGGAAGTCGTAGTTATGTCGTTTACCTATCCAACGAATTGTCACATGCTAAGATTCAATGCAAATCGGCCAGATTATGGCCTTCCTAGTAAAAAAGGGTCGAAAACGAGTAATGTCCAAAATTAACGAGGAGATTTTCTTGACCTCCATTTTGGCCGACTTTTTAGAGAATGCAAAAATATCCCATGGAAGTCTTAGTTATGTTGTTTACCTATCCAACAAATTGTCACATGCTAAGATTCAATGCAAATCGGCCACATTATGGCCTTCCTAGTAAAAAAGGGTCGAAAACGAGTAATGTCCTCAATTAACGAGGAGATTTTCTTGACCTCCTTTTTGGCCGAATTTTCAGAGAATGCAAAAATATCCCATGGAAGTCGTAGTTATGTTGTTTACCTATCCAACGAATTGTCACATGCTAAGATTCAATGCAAATCGGCCACATTATGGCCTTCCTAGTAAAAAAGGGTCGAAAACGAGTAATGTCCTAAATTAATGAGGAGATTTTCTTAACCTCCATTTTGTCCGAATTTTTAGAGAATTCAAAAATATCCGATGGAAGTCGTAGTTATGTTGTTTACCTATCCAACGAATTGTCACATGCTAAGATTCAATGCAAATCGGCCACATTATGGCCTTCCTAGTAAAAAAGGGTCGAAAACGAGTAATGTCCTAAATTAACGAGGAGATTTTCTTGACCTCCATTTTGGCCGACTTTTTAGAGAATGCAAAAATATCCCATGGAAGTCGTAGTTATGTTGTTTACCTATCCAACGAATTGTCACATGCTAAGATTCAATGCAAATCGGCCACATTATGGCCTTCCTAGTAAAAAAGGGTCGAAAACGAGTAATGTCCTGAATTAACGAGGAGATTTTCTTGACCTCCATTTTGGCCGACTTTTTAGAGAATGCAAAAATATCCCATGGAAGTCGTAGTTATGTTGTTTACCTATCCAACGAATTGTCACATGCTAAGATTCAATGCAAATCGGCCACATTATGGCCTTCCTAGTAAAAAAGGGTCGAAAACGAGTAATGTCCTAAATTAACGAGGAGATTTTCTTGACCTCCATTTTGGCCGACTTTTTAGAGAATGCAAAAATATCCCATGGAAGTCGTAGTTATGTTGTTTACCTATCCAACGAATTGTCACATGCTAAGATTCAATGCAAATCGGCCACATTATGGCCTTCCTAGTAAAAAAGGGTCGAAAACGAGTAATGTCCTAAATTAACGAGGAGATTTTCTTGACCTCCATTTTGGCCGACTTTTTAGAGAATGCAAAAATATACCATGGAAGTCGTAGTTATGTCGTTTACCTATCCAACGAATTGTCACATGCTAAGATTCAATGCAAATCGGCCACATAATGGCCTTCCTAGTAAAAAAGGGTCGAAAACGAGTAATGTCCTAAATTAACGAGGAGATTTTCTTGACCTCCATTTTGGCCGACTTTTTAGAGAATGCAAAAATATCCCATGGAAGTCGTAGTTATGTTATGTACCTATCCAACAAATTGTCACATGCTAAGATTCAATGCAAATCGGCCACATTATGGCCTTCCTAGTAAAAAAGGGTCGAAAACGAGTAATGTCCTAAATTAACGAGGAGATTTTCTTGACCTCCATTTTGGCCGACTTTTTAGAGAATGCAAAAATATACCATGGAAGTCGTAGTTATGTCGTTTACCTATCCAACGAATTGTCACATGCTAAGATTCAATGCAAATCGGCCACATTATGGCCTTCCTAGTAAAAAAGGGTCGAAAACGAGTAATGTCCTAAATTAACGAGGAGATTTTCTTGACCTCCATTTTGGCCGACTTTTTAGAGAATGCAAAAATATCCCATGGAAGTCTTAGTTATGTTGTTTACCTATCTAACAAATTGTCACATGCTAAGATTCAATGCAAATCGGCCACATTATGGCCTTCCTAGTAAAAAAGGGTCGAAAACGAGTAATGTCCTAAATTAACGAGGAGATTTTATTGACCTCCATTTTGGCCGACTTTTTAGAGAATGCAAAAATATACAATGGAAGTCGTAGTTATGTCGTTTACCTATCCAACGAATTGTCACATGCTAAGATTCAATGCAAATCGGCCACATTATGGCCTTCCTAGTAAAATAGGGTCGAAAACGAGTAATGTCCTAAATTAACGAGGAGATTTTCTTGACCTCTATTTTGGCCGACTTTTTAGAGAATGCAAAAATATACAATGGAAGTCGTAGTTATGTCGTTTACCTATCCAACGAATTGTCACATGCTAAGATTCAATGCAAATCGGCCAGATTATGGCCTTCCTAGTAAAAAAGGGTCGAAAACGAGTAATGTCCAAAATTAACGAGGAGATTTTCTTGACCTCCATTTTGGCCGACTTTTTAGAGAATGCAAAAATATCCCATGGAAGTCTTAGTTATGTTGTTTACCTATCCAACAAATTGTCACATGCTAAGATTCAATGCAAATCGGCCACATTATGGCCTTCCTAGTAAAAAAGGGTCGAAAACGAGTAATGTCCTAAATTAACGAGGAGATTTTCTTGACCTCCTTTTTGGCCGAATTTTCAGAGAATGCAAAAATATCCCATGGAAGTCGTAGTTATGTTGTTTACCTATCCAACGAATTGTCACATGCTAAGATTCAATGCAAATCGGCCACATTACGGCCTTCCTTGTAAAAAAGGGTCGAAAACGAGTAATGTCCTAAATTAACGAGGAGATTTTCTTGACCTCAATTTTGGCCGACTTTTTAGAGAATGCAAAAATATCCCATGGAAGTCGTAGTTATGCCGTTTACCTATCCAACGAATTGTCACATGCTAAGATTCAATGCAAATCGGCCACATAATGGCCTTCCTAGTAAAAAAGGGTCGAAAACGAGTAATGTCCTAAATTAACGAGGAGATTTTCTTGACCTCCATTTTGGCCGACTTTTTAGAGAATGCAAAAATATCCCATGGAAGTCGTAGTTATGTTGTGTACCTATCCAACAAATTGTCACATGCTAAGATGCAATGCAAATCGGCCACATTATGGCCTTCCTAGTAAAAAAGGGTCGAAAACGAGTAATGTCCTAAATTAACGAGGAGATTTTCTTGACCTCCATTTTGGCCGACTTTTTAGAGAATGCAAAAATATACCATGGAAGTCGTAGTTATGTCGTTTACCTATCCAACGAATTGTCACATGCTAAGATTCAATGCAAATCGGCCACATTATGGCCTTCCTAGTAAAAAAGGGTCGAAAACGAGTAATGTCCTAAATTAACGAGGAGATTTTCTTGACCTCCATTTTGGCCGACTTTTTAGAGAATGCAAAAATATCCCATGGAAGTCGTAGTTATGTTGTTTACCTATCCAACGAATTGTCACATGCTAAGATTCAATGCAAATTGGCCACATTATGGCCTTCCTAGTAAAAAAGGGTCGAAAACGAGTAATGTCCTAAATTAACGAGGAGATTTTCTTGACCTCCATTTTGGCCGACTTTTTAGAGAATGCAAAAATATACCATGGAAGTCGTAGTTATGTCGTTTACCTATCCAACGAATTGTCACATGCTAAGATTCAATGCAAATCGGCCACATTATGGCTTTCCTAGTAAAAAAGGGTCGAAAACGAGTAATGTCCTAAATTAACGAGGAGATTTTCTTGACCTCCATTTTGGCCGACTTTTTAGAGAATGCAAAAATATCCCATGGAAGTCGTAGTTATGTTGTTTACCTATCCAACAAATTGTCACATGCTAAGATTCAATGCAAATCGGCCACATTATGGCCTTCCTAGTAAAAAAGGGTCGAAAACGAGTAATGTCCTAAATTAACGAGGAGATTTTATTGACCTCCATTTTGGCCGACTTTTTAGAGAATGCAAAAATATACAATGGAAGTCGTAGTTATGTCGTTTACCTATCCAACGAATTGTCACATGCTAAGATTCAATGCAAATCGGCCACATTATGGCCTTCCTAGTAAAAAAGGGTCGAAAACGAGTAATGTCCTAAATTAACGAGGAGATTTTCTTGACCTCTATTTTGGCCGACTTTTTAGAGAATGCAAAAATATACAATGGAAGTCGTAGTTATGTCGTTTACCTATCCAACGAATTGTCACATGCTAAGATTCAATGCAAATCGGCCACATTATGGCCTTCCTAGTAAAAAAGGGTCGAAAACGAGTAATCTCCTAAATTAACGAGGAGATTTTCTTGACCTCCATTTTGGCCGACTTTTTAGAGAATGCAAAAATATCCCATGGAAGTCGTAGTTATGTCATTTACCTATCCAACGAATTGTCACATGCTAAGATTCAATGCAAATCGGCCACATAATGGCCTTCCTAGTAAAAAAGGGTCGAAAACGAGTAATTTCCTAAATTAACGAGGAGATTTTCCTGACCTCCATTTTGGCCGACTTTTTAGAGAATGCAAAAATATCCCATGGAAGTCGTAGTTATGTTGTTTACCTATCCAACGAATTGTCACATGCTAAGATTCAATGCAAATCGGCCACATTATGGCATTCCTAGTAAAAAAGGGTCGAAAACGAGTAATGTCCTAAATTAACGAGGAGATTTTCTTGACCTCCATTTTGGCCGAATTTTCAGAGAATGCAAAAATATCCCATGGAAGTCGTAGTTATGTTGTTTACCTATCCAACGAATTGTCACATGCTAAGATTCAATGCAAATCGGCCACATTACGGCCTTCCTTGTAAAAAAGGGTCGAAAACGAGTAATGTCCTAAATTAACGAGGAGATTTTCTTGACCTCTATTTTGGCCGACTTTTTAGAGAATGCAAAAATATCTCATGGAAGTCGTAGTTATGCCGTTTACCTATCCAACGAATTGTCACATGCTAAGATTCAATGCAAATCGGCCACATAATGGCCTTCCTAGTAAAAAAGGGTCGAAAACGAGTAATGTCCTAAATTAACGAGGAGATTTTCTTGACCTCCATTTTGGCCGACTTTTTAGAGAATGCAAAAATATCCCATGGAAGTCGTAGTTATGTTGTGTACCTATCCAACAAATTGTCACATGCTATGATTCAATGCAAATCGGCCACATTATGGCCTTCCTAGTAAAAAAGGGTCGAAAACGAGTAATGTCCTAAATTAACGAGGAGATTTTATTGACCTCCATTTTGGCCGACTTTTTAGAGAATGCAAAAATATACAATGGAAGTCGTAGTTATGTCGTTTACCTATCCAACGAATTGTCACATGCTAAGATTCAATGCAAATCGGCCACATTATGGCCTTCCTAGTAAAAAAGGGTCGAAAACGAGTAATGTCCTAAATTAACGAGGAGATTTTCTTGACCTCTATTTTGGCCGACTTTTTAGAGAATGCAAAAATATACAATGGAAGTCGTAGTTATGTCGTTTACCTATCCAACGAATTGTCACATGCTAAGATTCAATGCAAATCGGCCACATTATGGCCTTCCTAGTAAAAAAGGGTCGAAAACGAGTAATCTCCTAAATTAACGAGGAGATTTTCTTGACCTCCATTTTGGCCGACTTTTTAGAGAATGCAAAAATATCCCATGGAAGTCGTAGTTATGTCATTTACCTATCCAACGAATTGTCACATGCTAAGATTCAATGCAAATCGGCCACATAATGGCCTTCCTAGTAAAAAAGGGTCGAAAACGAGTAATTTCCTAAATTAACGAGGAGATTTTCCTGACCTCCATTTTGGCCGACTTTTTAGAGAATGCAAAAATATCCCATGGAAGTCGTAGTTATGTTGTTTACCTATCCAACGAATTGTCACATGCTAAGATTCAATGCAAATCGGCCACATTATGGCCTTCCTAGTAAAAAAGGGTCGAAAACGAGTAATGTCCTAAATTAACGAGGAGATTTTCTTGACCTCCATTTTGGCCGAATTTTCAGAGAATGCAAAAATATCCCATGGAAGTCGTAGTTATGTTGTTTAACTATCCAACGAATTGTCACATGCTAAGATTCAATGCAAATCGGCCACATTACGGCCTTGCTTGTAAAAAAGGGTCGAAAACGAGTAATGTCCTAAATTAACGAGGAGATTTTCTTGACCTCTATTTTGGCCGACTTTTTAGAGAATGCAAAAATATCCCATGGAAGTCGTAGTTATGCCGTTTACCTATCCAACGAATTGTCACATGCTAAGATTCAATGCAAATCGGCCACATAATGGCCTTCCTAGTTAAAAAGGGTCGAAAACGAGTAATGTCCTAAATTAACGAGGAGATTTTCTTGACCTCCATTTTGGCCGACTTTTTAGAGAATGCAAAAATATCCCATGGAAGTCGTAGTTATGTTGTGTACCTATCCAACAAATTGTCACATGCTAAGATGCAATGCAAATCGGCCACATTATGGCCTTCCTAGTAAAAAAGGGTCGAAAACGAGTAATGTCCTAAATTAACGAGGAGATTTTCTTGACCTCCATTTTGGCCGACTTTTTAGAGAATGCAAAAATA
Organism: Medicago sativa; assembly: GCF_051527215.1. Taxonomy (NCBI): domain Eukaryota; kingdom Viridiplantae; phylum Streptophyta; class Magnoliopsida; order Fabales; family Fabaceae; genus Medicago; species Medicago sativa. Next base: position 1,905,544 of record NC_140751.1, on the reverse strand, counting down.
TCCCATGGAAGTCGTAGTTATGTTGTTTACCTATCCAACAAATTGTCACATGCTAAGATTCAATGCAAATCGGCCACATTATGGCCTTCCTAGTAAAAAAGGGTTGAAAACGAGTAATGTCCTAAATTAACGAGGAGATTTTATTGACCTCCATTTTGGCCGACTTTTTAGAGAATGCAAAAATATACAATGGAAGTCGTAGTTATGTCGTTTACCTATCCAACGAATTGTCACATGCTAAGATTCAATGCAAATCGGCCACATTATGGCCTTCCTAGTAAAAAAGGGTCGAAAACGAGTAATCTCCTAAATTAACGAGGAGATTTTCTTGACCTCCATTTTGGCCGACTTTTTAGAGAATGCAAAAATATCCCATGGAAGTCGTAGTTATGTCGTTTACCTATCCAACGAATTGTCACATGCTAAGATTCAATGCAAATCGGCCACATAATGGCCTTCCTAGTAAAAAAGGGTCGAAAACGAGTAATTTCCTAAATTAACGAGGAGATTTTCTTGACCTCCATTTTGGCCGACTTTTTAGAGAATGCAAAAATATCCCATGGAAGTCGTAGTTATGTTGTTTACCTATCCAACGAATTGTCACATGCTAAGATTCAATGCAAATCGGCCACATTATGGCCTTCCTAGTAAAAAAGGGTCGAAAACGAGTAATGTCCTAAATTAACGAGGAGATTTTCTTGACCTCCATTTTGGCCGAATTTTCAGAGAATGCAAAAATATCCCATGGAAGTCGTAGTTATGTTGTTTACCTATCCAACGAATTGTCACATGCTAAGATTCAATGCAAATCGGCCACATTACGGCCTTCCTTGTAAAAAAGGGTCGAAAACGAGTAATGTCCTAAATTAACGAGGAGATTTTCTTGACCTCAATTTTGGCCGACTTTTTAGAGAATGCAAAAATATCCCATGGAAGTCGTAGTTATGCCGTTTACCTATCCAACGAATTGTCACATGCTAAGATTCAATGCAAATCGGCCACATAATGGCCTTCCTAGTAAAAAAGGGTCGAAAACGAGTAATGTCCTAAATTAACGAGGAGATTTTCTTGACCTCCATTTTGGCCGACTTTTTAGAGAATGCAAAAATATCCCATGGAAGTCGTAGTTATGTTGTGTACCTATCCAACAAATTGTCACATGCTAAGATGCAATGCAAATCGGCCACATTATGGCCTTCCTAGTAAAAAAGGGTCGAAAACGAGTAATGTCCTAAATTAACGAGGAGATTTTCTTGACCTCCATTTTGGCCGACTTTTTAGAGAATGCAAAAATATACCATGGAAGTCGTAGTTATGTCGTTTACCTATCCAACGAATTGTCACATGCTAAGATTCAATGCAAATCGGCCACATTATGGCCTTCCTAGTAAAAAAGGGTCGAAAACGAGTAATGTCCTAAATTAACGAGGAGATTTTCTTGACCTCCATTTTGGCCGACTTTTTAGAGAATGCAAAAATATCCCATGGAAGTCGTAGTTATGTTGTTTACCTATCCAACGAATTGTCACATGCTAAGATTCAATGCAAATCGGCCACATTACGGCCTTCCTTGTAAAAAAGGGTCGAAAACGAGTAATGTCCTAAATTAACGAGGAGATTTTCTTGACCTCCATTTTGGCCGACTTTTTAGAGAATGCAAAAATATCCCATGGAAGTCGTAGTTATGCCGTTTACCTATCCAACGAATTGTCACATGCTAAGATTCAATGCAAATCGGCCACATAATGGCCTTCCTAGTAAAAAAGGGTCGAAAACGAGTAATTTCCTAAATTAACGAGGAGATTTTCTTGACCTCCATTTTGGCCGACTTTTTAGAGAATGCAAAAATATCCCATGGAAGTCGTAGTTATGTTGTTTACCTATCCAACGAATTGTCACATGCTAAGATTCAATGCAAATCGGCCACATTATGGCCTTCCTAGTAAAAAAGGGTCGAAAACGAGTAATGTCCTAAATTAACGAGGAGATTTTCTTGACCTCCATTTTGGCCGAATTTTCAGAGAATGCAAAAATATCCCATGGAAGTCGTAGTTATGTTGTTTACCTATCCAACGAATTGTCACATGCTAAGATTCAATGCAAATCGGCCACATTACGGCCTTCCTTGTAAAAAAGGGTCGAAAACGAGTAATGTCCTAAATTAACGAGGAGATTTTCTTGACCTCAATTTTGGCCGACTTTTTAGAGAATGCAAAAATATCCCATGGAAGTCGTAGTTATGCCGTTTACCTATCCAACGAATTGTCACATGCTAAGATTCAATGCAAATCGGCCACATAATGGCCTTCCTAGTAAAAAAGGGTCGAAAACGAGTAATGTCCTAAATTAACGAGGAGATTTTCTTGACCTCCATTTTGGCCGACTTTTTAGAGAATGCAAAAATATCCCATGGAAGTCGTAGTTATGTTGTGTACCTATCCAACAAATTGTCACATGCTAAGATGCAATGCAAATCGGCCACATTATGGCCTTCCTAGTAAAAAAGGGTCGAAAACGAGTAATGTCCTAAATTAACGAGGAGATTTTCTTGACCTCCATTTTGGCCGACTTTTTAGAGAATGCAAAAATATACCATGGAAGTCGTAGTTATGTCGTTTACCTATCCAACGAATTGTCACATGCTAAGATTCAATGCAAATCGGCCACATTATGGCCTTCCTAGTAAAAAAGGGTCGAAAACGAGTAATGTCCTAAATTAACGAGGAGATTTTCTTGACCTCCATTTTGGCCGACTTTTTAGAGAATGCAAAAATATCCCATGGAAGTCGTAGTTATGTTGTTTACCTATCCAACGAATTGTCACATGCTAAGATTCAATGCAAATCGGCCACATTACGGCCTTCCTTGTAAAAAAGGGTCGAAAACGAGTAATGTCCTAAATTAACGAGGAGATTTTCTTGACCTCCATTTTGGCCGACTTTTTAGAGAATGCAAAAATATCCCATGGAAGTCGTAGTTATGCCGTTTACCTATCCAACGAATTGTCACATGCTAAGATTCAATGCAAATCGGCCACATAATGGCCTTCCTAGTAAAAAAGGGTCGAAAACGAGTAATGTCCTAAATTAACGAGGAGATTTTCTTGACCTCCATTTTGGCCGACTTTTTAGAGAATGCAAAAATATCCCATGGAAGTCGTAGTTATGTTGTGTACCTATCCAACAAATTGTCACATGCTAAGATGCAATGCAAATCGGCCACATTATGGCCTTCCTAGTAAAAAAGGGTCGAAAACGAGTAATGTCCTAAATTAACGAGGAGATTTTCTTGACCTCCATTTTGGCCGACTTTTTAGAGAATGCAAAAATATCCCATGGAAGTCGTAGTTATGTTGTTTACCTATCCAACAAATTGTCACATGCTAAGATTCAATGCAAATCGGCCACATTATGGCCTTCCTAGTAAAAAAGGGTCGAAAACGAGTAATGTCCTAAATTAACGAGGAGATTTTCTTGACCTCTATTTTGGCCGACTTTTTAGAGAATGCAAAAATATACAATGGAAGTCGTAGTTATGTCGTGTACCTATCCAACGAATTGTCACATGCTAAGATTCAATGCAAATCGGCCACATTATGGCCTTCCTAGTAAAAAAGGGTCGAAAACGAGTAATCTCCTAAATTAACGAGGAGATTTTCTTGACCTCCATTTTGGCCGACTTTTTAGAGAATGCAAAAATATCCCATGGAAGTCGTAGTTATGTCGTTTACCTATCCAACGAATTGTCACATGCTAAGATTCAATGCAAATCGGCCACATAATGGCCTTCCTAGTAAAAAAGGGTCGAAAACGAGTAATTTCCTAAATTAACGAGGAGATTTTCTTGACCTCCATTTTGGCCGACTTTTTAGAGAATGCAAAAATATCCCATGGAAGTCGTAGTTATGTTGTTTACCTATCCAACGAATTGTCACATGCTAAGATTCAATGCAAATCGGCCACATTACGGCCTTCCTTGTAAAAAAGGGTCGAAAACGAGTAATGTCCTAAATTAACGAGGAGATTTTCTTGACCTCCATTTTGGCCGACTTTTTAGAGAATGCAAAAATATCCCATGGAAGTCGTAGTTATGCCGTTTACCTATCCAACGAATTGTCACATGCTAAGATTCAATGCAAATCGGCCACATAATGGCCTTCCTAGTAAAAAAGGGTCGAAAACGAGTAATGTCCTAAATTAACGAGGAGATTTTCTTGACCTCCATTTTGGCCGACTTTTTAGAGAATGCAAAAATATCCCATGGAAGTCGTAGTTATGTTGTGTACCTATCCAACAAATTGTCACATGCTAAGATGCAATGCAAATCGGCCACATTATGGCCTTCCTAGTAAAAAAGGGTCGAAAACGAGTAATGTCCTAAATTAACGAGGAGATTTTCTTGACCTCCATTTTGGCCGACTTTTTAGAGAATGCAAAAATATCCCATGGAAGTCGTAGTTATGTTGTTTACCTATCCAACAAATTGTCACATGCTAAGATTCAATGCAAATCGGCCACATTATGGCCTTCCTAGTAAAAAAGGGTCGAAAACGAGTAATGTCCTAAATTAACGAGGAGATTTTCTTGACCTCTATTTTGGCCGACTTTTTAGAGAATGCAAAAATATACAATGGAAGTCGTAGTTATGTCGTGTACCTATCCAACGAATTGTCACATGCTAAGATTCAATGCAAATCGGCCACATTATGGCCTTCCTAGTAAAAAAGGGTCGAAAACGAGTAATCTCCTAAATTAACGAGGAGATTTTCTTGACCTCCATTTTGGCCGACTTTTTAGAGAATGCAAAAATATCCCATGGAAGTCGTAGTTATGTCGTTTACCTATCCAACGAATTGTCACATGCTAAGATTCAATGCAAATCGGCCACATAATGGCCTTCCTAGTAAAAAAGGGTCGAAAACGAGTAATTTCCTAAATTAACGAGGAGATTTTCTTGACCTCCATTTTGGCCGACTTTTTAGAGAATGCAAAAATATCCCATGGAAGTCGTAGTTATGTTGTTTACCTATCCAACGAATTGTCACATGCTAAGATTCAATGCAAATCGGCCACATTATGGCCTTCCTAGTAAAAAAGGGTCGAAAACGAGTAATGTCCTAAATTAACGAGGAGATTTTCTTGACCTCCATTTTGGCCGAATTTTCAGAGAATGCAAAAATATCCCATGGAAGTCGTAGTTATGTTGTTTACCTATCCAACGAATTGTCACATGCTAAGATTCAATGCAAATCGGCCACATTACGACCTTCCTTGTAAAAAAGGGTCGAAAACGAGTAATGTCCTAAATTAACGAGGAGATTTTCTTGACCTCAATTTTGGCCGACTTTTTAGAGAATGCAAAAATATCCCATGGAAGTCGTAGTTATGCCGTTTACCTATCCAACGAATTGTCACATGCTAAGATTCAATGCAAATCGGCCACATAATGGCCTTCCTAGTAAAAAAGGGTCGAAAACGAGTAATGTCCTAAATTAACGAGGAGATTTTCTTGACCTCCATTTTGGCCGACTTTTTAGAGAATGCAAAAATATCCCATGGAAGTCGTAGTTATGTTGTGTACCTATCCAACAAATTGTCACATGCTAAGATGCAATGCAAATCGGCCACATTATGGCCTTCCTAGTAAAAAAGGGTCGAAAACGAGTAATGTCCTAAATTAACGAGGAGATTTTCTTGACCTCCATTTTGGCCGACTTTTTAGAGAATGCAAAAATATACCATGGAAGTCGTAGTTATGTCGTTTACCTATCCAACGAATTGTCACATGCTAAGATTCAATGCAAATCGGCCACATTATGGCCTTCCTAGTAAAAAAGGGTCGAAAACGAGTAATGTCCTAAATTAACGAGGAGATTTTCTTGACCTCCATTTTGGCCGACTTTTTAGAGAATGCAAAAATATCCCATGGAAGTCGTAGTTATGTTGTTTACCTATCCAACGAATTGTCACATGCTAAGATTCAATGCAAATTGGCCACATTATGGCCTTCCTAGTAAAAAAGGGTCGAAAACGAGTAATGTCCTAAATTAACGAGGAGATTTTCTTGACCTCCATTTTGGCCGACTTTTTAGAGAATGCAAAAATATACCATGGAAGTCGTAGTTATGTCGTTTACCTATCCAACGAATTGTCACATGCTAAGATTCAATGCAAATCGGCCACATAATGGCCTTCCTAGTAAAAAAGGGTCGAAAACGAGTAATGTCCTAAATTAACAAGGAGATTTTCTTGACCTCCATTTTGGCCGACTTTTTAGAGAATGCAAAAATATCCCATGGAAGTCGTAGTTATGTTGTTTACCTATCCAACGAATTGTCACATGCTAAGATTCAATGCAAATCGGCCACATTATGGCCTTCCTAGTAAAAAAGGGTCGAAAACGAGTAATGTCCTAAATTAACGAGGAGATTTTCTTGACCTCCATTTTGGCCGAATTTTCAGAGAATGCAAAAATATCCCATGGAAGTCGTAGTTATGTTGTTTACCTATCCAACGAATTGTCACATGCTAAGATTCAATGCAAATCGGCCACATTACGGCCTTCCTTGTAAAAAAGGGTCGAAAACGAGTAATGTCCTAAATTAACGAGGAGATTTTCTTGACCTCCATTTTGGCCGACTTTTTAGAGAATGCAAAAATATCCCATGGAAGTCGTAGTTATGTCGTTTACCTATCCAACGAATTGTCACATGCTAAGATTCAATGCAAATCGGCCACATAATGGCCTTCCTAGTAAAAAAGGGTCGAAAACGAGTAATGTCCTAAATTAACAAGGAGATTTTCTTGACCTCCATTTTGGCCGACTTTTTAGAGAATGCAAAAATATCCCATGGAAGTCGTAGTTATGTTGTGTACCTATCCAACAAATTGTCACATGCTAAGATTCAATGCAAATCGGCCACATTATGGCCTTCCTAGTAAAAAAGGGTCGAAAACGAGTAATGTCCTAAATTAACAAGGAGATTTTCTTGACCTCCATTTTGGCCGACTTTTTAGAGAATGCAAAAATATCCCATGGAAGTCGTAGTTATGTTGTTTACCTATCCAACGAATTGTCACATGCTAAGATTCAATGCAAATCGGCCACATTATGGCCTTCCTAGTAAAAAAGGGTCGAAAACGAGTAATGTCCTAAATTAACGAGGAGATTTTCTTGACCTCCATTTTGGCCGAATTTTCAGAGAATGCAAAAATATCCCATGGAAGTCGTAGTTATGTTGTTTACCTATCCAACGAATTGTCACATGCTAAGATTCAATGCAAATCGGCCACATTACGGCCTTCCTTGTAAAAAAGGGTCGAAAACGAGTAATGTCCTAAATTAACGAGGAGATTTTCTTGACCTCCATTTTGGCCGACTTTTTAGAGAATGCAAAAATATCCCATGGAAGTCGTAGTTATGTCGTTTACCTATCCAACGAATTGTCACATGCTAAGATTCAATGCAAATCGGCCACATAATGGCCTTCCTAGTAAAAAAGGGTCGAAAACGAGTAATGTCCTAAATTAACGAGGAGATTTTCTTGACCTCCATTTTGGCCGACTTTTTAGAGAATGCAAAAATATCCCATGGAAGTCGTAGTTATGTTGTGTACCTATCCAACAAATTGTCACATGCTAAGATAAAATGCAAATCGGCCACATTATGGCCTTCCTAGTAAAAAAGGGTCGAAAACGAGTAATGTCCTAAATTAACGAGGAGATTTTCTTGACCTCCATTTTGGCCGATTTTTTAGAGAATGCAAAAATATCCCATGGAAGTCGTAGTTATGTCGTTTACCTATCCAACGAATTGTCACATGCTAAGATTCAATGCAAATCGGCCACATAATGGCCTTCCTAGTAAAAAAGGGTCGAAAACGAGTAATGTCCTAAATTAACGAGGAGATTTTCTTGACCTCCATTTTGGCCGACTTTTTAGAGAATGCAAAAATATCCCATGGAAGTCGTAGTTATGTTGTTTACCTATCCAACGAATTGTCACATGCTAAGATTCAATGCAAATCGGCCACATTATGGCCTTCCTAGTAAAAAAGGGTCGAAAACGAGTAATGTCCTAAATTAACGAGGAGATTTTCTTGACCTCCATTTTGGCCGAATTTTCAGAGAATGCAAAAATATCCCATGGAAGTCGTAGTTATGTTGTTTACCTATCCAACGAATTGTCACATGCTAAGATTCAATGCAAATCGGCCACATTACGGCCTTCCTTGTAAAAAAGGGTCGAAAACGAGTAATGTCCTAAATTAACGAGGAGATTTTCTTGACCTCCATTTTGGCCGACTTTTTAGAGAATGCAAAAATATCCCATGGAAGTCGTAGTTATGTCGTTTACCTATCCAACGAATTGTCACATGCTAAGATTCAATGCAAATCGGCCACATAATGGCCTTCCTAGTAAAAAAGGGTCGAAAACGAGTAATGTCCTAAATTAACGAGGAGATTTTCTTGACCTCCATTTTGGCCGACTTTTTAGAGAATGCAAAAATATCCCATGGAAGTCGTAGTTATGTTGTGTACCTATCCAACAAATTGTCACATGCTAAGATTCAATGCAAATCGGCCACATTATGGCCTTCCTAGTAAAAAAGGGTCGAAAACGAGTAATGTCCTAAATTAACAAGGAGATTTTCTTGACCTCCATTTTGGCCGACTTTTTAGAGAATGCAAAAATATCCCATGGAAGTCGTAGTTATGTTGTTTACCTATCCAACGAATTGTCACATGCTAAGATTCAATGCAAATCGGCCACATTATGGCCTTCCTAGTAAAAAAGGGTCGAAAACGAGTAATGTCCTAAATTAACGAGGAGATTTTCTTGACCTCCATTTTGGCCGAATTTTCAGAGAATGCAAAAATATCCCATGGAAGTCGTAGTTATGTTGTTTACCTATCCAACGAATTGTCACATGCTAAGATTCAATGCAAATCGGCCACATTACGGCCTTCCTTGTAAAAAAGGGTCGAAAACGAGTAATGTCCTAAATTAACGAGGAGATTTTCTTGACCTCCATTTTGGCCGACTTTTTAGAGAATGCAAAAATATCCCATGGAAGTCGTAGTTATGTTGTGTACCTATCCAACAAATTGTCACATGCTAAGATTCAATGCAAATCGGCCACATTATGGCCTTCCTAGTAAAAAAGGGTCGAAAACGAGTAATGTCCTAAATTAACGAGGAGATTTTCTTGACCTCCATTTTGGCCGACTTTTTAGAGAATGCAAAAATATCCCATGGAAGTCGTAGTTATGTCGTTTACCTATCCAACGAATTGTCACATGCTAAGATTCAATGCAAATCGGCCACATAATGGCCTTCCTAGTAAAAAAGGGTCGAAAACGAGTAATGTCCTAAATTAACGAGGAGATTTTCTTGACCTCCATTTTGGCCGACTTTTTAGAGAATGCAAAAATATCCCATGGAAGTCGTAGTTATGTTGTGTACCTATCCAACAAATTGTCACATGCTAAGATTCAATGCAAATCGGCCACATTATGGCCTTCCTAGTAAAAAAGGGTCGAAAACGAGTAATGTCCTAAATTAACAAGGAGATTTTCTTGACCTCCATTTTGGCCGACTTTTTAGAGAATGCAAAAATATCCCATGGAAGTCGTAGTTATGTTGTTTACCTATCCAACGAATTGTCACATGCTAAGATTCAATGCAAATCGGCCACATTATGGCCTTCCTAGTAAAAAAGGGTCGAAAACGAGTAATGTCCTAAATTAACGAGGAGATTTTCTTGACCTCCATTTTGGCCGACTTTTTAGAGAATGCAAAAATATCCCATGGAAGTCGTAGTTATGTTGTTTACCTATCCAACGAATTGTCACATGCTAAGATTCAATGCAAATCGGCCACATTATGGCCTTCCTAGTAAAAAAGGGTCGAAAACGAGTAATGTCCTAAATTAACGAGGAGATTTTCTTGACCTCCATTTTGGCCGAATTTTCAGAGAATGCAAAAATATCCCATGGAAGTCGTAGTTATGTTGTTTACCTATCCAACGAATTGTCACATGCTAAGATTCAATGCAAATCGGCCACATTACGGCCTTCCTTGTAAAAAAGGGTCGAAAACGAGTAATGTCCTAAATTAACGAGGAGATTTTCTTGACCTCCATTTTGGCCGACTTTTTAGAGAATGCAAAAATATCCCATGGAAGTCGTAGTTATGTCGTTTACCTATCCAACGAATTGTCACATGCTAAGATTCAATGCAAATCGGCCACATAATGGCCTTCCTAGTCAAAAAGGGTCGAAAACGAGTAATGTCCTAAATTAACGAGGAGATTTTCTTGACCTCCATTTTGGCCGACTTTTTAGAGAATGCAAAAATATCCCATGGAAGTCGTAGTTATGTTGTGTACCTATCCAACAAATTGTCACATGCTAAGATTCAATGCAAATCGGCCACATTATGGCCTTCCTAGTAAAAAAGGGTCGAAAACGAGTAATGTCCTAAATTAACAAGGAGATTTTCTTGACCTCCATTTTGGCCGACTTTTTAGAGAATGCAAAAATATCCCATGGAAGTCGTAGTTATGTTGTTTACCTATCCAACGAATTGTCACATGCTAAGATTCAATGCAAATCGGCCACATTATGGCCTTCCTAGTAAAAAAGGGTCGAAAACGAGTAATGTCCTAAATTAACGAGGAGATTTTCTTGACCTCCATTTTGGCCGAATTTTCAGAGAATGCAAAAATATCCCATGGAAGTCGTAGTTATGTTGTTTACCTATCCAACGAATTGTCACATGCTAAGATTCAATGCAAATCGGCCACATTACGGCCTTCCTTGTAAAAAAGGGTCGAAAACGAGTAATGTCCTAAATTAACGAGGAGATTTTCTTGACCTCCATTTTGGCCGACTTTTTAGAGAATGCAAAAATATCCCATGGAAGTCGTAGTTATGTCGTTTACCTATCCAACGAATTGTCACATGCTAAGATTCAATGCAAATCGGCCACATAATGGCCTTCCTAGTAAAAAAGGGTCGAAAACGAGTAATGTCCTAAATTAACGAGGAGATTTTCTTGACCTCCATTTTGGCCGACTTTTTAGAGAATGCAAAAATATCCCATGGAAGTCGTAGTTATGTTGTGTACCTATCCAACAAATTGTCACATGCTAAGATTCAATGCAAATCGGCCACATTATGGCCTTCCTAGTAAAAAAGGGTCGAAAACGAGTAATGTCCTAAATTAACGAGGAGATTTTCTTGACCTCCATTTTGGCCGACTTTTTAGAGAATGCAAAAATATACCATGGAAGTCGTAGTTATGTCGTTTACCTATCCAACGAATTGTCACATGCTAAGATTCAATGCAAATCGGCCACATTATGGCCTTCCTAGTAAAAAAGGGTCGAAAACGAGTAATGTCCTAAATTAACGAGGAGATTTTCTTGACCTCCATTTTGGCCGACTTTTTAGAGAATGCAAAAATATACAATGGAAGTCGTAGTTATGTCGTTTACCTATCCAACGAATTGTCACATGCTAAGATTCAATGCAAATCGGCCACATTATGGCCTTCCTAGTAAAAAAGGGTCGAAAACGAGTAATGTCCTAAATTAACGAGGAGATTTTCTTGACCTCCATTTTGGCCGACTTTTTAGAGAATGCAAAAATATCCCATGGAAGTCGTAGTTATGTCGTTTACCTATCCAACGAATTGTCACATGCTAAGATTCAATGCAAATCGGCCACATAATGGCCTTCCTAGTAAAAAAGGGTCGAAAACGAGTAATGTCCTAAATTAACGAGGAGATTTTCTTGACCTCCATTTTGGCCGACTTTTTAGCGAATGCAAAAATATCCCATGGAAGTCGTAGTTATGTTGTGTACCTATCCAACAAATTGTCACATGCTAAGATTCAATGCAAATCGGCCACATTATTGCCTTCCTAGTAAAAAAGGGTCGAAAACGAGTAATGTCCTAAATTAACGAGGAGATTTTCTTGACCTCCATTTTGGCCGACTTTTTAGAGAATGCAAAAATATCCCATGGAAGTCGTAGTTATGTCGTTTACCTATCCAACGAATTGTCACATGCTAAGATTCAATGCAAATCGGCCACATAATGGCCTTCCTAGTAAAAAAGGGTCGAAAACGAGTAATGTCCTAAATTAACGAGGAGATTTTCTTGACCTCCATTTTGGCCGACTTTTTAGAGAATGCAAAAATATCCCATGGAAGTCGTAGTTATGTTGTTTACCTATCCAACGAATTGTCACATGCTAAGATTCAATGCAAATCGGCCACATTATGGCCTTCCTAGTAAAAAAGGGTCGAAAACGAGTAATGTCCTAAATTAACGAGGAGATTTTCTTGACCTCCATTTTGGCCGAATTTTCAGAGAATGCAAAAATATCCCATGGAAGTCGTAGTTATGTTGTTTACCTATCCAACGAATTGTCACATGCTAAGATTCAATGCAAATCGGCCACATTACGGCCTTCCTTGTAAAAAAGGGTCGAAAACGAGTAATGTCCTAAATTAACGAGGAGATTTTCTTGACCTCCATTTTGGCCGACTTTTTAGAGAATGCAAAAATATCCCATGGAAGTCGTAGTTATGTCGTTTACCTATCCAACGAATTGTCACATGCTAAGATTCAATGCAAATCGGCCACATAATGGCCTTCCTAGTAAAAAAGGGTCGAAAACGAGTAATGTCCTAAATTAACGAGGAGATTTTCTTGACCTCCATTTTGGCCGACTTTTTAGAGAATGCAAAAATATCCCATGGAAGTCGTAGTTATGTTGTGTACCTATCCAACAAATTGTCACATGCTAAGATTCAATGCAAATCGGCCACATTATGGCCTTCCTAGTAAAAAAGGGTCGAAAACGAGTAATGTCCTAAATTAACAAGGAGATTTTCTTGACCTCCATTTTGGCCGACTTTTTAGAGAATGCAAAAATATCCCATGGAAGTCGTAGTTATGTTGTTTACCTATCCAACGAATTGTCACATGCTAAGATTCAATGCAAATCGGCCACATTATGGCCTTCCTAGTAAAAAAGGGTCGAAAACGAGTAATGTCCTAAATTAACGAGGAGATTTTCTTGACCTCCATTTTGGCCGAATTTTCAGAGAATGCAAAAATATCCCATGGAAGTCGTAGTTATGTTGTTTACCTATCCAACGAATTGTCACATGCTAAGATTCAATGCAAATCGGCCACATTACGGCCTTCCTTGTAAAAAAGGGTCGAAAACGAGTAATGTCCTAAATTAACGAGGAGATTTTCTTGACCTCCATTTTGGCCGACTTTTTAGAGAATGCAAAAATATCCCATGGAAGTCGTAGTTATGTCGTTTACCTATCCAACGAATTGTCACATGCTAAGATTCAATGCAAATCGGCCACATAATGGCCTTCCTAGTAAAAAAGGGTCGAAAACGAGTAATGTCCTAAATTAACGAGGAGATTTTCTTGACCTCCATTTTGGCCGACTTTTTAGAGAATGCAAAAATATCCCATGGAAGTCGTAGTTATGTTGTGTACCTATCCAACAAATTGTCACATGCTAAGATTCAATGCAAATCGGCCACATTATGGAATTCCTAGTAAAAAAGGGTCGAAAACGAGTAATGTCCTAAATTAACGAGGAGATTTTCTTGACCTCCATTTTGGCCGACTTTTTAGAGAATGCAAAAATATACCATGGAAGTCGTAGTTATGTCGTTTACCTATCCAACGAATTGTCACATGCTAAGATTCAATGCAAATCGGCCACATTATGGCCTTCCTAGTAAAAAAGGGTCGAAAACGAGTAATGTCCTAAATTAACGAGGAGATTTTCTTGACCTCCATTTTGGCCGACTTTTTAGAGAATGCAAAAATATACAATGGAAGTCGTAGTTATGTCGTTTACCTATCCAACGAATTGTCACATGCTAAGATTCAATGCAAATCGGCCACATTATGGCCTTCCTAGTAAAAAAGGGTCGAAAACGAGTAATGTCCTAAATTAACGAGGAGATTTTCTTGACCTCCATTTTGGCCGACTTTTTAGAGAATGCAAAAATATCCCATGGAAGTCGTAGTTATGTCGTTTACCTATCCAACGAATTGTCACATGCTAAGATTCAATGCAAATCGGCCACATAATGGCCTTCCTAGTAAAAAAGGGTCGAAAACGAGTAATGTCCTAAATTAACGAGGAGATTTTCTTGACCTCCATTTTGGCCGACTTTTTAGAGAATGCAAAAATATCCCATGGAAGTCGTAGTTATGTTGTTTACCTATCCAACGAATTGTCACATGCTAAGATTCAATGCAAATCGGCCACATTATGGCCTTCCTAGTAAAAAAGGGTCGAAAACGAGTAATGTCCTAAATTAACGAGGAGATTTTCTTGACCTCCATTTTGGCCAAATTTTCAGAGAATGCAAAAATATCCCATGGAAGTCGTAGTTATGTTGTTTACCTATCCAACGAATTGTCACATGCTAAGATTCAATGCAAATCGGCCACATTACGGCCTTCCTTGTAAAAAAGGGTCGAAAACGAGTAATGTCCTAAATTAACGAGGAGATTTTCTTGACCTCCATTTTGGCCGACTTTTTAGAGAATGCAAAAATATCCCATGGAAGTCGTAGTTATGTCGTTTACCTATCCAACGAATTGTCACATGCTAAGATTCAATGCAAATCGGCCACATAATGGCCTTCCTAGTAAAAAAGGGTCGAAAACGAGTAATGTCCTAAATTAACGAGGAGATTTTCTTGACCTCCATTTTGGCCGACTTTTTAGAGAATGCAAAAATATCCCATGGAAGTCGTAGTTATGTTGTGTACCTATCCAACAAATTGTCACATGCTAAGATTCAATGCAAACCGGCCACATTATGGCCTTCCTAGTAAAAAAGGGTCGAAAACGAGTAATGTCCTAAATTAACGAGGAGATTTTCTTGACCTCCATTTTGGCCGACTTTTTAGAAAATGCAAAAATATCCCATGGAAGTCGTAGTTATGTTGTTTACCTATCCAACGAATTGTCACATGCTAAGATTCAATGCAAATCGGCCACATTATGGCCTTCCTAGTAAAAAAGGGTCGAAAACGAGTAATGTCCTAAATTAACGAGGAGATTTTCTTGACCTCCATTTTGGCCAAATTTTCAGAGAATGCAAAAATATCCCATGGAAGTCGTAGTTATGTTGTTTACCTATCCAACGAATTGTCACATGCTAAGATTCAATGCAAATCGGCCACATTACGGCCTTCCTTGTAAAAAAGGGTCGAAAACGAGTAATGTCCTAAATTAACGAGGAGATTTTCTTGACCTCCATTTTGGCCGACTTTTTAGAGAATGCAAAAATATCCCATGGAAGTCGTAGTTATGTCGTTTACCTATCCAACGAATTGTCACATGCTAAGATTCAATGCAAATCGGCCACATAATGGCCTTCCTAGTAAAAAAGGGTCGAAAACGAGTAATGTCCTAAATTAACGAGGAGATTTTCTTGACCTCCATTTTGGCCGACTTTTTAGAGAATGCAAAAATATCCCATGGAAGTCGTAGTTATGTTGTGTACCTATCCAACAAATTGTCACATGCTAAGATTCAATGCAAACCGGCCACATTATGGCCTTCCTAGTAAAAAAGGGTCGAAAACGAGTAATGTCCTAAATTAACGAGGAGATTTTCTTGACCTCCATTTTGGCCGACTTTTTAGAAAATGCAAAAATATCCCATGGAAGTCGTAGTTATGTTGTTTACCTATCCAACGAATTGTCACATGCTAAGATTCAATGCAAATCGGCCACATTATGGCCTTCCTAGTAAAAAAGGGTCGAAAACGAGTAATGTCCTAAATTAACGAGGAGATTTTCTTGACCTCCATTTTGGCCGACTTTTTAGAGAATGCAAAAACATCCCATGGAAGTCGTAGTTATGTTGTTTACCTATCCAACGAATTGTCACATGCTAAGATTCAATGCAAATCGGCCACATTATGGCCTTCCTAGTAAAAAAGGGTCGAAAACGAGTAATGTCCTAAATTAACGAGGAGATTTTCTTGACTTCCATTTTGGCCGAATTTTTAGAGAATGCAAAAATATCCCATGGAAGTCGTAGTTATGTTGTTTACCTATCCAACGAATTGTCACATGCTAAGATTCAATGCAAATCGGCCACATTATGGCCTTCCTAGTAAAAAAGGGTCGAAAACGAGTAATGTCCTAAATTAACGAGGAGATTTTCTTAACCTCCATTTTGGCCGAATTTTTAGATAATGTAAAAATATCCCATGGAAGTCGTAGTTATGTTGTTTACCTATCCAACGAATTGTCACATGCTAAGATTCAATGCAAATTGGCCACATTATGGCCTTCCTAGTAAAAAAGGGTCGAAAACGAGTAATGTCCTAAATTAACGAGGAGATTTTCTTGACCTCCATTTTGGCCGACTTTTTAGAGAATGCAAAAATATACCATGGAAGTCGTAGTTATGTCCTTTACCTATCCAACGAATTGTCACATGCTAAGATTCAATGCAAATCGGCCACATAATGGCCTTTCTAGTAAAAAAGGGTCGAAAACGAGTAATGTCCTAAATTAACGAGGAGATTTTCTTGACCTCCATTTTGGCCGACTTTTTAGAGAATGCAAAAATATACCATGGAAGTCGTAGTTATGTCGTTTACCTATCCAACGAATTGTCACATGCTAAGATTCAATGCAAATCGGCCACATAATGGCCTTCCTAGTAAAAAAGGGTCGAAAACGAGTAATGTCCTAAATTAACAAGGAGATTTTCTTGACCTCCATTTTGGCCGACTTTTTAGAGAATGCAAAAATATCCCATGGAAGTCGTAGTTATGTTGTTTACCTATCCAACGAATTGTCACATGCTAAGATTCAATGCAAATCGGCCACATTATGGCCTTCCTAGTAAAAAAGGGTCGAAAACGAGTAATGTCCTAAATTAACGAGGAGATTTTCTTGACCTCCATTTTGGCCGAATTTTCAGAGAATGCAAAAATATCCCATGGAAGTCGTAGTTATGTTGTTTACCTATCCAACGAATTGTCACATGCTAAGATTCAATGCAAATCGGCCACATTACGGCCTTCCTTGTAAAAAAGGGTCGAAAACGAGTAATGTCCTAAATTAACGAGGAGATTTTCTTGACCTCCATTTTGGCCGACTTTTTAGAGAATGCAAAAATATCCCATGGAAGTCGTAGTTATGTCGTTTACCTATCCAACGAATTGTCACATGCTAAGATTCAATGCAAATCGGCCACATAATGGCCTTCCTAGTAAAAAAGGGTCGAAAACGAGTAATGTCCTAAATTAACGAGGAGATTTTCTTGACCTCCATTTTGGCCGACTTTTTAGAGAATGCAAAAATATCCCATGGAAGTCGTAGTTATGTTGTGTACCTATCCAACAAATTGTCACATGCTAAGATTCAATGCAAATCGGCCACATTATGGCCTTCCTAGTAAAAAAGGGTCGAAAACGAGTAATGTCCTAAATTAACAAGGAGATTTTCTTGACCTCCATTTTGGCCGACTTTTTAGAGAATGCAAAAATATCCCATGGAAGTCGTAGTTATGTTGTTTACCTATCCAACGAATTGTCACATGCTAAGATTCAATGCAAATCGGCCACATTATGGCCTTCCTAGTAAAAAAGGGTCGAAAACGAGTAATGTCCTAAATTAACGAGGAGATTTTCTTGACCTCCATTTTGGCCGAATTTTCAGAGAATGCAAAAATATCCCATGGAAGTCGTAGTTATGTTGTTTACCTATCCAACGAATTGTCACATGCTAAGATTCAATGCAAATCGGCCACATTACGGCCTTCCTTGTAAAAAAGGGTCGAAAACGAGTAATGTCCTAAATTAACGAGGAGATTTTCTTGACCTCCATTTTGGCCGACTTTTTAGAGAATGCAAAAATATCCCATGGAAGTCGTAGTTATGTCGTTTACCTATCCAACGAATTGTCACATGCTAAGATTCAATGCAAATCGGCCACATAATGGCCTTCCTAGTAAAAAAGGGTCGAAAACGAGTAATGTCCTAAATTAACGAGGAGATTTTCTTGACCTCCATTTTGGCCGACTTTTTAGAGAATGCAAAAATATCCCATGGAAGTCGTAGTTATGTTGTGTACCTATCCAACAAATTGTCACATGCTAAGATTCAATGCAAATCGGCCACATTATGGCCTTCCTAGTAAAAAAGGGTCGAAAATGAGTAATGTCCTAAATTAACGAGGAGATTTTCTTGACCTCCATTTTGGCCGAATTTTCAGAGAATGCAAAAATATCCCATGGAAGTCGTAGTTATGTTGGTTACCTATCCAACGAATTGTCACATGCTAAGATTCAATGCAAATCGGCCACATTACGGCCTTCCTTGTAAAAAAGGGTCGAAAACGAGTAATGTCCTAAATTAACGAGGAGATTTTCTTGACCTCAATTTTGGCCGACTTTTTAGAGAATGCAAAAATATCCCATGGAAGTCGTAGTTATGCCGTTTACCTATCCAACGAATTGTCACATGCTAAGATTCAATGCAAATCGGCCACATAATGGCCTTCCTAGTAAAAAAGGGTCGAAAACGAGTAATGTCCTAAATTAACGAGGAGATTTTCTTGACCTCCATTTTGGCCGACTTTTTAGAGAATGCAAAAATATACCATGGAAGTCGTAGTTATGTCGTTTACCTATCCAACGAATTGTCACATGCTAAGATTCAATGCAAATCGGCCACATTATGGCCTTCCTAGTAAAAAAGGGTCGAAAACGAGTAATGTCCTAAATTAACGAGGAGATTTTCTTGACCTCCATTTTGGCCGACTTTTTAGAAAATGCAAAAATATCCCATGGAAGTCGTAGTTATGTTGTTTACCTATCCAACGAATTGTCACATGCTAAGATTCAATGCAAATCGGCCACATTATGGCCTTCCTAGTAAAAAAGGGTCGAAAACGAGTAATGTCCTAAATTAACGAGGAGATTTTCTTGACCTCCATTTTGGCCGACTTTTTAGAGAATGCAAAAACATCCCATGGAAGTCGTAGTTATGTTGTTTACCTATCCAACGAATTGTCACATGCTAAGATTCAATGCAAATCGGCCACATTATGGCCTTCCTAGTAAAAAAGGGTCGAAAACGAGTAATGTCCTAAATTAACGAGGAGATTTTCTTGACTTCCATTTTAGCCGAATTTTTAGAGAATGCAAAAATATCCCATGGAAGTCGTAGTTATGTTGTTTACCTATCCAACGAATTGTCACATGCTAAGATTCAATGCAAATCGGCCACATTATGGCCTTCCTAGTAAAAAAGGGTCGAAAATGAGTAATGTCCTAAATTAACGAGGAGATTTTCTTGACCTCCATTTTGGCCGAATTTTCAGAGAATGCAAAAATATCCCATGGAAGTCGTAGTTATGTTGGTTACCTATCCAACGAATTGTCACATGCTAAGATTCAATGCAAATCGGCCACATTACGGCCTTCCTTGTAAAAAAGGGTCGAAAACGAGTAATGTCCTAAATTAACGAGGAGATTTTCTTGACCTCAATTTTGGCCGACTTTTTAGAGAATGCAAAAATATCCCATGGAAGTCGTAGTTATGCCGTTTACCTATCCAACGAATTGTCACATGCTAAGATTCAATGCAAATCGGCCACATAATGGCCTTCCTAGTAAAAAAGGGTCGAAAACGAGTAATGTCCTAAATTAACGAGGAGATTTTCTTGACCTCCATTTTGGCCGACTTTTTAGAGAATGCAAAAATATACCATGGAAGTCGTAGTTATGTCGTTTACCTATCCAACGAATTGTCACATGCTAAGATTCAATGCAAATCGGCCACATTACGGCCTTCCTTGTAAAAAAGGGTCGAAAACGAGTAATGTCCTAAATTAACGAGGAGATTTTCTTGACCTCCATTTTGGCCGACTTTTTAGAGAATGCAAAAATATCCCATGGAAGTCGTAGTTATGTCGTTTACCTATCCAACGAATTGTCACATGCTAAGATTCAATGCAAATTGGCCACATAATGGCCTTCCTAGTAAAAAAGGGTCGAAAACGAGTAATGTCCTAAATTAACGAGGAGATTTTCTTGACCTCCATTTTGGCCGACTTTTTAGAGAATGCAAAAACATCCCATGGAAGTCGTAGTTATGTTGTTTACCTATCCAACGAATTGTCACATGCTAAGATTCAATGCAAATCGGCCACATTATGGCCTTCCTAGTAAAAAAGGGTCGAAAACGAGTAATGTCCTAAATTAACGAGGAGATTTTCTTGACTTCCATTTTAGCCGAATTTTTAGAGAATGCAAAAATATCCCATGGAAGTCGTAGTTATGTTGTTTACCTATCCAACGAATTGTCACATGCTAAGATTCAATGCAAATCGGCCACATTATGGCCTTCCTAGTAAAAAAGGGTCGAAAACGAGTAATGTCCTAAATTAACGAGGAGATTTTCTTAACCTCCATTTTGGCCGAATTTTTAGATAATGTAAAAATATCCCATGGAAGTCGTAGTTATGTTGTTTACCTATCCAACGAATTGTCACATGCTAAGATTCAATGCAAATTGGCCACATTATGGCCTTCCTAGTAAAAAAGGGTCGAAAACGAGTAATGTCCTAAATTAACGAGGAGATTTTCTTGACCTCCATTTTGGCCGACTTTTTAGAGAATGCAAAAATATACCATGGAAGTCGTAGTTATGTCATTTACCTATCCAACGAATTGTCACATGCTAAGATTCAATGCAAATCGGCCACATAATGGCCTTTCTAGTAAAAAAGGGTCGAAAACGAGTAATGTCCTAAATTAACGAGGAGATTTTCTTGACCTCCATTTTGGCCGACTTTTTAGAGAATGCAAAAATATACCATGGAAGTCGTAGTTATGTCGTTTACCTATCCAACGAATTGTCACATGCTAAGATTCAATGCAAATCGGCCACATAATGGCCTTCCTAGTAAAAAAGGGTCGAAAACGAGTAATGTCCTAAATTAACAAGGAGATTTTCTTGACCTCCATTTTGGCCGACTTTTTAGAGAATGCAAAAATATCCCATGGAAGTCGTAGTTATGTTGTTTACCTATCCAACGAATTGTCACATGCTAAGATTCAATGCAAATCGGCCACATTATGGCCTTCCTAGTAAAAAAGGGTCGAAAACGAGTAATGTCCTAAATTAACGAGGAGATTTTCTTGACCTCCATTTTGGCCGAATTTTCAGAGAATGCAAAAATATCCCATGGAAGTCGTAGTTATGTTGTTTACCTATCCAACGAATTGTCACATGCTAAGATTCAATGCAAATCGGCCACATTACGGCCTTCCTTGTAAAAAAGGGTCGAAAACGAGTAATGTCCTAAATTAACGAGGAGATTTTCTTGACCTCCATTTTGGCCGACTTTTTAGAGAATGCAAAAATATCCCATGGAAGTCGTAGTTATGTCGTTTACCTATCCAACGAATTGTCACATGCTAAGATTCAATGCAAATCGGCCACATAATGGCCTTCCTAGTAAAAAAGGGTCGAAAACGAGTAATGTCCTAAATTAACGAGGAGATTTTCTTGACCTCCATTTTGGCCGACTTTTTAGAGAATGCAAAAATATCCCATGGAAGTCGTAGTTATGTTGTGTACCTATCCAACAAATTGTCACATGCTAAGATTCAATGCAAATCGGCCACATTATGGCCTTCCTAGTAAAAAAGGGTCGAAAACGAGTAATGTCCTAAATTAACAAGGAGATTTTCTTGACCTCCATTTTGGCCGACTTTTTAGAGAATGCAAAAATATCCCATGGAAGTCGTAGTTATGTTGTTTACCGATCCAACGAATTGTCACATGCTAAGATTCAATGCAAATCGGCCACATTATGGCCTTCCTAGTAAAAAAGGGTCGAAAACGAGTAACGTCCTAAATTAACGAGGAGATTTTCTTGACCTCCATTTTGGCCGAATTTTCAGAGAATGCAAAAATATCCCATGGAAGTCGTAGTTATGTTGTTTACCTATCCAACGAATTGTCACATGCTAAGATTCAATGCAAATCGGCCACATTACGGCCTTCCTTGTAAAAAAGGGTCGAAAACGAGTAATGTCCTAAATTAACGAGGAGATTTTCTTGACCTCCATTTTGGCCGACTTTTTAGAGAATGCAAAAATATCCCATGGAAGTCGTAGTTATGTCGTTTACCTATCCAACGAATTGTCACATGCTAAGATTCAATGCAAATCGGCCACATAATGGCCTTCCTAGTAAAAAAGGGTCGAAAACGAGTAATGTCCTAAATTAACGAGGAGATTTTCTTGACCTCCATTTTGGCCGACTTTTTAGAGAATGCAAAAATATCCCATGGAAGTCGTAGTTATGTTGTGTACCTATCCAACAAATTGTCACATGCTAAGATTCAATGCAAATCGGCCACATTATGGCCTTCCTAGTAAAAAAGGGTCGAAAACGAGTAATGTCCTAAATTAACGAGGAGATTTTCTTGACCTCCATTTTGGCCGAATTTTCAGAGAATGCAAAAATATCCCATGGAAGTCGTAGTTATGTTGTTTACCTATCCAACGAATTGTCACATGCTAAGATTCAATGCAAATCGGCCACATTACGGCCTTCCTTGTAAAAAAGGGTCGAAAACGAGTAATGTCCTAAATTAACGAGGAGATTTTCTTGACCTCAATTTTGGCCGACTTTTTAGAGAATGCAAAAATATCCCATGGAAGTCGTAGTTATGCCGTTTACCTATCCAACGAATTGTCACATGCTAAGATTCAATGCAAATCGGCCACATAATGGCCTTCCTAGTAAAAAAGGGTCGAAAACGAGTAATGTCCTAAATTAACGAGGAGATTTTCTTGACCTCCATTTTGGCCGACTTTTTAGAGAATGCAAAAATATCCCATGGAAGTCGTAGTTATGTTGTGTACCTATCCAACAAATTGTCACATGCTAAGATGCAATGCAAATCGGCCACATTATGGCCTTCCTAGTAAAAAAGGGTCGAAAACGAGTAATGTCCTAAATTAACGAGGAGATTTTCTTGACCTCCATTTTGGCCGACTTTTTAGAGAATGCAAAAATATACCATGGAAGTCGTAGTTATGTCGTTTACCTATCCAACGAATTGTCACATGCTAAGATTCAATGCAAATCGGCCACTTAATGGCCTTCCTAGTAAAAAAGGGTCGAAAACGAGTAATGTCCTAAATTAACGAGGAGATTTTCTTGACCTCCATTTTGGCCGACTTTTTAGAGAATGCAAAAATATCCCATGGAAGTCGTAGTTATGTTGTTTACCTATCCAACGAATTGTCACATGCTAAGATTCAATGCAAATCGGCCACATTATGGCCTTCCTAGTAAAAAAGGGTCGAAAACGAGTAATGTCCTAAATTAACGAGGAGATTTTCTTGACCTCCATTTTGGCCGAATTTTCAGAGAATGCAAAAATATCCCATGGAAGTCGTAGTTATGTTGTTTACCTATCCAACGAATTGTCACATGCTAAGATTCAATGCAAATCGGCCACATTACGGCCTTCCTTGTAAAAAAGGGTCGAAAACGAGTAATGTCCTAAATTAACGAGGAGATTTTCTTGACCTCCATTTTGGCCGACTTTTTAGAGAATGCAAAAATATCCCATGGAAGTCGTAGTTATGTCGTTTACCTATCCAACGAATTGTCACATGCTAAGATTCAATGCAAATCGGCTACATAATGGCCTTCCTAGTAAAAAAGGGTCGAAAACGAGTAATGTCCTAAATTAACGAGGAGATTTTCTTGACCTCCATTTTGGCCGACTTTTTAGAGAATGCAAAAATATCCCATGGAAGTCGTAGTTATGTTGTGTACCTATCCAACAAATTGTCACATGCTAAGATTCAATGCAAACCGGCCACATTATGGCCTTCCTAGTAAAAAAGGGTCGAAAACGAGTAATGTCCTAAATTAACGAGGAGATTTTCTTGACCTCCATTTTGGCCGACTTTTTAGAGAATGCAAAAATATACCATGGAAGTCGTAGTTATGTCGTTTACCTATCCAACGAATTGTCACATGCTAAGATTCAATGCAAATCGGCCACATTATGGCCTTCCTAGTAAAAAAGGGTCGAAAACGAGTAATGTCCTAAATTAACGAGGAGATTTTCTTGACCTCCATTTTGGCCGACTTTTTAGAGAATGCAAAAATATCCCATGGAAGTCGTAGTTATGTTGTTTACCTATCCAACGAATTGTCACATGCTAAGATTCAATGCAAATCGGCCACATTATGGCCTTCCTAGTAAAAAAGGGTCGAAAACGAGTAATGTCCTAAATTAACGAGGAGATTTTCTTGACCTCCATTTTGGCCGAATTTTCAGAGAATGCAAAAATATCCCATGGAAGTCGTAGTTATGTTGTTTACCTATCCAACGAATTGTCACATGCTAAGATTCAATGCAAATCGGCCACATTACGGCCTTCCTTGTAAAAAAGGGTCGAAAACGAGTAATGTCCTAAATTAATGAGGAGATTTTCTTGACCTCCATTTTGGCCGACTTTTTAGAGAATGCAAAAATATCCCATGGAAGTCGTAGTTATGTCGTTTACCTATCCAACGAATTGTCACATGCTAAGATTCAATGCAAATCGGCCACATAATGGCCTTCCTAGTAAAAAAGGGTCGAAAACGAGTAATGTCCTAAATTAACGAGGAGATTTTCTTGACCTCCATTTTGGCCGACTTTTTAGAGAATGCAAAAATATCCCATGGAAGTCGTAGTTATGTTGTGTACCTATCCAACAAATTGTCACATGCTAAGATTCAATGCAAACCGGCCACATTATGGCCTTCCTAGTAAAAAAGGGTCGAAAACGAGTAATGTCCTAAATTAACGAGGAGATTTTCTTGACCTCCATTTTGGCCGACTTTTTAGAGAATGCAAAAATATACCATGGAAGTCGTAGTTATGTCGTTTACCTATCCAACGAATTGTCACATGCTAAGATTCAATGCAAATCGGCCACATTATGGCCTTCCTAGTAAAAAAGGGTCGAAAACGAGTAATGTCCTAAATTAACGAGGAGATTTTCTTGACCTCCATTTTGGCCGACTTTTTAGAGAATGCAAAAATATCCCATGGAAGTCGTAGTTATGTTGTTTACCTATCCAACGAATTGTCACATGCTAAGATTCAATGCAAATCGGCCACATTATGGCCTTCCTAGTAAAAAAGGGTCGAAAACGAGTAATGTCCTAAATTAACGAGGAGATTTTCTTGACCTCCATTTTGGCCGACTTTTTAGAGAATGCAAAAACATCCCATGGAAGTCGTAGTTATGTTGTTTACCTATCCAACGAATTGTCACATGCTAAGATTCAATGCAAATCGGCCACATTATGGCCTTCCTAGTAAAAAAGGGTCGAAAACGAGTAATGTCCTAAATTAACGAGGAGATTTTCTTGACTTCCATTTTGGCCGAATTTTTAGAGAATGCAAAAATATCCCATGGAAGTCGTAGTTATGTTGTTTACCTATCCAACGAATTGTCACATGCTAAGATTCAATGCAAATCGGCCACATTATGGCCTTCCTAGTAAAAAAGGGTCGAAAACGAGTAATGTCCTAAATTAACGAGGAGATTTTCTTAACCTCCATTTTGGCCGAATTTTTAGATAATGTAAAAATATCCCATGGAAGTCGTAGTTATGTTGTTTACCTATCCAACGAATTGTCACATGCTAAGATTCAATGCAAATTGGCCACATTATGGCCTTCCTAGTAAAAAAGGGTCGAAAACGAGTAATGTCCTAAATTAACGAGGAGATTTTCTTGACCTCCATTTTGGCCGACTTTTTAGAGAATGCAAAAATATACCATGGAAGTCGTAGTTATGTCATTTACCTATCCAACGAATTGTCACATGCTAAGATTCAATGCAAATCGGCCACATAATGGCCTTTCTAGTAAAAAAGGGTCGAAAACGAGTAATGTCCTGAATTAACGAGGAGATTTTCTTGACCTCCATTTTGGCCGACTTTTTAGAGAATGCAAAAATATCCCATGGAAGTCGTACTTATGTTGTTTACCTATCCAACGAATTGTCACATGCTAAGATTCAATGCAAATCGGCCACATTATGGCCTTCCTAGTAAAAAAGGGTTGAAAACGAGTAATGTCCTAAATTAACGAGGAGATTTTCTTGACCTCCATTTTGGCCGACTTTTTAGAGAATGCAAAAATATCCCATGGAAGTCGTAGTTATGTTGTTTACCTATCCAACGAATTGTCACATGCTAAGATTCAATGCAAATCGGCCACATTATGGCCTTCCTAGTAAAAAAGGGTCGAAAACGAGTAATGTCCTAAATTAACGAGGAGATTTTCTTGACCTCCATTTTGGCCGACTTTTTAGAGAATGCAAAAACATCCCATGGAAGTCGTAGTTATGTTGTTTACCTATCCAACGAATTGTCACATGCTAAGATTCAATGCAAATCGGCCACATTATGGCCTTCCTAGTAAAAAAGGGTCGAAAACGAGTAATGTCCTAAATTAACGAGGAGATTTTCTTAACCTCCATTTTGGCCGAATTTTTAGATAATGTAAAAATATCCCATGGAAGTCGTAGTTATGTTGTTTACCTATCCAACGAATTGTCACATGCTAAGATTCGATGCAAATTGGCCACATTATGGCCTTCCTAGTAAAAAAGGGTCGAAAACGAGTAATGTCCTAAATTAACGAGGAGATTTTCTTGACCTCCATTTTGGCCGACTTTTTAGAGAATGCAAAAATATACCATGGAAGTCGTAGTTATGTCATTTACCTATCCAACGAATTGTCACATGCTAAGATTCAATGCAAATCGGCCACATAATGGCCTTTCTAGTAAAAAAGGGTCGAAAACGAGTAATGTCCTGAATTAACGAGGAGATTTTCTTGACCTCCATTTTGGCCGACTTTTTAGAGAATGCAAAAATATCCCATGGAAGTCGTACTTATGTTGTTTACCTATCCAACGAATTGTCACATGCTAAGATTCAATGCAAATCGGCCACATTATGGCCTTCCTAGTAAAAAAGGGTCGAAAACGAGTAATGTCCTAAATTAACGAGGAGATTTTCTTGACCTCCATTTTGGCCGAATTTTCAGAGAATGCAAAAATATCCCATTGAAGTCGTAGTTATGTTGTTTACCTATCCAACGAATTGTCACATGCTAAGATTCAATGCAAATCGGCCACATTACGGCCTTCCTTGTAAAAAAGGGTCGAAAACGAGTAATGTCCTAAATTAACGAGGAGATTTTCTTGACCTCCATTTTGGCCGACTTTTTAGAGAATGCAAAAATATCCCATGGAAGTCGTAGTTATGTTGTTTACCTATCCAACGAATTGTCACATGCTAAGATTCAATGCAAATCGGCCACATTATGGCCTTCCTAGTAAAAAAGGGTCGAAAACGAGTAATGTCCTAAATTAACGAGGAGATTTTCTTGACCTCCATTTTGGCCGAATTTTCAGAGAATGCAAAAATATCCCATGGAAGTCGTAGTTATGTTGTTTACCTATCCAACGAATTGTCACATGCTAAGATTCAATGCAAATCGGCCACATTACGGCCTTCCTTGTAAAAAAGGGTCGAAAACGAGTAATGTCCTAAATTAACGAGGAGATTTTCTTGACCTCCATTTTGGCCGACTTTTTAGAGAATGCAAAAATATCCCATGGAAGTCGTAGTTATGTTGTTTACCTATCCAACGAATTGTCACATGCTAAGATTCAATGCAAATCGGCCACATTATGGCCTTCCTAGTAAAAAAGGGTCGAAAACGAGTAATGTCCTAAATTAACGAGGAGATTTTCTTGACCTCCATTTTGGCCGACTTTTTAGAGAATGCAAAAATATACCATGGAAGTCGTAGTTATGTCGTTTACCTATCCAACGAATTGTCACATGCTATGATCCAATGCAAATCGGCCACATTATGGCCTTCCTAGTAAAAAAGGGTCGAAAACGAGTAATGTCCAAAATTAACGAGGAGATTTTCTTGACCTCCATTTTGGCCGACTTTTTAGAGAATGCAAAAACATCCCGTGGAAGTCGTAGTTATGTTGTTTACCTATCCAACGAATTGTCACATGCTAAGATTCAATGCAAATCGGCCACATTATGGCCTTCTTAGTAAAAAAGGGTCGAAAACGAGTAATGTCCTAAATTAACGAGGAGATTTTCTTGACCTCCATTTTGGCCGAATTTTTAGAGAATGCAAAAATATCCCATGGAAGTCGTAGTTATGTTGTTTACCTATCCAACGAATTGTCACATGCTAAGATTCAATGCAAATCGGCCACATTATGGCCTTCCTAGTAAAAAAGGGTCGAAAACGAGTAATGTCCTAAATTAACGAGGAGATTTTCTTGACCTCCATTTTGGCCGACTTTTTAGAGAATGCAAAAATATCCCATGGAAGTCGTAGTTATGTTGTTTACCTATCCAACGAATTGTCACATGCTAAGATTCAATGGAAATCGGCCACATTATGGCCTTCCTAGTAAAAAAGGGTCGAAAACGAGTAATGTCCTAAATTAACGAGGAGATTTTCTTGACCTCCATTTTGGCCGACTTTTTAGAGAATGCAAAAATATACCATGGAAGTCGTAGTTATGTCGTTTACCTATCCAACTAATTGTCACATGCTAAGATTCAATGCAAATCGGCCACATTATGGCCTTCCTAGTAAAAAAGGGTCGAAAACGAGTAATGTCCTAAATTAACGAGGAGATTTTCTTGACCTCCATTTTGGCCGACTTTTTAGAGAATGCAAAAACATCCCATGGAAGTCGTAGTTATGTTGTTTACCTATCCAACGAATTGTCACATGCTAAGATTCAATGCAAATCGGCCACATAATGGCCTTCCTAGTAAAAAAGGGTCGAAAACGAGTAATGTCCTAAATTAACGAGGAGATTTTCTTGACCTCCATTTTGGCCGACTTTTTAGAGAATGCAAAAATATCCCATGGAAGTCGTAGTTATGTTGTTTACCTATCCAACGAATTGTCACATGCCAAGATTCAATGCAAATCGGCCACATTATGGCCTTCCTAGTAAAAAAGGGTCGAAAACGAGTAATGTCCTAAATTAACGAGGAGATTTTCTTGACCTCCATTTTGGCCGAATTTTCAGAGAATGCAAAAATATCCCATTGAAGTCGTAGTTATGTTGTTTACCTATCCAACGAATTGTCACATGCTAAGATTCAATGCAAATCGGCCACATTACGGCCTTCCTTGTAAAAAAGGGTCGAAAACGAGTAATGTCCTAAATTAACGAGGAGATTTTCTTGACCTCCATTTTGGCCGAATTTTCAGAGAATGCAAAAATATCCCATGGAAGTCGTAGTTATGTTGTTTACCTATCCAACGAATTGTCACATGCTAAGATTCAATGCAAATCGGCCACATTACGGCCTTCCTTGTAAAAAAGGGTCGAAAACGAGTAATGTCCTAAATTAACGAGGAGATTTTCTTGACCTCCATTTTGGCCGACTTTTTAGAGAATGCAAAAATATCCCATGGAAGTCGTAGTTATGTTGTTTACCTATCCAACGAATTGTCACATGCTAAGATTCAATGCAAATCGGCCACATTATGGCCTTCCTAGTAAAAAAGGGTCGAAAACGAGTAATGTCCTAAATTAACGAGGAGATTTTCTTGACCTCCATTTTGGCCGACTTTTTAGAGAATGCAAAAATATACCATGGAAGTCGTAGTTATGTCGTTTACCTATCCAACGAATTGTCACATGCTATGATTCAATGCAAATCGGCCACATTATGGCCTTCCTAGTAAAAAAGGGTCGAAAACGAGTAATGTCCAAAATTAACGAGGAGATTTTCTTGACCTCCATTTTGGCCGACTTTTTAGAGAATGCAAAAACGTCCCGTGGAAGTCGTAGTTATGTTGTTTACCTATCCAACGAATTGTCACATGCTAAGATTCAATGCAAATCGGCCACATTATGGCCTTCTTAGTAAAAAAGGGTCGAAAACGAGTAATGTCCTAAATTAACGAGGAGATTTTCTTGACCTCCATTTTGGCCGAATTTTTAGAGAATGCAAAAATATCCCATGGAAGTCGTAGTTATGTTGTTTACCTATCCAACGAATTGTCACATGCTAAGATTCAATGCAAATCGGCCACATTATGGCCTTCCTAGTAAAAAAGGGTCGAAAACGAGTAATGTCCTAAATTAACGAGGAGATTTTCTTGACCTCCATTTTGGCCGACTTTTTAGAGAATGCAAAAATATCCCATGGAAGTCGTAGTTATGTTGTTTACCTATCCAACGAATTGTCACATGCTAAGATTCAATGGAAATCGGCCACATTATGGCCTTCCTAGTAAAAAAGGGTCGAAAACGAGTGATGTCCTAAATTAACGAGGAGATTTTCTTGACCTCCATTTTGGCCGACTTTTTAGAGAATGCAAAAATATACCATGGAAGTCGTAGTTATGTCGTTTACCTATCCAACTAATTGTCACATGCTAAGATTCAATGCAAATCGGCCACATTATGGCCTTCCTAGTAAAAAAGGGTCGAAAACGAGTAATGTCCTAAATTAACGAGGAGATTTTCTTGACCTCCATTTTGGCCGACTTTTTAGAGAATGCAAAAACATCCCATGGAAGTCGTAGTTATGTTGTTTACCTATCCAACGAATTGTCACATGCTAAGATTCAATGCAAATCGGCCACATTATGGCCTTCCTAGTAAAAAAGGGTCGAAAACGAGTAATGTCCTAAATTAACGACGAGATTTTCTTGACCTCCATTTTGGCCGAATTTTCAGAGAATGCAAAAATATCCCATGGAAGTCGTAGTTATGTTGTTTACCTATCCAACGAATTGTCACATGCTAAGATTCAATGCAAATCGGCCACATTATGGCCTTCCTAGTTAAAAAGGGTCGAAAACGAGTAATGTCCTAAATTAACGAGGAGATTTTCTTGACCTCCATTTTGGCCGACTTTTTAGAGAATGCAAAAATATACCATGGAAGTCGTAGTTATGTCGTTTACCTATCCAACGAATTGTCACATGCTAAGATTCAATGCAAATCGGCCACATAATGGCCTTCCTAGTAAAAAAGGGTCGAAAACGAGTAATGTCCTAAATTAACGAGGAGATTTTCTTGACCTCCATTTTGGCCGACTTTTTAGAGAATGCAAAAATATCCCATGGAAGTCGTAGTTATGTTGTTTACCTATCCAACGAATTGTCACATGCCAAGATTCAATGCAAATCGGCCACATTATGGCCTTCCTAGTAAAAAAGGGTCGAAAACGAGTAATGTCCTAAATTAACGAGGAGATTTTCTTGACCTCCATTTTGGCCGAATTTTTAGAGAATGCAAAAATATCCCATGGAAGTCGTAGTTATGTTGTTTACCTATCCAACGAATTGTCACATGCTAAGATTCAATGCAAATTGGCCACATTATGGCCTTCCTAGTAAAAAAGGGTCGAAAACGAGTAATGTCCTAAATTAACGAGGAGATTTTCTTAACCTCCATTTTGGCCGAATTTTTAGATAATGTAAAAATATCCCATGGAAGTCGTAGTTATGTTGTTTACCTATCCAACGAATTGTCACATGCTAAGATTCAATGCAAATTGGCCACATTATGGCCTTCCTAGTAAAAAAGGGTCGAAAACGAGTAATGTCCTAAATTAACGAGGAGATTTTCTTGACCTCCATTTTGGCCGACTTTTTAGAGAATGCAAAAATATACCATGGAAGTCGTAGTTATGTCGTTTACCTATCCAACGAATTGTCACATGCTAAGATTCAATGCAAATCGGCCACATAATGGCCTTCATAGTAAAAAAGAGTCGAAAACGAGTAATGTCCTAAATTAACGAGGAGATTTTCTTGACCTCCATTTTGGCCGACTTTTTAGAGAATGCAAAAATATACCATGGAAGTCGTAGTTATGTCGTTTACCTATCCAACTAATTGTCACATGCTAAGATTCAATGCAAATCGGCCACATTATGGCCTTCCTAGTAAAAAAGGGTCGAAAACGAGTAATGTCCAAAATTAACGAGGAGATTTTCTTGACCTCCATTTTGGCCGACTTTTTAGAGAATGCAAAAACATCCCGTGGAAGTCGTAGTTATGTTGTTTACCTATCCAACGAATTGTCACATGCTAAGATTCAATGCAAATCGGCCACATTATGGCCTTCTTTGTAAAAAAGGGTCGAAAACGAGTAATGTCCTAAATTAACGAGGAGATTTTCTTGACCTCCATTTTGGCCGAATTTTTAGAGAATGCAAAAATATCCCATGGAAGTCGTAGTTATGTTGTTTACCTATCCAACGAATTGTCACATGCTAAGATTCAATGCAAATCGGCCACATTATGGCCTTCCTAGTAAAAAAGGGTCGAAAACGAGTAATGTCCTAAATTAACGAGGAGATTTTCTTGACCTCCATTTTGGCCGACTTTTTAGAGAATGCAAAAATATCCCATGGAAGTCGTAGTTATGTTGTTTACCTATCCAACGAATTGTCACATGCTAAGATTCAATGGAAATCGGCCACATTATGGCCTTCCTAGTAAAAAAGGGTCGAAAACGAGTAATGTCCTAAATTAACGAGGAGATTTTCTTGACCTCCATTTTGGCCGACTTTTTAGAGAATGCAAAAATATACCATGGAAGTCGTAGTTATGTCGTTTACCTATCCAACTAATTGTCACATGCTAAGATTCAATGCAAATCGGCCACATTATGGCCTTCCTAGTAAAAAAGGGTCGAAAACGAGTAATGTCCTAAATTAACGAGGAGATTTTCTTGACCTCCATTTTGGCCGACTTTTTAGAGAATGCAAAAACATCCCATGGAAGTCGTAGTTATGTTGTTTACCTATCCAACGAATTGTCACATGCTAAGATTCAATGCAAATCGGCCACATTATGGCCTTCCTAGTAAAAAAGGGTCGAAAACGAGTAATGTCCTAAATTAACGACGAGATTTTCTTGACCTCCATTTTGGCCGAATTTTCAGAGAATGCAAAAATATCCCATGGAAGTCGTAGTTATGTTGTTTACCTATCCAACGAATTGTCACATGCTAAGATTCAATGCAAATCGGCCACATTATGGCCTTCCTAGTTAAAAAGGGTCGAAAACGAGTAATGTCCTAAATTAACGAGGAGATTTTCTTGACCTCCATTTTGGCCGACTTTTTAGAGAATGCAAAAATATACCATGGAAGTCGTAGTTATGTCGTTTACCTATCCAACGAATTGTCACATGCTAAGATTCAATGCAAATCGGCCACATAATGGCCTTCCTAGTAAAAAAGGGTCGAAAACGAGTAATGTCCTAAATTAACGAGGAGATTTTCTTGACCTCCATTTTGGCCGACTTTTTAGAGAATGCAAAAATATCCCATGGAAGTCGTAGTTATGTTGTTTACCTATCCAACGAATTGTCACATGCCAAGATTCAATGCAAATCGGCCACATTATGGCCTTCCTAGTAAAAAAGGGTCGAAAACGAGTAATGTCCTAAATTAACGAGGAGATTTTCTTGACCTCCATTTTGGCCGAATTTTTAGAGAATGCAAAAATATCCCATGGAAGTCGTAGTTATGTTGTTTACCTATCCAACGAATTGTCACATGCTAAGATTCAATGCAAATTGGCCACATTATGGCCTTCCTAGTAAAAAAGGGTCGAAAACGAGTAATGTCCTAAATTAACGAGGATATTTTCTTAACCTCCATTTTGGCCGAATTTTTAGATAATGTAAAAATATCCCATGGAAGTCGTAGTTATGTTGTTTACCTATCCAACGAATTGTCACATGCTAAGATTCAATGCAAATTGGCCACATTATGGCCTTCCTAGTAAAAAAGGGTCGAAAACGAGTAATGTCCTAAATTAACGAGGAGATTTTCTTGACCTCCATTTTGGCCAACTTTTTAGAGAATGCAAAAATATACCATGGAAGTCGTAGTTATGTCGTTTACCTATCCAACGAATTGTCACATGCTAAGATTCAATGCAAATCGGCCACATAATGGCCTTCCTAGTAAAAAAGAGTCGAAAACGAGTAATGTCCTAAATTAACGAGGAGATTTTCTTGACCTCCATTTTGGCCGACTTTTTAGAGAATGCAAAAATATACCATGGAAGTCGTAGTTATGTCGTTTACCTATCCAACGAATTGTCACATGCTAAGATTCAATGCAAATCGGCCACATTATGGCCTTCCTAGTAAAAAAGGGTCGAAAACGAGTAATGTCCTAAATTAACGACGAGATTTTCTTGACCTCCATTTTGGCCGAATTTTCAGAGAATGCAAAAATATCCCATGGAAGTCGTAGTTATGTTGTTTACCTATCCAACGAATTGTCACATGCTAAGATTCAATGCAAATCGGCCACATTATGGCCTTCCTAGTTAAAAAGGGTCGAAAACGAGTAATGTCCTAAATTAACGAGGAGATTTTCTTGACCTCCATTTTGGCCGACTTTTTAGAGAATGCAAAAATATACCATGGAAGTCGTAGTTATGTCGTTTACCTATCCAACGAATTGTCACATGCTAAGATTCAATGCAAATCGGCCACATAATGGCCTTCCTAGTAAAAAAGGGTCGAAAACGAGTAATGTCCTAAATTAACGAGGAGATTTTCTTGACCTCCATTTTGGCCGACTTTTTAGAGAATGCAAAAATATCCCATGGAAGTCGTAGTTATGTTGTTTACCTATCCAACGAATTGTCACATGCTAAGATTCAATGCAAATCGGCCACATTATGGCCTTCCTAGTAAAAAAGGGTCGAAAACGAGTAATGTCCTAAATTAACGAGGAGATTTTCTTGACCTCCATTTTGGCCGAATTTTCAGAGAATGCAAAAATATCCCATGGAAGTCGTAGTTATGTTGTTTACCTATCCAACGAATTGTCACATGCTAAGATTCAATGCAAATCGGCCACATTACGGCCTTCCTTGTAAAAAAGGGTCGAAAACGAGTAACGTCCTAAATTAACGAGGAGATTTTCTTGACCTCCATTTTGGCCGACTTTTTAGAGAATGCAAAAATATCCCATGGAAGTCGTAGTTATGTTGTTTACCTATCCAACGAATTGTCACATGCTAAGATTCAATGCAAATCGGCCACATTATGGCCTTCCTAGTAAAAAAGGGTCGAAAACGAGTAATGTGCTAAATTAACGAGGAGATTTTCTTGACCTCCATTTTGGCCGACTTTTTAGAGAATGCAAAAACATCCCATGGAAGTCGTAGTTATGTTGTTTACCTATCCAACGAATTGTCACATGCTAAGATTCAATGCAAATCGGCCACATTATGGCCTTCCTAGTTAAAAAGGGTCGAAAACGAGTAATGTCCTAAATTAACGAGGAGATTTTCTTGACCTCCATTTTGGCCGACTTTTTAGAGAATGCAAAAATATACCATGGAAGTCGTAGTTATGTCGTTTACCTATCCAACGAATTGTCACATGCTAAGATTCAATGCAAATCGGCCACATAATGGCCTTCCTAGTAAAAAAGGGTCGAAAACGAGTAATGTCCTAAATTAACGAGGAGATTTTCTTGACCTCCATTTTGGCCGACTTTTTAGAGAATGCAAAAATATCCCATGGAAGTCGTAGTTATGTTGTTTACCTATCCAACGAATTGTCACATGCCAAGATTCAATGCAAATCGGACACATTATGGCCTTCCTAGTAAAAAAGGGTCGAAAACGAGTAATGTCCTAAATTAACGAGGAGATTTTCTTGACCTCCATTTTGGCCGAATTTTTAGAGAATGCAAAAATATCCCATGGAAGTCGTAGTTATGTTGTTTACCTATCCAACGAATTGTCACATGCTAAGATTCAATGCAAATTGGCCACATTATGGCCTTCCTAGTAAAAAAGGGTCGAAAACGAGTAATGTCCTAAATTAACGAGGAGATTTTCTTAACCTCCATTTTGGCCGAATTTTTAGATAATGTAAAAATATCCCATGGAAGTCGTAGTTATGTTGTTTACCTATCCAACGAATTGTCACATGCTAAGATTCAATGCAAATTGGCCACATTATGGCCTTCCTAGTAAAAAAGGGTCGAAAACGAGTAATGTCCTAAATTAAAGAGGAGATTTTCTTGACCTCCATTTTGGCCGACTTTTTAGAGAATGCAAAAATATACCATGGAAGTCGTAGTTATGTTGTTTACCTATCCAACGAATTGCCACATGCTAAGATTCAATGGAAATCGGCCACATTATGGCCTTCCTAGTAAAAAAGGGTCGAAAACGAGTAATGTCCTAAATTAACGAGGAGATTTTCTTGACCTCCATTTTGGCCGACTTTTTAGAGAATGCAAAAACATCCCATGGAAGTCGTAGTTATGTTGTTTACCTATCCAACGAATTGTCACATGCTAAGATTCAATGCAAATCGGCCACATTATGGCCTTCCTAGTAAAAAAGGGTCGAAAACGAGTAATGTCCTAAATTAACGACGAGATTTTCTTGACCTCCATTTTGGCCGAATTTTCAGAGAATGCAAAAATATCCCATGGAAGTCGTAGTTATGTTGTTTACCTATCCAACGAATTGTCACATGCTAAGATTCAATGCAAATCGGCCACATTATGGCCTTCCTAGTTAAAAAGGGTCGAAAACGAGTAATGTCCTAAATTAACGAGGAGATTTTCTTGACCTCCATTTTGGCCGACTTTTTAGAGAATGCAAAAATATACCATGGAAGTCGTAGTTATGTCGTTTACCTATCCAACGAATTGTCACATGCTAAGATTCAATGCAAATCGGCCACATAATGGCCTTCCTAGTAAAAAAGGGTCGAAAACGAGTAATGTCCTAAATTAACGAGGAGATTTTCTTGACCTCCATTTTGGCCGACTTTTTAGAGAATGCAAAAATATCCCATGGAAGTCGTAGTTATGTTGTTTACCTATCCAACGAATTGTCACATGCTAAGATTCAATGCAAATCGGCCACATTATGGCCTTCCTAGTAAAAAAGGGTCGAAAACGAGTAATGTCCTAAATTAACGAGGAGATTTTCTTGACCTCCATTTTGGCCGAATTTTCAGAGAATGCAAAAATATCCCATGGAAGTCGTAGTTATGTTGTTTACCTATCCAACGAATTGTCACATGCTAAGATTCAATGCAAATCGGCCACATTACGGCCTTCCTTGTAAAAAAGGGTCGAAAACGAGTAACGTCCTAAATTAACGAGGAGATTTTCTTGACCTCCATTTTGGCCGACTTTTTAGAGAATGCAAAAATATCCCATGGAAGTCGTAGTTATGTTGTTTACCTATCCAACGAATTGTCACATGCTAAGATTCAATGCAAATTGGCCACATTATGGCCTTCCTAGTAAAAAAGGGTCGAAAACGAGTAATGTCCTAAATTAACGAGGAGATTTTCTTAACCTCCATTTTGGCCGAATTTTTAGATAATGTAAAAATATCCCATGGAAGTCGTAGTTATGTTGTTTACCTATCCAACGAATTGTAACATGCTAAGATTCAATGCAAATTGGCCACATTATGGCCTTCCTAGTAAAAAAGGGTCGAAAACGAGTAATGTCCTAAATTAAAGAGGAGATTTTCTTGACCTCCATTTTGGCCGACTTTTTAGAGAATGCAAAAATATACCATGGAAGTCGTAGTTATGTCGTTTACCTATCCAACGAATTGTCACATGCTAAGATTCAATGCAAATCGGCCACATAATGGCCTTCCTAGTAAAAAAGGGTCGAAAACGAGTAA
Source organism: Medicago sativa (assembly GCF_051527215.1). Classification (NCBI taxonomy): domain Eukaryota; kingdom Viridiplantae; phylum Streptophyta; class Magnoliopsida; order Fabales; family Fabaceae; genus Medicago; species Medicago sativa. The sequence continues at coordinate 1,867,687 of NC_140751.1, read as the reverse complement.
TGTCCTAAATTAACGAGGAGATTTTCTTGACCTCCATTTTGGCCGACTTTTTAGAGAATGCAAAAATATCCCATGGAAGTCGTAGTTATGTTGTTTACCTATCCAACGAATTGCCACATGCTAAGATTCAATGGAAATCGGCCACATTATGGCCTTCCTAGTAAAAAAGGGTCGAAAACGAGTAATGTCCTAAATTAACGAGGAGATTTTCTTGACCTCCATTTTGGCCGACTTTTTAGAGAATGCAAAAACATCCCATGGAAGTCGTAGTTATGTTGTTTACCTATCCAACGAATTGTCACATGCTAAGATTCAATGCAAATCGGCCACATTATGGCCTTCCTAGTAAAAAAGGGTCGAAAACGAGTAATGTCCTAAATTAACGACGAGATTTTCTTGACCTCCATTTTGGCCGAATTTTCAGAGAATGCAAAAATATCCCATGGAAGTCGTAGTTATGTTGTTTACCTATCCAACGAATTGTCACATGCTAAGATTCAATGCAAATCGGCCACATTATGGCCTTCCTAGTTAAAAAGGGTCGAAAACGAGTAATGTCCTAAATTAACGAGGAGATTTTCTTGACCTCCATTTTGGCCGACTTTTTAGAGAATGCAAAAATATACCATGGAAGTCGTAGTTATGTCGTTTACCTATCCAACGAATTGTCACATGCTAAGATTCAATGCAAATCGGCCACATAATGGCCTTCCTAGTAAAAAAGGGTCGAAAACGAGTAATGTCCTAAATTAACGAGGAGATTTTCTTGACCTCCATTTTGGCCGACTTTTTAGAGAATGCAAAAATATCCCATGGAAGTCGTAGTTATGTTGTTTACCTATCCAACGAATTGTCACATGCTAAGATTCAATGCAAATCGGCCACATTATGGCCTTCCTAGTAAAAAAGGGTCGAAAACGAGTAATGTCCTAAATTAACGAGGAGATTTTCTTGACCTCCATTTTGGCCGAATTTTCAGAGAATGCAAAAATATCCCATGGAAGTCGTAGTTATGTTGTTTACCTATCCAACGAATTGTCACATGCTAAGATTCAATGCAAATCGGCCACATTACGGCCTTCCTTGTAAAAAAGGGTCGAAAACGAGTAACGTCCTAAATTAACGAGGAGATTTTCTTGACCTCCATTTTGGCCGACTTTTTAGAGAATGCAAAAATATCCCATGGAAGTCGTAGTTATGTTGTTTACCTATCCAACGAATTGTCACATGCTAAGATTCAATGCAAATCGGCCACATTATGGCCTTCCTAGTAAAAAAGGGTCGAAAACGAGTAATGTGCTAAATTAACGAGGAGATTTTCTTGACCTCCATTTTGGCCGACTTTTTAGAGAATGCAAAAACATCCCATGGAAGTCGTAGTTATGTTGTTTACCTATCCAACGAATTGTCACATGCTAAGATTCAATGCAAATCGGCCACATTATGGCCTTCCTAGTAAAATAGGGTCGAAAACGAGTAATGTCCTAAATTAACGAGGAGATTTTCTTGACCTCCATTTTGGCCGACTTTTTAGAGAATGCAAAAATATACCATGGAAGTCGTAGTTATGTCGTTTACCTATCCAACGAATTGTCACATGCTAAGATTCAATGCAAATCGGCCACATTATGGCCTTCTTAGTAAAAAAGGGTCGAAAACGAGTAATGTCCTAAATTAACGAGGAGATTTTCTTGACCTCCATTTTGGCCGAATTTTTAGAGAATGCAAAAATATCCCATGGAAGTCGTAGTTATGTTGTTTACCTATCCAACGAATTGTCACATGCTAAGATTCAATGCAAATCGGCCACATTATGGCCTTCCTAGTAAAAAAGGGTCGAAAACGAGTAATGTCCTAAATTAACGAGGAGATTTTCTTGACCTCCATTTTGGCCGACTTTTTAGAGAATGCAAAAATATCCCATGGAAGTCGTAGTTATGTTGTTTACCTATCCAACGAATTGTCACATGCTAAGATTCAATGGAAATCGGCCACATTATGGCCTTCCTAGTAAAAAAGGGTCGAAAACGAGTAATGTCCTAAATTAACGAGGAGATTTTCTTGACCTCCATTTTGGCCGACTTTTTAGAGAATGCAAAAATATACCATGGAAGTCGTAGTTATGTCGTTTACCTATCCAACTAATTGTCACATGCTAAGATTCAATGCAAATCGGCCACATTATGGCCTTCCTAGTAAAAAAGGGTCGAAAACGAGTAATGTCCTAAATTAACGAGGAGATTTTCTTGACCTCCATTTTGGCCGACTTTTTAGAGAATGCAAAAACATCCCATGGAAGTCGTAGTTATGTTGTTTACCTATCCAACGAATTGTCACATGCTAAGATTCAATGCAAATCGGCCACATTATGGCCTTCCTAGTAAAAAAGGGTCGAAAACGAGTAATGTCCTAAATTAACGACGAGATTTTCTTGACCTCCATTTTGGCCGAATTTTCAGAGAATGCAAAAATATCCCATGGAAGTCGTAGTTATGTTGTTTACCTATCCAACGAATTGTCACATGCTAAGATTCAATGCAAATCGGCCACATTATGGCCTTCCTAGTTAAAAAGGGTCGAAAACGAGTAATGTCCTAAATTAACGAGGAGATTTTCTTGACCTCCATTTTGGCCGACTTTTTAGAGAATGCAAAAATATACCATGGAAGTCGTAGTTATGTCGTTTACCTATCCAACGAATTGTCACATGCTAAGATTCAATGCAAATCGGCCACATAATGGCCTTCCTAGTAAAAAAGGGTCGAAAACGAGTAATGTCCTAAATTAACGAGGAGATTTTCTTGACCTCCATTTTGGCCGACTTTTTAGAGAATGCAAAAATATCCCATGGAAGTCGTAGTTATGTTGTTTACCTATCCAACGAATTGTCACATGCCAAGATTCAATGCAAATCGGCCACATTATGGCCTTCCTAGTAAAAAAGGGTCGAAAACGAGTAATGTCCTAAATTAACGAGGAGATTTTCTTGACCTCCATTTTGGCCGAATTTTTAGAGAATGCAAAAATATCCCATGGAAGTCGTAGTTATGTTGTTTACCTATCCAACGAATTGTCACATGCTAAGATTCAATGCAAATTGGCCACATTATGGCCTTCCTAGTAAAAAAGGGTCGAAAACGAGTAATGTCCTAAATTAACGAGGAGATTTTCTTAACCTCCATTTTGGCCGAATTTTTAGATAATGTAAAAATATCCCATGGAACTCGTAGTTATGTTGTTTACCTATCCAACGAATTGTCACATGCTAAGATTCAATGCAAATTGGCCACATTATGGCCTTCCTAGTAAAAAAGGGTCGAAAACGAGTAATGTCCTAAATTAACGAGGAGATTTTCTTGACCTCCATTTTGGCCGACTTTTTAGAGAATGCAAAAATATACCATGGAAGTCGTAGTTATGTCGTTTACCTATCCAACGAATTGTCACATGCTAAGATTCAATGCAAATCGGCCACATAATGGCCTTCCTAGTAAAAAAGAGTCGAAAACGAGTAATGTCCTAAATTAACGAGGAGATTTTCTTGACCTCCATTTTGGCCGACTTTTTAGAGAATGCAAAAATATACCATGGAAGTCGTAGTTATGTCGTTTACCTATCCAACTAATTGTCACATGCTAAGATTCAATGCAAATCGGCCACATTATGGCCTTCCTAGTAAAAAAGGGTCGAAAACGAGTAATGTCCTAAATTAACGAGGAGATTTTCTTGACCTCCATTTTGGCCGACTTTTTAGAGAATGCAAAAACATCCCATGGAAGTCGTAGTTATGTTGTTTACCTATCCAACGAATTGTCACATGCTAAGATTCAATGCAAATCGGCCACATTATGGCCTTCCTAGTAAAAAAGGGTCGAAAACGAGTAATGTCCTAAATTAACGACGAGATTTTCTTGACCTCCATTTTGGCCGAATTTTCAGAGAATGCAAAAATATCCCATGGAAGTCGTAGTTATGTTGTTTACCTATCCAACGAATTGTCACATGCTAAGATTCAATGCAAATCGGCCACATTATGGCCTTCCTAGTTAAAAAGGGTCGAAAACGAGTAATGTCCTAAATTAACGAGGAGATTTTCTTGACCTCCATTTTGGCCGACTTTTTAGAGAATGCAAAAATATACCATGGAAGTCGTAGTTATGTCGTTTACCTATCCAACGAATTGTCACATGCTAAGATTCAATGCAAATCGGCCACATAATGGCCTTCCTAGTAAAAAAGGGTCGAAAACGAGTAATGTCCTAAATTAACGAGGAGATTTTCTTGACCTCCATTTTGGCCGACTTTTTAGAGAATGCAAAAATATCCCATGGAAGTCGTAGTTATGTTGTTTACCTATCCAACGAATTGTCACATGCTAAGATTCAATGCAAATCGGCCACATTATGGCCTTCCTAGTAAAAAAGGGTCGAAAACGAGTAATGTCCTAAATTAACGAGGAGATTTTCTTGACCTCCATTTTGGCCGAATTTTCAGAGAATGCAAAAATATCCCATGGAAGTCGTAGTTATGTTGTTTACCTATCCAACGAATTGTCACATGCTAAGATTCAATGCAAATCGGCCACATTACGGCCTTCCTTGTAAAAAAGGGTCGAAAACGAGTAACGTCCTAAATTAACGAGGAGATTTTCTTGACCTCCATTTTGGCCGACTTTTTAGAGAATGCAAAAATATCCCATGGAAGTCGTAGTTATGTTGTTTACCTATCCAACGAATTGTCACATGCTAAGATTCAATGCAAATCGGCCACATTATGGCCTTCCTAGTAAAAAAGGGTCGAAAACGAGTAATGTGCTAAATTAACGAGGAGATTTTCTTGACCTCCATTTTGGCCGACTTTTTAGAGAATGCAAAAACATCCCATGGAAGTCGTAGTTATGTTGTTTACCTATCCAACGAATTGTCACATGCTAAGATTCAATGCAAATCGGCCACATTATGGCCTTCCAAGTTAAAAAGGGTCGAAAACGAGTAATGTCCTAAATTAACGAGGAGATTTTCTTGACCTCCATTTTGGCCGACTTTTTAGAGAATGCAAAAATATACCATGGAAGTCGTAGTTATGTCGTTTACCTATCCAACGAATTGTCACATGCTAAGATTCAATGCAAATCGGCCACATAATGGCCTTCCTAGTAAAAAAGGGTCGAAAACGAGTAATGTCCTAAATTAACGAGGAGATTTTCTTGACCTCCATTTTGGCCGACTTTTTAGAGAATGCAAAAATATCCCATGGAAGTCGTAGTTATGTTGTTTACCTATCCAACGAATTGTCACATGCCAAGATTCAATGCAAATCGGCCACATTATGGCCTTCCTAGTAAAAAAGGGTCGAAACGAGTAATGTCCTAAATTAACGAGGAGATTTTCTTGACCTCCATTTTGGCCGAATTTTTAGAGAATGCAAAAATATCCCATGGAAGTCGTAGTTATGTTGTTTACCTATCCAACGAATTGTCACATGCTAAGATTCAATGCAAATTGGCACATTATGGCCTTCCTAGTAAAAAAGGGTCGAAAACGAGTAATGTCCTAAATTAACGAGGAGATTTTCTTAACCTCCATTTTGGCCGAATTTTTAGATAATGTAAAAATATCCCATGGAAGTCGTAGTTATGTTGTTTACCTATCCAACGAATTGTCACATGCTAAGATTCAATGCAAATCGGCCACATAATGGCCTTCCTAGTAAAAAAGGGTCGAAAACGAGTAATGTCCTAAATTAACGAGGAGATTTTCTTGACCTCCATTTTGGCCGACTTTTTAGAGAATGCAAAAATATCCCATGGAAGTCGTAGTTATGTTGTTTACCTATCCAACGAATTGCCACATGCTAAGATTCAATGGAAATCGGCCACATTATGGCCTTCCTAGTAAAAAAGGGTCGAAAACGAGTAATGTCCTAAATTAACGAGGAGATTTTCTTGACCTCCATTTTGGCCGACTTTTTAGAGAATGCAAAAACATCCCATGGAAGTCGTAGTTATGTTGTTTACCTATCCAACGAATTGTCACATGCTAAGATTCAATGCAAATCGGCCACATTATGGCCTTCCTAGTAAAAAAGGGTCGAAAACGAGTAATGTCCTAAATTAACGACGAGATTTTCTTGACCTCCATTTTGGCGGAATTTTCAGAGAATGCAAAAATATCCCATGGAAGTCGTAGTTATGTTGTTTACCTATCCAACGAATTGTCACATGCTAAGATTCAATGCAAATCGGCCACATTATGGCCTTCCTAGTTAAAAAGGGTCGAAAACGAGTAATGTCCTAAATTAACGAGGAGATTTTCTTGACCTCCATTTTGGCCGACTTTTTAGAGAATGCAAAAATATACATGGAAGTCGTAGTTATGTCGTTTACCTATCCAACGAATTGTCACATGCTAAGATTCAATGCAAATCGGCCACATAATGGCCTTCCTAGTAAAAAAGGGTCGAAAACGAGTAATGTCCTAAATTAACGAGGAGATTTTCTTGACCTCCATTTTGGCCGACTTTTTAGAGAATGCAAAAATATCCCATGGAAGTCGTAGTTATGTTGTTTACCTATCCAACGAATTGTCACATGCTAAGATTCAATGCAAATCGGCCACATTATGGCCTTCCTAGTAAAAAAGGGTCGAAAACGAGTAATGTCCTAAATTAACGAGGAGATTTTCTTGACCTCCATTTTGGCCGAATTTTCAGAGAATGCAAAAATATCCCATGGAAGTCGTAGTTATGTTGTTTACCTATCCAACGAATTGTCACATGCTAAGATTCAATGCAAATCGGCCACATTATGGCCTTCCTAGTAAAAAAGGGTCGAAAACGAGTAATGTCCTAAATTAAAGAGGAGATTTTCTTGACCTCCATTTTGGCCGACTTTTTAGAGAATGCAAAAATATACCATGGAAGTCGTAGTTAGGTCGTTTACCTATCCAACGAATTGTCACATGCTAAGATTCAATGCAAATCGGCCACATAATGGCCTTCCTAGTAAAAAAGAGTCGAAAACGAGTAATGTCCTAAATTAACGAGGAGATTTTCTTGACCTCCATTTTGGCCGACTTTTTAGAGAATGCAAAAATATACCATGGAAGTCGTAGTTATGTCGTTTACCTATCCAACTAATTGTCACATGCTAAGATTCAATGCAAATCGGCCACATTATGGCCTTCCTAGTAAAAAAGGGTCGAAAACGAGTAATGTCCTAAATTAACGAGGAGATTTTCTTGACCTCCATTTTGGCCGACTTTTTAGAGAATGCAAAAACATCCCATGGAAGTCGTAGTTATGTTGTTTACCTATCCAACGAATTGTCACATGCTAAGATTCAATGCAAATCGGCCACATTATGGCCTTCCTAGTAAAAAAGGGTCGAAAACGAGTAATGTCCTAAATTAACGACGAGATTTTCTTGACCTCCATTTTGGCCGAATTTTCAGAGAATGCAAAAATATCCCATGGAAGTCGTAGTTATGTTGTTTACCTATCCAACGAATTGTCACATGCTAAGATTCAATGCAAATCGGCCACATTATGGCCTTCCTAGTTAAAAAGGGTCGAAAACGAGTAATGTCCTAAATTAACGAGGAGATTTTCTTGACCTCCATTTTGGCCGACTTTTTAGAGAATGCAAAAATATACCATGGAAGTCGTAGTTATGTCGTTTACCTATCCAACGAATTGTCACATGCTAAGATTCAATGCAAATCGGCCACATAATGGCCTTCCTAGTAAAAAAGGGTCGAAAACGAGTAATGTCCTAAATTAACGAGGAGATTTTCTTGACCTCCATTTTGGCCGACTTTTTAGAGAATGCAAAAATATCCCATGGAAGTCGTAGTTATGTTGTTTACCTATCCAACGAATTGTCACATGCTAAGATTCAATGCAAATCGGCCACATTATGGCCTTCCTAGTAAAAAAGGGTCGAAAACGAGTAATGTCCTAAATTAACGAGGAGATTTTCTTGACCTCCATTTTGGCCGAATTTTCAGAGAATGCAAAAATATCCCATGGAAGTCGTAGTTATGTTGTTTACCTATCCAACGAATTGTCACATGCTAAGATTCAATGCAAATCGGCCACATTACGGCCTTCCTTGTAAAAAAGGGTCGAAAACGAGTAACGTCCTAAATTAACGAGGAGATTTTCTTGACCTCCATTTTGGCCGACTTTTTAGAGAATGCAAAAATATCCCATGGAAGTCGTAGTTATGTTGTTTACCTATCCAACGAATTGTCACATGCTAAGATTCAATGCAAATCGGCCACATTATGGCCTTCCTAGTAAAAAAGGGTCGAAAACGAGTAATGTGCTAAATTAACGAGGAGATTTTCTTGACCTCCATTTTGGCCGACTTTTTAGAGAATGCAAAAACATCCCATGGAAGTCGTAGTTATGTTGTTTACCTATCCAACGAATTGTCACATGCTAAGATTCAATGCAAATCGGCCACATTATGGCCTTCCAAGTTAAAAAGGGTCGAAAACGAGTAATGTCCTAAATTAACGAGGAGATTTTCTTGACCTCCATTTTGGCCGACTTTTTAGAGAATGCAAAAATATACCATGGAAGTCGTAGTTATGTCGTTTACCTATCCAACGAATTGTCACATGCTAAGATTCAATGCAAATCGGCCACATAATGGCCTTCCTAGTAAAAAAGGGTCGAAAACGAGTAATGTCCTAAATTAACGAGGAGATTTTCTTGACCTCCATTTTGGCCGACTTTTTAGAGAATGCAAAAATATCCCATGGAAGTCGTAGTTATGTTGTTTACCTATCCAACGAATTGTCACATGCCAAGATTCAATGCAAATCGGCCACATTATGGCCTTCCTAGTAAAAAAGGGTCGAAACGAGTAATGTCCTAAATTAACGAGGAGATTTTCTTGACCTCCATTTTGGCCGAATTTTTAGAGAATGCAAAAATATCCCATGGAAGTCGTAGTTATGTTGTTTACCTATCCAACGAATTGTCACATGCTAAGATTCAATGCAAATTGGCACATTATGGCCTTCCTAGTAAAAAAGGGTCGAAAACGAGTAATGTCCTAAATTAACGAGGAGATTTTCTTAACCTCCATTTTGGCCGAATTTTTAGATAATGTAAAAATATCCCATGGAAGTCGTAGTTATGTTGTTTACCTATCCAACGAATTGTCACATGCTAAGATTCAATGCAAATCGGCCACATAATGGCCTTCCTAGTAAAAAAGGGTCGAAAACGAGTAATGTCCTAAATTAACGAGGAGATTTTCTTGACCTCCATTTTGGCCGACTTTTTAGAGAATGCAAAAATATCCCATGGAAGTCGTAGTTATGTTGTTTACCTATCCAACGAATTGCCACATGCTAAGATTCAATGGAAATCGGCCACATTATGGCCTTCCTAGTAAAAAAGGGTCGAAAACGAGTAATGTCCTAAATTAACGAGGAGATTTTCTTGACCTCCATTTTGGCCGACTTTTTAGAGAATGCAAAAACATCCCATGGAAGTCGTAGTTATGTTGTTTACCTATCCAACGAATTGTCACATGCTAAGATTCAATGCAAATCGGCCACATTATGGCCTTCCTAGTAAAAAAGGGTCGAAAACGAGTAATGTCCTAAATTAACGACGAGATTTTCTTGACCTCCATTTTGGCGGAATTTTCAGAGAATGCAAAAATATCCCATGGAAGTCGTAGTTATGTTGTTTACCTATCCAACGAATTGTCACATGCTAAGATTCAATGCAAATCGGCCACATTATGGCCTTCCTAGTTAAAAAGGGTCGAAAACGAGTAATGTCCTAAATTAACGAGGAGATTTTCTTGACCTCCATTTTGGCCGACTTTTTAGAGAATGCAAAAATATACATGGAAGTCGTAGTTATGTCGTTTACCTATCCAACGAATTGTCACATGCTAAGATTCAATGCAAATCGGCCACATAATGGCCTTCCTAGTAAAAAAGGGTCGAAAACGAGTAATGTCCTAAATTAACGAGGAGATTTTCTTGACCTCCATTTTGGCCGACTTTTTAGAGAATGCAAAAATATCCCATGGAAGTCGTAGTTATGTTGTTTACCTATCCAACGAATTGTCACATGCTAAGATTCAATGCAAATCGGCCACATTATGGCCTTCCTAGTAAAAAAGGGTCGAAAACGAGTAATGTCCTAAATTAACGAGGAGATTTTCTTGACCTCCATTTTGGCCGAATTTTCAGAGAATGCAAAAATATCCCATGGAAGTCGTAGTTATGTTGTTTACCTATCCAACGAATTGTCACATGCTAAGATTCAATGCAAATCGGCCACATTATGGCCTTCCTAGTAAAAAAGGGTCGAAAACGAGTAATGTCCTAAATTAAAGAGGAGATTTTCTTGACCTCCATTTTGGCCGACTTTTTAGAGAATGCAAAAATATACCATGGAAGTCGTAGTTAGGTCGTTTACCTATCCAACGAATTGTCACATGCTAAGATTCAATGCAAATCGGCCACATAATGGCCTTCCTAGTAAAAAAGGGTCGAAAACGAGTAATGTCCTAAATTAACGAGGAGATTTTCTTGACCTCCATTTTGGCCGACTTTTTAGAGAATGCAAAAATATCCCATGGAAGTCGTAGTTATGTTGTTTACCTATCCAACGAATTGCCACATGCTAAGATTCAATGGAAATCGGCCACATTATGGCCTTCCTAGTAAAAAAGGGTCGAAAACGAGTAATGTCCTAAATTAACGAGGAGATTTTCTTGACCTCCATTTTGGCCGACTTTTTAGAGAATGCAAAAACATCCCATGGAAGTCGTAGTTATGTTGTTTACCTATCCAACGAATTGTCACATGCTAAGATTCAATGCAAATCGGCCACATTATGGCCTTCCTAGTAAAAAAGGGTCGAAAACGAGTAATGTCCTAAATTAACGACGAGATTTTCTTGACCTCCATTTTGGCGGAATTTTCAGAGAATGCAAAAATATCCCATGGAAGTCGTAGTTATGTTGTTTACCTATCCAACGAATTGTCACATGCTAAGATTCAATGCAAATCGGCCACATTATGGCCTTCCTAGTTAAAAAGGGTCGAAAACGAGTAATGTCCTAAATTAACGAGGAGATTTTCTTGACCTCCATTTTGGCCGACTTTTTAGAGAATGCAAAAATATACATGGAAGTCGTAGTTATGTCGTTTACCTATCCAACGAATTGTCACATGCTAAGATTCAATGCAAATCGGCCACATAATGGCCTTCCTAGTAAAAAAGGGTCGAAAACGAGTAATGTCCTAAATTAACGAGGAGATTTTCTTGACCTCCATTTTGGCCGACTTTTTAGAGAATGCAAAAATATCCCATGGAAGTCGTAGTTATGTTGTTTACCTATCCAACGAATTGTCACATGCTAAGATTCAATGCAAATCGGCCACATTATGGCCTTCCTAGTAAAAAAGGGTCGAAAACGAGTAATGTCCTAAATTAACGAGGAGATTTTCTTGACCTCCATTTTGGCCGAATTTTCAGAGAATGCAAAAATATCCCATGGAAGTCGTAGTTATGTTGTTTACCTATCCAACGAATTGTCACATGCTAAGATTCAATGCAAATCGGCCACATTACGGCCTTCCTTGTAAAAAAGGGTCGAAAACGAGTAACGTCCTAAATTAACGAGGAGATTTTCTTGACCTCCATTTTGGCCGACTTTTTAGAGAATGCAAAAATATCCCATGGAAGTCGTAGTTATGTTGTTTACCTATCCAACGAATTGTCACATGCTAAGATTCAATGCAAATCGGCCACATTATGGCCTTCCTAGTAAAAAAGGGTCGAAAACGAGTAATGTGCTAAATTAACGAGGAGATTTTCTTGACCTCCATTTTGGCCGACTTTTTAGAGAATGCAAAAACATCCCATGGAAGTCGTAGTTATGTTGTTTACCTATCCAACGAATTGTCACATGCTAAGATTCAATGCAAATCGGCCACATTATGGCCTTCCTAGTAAAAAAGGGTCGAAAACGAGTAATGTCCTAAATTAACGAGGAGATTTTCTTGACCTCCATTTTGGCCGACTTTTTAGAGAATGCAAAAACATCCCATGGAAGTCGTAGTTATGTTGTTTACCTATCCAATGAATTGTCACATGCTAAGATTCAATGCAAATCGGCCACATTATGGCCTTCCTAGTAAAAAAAGGTCGAAAACGAGTAATGTCCTAAATTAATGACGAGATTTTCTTGACCTCCATTTTGGCCGAATTTTCAGAGAATGCAAAAATATCCCATGGAAGTCGTAGTTATGTTGTTTACCTATCCAACGAATTGTCACATGCTAAGATTCAATGCAAATCGGCCACATTATGGCCTTCCTAGTTAAAAAGGGTCGAAAACGAGTAATGTCCTAAATTAACGAGGAGATTTTCTTGACCTCCATTTTGGCCGACTTTTTAGAGAATGCAAAAATATACCATGGAAGTCGTAGTTATGTCGTTTACCTATCCAACGAATTGTCACATGCTAAGATTCAATGCAAATCGGCCACATAATGGCCTTCCTAGTAAAAAAGGGTCGAAAACGAGTAATGTCCTAAATTAACGAGGAGATTTTCTTGACCTCCATTTTGGCCGACTTTTTAGAGAATGCAAAAACATCCCATGGAAGTCGTAGTTATGTTGTTTACCTATCCAACGAATTGTCACATGCTAAGATTCAATGCAAATCGGCCACATTATGGCCTTCCTAGTAAAAAAGGGTCGAAAACGAGTAATGTCCTAAATTAATGACGAGATTTTCTTGACCTCCATTTTGGCCGAATTTTCAGAGAATGCAAAAATATCCCATGGAAGTCGTAGTTATGTTGTTTACCTATCCAACGAATTGTCACATGCTAAGATTCAATGCAAATCGGCCACATTATGGCCTTCCTAGTTAAAAAGGGTCGAAAACGAGTAATGTCCTAAATTAACGAGGAGATTTTCTTGACCTCCATTTTGGCCGACTTTTTAGAGAATGCAAAAATATACCATGGAAGTCGTAGTTATGTCGTTTACCTATCCAACGAATTGTCACATGCTAAGATTCAATGCAAATCGGCCACATAATGGCCTTCCTAGTAAAAAAGGGTCGAAAACGAGTAATGTCCTAAATTAACGAGGAGATTTTCTTGACCTCCATTTTGGCCGACTTTTTAGAGAATGCAAAAATATCCCATGGAAGTCGTAGTTATGTTGTTTACCTATCCAACGAATTGTCACATGCTAAGATTCAATGCAAATCGGCCACATTATGGCCTTCCTAGTAAAAAAGGGTCGAAAACGAGTAATGTCCTAAATTAACGAGGAGATTTTCTTGACCTCCATTTTGGCCGAATTTTCAGAGAATGCAAAAATATCCCATGGAAGTCGTAGTTATGTTGTTTACCTATCCAACAAATTGTCACATGCTAAGATTCAATGCAAATCGGCCACATTACGGCCTTCCTTGTAAAAAAGGGTCGAAAACGAGTAACGTCCTAAATTAACGAGGAGATTTTCTTGACCTCCATTTTGGCCGACTTTTTAGAGAATGCAAAAATATCCCATGGAAGTCGTAGTTATGTTGTTTACCTATCCAACGAATTGTCACATGCTAAGATTCAATGCAAATCGGCCACATTATGGCCTTCCTAGTAAAAAAGGGTCGAAAACGAGTAATGTGCTAAATTAACGAGGAGATTTTCTTGACCTCCATTTTGGCCGACTTTTTAGAGAATGCAAAAACATCCCATGGAAGTCGTAGTTATGTTGTTTACCTATCCAACGAATTGTCACATGCTAAGATTCAATGCAAATCGGCCACATTATGGCCTTCCTAGTAAAAAAGGGTCGAAAACGAGTAATGTCCTAAATTAACGAGGAGATTTTCTTGACCTCCATTTTGGCCGACTTTTTAGAGAATGCAAAAATATACCATGGAAGTCGTAGTTATGTCGTTTACCTATCCAACGAATTGTCACATGCTAAGATTCAATGCAAATCGACCACATTATGGCCTTCCTAGTAAAAAAGGGTCGAAAACGAGTAATGTCCTAAATTAACGAGGAGATTTTCTTGACCTCCATTTTGGCCGACTTTTTAGAGAATGCAAAAACATCCCATGGAAGTCGTAGTTATGTTGTTTACCTATCCAACGAATTGTCACATGCTAAGATTCAATGCAAATCGGCCACATTAAGGCCTTCCTAGTAAAAAAGGGTCGAAAACGAGTAATGTCCTAAATTAACAAGGAGATTTTCTTGACCTCCATTTTGGCCGAATTTTCAGAGAATGCAAAAATATCCCATGGAAGTCGTAGTTATGTTGTTTACCTATCCAACGAATTGTCACATGCTAAGATTCAATGCAAATCGGCCACATTATGGCCTTCCTAGTAAAAAAGGGTCGAAAACGAGTAATGTCCTAAATTAACGAGGAGATTTTCTTGACCTCCATTTTGGCCGACTTTTTAGAGAATGCAAAAATATACCATGGCAGTCGTAGTTATGTCGTTTACCTATCCAACGAATTGTCACATGCTAAGATTCAATGCAAATCGGCCACATAATGGCCTTCCTAGTAAAAAAGGGTCGAAAACGAGTAATGTCCTAAATTAACGAGGAGATTTTCTTGACCTCCATTTTGGCCGACTTTTTAGAGAATGCAAAAATATACCATGGAAGTCGTAGTTATGTCGTTTACCTATCCAACGAATTGTCACATGCTAAGATTCAATGCAAATCGGCCACATAATGGCCTTCCTAGTAAAAAAGGGTCGAAAACGAGTAATGTCCTAAATTAACGAGGAGATTTTCTTGACCTCCATTTTGGCCGACTTTTTAGAGAATGCAAAAATATCCCATGGAAGTCGTAGTTATGTTGTTTACCTATCCAACGAATTGTCACATGCTAAGATTCAATGCAAATCGGCCACATTATGGCCTTCCTAGTAAAAAAGGGTCGAAAACGAGTAATGTCCTAAATTAACGAGGAGATTTTCTTGACCTCCATTTTGGCCGACTTTTTAGAGAATGCAAAAATATACCATGGAAGTCGTAGTTATGTCGTTTACCTATCCAACGAATTGTCACATGCTAAGATTCAATGCAAATCGGCCACATAATGGCCTTCCTAGTAAAAAAGGGTCGAAAACGAGTAATGTCCTAAATTAACGAGGAGATTTTCTTGACCTCCATTTTGGCCGACTTTTTAGAGAATGCAAAAATATCCCATGGAAGTCGTAGTTATGTTGTTTACCTATCCAACGAATTGTCACATGCTAAGATTCAATGCGAATCGGCCACATTATGGCCTTCCTAGTAAAAAAGGGTCGAAAACGAGTAATGTCCTAAATTAACGAGGAGATTTTCTTGACCTCCATTTTGGCCGAATTTTCAGAGAATGCAAAAATATCCCATGGAAGTCGTAGTTATGTTGTTTACCTATCCAACGAATTGTCACATGCTAAGATTCAATGCAAATCGTCCACATTACGGCCTTCCTTGTAAAAAAGGGTCGAAAACGAGTAACGTCCTAAATTAACGAGGAGATTTTCTTGACCTCCATTTTGGCCGACTTTTTAGAGAATGCAAAAATATCCCATGGAAGTCGTAGTTATGTTGTTTACCTATCCAACGAATTGTCACATGCTAAGATTCAATGCAAATCGGCCACATTATGGCCTTCCTAGTAAAAAAGGGTCGAAAACGAGTAATGTGCTAAATTAACGAGGAGATTTTCTTGACCTCCATTTTGGCCGACTTTTTAGAGAATGCAAAAACATCCCATGGAAGTCGTAGTTATGTTGTTTACCTATCCAACGAATTGTCACATGCTAAGATTCAATGCAAATCGGCCACATTATGGCCTTCCTAGTAAAAAAGGGTCGAAAACGAGTAATGTCCTAAATTAACGAGGAGATTTTCTTGACCTCCATTTTGGCCGACTTTTTAGAGAATGCAAAAATATACCATGGAAGTCGTAGTTATGTCGTTTACCTATCCAACGAATTGTCACATGCTAAGATTCAATGCAAATCGACCACATTATGGCCTTCCTAGTAAAAAAGGGTCGAAAACGAGTAATGTCCTAAATTAACGAGGAGATTTTCTTGACCTCCATTTTGGCCGACTTTTTAGAGAATGCAAAAACATCCCATGGAAGTCGTAGTTATGTTGTTTACCTATCCAACGAATTGTCACATGCTAAGATTCAATGCAAATCGGCCACATTAAGGCCTTCCTAGTAAAAAAGGGTCGAAAACGAGTAATGTCCTAAATTAACAAGGAGATTTTCTTGACCTCCATTTTGGCCGAATTTTCAGAGAATGCAAAAATATCCCATGGAAGTCGTAGTTATGTTGTTTACCTATCCAACGAATTGTCACATGCTAAGATTCAATGCAAATCGGCCACATTATGGCCTTCCTAGTAAAAAAGGATCGAAAACGAGTAATGTCCTAAATTAACGAGGAGATTTTCTTGACCTCCATTTTGGCCGACTTTTTAGAGAATGCAAAAACATCCCATGGAAGTCGTAGTTATGTTGTTTACCTATCCAACGAATTGTCACATGCTAAGATTCAATGCAAATCGGCCACATTATGGCCTTCCTAGTAAAAAAGGGTCGAAAACGAGTAATGTCCTAAATTAACGACGAGATTTTCTTGACCTCCATTTTGGCCGAATTTTCAGAGAATGCAAAAATATCCCATGGAAGTCGTAGTTATGTTGTTTACCTATCCAACGAATTGTCACATGCTAAGATTCAATGCAAATCGGCCACATTATGGCCTTCCTAGTTAAAAAGGGTCGAAAACGAGTAATGTCCTAAATTAACGAGGAGATTTTCTTGACCTCCATTTTGGCCGACTTTTTAGAGAATGCAAAAATATACCATGGAAGTCGTAGTTATGTCGTTTACCTATCCAACGAATTGTCACATGCTAAGATTCAATGCAAATCGGCCACATTATGGCCTTCCTAGTAAAAAAGGGTCGAAAACGAGTAATGTCCTAAATTAACGAGGAGATTTTCTTGACCTCCATTTTGGCCGACTTTTTAGAGAATGCAAAAATATACCATGGAAGTCGTAGTTATGTCGTTTACCTATCCAACGAATTGTCACATGCTAAGATTCAATGCAAATCGGCCACATTATGGCCTTCCTAGTAAAAAAGGGTCGAAAACGAGTAATGTCCTAAATTAACGAGGAGATTTTCTTGACCTCCATTTTGGCCGACTTTTTAGAGAATGCAAAAACATCCCATGGAAGTCGTAGTTATGTTGTTTACCTATCCAACGAATTGTCACATGCTAAGATTCAATGCAAATCGGCCACATTAAGGCCTTCCTAGTAAAAAAGGGTCGAAAACGAGTAATGTCCTAAATTAACAAGGAGATTTTCTTGACCTCCATTTTGGCCGAATTTTCAGAGAATGCAAAAATATCCCATGGAAGTCGTAGTTATGTTGTTTACCTATCCAACGAATTGTCACATGCTAAGATTCAATGCAAATCGGCCACATTATGGCCTTCCTAGTAAAAAAGGATCGAAAACGAGTAATGTCCTAAATTAACGAGGAGATTTTCTTGACCTCCATTTTGGCCGACTTTTTAGAGAATGCAAAAACATCCCATGGAAGTCGTAGTTATGTTGTTTACCTATCCAACGAATTGTCACATGCTAAGATTCAATGCAAATCGGCCACATTATGGTCTTCCTAGTAAAAAAGGGTCGAAAACGAGTAATGTCCTAAATTAACGAGGAGATTTTCTTGACATCCATTTTGGCCGAATTTTCAGAGAATGCAAAAATATCCCATGGAAGTCGTAGTTATGTTGTTTACCTATCCAACGAATTGTCACATGCTAAGATTCAATGCAAATCGGCCACATTATGGCCTTCCTAGTAAAAAAGGGTCGAAAACGAGTAATGTCCTAAATTAACGAGGAGATTTTCTTAACCTCCATTTTGGCCGAATTTTTAGATAATGTAAAAATATCCCATGGAAGTCGTAGTTATGTTGTTTACCTATCCAACGAATTGTCACATGCTAAGATTCAATGCAAATTGGCCACATTATGGCCTTCCTAGTAAAAAAGGGTCGAAAACGAGTAATGTCCTAAATTAACGAGGAGATTTTCTTGACCTCCATTTTGGCCGACTTTTTAGAGAATGCAAAAATATACCATGGAAGTCGTAGTTATGTCGTTTACCTATCCAACGAATTGTCACATGCTAAGATTCAATGCAAATCGGCCACATAATGGCCTTCCTAGTAAAAAAGGGTCGAAAACGAGTAATGTCCTAAATTAACGAGGAGATTTTCTTGACCTCCATTTTGGCCGACTTTTTAGAGAATGCAAAAATATCCCATGGAAGTCGTAGTTATGTTGTTTACCTATCCAACGAATTGTCACATGCTAAGATTCAATGCAAATCGGCCACATTATGGCCTTCCTAGTAAAAAAGGGTCGAAAACGAGTAATGTCCTAAATTAACGAGGAGATTTTCTTGACCTCCATTTTGGCCGAATTTTCAGAGAATGCAAAAATATCCCATGGAAGTCGTAGTTATGTTGTTTACCTATCCAACGAATTGTCACATGCTAAGATTCAATGCAAATCGGCCACATTACGGCCTTCCTTGTAAAAAAGGGTCGAAAACGAGTAACGTCCTAAATTAACGAGGAGATTTTCTTGACCTCCATTTTGGCCGACTTTTTAGAGAATGCAAAAATATCCCATGGAAGTCGTAGTTATGTTGTTTACCTATCCAACGAATTGTCACATGCTAAGATTCAATGCAAATCGGCCACATTATGGCCTTCCTAGTAAAAAAGGGTCGAAAACGAGTAATGTCCTAAATTAACGAGGAGATTTTCTTGACCTCCATTTTGGCCGACTTTTTAGAGAATGCAAAAACATCCCATGGAAGTCGTAGTTATGTTGTTTACCTATCCAACGAATTGTCACATGCTAAGATTCAATGCAAATCGGCCACATTATGGCCTTCCTAGTAAAAAAGGGTCGAAAACGAGTAATGTCCTAAATTAACGAGGAGATTTTCTTGACCTCCATTTTGGCCGACTTTTTAGAGAATGCAAAAATATACCATGGAAGTCGTAGTTATGTCGTTTACCTATCCAACGAATTGTCACATGCTAAGATTCAATGCAAATCGGCCACATTATGGCCTTCCTAGTAAAAAAGGGTCGAAAACGAGTAATGTCCTAAATTAACGAGGAGATTTTCTTGACCTCCATTTTTGCCGACTTTTTAGAGAATGCAAAAACATCCCATGGAAGTCGTAGTTATGTTGTTTACCTATCCAACGAATTGTCACATGCTAAGATTCAATGCAAATCGGCCACATTAAGGCCTTCCTAGTAAAAAAGGGTCGAAAACGAGTAATGTCCTAAATTAACAAGGAGATTTTCTTGACCTCCATTTTGGCCGAATTTTCAGAGAATGCAAAAATATCCCATGGAAGTCGTAGTTATGTTGTTTACCTATCCAACGAATTGTCACATGCTAAGATTCAATGCAAATCGGCCACATTATGGCCTTCCTAGTAAAAAAGGATCGAAAACGAGTAATGTCCTAAATTAACGAGGAGATTTTCTTGACCTCCATTTTGGCCGACTTTTTAGAGAATGCAAAAACATCCCATGGAAGTCGTAGTTATGTTGTTTACCTATCCAACGAATTGTCACATGCTAAGATTCAATGCAAATCGGCCACATTATGGTCTTCCTAGTAAAAAAGGGTCGAAAACGAGTAATGTCCTAAATTAACGAGGAGATTTTCTTGACCTCCATTTTGGCCGAATTTTCAGAGAATGCAAAAATATCCCATGGAAGTCGTAGTTATGTTGTTTACCTATCCAACGAATTGTCACATGCTAAGATTCAATGCAAATCGGCCACATTATGGCCTTCCTAGTAAAAAAGGGTCGAAAACGAGTAATGTCCTAAATTAACGAGGAGATTTTCTTAACCTCCATTTTGGCCGAATTTTTAGATAATGTAAAAATATCCCATGGAAGTCGTAGTTATGTTGTTTACCTATCCAACGAATTGTCACATGCTAAGATTCAATGCAAATTGGCCACATTATGGCCTTCCTAGTAAAAAAGGGTCGAAAACGAGTAATGTCCTAAATTAACGAGGAGATTTTCTTGACCTCCATTTTGGCCGACTTTTTAGAGAATGCAAAAATATACCATGGAAGTCGTAGTTATGTCGTTTACCTATCCAACGAATTGTCACATGCTAAGATTCAATGCAAATCGGCCACATAATGGCCTTCCTAGTAAAAAAGGGTCGAAAACGAGTAATGTCCTAAATTAACGAGGAGATTTTCTTGACCTCCATTTTGGCCGACTTTTTAGAGAATGCAAAAATATCCCATGGAAGTCGTAGTTATGTTGTTTACCTATCCAACGAATTGTCACATGCTAAGATTCAATGCAAATCGGCCACATTATGGCCTTCCTAGTAAAAAAGGGTCGAAAACGAGTAATGTCCTAAATTAACGAGGAGATTTTCTTGACCTCCATTTTGGCCGAATTTTCAGAGAATGCAAAAATATCCCATGGAAGTCGTAGTTATGTTGTTTACCTATCCAACGAATTGTCACATGCTAAGATTCAATGCAAATCGGCCACATTACGGCCTTCCTTGTAAAAAAGGGTCGAAAACGAGTAACGTCCTAAATTAACGAGGAGATTTTCTTGACCTCCATTTTGGCCGACTTTTTAGAGAATGCAAAAATATCCCATGGAAGTCGTAGTTATGTTGTTTACCTATCCAACGAATTGTCACATGCTAAGATTCAATGCAAATCGGCCACATTATGGCCTTCCTAGTAAAAAAGGGTCGAAAACGAGTAATGTCCTAAATTAACGAGGAGATTTTCTTGACCTCCATTTTGGCCGACTTTTTAGAGAATGCAAAAACATCCCATGGAAGTCGTAGTTATGTTGTTTACCTATCCAACGAATTGTCACATGCTAAGATTCAATGCAAATCGGCCACATTATGGCCTTCCTAGTAAAAAAGGGTCGAAAACGAGTAATGTCCTAAATTAACGAGGAGATTTTCTTGACCTCCATTTTGGCCGACTTTTTAGAGAATGCAAAAATATACCATGGAAGTCGTAGTTATGTCGTTTACCTATCCAACGAATTGTCACATGCTAAGATTCAATGCAAATCGGCCACATTATGGCCTTCCTAGTAAAAAAGGGTCGAAAACGAGTAATGTCCTAAATTAACGAGGAGATTTTCTTGACCTCCATTTTGGCCGACTTTTTAGAGAATGCAAAAACATCCCATGGAAGTCGTAGTTATGTTGTTTACCTATCCAACGAATTGTCACATGCTAAGATTCAATGCAAATCGGCCACATTAAGGCCTTCCTAGTAAAAAAGGGTCGAAAACGAGTAATGTCCTAAATTAACAAGGAGATTTTCTTGACCTCCATTTTGGCCGAATTTTCAGAGAATGCAAAAATATCCCATGGAAGTCGTAGTTATGTTGTTTACCTATCCAACGAATTGTCACATGCTAAGATTCAATGCAAATCGGCCACATTATGGCCTTCCTAGTAAAAAAGGATCGAAAACGAGTAATGTCCTAAATTAACGAGGAGATTTTCTTGACCTCCATTTTGGCCGACTTTTTAGAGAATGCAAAAACATCCCATGGAAGTCGTAGTTATGTTGTTTACCTATCCAACGAATTGTCACATGCTAAGATTCAATTCAAATCGGCCACATTATCGTCTTCCTAGTAAAAAAGGGTCGAAAACGAGTAATGTCCTAAATTAACGAGGAGATTTTCTTGACCTCCATTTTGGCCGAATTTTCAGAGAATGCAAAAATATCCCATGGAAGTCGTAGTTATGTTGTTTACCTATCCAACGAATTGTCACATGCTAAGATTCAATGCAAATCGGCCACATTATGGCCTTCCTAGTAAAAAAGGGTCGAAAACGAGTAATGTCCTAAATTAACGAGGAGATTTTCTTAACCTCCATTTTGGCCGAATTTTTAGATAATGTAAAAATATCCCATGGAAGTCGTAGTTATGTTGTTTACCTATCCAACGAATTGTCACATGCTAAGATTCAATGCAAATCGGCCACATTACGGCCTTCCTTGTAAAAAAGGGTCGAAAACGAGTAACGTCCTAAATTAACGAGGAGATTTTCTTGACCTCCATTTTGGCCGACTTTTTAGAGAATGCAAAAATATCCCATGGAAGTCGTAGTTATGTTGTTTACCTATCCAACGAATTGTCACATGCTAAGATTCAATGCAAATCGGCCACATTATGGCCTTCCTAGTAAAAAAGGGTCGAAAACGAGTAATGTCCTAAATTAACGAGGAGATTTTCTTGACCTCCATTTTGGCCGACTTTTTAGAGAATGCAAAAACATCCCATGGAAGTCGTAGTTATGTTGTTTACCTATCCAACGAATTGTCACATGCTAAGATTCAATGCAAATCGGCCACATTATGGCCTTCCTAGTAAAAAAGGGTCGAAAACGAGTAATGTCCTAAATTAACGAGGAGATTTTCTTGACCTCCATTTTGGCCGACTTTTTAGAGAATGCAAAAATATACCATGGAAGTCGTAGTTATGTCGTTTACCTATCCAACGAATTGTCACATGCTAAGATTCAATGCAAATCGGCCACATTATGGCCTTCCTAGTAAAAAAGGGTCGAAAACGAGTAATGTCCTAAATTAACGAGGAGATTTTCTTGACCTCCATTTTGGCCGACTTTTTAGAGAATGCAAAAACATCCCATGGAAGTCGTAGTTATGTTGTTTACCTATCCAACGAATTGTCACATGCTAAGATTCAATGCAAATCGGCCACATTAAGGCCTTCCTAGTAAAAAAGGGTCGAAAACGAGTAATGTCCTAAATTAACAAGGAGATTTCCTTGACCTCCATTTTGGCCGAATTTTCAGAGAATGCAAAAATATCCCATGGAAGTCGTAGTTATGTTGTTTACCTATCCAACGAATTGTCACATGCTAAGATTCAATGCAAATCGGCCACATTATGGCCTTCCTAGTAAAAAAGGATCGAAAACGAGTAATGTCCTAAATTAACGAGGAGATTTTCTTGACCTCCATTTTGGCCGACTTTTTAGAGAATGCAAAAACATCCCATGGAAGTCGTAGTTATGTTGTTTACCTATCCAACGAATTGTCACATGCTAAGATTCAATTCAAATCGGCCACATTATCGTCTTCCTAGTAAAAAAGGGTCGAAAACGAGTAATGTCCTAAATTAACGAGGAGATTTTCTTGACCTCCATTTTGGCCGAATTTTCAGAGAATGCAAAAATATCCCATGGAAGTCGTAGTTATGTTGTTTACCTATCCAACGAATTGTCACATGCTAAGATTCAATGCAAATCGGCCACATTATGGCCTTCCTAGTAAAAAAGGGTCGAAAACGAGTAATGTCCTAAATTAACGAGGAGATTTTCTTAACCTCCATTTTGCCGAATTTTTAGATAATGTAACAATATCCCATGGAAGTCGTAGTTATGTTGTTTACCTATCCAACGAATTGTCACATGCTAAGATTCAATGCAAATTGGCCACATTATGGCCTTCCTAGTAAAAAAGGGTCGAAAACGAGTAATGTCCTAAATTAACGAGGAGATTTTCTTGACCTCCATTTTGGCCGACTTTTTAGAGAATGCAAAAATATACCATGGAAGTCGTAGTTATGTCGTTTACCTATCCAACGAATTGTCACATGCTAAGATTCAATGCAAATCGGCCATATAATGGCCTTCCTAGTAAAAAAGGGTCGAAAACGAGTAATGTCCTAAATTAACGAGGAGATTTTCTTGACCTCCATTTTGGCCGACTTTTTAGAGAATGCAAAAATATCCCATGGAAGTCGTAGTTATGTTGTTTACCTATCCAACGAATTGTCACATGCTAAGATTCAATGCAAATCGGCCACATTATGGCCTTCCTAGTAAAAAAGGGTCGAAAACGAGTAATGTCCTAAATTAACGAGGAGATTTTCTTGACCTCCATTTTGGCCGAATTTTCAGAGAATGCAAAAATATCCCATGGAAGTCGTAGTTATGTTGTTTACCTATCCAACGAATTGTCACATGCTAAGATTCAATGCAAATCGGCCACATTATGGCCTTCCTAGTAAAAAAGGGTCGAAAACGAGTAATGTCCTAAATTAACGAGGAGATTTTCTTAACCTCCATTTTGGCCGAATTTTTAGATAATGTAAAAATATCCCATGGAAGTCGTAGTTATGTTGTTTACCTATCCAACGAATTGTCACATGCTAAGATTCAATGCAAATTGGCCACATTATGGCCTTCCTAGTAAAAAAGGGTCGAAAACGAGTAATGTCCTAAATTAACGAGGAGATTTTCTTGACCTCCATTTTGGCCGACTTTTTAGAGAATGCAAAAATATACCATGGAAGTCGTAGTTATGTCGTTTACCTATCCAAGAATTGTCACATGCTAAGATTCAATGCAAATCAGCCATATAATGGCCTTCCTAGTAAAAAAGGGTCGAAAACGAGTAATGTCCTAAATTAACAAGGAGATTTTCTTGACCTCCATTTTGGCCGACTTTTTAGAGAATGCAAAAATATCCCATGGAAGTCGTAGTTATGTTGTTTACCTATCCAACGAATTGTCACATGCTAAGATTCAATGCAAATCGGCCACATTATGGCCTTCCTAGTAAAAAAGGGCCGAAAACGAGTAATGTCCTAAATTAACGAGGAGATTTTCTTGACCTCCATTTTGGCCGAATTTTCAGAGAATGCAAAAATATCCCATGGAAGTCGTAGTTATGTTGTTTACCTATCCAACGAATTGTCACATGCTAAGATTCAATGCAAATCGGCCACATTACGGCCTTCCTTGTAAAAAAGGGTCGAAAACGAGTAATGTCCTAAATTAACGAGGAGATTTTCTTGACCTCCATTTTGGCCGACTTTTTAGAGAATGCAAAAACATCCCATGGAAGTCGTAGTTATGTTGTTTACCTATCCAACGAATTGTCACATGCTAAGATTCAACACATTATGGCCTTCCTAGTAAAAAAGGGTCGAAAACGAGTGATGTCCTAAATTAACGAGGAGATTTTCTTAACCTCCATTTTGGCCGAATTTTTAGATAATGTAAAAATATCCCATGGAAGTCGTAGTTATGTTGTTTACCTATCCAACGAATTGTCACATGCTAGGATTCAATGCAAATCGGCCACATTATGGCCTTCCTAGTAAAAAAGGGTCGAAAACGAGTAATGTCCTAAATTAACGAGGAGATTTTCTTAACCTCCATTTTGGCTGAATTTTTAGATAATGTAAAAATATCCCATGGAAGTCGTAGTTATGTTGTTTACCTATCCAACGAATTGTCACATGCTAAGATTCAATGCAAATTGGCCACATTATGGCCTTCCTAGTAAAAAAGGGTCGAAAACGAGTAATTTCCTAAATTAACGAGGAGATTTTCTTGACTTCCATTTTGGCCGACTTTTTAGAGAATGCAAAAATATACCATGGAAGTCGTAGTTATGTCGTTTACCTATCCAACGAATTGTCACATGCTAAGATTCAATGCAAATCGGCCACATAATGGCCTTCCTAGTAAAAAAGGGTCGAAAACGAGTAATGTCCTAAATTAACGAGGAGATTTTCTTGACCTCCATTTTGGCCGACTTTTTAGAGAATGCAAAAAAATCCCATGGAAGTCGTAGTTATGTTGTTTACCTATCCAACGAATTGTCACATGCTAAGATTCAATGCATATCGGCCACATTATGGCCTTCCTAGTAAAAAAGGGTCGAAAACGAGTAATGTCCTAAATTAACGAGGAGATTTTCTTGACCTCCATTTTGGCCGAATTTTCAGAGAATGCAAAAATATCCCATGGAAGTCGTAGTTATGTTGTTTACCTATCCAACGAATTGTCACATGCTAAGATTCAATGCAAATCGGCCACATTATGGCCTTCCTAGTAAAAAAGGGTCGAAAACGAGTGATGTCCTAAATTAACGAGGAGATTTTCTTAACCTCCATTTTGGCCGAATTTTTAGATAATGTAAAAATATCCCTTGGAAGTCGTAGTTATGTTGTTTACCTATCCAACGAATTGTCACATGCTAAGATTCAATGCAAATTGGCCACATTATGGCCTTCCTAGTAAAAAAGGGTCGAAAACGAGTAATGTCCTAAATTAACGAGGAGATTTTCTTGACCTCCATTTTGGCCGACTTTTTAGAGAATGCAAAAATATACCATGGAAGTCGTAGTTATGTCATTTACCTATCCAACGAATTGTCACATGCTAAGATTCAATGCAAATCGGCCACATAATGGCCTTCCTAGTAAAAAAGGGTCGAAAACGAGTAATGTCCTAAATTAACGAGGAGATTTTCTTGACCTCCATTTTGGCCGACTTTTTAGAGAATGCAAAAATATCCCATGGAAGTCGTAGTTATGTTGTTTACCTATCCAACGAATTGTCACATGCTAAGATTCAATGCAAATCGGCCACATTATGGCCTTCCTAGTAAAAAAGGGTCGAAAACGAGTAATGTCCTAAATTAACGAGGAGATTTTCTTGACCTCCATTTTGGCCGACTTTTTAGAGAATGCAAAAATATCCCATGGAAGTCGTAGTTATGTTGTTTACCTATCCAACGAATTGTCACATGCTAAGATTCAATGCAAATCGGCCACATTACGGCCTTCCTTGTAAAAAAGGGTCGAAAACGAGTAATGTCCTAAATTAACGAGGAGATTTTCTTGACCTCCATTTTGGCCGACTTTTTAGAGAATGCAAAAACATCCCATGGAAGTCGTAGTTATGTTGTTTACCTATCCAACGAATTGTCACATGCTAAGATTCAATGCAAATCGGCCACATTATGGCCTTCCTAGTAAAAAAGGGTCGAAAACGAGTAATGTCCTAAATTAACGAGGAGATTTTCTTGACCTCCATTTTGGCCGAATTTTTAGAGAATGCAAAAATATCCCATGGAAGTCGTAGTTATGTTGTTTACCTATCCAACGAATTGTCACATGCTAAGATTCAACACATTATGGCCTTCCTAGTAAAAAAGGGTCGAAAACGAGTGATGTCCAAAATTAACGAGGAGATTTTCTTAACCTCCATTTTGGCCGAATTTTTAGATAATGTAAAGATATCCCATGGAAGTCGTAGTTATGTTGTTTACCTATCCAACGAATTGTCACATGCTAAGATTCAATGCAAATTGGCCACATTATGGCCTTCCTAGTAAAAAAGGGTCGAAAACGAGTAATGTCCTAAATTAACGAGGAGATTTTCTTGACCTCCATTTTGGCCGACTTTTTAGAGAATGCAAAAATATACCATGGAAGTCCTAGTTATGTCGTTTACCTATCCAACGAATTGTCACATGCTAAGATTCAATGCAAATCGGCCACATAACGGCCTTCCTAGTAAAAAAGGGTCGAAAACGAGTAATGTCCTAAATTAACGAGGAGATTTTCTTGACCTCCATTTTGGCCGACTTTTTAGAGAATGCAAAAATATCCCATGGAAGTCGTAGTTATGTTGTTTACCTATCCAACGAATTGTCACATGCTAAGATTCAATGCAAATCGGCCACATTATGGCCTTCCTAGTAAAAAAGGGTCGAAAACGAGTAATGTCCTAAATTAACGAGGAGATTTTCTTGACCTCCATTTTGGCCGACTTTTTAGAGAATGCAAAAATATCCCATGGAAGTCGTAGTTATGTTGTTTACCTATCCAACGAATTGTCACATGCTAAGATTCAATGCAAATCGGCCACATTACGGCCTTCCTTGTAAAAAAGGGTCGAAAACGAGTAATGTCCTAAATTAACGAGGAGATTTTCTTGACCTCCATTTTGGCCGACTTTTTAGAGAATGCAAAAACATCCCATGGAAGTCGTAGTTATGTTGTTTACCTATCCAACGAATTGTCACATGCTAAGATTCAATGCAAATCGGCCACATTATGGCCTTCCTAGTAAAAAAGGGTCGAAAACGAGTAATGTCCTAAATTAACGAGGAGATTTTCTTGACCTCCATTTTGGCCGACTTTTTAGATAATGTAAAAATATCCCATGGAAGTCGTAGTTATGTTGTTTACCTATCCAACGAATTGTCACATGCTAAGATTCAATGCAAATTGGCCACATTATGGCCTTCCTAGTAAAAAAGGGTCGAAAACGAGTAATGTCCTAAATTAACGAGGAGATTTTCTTGACTTCCATTTTGGCCGACTTTTTAGAGAATGCAAAAATATACCATGGAAGTCGTAGTTATGTCGTTTACCTATCCAACGAATTGTCACATGCTAAGATTCAATGCAAATCGGCCACATAATGGCCTTCCTAGTAAAAAAGGGTCGAAAACGAGTAATGTCCTAAATTAACGAGGAGATTTTCTTGACCTCCATTTTGGCCGACTTTTTAGAGAATGCAAAAATATCCCATGGAAGTCGTAGTTATGTTGTTTACCTATCCAACGAATTGTCACATGCTAAGATTCAATGCAAATCGGCCACATTATGGCCTTCCTAGTAAAAAAGGGTCCAAAACGAGTAATGTCCTAAATTAACGAGGAGATTTTCTTGACCTCCATTTTGGCCGAATTTTCAGAGAATGCAAAAATATCCCATGGAAGTCGTAGTTATGTTGTTTACCTATCCAACGAATTGTCACATGCTAAGATTCAATGCAAATCGGCCACATTACGGCCTTCCTTGTAAAAAAGGGTCGAAAACGAGTAATGTCCTAAATTAACGAGGAGATTTTCTTGACCTCCATTTTGGCCGACTTTTTAGAGAATGCAAAAACATCCCATGGAAGTCGTAGTTATGTTGTTTACCTATCCAACGAATTGTCACATGCAAAGATTCAATGCAAATCGGCCACATTATGGCCTTCCTAGTAAAAAAGGGTCGAAAACGAGTAATGTCCTAAATTAACGAGGAGATTTTCTTGACCTCCATTTTGGCCGAATTTTTAGAGAATGCAAAAATATCCCATGGAAGTCGTAGTTATGTTGTTTACCTATCCAACGAATTGTCACATGCTAAGATTCAACACATTATTGCCTTCCTAGTAAAAAAGGGTCGAAAACGAGTGATGTCCTAAATTAACGAGGAGATTTTCTTAACCTCCATTTTGGCCGAATTTTTAGATAATGTAAAAATATCCCATGGAAGTCGTAGTTATGTTGTTTACCTATCCAACGAATTGTCACATGCTAAGATTCAATGCAAATCGGCCACATTATGGCCTTCCTAGTAAAAAAGGGTCGAAAACGAGTAATGTCCTAAATTAACGAGGAGATTTTCTTAACCTCCATTTTGGCCGAATTTTTAGATAATGTAAAAATATCCCATGGAAGTCGTAGTTATGTTGTTTACCTATCCAACGAATTGTCACATGCTAAGATTCAATGCAAATCGGCCACATTACGGCCTTCCTTGTAAAAAAGGGTCGAAAACGAGTAATGTCCTAAATTAACGAGGAGATTTTCTTGACCTCCATTTTGGCCGACTTTTTAGAGAATGCAAAAATATACCATGGAAGTCGTAGTTATGTCGTTTACCTATCCAACGAATTGTCACATGCTAAGATTCAATGCAAATCGGCCACATAATGGCCTTCCTAGTAAAAAAGGGTCGAAAACGAGTAATGTCCTAATTTAACGAGGAGATTTTCTTGACCTCCATTTTGGCCGACTTTTTAGAGAATGCAAAAATATACCATGGAAGTCGTAGTTATGTCGTTTACCTATCCAACGAATTGTCACATGCTAAGATTCAATGCAAAACGGCCACATAATGGCCTTCCTAGTAAAAAAGGGTCGAAAACGAGTAATGTCCTAAATTAACGAGGAGATTTTCTTGACCTCCATTTTGGCCGACTTTTTAGAGAATGCAAAAATATCCCATGGAAGTCGTAGTTATGTTGTTTACCTATCCAACGAATTGTCACATGCTAAGATTCAATGCAAATCGGCCACATTATGGCCTTCCTAGTAAAAAAGGGTCGAAAACGAGTAATGTCCTAAATTAACAAGGAGATTTTCTTGACCTCCATTTTGGCCGACTTTTTAGAGAATGCAAAAACATCCCATGGAAGTCGTAGTTATGTTGTTTACCTATCCAACGAATTGTCACATGCTAAGATTCAATGCAAATCGGCCACATTATGGCCTTCCTAGTAAAAAAGGGTCGAAAACGAGTAATGTCCTAAATTAACGAGGAGATTTTCTTGACCTCCATTTTGGCTGAATTTTTAGAGAATGCAAAAATATCCCATGGAAGTCGTAGTTATGTTGTTTACCTATCCAACGAATTGTCACATGCTAAGATTCAACACATTATGGCCTTCCTAGTAAAAAAGGGTCGAAAACGAGTAATGTCCTAAATTAACGAGGAGATTTTCTTAACCTCCATTTTGGCCGAATTTTTAGATAATGTAAAAATATCCCATGGAAGTCGTAGTTATGTTGTTTACCTATCCAACGAATTGTCACATGCTAAGATTCAATGCAAATCGGCCACATTACGGCCTTCCTTGTAAAAAAGGGTCGAAAACGAGTAATGTCCTAAATTAACGAGGAGATTTTCTTGACCTCCATTTTGGCCGACTTTTTAGAGAATGCAAAAATATACCATGGAAGTCGTAGTTATGTCGTTTACCTATCCAACGAATTGTCACATGCTAAGATTCAATGCAAATCGGCCACATAATGGCCTTCCTAGTAAAAAAGGGTCGAAAACGAGTAATGTCCTAATTTAACGAGGAGATTTTCTTGACCTCCATTTTGGCCGACTTTTTAGAGAATGCAAAAATATACCATGGAAGTCGTAGTTATGTCGTTTACCTATCCAACGAATTGTCACATGCTAAGATTCAATGCAAAACGGCCACATAATGGCCTTCCTAGTAAAAAAGGGTCGAAAACGAGTAATGTCCTAAATTAACGAGGAGATTTTCTTGACCTCCATTTTGGCCGACTTTTTAGAGAATGCAAAAATATCCCATGGAAGTCGTAGTTATGTTGTTTACCTATCCAACGAATTGTCACATGCTAAGATTCAATGCAAATCGGCCACATTATGGCCTTCCTAGTAAAAAAGGGTCGAAAACGAGTAATGTCCTAAATTAACAAGGAGATTTTCTTGACCTCCATTTTGGCCGACTTTTTAGAGAATGCAAAAACATCCCATGGAAGTCGTAGTTATGTTGTTTACCTATCCAACGAATTGTCACATGCTAAGATTCAATGCAAATCGGCCACATTATGGCCTTCCTAGTAAAAAAGGGTCGAAAACGAGTAATGTCCTAAATTAACGAGGAGATTTTCTTGACCTCCATTTTGGCTGAATTTTTAGAGAATGCAAAAATATCCCATGGAAGTCGTAGTTATGTTGTTTACCTATCCAACGAATTGTCACATGCTAAGATTCAACACATTATGGCCTTCCTAGTAAAAAAGGGTCGAAAACGAGTAATGTCCTAAATTAACGAGGAGATTTTCTTAACCTCCATTTTGGCCGAATTTTTAGATAATGTAAAAATATCCCATGGAAGTCGTAGTTATGTTGTTTACCTATCCAACGAATTGTCACATGCTAAGATTCAATGCAAATAAGCCACATTATGGCCTTCCTAGTAAAAAAGGGTCGAAAACGAGTAATGTCCTAAATTAACGAGGAGATTTTCTTGACCTCCATTTTGGCCGTCTTTTTAGAGAATGCAAAAATATCCCATGGAAGTCGTAGTTATGTTGTTTACCTATCCAACGAATTGTCACATGCTAAGATTCAACACATTATGGCCTTCCTAGTAAAAAAGGGTCGAAAACGAGTGATGTCCTAAATTAACGAGGAGATTTTCTTAACCTCCATTTTGGCCGAATTTTTAGATAATGTAAAAATATCCCATGGAAGTCGTAGTTATGTTGTTTACCTATCCAACGAATTGTCACATGCTAAGATTCAATGCAAATCGGCCACATTACGGCCTTCCTTGTAAAAAAGGGTCGAAAACGAGTAATGTCCTAAATTAACGAGGAGATTTTCTTGACCTCCATTTTGGCCGACTTTTTAGAGAATGCAAAAATATACCATGGAAGTCGTAGTTATGTCGTTTACCTATCCAACGAATTGTCACATGCTAAGATTCAATGCAAATCGGCCACATAATGGCCTTCCTAGTAAAAAAGGGTCGAAAACGAGTAATGTCCTAATTTAACGAGGAGATTTTCTTGACCTCCATTTTGGCCGACTTTTTAGAGAATGCAAAAACATCCCATGGAAGTCGTATTTATGTTGTTTACCTATCCAACGAATTGTCACATGCTAAGATTCAATGCAAATCGGCCACATTATGGCCTTCCTAGTAAAAAAGGGTCGAAAACGAGTAATGTCCTAAATTAACGAGGAGATTTTCTTGACCTCCATTTTGGCCGACTTTTTAGAGAATGCAAAAATATCCCATGGAAGTCGTAGTTATGTTGTTTACCTATCCAACGAATTGTCACATGCTAAGATTCAATGCAAATCGGCCACATTATGGCCTTCCTAGTAAAAAAGGGTCCAAAACGAGTAATGTCCTAAATTAACGAGGAGATTTTCTTGACCTCCATTTTGGCCGACTTTTTAGAGAATGCAAAAACATCCCATGGAAGTCGTATTTATGTTGTTTACCTATCCAACGAATTGTCACATGCTAAGATTCAATGCAAATCGGCCACATTATGGCCTTCCTAGTAAAAAAGGGTCGAAAATGAGTAATGTCCTAAATTAACGAGGAGATTTTCTTGACCTCCATTTTGGCCGACTTTTTAGAGAATGCAAAAATATCCCATGGAAGTCGTAGTTATGTTGTTTACCTATCCAACGAATTGTCACATGCTAAGATTCAACACATTATGGCCTTCCTAGTAAAAAAGGGTCGAAAACGAGTGATGTCCTAAATTAACGAGGAGATTTTCTTAACCTCCATTTTGGCCGAATTTTTAGATAATGTAAAAATATCCCATGGAAGTCGTAGTTATGTTGTTTACCTATCCAACGAATTGTCACATGCTAAGATTCAATGCAAATCGGCCACATTACGGCCTTCCTTGTAAAAAAGGGTCGAAAACGAGTAATGTCCTAAATTAACGAGGAGATTTTCTTGACCTCCATTTTGGCCGACTTTTTAGAGAATGCACAAATATACCATGGAAGTCGTAGTTATGTCGTTTACCTATCCAACGAATTGTCACATGCTAAGATTCAATGCAAATCGGCCACATAATGGCCTTCCTAGTAAAAAAGGGTCGAAAACGAGTAATGTCCTAATTTAACGAGGAGATTTTCTTGACCTCCATTTTGGCCGACTTTTTAGAGAATGCAAAAATATACCATGGAAGTCGTAGTTATGTCGTTTACCTATCCAACGAATTGTCACATGCTAAGATTCAATGCAAAACGGCCACATAATGGCCTTCCTAGTAAAAAAGGGTCGAAAACGAGTAATGTCCTAAATTAACGAGGAGATTTTCTTGACCTCCATTTTGGCCGACTTTTTAGAGAATGCAAAAATATCACATGGAAGTCGTAGTTATGTTGTTTACCTATCCAACGAATTGTCACATGCTAAGATTCAATGCAAATCGGCCACATTATGGCCTTCCTAGTAAAAAAGGGTCGAAAACGAGTAATGTCCTAAATTAACGAGGAGATTTTCTTAACCTCCATTTTGGCCGAATTTTTAGATAATGTAAAAATATCCCATGGAAGTCGTAGTTATGTTGTTTACCTATCCAACGAATTGTCACATGCTAAGATTCAATGCAAATCGGCCACATTACGGCCTTCCTTGTAAAAAAGGGTCGAAAACGAGTAATGTCCTAAATTAACGAGGATATTTTCTTGACCTCCATTTTGGCCGACTTTTTAGAGAATGCAAAAATATACCATGGAAGTCGTAGTTATGTCGTTTACCTATCCAACGAATTGTCACATGCTAAGATTCAATGCAAATCGGCCACATAATGGCCTTCCTAGTAAAAAAGGGTCGAAAACGAGTAATGTCCTAATTTAACGAGGAGATTTTCTTGACCTCCATTTTGGCCGACTTTTTAGAGAATGCAAAAATATACCGTGGAAGTCGTAGTTATGTCGTTTACCTATCCAACGAATTGTCACATGCTAAGATTCAATGCAAAACGGCCACATAATGGCCTTCCTAGTAAAAAAGGGTCGAAAACGAGTAATGTCCTAAATTAACGAGGAGATTTTCTTGACCTCCATTTTGGCCGACTTTTTAGAGAATGCAAAAATATCCCATGGAAGTCGTAGTTATGTTGTTTACCTATCCAACGAATTGTCACATGCTAAGATTCAACACATTATGGCCTTCCTAGTAAAAAAGGGTCGAAAACGAGTGATGTCCTAAATTAACGAGGAGATTTTCTTAACCTCCATTTTGGCCGAATTTTTAGATAATGTAAAAATATCCCATGGAAGTCGTAGTTATGTTGTTTACCTATCCAACGAATTGTCACATGCTAAGATTCAATGCAAATCGGCCACATTATGGCCTTCCTAGTAAAAAAGGGTCGAAAACGAGTAATGTCCTAAATTAACGAGGAGATTTTCTTGACCTCCATTTTGGCCGACTTTTTAGAGAATGCAAAAACATCCCATGGAAGTCGTAGTTATGTTGTTTACCTATCCAACGAATTGTCACATGCTAAGATTCAATGCAAATCGGCCACATTATGGCCTTCCTAGTAAAAAAGGGTCGAAAACGAGTAATGTCCTAAATTAACGAGGAGATTTTCTTGACCTCCATTTTGGCCGAATTTTTAGAGAATGCAAAAATATCCCATGGAAGTCGTAGTTATGTTGTTTACCTATCCAACGAATTGTCACATGCTAAGATTCAACACATTATGGCCTTCCTAGTAAAAAAGGGTCGAAAACGAGTAATGTCCTAAATTAACGAGGAGATTTTCTTAACCTCCATTTTGGCCGAATTTTTAGATAATGTAAAAATATCCCATGGAAGTCGTAGTTATGTTGTTTACCTATCCAACGAATTGTCACATGCTAAGATTCAATGCAAATCGGCCACATTATGGCCTTCCTAGTAAAAAAGGGTCGAAAACGAGTAATGTCCTAAATTAACGAGGAGATTTTCTTAACCTCCATTTTGGCCGACTTTTTAGAGAATGCAAAAATATCCCATGGAAGTCGTAGTTATGTTGTTTACCTATCCAACGAATTGTCACATGCTAAGATTCAATGCAAATCGGCCACATTATGGCCTTCCTAGTAAAAAAGGGTCGAAAACGAGTAATGTCCTAAATTAACGAGGAGATTTTCTTGACCTCCATTTTGGCCGAATTTTTAGAGAATGCAAAAATATCCCATGGAAGTCGTAGTTATGTTGTTTACCTATCCAACGAATTGTCACATGCTAAGATTCAACACATTATGGCCTTCCTAGTAAAAAAGGGTCGAAAACGAGTGATGTCCTAAATTAACGAGGAGATTTTCTTAACCTCTATTTTGGCCGAATTTTTAGATAATGTAAAAATATCCCATGGAAGTCGTAGTTATGTTGTTTACCTATCCAACGAATTGTCACATGCTAAGATTCAATGCAAATCGGCCACATTATGGCCTTCCTAGTAAAAAAGGGTCGAAAACGAGTAATGTCCTAAATTAACGAGGAGATTTTCTTAACCTCCATTT
Organism: Medicago sativa; assembly: GCF_051527215.1. Lineage (NCBI taxonomy): Eukaryota > Viridiplantae > Streptophyta > Magnoliopsida > Fabales > Fabaceae > Medicago > Medicago sativa. The sequence continues at coordinate 1,831,877 of NC_140751.1, read as the reverse complement.
TGGCCGAATTTTTAGATAATGTAAAAATATCCCATGGAAGTCGTAGTTATGTTGTTTACCTATCCAACGAATTGTCACATGCTAAGATTCAATGCAAATCGGCCACATTACGGCCTTCCTTGTAAAAAAGGGTCGAAAACGAGTAATGTCCTAAATTAACGAGGAGATTTTCTTGACCTCCATTTTGGCCGACTTTTTAGAGAATGCAAAAATATACCATGGAAGTCGTAGTTATGTCGTTTACCTATCCAACGAATTGTCACATGCTAAGATTCAATGCAAATCGGCCACATAATGGCCTTCCTAGTAAAAAAGGGTCGAAAACGAGTAATGTCCTAATTTAACGAGGAGATTTTCTTGACCTCCATTTTGGCCGACTTTTTAGAGAATGCAAAAATATACCATGGAAGTCGTAGTTATGTCGTTTACCTATCCAACGAATTGTCACATGCTAAGATTCAATGCAAATCGGCCACATAATGGCCTTCCTAGTAAAAAAGGGTCGAAAACGAGTAATGTCCTAAATTAACGAGGAGATTTTCTTGACCTCCATTTTGGCCGAATTTTTAGAGAATGCAAAAATATCCCATGGAAGTCGTAGTTATGTTGTTTACCTATCCAACGAATTGTCACATGCTAAGATTCAACACATTATGGCCTTCCTAGTAAAAAAGGGTCGAAAACGAGTGATGTCCTAAATTAACGAGGAGATTTTCTTAACCTCCATTTTGGCCGAATTTTTAGATAATGTAAAAATATCCCATGGAAGTCGTAGTTATGTTGTTTACCTATCCAACGAATTGTCACATGCTAAGATTCAATGCAAATTGGCCACATTATGGCCTTCCTAGTAAAAAAGGGTCGAAAACGAGTAATTTCCTAAATTAACGAGGAGATTTTCTTGACTTCCATTTTGGCCGACTTTTTAGAGAATGCAAAAATATACCATGGAAGTCGTAGTTATGTCGTTTACCTATCCAACGAATTGTCACATGCTAAGATTCAATGCAAATCGGCCACATAATGGCCTTCCTAGTAAAAAAGGGTCGAAAACGAGTAATGTCCTAAATTAACGAGGAGATTTTCTTGACCTCCATTTTGGCCGACTTTTTAGAGAATGCAAAAATATCCCATGGAAGTCGTAGTTATGTTGTTTACCTATCCAACGAATTGTCACATGCTAAGATTCAATGCAAATCGGCCACATTATGGCCTTCCTAGTAAAAAAGGGTCGAAAACGAGTAATGTCCTAAATTAACGAGGAGATTTTCTTGACCTCCATTTTGGCCGAATTTTCAGAGAATGCAAAAATATCCCATGGAAGTCGTAGTTATGTTGTTTACCTATCCAACGAATTGTCACATGCTAAGATTCAATGCAAATCGGCCACATTATGGCCTTCCTAGTAAAAAAGGGTCGAAAACGAGTGATGTCCTAAATTAACGAGGAGATTTTCTTAACCTCCATTTTGGCCGAATTTTTAGATAATGTAAAAATATCCCATGGAAGTCGTAGTTATGTTGTTTACCTATCCAACGAATTGTCACATGCTAAGATTCAATGCAAATTGGCCACATTATGGCCTTCCTAGTAAAAAAGGGTCGAAAACGAGTAATGTCCTAAATTAACGAGGAGATTTTCTTGACCTCCATTTTGGCCGACTTTTTAGAGAATGCAAAAATATACCATGGAAGTCGTAGTTATGTCGTTTACCTATCCAACGAATTGTCACATGCTAAGATTCAATGCAAATCGGCCACATTATGGCCTTCCTAGTAAAAAAGGGTCGAAAACGAGTAATGTCCTAAATTAACGAGGAGATTTTCTTGACCTCCATTTTGGCCGACTTTTTAGAGAATGCAAAAATATCCCATGGAAGTCGTAGTTATGTTGTTTACCTATCCAACGAATTGTCACATGCTAAGATTCAATGCAAATCGGCCACATTACGGCCTTCCTTGTAAAAAAGGGTCGAAAACGAGTAATGTCCTAAATTAACGAGGAGATTTTCTTGACCTCCATTTTGGCCGACATTTTAGAGAATGCAAAAACATCCCATGGAAGTCGTAGTTATGTTGTTTACCTATCCAACGAATTGTCACATGCTAAGATTCAATGCAAATCGGCCACATTATGGCCTTCCTAGTAAAAAAGGGTCGAAAACGAGTAATGTCCTAAATTAACGAGGAGATTTTCTTGACCTCCATTTTGGCCGAATTTTTAGAGAATGCAAAAATATCCCATGGAAGTCGTAGTTATGTTGTTTACCTATCCAACGAATTGTCACATGCTAAGATTCAACACATTACGGCCTTCCTTGTAAAAAAGGGTCGAAAACGAGTGATGTCCTAAATTAACGAGGAGATTTTCTTGACCTCCATTTTGGCCGACTTTTTAGAGAATGCAAAAATATACCATGGAAGTCGTAGTTATGTCGTTTACCTATCCAACGAATTGTCACATGCTAAGATTCAATGCAAATCGGCCACATAATGGCCTTCCTAGTAAAAAAGGGTCGAAAACGAGTAATGTCCTAATTTAACGAGGAGATTTTCTTGACCTCCATTTTGGCCGACTTTTTAGAGAATGCAAAAATATACCGTGGAAGTCGTAGTTATGTCGTTTACCTATCCAACGAATTGTCACATGCTAAGATTCAATGCAAAACGGCCACATAATGGCCTTCCTAGTAAAAAAGGGTCGAAAACGAGTAATGTCCTAAATTAACGAGGAGATTTTCTTGACCTCCATTTTGGCCGAATTTTTAGAGAATGCAAAAATATCCCATGGAAGTCGTAGTTATGTTGTTTACCTATCCAACGAATTGTCACATGCTAAGATTCAATGCAAATCGGCCACATTATGGCCTTCCTAGTAAAAAAGGGTCGAAAACGAGTAATGTCCTAAATTAACGAGGAGATTTTCTTGACCTCCATTTTGGCCGAATTTTCAGAGAATGCAAAAATATCCCATGGAAGTCGTAGTTATGTTGTTTACCTATCCAACGAATTGTCACATGCTAAGATTCAATGCAAATCGGCCACATTATGGCCTTCCTAGTAAAAAAGGGTCGAAAACGAGTGATGTCCTAAATTAACGAGGAGATTTTCTTAACCTCCATTTTGGCCGAATTTTTAGATAATGTAAAAATATCCCATGGAAGTCGTAGTTATGTTGTTTACCTATCCAACGAATTGTCACATGCTAAGATTCAATGCAAATTGGCCACATTATGGCCTTCCTAGTAAAAAAGGGTCGAAAACGAGTAATGTCCTAAATTAACGAGGAGATTTTCTTGACCTCCATTTTGGCCGACTTTTTAGAGAATGCAAAAATATACCATGGAAGTCGTAGTTATGTCGTTTACCTATCCAACGAATTGTCACATGCTAAGATTCAATGCAAATCGGCCACATTATGGCCTTCCTAGTAAAAAAGGGTCGAAAACGAGTAATGTCCTAAATTAACGAGGAGATTTTCTTGACCTCCATTTTGGCCGACTTTTTAGAGAATGCAAAAATATCCCATGGAAGTCGTAGTTATGTTGTTTACCTATCCAACGAATTGTCACATGCTAAGATTCAATGCAAATCGGCCACATTACGGCCTTCCTTGTAAAAAAGGGTCGAAAACGAGTAATGTCCTAAATTAACGAGGAGATTTTCTTGACCTCCATTTTGGCCGACATTTTAGAGAATGCAAAAACATCCCATGGAAGTCGTAGTTATGTTGTTTACCTATCCAACGAATTGTCACATGCTAAGATTCAATGCAAATCGGCCACATTATGGCCTTCCTAGTAAAAAAGGGTCGAAAACGAGTAATGTCCTAAATTAACGAGGAGATTTTCTTGACCTCCATTTTGGCCGAATTTTTAGAGAATGCAAAAATATCCCATGGAAGTCGTAGTTATGTTGTTTACCTATCCAACGAATTGTCACATGCTAAGATTCAACACATTACGGCCTTCCTTGTAAAAAAGGGTCGAAAACGAGTGATGTCCTAAATTAACGAGGAGATTTTCTTGACCTCCATTTTGGCCGACTTTTTAGAGAATGCAAAAATATACCATGGAAGTCGTAGTTATGTCGTTTACCTATCCAACGAATTGTCACATGCTAAGATTCAATGCAAATCGGCCACATAATGGCCTTCCTAGTAAAAAAGGGTCGAAAACGAGTAATGTCCTAATTTAACGAGGAGATTTTCTTGACCTCCATTTTGGCCGACTTTTTAGAGAATGCAAAAATATACCGTGGAAGTCGTAGTTATGTCGTTTACCTATCCAACGAATTGTCACATGCTAAGATTCAATGCAAAACGGCCACATAATGGCCTTCCTAGTAAAAAAGGGTCGAAAACGAGTAATGTCCTAAATTAACGAGGAGATTTTCTTGACCTCCATTTTGGCCGAATTTTTAGAGAATGCAAAAATATCCCATGGAAGTCGTAGTTATGTTGTTTACCTATCCAACGAATTGTCACATGCTAAGATTCAACACATTATGGCCTTCCTAGTAAAAAAGGGTCGAAAACGAGTAATGTCCTAAATTAACGAGGAGATTTTCTTAACCTCCATTTTGGCCGAATTTTTAGATAATGTAAAAATATCCCATGGAAGTCGTAGTTATGTTGTTTACCTATCCAACGAATTGTCACATGCTAAGATTCAATGCAAATCGGCCACATTATGGCCTTCCTAGTAAAAAAGGGTCGAAAACGAGTAATGTCCTAAATTAACGAGGAGATTTTCTTGACCTCCATTTTGGCCGACATTTTAGAGAATGCAAAAATATCCCATGGAAGTCGTAGTTATGTTGTTTACCTATCCAACAAATTGTCACATGCTAAGATTCAATGCAAATCGGCCACATTACGGCCTTCCTTGTAAAAAAGGGTCGAAAACGAGTAATGTCCTAAATTAACGAGGAGATTTTCTTGACCTCCATTTTGGCCGACATTTTAGAGAATGCAAAAATATACCATGGAAGTCGTAGTTATGTCGTTTACCTATCCAACGAATTGTCACATGCTAAGATTCAATGCAAATCGGCCACATTATGGCCTTCCTAGTAAAAAAGGGTCGAAAACGAGTAATGTCCTAAATTAACGAGGAGATTTTCTTGACCTCCATTTTGGCCGACTTTTTAGAGAATGCAAAAATATCCCATGGAAGTCGTAGTTATGTTGTTTACCTATCCAACGAATTGTCACATGCTAAGATTCAATGCAAATCGGCCACATTACGGCCTTCCTTGTAAAAAAGGGTCGAAAACGAGTAATGTCCTAAATTAACGAGGAGATTTTCTTGACCTCCATTTTGGCCGACTTTTTAGAGAATGCAAAAACATCCCATGGAAGTCGTAGTTATGTTGTTTACCTATCCAACGAATTGTCACATGCTAAGATTCAATGCAAATCGGCCACATTATGGCCTTCCTAGTAAAAAAGGGTCGAAAACGAGTAATGTCCTAAATTAACGAGGAGATTTTCTTGACCTCCATTTTGGCCGAATTTTTAGAGAATGCAAAAATATCCCATGGAAGTCGTAATTATGTTGTTTACCTATCCAACGAATTGTCACATGCTAAGATTCAACACATTATGGCCTTCCTAGTAAAAAAGGGTCGAAAACGAGTGATGTCCTAAATTAACGAGGAGATTTTCTTAACCTCCATTTTGGCCGAATTTTTAGATAATGTAAAAATATCCCATGGAAGTCGTAGTTATGTTGTTTACCTATCCAACGAATTGTCACATGCTAAGATTCAATGCAAATCGGCCACATTATGGCCTTCCTAGTAAAAAAGGGTCGAAAACGAGTAATGTCCTAAATTAACGAGGAGATTTTCTTGACCTCCATTTTGGCCGACATTTTAGAGAATGCAAAAATATCCCATGGAAGTCGTAGTTATGTTGTTTACCTATCCAACGAATTGTCACATGCTAAGATTCAATGCAAATCGGCCACATTACGGCCTTCCTTGTAAAAAAGGGTCGAAAACGAGTAATGTCCTAAATTAACGAGGAGATTTTCTTGACCTCCATTTTGGCCGACTTTTTAGAGAATGCAAAAACATCCCATGGAAGTCGTAGTTATGTTGTTTACCTATCCAACGAATTGTCACATGCTAAGATTCAGTGCAAATCGGCCACATTATGGCCTTCCTAGTAAAAAAGGGTCGAAAACGAGTAATGTCCTAAATTAACGAGGAGATTTTCTTGACCTCCATTTCGGCCGAATTTTTAGAGAATGCAAAAATATCCCATGGAAGTCGTAGTTATGTTGTTTACCTATCCAACGAATTGTCACATGCTAAGATTCAACACATTATGGCCTTCCTAGTAAAAAAGGGTCGAAAACGAGTGATGTCCTAAATTAACGAGGAGATTTTCTTAACCTCCATTTTGGCCGAATTTTTAGATAATGTAAAAATATCCCATGGAAGTCGTAGTTATGTTGTTTACCTATCCAACGAATTGTCACATGCTAAGATTCAATGCAAATCGGCCACATTATGGCCTTCCTAGTAAAAAAGGGTCGAAAACGAGTAATGTCCTAAATTAACGAGGAGATTTTCTTGACCTCCATTTTGGCCGACATTTTAGAGAATGCAAAAATATCCCATGGAAGTCGTAGTTATGTTGTTTACCTATCCAACGAATTGTCACATGCTAAGATTCAATGCAAATCGGCCACATTACGGCCTTCCTTGTAAAAAAGGGTCGAAAACGAGTAATGTCCTAAATTAACGAGGAGATTTTCTTGACCTCCATTTTGGCCGACTTTTTAGAGAATGCAAAAACATCCCATGGAAGTCGTAGTTATGTTGTTTACCTATCCAACGAATTGTCATATGCTAAGATTCAATGCAAATCGGCCACATTATGGCCTTCCTAGTAAAAAAGGGTCGAAAACGAGTAATGTCCTAAATTAACGAGGAGATTTTCTTGACCTCCATTTTGGCCGAATTTTTAGAGAATGCAAAAATATCCCATGGAAGTCGTAGTTATGTTGTTTACCTATCCAACGAATTGTCACATGCTAAGATTCAACACATTATGGCCTTCCTAGTAAAAAAGGATCGAAAACGAGTGATGTCCTAAATTAACGAGGAGATTTTCTTAACCTCCATTTTGGCCGAATTTTTAGATAATGTAAAAATATCCCATGGAAGTCGTAGTTATGTTGTTTACCTATCCAACGAATTGTCACATGCTAAGATTCAATGCAAATCGGCCACATTATGGCCTTCCTAGTAAAAAAGGGTCGAAAACGAGTAATGTCCTAAATTAACGAGGAGATTTTCTTAACCTCCATTTTGGCTGAATTTTTAGATAATGTAAAAATATCCCATGGAAGTCGTAGTTATGTTGTTTACCTATCCGACGAATTGTCACATGCTAAGATTCAATGCAAATTGGCCACACTATGGCCTTCCTTGTAAAAAGGGGTCGAAAACGAGTAATGTCCTAAATTAACGAGGAGATTTTCTTGACTTCCATTTTGGCCGACTTTTTAGAGAATGCAAAAATATACCATGGAAGTCGTAGTTATGTCGTTTACCTATCCAACGAATTGTCACATGCTAAGATTCAATGCAAATCGGCCACATAATGGCCTTCCTAGTAAAAAAGGGTCGAAAACGAGTAATGTCCTAAATTAACGAGGAGATTTTCTTGACCTCCATTTTGGCCGACTTTTTAGAGAATGCAAAAATATCCCATGGAAGTCGTAGTTATGTTGTTTACCTATCCAACGAATTGTCACATGCTAAGATTCAATGCAAATCGGCCACATTATGCCCTTCCGAGTAAAAAAGGGTCGAAAACGAGTAATGTCCTAAATTAACGAGGAGATTTTCTTGACCTCCATTTTGGCCGAATTTTCAGAGAATGCAAAAATATCCCATGGAAGTCGTAGTTATGTTGTTTACCTATCCAACGAATTGGCACATGCTAAGATTCAATGCAAATCGGCCACATTACGGCCTTCCTTGTAAAAAAGGGTCGAAAACGAGTAATGTCCTAAATTAACAAGGAGATTTTCTTGACCTCCATTTTGGCCGACTTTTTAGAGAATGCAAAAACATCCCATGGAAGTCGTAGTTATGTTGTTTACCTATCCATCGAATTGTCACATGCTAAGATTCAATGCAAATCGGCCACATTATGGCCTTCCTAGTAAAAAAGGGTCGAAAACGAGTAATGTCCTAAATTAACGAGGAGATTTTCTTGACCTCCATTTCGGCCGAATTTTTAGAGAATGCAAAAATATCCCATGGAAGTCGTAGTTATGTTGTTTACCTATCCAACGAATTGTCACATGCTAAGATTCAACACATTATGGCCTTCCTAGTAAAAAAGGGTCGAAAACGAGTGATGTCCTAAATTAACGAGGAGATTTTCTTAACCTCCATTTTGGCCGAATTTTTAGATAATGTAAAAATATCCCATGGAAGTCGTAGTTATGTTGTTTACCTATCCAACGAATTGTCACATGCTAAGATTCAATGCAAATCGGCCACATTATGGCCTTCCTAGTAAAAAAGGGTCGAAAACGAGTAATGTCCTAAATTAACGAGGAGATTTTCTTGACCTCCATTTTGGCCGACATTTTAGAGAATGCAAAAATATCCCATGGAAGTCGTAGTTATGTTGTTTACCTATCCAACGAATTGTCACATGCTAAGATTCAATGCAAATCGGCCACATTACGGCCTTCCTTGTAAAAAAGGGTCGAAAACGAGTAATGTCCTAAATTAACGAGGAGATTTTCTTGACCTCCATTTTGGCCGACTTTTTAGAGAATGCAAAAACATCCCATGGAAGTCGTAGTTATGTTGTTTACCTATCCAACGAATTGTCATATGCTAAGATTCAATGCAAATCGGCCACATTATGGCCTTCCTAGTAAAAAAGGGTCGAAAACGAGTAATGTCCTAAATTAACGAGGAGATTTTCTTGACCTCCATTTTGGCCGAATTTTTAGAGAATGCAAAAATATCCCATGGAAGTCGTAGTTATGTTGTTTACCTATCCAACGAATTGTCACATGCTAAGATTCAACACATTATGGCCTTCCTAGTAAAAAAGGATCGAAAACGAGTGATGTCCTAAATTAACGAGGAGATTTTCTTAACCTCCATTTTGGCCGAATTTTTAGATAATGTAAAAATATCCCATGGAAGTCGTAGTTATGTTGTTTACCTATCCAACGAATTGTCACATGCTAAGATTCAATGCAAATCGGCCACATTATGGCCTTCCTAGTAAAAAAGGGTCGAAAACGAGTAATGTCCTAAATTAACGAGGAGATTTTCTTAACCTCCATTTTGGCTGAATTTTTAGATAATGTAAAAATATCCCATGGAAGTCGTAGTTATGTTGTTTACCTATCCGACGAATTGTCACATGCTAAGATTCAATGCAAATTGGCCACACTATGGCCTTCCTTGTAAAAAGGGGTCGAAAACGAGTAATGTCCTAAATTAACGAGGAGATTTTCTTGACTTCCATTTTGGCCGACTTTTTAGAGAATGCAAAAATATACCATGGAAGTCGTAGTTATGTCGTTTACCTATCCAACGAATTGTCACATGCTAAGATTCAACACATTATGGCCTTCCTAGTAAAAAAGGGTCGAAAACGAGTGATGTCCTAAATTAACGAGGAGATTTTCTTGACCTCCATTTTGGCCGACTTTTTAGAGAATGCAAAAATATCCCATGGAAGTCGTAGTTATGTTGTTTACCTATCCAACGAATTGTCACATGCTAAGATTCAATGCAAATCGGCCACATTATGCCCTTCCTAGTAAAAAAGGGTCGAAAACGAGTAATGTCCTAAATTAACGAGGAGATTTTCTTAACCTCCATTTTGGCTGAATTTTTAGATAATGTAAAAATATCCCATGGAAGTCGTAGTTATGTTGTTTACCTATCCGACGAATTGTCACATGCTAAGATTCAATGCAAATTGGCCACACTATGGCCTTCCTTGTAAAAAGGGGTCGAAAACGAGTAATGTCCTAAATTAACGAGGAGATTTTCTTGACCTCCATTTCGGCCGAATTTTTAGAGAATGCAAAAATATCCCATGGAAGTCGTAGTTATGTTGTTTACCTATCCAACGAATTGTCACATGCTAAGATTCAACACATTATGGCCTTCCTAGTAAAAAAGGGTCGAAAACGAGTGATGTCCTAAATTAACGAGGAGATTTTCTTAACCTCCATTTTGGCCGAATTTTTAGATAATGTAAAAATATCCCATGGAAGTCGTAGTTATGTTGTTTACCTATCCAACGAATTGTCACATGCTAAGATTCAATGCAAATCGGCCACATTATGGCCTTCCTAGTAAAAAAGGGTCGAAAACGAGTAATGTCCTAAATTAACGAGGAGATTTTCTTGACCTCCATTTTGGCCGACATTTTAGAGAATGCAAAAATATCCCATGGAAGTCGTAGTTATGTTGTTTACCTATCCAACGAATTGTCACATGCTAAGATTCAATGCAAATCGGCCACATTACGGCCTTCCTTGTAAAAAAGGGTCGAAAACGAGTAATGTCCTAAATTAACGAGGAGATTTTCTTGACCTCCCTTTTGGCCGACTTTTTAGAGAATGCAAAAACATCCCATGGAAGTCGTAGTTATGTTGTTTACCTATCCAACGAATTGTCACATGCTAAGATTCAGTGCAAATCGGCCACATTATGGCCTTCCTAGTAAAAAAGGGTCGAAAACGAGTAATGTCCTAAATTAACGAGGAGATTTTCTTGACCTCCATTTCGGCCGAATTTTTAGAGAATGCAAAAATATCCCATGGAAGTCGTAGTTATGTTGTTTACCTATCCAACAAATTGTCACATGCTAAGATTCAACACATTATGGCCTTCCTAGTAAAAAAGGGTCGAAAACGAGTGATGTCCTAAATTAACGAGGAGATTTTCTTGACCTCCATTTCGGCCGAATTTTTAGAGAATGCAAAAATATCCCATGGAAGTCGTAGTTATGTTGTTTACCTATCCAACGAATTGTCACATGCTAAGATTCAATGCAAATCGGCCACATTACGGCCTTCCTTGTAAAAAAGGGTCGAAAACGAGTAATGTCCTAAATTAACGAGGAGATTTTCTTGACCTCCATTTTGGCCGACTTTTTAGAGAATGCAAAAACATCCCATGGAAGTCGTAGTTATGTTGTTTACCTATCCAACGAATTGTCATATGCTAAGATTCAATGCAAATCGGCCACATTATGGCCTTCCTAGTAAAAAAGGGTCGAAAACGAGTAATGTCCTAAATTAACGAGGAGATTTTCTTGACCTCCATTTTGGCCGAATTTTTAGAGAATGCAAAAATATCCCATGGAAGTCGTAGTTATGTTGTTTACCTATCCAACGAATTGTCACATGCTAAGATTCAACACATTATGGCCTTCCTAGTAAAAAAGGATCGAAAACGAGTGATGTCCTAAATTAACGAGGAGATTTTCTTAACCTCCATTTTGGCCGAATTTTTAGATAATGTAAAAATATCCCATGGAAGTCGTAGTTATGTTGTTTACCTATCCAACGAATTGTCACATGCTAAGATTCAATGCAAATCGGCCACATTATGGCCTTCCTAGTAAAAAAGGGTCGAAAACGAGTAATGTCCTAAATTAACGAGGAGATTTTCTTAACCTCCATTTTGGCTGAATTTTTAGATAATGTAAAAATATCCCATGGAAGTCGTAGTTATGTTGTTTACCTATCCGACGAATTGTCACATGCTAAGATTCAATGCAAATTGGCCACACTATGGCCTTCCTTGTAAAAAGGGGTCGAAAACGAGTAATGTCCTAAATTAACGAGGAGATTTTCTTGACTTCCATTTTGGCCGACTTTTTAGAGAATGCAAAAATATACCATGGAAGTCGTAGTTATGTCGTTTACCTATCCAACGAATTGTCACATGCTAAGATTCAATGCAAATCGGCCACATAATGGCCTTCCTAGTAAAAAAGGGTCGAAAACGAGTAATGTCCTAAATTAACGAGGAGATTTTCTTGACCTCCATTTTGGCCGACTTTTTAGAGAATGCAAAAATATCCCATGGAAGTCGTAGTTATGTTGTTTACCTATCCAACGAATTGTCACATGCTAAGATTCAATGCAAATCGGCCACATTATGCCCTTCCGAGTAAAAAAGGGTCGAAAACGAGTAATGTCCTAAATTAACGAGGAGATTTTCTTGACCTCCATTTTGGCCGAATTTTCAGAGAATGCAAAAATATCCCATGGAAGTCGTAGTTATGTTGTTTACCTATCCAACGAATTGGCACATGCTAAGATTCAATGCAAATCGGCCACATTACGGCCTTCCTTGTAAAAAAGGGTCGAAAACGAGTAATGTCCTAAATTAACAAGGAGATTTTCTTGACCTCCATTTTGGCCGACTTTTTAGAGAATGCAAAAACATCCCATGGAAGTCGTAGTTATGTTGTTTACCTATCCATCGAATTGTCACATGCTAAGATTCAATGCAAATCGGCCACATTATGGCCTTCCTAGTAAAAAAGGGTCGAAAACGAGTAATGTCCTAAATTAACGAGGAGATTTTCTTGACCTCCATTTTGGCCGAATTTTTAGAGAATGCAAAAATATCCCATGGAAGTCGTAGTTATGTTATTTACCTATCCAACAAATTGTCACATGCTAAGATTCAACACATTATGGCCTTCCTACTAAAAATGGGTCGAAAACGAGTGATGTCCTAAATTAACGAGGAGATTTTCTTAACCTCCATTTTGGCCGAATTTTTAGATAATGTAAAAATATCCCATGGAAGTCGTAGTTATGTTGTTTACCTATCCAACGAATTGTCACATGCTAAGATTCAATGCAAATCGGCCACATTATGGCCTTCCTAGTAAAAAAGGGTCGAAAACGAGTAATGTCCTAAATTAACGAGGAGATTTTCTTGACCTCCATTTTGGCCGACATTTTAGAGAATGCAAAAATATCCCATGGAAGTCGTAGTTATGTTGTTTACCTATCCAACGAATTGTCACATGCTAAGATTCAATGCAAATCGGCCACATTACGGCCTTCCTTGTAAAAAAGGGTCGAAAACGAGTAATGTCCTAAATTAACGAGGAGATTTTCTTGACCTCCATTTTGGCCGACTTTTTAGAGAATGCAAAAACATCCCATGGAAGTCGTAGTTATGTTGTTTACCTATCCAACGAATTGTCACATGCTAAGATTCAGTGCAAATCGGCCACATTATGGCCTTCCTAGTAAAAAAGGGTCGAAAACGAGTAATGTCCTAAATTAACGAGGAGATTTTCTTGACCTCCATTTCGGCCGAATTTTTAGAGAATGCAAAAATATCCCATGGAAGTCGTAGTTATGTTGTTTACCTATCCAACGAATTGTCACATGCTAAGATTCAACACATTATGGCCTTCCTAGTAAAAAAGGGTCGAAAACGAGTGATGTCCTAAATTAACGAGGAGATTTTCTTAACCTCCATTTTGGCCGTATTTTTAGATAATGTAAAAATATCCCATGGAAGTCGTAGTTATGTTGTTTACCTATCCAACGAATTGTCACATGCTAAGATTCAATGCAAATCGGCCACATTATGGCCTTCCTAGTAAAAAAGGGTCGAAAACGAGTAATGTCCTAAATTAACGAGGAGATTTTCTTGACCTCCATTTTGGCCGACATTTTAGAGAATGCAAAAATATCCCATGGAAGTCGTAGTTATGTTGTTTACCTATCCAACGAATTGTCACATGCTAAGATTCAATGCAAATCGGCCACATTACGGCCTTCCTTGTAAAAAAGGGTCGAAAACGAGTAATGTCCTAAATTAACGAGGAGATTTTCTTGACCTCCATTTTGGCCGACTTTTTAGAGAATGCAAAAACATCCCATGGAAGTCGTAGTTATGTTGTTTACCTATCCAACGAATTGTCATATGCTAAGATTCAATGCAAATCGGCCACATTATGGCCTTCCTAGTAAAAAAGGGTCGAAAACGAGTAATGTCCTAAATTAACGAGGAGATTTTCTTGACCTCCATTTTGGCCGAATTTTTAGAGAATGCAAAAATATCCCATGGAAGTCGTAGTTATGTTGTTTACCTATCCAACGAATTGTCACATGCTAAGATTCAACACATTATGGCCTTCCTAGTAAAAAAGGATCGAAAACGAGTGATGTCCTAAATTAACGAGGAGATTTTCTTAACCTCCATTTTGGCCGAATTTTTAGATAATGTAAAAATATCCCATGGAAGTCGTAGTTATGTTGTTTACCTATCCAACGAATTGTCACATGCTAAGATTCAATGCAAATCGGCCACATTATGGCCTTCCTAGTAAAAAAGGGTCGAAAACGAGTAATGTCCTAAATTAACGAGGAGATTTTCTTAACCTCCATTTTGGCTGAATTTTTAGATAATGTAAAAATATCCCATGGAAGTCGTAGTTATGTTGTTTACCTATCCGCCGAATTGTCACATGCTAAGATTCAATGCAAATTGGCCACACTATGGCCTTCCTAGTAAAAAGGGGTCGAAAACGAGTAATGTCCTAAATTAACGAGGAGATTTTCTTGACTTCCATTTTGGCCGACTTTTTAGAGAATGCAAAAATATACCATGGAAGTCGTAGTTATGTCGTTTACCTATCCAACGAATTGTCACATGCTAAGATTCAATGCAAATCGGCCACATAATGGCCTTCCTAGTAAAAAAGGGTCGAAAACGAGTAATGTCCTAAATTAACGAGGAGATTTTCTTGACCTCCATTTTGGCCGACTTTTTAGAGAATGCAAAAATATCCCATGGAAGTCGTAGTTATGTTGTTTACCTATCCAACGAATTGTCACATGCTAAGATTCAATGCAAATCGGCCACATTATGCCCTTCCGAGTAAAAAAGGGTCGAAAACGAGTAATGTCCTAAATTAACGAGGAGATTTTCTTGACCTCCATTTTGGCCGACTTTTCAGAGAATGCAAAAATATCCCATGGAAGTCGTAGTTATGTTGTTTACCTATCCAACGAATTGGCACATGCTAAGATTCAATGCAAATCGGCCACATTACGGCCTTCCTTGTAAAAAAGGGTCGAAAACGAGTAATGTCCTAAATTAACAAGGAGATTTTCTTGACCTCCATTTTGGCCGACTTTTTAGAGAATGCAAAAACATCCCATGGAAGTCGTAGTTATGTTGTTTACCTATCCATCGAATTGTCACATGCTAAGATTCAATGCAAATCGGCCACATTATGGCCTTCCTAGTAAAAAAGGGTCGAAAACGAGTAATGTCCTAAATTAACGAGGAGATTTTCTTGACCTCCATTTTGGCCGAATTTTTAGAGAATGCAAAAATATCCCATGGAAGTCGTAGTTATGTTATTTACCTATCCAACGAATTGTCACATGCTAAGATTCAACACATTATGGCCTTCCTACTAAAAATGGGTCGAAAACGAGTGATGTCCTAAATTAACGAGGAGATTTTCTTAACCTCCATTTTGGCCGAATTTTTAGATAATGTAAAAATATCCCATGGAAGTCGTAGTTATGTTGTTTACCTATCCAACGAATTGTCACATGCTAAGATTCAATGCAAATCGGCCACATTATGGCCTTCCTAGTAAAAAAGGGTCGAAAACGAGTAATGTCCTAAATTAACGAGGAGATTTTCTTAACCTTCATTTTGGCCGAATTTTTAGATAATGTAAAAATATCCCATGGAAGTCGTAGTTATGTTGTTTACCTATCCAACGAATTGTCACATGCTAAGATTCAATGCAAATCGGCCACATTACGGCCTTCCTTGTAAAAAAGGGTCGAAAACGAGTAATGTCCTAAATTAACGAGGAGATTTTCTTGACCTCCATTTTGGCCGACTTTTTAGAGAATACAAAAATATACCATGGAAGTCGTAGTTATGTCGTTTACCTATCCAACGAATTTTCACATGCTAAGATTCAATGCAAATCGGCCACATAATGGCCTTCCTTGTAAAAAAGGGTCGAAAACGAGTAATGTCCTAATTTAACGAGGAGATTTTCTTGACCTCCATTTTGGCCGACTTTTTAGAGAATGCAAAAATATACCATGGAAGTCGTAGTTATGTCGTTTACCTATCCAACGAATTGTCACATGCTAAGATTCAATGCAAAACGGCCACATAATGGCCTTCCTAGTAAAAAAGGGTCGAAAACGAGTAATGTCCTAAATTAACGATGAGATTTTCTTGACCTCCATTTTGGCCGACTTTTTAGAGAATGCAAAAATATCCCATGGAAGTCGTAGTTATGTTGTTTACCTATCCAACGAATTGTCACATGCTAAGATTCAATGCAAATTGGCCACATTATGGCCTTCCTAGTAAAAAAGGGTCGAAAACGAGTAATGTCCTAAATTAACGAGGAGATTTTCTTGACCTCCATTTTGGCCGAATTTTCAGGGAATGCAAAAATATCCCATGGAAGTCGTAGTTATGTTGTTTACCTATCCAACGAATTGTCACATGCTAAGATTCAATGCAAATCGGCCACATTACGGCCTTCCTTGTAAAAAAGGGTCGAAAACGAGTAATGTCCTAAATTAACAAGGAGATTTTCTTGTCCTCCATTTTGGCCAACTTTTTAGAGAATACAAAAATATACCATGGAAGTCGTAGTTATGTCGTTTACCTATCCAACGAATTGTCACATGCTAAGATTCAATGCAAATCGGCCACATAATGGCCTTCCTAGTAAAAAAGGGTCGAAAACGAGTAATGTCCTAAATTAACGAGGAGATTTTCTTGACCTCCATTTTGGCCGAATTTTCAGGGAATGCAAAAATATCCCATGGAAGTCGTAGTTATGTTGTTTACCTATCCAACGAATTGTCACATGCTAAGATTCAATGCAAATCGGCCACATTATGGCCTTCCTAGTAAAAAAGGGTCGAAAACGAGTAATGTCCTAAATTAACGAGGAGATTTTCTTGACCTCCATTTTGGCCGAATTTTTAGAGAATGCAAAAATATCCCATGGAAGTCGTAGTTATGTTGTTTACCTATCCAACGAATTGTCACATGCTAAGATTCAACACATTATGGCCTTCCTAGTAAAAAAGGGTCGAAAACGAGTGATGTCCTAAATTAACGAGGAGATTTTCTTAACCTCCATTTTGGCCGAATTTTTAGATAATGTAAAAATATCCCATGGAAGTCGTAGTTATGTTGTTTACCTATCCAACGAATTGTCACATGCTAAGATTCAATGCAAATCGGCCACATTATGGCCTTCCTAGTAAAAAAGGGTCGAAAACGAGTAATGTCCTAAATTAACGAGGAGATTTTCTTGACCTCCATTTTGGCCGACATTTTAGAGAATGCAAAAATATCCTATGGAAGTCGTAGTTATGTTGTTTACCTATCCAACGAATTGTCACATGCTAAGATTCAATGCAAATCGGCCACATTACGGCCTTCCTTGTAAAAAAGGGTCGAAAACGAGTAATGTCCTAAATTAACGAGGAGATTTTCTTGACCTCCATTTTGGCCGACTTTTTAGAGAATGCAAAAACATCCCATGGAAGTCGTAGTTATGTTGTTTACCTATCCAACGAATTGTCATATGCTAAGATTCAATGCAAATCGGCCACATTATGGCCTTCCTAGTAAAAAAGGGTCGAAAACGAGTAATGTCCTAAATTAACGAGGAGATTTTCTTGACCTCCATTTTGGCCGAATTTTTAGAGAATGCAAAAATATCCCATGGAAGTCGTAGTTATGTTGTTTACCTATCCAACGAATTGTCACATGCTAAGATTCAACACATTATGGCCTTCCTAGTAAAAAAGGATCGAAAACGAGTGATGTCCTAAATTAACGAGGAGATTTTCTTAACCTCCATTTTGGCCGAATTTTTAGATAATGTAAAAATATCCCATGGAAGTCGTAGTTATGTTGTTTACCTATCCAACGAATTGTCACATGCTAAGATTCAATGCAAATCGGCCACATTATGGCCTTCCTAGTAAAAAAGGGTCGAAAACGAGTAATGTCCTAAATTAACGAGGAGATTTTCTTAACCTCCATTTTGGCTGAATTTTTAGATAATGTAAAAATATCCCATGGAAGTCGTAGTTATGTTGTTTACCTATCCGACGAATTGTCACATGCTAAGATTCAATGCAAATTGGCCACACTATGGCCTTCCTAGTAAAAAGGGGTCGAAAACGAGTAATGTCCTAAATTAACGAGGAGATTTTCTTGACTTCCATTTTGGCCGACTTTTTAGAGAATGCAAAAATATACCATGGAAGTCGTAGTTATGTCGTTTACCTATCCAACGAATTGTCACATGCTAAGATTCAATGCAAATCGGCCACATAATGGCCTTCCTAGTAAAAAAGGGTCGAAAACGAGTAATGTCCTAAATTAACGAGGAGATTTTCTTGACCTCCATTTTGGCCGAATTTTCAGAGAATGCAAAAATATCCCATGGAAGTCGTAGTTATGTTGTTTACCTATCCAACGAATTGGCACATGCTAAGATTCAATGCAAATCGGCCACATTACGGCCTTCCTTGTAAAAAAGGGTCGAAAACGAGTAATGTCCTAAATTAACAAGGAGATTTTCTTGACCTCCATTTTGGCCGACTTTTTAGAGAATGCAAAAACATCCCATGGAAGTCGTAGTTATGTTGTTTACCTATCCATCGAATTGTCACATGCTAAGATTCAATGCAAATCGGCCACATTATGGCCTTCCTAGTAAAAAAGGGTCGAAAACGAGTAATGTCCTAAATTAACGAGGAGATTTTCTTGACCTCCATTTTGGCCGAATTTTTAGAGAATGCAAAAATATCCCATGGAAGTCGTAGTTATGTTATTTACCTATCCAACGAATTGTCACATGCTAAGATTCAACACATTATGGCCTTCCTACTAAAAATGGGTCGAAAACGAGTGATGTCCTAAATTAACGAGGAGATTTTCTTAACCTCCATTTTGGCCGAATTTTTAGATAATGTAAAAATATCCCATGGAAGTCGTAGTTATGTTGTTTACCTATCCAACGAATTGTCACATGCTAAGATTCAATGCAAATCGGCCACATTATGGCCTTCCTAGTAAAAAAGGGTCGAAAACGAGTAATGTCCTAAATTAACGAGGAGATTTTCTTAACCTCCATTTTGGCCGAATTTTTAGATAATGTAAAAATATCCCATGGAAGTCGTAGTTATGTTGTTTACCTATCCAACGAATTGTCACATGCTAAGATTCAATGCAAATCGGCCACATTACGGCCTTCCTTGTAAAAAAGGGTCGAAAACGAGTAATGTCCTAAATTAACGAGGAGATTTTCTTGACCTCCATTTTGGCCGACTTTTTAGAGAATACAAAAATATACCATGGAAGTCGTAGTTATGTCGTTTACCTATCCAACGAATTTTCACATGCTAAGATTCAATGCAAATCGGCCACATAATGGCCTTCCTAGTAAAAAAGGGTCGAAAACGAGTAATGTCCTAATTTAACGAGGAGATTTTCTTGACCTCCATTTTGGCCGACTTTTTAGAGAATGCAAAAATATACCATGGAAGTCGTAGTTATGTCGTTTACCTATCCAACGAATTGTCACATGCTAAGATTCAATGCAAAACGGCCACATAATGGCCTTCCTAGTAAAAAAGGGTCGAAAACGAGTAATGTCCTAAATTAACGATGAGATTTTCTTGACCTCCATTTTGGCCGACTTTTTAGAGAATGCAAAAATATCCCATGGAAGTCGTAGTTATGTTGTTTACCTATCCAACGAATTGTCACATGCTAAGATTCAATGCAAATTGGCCACATTATGGCCTTCCTAGTAAAAAAGGGTCGAAAACGAGTAATGTCCTAAATTAACGAGGAGATTTTCTTGACCTCCATTTTGGCCGAATTTTCAGGGAATGCAAAAATATCCCATGGAAGTCGTAGTTATGTTGTTTACCTATCCAACGAATTGTCACATGCTAAGATTCAATGCAAATCGGCCACATTACGGCCTTCCTTGTAAAAAAGGGTCGAAAACGAGTAATGTCCTAAATTAACAAGGAGATTTTCTTGACCTCCATTTTGGCCGACTTTTTAGAGAATACAAAAATATACCATGGAAGTCGTAGTTATGTCGTTTACCTATCCAACGAATTGTCACATGCTAAGATTCAATGCAAATCGGCCACATAATGGCCTTCCTAGTAAAAAAGGGTCGAAAACGAGTAATGTCCTAAATTAACGAGGAGATTTTCTTGACCTCCATTTTGGCCGAATTTTCAGGGAATGCAAAAATATCCCATGGAAGTCGTAGTTATGTTGTTTACCTATCCAACGAATTGTCACATGCTAAGATTCAATGCAAATCGGCCACATTACGGCCTTCCTTGTAAAAAAGGGTCGAAAACGAGTAATGTCCTAAATTAACGAGGAGATTTTCTTGACCTCCATTTTGGCCGACTTTTTAGAGAATGCAAAAACATCCCATGGAAGTCGTAGTTATGTTGTTTACCTATCCAACGAATTGTCACATGCTAAGATTCAATGCAAATCGGCCACATTATGGCCTTCCTAGTAAAAAAGGGTCGAAAACGAGTAATGTCCTAAATTAACGAGGAGATTTTCTTGACCTCCATTTTGGCCGAATTTTTAGAGAATGCAAAAATATCCCATGGAAGTCGTAGTTATGTTATTTACCTATCCAACGAATTGTCACATGCTAAGATTCAACACATTATGGCCTTCCTAGTAAAAAAGGGTCGAAAACGAGTGATGTCCTAAATTAACGAGGAGATTTTCTTAACCTCCATTTTGGCCGAATTTTTAGATAATGTAAAAATATCCCATGGAAGTCGTAGTTATGTTGTTTACCTATCCAACGAATTGTCACATGCTAAGATTCAATGCAAATCGGCCACATTATGGCCTTCCTAGTAAAAAAGGGTCGAAAACGAGTAATGTCCTAAATTAACGAGGAGATTTTCTTAACCTCCATTTTGGCCGAATTTTTAGATAATGTAAAAATATCCCATGGAAGTCGTAGTTATGTTGTTTACCTATCCAACGAATTGTCACATGCTAAGATTCAATGCAAATCGGCCACATTACGGTCTTCCTTGTAAAAAAGGGTCGAAAACGAGTAATGTCCTAAATTAACGAGGAGATTTTCTTGACCTCCATTTTGGCCGACTTTTTAGAGAATACAAAAATATACCATGGAAGTCGTAGTTATGTCGTTTACCTATCCAACGAATTGTCACATGCTAAGATTCAATGCAAATCGGCCACATAATGGCCTTCCTAGTAAAAAAGGGTCGAAAACGAGTAATGTCCTAATTTAACGAGGAGATTTTCTTGACCTCCATTTTGGCCGACTTTTTAGAGAATGCAAAAATATACCATGGAAGTCGTAGTTATGTCGTTTACCTATCCAACGAATTGTCACATGCTAAGATTCAATGCAAAACGGCCACATAATGGCCTTCCTAGTAAAAAAGGGTCGAAAACGAGTAATGTCCTAAATTAACGAGGAGATTTTCTTGACCTCCATTTTGGCCGACTTTTTAGAGAATGCAAAAATATCCCATGGAAGTCGTAGTTATGTTGTTTACCTATCCAACGAATTGTCACATGCTAAGATTCAATGCAAATCGGCCACATTATGCCCTTCCGAGTAAAAAAGGGTCGAAAACGAGTAATGTCCTAAATTAACGAGGAGATTTTCTTGACCTCCATTTTGGCCGAATTTTCAGAGAATGCAAAAATATCCCATGGAAGTCGTAGTTATGTTGTTTACCTATCCAACGAATTGGCACATGCTAAGATTCAATGCAAATCGGCCACATTACGGCCTTCCTTGTAAAAAAGGGTCGAAAACGAGTAATGTCCTAAATTAACAAGGAGATTTTCTTGACCTCCATTTTGGCCGACTTTTTAGAGAATGCAAAAACATCCCATGGAAGTCGTAGTTATGTTGTTTACCTATCCATCGAATTGTCACATGCTAAGATTCAATGCAAATCGGCCACATTATGGCCTTCCTAGTAAAAAAGGGTCGAAAACGAGTAATGTCCTAAATTAACGAGGAGATTTTCTTGACCTCCATTTTGGCCGAATTTTTAGAGAATGCAAAAATATCCCATGGAAGTCGTAGTTATGTTATTTACCTATCCAACGAATTGTCACATGCTAAGATTCAACACATTATGGCCTTCCTACTAAAAATGGGTCGAAAACGAGTGATGTCCTAAATTAACGAGGAGATTTTCTTAACCTCCATTTTGGCCGAATTTTTAGATAATGTAAAAATATCCCATGGAAGTCGTAGTTATGTTGTTTACCTATCCAACGAATTGTCACATGCTAAGATTCAATGCAAATCGGCCACATTATGGCCTTCCTAGTAAAAAAGGGTCGAAAACGAGTAATGTCCTAAATTAACGAGGAGATTTTCTTAACCTCCATTTTGGCCGAATTTTTAGATAATGTAAAAATATCCCATGGAAGTCGTAGTTATGTTGTTTACCTATCCAACGAATTGTCACATGCTAAGATTCAATGCAAATCGGCCACATTACGGCCTTCCTTGTAAAAAAGGGTCGAAAACGAGTAATGTCCTAAATTAACGAGGAGATTTTCTTGACCTCCATTTTGGCCGACTTTTTAGAGAATACAAAAATATACCATGGAAGTCGTAGTTATGTCGTTTACCTATCCAACGAATTTTCACATGCTAAGATTCAATGCAAATCGGCCACATAATGGCCTTCCTAGTAAAAAAGGGTCGAAAACGAGTAATGTCCTAATTTAACGAGGAGATTTTCTTGACCTCCATTTTGGCCGACTTTTTAGAGAATGCAAAAATATACCATGGAAGTCGTAGTTATGTCGTTTACCTATCCAACGAATTGTCACATGCTAAGATTCAATGCAAAACGGCCACATAATGGCCTTCCTAGTAAAAAAGGGTCGAAAACGAGTAATGTCCTAAATTAACGATGAGATTTTCTTGACCTCCATTTTGGCCGACTTTTTAGAGAATGCAAAAATATCCCATGGAAGTCGTAGTTATGTTGTTTACCTATCCAACGAATTGTCACATGCTAAGATTCAATGCAAATTGGCCACATTATGGCCTTCCTAGTAAAAAAGGGTCGAAAACGAGTAATGTCCTAAATTAACGAGGAGATTTTCTTGACCTCCATTTTGGCCGAATTTTCAGGGAATGCAAAAATATCCCATGGAAGTCGTAGTTATGTTGTTTACCTATCCAACGAATTGTCACATGCTAAGATTCAATGCAAATCGGCCACATTACGGCCTTCCTTGTAAAAAAGGGTCGAAAACGAGTAATGTCCTAAATTAACAAGGAGATTTTCTTGACCTCCATTTTGGCCGACTTTTTAGAGAATACAAAAATATACCATGGAAGTCGTAGTTATGTCGTTTACCTATCCAACGAATTGTCACATGCTAAGATTCAATGCAAATCGGCCACATAATGGCCTTCCTAGTAAAAAAGGGTCGAAAACGAGTAATGTCCTAAATTAACGAGGAGATTTTCTTGACCTCCATTTTGGCCGAATTTTCAGGGAATGCAAAAATATCCCATGGAAGTCGTAGTTATGTTGTTTACCTATCCAACGAATTGTCACATGCTAAGATTCAATGCAAATCGGCCACATTACGGCCTTCCTTGTAAAAAAGGGTCGAAAACGAGTAATGTCCTAAATTAACGAGGAGATTTTCTTGACCTCCATTTTGGCCGACTTTTTAGAGAATGCAAAAACATCCCATGGAAGTCGTAGTTATGTTGTTTA
Organism: Medicago sativa; assembly: GCF_051527215.1. NCBI lineage: Eukaryota > Viridiplantae > Streptophyta > Magnoliopsida > Fabales > Fabaceae > Medicago > Medicago sativa. The sequence continues at coordinate 1,808,011 of NC_140751.1, read as the reverse complement.
CCTATCCAACGAATTGTCACATGCTAAGATTCAATGCAAATCGGCCACATTATGGCCTTCCTAGTAAAAAAGGGTCGAAAACGAGTAATGTCCTAAATTAACGAGGAGATTTTCTTGACCTCCATTTTGGCCGAATTTTTAGAGAATGCAAAAATATCCCATGGAAGTCGTAGTTATGTTATTTACCTATCCAACGAATTGTCACATGCTAAGATTCAACACATTATGGCCTTCCTAGTAAAAAAGGGTCGAAAACGAGTGATGTCCTAAATTAACGAGGAGATTTTCTTAACCTCCATTTTGGCCGAATTTTTAGATAATGTAAAAATATCCCATGGAAGTCGTAGTTATGTTGTTTACCTATCCAACGAATTGTCACATGCTAAGATTCAATGCAAATCGGCCACATTATGGCCTTCCTAGTAAAAAAGGGTCGAAAACGAGTAATGTCCTAAATTAACGAGGAGATTTTCTTAACCTCCATTTTGGCCGAATTTTTAGATAATGTAAAAATATCCCATGGAAGTCGTAGTTATGTTGTTTACCTATCCAACGAATTGTCACATGCTAAGATTCAATGCAAATCGGCCACATTACGGTCTTCCTTGTAAAAAAGGGTCGAAAACGAGTAATGTCCTAAATTAACGAGGAGATTTTCTTGACCTCCATTTTGGCCGACTTTTTAGAGAATACAAAAATATACCATGGAAGTCGTAGTTATGTCGTTTACCTATCCAACGAATTGTCACATGCTAAGATTCAATGCAAATCGGCCACATAATGGCCTTCCTAGTAAAAAAGGGTCGAAAACGAGTAATGTCCTAATTTAACGAGGAGATTTTCTTGACCTCCATTTTGGCCGACTTTTTAGAGAATGCAAAAATATACCATGGAAGTCGTAGTTATGTCGTTTACCTATCCAACGAATTGTCACATGCTAAGATTCAATGCAAAACGGCCACATAATGGCCTTCCTAGTAAAAAAGGGTCGAAAACGAGTAATGTCCTAAATTAACGAGGAGATTTTCTTGACCTCCATTTTGGCCGACTTTTTAGAGAATGCAAAAATATCCCATGGAAGTCGTAGTTATGTTGTTTACCTATCCAACGAATTGTCACATGCTAAGATTCAATGCAAATCGGCCACATTATGGCCTTCCTAGTAAAAAAGGGTCGAAAACGAGTAATGTCCTAAATTAACGAGGAGATTTTCTTGACCTCCATTTTGGCCGAATTTTCAGGGAATGCAAAAATATCCCATGGAAGTCGTAGTTATGTTGTTTACCTATCCAACGAATTGTCACATGCTAAGATTCAATGCAAATCGGCCACATTACGGCCTTCCTTGTAAAAAAGGGTCGAAAACGAGTAATGTCCTAAATTAACAAGGAGATTTTCTTGACCTCCATTTTGGCCGACTTTTTAGAGAATACAAAAATATACCATGGAAGTCGTAGTTATGTCGTTTACCTATCCAACGAATTGTCACATGCTAAGATTCAATGCAAATCGGCCACATAATGGCCTTCCTAGTAAAAAAGGGTCGAAAACGAGTAATGTCCTAATTTAACGAGGAGATTTTCTTGACCTCCATTTTGGCCGACTTTTTAGAGAATGCAAAAATATACCATGGAAGTCGTAGTTATGTCGTTTACCTATCCAACGAATTGTCACATGCTAAGATTCAATGCAAAACGGCCACATAATGGCCTTCCTAGTAAAAAAGGGTCGAAAACGAGTAATGTCCTAAATTAACGAGGAGATTTTCTTGACCTCCATTTTGGCCGACTTTTTAGAGAATGCAAAAATATCCCATGGAAGTCGTAGTTATGTTGTTTACCTATCCAACGAATTGTCACATGCTAAGATTCAATGCAAATCGGCCACATTATGGCCTTCCTAGTAAAAAAGGGTCGAAAACGAGTAATGTCCTAAATTAACGAGGAGATTTTCTTGACCTCCATTTTGGCCGAATTTTCAGGGAATGCAAAAATATCCCATGGAAGTCGTAGTTATGTTGTTTACCTATCCAACGAATTGTCACATGCTAAGATTCAATGCAAATCGGCCACATTACGGCCTTCCTTGTAAAAAAGGGTCGAAAACGAGTAATGTCCTAAATTAACAAGGAGATTTTCTTGACCTCCATTTTGGCCGACTTTTTAGAGAATACAAAAATATACCATGGAAGTCGTAGTTATGTCGTTTACCTATCCAACGAATTGTCACATGCTAAGATTCAATGCAAATCGGCCACATAATGGCCTTCCTAGTAAAAAAGGGTCGAAAACGAGTAATGTCCTAAATTAACGAGGAGATTTTCTTGACCTCCATTTTGGCCGAATTTTCAGGGATGCAAAAATATCCCATGGAAGTCGTAGTTATGTTCTTTACCTATCCAACGAATTGTCACATGCTAAGATTCAATGCAAATCGGCCACATTACGGCCTTCCTTGTAAAAAAGGGTCGAAAACGAGTAATGTCCTAAATTAACGAGGAGATTTTCTTGACCTCCATTTTGGCCGACTTTTTAGAGAATGCAAAAACATCCCATGGAAGTCGTAGTTATGTTGTTTACCTATCCAACGAATTGTCACATGCTAAGATTCAATGCAAATCGGCCACATTATGGCCTTCCTAGTAAAAAAGGGTCGAAAACGAGTAATGTCCTAATTTAACGAGGAGATTTTCTTGACCTCCATTTTGGCCGACTTTTTAGAGAATGCAAAAATATACCATGGAAGTCGTAGTTATGTCGTTTACCTATCCAACGAATTGTCACATGCTAAGATTCAATGCAAAACGGCCACATAATGGCCTTCCTAGTAAAAAAGGGTCGAAAACGAGTAATGTCCTAAATTAACGAGGAGATTTTCTTGACCTCCATTTTGGCCGACTTTTTAGAGAATGCAAAAATATCCCATGGAAGTCGTAGTTATGTTGTTTACCTATCCAACGAATTGTCACATGCTAAGATTCAATGCAAATCGGCCACATTATGGCCTTCCTAGTAAAAAAGGGTCGAAAACGAGTAATGTCCTAAATTAACGAGGAGATTTTCTTGACCTCCATTTTGGCCGAATTTTCAGGGAATGCAAAAATATCCCATGGAAGTCGTAGTTATGTTGTTTACCTATCCAACGAATTGTCACATGCTAAGATTCAATGCAAATCGGCCACATTACGGCCTTCCTTGTAAAAAAGGGTCGAAAACGAGTAATGTCCTAAATTAACAAGGAGATTTTCTTGACCTCCATTTTGGCCGACTTTTTAGAGAATACAAAAATATACCATGGAAGTCGTAGTTATGTCGTTTACCTATCCAACGAATTGTCACATGCAAAGATTCAATGCAAATCGGCCACATAATGGCCTTCCTAGTAAAAAAGGGTCGAAAACGAGTAATGTCCTAAATTAACGAGGAGATTTTCTTGACCTCCATTTTGGCCGAATTTTCAGGGAATGCAAAAATATCCCATGGAAGTCGTAGTTATGTTGTTTACCTATCCAACGAATTGTCACATGCTAAGATTCAATGCAAATCGGCCACATTACGGCCTTCCTTGTAAAAAAGGGTCGAAAACGAGTAATGTCCTAAATTAACGAGGAGATTTTCTTGACCTCCATTTTGGCCGACTTTTTAGAGAATGCAAAAACATCCCATGGAAGTCGTAGTTATGTTGTTTACCTATCCAACGAATTGTCACATGCTAAGATTCAATGCAAATCGGCCACATTATGGCCTTCCTAGTAAAAAAGGGTCGAAAACGAGTAATGTCCTAAATTAACGAGGAGATTTTCTTGACATCCATTTTGGCCGAATTTTTAGAGAATGCAAAAATATCCCATGGAAGTCGTAGTTATGTTATTTACCTATCCAACGAATTGTCACATGCTAAGATTCAACACATTATGGCCTTCCTAGTAAAAAAGGGTCGAAAACGAGTGATGTCCTAAATTAACGAGGAGATTTTCTTAACCTCCATTTTGGCCGAATTTTTAGATAATGTAAAAATATCCCATGGAAGTCGTAGTTATGTTGTTTACCTATCCAACGAATTGTCACATGCTAAGATTCAATGCAAAACGGCCACATAATGGCCTTCCTAGTAAAAAAGGGTCGAAAACGAGTAATGTCCTAAATTAACGAGGAGATTTTCTTGACCTCCATTTTGGCCGACTTTTTAGAGAATGCAAAAATATCCCATGGAAGTCGTAGTTATGTTGTTTACCTATCCAACGAATTGTCACATGCTAAGATTCAATGCAAATCGGCCACATTATGGCCTTCCTAGTAAAAAAGGGTCGAAAACGAGTAATGTCCTAAATTAACGAGGAGATTTTCTTGACCTCCATTTTGGCCGAATTTTCAGGGAATGCAAAAATATCCCATGGAAGTCGTAGTTATGTTGTTTACCTATCCAACGAATTGTCACATGCTAAGATTCAATGCAAATCGGCCACATTACGGCCTTCCTTGTAAAAAAGGGTCGAAAACGAGTAATGTCCTAAATTAACAAGGAGATTTTCTTGACCTCCATTTTGGCCGACTTTTTAGAGAATACAAAAATATACCATGGAAGTCGTAGTTATGTCGTTTACCTATCCAACGAATTGTCACATGCTAAGATTCAATGCAAATCGGCCACATAATGGCCTTCCTAGTAAAAAAGGGTCGAAAACGAGTAATGTCCTAAATTAACGAGGAGATTTTCTTGACCTCCATTTTGGCCGAATTTTCAGGGATGCAAAAATATCCCATGGAAGTCGTAGTTATGTTCTTTACCTATCCAACGAATTGTCACATGCTAAGATTCAATGCAAATCGGCCACATTACGGCCTTCCTTGTAAAAAAGGGTCGAAAACGAGTAATGTCCTAAATTAACGAGGAGATTTTCTTGACCTCCATTTTGGCCGACTTTTTAGAGAATGCAAAAACATCCCATGGAAGTCGTAGTTATGTTGTTTACCTATCCAACGAATTGTCACATGCTAAGATTCAATGCAAATCGGCCACATTATGGCCTTCCTAGTAAAAAAGGGTCGAAAACGAGTAATGTCCTAATTTAACGAGGAGATTTTCTTGACCTCCATTTTGGCCGACTTTTTAGAGAATGCAAAAATATACCATGGAAGTCGTAGTTATGTCGTTTACCTATCCAACGAATTGTCACATGCTAAGATTCAATGCAAAACGGCCACATAATGGCCTTCCTAGTAAAAAAGGGTCGAAAACGAGTAATGTCCTAAATTAACGAGGAGATTTTCTTGACCTCCATTTTGGCCGACTTTTTAGAGAATGCAAAAATATCCCATGGAAGTCGTAGTTATGTTGTTTACCTATCCAACGAATTGTCACATGCTAAGATTCAATGCAAATCGGCCACATTATGGCCTTCCTAGTAAAAAAGGGTCGAAAACGAGTAATGTCCTAAATTAACGAGGAGATTTTCTTGACCTCCATTTTGGCCGAATTTTCAGGGAATGCAAAAATATCCCATGGAAGTCGTAGTTATGTTGTTTACCTATCCAACGAATTGTCACATGCTAAGATTCAATGCAAATCGGCCACATTACGGCCTTCCTTGTAAAAAAGGGTCGAAAACGAGTAATGTCCTAAATTAACAAGGAGATTTTCTTGACCTCCATTTTGGCCGACTTTTTAGAGAATACAAAAATATACCATGGAAGTCGTAGTTATGTCGTTTACCTATCCAACGAATTGTCACATGCAAAGATTCAATGCAAATCGGCCACATAATGGCCTTCCTAGTAAAAAAGGGTCGAAAACGAGTAATGTCCTAAATTAACGAGGAGATTTTCTTGACCTCCATTTTGGCCGAATTTTCAGGGAATGCAAAAATATCCCATGGAAGTCGTAGTTATGTTGTTTACCTATCCAACGAATTGTCACATGCTAAGATTCAATGCAAATCGGCCACATTACGGCCTTCCTTGTAAAAAAGGGTCGAAAACGAGTAATGTCCTAAATTAACGAGGAGATTTTCTTGACCTCCATTTTGGCCGACTTTTTAGAGAATGCAAAAACATCCCATGGAAGTCGTAGTTATGTTGTTTACCTATCCAACGAATTGTCACATGCTAAGATTCAATGCAAATCGGCCACATTATGGCCTTCCTAGTAAAAAAGGGTCGAAAACGAGTAATGTCCTAAATTAACGAGGAGATTTTCTTGACCTCCATTTTGGCCGAATTTTTAGAGAATGCAAAAATATCCCATGGAAGTCGTAGTTATGTTATTTACCTATCCAACGAATTGTCACATGCTAAGATTCAACACATTATGGCCTTCCTAGTAAAAAAGGGTCGAAAACGAGTGATGTCCTAAATTAACGAGGAGATTTTCTTAACCTCCATTTTGGCCGAATTTTTAGATAATGTAAAAATATCCCATGGAAGTCGTAGTTATGTTGTTTACCTATCCAACGAATTGTCACATGCTAAGATTCAATGCAAATCGGCCACATTATGGCCTTCCTAGTAAAAAAGGGTCGAAAACGAGTAATGTCCTAAATTAACGAGGAGATTTTCTTAACCTCCATTTTGGCCGAATTTTTAGATAATGTAAAAATATCCCATGGAAGTCGTAGTTATGTTGTTTACCTATCCAACGAATTGTCACATGCTAAGATTCAATGCAAATCGGCCACATTACGGCCTTCCTTGTAAAAAAGGGTCGAAAACGAGTAATGTCCTAAATTAACGAGGAGATTTTCTTGACCTCCATTTTGGCCGACTTTTTAGAGAATACAAAAATATACCATGGAAGTCGTAGTTATGTCGTTTACCTATCCAACGAATTGTCACATGCTAAGATTCAATGCAAATCGGCCACATAATGGCCTTCCTAGTAAAAAAGGGTCGAAAACGAGTAATGTCCTAATTTAACGAGGAGATTTTCTTGACCTCCATTTTGGCCGACTTTTTAGAGAATGCAAAAATATACCATGGAAGTCGTAGTTATGTCGTTTACCTATCCAACGAATTGTCACATGCTAAGATTCAATGCAAATCGGCCACATTATGGCCTTCCTAGTAAAAAAGGGTCGAAAACGAGTAATGTCCTAAATTAACGAGGAGATTTTCTTGACCTCCATTTTGGCCGAATTTTCAGGGAATGCAAAAATATCCCATGGAAGTCGTAGTTATGTTGTTTACCTATCCAACGAATTGTCACATGCTAAGATTCAATGCAAATCGGCCACATTACGGCCTTCCTTGTAAAAAAGGGTCGAAAACGAGTAATGTCCTAAATTAACGAGGAGATTTTCTTGACCTCCATTTTGGCCGAATTTTTAGAGAATGCAAAAATATCCCATGGAAGTCGTAGTTATGTTATTTACCTATCCAACGAATTGTCACATGCTAAGATTCAACACATTATGGCCTTCCTAGTAAAAAAGGGTCGAAAACGAGTGATGTCCTAAATTAACGAGGAGATTTTCTTAACCTCCATTTTGGCCGAATTTTTAGATAATGTAAAAATATCCCATGGAAGTCGTAGTTATGTTGTTTACCTATCCAACGAATTGTCACATGCTAAGATTCAATGCAAATCGGCCACATTATGGCCTTCCCAGTAAAAAAGGGTCGAAAACGAGTAATGTCCTAAATTAACGAGGAGATTTTCTTAACCTCCATTTTGGCCGAATTTTTAGATAATGTAAAAATATCCCATGGAAGTCGTAGTTATGTTGTTTACCTATCCAACGAATTGTCACATGCTAAGATTCAATGCAAATCGGCCACATTACGGCCTTCCTTGTAAAAAAGGGTCGAAAACGAGTAATGTCCTAAATTAACGAGGAGATTTTCTTGACCTCCATTTTGGCCGACTTTTTAGAGAATACAAAAATATACCATGGAAGTCGTAGTTATGTCGTTTACCTATCCAACGAATTGTCACATGCTAAGATTCAATGCAAATCGGCCACATAATGGCCTTCCTAGTAAAAAAGGGTCGAAAACGAGTAATGTCCTAATTTAACGAGGAGATTTTCTTGACCTCCATTTTGGCCGACTTTTTAGAGAATGCAAAAATATACCATGGAAGTCGTAGTTATGTCGTTTACCTATCCAACGAATTGTCACATGCTAAGATTCAATGCAAAACGGCCACATAATGGCCTTCCTAGTAAAAAAGGGTCGAAAACGAGTAATGTCCTAAATTAACGAGGAGATTTTCTTGACCTCCATTTTGGCCGACTTTTTAGAGAATGCAAAAATATCCCATGGAAGTCGTAGTTATGTTGTTTACCTATCCAACGAATTGTCACATGCTAAGATTCAATGCAAATCGGCCACATTATGGCCTTCCTAGTAAAAAAGGGTCGAAAACGAGTAATGTCCTAAATTAACGAGGAGATTTTCTTGACCTCCATTTTGGCCGAATTTTCAGGGAATGCAAAAATATCCCATGGAAGTCGTAGTTATGTTGTTTACCTATCCAACGAATTGTCACATGCTAAGATTCAATGCAAATCGGCCACATTACGGCCTTCCTTGTAAAAAAGGGTCGAAAACGAGTAATGTCCTAAATTAACGAGGAGATTTTCTTGACCTCCATTTTGGCCGACTTTTTAGAGAATACAAAAATATACCATGGAAGTCGTAGTTATGTCGTTTACCTATCCAACGAATTGTCACATGCTAAGATTCAATGCAAATCGGCCACATAATGGCCTTCCTAGTAAAAAAGGGTCGAAAACGAGTAATGTCCGAATTTAACGAGGAGATTTTCTTGACCTCCATTTTGGCCGACTTTTTAGAGAATGCAAAAATATACCATGGAAGTCGTAGTTATGTCGTTTACCTATCCAACGAATTGTCACATGCTAAGATTCAATGCAAAACGGCCACATAATGGCCTTCCTAGTAAAAAAGGGTCGAAAACGAGTAATGTCCTAAATTAACGAGGAGATTTTCTTGACCTCCATTTTGGCCGACTTTTTAGAGAATGCAAAAATATCCCATGGAAGTCGTAGTTATGTTGTTTACCTATCCAACGAATTGTCACATGCTAAGATTCAATGCAAATCGGCCACATTATGGCCTTCCTAGTGAAAAAGGGTCGAAAACGAGTAATGTCCTAAATTAACGAGGAGATTTTCTTGACCTCCATTTTGGCCGAATTTTCAGGGAATGCAAAAATATCCCATGGAAGTCGTAGTTATGTTGTTTACCTATCCAACGAATTGTCACATGCTAAGATTCAATGCAAATCGGCCACATTACGGCCTTCCTTGTAAAAAAGGGTCGAAAACGAGTAATGTCCTAAATTAACGAGGAGATTTTCTTGACCTCCATTTTGGCCGACTTTTTAGAGAATGCAAAAATATCCCATGGAAGTCGTAGTTATGTTGTTTACCTATCCAACGAATTGTCACATGCTAAGATTCAATGCAAATCGGCCACATTACGGCCTTCCTTGTAAAAAAGGGTCGAAAACGAGTAATGTCCTAAATTAACGAGGAGATTTTCTTGACCTCCATTTTGGCCGACTTTTTAGAGAATACAAAAATATACCATGGAAGTCCTAGTTATGTCGTTTACCTATCCAACGAATTGTCACATGCTAAGATTCAATGCAAAACGGCCACATAATGGCCTTCCTAGTAAAAAAGGGTCGAAAACGAGTAATGTCCTAAATTAACGAGGAGATTTTCTTGACCTCCATTTTGGCCGACTTTTAAGAGAATGCAAAAATATCCCATGGAAGTCGTAGTTATGTTGTTTACCTATCCAACGAATTGTCACATGCTAAGATTCAATGCAAATCGGCCACATTATGGCCTTCCTAGTGAAAAAGGGTCGAAAACGAGTAATGTCCTAAATTAACGAGGAGATTTTCTTGACCTCCATTTTGGCCGAATTTTCAGGGAATGCAAAAATATCCCATGGAAGTCGTAGTTATGTTGTTTACCTATCCAACGAATTGTCACATGCTAAGATTCAATGCAAATCGGCCACATTACGGCCTTCCTTGTAAAAAAGGGTCGAAAACGAGTAATGTCCTAAATTAACGAGGAGATTTTCTTGACCTCCATTTTGGCCGACTTTTTAGAGAATGCAAAAATATCCCATGGAAGTCGTAGTTATGTTGTTTACCTATCCAACGAATTGTCACATGCTAAGATTCAACACATTATGGCCTTCCTAGTAAAAAAGGGTCGAAAACGAGTGATGTCCTAAATTAACGAGGAGATTTTCTTAACCTCCATTTTGGCCGAATTTTTAGATAATGTAAAAATATCCCATGGAAGTCGTAGTTATGTTGTTTACCTATCCAACGAATTGTCACATGCTAAGATTCAATGCAAATCGGCCACATTATGGCCTTCCTAGTAAAAAAGGGTCGAAAACGAGTAATGTCCTAAATTAACGAGGAGATTTTCTTAACCTCCATTTTGGCCGAATTTTTAGATAATGTAAAAATATCCCATGGAAGTCGTAGTTATGTTGTTTACCTATCCAACGAATTGTCACATGCTAAGATTCAATGCAAATCGGCCACATTACGGCCTTCCTTGTAAAAAAGGGTCGAAAACGAGTAATGTCCTAAATTAACGAGGAGATTTTCTTGACCTCCATTTTGGCCGACTTTTTAGAGAATACAAAAATATACCATGGAAGTCGTAGTTATGTCGTTTACCTATCCAACGAATTGTCACATGCTAAGATTCAATGCAAATCGGCCACATAATGGCCTTCCTAGTAAAAAAGGGTCGAAAACGAGTAATGTCCTAATTTAACGAGGAGATTTTCTTGACCTCCATTTTGGCCGACTTTTTAGAGAATGCAAAAATATACCATGGAAGTCGTAGTTATGTCGTTTACCTATCCAACGAATTGTCACATGCTAAGATTCAATGCAAAACGGCCACATAATGGCCTTCCTAGTAAAAAAGGGTCGAAAACGAGTAATGTCCTAAATTAACGAGGAGATTTTCTTGACCTCCATTTTGGCCGACTTTTTAGAGAATGCAAAAATATCCCATGGAAGTCGTAGTTATGTTGTTTACCTATCCAACGAATTGTCACATGCTAAGATTCAATGCAAATCGGCCACATTATGGCCTTCCTAGTAAAAAAGGGTCGAAAACGAGTAATGTCCTAAATTAACGAGGAGATTTTCTTGACCTCCATTTTGGCCGAATTTTCAGGGAATGCAAAAATATCCCATGGAAGTCGTAGTTATGTTGTTTACCTATCCAACGAATTGTCACATGCTAAGATTCAATGCAAATCGGCCACATTACGGCCTTCCTTGTAAAAAAGGGTCGAAAACGAGTAATGTCCTAAATTAACGAGGAGATTTTCTTGACCTCCATTTTGGCCGACTTTTTAGAGAATACAAAAATATACCATGGAAGTCGTAGTTATGTCGTTTACCTATCCAACGAATTGTCACATGCTAAGATTCAATGCAAATCGGCCACATAATGGCCTTCCTAGTAAAAAAGGGTCGAAAACGAGTAATGTCCGAATTTAACGAGGAGATTTTCTTGACCTCCATTTTGGCCGACTTTTTAGAGAATGCAAAAATATACCATGGAAGTCGTAGTTATGTCGTTTACCTATCCAACGAATTGTCACATGCTAAGATTCAATGCAAAACGGCCACATAATGGCCTTCCTAGTAAAAAAGGGTCGAAAACGAGTAATGTCCTAAATTAACGAGGAGATTTTCTTGACCTCCATTTTGGCCGACTTTTTAGAGAATGCAAAAATATCCCATGGAAGTCGTAGTTATGTTGTTTACCTATCCAACGAATTGTCACATGCTAAGATTCAATGCAAATCGGCCACATTATGGCCTTCCTAGTGAAAAAGGGTCGAAAACGAGTAATGTCCTAAATTAACGAGGAGATTTTCTTGACCTCCATTTTGGCCGAATTTTCAGGGAATGCAAAAATATCCCATGGAAGTCGTAGTTATGTTGTTTACCTATCCAACGAATTGTCACATGCTAAGATTCAATGCAAATCGGCCACATTACGGCCTTCCTTGTAAAAAAGGGTCGAAAACGAGTAATGTCCTAAATTAACGAGGAGATTTTCTTGACCTCCATTTTGGCCGACTTTTTAGAGAATGCAAAAATATCCCATGGAAGTCGTAGTTATGTTGTTTACCTATCCAACGAATTGTCACATGCTAAGATTCAATGCAAATCGGCCACATTACGGCCTTCCTTGTAAAAAAGGGTCGAAAACGAGTAATGTCCTAAATTAACGAGGAGATTTTCTTGACCTCCATTTTGGCCGACTTTTTAGAGAATACAAAAATATACCATGGAAGTCGTAGTTATGTCGTTTACCTATCCAACGAATTGTCACATGCTAAGATTCAATGCAAATCGGCCACATAATGGCCTTCCTAGTAAAAAAGGGTCGAAAACGAGTAATGTCCGAATTTAACGAGGAGATTTTCTTGACCTCCATTTTGGCCGACTTTTTAGAGAATGCAAAAATATACCATGGAAGTCGTAGTTATGTCGTTTACCTATCCAACGAATTGTCACATGCTAAGATTCAATGCAAAACGGCCACATAATGGCCTTCCTAGTAAAAAAGGGTCGAAAACGAGTAATGTCCTAAATTAACGAGGAGATTTTCTTGACCTCCATTTTGGCCGACTTTTTAGAGAATGCAAAAATATCCCATGGAAGTCGTAGTTATGTTGTTTACCTATCCAACGAATTGTCACATGCTAAGATTCAATGCAAATCGGCCACATTATGGCCTTCCTAGTGAAAAAGGGTCGAAAACGAGTAATGTCCTAAATTAACGAGGAGATTTTCTTGACCTCCATTTTGGCCGAATTTTCAGGGAATGCAAAAATATCCCATGGAAGTCGTAGTTATGTTGTTTACCTATCCAACGAATTGTCACATGCTAAGATTCAATGCAAATCGGCCACATTACGGCCTTCCTTGTAAAAAAGGGTCGAAAACGAGTAATGTCCTAAATTAACGAGGAGATTTTCTTGACCACCATTTTGGCCGACTTTTTAGAGAATGCAAAAATATCCCATGGAAGTCGTAGTTATGTTGTTTACCTATCCAACGAATTGTCACATGCTAAGATTCAACACATTATGGCCTTCCTAGTAAAAAAGGGTCGAAAACGAGTGATGTCCTAAATTAACGAGGAGATTTTCTTAACCTCCATTTTGGCCGAATTTTTAGATAATGTAAAAATATCCCATGGAAGTCGTAGTTATGTTGTTTACCTATCCAACGAATTGTCACATGCTAAGATTCAATGCGAATCGGCCACATTATGGCCTTCCTAGTAAAAAAGGGTCGAAAACGAGTAATGTCCTAAATTAACGAGGAGATTTTCTTAACCTCCATTTTGGCCGAATTTTTAGATAATGTAAAAATATCCCATGGAAGTCGTAGTTATGTTGTTTACCTATCCAACGAATTGTCACATGCTAAGATTCAATGCAAATCGGCCACATTACGGCCTTCCTTGTAAAAAAGGGTCGAAAACGAGTAATGTCCTAAATTAACGAGGAGATTTTCTTGACCTCCATTTTGGCCGACTTTTTAGAGAATACAAAAATATACCATGGAAGTCGTAGTTATGTCGTTTACCTATCCAACGAATTGTCACATGCTAAGATTCAATGCAAATCGGCCACATAATGGCCTTCCTAGTAAAAAAGGGTCGAAAACGAGTAATGTCCTAATTTAACGAGGAGATTTTCTTGACCTCCATTTTGGCCGACTTTTTAGAGAATGCAAAAATATACCATGGAAGTCGTAGTTATGTCGTTTACCTATCCAACGAATTGTCACATGCTAAGATTCAATGCAAAACGGCCACATAATGGCCTTCCTAGTAAAAAAGGGTCGAAAACGAGTAATGTCCTAAATTAACGAGGAGATTTTCTTGACCTCCATTTTGGCCGACTTTTTAGAGAATGCAAAAATATCCCATGGAAGTCGTAGTTATGTTGTTTACCTATCCAACGAATTGTCACATGCTAAGATTCAATGCAAATCGGCCACATTATGGCCTTCCTAGTAAAAAAGGGTCGAAAACGAGTAATGTCCTAAATTAACGAGGAGATTTTCTTGACCTCCATTTTGGCCGAATTTTCAGGGAATGCAAAAATATCCCATGGAAGTCGTAGTTATGTTGTTTACCTATCCAACGAATTGTCACATGCTAAGATTCAATGCAAATCGGCCACATTACGGCCTTCCTTGTAAAAAAGGGTCGAAAACGAGTAATGTCCTAAATTAACGAGGAGATTTTCTTGACCTCCATTTTGGCCGACTTTTTAGAGAATACAAAAATATACCATGGAAGTCGTAGTTATGTCGTTTACCTATCCAACGAATTGTCACATGCTAAGATTCAATGCAAATCGGCCACATAATGGCCTTCCTAGTAAAAAAGGGTCGAAAACGAGTAATGTCCTAATTTAACGAGGAGATTTTATTGACCTCCATTTTGGCCGACTTTTTAGAGAATGCAAAAATATACCATGGAAGTCGTAGTTATGTCGTTTACCTATCCAACGAATTGTCACATGCTAAGATTCAATGCAAAACGGCCACATAATGGCCTTCCTAGTAAAAAAGGGTCGAAAACGAGTAATGTCCTAAATTAACGAGGAGATTTTCTTGACCTCCATTTTGGCCGACTTTTTAGAGAATGCAAAAATATCCCATGGAAGTCGTAGTTATGTTGTTTACCTATCCAACGAATTGTCACATGCTAAGATTCAATGCAAATCGGCCACATTATGGCCTTCCTAGTGAAAAAGGGTCGAAAACGAGTAATGTCCTAAATTAACGAGGAGATTTTCTTGACCTCCATTTTGGCCGACTTTTTAGAGAATGCAAAAATATACCATGGAAGTCGTAGTTATGTCGTTTACCTATCCAACGAATTGTCACATGCTAAGATTCAATGCAAAACGGCCACATAATGGCCTTCCTAGTAAAAAAGGGTCGAAAACGAGTAATGTCCTAAATTAACGAGGAGATTTTCTTGACCTCCATTTTGGCCGACTTTTTAGAGAATGCAAAAATATCCCATGGAAGTCGTAGTTATGTTGTTTACCTATCCAACGAATTGTCACATGCTAAGATTCAATGCAAATCGGCCACATTATGGCCTTCCTAGTGAAAAAGGGTCGAAAACGAGTAATGTCCTAAATTAACGAGGAGATTTTCTTGACCTCCATTTTGGCCGAATTTTCAGGGAATGCACAAATATCCCATGGAAGTCGTAGTTATGTTGTTTACCTATCCAACGAATTGTCACATGCTAAGATTCAATGCAAATCGGCCACATTACGGCCTTCCTTGTAAAAAAGGGTCGAAAACGAGTAATGTCCTAAATTAACGAGGAGATTTTCTTGACCTCCATTTTGGCCGACTTTTTAGAGAATGCAAAAATATCCCATGGAAGTCGTAGTTATGTTGTTTACCTATCCAACGAATTGTCACATGCTAAGATTCAACACATTATGGCCTTCCTAGTAAAAAAGGGTCGAAAACGAGTGATGTCCTAAATTAACGAGGAGATTTTCTTAACCTCCATTTTGGCCGAATTTTTAGATAATGTAAAAATATCCCATGGAAGTCGTAGTTATGTTGTTTACCTATCCAACGAATTGTCACATGCTAAGATTCAATGCGAATCGGCCACATTATGGCCTTCCTAGTAAAAAAGGGTCGAAAACGAGTAATGTCCTAAATTAACGAGGAGATTTTCTTAACCTCCATTTTGGCCGAATTTTTAGATAATGTAAAAATATCCCATGGAAGTCGTAGTTATGTTGTTTACCTATCCAACGAATTGTCACATGCTAAGATTCAATGCAAATCGGCCACATTACGGCCTTCCTTGTAAAAAAGGGTCGAAAACGAGTAATGTCCTAAATTAACGAGGAGATTTTCTTGACCTCCATTTTGGCCGACTTTTTAGAGAATACAAAAATATACCATGGAAGTCGTAGTTATGTCGTTTACCTATCCAACGAATTGTCACATGCTAAGATTCAATGCAAATCGGCCACATAATGGCCTTCCTAGTAAAAAAGGGTCGAAAACGAGTAATGTCCTAATTTAACGAGGAGATTTTCTTGACCTCCATTTTGGCCGACTTTTTAGAGAATGCAAAAATATACCATGGAAGTCGTAGTTATGTCGTTTACCTATCCAACGAATTGTCACATGCTAAGATTCAATGCAAAACGGCCACATAATGGCCTTCCTAGTAAAAAAGGGTCGAAAACGAGTAATGTCCTAAATTAACGAGGAGATTTTCTTGACCTCCATTTTGGCCGACTTTTTAGAGAATGCAAAAATATCCCATGGAAGTCGTAGTTATGTTGTTTACCTATCCAACGAATTGTCACATGCTAAGATTCAATGCAAATCGGCCACATTATGGCCTTCCTAGTAAAAAAGGGTCGAAAACGAGTAATGTCCTAAATTAACGAGGAGATTTTCTTGACCTCCATTTTGGCCGAATTTTCAGGGAATGCAAAAATATCCCATGGAAGTCGTAGTTATGTTGTTTACCTATCCAACGAATTGTCACATGCTAAGATTCAATGCAAATCGGCCACATTACGGCCTTCCTTGTAAAAAAGGGTCGAAAACGAGTAATGTCCTAAATTAACGAGGAGATTTTCTTGACCTCCATTTTGGCCGACTTTTTAGAGAATACAAAAATATACCATGGAAGTCGTAGTTATGTCGTTTACCTATCCAACGAATTGTCACATGCTAAGATTCAATGCAAATCGGCCACATAATGGCCTTCCTAGTAAAAAAGGGTCGAAAACGAGTAATGTCCTAATTTAACGAGGAGATTTTATTGACCTCCATTTTGGCCGACTTTTTAGAGAATGCAAAAATATACCATGGAAGTCGTAGTTATGTCGTTTACCTATCCAACGAATTGTCACATGCTAAGATTCAATGCAAAACGGCCACATAATGGCCTTCCTAGTAAAAAAGGGTCGAAAACGAGTAATGTCCTAAATTAACGAGGAGATTTTCTTGACCTCCATTTTGGCCGACTTTTTAGAGAATGCAAAAATATCCCATGGAAGTCGTAGTTATGTTGTTTACCTATCCAACGAATTGTCACATGCTAAGATTCAATGCAAATCGGCCACATTATGGCCTTCCTAGTGAAAAAGGGTCGAAAACGAGTAATGTCCTAAATTAACGAGGAGATTTTCTTGACCTCCATTTTGGCCGACTTTTTAGAGAATGCAAAAATATACCATGGAAGTCGTAGTTATGTCGTTTACCTATCCAACGAATTGTCACATGCTAAGATTCAATGCAAAACGGCCACATAATGGCCTTCCTAGTAAAAAAGGGTCGAAAACGAGTAATGTCCTAAATTAACGAGGAGATTTTCTTGACCTCCATTTTGGCCGACTTTTTAGAGAATGCAAAAATATCCCATGGAAGTCGTAGTTATGTTGTTTACCTATCCAACGAATTGTCACATGCTAAGATTCAATGCAAATCGGCCACATTATGGCCTTCCTAGTGAAAAAGGGTCGAAAACGAGTAATGTCCTAAATTAACGAGGAGATTTTCTTGACCTCCATTTTGGCCGAATTTTCAGGGAATGCACAAATATCCCATGGAAGTCGTAGTTATGTTGTTTACCTATCCAACGAATTGTCACATGCTAAGATTCAATGCAAATCGGCCACATTACGGCCTTCCTTGTAAAAAAGGGTCGAAAACGAGTAATGTCCTAAATTAACGAGGAGATTTTCTTGACCTCCATTTTGGCCGACTTTTTAGAGAATGCAAAAATATCCCATGGAAGTCGTAGTTATGTTGTTTACCTATCCAACGAATTGTCACATGCTAAGATTCAACACATTATGGCCTTCCTAGTAAAAAAGGGTCGAAAACGAGTGATGTCCTAAATTAACGAGGAGATTTTCTTAACCTCCATTTTGGCCGAATTTTTAGATAATGTAAAAATATCCCATGGAAGTCGTAGTTATGTTGTTTACCTATCCAACGAATTGTCACATGCTAAGATTCAATGCAAATCGGCCACATTATGGCCTTCCTAGTAAAAAAGGGTCGAAAACGAGTAATGTCCTAAATTAACGAGGAGATTTTCTTAACCTCCATTTTGGCCGAATTTTTAGATAATGTAAAAATATCCCATGGAAGTCGTAGTTATGTTGTTTACCTATCCAACGAATTGTCACATGCTAAGATTCAATGCAAATCGGCCACATTACGGCCTTCCTTGTAAAAAAGGGTCGAAAACGAGTAATGTCCTAAATTAACGAGGAGATTTTCTTGACCTCCATTTTGGCCGACTTTTTAGAGAATACAAAAATATACCATGGAAGTCGTAGTTATGTCGTTTACCTATCCAACGAATTGTCACATGCTAAGATTCAATGCAAATCGGCCACATAATGGCCTTCCTAGTAAAAAAGGGTCGAAAACGAGTAATGTCCTAATTTAACGAGGAGATTTTCTTGACCTCCATTTTGGCCGACTTTTTAGAGAATGCAAAAATATACCATGGAAGTCGTAGTTATGTCGTTTACCTATCCAACGAATTGTCACATGCTAAGATTCAATGCAAAACGGCCACATAATGGCCTTCCTAGTAAAAAAGGGTCGAAAACGAGTAATGTCCTAAATTAACGAGGAGATTTTCTTGACCTCCATTTTGGCCGACTTTTTAGAGAATGCAAAAATATCCCATGGAAGTCGTAGTTATGTTGTTTACCTATCCAACGAATTGTCACATGCTAAGATTCAATGCAAATCGGCCACATTATGGCCTTCCTAGTAAAAAAGGGTCGAAAACGAGTAATGTCCTAAATTAACGAGGAGATTTTCTTGACCTCCATTTTGGCCGAATTTTCAGGGAATGCAAAAATATCCCATGGAAGTCGTAGTTATGTTGTTTACCTATCCAACGAATTGTCACATGCTAAGATTCAATGCAAATCGGCCACATTACGGCCTTCCTTGTAAAAAAGGGTCGAAAACGAGTAATGTCCTAAATTAACGAGGAGATTTTCTTGACCTCCATTTTGGCCGACTTTTTAGAGAATACAAAAATATACCATGGAAGTCGTAGTTATGTCGTTTACCTATCCAACGAATTGTCACATGCTAAGATTCAATGCAAATCGGCCACATAATGGCCTTCCTAGTAAAAAGGGTCGAAAACGAGTAATGTCCTAATTTAACGAGGAGATTTTATTGACCTCCATTTTGGCCGACTTTTTAGAGAATGCAAAAATATACCATGGAAGTCGTAGTTATGTCGTTTACCTATCCAACAAATTGTCACATGCTAAGATTCAATGCAAAACGGCCACATAATGGCCTTCCTAGTAAAAAAGGGTCGAAAACGAGTAATGTCCTAAATTAACGAGGAGATTTTCTTGACCTCCATTTTGGCCGAATTTTCAGGGAATGCAAAAATATCCCATGGAAGTCGTAGTTATGTTGTTTACCTATCCAACGAATTGTCACATGCTAAGATTCAATGCAAATCGGCCACATTACGGCCTTCCTTGTAAAAAAGGGTCGAAAACGAGTAATGTCCTAAATTAACGAGGAGATTTTCTTGACCTCCATTTTGGCCGACTTTTTAGAGAATACAAAAATATACCATGGAAGTCGTAGTTATGTCGTTTACCTATCCAACGAATTGTCACATGCTAAGATTCAATGCAAATCGGCCACATAATGGCCTTCCTAGTAAAAAAGGGTCGAAAACGAGTAATGTCCTAATTTAACGAGGAGATTTTATTGACCTCCATTTTGGCCGACTTTTTAGAGAATGCAAAAATATACCATGGAAGTCGTAGTTATGTCGTTTACCTATCCAACGAATTGTCACATGCTAAGATTCAATGCAAAACGGCCACATAATGGCCTTCCTAGTAAAAAAGGGTCGAAAACGAGTAATGTCCTAAATTAACGAGGAGATTTTCTTGACCTCCATTTTGGCCGACTTTTTAGAGAATGCAAAAATATCCCATGGAAGTCGTAGTTATGTTGTTTACCTATCCAACGAATTGTCACATGCTAAGATTCAATGCAAATCGGCCACATTATGGCCTTCCTAGTGAAAAAGGGTCGAAAACGAGTAATGTCCTAAATTAACGAGGAGATTTTCTTGACCTCCATTTTGGCCGACTTTTTAGAGAATGCAAAAATATACCATGGAAGTCGTAGTTATGTCGTTTACCTATCCAACGAATTGTCACATGCTAAGATTCAATGCAAAACGGCCACATAATGGCCTTCCTAGTAAAAAAGGGTCGAAAACGAGTAATGTCCTAAATTAACGAGGAGATTTTCTTGACCTCCATTTTGGCCGACTTTTTAGAGAATGCAAAAATATCCCATGGAAGTCGTAGTTATGTTGTTTACCTATCCAACGAATTGTCACATGCTAAGATTCAATGCAAATCGGCCACATTATGGCCTTCCTAGTGAAAAAGGGTCGAAAACGAGTAATGTCCTAAATTAACGAGGAGATTTTCTTGACCTCCATTTTGGCCGAATTTTCAGGGAATGCAAAAATATCCCATGGAAGTCGTAGTTATGTTGTTTACCTATCCAACGAATTGTCACATGCTAAGATTCAATGCAAATCGGCCACATTACGGCCTTCCTTGTAAAAAAGGGTCGAAAACGAGTAATGTCCTAAATTAACGAGGAGATTTTCTTGACCTCCATTTTGGCCGACTTTTTAGAGAATGCAAAAATATCCCATGGAAGTCGTAGTTATGTTGTTTACCTATCCAACGAATTGTCACATGCTAAGATTCAACACATTATGGCCTTCCTAGTAAAAAAGGGTCGAAAACGAGTGATGTCCTAAATTAACGAGGAGATTTTCTTAACCTCCATTTTGGCCGAATTTTTAGATAATGTAAAAATATCCCATGGAAGTCGTAGTTATGTTGTTTACCTATCCAACGAATTGTCACATGCTAAGATTCAATGCAAATCGGCCACATTATGGCCTTCCTAGTAAAAAAGGGTCGAAAACGAGTAATGTCCTAAATTAACGAGGAGATTTTCTTAACCTCCATTTTGGCCGAATTTTTAGATAATGTAAAAATATCCCATGGAAGTCGTAGTTATGTTGTTTACCTATCCAACGAATTGTCACATGCTAAGATTCAATGCAAATCGGCCACATTACGGCCTTCCTTGTAAAAAAGGGTCGAAAACGAGTAATGTCCTAAATTAACGAGGAGATTTTCTTGACCTCCATTTTGGCCGACTTTTTAGAGAATACAAAAATATACCATGGAAGTCGTAGTTATGTCGTTTACCTATCCAACGAATTGTCACATGCTAAGATTCAATGCAAATCGGCCACATAATGGCCTTCCTAGTAAAAAAGGGTCGAAAACGAGTAATGTCCTAATTTAACGAGGAGATTTTATTGACCTCCATTTTGGCCGACTTTTTAGAGAATGCAAAAATATACCATGGAAGTCGTAGTTATGTCGTTTACCTATCCAACGAATTGTCACATGCTAAGATTCAATGCAAAACGGCCACATAATGGCCTTCCTAGTAAAAAAGGGTCGAAAACGAGTAATGTCCTAAATTAACGATGAGATTTTCTTGACCTCCATTTTGGCCGACTTTTTAGAGAATGCAAAAATATCCCATGGAAGTCGTAGTTATGTTGTTTACCTATCCAACGAATTGTCACATGCTAAGATTCAATGCAAATTGGCCACATTATGGCCTTCCTAGTAAAAAAGGGTCGAAAACGAGTAATGTCCTAAATTAACGAGGAGATTTTCTTGACCTCCATTTTGGCCGAATTTTCAGGGAATGCAAAAATATCCCATGGAAGTCGTAGTTATGTTGTTTACCTATCCAACGAATTGTCACATGCTAAGATTCAATGCAAATCGGCCACATTACGGCCTTCCTTGTAAAAAAGGGTCGAAAACGAGTAATGTCCTAAATTAACAAGGAGATTTTCTTGACCTCCATTTTGGCCGACTTTTTAGAGAATACAAAAATATACCATGGAAGTCGTAGTTATGTCGTTTACCTATCCAACGAATTGTCACATGCTAAGATTCAATGCAAATCGGCCACATAATGGCCTTCCTAGTAAAAAAGGGTCGAAAACGAGTAATGTCCTAAATTAACGAGGAGATTTTCTTGACCTCCATTTTGGCCGAATTTTCAGGGAATGCAAAAATATCCCATGGAAGTCGTAGTTATGTTGTTTACCTATCCAACGAATTGTCACATGCTAAGATTCAATGCAAATCGGCCACATTACGGCCTTCCTTGTAAAAAAGGGTCGAAAACGAGTAATGTCCTAAATTAACAAGGAGATTTTCTTGACCTCCATTTTGGCCGACTTTTTAGAGAATACAAAAATATACCATGGAAGTCGTAGTTATGTCGTTTACCTATCCAACGAATTGTCACATGCTAAGATTCAATGCAAATCGGCCACATAATGGCCTTCCTAGTAAAAAAGGGTCGAAAACGAGTAATGTCCTAAATTAACGAGGAGATTTTCTTGACCTCCATTTTGGCCGAATTTTCAGGGAATGCAAAAATATCCCATGGAAGTCGTAGTTATGTTGTTTACCTATCCAACGAATTGTCACATGCTAAGATTCAATGCAAATCGGCCACATTATGGCCTTCCTAGTAAAAAAGGGTCGAAAACGAGTAATGTCCTAAATTAACGAGGAGATTTTCTTGACCTCCATTTTGGCCGAATTTTTAGAGAATGCAAAAATATCCCATGGAAGTCGTAGTTATGTTGTTTACCTATCCAACGAATTGTCACATGCTAAGATTCAACACATTATGGCCTTCATAGTAAAAAAGGGTCGAAAACGAGTGATGTCCTAAATTAACGAGGAGATTTTCTTAACCTCCATTTTGGCCGAATTTTTAGATAATGTAAAAATATCCCATGGAAGTCGTAGTTATGTTGTTTACCTATCCAACGAATTGTCACATGCTAAGATTCAATGCAAATCGGCCACATTATGGCCTTCCTAGTAAAAAAGGGTCGAAAACGAGTAATGTCCTAAATTAACGAGGAGATTTTCTTGACCTCCATTTTGGCCGACATTTTAGAGAATGCAAAAATATCCCATGGAAGTCGTAGTTATGTTGTTTACCTATCCAACGAATTGTCACATGCTAAGATTCAATGCAAATCGGCCACATTACGGCCTTCCTTGTAAAAAAGGGTCGAAAACGAGTAATGTCCTAAATTAACGAGGAGATTTTCTTGACCTCCATTTTGGCCGACTTTTTAGAGAATGCAAAAACATCCCATGGAAGTCGTAGTTATGTTGTTTACCTATCCAACGAATTGTCATATGCTAAGATTCAATGCAAATCGGCCACATTATGGCCTTCCTAGTAAAAAAGGGTCGAAAACGAGTAATGTCCTAAATTAACGAGGAGATTTTCTTGACCTCCATTTTGGCCGAATTTTTAGAGAATGCAAAAATATCCCATGGAAGTCGTAGTTATGTTGTTTACCTATCCAACGAATTGTCACATGCTAAGATTCAATGCAAATCGGCCACATTACGGCCTTCCTTGTAAAAAAGGGTCGAAAACGAGTAATGTCCTAAATTAACAAGGAGATTTTCTTGACCTCCATTTTGGCCGACTTTTTAGAGAATACAAAAATATACCATGGAAGTCGTAGTTATGTCGTTTACCTATCCAACGAATTGTCACATGCTAAGATTCAATGCAAATCGGCCACATAATGGCCTTCCTAGTAAAAAAGGGTCGAAAACGAGTAATGTCCTAAATTAACGAGGAGATTTTCTTGACCTCCATTTTGGCCGAATTTTCAGGGAATGCAAAAATATCCCATGGAAGTCGTAGTTATGTTGTTTACCTATCCAACGAATTGTCACATGCTAAGATTCAATGCAAATCGGCCACATTATGGCCTTCCTAGTAAAAAAGGGTCGAAAACGAGTAATGTCCTAAATTAACGAGGAGATTTTCTTGACCTCCATTTTGGCCGAATTTTTAGAGAATGCAAAAATATCCCATGGAAGTCGTAGTTATGTTGTTTACCTATCCAACGAATTGTCACATGCTAAGATTCAACACATTATGGCCTTCCTAGTAAAAAAGGGTCGAAAACGAGTGATGTCCTAAATTAACGAGGAGATTTTCTTAACCTCCATTTTGGCCGAATTTTTAGATAATGTAAAAATATCCCATGGAAGTCGTAGTTATGTTGTTTACCTATCCAACGAATTGTCACATGCTAAGATTCAATGCAAATCGGCCACATTATGGCCTTCCTAGTAAAAAAGGGTCGAAAACGAGTAATGTCCTAAATTAACGAGGAGATTTTCTTGACCTCCATTTTGGCCGACATTTTAGAGAATGCAAAAATATCCCATGGAAGTCGTAGTTATGTTGTTTACCTATCCAACGAATTGTCACATGCTAAGATTCAATGCAAATCGGCCACATTACGGCCTTCCTTGTAAAAAAGGGTCGAAAACGAGTAATGTCCTAAATTAACGAGGAGATTTTCTTGACCTCCATTTTGGCCGACTTTTTAGAGAATGCAAAAACATCCCATGGAAGTCGTAGTTATGTTGTTTACCTATCCAACGAATTGTCATATGCTAAGATTCAATGCAAATCGGCCACATTATGGCCTTCCTAGTAAAAAAGGGTCGAAAACGAGTAATGTCCTAAATTAACGAGGAGATTTTCTTGACCTCCATTTTGGCCGAATTTTTAGAGAATGCAAAAATATCCCATGGAAGTCGTAGTTATGTTGTTTACCTATCCAACGAATTGTCACATGCTAAGATTCAACACATTATGGCCTTCCTAGTAAAAAAGGATCGAAAACGAGTGATGTCCTAAATTAACGAGGAGATTTTCTTAACCTCCATTTTGGCCGAATTTTTAGATAATGTAAAAATATCCCATGGAAGTCGTAGTTATGTTGTTTACCTATCCAACGAATTGTCACATGCTAAGATTCAATGCAAATCGGCCACATTATGGCCTTCCTAGTAAAAAAGGGTCGAAAACGAGTAATGTCCTAAATTAACGAGGAGATTTTCTTAACCTCCATTTTGGCTGAATTTTTAGATAATGTAAAAATATCCCATGGAAGTCGTAGTTATGTTGTTTACCTATCCGACGAATTGTCACATGCTAAGATTCAATGCAAATTGGCCACACTATGGCCTTCCTAGTAAAAAGGGGTCGAAAACGAGTAATGTCCTAAATTAACGAGGAGATTTTCTTGACTTCCATTTTGGCCGACTTTTTAGAGAATGCAAAAATATACCATGGAAGTCGTAGTTATGTCGTTTACCTATCCAACGAATTGTCACATGCTAAGATTCAATGCAAATCGGCCACATAATGGCCTTCCTAGTAAAAAAGGGTTGAAAACGAGTAATGTCCTAAATTAACGAGGAGATTTTCTTGACCTCCATTTTGGCCGACTTTTTAGAGAATGCAAAAATATCCCATGGAAGTCGTAGTTATGTTGTTTACCTATCCAACGAATTGTCACATGCTAAGATTCAATGCAAATCGGCCACATTATGCCCTTCCGAGTAAAAAAGGGTCGAAAACGAGTAATGTCCTAAATTAACGAGGAGATTTTCTTGACCTCCATTTTGGCCGAATTTTCAGAGAATGCAAAAATATCCCATGGAAGTCGTAGTTATGTTGTTTACCTATCCAACGAATTGGCACATGCTAAGATTCAATGCAAATCGGCCACATTACGGCCTTCCTTGTAAAAAAGGGTCGAAAACGAGTAATGTCCTAAATTAACAAGGAGATTTTCTTGACCTCCATTTTGGCCGACTTTTTAGAGAATGCAAAAACATCCCATGGAAGTCGTAGTTATGTTGTTTACCTATCCATCGAATTGTCACATGCTAAGATTCAATGCAAATCGGCCACATTATGGCCTTCCTAGTAAAAAAGGGTCGAAAACGAGTAATGTCCTAAATTAACGAGGAGATTTTCTTGACCTCCATTTTGGCCGAATTTTTAGAGAATGCAAAAATATCCCATGGAAGTCGTAGTTATGTTGTTTACCTATCCAACGAATTGTCACATGCTAAGATTCAACACATTATGGCCTTCCTAGTAAAAAAGGGTCGAAAACGAGTGATGTCCTAAATTAACGAGGAGATTTTCTTAACCTCCATTTTGGCCGAATTTTTAGATAATGTAAAAATATCCCATGGAAGTCGTAGTTATGTTGTTTACCTATCCAACGAATTGTCACATGCTAAGATTCAATGCAAATCGGCCACATTATGGCCTTCCTAGTAAAAAAGGGTCGAAAACGAGTAATGTCCTAAATTAACGAGGAGATTTTCTTGACCTCCATTTCGGCCGACATTTTAGAGAATGCAAAAATATCCCATGGAAGTCGTAGTTATGTTGTTTACCTATCCAACGAATTGTCACATGCTAAGATTCAATGCAAATCGGCCACATTACGGCCTTCCTTGTAAAAAAGGGTCGAAAACGAGTAATGTCCTAAATTAACGAGGAGATTTTCTTGACCTCCATTTTGGCCGACTTTTTAGAGAATGCAAAAACATCCCATGGAAGTCGTAGTTATGTTGTTTACCTATCCAACGAATTGTCATATGCTAAGATTCAATGCAAATCGGCCACATTATGGCCTTCCTAGTAAAAAAGGGTCGAAAACGAGTAATGTCCTAAATTAACGAGGAGATTTTCTTGACCTCCATTTTGGCCGAATTTTTAGAGAATGCAAAAATATCCCATGGAAGTCATAGTTATGTTGTTTACCTATCCAACGAATTGTCACATGCTAAGATTCAACACATTATGGCCTTCCTAGTAAAAAAGGATCGAAAACGAGTGATGTCCTAAATTAACGAGGAGATTTTCTTAACCTCCATTTTGGCCGAATTTTTAGATAATGTAAAAATATCCCATGGAAGTCGTAGTTATGTTGTTTACCTATC
Source organism: Medicago sativa (assembly GCF_051527215.1). NCBI lineage: Eukaryota > Viridiplantae > Streptophyta > Magnoliopsida > Fabales > Fabaceae > Medicago > Medicago sativa. The sequence goes on along the minus strand of NC_140751.1, from coordinate 1,780,967 downwards.
CAACGAATTGTCACATGCTAAGATTCAATGCAAATCGGCCACATTATGGCCTTCCTAGTAAAAAAGGGTCGAAAACGAGTAATGTCCTAAATTAACGAGGAGATTTTCTTAACCTCCATTTTGGCTGAATTTTTAGATAATGTAAAAATATCCCATGGAAGTCGTAGTTATGTTGTTTACCTATCCGACGAATTGTCACATGCTAAGATTCAATGCAAATTGGCCACACTATGGCCTTCCTAGTAAAAAGGGGTCGAAAACGAGTAATGTCCTAAATTAACGAGGAGATTTTCTTGACTTCCATTTTGGCCGACTTTTTAGAGAATGCAAAAATATACCATGGAAGTCGTAGTTATGTCGTTTACCTATCCAACGAATTGTCACATGCTAAGATTCAATGCAAATCGGCCACATAATGGCCTTCCTAGTAAAAAAGGGTCGAAAACGAGTAATGTCCTAAATTAACGAGGAGATTTTCTTGACCTCCATTTTGGCCGACTTTTTAGAGAATGCAAAAATATCCCATGGAAGTCGTAGTTATGTTGTTTACCTATCCAACGAATTGTCACATGCTAAGATTCAATGCAAATCGGCCACATTATGCCCTTCCGAGTAAAAAAGGGTCGAAAACGAGTAATGTCCTAAATTAACGAGGAGATTTTCTTGACCTCCATTTTGGCCGAATTTTCAGAGAATGCAAAAATATCCCATGGAAGTCGTAGTTATGTTGTTTACCTATCCAACGAATTGGCACATGCTAAGATTCAATGCAAATCGGCCACATTACGGCCTTCCTTGTAAAAAAGGGTCGAAAACGAGTAATGTCCTAAATTAACAAGGAGATTTTCTTGACCTCCATTTTGGCCGACTTTTTAGAGAATGCAAAAACATCCCATGGAAGTCGTAGTTATGTTGTTTACCTATCCATCGAATTGTCACATGCTAAGATTCAATGCAAATCGGCCACATTATGGCCTTCCTAGTAAAAAAGGGTCGAAAACGAGTAATGTCCTAAATTAACGAGGAGATTTTCTTGACCTCCATTTTGGCCGAATTTTTAGAGAATGCAAAAATATCCCATGGAAGTCGTAGTTATGTTATTTACCTATCCAACGAATTGTCACATGCTAAGATTCAACACATTATGGCCTTCCTACTAAAAATGGGTCGAAAACGAGTGATGTCCTAAATTAACGAGGAGATTTTCTTAACCTCCATTTTGGCCGAATTTTTAGATAATGTAAAAATATCCCATGGAAGTCGTAGTTATGTTGTTTACCTATCCAACGAATTGTCACATGCTAAGATTCAATGCAAATCGGCCACATTATGGCCTTCCTAGTAAAAAAGGGTCGAAAACGAGTAATGTCCTAAATTAACGAGGAGATTTTCTTAACCTCCATTTTGGCCGAATTTTTAGATAATGTAAAAATATCCCATGGAAGTCGTAGTTATGTTGTTTACCTATCCAACGAATTGTCACATGCTAAGATTCAATGCAAATCGGCCACATTACGGCCTTCCTTGTAAAAAAGGGTCGAAAACGAGTAATGTCCTAAATTAACGAGGAGATTTTCTTGACCTCCATTTTGGCCGACTTTTTAGAGAATACAAAAATATACCATGGAAGTCGTAGTTATGTCGTTTACCTATCCAACGAATTTTCACATGCTAAGATTCAATGCAAATCGGCCACATAATGGCCTTCCTAGTAAAAAAGGGTCGAAAACGAGTAATGTCCTAATTTAACGAGGAGATTTTCTTGACCTCCATTTTGGCCGACTTTTTAGAGAATGCAAAAATATACCATGGAAGTCGTAGTTATGTCGTTTACCTATCCAACGAATTGTCACATGCTAAGATTCAATGCAAAACGGCCACATAATGGCCTTCCTAGTAAAAAAGGGTCGAAAACGAGTAATGTCCTAAATTAACGATGAGATTTTCTTGACCTCCATTTTGGCCGACTTTTTAGAGAATGCAAAAATATCCCATGGAAGTCGTAGTTATGTTGTTTACCTATCCAACGAATTGTCACATGCTAAGATTCAATGCAAATTGGCCACATTATGGCCTTCCTAGTAAAAAAGGGTCGAAAACGAGTAATGTCCTAAATTAACGAGGAGATTTTCTTGACCTCCATTTTGGCCGAATTTTCAGGGAATGCAAAAATATCCCATGGAAGTCGTAGTTATGTTGTTTACCTATCCAACGAATTGTCACATGCTAAGATTCAATGCAAATCGGCCACATTACGGCCTTCCTTGTAAAAAAGGGTCGAAAACGAGTAATGTCCTAAATTAACAAGGAGATTTTCTTGACCTCCATTTTGGCCGACTTTTTAGAGAATACAAAAATATACCATGGAAGTCGTAGTTATGTCGTTTACCTATCCAACGAATTGTCACATGCTAAGATTCAATGCAAATCGGCCACATAATGGCCTTCCTAGTAAAAAAGGGTCGAAAACGAGTAATGTCCTAAATTAACGAGGAGATTTTCTTGACCTCCATTTTGGCCGAATTTTCAGGGAATGCAAAAATATCCCATGGAAGTCGTAGTTATGTTGTTTACCTATCCAACGAATTGTCACATGCTAAGATTCAATGCAAATCGGCCACATTACGGCCTTCCTTGTAAAAAAGGGTCGAAAACGAGTAATGTCCTAAATTAACGAGGAGATTTTCTTGACCTCCATTTTGGCCGACTTTTTAGAGAATGCAAAAACATCCCATGGAAGTCCTAGTTATGTTGTTTACCTATCCAACGAATTGTCACATGCTAAGATTCAATGCAAATCGGCCACATTATGGCCTTCCTAGTAAAAAAGGGTCGAAAACGAGTAATGTCCTAAATTAACGTGGAGATTTTCTTGACCTCCATTTTGGCCGAATTTTTAGAGAATGCAAAAATATCCCATGGAAGTCGTAGTTATGTTATTTACCTATCCAACGAATTGTCACATGCTAAGATTCAACACATTATGGCCTTCCTAGTAAAAAAGGGTCGAAAACGAGTGATGTCCTAAATTAACGAGGAGATTTTCTTAACCTCCATTTTGGCCGAATTTTTAGATAATGTAAAAATATCCCATGGAAGTCGTAGTTATGTTGTTTACCTATCCAACGAATTGTCACATGCTAAGATTCAATGCAAATCGGCCACATTACGGCCTTCCTTGTAAAAAAGGGTCGAAAACGAGTAATGTCCTAAATTAACGAGGAGATTTTCTTGACCTCCATTTTGGCCGACTTTTTAGAGAATACAAAAATATACCATGGAAGTCGTAGTTATGTCGTTTACCTATCCAACGAATTGTCACATGCTAAGATTCAATGCAAATCGGCCACATAATGGCCTTCCTAGTAAAAAAGGGTCGAAAACGAGTAATGTCCTAATTTAACGAGGAGATTTTCTTGACCTCCATTTTGGCCGACTTTTTAGAGAATGCAAAAATATACCATGGAAGTCGTAGTTATGTCGTTTACCTATCCAACGAATTGTCACATGCTAAGATTCAATGCAAATCGGCCACATTATGGCCTTCCTAGTAAAAAAGGGTCGAAAACGAGTAATGTCCTAAATTAACGAGGAGATTTTCTTAACCTCCATTTTGGCCGAATTTTTAGATAATGTAAAAATATCCCATGGAAGTCGTAGTTATGTTGTTTACCTATCCAACGAATTGTCACATGCTAAGATTCAATGCAAATCGGCCACATTACGGCCTTCCTTGTAAAAAAGGGTCGAAAACGAGTAATGTCCTAAATTAACGAGGAGATTTTCTTGACCTCCATTTTGGCCGACTTTTTAGAGAATACAAAAATATACCATGGAAGTCGTAGTTATGTCGTTTACCTATCCAACGAATTGTCACATGCTAAGATTCAATGCAAATCGGCCACATAATGGCCTTCCTAGTAAAAAAGGGTCGAAAACGAGTAATGTCCTAATTTAACGAGGAGATTTTCTTGACCTCCATTTTGGCCGACTTTTTAGAGAATGCAAAAATATACCATGGAAGTCGTAGTTATGTCGTTTACCTATCCAACGAATTGTCACATGCTAAGATTCAATGCAAATCGGCCACATTATGGCCTTCCTAGTAAAAAAGGGTCGAAAACGAGTAATGTCCTAAATTAACGAGGAGATTTTCTTAACCTCCATTTTGGCCGAATTTTTAGATAATGTAAAAATATCCCATGGAAGTCGTAGTTATGTTGTTTACCTATCCAACGAATTGTCACATGCTAAGATTCAATGCAAATCGGCCACATTACGGCCTTCCTTGTAAAAAAGGGTCGAAAACGAGTAATGTCCTAAATTAACGAGGAGATTTTCTTGACCTCCATTTTGGCCGACTTTTTAGAGAATACAAAAATATACCATGGAAGTCGTAGTTATGTCGTTTACCTATCCAACGAATTGTCACATGCTAAGATTCAATGCAAATCGGCCACATAATGGCCTTCCTAGTAAAAAAGGGTCGAAAACGAGTAATGTCCTAATTTAACGAGGAGATTTTCTTGACCTCCATTTTGGCCGACTTTTTAGAGAATGCAAAAATATACCATGGAAGTCGTAGTTATGTCGTTTACCTATCCAACGAATTGTCACATGCTAAGATTCAATGCAAAACGGCCACATAATGGCCTTCCTAGTAAAAAAGGGTCGAAAACGAGTAATGTCCTAAATTAACGATGAGATTTTCTTGACCTCCATTTTGGCCGACTTTTTAGAGAATGCAAAAATATCCCATGGAAGTCGTAGTTATGTTGTTTACCTATCCAACGAATTGTCACATGCTAAGATTCAATGCAAATCGGCCACATTACGGCCTTCCTTGTAAAAAAGGGTCGAAAACGAGTAATGTCCTAAATTAACAAGGAGATTTTCTTGACCTCCATTTTGGCCGACTTTTTAGAGAATACAAAAATATACCATGGAAGTCGTAGTTATGTCGTTTACCTATCCAACGAATTGTCACATGCTAAGATTCAATGCAAATCGGCCACATAATGGCCTTCCTAGTAAAAAAGGGTCGAAAACGAGTAATGTCCTAAATTAACGAGGAGATTTTCTTGACCTCCATTTTGGCCGAATTTTCAGGGAATGCAAAAATATCCCATGGAAGTCGTAGTTATGTTGTTTACCTATCCAACGAATTGTCACATGCTAAGATTCAATGCAAATCGGCCACATTACGGCCTTCCTTGTAAAAAAGGGTCGAAAACGAGTAATGTCCTAAATTAACGAGGAGATTTTCTTGACCTCCATTTTGGCCGACTTTTTAGAGAATGCAAAAACATCCCATGGAAGTCGTAGTTATGTTGTTTACCTATCCAACGAATTGTCACATGCTAAGATTCAATGCAAATCGGCCACATTATGGCCTTCCTAGTAAAAAAGGGTCGAAAACGAGTAATGTCCTAATTTAACGAGGAGATTTTCTTGACCTCCATTTTGGCCGACTTTTTAGAGAATGCAAAAATATACCATGGAAGTCGTAGTTATGTCGTTTACCTATCCAACGAATTGTCACATGCTAAGATTCAATGCAAAACGGCCACATAATGGCCTTCCTAGTAAAAAAGGGTCGAAAACGAGTAATGTCCTAAATTAACGAGGAGATTTTCTTGACCTCCATTTTGGCCGACTTTTTAGAGAATGCAAAAATATCCCATGGAAGTCGTAGTTATGTTGTTTACCTATCCAACGAATTGTCACATGCTAAGATTCAATGCAAATCGGCCACATTATGGCCTTCCTAGTAAAAAAGGGTCGAAAACGAGTAATGTCCTAAATTAACGAGGAGATTTTCTTGACCTCCATTTTGGCCGAATTTTCAGGGAATGCAAAAATATCCCATGGAAGTCGTAGTTATGTTGTTTACCTATCCAACGAATTGTCACATGCTAAGATTCAATGCAAATCGGCCACATTACGGCCTTCCTTGTAAAAAAGGGTCGAAAACGAGTAATGTCCTAAATTAACAAGGAGATTTTCTTGACCTCCATTTTGGCCGACTTTTTAGAGAATACAAAAATATACCATGGAAGTCGTAGTTATGTCGTTTACCTATCCAACGAATTGTCACATGCTAAGATTCAATGCAAATCGGCCACATAATGGCCTTCCTAGTAAAAAAGGGTCGAAAACGAGTAATGTCCTAAATTAACGAGGAGATTTTCTTGACCTCCATTTTGGCCGAATTTTCAGGGAATGCAAAAATATCCCATGGAAGTCGTAGTTATGTTGTTTACCTATCCAACGAATTGTCACATGCTAAGATTCAATGCAAATCGGCCACATTACGGCCTTCCTTGTAAAAAAGGGTCGAAAACGAGTAATGTCCTAAATTAACGAGGAGATTTTCTTGACCTCCATTTTGGCCGACTTTTTAGAGAATGCAAAAACATCCCATGGAAGTCGTAGTTATGTTGTTTACCTATCCAACGAATTGTCACATGCTAAGATTCAATGCAAATCGGCCACATTATGGCCTTCCTAGTAAAAAAGGGTCGAAAACGAGTAATGTCCTAAATTAACGAGGAGATTTTCTTGACCTCCATTTTGGCCGAATTTTTAGAGAATGCAAAAATATCCCATGGAAGTCGTAGTTATGTTATTTACCTATCCAACGAATTGTCACATGCTAAGATTCAACACATTATGGCCTTCCTAGTAAAAAAGGGTCGAAAACGAGTGATGTCCTAAATTAACGAGGAGATTTTCTTAACCTCCATTTTGGCCGAATTTTTAGATAATGTAAAAATATCCCATGGAAGTCGTAGTTATGTTGTTTACCTATCCAACGAATTGTCACATGCTAAGATTCAATGCAAATCGGCCACATTATGGCCTTCCTAGTAAAAAAGGGTCGAAAACGAGTAATGTCCTAAATTAACGAGGAGATTTTCTTGACCTCCATTTTGGCCGACTTTTTAGAGAATACAAAAATATACCATGGAAGTCGTAGTTATGTCGTTTACCTATCCAACGAATTGTCACATGCTAAGATTCAATGCAAATCGGCCACATAATGGCCTTCCTAGTAAAAAAGGGTCGAAAACGAGTAATGTCCTAATTTAACGAGGAGATTTTCTTGACCTCCATTTTGGCCGACTTTTTAGAGAATGCAAAAATATACCATGGAAGTCGTAGTTATGTCGTTTACCTATCCAACGAATTGTCACATGCTAAGATTCAATGCAAATCGGCCACATTATGGCCTTCCTAGTAAAAATGGGTCGAAAACGAGTAATGTCCTAAATTAACGAGGAGATTTTCTTGACCTCCATTTTGGCCGAATTTTCAGGGAATGCAAAAATATCCCATGGAAGTCGTAGTTATGTTGTTTACCTATCCAACGAATTGTCACATGCTAAGATTCAATGCAAATCGGCCACATTACGGCCTTCCTTGTAAAAAAGGGTCGAAAACGAGTAATGTCCTAAATTAACGAGGAGATTTTCTTGACCTCCATTTTGGCCGAATTTTTAGAGAATGCAAAAATATCCCATGGAAGTCGTAGTTATGTTATTTACCTATCCAACGAATTGTCACATGCTAAGATTCAACACATTATGGCCTTCCTAGTAAAAAAGGGTCGAAAACGAGTGATGTCCTAAATTAACGAGGAGATTTTCTTAACCTCCATTTTGGCCGAATTTTTAGATAATGTAAAAATATCCCATGGAAGTCGTAGTTATGTTGTTTACCTATCCAACGAATTGTCACATGCTAAGATTCAATGCAAATCGGCCACATTATGGCCTTCCCAGTAAAAAAGGGTCGAAAACGAGTAATGTCCTAAATTAACGAGGAGATTTTCTTAACCTCCATTTTGGCCGAATTTTTAGATAATGTAAAAATATCCCATGGAAGTCGTAGTTATGTTGTTTACCTATCCAACGAATTGTCACATGCTAAGATTCAATGCAAATCGGCCACATTACGGCCTTCCTTGTAAAAAAGGGTCGAAAACGAGTAATGTCCTAAATTAACGAGGAGATTTTCTTGACCTCCATTTTGGCCGACTTTTTAGAGAATACAAAAATATACCATGGAAGTCGTAGTTATGTCGTTTACCTATCCAACGAATTGTCACATGCTAAGATTCAATGCAAATCGGCCACATAATGGCCTTCCTAGTAAAAAAGGGTCGAAAACGAGTAATGTCCTAATTTAACGAGGAGATTTTCTTGACCTCCATTTTGGCCGACTTTTTAGAGAATGCAAAAATATACCATGGAAGTCGTAGTTATGTCGTTTACCTATCCAACGAATTGTCACATGCTAAGATTCAATGCAAAACGGCCACATAATGGCCTTCCTAGTAAAAAAGGGTCGAAAACGAGTAATGTCCTAAATTAACGAGGAGATTTTCTTGACCTCCATTTTGGCCGACTTTTTAGAGAATGCAAAAATATCCCATGGAAGTCGTAGTTATGTTGTTTACCTATCCAACGAATTGTCACATGCTAAGATTCAATGCAAATCGGCCACATTATGGCCTTCCTAGTAAAAAAGGGTCGAAAACGAGTAATGTCCTAAATTAACGAGGAGATTTTCTTGACCTCCATTTTGGCCGAATTTTCAGGGAATGCAAAAATATCCCATGGAAGTCGTAGTTATGTTGTTTACCTATCCAACGAATTGTCACATGCTAAGATTCAATGCAAATCGGCCACATTACGGCCTTCCTTGTAAAAAAGGGTCGAAAACGAGTAATGTCCTAAATTAACGAGGAGATTTTCTTGACCTCCATTTTGGCCGACTTTTTAGAGAATACAAAAATATACCATGGAAGTCGTAGTTATGTCGTTTACCTATCCAACGAATTGTCACATGCTAAGATTCAATGCAAATCGGCCACATAATGGCCTTCCTAGTAAAAAAGGGTCGAAAACGAGTAATGTCCGAATTTAACGAGGAGATTTTCTTGACCTCCATTTTGGCCGACTTTTTAGAGAATGCAAAAATATACCATGGAAGTCGTAGTTATGTCGTTTACCTATCCAACGAATTGTCACATGCTAAGATTCAATGCAAAACGGCCACATAATGGCCTTCCTAGTAAAAAAGGGTCGAAAACGAGTAATGTCCTAAATTAACGAGGAGATTTTCTTGACCTCCATTTTGGCCGACTTTTTAGAGAATGCAAAAATATCCCATGGAAGTCGTAGTTATGTTGTTTACCTATCCAACGAATTGTCACATGCTAAGATTCAATGCAAATCGGCCACATTATGGCCTTCCTAGTGAAAAAGGGTCGAAAACGAGTAATGTCCTAAATTAACGAGGAGATTTTCTTGACCTCCATTTTGGCCGAATTTTCAGGGAATGCAAAAATATCCCATGGAAGTCGTAGTTATGTTGTTTACCTATCCAACGAATTGTCACATGCTAAGATTCAATGCAAATCGGCCACATTACGGCCTTCCTTGTAAAAAAGGGTCGAAAACGAGTAATGTCCTAAATTAACGAGGAGATTTTCTTGACCTCCATTTTGGCCGACTTTTTAGAGAATGCAAAAATATCCCATGGAAGTCGTAGTTATGTTGTTTACCTATCCAACGAATTGTCACATGCTAAGATTCAATGCAAATCGGCCACGTTACGGCCTTCCTTGTAAAAAAGGGTCGAAAACGAGTAATGTCCTAAATTAACGAGGAGATTTTCTTGACCTCCATTTTGGCCGACTTTTTAGAGAATACAAAAATATACCATGGAAGTCGTAGTTATGTCGTTTACCTATCCAACGAATTGTCACATGCTAAGATTCAATGCAAATCGGCCACATAATGGCCTTCCTAGTAAAAAAGGGTCGAAAACGAGTAATGTCCGAATTTAACGAGGAGATTTTCTTGACCTCCATTTTGGCCGACTTTTTAGAGAATGCAAAAATATACCATGGAAGTCGTAGTTATGTCGTTTACCTATCCAACGAATTGTCACATGCTAAGATTCAATGCAAAACGGCCACATAATGGCCTTCCTAGTAAAAAAGGGTCGAAAACGAGTAATGTCCTAAATTAACGAGGAGATTTTCTTGACCTCCATTTTGGCCGACTTTTTAGAGAATGCAAAAATATCCCATGGAAGTCGTAGTTATGTTGTTTACCTATCCAACGAATTGTCACATGCTAAGATTCACTGCAAATCGGCCACATTATGGCCTTCCTAGTGAAAAAGGGTCGAAAACGAGTAATGTCCTAAATTAACGAGGAGATTTTCTTGACCTCCATTTTGGCCGAATTTTCAGGGAATGCAAAAATATCCCATGGAAGTCGTAGTTATGTTGTTTACCTATCCAACGAATTGTCACATGCTAAGATTCAATGCAAATCGGCCACATTACGGCCTTCCTTGTAAAAAAGGGTCGAAAACGAGTAATGTCCTAAATTAACGAGGAGATTTTCTTGACCTCCATTTTGGCCGACTTTTTAGAGAATGCAAAAATATCCCATGGAAGTCGTAGTTATGTTGTTTACCTATCCAACGAATTGTCACATGCTAAGATTCAACACATTATGGCCTTCCTAGTAAAAAAGGGTCGAAAACGAGTGATGTCCTAAATTAACGAGGAGATTTTCTTAACCTCCATTTTGGCCGAATTTTTAGATAATGTAAAAATATCCCATGGAAGTCGTAGTTATGTTGTTTACCAATCCAACGAATTGTCACATGCTAAGATTCAATGCAAATCGGCCACATTATGGCCTTCCTAGTAAAAAAGGGTCGAAAACGAGTAATGTCCTAAATTAACGAGGAGATTTTCTTAACCTCCATTTTGGCCGACTTTTTAGAGAATGCAAAAATATACCATGGAAGTCGTAGTTATGTCGTTTACCTATCCAACGAATTGTCACATGCTAAGATTCAATGCAAAACGGCCACATAATGGCCTTCCTAGTAAAAAAGGGTCGAAAACGAGTAATGTCCTAAATTAACGAGGAGATTTTCTTGACCTCCATTTTGGCCGACTTTTTAGAGAATGCAAAAATATCCCATGGAAGTCGTAGTTATGTTGTTTACCTATCCAACGAATTGTCACATGCTAAGATTCAATGCAAATCGGCCACATTATGGCCTTCCTAGTGAAAAAGGGTCGAAAACGAGTAATGTCCTAAATTAACGAGGAGATTTTCTTGACCTCCATTTTGGCCGAATTTTCAGGGAATGCAAAAATATCCCATGGAAGTCGTAGTTATGTTGTTTACCTATCCAACGAATTGTCACATGCTAAGATTCAATGCAAATCGGCCACATTACGGCCTTCCTTGTAAAAAAGGGTCGAAAACGAGTAATGTCCTAAATTAACGAGGAGATTTTCTTGACCTCCATTTTGGCCGACTTTTTAGAGAATGCAAAAATATCCCATGGAAGTCGTAGTTATGTTGTTTACCTATCCAACGAATTGTCACATGCTAAGATTCAATGCAAATCGGCCACGTTACGGCCTTCCTTGTAAAAAAGGGTCGAAAACGAGTAATGTCCTAAATTAACGAGGAGATTTTCTTGACCTCCATTTTGGCCGACTTTTTAGAGAATACAAAAATATACCATGGAAGTCGTAGTTATGTCGTTTACCTATCCAACGAATTGTCACATGCTAAGATTCAATGCAAATCGGCCACATAATGGCCTTCCTAGTAAAAAAGGGTCGAAAACGAGTAATGTCCGAATTTAACGAGGAGATTTTCTTGACCTCCATTTTGGCCGACTTTTTAGAGAATGCAAAAATATACCATGGAAGTCGTAGTTATGTCGTTTACCTATCCAACGAATTGTCACATGCTAAGATTCAATGCAAAACGGCCACATAATGGCCTTCCTAGTAAAAAAGGGTCGAAAACGAGTAATGTCCTAAATTAACGAGGAGATTTTCTTGACCTCCATTTTGGCCGACTTTTTAGAGAATGCAAAAATATCCCATGGAAGTCGTAGTTATGTTGTTTACCTATCCAACGAATTGTCACATGCTAAGATTCAATGCAAATCGGCCACATTATGGCCTTCCTAGTGAAAAAGGGTCGAAAACGAGTAATGTCCTAAATTAACGAGGAGATTTTCTTGACCTCCATTTTGGCCGAATTTTCAGGGAATGCAAAAATATCCCATGGAAGTCGTAGTTATGTTGTTTACCTATCCAACGAATTGTCACATGCTAAGATTCAATGCAAATCGGCCACATTACGGCCTTCCTTGTAAAAAAGGGTCGAAAACGAGTAATGTCCTAAATTAACGAGGAGATTTTCTTGACCTCCATTTTGGCCGACTTTTTAGAGAATGCAAAAATATCCCATGGAAGTCGTAGTTATGTTGTTTACCTATCCAACGAATTGTCACATGCTAAGATTCAACACATTATGGCCTTCCTAGTAAAAAAGGGTCGAAAACGAGTGATGTCCTAAATTAACGAGGAGATTTTCTTAACCTCCATTTTGGCCGAATTTTTAGATAATGTAAAAATATCCCATGGAAGTCGTAGTTATGTTGTTTACCAATCCAACGAATTGTCACATGCTAAGATTCAATGCAAATCGGCCACATTATGGCCTTCCTAGTAAAAAAGGGTCGAAAACGAGTAATGTCCTAAATTAACGAGGAGATTTTCTTAACCTCCATTTTGGCCGACTTTTTAGAGAATGCAAAAATATACCATGGAAGTCGTAGTTATGTCGTTTACCTATCCAACGAATTGTCACATGCTAAGATTCAATGCAAAACGGCCACATAATGGCCTTCCTAGTAAAAAAGGGTCGAAAACGAGTAATGTCCTAAATTAACGAGGAGATTTTCTTGACCTCCATTTTGGCCGACTTTTTAGAGAATGCAAAAATATCCCATGGAAGTCGTAGTTATGTTGTTTACCTATCCAACGAATTGTCACATGCTAAGATTCAATGCAAATCGGCCACATTATGGCCTTCCTAGTGAAAAAGGGTCGAAAACGAGTAATGTCCTAAATTAACGAGGAGATTTTCTTGACCTCCATTTTGGCCGAATTTTCAGGGAATGCAAAAATATCCCATGGAAGTCGTAGTTATGTTGTTTACCTATCCAACGAATTGTCACATGCTAAGATTCAATGCAAATCGGCCACATTACGGCCTTCCTTGTAAAAAAGGGTCGAAAACGAGTAATGTCCTAAATTAACGAGGAGATTTTCTTGACCTCCATTTTGGCCGACTTTTTAGAGAATGCAAAAATATCCCATGGAAGTCGTAGTTATGTTGTTTACCTATCCAACGAATTGTCACATGCTAAGATTCAACACATTATGGCCTTCCTAGTAAAAAAGGGTCGAAAACGAGTGATGTCCTAAATTAACGAGGAGATTTTCTTAACCTCCATTTTGGCCGAATTTTTAGATAATGTAAAAATATCCCATGGAAGTCGTAGTTATGTTGTTTACCAATCCAACGAATTGTCACATGCTAAGATTCAATGCAAATCGGCCACATTATGGCCTTCCTAGTAAAAAAGGGTCGAAAACGAGTAATGTCCTAAATTAACGAGGAGATTTTCTTAACCTCCATTTTGGCCGAATTTTTAGATAATGTAAAAATATCCCATGGAAGTCGTAGTTATGTTGTTTACCTATCCAACGAATTGTCACATGCTAAGATTCAATGCAAATCGGCCACATTACGGCCTTCCTTGTAAAAAAGGGTCGAAAACGAGTAATGTCCTAAATTAACGAGGAGATTTTCTTGACCTCCATTTTGGCCGACTTTTTAGAGAATACAAAAATATACCATGGAAGTCGTAGTTATGTCGTTTACCTATCCAACGAATTGTCACATGCTAAGATTCAATGCAAATCGGCCACATAATGGCCTTCCTAGTAAAAAAGGGTCGAAAACGAGTAATGTCCTAATTTAACGAGGAGATTTTCTTGACCTCCATTTTGGCCGACTTTTTAGAGAATGCAAAAATATACCATGGAAGTCGTAGTTATGTCGTTTACCTATCCAACGAATTGTCACATGCTAAGATTCAATGCAAAACGGCCACATAATGGCCTTCCTAGTAAAAAAGGGTCGAAAACGAGTAATGTCCTAAATTAACGAGGAGATTTTCTTGACCTCCATTTTGGCCGACTTTTTAGAGAATGCAAAAATATCCCATGGAAGTCGTAGTTATGTTGTTTACCTATCCAACGAATTGTCACATGCTAAGATTCAATGCAAATCGGCCACATTATGGCCTTCCTAGTAAAAAAGGGTCGAAAACGAGTAATGTCCTAAATTAACGAGGAGATTTTCTTGACCTCCATTTTGGCCGAATTTTCAGGGAATGCAAAAATATCCCATGGAAGTCGTAGTTATGTTGTTTACCTATCCAACGAATTGTCACATGCTAAGATTCAATGCAAATCGGCCACATTACGGCCTTCCTTGTAAAAAAGGGTCGAAAACGAGTAATGTCCTAAATTAACGAGGAGATTTTCTTGACCTCCATTTTGGCCGACTTTTTAGAGAATACAAAAATATACCATGGAAGTCGTAGTTATGTCGTTTACCTATCCAACGAATTGTCACATGCTAAGATTCAATGCAAATCGGCCACATAATGGCCTTCCTAGTAAAAAAGGGTCGAAAACGAGTAATGTCCTAATTTAACGAGGAGATTTTATTGACCTCCATTTTGGCCGACTTTTTAGAGAATGCAAAAATATACCATGGAAGTCGTAGTTATGTCGTTTACCTATCCAACGAATTGTCACATGCTAAGATTCAATGCAAAACGGCCACATAATGGCCTTCCTAGTAAAAAAGGGTCGAAAACGAGTAATGTCCTAAATTAACGAGGAGATTTTCTTGACCTCCATTTTGGCCGACTTTTTAGAGAATGCAAAAATATCCCATGGAAGTCGTAGTTATGTTGTTTACCTATCCAACGAATTGTCACATGCTAAGATTCAATGCAAATCGGCCACATTATGGCCTTCCTAGTGAAAAAGGGTCGAAAACGAGTAATGTCCTAAATTAACGAGGAGATTTTCTTGACCTCCATTTTGGCCGACTTTTTAGAGAATGCAAAAATATACCATGGAAGTCGTAGTTATGTCGTTTACCTATCCAACGAATTGTCACATGCTAAGATTCAATGCAAAACGGCCACATAATGGCCTTCCTAGTAAAAAAGGGTCGAAAACGAGTAATGTCCTAAATTAACGAGGAGATTTTCTTGACCTCCATTTTGGCCGACTTTTTAGAGAATGCAAAAATATCCCATGGAAGTCGTAGTTATGTTGTTTACCTATCCAACGAATTGTCACATGCTAAGATTCAATGCAAATCGGCCACATTATGGCCTTCCTAGTGAAAAAGGGTCGAAAACGAGTAATGTCCTAAATTAACGAGGAGATTTTCTTGACCTCCATTTTGGCCGAATTTTCAGGGAATGCAAAAATATCCCATGGAAGTCATAGTTATGTTGTTTACCTATCCAACGAATTGTGACATGCTAAGATTCAATGCAAATCGGCCACATTACGGCCTTCCTTGTAAAAAAGGGTCGAAAACGAGTAATGTCCTAAATTAACGAGGAGATTTTCTTGACCTCCATTTTGGCCGACTTTTTAGAGAATGCAAAAATATCCCATGGAAGTCGTAGTTATGTTGTTTACCTATCCAACGAATTGTCACATGCTAAGATTCAACACATTATGGCCTTCCTAGTAAAAAAGGGTCGAAAACGAGTGATGTCCTAAATTAACGAGGAGATTTTCTTAACCTCCATTTTGGCCGAATTTTTAGATAATGTAAAAATATCCCATGGAAGTCGTAGTTATGTTGTTTACCTATCCAACGAATTGTCACATGCTAAGATTCAATGCAAATCGGCCACATTATGGCCTTCCTAGTAAAAAAGGGTCGAAAACGAGTAATGTCCTAAATTAACGAGGAGATTTTCTTAACCTCCATTTTGGCCGAATTTTTAGATAATGTAAAAATATCCCATGGAAGTCGTAGTTATGTTGTTTACCTATCCAACGAATTGTCACATGCTAAGATTCAATGCAAATCGGCCACATTACGGCCTTCCTTGTAAAAAAGGGTCGAAAACGAGTAATGTCCTAAATTAACGAGGAGATTTTCTTGACCTCCATTTTGGCCGACTTTTTAGAGAATACAAAAATATACCATGGAAGTCGTAGTTATGTCGTTTACCTATCCAACGAATTGTCACATGCTAAGATTCAATGCAAATCGGCCACATAATGGCCTTCCTAGTAAAAAAGGGTCGAAAACGAGTAATGTCCTAATTTAACGAGGAGATTTTCTTGACCTCCATTTTGGCCGACTTTTTAGAGAATGCAAAAATATACCATGGAAGTCGTAGTTATGTCGTTTACCTATCCAACGAATTGTCACATGCTAAGATTCAATGCAAAACGGCCACATAATGGCCTTCCTAGTAAAAAAGGGTCGAAAACGAGTAATGTCCTAAATTAACGAGGAGATTTTCTTGACCTCCATTTTGGCCGACTTTTTAGAGAATGCAAAAATATCCCATGGAAGTCGTAGTTATGTTGTTTACCTATCCAACGAATTGTCACATGCTAAGATTCAATGCAAATCGGCCACATTATGGCCTTCCTAGTAAAAAAGGGTCGAAAACGAGTAATGTCCTAAATTAACGAGGAGATTTTCTTGACCTCCATTTTGGCCGAATTTTCAGGGAATGCAAAAATATCCCATGGAAGTCGTAGTTATGTTGTTTACCTATCCAACGAATTGTCACATGCTAAGATTCAATGCAAATCGGCCACATTACGGCCTTCCTTGTAAAAAAGGGTCGAAAACGAGTAATGTCCTAAATTAACGAGGAGATTTTCTTGACCTCCATTTTGGCCGACTTTTTAGAGAATACAAAAATATACCATGGAAGTCGTAGTTATGTCGTTTACCTATCCAACGAATTGTCACATGCTAAGATTCAATGCAAATCGGCCACATAATGGCCTTCCTAGTAAAAAAGGGTCGAAAACGAGTAATGTCCTAATTTAACGAGGAGATTTTATTGACCTCCATTTTGGCCGACTTTTTAGAGAATGCACAAATATACCATGGAAGTCGTAGTTATGTCGTTTACCTATCCAACGAATTGTCACATGCTAAGATTCAATGCAAAACGGCCACATAATGGCCTTCCTAGTAAAAAAGGGTCGAAAACGAGTAATGTCCTAAATTAACGAGGAGATTTTCTTGACCTCCATTTTGGCCGACTTTTTAGAGAATGCAAAAATATCCCATGGAAGTCGTAGTTATGTTGTTTACCTATCCAACGAATTGTCACATGCTAAGATTCAATGCAAATCGGCCACATTATGGCCTTCCTAGTGAAAAAGGGTCGAAAACGAGTAATGTCCTAAATTAACGAGGAGATTTTCTTGACCTCCATTTTGGCCGAATTTTCAGGGAATGCAAAAATATCCCATGGAAGTCGTAGTTATGTTGTTTACCTATCCAACGAATTGTCACATGCTAAGATTCAATGCAAATCGGCCACATTATGGCCTTCCTAGTAAAAAAGGGTCGAAAACGAGTAATGTCCTAAATTAACGAGGAGATTTTCTTAACCTCCATTTTGGCCGAATTTTTAGATAATGTAAAAATATCCCATGGAAGTCGTAGTTATGTTGTTTACCTATCCAACGAATTGTCACATGCTAAGATTCAATGCAAATCGGCCACATTACGGCCTTCCTTGTAAAAAAGGGTCGAAAACGAGTAATGTCCTAAATTAACGAGGAGATTTTCTTGACCTCCATTTTGGCCGACTTTTTAGAGAATACAAAAATATACCATGGAAGTCGTAGTTATGTCGTTTACCTATCCAACGAATTGTCACATGCTAAGATTCAATGCAAATCGGCCACATAATGGCCTTCCTAGTAAAAAAGGGTCGAAAACGAGTAATGTCCTAATTTAACGAGGAGATTTTCTTGACCTCCATTTTGGCCGACTTTTTAGAGAATGCAAAAATATACCATGGAAGTCGTAGTTATGTCGTTTACCTATCCAACGAATTGTCACATGCTAAGATTCAATGCAAAACGGCCACATAATGGCCTTCCTAGTAAAAAAGGGTCGAAAACGAGTAATGTCCTAAATTAACGAGGAGATTTTCTTGACCTCCATTTTGGCCGACTTTTTAGAGAATGCAAAAATATCCCATGGAAGTCGTAGTTATGTTGTTTACCTATCCAACGAATTGTCACATGCTAAGATTCAATGCAAATCGGCCACATTATGGCCTTCCTAGTAAAAAAGGGTCGAAAACGAGTAATGTCCTAAATTAACGAGGAGATTTTCTTGACCTCCATTTTGGCCGAATTTTCAGGGAATGCAAAAATATCCCATGGAA
This sequence comes from Medicago sativa, assembly GCF_051527215.1. Lineage (NCBI taxonomy): Eukaryota > Viridiplantae > Streptophyta > Magnoliopsida > Fabales > Fabaceae > Medicago > Medicago sativa. Next base: position 1,762,580 of record NC_140751.1, on the reverse strand, counting down.
GTCGTAGTTATGTTGTTTACCTATCCAACGAATTGTCACATGCTAAGATTCAATGCAAATCGGCCACATTACGGCCTTCCTTGTAAAAAAGGGTCGAAAACGAGTAATGTCCTAAATTAACGAGGAGATTTTCTTGACCTCCATTTTGGCCGACTTTTTAGAGAATACAAAAATATACGATGGAAGTCGTAGTTATGTCGTTTACCTATCCAACGAATTGTCACATGCTAAGATTCAATGCAAATCGGCCACATAATGGCCTTCCTAGTAAAAAAGGGTCGAAAACGAGTAATGTCCTAATTTAACGAGGAGATTTTCTTGACCTCCATTTTGGCCGACTTTTTAGAGAATGCAAAAATATACCATGGAAGTCGTAGTTATGTCGTTTACCTATCCAACGAATTGTCACATGCTAAGATTCAATGCAAAACGGCCACATAATGGCCTTCCTAGTAAAAAAGGGTCGAAAACGAGTAATGTCCTAAATTAACGAGGAGATTTTCTTGACCTCCATTTTGGCCGACTTTTTAGAGAATGCAAAAATATCCCATGGAAGTCGTTGTTATGTTGTTTACCTATCCAACGAATTGTCACATGCTAAGATTCAATGCAAATCGGCCACATTATGGCCTTCCTAGTGAAAAAGGGTCGAAAACGAGTAATGTCCTAAATTAACGAGGAGATTTTCTTGACCTCCATTTTGGCCGAATTTTCAGGGAATGCAAAAATATCCCATGGAAGTCGTAGTTATGTTGTTTACCTATCCAACGAATTGTCACATGCTAAGATTCAATGCAAATCGGCCACATTACGGCCTTCCTTGTAAAAAAGGGTCGAAAACGAGTAATGTCCTAAATTAACGAGGAGATTTTCTTGACCTCCATTTTGGCCGACTTTTTAGAGAATGCAAAAATATCCCATGGAAGTCGTAGTTATGTTGTTTACCTATCCAACGAATTGTCACATGCTAAGATTCAATGCAAATCGGCCACATTACGGCCTTCCTTGTAAAAAAGGGTCGAAAACGAGTAATGTCCTAAATTAACGAGGAGATTTTCTTGACCTCCATTTTGGCCGACTTTTTAGAGAATGCAAAAACATCCCATGGAAGTCGTAGTTATGTTGTTTACCTATCCAACGAATTGTCACATGCTAAGATTCAATGCAAATCGGCCACATTATGGCCTTCCTAGTAAAAAAGGGTCGAAAACGAGTAATGTCCTAAATTAACGAGGAGATTTTCTTAACCTCCATTTTGGCCGAATTTTTAGATAATGTAAAAATATCCCATGGAAGTCGTAGTTATGTTGTTTACCTATCCAACGAATTGTCACATGCTAAGATTCAATGCAAATCGGCCACATTATGGCCTTCCTAGTAAAAAAGGGTCGAAAACGAGTAATGTCCTAAATTAACGAGGAGATTTTCTTAACCTCCATTTTGGCCGAATTTTTAGATAATGTAAAAATATCCCATGGAAGTCGTAGTTATGTTGTTTACCTATCCAACGAATTGTCACATGCTAAGATTCAATGCAAATCGGCCACATTACGGCCTTCCTTGTAAAAAAGGGTCGAAAACGAGTAATGTCCTAAATTAACGAGGAGATTTTCTTGACCTCCATTTTGGCCGACTTTTTAGAGAATACAAAAATATACCATGGAAGTCGTAGTTATGTCGTTTACCTATCCAACGAATTGTCACATGCTAAGATTCAATGCAAATCGGCCACATAATGGCCTTCCTAGTAAAAAAGGGTCGAAAACGAGTAATGTCCTAATTTAACGAGGAGATTTTCTTGACCTCCATTTTGGCCGACTTTTTAGAGAATGCAAAAATATACCATGGAAGTCGTAGTTATGTCGTTTACCTATCCAACGAATTGTCACATGCTAAGATTCAATGCAAAACGGCCACATAATGGCCTTCCTAGTAAAAAAGGGTCGAAAACGAGTAATGTCCTAAATTAACGAGGAGATTTTCTTGACCTCCATTTTGGCCGACTTTTTAGAGAATGCAAAAATATCCCATGGAAGTCGTAGTTATGTTGTTTACCTATCCAACGAATTGTCACATGCTAAGATTCAATGCAAATCGGCCACATTATGGCCTTCCTAGTAAACAAGGGTCGAAAACGAGTAATGTCCTAAATTAACGAGGAGATTTTCTTGACCTCCATTTTGGCCGAATTTTCAGGGAATGCAAAAATATCCCATGGAAGTCGTAGTTATGTTGTTTACCTATCCAACGAATTGTCACATGCTAAGATTCAATGCAAATCGGCCACATTACGGCCTTCCTTGTAAAAAAGGGTCGAAAACGAGTAATGTCCTAAATTAACGAGGAGATTTTCTTGACCTCCATTTTGGCCGACTTTTTAGAGAATACAAAAATATACCATGGAAGTCGTAGTTATGTCGTTTACCTATCCAACGAATTGTCACATGCTAAGATTCAATGCAAATCGGCCACATAATGGCCTTCCTAGTAAAAAAGGGTCGAAAACGAGTAATGTCCTAATTTAACGAGGAGATTTTCTTGACCTCCATTTTGGCCGACTTTTTAGAGAATGCAAAAATATACCATGGAAGTCGTAGTTATGTCGTTTACCTATCCAACGAATTGTCACATGCTAAGATTCAATGCAAAACGGCCACATAATGGCCTTCCTAGTAAAAAAGGGTCGAAAACGAGTAATGTCCTAAATTAACGAGGAGATTTTCTTGACCTCCATTTTGGCCGACTTTTTAGAGAATGCAAAAATATCCCATGGAAGTCGTAGTTATGTTGTTTACCTATCCAACGAATTGTCACATGCTAAGATTCAATGCAAATCGGCCACATTATGGCCTTCCTATTGAAAAAGGGTCGAAAACGAGTAATGTCCTAAATTAACGAGGAGATTTTCTTGACCTCCATTTTGGCCGAATTTTCAGGGAATGCAAAAATATCCCATGGAAGTCGTAGTTATGTTGTTTACCTATCCAACGAATTGTCACATGCTAAGATTCAATGCAAATCGGCCACATTACGGCCTTCCTTGTAAAAAAGGGTCGAAAACGAGTAATGTCCTAAATTAATGAGGAGATTTTCTTGACCTCCATTTTGGCCGACTTTTTAGAGAATGCAAAAATATCCCATGGAAGTCGTAGTTATGTTGTTTACCTATCCAACGAATTGTCACATGCTAAGATTCAATGCAAATCGGCCACATTACGGCCTTCCTTGTAAAAAAGGGTCGAAAACGAGTAATGTCCTAAATTAACGAGGTGATTTTCTTGACCTCCATTTTGGCCGACTTTTTAGAGAATGCAAAAACATCCCATGGAAGTCGTAGTTATGTTGTTTACCTATCCAACGAATTGTCACATGCTAAGATTCAATGCAAATCGGCCACATTATGGCCTTCCTAGTAAAAAAGGGTCGAAAACGAGTAATGTCCTAAATTAACGAGGAGATTTTCTTAACCTCCATTTTGGCCGAATTTTTAGATAATGTAAAAATATCCCATGAAAGTCGTAGTTATGTTGTTTACCTATCCAACGAATTGTCACATGCTAAGATTCAATGCAAATCGGCCACATTACGGCCTTCCTTGTAAAAAAGGGTCGAAAACGAGTAATGTCCTAAATTAACGAGGAGATTTTCTTGACCTCCATTTTGGCCGACTTTTTAGAGAATGCAAAAATATACCATGGAAGTCGTAGTTATGTCGTTTACCTATCCAACGAATTGTCACATGCTAAGATTCAATGCAAATCGGCCACATAATGGCCTTCCTAGTAAAAAAGGGTCGAAAACGAGTAATGTCCTAATTTAACGAGGAGATTTTCTTGACCTCCATTTTGGCCGACTTTTTAGAGAATGCAAAAATATACCATGGAAGTCGTAGTTATGTCATTTACCTATCCAACGAATTGTCACATGCTAAGATTCAATGCAAATCGGCCACATTATGGCCTTCCTAGTAAAAAAGGGTCGAAAACGAGTAATGTCCTAAATTAACGAGGAGATTTTCTTGACCTCCATTTTGGCCGACTTTTTAGAGAATGCAAAAATATCCCATGGAAGTCGTAGTTATGTTGTTTACCTATCCAACGAATTGTCACATGCTAAGATTCAACGCAAATCGGCCACATTATGGCCTTCCTAGTGAAAAAGGGTCGAAAACGAGTAATGTCCTAAATTAACGAGGAGATTTTCTTGACCTCCATTTTGGCCGAATTTTCAGGGAATGCAAAAATATCCCATGGAAGTCGTAGTTATGTTGTTTACCTATCCAACGAATTGTCACATGCTAAGATTCAATGCAAATCGGCCACATTACGGCCTTCCTTGTAAAAAAGGGTCGAAAACGAGTAATGTCCTAAATTAACGAGGAGATTTTCTTGACCTCCATTTTGGCCGACTTTTTAGAGAATGCAAAAATATCCCATGGAAGTCGTAGTTATGTTGTTTACCTATCCAACGAATTGTCACATGCTAAGATTCAATGCAAATCGGCCACATTACGGCCTTCCTTGTAAAAAAGGGTCGAAAACGAGTAATGTCCTAAATTAACGAGGAGATTTTCTTGACCTCCCTTTTGGCCGACTTTTTAGAGAATGCAAAAACATCCCATGGAAGTCGTAGTTATGTTGTTTACCTATCCAACGAATTGTCACATGCTAAGATTCAATGCAAATCGGCCACATTATGGCCTTCCTAGTAAAAAAGGGTCGAAAACGAGTAATGTCCTAAATTAACGAGGAGATTTTCTTGACCTCCATTTTGGCCGAATTTTTAGAGAATGCAAAAATATCCCATGGAAGTCGTAGTTATGTTATTTACCTATCCAACGAATTGTCACATGCTAAGATTCAACACAATATGGCCTTCCTAGTAAAAAAGGGTCGAAAACGAGTGATGTCCTAAATTAACGAGGAGATTTTCTTAACCTCCATTTTGGCCGAATTTTTAGATAATGTAAAAATATCCCATGGAAGTCGTAGTTATGTTGTTTACCTATCCAACGAATTGTCACATGCTAAGATTCAATGCAAATCGGCCACATTATGGCCTTCCTAGTATAAAAGGGTCGAAAACGAGTAATGTCCTAAATTAACGAGGAGATTTTCTTAACCTCCATTTTGGCCGAATTTTTAGATAATGTAAAAATATCCCATGGAAGTCGTAGTTATGTTGTTTACCTATCCAACGAATTGTCACATGCTAAGATTCAATGCAAATCGGCCACATTACGGCCTTCCTTGTAAAAAAGGGTCGAAAACGAGTAATGTCCTAAATTAACGAGGAGATTTTCTTGACCTCCATTTTGGCCGACTTTTTAGAGAATGCAAAAATATACCATGGAAGTCGTAGTTATGTCGTTTACCTATCCAACGAATTGTCACATGCTAAGATTCAATGCAAATCGGCCACATAATGGCCTTCCTAGTAAAAAAGGGTCGAAAACGAGTAATGTCCTAATTTAACGAGGAGATTTTCTTGACCTCCATTTTGGCCGACTTTTTAGAGAATGCAAAAATATACCATGGAAGTCGTAGTTATGTCATTTACCTATCCAACGAATTGTCACATGCTAAGATTCAATGCAAATCGGCCACATTATGGCCTTCCTAGTAAAAAAGGGTCGAAAACGAGTAATGTCCTAAATTAACGAGGAGATTTTCTTGACCTCCATTTTGGCCGAATTTTCAGAGAATGCAAAAATATCCCATGGAAGTCGTAGTTATGTTGTTTACCTATCCAACGAATTGTCACATGCTAAGATTCAATGCAAATCGGCCACATTACGGCCTTCCTTGTAAAAAAGGGTCGAAAACGAGTAATGTCCTAAATTAACGAGGAGATTTTCTTGACCTCCATTTTGGCCGACTTTTTAGAGAATGCAAAAATATCCCATGGAAGTCGTAGTTATGTTGTTTACCTATCCAACGAATTGTCACATGCTAAGATTCAATGTAAATCGGCCACATTACGGCCTTCCTTGTAAAAAAGGGTCGAAAACGAGTAATGTCCTAAATTAACGAGGAGATTTTCTTGACCTCCATTTTGGCCGACTTTTTAGAGAATGCAAAAACATCCCATGGAAGTCGTAGTTATGTTGTTTACCTATCCAACGAATTGTCACACGCTAAGATTCAATACATTATGGCCTTCCTAGTAAAAAAGGGTCGAAAACGAGTAATGTCCAAAATTAACGAGGAGATTTTCTTAACCTCCATTTTGGCCGAATTTTTAGATAATGTAAAAATATCCCATGGAAGTCGTAGTTATGTTGTTTACCTATCCAACGAATTGTCACATGCTAAGATTCAATGCAAATCGGCCACATTATGGCCTTCCTAGTAAAAAAGGGTCGAAAACGAGTAATGTCCTAAATTAACGAGGAGATTTTCTTAACCTCCATTTTGGCCGACTTTTTAGAGAATGCAAAAATATCCCATGGAAGTCGTAGTTATGTTGTTTACCTATCCAACGAATTGTCACATGCTAAGATTCAATGCAAATCGGCCACATTATGGCCTTCCTAGTAAAAAAGGGTCGAAAACGAGTAATGTCCTAAATTAATGAGGAGATTTTCTTGACCTCCATTTTGGCCGACTTTTTAGAGAATGCAAAAACATCCCATGGAAGTCGTAGTTATGTTGTTTACCTATCCAACGAATTGTCACATGCTAAGATTCAATGCAAATCGGCCACATTTTGGCCTTCCTAGTAAAAAAGGGTCGAAAACGAGTAATGTCCTAAATTAACGAGGAGATTTTCTTGACCTCCATTTTGGCCGAATTTTTAGAGAATGCAAAAATATCCCATGGAAGTCGTAGTTATGTTGTTTACCTATCCAACGAATTGTCACATGCTAAGATTCAACACATTATGGCCTTCCTAGTAAAAAAGGGTCGAAAACGAGTGATGTCCTAAATTAACGAGGAGATTTTCTTAACCTCCATTTTGGCCGAATTTTTAGATAATGTAAAAATATCCCATGGAAGTCGTAGTTATGTTGTTTACCTATCCAACGAATTGTCACATGCTAAGATTCAATGCAAATCGGCCACATTATGGCCTTGCTAGTAAAAAAGGGTCGAAAACGAGTAATGTCCTAAATTAACGAGGAGATTTTCTTAACCTCCATTTTGGCCGAATTTTTAGATAATGTAAAAATATCCCATGGAAGTCGTAGTTATGTTGTTTACCTATCCAACGAATTGTCACATGCTAAGATTCAATGCAAATCGGCCACATTACGGCCTTCCTTGTAAAAAAGGGTCGAAAACGAGTAATGTCCTAAATTAACGAGGACATTTTCTTGACCTCCATTTTGGCCGACTTTTTAGAGAATGCAAAAATATACCATGGAAGTCGTAGTTATGTCGTTTACCTATCCAACGAATTGTCACATGCTAAGATTCAATGCAAATCGGCCACATAATGGCCTTCCTAGTAAAAAAGGGTCGAAAACGAGTAATGTCCTAATTTAACGAGGAGATTTTCTTGACCTCCATTTTGGCCGACTTTTTAGAGAATACAACAATATACCATGGAAGTCGTAGTTATGTCGTTTACCTATCCAACGAATTGTCACATGCTAAGATTCAATGCAAATCGGCCACATAATGGCCTTCCTAGTAAAAAAGGGTCGAAAACGAGTAATGTCCTAAATTAACGAGGAGATTTTCTTGACCTCCATTTTGGCCGACTTTTTAGAGAATGCAAAAATATCCCATGGAAGTCGTAGTTATGTTGTTTACCTATCCAACGAATTGTCACATGCTAAGATTCAATGCAAATCGGCCACATTATGGCCTTCCTAGTAAAAAAGGGTCGAAAACGAGTAATGTCCTAAATTAACGAGGAGATTTTCTTGACCTCCATTTTGGCCGAATTTTCAGAGAATGCAAAATTATCCCATGGAAGTCGTAGTTATGTTGTTTACCTATCCAACGAATTGTCACATGCTAAGATTCAATGCAAATCGGCCACATTACGGCCTTCCTTGTAAAAAAGGGTCGAAAACGAGTAATGTCCTAAATTAACGAGGAGATTTTCTTGACCTCCATTTTGGCCGACTTTTTAGAGAATGCAAAAATATCCCATGGAAGTCGTAGTTATGTTGTTTACCTATCCAACGAATTGTCACATGCTAAGATTCAATGCAAATCGGCCACATTATGGCCTTCCTAGTAAAAAAGGGTCGAAAACGAGTAATGTCCTAAATTAACGAGGAGATTTTCTTGACCTCCATTTTGGCCGACTTTTTAGAGAATGCAAAAACATCCCATGGAAGTCGTAGTTATGTTGTTTACCTATCCAACGAATTGTCACATGCTAAGATTCAACACATTATGGCCTTCCTAGTAAAAAAGGGTCGAAAACGAGTGATGTCCTAAATTAACGAGGAGATTTTCTTAACCTCCATTTTGGCCGAATTTTTAGATAATGTAAAAATATCCCATGGAAGTCGTAGTTATGTTGTTTACCTATCCAACGAATTGTCACATGCTAAGATTCAATGCAAATCGGCCACATTATGGCCTTGCTAGTAAAAAAGGGTCGAAAACGAGTAATGTCCTAAATTAACGAGGAGGTTTTCTTAACCTCCATTTTGGCCGAATTTTTAGATAATGTAAAAATATCCCATGGAAGTCGTAGTTATGTTGTTTACCTATCCAACGAATTGTCACATGCTAAGATTCAATGCAAATCGGCCACATAATGGCCTTCCTAGTAAAAAAGGGTCGAAAACGAGTAATGTCCTAATTTAACGAGGAGATTTTCTTGACCTCCATTTTGGCCGACTTTTTAGAGAATGCAAAAATATACCATGGAAGTCGTAGTTATGTCGTTTACCTATCCAACGAATTGTCACATGCTAAGATTCAATGCAAATCGGCCACATAATGGCCTTCCTAGTAAAAAAGGGTCGAAAACGAGTAATGTCCTAAATTAACGAGGAGATTTTCTTGACCTCCATTTTGGCCGACATTTTAGAGAATGCAAAAATATCCCATGGAAGTCGTAGTTATGTTGTTTACCTATCCAACGAATTGTCACATGCTAAGATTCAATGCAAATCGGCCACATTATGGCCTTCCTAGTAAAAAAGGGTCGAAAACGAGTAATGTCCTAAATTAACGAGGAGATTTTCTTGACCTCCATTTTGGCCGAATTTTCAGAGAATGCAAAATTATCCCATGGAAGTCGTAGTTATGTTGTTTACCTATCCAACGAATTGTCACATGCTAAGATTCAATGCAAATCGGCCACATTACGGCCTTCCTTGTAAAAAAGGGTCGAAAACGAGTAATGTCCTAAATTAACGAGGAGATTTTCTTAACCTCCATTTTGGCTGACTTTTTAGAGAATGCAAAAATATCCCATGGAAGTCGTAGTTATGTTGTTTACCTATCCAACGAATTGTCACATGCTAAGATTCAATGCAAATCGGCCACATTATGGCCTTCCTAGTAAAAAAGGGTCGAAAACGAGTAATGTCCTAAATTAACGAGGAGATTTTCTTGACCTCCATTTTGGCCGACTTTTTAGAGAATGCAAAAACATCCCATGGAAGTCGTAGTTATGTTGTTTACCTATCCAACGAATTGTCACATGCTAAGATTCAATACATTATGGCCTTCCTAGTAAAAAAGGGTCGAAAACGAGTAATGTCCAAAATTAACGAGGAGATTTTCTTAACCTCCATTTTGGCCGAATTTTTAGATAATGTAAAAATATCCCATGGAAGTCGTAGTTATGTTGTTTACCTATCCAACGAATTGTCACATGCTAAGATTCAATGCAAATCGGCCACATTATGGCCTTCCTAGTAAAAAAGGGTCGAAAACGAGTAATGTCCTAAATTAACGAGGAGATTTTCTTAACCTCCATTTTGGCCGACTTTTTAGAGAATGCAAAAATATCCCATGGAAGTCGTAGTTATGTTGTTTACCTATCCAACGAATTGTCACATGCTAAGATTCAATGCAAATCGGCCACATTATGGCCTTCCTAGTAAAAAAGGGTCGAAAACGAGTAATGTCCTAAATTAATGAGGAGATTTTCTTGACCTCCATTTTGGCCGACTTTTTAGAGAATGCAAAAACATCCCATGGAAGTCGTAGTTATGTTGTTTACCTATCCAACGAATTGTCACATGCTAAGATTCAATGCAAATCAGCCACATTTTGGCCTTCCTAGTAAAAAAGGGTCGAAAACGAGTAATGTCCTAAATTAACGAGGAGATTTTCTTGACCTCCATTTTGGCCGAATTTTTAGAGAATGCAAAAATATCCCATGGAAGTCGTAGTTATGTTGTTTACCTATCCAACGAATTGTCACATGCTAAGATTCAACACATTATGGCCTTCCTAGTAAAAAAGGGTCGAAAACGAGTGATGTCCTAAATTAACGAGGAGATTTTCTTAACCTCCATTTTGGCCGAATTTTTAGATAATGTAAAAATATCCCATGGAAGTCGTAGTTATGTTGTTTACCTATCCAACGAATTGTCACATGCTAAGATTCAATGCAAATCGGCCACATTATGGCCTTGCTAGTAAAAAAGGGTCGAAAACGAGTAATGTCCTAAATTAACGAGGAGATTTTCTTAACCTCCATTTTGGCCGAATTTTTAGATAATGTAAAAATATCCCATGGAAGTCGTAGTTATGTTGTTTACCTATCCAACGAATTGTCACATGCTAAGATTCAATGCAAATCGGCCACATTACGGCCTTCCTTGTAAAAAAGGGTCGAAAACGAGTAATGTCCTAAATTAACGAGGAGATTTTCTTGACCTCCATTTTGGCCGACTTTTTAGAGAATGCAAAAATATACCATGGAAGTCGTAGTTATGTCGTTTACCTATCCAACGAATTGTCACATGCTAAGATTCAATGCAAATCGGCCACATAATGGCCTTCCTAGTAAAAAAGGGTCGAAAACGAGTAATGTCCTAATTTAACGAGGAGATTTTCTTGACCTCCATTTTGGCCGACTTTTTAGAGAATACAAAAATATACCATGGAAGTCGTAGTTATGTCGTTTACCTATCCAACGAATTGTCACATGCTAAGATTCAATGCAAATCGGCCACATAATGGCCTTCCTAGTAAAAAAGGGTCGAAAACGAGTAATGTCCTAAATTAACGAGGAGATTTTCTTGACCTCCATTTTGGCCGACTTTTTAGAGAATGCAAAAATATCCCATGGAAGTCGTAGTTATGTTGTTTACCTATCCAACGAATTGTCACATGCTAAGATTCAATGCAAATCGGCCACATTATGGCCTTCCTAGTAAAAAAGGGTCGAAAACGAGTAATGTCCTAAATTAACGAGGAGATTTTCTTGACCTCCATTTTGGCCGAATTTTCAGAGAATGCAAAATTATCCCATGGAAGTCGTAGTTATGTTGTTTACCTATCCAACGAATTGTCACATGCTAAGATTCAATGCAAATCGGCCACATTACGGCCTTCCTTGTAAAAAAGGGTCGAAAACGAGTAATGTCCTAAATTAACGAGGAGATTTTCTTGACCTCCATTTTGGCCGACTTTTTAGAGAATGCAAAAATATCCCATGGAAGTCGTAGTTATGTTGTTTACCTATCCAACGAATTGTCACATGCTAAGATTCAATGCAAATCGGCCACATTATGGCCTTCCTAGTAAAAAAGGGTCGAAAACGAGTAATGTCCTAAATTAATGAGGAGATTTTCTTGACCTCCATTTTGGCCGACTTTTTAGAGAATGCAAAAACATCCCATGGAAGTCGTAGTTATGTTGTTTACCTATCCAACGAATTGTCACATGCTAAGATTCAACACATTATGGCCTTCCTAGTAAAAAAGGGTCGAAAACGAGTGATGTCCTAAATTAACGAGGAGATTTTCTTAACCTCCATTTTGGCCGAATTTTTAGATAATGTAAAAATATCCCATGGAAGTCGTAGTTATGTTGTTTACCTATCCAACGAATTGTCACATGCTAAGATTCAATGCAAATCGGCCACATTATGGCCTTGCTAGTAAAAAAGGGTCGAAAACGAGTAATGTCCTAAATTAACGAGGAGGTTTTCTTAACCTCCATTTTGGCCGAATTTTTAGATAATGTAAAAATATCCCATGGAAGTCGTAGTTATGTTGTTTACCTATCCAACGAATTGTCACATGCTAAGATTCAATGCAAATCGGCCACATTACGGCCTTCCTTGTAAAAAAGGGTCGAAAACGAGTAATGTCCTAAATTAACGAGGAGATTTTCTTGACCTCCATTTTGGCCGACTTTTTAGAGAATGCAAAAATATACCATGGAAGTCGTAGTTATGTCGTTTACCTATCCAACGAATTGTCACATGCTAAGATTCAATGCAAATCGGCCACATAATGGCCTTCCTAGTAAAAAAGGGTCGAAAACGAGTAATGTCCTAATTTAACGAGGAGATTTTCTTGACCTCCATTTTGGCCGACTTTTTAGAGAATGCAAAAATATACCATGGAAGTCGTAGTTATGTCGTTTACCTATCCAACGAATTGTCACATGCTAAGATTCAATGCAAATCGGCCACATAATGGCCTTCCTAGTAAAAAAGGGTCGAAAACGAGTAATGTCCTAAATTAACGAGGAGATTTTCTTGACCTCCATTTTGGCCGACATTTTAGAGAATGCAAAAATATCCCATGGAAGTCGTAGTTATGTTGTTTACCTATCCAACGAATTGTCACATGCTAAGATTCAATACATTATGGCCTTCCTAGTAAAAAAGGGTCGAAAACGAGTAATGTCCAAAATTAACGAGGAGATTTTCTTAACCTCCATTTTGGCCGAATTTTTAGATAATGTAAAAATATCCCATGGAAGTCGTAGTTATGTTGTTTACCTATCCAACGAATTGTCACATGCTAAGATTCAATGCAAATCGGCCACATTATGGCCTTCCTAGTAAAAAAGGGTCGAAAACGAGTAATGTCCTAAATTAACGAGGAGATTTTCTTAACCTCCATTTTGGCCGACTTTTTAGAGAATGCAAAAATATCCCATGGAAGTCGTAGTTATGTTGTTTACCTATCCAACGAATTGTCACATGCTAAGATTCAATGCAAATCGGCCACATTATGGCCTTCCTAGTAAAAAAGGGTCGAAAACGAGTAATGTCCTAAATTAATGAGGAGATTTTCTTGACCTCCATTTTGGCCGACTTTTTAGAGAATGCAAAAACATCCCATGGAAGTCGTAGTTATGTTGTTTACCTATCCAACGAATTGTCACATGCTAAGATTCAATGCAAATCAGCCACATTTTGGCCTTCCTAGTAAAAAAGGGTCGAAAACGAGTAATGTCCTAAATTAACGAGGAGATTTTCTTGACCTCCATTTTGGCCGAATTTTTAGAGAATGCAAAAATATCCCATGGAAGTCGTAGTTATGTTGTTTACCTATCCAACGAATTGTCACATGCTAAGATTCAACACATTATGGCCTTCCTAGTAAAAAAGGGTCGAAAACGAGTGATGTCCTAAATTAACGAGGAGATTTTCTTAACCTCCATTTTGGCCGAATTTTTAGATAATGTAAAAATATCCCATGGAAGTCGTAGTTATGTTGTTTACCTATCCAACGAATTGTCACATGCTAAGATTCAATGCAAATCGGCCACATTATGGCCTTGCTAGTAAAAAAGGGTCGAAAACGAGTAATGTCCTAAATTAACGAGGAGATTTTCTTAACCTCCATTTTGGCCGAATTTTTAGATAATGTAAAAATATCCCATGGAAGTCGTAGTTATGTTGTTTACCTATCCAACGAATTGTCACATGCTAAGATTCAATGCAAATCGGCCACATTACGGCCTTCCTTGTAAAAAAGGGTCGAAAACGAGTAATGTCCTAAATTAACGAGGAGATTTTCTTGACCTCCATTTTGGCCGACTTTTTAGAGAATGCAAAAATATACCATGGAAGTCGTAGTTATGTCGTTTACCTATCCAACGAATTGTCACATGCTAAGATTCAATGCAAATCGGCCACATAATGGCCTTCCTAGTAAAAAAGGGTCGAAAACGAGTAATGTCCTAATTTAACGAGGAGATTTTCTTGACCTCCATTTTGGCCGACTTTTTAGAGAATGCAAAAATATACCATGGAAGTCGTAGTTATGTCGTTTACCTATCCAACGAATTGTCACATGCTAAGATTCAATGCAAATCGGCCACATAATGGCCTTCCTAGTAAAAAAGGGTCGAAAACGAGTAATGTCCTAAATTAACGAGGAGATTTTCTTGACCTCCATTTTGGCCGACATTTTAGAGAATGCAAAAATATCCCATGGAAGTCGTAGTTATGTTGTTTACCTATCCAACGAATTGTCACATGCTAAGATTCAATACATTATGGCCTTCCTAGTAAAAAAGGGTCGAAAACGAGTAATGTCCAAAATTAACGAGGAGATTTTCTTAACCTCCATTTTGGCCGAATTTTTAGATAATGTAAAAATATCCCATGGAAGTCGTAGTTATGTTGTTTACCTATCCAACGAATTGTCACATGCTAAGATTCAATGCAAATCGGCCACATTATGGCCTTCCTAGTAAAAAAGGGTCGAAAACGAGTAATGTCCTAAATTAACGAGGAGATTTTCTTAACCTCCATTTTGGCCGACTTTTTAGAGAATGCAAAAATATCCCATGGAAGTCGTAGTTATGTTGTTTACCTATCCAACGAATTGTCACATGCTAAGATTCAATGCAAATCGGCCACATTATGGCCTTCCTAGTAAAAAAGGGTCGAAAACGAGTAATGTCCTAAATTAATGAGGAGATTTTCTTGACCTCCATTTTGGCCGACTTTTTAGAGAATGCAAAAACATCCCATGGAAGTCGTAGTTATGTTGTTTACCTATCCAACGAATTGTCACATGCTAAGATTCAATGCAAATCAGCCACATTTTGGCCTTCCTAGTAAAAAAGGGTCGAAAACGAGTAATGTCCTAAATTAACGAGGAGATTTTCTTAACCTCCATTTTGGCCGAATTTTTAGATAATGTAAAAATATCCCATGGAAGTCGTAGTTATGTTGTTTACCTATCCAACGAATTGTCACATGCTAAGATTCAATGCAAATCGGCCACATTATGGCCTTGCTAGTAAAAAAGGGTCGAAAACGAGTAATGTCCTAAATTAACGAGGAGATTTTCTTAACCTCCATTTTGGCCGAATTTTTAGATAATGTAAAAATATCCCATGGAAGTCGTAGTTATGTTGTTTACCTATCCAACGAATTGTCACATGCTAAGATTCAATGCAAATCGGCCACATTACGGCCTTCCTTGTAAAAAAGGGTCGAAAACGAGTAATGTCCTAAATTAACGAGGAGATTTTCTTGACCTCCATTTTGGCCGACTTTTTAGAGAATGCAAAAATATACCATGGAAGTCGTAGTTATGTCGTTTACCTATCCAACGAATTGTCACATGCTAAGATTCAATGCAAATCGGCCACATAATGGCCTTCCTAGTAAAAAAGGGTCGAAAACGAGTAATGTCCTAATTTAACGAGGAGATTTTCTTGACCTCCATTTTGGCCGACTTTTTAGAGAATACAAAAATATACCATGGAAGTCGTAGTTATGACGTTTACCTATCCAACGAATTGTCACATGCTAAGATTCAATGCAAATCGGCCACATAATGGCCTTCCTAGTAAAAAAGGGTCGAAAACGAGTAATGTCCTAAATTAACGAGGAGATTTTCTTGACCTCCATTTTGGCCGACTTTTTAGAGAATGCAAAAATATCCCATGGAAGTCGTAGTTATGTTGTTTACCTATCCAACGAATTGTCACATGCTAAGATTCAATGCAAATCGGCCACATTATGGCCTTCCTAGTAAAAAAGGGTCGAAAACGAGTAATGTCCTAAATTAACGAGGAGATTTTCTTGACCTCCATTTTGGCCGAATTTTCAGAGAATGCAAAATTATCCCATGGAAGTCGTAGTTATGTTGTTTACCTATCCAACGAATTGTCACATGCTAAGATTCAATGCAAATCGGCCACATTACGGCCTTCCTTGTAAAAAAGGGTCGAAAACGAGTAATGTCCTAAATTAACGAGGAGATTTTCTTGACCTCCATTTTGGCCGACTTTTTAGAGAATGCAAAAATATCCCATGGAAGTCGTAGTTATGTTGTTTACCTATCCAACGAATTGTCACATGCTAAGATTCAATGCAAATCGGCCACATTATGGCCTTCCTAGTAAAAAAGGGTCGAAAACGAGTAATGTCCTAAATTAATGAGGAGATTTTCTTGACCTCCATTTTGGCCGACTTTTTAGAGAATGCAAAAACATCCCATGGAAGTCGTAGTTATGTTGTTTACCTATCCAACGAATTGTCACATGCTAAGATTCAACACATTATGGCCTTCCTAGTAAAAAAGGGTCGAAAACGAGTGATGTCCTAAATTAACGAGGAGATTTTCTTAACCTCCATTTTGGCCGAATTTTTAGATAATGTAAAAATATCCCATGGAAGTCGTAGTTATGTTGTTTACCTATCCAACGAATTGTCACATGCTAAGATTCAATGCAAATCGGCCACATTATGGCCTTGCTAGTAAAAAAGGGTCGAAAACGAGTAATGTCCTAAATTAACGAGGAGGTTTTCTTAACCTCCATTTTGGCCGAATTTTTAGATAATGTAAAAATATCCCATGGAAGTCGTAGTTATGTTGTTTACCTATCCAACGAATTGTCACATGCTAAGATTCAATGCAAATCGGCCACATTACGGCCTTCCTTGTAAAAAAGGGTCGAAAACGAGTAATGTCCTAAATTAACGAGGAGATTTTCTTGACCTCCATTTTGGCCGACTTTTTAGAGAATGCAAAAATATACCATGGAAGTCGTAGTTATGTCGTTTACCTATCCAACGAATTGTCACATGCTAAGATTCAATGCAAATCGGCCACATAATGGCCTTCCTAGTAAAAAAGGGTCGAAAACGAGTAATGTCCTAATTTAACGAGGAGATTTTCTTGACCTCCATTTTGGCCGACTTTTTAGAGAATGCAAAAATATACCATGGAAGTCGTAGTTATGTCGTTTACCTATCCAACGAATTGTCACATGCTAAGATTCAATGCAAATCGGCCACATAATGGCCTTCCTAGTAAAAAAGGGTCGAAAACGAGTAATGTCCTAAATTAACGAGGAGATTTTCTTGACCTCCATTTTGGCCGACATTTTAGAGAATGCAAAAATATCCCATGGAAGTCGTAGTTATGTTGTTTACCTATCCAACGAATTGTCACATGCTAAGATTCAATGCAAATCGGCCACATTATGGCCTTCCTAGTAAAAAAGGGTCGAAAACGAGTAATGTCCTAAATTAACGAGGAGATTTTCTTGACCTCCATTTTGGCCGAATTTTCAGAGAATGCAAAATTATCCCATGGAAGTCGTAGTTATGTTGTTTACCTATCCAACGAATTGTCACATGCTAAGATTCAATGCAAATCGGCCACATTACGGCCTTCCTTGTAAAAAAGGGTCGAAAACGAGTAATGTCCTAAATTAACGAGGAGATTTTCTTAACCTCCATTTTGGCTGACTTTTTAGAGAATGCAAAAATATCCCATGGAAGTCGTAGTTATGTTGTTTACCTATCCAACGAATTGTCACATGCTAAGATTCAATGCAAATCGGCCACATTATGGCCTTCCTAGTAAAAAAGGGTCGAAAACGAGTAATGTCCTAAATTAACGAGGAGATTTTCTTGACCTCCATTTTGGCCGACTTTTTAGAGAATGCAAAAACATCTCATGGAAGTCGTAGTTATGTTGTTTACCTATCCAACGAATTGTCACATGCTAAGATTCAATGCAAATCGGCCACATTATGGCCTTCCTAGTAAAAAAGGGTCGAAAACGAGTAATGTCCTAAATTAACGAGGAGATTTTCTTGACCTCCATTTTGGCCGAATTTTTAGAGAATGCAAAAATATCCCATGGAAGTCGTAGTTATGTTGTTTACCTATCCAACGAATTGTCACATGCTAAGATTCAACACATTATGGCCTTCCTAGTAAAAAAGGGTCGAAAACGAGTGATGTCCTAAATTAACGAGGAGATTTTCTTAACCTCCATTTTGGCCGAATTTTTAGATAATGTAAAAATATCCCATGGAAGTCGTAGTTATGTTGTTTACCTATCCAACGAATTGTCACATGCTAAGATTCAATGCAAATCGGCCACATAATGGCCTTCCTTGTAAAAAAGGGTCGAAAACGAGTAATGTCCTAAATTAACGAGGAGATTTTCTTGACCTCCATTTTGGCCGACTTTTTAGAGAATGCAAAAATATCCCATGGAAGTCGTAGTTATGTTGTTTACCTATCCAACGAATTGTCACATGCTAAGATTCAATGCAAATCGGCCACATTATGGCCTTCCTAGTAAAAAAGGGTCGAAAACGAGTAATGTCCTAAATTAACGAGGAGATTTTCTTGACCTCCATTTTGGCCGAATTTTCAGAGAATGCAAAATTATCCCATGGAAGTCGTAGTTATGTTGTTTACCTATCCAACGAATTGTCACATGCTAAGATTCAATGCAAATCGGCCACATTACGGCCTTCCTTGTAAAAAAGGGTCGAAAACGAGTAATGTCCTAAATTAACGAGGAGATTTTCTTGACCTCCATTTTGGCCGACTTTTTAGAGAATGCAAAAATATCCCATGGAAGTCGTAGTTATGTTGTTTACCTATCCAACGAATTGTCACATGCTAAGATTCAATGCAAATCGGCCACATTATGGCCTTCCTAGTAAAAAAGGGTCGAAAACGAGTATTGTCCTAAATTAACGAGGAGATTTTCTTGACCTCCATTTTGGCCGACTTTTTAGAGAATGCAAAAACATCCCATGGAAGTCGTAGTTATGTTGTTTACCTATCCAACGAATTGTCACATGCTAAGATTCAATGCAAATCGGCCACATTATGGCCTTCCTAGTAAAAAAGGGTCGAAAACGAGTAATGTCCTAAATTAACGAGGAGATTTTCTTGACCTCCATTTTGGCCGACTTTTTAGAGAATGCAAAAACATCTCATGGAAGTCGTAGTTATGTTGTTTACCTATCCAACGAATTGTCACATGCTAAGATTCAATGCAAATCGGCCACATTATGGCCTTCCTAGTAAAAAAGGGTCGAAAACGAGTAATGTCCTAAATTAACGAGGAGATTTTCTTGACCTCCATTTTGGCCGAATTTTTAGAGAATGCAAAAATATCCCATGGAAGTCGTAGTTATGTTGTTTACCTATCCAACGAATTGTCACATGCTAAGATTCAACACATTATGGCCTTCCTAGTAAAAAAGGGTCGAAAACGAGTGATGTCCTAAATTAACGAGGAGATTTTCTTAACCTCCATTTTGGCCGAATTTTTAGATAATGTAAAAATATCCCATGGAAGTCGTAGTTATGTTGTTTACCTATCCAACGAATTGTCACATGCTAAGATTCAATGCAAATCGGCCACATAATGGCCTTCCTAGTAAAAAAGGGTCGAAAACGAGTAATGTCCTAAATTAACGAGGAGATTTTCTTGACCTCCATTTTGGCCGACTTTTTAGAGAATGCAAAAATATCCCATGGAAGTCGTAGTTATGTTGTTTACCTATCCAACGAATTGTCACATGCTAAGATTCAATGCAAATCGGCCACATTATGGCCTTCCTAGTAAAAAAGGGTCGAAAACGAGTAATGTCCTAAATTAACGAGGAGATTTTCTTGACCTCCATTTTGGCCGAATTTTCAGAGAATGCAAAATTATCCCATGGAAGTCGTAGTTATGTTGTTTACCTATCCAACGAATTGTCACATGCTAAGATTCAATGCAAATCGGCCACATTACGGCCTTCCTTGTAAAAAAGGGTCGAAAACGAGTAATGTCCTAAATTAACGAGGAGATTTTCTTGACCTCCATTTTGGCCGACTTTTTAGAGAATGCAAAAATATCCCATGGAAGTCGTAGTTATGTTGTTTACCTATCCAACGAATTGTCACATGCTAAGATTCAATGCAAATCGGCCACATTATGGCCTTCCTAGTAAAAAAGGGTCGAAAACGAGTATTGTCCTAAATTAACGAGGAGATTTTCTTAACCTCCATTTTGGCCGAATTTTTAGATAATGTAAAAATATCCCATGGAAGTCGTAGTTATGTTGTTTACCTATCCAACGAATTGTCACATGCTAAGATTCAATGCAAATCGGCCACATTATGGCCTTGCTAGTAAAGAAGGGTCGAAAACGAGTAATGTCCTAAATTAACGAGGAGGTTTTCTTAACCTCCATTTTGGCCGAATTTTTAGATAATGTAAAAATATCCCATGGAAGTCGTAGTTATGTTGTTTACCTATCCAACGAATTGTCACATGCTAAGATTCAATGCAAATCGGCCACATTACGGCCTTCCTTGTAAAAAAGGGTCGAAAACGAGTAATGTCCTAAATTAACGAGGAGATTTTCTTGACCTCCATTTTGGCCGACTTTTTAGAGAATGCAAAAATATACCATGGAAGTCGTAGTTATGTCGTTTACCTATCCAACGAATTGTCACATGCTAAGATTCAATGCAAATCGGCCACATAATGGCCTTCCTAGTAAAAAAGGGTCGAAAACGAGTAATGTCCTAATTTAACGAGGAGATTTTCTTGACCTCCATTTTGGCCGACTTTTTAGAGAATGCAAAAATATACCATGGAAGTCGTAGTTATGTCGTTTACCTATCCAACGAATTGTCACATGCTAAGATTCAATGCAAATCGGCCACATAATGGCCTTCCTAGTAAAAAAGGGTCGAAAACGAGTAATGTCCTAAATTAACGAGGAGATTTTCTTGACCTCCATTTTGGCCGACATTTTAGAGAATGCAAAAATATCCCATGGAAGTCGTAGTTATGTTGTTTACCTATCCAACGAATTGTCACATGCTAAGATTCAATGCAAATCGGCCACATTATGGCCTTCCTAGTAAAAAAGGGTCGAAAACGAGTAATGTCCTAAATTAACGAGGAGATTTTCTTGACCTCCATTTTGGCCGAATTTTCAGAGAATGCAAAATTATCCCATGGAAGTCGTAGTTATGTTGTTTACCTATCCAACGAATTGTCACATGCTAAGATTCAATGCAAATCGGCCACATTACGGCCTTCCTTGTAAAAAAGGGTCGAAAACGAGTAATGTCCTAAATTAACGAGGAGATTTTCTTAACCTCCATTTTGGCTGACTTTTTAGAGAATGCAAAAATATCCCATGGAAGTCGTAGTTATGTTGTTTACCTATCCAACGAATTGTCACATGCTAAGATTCAATGCAAATCGGCCACATTATGGCCTTCCTAGTAAAAAAGGGTCGAAAACGAGTAATGTCCTAAATTAACGAGGAGATTTTCTTGACCTCCATTTTGGCCGACTTTTTAGAGAATGCAAAAACATCTCATGGAAGTCGTAGTTATGTTGTTTACCTATCCAACGAATTGTCACATGCTAAGATTCAATGCAAATCGGCCACATTATGGCCTTCCTAGTAAAAAAGGGTCGAAAACGAGTAATGTCCTAAATTAACGAGGAGATTTTCTTGACCTCCATTTTGGCCGAATTTTTAGAGAATGCAAAAATATCCCATGGAAGTCGTAGTTATGTTGTTTACCTATCCAACGAATTGTCACATGCTAAGATTCAACACATTATGGCCTTCCTAGTAAAAAAGGGTCGAAAACGAGTGATGTCCTAAATTAACGAGGAGATTTTCTTAACCTCCATTTTGGCCGAATTTTTAGATAATGTAAAAATATCCCATGGAAGTCGTAGTTATGTTGTTTACCTATCCAACGAATTGTCACATGCTAAGATTCAATGCAAATCGGCCACATAATGGCCTTCCTAGTAAAAAAGGGTCGAAAACGAGTAATGTCCTAAATTAACGAGGAGATTTTCTTGACCTCCATTTTGGCCGACTTTTTAGAGAATGCAAAAATATCCCATGGAAGTCGTAGTTATGTTGTTTACCTATCCAACGAATTGTCACATGCTAAGATTCAATGCAAATCGGCCACATTATGGCCTTCCTAGTAAAAAAGGGTCGAAAACGAGTAATGTCCTAAATTAACGAGGAGATTTTCTTGACCTCCATTTTGGCCGAATTTTCAGAGAATGCAAAATTATCCCATGGAAGTCGTAGTTATGTTGTTTACCTATCCAACGAATTGTCACATGCTAAGATTCAATGCAAATCGGCCACATTACGGCCTTCCTTGTAAAAAAGGGTCGAAAACGAGTAATGTCCTAAATTAACGAGGAGATTTTCTTGACCTCCATTTTGGCCGACTTTTTAGAGAATGCAAAAATATCCCATGGAAGTCGTAGTTATGTTGTTTACCTATCCAACGAATTGTCACATGCTAAGATTCAATGCAAATCGGCCACATTATGGCCTTCCTAGTAAAAAAGGGTCGAAAACGAGTATTGTCCTAAATTAACGAGGAGATTTTCTTGACCTCCATTTTGGCCGACTTTTTAGAGAATGCAAAAACATCCCATGGAAGTCGTAGTTATGTTGTTTACCTATCCAACGAATTGTCACATGCTAAGATTCAATGCAAATCGGCCACATTATGGCCTTCCTAGTAAAAAAGGGTCGAAAACGAGTAATGTCCTAAATTAACGAGGAGATTTTCTTGACCTCCATTTTGGCCGACTTTTTAGAGAATGCAAAAACATCTCATGGAAGTCGTAGTTATGTTGTTTACCTATCCAACGAATTGTCACATGCTAAGATTCAATGCAAATCGGCCACATTATGGCCTTCCTAGTAAAAAAGGGTCGAAAACGAGTAATGTCCTAAATTAACGAGGAGATTTTCTTGACCTCCATTTTGGCCGAATTTTTAGAGAATGCAAAAATATCCCATGGAAGTCGTAGTTATGTTGTTTACCTATCCAACGAATTGTCACATGCTAAGATTCAACACATTATGGCCTTCCTAGTAAAAAAGGGTCGAAAACGAGTGATGTCCTAAATTAACGAGGAGATTTTCTTAACCTCCATTTTGGCCGAATTTTTAGATAATGTAAAAATATCCCATGGAAGTCGTAGTTATGTTGTTTACCTATCCAACGAATTGTCACATGCTAAGATTCAATGCAAATCGGCCACATAATGGCCTTCCTAGTAAAAAAGGGTCGAAAACGAGTAATGTCCTAAATTAACGAGGAGATTTTCTTGACCTCCATTTTGGCCGACTTTTTAGAGAATGCAAAAATATCCCATGGAAGTCGTAGTTATGTTGTTTACCTATCCAACGAATTGTCACATGCTAAGATTCAATGCAAATCGGCCACATTATGGCCTTCCTAGTAAAAAAGGGTCGAAAACGAGTAATGTCCTAAATTAACGAGGAGATTTTCTTGACCTCCATTTTGGCCGAATTTTCAGAGAATGCAAAATTATCCCATGGAAGTCGTAGTTATGTTGTTTACCTATCCAACGAATTGTCACATGCTAAGATTCAATGCAAATCGGCCACATTACGGCCTTCCTTGTAAAAAAGGGTCGAAAACGAGTAATGTCCTAAATTAACGAGGAGATTTTCTTGACCTCCATTTTGGCCGACTTTTTAGAGAATGCAAAAATATCCCATGGAAGTCGTAGTTATGTTGTTTACCTATCCAACGAATTGTCACATGCTAAGATTCAATGCAAATCGGCCACATTATGGCCTTCCTAGTAAAAAAGGGTCGAAAACGAGTATTGTCCTAAATTAACGAGGAGATTTTCTTGACCTCCATTTTGGCCGACTTTTTAGAGAATGCAAAAACATCCCATGGAAGTCGTAGTTATGTTGTTTACCTATCCAACGAATTGTCACATGCTAAGATTCAATGCAAATCGGCCACATTATGGCCTTCCTAGTAAAAAAGGGTCGAAAACGAGTAATGTCCTAAATTAACGAGGAGATTTTCTTGACCTCCATTTTGGCCGACTTTTTAGAGAATGCAAAAACATCTCATGGAAGTCGTAGTTATGTTGTTTACCTATCCAACGAATTGTCACATGCTAAGATTCAATGCAAATCGGCCACATTATGGCCTTCCTAGTAAAAAAGGGTCGAAAACGAGTAATGTCCTAAATTAACGAGGAGATTTTCTTGACCTCCATTTTGGCCGAATTTTTAGAGAATGCAAAAATATCCCATGGAAGTCGTAGTTATGTTGTTTACCTATCCAACGAATTGTCACATGCTAAGATTCAACACATTATGGCCTTCCTAGTAAAAAAGGGTCGAAAACGAGTGATGTCCTAAATTAACGAGGAGATTTTCTTAACCTCCATTTTGGCCGAATTTTTAGATAATGTAAAAATATCCCATGGAAGTCGTAGTTATGTTGTTTACCTATCCAACGAATTGTCACATGCTAAGATTCAATGCAAATCGGCCACATTATGGCCTTCCTAGTAAAAAAGGGTCGAAAACGAGTAATGTCCTAAATTAACGAGGAGATTTTCTTGACCTCCATTTTGGCCGAATTTTTAGAGAATGCAAAAATATCCCATGGAAGTCGTAGTTATGTTGTTTACCTATCCAACGAATTGTCACATGCTAAGATTCAACACATTATGGCCTTCCTAGTAAAAAAGGGTCGAAAACGAGTGATGTCCTAAATTAACGAGGAGATTTTCTTAACCTCCATTTTGGCCGAATTTTTAGATAATGTAAAAATATCCCATGGAAGTCGTAGTTATGTTGTTTACCTATCCAACGAATTGTCACATGCTAAGATTCAATGCAAATCGGCCACATAATGGCCTTCCTAGTAAAAAAGGGTCGAAAACGAGTAATGTCCTAAATTAACGAGGAGATTTTCTTGACCTCCATTTTGGCCGACTTTTTAGAGAATGCAAAAATATCCCATGGAAGTCGTAGTTATGTTGTTTACCTATCCAACGAATTGTCACATGCTAAGATTCAATGCAAATCGGCCACATTATGGCCTTCCTAGTAAAAAAGGGTCGAAAACGAGTAATGTCCTAAATTAACGAGGAGATTTTCTTGACCTCCATTTTGGCCGAATTTTCAGAGAATGCAAAATTATCCCATGGAAGTCGTAGTTATGTTGTTTACCTATCCAACGAATTGTCACATGCTAAGATTCAATGCAAATCGGCCACATTACGGCCTTCCTTGTAAAAAAGGGTCGAAAACGAGTAATGTCCTAAATTAACGAGGAGATTTTCTTGACCTCCATTTTGGCCGACTTTTTAGAGAATGCAAAAATATCCCATGGAAGTCGTAGTTATGTTGTTTACCTATCCAACGAATTGTCACATGCTAAGATTCAATGCAAATCGGCCACATTATGGCCTTCCTAGTAAAAAAGGGTCGAAAACGAGTATTGTCCTAAATTAACGAGGAGATTTTCTTGACCTCCATTTTGGCCGACTTTTTAGAGAATGCAAAAACATCCCATGGAAGTCGTAGTTATGTTGTTTACCTATCCAACGAATTGTCACATGCTAAGATTCAATGCAAATCGGCCACATTATGGCCTTCCTAGTAAAAAAGGGTCGAAAACGAGTAATGTCCTAAATTAACGAGGAGATTTTCTTGACCTCCATTTTGGCCGACTTTTTAGAGAATGCAAAAACATCTCATGGAAGTCGTAGTTATGTTGTTTACCTATCCAACGAATTGTCACATGCTAAGATTCAATGCAAATCGGCCACATTATGGCCTTCCTAGTAAAAAAGGGTCGAAAACGAGTAATGTCCTAAATTAACGAGGAGATTTTCTTGACCTCCATTTTGGCCGAATTTTTAGAGAATGCAAAAATATCCCATGGAAGTCGTAGTTATGTTGTTTACCTATCCAACGAATTGTCACATGCTAAGATTCAACACATTATGGCCTTCCTAGTAAAAAAGGGTCGAAAACGAGTGATGTCCTAAATTAACGAGGAGATTTTCTTAACCTCCATTTTGGCCGAATTTTTAGATAATGTAAAAATATCCCATGGAAGTCGTAGTTATGTTGTTTACCTATCCAACGAATTGTCACATGCTAAGATTCAATGCAAATCGGCCACATAATGGCCTTCCTAGTAAAAAAGGGTCGAAAACGAGTAATGTCCTAAATTAACGAGGAGATTTTCTTGACCTCCATTTTGGCCGACTTTTTAGAGAATGCAAAAATATCCCATGGAAGTCGTAGTTATGTTGTTTACCTATCCAACGAATTGTCACATGCTAAGATTCAATGCAAATCGGCCACATTATGGCCTTCCTAGTAAAAAAGGGTCGAAAACGAGTAATGTCCTAAATTAACGAGGAGATTTTCTTGACCTCCATTTTGGCCGAATTTTCAGAGAATGCAAAATTATCCCATGGAAGTCGTAGTTATGTTGTTTACCTATCCAACGAATTGTCACATGCTAAGATTCAATGCAAATCGGCCACATTACGGCCTTCCTTGTAAAAAAGGGTCGAAAACGAGTAATGTCCTAAATTAACGAGGAGATTTTCTTGACCTCCATTTTGGCCGACTTTTTAGAGAATGCAAAAATATCCCATGGAAGTCGTAGTTATGTTGTTTACCTATCCAACGAATTGTCACATGCTAAGATTCAATGCAAATCGGCCACATTATGGCCTTCCTAGTAAAAAAGGGTCGAAAACGAGTATTGTCCTAAATTAACGAGGAGATTTTCTTGACCTCCATTTTGGCCGACTTTTTAGAGAATGCAAAAACATCCCATGGAAGTCGTAGTTATGTTGTTTACCTATCCAACGAATTGTCACATGCTAAGATTCAATGCAAATCGGCCACATTATGGCCTTCCTAGTAAAAAAGGGTCGAAAACGAGTAATGTCCTAAATTAACGAGGAGATTTTCTTGACCTCCATTTTGGCCGACTTTTTAGAGAATGCAAAAACATCTCATGGAAGTCGTAGTTATGTTGTTTACCTATCCAACGAATTGTCACATGCTAAGATTCAATGCAAATCGGCCACATTATGGCCTTCCTAGTAAAAAAGGGTCGAAAACGAGTAATGTCCTAAATTAACGAGGAGATTTTCTTGACCTCCATTTTGGCCGAATTTTTAGAGAATGCAAAAATATCCCATGGAAGTCGTAGTTATGTTGTTTACCTATCCAACGAATTGTCACATGCTAAGATTCAACACATTATGGCCTTCCTAGTAAAAAAGGGTCGAAAACGAGTGATGTCCTAAATTAACGAGGAGATTTTCTTAACCTCCATTTTGGCCGAATTTTTAGATAATGTAAAAATATCCCATGGAAGTCGTAGTTATGTTGTTTACCTATCCAACGAATTGTCACATGCTAAGATTCAATGCAAATCGGCCACATTATGGCCTTCCTAGTAAAAAAGGGTCGAAAACGAGTAATGTCCTAAATTAACGAGGAGATTTTCTTGACCTCCATTTTGGCCGAATTTTTAGAGAATGCAAAAATATCCCATGGAAGTCGTAGTTATGTTGTTTACCTATCCAACGAATTGTCACATGCTAAGATTCAACACATTATGGCCTTCCTAGTAAAAAAGGGTCGAAAACGAGTGATGTCCTAAATTAACGAGGAGATTTTCTTAACCTCCATTTTGGCCGAATTTTTAGATAATGTAAAAATATCCCATGGAAGTCGTAGTTATGTTGTTTACCTATCCAACGAATTGTCACATGCTAAGATTCAATGCAAATCGGCCACATAATGGCCTTCCTAGTAAAAAAGGGTCGAAAACGAGTAATGTCCTAAATTAACGAGGAGATTTTCTTGACCTCCATTTTGGCCGACTTTTTAGAGAATGCAAAAATATCCCATGGAAGTCGTAGTTATGTTGTTTACCTATCCAACGAATTGTCACATGCTAAGATTCAATGCAAATCGGCCACATTATGGCCTTCCTAGTAAAAAAGGGTCGAAAACGAGTAATGTCCTAAATTAACGAGGAGATTTTCTTGACCTCCATTTTGGCCGAATTTTCAGAGAATGCAAAATTATCCCATGGAAGTCGTAGTTATGTTGTTTACCTATCCAACGAATTGTCACATGCTAAGATTCAATGCAAATCGGCCACATTACGGCCTTCCTTGTAAAAAAGGGTCGAAAACGAGTAATGTCCTAAATTAACGAGGAGATTTTCTTGACCTCCATTTTGGCCGACTTTTTAGAGAATGCAAAAATATCCCATGGAAGTCGTAGTTATGTTGTTTACCTATCCAACGAATTGTCACATGCTAAGATTCAATGCAAATCGGCCACATTATGGCCTTCCTAGTAAAAAAGGGTCGAAAACGAGTATTGTCCTAAATTAACGAGGAGATTTTCTTGACCTCCATTTTGGCCGACTTTTTAGAGAATGCAAAAACATCCCATGGAAGTCGTAGTTATGTTGTTTACCTATCCAACGAATTGTCACATGCTAAGATTCAATGCAAATCGGCCACATTATGGCCTTCCTAGTAAAAAAGGGTCGAAAACGAGTAATGTCCTAAATTAACGAGGAGATTTTCTTGACCTCCATTTTGGCCGACTTTTTAGAGAATGCAAAAACATCTCATGGAAGTCGTAGTTATGTTGTTTACCTATCCAACGAATTGTCACATGCTAAGATTCAATGCAAATCGGCCACATTATGGCCTTCCTAGTAAAAAAGGGTCGAAAACGAGTAATGTCCTAAATTAACGAGGAGATTTTCTTGACCTCCATTTTGGCCGAATTTTTAGAGAATGCAAAAATATCCCATGGAAGTCGTAGTTATGTTGTTTACCTATCCAACGAATTGTCACATGCTAAGATTCAACACATTATGGCCTTCCTAGTAAAAAAGGGTCGAAAACGAGTGATGTCCTAAATTAACGAGGAGATTTTCTTAACCTCCATTTTGGCCGAATTTTTAGATAATGTAAAAATATCCCATGGAAGTCGTAGTTATGTTGTTTACCTATCCAACGAATTGTCACATGCTAAGATTCAATGCAAATCGGCCACATTATGGCCTTCCTAGTAAAAAAGGGTCGAAAACGAGTAATGTCCTAAATTAACGAGGAGATTTTCTTGACCTCCATTTTGGCCGAATTTTTAGAGAATGCAAAAATATCCCATGGAAGTCGTAGTTATGTTGTTTACCTATCCAACGAATTGTCACATGCTAAGATTCAACACATTATGGCCTTCCTAGTAAAAAAGGGTCGAAAACGAGTGATGTCCTAAATTAACGAGGAGATTTTCTTAACCTCCATTTTGGCCGAATTTTTAGATAATGTAAAAATATCCCATGGAAGTCGTAGTTATGTTGTTTACCTATCCAACGAATTGTCACATGCTAAGATTCAATGCAAATCGGCCACATAATGGCCTTCCTAGTAAAAAAGGGTCGAAAACGAGTAATGTCCTAAATTAACGAGGAGATTTTCTTGACCTCCATTTTGGCCGACTTTTTAGAGAATGCAAAAATATCCCATGGAAGTCGTAGTTATGTTGTTTACCTATCCAACGAATTGTCACATGCTAAGATTCAATGCAAATCGGCCACATTATGGCCTTCCTAGTAAAAAAGGGTCGAAAACGAGTAATGTCCTAAATTAACGAGGAGATTTTCTTGACCTCCATTTTGGCCGAATTTTCAGAGAATGCAAAATTATCCCATGGAAGTCGTAGTTATGTTGTTTACCTATCCAACGAATTGTCACATGCTAAGATTCAATGCAAATCGGCCACATTACGGCCTTCCTTGTAAAAAAGGGTCGAAAACGAGTAATGTCCTAAATTAACGAGGAGATTTTCTTGACCTCCATTTTGGCCGACTTTTTAGAGAATGCAAAAATATCCCATGGAAGTCGTAGTTATGTTGTTTACCTATCCAACGAATTGTCACATGCTAAGATTCAATGCAAATCGGCCACATTATGGCCTTCCTAGTAAAAAAGGGTCGAAAACGAGTATTGTCCTAAATTAACGAGGAGATTTTCTTGACCTCCATTTTGGCCGACTTTTTAGAGAATGCAAAAACATCCCATGGAAGTCGTAGTTATGTTGTTTACCTATCCAACGAATTGTCACATGCTAAGATTCAATGCAAATCGGCCACATTATGGCCTTCCTAGTAAAAAAGGGTCGAAAACGAGTAATGTCCTAAATTAACGAGGAGATTTTCTTGACCTCCATTTTGGCCGACTTTTTAGAGAATGCAAAAACATCTCATGGAAGTCGTAGTTATGTTGTTTACCTATCCAACGAATTGTCACATGCTAAGATTCAATGCAAATCGGCCACATTATGGCCTTCCTAGTAAAAAAGGGTCGAAAACGAGTAATGTCCTAAATTAACGAGGAGATTTTCTTG
Source organism: Medicago sativa (assembly GCF_051527215.1). Classification (NCBI taxonomy): domain Eukaryota; kingdom Viridiplantae; phylum Streptophyta; class Magnoliopsida; order Fabales; family Fabaceae; genus Medicago; species Medicago sativa. Next base: position 1,732,161 of record NC_140751.1, on the reverse strand, counting down.
ACCTCCATTTTGGCCGAATTTTTAGAGAATGCAAAAATATCCCATGGAAGTCGTAGTTATGTTGTTTACCTATCCAACGAATTGTCACATGCTAAGATTCAACACATTATGGCCTTCCTAGTAAAAAAGGGTCGAAAACGAGTGATGTCCTAAATTAACGAGGAGATTTTCTTAACCTCCATTTTGGCCGAATTTTTAGATAATGTAAAAATATCCCATGGAAGTCGTAGTTATGTTGTTTACCTATCCAACGAATTGTCACATGCTAAGATTCAATGCAAATCGGCCACATAATGGCCTTCCTAGTAAAAAAGGGTCGAAAACGAGTAATGTCCTAAATTAACGAGGAGATTTTCTTGACCTCCATTTTGGCCGACTTTTTAGAGAATGCAAAAATATCCCATGGAAGTCGTAGTTATGTTGTTTACCTATCCAACGAATTGTCACATGCTAAGATTCAATGCAAATCGGCCACATTATGGCCTTCCTAGTAAAAAAGGGTCGAAAACGAGTAATGTCCTAAATTAACGAGGAGATTTTCTTGACCTCCATTTTGGCCGAATTTTCAGAGAATGCAAAATTATCCCATGGAAGTCGTAGTTATGTTGTTTACCTATCCAACGAATTGTCACATGCTAAGATTCAATGCAAATCGGCCACATTACGGCCTTCCTTGTAAAAAAGGGTCGAAAACGAGTAATGTCCTAAATTAACGAGGAGATTTTCTTGACCTCCATTTTGGCCGACTTTTTAGAGAATGCAAAAATATCCCATGGAAGTCGTAGTTATGTTGTTTACCTATCCAACGAATTGTCACATGCTAAGATTCAATGCAAATCGGCCACATTATGGCCTTCCTAGTAAAAAAGGGTCGAAAACGAGTATTGTCCTAAATTAACGAGGAGATTTTCTTGACCTCCATTTTGGCCGACTTTTTAGAGAATGCAAAAACATCCCATGGAAGTCGTAGTTATGTTGTTTACCTATCCAACGAATTGTCACATGCTAAGATTCAATGCAAATCGGCCACATTATGGCCTTCCTAGTAAAAAAGGGTCGAAAACGAGTAATGTCCTAAATTAACGAGGAGATTTTCTTGACCTCCATTTTGGCCGACTTTTTAGAGAATGCAAAAACATCTCATGGAAGTCGTAGTTATGTTGTTTACCTATCCAACGAATTGTCACATGCTAAGATTCAATGCAAATCGGCCACATTATGGCCTTCCTAGTAAAAAAGGGTCGAAAACGAGTAATGTCCTAAATTAACGAGGAGATTTTCTTGACCTCCATTTTGGCCGAATTTTTAGAGAATGCAAAAATATCCCATGGAAGTCGTAGTTATGTTGTTTACCTATCCAACGAATTGTCACATGCTAAGATTCAACACATTATGGCCTTCCTAGTAAAAAAGGGTCGAAAACGAGTGATGTCCTAAATTAACGAGGAGATTTTCTTAACCTCCATTTTGGCCGAATTTTTAGATAATGTAAAAATATCCCATGGAAGTCGTAGTTATGTTGTTTACCTATCCAACGAATTGTCACATGCTAAGATTCAATGCAAATCGGCCACATTATGGCCTTGCTAGTAAAAAAGGGTCGAAAACGAGTAATGTCCTAAATTAACGAGGAGATTTTCTTAACCTCCATTTTGGCCGAATTTTTAGATAATGTAAAAATATCCCATGGAAGTCGTAGTTATGTTGTTTACCTATCCAACGAATTGTCACATGCTAAGATTCAATGCAAATCGGCCACATAATGGCCTTCCTAGTAAAAAAGGGTCGAAAACGAGTAATGTCCTAATTTAACGAGGAGATTTTCTTGACCTCCATTTTGGCCAACTTTTTAGAGAATGCAAAAATATACCATGGAAGTCGTAGTTATGTCGTTTACCTATCCAACGAATTGTCACATGCTAAGATTCAATGCAAATCGGCCACATTACGGCCTTCCTTGTAAAAAAGGGTCGAAAACGAGTAATGTCCTAAATTAACGAGGAGATTTTCTTGACCTCCATTTTGGCCGACTTTTTAGAGAATGCAAAAATATCCCATGGAAGTCGTAATTATGTTGTTTACCTATCCAACGAATTGTCACATGCTAAGATTCAATGCAAATCGGCCACATTATGGCCTTCCTAGTAAAAAAGGGTCGAAAACGAGTAATGTCCTAAATTAACGAGGAGATTTTCTTGACCTCCATTTTGGCCGACTTTTTAGAGAATGCAAAAACATCCCATGGAAGTCGTAGTTATGTTGTTTACCTATCCAACGAATTGTCACATGCTAAGATTCAATGCAAATCGGCCACATTATGGCCTTCCTAGTAAAAAAGGGTCGGAAACGAGTAATGTCCTAAATTAACGAGGAGATTTTCTTGACCTCCATTTTGGCCGAATTTTTAGAGAATGCAAAAATATCCCATGGAAGTCGTGAAGGAAAATCGAAAGATATCATACACAGCGGAAGAAGAAGAAGAAGAAGAAGAAGAAGAAGAATTTCGATTTTCTTTCCTTGGATCATTACGAATTTGACATGAATCAGTGATACGATTGTTACCTCGATAGTTTCTGTTCTGAATCACGATCACAGCTAAGCAAAGCAGCAAAGCCTCTAGTAAGTCCACACGAACAGTGCTCCTCCAAAACTCGGTGCTAGCCAATGAATTGGAAGTGCAGAGAAGAAAGGGGTTGCTTCAAAACGTGTAACCTAAAACTTCAGCACCAGAGTTCTATTTATAGAACTTCTAGTGTGCTCTGCAAGTCATAAGTCACTATTGGGCTTCAGTAAGCCCAACAACGAGTTTAGTAATTTTGCTAACTAATTAGCGTTATTTACTAAACGCACCCCTTATATAAGTCATACTTATATATTTCTCTTTTGACTGTTCTTTGTGTGTGACCCTATAGGTTCTAGTCACGTTGGCAATAATATTAAATCTAATATTTAATATTATAAACAATGAGCGGTATCTAGCAACACATCATTGCTACCCAAGTGACAAGAATGTCAAGTGATCTGACGAAACCTTTCCATGATAACACTCATGTGTATATTTACTCCTTTGTCTCGATATCTTCATTGATCCCAAGGCATAGTTATTGTCACCCTTGTATAGATCAATATTTATATTTCTTGATTCCAAAATATACTGAATAACGAATAAGTCCAATATCTTATATTGACTTAGTTCGGCATGGCCATGCAATTTTACAGTCATATTTCATCAAGAGGCCTAAAGATATATCTCCTGTTTATGAGGAGGGACAAATCCCATCTAGGACACTCATGTCCCTCAGCATGATTCATCAAGTACCCATCAACCAACGTTATGGTTATCCTTTTACAGACAACGTTAGAATGGCAACAAAGCACTTGAGTCCACATCTAGGGATCATAGTGGTTTCAGGTCTAAGAGCGATATACATTATTATCATTGTGAGAATATCTTATGACATTTTCATAACATACTATGTAGTATTCTCACGGTGGGTCAATCCAGTATAAATATTACCCCTAATATTTATACCTATGTATAGACTTAATATCTCAATATCAATGACCCATGAGATGCGGTCATCAGTCTACATACATAATAGTCTTTATGCTTTATTATTATCCCAATTCATATTAAAGCTTGACTATGGATATGTTTAAGAATAGCGTTCTTTACGTAATGTAATCTCATGATTAAGTCACACTTAATATTCCATTACATGAACTATCTATTCTAGGGACTTTATTATTTTGAAACATAACAAAATCAATAAAGAAATGCCTTATTATTATATATATTCACAATATATATTTATATCAATATCATGATACAAAGCCAAACCCAATCAATATTGATTGGATATTAGGGCTTACTCCAACAATCTCCCACTAGCACTAAAAGCCAATCAAATATTAACTCAATATATATTGATCAAGTGTTAGCATCAAGCACACCCTGGGCATGATACTATTTTAGTAGATAAGGAACTCTTTCCTATGTTGGTAGGTTACACTTCTTTCAATTTCCACTTTTGATCTTCCATCGAAAAGAAATTGAAGTGTCAAAGTATACATTTGGATTATTGGTGAGATCAAGTATTCATTGCTCGCAAGATTAAACCAATTTTACCTCAGACGGGATCAATGGAATCCGCAACGCAAGAGACACAAGGTTTCGCTCAGTTATGAGCTAAGCAATCCAAATCATATATATTTGACATCTGTAATAGAAACAACAACTGTTTGAAGCTTGTACTTTTACAAATTTCATAGTTGATATCCAAGCATAGCATTTATTCCAAATTGCGATTTGGATATACTATACACCGATATTAAAGTCAGCATCATTGTAACTTCTTTACAATGTTCCTTTAATCCGTGTTCAAGAAACAATCCTTAGTCCTTTAAGACATCCATGGATATTCTTGAAAGTATTCTAGTGTCGAACTACAATCAATTTTGGTACATATTGAAAATAATTTTCTAACCATGTCTCACATGTGTAGATAAATTGTTTTGGTGACTAGTATGTCATCCACATACTCCACCAAACTAATATCAATGCTCCCACTATTCTCCTTGTGTGCACAAGATTTTATAGATTTTTATTAATCAAAGTTTTTCATAAAACTTCACTAATAAAACAAATAATTCAACTTCAAGAAGCTTGCTCCAATTCATACATGAATTTTGTAATATATATACCTTTCTAGCATCCTTTGGATTAACGAAATCCTACATATGTCAAATACATATATAAGGTTATTCCAATTAAGGAATACAACCTCGTTATCCATCTTCTAGAACATGTATTATACAACAACGGGAATTTGGGATCGATAGATTTAAGCATTACAATGATGTAATAGTTTCGTCATGATTTGCATCACGAGTTGCAAGAAACCTTCTACAATCAATCACATCTTAAAGGTATTCATAATACCATCCATCTAAATTTTCTAAAAGAAAACTCACATTCATCTCATGAGTCATACTCATTTGGATGATTTAACCAATATCCATATATGGTTTGTGTACATGGATTCTTTATAAGATCCCATGGCATTTAGCCATTTCTCAAAGTTCAGGCCATTTACGACCTTCTAGTAAGTTTGGGGCTCATCTACCATGAAAATCGTAACACCTTGTTGAGCCATGACAAAATCATGTTACTCATTGTAGTGATATGACATATCAAACTCATCTAGATCTTGTGCTACTCGAACTGGTGATTTAACAACAACCCTTTGTTGAATTAGTTCATGTTCCATTCTTAAAGATACATGTATTTTGTGGTACTTGACTTAATTCAAGTTCTACAACACTCCCACTATTTTACTCAAAACAAATGACCTTCAACATTTGAATCGGAAAATCCCGTTGGAAGATTTTCTAGTGGGTTGAAATCCATATTTCACCTTGCTTTAAGTCAACGGGGGCTGTACTCAAAACTCAGTTATTTAGGTAGGAACTCCTTCCAATTGTATCTCATACAACTTTCAAATAATTTGAGTGAATAACTCCTTACTCTAATCTATCATATAGATGTTCCCAAACATTGCTTCTAAATTTATTTTAATCTTATTAAAATTAATTTAGTTAAGTTAAACCCAAAAGAATAACACTTGGGTAAATTGGATTACCGCACCGCAACTTACTAGTATAGAAAGTGCACCTCGCGGAGGCGAAACCTACACATTTCGATATTAGTCTTGAAGGGTGTTAAACTTTTGGAAAGCATTAAACTTAATATTTTGAATTGAAGGAGTTTTATTAAGTTTGATCTCACCTCACCACACCACGGCTTATATATCATATATATTCGCACTCCAATCATAACATGCATAACGATTATACAATAATAAAAGTGACATGATTATGGCCATCCTAACGCTATGACTCTCTCAAGCCAATGAGAGAATCTAAACTAATCCTAGAAACGACCTTGCTTCTCCAAGCTTGACCTCCAGGACTATCCTAACGTCATGAGCCCTATTACTTCTTTGCATTCTATTTACATTACATATGAAAGAAACTCGTTTTACATACGAGGGAGTGGATGAGAAGAGAATGTACAATAGAGATATAAGAGAGAGGCACGACACGCAGGCCGTATTTTAATATCCAAAAGAAATAAAATAAAAGGACTAAGGCCATAATCATTCACATGATAATAATAACAAACACACTTTTATTATTATTAATTATACCTTATAATTAAATAAATTAAATTAAAATTTGACATATGATCACACTACGCAGATTAGCTGGGGGTTTAATTGAGTACCAAAATATATTATATTGAGTACAAAAATATATTATTCTAAGTACAAAAATATCTCATATTATGTACCAAAATATATTTTATTGAGTACCAAAATATATTATATTATGTACCAAAATATATTTCAGATCAAGTACTAAAATATATTAGATTGCATACCAAAATATCTCAGATTGTGTTCCAAAATATTCTAGATTGCGTATTTCGCATCAACACTTGACACGTTTATGAACACCCAAATCGTTTCGGCAAATATTATGATCAAATCCAAAAGATCATATATGATATTGAAACTCTTTCAAATCATGATTCTTTTAAATTATAAACAAATCAAGTTAAAGTCATGCAAATCGATTAAATAATTTCAAAAGATCATATATGACATTGAAACTATTTCAAATCATGATCTTTTAAATTAACTATCAATTTAGGATCGTTTATCACCTTTCAAACAACTTTTGAAAAACAATCCAAAAGGTAGAATTTTTATTTACTTAATTATAGTAATATTGACACTCAATAATTATTATAATTAAATATGCTTTATTTAGGCAATCAATTTGTTTCCAAAACAAATTACAGGGCTAAAATTAAGCAAATATTTTATTACCAAATTCAAAAATCATATCTGATATTGAAACTCTTTCAAAATCATGATCTTTTAAATTTACTACCTTTCTTCAATTAAATAAATTAATTAAACATAAATATTTTCAAGGATTGTTTGTTCAGCATGAACAACCGGATCTATGATGCTTCACCAGATTCGGATATTGAAGCTCACTCTCACGAATTGTTCAAATTCACAACAATCTCTTTGAAAACAATTGATCAAATGATACAACCATAATAATACAACGCTTGTATAGTTAGGTATCCTAATACAACAATCAAACATCAATAGTTTTAACAATTGTTTGTTCAGTATGGACAACCGGATCTTTGATGCTTCACCAGAATCGGTATTCGAAGCTCAATCTCACGAGTTGACTACAAATTCACAATCAATTATATAAAACATATTGAACGAATGATATCATCAATATATCACATATAATGATGTTGTATTAAAATCATATATCACATATATGATATTGATCAATCAATTTTAATTAATATTTAAATTTAAATAATAAAATATTAACACTTAATATTCTATTTTATTAACGGATTTGCATTCCAAATTAATTCCTTATAGAATATCAAAATATTAGCAAATCAAATATTTGCGAAAATATTATTATCTCTTAAAACAATTTTAAAAGATAATCTAATTTGATTTGTTTCCAATCATGTTCCCGTCGATATGTATAATCGATATGTCGATACTTCACCAGAAACGGTTTCTGAAACATCAAACAAATCGAAAAGCCATGCACAGAAAACATGATACGATGCCAATTTTAATTCTCTTTATTATTTAATTCCGATTCAAAATGTTTAATCATATTAAAACATAAAGCAGTAGCAAAGCAATCTGATTCATGGTTTCGTAATTGGCTTTGATACCACTGAAGGAAAATCGAAAGATATCATACACAGCGGAAGAAGAAGAAGAAGAAGAATTTCGATTTTCTTTCCTTGGATCATTACGAATTTGACATGAATCAGTGATACGATTGTTACCTCGATAGTTTCTATTCTGAATCACGATCACAGCTAAGCAAAGCAGCAAAGCCTCTAGTAAGTCCACACGAACAGTGCTCCTCCAAAACTCGGTGCTAGCCAATGAATTGGAAGTGCAGAGAAGAAAGGGGTTGCTTCAAAACGTGTAACCTAAAACTTCAGCACCAGAGTTCTATTTATAGAACTTCTAGTGTGCTCTGCAAGTCATAAGTCACTATTGGGCTTCAGTAAGCCCAACAACGAGTTTAGTAATTTTGCTAACTAATTAGCGTTATTTACTAAACGCACCCCTTATATAAGTCATACTTATATATTTCTCTTTTGACTGTTCTTTGTGTGTGACCCTATAGGTTCTAGTCACGTTGGCAATAATATTAAATCTAATATTTAATATTATAAACAATGAGCGGTATCTAGCAACACATCATTGCTACCCAAGTGACAAGAATGTCAAGTGATCTGACGAAACCTTTCCATGATAACACTCATGTGTATATTTACTCCTTTGTCTCGATATCTTCATTGATCCCAAGGCATAGTTATTGTCACCCTTGTATAGATCAATATTTATATTTCTTGATTCCAAAATATACTGAATAACGAATAAGTCCAATATCTTATATTGACTTAGTTCGGCATGGCCATGCAATTTTACAGTCATATTTCATCAAGAGGCCTAAAGATATATCTCCTGTTTATGAGGAGGGACAAATCCCATCTAGGACACTCATGTCCCTCAGCATGATTCATCAAGTACCCATCAACCAACGTTATGGTTATCCTTTTACAGACAACGTTAGAATGGCAACAAAGCACTTGAGTCCACATCTAGGGATCATAGTGGTTTCAGGTCTAAGAGCGATATACATTATTATCATTGTGAGAATATCTTATGACATTTTCATAACATACTATGTAGTATTCTCACGGTGGGTCAATCCAGTATAAATATTACCCCTAATATTTATACCTATGTATAGACTTAATATCTCAATATCAATGACCCATGAGATGCGGTCATCAGTCTACATACATAATAGTCTTTATGCTTTATTATTATCCCAATTCATATTAAAGCTTGACTATGGATATGTTTAAGAATAGCGTTCTTTACGTAATGTAATCTCATGATTAAGTCACACTTAATATTCCATTACATGAACTATCTATTCTAGGGACTTTATTATTTTGAAACATAACAAAATCAATAAAGAAATGCCTTATTATTATATATATTCACAATATATATTTATATCAATATCATGATACAAAGCCAAACCCAATCAATATTGATTGGATATTAGGGCTTACTCCAACAAGTCGTAGTTATGTTGTTTACCTATCCAACGAATTGTCACATGCTAAGATTCAACACATTATGGCCTTCCTAGTAAAAAAGGGTCGAAAACGAGTAATGTCCTAAATTAACGAGGAGATTTTCTTAACCTCCATTTTGGCCGAATTTTTAGATAATGTAAAAATATCCCATGGAAGTCGTAGTTATGTTGTTTACCTATCCAACGAATTGTCACATGCTAAGATTCAATGCAAATCGGCCACATTATGGCCTTCCTAGTAAAAAAGGGTCGAAAACGAGTAATGTCCTAAATTAACGAGGAGATTTTCTTAACCTCCATTTTGGCCGAATTTTTAGATAATGTAAAAATATCCCATGGAAGTCGTAGTTATGTTGTTTACCTATCCAACGAATTGTCACATGCTAAGATTCAATGCAAATCGACCACATTATGGCCTTCCTAGTAAAAAAGGGTCGAAAACGAGTAATGTCCTAAATTAACGAGGAGATTTTCTTGACCTCCATTTTGGCCGACTTTTTAGAGAATGCAAAAATATACCATGGAAGTCGTAGTTATGTCGTTTACCTATCCAACGAATTGTCACATGCTAAGATTCAATGCAAATCGGCCACATAATGGCCGTCCTATTAAAAAAGGGTCGAAAACGAGTAATGTCCTAATTTAACGAGGAGATTTTCTTGACCTCCATTTTGGCCGACTTTTTAGAGAATGCAAAAATATCCCATGGAAGTCGTAGTTATGTTGTTTACCTATCCAACGAATTGTCACATGCTAAGATTCAATGCAAATCGGCCACATTATGGTCTTCCTAGTAAAAAAGGATCGAAAACGAGTAATGTCCTAAATTAACGAGGAGATTTTCTTGACCTCCATTTTGGCCGAATTTTCAGAGAATGCAAAAATATCCCATGGAAGTCGTAGTTATGTTGTTTACCTATCCAACGAATTGTCACATGCTAAGATTCAATGCAAATCGGCCACATTACGGCCTTCCTTGTAAAAAAGGGTCGAAAACGAGTAATGTCCTAAATTAACGAGGAGATTTTCTTGACCTCCATTTTGGCCGACTTTTTAGAGAATGCAAAAATATCCCATGGAAGTCGTAGTTATGTTGCTTACCTATCCAACGAATTGTCACATGCTAAGATTCAATGCAAATCGGCCACATTATGGCCTTCCTAGTAAAAAAGGGTCGAAAACGAGTAATGTCCTAAATTAACGAGGATATTTTCTTGACCTCCATTTTGGCCGACTTTTTAGAGAATGCAAAAACATCCCATGGAAGTCGTAGTTATGTTGTTTACCTATCCAACGAATTGTCACATGCTAAGATTCAATGCAAATCGGCCACATTATGGCCTTCCTAGTAAAAAAGGGTCGAAAACGAGTAATGTCCTAAATTAACGAGGAGATTTTCTTGACCTCCATTTTGGCTGAATTTTTAGAGAATGCAAAAATATCCCATGGAAGTCGTAGTTATGTTGTTTACCTATCCAACGAATTGTCACATGCTAAGATTCAACACATTATGGCCTTCCTAGTAAAAAAGGGTCGAAAACGAGTAATGTCCTAAATTAACGAGGAGATTTTCTTGACCTCCATTTTGGCCGACTTTTTAGAGAATGCAAAAATATCCCATGGAAGTCGTAGTTATGTTGTTTACCTTTCCAACGAATTGTCACATGCTAAGATTCAATGCAAATCGGCCACATTATGGCCTTCCTAGTAAAAAAGGGTCGAAAACGAGTAATGTCCTAAATTAACGAGGAGATTTTCTTGACCTCCATTTTGGCCGACTTTTTAGAGAATGCAAAAATATCCCATGGAAGTCGTAGTTATGTTGCTTACCTATCCAACGAATTGTCACATGCTAAGATTCAATGCAAATCGGCCACATTATGGCCTTCCTAGTAAAAAAGGGTCGAAAACGAGTATTGTCCTAAATTAACGAGGATATTTTCTTGACCTCCATTTTGGCCGACTTTTTAGAGAATGCAAAAACATCCCATGGAAGTCGTAGTTATGTTGTTTACCTATCCAACGAATTGTCACATGCTAAGATTCAATGCAAATCGGCCACATTATGGCCTTCCTAGTAAAAAAGGGTCGAAAACGAGTAATGTCCTAAATTAACGAGGAGATTTTCTTGACCTCCATTTTGGCTGAATTTTTAGAGAATTCAAAAATATCCCATGGAAGTCGTAGTTATGTTGTTTACCTATCCAACGAATTGTCACAAGCTAAGATTCAACACATTATGGCCTTCCTAGTAAAAAAGGGTCGAAAACGAGTAATGTCCTAAATTAACGAGGAGATTTTCTTGACCTCCATTTTGGCCGACTTTTTAGAGAATGCAAAAATATCCCATGGAAGTCGTAGTTATGTTGTTTACCTATCCAACGAATTGTCACATGCTAAGATTCAATGCAAATCGGCCACATTATGGCCTTCCTAGTAAAAAAGGGTCGAAAACGAGTAATGTCCTAAATTAACGAGGAGATTTTCTTAACCTCCATTTTGGCCGAATTTTTAGATAATGTAAAAATATCCCATGGAAGTCGTAGTTATGTTGTTTACCTTTCCAACGAATTGTCACATGCTAAGATTCAATGCAAATCGGCCACATTATGGCCTTCCTAGTAAAAAAGGGTCGAAAACGAGTAATGTCCTAAATTAACGAGGAGATTTTCTTGACCTCCATTTTGGCCGACTTTTTAGAGAATGCAAAAATATCCCACAGAAGTCGTAGTTATGTTGGTTACCTATCCAATGAATTGTGACAAGCTGAGATTCAATGCAAATCGGCCACATTATGGCCTTCCTAGTAAAAAAGGGTCGAAAACGAGTAATGTCCTAAATTAACGAGGAGATTTTCTTAACCTCCATTTTGGCCGAAATTTTAGAGAATGCAAAAATATACCATGGAAGTCGTAGTTATGTTGTTTACCTATCCAACGAACTGTCACATGTTATGATTCAATACAAACCGGCCACTTTATGGCCTTCCTAGTAAAAAAGGGTCGAAAACGAGTAATGTCCTAAATTAACGAGGAGATTTTCTTAAACTCCATTTTGGCCGAATTTTTAGAGAATGTAAAAATATGCCATGGAAGTCGTAGCTATGTTGTTTACCTATCCAACGAATTGTCACATGCTAAGATTCAATGCAAATCGGCCACATTGGCCTTCCTCGTAAAAAAGGGTCGAAAACGAGTAATGTCCTAAATTAACGAGGAGATTTTCTTGACCTCCATTTTGGCCGAATTTTTAGAGAATGCAAAAATATCCCATGGAAGTCGTAGCTATGTCGTTTACCTATCCAACGAATTGTCACATGCTAAGATTCAATGCAAATCGGCCACATTATGGCCTTCCTAGTAAAAAAGGGTCGAAAACGAGTAATGTCCTAAATTAACGAGGAGATTTTCTTGACCTCCATTTTGGCTGAATTTTTAGAGAATGCAAAAATATCCCATGGAAGTCGTAGTTATGTTGTTTACCTATCCAACGAATTGTCACATGCTAAGATTCAACACATTATGGCCTTCCTAGTAAAAAAGGGTCGAAAACGAGTAATGTCCTAAATTAACGAGGAGATTTTCTTGACCTCCATTTTGGCCGACTTTTTAGAGAATGCAAAAATATCCCATGGAAGTCGTAGTTATGTTGTTTACCTATCCAACGAATTGTCACATGCTAAGATTCAATGCAAATCGGCCACATTATGGCCTTCCTAGTAAAAAAGGGTCGAAAACGAGTAATGTCCTAAATTAACGAGGAGATTTTCTTAACCTCCATTTTGGCCGAATTTTTAGATAATGTAAAAATATCCCATGGAAGTCGTAGTTATGTTGTTTACCTTTCCAACGAATTGTCACATGCTAAGATTCAATGCAAATCGGCCACATTATGGCCTTCCTAGTAAAAAAGGGTCGAAAACGAGTAATGTCCTAAATTAACGAGGAGATTTTCTTGACCTCCATTTTGGCCGACTTTTTAGAGAATGCAAAAATATCCCATGGAAGTCGTAGTTATGTTGCTTACCTATCCAACGAATTGTCACATGCTAAGATTCAATGCAAATCGGCCACATTATGGCCTTCCTAGTAAAAAAGGGTCGAAAACGAGTATTGTCCTAAATTAACGAGGATATTTTCTTGACCTCCATTTTGGCCGACTTTTTAGAGAATGCAAAAACATCCCATGGAAGTCGTAGTTATGTTGTTTACCTATCCAACGAATTGTCACATGCTAAGATTCAATGCAAATCGGCCACATTGTGGCCTTCCTAGTAAAAAAGGGTCGAAAACGAGTAATGTCCTAAATTAACGAGGAGATTTTCTTGACCTCCATTTTGGCTGAATTTTTAGAGAATGCAAAAATATCCCATGGAAGTCGTAGTTATGTTGTTTACCTATCCAACGAATTGTCACATGCTAAGATTCAACACATTATGGCCTTCCTAGTAAAAAAGGGTCGAAAACGAGTAATGTCCTAAATTAACGAGGAGATTTTCTTGACCTCCATTTTGGCCGACTTTTTAGAGAATGCAAAAATATCCCATGGAAGTCGTAGTTATGTTGTTTACCTATCCAACGAATTGTCACATGCTAAGATTCAATGCAAATCGGCCACATTATGGCCTTCCTAGTAAAAAAGGGTCGAAAACGAGTAATGTCCTAAATTAACGAGGAGATTTTCTTAACCTCCATTTTGGCCGAATTTTTAGATAATGTAAAAATATCCCATGGAAGTCGTAGTTATGTTGTTTACCTTTCCAACGAATTGTCACATGCTAAGATTCAATGCAAATCGGCCACATTATGGCCTTCCTAGTAAAAAAGGGTCGAAAACGAGTAATGTCCTAAATTAACGAGGAGATTTTCTTGACCTCCATTTTGGCCGACTTTTTAGAGAATGCAAAAATATCCCACAGAAGTCGTAGTTATGTTGGTTACCTATCCAATGAATTGTGACAAGCTGAGATTCAATGCAAATCGGCCACATTATGGCCTTCCTAGTAAAAAAGGGTCGAAAACGAGTAATGTCCTAAATTAACGAGGAGATTTTCTTAACCTCCATTTTGGCCGAAATTTTAGAGAATGCAAAAATATACCATGGAAGTCGTAGTTATGTTGTTTACCTATCCAACGAACTGTCACATGTTATGATTCAATACAAACCGGCCACTTTATGGCCTTCCTAATAAAAAAGGGTCGAAAACGAGTAATGTCCTAAATTAACGAGGAGATTTTCTTAAACTCCATTTTGGCCGAATTTTTAGAGAATGTAAAAATATGCCATGGAAGTCGTAGCTATGTTGTTTACCTATCCAACGAATTGTCACATGCTAAGATTCAATGCAAATCGGCCACATTGGCCTTCCTCGTAAAAAAGGGTCGAAAACGAGTAATGTCCTAAATTAACGAGGAGATTTTCTTGACCTCCATTTTGGCCGAATTTTTAGAGAATGCAAAAATATCCCATGGAAGTCGTAGTTATGTTGTTTACCTATCCAACGAATTGTCACATGCTAAGATTCAATGCAAATCGGCCACATTATGGCCTTCCTAGTAAAAAAGGGTCGAAAACGAGTAATGTCCTAAATTAACGAGGAGATTTTCTTGACCTCCATTTTGGCTGAATTTTTAGAGAATGCAAAAATATCCCATGGAAGTTGTAGTTATGTTGTTTACCTATCCAACGAATTGTCACATGCTAAGATTCAACACATTATGGCCTTCCTAGTAAAAAAGGGTCGAAAACGAGTAATGTCCTAAATTAACGAGGAGATTTTCTTGACCTCCATTTTGGCCGACTTTTTAGAGAATGCAAAAATATCCCATGGAAGTCGTAGTTATGTTGTTTACCTATCCAACGAATTGTCACATGCTAAGATTCAATGCAAATCGGCCACATTATGGCCTTCCTAGTAAAAAAGGGTCGAAAACGAGTAATGTCCTAAATTAACGAGGAGATTTTCTTAACCTCCATTTTGGCCGAATTTTTAGATAATGTAAAAATATCCCATGGAAGTCGTAGTTATGTTGTTTACCTTTCCAACGAATTGTCACATGCTAAGATTCAATGCAAATCGGCCACATTATGGCCTTCCTAGTAAAAAAGGGTCGAAAACGAGTAATGTCCTAAATTAACGAGGAGATTTTCTTGACCTCCATTTTGGCCGACTTTTTAGAGAATGCAAAATATCCCACAAAAGTCGTAGTTATGTTGGTTACCTATCCAATGAATTGTGACAAGCTGAGATTCAATGCAAATCGGCCACATTATGGCCTTCCTAGTAAAAAAGGGTCGAAAACGAGTAATGTCCTAAATTAACGAGGAGATTTTCTTAACCTCCATTTTGGCCGAATTTTTAGAGAATGCAAAAATATACCATGGAAGTCGTAGTTATGTTGTTTACCTATCCAACGAACTGTCACATGTTATGATTCAATAGAAACCGGCCACTTTATGGCCTTCCTAGTAAAAAAGGGTCGAAAACGAGTAATGTCCTAAATTAACGAGGAGATTTTCTTAAACTCCATTTTGGCCGAATTTTTAGAGAATGTAAAAATATGCCATGGAAGTCGTAGCTATGTTGTTTACCTATCCAACGAATTGTCACATGCTAAGATTCAATGCAAATCGGCCACATTATGGCCTTCCTAGTAAAAAAGGGTCGAAAACGAGTAATGTCCTAAATTAACGAGGAGATTTTCTTGACCTCCATTTTGGCTGACTTTTTAGAGAATGCAAAAATATCCCATGGAAGTCGTAGTTATGTTGTTTACCTATCCAACGAATTGTCACATGCTAAGATTCAATGCAAATCGGCCACATTATGGCCTTCCTAGTAAAAAAGGGTCGAAAACGAGTAATGTCCTAAATTAACGAGGAGATTTTCTTGACCTCTATTTTGGCCGAATTTTCAGAGAATGCAAAAATATCCCATGGAAGTCGTAGTTATGTTGTTTACCTATCCAACGAATTGTCACATGCTAAGATTCAATGCAAATCGGCCACATTACGGCCTTCCTTGTAAAAAAGGGTCGAAAACGAGTAATGTCCTAAATTAACGAGGAGATTTTCTTGACCTCCATTTTGGCCGACTTTTTAGAGAATGCAAAAATATCCCATGGAAGTCGTAGTTATGTTGTTTACCTATCCAACGAATTGTCACATGCTAAGATTCAATGCAAATCGGCCACATTATGGCCTTCCTAGTAAAAAAGGGTCGAAAACGAGTAATGTCCTAAATTAACGAGGAGATTTTCTTGACCTCCATTTTGGCCGACTTTTTAGAGAATGCAAAAACATCCCATGGAAGTCGTAGTTATGTTGTTTACCTATCCAACGAATTGTCACATGCTAAGATTCAATGCAAATCGGCCACATTATGGCCTTCCTAGTAAAAAAGGGTCGAAAACGAGTAATGTCCTAAATTAACGAGGAGATTTTCTTGACCTCCATTTTGGCTGAATTTTTAGAGAATGCAAAAATATCCCATGGAAGTCGTAGTTATGTTGTTTACCTATCCAACGAATTGTCACATGCTAAGATTCAACACATTATGGCCTTCCTAGTAAAAAAGGGTCGAAAACGAGTAATGTCCTAAATTAACGAGGAGATTTTCTTGACCTCCATTTTGGCCGACTTTTTAGAGAATGCAAAAATATCCCATGGAAGTCGTAGTTATGTTGTTTACCTATCCAACGAATTGTCACATGCTAAGATTCAATGCAAATCGGCCACATTATGGCCTTCCTAGTAAAAAAGGGTCGAAAACGAGTAATGTCCTAAATTAACGAGGAGATTTTCTTAACCTCCATTTTGGCCGAATTTTTAGAGAATGCAAAAATATACCATGGAAGTCGTAGTTATGTTGTTTACCTATCCAACGAACTGTCACATGTTATGATTCAATAGAAACCGGCCACTTTATGGCCTTCCTAGTAAAAAAGGGTCGAAAACGAGTAATGTCCTAAATTAACGAGGAGATTTTCTTAAACTCCATTTTGGCCGAATTTTTAGAGAATGTAAAAATATGCCATGGAAGTCGTAGCTATGTTGTTTACCTATCCAACGAATTGTCACATGCTAAGATTCAATGCAAATCGGCCACATTATGGCCTTCCTAGTAAAAAAGGGTCGAAAACGAGTAATGTCCTAAATTAACGAGGAGATTTTCTTGACCTCCATTTTGGCTGACTTTTTAGAGAATGCAAAAATATCCCATGGAAGTCGTAGTTATGTTGTTTACCTATCCAACGAATTGTCACATGCTAAGATTCAATGCAAATCGGCCACATTATGGCCTTCCTAGTAAAAAAGGGTCGAAAACGAGTAATGTCCTAAATTAACGAGGAGATTTTCTTGACCTCTATTTTGGCCGAATTTTCAGAGAATGCAAAAATATCCCATGGAAGTCGTAGTTATGTTGTTTACCTATCCAACGAATTGTCACATGCTAAGATTCAATGCAAATCGGCCACATTACGGCCTTCCTTGTAAAAAAGGGTCGAAAACGAGTAATGTCCTAAATTAACGAGGAGATTTTCTTGACCTCCATTTTGGCCGACTTTTTAGAGAATGCAAAAATATCCCATGGAAGTCGTAGTTATGTTGTTTACCTATCCAACGAATTGTCACATGCTAAGATTCAATGCAAATCGGCCACATTATGGCCTTCCTAGTAAAAAAGGGTCGAAAACGAGTAATGTCCTAAATTAACGAGGAGATTTTCTTGACCTCCATTTTGGCCGACTTTTTAGAGAATGCAAAAACATCCCATGGAAGTCGTAGTTATGTTGTTTACCTATCCAACGAATTGTCACATGCTAAGATTCAATGCAAATCGGCCACATTATGGCCTTCCTAGTAAAAAAGGGTCGAAAACGAGTAATGTCCTAAATTAACGAGGAGATTTTCTTGACCTCCATTTTGGCTGAATTTTTAGAGAATGCAAAAATATCCCATGGAAGTCGTAGTTATGTTGTTTACCTATCCAACGAATTGTCACATGCTAAGATTCAACACATTATGGCCTTCCTAGTAAAAAAGGGTCGAAAACGAGTAATGTCCTAAATTAACGAGGAGATTTTCTTGACCTCCATTTTGGCCGACTTTTTAGAGAATGCAAAAATATCCCATGGAAGTCGTAGTTATGTTGTTTACCTATCCAACGAATTGTCACATGCTAAGATTCAATGCAAATCGGCCACATTATGGCCTTCCTAGTAAAAAAGGGTCGAAAACGAGTAATGTCCTAAATTAACGAGGAGATTTTCTTAACCTCCATTTTGGCCGAATTTTTAGATAATGTAAAAATATCCCATGGAAGTCGTAGTTATGTTGTTTACCTTTCCAACGAATTGTCACATGCTAAGATTCAATGCAAATCGGCCACATTATGGCCTTCCTAGTAAAAAAGGGTCGAAAACGAGTAATGTCCTAAATTAACGAGGAGATTTTCTTGACCTCCATTTTGGCCGACTTTTTAGAGAATGCAAAAATATCCCACAGAAGTCGTAGTTATGTTGGTTACCTATCCAATGAATTGTGACAAGCTGAGATTCAATGCAAATCGGCCACATTATGGCCTTCCTAGTAAAAAAGGGTCGAAAACGAGTAATGTCCTAAATTAACGAGGAGATTTTCTTAACCTCCATTTTGGCCGAATTTTTAGAGAATGCAAAAATATACCTTGGAAGTCGTAGTTATGTTGTTTACCTATCCAACGAACTGTCACATGTTATGATTCAATACAAACCGGCCACTTTATGGCCTTCCTAGTAAAAAAGGGTCGAAAACGAGTAATGTCCTAAATTAACGAGGAGATTTTCTTAAACTCCATTTTGGCCGAATTTTTAGAGAATGTAAAAATATGCCATGGAAGTCGTAGCTATGTTGTTTACCTATCCAACGAATTGTCACATGCTAAGATTCAATGCAAATCGGCCACATTGGCCTTCCTCGTAAAAAAGGGTCGAAAACGAGTAATGTCCTAAATTAACGAGGAGATTTTCTTGACCTCCATTTTGGCCGAATTTTTAGAGAATGCAAAAATATCCCATGGAAGTCGTAGTCATGTTGTTTACCTATCCAACGAATTGTCACATGCTAAGATTCAACACATTATGGCCTTCCTAGTAAAAAAGGGTCGAAAACGAGTAATGTCCTAAATTAACGAGGAGATTCTCTTAACCTCCATTTTGGCCGAATTTTTAGATAATGTAAAAATATCCCATGGAAGTCGTAGTTATGTTGTTTACCTATCCAACGAATTGTCACATGCTAAGATTCAATGCAAATCGGCCACATTACGGCCTTCCTTGTAAAAAAGGGTCGAAAACGAGTAATGTCCTAAATTAACGAGGAGATTTTCTTGACCTCCATTTTGGCCGACTTTTTAGAGAATGCAAAAATATACCATGGAAGTCGTAGTTATGTCGTTTACCTATCCAACGAATTGTCACCTG
Source organism: Medicago sativa (assembly GCF_051527215.1). Lineage (NCBI taxonomy): Eukaryota > Viridiplantae > Streptophyta > Magnoliopsida > Fabales > Fabaceae > Medicago > Medicago sativa. The sequence continues at coordinate 1,712,452 of NC_140751.1, read as the reverse complement.
CTAAGATTCAATGCAAATCGGCCACATAATGGCCTTCCTAGTAAAAAAGGGTCGAAAACGAGTAATGTCCTAATTTAACGAGGAGATTTTCTTGACCTCCATTTTGGCCGACTTTTTAGAGAATGCAAAAATATCCCATGGAAGTTGTAGTTATGTTGTTTACCTATCCAACGAATTGTCACATGCTAAGATTCAATGCAAATCGGCCACATTATGGCCTTCCTAGTAAAAAAGGGTCGAAAACGAGTAATGTCCTAAATTAACGAGGAGATTTTCTTGACCTCCATTTTGGCCGAATTTTCAGAGAATGCAAAAATATCCCATGGAAGTCGTAGTTATGTTGTTTACCTATCCAACGAATTGTCACATGCTAAGATTCAATGCAAATCGGCTACATTACGGCCTTCCTTGTAAAAAAGGGTCGAAAACGAGTAATGTCCTAAATTAACGAGGAGATTTTCTTGACCTCCATTTTGGCCGACTTTTTAGAGAATGCAAAAATATCCCATGGAAGTCGTAGTTATGTTGTTTACCTATCCAACGAATTGTCACATGCTAAGATTCAACACATTATGGCCTTCCTAGTAAAAAAGGGTCGAAAACGAGTAATGTCCTAAATTAACGAGGAGATTTTCTTGACCTCCATTTTGGCCGACTTTTTAGAGAATGCAAAAACATCCCATGGAAGTCGTAGTTATGTTGTTTACCTATCCAACGAATTGTCACATGCTAAGATTCAATGCAAATCGGCCACATTACGGCCTTCCTTGTAAAAAAGGGTCGAAAACGAGTAATGTCCTAAATTAACGAGGAGATTTTCTTGACCTCCATTTTGGCCGACTTTTTAGAGAATGCAAAAATATCCCACAGAAGTCGTAGTTATGTTGGTTACCTATCCAATGAATTGTGACAAGCTGAGATTCAATGCAAATCGGCCACATTATGGCCTTCCTAGTAAAAAAGGGTCGAAAACGAGTAATGTCCTAAATTAACGAGGAGATTTTCTTAACCTCCATTTTGGCCGAATTTTTAGAGAATGCAAAAATATACCTTGGAAGTCGTAGTTATGTTGTTTACCTATCCAACGAACTGTCACATGTTATGATTCAATACAAACCGGCCACTTTATGGCCTTCCTAGTAAAAAAGGGTCGAAAACGAGTAATGTCCTAAATTAACGAGGAGATTTTCTTAAACTCCATTTTGGCCGAATTTTTAGAGAATGTAAAAATATGCCATGGAAGTCGTAGCTATGTTGTTTACCTATCCAACGAATTGTCACATGCTAAGATTCAATGCAAATCGGCCACATTGGCCTTCCTCGTAAAAAAGGGTCGAAAACGAGTAATGTCCTAAATTAACGAGGAGATTTTCTTGACCTCCATTTTGGCCGAATTTTTAGAGAATGCAAAAATATCCCATGGAAGTCGTAGTCATGTTGTTTACCTATCCAACGAATTGTCACATGCTAAGATTCAACACATTATGGCCTTCCTAGTAAAAAAGGGTCGAAAACGAGTAATGTCCTAAATTAACGAGGAGATTCTCTTAACCTCCATTTTGGCCGAATTTTTAGATAATGTAAAAATATCCCATGGAAGTCGTAGTTATGTTGTTTACCTATCCAACGAATTGTCACATGCTAAGATTCAATGCAAATCGGCCACATTACGGCCTTCCTTGTAAAAAAGGGTCGAAAACGAGTAATGTCCTAAATTAACGAGGAGATTTTCTTGACCTCCATTTTGGCCGACTTTTTAGAGAATGCAAAAATATACCATGGAAGTCGTAGTTATGTCGTTTACCTATCCAACGAATTGTCACCTGCTAAGATTCAATGCAAATCGGCCACATAATGGCCTTCCTAGTAAAAAAGGGTCGAAAACGAGTAATGTCCTAATTTAACGAGGAGATTTTCTTGACCTCCATTTTGGCCGACTTTTTAGAGAATGCAAAAATATCCCATGGAAGTTGTAGTTATGTTGTTTACCTATCCAACGAATTGTCACATGCTAAGATTCAATGCAAATCGGCCACATTATGGCCTTCCTAGTAAAAAAGGGTCGAAAACGAGTAATGTCCTAAATTAACGAGGAGATTTTCTTGACCTCCATTTTGGCCGACTTTTTAGAGAATGCAAAAATATCCCATGGAAGTCGTAGTTATGTTGTTTACCTATCCAACGAATTGTCACATGCTAAGATTCAACACATTATGGCCTTCCTAGTAAAAAAGGGTCGAAAACGAGTAATGTCCTAAATTAACGAGGAGATTTTCTTGACCTCCATTTTGGCCGACTTTTTAGAGAATGCAAAAACATCCCATGGAAGTCGTAGTTATGTTGTTTACCTATCCAACGAATTGTCACATGCTAAGATTCAATGCAAATCGGCCACATTACGGCCTTCCTTGTAAAAAAGGGTCGAAAACGAGTAATGTCCTAAATTAACGAGGAGATTTTCTTGACCTCCATTTTGGCCGACTTTTTAGAGAATGCAAAAATATCCCACAGAAGTCGTAGTTATGTTGGTTACCTATCCAATGAATTGTGACAAGCTGAGATTCAATGCAAATCGGCCACATTATGGCCTTCCTAGTAAAAAAGGGTCGAAAACGAGTAATGTCCTAAATTAACGAGGAGATTTTCTTAACCTCCATTTTGGCCGAATTTTTAGAGAATGCAAAAATATACCTTGGAAGTCGTAGTTATGTTGTTTACCTATCCAACGAACTGTCACATGTTATGATTCAATACAAACCGGCCACTTTATGGCCTTCCTAGTAAAAAAGGGTCGAAAACGAGTAATGTCCTAAATTAACGAGGAGATTTTCTTAAACTCCATTTTGGCCGAATTTTTAGAGAATGTAAAAATATGCCATGGAAGTCGTAGCTATGTTGTTTACCTATCCAACGAATTGTCACATGCTAAGATTCAATGCAAATCGGCCACATTGGCCTTCCTCGTAAAAAAGGGTCGAAAACGAGTAATGTCCTAAATTAACGAGGAGATTTTCTTGACCTCCATTTTGGCCGAATTTTTAGAGAATGCAAAAATATCCCATGGAAGTCGTAGTCATGTTGTTTACCTATCCAACGAATTGTCACATGCTAAGATTCAACACATTATGGCCTTCCTAGTAAAAAAGGGTCGAAAACGAGTAATGTCCTAAATTAACGAGGAGATTCTCTTAACCTCCATTTTGGCCGAATTTTTAGATAATGTAAAAATATCCCATGGAAGTCGTAGTTATGTTGTTTACCTATCCAACGAATTGTCACATGCTAAGATTCAATGCAAATCGGCCACATTACGGCCTTCCTTGTAAAAAAGGGTCGAAAACGAGTAATGTCCTAAATTAACGAGGAGATTTTCTTGACCTCCATTTTGGCCGACTTTTTAGAGAATGCAAAAATATACCATGGAAGTCGTAGTTATGTCGTTTACCTATCCAACGAATTGTCACCTGCTAAGATTCAATGCAAATCGGCCACATAATGGCCTTCCTAGTAAAAAAGGGTCGAAAACGAGTAATGTCCTAATTTAACGAGGAGATTTTCTTGACCTCCATTTTGGCCGACTTTTTAGAGAATGCAAAAATATCCCATGGAAGTTGTAGTTATGTTGTTTACCTATCCAACGAATTGTCACATGCTAAGATTCAATGCAAATCGGCCACATTATGGCCTTCCTAGTAAAAAAGGGTCGAAAACGAGTAATGTCCTAAATTAACGAGGAGATTTTCTTGACCTCCATTTTGGCCGAATTTTCAGAGAATGCAAAAATATCCCATGGAAGTCGTAGTTATGTTGTTTACCTATCCAACGAATTGTCACATGCTAAGATTCAATGCAAATCGGCCACATTACGGCCTTCCTTGTAAAAAAGGGTCGAAAACGAGTAATGTCCTAAATTAACGAGGAGATTTTCTTGACCTCCATTTTGGCCGACTTTTTAGAGAATGCAAAAATATCCCATGGAAGTCGTAGTTATGTTGTTTACCTATCCAACGAATTGTCACATGCTAAGATTCAACACATTATGGCCTTCCTAGTAAAAAAGGGTCGAAAACGAGTAATGTCCTAAATTAACGAGGAGATTTTCTTGACCTCCATTTTGGCCGACTTTTTAGAGAATGCAAAAACATCCCATGGAAGTCGTAGTTATGTTGTTTACCTATCCAACGAATTGTCACATGCTAAGATTCAATGCAAATCGGCCACATTATGGCCTTCCTAGTAAAAAAGGGTCGAAAACGAGTAATGTCCTAAATTAACGAGGAGATTTTCTTGACCTCCATTTTGGCTGAATTTTTAGAGAATGCAAAAATATCCCATGGAAGTCGTAGTTATGTTGTTTACCTATCCAACGAATTGTCACATGCTAAGATTCAACACATTATGGCCTTCCTAGTAAAAAAGGGTCGAAAACGAGTAATGTCCTAAATTAACGAGGAGATTTTCTTGACCTCCATTTTGGCCGACTTTTTAGAGAATGCAAAAATATCCCATGGAAGTCGTAGTTATGTTGTTTACCTATCCAACGAATTGTCACATGCTAAGATTCAATGCAAATCGGCCACATTATGGCCTTCCTAGTAAAAAAGGGTCGAAAACGAGTAATGTCCTAAATTAACGAGGAGATTTTCTTAACCTCCATTTTGGCCGAATTTTTAGATAATGTAAAAATATCCCATGGAAGTCGTAGTTATGTTGTTTACCTTTCCAACGAATTGTCACATGCTAAGATTCAATGCAAATCGGCCACATTATGGCCTTCCTAGTAAAAAAGGGTCGAAAACGAGTAATGTCCTAAATTAACGAGGAGATTTTCTTGACCTCCATTTTGGCCGACTTTTTAGAGAATGCAAAAATATCCCACAGAAGTCGTAGTTATGTTGGTTACCTATCCAATGAATTGTGACAAGCTGAGATTCAATGCAAATCGGCCACATTATGGCCTTCCTAGTAAAAAAGGGTCGAAAACGAGTAATGTCCTAAATTAACGAGGAGATTTTCTTAACCTCCATTTTGGCCGAATTTTTAGAGAATGCAAAAATATACCTTGGAAGTCGTAGTTATGTTGTTTACCTATCCAACGAACTGTCACATGTTATGATTCAATACAAACCGGCCACTTTATGGCCTTCCTAGTAAAAAAGGGTCGAAAACGAGTAATGTCCTAAATTAACGAGGAGATTTTCTTAAACTCCATTTTGGCCGAATTTTTAGAGAATGTAAAAATATGCCATGGAAGTCGTAGCTATGTTGTTTACCTATCCAACGAATTGTCACATGCTAAGATTCAATGCAAATCGGCCACATTGGCCTTCCTCGTAAAAAAGGGTCGAAAACGAGTAATGTCCTAAATTAACGAGGAGATTTTCTTGACCTCCATTTTGGCCGAATTTTTAGAGAATGCAAAAATATCCCATGGAAGTCGTAGTCATGTTGTTTACCTATCCAACGAATTGTCACATGCTAAGATTCAACACATTATGGCCTTCCTAGTAAAAAAGGGTCGAAAACGAGTAATGTCCTAAATTAACGAGGAGATTCTCTTAACCTCCATTTTGGCCGAATTTTTAGATAATGTAAAAATATCCCATGGAAGTCGTAGTTATGTTGTTTACCTATCCAACGAATTGTCACATGCTAAGATTCAATGCAAATCGGCCACATTACGGCCTTCCTTGTAAAAAAGGGTCGAAAACGAGTAATGTCCTAAATTAACGAGGAGATTTTCTTGACCTCCATTTTGGCCGACTTTTTAGAGAATGCAAAAATATACCATGGAAGTCGTAGTTATGTCGTTTACCTATCCAACGAATTGTCCCCTGCTAAGATTCAATGCAAATCGGCCACATAATGGCCTTCCTAGTAAAAAAGGGTCGAAAACGAGTAATGTCCTAATTTAACGAGGAGATTTTCTTGACCTCCATTTTGGCCGACTTTTTAGAGAATGCAAAAATATCCCATGGAAGTTGTAGTTATGTTGTTTACCTATCCAACGAATTGTCACATGCTAAGATTCAATGCAAATCGGCCACATTATGGCCTTCCTAGTAAAAAAGGGTCGAAAACGAGTAATGTCCTAAATTAACGAGGAGATTTTCTTGACCTCCATTTTGGCCGAATTTTCAGAGAATGCAAAAATATCCCATGGAAGTCGTAGTTATGTTGTTTACCTATCCAACGAATTGTCACATGCTAAGATTCAATGCAAATCGGCCACATTACGGCCTTCCTTGTAAAAAAGGGTCGAAAACGAGTAATGTCCTAAATTAACGAGGAGATTTTCTTGACCTCCATTTTGGCCGACTTTTTAGAGAATGCAAAAATATCCCATGGAAGTCGTAGTTATGTTGTTTACCTATCCAACGAATTGTCACATGCTAAGATTCAATGCAAATCGGCCACATTATGGCCTTCCTAGTAAAAAAGGGTCGAAAACGAGTAATGTCCTAAATTAACGAGGAGATTTTCTTGACCTCCATTTTGGCCGACTTTTTAGAGAATGCAAAAACATCCCATGGAAGTCGTAGTTATGTTGTTTACCTATCCAACGAATTGTCACATGCTAAGATTCACTGCAAATCGGCCACATTATGGCCTTCCTAGTAAAAAAGGGTCGAAAACGAGTAATGTCCTAAATTAACGAGGAGATTTTCTTGACCTCCATTTTGGCTGAATTTTTAGAGAATGCAAAAATATCCCATGGAAGTCGTAGTTATGTTGTTTACCTATCCAACGAATTGTCACATGCTAAGATTCAACACATTATGGCCTTCCTAGTAAAAAAGGGTCGAAAACGAGTAATGTCCTAAATTAACGAGGAGATTTTCTTGACCTCCATTTTGGCCGACTTTTTAGAGAATGCAAAAATATCCCACAGAAGTCGTAGTTATGTTGGTTACCTATCCAATGAATTGTGACAAGCTGAGATTCAATGCAAATCGGCCACATTATGGCCTTCCTAGTAAAAAAGGGTCGAAAACGAGTAATGTCCTAAATTAACGAGGAGATTTTCTTAACCTCCATTTTGGCCGAATTTTTAGAGAATGCAAAAATATACCATGGAAGTCGTAGTTATGTTGTTTACCTATCCAACGAACTGTCACATGTTATGATTCAATACAAACCGGCCACTTTATGGCCTTCCTAGTAAAAAAGGGTCGAAAACGAGTAATGTCCTAAATTAACGAGGAGATTTTCTTAAACTCCATTTTGGCCGAATTTTTAGAGAATGTAAAAATATGCCATGGAAGTCGTAGTTATGTTGTTTACCTATCCAACGAACTGTCACATGTTATGATTCAATACAAACCGGCCACATTATGGCCTTCCTAGTAAAAAAGGGTCGAAAACGAGTAATGTCCTAAATTAACGAGCAAATTTTCTTAACCTCCATTTTGGCCGAATTTTTAGATAATGTAAAAATATCCCATGGAAGTCGTAGTTATGTTGTTTACCTATCCAACGAATTGTCACATGCTAAGATTCAATGCAAATCGGCCACATTACGGCCCTCCTTGTAAAAAAGGGTCGAAAACGAGTAATGTCCTAAATTAACGAGGAGATTTTCTCGACCTCCATTTTGGCCGACTTTTTAGAGAATTCAAAAATATACCATGGAAGTCGTAGTTATGTTGTTTACCTATCCAACGAATTGTCACATGCTAAGATTCAATGCAAATCGGCCACATAATGGCCTTCCTAGTAAAAAAGGGTCGAAAACGAGTAATGTCCTAATTTAACGAGGAGATTTTCTTAACCTCCATTTTGGCCGAATTTTTAGAGAATGCAAAAATATACCATGGAAGTCGTAGTTATGTTGTTTACCTATCCAACGAACTGTCACATGTTATGATTCAATACAAACCGGCCACTTTATGGCCTTCCTAGTAAAAAAGGGTCGAAAACGAGTAATGTCCTAAATTAACGAGGAGATTTTCTTAAACTCCATTTTGGCCGAATTTTTAGAGAATGTAAAAATATGCCATGGAAGTCGTAGCTATGTTGTTTACCTATCCAACGAATTGTCACATGCTAAGATTCAATGCAAATCGGCCACATAATGGCCTTCCTAGTAAAAAAGGGTCGAAAACGAGTAATGTCCTAAATTAACGAGGAGATTTTCTTGACCTCCATTTTGGCCGAATTTTTAGAGAATGCAAAAATATCCCATGGAAGTCGTAGTTAAGTTGTTTACCTATCCAACGAATTGTCACATGCTAAGATTCAATGCAAATCGGCCACAATATGGCCTTCCTAGTAAAAAAGGGTTGAAAACGAGTAATGTCCTAAATTAACGAGGAGATTTTCTTGACCTCCATTTTGGCTGAATTTTTAGAGAATGCAAAAATATCCCATGGAAGTCGTAGTTATGTTGTTTACCTATCCAACGAATTGTCACATGCTAAGATTCAACACATTATGGCCTTCCTAGTAAAAAAGGGTCGAAAACGAGTAATGTCCTAAATTAACGAGGAGATTTTCTTGACCTCCATTTTGGCTGAATTTTTAGAGAATGCAAAAATATCCCATGGAAGTCATAGTTATGTTGTTTACCTATCCAACGAATTGTCACATGCTAAGATTCAATGCAAATCGGCCACATTATGGCCTTCCTAGTAAAAAAGGGTCGAAAACGAGTAATGTCCTAAATTAACGAGGAGATTTTCTTAAACTCCATTTTGGCCGAATTTTTAGAGAATGTAAAAATATGCCATGGAAGTCGTAGCTATGTTGTTTACCTATCCAACGAATTGTCACATGCTAAGATTCAATGCAAATCGGCCACATTGGCCTTCCTCGTAAAAAAGGGTCGAAAACGAGTAATGTCCTAAATTAACGAGGAGATTTTCTTGACCTCCATTTTGGCCGAATTTTTAGAGAATGCAAAAATATCCCATGGAAGTCGTAGTCATGTTGTTTACCTATCCAACGAATTGTCACATGCTAAGATTCAACACATTATGGCCTTCCTAGTAAAAAAGGGTCGAAAACGAGTAATGTCCTAAATTAACGAGGAGATTCTCTTAACCTCCATTTTGGCCGAATTTTTAGATAATGTAAAAATATCCCATGGAAGTCGTAGTTATGTTGTTTACCTATCCAACGAATTGTCACATGCTAAGATTCAACACATTATGGCCTTCCTAGTAAAAAAGGGTCGAAAACGAGTAATGTCCTAAATTAACGAGGAGATTTTCTTAAACTCCATTTTGGCCGAATTTTTAGAGAATGTAAAAATATGCCATGGAAGTCGTAGTTATGTTGTTTACCTATCCAACGAACTGTCACATGTTATGATTCAATACAAACCGGCCACATTATGGCCTTCCTAGTAAAAAAGGGTCGAAAACGAGTAATGTCCTAAATTAACGAGCAAATTTTCTTAACCTCCATTTTGGCCGAATTTTTAGATAATGTAAAAATATCCCATGGAAGTCGTAGTTATGTTGTTTACCTATCCAACGAATTGTCACATGCTAAGATTCAATGCAAATCGGCCACATTACGGCCCTCCTTGTAAAAAAGGGTCGAAAACGAGTAATGTCCTAAATTAACGAGGAGATTTTCTCGACCTCCATTTTGGCCGACTTTTTAGAGAATGCAAAAATATACCATGGAAGTCGTAGTTATGTTGTTTACCTATCCAACAAATTGTCACATGCTAAGATTCAATGCAAATCGGCCACATAATGGCCTTCCTAGTAAAAAAGGGTCGAAAACGAGTAATGTCCTAATTTAACGAGGAGATTTTCTTAACCTCCATTTTGGCCGAATTTTTAGAGAATGCAAAAATATACCACGGAAGTCGTAGTTATGTTGTTTACCTATCCAACGAACTGTCACATGTTATGATTCAATACAAACCGGCCACTTTATGGCCTTCCTAGTAAAAAAGGGTCGAAAACGAGTAATGTCCTAAATTAACGAGGAGATTTTCTTAAACTCCATTTTGGCCGAATTTTTAGAGAATGTAAAAATATGCCATGGAAGTCGTAGCTATGTTGTTTACCTATCCAACGAATTGTCACATGCTAAGATTCAATGCAAATCGGCCACATAATGGCCTTCCTAGTAAAAAAGGGTCGAAAACGAGTAATGTCCTAAATTAACGAGGAGATTTTCTTGACCTCCATTTTGGCCGAATTTTTAGAGAATGCAAAAATATCCCATGGAAGTCGTAGTTAAGTTGTTTACCTATCCAACGAATTGTCACATGCTAAGATTCAATGCAAATCGGCCACAATATGGCCTTCCTAGTAAAAAAGGGTCGAAAACGAGTAATGTCCTAAATTAACGAGGAGATTTTCTTGACCTCCATTTTGGCTGAATTTTTAGAGAATGCAAAAATATCCCATGGAAGTCGTAGTTATGTTGTTTACCTATCCAACGAATTGTCACATGCTAAGATTCAACACATTATGGCCTTCCTAGTAAAAAAGGGTCGAAAACGAGTAATGTCCTAAATTAACGAGGAGATTTTCTTGACCTCCATTTTGGCTGAATTTTTAGAGAATGCAAAAATATCCCATGGAAGTCATAGTTATGTTGTTTACCTATCCAACGAATTGTCACATGCTAAGATTCAATGCAAATCGGCCACATTATGGCCTTCCTAGTAAAAAAGGGTCGAAAACGAGTAATGTCCTAAATTAACGAGGAGATTTTCTTAAACTCCATTTTGGCCGAATTTTTAGAGAATGTAAAAATATGCCATGGAAGTCGTAGCTATGTTGTTTACCTATCCAACGAATTGTCACATGCTAAGATTCAATGCAAATCGGCCACATTGGCCTTCCTCGTAAAAAAGGGTCGAAAACGAGTAATGTCCTAAATTAACGAGGAGATTTTCTTGACCTCCATTTTGGCCGAATTTTTAGAGAATGCAAAAATATCCCATGGAAGTCGTAGTCATGTTGTTTACCTATCCAACGAATTGTCACATGCTAAGATTCAACACATTATGGCCTTCCTAGTAAAAAAGGGTCGAAAACGAGTAATGTCCTAAATTAACGAGGAGATTCTCTTAACCTCCATTTTGGCCGAATTTTTAGATAATGTAAAAATATCCCATGGAAGTCGTAGTTATGTTGTTTACCTATCCAACGAATTGTCACATGCTAAGATTCAACACATTATGGCCTTCCTAGTAAAAAAGGGTCGAAAACGAGTAATGTCCTAAATTAACGAGGAGATTTTCTTAAACTCCATTTTGGCCGAATTTTTAGAGAATGTAAAAATATGCCATGGAAGTCGTAGCTATGTTGTTTACCTATCCAACGAATTGTCACATGCTAAGATTCAATGCAAATCGGCCACATTGGCCTTCCTCGTAAAAAAGGGTCGAAAACGAGTAATGTCCTAAATTAACGAGGAGATTTTCTTGACCTCCATTTTGGCCGAATTTTTAGAGAATGCAAAAATATCCCATGGAAGTCGTAGTCATGTTGTTTACCTATCCAACGAATTGTCACATGCTAAGATTCAACACATTATGGCCTTCCTAGTAAAAAAGGGTCGAAAACGAGTAATGTCCTAAATTAACGAGGAGATTCTCTTAACCTCCATTTTGGCCGAATTTTTAGATAATGTAAAAATATCCCATGGAAGTCGTAGTTATGTTGTTTACCTATCCAACGAATTGTCACATGCTAAGATTCAATGCAAATCGGCCACATTACGGCCTTCCTTGTAAAAAAGGGTCGAAAACGAGTAATGTCCTAAATTAACGAGGAGATTTTCTTGACCTCCATTTTGGCCGACTTTTTAGAGAATGTAAAAATATACCATGGAAGTCGTAGTTATGTCGTTTACCTATCCAACGAATTGTCACCTGCTAAGATTCAATGCAAATCGGCCACATAATGGCCTTCCTAGTAAAAAAGGGTCGAAAACGAGTAATGTCCTAATTTAACGAGGAGATTTTCTTGACCTCCATTTTGGCCGACTTTTTAGAGAATGCAAAAATATCCCATGGAAGTTGTAGTTATGTTGTTTACCTATCCAACGAATTGTCACATGCTAAGATTCAATGCAAATCGGCCACATTATGGCCTTCCTAGTAAAAAAGGGTCGAAAACGAGTAATGTCCTAAATTAACGAGGAGATTTTCTTGACCTCCATTTTGGCCGAATTTTCAGAGAATGCAAAAATATCCCATGGAAGTCGTAGTTATGTTGTTTACCTATCCAACGAATTGTCACATGCTAAGATTCAATGCAAATCGGCCACATTACGGCCTTCCTTGTAAAAAAGGGTCGAAAACGAGTAATGTCCTAAATTAACGAGGAGATTTTCTTGACCTCCATTTTGGCCGACTTTTTAGAGAATGCAAAAATATCCCATGGAAGTCGTAGTTATGTTGTTTACCTATCCAACGAATTGTCACATGCTAAGATTCAATGCAAATCGGCCACATTATGGCCTTCCTAGTAAAAAAGGGTCGAAAACGAGTAATGTCCTAAATTAACGAGGAGATTTTCTTGACCTCCATTTTGGCCGACTTTTTAGAGAATGCAAAAACATCCCATGGAAGTCGTAGTTATGTTGTTTACCTATCCAACGAATTGTCACATGCTAAGATTCACTGCAAATCGGCCACATTATGGCCTTCCTAGTAAAAAAGGGTCGAAAACGAGTAATGTCCTAAATTAACGAGGAGATTTTCTTGACCTCCATTTTGGCTGAATTTTTAGAGAATGCAAAAATATCCCATGGAAGTCGTAGTTATGTTGTTTACCTATCCAACGAATTGTCACATGCTAAGATTCAACACATTATGGCCTTCCTAGTAAAAAAGGGTCGAAAACGAGTAATGTCCTAAATTAACGAGGAGATTTTCTTGACCTCCATTTTGGCCGACTTTTTAGAGAATGCAAAAATATCCCACAGAAGTCGTAGTTATGTTGGTTACCTATCCAATGAATTGTGACAAGCTGAGATTCAATGCAAATCGGCCACATTATGGCCTTCCTAGTAAAAAAGGGTCGAAAACGAGTAATGTCCTAAATTAACGAGGAGATTTTCTTAACCTCCATTTTGGCCGAATTTTTAGAGAATGCAAAAATATACCATGGAAGTCGTAGTTATGTTGTTTACCTATCCAACGAACTGTCACATGTTATGATTCAATACAAACCGGCCACTTTATGGCCTTCCTAGTAAAAAAGGGTCGAAAACGAGTAATGTCCTAAATTAACGAGGAGATTTTCTTAAACTCCATTTTGGCCGAATTTTTAGAGAATGTAAAAATATGCCATGGAAGTCGTAGTTATGTTGTTTACCTATCCAACGAACTGTCACATGTTATGATTCAATACAAACCGGCCACATTATGGCCTTCCTAGTAAAAAAGGGTCGAAAACGAGTAATGTCCTAAATTAACGAGCAGATTTTCTTAACCTCCATTTTGGCCGAATTTTTAGATAATGTAAAAATATCCCATGGAAGTCGTAGTTATGTTGTTTACCTATCCAACGAATTGTCACATGCTAAGATTCAATGCAAATCGGCCACATTACGGCCCTCCTTGTAAAAAAGGGTCGAAAACGAGTAATGTCCTAAATTAACGAGGAGATTTTCTCGACCTCCATTTTGGCCGACTTTTTAGAGAATGCAAAAATATACCATGGAAGTCGTAGTTATGTTGTTTACCTATCCAACGAATTGTCACATGCTAAGATTCAATGCAAATCGGCCACATAATGGCCTTCCTAGTAAAAAAGGGTCGAAAACGAGTAATGTCCTAATTTAACGAGAAAATTTTCTTAACCTCCATTTTGGCCGAATTTTTAGAGAATGCAAAAATATACCATGGAAGTCGTAGTTATGTTGTTTACCTATCCAACGAACTGTCACATGTTATGATTCAATACAAACCGGCCACTTTATGGCCTTCCTAGTAAAAAAGGGTCGAAAACGAGTAATGTCCTAAATTAACGAGGAGATTTTCTTAAACTCCATTTTGGCCGAATTTTTAGAGAATGTAAAAATATGCCATGGAAGTCGTAGCTATGTTGTTTACCTATCCAACGAATTGTCACATGCTAAGATTCAATGCAAATCGGCCACATAATGGCCTTCCTAGTAAAAAAGGGTCGAAAACGAGTAATGTCCTAAATTAACGAGGAGATTTTCTTGACCTCCATTTTGGCCGAATTTTTAGAGAATGCAAAAATATCCCATGGAAGTCGTAGTTAAGTTGTTTACCTATCCAACGAATTGTCACATGCTAAGATTCAATGCAAATCGGCCACATTATGGCCTTCCTAGTAAAAAAGGGTCGAAAACGAGTAATGTCCTAAATTAACGAGGAGATTTTCTTGACCTCCATTTTGGCTGAATTTTTAGAGAATGCAAAAATATCCCATGGAAGTCGTAGTTATGTTGTTTACCTATCCAACGAATTGTCACATGCTAAGATTCAACACATTATGGCCTTCCTAGTAAAAAAGGGTCGAAAACGAGTAATGTCCTAAATTAACGAGGAGATTTTCTTGACCTCCATTTTGGCTGAATTTTTAGAGAATGCAAAAATATCCCATGGAAGTCATAGTTATGTTGTTTACCTATCCAACGAATTGTCACATGCTAAGATTCAATGCAAATCGGCCACATTATGGCCTTCCTAGTAAAAAAGGGTCGAAAACGAGTAATGTCCTAAATTAACGAGGAGATTTTCTTAACCTCCATTTTGGCCGAATTTTTAGATAATGTAAAAATATCCCATGGAAGTCGTAGTTATGTTGTTTACCTATCCAACGAATTGTCACATGCTAAGATTCAACACATTATGGCCTTCCTAGTAAAAAAGGGTCGAAAACGAGTAATGTCCTAAATTAACGAGGAGATTTTCTTAACCTCCATTTTGGCCGAATTTTTAGATAATGTAAAAATAGCCCATGGAAGTCGTAGTTATGTTGTTTACCTATCCAACGAATTGTCACATGCTAAGATTCAATGCAAATCGGCCACATTACGGCCTTCCTTGTAAAAAAGGGTCGAAAATTAGTAATGTCCTAAATTAACGAGGAGATTTTCTTGACCTCCATTTTGGCCGACTTTTTAGAGAATGCAAAAATATACCATGGAAGTCGTAGTTATGTCGTTTACCTATCCAACGAATTGTCACCTGCTAAGATTCAATGCAAATCGGCCACATAATGGCCTTCCTAGTAAAAAAGGGTCGAAAACGAGTAATGTCCTAATTTAACGAGGAGATTTTCTTGACCTCCATTTTGGCCGACATTTTAGAGAATGCAAAAATATACCATGGAAGTCGTAGTTATGTTGTTTACCTATCCAACGAACTGTCACATGTTATGATTCAATACAAACCGGCCACTTTATGGCCTTCCTAGTAAAAAAGGGTCGAAAACGAGTAATGTCCTAAATTAACGAGGAGATTTTCTTAAACTCCATTTTGGCCGAATTTTTAGAGAATGTAAAAATATGCCATGGAAGTCGTAGCTATGTTGTTTACCTATCCAACGAATTGTCACATGCTAAGATTCAATGCAAATCGGCCACATAATGGCCTTCCTAGTAAAAAAGGGTCGAAAACGAGTAATGTCCTAAATTAACGAGGAGATTTTCTTGACCTCCATTTTGGCCGAATTTTTAGAGAATGCAAAAATATCCCATGGAAGTCGTAGTTAAGTTGTTTACCTATCCAACGAATTGTCACATGCTAAGATTCAATGCAAATCGGCCACATTATGGCCTTCCTAGTAAAAAAGGGTCGAAAACGAGTAATGTCCTAAATTAACGAGGAGATTTTCTTGACCTCCATTTTGGCTGAATTTTTAGAGAATGCAAAAATATCCCATGGAAGTCGTAGTTATGTTGTTTACCTATCCAACGAATTGTCACATGCTAAGATTCAACACATTATGGCCTTCCTAGTAAAAAAGGGTCGAAAACGAGTAATGTCCTAAATTAACGAGGAGATTTTCTTGACCTCCATTTTGGCCGACTTTTTAGAGAATGCAAAAATATCCCATGGAAGTCATAGTTATGTTGTTTACCTATCCAACGAATTGTCACATGCTAAGATTCAATGCAAATCGGCCACATTATGGCCTTCCTAGTAAAAAAGGGTCGAAAACGAGTAATGTCCTAAATTAACGAGGAGATTTTCTTAACCTCCATTTTGGCCGAATTTTTAGATAATGTAAAAATATCCCATGGAAGTCGTAGTTATGTTGTTTACCTATCCAACGAATTGTCACATGCTAAGATTCAACACATTATGGCCTTCCTAGTAAAAAAGGGTCGAAAACGAGTAATGTCCTAAATTAACGAGGAGATTTTCTTAACCTCCATTTTGGCCGAATTTTTAGATAATGTAAAAATATCCCATGGAAGTCGTAGTTATGTTGTTTACCTATCCAACGAATTGTCACATGCTAAGATTCAATGCAAATCGGCCACATTACGGCCTTCCTTGTAAAAAAGGGTCGAAAACGAGTAATGTCCTAAATTAACGAGGAGATTTTCTTGACCTCCATTTTGGCCGACTTTTTAGAGAATGCAAAAATATACCATGGAAGTCGTAGTTATGTCGTTTACCTATCCAACGAATTGTCACCTGCTATGATTCAATGCAAATCGGCCACATAATGGCCTTCCTAGTAAAAAAGGGTCGAAAACGAGTAATGTCCTAATTTAACGAGGAGATTTTCTTGACCTCCATTTTGGCCGACTTTTTAGAGAATGCAAAAATATCCCATGGAAGTTGTAGTTATGTTGTTTACCTATCCAACGAATTGTCACATGCTAAGATTCAATGCAAATCGGCCACATTATGGCCTTCCTAGTAAAAAAGGGTCGAAAACGAGTAATGTCCTAAATTAACGAGGAGATTTTCTTGACCTCCATTTTGGCCGAATTTTCAGAGAATGCAAAAATATCCCATGGAAGTCGTAGTTATGTGGTTTACCTATCCAACGAATTGTCACATGCTAAGATTCAATGCAAATCGGCCACATTACGGCCTTCCTTGTAAAAAAGGGTCGAAAACGAGTAATGTCCTAAATTAACGAGGAGATTTTCTTGACCTCCATTTTGGCCGACTTTTTAGAGAATGCAAAAACATCCCATGGAAGTCGTAGTTATGTTGTTTACCTATCCAACGAATTGTCACATGCTAAGATTCACTGCAAATCGGCCACATTATGGCCTTCCTAGTAAAAAAGGGTCGAAAACGAGTAATGTCCTAAATTAACGAGGAGATTTTCTTGACCTCCATTTTGGCTGAATTTTTAGAGAATGCAAAAATATCCCATGGAAGTCGTAGTTATGTTGTTTACCTATCCAACGAATTTTTACATGCTAAGATTCAACACATTATGGCCTTCCTAGTAAAAAAGGGTCGAAAACGAGTAATGTCCTAAATTAACGAGGAGATTTTCTCGACCTCCATTTTGGCCGACTTTTTAGAGAATGCAAAAATATCCCACAGAAGTCGTAGTTATGTTGGTTACCTATCCAATGAATTGTGACAAGCTGAGATTCAATGCAAATCGGCCACATTATGGCTTTCCTAGTAAAAAAGGGTCGAAAACGAGTAATGTCCTAAATTAACGAGGAGATTTTCTTAACCTCCATTTTGGCCGAATTTTTAGAGAATGCAAAAATATACCATGGAAGTCGTAGTTATGTTGTTTACCTATCCAACGAACTGTCACATGTTATGATTCAATACAAACCGGCCACTTTATGGCCTTCCTAGTAAAAAAGGGTCGAAAATGAGTAATGTCCTAAATTAACGAGGAGATTTTCTTAAACTCCATTTTGGCCGAATTTTTAGAGAATGTAAAAATATGCCATGGAAGTCGTAGTTATGTTGTTTACCTATCCAACGAACTGTCACATGTTATGATTCAATACAAACCGGCCACATTATGGCCTTCCTAGTAAAAAAGGGTCGAAAACGAGTAATGTCCTAAATTAACGAGCAGATTTTCTTAACCTCCATTTTGGCCGAATTTTTAGATAATGTAAAAATATCCCATGGAAGTCGTAGTTATGTTGTTTACCTATCCAACGAATTGTCACATGCTAAGATTCAATGCAAATCGGCCACATTACGGCCCTCCTTGTAAAAAAGGGTCGAAAACGAGTAATGTCCTAAATTAACGAGGAGATTTTCTCGACCTCCATTTTGGCCGACTTTTTAGAGAATGCAAAAATATACCATGGAAGTCGTAGTTATGTTGTTTACCTATCCAACGAATTGTCACATGCTAAGATTCAATGCAAATCGGCCACATAATGGCCTTCCTAGTAAAAAAGGGTCGAAAACGAGTAATGTCCTAATTTAACGAGGAGATTTTCTTAACCTCCATTTTGGCCGAATTTTTAGAGAATGCAAAAATATACCATGGAAGTCGTAGTTATGTTGTTTACCTATCCAACGAACTGTCACATGTTATGATTCAATACAAACCGGCCACTTTATGGCCTTCCTAGTAAAAAAGGGTCGAAAACGAGTAATGTCCTAAATTAACGAGGAGATTTTCTTAAACTCCATTTTGGCCGAATTTTTAGAGAATGTAAAAATATGCCATGGAAGTCGTAGCTATGTTGTTTACCTATCCAACGAATTGTCACATGCTAAGATTCAATGCAAATCGGCCACATAATGGCCTTCCTAGTAAAAAAGGGTCGAAAACGAGTAATGTCCTAAATTAACGAGGAGATTTTCTTGTCCTCCATTTTGGCCGAATTTTTAGAGAATGCAAAAATATCCCATGGAAGTCGTAGTTAAGTTGTTTACCTATCCAACGAATTGTCACATGCTAAGATTCAATGCAAATCGGCCACATTATGGCCTTCCTAGTAAAAAAGGGTCGAAAACGAGTAATGTCCTAAATTAACGAGGAGATTTTCTTGACCTCCATTTTGGCTGAATTTTTAGAGAATGCAAAAATATCCCATGGAAGTCGTAGTTTTGTTGTTTACCTATCCAACGAATTGTCACATGCTAAGATTCAACACATTATGGCCTTCCTAGTAAAAAAGGGTCGAAAACGAGTAATGTCCTAAATTAACGAGGAGATTTTCTTGACCTCCATTTTGGCCGACTTTTTAGAGAATGCAAAAATATCCCATGGAAGTCATAGTTATGTTGTTTACCTATCCAACGAATTGTCACATGCTAAGATTCAATGCAAATCGGCCACATTACGGCCCTCCTTGTAAAAAAGGGTCGAAAACGAGTAATGTCCTAAATTAACGAGGAGATTTTCTCGACCTCCATTTTGGCCGACTTTTTAGAGAATGCAAAAATATACCATGGAAGTCGTAGTTATGTTGTTTACCTATCCAACGAATTGTCACATGCTAAGATTCAATGCAAATCGGCCACATAATGGCCTTCCTAGTAAAAAAGGGTCGAAAACGAGTAATGTCCTAATTTAACGAGGAGATTTTCTTAACCTCCATTTTGGCCGAACTTTTAGAGAATGCAAAAATATACCATGGAAGTCGTAGTTATGTTGTTTACCTATCCAACGAACTGTCACATGTTATGATTCAATACAAACCGGCCACTTTATGGCCTTCCTAGTAAAAAAGGGTCGAAAACGAGTAATGTCCTAAATTAACGAGGAGATTTTCTTAAACTCCATTTTGGCCGAATTTTTAGAGAATGTAAAAATATGCCATGGAAGTCGTAGCTATGTTGTTTACCTATCCAACGAATTGTCACATGCTAAGATTCAATGCAAATCGGCCACATAATGGCCTTCCTAGTAAAAAAGGGTCGAAAACGAGTAATGTCCTAAATTAACGAGGAGATTTTCTTGTCCTCCATTTTGGCCGAATTTTTAGAGAATGCAAAAATATCCCATGGAAGTCGTAGTTAAGTTGTTTACCTATCCAACGAATTGTCACATGCTAAGATTCAATGCAAATCGGCCACATTATGGCCTTCCTAGTAAAAAAGGGTCGAAAACGAGTAATGTCCTAAATTAACGAGGAGATTTTCTTGACCTCCATTTTGGCTGAATTTTTAGAGAATGCAAAAATATCCCATGGAAGTCGTAGTTATGTTGTTTACCTATCCAACGAATTGTCACATGCTAAGATTCAACACATTATGGCCTTCCTAGTAAAAAAGGGTCGAAAACGAGTAATGTCCTAAATTAACGAGGAGATTTTCTTGACCTCCATTTTGGCCGACTTTTTAGAGAATGCAAAAATATCCCATGGAAGTCATAGTTATGTTGTTTACCTATCCAACGAATTGTCACATGCTAAGATTCAATGCAAATCGGCCACATTATGGCCTTCCTAGTAAAAAAGGGTCGAAAACGAGTAATGTCCTAAATTAACGAGGAGATTTTCTTAACCTCCATTTTGGCCGAATTTTTAGATAATGTAAAAATATCCCATGGAAGTCGTAGTTATGTTGTTTACCTATCCAACGAATTGTCACATGCTAAGATTCAACACATTATGGCCTTCCTAGTAAAAAAGGGTCGAAAACGAGTAATGTCCTAAATTAACGAGGAGATTTTCTTGACCTCCATTTTGGCCGACTTTTTAGAGAATGCAAAAATATCCCGCAGAAGTCGTAGTTATGTTGGTTACCTATCCAATGAATTGTGACAAGCTGAGATTCAATGCAAATCGGCCACATTATGGCCTTCCTAGTAAAAAAGGGTCGAAAACGAGTAATGTCCTAAATTAACGAGGAGATTTTCTTAACCTCCATTTTGGCCGAATTTTTAGAGAATGCAAAAATATACCTTGGAAGTCGTAGTTATGTTGTTTACCTATCCAACGAACTATCACATGTTATGATTCAATACAAACCGGCCACTTTATGGCCTTCCTAGTAAAAAAGGGTCGAAAACGAGTAATGTCCTAAATTAACGAGGAGATTTTCTTAAACTCCATTTTGGCCGAATTTTTAGAGAATGTAAAAATATGCCATGGAAGTCGTAGTTATGTTGTTTACCTATCCAACGAACTATCACATGTTATGATTCAATACAAACCGGCCACATTATGGCCTTCCTAGTAAAAAAGGGTCGAAAACGTGTAATGTCCTAAATTAACGAGCAAATTTTCTTAACCTCCATTTTGGCCGAATTTTTAGATAATGTAAAAATATCCCATGGAAGTCGTAGTTATGTTGTTTACCTATCCAACGAATTGTCACATGCTAAGATTCAATGCAAATCGGCCACATTACGGCCCTCCTTGTAAAAAAGGGTCGAAAACGAGTAATGTCCTAAATTAACGAGGAGATTTTCTCGACCTCCATTTTGGCCGACTTTTTAGAGAATGCAAAAATATACCATGGAAGTCGTAGTTATGTTGTTTACCTATCCAACGAATTGTCACATGCTAAGATTCAATGCAAATCGGCCACATAATGGCCTTCCTAGTAAAAAAGGGTCGAAAACGAGTAATGTCCTAATTTAACGAGGAGATTTTCTTAACCTCCATTTTGGCCGAATTTTTAGAGAATGCAAAAATATACCATGGAAGTCGTAGTTATGTTGTTTACCTATCCAACGAACTGTCACATGTTATGATTCAATACAAACCGGCCACTTTATGGCCTTCCTAGTAAAAAAGGGTCGAAAACGAGTAATGTCCTAAATTAACGAGGAGATTTTCTTAAACTCCATTTTGGCCGAATTTTTAGAGAATGTAAAAATATGCCATGGAAGTCGTAGCTATGTTGTTTACCTATCCAACGAATTGTCACATGCTAAGATTCAATGCAAATCGGCCACATAATGGCCTTCCTAGTAAAAAAGGGTCGAAAACGAGTAATGTCCTAAATTAACGAGGAGATTTTCTTGACCTCCATTTTGGCCGAATTTTTAGAGAAAGCAAAAATATCCCATGGAAGTCGTAGTTAAGTTGTTTACCTATCCAACGAATTGTCACATGCTAAGATTCAATGCAAATCGGCCACATTATGGCCTTCCTAGTAAAAAAGGGTCGAAAACGAGTAATGTCCTAAATTAACGAGGAGATTTTCTTGACCTCCATTTTGGCTGAATTTTTAGAGAATGCAAAAATATCCCATGGAAGTCGTAGTTATGTTGTTTACCTATCCAACGAATTGTCACATGCTAAGATTCAACACATTATGGCCTTCCTAGTAAAAAAGGGTCGAAAACGAGTAATGTCCTAAATTAACGAGGAGATTTTCTTGACCTCCATTTTGGCCGACTTTTTAGAGAATGCAAAAATATCCCATGGAAGTCATAGTTATGTTGTTTACCTATCCAACGAATTGTCACATGCTAAGATTCAATGCAAATCGGCCACATTATGGCCTTCCTAGTAAAAAAGGGTCGAAAACGAGTAATGTCCTAAATTAACGAGGAGATTTTCTTAACCTCCATTTTGGCCGAATTTTTAGATAATGTAAAAATATCCCATGGAAGTCGTAGTTATGTTGTTTACCTATCCAACGAATTGTCACATGCTAAGATTCAACACATTATGGCCTTCCTAGTAAAAAAGGGTCGAAAACGAGTAATGTCCTAAATTAACGAGGAGATTTTCTTGACCTCCATTTTGGCCGACTTTTTAGAGAATGCAAAAATATCCCACAGAAGTCGTAGTTATGTTGGTTACCTATCCAATGAATTGTGACAAGCTGAGATTCAATGCAAATCGGCCACATTATGGCCTTCCTAGTAAAAAAGGGTCGAAAACGAGTAATGTCCTAAATTAACGAGGAGATTTTCTTAACCTCCATTTTGGCCGAATTTTTAGAGAATGCAAAAATATACCATGGAAGTCGTAGTTATGTTGTTTACCTATCCAACGAACTATCACATGTTATGATTCAATACAAACCGGCCACTTTATGGCCTTCCTAGTAAAAAAGGGTCGAAAACGAGTAATGTCCTAAATTAACGAGGAGATTTTCTTAAACTCCATTTTGGCCGAATTTTTAGAGAATGTAAAAATATGCCATGGAAGTCGTAGTTATGTTGTTTACCTATCCAACGAACTGTCACATGTTATGATTCAATACAAACCGGCCACATTATGGCCTTCCTAGTAAAAAAGGGTCGAAAACGAGTAATGTCCTAAATTAACGAGGAGATTTTCTTAACCTCCATTTTGGCCGAATTTTTAGATAATGTAAAAATATCCCATGGAAGTCGTAGTTATGTTGTTTACCTATCCAACGAATTGTCACATGCTAAGATTCAATGCAAATCGGCCACATTACGGCCCTCCTTGTAAAAAAGGATCGAAAACGAGTAATGTCCTAAATTAACGAGGAGATTTTCTCGACCTCCATTTTGGCCGACTTTTTAGAGAATGCAAAAATATACCATGGAAGTCATAGTTATGTTGTTTACCTATCCAACGAATTGTCACATGCTAAGATTCAATGCAAATCGGCCACATAATGGCCTTCCTAGTAAAAAAGGGTCGAAAACGAGTAATGTCCTAATTTAACGAGGAGATTTTCTTAACCTCCATTTTGGCCGAATTTTTAGAGAATGCAAAAATATACCATGGAAGTCGTAGTTATGTTGTTTACCTATCCAACGAACTGTCACATGTTATGATTCAATACAAACCGGCCACTTTATGGCCTTCCTAGTAAAAAAGGGTCGAAAACGAGTAATGTCCTAAATTAACGAGGAGATTTTCTTAAACTCCATTTTGGCCGAATTTTTAGAGAATGTAAAAATATGCCATGGAAGTCGTAGCTATGTTGTTTACCTATCCAACGAATTGTCACATGCTAAGATTCAATGCAAATCGGCCACATAATGGCCTTCCTAGTAAAAAAGGGTCGAAAACGAGTAATGTCCTAAATTAACGAGGAGATTTTCTTGACCTCCATTTTGGCCGAATTTTTAGAGAATGAAAAAATATCCCATGGAAGTCGTAGTTAAGTTGTTTAC
The DNA here is from genome assembly GCF_051527215.1 of Medicago sativa. Lineage (NCBI taxonomy): Eukaryota > Viridiplantae > Streptophyta > Magnoliopsida > Fabales > Fabaceae > Medicago > Medicago sativa. The sequence continues at coordinate 1,688,537 of NC_140751.1, read as the reverse complement.
CTATCCAACGAATTGTCACATGCTAAGATTCAATGCAAATCGGCCACATTATGGCCTTCCTAGTAAAAAAGGGTCGAAAACGAGTAATGTCCTAAATTAACAAGGAGATTTTCTTGACCTCCATTTTGGCTGAATTTTTAGAGAATGCAAAAATATCCCATGGAAGTCGTAGTTATGTTGTTTACCTATCCAACGAATTGTCACATGCTAAGATTCAACACATTATGGCCTTCCTAGTAAAAAAGGGTCGAAAACGAGTAATGTCCTAAATTAACGAGGAGATTTTCTTGACCTCCATTTTGGCCGACTTTTTAGAGAATGCAAAAATATCCCATGGAAGTCATAGTTATGTTGTTTACCTATCCAACGAATTGTCACATGCTAAGATTCAATGCAAATCGGCCACATTATGGCCTTCCTAGTAAAAAAGGGTCGAAAACGAGTAATGTCCTAAATTAACGAGGAGATTTTCTTAACCTCCATTTTGGCCGAATTTTTAGATAATGTAAAAATATCCCATGGAAGTCGTAGTTATGTTGTTTACCTATCCAACGAATTGTCACATGCTAAGATTCAACACATTATGGCCTTCCTAGTAAAAAAGGGTCGAAAACGAGTAATGTCCTAAATTAACGAGGAGATTTTCTTGACCTCCATTTTGGCCGACTTTTTAGAGAATGCAAAAATATCCCACAGAAGTCGTAGTTATGTTGGTTACCTATCCAATGAATTGTGACAAGCTGAGATTCAATGCAAATCGGCCACATTATGGCCTTCCTAGTAAAAAAGGGTCGAAAACGAGTAATGTCCTAAATTAACGAGGAGATTTTCTTAACCTCCATTTTGGCCGAATTTTTAGAGAATGCAAAAATATACCATGGAAGTCGTAGTTATGTTGTTTACCTATCCAACGAACTATCACATGTTATGATTCAATACAAACCGGCCACTTTATGGCCTTCCTAGTAAAAAAGGGTCGAAAACGAGTAATGTCCTAAATTAACGAGGAGATTTTCTTAAACTCCATTTTGGCCGAATTTTTAGAGAATGTAAAAATATGCCATGGAAGTCGTAGTTATGTTGTTTACCTATCCAACGAACTGTCACATGTTATGATTCAATACAAACCGGCCACATTATGGCCTTCCTAGTAAAAAAGGGTCGAAAACGAGTAATGTCCTAAATTAACGAGGAGATTTTCTTAACCTCCATTTTGGCCGAATTTTTAGATAATGTAAAAATATCCCATGGAAGTCGTAGTTATGTTGTTTACCTATCCAACGAATTGTCACATGCTAAGATTCAATGCAAATCGGCCACATTACGGCCCTCCTTGTAAAAAAGGATCGAAAACGAGTAATGTCCTAAATTAACGAGGAGATTTTCTCGACCTCCATTTTGGCCGACTTTTTAGAGAATGCAAAAATATACCATGGAAGTCGTAGTTATGTTGTTTACCTATCCAACGAATTGTCACATGCTAAGATTCAATGCAAATCGGCCACATAATGGCCTTCCTAGTAAAAAAGGGTCGAAAACGAGTAATGTCCTAATTTAACGAGGAGATTTTCTTAACCTCCATTTTGGCCGAATTTTTAGAGAATGCAAAAATATACCATGGAAGTCGTAGTTATGTTGTTTACCTATCCAACGAACTGTCACATGTTATGATTCAATACAAACCGGCCACTTTATGGCCTTCCTAGTAAAAAAGGGTCGAAAACGAGTAATGTCCTAAATTAACGAGGAGATTTTCTTAAACTCCATTTTGGCCGAATTTTTAGAGAATGTAAAAATATGCCATGGAAGTCGTAGCTATGTTGTTTACCTATCCAACGAATTGTCACATGCTAAGATTCAATGCAAATCGGCCACATAATGGCCTTCCTAGTAAAAAAGGGTCGAAAACGAGTAATGTCCTAAATTAACGAGGAGATTTTCTTGACCTCCATTTTGGCCGAATTTTTAGAGAATGAAAAAATATCCCATGGAAGTCGTAGTTAAGTTGTTTACCTATCCAACGAATTGTCACATGCTAAGATTCAATGCAAATCGGCCACATTATGGCCTTCCTAGTAAAAAAGGGTCGAAAACGAGTAATGTCCTAAATTAACAAGGAGATTTTCTTGACCTCCATTTTGGCTGAATTTTTAGAGAATGCAAAAATATCCCATGGAAGTCGTAGTTATGTTGTTTACCTATCCAACGAATTGTCACATGCTAAGATTCAACACATTATGGCCTTCCTAGTAAAAAAGGGTCGAAAACGAGTAATGTCCTAAATTAACGAGGAGATTTTCTTGACCTCCATTTTGGCCGACTTTTTAGAGAATGCAAAAATATCCCATGGAAGTTGTAGTTATGTTGTTTACCTATCCAACGAATTGTCACATGCTAAGATTCAATGCAAATCGGCCACATTATGGCCTTCCTAGTAAAAAAGGGTCGAAAACGAGTAATGTCCTAAATTAACGAGGAGATTTTCTTGACCTCCATTTTGGCCGAATTTTCAGAGAATGCAAAAATATCCCATGGAAGTCGTAGTTATGTTGTTTACCTATCCAACGAATTGTCACATGCTAAGATTCACTGCAAATCGGCCACATTATGGCCTTCCTAGTAAAAAAGGGTCGAAAACGAGTAATGTCCTAAATTAACGAGGAGATTTTCTGGACCTCCATTTTGGCCGACTTTTTAGAGAATGCAAAAATATCCCATGGAAGTTGTAGTTATGTTGTTTACCTATCCAACGAATTGTCACATGCTAAGATTCAATGCAAATCGGCCACATTATGGCCTTCCTAGTAAAAAAGGGTCGAAAACGAGTAATGTCCTAAATTAACGAGGAGATTTTCTTGACCTCCATTTTGGCCGAATTTTCAGAGATTGCAAAAATATCCCATGGAAGTCGTCGTTATGTTGTTTACCTATCCAACGAATTGTCACATGCTAAGATTCAACACATTATGGCCTTCCTAGTAAAAAAGGGTCGAAAACGAGTAATGTCCTAAATTAACGAGGAGATTTTCTTGACCTCCATTTTGGCCGACTTTTTAGAGAATGCAAAAATATCCCACAGAAGTCGTAGTTATGTTGGTTACCTATCCAATGAATTGTGACAAGCTGAGATTCAATGCAAATCGGCCACATTATGGCCTTCCTAGTAAAAAAGGGTCGAAAACGAGTAATGTCCTAAATTAACGAGGAGATTTTCTTAACCTCCATTTTGGCCGAATTTTTAGAGAATGCAAAAATATACCATGGAAGTCGTAGTTATGTTGTTTACCTATCCAACGAACTGTCACATGTTATGATTCAATACAAACCGGCCACTTTATGGCCTTCCTAGTAAAAAAGGGTCGAAAACGAGTAATGTCCTAAATTAACGAGGAGATTTTCTTAAACTCCATTTTGGCCGAATTTTTAGAGAATGTAAAAATATGCCATGGAAGTCGTAGTTATGTTTTTTACCTATCCAACGAACTGTCACATGTTATGATTCAATACAAACCGGCCACATTATGGCCTTCCTAGTAAAAAAGGGTCGAAAACGAGTAATGTCCTAAATTAACGAGCAGATTTTCTTAACCTCCATTTTGGCCGAATTTTTAGATAATGTAAAAATATCCCATGGAAGTCGTAGTTATGTTGTTTACCTATCCAACGAATTGTCACATGCTAAGATTCAATGCAAATCGGCCACATTACGGCCCTCCTTGTAAAAAAGGGTCGAAAACGAGTAATGTCCTAAATTAACGAGGAGATTTTCTCGACCTCCATTTTGGCCGACTTTTTAGAGAATGCAAAAATATACCATGGAAGTCGTAGTTATGTTGTTTACCTATCCAACGAATTGTCACATGCTAAGATTCAATGCAAATCGGCCACATAATGGCCTTCCTAGTAAAAAAGGGTCGAAAACGAGTAATGTCCTAATTTAACGAGGAGATTTTCTTAACCTCCATTTTGGCCGAATTTTTAGAGAATGCAAGAATATACCATGGAAGTCGTAGTTATGTTGTTTACCTATCCAACGAACTGTCACATGTTATGATTCAATACAAACCGGCCACTTTATGGCCTTCCTAGTAAAAAAGGGTCGAAAACGAGTAATGTCCTAAATTAACGAGGAGATTTTCTTAAACTCCATTTTGGCCGAATTTTTAGAGAATGTAAAAATATGCCATGGAAGTCGTAGCTATGTTGTTTACCTATCCAACGAATTGTCACATGCTAAGATTCAATGCAAATCGGCCACATAATGGCCTTCCTAGTAAAAAAGGGTCGAAAACGAGTAATGTCCTAAATTAACGAGGAGATTTTCTTGACCTCCATTTTGGCCGAATTTTTAGAGAATGAAAAAATATCCCATGGAAGTCGTAGTTAAGTTGTTTACCTATCCAACGAATTGTCACATGCTAAGATTCAATGCAAATCGGCCACATTATGGCCTTCCTAGTAAAAAAGGGTCGAAAACGAGTAATGTCCTAAATTAACAAGGAGATTTTCTTGACCTCCATTTTGGCTGAATTTTTAGAGAATGCAAAAATATCCCATGGAAGTCGTAGTTATGTTGTTTACCTATCCAACGAATTGTCACATGCTAAGATTCAACACATTATGGCCTTCCTAGTAAAAAAGGGTCGAAAACGAGTAATGTCCTAAATTAACGAGGAGATTTTCTTGACCTCCATTTTGGCCGACTTTTTAGAGAATGCAAAAATATCCCATGGAAGTTGTAGTTATGTTGTTTACCTATCCAACGAATTGTCACATGCTAAGATTCAATGCAAATCGGCCACATTATGGCCTTCCTAGTAAAAAAGGGTCGAAAACGAGTAATGTCCTAAATTAACGAGGAGATTTTCTTGACCTCCATTTTGGCCGAATTTTCAGAGAATGCAAAAATATCCCATGGAAGTCGTAGTTATGTTGTTTACCTATCCAACGAATTGTCACATGCTAAGATTCACTGCAAATCGGCCACATTATGGCCTTCCTAGTAAAAAAGGGTCGAAAACGAGTAATGTCCTAAATTAACGAGGAGATTTTCTTGACCTCCATTTTGGCCGACTTTTTAGAGAATGCAAAAATATCCCATGGAAGTTGTAGTTATGTTGTTTACCTATCCAACGAATTGTCACATGCTAAGATTCAATGCAAATCGGCCACATTATGGCCTTCCTAGTAAAAAAGGGTCGAAAACGAGTAATGTCCTAAATTAACGAGGAGATTTTCTTGACCTCCATTTTGGCCGAATTTTCAGAGAATGCAAAAATATCCCATGGAAGTCGTAGTTATGTTGTTTACCTATCCAACGAATTGTCACATGCTAAGATTCACTGCAAATCGGCCACATTATGGCCTTCCTAGTAAAAAAGGGTCGAAAACGAGTAATGTCCTAAATTAACGAGGAGATTTTCTTGACCTCCATTTTGGCCGACTTTTTAGAGAATGCAAAAATATCCCATGGAAGTTGTAGTTATGTTGTTTACCTATCCAACGAATTGTCACATGCTAAGATTCAATGCAAATCGGCCACATTATGGCCTTCCTAGTAAAAAAGGGTCGAAAACGAGTAATGTCCTAAATTAACGAGGAGATTTTCTTGACCTCCATTTTGGCCGAATTTTCAGAGAATGCAAAAATATCCCATGGAAGTCGTCGTTATGTTGTTTACCTATCCAACGAATTGTCACATGCTAAGATTCAATGCAAATCGGCCACATTACGGCCTTCCTTGTAAAAAAGGGTCGAAAACGAGTAATGTCCTAAATTAACGAGGAGATTTTCTTGACCTCCATTTTGGCCGACTTTTTAGAGAATGCAAAAATATCCCATGGAAGTTGTAGTTATGTTGTTTACCTATCCAACGAATTGTCACATGCTAAGATTCAATGCAAATCGGCCACATTATGGCCTTCCTAGTAAAAAAGGGTCGAAAACGAGTAATGTCCTAAATTAACGAGGAGATTTTCTTGACCTCCATTTTGGCCGAATTTTCAGAGAATGCAAAAATATCCCATGGAAGTCGTAGTTATGTTGTTTACCTATCCAACGAATTGTCACATGCTAAGATTCACTGCAAATCGGCCACATTATGGCCTTCCTAGTAAAAAAGGGTCGAAAACGAGTAATGTCCTAAATTAACGAGGAGATTTTCTTGACCTCCATTTTGGCCGACTTTTTAGAGAATGCAAAAATATCCCATGGAAGTTGTAGTTATGTTGTTTACCTATCCAACGAATTGTCACATGCTAAGATTCAATGCAAATCGGCCACATTATGGCCTTCCTAGTAAAAAAGGGTCGAAAACGAGTAATGTCCTAAATTAACGAGGAGATTTTCTTGACCTCCATTTTGGCCGAATTTTCAGAGAATGCAAAAATATCCCATGGAAGTCGTAGTTATGTTGTTTACCTATCCAACGAATTGTCACATGCTAAGATTCACTGCAAATCGGCCACATTATGGCCTTCCTAGTAAAAAAGGGTCGAAAACGAGTAATGTCCTAAATTAACGAGGAGATTTTCTTGACCTCCATTTTGGCCGACTTTTTAGAGAATGCAAAAATATCCCATGGAAGTTGTAGTTATGTTGTTTACCTATCCAACGAATTGTCACATGCTAAGATTCAATGCAAATCGGCCACATTATGGCCTTCCTAGTAAAAAAGGGTCGAAAACGAGTAATGTCCTAAATTAACGAGGAGATTTTCTTGACCTCCATTTTGGCCGAATTTTCAGAGAATGCAAAAATATCCCATGGAAGTCGTCGTTATGTTGTTTACCTATCCAACGAATTGTCACATGCTAAGATTCAATGCAAATCGGCCACATTACGGCCTTCCTTGTAAAAAAGGGTCGAAAACGAGTAATGTCCTAAATTAACGAGGAGATTTTCTTGACCTCCATTTTGGCCGACTTTTTAGAGAATGCAAAAACATCCCATGGAAGTCGCAGTTATGTTGTTTACCTATCCAACGAATTGTCACATGCTAAGATTCACTGCAAATCGGCCACATTATGGCCTTCCTAGTAAAAAAGGGTCGAAAACGAGTAATGTCCTAAATTAACGAGGAGATTTTCTTGACCTCCATTTTGGCTGAATTTTTAGAGAATGCAAAAATATCCCATGGAAGTCGTAGTTATGTTGTTTACCTATCCAACGAATTGTCACATGCTAAGATTCAACACATTATGGCCTTCCTAGTAAAAAAGGGTCGAAAACGAGTAATGTCCTAAATTAACGAGGAGATTTTCTTGACCTCCATTTTGGCCGACTTTTTAGAGAATGCAAAAATATCCCACAGAAGTCGTAGTTATGTTGGTTACCTATCCAATGAATTGTGACAAGCTGAGATTCAATGCAAATCGGCCACATTATGGCCTTCCTAGTAAAAAAGGGTCGAAAACGAGTAATGTCCTAAATTAACGAGGAGATTTTCTTAACCTCCATTTTGGCCGAATTTTTAGAGAATGCAAAAATATCCCATGGAAGTTGTAGTTATGTTGTTTACCTATCCAACGAATTGTCACATGCTAAGATTCAATGCAAATCGGCCACATTATGGCCTTCCTAGTAAAAAAGGGTCGAAAACGAGTAATGTCCTAAATTAACGAGGAGATTTTCTTGACCTCCATTTTGGCCGACTTTTTAGAGAATGCAAAAATATCCCATGGAAGTTGTAGTTATGTTGTTTACCTATCCAACGAATTGTCACATGCTAAGATTCAATGCAAATCGGCCACATTATGGCCTTCCTAGTAAAAAAGGGTCGAAAACGAGTAATGTCCTAAATTAACGAGGAGATTTTCTTGACCTCCATTTTGGCCGAATTTTCAGAGAATGCAAAAATATCCCATGGAAGTCGTAGTTATGTTGTTTACCTATCCAACGAATTGTCACATGCTAAGATTCAATGCAAATCGGCCACATTATGGCCTTCCTAGTAAAAAAGGGTCGAAAACGAGTAATGTCCTAAATTAACGAGGAGATTTTCTTGACCTCCATTTTGGCCGACTTTTTAGAGAATGCAAAAATATCCCATGGAAGTTGTAGTTATGTTGTTTACCTATCCAACGAATTGTCACATGCTAAGATTCAATGCAAATCGGCCACATTATGGCCTTCCTAGTAAAAAAGGGTCGAAAACGAGTAATGTCCTAAATTAACGAGGAGATTTTCTTGACCTCCATTTTGGCCGAATTTTCAGAGAATGCAAAAATATCCCATGGAAGTCGTAGTTATGTTGTTTACCTATCCAACGAATTGTCACATGCTAAGATTCACTGCAAATCGGCCACATTATGGCCTTCCTAGTAAAAAAGGGTCGAAAACGAGTAATGTCCTAAATTAACGAGGAGATTTTCTTGACCTCCATTTTGGCCGACTTTTTAGAGAATGCAAAAATATCCCATGGAAGTTGTAGTTATGTTGTTTACCTATCCAACGAATTGTCACATGCTAAGATTCAATGCAAATCGGCCACATTATGGCCTTCCTAGTAAAAAAGGGTCGAAAACGAGTAATGTCCTAAATTAACGAGGAGATTTTCTTGACCTCCATTTTGGCCGAATTTTCAGAGAATGCAAAAATATCCCATGGAAGTCGTCGTTATGTTGTTTACCTATCCAACGAATTGTCACATGCTAAGATTCAATGCAAATCGGCCACATTACGGCCTTCCTTGTAAAAAAGGGTCGAAAACGAGTAATGTCCTAAATTAACGAGGAGATTTTCTTGACCTCCATTTTGGCCGACTTTTTAGAGAATGCAAAAACATCCCATGGAAGTCGCAGTTATGTTGTTTACCTATCCAACGAATTGTCACATGCTAAGATTCACTGCAAATCGGCCACATTATGGCCTTCCTAGTAAAAAAGGGTCGAAAACGAGTAATGTCCTAAATTAACGAGGAGATTTTCTTGACCTCCATTTTGGCTGAATTTTTAGAGAATGCAAAAATATCCCATGGAAGTCGTAGTTATGTTGTTTACCTATCCAACGAATTGTCACATGCTAAGATTCAACACATTATGGCCTTCCTAGTAAAAAAGGGTCGAAAACGAGTAATGTCCTAAATTAACGAGGAGATTTTCTTGACCTCCATTTTGGCCGACTTTTTAGAGAATGCAAAAATATCCCACAGAAGTCGTAGTTATGTTGGTTACCTATCCAATGAATTGTGACAAGCTGAGATTCAATGCAAATCGGCCACATTATGGCCTTCCTAGTAAAAAAGGGTCGAAAACGAGTAATGTCCTAAATTAACGAGGAGATTTTCTTAACCTCCATTTTGGCCGAATTTTTAGAGAATGCAAAAATATACCATGGAAGTCGTAGTTATGTTGTTTACCTATCCAACGAACTGTCACATGTTATGATTCAATACAAACCGGCCACTTTATGGCCTTCCTAGTAAAAAAGGGTCGAAAACGAGTAATGTCCTAAATTAACGAGGAGATTTTCTTAAACTCCATTTTGGCCGAATTTTTAGAGAATGTAAAAATATGCCATGGAAGTCGTAGTTATGTTGTTTACCTATCCAACGAACTGTCACATGTTATGATTCAATACAAACCGGCCACATTATGGCCTTCCTAGTAAAAAAGGGTCGAAAACGAGTAATGTCCTAAATTAACGAGCAGATTTTCTTAACCTCCATTTTGGCCGAATTTTTAGATAATGTAAAAATATCCCATGGAAGTCGTAGTTATGTTGTTTACCTATCCAACGAATTGTCACATGCTAAGATTCAATGCAAATCGGCCACATTACGGCCCTCCTTGTAAAAAAGGGTCGAAAACGAGTAATGTCCTAAATTAACGAGGAGATTTTCTCGACCTCCATTTTGGCCGACTTTTTAGAGAATGCAAAAATATACCATGGAAGTCGTAGTTATGTTGTTTACCTATCCAACGAATTGTCACATGCTAAGATTCAATGCAAATCGGCCACATAATGGCCTTCCTAGTAAAAAAGGGTCGAAAACGAGTAATGTCCTAATTTAACGAGGAGATTTTCTTAACCTCCATTTTGGCCGAATTTTTAGAGAATGCAAAAATATACCATGGAAGTCGTAGTTATGTTGTTTACCTATCCAACGAACTGTCACATGTTATGATTCAATACAAACCGGCCACTTTATGGCCTTCCTAGTAAAAAAGGGTCGAAAACGAGTAATGTCCTAAATTAACGAGGAGATTTTCTTAAACTCCATTTTGGCCGAATTTATAGAGAATGTAAAAATATACCATGGAAGTCGTAGCTATGTTGTTTACCTATCCAACGAATTGTCACATGCTAAGATTCAATGCAAATCGGCCACATAATGGCCTTCCTAGTAAAAAAGGGTCGAAAACGAGTAATGTCCTAAATTAACGAGGAGATTTTCTTGACCTCCATTTTGGCCGAATTTTTAGAGAATGCAAAAATATCCCATGGAAGTCGTAGTTAAGTTGTTTACCTATCCAACGAATTGTCACATGCTAAGATTCAATGCAAATCGGCCACATTATGGCCTTCCTAGTAAAAAAGGGTCGAAAACGAGTAATGTCCTAAATTAACGAGGAGATTTTCTTGACCTCCATTTTGGCTGAATTTTTAGAGAATGCAAAAATATCCCATGGAAGTCGTAGTTATGTTGTTTACCTATCCAACGAATTGTCACATGCTAAGATTCAACACATTATGGCCTTCCTAGTAAAAAAGGGTCGAAAACGAGTAATGTCCTAAATTAACGAGGAGATTTTCTTGACCTCCATTTTGGCCGAATTTTTAGAGAATGAAAAAATATCCCATGGAAGTCGTAGTTAAGTTGTTTACCTATCCAACGAATTGTCACATGCTAAGATTCAATGCAAATCGGCCACATTATGGCCTTCCTAGTAAAAAAGGGTCGAAAACGAGTAATGTCCTAAATTAACGAGGAGATTTTCTTGACCTCCATTTTGGCCGACTTTTTAGAGAATGCAAAAATATCCCATGGAAGTTGTAGTTATGTTGTTTACCTATCCAACGAATTGTCACATGCTAAGATTCAATGCAAATCGGCCACATTATGGCCTTCCTAGTAAAAAAGGGTCGAAAACGAGTAATGTCCTAAATTAACGAGGAGATTTTCTTGACCTCCATTTTGGCCGAATTTTCAGAGAATGCAAAAATATCCCATGGAAGTCGTCGTTATGTTGTTTACCTATCCAACGAATTGTCACATGCTAAGATTCAATGCAAATCGGCCACATTACGGCCTTCCTTGTAAAAAAGGGTCGAAAACGAGTAATGTCCTAAATTAACGAGGAGATTTTCTTGACCTCCATTTTGGCCGACTTTTTAGAGAATGCAAAAACATCCCATGGAAGTCGTAGTTATGTTGTTTACCTATCCAACGAATTGTCACATGCTAAGATTCACTGCAAATCGGCCACATTATGGCCTTCCTAGTAAAAAAGGGTCGAAAACGAGTAATGTCCTAAATTAACGAGGAGATTTTCTTGACCTCCATTTTGGCTGAATTTTTAGAGAATGCAAAAATATCCCATGGAAGTCGTAGTTATGTTGTTTACCTATCCAACGAATTGTCACATGCTAAGATTCAACACATTATGGCCTTCCTAGTAAAAAAGGGTCGAAAACGAGTAATGTCCTAAATTAACGAGGAGATTTTCTTGACCTCCATTTTGGCCGACTTTTTAGAGAATGCAAAAATATCCCACAGAAGTCGTAGTTATGTTGGTTACCTATTCAATGAATTGTGACAAGCTGAGATTCAATGCAAATCGGCCACATTATGGCCTTCCTAGTAAAAAAGGGTCGAAAACGAGTAATGTCCTAAATTAACGAGGAGATTTTCTTAACCTCCATTTTGGCCGAATTTTTAGAGAATGCAAAAATATACCATGGAAGTCGTAGTTATGTTGTTTACCTATCCAACGAACTGTCACATGTTATGATTCAATACAAACCGGCCACTTTATGGCCTTCCTAGTAAAAAAGGGTCGAAAACGAGTAATGTCCTAAATTAACGAGGAGATTTTCTTAAACTCCATTTTGGCCGAATTTTTAGAGAATGTAAAAATATGCCATGGAAGTCGTAGTTATGTTGTTTACCTATCCAACGAACTGTCACATGTTATGATTCAATACAAACCGGCCACATTATGGCCTTCCTAGTAAAAAAGGGTCGAAAACGAGTAATGTCCTAAATTAACGAGCAGATTTTCTTAACCTCCATTTTGGCCGAATTTTTAGATAATGTAAAAATATCCCATGGAAGTCGTAGTTATGTTGTTTACCTATCCAACGAATTGTCACATGCTAAGATTCAATGCAAATCGGCCACATTACGGCCCTCCTTGTAAAAAAGGGTCGAAAACGAGTAATGTCCTAAATTAACGAGGAGATTTTCTCGACCTCCATTTTGGCCGACTTTTTAGAGAATGCAAAAATATACCATGGAAGTCGTAGTTATGTTGTTTACCTATCCAACGAATTGTCACATGCTAAGATTCAATGCAAATCGGCCACATAATGGCCTTCCTAGTAAAAAAGGGTCGAAAACGAGTAATGTCCTAATTTAACGAGGAGATTTTCTTAACCTCCATTTTGGCCGAATTTTTAGAGAATGCAAAAATATACCATGGAAGTCGTAGTTATGTTGTTTACCTATCCAACGAACTGTCACATGTTATGATTCAATACAAACCGGCCACTTTATGGCCTTCCTAGTAAAAAAGGGTCGAAAACGAGTAATGTCCTAAATTAACGAGGAGATTTTCTTAAACTCCATTTTGGCCGAATTTTTAGAGAATGTAAAAATATGCCATGGAAGTCGTAGCTATGTTGTTTACCTATCCAACGAATTGTCACATGCTAAGATTCAATGCAAATCGGCCACATAATGGCCTTCCTAGTAAAAAAGGGTCGAAAACGAGTAATGTCCTAAATTAACGAGGAGATTTTCTTGACCTCCATTTTGGCCGAATTTTTAGGGAATGAAAAAATATCCCATGGAAGTCGTAGTTAAGTTGTTTACCTATCCAACGAATTGTCACATGCTAAGATTCAATGCAAATCGGCCACATTATGGCCTTCCTAGTAAAAAAGGGTCGAAAACGAGTAATGTCCTAAATTAACAAGGAGATTTTCTTGACCTCCATTTTGGCTGAATTTTTAGAGAATGCAAAAATATCCCATGGAAGTCGTAGTTATGTTGTTTACCTATCCAACGAATTGTCACATGCTAAGATTCAACACATTATGGCCTTCCTAGTAAAAAAGGGTCGAAAACGAGTAATGTCCTAAATTAACGAGGAGATTTTCTTGACCTCCATTTTGGCCGACTTTTTAGAGAATGCAAAAATATCCCATGGAAGTTGTAGTTATGTTGTTTACCTATCCAACGAATTGTCACATGCTAAGATTCAATGCAAATCGGCCACATTATGGCCTTCCTAGTAAAAAAGGGTCGAAAACGAGTAATGTCCTAAATTAACGAGGAGATTTTCTTGACCTCCATTTTGGCCGAATTTTCAGAGAATGCAAAAATATCCCATGGAAGTCGTAGTTATGTTGTTTACCTATCCAACGAATTGTCACATGCTAAGATTCACTGCAAATCGGCCACATTATGGCCTTCCTAGTAAAAAAGGGTCGAAAACGAGTAATGTCCTAAATTAACGAGGAGATTTTCTTGACCTCCATTTTGGCCGACTTTTTAGAGAATGCAAAAATATCCCATGGAAGTTGTAGTTATGTTGTTTACCTATCCAACGAATTGTCACATGCTAAGATTCAATGCAAATCGGCCACATTATGGCCTTCCTAGTAAAAAAGGGTCGAAAACGAGTAATGTCCTAAATTAACGAGGAGATTTTCTTGACCTCCATTTTGGCCGAATTTTCAGAGAATGCAAAAATATCCCATGGAAGTCGTCGTTATGTTGTTTACCTATCCAACGAATTGTCACATGCTAAGATTCAATGCAAATCGGCCACATTACGGCCTTCCTTGTAAAAAAGGGTCGAAAACGAGTAATGTCCTAAATTAACGAGGAGATTTTCTTGACCTCCATTTTGGCCGACTTTTTAGAGAATGCAAAAACATCCCATGGAAGTCGTAGTTATGTTGTTTACCTATCCAACGAATTGTCACATGCTAAGATTCACTGCAAATCGGCCACATTATGGCCTTCCTAGTAAAAAAGGGTCGAAAACGAGTAATGTCCTAAATTAACGAGGAGATTTTCTTGACCTCCATTTTGGCTGAATTTTTAGAGAATGCAAAAATATCCCATGGAAGTCCTAGTTATGTTGTTTACCTATCCAACGAATTGTCACATGCTAAGATTCAACACATTATGGCCTTCCTAGTAAAAAAGGGTCGAAAACGAGTAATGTCCTAAATTAACGAGGAGATTTTCTTGACCTCCATTTTGGCCGACTTTTTAGAGAATGCAAAAATATCCCACAGAAGTCGTAGTTATGTTGGTTACCTATCCAATGAATTGTGACAAGCTGAGATTCAATGCAAATCGGCCACATTATGGCCTTCCTAGTAAAAAAGGGTCGAAAACGAGTAATGTCCTAAATTAACGAGGAGATTTTCTTAAACTCCATTTTGGCCGAATTTTTAGAGAATGTAAAAATATGCCATGGAAGTCGTAGTTATGTTGTTTACCTATCCAACGAACTGTCACATGTTATGATTCAATACAAACCGGCCACATTATGGCCTTCCTAGTAAAAAAGGGTCGAAAACGAGTAATGTCCTAAATTAACGAGCAGATTTTCTTAACCTCCATTTTGGCCGAATTTTTAGATAATGTAAAAATATCCCATGGAAGTCGTAGTTATGTTGTTTACCTATCCAACGAATTGTCACATGCTAAGATTCAATGCAAATCGGCCACATTACGGCCCTCCTTGTAAAAAAGGGTCGAAAACGAGTAATGTCCTAAATTAACGAGGAGATTTTCTCGACCTCCATTTTGGCCGACTTTTTAGAGAATGCAAAAATATACCATGGAAGTCGTAGTTATGTTGTTTACCTATCCAACGAATTGTCACATGCTAAGATTCAATGCAAATCGGCCACATAATGGCCTTCCTAGTAAAAAAGGGTCGAAAACGAGTAATGTCCTAATTTAACGAGGAGATTTTCTTAACCTCCATTTTGGCCGAATTTTTAGAGAATGCAAAAATATACCATGGAAGTCGTAGTTATGTTGTTTACCTATCCAACGAACTGTCACATGTTATGATTCAATACAAACCGGCCACTTTATGGCCTTCCTAGTAAAAAAGGGTCGAAAACGAGTAATGTCCTAAATTAACGAGGAGATTTTCTTAAACTCCATTTTGGCCGAATTTATAGAGAATGTAAAAATATGCCATGGAAGTCGTAGCTATGTTGTTTACCTATCCAACGAATTGTCACATGCTAAGATTCAATGCAAATCGGCCACATAATGGCCTTCCTAGTAAAAAAGGGTCGAAAACGAGTAATGTCCTAAATTAACGAGGAGATTTTCTTGACCTCCATTTTGGCCGAATTTTTAGAAAATGCAAAAATATCCCATGGAAGTCGTAGTTAAGTTGTTTACCTATCCAACGAATTGTCACATGCTAAGATTCAATGCAAATCGGCCACATTATGGCCTTCCTAGTAAAAAAGGGTCGAAAACGAGTAATGTCCTAAATTAACGAGGAGATTTTCTTGACCTCCATTTTGGCTGAATTTTTAGAGAATGCAAAAATATCCCATGGAAGTCGTAGTTATGTTGTTTACCTATCCAACGAATTGTCACATGCTAAGATTCAACACATTATGGCCTTCCTAGTAAAAAAGGGTCGAAAACGAGTAATGTCCTAAATTAACGAGGAGATTTTCTTGACCTCCATTTTGGCCGAATTTTTAGAGAATGAAAAAATATCCCATGGAAGTCGTAGTTAAGTTGTTTACCTATCCAACGAATTGTCACATGCTAAGATTCAATGCAAATCGGCCACATTATGGCCTTCCTAGTAAAAAAGGGTCGAAAACGAGTAATGTCCTAAATTAACAAGGAGATTTTCTTGACCTCCATTTTGGCTGAATTTTTAGAGAATGCAAAAATATCCCATGGAAGTCGTAGTTATGTTGTTTACCTATCCAACGAATTGTCACATGCTAAGATTCAACACATTATGGCCTTCCTAGTAAAAAAGGGTCGAAAACGAGTAATGTCCTAAATTAACGAGGAGATTTTCTTGACCACCATTTTGGCCGACTTTTTAGAGAATGCAAAAATATCCCATGGAAGTCATAGTTATGTTGTTTACCTATCCAACGAATTGTCACATGCTAAGATTCAATGCAAATCGGCCACATTATGGCCTTCCTAGTAAAAAAGGGTCGAAATCGAGTAATGTCCTAAATTAACGAGGAGATTTTCTTGACCTCCATTTTGGCCGACTTTTTAGAGAATGCAAAAATATCCCATGGAAGTTGTAGTTATGTTGTTTACCTATCCAACGAATTGTCACATGCTAAGATTCAATGCAAATCGGCCACATTATGGCCTTCCTAGTAAAAAAGGGTCGAAAACGAGTAATGTCCTAAATTAACGAGGAGATTTTCTTGACCTCCATTTTGGCCGAATTTTCAGAGAATGCAAAAATATCCCATGGAAGTCGTAGTTATGTTGTTTACCTATCCAACGAATTGTCACATGCTAAGATTCACTGCAAATCGGCCACATTATGGCCTTCCTAGTAAAAAAGGGTCGAAAACGAGTAATGTCCTAAATTAACGAGGAGATTTTCTTGACCTCCATTTTGGCCGACTTTTTAGAGAATGCAAAAATATCCCATGGAAGTTGTAGTTATGTTGTTTACCTATCCAACGAATTGTCACATGCTAAGATTCAATGCAAATCGGCCACATTATGGCCTTCCTAGTAAAAAAGGGTCGAAAACGAGTAATGTCCTAAATTAACGAGGAGATTTTCTTGACCTCCATTTTGGCCGAATTTTCAGAGAATGCAAAAATATCCCATGGAAGTCGTCGTTATGTTGTTTACCTATCCAACGAATTGTCACATGCTAAGATTCAATGCAAATCGGCCACATTACGGCCTTCCTTGTAAAAAAGGGTCGAAAACGAGTAATGTCCTAAATTAACGAGGAGATTTTCTTGACCTCCATTTTGGCCGACTTTTTAGAGAATGCAAAAACATCCCATGGAAGTCGTAGTTATGTTGTTTACCTATCCAACGAATTGTCACATGCTAAGATTCACTGCAAATCGGCCACATTATGGCCTTCCTAGTAAAAAAGGGTCGAAAACGAGTAATGTCCTAAATTAACGAGGAGATTTTCTTGACCTCCATTTTGGCTGAATTTTTAGAGAATGCAAAAATATCCCATGGAAGTCGTAGTTATGTTGTTTACCTATCCAACGAATTGTCACATGCTAAGATTCAACACATTATGGCCTTCCTAGTAAAAAAGGGTCGAAAACGAGTAATGTCCTAAATTAACGAGGAGATTTTCTTGACCTCCATTTTGGCCGAATTTTCAGAGAATGCAAAAATATCCCATGGAAGTCGTCGTTATGTTGTTTACCTATCCAACGAATTGTCACATGCTAAGATTCAATGCAAATCGGCCACATTACGGCCTTCCTTGTAAAAAAGGGTCGAAAACGAGTAATGTCCTAAATTAACGAGGAGATTTTCTTGACCTCCATTTTGGCCGACTTTTTAGAGAATGCAAAAACATCCCATGGAAGTCGTAGTTATGTTGTTTACCTATCCAACGAATTGTCACATGCTAAGATTCACTGCAAATCGGCCACATTATGGCCTTCCTAGTAAAAAAGGGTCGAAAACGAGTAATGTCCTAAATTAACGAGGAGATTTTCTTGACCTCCATTTTGGCTGAATTTTTAGAGAATGCAAAAATATCCCATGGAAGTCGTAGTTATGTTGTTTACCTATCCAACGAATTGTCACATGCTAAGATTCAACACATTATGGCCTTCCTAGTAAAAAAGGGTCGAAAACGAGTAATGTCCTAAATTAACGAGGAGATTTTCTTGACCTCCATTTTGGCCGACTTTTTAGAGAATGCAAAAATATCCCACAGAAGTCGTAGTTATGTTGGTTACCTATCCAATGAATTGTGACAAGCTGAGATTCAATGCAAATCGGCCACATTATGGCCTTCCTAGTAAAAAAGGGTCGAAAACGAGTAATGTCCTAAATTAACGAGGAGATTTTCTTAACCTCCATTTTGGCCGAATTTTTAGAGAATGCAAAAATATACCATGGAAGTCGTAGTTATGTTGTTTACCTATCCAACGAACTGTCACATGTTATGATTCAATACAAACCGGCCACTTTATGGCCTTCCTAGTAAAAAAGGGTCGAAAACGAGTAATGTCCTAAATTAACGAGGAGATTTTCTTAAACTCCATTTTGGCCGAATTTTTAGAGAATGTAAAAATATGCCATGGAAGTCGTAGTTATGTTGTTTACCTATCCAACGAACTGTCACATGTTATGATTCAATACAAACCGGCCACATTATGGCCTTCCTAGTAAAAAAGGGTCGAAAACGAGTAATGTCCTAAATTAACGAGCAGATTTTCTTAACCTCCATTTTGGCCGAATTTTTAGATAATGTAAAAATATCCCATGGAAGTCGTAGTTATGTTGTTTACCTATCCAACGAATTGTCACATGCTAAGATTCAATGCAAATCGGCCACATTACGGCCCTCCTTGTAAAAAAGGGTCGAAAACGAGTAATGTCCTAAATTAACGAGGAGATTTTCTCGACCTCCATTTTGGCCGACTTTTTAGAGAATGCAAAAATATACCATGGAAGTCGTAGTTATGTTGTTTACCTATCCAACGAATTGTCACATGCTAAGATTCAATGCAAATCGGCCACATAATGGCCTTCCTAGTAAAAAAGGGTCGAAAACGAGTAATGTCCTAATTTAACGAGGAGATTTTCTTAACCTCCATTTTGGCCGAATTTTTAGAGAATGCAAAAATATACCATGGAAGTCGTAGTTATGTTGTTTACCTATCCAACGAACTGTCACATGTTATGATTCAATACAAATCGGCCACTTTATGGCCTTCCTAGTAAAAAAGGGTCGAAAACGAGTAATGTCCTAAATTAACGAGGAGATTTTCTTAAACTCCATTTTGGCCGAATTTATAGAGAATGTAAAAATATGCCATGGAAGTCGTAGCTATGTTGTTTACCTATCCAACGAATTGTCACATGCTAAGATTCAATGCAAATCGGCCACATAATGGCCTTCCTAGTAAAAAAGGGTCGAAAACGAGTAATGTCCTAAATTAACGAGGAGATTTTCTTGACCTCCATTTTGGCCGAATTTTTAGAGAATGCAAAAATATCAGATGGAAGTCGTAGTTAAGTTGTTTACCTATCCAACGAATTGTCACATGCTAAGATTCAATGCAAATCGGCCACATTATGGCCTTCCTAGTAAAAAAGGGTCGAAAACGAGTAATGTCCTAAATTAACGAGGAGATTTTCTTGACCTCCATTTTGGCTGAATTTTTAGAGAATGCAAAAATATCCCATGGAAGTCGTAGTTATGTTGTTTACCTATCCAACGAATTGTCACATGCTAAGATTCAACACATTATGGCCTTCCTAGTAAAAAAGGGTCGAAAACGAGTAATGTCCTAAATTAACGAGGAGATTTTCTTGACCTCCATTTTGGCCGACTTTTTAGAGAATGCAAAAATATCCCATGGAAGTCATAGTTATGTTGTTTACCTATCCAACGAATTGTCACATGCTAAGATTCAATGCAAATCGGCCACATTATGGCCTTCCTAGTAAAAAAGGGTCGAAAACGAGTAATGTCCTAAATTAACGAGGAGATTTTCTTAACCTCCATTTTGGCCGAATTTTTAGATAATGTAAAAATATCCCATGGAAGTCGTAGTTATGTTGTTTACCTATCCAACGAATTGTCACATGCTAAGATTCAACACATTATGGCCTTCCTAGTAAAAAAGGGTCGAAAACGAGTAATGTCCTAAATTAACGAGGAGATTTTCTTGACCTCCATTTTGGCCGACTTTTTAGAGAATGCAAAAATATCCCACAGAAGTCGTAGTTATGTTGGTTACCTATCCAATGAATTGTGACAAGCTGAGATTCAATGCAAATCGGCCACATTATGGCCTTCCTAGTAAAAAAGGGTCGAAAACGAGTAATGTCCTAAATTAACGAGGAGATTTTCTTAACCTCCATTTTGGCCGAATTTTTAGAGAATGCAAAAATATACCATGGAAGTCGTAGTTATGTTGTTTACCTATCCAACGAACTATCACATGTTATGATTCAATACAAACCGACCACTTTATGGCCTTCCTAGTAAAAAAGGGTCGAAAACGAGTAATGTCCTAAATTAACGAGGAGATTTTCTTAAACTCCATTTTGGCCGAATTTTTAGAGAATGTAAAAATATGCCATGGAAGTCGTAGTTATGTTGTTTATCTATCCAACGAACTGTCACATGTTATGATTCAATACAAACCGGCCACATTATGGCCTTCCTAGTAAAAAAGGGTCGAAAACGAGTAATGTCCTAAATTAACGAGGAGATTTTCTTAACCTCCATTTTGGCCGAATTTTTAGATAATGTAAAAATATCCCATGGAAGTCGTAGTTATGTTGTTTACCTATCCAACGAATTGTCACATGCTAAGATTCAATGCAAATCGGCCACATTACGGCCCTCCTTGTAAAAAAGGGTCGAAAACGAGTAATGTCCTAAATTAACGAGGAGATTTTCTCGACCTCCATTTTGGCCGACTTTTTAGAGAATGCAAAAATATACCATGGAAGTCGTAGTTATGTTGTTTACCTATCCAACGAATTGTCACATGCTAAGATTCAATGCAAATCGGCCACATAATGGCCTTCCTAGTAAAAAAGGGTCGAAAACGAGTAATGTCCTAATTTAACGAGGAGATTTTCTTAACCTCCATTTTGGCCGAATTTTTAGAGAATGCAAAAATATACCATGGAAGTCGTAGTTATGTTGTTTACCTATCCAACGAACTGTCACATGTTATGATTCAATACAAACCGGCCACTTTATGGCCTTCCTAGTAAAAAAGGGTCGAAAACGAGTAATGTCCTAAATTAACGAGGAGATTTTCTTAAACTCCATTTTGGCCGAATTTTTAGAGAATGTAAAAATATGCCATGGAAGTCGTAGCTATGTTGTTTACCTATCCAACGAATTGTCACATGCTAAGATTCAATGCAAATCGGCCACATAATGGCCTTCCTAGTAAAAAAGGGTCGAAAACGAGTAATGTCCTAAATTAACGAGGAGATTTTCTTGACCTCCATTTTGGCCGAATTTTTAGAGAATGCAAAAATATCCCATGGAAGTCGTAGTTAAGTTGTTTAACTATCCAACGAATTGTCACATGCTAAGATTCAATGCAAATCGGCCACATTATGGCCTTCCTAGTAAAAAAGGGTCGAAAACGAGTAATGTCCTAAATTAACAAGGAGATTTTCTTGACCTCCATTTTGGCTGAATTTTTAGAGAATGCAAAAATATCCCATGGAAGTCGTAGTTATGTTGTTTACCTATCCAACGAATTGTCACATGCTAAGATTCAACACATTATGGCCTTCCTAGTAAAAAAGGGTCACGAGTAATGTCCTAAATTAACGAGGAGATTTTCTTGACCTCCATTTTGGCCGACTTTTTAGAGAATGCAAAAATATCCCATGGAAGTCATAGTTATGTTGTTTACCTATCCAACGAATTGTCACATGCTAAGATTCAATGCAAATCGGCCACATTATGGCCTTCCTAGTAAAAAAGGGTCGAAAACGAGTAATGTCCTAAATTAACGAGGAGATTTTCTTAACCTCCATTTTGGCCGAATTTTTAGATAATGTAAAAATATCCCATGGAAGTCGTAGTTATGTTGTTTACCTTTCCAACGAATTGTCACATGCTAAGATTCAATGCAAATCGGCCACATTATGGCCTTCCTAGTAAAAAAGGGTCGAAAACGAGTAATGTCCTAAATTAACGAGGAGATTTTCTTGACCTCCATTTTGGCTGAATTTTTAGAGAATGCAAAAATATCCCATGGAAGTCGTAGTTATGTTGTTTACCTATCCAACGAATTGTCACATGCTAAGATTCAACACATTATGGCCTTCCTAGTAAAAAAGGGTCGAAAACGAGTAATGTCCTAAATTAACGAGGAGATTTTCTTGACCTCCATTTTGGCCGACTTTTTAGAGAATGCAAAAATATCCCATGGAAGTCATAGTTATGTTGTTTACCTATCCAACGAATTGTCACATGCTAAGATTCAATGCAAATCGGCCACATTATGGCATTCCTAGTAAAAAAGGGTCGAAAACGAGTAATGTCCTAAATTAACGAGGAGATTTTCTTGACCTCCATTTTGGCCGAATTTTTAGAGAATGCAAAAATATCCCATGGAAGTCGTAGTTAAGTTGTTTACCTATCCAACGAATTGTCACATGCTAAGATTCAATGCAAATCGGCCACATTATGGCCTTCCTAGTAAAAAAGGGTCGAAAACGAGTAATGTCCTAAATTAACGAGGAGATTTTCTTGACCTCCATTTTGGCTGAATTTTTAGAGAATGCAAAAATATCCCATGGAAGTCGTAGTTATGTTGTTTACCTATCCAACGAATTGTCACATGCTAAGATTCAACACATTATGGCCTTCCTAGTAAAAAAGGGTCGAAAACGAGTAATGTCCTAAATTAACGAGGAGATTTTCTTGACCTCCATTTTGGCCGACTTTTTAGAGAATGCAAAAATATCCCATGGAAGTCATAGTTATGTTGTTTACCTATCCAACGAATTGTCACATGCTAAGATTCAATGCAAATCGGCCACATTATGGCCTTCCTAGTAAAAAAGGGTCGAAAACGAGTAATGTCCTAAATTAACGAGGAGATTTTCTTAACCTCCATTTTGGCCGAATTTTTAGATAATGTAAAAATATCCCATGGAAGTCGTAGTTATGTTGTTTACCTATCCAACGAATTGTCACATGCTAAGATTCAACACATTATGGCCTTCCTAGTAAAAAAGGGTCGAAAACGAGTAATGTCCTAAATTAACGAGGAGATTTTCTTGACCTCCATTTTGGCCGACTTTTTAGAGAATGCAAAAATATCCCACAGAAGTCGTAGTTATGTTGGTTACCTATCCAATGAATTGTGACAAGCTGAGATTCAATGCAAATCGGCCACATTATGGCCTTCCTAGTAAAAAAGGGTCGAAAACGAGTAATGTCCTAAATTAACGAGGAGATTTTCTTAACCTCCATTTTGGCCGAATTTTTAGAGAATGCAAAAATATACCATGGAAGTCGTAGTTATGTTGTTTACCTATCCAACGAACTATCACATGTTATGATTCAATACAAACCGACCACTTTATGGCCTTCCTAGTAAAAAAGGGTCGAAAACGAGTAATGTCCTAAATTAACGAGGAGATTTTCTTAAACTCCATTTTGGCCGAATTTTTAGAGAATGTAAAAATATGCCATGGAAGTCGTAGTTATGTTGTTTATCTATCCAACGAACTGTCACATGTTATGATTCAATACAAACCGGCCACATTATGGCCTTCCTAGTAAAAAAGGGTCGAAAACGAGTAATGTCCTAAATTAACGAGGAGATTTTCTTAACCTCCATTTTGGCCGAATTTTTAGATAATGTAAAAATATCCCATGGAAGTCGTAGTTATGTTGTTTACCTATCCAACGAATTGTCACATGCTAAGATTCAATGCAAATCGGCCACATTACGGCCCTCCTTGTAAAAAAGGGTCGAAAACGAGTAATGTCCTAAATTAACGAGGAGATTTTCTCGACCTCCATTTTGGCCGACTTTTTAGAGAATGCAAAAATATACCATGGAAGTCGTAGTTATGTTGTTTACCTATCCAACGAATTGTCACATGCTAAGATTCAATGCAAATCGGCCACATAATGGCCTTCCTAGTAAAAAAGGGTCGAAAACGAGTAATGTCCTAATTTAACGAGGAGATTTTCTTAACCTCCATTTTGGCCGAATTTTTAGAGAATGCAAAAATATACCATGGAAGTCGTAGTTATGTTGTTTACCTATCCAACGAACTGTCACATGTTATGATTCAATACAAACCGGCCACTTTATGGCCTTCCTAGTAAAAAAGGGTCGAAAACGAGTAATGTCCTAAATTAACGAGGAGATTTTCTTAAACTCCATTTTGGCCGAATTTTTAGAGAATGTAAAAATATGCCATGGAAGTCGTAGCTATGTTGTTTACCTATCCAACGAATTGTCACATGCTAAGATTCAATGCAAATCGGCCACATAATGGCCTTCCTAGTAAAAAAGGGTCGAAAACGAGTAATGTCCTAAATTAACGAGGAGATTTTCTTGACCTCCATTTTGGCCGAATTTTTAGAGAATGCAAAAATATCCCATGGAAGTCGTAGTTAAGTTGTTTAACTATCCAACGAATTGTCACATGCTAAGATTCAATGCAAATCGGCCACATTATGGCCTTCCTAGTAAAAAAGGGTCGAAAACGAGTAATGTCCTAAATTAACAAGGAGATTTTCTTGACCTCCATTTTGGCTGAATTTTTAGAGAATGCAAAAATATCCCATGGAAGTCGTAGTTATGTTGTTTACCTATCCAACGAATTGTCACATGCTAAGATTCAACACATTATGGCCTTCCTAGTAAAAAAGGGTCACGAGTAATGTCCTAAATTAACGAGGAGATTTTCTTGACCTCCATTTTGGCCGACTTTTTAGAGAATGCAAAAATATCCCATGGAAGTCATAGTTATGTTGTTTACCTATCCAACGAATTGTCACATGCTAAGATTCAATGCAAATCGGCCACATTATGGCCTTCCTAGTAAAAAAGGGTCGAAAACGAGTAATGTCCTAAATTAACGAGGAGATTTTCTTAACCTCCATTTTGGCCGAATTTTTAGATAATGTAAAAATATCCCATGGAAGTCGTAGTTATGTTGTTTACCTTTCCAACGAATTGTCACATGCTAAGATTCAATGCAAATCGGCCACATTATGGCCTTCCTAGTAAAAAAGGGTCGAAAACGAGTAATGTCCTAAATTAACGAGGAGATTTTCTTGACCTCCATTTTGGCTGAATTTTTAGAGAATGCAAAAATATCCCATGGAAGTCGTAGTTATGTTGTTTACCTATCCAACGAATTGTCACATGCTAAGATTCAACACATTATGGCCTTCCTAGTAAAAAAGGGTCGAAAACGAGTAATGTCCTAAATTAACGAGGAGATTTTCTTGACCTCCATTTTGGCCGACTTTTTAGAGAATGCAAAAATATCCCATGGAAGTCATAGTTATGTTGTTTACCTATCCAACAAATTGTCACATGCTAAGATTCAATGCAAATCGGCCACATTATGGCATTCCTAGTAAAAAAGGGTCGAAAACGAGTAATGTCCTAAATTAACGAGGAGATTTTCTTGACCTCCATTTTGGCCGAATTTTTAGAGAATGCAAAAATATCCCATGGAAGTCGTAGTTAAGTTGTTTACCTATCCAACGAATTGTCACATGCTAAGATTCAATGCAAATCGGCCACATTATGGCCTTCCTAGTAAAAAAGGGTCGAAAACGAGTAATGTCCTAAATTAACGAGGAGATTTTCTTGACCTCCATTTTGGCTGAATTTTTAGAGAATGCAAAAATATCCCATGGAAGTCGTAGTTATGTTGTTTACCTATCCAACGAATTGTCACATGCTAAGATTCAACACATTATGGCCTTCCTAGTAAAAAAGGGTCGAAAACGAGTAATGTCCTAAATTAACGAGGAGATTTTCTTGACCTCCAGTTTGGCCGACTTTTTAGAGAATGCAAAAATATCCCATGGAAGTCATAGTTATGTTGTTTACCTATCCAACGAATTGTCACATGCTAAGATTCAATGCAAATCGGCCACATTATGGCCTTCCTAGTAAAAAAGGGTCGAAAACGAGTAATGTCCTAAATTAACGAGGAGATTTTCTTAACCTCCATTTTGGCCGAATTTTTAGATAATGTAAAAATATCCCATGGAAGTCGTAGTTATGTTGTTTACCTATCCAACGAATTGTCACATGCTAAGATTCAACACATTATGGCCTTCCTAGTAAAAAAGGGTCGAAAACGAGTAATGTCCTAAATTAACGAGGAGATTTTCTTGACCTCCATTTTGGCCGACTTTTTAGAGAATGCAAAAATATCCCACAGAAGTCGTAGTTATGTTGGTTACCTATCCAATGAATTGTGACAAGCTGAGATTCAATGCAAATCGGCCACATTATGGCCTTCCTAGTAAAAAAGGGTCGAAAACGAGTAATGTCCTAAATTAACGAGGAGATTTTCTTAACCTCCATTTTGGCCGAATTTTTAGAGAATGCAAAAATATACCATGGAAGTCGTAGTTATGTTGTTTACCTATCCAACGAACTATCACATGTTATGATTCAATACAAACCGACCACTTTATGGCCTTCCTAGTAAAAAAGGGTCGAAAACGAGTAATGTCCTAAATTAACGAGGAGATTTTCTTAAACTCCATTTTGGCCGAATTTTTAGAGAATGTAAAAATATGCCATGGAAGTCGTAGTTATGTTGTTTATCTATCCAACGAACTGTCACATGTTATGATTCAATACAAACCGGCCACATTATGGCCTTCCTAGTAAAAAAGGGTCGAAAACGAGTAATGTCCTAAATTAACGAGGAGATTTTCTTAACCTCCATTTTGGCCGAATTTTTAGATAATGTAAAAATATCCCATGGAAGTCGTAGTTATGTTGTTTACCTATCCAACGAATTGTCACATGCTAAGATTCAATGCAAATCGGCCACATTACGGCCCTCCTTGTAAAAAAGGGTCGAAAACGAGTAATGTCCTAAATTAACGAGGAGATTTTCTCGACCTCCATTTTAGCCGACTTTTTAGAGAATGCAAAAATATACCATGGAAGTCGTAGTTATGTTGTTTACCTATCCAACGAATTGTCACATGCTAAGATTCAATGCAAATCGGCCACATAATGGCCTTCCTAGTAAAAAAGGGTCGAAAACGAGTAATGTCCTAATTTAACGAGGAGATTTTCTTAACCTCCATTTTGGCCGAATTTTTAGAGAATGCAAAAATATACCATGGAAGTCGTAGTTATGTTGTTTACCTATCCAACGAACTGTCACATGTTATGATTCAATACAAACCGGCCACTTTATGGCCTTCCTAGTAAAAAAGGGTCGAAAACGAGTAATGTCCTAAATTAACGAGGAGATTTTCTTAAACTCCATTTTGGCCGAATTTTTAGAGAATGTAAAAATATGCCATGGAAGTCGTAGCTATGTTGTTTACCTATCCAACGAATTGTCACATGCTAAGATTCAATGCAAATCGGCCACATAATGGCCTTCCTAGTAAAAAAGGGTCGAAAACGAGTAATGTCCTAAATTAACGAGGAGATTTTCTTGACCTCCATTTTGGCCGAATTTTTAGAGAATGCAAAAATATCCCATGGAAGTCGTAGTTAAGTTGTTTAACTATCCAACGAATTGTCACATGCTAAGATTCAATGCAAATCGGCCACATTATGGCCTTCCTAGTAAAAAAGGGTCGAAAACGAGTAATGTCCTAAATTAACAAGGAGATTTTCTTGACCTCCATTTTGGCTGAATTTTTAGAGAATGCAAAAATATCCCATGGAAGTCGTAGTTATGTTGTTTACCTATCCAACGAATTGTCACATGCTAAGATTCAACACATTATGGCCTTCCTAGTAAAAAAGGGTCACGAGTAATGTCCTAAATTAACGAGGAGATTTTCTTGACCTCCATTTTGGCCGACTTTTTAGAGAATGCAAAAATATCCCATGGAAGTCATAGTTATGTTGTTTACCTATCCAACGAATTGTCACATGCTAAGATTCAATGCAAATCGGCCACATTATGGCCTTCCTAGTAAAAAAGGGTCGAAAACGAGTAATGTCCTAAATTAACGAGGAGATTTTCTTAACCTCCATTTTGGCCGAATTTTTAGATAATGTACAAATATCCCATGGAAGTCGTAGTTATGTTGTTTACCTTTCCAACGAATTGTCACATGCTAAGATTCAATGCAAATCGGCCACATTATGGCCTTCCTAGTAAAAAAGGGTCGAAAACGAGTAATGTCCTAAATTAACGAGGAGATTTTCTTGACCTCCATTTTGGCTGAATTTTTAGAGAATGCAAAAATATCCCATGGAAGTCGTAGTTATGTTGTTTACCTATCCAACGAATTGTCACATGCTAAGATTCAACACATTATGGCCTTCCTAGTAAAAAAGGGTCGAAAACGAGTAATGTCCTAAATTAACGAGGAGATTTTCTTGACCTCCATTTTGGCCGACTTTTTAGAGAATGCAAAAATATCCCATGGAAGTCATAGTTATGTTGTTTACCTATCCAACGAATTGTCACATGCTAAGATTCAATGCAAATCGGCCACATTATGGCATTCCTAGTAAAAAAGGGTCGAAAACGAGTAATGTCCTAAATTAACGAGGAGATTTTCTTAACCTCCATTTTGGCCGAATTTTTAGATAATGTAAAAATATCCCATGGAAGTCGTAGTTATGTTGTTTACCTATCCAGCGAATTGTCACATGCTAAGATTCAACACATTATGGCCTTCCTAGTAAAAAAGGGTCGAAAACGAGTAATGTCCTAAATTAACGAGGATATTTTCTTGACCTCCATTTTGGCCGACTTTTTAGAGAATGCAAAAATATCCCACAGAAGTCGTAGTTATGTTGGTTACCTATCCAATGAATTGTGACAAGCTGAGATTCAATGCAAATCGGCCACATTATGGCCTTCCTAGTAAAAAAGGGTCGAAAACGAGTAATGTCCTAAATTAACGAGGAGATTTTCTTAACCTCCATTTTGGCCGAATTTTTAGAGAATGAAAAAATATACCATGGAAGTCGTAGTTATGTTGTTTACCTATCCAACGAACTGTCACATGTTATGATTCAATACAAACCGGCCACTTTATGGCCTTCCTAGTAAAAAAGGGTCGAAAACGAGTAATGTCCTAAATTAACGAGGAGATTTTCTTAAACTCCATTTTGGCCGAATTTTTAGAGAATGTAAAAATATGCCATGGAAGTCGTAGTTATGTTGTTTACCTATCCAACGAACTGTCACATGTTATGATTCAATACAAACCGGCCACATTATGGCCTTCCTAGTAAAAAAGGGTCGAAAACGAGTAATGTCCTAAATTAACGAGGAGATTTTCTTAACCTCCATTTTGGCCGAATTTTTAGATAATGTAAAAATATCCCATGGAAGTCGTAGTTATGTTGTTTACCTATCCAACGAATTGTCACATGGTAAGATTCAACGCAAATCGACCACATTATGGCCTTCCTAGTAAAAAAGGGTCGAAAACGAGTAATGTCCTAAATTAACGAGGAGATTTTCTCGACCTCCATTTTGGCCGATTTTTAGAGAATGCAAAAATATACCATGGAAGTCGTAGTTATGTTGTTTACCTATCCAACGAATTGTCACATGCTAAGATTCAATGCAAATCGGCCACATAATGGCCTTCCTAATAAAAAAGGGTCGAAAACGAGTAATGTCCTAATTTAACGAGGAGATTTTCTTAACCTCCATTTTGGCCGAATTTTTAGAGAATGCAAAAATATACCATGGAAGTCGTAGTTATGTTGTTTACCTATCCAACGAACTGTCACATGTTATGATTCAATACAAACCGGCCACTTTATGGCCTTCCTAGTAAAAAAGGGTCGAAAACGAGTAATGTCCTAAATTAACGAGGAGATTTGCTTAAACTCCATTTTGGCCGAATTTTTAGAGAATGTAAAAATATGCCATGGAAGTCGTAGCTATGTTGTTTACCTATCCAACGAATTGTCACATGCTAAGATTCAATGCAAATCGGCCACATAATGGCCTTCCTAGTAAAAAAGGGTCGAAAACGAGTAATGTCCTAAATTAACGAGGAGATTTTCTTGACCTCCATTTTGGCCGAATTTTTAGAGAATGCAAAAATATCCCATGGAAGTCGTAGTTAAGTTGTTTACCTATCCAACGAATTGTCACATGCTAAGATTCAATGCAAATCGGCCACATTATGGCCTTCCTAGTAAAAAAGGGTCGAAAACGAGTAATGTCCTAAATTAACGAGGAGATTTTCTTGACCTCCATTTTGGCTGAATTTTTAGAGAATGCAAAAATATCCCATGGAAGTCGTAGTTATGTCCTTTACCTATCCAACGAATTGTCACATGTTAAGATTCAACACATTATGGCCTTCCTAGTAAAAAAGGGTCGAAAACGAGTAATGTCCTAAATTAACGAGGAGATTTTCTTGACCTCCATTTTGGCCGACTTTTTAGAGAATGCAAAAATATCCCACAGAAGTCGTAGTTATGTTGGTTACCTATCCAATGAATTGTGACAAGCTGAGATTCAATGCAAATCGGCCACATTATGGCCTTCCTAGTAAAAAAGGGTCGAAAACGAGTAATGTCCTAAATTAACGAGGAGATTTTCTTAAACTCCATTTTGGCCGAATTTTTAGAGAATGTAAAAATATGCCATGGAAGTCGTAGTTATGTTGTTTACCTATCCAACGAACTGTCACATGTTATGATTCAATACAAACCGGCCACATTATGGCCTTCCTAGTAAAAAAGGGTCGTAAACGAGTAATGTCCTAAATTAACGAGGAGATTTTCTTAACCTCCATTTTGGCCGAATTTTTAGATAATGTAAAAATATCCCATGGAAGTCGTAGTTATGTTGTTTACCTATCCAACGAATTGTCACATGCTAAGATTCAATGCAAATCGGCCACATTACGGCCCTCCTTGTAAAAAAGGGTCGAAAACGAGTAATGTCCTAAATTAACGAGGAGATTTTCTCGACCTCCATTTTGGCCGACTTTTTAGAGAATGCAAAAATATACCATGGAAGTCGTAGTTATGTTGTTTACCTATCCAACGAATTGTCACATGCTAAGATTCAATGCAAATCGGCCACATAATGGCCTTCCTAGTAAAAAAGGGTCGAAAACGAGTAATGTCCTAATTTAACGAGGAGATTTTCTTAACCTCCATTTTGGCCAAATTTTTAGAGAATGCAAAAATATACCATGGAAGTTGTAGTTATGTTGTTTACCTATCCAACGAACTGTCACATGTTATGATTCAATACAAACCGGCCACTTTATGGCCTTCCTAGTAAAAAAGGGTCGAAAACGAGTAATGTCCTAAATTAACGAGGAGATTTTCTTAACCTCCATTTTGGCCGACTTTTTAGAGAATGCAAAAATATCCCATGGAAGTCGTAGTTAAGTTGTTTACCTATCCAACGAATTGTCACATGCTAAGATTCAATGCAAATCGGCCACATTATGGCCTTCCTAGTAAAAAAGGGTCGAAAACGAGTAATGTCCTAAATTAACGAGGAGATTTTCTTGACCTCCATTTTGGCTGAATTTTTAGAGAATGCAAAAATATCCCATGGAAGTCGTAGTTATGTCCTTTACCTATCCAACGAATTGTCACATGTTAAGATTCAACACATTATGGCCTTCCTAGTAAAAAAGGGTCGAAAACGAGTAATGTCCTAAATTAACGAGGAGATTTTCTTGACCTCCATTTTGGCCGACTTTTTAGAGAATGCAAAAATATCCCACAGAAGTCGTAGTTATGTTGGTTACCTATCCAATGAATTGTGACAAGCTGAGATTCAATGCAAATCGGCCACATTATGGCCTTCCTAGTAAAAAAGGGTCGAAAACGAGTAATGTCCTAAATTAACGAGGAGATTTTCTTAACCTCCATTTTGGCCGAATTTTTAGAGAATGAAAAAATATACCATGGAAGTCGTAGTTATGTTGTTTACCTATCCAACGAACTGTCACATGTTATGATTCAATACAAACCGGCCACTTTATGGCCTTCCTAGTAAAAAAGGGTCGAAAACGAGTAATGTCCTAAATTAACGAGGAGATTTTCTTAAACTCCATTTTGGCCGAATTTTTAGAGAATGTAAAAATATGCCATGGAAGTCGTAGTTATGTTGTTTACCTATCCAACGAACTGTCACATGTTATGATTCAATACAAACCGGCCACATTATGGCCTTCCTAGTAAAAAAGGGTCGAAAACGAGTAATGTCCTAAATTAACGAGGAGATTTTCTTAACCTCCATTTTGGCCGAATTTTTAGATAATGTAAAAATATCCCATGGAAGTCGTAGTTATGTTGTTTACCTATCCAACGAATTGTCACATGGTAAGATTCAACGCAAATCGACCACATTATGGCCTTCCTAGTAAAAAAGGGTCGAAAACGAGTAATGTCCTAAATTAACGAGGAGATTTTCTCGACCTCCATTTTGGCCGATTTTTAGAGAATGCAAAAATATACCATGGAAGTCGTAGTTATGTTGTTTACCTATCCAACGAATTGTCACATGCTAAGATTCAATGCAAATCGGCCACATAATGGCCTTCCTAATAAAAAAGGGTCGAAAACGAGTAATGTCCTAATTTAACGAGGAGATTTTCTTAACCTCCATTTTGGCCGAATTTTTAGAGAATGCAAAAATATACCATGGAAGTCGTAGTTATGTTGTTTACCTATCCAACGAACTGTCACATGTTATGATTCAATACAAACCGGCCACTTTATGGCCTTCCTAGTAAAAAAGGGTCGAAAACGAGTAATGTCCTAAATTAACGAGGAGATTTGCTTAAACTCCATTTTGGCCGAATTTTTAGAGAATGTAAAAATATGCCATGGAAGTCGTAGCTATGTTGTTTACCTATCCAACGAATTGTCACATGCTAAGATTCAATGCAAATCGGCCACATAATGGCCTTCCTAGTAAAAAAGGGTCGAAAACGAGTAATGTCCTAAATTAACGAGGAGATTTTCTTGACCTCCATTTTGGCCGAATTTTTAGAGAATGCAAAAATATCCCATGGAAGTCGTAGTTAAGTTGTTTACCTATCCAACGAATTGTCACATGCTAAGATTCAATGCAAATCGGCCACATTATGGCCTTCCTAGTAAAAAAGGGTCGAAAACGAGTAATGTCCTAAATTAACGAGGAGATTTTCTTGACCTCCATTTTGGCTGAATTTTTAGAGAATGCAAAAATATCCCATGGAAGTCGTAGTTATGTCCTTTACCTATCCAACGAATTGTCACATGTTAAGATTCAACACATTATGGCCTTCCTAGTAAAAAAGGGTCGAAAACGAGTAATGTCCTAAATTAACGAGGAGATTTTCTTGACCTCCATTTTGGCCGACTTTTTAGAGAATGCAAAAATATCCCACAGAAGTCGTAGTTATGTTGGTTACCTATCCAATGAATTGTGACAAGCTGAGATTCAATGCAAATCGGCCACATTATGGCCTTCCTAGTAAAAAAGGGTCGAAAACGAGTAATGTCCTAAATTAACGAGGAGATTTTCTTAAACTCCATTTTGGCCGAATTTTTAGAGAATGTAAAAATATGCCATGGAAGTCGTAGTTATGTTGTTTACCTATCCAACGAACTGTCACATGTTATGATTCAATACAAACCGGCCACATTATGGCCTTCCTAGTAAAAAAGGGTCGTAAACGAGTAATGTCCTAAATTAACGAGGAGATTTTCTTAACCTCCATTTTGGCCGAATTTTTAGATAATGTAAAAATATCCCATGGAAGTCGTAGTTATGTTGTTTACCTATCCAACGAATTGTCACATGCTAAGATTCAATGCAAATCGGCCACATTACGGCCCTCCTTGTAAAAAAGGGTCGAAAACGAGTAATGTCCTAAATTAACGAGGAGATTTTCTCGACCTCCATTTTGGCCGACTTTTTAGAGAATGCAAAAATATACCATGGAAGTCGTAGTTATGTTGTTTACCTATCCAACGAATTGTCACATGCTAAGATTCAATGCAAATCGGCCACATAATGGCCTTCCTAGTAAAAAAGGGTCGAAAACGAGTAATGTCCTAATTTAACGAGGAGATTTTCTTAACCTCCATTTTGGCCGAATTTTTAGAGAATGCAAAAATATACCATGGAAGTTGTAGTTATGTTGTTTACCTATCCAACGAACTGTCACATGTTATGATTCAATACAAACCGGCCACTTTATGGCCTTCCTAGTAAAAAAGGGTCGAAAACGAGTAATGTCCTAAATTAACGAGGAGATTTTCTTAACCTCCATTTTGGCCGACTTTTTAGAGAATGCAAAAATATCCCATGGAAGTCGTAGTTAAGTTGTTTACCTATCCAACGAATTGTCACATGCTAAGATTCAATGCAAATCGGCCACATTATGGCCTTCCTAGTAAAAAAGGGTCGAAAACGAGTAATGTCCTAAATTAACGAGGAGATTTTCTTGACCTCCATTTTGGCTGAATTTTTAGAGAATGCAAAAATATCCCATGGAAGTCGTAGTTATGTCCTTTACCTATCCAACGAATTGTCACATGTTAAGATTCAACACATTATGGCCTTCCTAGTAAAAAAGGGTCGAAAACGAGTAATGTCCTAAATTAACGAGGAGATTTTCTTGACCTCCATTTTGGCCGACTTTTTAGAGAATGCAAAAATATCCCACAGAAGTCGTAGTTATGTTGGTTACCTATCCAATGAATTGTGACAAGCTGAGATTCAATGCAAATCGGCCACATTATGGCCTTCCTAGTAAAAAAGGGTCGAAAACGAGTAATGTCCTAAATTAACGAGGAGATTTTCTTAACCTCCATTTTGGCCGAATTTTTAGAGAATGCAAAAATATACCATGGAAGTCGTAGTTATGTTGTTTACCTATCCAACGAACTGTCACATGTTATGATTCAATACAAACCGGCCACTTTATGGCCTTCCTAGTAAAAAAGGGTCGAAAACGAGTAATGTCCTAAATTAACGAGGAGATTTTCTTAAACTCCATTTTGGCCGAATTTTTAGAGAATGTAAAAATATGCCATGGAAGTCGTAGTTATGTTGTTTACCTATCCAACGAACTGTCACATGTTATGATTCAATACAAACCGGCCACATTATGGCCTTCCTAGTAAAAAAGGGTCGAAAACGAGTAATGTCCTAAATTAACGAGGAGATTTTCTTAACCTCCATTTTGGCCGAATTTTTAGATAATGTAAAAATATCCCATGGAAGTCGTAGTTATGTTGTTTACCTATCCAACGAATTGTCACATGCTAAGATTCAATGCAAATCGGCCACATTATGGCCCTCCTTGTAAAAAAGGGTCGAAAACGAGTAATGTCCTAAATTAACGAGGAGATTTTCTCGACCTCCATTTTGGCCGACTTTTTAGAGAATGCAAAAATATACCATGGAAGTCGTAGTTATGTTGTTTACCTATCCAACGAATTGTCACATGCTAAGATTCAATGCAAATCGGCCACATAATGGCCTTCCTAGTAAAAAAGGGTCGAAAACGAGTAATGTCCTAATTTAACGAGGAGATTTTCTTAACCTCCATTTTGGCCGAATTTTTAGAGAATGCAAAAATATACCATGGAAGTTGTAGTTATGTTGTTTACCTATCCAACGAACTGTCACATGTTATGATTCAATACAAACCGGCCACTTTATGGCCTTCCTAGTAAAAAAGGGTCGAAAACGAGTAATGTCCTAAATTAACGAGGAGATTTTCTTAACCTCCATTTTGGCCGACTTTTTAGAGAATGCAAAAATATCCCATGGAAGTCGTAGTTAAGTTGTTTACCTATCCAACGAATTGTCACATGCTAAGATTCAATGCAAATCGGCCACATTATGGCCTTCCTAGTAAAAAAGGGTCGAAAACGAGTAATGTCCTAAATTAACGAGGAGATTTTCTTGACCTCCATTTTGGCTGAATTTTTAGAGAATGCAAAAATATCCCATGGAAGTCGTAGTTATGTCCTTTACCTATCCAACGAATTGTCACATGTTAAGATTCAACACATTATGGCCTTCCTAGTAAAAAAGGGTCGAAAACGAGTAATGTCCTAAATTAACGAGGAGATTTTCTTGACCTCCATTTTGGCCGACTTTTTAGAGAATGCAAAAATATCCCACAGAAGTCGTAGTTATGTTGGTTACCTATCCAATGAATTGTGACAAGCTGAGATTCAATGCAAATCGGCCACATTATGGCCTTCCTAGTAAAAAAGGGTCGAAAACGAGTAATGTCCTAAATTAACGAGGAGATTTTCTTAACCTCCATTTTGGCCGAATTTTTAGAGAATGCAAAAATATACCATGGAAGTCGTAGTTATGTTGTTTACCTATCCAACGAACTGTCACATGTTATGATTCAATACAAACCGGCCACTTTATGGCCTTCCTAGTAAAAAAGGGTCGAAAACGAGTAATGTCCTAAATTAACGAGGAGATTTTCTTAAACTCCATTTTGGCCGAATTTTTAGAGAATGTAAAAATATGCCATGGAAGTCGTAGTTATGTTGTTTACCTATCCAACGAACTGTCACATGTTATGATTCAATACAAACCGGCCACATTATGGCCTTCCTAGTAAAAAAGGGTCGAAAACGAGTAATGTCCTAAATTAACGAGGAGATTTTCTTAACCTCCATTTTGGCCGAATTTTTAGATAATGTAAAAATATCCCATGGAAGTCGTAGTTATGTTGTTTACCTATCCAACGAATTGTCACATGCTAAGATTCAATGCAAATCGGCCACATTACGGCCCTCCTTGTAAAAAAGGGTCGAAAACGAGTAATGTCCTAAATTAACGAGGAGATTTTCTCGACCTCCATTTTGGCCGACTTTTTAGAGAATGCAAAAATATACCATGGAAGTCGTAGTTATGTTGTTTACCTATCCAACGAATTGTCACATGCTAAGATTCAATGCAAATCGGCCACATAATGGCCTTCCTAGTAAAAAAGGGTCGAAAACGAGTAATGTCCTAATTTAACGAGGAGATTTTCTTAACCTCCATTTTGGCCGAATTTTTAGAGAATGCAAAAATATACCATGGAAGTTGTAGTTATGTTGTTTACCTATCCAACGAACTGTCACATGTTATGATTCAATACAAACCGGCCACTTTATGGCCTTCCTAGTAAAAAAGGGTCGAAAACGAGTAATGTCCTAAATTAACGAGGAGATTTTCTTAAACTCCATTTTGGCCGAATTTTTAGAGAATGTAAAAATATGCCATGGAAGTCGTAGCTATGTTGTTTACCTATCCAACGAATTGTCACATGCTAAGATTCAATGCAAATCGGCCACATAATGGCCTTCCTAGTAAAAAAGGGTCGAAAACGAGTAATGTCCTAATTTAACGAGGAGATTTTCTTAACCTCCATTTTGGCCGAATTTTTAGAGAATGCAAAAATATACCATGGAAGTCGTAGTTATGTTGTTTACCTATCCAACGAACTGTCACATGTTATGATTCAATACAAACCGGCCACTTTATGGCCTTCCTAGTAAAAAAGGGTCGAAAACGAGTAATGTCCTAAATTAACGAGGAGATTTTCTTAAACTCCATTTTGGCCGAATTTTTAGAGAATGTAAAAATATGCCATGGAAGTCGTAGCTATGTTGTTTACCTATCCAACGAATTGTCACATGCTAAGATTCAATGCAAATCGGCCACATAATGGCCTTCCTAGTAAAAAAGGGTCGAAAACGAGTAATGTCCTAAATTAACGAGGAGATTTTCTTGACCTCCATTTTGGCCGAATTTTTAGAGAATGCAAAAATATCCCATGGAAGTCGTAGTTAAGTTGTTTAACTATCCAACGAATTGTCACATGCTAAGATTCAATGCAAATCGGCCACATTATGGCCTTCCTAGTAAAAAAGGGTCGAAAACGAGTAATGTCCTAAATTAACAAGGAGATTTTCTTGACCTCCATTTTGGCTGAATTTTTAGAGAATGCAAAAATATCCCATGGAAGTCGTAGTTATGTTGTTTACCTATCCAACGAATTGTCACATGCTAAGATTCAACACATTATGGCCTTCCTAGTAAAAAAGGGTCGAAAACGAGTAATGTCCTAAATTAACGAGGAGATTTTCTTGACCTCCATTTTGGCCGACTTTTTAGAGAATGCAAAAATATCCCATGGAAGTCATAGTTATGTTGTTTACCTATCCAACGAATTGTCACATGCTAAGATTCAATGCAAATCGGCCACATTATGGCCTTCCTAGTAAAAAAGGGTCGAAAACGAGTAATGTCCTAAATTAACGAGGAGATTTTCTTAACCTCCATTTTGGCCGAATTTTTAGATAATGTAAAAATATCCCATGGAAGTCGTAGTTATGTTGTTTACCTTTCCAACGAATTGTCACATGCTAAGATTCAATGCAAATCGGCCACATTATGGCCTTCCTAGTAAAAAAGGGTCGAAAACGAGTAATGTCCTAAATTAACGAGGAGATTTTCTTGACCTCCATTTTGGCTGAATTTTTAGAGAATGCAAAAATATCCCATGGAAGTCGTAGTTATGTTGTTTACCTATCCAACGAATTGTCACATGCTAAGATTCAACACATTATGGCCTTCCTAGTAAAAAAGGGTCGAAAACGAGTAATGTCCTAAATTAACGAGGAGATTTTCTTGACCTCCATTTTGGCCGACTTTTTAGAGAATGCAAAAATATCCCATGGAAGTCATAGTTATGTTGTTTACCTATCCAACGAATTGTCACATGCTAAGATTCAATGCAAATCGGCCACATTATGGCATTCCTAGTAAAAAAGGGTCGAAAACGAGTAATGTCCTAAATTAACGAGGAGATTTTCTTAACCTCCATTTTGGCCGAATTTTTAGATAATGTAAAAATATCCCATGGAAGTCGTAGTTATGTTGTTTACCTATCCAGCGAATTGTCACATGCTAAGATTCAACACATTATGGCCTTCCTAGTAAAAAAGGGTCGAAAACGAGTAATGTCCTAAATTAACGAGGATATTTTCTTGACCTCCATTTTGGCCGACTTTTTAGAGAATGCAAAAATAACCCACAGAAGTCGTAGTTATGTTGGTTACCTATCCAATGAATTGTGACAAGCTGAGATTCAATGCAAATCGGCCACATTATGGCCTTCCTAGTAAAAAAGGGTCGAAAACGAGTAATGTCCTAATTTAACGAGGAGATTTTCTTAACCTCCATTTTGGCCGAATTTTTAGAGAATGCAAAAATATACCATGGAAGTCGTAGTTATGTTGTTTACCTATCCAACGAACTGTCACATGTTATGATTCAATACAAACCGGCCACTTTATGGCCTTCCTAGTAAAAAAGGGTCGAAAACGAGTAATGTCCTAAATTAACGAGGAGATTTTCTTAAACTCCATTTTGGCCGAATTTTTAGAGAATGTAAAAATATGCCATGGAAGTCGTAGCTATGTTGTTTACCTATCCAACGAATTGTCACATGCTAAGATTCAATGCAAATCGGCCACATAATGGCCTTCCTAGTAAAAAAGGGTCGAAAACGAGTAATGTCCTAAATTAACGAGGAGATTTTCTTGACCTCCATTTTGGCCGAATTTTTAGAGAATGCAAAAATATCCCATGGAAGTCGTAGTTAAGTTGTTTAACTATCCAACGAATTGTCACATGCTAAGATTCAATGCAAATCGGCCACATTATGGCCTTCCTAGTAAAAAAGGGTCGAAAACGAGTAATGTCCTAAATTAACAAGGAGATTTTCTTGACCTCCATTTTGGCTGAATTTTTAGAGAATGCAAAAATATCCCATGGAAGTCGTAGTTATGTTGTTTACCTATCCAACGAATTGTCACATGCTAAGATTCAACACATTATGGCCTTCCTAGTAAAAAAGGGTCGAAAACGAGTAATGTCCTAAATTAACGAGGAGATTTTCTTGACCTCCATTTTGGCCGACTTTTTAGAGAATGCAAAAATATCCCATGGAAGTCATAGTTATGTTGTTTACCTATCCAACGAATTGTCACATGCTAAGATTCAATGCAAATCGGCCACATTATGGCCTTCCTAGTAAAAAAGGGTCGAAAACGAGTAATGTCCTAAATTAACGAGGAGATTTTCTTAACCTCCATTTTGGCCGAATTTTTAGATAATGTAAAAATATCCCATGGAAGTTGTAGTTATGTTGTTTACCTTTCCAACGAATTGTCACATGCTAAGATTCAATGCAAATCGGCCACATTATGGCCTTCCTAGTAAAAAAGGGTCGAAAACGAGTAATGTCCTAAATTAACGAGGAGATTTTCTTGACCTCCATTTTGGCTGAATTTTTAGAGAATGCAAAAATATCCCATGGAAGTCGTAGTTATGTTGTTTACCTATCCAACGAATTGTCACATGCTAAGATTCAACACATTATGGCCTTCCTAGTAAAAAAGGGTCGAAAACGAGTAATGTCCTAAATTAACGAGGAGATTTTCTTGACCTCCATTTTGGCCGACTTTTTAGAGAATGAAAAAATATCCCATGGAAGTCATAGTTATGTTGTTTGCCTATCCAACGAATTGTCACATGCTAAGATTCAATGCAAATCGGCCACATTATGGCATTCCTAGTAAAAAAGGGTCGAAAACGAGTAATGTCCTAAATTAACGAGGAGATTTTCTTAACCTCCATTTTGGCCGAATTTTTAGATAATGTAAAAATATCCCATGGAAGTCGTAGTTATGTTGTTTACCTATCCAGCGAATTGTCACATGCTAAGATTCAACACATTATGGCCTTCCTAGTAAAAAAGGGTCGAAAACGAGTAATGTCCTAAATTAACGAGGATATTTTCTTGACCTCCATTTTGGCCGACTTTTTAGAGAATGCAAAAATAACCCACAGAAGTCGTAGTTATGTTGGTTACCTATCCAATGAATTGTGACAAGCTGAGATTCAATGCAAATCGGCCACATTATGGCCTTCCTAGTAAAAAAGGGTCGAAAACGAGTAATGTCCTAAATTAACGAGGAGATTTTCTTAACCTCCATTTTGGCCGAATTTTTAGAGAATGCAAAAATATACCATGAAAGTCGTAGTTATGTTGTTTACCTATCCAACGAACTGTCACATGTTATGATTCAATACAAACCGGCCACTTTATGGCCTTCCTAGTAAAAAAGGGTCGAAAACGAGTAATGTCCTAAATTAACGAGGAGATTTTCTTAAACTCCATTTTGGCCGAATTTTTAGAGAATGTAAAAATATGCCATGGAAGTCGTAGCTATGTTGTTTACCTATCCAACGAATTGTCACATGCTAAGATTCAATGCAAATCGGCCACATAATGGCCTTCCTAGTAAAAAAGGGTCGAAAACGAGTAATGTCCTAAATTAACGAGGAGATTTTCTTGACCTCCATTTTGGCCGAATTTTTAGAGAATGCAAAAATATCCCATGGAAGTCGTAGTTAAGTTGTTTAACTATCCAACGAATT
Source organism: Medicago sativa (assembly GCF_051527215.1). Lineage (NCBI taxonomy): Eukaryota > Viridiplantae > Streptophyta > Magnoliopsida > Fabales > Fabaceae > Medicago > Medicago sativa. The sequence goes on along the minus strand of NC_140751.1, from coordinate 1,646,971 downwards.
GTCACATGCTAAGATTCAATGCAAATCGGCCACATTATGGCCTTCCTAGTAAAAAAGGGTCGAAAACGAGTAATGTCCTAAATTAACAAGGAGATTTTCTTGACCTCCATTTTGGCTGAATTTTTAGAGAATGCAAAAATATCCCATGGAAGTCGTAGTTATGTTGTTTACCTATCCAACGAATTGTCACATGCTAAGATTCAACACATTATGGCCTTCCTAGTAAAAAAGGGTCGAAAACGAGTAATGTCCTAAATTAACGAGGAGATTTTCTTGACCTCCATTTTGGCCGACTTTTTAGAGAATGCAAAAATATCCCATGGAAGTCGTAGTTAAGTTGTTTAACTATCCAACGAATTGTCACATGCTAAGATTCAATGCAAATCGGCCACATTATGGCCTTCCTAGTAAAAAAGGGTCGAAAACGAGTAATGTCCTAAATTAACAAGGAGATTTTCTTGACCTCCATTTTGGCTGAATTTTTAGAGAATGCAAAAATATCCCATGGAAGTCGTAGTTATGTTGTTTACCTATCCAACGAATTGTCACATGCTAAGATTCAACACATTATGGCCTTCCTAGTAAAAAAGGGTCGAAAACGAGTAATGTCCTAAATTAACGAGGAGATTTTCTTGACCTCCATTTTGGCCGACTTTTTAGAGAATGCAAAAATATCCCATGGAAGTCATAGTTATGTTGTTTACCTATCCAACGAATTGTCACATGCTAAGATTCAATGCAAATCGGCCACATTATGGCCTTCCTAGTAAAAAAGGGTCGAAAACGAGTAATGTCCTAAATTAACGAGGAGATTTTCTTAACCTCCATTTTGGCCGAATTTTTAGATAATGTAAAAATATCCCATGGAAGTCGTAGTTATGTTGTTTACCTTTCCAACGAATTGTCACATGCTAAGATTCAATGCAAATCGGCCACATTATGGCCTTCCTAGTAAAAAAGGGTCGAAAACGAGTAATGTCCTAAATTAACGAGGAGATTTTCTTGACCTCCATTTTGGCTGAATTTTTAGAGAATGCAAAAATATCCCATGGAAGTCGTAGTTATGTTGTTTACCTATCCAACGAATTGTCACATGCTAAGATTCAACACATTATGGCCTTCCTAGTAAAAAAGGGTCGAAAACGAGTAATGTCCTAAATTAACGAGGAGATTTTCTTGACCTCCATTTTGGCCGACTTTTTAGAGAATGCAAAAATATCCCATGGAAGTCATAGTTATGTTGTTTACCTATCCAACGAATTGTCACATGCTAAGATTCAATGCAAATCGGCCACATTATGGCATTCCTAGTAAAAAAGGGTCGAAAACGAGTAATGTCCTAAATTAACGAGGAGATTTTCTTAACCTCCATTTTGGCCGAATTTTTAGATAATGTAAAAATATCCCATGGAAGTCGTAGTTATGTTGTTTACCTATCCAGCGAATTGTCACATGCTAAGATTCAATGCAAATCGGCCACATTATGGCATTCCTAGTAAAAAAGGGTCGAAAACGAGTAATGTCCTAAATTAACGAGGAGATTTTCTTAACCTCCATTTTGGCCGAATTTTTAGAGAATGTAAAAATATGCCATGGAAGTCGTAGCTATGTTGTTTACCTATCCAACGAATTGTCACATGCTAAGATTCAATGCAAATCGGCCACATAATGGCCTTCCTAGTAAAAAAGGGTCGAAAACGAGTAATGTCCTAAATTAACGAGGAGATTTTCTTGACCTCCATTTTGGCCGAATTTTTAGAGAATGCAAAAATATCCCATGGAAGTCGTAGTTAAGTTGTTTAACTATCCAACGAATTGTCACATGCTAAGATTCAATGCAAATCGGCCACATTATGGCCTTCCTAGTAAAAAAGGGTCGAAAACGAGTAATGTCCTAAATTAACAAGGAGATTTTCTTGACCTCCATTTTGGCTGAATTTTTAGAGAATGCAAAAATATCCCATGGAAGTCGTAGTTATGTTGTTTACCTATCCAACGAATTGTCACATGCTAAGATTCAACACATTATGGCCTTCCTAGTAAAAAAGGGTCGAAAACGAGTAATGTCCTAAATTAACGAGGAGATTTTCTTGACCTCCATTTTGGCCGACTTTTTAGAGAATGCAAAAATATCCCATGGAAGTCATAGTTATGTTGTTTACCTATCCAACGAATTGTCACATGCTAAGATTCAATGCAAATCGGCCACATTATGGCCTTCCTAGTAAAAAAGGGTCGAAAACGAGTAATGTCCTAAATTAACGAGGAGATTTTCTTAACCTCCATTTTGGCCGAATTTTTAGATAATGTAAAAATATCCCATGGAAGTCGTAGTTATGTTGTTTACCTTTCCAACGAATTGTCACATGCTAAGATTCAATGCAAATCGGCCACATTATGGCCTTCCTAGTAAAAAAGGGTCGAAAACGAGTAATGTCCTAAATTAACGAGGAGATTTTCTTGACCTCCATTTTGGCTGAATTTTTAGAGAATGCAAAAATATCCCATGGAAGTCGTAGTTATGTTGTTTACCTATCCAACGAATTGTCACATGCTAAGATTCAACACATTATGGCCTTCCTAGTAAAAAAGGGTCGAAAACGAGTAATGTCCTAAATTAACGAGGAGATTTTCTTGACCTCCATTTTGGCCGACTTTTTAGAGAATGCAAAAATATCCCATGGAAGTCATAGTTATGTTGTTTACCTATCCAACGAATTGTCACATGCTAAGATTCAATGCAAATCGGCCACATTATGGCATTCCTAGTAAAAAAGGGTCGAAAACGAGTAATGTCCTAAATTAACGAGGAGATTTTCTTAACCTCCATTTTGGCCGAATTTTTAGATAATGTAAAAATATCCCATGGAAGTCGTAGTTATGTTGTTTACCTATCCAGCGAATTGTCACATGCTAAGATTCAATGCAAATCGGCCACATTATGGCATTCCTAGTAAAAAAGGGTCGAAAACGAGTAATGTCCTAAATTAACGAGGAGATTTTCTTAACCTCCATTTTGGCCGAATTTTTAGAGAATGTAAAAATATGCCATGGAAGTCGTAGCTATGTTGTTTACCTATCCAACGAATTGTCACATGCTAAGATTCAATGCAAATCGGCCACATAATGGCCTTCCTAGTAAAAAAGGGTCGAAAACGAGTAATGTCCTAAATTAACGAGGAGATTTTCTTGACCTCCATTTTGGCCGAATTTTTAGAGAATGCAAAAATATCCCATGGAAGTCGTAGTTAAGTTGTTTAACTATCCAACGAATTGTCACATGCTAAGATTCAATGCAAATCGGCCACATTATGGCCTTCCTAGTAAAAAAGGGTCGAAAACGAGTAATGTCCTAAATTAACAAGGAGATTTTCTTGACCTCCATTTTGGCTGAATTTTTAGAGAATGCAAAAATATCCCATGGAAGTCGTAGTTATGTTGTTTACCTATCCAACGAATTGTCACATGCTAAGATTCAACACATTATGGCCTTCCTAGTAAAAAAGGGTCGAAAACGAGTAATGTCCTAAATTAACGAGGAGATTTTCTTGACCTCCATTTTGGCCGACTTTTTAGAGAATGCAAAAATATCCCATGGAAGTCATAGTTATGTTGTTTACCTATCCAACGAATTGTCACATGCTAAGATTCAATGCAAATCAGCCACATTATGGCCTTCCTAGTAAAAAAGGGTCGAAAACGAGTAATGTCCTAAATTAACGAGGAGATTTTCTTAACCTCCATTTTGGCCGAATTTTTAGATAATGTAAAAATATCCCATGGAAGTCGTAGTTATGTTGTTTACCTTTCCAACGAATTGTCACATGCTAAGATTCAATGCAAATCGGCCACATTATGGCCTTCCTAGTAAAAAAGGGTCGAAAACGAGTAATGTCCTAAATTAACGAGGAGATTTTCTTGACCTCCATTTTGGCTGAATTTTTAGAGAATGCAAAAATATCCCATGGAAGTCGTAGTTATGTTGTTTACCTATCCAACGAATTGTCACATGCTAAGATTCAACACATTATGGCCTTCCTAGTAAAAAAGGGTCGAAAACGAGTAATGTCCTAAATTAACGAGGAGATTTTCTTGACCTCCATTTTGGCCGACTTTTTAGAGAATGCAAAAATATCCCATGGAAGTCATAGTTATGTTGTTTACCTATCCAACGAATTGTCACATGCTAAGATTCAATGCAAATCGGCCACATTATGGCATTCCTAGTAAAAAAGGGTCGAAAACGAGTAATGTCCTAAATTAACGAGGAGATTTTCTTAACCTCCATTTTGGCCGAATTTTTAGATAATGTAAAAATATCCCATGGAAGTCGTAGTTATGTTGTTTACCTATCCAGCGAATTGTCACATGCTAAGATTCAATGCAAATCGGCCACATTATGGCATTCCTAGTAAAAAAGGGTCGAAAACGAGTAATGTCCTAAATTAACGAGGAGATTTTCTTAACCTCCATTTTGGCCGAATTTTTAGAGAATGTAAAAATATGCCATGGAAGTCGTAGCTATGTTGTTTACCTATCCAACGAATTGTCACATGCTAAGATTCAATGCAAATCGGCCACATAATGGCCTTCCTAGTAAAAAAGGGTCGAAAACGAGTAATGTCCTAAATTAACGAGGAGATTTTCTTGACCTCCATTTTGGCCGAATTTTTAGAGAATGCAAAAATATCCCATGGAAGTCGTAGTTAAGTTGTTTAACTATCCAACGAATTGTCACATGCTAAGATTCAATGCAAATCGGCCACATTATGGCCTTCCTAGTAAAAAAGGGTCGAAAACGAGTAATGTCCTAAATTAACAAGGAGATTTTCTTGACCTCCATTTTGGCTGAATTTTTAGAGAATGCAAAAATATCCCATGGAAGTCGTAGTTATGTTGTTTACCTATCCAACGAATTGTCACATGCTAAGATTCAACACATTATGGCCTTCCTAGTAAAAAAGGGTCGAAAACGAGTAATGTCCTAAATTAACGAGGAGATTTTCTTGACCTCCATTTTGGCCGACTTTTTAGAGAATGCAAAAATATCCCATGGAAGTCATAGTTATGTTGTTTACCTATCCAACGAATTGTCACATGCTAAGATTCCATGCAAATCGGCCACATTATGGCCTTCCTAGTAAAAAAGGGTCGAAAACGAGTAATGTCCTAAATTAACGAGGAGATTTTCTTAACCTCCATTTTGGCCGAATTTTTAGATAATGTAAAAATATCCCATGGAAGTCGTAGTTATGTTGTTTACCTTTCCAACGAATTGTCACATGCTAAGATTCAATGCAAATCGGCCACATTATGGCCTTCCTAGTAAAAAAGGGTCGAAAACGAGTAATGTCCTAAATTAACGAGGAGATTTTCTTGACCTCCATTTTGGCTGAATTTTTAGAGAATGCAAAAATATCCCATGGAAGTCGTAGTTATGTTGTTTACCTATCCAACGAATTGTCACATGCTAAGATTCAACACATTATGGCCTTCCTAGTAAAAAAGGGTCGAAAACGAGTAATGTCCTAAATTAACGAGGAGATTTTCTTGACCTCCATTTTGGCCGACTTTTTAGAGAATGCAAAAATATCCCATGGAAGTCATAGTTATGTTGTTTACCTATCCAACGAATTGTCACATGCTAAGATTCAATGCAAATCGGCCACATTATGGCATTCCTAGTAAAAAAGGGTCGAAAACGAGTAATGTCCTAAATTAACGAGGAGATTTTCTTAACCTCCATTTTGGCCGAATTTTTAGATAATGTAAAAATATCCCATGGAAGTCGTAGTTATGTTGTTTACCTATCCAGCGAATTGTCACATGCTAAGATTCAATGCAAATCGGCCACATTATGGCATTCCTAGTTAAAAAGGGTCGAAAACGAGTAATGTCCTAAATTAACGAGGAGATTTTCTTAACCTCCATTTTGGCCGAATTTTTAGAGAATGTAAAAATATGCCATGGAAGTCGTAGCTATGTTGTTTACCTATCCAACGAATTGTCACATGCTAAGATTCAATGCAAATCGGCCACATAATGGCCTTCCTAGTAAAAAAGGGTCGAAAACGAGTAATGTCCTAAATTAACGAGGAGATTTTCTTGACCTCCATTTTGGCCGAATTTTTAGAGAATGCAAAAATATCCCATGGAAGTCGTAGTTAAGTTGTTTAACTATCCAACGAATTGTCACATGCTAAGATTCAATGCAAATCGGCCACATTATGGCCTTCCTAGTAAAAAAGGGTCGAAAACGAGTAATGTCCTAAATTAACAAGCAGATTTTCTTGACCTCCATTTTGGCTGAATTTTTAGAGAATGCAAAAATATCCCATGGAAGTCGTAGTTATGTTGTTTACCTATCCAACGAATTGTCACATGCTAAGATTCAACACATTATGGCCTTCCTAGTAAAAAAGGGTCGAAAACGAGTAATGTCCTAAATTAACGAGGAGATTTTCTTGACCTCCATTTTGGCCGACTTTTTAGAGAATGCAAAAATATCCCATGGAAGTCATAGTTATGTTGTTTACCTATCCAACGAATTGTCACATGCTAAGATTCAATGCAAATCGGCCACATTATGGCCTTCCTAGTAAAAAAGGGTCGAAAACGAGTAATGTCCTAAATTAACGAGGAGATTTTCTTAACCTCCATTTTGGCCGAATTTTTAGATAATGTAAAAATATCCCATGGAAGTCGTAGTTATGTTGTTTACCTTTCCAACGAATTGTCACATGCTAAGATTCAATGCAAATCGGCCACATTATGGCCTTCCTAGTAAAAAAGGGTCGAAAACGAGTAATGTCCTAAATTAACGAGGAGATTTTCTTGACCTCCATTTTGGCTGAATTTTTAGAGAATGCAAAAATATCCCATGGAAGTCGTAGTTATGTTGTTTACCTATCCAACGAATTGTCACATGCTAAGATTCAACACATTATGGCCTTCCTAGTAAAAAAGGGTCGAAAACGAGTAATGTCCTAAATTAACGAGGAGATTTTCTTGACCTCCATTTTGGCCGACTTTTTAGAGAATGCAAAAATATCCCATGGAAGTCATAGTTATGTTGTTTACCTATCCAACGAATTGTCACATGCTAAGATTCAATGCAAATCGGCCACATTATGGCATTCCTAGTAAAAAAGGGTCGAAAACGAGTAATGTCCTAAATTAACGAGGAGATTTTCTTAACCTCCATTTTGGCCGAATTTTTAGATAATGTAAAAATATCCCATGGAAGTCGTAGTTATGTTGTTTACCTATCCAGCGAATTGTCACATGCTAAGATTCAATGCAAATCGGCCACATTATGGCATTCCTAGTAAAAAAGGGTCGAAAACGAGTAATGTCCTAAATTAACGAGGAGATTTTCTTAACCTCCATTTTGGCCGAATTTTTAGAGAATGTAAAAATATGCCATGGAAGTCGTAGCTATGTTGTTTACCTATCCAACGAATTGTCACATGCTAAGATTCAATGCAAATCGGCCACATAATGGCCTTCCTAGTAAAAAAGGGTCGAAAACGAGTAATGTCCTAAATTAACGAGGAGATTTTCTTGACCTCCATTTTGGCCGAATTTTTAGAGAATGCAAAAATATCCCATGGAAGTCGTAGTTAAGTTGTTTAACTATCCAACGAATTGTCACATGCTAAGATTCAATGCAAATCGGCCACATTATGGCCTTCCTAGTAAAAAAGGGTCGAAAACGAGTAATGTCCTAAATTAACAAGGAGATTTTCTTGACCTCCATTTTGGCTGAATTTTTAGAGAATGCAAAAATATCCCATGGAAGTCGTAGTTATGTTGTTTACCTATCCAACGAATTGTCACATGCTAAGATTCAACACATTATGGCCTTCCTAGTAAAAAAGGGTCGAAAACGAGTAATGTCCTAAATTAACGAGGAGATTTTCTTGACCTCCATTTTGGCCGACTTTTTAGAGAATGCAAAAATATCCCATGGAAGTCATAGTTATGTTGTTTACCTATCCAACGAATTGTCACATGCTAAGATTCAATGCAAATCAGCCACATTATGGCCTTCCTAGTAAAAAAGGGTCGAAAACGAGTAATGTCCTAAATTAACGAGGAGATTTTCTTAACCTCCATTTTGGCCGAATTTTTAGATAATGTAAAAATATCCCATGGAAGTCGTAGTTATGTTGTTTACCTTTCCAACGAATTGTCACATGCTAAGATTCAATGCAAATCGGCCACATTATGGCCTTCCTAGTAAAAAAGGGTCGAAAACGAGTAATGTCCTAAATTAACGAGGAGATTTTCTTGACCTCCATTTTGGCTGAATTTTTAGAGAATGCAAAAATATCCCATGGAAGTCGTAGTTATGTTGTTTACCTATCCAACGAATTGTCACATGCTAAGATTCAACACATTATGGCCTTCCTAGTAAAAAAGGGTCGAAAACGAGTAATGTCCTAAATTAACGAGGAGATTTTCTTGACCTCCATTTTGGCCGACTTTTTAGAGAATGCAAAAATATCCCATGGAAGTCATAGTTATGTTGTTTACCTATCCAACGAATTGTCACATGCTAAGATTCAATGCAAATCGGCCACATTATGGCATTCCTAGTAAAAAAGGGTCGAAAACGAGTAATGTCCTAAATTAACGAGGAGATTTTCTTAACCTCCATTTTGGCCGAATTTTTAGATAATGTAAAAATATCCCATGGAAGTCGTAGTTATGTTGTTTACCTATCCAGCGAATTGTCACATGCTAAGATTCAATGCAAATCGGCCACATTATGGCATTCCTAGTAAAAAAGGGTCGAAAACGAGTAATGTCCTAAATTAACGAGGAGATTTTCTTAACCTCCATTTTGGCCGAATTTTTAGAGAATGTAAAAATATGCCATGGAAGTCGTAGCTATGTTGTTTACCTATCCAACGAATTGTCACATGCTAAGATTCAATGCAAATCGGCCACATAATGGCCTTCCTAGTAAAAAAGGGTCGAAAACGAGTAATGTCCTAAATTAACGAGGAGATTTTCTTGACCTCCATTTTGGCCGAATTTTTAGAGAATGCAAAAATATCCCATGGAAGTCGTAGTTAAGTTGTTTAACTATCCAACGAATTGTCACATGCTAAGATTCAATGCAAATCGGCCACATTATGGCCTTCCTAGTAAAAAAGGGTCGAAAACGAGTAATGTCCTAAATTAACAAGGAGATTTTCTTGACCTCCATTTTGGCTGAATTTTTAGAGAATGCAAAAATATCCCATGGAAGTCGTAGTTATGTTGTTTACCTATCCAACGAATTGTCACATGCTAAGATTCAACACATTATGGCCTTCCTAGTAAAAAAGGGTCGAAAACGAGTAATGTCCTAAATTAACGAGGAGATTTTCTTGACCTCCATTTTGGCCGACTTTTTAGAGAATGCAAAAATATCCCATGGAAGTCATAGTTATGTTGTTTACCTATCCAACGAATTGTCACATGCTAAGATTCAATGCAAATCAGCCACATTATGGCCTTCCTAGTAAAAAAGGGTCGAAAACGAGTAATGTCCTAAATTAACGAGGAGATTTTCTTAACCTCCATTTTGGCCGAATTTTTAGATAATGTAAAAATATCCCATGGAAGTCGTAGTTATGTTGTTTACCTTTCCAACGAATTGTCACATGCTAAGATTCAATGCAAATCGGCCACATTATGGCCTTCCTAGTAAAAAAGGGTCGAAAACGAGTAATGTCCTAAATTAACGAGGAGATTTTCTTGACCTCCATTTTGGCTGAATTTTTAGAGAATGCAAAAATATCCCATGGAAGTCGTAGTTATGTTGTTTACCTATCCAACGAATTGTCACATGCTAAGATTCAACACATTATGGCCTTCCTAGTAAAAAAGGGTCGAAAACGAGTAATGTCCTAAATTAACGAGGAGATTTTCTTGACCTCCATTTTGGCCGACTTTTTAGAGAATGCAAAAATATCCCATGGAAGTCATAGTTATGTTGTTTACCTATCCAACGAATTGTCACATGCTAAGATTCAATGCAAATCGGCCACATTATGGCATTCCTAGTAAAAAAGGGTCGAAAACGAGTAATGTCCTAAATTAACGAGGAGATTTTCTTAACCTCCATTTTGGCCGAATTTTTAGATAATGTAAAAATATCCCATGGAAGTCGTAGTTATGTTGTTTACCTATCCAGCGAATTGTCACATGCTAAGATTCAATGCAAATCGGCCACATTATGGCATTCCTAGTAAAAAAGGGTCGAAAACGAGTAATGTCCTAAATTAACGAGGAGATTTTCTTAACCTCCATTTTGGCCGAATTTTTAGAGAATGTAAAAATATGCCATGGAAGTCGTAGCTATGTTGTTTACCTATCCAACGAATTGTCACATGCTAAGATTCAATGCAAATCGGCCACATAATGGCCTTCCTAGTAAAAAAGGGTCGAAAACGAGTAATGTCCTAAATTAACGAGGAGATTTTCTTGACCTCCATTTTGGCCGAATTTTTAGAGAATGCAAAAATATCCCATGGAAGTCGTAGTTAAGTTGTTTAACTATCCAACGAATTGTCACATGCTAAGATTCAATGCAAATCGGCCACATTATGGCCTTCCTAGTAAAAAAGGGTCGAAAACGAGTAATGTCCTAAATTAACAAGGAGATTTTCTTGACCTCCATTTTGGCTGAATTTTTAGAGAATGCAAAAATATCCCATGGAAGTCGTAGTTATGTTGTTTACCTATCCAACGAATTGTCACATGCTAAGATTCAACACATTATGGCCTTCCTAGTAAAAAAGGGTCGAAAACGAGTAATGTCCTAAATTAACGAGGAGATTTTCTTGACCTCCATTTTGGCCGACTTTTTAGAGAATGCAAAAATATCCCATGGAAGTCATAGTTATGTTGTTTACCTATCCAACGAATTGTCACATGCTAAGATTCAATGCAAATCGGCCACATTATGGCCTTCCTAGTAAAAAAGGGTCGAAAACGAGTAATGTCCTAAATTAACGAGGAGATTTTCTTAACCTCCATTTTGGCCGAATTTTTAGATAATGTAAAAATATCCCATGGAAGTCGTAGTTATGTTGTTTACCTTTCCAACGAATTGTCACATGCTAAGATTCAATGCAAATCGGCCACATTATGGCCTTCCTAGTAAAAAAGGGTCGAAAACGAGTAATGTCCTAAATTAACGAGGAGATTTTCTTGACCTCCATTTTGGCTGAATTTTTAGAGAATGCAAAAATATCCCATGGAAGTCGTAGTTATGTTGTTTACCTATCCAACGAATTGTCACATGCTAAGATTCAACACATTATGGCCTTCCTAGTAAAAAAGGGTCGAAAACGAGTAATGTCCTAAATTAACGAGGAGATTTTCTTGACCTCCATTTTGGCCGACTTTTTAGAGAATGCAAAAATATCCCATGGAAGTCATAGTTATGTTGTTTACCTATCCAACGAATTGTCACATGCTAAGATTCAATGCAAATCGGCCACATTATGGCATTCCTAGTAAAAAAGGGTCGAAAACGAGTAATGTCCTAAATTAACGAGGAGATTTTCTTAACCTCCATTTTGGCCGAATTTTTAGATAATGTAAAAATATCCCATGGAAGTCGTAGTTATGTTGTTTACCTATCCAGCGAATTGTCACATGCTAAGATTCAATGCAAATCGGCCACATTATGGCATTCCTAGTTAAAAAGGGTCGAAAACGAGTAATGTCCTAAATTAACGAGGAGATTTTCTTAACCTCCATTTTGGCCGAATTTTTAGAGAATGTAAAAATATGCCATGGAAGTCGTAGCTATGTTGTTTACCTATCCAACGAATTGTCACATGCTAAGATTCAATGCAAATCGGCCACATAATGGCCTTCCTAGTAAAAAAGGGTCGAAAACGAGTAATGTCCTAAATTAACGAGGAGATTTTCTTGACCTCCATTTTGGCCGAATTTTTAGAGAATGCAAAAATATCCCATGGAAGTCGTAGTTAAGTTGTTTAACTATCCAACGAATTGTCACATGCTAAGATTCAATGCAAATCGGCCACATTATGGCCTTCCTAGTAAAAAAGGGTCGAAAACGAGTAATGTCCTAAATTAACAAGGAGATTTTCTTGACCTCCATTTTGGCTGAATTTTTAGAGAATGCAAAAATATCCCATGGAAGTCGTAGTTATGTTGTTTACCTATCCAACGAATTGTCACATGCTAAGATTCAACACATTATGGCCTTCCTAGTAAAAAAGGGTCGAAAACGAGTAATGTCCTAAATTAACGAGGAGATTTTCTTGACCTCCATTTTGGCCGACTTTTTAGAGAATGCAAAAATATCCCATGGAAGTCATAGTTATGTTGTTTACCTATCCAACGAATTGTCACATGCTAAGATTCAATGCAAATCGGCCACATTATGGCCTTCCTAGTAAAAAAGGGTCGAAAACGAGTAATGTCCTAAATTAACGAGGAGATTTTCTTAACCTCCATTTTGGCCGAATTTTTAGATAATGTAAAAATATCCCATGGAAGTCGTAGTTATGTTGTTTACCTTTCCAACGAATTGTCACATGCTAAGATTCAATGCAAATCGGCCACATTATGGCCTTCCTAGTAAAAAAGGGTCGAAAACGAGTAATGTCCTAAATTAACGAGGAGATTTTCTTGACCTCCATTTTGGCTGAATTTTTAGAGAATGCAAAAATATCCCATGGAAGTCGTAGTTATGTTGTTTACCTATCCAACGAATTGTCACATGCTAAGATTCAACACATTATGGCCTTCCTAGTAAAAAAGGGTCGAAAACGAGTAATGTCCTAAATTAACGAGGAGATTTTCTTGACCTCCATTTTGGCCGACTTTTTAGAGAATGCAAAAATATCCCATGGAAGTCATAGTTATGTTGTTTACCTATCCAACGAATTGTCACATGCTAAGATTCAATGCAAATCGGCCACATTATGGCATTCCTAGTAAAAAAGGGTCGAAAACGAGTAATGTCCTAAATTAACGAGGAGATTTTCTTAACCTCCATTTTGGCCGAATTTTTAGATAATGTAAAAATATCCCATGGAAGTCGTAGTTATGTTGTTTACCTATCCAGCGAATTGTCACATGCTAAGATTCAATGCAAATCGGCCACATTATGGCATTCCTAGTAAAAAAGGGTCGAAAACGAGTAATGTCCTAAATTAACGAGGAGATTTTCTTAACCTCCATTTTGGCCGAATTTTTAGAGAATGTAAAAATATGCCATGGAAGTCGTAGCTATGTTGTTTACCTATCCAACGAATTGTCACATGCTAAGATTCAATGCAAATCGGCCACATAATGGCCTTCCTAGTAAAAAAGGGTCGAAAACGAGTAATGTCCTAAATTAACGAGGAGATTTTCTTGACCTCCATTTTGGCCGAATTTTTAGAGAATGCAAAAATATCCCATGGAAGTCGTAGTTAAGTTGTTTAACTATCCAACGAATTGTCACATGCTAAGATTCAATGCAAATCGGCCACATTATGGCCTTCCTAGTAAAAAAGGGTCGAAAACGAGTAATGTCCTAAATTAACAAGGAGATTTTCTTGACCTCCATTTTGGCTGAATTTTTAGAGAATGCAAAAATATCCCATGGAAGTCGTAGTTATGTTGTTTACCTATCCAACGAATTGTCACATGCTAAGATTCAACACATTATGGCCTTCCTAGTAAAAAAGGGTCGAAAACGAGTAATGTCCTAAATTAACGAGGAGATTTTCTTGACCTCCATTTTGGCCGACTTTTTAGAGAATGCAAAAATATCCCATGGAAGTCATAGTTATGTTGTTTACCTATCCAACGAATTGTCACATGCTAAGATTCAATGCAAATCGGCCACATTATGGCCTTCCTAGTAAAAAAGGGTCGAAAACGAGTAATGTCCTAAATTAACGAGGAGATTTTCTTAACCTCCATTTTGGCCGAATTTTTAGATAATGTAAAAATATCCCATGGAAGTCGTAGTTATGTTGTTTACCTTTCCAACGAATTGTCACATGCTAAGATTCAATGCAAATCGGCCACATTATGGCCTTCCTAGTAAAAACGGGTCGAAAACGAGTAATGTCCTAAATTAACGAGGAGATTTTCTTGACCTCCATTTTGGCTGAATTTTTAGAGAATGCAAAAATATCCCATGGAAGTCGTAGTTATGTTGTTTACCTATCCAACGAATTGTCACATGCTAAGATTCAACACATTATGGCCTTCCTAGTAAAAAAGGGTCGAAAACGAGTAATGTCCTAAATTAACGAGGAGATTTTCTTGACCTCCATTTTGGCCGACTTTTTAGAGAATGCAAAAATATCCCATGGAAGTCATAGTTATGTTGTTTACCTATCCAACGAATTGTCACATGCTAAGATTCAATGCAAATCGGCCACATTATGGCATTCCTAGTAAAAAAGGGTCGAAAACGAGTAATGTCCTAAATTAACGAGGAGATTTTCTTAACCTCCATTTTGGCCGAATTTTTAGATAATGTAAAAATATCCCATGGAAGTCGTAGTTATGTTGTTTACCTATCCAGCGAATTGTCACATGCTAAGATTCAATGCAAATCGGCCACATTATGGCATTCCTAGTAAAAAAGGGTCGAAAACGAGTAATGTCCTAAATTAACGAGGAGATTTTCTTAACCTCCATTTTGGCCGAATTTTTAGAGAATGTAAAAATATGCCATGGAAGTCGTAGCTATGTTGTTTACCTATCCAACGAATTGTCACATGCTAAGATTCAATGCAAATCGGCCACATAATGGCCTTCCTAGTAAAAAAGGGTCGAAAACGAGTAATGTCCTAAATTAACGAGGAGATTTTCTTGACCTCCATTTTGGCCGAATTTTTAGAGAATGCAAAAATATCCCATGGAAGTCGTAGTTAAGTTGTTTAACTATCCAACGAATTGTCACATGCTAAGATTCAATGCAAATCGGCCACATTATGGCCTTCCTAGTAAAAAAGGGTCGAAAACGAGTAATGTCCTAAATTAACAAGGAGATTTTCTTGACCTCCATTTTGGCTGAATTTTTAGAGAATGCAAAAATATCCCATGGAAGTCGTAGTTATGTTGTTTACCTATCCAACGAATTGTCACATGCTAAGATTCAACACATTATGGCCTTCCTAGTAAAAAAGGGTCGAAAACGAGTAATGTCCTAAATTAACGAGGAGATTTTCTTGACCTCCATTTTGGCCGACTTTTTAGAGAATGCAAAAATATCCCATGGAAGTCATAGTTATGTTGTTTACCTATCCAACGAATTGTCACATGCTAAGATTCAATGCAAATCGGCCACATTATGGCCTTCCTAGTAAAAAAGGGTCGAAAACGAGTAATGTCCTAAATTAACGAGGAGATTTTCTTAACCTCCATTTTGGCCGAATTTTTAGATAATGTAAAAATATCCCATGGAAGTCGTAGTTATGTTGTTTACCTTTCCAACGAATTGTCACATGCTAAGATTCAATGCAAATCGGCCACATTATGGCCTTCCTAGTAAAAAAGGGTCGAAAACGAGTAATGTCCTAAATTAACGAGGAGATTTTCTTGACCTCCATTTTGGCTGAATTTTTAGAGAATGCAAAAATATCCCATGGAAGTCGTAGTTATGTTGTTTACCTATCCAACGAATTGTCACATGCTAAGATTCAACACATTATGGCCTTCCTAGTAAAAAAGGGTCGAAAACGAGTAATGTCCTAAATTAACGAGGAGATTTTCTTGACCTCCATTTTGGCCGACTTTTTAGAGAATGCAAAAATATCCCATGGAAGTCATAGTTATGTTGTTTACCTATCCAACGAATTGTCACATGCTAAGATTCAATGCAAATCGGCCACATTATGGCATTCCTAGTAAAAAAGGGTCGAAAACGAGTAATGTCCTAAATTAACGAGGAGATTTTCTTAACCTCCATTTTGGCCGAATTTTTAGATAATGTAAAAATATCCCATGGAAGTCGTAGTTATGTTGTTTACCTATCCAGCGAATTGTCACATGCTAAGATTCAATGCAAATCGGCCACATTATGGCATTCCTAGTAAAAAAGGGTCGAAAACGAGTAATGTCCTAAATTAACGAGGAGATTTTCTTAACCTCCATTTTGGCCGAATTTTTAGAGATCGTAAAAATATGCCATGGAAGTCGTAGCTATGTTGTTTACCTATCCAACGAATTGTCACATGCTAAGATTCAATGCAAATCGGCCACATAATGGCCTTCCTAGTAAAAAAGGGTCGAAAACGAGTAATGTCCTAAATTAACGAGGAGATTTTCTTGACCTCCATTTTGGCCGAATTTTTAGAGAATGCAAAAATATCCCATGGAAGTCGTAGTTAAGTTGTTTAACTATCCAACGAATTGTCACATGCTAAGATTCAATGCAAATCGGCCACATTATGGCCTTCCTAGTAAAAAAGGGTCGAAAACGAGTAATGTCCTAAATTAACAAGGAGATTTTCTTGACCTCCATTTTGGCTGAATTTTTAGAGAATGCAAAAATATCCCATGGAAGTCGTAGTTATGTTGTTTACCTATCCAACGAATTGTCACATGCTAAGATTCAACACATTATGGCCTTCCTAGTAAAAAAGGGTCGAAAACGAGTAATGTCCTAAATTAACGAGGAGATTTTCTTGACCTCCATTTTGGCCGACTTTTTAGAGAATGCAAAAATATCCCATGGAAGTCATAGTTATGTTGTTTACCTATCCAACGAATTGTCACATGCTAAGATTCAATGCAAATCGGCCACATTATGGCCTTCCTAGTAAAAAAGGGTCGAAAACGAGTAATGTCCTAAATTAACGAGGAGATTTTCTTAACCTCCATTTTGGCCGAATTTTTAGATAATGTAAAAATATCCCATGGAAGTCGTAGTTATGTTGTTTACCTTTCCAACGAATTGTCACATGCTAAGATTCAATGCAAATCGGCCACATTATGGCCTTCCTAGTAAAAAAGGGTCGAAAACGAGTAATGTCCTAAATTAACGAGGAGATTTTCTTGACCTCCATTCTGGCTGAATTTTTAGAGAATGCAAAAATATCCCATGGAAGTCGTAGTTATGTTGTTTACCTATCCAACGAATTGTCACATGCTAAGATTCAACACATTATGGCCTTCCTAGTAAAAAAGGGTCGAAAACGAGTAATGTCCTAAATTAACGAGGAGATTTTCTTGACCTCCATTTTGGCCGACTTTTTAGAGAATGCAAAAATATCCCATGGAAGTCATAGTTATGTTGTTTACCTATCCAACGAATTGTCACATGCTAAGATTCAATGCAAATCGGCCACATTATGGCATTCCTAGTAAAAAAGGGTCGAAAACGAGTAATGTCCTAAATTAACGAGGAGATTTTCTTAACCTCCATTTTGGCCGAATTTTTAGATAATGTAAAAATATCCCATGGAAGTCGTAGTTATGTTGTTTACCTATCCAGCGAATTGTCACATGCTAAGATTCAATGCAAATCGGCCACATTATGGCATTCCTAGTAAAAAAGGGTCGAAAACGAGTAATGTCCTAAATTAACGAGGAGATTTTCTTAACCTCCATTTTGGCCGAATTTTTAGAGAATGTAAAAATATGCCATGGAAGTCGTAGCTATGTTGTTTACCTATCCAACGAATTGTCACATGCTAAGATTCAATGCAAATCGGCCACATAATGGCCTTCCTAGTAAAAAAGGGTCGAAAACGAGTAATGTCCTAAATTAACGAGGAGATTTTCTTGACCTCCATTTTGGCCGAATTTTTAGAGAATGCAAAAATATCCCATGGAAGTCGTAGTTAAGTTGTTTAACTATCCAACGAATTGTCACATGCTAAGATTCAATGCAAATCGGCCACATTATGGCCTTCCTAGTAAAAAAGGGTCGAAAACGAGTAATGTCCTAAATTAACAAGGAGATTTTCTTGACCTCCATTTTGGCTGAATTTTTAGAGAATGCAAAAATATCCCATGGAAGTCGTAGTTATGTTGTTTACCTATCCAACGAATTGTCACATGCTAAGATTCAACACATTATGGCCTTCCTAGTAAAAAAGGGTCGAAAACGAGTAATGTCCTAAATTAACGAGGAGATTTTCTTGACCTCCATTTTGGCCGACTTTTTAGAGAATGCAAAAATATCCCATGGAAGTCATAGTTATGTTGTTTACCTATCCAACGAATTGTCACATGCTAAGATTCAATGCAAATCGGCCACATTATGGCCTTCCTAGTAAAAAAGGGTCGAAAACGAGTAATGTCCTAAATTAACGAGGAGATTTTCTTAACCTCCATTTTGGCCGAATTTTTAGATAATGTAAAAATATCCCATGGAAGTCGTAGTTATGTTGTTTACCTTTCCAACGAATTGTCACATGCTAAGATTCAATGCAAATCGGCCACATTATGGCCTTCCTAGTAAAAAAGGGTCGAAAACGAGTAATGTCCTAAATTAACGAGGAGATTTTCTTGACCTCCATTTTGGCTGAATTTTTAGAGAATGCAAAAATATCCCATGGAAGTCGTAGTTATGTTGTTTACCTATCCAACGAATTGTCACATGCTAAGATTCAACACATTATGGCCTTCCTAGTAAAAAAGGGTCGAAAACGAGTAATGTCCTAAATTAACGAGGAGATTTTCTTGACCTCCATTTTGGCCGACTTTTTAGAGAATGCAAAAATATCCCATGGAAGTCATAGTTATGTTGTTTACCTATCCAACGAATTGTCACATGCTAAGATTCAATGCAAATCGGCCACATTATGGCATTCCTAGTAAAAAAGGGTCGAAAACGAGTAATGTCCTAAATTAACGAGGAGATTTTCTTAACCTCCATTTTGGCCGAATTTTTAGATAATGTAAAAATATCCCATGGAAGTCGTAGTTATGTTGTTTACCTATCCAGCGAATTGTCACATGCTAAGATTCAATGCAAATCGGCCACATTATGGCATTCCTAGTAAAAAAGGGTCGAAAACGAGTAATGTCCTAAATTAACGAGGAGATTTTCTTAACCTCCATTTTGGCCGAATTTTTAGAGAATGTAAAAATATGCCATGGAAGTCGTAGCTATGTTGTTTACCTATCCAACGAATTGTCACATGCTAAGATTCAATGCAAATCGGCCACATAATGGCCTTCCTAGTAAAAAAGGGTCGAAAACGAGTAATGTCCTAAATTAACGAGGAGATTTTCTTGACCTCCATTTTGGCCGAATTTTTAGAGAATGCAAAAATATCCCATGGAAGTCGTAGTTAAGTTGTTTAACTATCCAACGAATTGTCACATGCTAAGATTCAATGCAAATCGGCCACATTATGGCCTTCCTAGTAAAAAAGGGTCGAAAACGAGTAATGTCCTAAATTAACAAGGAGATTTTCTTGACCTCCATTTTGGCTGAATTTTTAGAGAATGCAAAAATATCCCATGGAAGTCGTAGTTATGTTGTTTACCTATCCAACGAATTGTCACATGCTAAGATTCAACACATTATGGCCTTCCTAGTAAAAAAGGGTCGAAAACGAGTAATGTCCTAAATTAACGAGGAGATTTTCTTGACCTCCATTTTGGCTGACTTTTTAGAGAATGCAAAAATATCCCATGGAAGTCATAGTTATGTTGTTTACCTATCCAACGAATTGTCACATGCTAAGATTCAATGCAAATCGGCCACATTATGGCCTTCCTAGTAAAAAAGGGTCGAAAACGAGTAATGTCCTAAATTAACGAGGAGATTTTCTTAACCTCCATTTTGGCCGAATTTTTAGATAATGTAAAAATATCCCATGGAAGTCGTAGTTATGTTGTTTACCTTTCCAACGAATTGTCACATGCTAAGATTCAATGCAAATCGGCCACATTATGGCCTTCCTAGTAAAAAAGGGTCGAAAACGAGTAATGTCCTAAATTAACGAGGAGATTTTCTTGACCTCCATTTTGGCTGAATTTTTAGAGAATGCAAAAATATCCCATGGAAGTCGTAGTTATGTTGTTTACCTATCCAACGAATTGTCACATGCTAAGATTCAACACATTATGGCCTTCCTAGTAAAAAAGGGTCGAAAACGAGTAATGTCCTAAATTAACGAGGAGATTTTCTTGACCTCCATTTTGGCCGACTTTTTAGAGAATGCAAAAATATCCCATGGAAGTCATAGTTATGTTGTTTACCTATCCAACGAATTGTCACATGCTAAGATTCAATGCAAATCGGCCACATTATGGCATTCCTAGTAAAAAAGGGTCGAAAACGAGTAATGTCCTAAATTAACGAGGAGATTTTCTTAACCTCCATTTTGGCCGAATTTTTAGATAATGTAAAAATATCCCATGGAAGTCGTAGTTATGTTGTTTACCTATCCAGCGAATTGTCACATGCTAAGATTCAATGCAAATCGGCCACATTATGGCATTCCTAGTAAAAAAGGGTCGAAAACGAGTAATGTCCTAAATTAACGAGGAGATTTTCTTAACCTCCATTTTGGCCGAATTTTTAGAGAATGTAAAAATATGCCATGGAAGTCGTAGCTATGTTGTTTACCTATCCAACGAATTGTCACATGCTAAGATTCAATGCAAATCGGCCACATAATGGCCTTCCTAGTAAAAAAGGGTCGAAAACGAGTAATGTCCTAAATTAACGAGGAGATTTTCTTGACCTCCATTTTGGCCGAATTTTTAGAGAATGCAAAAATATCCCATGGAAGTCGTAGTTAAGTTGTTTAACTATCCAACGAATTGTCACATGCTAAGATTCAATGCAAATCGGCCACATTATGGCCTTCCTAGTAAAAAAGGGTCGAAAACGAGTAATGTCCTAAATTAACAAGGAGATTTTCTTGACCTCCATTTTGGCTGAATTTTTAGAGAATGCAAAAATATCCCATGGAAGTCGTAGTTATGTTGTTTACCTATCCAACGAATTGTCACATGCTAAGATTCAACACATTATGGCCTTCCTAGTAAAAAAGGGTCGAAAACGAGTAATGTCCTAAATTAACGAGGAGATTTTCTTGACCTCCATTTTGGCCGACTTTTTAGAGAATGCAAAAATATCCCATGGAAGTCATAGTTATGTTGTTTACCTATCCAACGAATTGTCACATGCTAAGATTCAATGCAAATCGGCCACATTATGGCCTTCCTAGTAAAAAAGGGTCGAAAACGAGTAATGTCCTAAATTAACGAGGAGATTTTCTTAACCTCCATTTTGGCCGAATTTTTAGATAATGTAAAAATATCCCATGGAAGTCGTAGTTATGTTGTTTACCTTTCCAACGAATTGTCACATGCTAAGATTCAATGCAAATCGGCCACATTATGGCCTTCCTAGTAAAAAAGGGTCGAAAACGAGTAATGTCCTAAATTAACGAGGAGATTTTCTTGACCTCCATTTTGGCTGAATTTTTAGAGAATGCAAAAATATCCCATGGAAGTCGTAGTTATGTTGTTTACCTATCCAACGAATTGTCACATGCTAAGATTCAACACATTATGGCCTTCCTAGTAAAAAAGGGTCGAAAACGAGTAATGTCCTAAATTAACGAGGAGATTTTCTTGACCTCCATTTTGGCCGACTTTTTAGAGAATGCAAAAATATCCCATGGAAGTCATAGTTATGTTGTTTACCTATCCAACGAATTGTCACATGCTAAGATTCAATGCAAATCGGCCACATTATGGCATTCCTAGTAAAAAAGGGTCGAAAACGAGTAATGTCCTAAATTAACGAGGAGATTTTCTTAACCTCCATTTTGGCCGAATTTTTAGATAATGTAAAAATATCCCATGGAAGTCGTAGTTATGTTGTTTACCTATCCAGCGAATTGTCACATGCTAAGATTCAATGCAAATCGGCCACATTATGGCATTCCTAGTAAAAAAGGGTCGAAAACGAGTAATGTCCTAAATTAACGAGGAGATTTTCTTAACCTCCATTTTGGCCGAATTTTTAGAGAATGTAAAAATATGCCATGGAAGTCGTAGCTATGTTGTTTACCTATCCAACGAATTGTCACATGCTAAGATTCAATGCAAATCGGCCACATAATGGCCTTCCTAGTAAAAAAGGGTCGAAAACGAGTAATGTCCTAAATTAACGAGGAGATTTTCTTGACCTCCATTTTGGCCGAATTTTTAGAGAATGCAAAAATATCCCATGGAAGTCGTAGTTAAGTTGTTTAACTATCCAACGAATTGTCACATGCTAAGATTCAATGCAAATCGGCCACATTATGGCCTTCCTAGTAAAAAAGGGTCGAAAACGAGTAATGTCCTAAATTAACAAGGAGATTTTCTTGACCTCCATTTTGGCTGAATTTTTAGAGAATGCAAAAATATCCCATGGAAGTCGTAGTTATGTTGTTTACCTATCCAACGAATTGTCACATGCTAAGATTCAACACATTATGGCCTTCCTAGTAAAAAAGGGTCGAAAACGAGTAATGTCCTAAATTAACGAGGAGATTTTCTTGACCTCCATTTTGGCCGACTTTTTAGAGAATGCAAAAATATCCCATGGAAGTCATAGTTATGTTGTTTACCTATCCAACGAATTGTCACATGCTAAGATTCAATGCAAATCGGCCACATTATGGCATTCCTAGTAAAAAAGGGTCGAAAACGAGTAATGTCCTAAATTAACGAGGAGATTTTCTTAACCTCCATTTTGGCCGAATTTTTAGATAATGTAAAAATATCCCATGGAAGTCGTAGTTATGTTGTTTACCTATCCAGCGAATTGTCACATGCTAAGATTCAATGCAAATCGGCCACATTATGGCATTCCTAGTAAAAAAGGGTCGAAAACGAGTAATGTCCTAAATTAACGAGGAGATTTTCTTAACCTCCATTTTGGCCGAATTTTTAGAGAATGTAAAAATATGCCATGGAAGTCGTAGCTATGTTGTTTACCTATCCAACGAATTGTCACATGCTAAGATTCAATGCAAATCGGCCACATAATGGCCTTCCTAGTAAAAAAGGGTCGAAAACGAGTAATGTCCTAAATTAACGAGGAGATTTTCTTGACCTCCATTTTGGCCGAATTTTTAGAGAATGCAAAAATATCCCATGGAAGTCGTAGTTAAGTTGTTTAACTATCCAACGAATTGTCACATGCTAAGATTCAATGCAAATCGGCCACATTATGGCCTTCCTAGTAAAAAAGGGTCGAAAACGAGTAATGTCCTAAATTAACAAGGAGATTTTCTTGACCTCCATTTTGGCTGAATTTTTAGAGAATGCAAAAATATCCCATGGAAGTCGTAGTTATGTTGTTTACCTATCCAACGAATTGTCACATGCTAAGATTCAACACATTATGGCCTTCCTAGTAAAAAAGGGTCGAAAACGAGTAATGTCCTAAATTAACGAGGAGATTTTCTTGACCTCCATTTTGGCCGACTTTTTAGAGAATGCAAAAATATCCCATGGAAGTCATAGTTATGTTGTTTACCTATCCAACGAATTGTCACATGCTAAGATTCAATGCAAATCGGCCACATTATGGCCTTCCTAGTAAAAAAGGGTCGAAAACGAGTAATGTCCTAAATTAACGAGGAGATTTTCTTAACCTCCATTTTGGCCGAATTTTTAGATAATGTAAAAATATCCCATGGAAGTCGTAGTTATGTTGTTTACCTTTCCAACGAATTGTCACATGCTAAGATTCAATGCAAATCGGCCACATTATGGCCTTCCTAGTAAAAAAGGGTCGAAAACGAGTAATGTCCTAAATTAACGAGGAGATTTTCTTGACCTCCATTTTGGCTGAATTTTTAGAGAATGCAAAAATATCCCATGGAAGTCGTAGTTATGTTGTTTACCTATCCAACGAATTGTCACATGCTAAGATTCAACACATTATGGCCTTCCTAGTAAAAAAGGGTCGAAAACGAGTAATGTCCTAAATTAACGAGGAGATTTTCTTGACCTCCATTTTGGCCGACTTTTTAGAGAATGCAAAAATATCCCATGGAAGTCATAGTTATGTTGTTTACCTATCCAACGAATTGTCACATGCTAAGATTCAATGCAAATCGGCCACATTATGGCATTCCTAGTAAAAAAGGGTCGAAAACGAGTAATGTCCTAAATTAACGAGGAGATTTTCTTAACCTCCATTTTGGCCGAATTTTTAGATAATGTAAAAATATCCCATGGAAGTCGTAGTTATGTTGTTTACCTATCCAGCGAATTGTCACATGCTAAGATTCAATGCAAATCGGCCACATTATGGCATTCCTAGTAAAAAAGGGTCGAAAACGAGTAATGTCCTAAATTAACGAGGAGATTTTCTTAACCTCCATTTTGGCCGAATTTTTAGAGAATGTAAAAATATGCCATGGAAGTCGTAGCTATGTTGTTTACCTATCCAACGAATTGTCACATGCTAAGATTCAATGCAAATCGGCCACATAATGGCCTTCCTAGTAAAAAAGGGTCGAAAACGAGTAATGTCCTAAATTAACGAGGAGATTTTCTTGACCTCCATTTTGGCCGAATTTTTAGAGAATGCAAAAATATCCCATGGAAGTCGTAGTTAAGTTGTTTAACTATCCAACGAATTGTCACATGCTAAGATTCAATGCAAATCGGCCACATTATGGCCTTCCTAGTAAAAAAGGGTCGAAAACGAGTAATGTCCTAAATTAACAAGGAGATTTTCTTGACCTCCATTTTGGCTGAATTTTTAGAGAATGCAAAAATATCCCATGGAAGTCGTAGTTATGTTGTTTACCTATCCAACGAATTGTCACATGCTAAGATTCAACACATTATGGCCTTCCTAGTAAAAAAGGGTCGAAAACGAGTAATGTCCTAAATTAACGAGGAGATTTTCTTGACCTCCATTTTGGCCGACTTTTTAGAGAATGCAAAAATATCCCATGGAAGTCATAGTTATGTTGTTTACCTATCCAACGAATTGTCACATGCTAAGATTCAATGCAAATCGGCCACATTATGGCCTTCCTAGTAAAAAAGGGTCGAAAACGAGTAATGTCCTAAATTAACGAGGAGATTTTCTTAACCTCCATTTTGGCCGAATTTTTAGATAATGTAAAAATATCCCATGGAAGTCGTAGTTATGTTGTTTACCTTTCCAACGAATTGTCACATGCTAAGATTCAATGCAAATCGGCCACATTATGGCCTTCCTAGTAAAAAAGGGTCGAAAACGAGTAATGTCCTAAATTAACGAGGAGATTTTCTTGACCTCCATTTTGGCTGAATTTTTAGAGAATGCAAAAATATCCCATGGAAGTCGTAGTTATGTTGTTTACCTATCCAACGAATTGTCACATGCTAAGATTCAACACATTATGGCCTTCCTAGTAAAAAAGGGTCGAAAACGAGTAATGTCCTAAATTAACGAGGAGATTTTCTTGACCTCCATTTTGGCCGACTTTTTAGAGAATGCAAAAATATCCCATGGAAGTCATAGTTATGTTGTTTACCTATCCAACGAATTGTCACATGCTAAGATTCAATGCAAATCGGCCACATTATGGCATTCCTAGTAAAAAAGGGTCGAAAACGAGTAATGTCCTAAATTAACGAGGAGATTTTCTTAACCTCCATTTTGGCCGAATTTTTAGATAATGTAAAAATATCCCATGGAAGTCGTAGTTATGTTGTTTACCTATCCAGCGAATTGTCACATGCTAAGATTCAATGCAAATCGGCCACATTATGGCATTCCTAGTAAAAAAGGGTCGAAAACGAGTAATGTCCTAAATTAACGAGGAGATTTTCTTAACCTCCATTTTGGCCGAATTTTTAGAGAATGTAAAAATATGCCATGGAAGTCGTAGCTATGTTGTTTACCTATCCAACGAATTGTCACATGCTAAGATTCAATGCAAATCGGCCACATAATGGCCTTCCTAGTAAAAAAGGGTCGAAAACGAGTAATGTCCTAAATTAACGAGGAGATTTTCTTGACCTCCATTTTGGCCGAATTTTTAGAGAATGCAAAAATATCCCATGGAAGTCGTAGTTAAGTTGTTTAACTATCCAACGAATTGTCACATGCTAAGATTCAATGCAAATCGGCCACATTATGGCCTTCCTAGTAAAAAAGGGTCGAAAACGAGTAATGTCCTAAATTAACAAGGAGATTTTCTTGACCTCCATTTTGGCTGAATTTTTAGAGAATGCAAAAATATCCCATGGAAGTCGTAGTTATGTTGTTTACCTATCCAACGAATTGTCACATGCTAAGATTCAACACATTATGGCCTTCCTAGTAAAAAAGGGTCGAAAACGAGTAATGTCCTAAATTAACGAGGAGATTTTCTTGACCTCCATTTTGGCCGACTTTTTAGAGAATGCAAAAATATCCCATGGAAGTCATAGTTATGTTGTTTACCTATCCAACGAATTGTCACATGCTAAGATTCAATGCAAATCGGCCACATTATGGCCTTCCTAGTAAAAAAGGGTCGAAAACGAGTAATGTCCTAAATTAACGAGGAGATTTTCTTAACCTCCATTTTGGCCGAATTTTTAGATAATGTAAAAATATCCCATGGAAGTCGTAGTTATGTTGTTTACCTTTCCAACGAATTGTCACATGCTAAGATTCAATGCAAATCGGCCACATTATGGCCTTCCTAGTAAAAAAGGGTCGAAAACGAGTAATGTCCTAAATTAACGAGGAGATTTTCTTGACCTCCATTTTGGCTGAATTTTTAGAGAATGCAAAAATATCCCATGGAAGTCATAGTTATGTTGTTTACCTATCCAACGAATTGTCACATGCTAAGATTCAACACATTATGGCCTTCCTAGTAAAAAAGGGTCGAAAACGAGTAATGTCCTAAATTAACGAGGAGATTTTCTTGACCTCCATTTTGGCCGACTTTTTAGAGAATGCAAAAATATCCCATGGAAGTCATAGTTATGTTGTTTACCTATCCAACGAATTGTCACATGCTAAGATTCAATGCAAATCGGCCACATTATGGCATTCCTAGTAAAAAAGGGTCGAAAACGAGTAATGTCCTAAATTAACGAGGAGATTTTCTTAACCTCCATTTTGGCCGAATTTTTAGATAATGTAAAAATATCCCATGGAAGTCGTAGTTATGTTGTTTACCTATCCAGCGAATTGTCACATGCTAAGATTCAATGCAAATCGGCCACATTATGGCATTCCTAGTAAAAAAGGGTCGAAAACGAGTAATGTCCTAAATTAACGAGGAGATTTTCTTAACCTCCATTTTGGCCGAATTTTTAGAGAATGTAAAAATATGCCATGGAAGTCGTAGCTATGTTGTTTACCTATCCAACGAATTGTCACATGCTAAGATTCAATGCAAATCGGCCACATAATGGCCTTCCTAGTAAAAAAGGGTCGAAAACGAGTAATGTCCTAAATTAACGAGGAGATTTTCTTGACCTCCATTTTGGCCGAATTTTTAGAGAATGCAAAAATATCCCATGGAAGTCGTAGTTAAGTTGTTTAACTATCCAACGAATTGTCACATGCTAAGATTCAATGCAAATCGGCCACATTATGGCCTTCCTAGTAAAAAAGGGTCGAAAACGAGTAATGTCCTAAATTAACAAGGAGATTTTCTTGACCTCCATTTTGGCTGAATTTTTAGAGAATGCAAAAATATCCCATGGAAGTCGTAGTTATGTTGTTTACCTATCCAACGAATTGTCACATGCTAAGATTCAACACATTATGGCCTTCCTAGTAAAAAAGGGTCGAAAACGAGTAATGTCCTAAATTAACGAGGAGATTTTCTTGACCTCCATTTTGGCCGACTTTTTAGAGAATGCAAAAATATCCCATGGAAGTCATAGTTATGTTGTTTACCTATCCAACGAATTGTCACATGCTAAGATTCAATGCAAATCGGCCACATTATGGCCTTCCTAGTAAAAAAGGGTCGAAAACGAGTAATGTCCTAAATTAACGAGGAGATTTTCTTAACCTCCATTTTGGCCGAATTTTTAGATAATGTAAAAATATCCCATGGAAGTCGTAGTTATGTTGTTTACCTTTCCAACGAATTGTCACATGCTAAGATTCAATGCAAATCGGCCACATTATGGCCTTCCTAGTAAAAAAGGGTCGAAAACGAGTAATGTCCTAAATTAACGAGGAGATTTTCTTGACCTCCATTTTGGCTGAATTTTTAGAGAATGCAAAAATATCCCATGGAAGTCGTAGTTATGTTGTTTACCTATCCAACGAATTGTCACATGCTAAGATTCAACACATTATGGCCTTCCTAGTAAAAAAGGGTCGAAAACGAGTAATGTCCTAAATTAACGAGGAGATTTTCTTGACCTCCATTTTGGCCGACTTTTTAGAGAATGCAAAAATATCCCATGGAAGTCATAGTTATGTTGTTTACCTATCCAACGAATTGTCACATGCTAAGATTCAATGCAAATCGGCCACATTATGGCATTCCTAGTAAAAAAGGGTCGAAAACGAGTAATGTCCTAAATTAACGAGGAGATTTTCTTAACCTCCATTTTGGCCGAATTTTTAGATAATGTAAAAATATCCCATGGAAGTCGTAGTTATGTTGTTTACCTATCCAGCGAATTGTCACATGCTAAGATTCAATGCAAATCGGCCACATTATGGCATTCCTAGTAAAAAAGGGTCGAAAACGAGTAATGTCCTAAATTAACGAGGAGATTTTCTTAACCTCCATTTTGGCCGAATTTTTAGAGAATGTAAAAATATGCCATGGAAGTCGTAGCTATGTTGTTTACCTATCCAACGAATTGTCACATGCTAAGATTCAATGCAAATCGGCCACATAATGGCCTTCCTAGTAAAAAAGGGTCGAAAACGAGTAATGTCCTAAATTAACGAGGAGATTTTCTTGACCTCCATTTTGGCCGAATTTTTAGAGAATGCAAAAATATCCCATGGAAGTCGTAGTTAAGTTGTTTAACTATCCAACGAATTGTCACATGCTAAGATTCAATGCAAATCGGCCACATTATGGCCTTCCTAGTAAAAAAGGGTCGAAAACGAGTAATGTCCTAAATTAACAAGGAGATTTTCTTGACCTCCATTTTGGCTGAATTTTTAGAGAATGCAAAAATATCCCATGGAAGTCGTAGTTATGTTGTTTACCTATCCAACGAATTGTCACATGCTAAGATTCAACACATTATGGCCTTCCTAGTAAAAAAGGGTCGAAAACGAGTAATGTCCTAAATTAACGAGGAGATTTTCTTGACCTCCATTTTGGCCGACTTTTTAGAGAATGCAAAAATATCCCATGGAAGTCATAGTTATGTTGTTTACCTATCCAACGAATTGTCACATGCTAAGATTCAATGCAAATCGGCCACATTATGGCCTTCCTAGTAAAAAAGGGTCGAAAACGAGTAATGTCCTAAATTAACGAGGAGATTTTCTTAACCTCCATTTTGGCCGAATTTTTAGATAATGTAAAAATATCCCATGGAAGTCGTAGTTATGTTGTTTACCTTTCCAACGAATTGTCACATGCTAAGATTCAATGCAAATCGGCCACATTATGGCCTTCCTAGTAAAAAAGGGTCGAAAACGAGTAATGTCCTAAATTAACGAGGAGATTTTCTTGACCTCCATTTTGGCTGAATTTTTAGAGAATGCAAAAATATCCCATGGAAGTCGTAGTTATGTTGTTTACCTATCCAACGAATTGTCACATGCTAAGATTCAACACATTATGGCCTTCCTAGTAAAAAAGGGTCGAAAACGAGTAATGTCCTAAATTAACGAGGAGATTTTCTTGACCTCCATTTTGGCCGACTTTTTAGAGAATGCAAAAATATCCCATGGAAGTCATAGTTATGTTGTTTACCTATCCAACGAATTGTCACATGCTAAGATTCAATGCAAATCGGCCACATTATGGCATTCCTAGTAAAAAAGGGTCGAAAACGAGTAATGTCCTAAATTAACGAGGAGATTTTCTTAACCTCCATTTTGGCCGAATTTTTAGATAATGTAAAAATATCCCATGGAAGTCGTAGTTATGTTGTTTACCTATCCAGCGAATTGTCACATGCTAAGATTCAATGCAAATCGGCCACATTATGGCATTCCTAGTAAAAAAGGGTCGAAAACGAGTAATGTCCTAAATTAACGAGGAGATTTTCTTAACCTCCATTTTGGCCGAATTTTTAGAGAATGTAAAAATATGCCATGGAAGTCGTAGCTATGTTGTTTACCTATCCAACGAATTGTCACATGCTAAGATTCAATGCAAATCGGCCACATAATGGCCTTCCTAGTAAAAAAGGGTCGAAAACGAGTAATGTCCTAAATTAACGAGGAGATTTTCTTGACCTCCATTTTGGCCGAATTTTTAGAGAATGCAAAAATATCCCATGGAAGTCGTAGTTAAGTTGTTTAACTATCCAACGAATTGTCACATGCTAAGATTCAATGCAAATCGGCCACATTATGGCCTTCCTAGTAAAAAAGGGTCGAAAACGAGTAATGTCCTAAATTAACAAGGAGATTTTCTTGACCTCCATTTTGGCTGAATTTTTAGAGAATGCAAAAATATCCCATGGAAGTCGTAGTTATGTTGTTTACCTATCCAACGAATTGTCACATGCTAAGATTCAACACATTATGGCCTTCCTAGTAAAAAAGGGTCGAAAACGAGTAATGTCCTAAATTAACGAGGAGATTTTCTTGACCTCCATTTTGGCCGACTTTTTAGAGAATGCAAAAATATCCCATGGAAGTCATAGTTATGTTGTTTACCTATCCAACGAATTGTCACATGCTAAGATTCAATGCAAATCGGCCACATTATGGCCTTCCTAGTAAAAAAGGGTCGAAAACGAGTAATGTCCTAAATTAACGAGGAGATTTTCTTAACCTCCATTTTGGCCGAATTTTTAGATAATGTAAAAATATCCCATGGAAGTCGTAGTTATGTTGTTTACCTTTCCAACGAATTGTCACATGCTAAGATTCAATGCAAATCGGCCACATTATGGCCTTCCTAGTAAAAAAGGGTCGAAAACGAGTAATGTCCTAAATTAACGAGGAGATTTTCTTGACCTCCATTTTGGCTGAATTTTTAGAGAATGCAAAAATATCCCATGGAAGTCGTAGTTATGTTGTTTACCTATCCAACGAATTGTCACATGCTAAGATTCAACACATTATGGCCTTCCTAGTAAAAAAGGGTCGAAAACGAGTAATGTCCTAAATTAACGAGGAGATTTTCTTGACCTCCATTTTGGCCGACTTTTTAGAGAATGCAAAAATATCCCATGGAAGTCATAGTTATGTTGTTTACCTATCCAACGAATTGTCACATGCTAAGATTCAATGCAAATCGGCCACATTATGGCATTCCTAGTAAAAAAGGGTCGAAAACGAGTAATGTCCTTAATTAACGAGGAGATTTTCTTAACCTCCATTTTGGCCGAATTTTTAGATAATGTAAAAATATCCCATGGAAGTCGTAGTTATGTTGTTTACCTATCCAGCGAATTGTCACATGCTAAGATTCAACACATTATGGCCTTCCTAGTAAAAAAGGGTCGAAAACGAGTAATGTCCTAAATTAACGAGGATATTTTCTTGACCTCCATTTTGGCCGACTTTTTAGAGAATGCAAAAATAACCCACAGAAGTCGTAGTTATGTTGGTTACCTATCCAATGAATTGTGACAAGCTGAGATTCAATGCAAATCGGCCACATTATGGCCTTCCTAGTAAAAAAGGGTCGAAAACGAGTAATGTCCTAAATTAACGAGGAGATTTTCTTAACCTCCATTTTGGCCGAATTTTTAGAGAATGAAAAAATATACCATGGAAGTCGTAGTTATGTTGTTTACCTATCCAACGAACTGTCACATGTTATGATTCAATACAAACCGGCCACTTTATGGCCTTCCTAGTAAAAAAGGGTCGAAAACGAGTAATGTCCTAAATTAACGAGGAGATTTTCTTAAACTCCATTTTGGCCGAATTTTTAGAGAATGTAAAAATATGCCATGGAAGTCGTAGTTATTTTGTTTACCTATCCAACGAACTGTCACATGTTATGATTCAATACAAACCGGCCACATTATGGCCTTCCTAGTAAAAAAGGGTCGAAAACGAGTAATGTCCTAAATTAACGAGGAGATTTTCTTAACCTCCATTTTGGCCGAATTTTTAGATAATGTAAAAATATCCCATGGAAGTCGTAGTTATGTTGTTTACCTATCCAACGAATTGTCACATGGTAAGATTCAACGCAAATCGACCACATTATGGCCTTCCTAGTAAAAAAGGGTCGAAAACGAGTAATGTCCTAAATTAACGAGGAGATTTTCTCGACCTCCATTTTGGCCGACTTTTTAGAGAATGCAAAAATATACCATGGAAGTCGTAGTTATGTTGTTTACCTATCCAACGAATTGTCACATGCTAAGATTCAATGCAAATCGGCCACATAATGGCCTTCCTAATAAAAAAGGGTCGAAAACGAGTAATGTCCTAATTTAACGAGGAGATTTTCTTAACCTCCATTTTGGCCGAATTTTTAGAGAATGCAAAAATATACCATGGAAGTCGTAGTTATGTTGTTTACCTATCCAACGAACTGTCACATGTTATGATTCAATACAAACCGGCCACTTTATGGCCTTCCTAGTAAAAAAGGGTCGAAAACGAGTAATGTCCTAAATTAACGAGGAGATTTGCTTAAACTCCATTTTGGCCGAATTTTTAGAGAATGTAAAAATATGCCATGGAAGTCGTAGCTATGTTGTTTACCTATCCAACGAATTGTCACATGCTAAGATTCAATGCAAATCGGCCACATAATGGCCTTCCTAGTAAAAAAGGGTCGAAAACGAGTAATGTCCTAAATTAACGAGGAGATTTTCTTGACCTCCATTTTGGCCGAATTTTTAGAGAATGCAAAAATATCCCATGGAAGTCGTAGTTAAGTTGTTTACCTATCCAACGAATTGTCACATGCTAAGATTCAATGCAAATCGGCCACATTATGGCCTTCCTAGTAAAAAAGGGTCGAAAACGAGTAATGTCCTAAATTAACGAGGAGATTTTCTTGACCTCCATTTTGGCTGAATTTTTAGAGAATGCAAAAATATCCCATGGAAGTCGTAGTTATGTCCTTTACCTATCCAACGAATTGTCACATGTTAAGATTCAACACATTATGGCCTTCCTAGTAAAAAAGGGTCGAAAACGAGTAATGTCCTAAATTAACGAGGAGATTTTCTTGACCTCCATTTTGGCCGACTTTTTAGAGAATGCAAAAATATCCCACAGAAGTCGTAGTTATGTTGGTTACCTATCCAATGAATTGTGACAAGCTGAGATTCAATGCAAATCGGCCACATTATGGCCTTCCTAGTAAAAAAGGGTCGAAAACGAGTAATGTCCTAAATTAACGAGGAGATTTTCTTAACCTCCATTTTGGCCGAATTTTTAGAGAATGCAAAAATATACCATGGAAGTCGTAGTTATGTTGTTTACCTATCCAACGAACTGTCACATGTTATGATTCAATACAAACCGGCCACTTTATGGCCTTCCTAGTAAAAAAGGGTCGAAAACGAGTAATGTCCTAAATTAACGAGGAGATTTTCTTAAACTCCATTTTGGCCGAATTTTTAGAGAATGTAAAAATATGCCATGGAAGTCGTAGTTATGTTGTTTACCTATCCAACGAACTGTCACATGTTATGATTCAATACAAACCGGCCACATTATGGCCTTCCTAGTAAAAAAGGGTCGAAAACGAGTAATGTCCTAAATTAACGAGGAGATTTTCTTAACCTCCATTTTGGCCGAATTTTTAGATAATGTAAAAATATCCCATGGAAGTCGTAGTTATGTTGTTTACCTATCCAACGAATTGTCACATGCTAAGATTCAATGCAAATCGGCCACATTACGGCCCTCCTTGTAAAAAAGGGTCGAAAACGAGTAATGTCCTAAATTAACGAGGAGATTTTCTCGACCTCCATTTTGGCCGACTTTTTAGAGAATGCAAAAATATACCATGGAAGTCGTAGTTATGTTGTTTACCTATCCAACGAATTGTCACATGCTAAGATTCAATGCAAATCGGCCACATAATGGCCTTCCTAGTAAAAAAGGGTCGAAAACGAGTAATGTCCTAATTTAACGAGGAGATTTTCTTAACCTCCATTTTGGCCGAATTTTTAGAGAATGCAAAAATATACCATGGAAGTTGTAGTTATGTTGTTTACCTATCCAACGAACTGTCACATGTTATGATTCAATACAAACCGGCCACTTTATGGCCTTCCTAGTAAAAAAGGGTCGAAAACGAGTAATGTCCTAAATTAACGAGGAGATTTTCTTAAACTCCATTTTGGCCGAATTTTTAGAGAATGTAAAAATATGCCATGGAAGTCGTAGCTATGTTGTTTACCTATCCAACGAATTGTCACATGCTAAGATTCAATGCAAATCGGCCACATAATGGCCTTCCTAGTAAAAAAGGGTCGAAAACGAGTAATGTCCTAAATTAACGAGGAGATTTTCTTGACCTCCATTTTGGCCGAATTTTTAGAGAATGCAAAAATATCCCGTGGAAGTCGTAGTTAAGTTGTTTACCTATCCAACGAATTGTCACATGCTAAGATTCAATGCAAATCGGCCACATTATGGCCTTCCTAGTAAAAAAGGGTCGAAAACGAGTAATGTCCTAAATTAACGAGGAGATTTTCTTGACCTCCATTTTGGCTGAATTTTTAGAGAATGCAAAAATATCCCATGGAAGTCGTAGTTATGTTGTTTACCTATCCAACGAATTGTCACATGCTAAGATTCAACACATTATGGCCTTCCTAGTAAAAAAGGGTCGAAAACGAGTAATGTCCTAAATTAACGAGGAGATTTTCTTGACCTCCATTTTGGCCGACTTTTTAGAGAATGCAAAAATATCCCACAGAAGTCGTAGTTATGTTGGTTACCTATCCAATGAATTGTGACAAGCTGAGATTCAATGCAAATCGGCCACATTATGGCCTTCCTAGTAAAAAAGGGTCGAAAACGAGTAATGTCCTAAATTAACGAGGAGATTTTCTTAACCTCCATTTTGGCCGAATTTTTAGAGAATGTAAAAATATGCCATGGAAGTCGTAGTTATGTTGTTTACCTATCCAACGAACTGTCACATGTTATGATTCAATACAAACCGGCCACATTATGGCCTTCCTAGTAAAAAAGGGTCGAAAACGAGTAATGTCCTAAATTAACGAGGAGATTTTCTTAACCTCCATTTTGGCCGAATTTTTAGATAATGTAAAAATATCCCATGGAAGTCGTAGTTATGTTGTTTACCTATCCAACGAATTGTCACATGCTAAGATTCAATGCAAATCGGCCACATTACGGCCCTCCTTGTAAAAAAGGGTCGAAAACGAGTAATGTCCTAAATTAACGAGGAGATTTTCTCGACCTCCATTTTGGCCGACTTTTTAGAGAATGCAAAAATATACCATGGAAGTCGTAGTTATGTTGTTTACCTATCCAACGAATTGTCACATGCTAAGATTCAATGCAAATCGGCCACATAATGGCCTTCCTAGTAAAAAAGGGTCGAAAACGAGTAATGTCCTAATTTAACGAGGAGATTTTCTTAACCTCCATTTTGGCCGAATTTTTAGAGAATGCAAAAATATACCATGGAAGTTGTAGTTATGTTGTTTACCTATCCAACGAACTGTCACATGTTATGATTCAATAAAAACCGGCCACTTTATGGCCTTCCTAGTAAAAAAGGGTCGAAAACGAGTAATGTCCTAAATTAACGAGGAGATTTTCTTAACCTCCATTTTGGCCGACTTTTTAGAGAATGCAAAAATATCCCATGGAAGTCGTAGTTAAGTTGTTTACCTATCCAACGAATTGTCACATGCTAAGATTCAATGCAAATCGGCCACATTATGGCCTTCCTAGTAAAAAAGGGTCGAAAACGAGTAATGTCCTAAATTAACGAGGAGATTTTCTTGACCTCCATTTTGGCTGAATTTTCAGAGAATGCAAAAATATCCCATGGAAGTCGTAGTTATGTCCTTTACCTATCCAACGAATTGTCACATGTTAAGATTCAACACATTATGGCCTTCCTAGTAAAAAAGGGTCGAAAACGAGTAATGTCCTAAATTAACGAGGAGATTTTCTTGACCTCCATTTTGGCCGACTTTTTAGAGAATGCAAAAATATCCCACAGAAGTCGTAGTTATGTTGGTTACCTATCCAATGAATTGTGACAAGCTGAGATTCAATGCAAATCGGCCACATTATGGCCTTCCTAGTAAAAAAGGGTCGAAAACGAGTAATGTCCTAAATTAACGAGGAGATTTTCTTAACCTCCATTTTGGCCGAATTTTTAGAGAATGCAAAAATATACCATGGAAGTCGTAGTTATGTTGTTTACCTATCCAACGAACTGTCACATGTTATGATTCAATACAAACCGGCCACTTTATGGCCTTCCTAGTAAAAAAGGGTCGAAAACGAGTAATGTCCTAAATTAACGAGGAGATTTTCTTAAACTCCATTTTGGCCGAATTTTTAGAGAATGTAAAAATATGCCATGGAAGTCGTAGTTATGTTGTTTACCTATCCAACGAACTGTCACATGTTATGATTCAATACAAACCGGCCACATTATGGCCTTCCTAGTAAAAAAGGGTCGAAAACGAGTAATGTCCTAAATTAACGAGGAGATTTTCTTAACCTCCATTTTGGCCGAATTTTTAGATAATGTAAAAATATCCCATGGAAGTCGTAGTTATGTTGTTTACCTATCCAACGAATTGTCACATGCTAAGATTCAATGCAAATCGGCCACATTACGGCCCTCCTTGTAAAAAAGGGTCGAAAACGAGTAATGTCCTAAATTAACGAGGAGATTTTCTCGACCTCCATTTTGGCCGACTTTTTAGAGAATGCAAAAATATACCATGGAAGTCGTAGTTATGTTGTTTACCTATCCAACGAATTGTCACATGCTAAGATTCAATGCAAATCGGCCACATAATGGTCTTCCTAGTAAAAAAGGGTCGAAAACGAGTAATGTCCTAATTTAACGAGGAGATTTTCTTAACCTCCATTTTGGCCGAATTTTTAGAGAATGCAAAAATATACCATGGAAGTTGTAGTTATGTTGTTTACCTATCCAACGAACTGTCACATGTTATGATTCAATACAAACCGGCCACTTTATGGCCTTCCTAGTAAAAAAGGGTCGAAAACGAGTAATGTCCTAAATTAACGAGGAGATTTTCTTAAACTCCATTTTGGCCGAATTTTTAGAGAATGTAAAAATATGCCATGGAAGTCGTAGTTATGTTGTTTACCTATCCAACGAACTGTCACATGTTATGATTCAATACAAACCGGCCACATTATGGCCTTCCTAGTAAAAAAGGGTCGAAAACGAGTAATGTCCTAAATTAACGAGGAGATTTTCTTAACCTCCATTTTGGCCGAATTTTTAGATAATGTAAAAATATCCCATGGAAGTCGTAGTTATGTTGTTTACCTATCCAACGAATTGTCACATGCTAAGATTCAATGCAAATCGGCCACATTACGGCCCTCCTTGTAAAAAAGGGTCGAAAACGAGTAATGTCCTAAATTAACGAGGAGATTTTCTCGACCTCCATTTTGGCCGACTTTTTAGAGAATGCAAAAATATACCATGGAAGTCGTAGTTATGTTGTTTACCTATCCAACGAATTGTCACATGCTAAGATTCAATGCAAATCGGCCACATAATGGTCTTCCTAGTAAAAAAGGGTCGAAAACGAGTAATGTCCTAATTTAACGAGGAGATTTTCTTAACCTCCATTTTGGCCGAATTTTTAGAGAATGCAAAAATATACCATGGAAGTTGTAGTTATGTTGTTTACCTATCCAACGAACTGTCACATGTTATGATTCAATACAAACCGGCCACTTTATGGCCTTCCTAGTAAAAAAGGGTCGAAAACGAGTAATGTCCTAAATTAACGAGGAGATTTTCTTAACCTCCATTTTGGCCGACTTTTTAGAGAATGCAAAAATATCCCATGGAAGTCGTAGTTAAGTTGTTTACCTATCCAACGAATTGTCACATGCTAAGATTCAATGCAAATCGGCCACATTATGGCCTTCCTAGTAAAAAAGGGTCGAAAACGAGTAATGTCCTAAATTAACGAGGAGATTTTCTTGACCTCCATTTTGGCTGAATTTTCAGAGAATGCAAAAATATCCCATGGAAGTCGTAGTTATGTCCTTTACCTATCCAACGAATTGTCACATGTTAAGATTCAACACATTATGGCCTTCCTAGTAAAAAAGGGTCGAAAACGAGTAATGTCCTAAATTAACGAGGAGATTTTCTTGACCTCCATTTTGGCCGACTTTTTAGAGAATGCAAAAATATCCCACAGAAGTCGTAGTTATGTTGGTTACCTATCCAATGAATTGTGACAAGCTGAGATTCAATGCAAATCGGCCACATTATGGCCTTCCTAGTAAAAAAGGGTCGAAAACGAGTAATGTCCTAAATTAACGAGGAGATTTTCTTAACCTCCATTTTGGCCGAATTTTTAGAGAATGTAAAAATATCCCATGGAAGTCGTAGTTATGTTGTTTACCTATCCAACGAATTGTCACATGCTAAGATTCAATGCAAATCGGCCACATTACGGCCCTCCTTGTAAAAAAGGGTCGAAAACGAGTAATGTCCTAAATTAACGAGGAGATTTTCTCGACCTCCATTTTGGCCGACTTTTTAGAGAATGCAAAAATATACCATGGAAGTCGTAGTTATGTTGTTTACCTATCCAACGAATTGTCACATGCTAAGATTCAATGCAAATCGGCCACATAATGGCCTTCCTAGTAAAAAAGGGTCGAAAACGAGTAATGTCCTAAATTAACGAGGAGATTTTCTTAACCTCCATTTTGGCCGACTTTTTAGAGAATGCAAAAATATCCCATGGAAGTCGTAGTTAAGTTGTTTACCTATCCAACGAATTGTCACATGCTAAGATTCAATGCAAATCGGCCACATTATGGCCTTCCTAGTAAAAAAGGGTCGAAAACGAGTAATGTCCTAAATTAACGAGGAGATTTTCTTGACCTCCATTTTGGCTGAATTTTCAGAGAATGCAAAAATATCCCATGGAAGTCGTAGTTATGTCCTTTACCTATCCAACGAATTGTCACATGTTAAGATTCAACACATTATGGCCTTCCTAGTAAAAAAGGGTCGAAAACGAGTAATGTCCTAAATTAACGAGGAGATTTTCTTGACCTCCATTTTGGCCGACTTTTTAGAGAATGCAAAAATATCCCACAGAAGTCGTAGTTATGTTGGTTACCTATCCAATGAATTGTGACAAGCTGAGATTCAATGCAAATCGGCCACATTATGGCCTTCCTAGTAAAAAAGGGTCGAAAACGAGTAATGTCCTAAATTAACGAGGAGATTTTCTTAACCTCCATTTTGGCCGAATTTTTAGAGAATGCAAAAATATACCATGGAAGTCGTAGTTATGTTGTTTACCTATCCAACGAACTGTCACATGTTATGATTCAATACAAACCGGCCACTTTATGGCCTTCCTAGTAAAAAAGGGTCGAAAACGAGTAATGTCCTAAATTAACGAGGAGATTTTCTTAAACTCCATTTTGGCCGAATTTTTAGAGAATGTAAAAATATGCCATGGAAGTCGTAGTTATGTTGTTTACCTATCCAACGAACTGTCACATGTTATGATTCAATACAAACCGGCCACATTATGGCCTTCCTAGTAAAAAAGGGTCGAAAACGAGTAATGTCCTAAATTAACGAGGAGATTTTCTTAACCTCCATTTTGGCCGAATTTTTAGATAATGTAAAAATATCCCATGGAAGTCGTAGTTATGTTGTTTACCTATCCAACGAATTGTCACATGCTAAGATTCAATGCAAATCGGCCACATTACGGCCCTCCTTGTAAAAAAGGGTCGAAAACGAGTAATGTCCTAAATTAACGAGGAGATTTTCTCGACCTCCATTTTGGCCGACTTTTTAGAGAATGCAAAAATATACCATGGAAGTCGTAGTTATGTTGTTTACCTATCCAACGAATTGTCACATGCTAAGATTCAATGCAAATCGGCCACATAATGGTCTTCCTAGTAAAAAAGGGTCGAAAACGAGTAATGTCCTAATTTAACGAGGAGATTTTCTTAACCTCCATTTTGGCCGAATTTTTAGAGAATGCAAAAATATACCATGGAAGTTGTAGTTATGTTGTTTACCTATCCAACGAACTGTCACATGTTATGATTCAATACAAACCGGCCACTTTATGGCCTTCCTAGTAAAAAAGGGTCGAAAACGAGTAATGTCCTAAATTAACGAGGAGATTTTCTTAACCTCCATTTTGGCCGACTTTTTAGAGAATGCAAAAATATCCCATGGAAGTCGTAGTTAAGTTGTTTACCTATCCAACGAATTGTCACATGCTAAGATTCAATGCAAATCGGCCACATTATGGCCTTCCTAGTAAAAAAGGGTCGAAAACGAGTAATGTCCTAAATTAACGAGGAGATTTTCTTGACCTCCATTTTGGCTGAATTTTCAGAGAATGCAAAAATATCCCATGGAAGTCGTAGTTATGTCCTTTACCTATCCAACGAATTGTCACATGTTAAGATTCAACACATTATGGCCTTCCTAGTAAAAAAGGGTCGAAAACGAGTAATGTCCTAAATTAACGAGGAGATTTTCTTGACCTCCATTTTGGCCGACTTTTTAGAGAATGCAAAAATATCCCACAGAAGTCGTAGTTATGTTGGTTACCTATCCAATGAATTGTGACAAGCTGAGATTCAATGCAAATCGGCCACATTATGGCCTTCCTAGTAAAAAAGGGTCGAAAACGAGTAATGTCCTAAATTAACGAGGAGATTTTCTTAACCTCCATTTTGGCCGAATTTTTAGAGAATGTAAAAATATCCCATGGAAGTCGTAGTTATGTTGTTTACCTATCCAACGAATTGTCACATGCTAAGATTCAATGCAAATCGGCCACATTACGGCCCTCCTTGTAAAAAAGGGTCGAAAACGAGTAATGTCCTAAATTAACGAGGAGATTTTCTCGACCTCCATTTTGGCCGACTTTTTAGAGAATGCAAAAATATACCATGGAAGTCGTAGTTATGTTGTTTACCTATCCAACGAATTGTCACATGCTAAGATTCAATGCAAATCGGCCACATAATGGCCTTCCTAGTAAAAAAGGGTCGAAAACGAGTAATGTCCTAATTTAACGAGGAGATTTTCTTAACCTCCATTTTGGCCGAATTTTTAGAGAATGCAAAAATATACCATGGAAGTTGTAGTTATGTTGTTTACCTATCCAACGAACTGTCACATGTTATGATTCAATACAAACCGGCCACTTTATGGCCTTCCTAGTAAAAAAGGGTCGAAAACGAGTAATGTCCTAAATTAACGAGGAGATTTTCTTAAACTCCATTTTGGCCGAATTTTTAGAGAATGTAAAAATATGCCATGGAAGTCGTAGCTATGTTGTTTACCTATCCAATGAATTGTCACATGCTAAGATTCAATGCAAATCGGCCACATAATGGCCTTCCTAGTAAAAAAGGGTCGAAAACGAGTAATGTCCTAAATTAACGAGGAGATTTTCTTGACCTCCATTTTGGCCGAATTTTTAGAGAATGCAAAAATATCCCGTGGAAGTCGTAGTT
Organism: Medicago sativa; assembly: GCF_051527215.1. Classification (NCBI taxonomy): domain Eukaryota; kingdom Viridiplantae; phylum Streptophyta; class Magnoliopsida; order Fabales; family Fabaceae; genus Medicago; species Medicago sativa. Next base: position 1,605,192 of record NC_140751.1, on the reverse strand, counting down.
AAGTTGTTTACCTATCCAACGAATTGTCACATGCTAAGATTCAATGCAAATCGGCCACATTATGGCCTTCCTAGTAAAAAAGGGTCGAAAACGAGTAATGTCCTAAATTAACGAGGAGATTTTCTTGACCTCCATTTTGGCTGAATTTTTAGAGAATGCAAAAATATCCCATGGAAGTCGTAGTTATGTTGTTTACCTATCCAACGAATTGTCACATGCTAAGATTCAACACATTATGGCCTTCCTAGTAAAAAAGGGTCGAAAACGAGTAATGTCCTAAATTAACGAGGAGATTTTCTTGACCTCCATTTTGGCCGACTTTTTAGAGAATGCAAAAATATCCCACAGAAGTCGTAGTTATGTTGGTTACCTATCCAATGAATTGTGACAAGCTGAGATTCAATGCAAATCGGCCACATTATGGCCTTCCTAGTAAAAAAGGGTCGAAAACGAGTAATGTCCTAAATTAACGAGGAGATTTTCTTAACCTCCATTTTGGCCGAATTTTTAGAGAATGCAAAAATATACCATGGAAGTCGTAGTTATGTTGTTTACCTATCCAACGAACTGTCACATGTTATGATTCAATACAAACCGGCCACTTTATGGCCTTCCTAGTAAAAAAGGGTCGAAAACGAGTAATGTCCTAAATTAACGAGGAGATTTTCTTAAACTCCATTTTGGCCGAATTTTTAGAGAATGTAAAAATATGCCATGGAAGTCGTAGTTATGTTGTTTACCTATCCAACGAACTGTCACATGTTATGATTCAATACAAACCGGCCACATTATGGCCTTCCTAGTAAAAAAGGGTCGAAAACGAGTAATGTCCTAAATTAACGAGGAGATTTTCTTAACCTCCATTTTGGCCGAATTTTTAGATAATGTAAAAATATCCCATGGAAGTCGTAGTTATGTTGTTTACCTATCCAACGAATTGTCACATGCTAAGATTCAATGCAAATCGGCCACATTACGGCCCTCCTTGTAAAAAAGGGTCGAAAACGAGTAATGTCCTAAATTAACGAGGAGATTTTCTCGACCTCCATTTTGGCCGACTTTTTCGAGAATGCAAAAATATACCATGGAAGTCGTAGTTATGTTGTTTACCTATCCAACGAATTGTCACATGCTAAGATTCAATGCAAATCGGCCACATAATGGCCTTCCTAGTAAAAAAGGGTCGAAAACGAGTAATGTCCTAATTTAACGAGGAGATTTTCTTAACCTCCATTTTGGCCGAATTTTTAGAGAATGCAAAAATATACCATGGAAGTTGTAGTTATGTTGTTTACCTATCCAACGAACTGTCACATGTTATGATTCAATACAAACCGGCCACTTTATGGCCTTCCTAGTAAAAAAGGGTCGAAAACGAGTAATGTCCTAAATTAACGAGGAGATTTTCTTAACCTCCATTTTGGCCGACTTTTTAGAGAATGCAAAAATATCCCATGGAAGTCGTAGTTAAGTTGTTTACCTATCCAACGAATTGTCACATGCTAAGATTCAATGCAAATCGGCCACATTATGGCCTTCCTAGTAAAAAAGGGTCGAAAACGAGTAATGTCCTAAATTAACGAGGAGATTTTCTTGACCTCCATTTTGGCTGAATTTTTAGAGAATGCAAAAATATCCCATGGAAGTCGTAGTTATGTCCTTTACCTATCCAACGAATTGTCACATGTTAAGATTCAACACATTATGGCCTTCCTAGTAAAAAAGGGTCGAAAACGAGTAATGTCCTAAATTAACGAGGAGATTTTCTTGACCTCCATTTTGGCCGACTTTTTAGAGAATGCAAAAATATCCCACAGAAGTCGTAGTTATGTTGGTTACCTATCCAATGAATTGTGACAAGCTGAGATTCAATGCAAATCGGCCACATTATGGCCTTCCTAGTAAAAAAGGGTCGAAAACGAGTAATGTCCTAAATTAACGAGGAGATTTTCTTAACCTCCATTTTGGCCGAATTTTTAGAGAATGCAAAAATATACCATGGAAGTCGTAGTTATGTTGTTTACCTATCCAACGAACTGTCACATGTTATGATTCAATACAAACCGGCCACTTTATGGCCTTCCTAGTAAAAAAGGGTCGAAAACGAGTAATGTCCTAAATTAACGAGGAGATTTTCTTAAACTCCATTTTGGCCGAATTTTTAGAGAATGTAAAAATATGCCATGGAAGTCGTAGTTATGTTGTTTACCTATCCAACGAACTGTCACATGTTATGATTCAATACAAACCGGCCACATTATGGCCTTCCTAGTAAAAAAGGGTCGAAAACGAGTAATGTCCTAAATTAACGAGGAGATTTTCTTAACCTCCATTTTGGCCGAATTTTTAGATAATGTAAAAATATCCCATGGAAGTCGTAGTTATGTTGTTTACCTATCCAACGAATTGTCACATGCTAAGATTCAATGCAAATCGGCCACATTACGGCCCTCCTTGTAAAAAAGGGTCGAAAACGAGTAATGTCCTAAATTAACGAGGAGATTTTCTCGACCTCCATTTTGGCCGACTTTTTAGAGAATGCAAAAATATACCATGGAAGTCGTAGTTATGTTGTTTACCTATCCAACGAATTGTCACATGCTAAGATTCAATGCAAATCGGCCACATAATGGCCTTCCTAGTAAAAAAGGGTCGAAAACGAGTAATGTCCTAATTTAACGAGGAGATTTTCTTAACCTCCATTTTGGCCGAATTTTTAGAGAATGCAAAAATATACCATGGAAGTTGTAGTTATGTTGTTTACCTATCCAACGAACTGTCACATGTTATGATTCAATACAAACCGGCCACTTTATGGCCTTCCTAGTAAAAAAGGGTCGAAAACGAGTAATGTCCTAAATTAACGAGGAGATTTTCTTAAACTCCATTTTGGCCGAATTTTTAGAGAATGTAAAAATATGCCATGGAAGTCGTAGCTATGTTGTTTACCTATCCAACGAATTGTCACATGCTAAGATTCAATGCAAATCGGCCACATAATGGCCTTCCTAGTAAAAAAGGGTCGAAAACGAGTAATGTCCTAAATTAACGAGGAGATTTTCTTGACCTCCATTTTGGCCGAATTTTTAGAGAATGCAAAAATATCCCGTGGAAGTCGTAGTTAAGTTGTTTACCTATCCAACGAATTGTCACATGCTAAGATTCAATGCAAATCGGCCACATTATGGCCTTCCTAGTAAAAAAGGGTCGAAAACGAGTAATGTCCTAAATTAACGAGGAGATTTTCTTGACCTCCATTTTGGCTGAATTTTTAGAGAATGCAAAAATATCCCATGGAAGTCGTAGTTATGTTGTTTACCTATCCAACGAATTGTCACATGCTAAGATTCAACACATTATGGCCTTCCTAGTAAAAAAGGGTCGAAAACGAGTAATGTCCTAAATTAACGAGGAGATTTTCTTGACCTCCATTTTGGCCGACTTTTTAGAGAATGCAAAAATATCCCACAGAAGTCGTAGTTATGTTGGTTACCTATCCAATGAATTGTGACAAGCTGAGATTCAATGCAAATCGGCCACATTATGGCCTTCCTAGTAAAAAAGGGTCGAAAACGAGTAATGTCCTAAATTAACGAGGAGATTTTCTTAACCTCCATTTTGGCCGAATTTTTAGAGAATGCAAAAATATACCATGGAAGTCGTAGTTATGTTGTTTACCTATCCAACGAACTGTCACATGTTATGATTCAATACAAACCGGCCACTTTATGGCCTTCCTAGTAAAAAAGGGTCGAAAACGAGTAATGTCCTAAATTAACGAGGAGATTTTCTTAAACTCCATTTTGGCCGAATTTTTAGAGAATGTAAAAATATGCCATGGAAGTCGTAGTTATGTTGTTTACCTATCCAACGAACTGTCACATGTTATGATTCAATACAAACCGGCCACATTATGGCCTTCCTAGTAAAAAAGGGTCGAAAACGAGTAATGTCCTAAATTAACGAGGAGATTTTCTTAACCTCCATTTTGGCCGAATTTTTAGATAATGTAAAAATATCCCATGGAAGTCGTAGTTATGTTGTTTACCTATCCAACGAATTGTCACATGCTAAGATTCAATGCAAATCGGCCACATTACGGCCCTCCTTGTAAAAAAGGGTCGAAAACGAGTAATGTCCTAAATTAACGAGGAGATTTTCTCGACCTCCATTTTGGCCGACTTTTTAGAGAATGCAAAAATATACCATGGAAGTCGTAGTTATGTTGTTTACCTATCCAACGAATTGTCACATGCTAAGATTCAATGCAAATCGGCCACATAATGGCCTTCCTAGTAAAAAAGGGTCGAAAACGAGTAATGTCCTAATTTAACGAGGAGATTTTCTTAACCTCCATTTTGGCCGAATTTTTAGAGAATGCAAAAATATACCATGGAAGTTGTAGTTATGTTGTTTACCTATCCAACGAACTGTCACATGTTATGATTCAATACAAACCGGCCACTTTATGGCCTTCCTAGTAAAAAAGGGTCGAAAACGAGTAATGTCCTAAATTAACGAGGAGATTTTCTTAAACTCCATTTTGGCCGAATTTTTAGAGAATGTAAAAATATGCCATGGAAGTCGTAGCTATGTTGTTTACCTATCCAACGAATTGTCACATGCTAAGATTCAATGCAAATCGGCCACATAATGGCCTTCCTAGTAAAAAAGGGTCGAAAACGAGTAATGTCCTAAATTAACGAGGAGATTTTCTTGACCTCCATTTTGGCCGAATTTTTAGAGAATGCAAAAATATACCATGGAAGTCGTAGTTATGTTGTTTACCTATCCAACGAACTGTCACATGTTATGATTCAATACAAACCGGCCACTTTATGGCCTTCCTAGTAAAAAAGGGTCGAAAACGAGTAATGTCCTAAATTAACGAGGAGATTTTCTTAAACTCCATTTTGGCCGAATTTTTAGAGAATGTAAAAATATGCCATGGAAGTCGTAGTTATGTTGTTTACCTATCCAACGAACTGTCACATGTTATGATTCAATACAAACCGGCCACATTATGGCCTTCCTAGTAAAAAAGGGTCGAAAACGAGTAATGTCCTAAATTAACGAGGAGATTTTCTTAACCTCCATTTTGGCCGAATTTTTAGATAATGTAAAAATATCCCATGGAAGTCGTAGTTATGTTGTTTACCTATCCAACGAATTGTCACATGCTAAGATTCAATGCAAATCGGCCACATTACGGCCCTCCTTGTAAAAAAGGGTCGAAAACGAGTAATGTCCTAAATTAACGAGGAGATTTTCTCGACCTCCATTTTGGCCGACTTTTTAGAGAATGCAAAAATATACCATGGAAGTCGTAGTTATGTTGTTTACCTATCCAACGAATTGTCACATGCTAAGATTCAATGCAAATCGGCCACATAATGGCCTTCCTAGTAAAAAAGGGTCGAAAACGAGTAATGTCCTAATTTAACGAGGAGATTTTCTTAACCTCCATTTTGGCCGAATTTTTAGAGAATGCAAAAATATACCATGGAAGTCGTAGTTATGTTGTTTACCTATCCAACGAACTGTCACATGTTATGATTCAATACAAACCGGCCACTTTATGGCCTTCCTAGTAAAAAAGGGTCGAAAACGAGTAATGTCCTAAATTAACGAGGAGATTTTCTTAAACTCCATTTTGGCCGAATTTTTAGAGAATGTAAAAATATGCCATGGAAGTCGTAGTTATGTTGTTTACCTATCCAACGAACTGTCACATGTTATGATTCAATACAAACCGGCCACATTATGGCCTTCCTAGTAAAAAAGGGTCGAAAACGAGTAATGTCCTAAATTAACGAGGAGATTTTCTTAACCTCCATTTTGGCCGAATTTTTAGATAATGTAAAAATATCCCATGGAAGTCGTAGTTATGTTGTTTACCTATCCAACGAATTGTCACATGCTAAGATTCAATGCAAATCGGCCACATTACGGCCCTCCTTGTAAAAAAGGGTCGAAAACGAGTAATGTCCTAAATTAACGAGGAGATTTTCTCGACCTCCATTTTGGCCGACTTTTTAGAGAATGCAAAAATATACCATGAAAGTCGTAGTTATGTTGTTTACCTATCCAACGAATTGTCACATGCTAAGATTCAATGCAAATCGGCCACATAATGGCCTTCCTAGTAAAAAAGGGTCGAAAACGAGTAATGTCCTAATTTAATGAGGAGATTTTCTTAACCTCCATTTTGGCCGAATTTTTAGAGAATGCAAAAATATACCATGGAAGTTGTAGTTATGTTGTTTACCTATCCAACGAACTGTCACATGTTATGATTCAATACAAACCGGCCACTTTATGGCCTTCCTAGTAAAAAAGGGTCGAAAACGAGTAATGTCCTAAATTAACGAGGAGATTTTCTTAAACTCCATTTTGGCCGAATTTTTAGAGAATGTAAAAATATGCCATGGAAGTCGTAGCTATGTTGTTTACCTATCCAACGAATTGTCACATGCTAAGATTCAATGCAAATCGGCCACATAATGGCCTTCCTAGTAAAAAAGGGTCGAAAACGAGTAATGTCCTAAATTAACGAGGAGATTTTCTTGACCTCCATTTTGGCCGAATTTTTAGAGAATGCAAAAATATCCCGTGGAAGTCGTAGTTAAGTTGTTTACCTATCCAACGAATTGTCACATGCTAAGATTCAATGCAAATCGGCCACATTATGGCCTTCCTAGTAAAAAAGGGTCGAAAACGAGTAATGTCCTAAATTAACGAGGAGATTTTCTTGACCTCCATTTTGGCTGAATTTTTAGAGAATGCAAAAATATCCCATGGAAGTCGTAGTTATGTTGTTTACCTATCCAACGAATTGTCACATGCTAAGATTCAACACATTATGGCCTTCCTAGTAAAAAAGGGTCGAAAACGAGTAATGTCCTAAATTAACGAGGAGATTTTCTTGACCTCCATTTTGGCCGAATTTTTAGAGAATGCAAAAATATCCCATGGAAGTCATAGTTATGTTGTTTACCTATCCAACGAATTGTCACATGCTAAGATTCAATGCAAATCGGCCACATTATGGCCTTCCTAGTAAAAAAGGGTCGAAAACGAGTAATGTCCTAAATTAACGAGGAGATTTTCTTGACCTCCATTTTGGCCGACTTTTTAGAGAATGCAAACATATCCCACAGAAGTCGTAGTTATGTTGGTTACCTATCCAATGAATTGTGACAAGCTGAGATTCAATGCAAATCGGCCACATTATAGCCTTCCTAGTAAAAAAGGGTCGAAAACGAGTAATGTCCTAAATTAACGAGGAGATTTTCTTAACCTCCATTTTGGCCGAATTTTTAGAGAATGCAAAAATATACCATGGAAGTCGTAGTTATGTTGTTTACCTATCCAACGAACTGTCACATGTTATGATTCAATACAAACCGGCCACTTTATGGCCTTCCTAGTAAAAAAGGGTCGAAAACGAGTAATGTCCTAAATTATCGAGGAGATTTTCTTAACCTCCATTTTGGCCGAATTTTTAGATAATGTAAAAATATCCCATGGAAGTCGTAGTTATGTTGTTTACCTATCCAACGAATTGTCACATGCTAAGATTCAATGCAAATTGGCCACATTACGGCCTTCCTTGTAAAAAAGGGTCGAAAACGAGTAATGTCCTAAATTAACGAGGAGATTTTCTTGACCTCCATTTTGGCCGACTTTTTACAGAATGCAAAAATATACCATGGAAGTCGTAGTTATGTCGTTTACCTATCCAACGAATTGTCACATGCTAAGATTCAATGCAAATCGGCCACATAATGGCCTTCCTAGTAAAAAAGGGTCGAAAACGAGTAATGTCCTAATTTAACGAGGAGATTTTCTTGACCTCCATTTTGGCCGACTTTTTAGAGAATGCAAAAATATCCCATGGAAGTCGTAGTTATGTTGTTTACCTATCCAACGAATTGTCACATGCTAAGATTCAATGCAAATCGGCCACATTACGGCCTTCCTTGTAAAAAAGGGTCGAAAACGAGTAATGTCCTAAATTAACGAGGAGATTTTCTTGACCTCCATTTTGGCCGACTTTTTAGAGAATGCAAAAATATCCCATGGAAGTCGTAGTTATGTTGTTTACCTATCCAACGAATTGTCACATGCTAAGATTCAATGCAAATCGGCCACATTATGGCCTTCCTAGTAAAAAAGGGTCGAAAACGAGTAATGTCCTAAATTAACGAGGAGATTTTCTTGACCTCCATTTTGGCCGACTTTTTAGAGAATGCAAAAACATCCCATGGAAGTCGTAGTTATGTTGTTTACCTATCCAACGAATTGTCACATGCTAAGATTCAATGCAAATCGGCCACATTATGGCCTTCCTAGTAAAAAAGGGTCGAAAACGAGTAATGTCCTAAATTAACGAGGAGATTTTCTTAACCTCCATTTTGGCCGAATTTTTAGATAATATAAAAATATCCCATGGAAGTCGTAGTTATGTTGTTTACCTTTCCAACGAATTGTCACATGCTAAGATTCAATGCAAATCGGCCACATTATGGCCTTCCTAGTAAAAAAGGGTTGAAAACGAGTATTGTTCTAAATTAACGAGGAGATTTTCTTGACCTCCATTTTGGCCGACTTTTTAGAGAATGCAAAAATATCCCACAGAAGTCGTAGTTATGTTGGTTACCTATCCAATGAATTGTGACAAGCTGAGATTCAACGCAAATCGGCCACATTATGGCCTTCCTAGTAAAAAAGGGTCGAAAACGAGTAATGTCTTAAATTAACGAGGAGATTTTCTTAACCTCCATTTTGGCCGAATTTTTAGAGAATGCAAAAATATACCATGGAAGTCGTAGTTATGTTGTTTACCTATCCAACGAACTGTCACATGTTATGATTCAATACAAACCGGCCACTTTATGGCCTTCCTAGTAAAAAAGGGTCGAAAACGAGTAATGTCCTAAATTAACGAGGAGATTTTCTTAAACTCCATTTTGGCCGAATTTTTAGAGAATGTAAAAATATGCCATGGAAGTCGTAGCTATGTTGTTTACCTATCCAACGAATTGTCACATGCTAAGATTCAATGCAAATCGGCCACATTGGCCTTCCTCGTAAAAAAGGGTCGAAAACGAGTAATGTCCTAAATTAACGAGGAGATTTTCTTGACCTCCATTTTGGCCGACTTTTTAGAGAATGCCAAAATATACCATGGAAGTCGTAGTTATGTTGTTTACCTATCCAACGAATTGTCACAGGCTAAGATTCAACGCAAATCGGCCACATTATGGCCTTCCTAGTAAAAAAGGGTCGAAAACGAGTAATGTCCTAAATTTACGAGGAGATTTTCTTGACCTCCATTTTGGCCGACTTTTTAGAGAATGCAAAAATATCCCATGGAAGTCGTAGTTATGTTGTTTACCTATCCAACGAATTGTCACATGCTAAGATTCAATGCAAATCGGCCACATTATGGCCTTCCTAGTAAAAAAGGGTCGAAAACGAGTAATGTCCTAAATTAACGAGGAGATTTTCTTAACCTCCATTTTGGCCGAATTTTTAGATAATGTAAAAATATCCCATGGAAGTCGTAGTTATGTTGTTTACCTTTCCAACGAATTGTCACATGCTACGATTCAATGCAAATCGGCCACATTATGGCCTTCCTAGTAAAAAAGGGTCGAAAACGAGTAATGTCCTAAATTAACGAGGAGATTTTCTTGACCTCCATTTTGGCCGACTTTTTAGAGAATGCAAAAATATCCCACAGAAGTCGTAGTTATGTTGGTTACCTATCCAATGAATTGTGACAAGCTGAGATTCAATGCAAATCGGCCACATTATGGCCTTCCTAGTAAAAAAGGGTCGAAAACAAGTAATGTCCTAAATTAACGAGGAGATTTTCTTAACCTCCATTTTGGCCGAATTTTTAGAGAATGCAAAAATATACCATGGAAGTCGTAGTTATGTTGTTTACCTATCCAACGAACTGTCACATGTTATGATTCAATACAAACCGGCCACTTTATGGCCTTCCTAGTAAAAAAGGGTCGAAAACGAGTAATGTCCTAAATTAACGAGGAGATTTTCTTAAACTCCATTTTGGCCGAATTTTTAGAGAATGTAAAAATATGCCATGGAAGTCGTAGTTATGTTGTTTACCTATCCAACGAACTATCACATGTTATGATTCAATACAAACCGGCCGCATTATGGCCTTCCTAGTAAAAAAGGGTCGAAAACGAGTAATGTCCTAAATTATCGAGGAGATTTTCTTAACCTCCATTTTGGCCGAATTTTTAGATAATGTAAAAATATCCCATGGAAGTCGTAGTTATGTTGTTTACCTATCCAACGAATTGTCACATGCTAAGATTCAATGCAAATTGGCCACATTACGGCCTTCCTTGTAAAAAAGGGTCGAAAACGAGTAATGTCCTAAATTAACGACGAGATTTTCTTGACCTCCATTTTGGCCGACTTTTTACAGAATGCAAAAATATACCATGGAAGTCGTAGTTATGTCGTTTACCTATCCAACGAATTGTCACATGCTAAGATTCAATGCAAATCGGCCACATAATGGCCTTCCTAGTAAAAAAGGGTCGAAAACGAGTAATGTCCTAATTTAACGAGGAGATTTTCTTGACCTCCATTTTGGCCGACTTTTTAGAGAATGCAAAAATATCCCATGGAAGTCGTAGTTATGTTGTTTACCTATCCAACGAATTGTCACATGCTAAGATTCAATGCAAATCGGCCACATTACGGCCTTCCTTGTAAAAAAGGGTCGAAAACGAGTAATGTCCTAAATTAACGAGGAGATTTTCTTGACCTCCATTTTGGCCGACTTTTTAGAGAATGCAAAAATATCCCATGGAAGTCGTAGTTATGTTGTTTACCTATCCAACGAATTGTCACATGCTAAGATTCAATGCAAATCGGCCACATTATGGCCTTCCTAGTAAAAAAGGGTCGAAAACGAGTAATGTCCTAAATTAACGAGGAGATTTTCTTGACCTCCATTTTGGCCGACTTTTTAGAGAATGCAAAAACATCCCATGGAAGTCGTAGTTATGTTGTTTACCTATCCAACGAATTGTCACATGCTAAGATTCAATGCAAATCGGCCACATTATGGCCTTCCTAGTAAAAAAGGGTCGAAAACGAGTAATGTCCTAAATTAACGAGGAGATTTTCTTAACCTCCATTTTGGCCGAATTTTTAGATAATATAAAAATATCCCATGGAAGTCATAGTTATGTTGTTTACCTTTCCAACGAATTGTCACATGCTAAGATTCAATGCAAATCGGCCACATTATGGCCTTCCTAGTAAAAAAGGGTTGAAAACGAGTATTGTTCTAAATTAACGAGGAGATTTTCTTGACCTCCATTTTGGCCGACTTTTTAGAGAATGCAAAAATATCCCACAGAAGTCGTAGTTATGTTGGTTACCTATCCAATGAATTGTGACAAGCTGAGATTCAACGCAAATCGGCCACATTATGGCCTTCCTAGTAAAAAAGGGTCGAAAACGAGTAATGTCTTAAATTAACGAGGAGATTTTCTTAACCTCCATTTTGGCCGAATTTTTAGAGAATGCAAAAATATACCATGGAAGTCGTAGTTATGTTGTTTACCTATCCAACGAACTGTCACATGTTATGATTCAATACAAACCGGCCACTTTATGGCCTTCCTAGTAAAAAAGGGTCGAAAACGAGTAATGTCCTAAATTAACGAGGAGATTTTCTTAAACTCCATTTTGGCCGAATTTTTAGAGAATGTAAAAATATGCCATGGAAGTCGTAGCTATGTTGTTTACCTATCCAACGAATTGTCACATGCTAAGATTCAATGCAAATCGGCCACATTGGCCTTCCTCGTAAAAAAGGGTCGAAAACGAGTAATGTCCTAAATTAACGAGGAGATTTTCTTGACCTCCATTTTGGCCGACTTTTTAGAGAATGCCAAAATATACCATGGAAGTCGTAGTTATGTTGTTTACCTATCCAACGAATTGTCACAGGCTAAGATTCAACGCAAATCGGCCACATTATGGCCTTCCTAGTAAAAAAGGGTCGAAAACGAGTAATGTCCTAAATTTACGAGGAGATTTTCTTGACCTCCATTTTGGCCGACTTTTTAGAGAATGCAAAAATATCCCATGGAAGTCGTAGTTATGTTGTTTACCTATCCAACGAATTGTCACATGCTAAGATTCAATGCAAATCGGCCACATTATGGCCTTCCTAGTAAAAAAGGGTCGAAAACGAGTAATGTCCTAAATTAACGAGGAGATTTTCTTAACCTCCATTTTGGCCGAATTTTTAGATAATGTAAAAATATCCCATGGAAGTCGTAGTTATGTTGTTTACCTTTCCAACGAATTGTCACATGCTACGATTCAATGCAAATCGGCCACATTATGGCCTTCCTAGTAAAAAAGGGTCGAAAACGAGTAATGTCCTAAATTAACGAGGAGATTTTCTTGACCTCCATTTTGGCCGACTTTTTAGAGAATGCAAAAATATCCCACAGAAGTCGTAGTTATGTTGGTTACCTATCCAATGAATTGTGACAAGCTGAGATTCAATGCAAATCGGCCACATTATGGCCTTCCTAGTAAAAAAGGGTCGAAAACGAGTAATGTCCTAAATTAACGAGGAGATTTTCTTAACCTCCATTTTGGCCGAATTTTTAGAGAATGCAAAAATATACCATGGAAGTCGTAGTTATGTTGTTTACCTATCCAACGAACTGTCACATGTTATGATTCAATACAAACCGGCCACTTTATGGCCTTCCTAGTAAAAAAGGGTCGAAAACGAGTAATGTCCTAAATTAACGAGGAGATTTTCTTAAACTCCATTTTGGCCGAATTTTTAGATAATGTAAAAATATCCCATGGAAGTCGTAGTTATGTTGTTTACCTTTCCAACGAATTGTCACATGCTACGATTCAATGCAAATCGGCCACATTATGGCCTTCCTAGTAAAAAAGGGTCGAAAACGAGTAATGTCCTAAATTAACGAGGAGATTTTCTTGACCTCCATTTTGGCCGACTTTTTAGAGAATGCAAAAATATCCCACAGAAGTCGTAGTTATGTTGGTTACCTATCCAATGAATTGTGACAAGCTGAGATTCAATGCAAATCGGCCACATTATGGCCTTCCTAGTAAAAAAGGGTCGAAAACAAGTAATGTCCTAAATTAACGAGGAGATTTTCTTAACCTCCATTTTGGCCGAATTTTTAGAGAATGCAAAAATATACCATGGAAGTCGTAGTTATGTTGTTTACCTATCCAACGAACTGTCACATGTTATGATTCAATACAAACCGGCCACTTTATGGCCTTCCTAGTAAAAAAGGGTCGAAAACGAGTAATGTCCTAAATTAACGAGGAGATTTTCTTAAACTCCATTTTGGCCGAATTTTTAGAGAATGTAAAAATATGCCATGGAAGTCGTAGTTATGTTGTTTACCTATCCAACGAACTATCACATGTTATGATTCAATACAAACCGGCCGCATTATGGCCTTCCTAGTAAAAAAGGGTCGAAAACGAGTAATGTCCTAAATTATCGAGGAGATTTTCTTAACCTCCATTTTGGCCGAATTTTTAGATAATGTAAAAATATCCCATGGAAGTCGTAGTTATGTTGTTTACCTATCCAACGAATTGTCACATGCTAAGATTCAATGCAAATTGGCCACATTACGGCCTTCCTTGTAAAAAAGGGTCGAAAACGAGTAATGTCCTAAATTAACGACGAGATTTTCTTGACCTCCATTTTGGCCGACTTTTTACAGAATGCAAAAATATACCATGGAAGTCGTAGTTATGTCGTTTACCTATCCAACGAATTGTCACATGCTAAGATTCAATGCAAATCGGCCACATAATGGCCTTCCTAGTAAAAAAGGGTCGAAAACGAGTAATGTCCTAATTTAACGAGGAGATTTTCTTGACCTCCATTTTGGCCGACTTTTTAGAGAATGCAAAAATATCCCATGGAAGTCGTAGTTATGTTGTTTACCTATCCAACGAATTGTCACATGCTAAGATTCAATGCAAATCGGCCACATTACGGCCTTCCTTGTAAAAAAGGGTCGAAAACGAGTAATGTCCTAAATTAACGAGGAGATTTTCTTGACCTCCATTTTGGCCGACTTTTTAGAGAATGCAAAAATATCCCATGGAAGTCGTAGTTATGTTGTTTACCTATCCAACGAATTGTCACATGCTAAGATTCAATGCAAATCGGCCACATTATGGCCTTCCTAGTAAAAAAGGGTCGAAAACGAGTAATGTCCTAAATTAACGAGGAGATTTTCTTGACCTCCATTTTGGCCGACTTTTTAGAGAATGCAAAAACATCCCATGGAAGTCGTAGTTATGTTGTTTACCTATCCAACGAATTGTCACATGCTAAGATTCAATGCAAATCGGCCACATTATGGCCTTCCTAGTAAAAAAGGGTCGAAAACGAGTAATGTCCTAAATTAACGAGGAGATTTTCTTAACCTCCATTTTGGCCGAATTTTTAGATAATATAAAAATATCCCATGGAAGTCATAGTTATGTTGTTTACCTTTCCAACGAATTGTCACATGCTAAGATTCAATGCAAATCGGCCACATTATGGCCTTCCTAGTAAAAAAGGGTTGAAAACGAGTATTGTTCTAAATTAACGAGGAGATTTTCTTGACCTCCATTTTGGCCGACTTTTTAGAGAATGCAAAAATATCCCACAGAAGTCGTAGTTATGTTGGTTACCTATCCAATGAATTGTGACAAGCTGAGATTCAACGCAAATCGGCCACATTATGGCCTTCCTAGTAAAAAAGGGTCGAAAACGAGTAATGTCTTAAATTAACGAGGAGATTTTCTTAACCTCCATTTTGGCCGAATTTTTAGAGAATGCAAAAATATACCATGGAAGTCGTAGTTATGTTGTTTACCTATCCAACGAACTGTCACATGTTATGATTCAATACAAACCGGCCACTTTATGGCCTTCCTAGTAAAAAAGGGTCGAAAACGAGTAATGTCCTAAATTAACGAGGAGATTTTCTTAAACTCCATTTTGGCCGAATTTTTAGAGAATGTAAAAATATGCCATGGAAGTCGTAGCTATGTTGTTTACCTATCCAACGAATTGTCACATGCTAAGATTCAATGCAAATCGGCCACATTGGCCTTCCTCGTAAAAAAGGGTCGAAAACGAGTAATGTCCTAAATTAACGAGGAGATTTTCTTGACCTCCATTTTGGCCGACTTTTTAGAGAATGCCAAAATATACCATGGAAGTCGTAGTTATGTTGTTTACCTATCCAACGAATTGTCACAGGCTAAGATTCAACGCAAATCGGCCACATTATGGCCTTCCTAGTAAAAAAGGGTCGAAAACGAGTAATGTCCTAAATTTACGAGGAGATTTTCTTGACCTCCATTTTGGCCGACTTTTTAGAGAATGCAAAAATATCCCATGGAAGTCGTAGTTATGTTGTTTACCTATCCAACGAATTGTCACATGCTAAGATTCAATGCAAATCGGCCACATTATGGCCTTCCTAGTAAAAAAGGGTCGAAAACGAGTAATGTCCTAAATTAACGAGGAGATTTTCTTAACCTCCATTTTGGCCGAATTTTTAGATAATGTAAAAATATCCCATGGAAGTCGTAGTTATGTTGTTTACCTTTCCAACGAATTGTCACATGCTACGATTCAATGCAAATCGGCCACATTATGGCCTTCCTAGTAAAAAAGGGTCGAAAACGAGTAATGTCCTAAATTAACGAGGAGATTTTCTTGACCTCCATTTTGGCCGACTTTTTAGAGAATGCAAAAATATCCCACAGAAGTCGTAGTTATGTTGGTTACCTATCCAATGAATTGTGACAAGCTGAGATTCAATGCAAATCGGCCACATTATGGCCTTCCTAGTAAAAAAGGGTCGAAAACAAGTAATGTCCTAAATTAACGAGGAGATTTTCTTAACCTCCATTTTGGCCGAATTTTTAGAGAATGCAAAAATATACCATGGAAGTCGTAGTTATGTTGTTTACCTATCCAACGAACTGTCACATGTTATGATTCAATACAAACCGGCCACTTTATGGCCTTCCTAGTAAAAAAGGGTCGAAAACGAGTAATGTCCTAAATTAACGAGGAGATTTTCTTAAACTCCATTTTGGCCGAATTTTTAGAGAATGTAAAAATATGCCATGGAAGTCGTAGCTATGTTGTTTACCTATCCAACGAATTGTCACATGCTAAGATTCAATGCAAATCGGCCACATTGGCCTTCCTCGTAAAAAAGGGTCGAAAACGAGTAATGTCCTAAATTAACGAGGAGATTTTCTTGACCTCCATTTTGGCCGACTTTTTAGAGAATGCCAAAATATACCATGGAAGTCGTAGTTATGTTGTTTACCTATCCAACGAATTGTCACAGGCTAAGATTCAACGCAAATCAGCCACATTATGGCCTTCCTAGTAAAAAAGGGTCGAAAACGAGTAATGTCCTAAATTAACGAGGAGATTTTCTTGACCTCCATTTTGGCCGACTTTTTAGAGAATGCAAAAATATCCCATGGAAGTCGTAGTTATGTTGTTTACCTATCCAACGAATTGTCACATGCTAAGATTCAATGCAAATCGGCCACATTATGGCCTTCCTTGTAAAAAAGGGTCGAAAACGAGTAATGTCCTAAATTAACGAGGAGATTTTCTTAACCTCCATTTTGGCCGAATTTTTAGAGAATGCAAAAATATACCATGGAAGTCGTAGTTATGTTGTTTACCTATCCAACGAATTGTCACATGCTAAGATTCAATACAAATTGGCCACTTCATGGCCTTCCTAGTAAAAAAGGGTCGAAAACGAGTAATGTCCTAAATTAACGAGGAGATTTTCTTGACCTCCATTTTGGCCGAATTTTCCGAGAATGCAAAAATATCCCATGGAAGTCGTAGTTATGTTGTTTACCTATCCAACAAATTGTCACATGCTAAGATTCAATGCAAATCGGCCACATTACGGCCTTCCTTGTAAAAAAGGGTTGAAAACGAGTAATGTCCCAAATTAACGAGGAGATTTTCTTAACCTCCATTTTGGCTGAATTTTTAGAGAATGCAAAAATATCCCATGGAAGTCGTAGTTATGTTGTTTACCTATCCAACGAATTGTCACATGCTAAGAGTCAATACAAATCGGCCACTTTATGGCATTCCTAGTAAAAAAGGGTCGAAAACGAGTAATGTCCTAAATTAACGAGGAGATTTTCTTAACCTCCATTTTGGCCGAATTTTTAGATAATGTAAAAATATCCCATGGAAGTCGTAGTTATGTTGTTTACCTTTCCAAGGAATTGTCACATGCTAAGATTCAATGCAAATCGGCCACATTATGGCCTTCCTAGTAAAAATGGGTCGAAAACGAGTAATGTCCTAAATTAACGAGGAGATTTTCTTGACCTCCATTTTGGCCGACTTTATAGAAAATGCAAAAATATCCCACAGAAGTCGTAGTTATGTTGGTTACCTATCCAATGAATTGTGACAAGCTGAGATTCAATGCAAATCGGCCACATTATGGCCTTCCTAGTAAAAAAGGGTCGAAAACGAGTAATGTCCTAAATTAACGAGGAGATTTTCTTAAACTCCATTTTGGCCGAATTTTTAGAGAATGTAAAAATATGCCATGGAAGTCGTAGCTATGTTGTTTACCTATCCAACGAATTGTCACATGCTAAGATTCAATGCAAATCGGCCACATTTGCCTTCCTCGTAAAAAAGGGTCGAAAACGAGTAATGTCCTAAATTAACGAGATTTTCTTGACCTCCATTTTGGCCGACTTTTTAGAGAATGCCAAAATATACCATGGAAGTCGTAGTTATGTTGTTTACCTATCCAACGAATTGTCACAGGCTAAGATTCAACGCAAATCGACCACATTATGGCCTTCCTAGTAAAAAAGGGTCGAAAACGAGTAATGTCCTAAATTAACGAGGAGATTTTCTTGACCTCCATTTTGGCCGACTTTTTAGAGAATGCAAAAATATCCCATGGAAGTCGTAGTTATGTTGTTTACCTATCCAACGAATTGTCACATGCTAAGATTCAATGCAAATCGGCCACATTATGGCCTTCCTTGTAAAAAAGGGTCGAAAACGAGTAATGTCCTAAATTAACGAGGAGATTTTCTTAACCTCCATTTTGGCCGAATTTTTAGAGAATGAAAAAATATACCATGGAAGTCGTAGTTATGTTGTTTACCTATCCAACGAATTGTCACATGCTAAGATTCAATACAAATTGGCCACTTTATGGCCTTCCTAGTAAAAAAGGGTCGAAAACGAGTAATGTCCTAAATTAACGAGGAGATTTTCTTGACCTCCATTTTGGCCGAATTTTCCGAGAATGCAAAAATATCCCATGGAAGTCGTAGTTATGTTGTTTACCTATCCAACGAATTGTCACATGCTAAGAGTCAATACAAATCGGCCACTTTATGGCATTCCTAGTAAAAAAGGGTCGAAAACGAGTAATGTCCTAAATCAACGAGGAGATTTTCTTAACCTCCATTTTGGCCGAATTTTTAGATAATGTAAAAATATCCCATGGAAGTCGTAGTTATGTTGTTTACCTTTCCAACGAATTGTCACATGCTAAGATTCAATGCAAATCGGCCACATTATGGCCTTCCTAGTAAAAAAGGGTCGAAAACGAGTAATGTCCTAAATTAACGAGGAGATTTTCTTGACCTCCATTTTGGCCGACTTTATAGAAAATGCAAAAATATCCCACAGAAGTCGTAGTTATGTTGGTTACCTATCCAATGAATTGTGACAAGCTGAGATTCAATGCAAATCGGCCACATTATGGCCTTCCTAGTAAAAAAGGGTCGAAAACGAGTAATGTCCTAAATTAACGAGGAGATTTTCTTGACCTCCATTTTGGCTGAATTTTTAGAGAATGCAAAAATATCCCATGGAAGTCGTAGTTATGTTGTTTACCTATCCAACGAATTGTCACATGCTAAGATTCAACACATTATGGCCTTCCTAGTAAAAAAGGGTCGAAAACGAGTAATGTCCTAAATTAACGAGGAGATTTTCTTGACCTCCATTTTGGCCGACTTTTTAGAGAATGCAAAAATATCCCACAGAAGTCGTAGTTATGTTGGTTACCTATCCAATGAATTGTGACAAGCTGAGATTCAATGCAAATCGGCCACATTATGGCCTTCCTAGTAAAAAAGGGTCGAAAACGAGTAATGTCCTAAATTAACGAGGAGATTTTCTTAACCTCCATTTTGGCCGAATTTTTAGAGAATGCAAAAATATACCATGGAAGTCGTAGTTATGTTGTTTACCTATCCAACGAACTGTCACATGTTATGATTCAATACAAACCGGCCACTTTATGGCCTTCCTAGTAAAAAAGGGTCGAAAACGAGTAATGTCCTAAATTAACGAGGAGATTTTCTTAAACTCCATTTTGGCCGAATTTTTAGAGAATGTAAAAATATGCCATGGAAGTCGTAGTTATGTTGTTTACCTATCCAACGAACTGTCACATGTTATGATTCAATACAAACCGGCCACATTATGGCCTTCCTAGTAAAAAAGGGTCGAAAACGAGTAATGTCCTAAATTAACGAGGAGATTTTCTTAACCTCCATTTTGGCCGAATTTTTAGATAATGTAAAAATATCCCATGGAAGTCGTAGTTATGTTGTTTACCTATCCAACGAATTGTCACATGCTAAGATTCAATGCAAATCGGCCACATTACGGCCCTCCTTGTAAAAAAGGGTCGAAAACGAGTAATGTCCTAAATTAACGAGGAGATTTTCTCGACCTCCATTTTGGCCGACTTTTTAGAGAATGCAAAAATATACCATGGAAGTCGTAGTTATGTTGTTTACCTATCCAACGAATTGTCACATGCTAAGATTCAATGCAAATCGGCCACATAATGGCCTTCCTAGTAAAAAAGGGTCGAAAACGAGTAATGTCCTAATTTAACGAAGAGATTTTCTTAACCTCCATTTTGGCCGAATTTTTAGAGAATGCAAAAATATACCATGGAAGTTGTAGTTATGTTGTTTACCTATCCAACGAACTGTCACATGTTATGATTCAATACAAACCGGCCACTTTATGGCCTTCCTAGTAAAAAAGGGTCGAAAACGAGTAATGTCCTAAATTAACGAGGAGATTTTCTTAACCTCCATTTTGGCCGACTTTTTAGAGAATGCAAAAATATCCCATGGAAGTCGTAGTTAAGTTGTTTACCTATCCAACGAATTGTCACATGCTAAGATTCAATGCAAATCGGCCACATTATGGCCTTCCTAGTAAAAAAGGGTCGAAAACGAGTAATGTCCTAAATTAACGAGGAGATTTTCTTGACCTCCATTTTGGCTGAATTTTTAGAGAATGCAAAAATATCCCATGGAAGTCGTAGTTATGTCCTTTACCTATCCAACGAATTGTCACATGTTAAGATTCAACACATTATGGCCTTCCTAGTAAAAAAGGGTCGAAAACGAGTAATGTCCTAAATTAACGAGGAGATTTTCTTGACCTCCATTTTGGCCGACTTTTTAGAGAATGCAAAAATATCCCACAGAAGTCGTAGTTATGTTGGTTACCTATCCAATGAATTGTGACAAGCTGAGATTCAATGCAAATCGGCCACATTATGGCCTTCCTAGTAAAAAAGGGTCGAAAACGAGTAATGTCCTAAATTAACGAGGAGATTTTCTTAACCTCCATTTTGGCCGAATTTTTAGAGAATGCAAAAATATACCATGGAAGTCGTAGTTATGTTGTTTACCTATCCAACGAACTG
The DNA here is from genome assembly GCF_051527215.1 of Medicago sativa. NCBI lineage: Eukaryota > Viridiplantae > Streptophyta > Magnoliopsida > Fabales > Fabaceae > Medicago > Medicago sativa. The sequence goes on along the minus strand of NC_140751.1, from coordinate 1,584,340 downwards.
TCACATGTTATGATTCAATACAAACCGGCCACTTTATGGCCTTCCTAGTAAAAAAGGGTCGAAAACGAGTAATGTCCTAAATTAACGAGGAGATTTTCTTAAACTCCATTTTGGCCGAATTTTTAGAGAATGTAAAAATATGCCATGGAAGTCGTAGTTATGTTGTTTACCTATCCAACGAACTGTCACATGTTATGATTCAATACAAACCGGCCACATTATGGCCTTCCTAGTAAAAAAGGGTCGAAAACGAGTAATGTCCTAAATTAACGAGGAGATTTTCTTAACCTCCATTTTGGCCGAATTTTTAGATAATGTAAAAATATCCCATGGAAGTCGTAGTTATGTTGTTTACCTATCCAACGAATTGTCACATGCTAAGATTCAATGCAAATCGGCCACATTACGGCCCTCCTTGTAAAAAAGGGTCGAAAACGAGTAATGTCCTAAATTAACGAGGAGATTTTCTCGACCTCCATTTTGGCCGACTTTTTAGAGAATGCAAAAATATACCATGGAAGTCGTAGTTATGTTGTTTACCTATCCAACGAATTGTCACATGCTAAGATTCAATGCAAATCGGCCACATAATGGCCTTCCTAGTAAAAAAGGGTCGAAAACGAGTAATGTCCTAATTTAACGAGGAGATTTTCTTAACCTCCATTTTGGCCGAATTTTTAGAGAATGCAAAAATATACCATGGAAGTTGTAGTTATGTTGTTTACCTATCCAACGAACTGTCACATGTTATGATTCAATACAAACCGGCCACTTTATGGCCTTCCTAGTAAAAAAGGGTCGAAAACGAGTAATGTCCTAAATTAACGAGGAGATTTTCTTAAACTCCATTTTGGCCGAATTTTTAGAGAATGTAAAAATATGCCATGGAAGTCGTAGCTATGTTGTTTACCTATCCAACGAATTGTCACATGCTAAGATTCAATGCAAATCGGCCACATAATGGCCTTCCTAGTAAAAAAGGGTCGAAAACGAGTAATGTCCTAAATTAACGAGGAGATTTTCTTGACCTCCATTTTGGCCGAATTTTTAGAGAATGCAAAAATATCCCGTGGAAGTCGTAGTTAAGTTGTTTACCTATCCAACGAATTGTCACATGCTAAGATTCAATGCAAATCGGCCACATTATGGCCTTCCTAGTAAAAAAGGGTCGAAAACGAGTAATGTCCTAAATTAACGAGGAGATTTTCTTGACCTCCATTTTGGCTGAATTTTTAGAGAATGCAAAAATATCCCATGGAAGTCGTAGTTATGTTGTTTACCTATCCAACGAATTGTCACATGCTAAGATTCAACACATTATGGCCTTCCTAGTAAAAAAGGGTCGAAAACGAGTAATGTCCTAAATTAACGAGGAGATTTTCTTGACCTCCATTTTGGCCGAATTTTTAGAGAATGCAAAAATATCCCATGGAAGTCATAGTTATGTTGTTTACCTATCCAACGAATTGTCACATGCTAAGATTCAATGCAAATCGGCCACATTATGGCCTTCCTAGTAAAAAAGGGTCGAAAACGAGTAATGTCCTAAATTAACGAGGAGATTTTCTTGACCTCCATTTTGGCCGACTTTTTAGAGAATGCAAACATATCCCACAGAAGTCGTAGTTATGTTGGTTACCTATCCAATGAATTGTGACAAGCTGAGATTCAATGCAAATCGGCCACATTATAGCCTTCCTAGTAAAAAAGGGTCGAAAACGAGTAATGTCCTAAATTAACGAGGAGATTTTCTTAACCTCCATTTTGGCCGAATTTTTAGAGAATGCAAAAATATACCATGGAAGTCGTAGTTATGTTGTTTACCTATCCAACGAACTGTCACATGTTATGATTCAATACAAACCGGCCACTTTATGGCCTTCCTAGTAAAAAAGGGTCGAAAACGAGTAATGTCCTAAATTAACGAGGAGATTTTCTTAAACTCCATTTTGGCCGAATTTTTAGAGAATGTAAAAATATGCCATGGAAGTCGTAGTTATGTTGTTTACCTATCCAACGAACTATCACATGTTATGATTCAATACAAACCGGCCACATTATGGCCTTCCTAGTAAAAAAGGGTCGAAAACGAGTAATGTCCTAAATTATCGAGGAGATTTTCTTAACCTCCATTTTGGCCGAATTTTTAGATAATGTAAAAATATCCCATGGAAGTCGTAGTTATGTTGTTTACCTATCCAACGAATTGTCACATGCTAAGATTCAATGCAAATCGGCCACATTACGGCCTTCCTTGTAAAAAAGGGTCGAAAACGAGTAATGTCCTAAATTAACGAGGAGATTTTCTTGACCTCCATTTTGGCCGACTTTTTACAGAATGCAAAAATATACCATGGAAGTCGTAGTTATGTCGTTTACCTATCCAACGAATTGTCACATGCTAAGATTCAATGCAAATCGGCCACATAATGGCCTTCCTAGTAAAAAAGGGTCGAAAACGAGTAATGTCCTAATTTAACGAGGAGATTTTCTTGACCTCCATTTTGGCCGACTTTTTAGAGAATGCAAAAATATCCCATGGAAGTCGTAGTTATGTTGTTTACCTATCCAACGAATTGTCACATGCTAAGATTCAATGCAAATCGGCCACATTACGGCCTTCCTTGTAAAAAAGGGTCGAAAACGAGTAATGTCCTAAATTAACGAGGAGATTTTCTTGACCTCCATTTTGGCCGACTTTTTAGAGAATGCAAAAATATCCCATGGAAGTCGTAGTTATGTTGTTTACCTATCCAACGAATTGTCACATGCTAAGATTCAATGCAAATCGGCCACATTATGGCCTTCCTAGTAAAAAAGGGTCGAAAACGAGTAATGTCCTAAATTAACGAGGAGATTTTCTTGACCTCCATTTTGGCCGACTTTTTAGAGAATGCAAAAACATCCCATGGAAGTCGTAGTTATGTTGTTTACCTATCCAACGAATTGTCACATGCTAAGATTCAATGCAAATCGGCCACATTATGGCCTTCCTAGTAAAAAAGGGTCGAAAACGAGTAATGTCCTAAATTAACGAGGAGATTTTCTTAACCTCCATTTTGGCCGAATTTTTAGATAATATAAAAATATCCCATGGAAGTCGTAGTTATGTTGTTTACCTTTCCAACGAATTGTCACATGCTAAGATTCAATGCAAATCGGCCACATTATGGCCTTCCTAGTAAAAAAGGGTTGAAAACGAGTATTGTTCTAAATTAACGAGGAGATTTTCTTGACCTCCATTTTGGCCGACTTTTTAGAGAATGAAAAAATATCCCACAGAAGTCGTAGTTATGTTGGTTACCTATCCAATGAATTGTGACAAGCTGAGATTCAACGCAAATCGGCCACATTATGGCCTTCCTAGTAAAAAAGGGTCGAAAACGAGTAATGTCTTAAATTAACGAGGAGATTTTCTTAACCTCCATTTTGGCCGAATTTTTAGAGAATGCAAAAATATACCATGGAAGTCGTAGTTATGTTGTTTACCTATCCAACGAACTGTCACATGTTATGATTCAATACAAACCGGCCACTTTATGGCCTTCCTAGTAAAAAAGGGTCGAAAACGAGTAATGTCCTAAATTAACGAGGAGATTTTCTTAAACTCCATTTTGGCCGAATTTTTAGAGAATGTAAAAATATGCCATGGAAGTCGTAGCTATGTTGTTTACCTATCCAACGAATTGTCACATGCTAAGATTCAATGCAAATCGGCCACATTGGCCTTCCTCGTAAAAAAGGGTCGAAAACGAGTAATGTCCTAAATTAACGAGGAGATTTTCTTGACCTCCATTTTGGCCGACTTTTTAGAGAATGCCAAAATATACCATGGAAGTCGTAGTTATGTTGTTTACCTATCCAACGAATTGTCACAGGCTATGATTCAACGCAAATCGGCCACATTATGGCCTTCCTAGTAAAAAAGGGTCGAAAACGAGTAATGTCCTAAATTTACGAGGAGATTTTCTTGACCTCCATTTTGGCCGACTTTTTAGAGAATGCAAAAATATCCCATGGAAGTCGTAGTTATGTTGTTTACCTATCCAACGAATTGTCACATGCTAAGATTCAATGCAAATCGGCCACATTATGGCCTTCCTAGTAAAAAAGGGTCGAAAACGAGTAATGTCCTAAATTAACGAGGAGATTTTCTTAACCTCCATTTTGGCCGAATTTTTAGATAATGTAAAAATATCCCATGGAAGTCGTAGTTATGTTGTTTACCTTTCCAACGAATTGTCACATGCTACGATTCAATGCAAATCGGCCACATTATGGCCTTCCTAGTAAAAAAGGGTCGAAAACGAGTAATGTCCGAAATTAACGAGGAGATTTTCTTGACCTCCATTTTGGCCGACTTTTTAGAGAATGCAAAAATATCCCACAGAAGTCGTAGTTATGTTGGTTACCTATCCAATGAATTGTGACAAGCTGAGATTCAATGGAAATCGGCCACATTATGGCCTTCCTAGTAAAAAAGGGTCGAAAACAAGTAATGTCCTAAATTAACGAGGAGATTTTCTTAACCTCCATTTTGGCCGAATTTTTAGAGAATGCAAAAATATACCATGGAAGTCGTAGTTATGTTGTTTACCTATCCAACGAATTGTCACAGGCTAAGATTCAACGCAAATCGGCCACATTATGGCCTTCCTAGTAAAAAAGGGTCGAAAACGAGTAATGTCCTAAATTAACGAGGAGATTTTCTTGACCTCCATTTTGGCCGACTTTTTAGAGAATGCAAAAATATCCCATGGAAGTCGTAGTTATGTTGTTTACCTATCCAACGAATTGTCACATGCTAAGATTCAATGCAAATCGGCCACATTATGGCCTTCCTTGTAAAAAAGGGTCGAAAACGAGTAATGTCCTAAATTAACGAGGAGATTTTCTTAACCTCCATTTTGGCCGAATTTTTAGAGAATGCAAAAATATACCATGGAAGTCGTAGTTATGTTGTTTACCTATCCAACGAATTGTCACATGCTAAGATTCAATACAAATTGGCCACTTCATGGCCTTCCTAGTAAAAAAGGGTCGAAAACGAGTAATGTCCTAAATTAACGAGGAGATTTTCTTGACCTCCATTTTGGCCGAATTTTCCGAGAATGCAAAAATATCCCATGGAAGTCGTAGTTATGTTGTTTACCTATCCAACGAATTGTCACATGCTAAGATTCAATGCAAATCGGCCACATTACGGCCTTCCTTGTAAAAAAGGGTTGAAAACGAGTAATGTCCCAAATTAACGAGGAGATTTTCTTAACCTCCATTTTGGCTGAATTTTTAGAGAATGCAAAAATATCCCATGGAAGTCGTAGTTATGTTGTTTACCTATCCAACGAATTGTCACATGCTAAGAGTCAATACAAATCGGCCACTTTATGGCATTCCTAGTAAAAAAGGGTCGAAAACGAGTAATGTCCTAAATTAACGAGGAGATTTTCTTAACCTCCATTTTGGCCGAATTTTTAGATAATGTAAAAATATCCCATGGAAGTCGTAGTTATGTTGTTTACCTTTCCAAGGAATTGTCACATGCTAAGATTCAATGCAAATCGGCCACATTATGGCCTTCCTAGTAAAAATGGGTCGAAAACGAGTAATGTCCTAAATTAACGAGGAGATTTTCTTGACCTCCATTTTGGCCGACTTTATAGAAAATGCAAAAATATCCCACAGAAGTCGTAGTTATGTTGGTTACCTATCCAATGAATTGTGACAAGCTGAGATTCAATGCAAATCGGCCACATTATGGCCTTCCTAGTAAAAAAGGGTCGAAAACGAGTAATGTCCTAAATTAACGAGGAGATTTTCTTAAACTCCATTTTGGCCGAATTTTTAGAGAATGTAAAAATATGCCATGGAAGTCGTAGCTATGTTGTTTACCTATCCAACGAATTGTCACATGCTAAGATTCAATGCAAATCGGCCACATTTGCCTTCCTCGTAAAAAAGGGTCGAAAACGAGTAATGTCCTAAATTAACGAGATTTTCTTGACCTCCATTTTGGCCGACTTTTTAGAGAATGCCAAAATATACCATGGAAGTCGTAGTTATGTTGTTTACCTATCCAACGAATTGTCACAGGCTAAGATTCAACGCAAATCGACCACATTATGGCCTTCCTAGTAAAAAAGGGTCGAAAACGAGTAATGTCCTAAATTAACGAGGAGATTTTCTTGACCTCCATTTTGGCCGACTTTTTAGAGAATGCAAAAATATCCCATGGAAGTCGTAGTTATGTTGTTTACCTATCCAACGAATTGTCACATGCTAAGATTCAATGCAAATCGGCCACATTATGGCCTTCCTTGTAAAAAAGGGTCGAAAACGAGTAATGTCCTAAATTAACGAGGAGATTTTCTTAACCTCCATTTTGGCCGAATTTTTAGAGAATGAAAAAATATACCATGGAAGTCGTAGTTATGTTGTTTACCTATCCAACGAATTGTCACATGCTAAGATTCAATACAAATTGGCCACTTTATGGCCTTCCTAGTAAAAAAGGGTCGAAAACGAGTAATGTCCTAAATTAACGAGGAGATTTTCTTGACCTCCATTTTGGCCGAATTTTCCGAGAATGCAAAAATATCCCATGGAAGTCGTAGTTATGTTGTTTACCTATCCAACGAATTGTCACATGCTAAGAGTCAATACAAATCGGCCACTTTATGGCATTCCTAGTAAAAAAGGGTCGAAAACGAGTAATGTCCTAAATTAACGAGGAGATTTTCTTAACCTCCATTTTGGCCGAATTTTTAGATAATGTAAAAATATCCCATGGAAGTCGTAGTTATGTTGTTTACCTTTCCAACGAATTGTCACATGCTAAGATTCAATGCAAATCGGCCACATTATGGCCTTCCTAGTAAAAAAGGGTCGAAAACGAGTAATGTCCTAAATTAACGAGGAGATTTTCTTGACCTCCATTTTGGCCGACTTTATAGAAAATGCAAAAATATCCCACAGAAGTCGTAGTTATGTTGGTTACCTATCCAATGAATTGTGACAAGCTGAGATTCAATGCAAATCGGCCACATTATGGCCTTCCTAGTAAAAAAGGGTCGAAAACGAGTAATGTCCTAAATTAACGAGGAGATTTTCTTAACCTCCATTTTGGCCGAATTTTTAGAGAATGCAAAAATATACCATGGAAGTCGTAGTTATGTTGTTTACCTATCCAACGAACTGTCACATGTTAAGATTCAATACAAACCGGCCACTTTATGGCCTTCCTAGTAAAAAAGGGTCGAAAACGAGTAATGTCCTAAATTAACGAGGAGATTTTCTTAAACTCCATTTTGGCCGAATATTTAGAGAATGTAAAAATATGCCATGGAAGTCGTAGCTATGTTGTTTACCTATCCAACGAATTGTCACATGCTAATATTCAATGCAAATCGGCCACATTGGCCTTCCTCGTAAAAAAGGGTCGAAAACGAGTAATGTCCTAAATTAACGAGATTTTCTTGACCTCCATTTTGGCCGACTTTTTAGAGAATGCCAAAATATACCATGGGAGTCGTAGTTATGTTGTTTACCTATCCAACGAATTGTCACAGGCTAAGATTCAACGCAAATCGACCACATTATGGCCTTCCTAGTAAAAAAGGGTCGAAAACGAGTAATGTCCTAAATTAACGAGGAGATTTTCTTAACCTCCATTTTGGCTGAATTTTTAGAGAATGCAAAAATATCCCATGGAAGTCGTAGTTATGTTGTTTACCTATCCAACGAATTGTCACATGCTAAGATTCAACGCAAATCGACCACATTATGGCCTTCCTAGTAAAAAAGGGTCGAAAACGAGTAATGTCCTAAATTAACGAGGAGATTTTCTTGACCTCCATTTTGGCCGACTTTTTAGAGAATGCAAAAATATCCCATGGAAGTCGTAGTTATGTTGTTTACCTATCCAACGAATTGTCACATGCTAAGATTCAATGCAAATCGGCCACATTATGGCCTTCCTTGTAAAAAAGGGTCGAAAACGAGTAATGTCCTAAATTAACGAGGAGATTTTCTTAACCTCCATTTTGGCCGAATTTTTAGAGAATGCAAAAATATACCATGGAAGTCGTAGTTATGTTGTTTACCTATCCAACGAATTGTCACATGCTAAGATTCAATAAAAATTGGCCACTTTATGGCCTTCCTAGTAAAAAAGGGTCGAAAACGAGTAATGTCCTAAATTAACGAGGAGATTTTCTTGACCTCCATTTTGGCCGAATTTTCCGAGAATGAAAAAATATCCCATGGAAGTCGTAGTTATGTTGTTTACCTATCCAACGAATTGTCACATGCTAAGATTGAATGCAAATCGGCCACATTACGGCCTTCCTTGTAAAAAAGGGTCGAAAACGAGTAATGTCCCAAATTAACGAGGAGATTTTCTTAACCTCCATTTTGGCTGAATTTTTAGAGAATGCAAAAATATCCCATGGAAGTCGTAGTTATGTTGTTTACCTATCCAACGAATTGTCACATGCTAAGAGTCAATACAAATCGGCCACTTTATGGCATTCCTAGTAAAAAAGGGTCGAAAACGAGTAATGTCCTAAATTAACGAGGAGATTTTCTTAACCTCCATTTTGGCCGAATTTTTAGATAATGTAAAAATATCCCATGGAAGTCGTAGTTATGTTGTTTACCTTTCCAACGAATTGTCACATGCTAAGATTCAATGCAAATCGGCCACATTATGGCCTTCCTAGTAAAAAAGGGTCGAAAACGAGTAATGTCCTAAATTAACGAGGAGATTTTCTTGACCTCCATTTTGGCTGACTTTATAGAAAATGCAAAAATATCCCACAGAAGTCGTAGTTATGTTGGTTACCTATCCAATGAATTGTGACAAGCTGAGATTCAATGCAAATCGGCCACATTATGGCCTTCCTAGTAAAAAAGGGTCGAAAACGAGTAATGTCCTACATTAACGAGGAGATTTTCTTAACCTCCATTTTGGCCGAATTTTTAGAGAATGCAAAAATATACCATGGAAGTCGTAGTTATGTTGTTTACCTATCCAACGAACTGTCACATGTTAAGATTCAATACAAACCGGCCACTTTATGGCCTTCCTAGTAAAAAAGGGTCGAAAACGAGTAATGTCCTAAATTAACGAGGAGATTTTCTTAAACTCCATTTTGGCCGAATATTTAGAGAATGTAAAAATATGCCATGGAAGTCGTAGCTATGTTGTTTACCTATCCAACGAATTGTCACATGCTAATATTCAATGCAAATCGGCCACATTGGCCTTCCTCGTAAAAAAGGGTCGAAAACGAGTAATGTCCTAAATTAACGAGATTTTCTTGACCTCCATTTTGGCCGACTTTTTAGAGAATGCCAAAATATACCATGGGAGTCGTAGTTATGTTGTTTACCTATCCAACGAATTGTCACAGGCTAAGATTCAACGCAAATCGACCACATTATGGCCTTCCTAGTAAAAAAGGGTCGAAAACGAGTAATGTCCTAAATTAACGAGGAGATTTTCTTAACCTCCATTTTGGCTGAATTTTTAGAGAATGCAAAAATATCCCATGGAAGTCGTAGTTATGTTGTTTACCTATCCAACGAATTGTCACATGCTAAGATTCAACGCAAATCGACCACATTATGGCCTTCCTAGTAAAAAAGGGTCGAAAACGAGTAATGTCCTAAATTAACGAGGAGATTTTCTTGACCTCCATTTTGGCCGACTTTTTAGAGAATGCAAAAATATCCCATGGAAGTCGTAGTTATGTTGTTTACCTATCCAACGAATTGTCACATGCTAAGATTCAATGCAAATCGGCCACATTATGGCCTTCCTTGTAAAAAAGGGTCGAAAACGAGTAATGTCCTAAATTAACGAGGAGATTTTCTTAACCTCCATTTTGGCCGAATTTTTAGAGAATGCAAAAATATACCATGGAAGTCGTAGTTATGTTGTTTACCTATCCAACGAATTGTCACATGCTAAGATTCAATAAAAATTGGCCACTTTATGGCCTTCCTAGTAAAAAAGGGTCGAAAACGAGTAATGTCCTAAATTAACGAGGAGATTTTCTTGACCTCCATTTTGGCCGAATTTTCCGAGAATGAAAAAATATCCCATGGAAGTCGTAGTTATGTTGTTTACCTATCCAACGAATTGTCACATGCTAAGATTGAATGCAAATCGGCCACATTACGGCCTTCCTTGTAAAAAAGGGTCGAAAACGAGTAATGTCCCAAATTAACGAGGAGATTTTCTTAACCTCCATTTTGGCTGAATTTTTAGAGAATGCAAAAATATCCCATGGAAGTCGTAGTTATGTTGTTTACCTATCCAACGAATTGTCACATGCTAAGAGTCAATACAAATCGGCCACTTTATGGCATTCCTAGTAAAAAAGGGTCGAAAACGAGTAATGTCCTAAATTAACGAGGAGATTTTCTTAACCTCCATTTTGGCCGAATTTTTAGATAATGTAAAAATATCCCATGGAAGTCGTAGTTATGTTGTTTACCTTTCCAACGAATTGTCACATGCTAAGATTCAATGCAAATCGGCCACATTATGGCCTTCCTAGTAAAAAAGGGTCGAAAACGAGTAATGTCCTAAATTAACGAGGAGATTTTCTTGACCTCCATTTTGGCTGACTTTATAGAAAATGCAAAAATATCCCACAGAAGTCGTAGTTATGTTGGTTACCTATCCAATGAATTGTGACAAGCTGAGATTCAATGCAAATCGGCCACATTATGGCCTTCCTAGTAAAAAAGGGTCGAAAACGAGTAATGTCCTACATTAACGAGGAGATTTTCTTAACCTCCATTTTGGCCGAATTTTTAGAGAATGCAAAAATATACCATGGAAGTCGTAGTTATGTTGTTTACCTATCCAACGAACTGTCACATGTTAAGATTCAATACAAACCGGCCACTTTATGGCCTTCCTAGTAAAAACGGGTCGAAAACGAGTAATGTCCTAAATTAACGAGGAGATTTTCTTAAACTCCATTTTGGCCGAATTTTTAGAGAATGTAAAAATATGCCATGGAAGTCGTAGCTATGTTGTTTACCTATCCAACGAATTGTCACATGCTAAGATTCAATGCAAATCGGCCACATTGGCCTTCCTCGTAAAAAAGGGTCGAAAACGAGTAATGTCCTAAATTAACGAGATTTTCTTGACCTCCATTTTGGCTGACTTTTTAGAGAATGCCAAAATATACCATGGAAGTCGTAGTTATGTTGTTTACCTATCCAACGAATTGTCACATGCTAAGATTCAACGCAAATCGACCACATTATGGCCTTCCTAGTAAAAAAGGGTCGAAAACGAGTAATGTCCTAAATTAACGAGGAGATTTTCTTGACCTCCATTTTGGCCGACTTTTTAGAGAATGCAAAAATATCCCATGGAAGTCGTAGTTATGTTGTTTACCTATCCAACGAATTGTCACATGCTAAGATTCAATGCAAATCGGCCACATTATGGCCTTCCTTGTAAAAAAGGGTCGAAAACGAGTAATGTCCTAAATTAACGAGGAGATTTTCTTGACCTCCATTTTGGCCGAATTTTCAGAGAATGCAAAAATATCCCATGGAAGTCGTAGTTATGTTGTTTACCTATCCAACGAATTGTCACATGCTAAGATTCAATGCAAATCGGCCACATTATGGCCTTCCTTGTAAAAAAGGGTCGAAAACGAGTAATGTCCTAAATTAACGAGGAGATTTTCTTAACCTCCATTTTGGCCGAATTTTTAGATAATGTAAAAATATCCCATGGAAGTCGTAGTTATGTTGTTTACCTTTCCAACGAATTGTCACATGCTAAGATTCAATGCAAATCGGCCACATTATGGCCTTCCTAGTAAAAAAGGGTCGAAAACGAGTAATGTCCTAAATTAACGAGGAGATTTTCTTGACCTCCATTTTGGCCGACTTTATAGAAAATGCAAAAATATCCCACAGAAGTCGTAGTTATGTTGGTTACCTATCCAATGAATTGTGACAACCTGAGATTCAATGCAAATCGGCCACATTATGGCCTTCCTAGTAAAAAAGGGTCGAAAACGAGTAATGTCCTAAATTAACGAGGAGATTTTCTTAACCTCCATTTTGGCCGAATTTTTAGAGAATGCAAAAATATACCATGGAAGTCGTAGTTATGTTGTTTACCTGTCCAACGAACTGTCACATGTTAAGATTCAATACAAACCGGCCACTTTATGGCCTTCCTAGTAAAAAAGGGTCGAAAACGAGTAATGTCCTAAATTAACGAGGAGATTTTCTTAAACTCCATTTTGGCCGAATTTTTAGAGAATGTAAAAATATGCCATGGAAGTCGTAGCTATGTTGTTTACCTATCCAACGAATTGTCACATGCTAATATTCAATGCAAATCGGCCACATTGGCCTTCCTCGTAAAAAAGGGTCGAAAACGAGTAATGTCCTAAATTAACGAGATTTTCTTGACCTCCATTTTGGCCGACTTTTTAGAGAATGCCAAAATATACCATGGAAGTCGTAGTTATGTTGTTTACCTATCCAACGAATTGTCACATGCTAAGATTCAACGCAAATCGACCACATTATGGCCTTCCTAGTAAAAAAGGGTCGAAAACGAGTAATGTCCTAAATTAACGAGGAGATTTTCTTAACCTCCATTTTGGCTGAATTTTTAGAGAATGCAAAAATATCCCATGGAAGTCGTAGTTATGTTGTTTACCTATCCAACGAATTGTCACATGCTAAGATTCAACGCAAATCGACCACATTATGGCCTTCCTAGTAAAAAAGGGTCGAAAACGAGTAATGTCCTAAATTAACGAGGAGATTTTCTTGACCTCCATTTTGGCCGACTTTTTAGAGAATGCAAAAATATCCCATGGAAGTCGTAGTTATGTTGTTTACCTATCCAACGAATTGTCACATGCTAAGATTCAATGCAAATCGGCCACATTATGGCCTTCCTAGTAAAAAAGGGTCGAAAACGAGTAATGTCCTAAATTAACGAGGAGATTTTCTTAACCTCCATTTTGGCCGAATTTTTAGATAATGTAAAAATATCCCATGGAAGTCGTAGTTATGTTGTTTACCTTTCCAACGAATTGTCACATGCTACGATTCAATGCAAATCGGCCACATTATGGCCTTCCTAGTAAAAAAGGGTCGAAAACGAGTAATGTCCTAAATTAACGAGGAGATTTTCTTGACCTCCATTTTGGCCGACTTTTTAGAGAATGCAAAAATATCCCACAGAAGTCGTAGTTATGTTGGTTACCTATCCAATGAATTGTGACAAGCTGAGATTCAATGCAAATCGGCCACATTATGGCCTTCCTAGTAAAAAAGGGTCGAAAACAAGTAATGTCCTAAATTAACGAGGAGATTTTCTTAACCTCCATTTTGGCCGAATTTTTAGAGAATGCAAAAATATACCATGGAAGTCGTAGTTATGTTGTTTACCTATCCAACGAACTGTCACATGTTATGATTCAATACAAACCGGCCACTTTATGGCCTTCCTAGTAAAAAAGGGTCGAAAACGAGTAATGTCCTAAATTAACGAGGAGATTTTCTTAAACTCCATTTTGGCCGAATTTTTAGAGAATGTAAAAATATGCCATGGAAGTCGTAGCTATGTTGTTTACCTATCCAACGAATTGTCACATGCTAAGATTCAATGCAAATCGGCCACATTGGCCTTCCTCGTAAAAAAGGGTCGAAAACGAGTAATGTCCTAAATTAACGAGGAGATTTTCTTAACCTCCATTTTGGCCGACTTTTTAGAGAATGCCAAAATATACCATGGAAGTCGTAGTTATGTTGTTTACCTATCCAACGAATTGTCACAGGCTAAGATTCAACGCAAATCGGCCACATTATGGCCTTCCTAGTAAAAAAGGGTCGAAAACGAGTAATGTCCTAAATTAACGAGGAGATTTTCTTGACCTCCATTTTGGCCGACTTTTTAGAGAATGCAAAAATATCCCATGGAAGTCGTAGTTATGTTGTTTACCTATCCAACGAATTGTCACATGCTAAGATTCAATGCAAATCGGCCACATTATGGCCTTCCTTGTAAAAAAGGGTCGAAAACGAGTAATGTCCTAAATTAACGAGGAGATTTTCTTAACCTCCATTTTGGCCGAATTTTTAGAGAATGCAAAAATATACCATGGAAGTCGTAGTTATGTTGTTTACCTATCCAACGAATTGTCACATGCTAAGATTCAATACAAATTGGCCACTTCATGGCCTTCCTAGTAAAAAAGGGTCGAAAACGAGTAATGTCCTAAATTAACGAGGAGATTTTCTTGACCTCCATTTTGGCCGAATTTTCCGAGAATGCAAAAATATCCCATGGAAGTCGTAGTTATGTTGTTTACCTATCCAATGAATTGTCACATGCTAAGATTCAATGCAAATCGGCCACATTACGGCCTTCCTTGTAAAAAAGGGTTGAAAACGAGTAATGTCCCAAATTAACGAGGAGATTTTCTTAACCTCCATTTTGGCTGAATTTTTAGAGAATGCAAAAATATCCCATGGAAGTCGTAGTTATGTTGTTTACCTATCCAACGAATTGTCACATGCTAAGAGTCAATACAAATCGGCCACTTTATGGCATTCCTAGTAAAAAAGGGTCGAAAACGAGTAATGTCCTAAATTAACGAGGAGATTTTCTTAACCTCCATTTTGGCCGAATTTTTAGATAATGTAAAAATATCCCATGGAAGTCGTAGTTATGTTGTTTACCTTTCCAAGGAATTGTCACATGCTAAGATTCAATGCAAATCGGCCACATTATGGCCTTCCTAGTAAAAATGGGTCGAAAACGAGTAATGTCCTAAATTAACGAGGAGATTTTCTTGACCTCCATTTTGGCCGACTTTATAGAAAATGCAAAAATATCCCACAGAAGTCGTAGTTATGTTGGTTACCTATCCAATGAATTGTGACAAGCTGAGATTCAATGCAAATCGGCCACATTATGGCCTTCCTAGTAAAAAAGGGTCGAAAACGAGTAATGTCCTAAATTAACGAGGAGATTTTCTTAAACTCCATTTTGGCCGAATTTTTAGAGAATGTAAAAATATGCCATGGAAGTCGTAGCTATGTTGTTTACCTATCCAACGAATTGTCACATGCTAAGATTCAATGCAAATCGGCCACATTTGCCTTCCTCGTAAAAAAGGGTCGAAAACGAGTAATGTCCTAAATTAACGAGATTTTCTTGACCTCCATTTTGGCCGACTTTTTAGAGAATGCCAAAATATACCATGGAAGTCGTAGTTATGTTGTTTACCTATCCAACGAATTGTCACATGCTAAGATTCAATGCAAATCGACCACATTATGGCCTTCCTAGTAAAAAAGGGTCGAAAACGAGTAATGTCCTAAATTAACGAGGAGATTTTCTTGACCTCCATTTTGGCCGACTTTTTAGAGAATGCAAAAATATCCCATGGAAGTCGTAGTTATGTTGTTTACCTATCCAACGAATTGTCACATGCTAAGATTCAATGCAAATCGGCCACATTATGGCCTTCCTTGTAAAAAAGGGTCGAAAACGAGTAATGTCCTAAATTAACGAGGAGATTTTCTTGACCTCCATTTTGGCCGAATTTTCAGAGAATGCAAAAATATCCCATGGAAGTCGTAGTTATGTTGTTTACCTATCCAACGAATTGTCACATGCTAAGATTCAATGCAAATCGGCCACATTATGGCCTTCCTAGTAAAAAAGGGTCGAAAACGAGTAATGTCCTAAATTAACGAGGAGATTTTCTTAACCTCCATTTTGGCCGAATTTTTAGATAATGTAAAAATATCCCATGGAAGTCGTAGTTATGTTGTTTACCTTTCCAACGAATTGTCACATGCTAAGATTCAATGCAAATCGGCCACATTATGGCCTTCCTAGTAAAAAAGGGTCGAAAACGAGTAATGTCCTAAATTAACGAGGAGATTTTCTTGACCTCCATTTTGGCCGACTTTATAGAAAATGCAAAAATATCCCACAGAAGTCGTAGTTATGTTGGTTACCTATCCAATGAATTGTGACAACCTGAGATTCAATGCAAATCGGCCACATTATGGCCTTCCTAGTAAAAAAGGGTCGAAAACGAGTAATGTCCTAAATTAACGAGGAGATTTTCTTAACCTCCATTTTGGCCGAATTTTTAGAGAATGCAAAAATATACCATGGAAGTCGTAGTTATGTTGTTTACCTATCCAACGAACTGTCACATGTTAAGATTCAATACAAACCGGCCACTTTATGGCCTTCCTAGTAAAAAAGGGTCGAAAACGAGTAATGTCCTAAATTAACGAGGAGATTTTCTTAAACTCCATTTTGGCCGAATTTTTAGAGAATGTAAAAATATGCCATGGAAGTCGTAGCTATGTTGTTTACCTATCCAACGAATTGTCACATGCTAATATTCAATGCAAATCGGCCACATTGGCCTTCCTCGTAAAAAAGGGTCGAAAACGAGTAATGTCCTAAATTAACGAGATTTTCTTGACCTCCATTTTGGCCGACTTTTTAGAGAATGCCAAAATATACCATGGAAGTCGTAGTTATGTTGTTTACCTATCCAACGAATTGTCACATGCTAAGATTCAACGCAAATCGACCACATTATGGCCTTCCTAGTAAAAAAGGGTCGAAAACGAGTAATGTCCTAAATTAACGAGGAGATTTTCTTGACCTCCATTTTGGCCGACTTTTTAGAGAATGCAAAAATATCCCATGGAAGTCGTAGTTATGTTGTTTACCTATCCAACGAATTGTCACATGCTAAGATTCAATGCAAATCGGCCACATTATGGCCTTCCTTGTAAAAAAGGGTCGAAAACGAGTAATGTCCTAAATTAACGAGGAGATTTTCTTGACCTCCATTTTGGCCGAATTTTCAGAGAATGCAAAAATATCCCATGGAAGTCGTAGTTATGTTGTTTACCTATCCAACGAATTGTCACATGCTAAGATTCAATGCAAATCGGCCACATTATGGCCTTCCTAGTAAAAAAGGGTCGAAAACGAGTAATGTCCTAAATTAACGAGGAGATTTTCTTAACCTCCATTTTGGCCGAATTTTTAGATAATGTAAAAATATCCCATGGAAGTCGTAGTTATGTTGTTTACCTTTCCAACGAATTGTCACATGCTAAGATTCAATGCAAATCGGCCACATTATGGCCTTCCTAGTAAAAAAGGGTCGAAAACGAGTAATGTCCTAAATTAACGAGGAGATTTTCTTGACCTCCATTTTGGCCGACTTTATAGAAAATGCAAAAATATCCCACAGAAGTCGTAGTTATGTTGGTTACCTATCCAATGAATTGTGACAACCTGAGATTCAATGCAAATCGGCCACATTATGGCCTTCCTAGTAAAAAAGGGTCGAAAACGAGTAATGTCCTAAATTAACGAGGAGATTTTCTTAACCTCCATTTTGGCCGAATTTTTAGAGAATGCAAAAATATACCATGGAAGTCGTAGTTATGTTGTTTACCTATCCAACGAACTGTCACATGTTAAGATTCAATACAAACCGGCCACTTTATGGCCTTCCTAGTAAAAAAGGGTCGAAAACGAGTAATGTCCTAAATTAACGAGGAGATTTTCTTAAACTCCATTTTGGCCGAATTTTTAGAGAATGTAAAAATATGCCATGGAAGTCGTAGCTATGTTGTTTACCTATCCAACGAATTGTCACATGCTAATATTCAATGCAAATCGGCCACATTGGCCTTCCTCGTAAAAAAGGGTCGAAAACGAGTAATGTCCTAAATTAACGAGATTTTCTTGACCTCCATTTTGGCCGACTTTTTAGAGAATGCCAAAATATACCATGGAAGTCGTAGTTATGTTGTTTACCTATCCAACGAATTGTCACATGCTAAGATTCAACGCAAATCGACCACATTATGGCCTTCCTAGTAAAAAAGGGTCGAAAACGAGTAATGTCCTAAATTAACGAGGAGATTTTCTTAACCTCCATTTTGGCTGAATTTTTAGAGAATGCAAAAATATCCCATGGAAGTCGTAGTTATGTTGTTTACCTATCCAACGAATTGTCACATGCTAAGATTCAACGCAAATCGACCACATTATGGCCTTCCTAGTAAAAAAGGGTCGAAAACGAGTAATGTCCTAAATTAACGAGGAGATTTTCTTGACCTCCATTTTGGCCGACTTTTTAGAGAATGCAAAAATATCCCATGGAAGTCGTAGTTATGTTGTTTACCTATCCAACGAATTGTCACATGCTAAGATTCAATGCAAATCGGCCACATTATGGCCTTCCTAGTAAAAAAGGGTCGAAAACGAGTAATGTCCTAAATTAACGAGGAGATTTTCTTAACCTCCATTTTGGCCGAATTTTTAGATAATGTAAAAATATCCCATGGAAGTCGTAGTTATGTTGTTTACCTTTCCAACGAATTGTCACATGCTACGATTCAATGCAAATCGGCCACATTATGGCCTTCCTAGTAAAAAAGGGTCGAAAACGAGTAATGTCCTAAATTAACAAGGAGATTTTCTTGACCTCCATTTTGGCCGACTTTTTAGAGAATGCAAAAATATCCCACAGAAGTCGTAGTTATGTTGGTTACCTATCCAATGAATTGTGACAAGCTGAGATTCAATGCAAATCGGCCACATTATGGCCTTCCTAGTAAAAAAGGGTCGAAAACAAGTAATGTCCTAAATTAACGAGGAGATTTTCTTAACCTCCATTTTGGCCGAATTTTTAGAGAATGCAAAAATATACCATGGAAGTCGTAGTTATGTTGTTTACCTATCCAACGAACTGTCACATGTTATGATTCAATACAAACCGGCCACTTTATGGCCTTCCTAGTAAAAAAGGGTCGAAAACGAGTAATGTCCTAAATTAACGAGGAGATTTTCTTAAACTCCATTTTGGCCGAATTTTTAGAGAATGTAAAAATATGCCATGGAAGTCGTAGCTATGTTGTTTACCTATCCAACGAATTGTCACATGCTAAGATTCAATGCAAATCGGCCACATTGGCCTTCCTCGTAAAAAAGGGTCGAAAACGAGTAATGTCCTAAATTAACGAGGAGATTTTCTTAACCTCCATTTTGGCCGACTTTTTAGAGAATGCCAAAATATACCATGGAAGTCGTAGTTATGTTGTTTACCTATCCAACGAATTGTCACAGGCTAAGATTCAACGCAAATCGGCCACATTATGGCCTTCCTAGTAAAAAAGGGTCGAAAACGAGTAATGTCCTAAATTAACGAGGAGATTTTCTTGACCTCCATTTTGGCCGACTTTTTAGAGAATGCAAAAATATCCCATGGAAGTCGTAGTTATGTTGTTTACCTATCCAACGAATTGTCACATGCTAAGATTCAATGCAAATCGGCCACATTATGGCCTTCCTTGTAAAAAAGGGTCGAAAACGAGTAATGTCCTAAATTAACGAGGAGATTTTCTTAACCTCCATTTTGGCCGAATTTTTAGAGAATGCAAAAATATACCATGGAAGTCGTAGTTATGTTGTTTACCTATCCAACGAATTGTCACATGCTAAGATTCAATACAAATTGGCCACTTCATGGCCTTCCTAGTAAAAAAGGGTCGAAAACGAGTAATGTCCTAAATTAACGAGGAGATTTTCTTGACCTCCATTTTGGCCGAATTTTCCGAGAATGCAAAAATATCCCATGGAAGTCGTAGTTATGTTGTTTACCTATCCAACGAATTGTCACATGCTAAGATTCAATGCAAATCGGCCACATTACGGCCTTCCTTGTAAAAAAGGGTTGAAAACGAGTAATGTCCCAAATTAACGAGGAGATTTTCTTAACCTCCATTTTGGCTGAATTTTTAGAGAATGCAAAAATATCCCATGGAAGTCGTAGTTATGTTGTTTACCTATCCAACGAATTGTCACATGCTAAGAGTCAATACAAATCGGCCACTTTATGGCATTCCTAGTAAAAAAGGGTCGAAAACGAGTAATGTCCTAAATTAACGAGGAGATTTTCTTAACCTCCATTTTGGCCGAATTTTTAGATAATGTAAAAATATCCCATGGAAGTCGTAGTTATGTTGTTTACCTTTCCAAGGAATTGTCACATGCTAAGATTCAATGCAAATCGGCCACATTATGGCCTTCCTAGTAAAAATGGGTCGAAAACGAGTAATGTCCTAAATTAACGAGGAGATTTTCTTGACCTCCATTTTGGCCGACTTTATAGAAAATGCAAAAATATCCCACAGAAGTCGTAGTTATGTTGGTTACCTATCCAATGAATTGTGACAAGCTGAGATTCAATGCAAATCGGCCACATTATGGCCTTCCTAGTAAAAAAGGGTCGAAAACGAGTAATGTCCTAAATTAACGAGGAGATTTTCTTAAACTCCATTTTGGCCGAATTTTTAGAGAATGTAAAAATATGCCATGGAAGTCGTAGCTATGTTGTTTACCTATCCAACGAATTGTCACATGCTAAGATTCAATGCAAATCGGCCACATTTGCCTTCCTCGTAAAAAAGGGTCGAAAACGAGTAATGTCCTAAATTAACGAGATTTTCTTGACCTCCATTTTGGCCGACTTTTTAGAGAATGCCAAAATATACCATGGAAGTCGTAGTTATGTTGTTTACCTATCCAACGAATTGTCACATGCTAAGATTCAATGCAAATCGACCACATTATGGCCTTCCTAGTAAAAAAGGGTCGAAAACGAGTAATGTCCTAAATTAACGAGGAGATTTTCTTGACCTCCATTTTGGCCGACTTTTTAGAGAATGCAAAAATATCCCATGGAAGTCGTAGTTATGTTGTTTACCTATCCAACGAATTGTCACATGCTAAGATTCAATGCAAATCGGCCACATTATGGCCTTCCTTGTAAAAAAGGGTCGAAAACGAGTAATGTCCTAAATTAACGAGGAGATTTTCTTAACCTCCATTTTGGCCGAATTTTTAGAGAATGAAAAAATATACCATGGAAGTCGTAGTTATGTTGTTTACCTATCCAACGAATTGTCACATGCTAAGATTCAATACAAATTGGCCACTTTATGGCCTTCCTAGTAAAAAAGGGTCGAAAACGAGTAATGTCCTAAATTAACGAGGAGATTTTCTTGACCTCCATTTTGGCCGAATTTTCCGAGAATGCAAAAATATCCCATGGAAGTCGTAGTTATGTTGTTTACCTATCCAACGAATTGTCACATGCTAAGAGTCAATACAAATCGGCCACTTTATGGCATTCCTAGTAAAAAAGGGTCGAAAACGAGTAATGTCCTAAATTAACGAGGAGATTTTCTTAACCTCCATTTTGGCCGAATTTTTAGATAATGTAAAAATATCCCATGGAAGTCGTAGTTATGTTGTTTACCTTTCCAACGAATTGTCACATGCTAAGATTCAATGCAAATCGGCCACATTATGGCCTTCCTAGTAAAAAAGGGTCGAAAACGAGTAATGTCCTAAATTAACGAGGAGATTTTCTTGACCTCCATTTTGGCCGACTTTATAGAAAATGCAAAAATATCCCACAGAAGTCGTAGTTATGTTGGTTACCTATCCAATGAATTGTGACAAGCTGAGATTCAATGCAAATAGGCCACATTATGGCCTTCCTAGTAAAAAAGGGTCGAAAACGAGTAATGTCCTAAATTAACGAGGAGATTTTCTTAACCTCCATTTTGGCCGAATTTTTAGAGAATGCAAAAATATACCATGGAAGTCGTAGTTATGTTGTTTACCTATCCAACGAACTGTCACATGTTAAGATTCAATACAAACCGGCCACTTTATGGCCTTCCTAGTAAAAAAGGGTCGAAAACGAGTAATGTCCTAAATTAACGAGGAGATTTTCTTAAACTCCATTTTGGCCGAATTTTTAGAGAATGTAAAAATATGCCATGGAAGTCGTAGCTATGTTGTTTACCTATCCAACGAATTGTCACATGCTAATATTCAATGCAAATCGGCCACATTGGCCTTCCTCGTAAAAAAGGGTCGAAAACGAGTAATGTCCTAAATTAACGAGATTTTCTTGACCTCCATTTTGGCCGACTTTTTAGAGAATGCCAAAATATACCATGGAAGTCGTAGTTATGTTGTTTACCTATCCAACGAATTGTCACAGGCTAAGATTCAACGCAAATCGACCACATTATGGCCTTCCTAGTAAAAAAGGGTCGAAAACGAGTAATGTCCTAAATTAACGAGGAGATTTTCTTAACCTCCATTTTGGCTGAATTTTTAGAGAATGCAAAAATATCCCATGGAAGTCGTAGTTATGTTGTTTACCTATCCAACGAATTGTCACATGCTAAGATTCAACGCAAATCGACCACATTATGGCCTTCCTAGTAAAAAAGGGTCGAAAACGAGTAATGTCCTAAATTAACGAGGAGATTTTCTTGACCTCCATTTTGGCCGACTTTTTAGAGAATGCAAAAATATCCCATGGAAGTCGTAGTTATGTTGTTTACCTATCCAACGAATTGTCACATGCTAAGATTCAATGCAAATCGGCCACATTATGGCCTTCCTTGTAAAAAAGGGTCGAAAACGAGTAATGTCCTAAATTAACGAGGAGATTTTCTTAACCTCCATTTTGGCCGAATTTTTAGAGAATGCAAAAATATACCATGGAAGTCGTAGTTATGTTGTTTACCTATCCAACGAATTGTCACATGCTAAGATTCAATAAAAATTGGCCACTTTATGGCCTTCCTAGTAAAAAAGGGTCGAAAACGAGTAATGTCCTAAATTAACGAGGAGATTTTCTTGACCTCCATTTTGGCCGAATTTTCCGAGAATGAAAAAATATCCCATGGAAGTCGTAGTTATGTTGTTTACCTATCCAACGAATTGTCACATGCTAAGATTGAATGCAAATCGGCCACATTACGGCCTTCCTTGTAAAAAAGGGTCGAAAACGAGTAATGTCCCAAATTAACGAGGAGATTTTCTTAACCTCCATTTTGGCTGAATTTTTAGAGAATGCAAAAATATCCCATGGAAGTCGTAGTTATGTTGTTTACCTATCCAACGAATTGTCACATGCTAAGAGTCAATACAAATCGGCCACTTTATGGCATTCCTAGTAAAAAAGGGTCGAAAACGAGTAATGTCCTAAATTAACGAGGAGATTTTCTTAACCTCCATTTTGGCCGAATTTTTAGATAATGTAAAAATATCCCATGGAAGTCGTAGTTATGTTGTTTACCTTTCCAACGAATTGTCACATGCTAAGATTCAATGCAAATCGGCCACATTATGGCCTTCCTAGTAAAAAAGGGTCGAAAACGAGTAATGTCCTAAATTAACGAGGAGATTTTCTTGACCTCCATTTTGGCTGACTTTATAGAAAATGCAAAAATATCCCACAGAAGTCATAGTTATGTTGGTTACCTATCCAATGAATTGTGACAAGCTGAGATTCAATGCAAATCGGCCACATTATGGCCTTCCTAGTAAAAAAGGGTCGAAAACGAGTAATGTCCTACATTAACGAGGAGATTTTCTTAACCTCCATTTTGGCCGAATTTTTAGAGAATGCAAAAATATACCATGGAAGTCGTAGTTATGTTGTTTACCGATCCAACGAACTGTCACATGTTAAGATTCAATACAAACCGGCCACTTTATGGCCTTCCTAGTAAAACGGGTCGAAAACGAGTAATGTCCTAAATTAACGAGGAGATTTTCTTAAACTCCATTTTGGCCGAATTTTTAGAGAATGTAAAAATATGCCATGGAAGTCGTAGCTATGTTGTTTACCTATCCAACGAATTGTCACATGCTAAGATTCAATGCAAATCGGCCACATTGGCCTTCCTCGTAAAAAAGGGTCGAAAACGAGTAATGTCCTAAATTAACGAGATTTTCTTGACCTCCATTTTGGCTGACTTTTTAGAGAATGCCAAAATATACCATGGAAGTCGTAGTTATGTTGTTTACCTATCCAACGAATTGTCACATGCTAAGATTCAACGCAAATCGACCACATTATGGCCTTCCTAGTAAAAAAGGGTCGAAAACGAGTAATGTCCTAAATTAACGAGGAGATTTTCTTGACCTCCATTTTGGCCGACTTTTTAGAGAATGCAAAAATATCCCATGGAAGTCGTAGTTATGTTGTTTACCTATCCAACGAATTGTCACATGCTAAGATTCAATGCAAATCGGCCACATTATGGCCTTCCTTGTAAAAAAGGGTCGAAAACGAGTAATGTCCTAAATTAACGAGGAGATTTTCTTGACCTCCATTTTGGCCGAATTTTCAGAGAATGCAAAAATATCCCATGGAAGTCGTAGTTATGTTGTTTACCTATCCAACGAATTGTCACATGCTAAGATTCAATGCAAATCGGCCACATTATGGCCTTCCTTGTAAAAAAGGGTCGAAAACGAGTAATGTCCTAAATTAACGAGGAGATTTTCTTAACCTCCATTTTGGCCGAATTTTTAGATGATGTAAAAATATCCCATGGAAGTCGTAGTTATGTTGTTTACCTTTCCAACGAATTGTCACATGCTAAGATTCAATGCAAATCGGCCACATTATGGCCTTCCTAGTAAAAAAGGGTCGAAAACGAGTAATGTCCTAAATTAACGAGGAGATTTTCTTAACCTCCATTTTGGCCGAATTTTTAGAGAATGCAAAAATATACCATGGAAGTCGTAGTTATGTTGTTTACCTATCCAACGAACTGTCACATGTTAAGATTCAATACAAACCGGCCACTTTATGGCCTTCCTAGTAAAAAAGGGTCGAAAACGAGTAATGTCCTAAATTAACGAGGAGATTTTCTTAAACTCCATTTTGGCCGAATTTTTAGAGAATGTAAAAATATGCCATGGAAGTCGTAGCTATGTTGTTTACCTATCCAACGAATTGTCACATGCTAATATTCAATGCAAATCGGCCACATTGGCCTTCCTCGTAAAAAAGGGTCGAAAACGAGTAATGTCCTAAATTAACGAGATTTTCTTGACCTCCATTTTGGCCGACTTTTTAGAGAATGCCAAAATATACCATGGAAGTCGTAGTTATGTTGTTTACCTATCCAACGAATTGTCACATGCTAAGATTCAACGCAAATCGACCACATTATGGCCTTCCTAGTAAAAAAGGGTCGAAAACGAGTAATGTCCTAAATTAACGAGGAGATTTTCTTAACCTCCATTTTGGCTGAATTTTTAGAGAATGCAAAAATATCCCATGGAAGTCGTAGTTATGTTGTTTACCTATCCAACGAATTGTCACATGCTAAGATTCAACGCAAATCGACCACATTATGGCCTTCCTAGTAAAAAAGGGTCGAAAACGAGTAATGTCCTAAATTAACGAGGAGATTTTCTTGACCTCCATTTTGGCCGACTTTTTAGAGAATGCAAAAATATCCCATGGAAGTCGTAGTTATGTTGTTTACCTATCCAACGAATTGTCACATGCTAAGATTCAATGCAAATCGGCCACATTATGGCCTTCCTTGTAAAAAAGGGTCGAAAACGAGTAATGTCCTAAATTAACGAGGAGATTTTCTTGACCTCCATTTTGGCTGACTTTATAGAAAATGCAAAAATATCCCACAGAAGTCGTAGTTATGTTGGTTACCTATCCAATGAATTGTGACAAGCTGAGATTCAATGCAAATCGGCCACATTATGGCCTTCCTTGTAAAAAAGGGTCGAAAACGAGTAATGTCCTAAATTAACGAGGAGATTTTCTTAACCTCCATTTTGGCCGAATTTTTAGAGAATGAAAAAATATACCATGGAAGTCGTAGTTATGTTGTTTACCTATCCAACGAATTGTCACATGCTAAGATTCAATGCAAATCGGCCACATTTGCCTTCCTCGTAAAAAAGGGTCGAAAACGAGTAATGTCCTAAATTAACGAGATTTTCTTGACCTCCATTTTGGCCGACTTTTTAGAGAATGCCAAAATATACCATGGAAGTCGTAGTTATGTTGTTTACCTATCCAACGAATTGTCACAGGCTAAGATTCAACGCAAATCGACCACATTATATCCTTCCTAGTAAAAAAGGGTCGAAAACGAGTAATGTCCTAAATTAACGAGGAGATTTTCTTGACCTCCATTTTGGCCGACTTTTTAGAGAATGCAAAAATATCCCATGGAAGTCGTAGTTATGTTGTTTACCTATCCAACGAATTGTCACATGCTAAGATTCAATGCAAATCGGCCACATTATGGCCTTCCTTGTAAAAAAGGGTCGAAAACGAGTAATGTCCTAAATTAACGAGGAGATTTTCTTGACCTCCATTTTGGCCGAATTTTCAGAGAATGCAAAAATATCCCATGGAAGTCGTAGTTATGTTGTTTACCTATCCAACGAATTGTCACATGCTAAGATTCAATGCAAATCGGCCACATTATGGCCTTCCTTGTAAAAAAGGGTCGAAAACGAGTAATGTCCTAAATTAACGAGGAGATTTTCTTAACCTCCATTTTGGCCGAATTTTTAGATAATGTAAAAATATCCCATGGAAGTCGTAGTTATGTTGTTTACCTTTCCAACGAATTGTCACATGCTAAGATTCAATGCAAATCGGCCACATTATGGCCTTCCTAGTAAAAAAGGGTCGAAAACGAGTAATGTCCTAAATTAACGAGGAGATTTTCTTGACCTCCATTTTGGCCGACTTTATAGAAAATGCAAAAATATCCCACAGAAGTCGTAGTTATGTTGGTTACCTATCCAATGAATTGTGACAACCTGAGATTCAATGCAAATCGGCCACATTATGGCCTTCCTAGTAAAAAAGGGTCGAAAACGAGTAATGTCCTAAATTAACGAGGAGATTTTCTTAACCTCCATTTTGGCCGAATTTTTAGAGAATGCAAAAATATACCATGGAAGTCGTAGTTATGTTGTTTACCTATCCAACGAACTGTCACATGTTAAGATTCAATACAAACCGGCCACTTTATGGCCTTCCTAGTAAAAAAGGGTCGAAAACGAGTAATGTCCTAAATTAACGAGGAGATTTTCTTAAACTCCATTTTGGCCGAATTTTTAGAGAATGTAAAAATATGCCATGGAAGTCGTAGCTATGTTGTTTACCTATCCAACGAATTGTCACATGCTAATATTCAATGCAAATCGGCCACATTGGCCTTCCTCGTAAAAAAGGGTCGAAAACGAGTAATGTCCTAAATTAACGAGATTTTCTTGACCTCCATTTTGGCCGACTTTTTAGAGAATGCCAAAATATACCATGGAAGTCGTAGTTATGTTGTTTACCTATCCAACGAATTGTCACATGCTAAGATTCAACGCAAATCGACCACATTATGGCCTTCCTAGTAAAAAAGGGTCGAAAACGAGTAATGTCCTAAATTAACGAGGAGATTTTCTTAACCTCCATTTTGGCTGAATTTTTAGAGAATGCAAAAATATCCCATGGAAGTCGTAGTTATGTTGTTTACCTATCCAACGAATTGTCACATGCTAAGATTCAACGCAAATCGACCACATTATGGCCTTCCTAGTAAAAAAGGGTCGAAAACGAGTAATGTCCTAAATTAACGAGGAGATTTTCTTGACCTCCATTTTGGCCGACTTTTTAGAGAATGCAAAAATATCCCATGGAAGTCGTAGTTATGTTGTTTACCTATCCAACGAATTGTCACATGCTAAGATTCAATGCAAATCGGCCACATTATGGCCTTCCTTGTAAAAAAGGGTCGAAAACGAGTAATGTCCTAAATTAACGAGGAGATTTTCTTGACCTCCATTTTGGCTGACTTTATAGAAAATGCAAAAATATCCCACAGAAGTCGTAGTTATGTTGGTTACCTATCCAATGAATTGTGACAAGCTGAGATTCAATGCAAATCGGCCACATTATGGCCTTCCTTGTAAAAAAGGGTCGAAAACGAGTAATGTCCTAAATTAACGAGGAGATTTTCTTAACCTCCATTTTGGCCGAATTTTTAGAGAATGAAAAAATATACCATGGAAGTCGTAGTTATGTTGTTTACCTATCCAACGAATTGTCACATGCTAAGATTCAATGCAAATCGGCCACATTTGCCTTCCTCGTAAAAAAGGGTCGAAAACGAGTAATGTCCTAAATTAACGAGATTTTCTTGACCTCCATTTTGGCCGACTTTTTAGAGAATGCCAAAATATACCATGGAAGTCGTAGTTATGTTGTTTACCTATCCAACGAATTGTCACAGGCTAAGATTCAACGCAAATCGACCACATTATGGCCTTCCTAGTAAAAAAGGGTCGAAAACGAGTAATGTCCTAAATTAACGAGGAGATTTTCTTGACCTCCATTTTGGCCGACTTTTTAGAGAATGCAAAAATATCCCATGGAAGTCGTAGTTATGTTGTTTACCTATCCAACGAATTGTCACATGCTAAGATTCAATGCAAATCGGCCACATTATGGCCTTCCTTGTAAAAAAGGGTCGAAAACGAGTAATGTCCTAAATTAACGAGGAGATTTTCTTAACCTCCATTTTGGCCGAATTTTTAGAGAATGAAAAAATATACCATGGAAGTCGTAGTTATGTTGTTTACCTATCCAACGAATTGTCACATGCTAAGATTCAATACAAATTGGCCACTTTATGGCCTTCCTAGTAAAAAAGGGTCGAAAACGAGTAATGTCCTAAATTAACGAGGAGATTTTCTTGACCTCCATTTTGGCCGAATTTTCCGAGAATGCAAAAATATCCCATGGAAGTCGTAGTTATGTTGTTTACCTATCCAACGAATTGTCACATGCTAAGAGTCAATACAAATCGGCCACTTTATGGCATTCCTAGTAAAAAAGGGTCGAAAACGAGTAATGTCCTAAATTAACGAGGAGATTTTCTTAACCTCCATTTTGGCCGAATTTTTAGATAATGTAAAAATATCCCATGGAAGTCGTAGTTATGTTGTTTACCTTTCCAACGAATTGTCACATGCTAAGATTCAATGCAAATCGGCCACATTATGGCCTTCCTAGTAAAAAAGGGTCGAAAACGAGTAATGTCCTAAATTAACGAGGAGATTTTCTTGACCTCCATTTTGGCCGACTTTATAGAAAATGCAAAAATATCCCACAGAAGTCGTAGTTATGTTGGTTACCTATCCAATGAATTGTGACAAGCTGAGATTCAATGCAAATCGGCCACATTATGGCCTTCCTAGTAAAAAAGGGTCGAAAACGAGTAATGTCCTAAATTAACGAGGAGATTTTCTTAACCTCCATTTTGGCCGAATTTTTAGAGAATGCAAAAATATACCATGGAAGTCGTAGTTATGTTGTTTACCTATCCAACGAACTGTCACATGTTAAGATTCAATACAAACCGGCCACTTTATGGCCTTCCTAGTAAAAAAGGGTCGAAAACGAGTAATGTCCTAAATTAACGAGGAGATTTTCTTAAACTCCATTTTGGCCGAATTTTTAGAGAATGTAAAAATATGCCATGGAAGTCGTAGCTATGTTGTTTACCTATCCAACGAATTGTCACATGCTAATATTCAATGCAAATTGGCCACATTGGCCTTCCTCGTAAAAAAGGGTCGAAAACGAGTAATGTCCTAAATTAACGAGATTTTCTTGACCTCCATTTTGGCCGACTTTTTAGAGAATGCCAAAATATACCATGGAAGTCGTAGTTATGTTGTTTACCTATCCAACGAATTGTCACAGGCTAAGATTCAACGCAAATCGACCACATTATGGCCTTCCTAGTAAAAAAGGGTCGAAAACGAGTAATGTCCTAAATTAACGAGGAGATTTTCTTAACCTCCATTTTGGCTGAATTTTTAGAGAATGCAAAAATATCCCATGGAAGTCGTAGTTATGTTGTTTACCTATCCAACGAATTGTCACATGCTAAGATTCAACGCAAATCGACCACATTATGGCCTTCCTAGTAAAAAAGGGTCGAAAACGAGTAATGTCCTAAATTAACGAGGAGATTTTCTTGACCTCCATTTTGGCCGACTTTTTAGAGAATGCAAAAATATCCCATGGAAGTCGTAGTTATGTTGTTTACCTATCCAACGAATTGTCACATGCTAAGATTCAATGCAAATCGGCCACATTATGGCCTTCCTTGTAAAAAAGGGTCGAAAACGAGTAATGTCCTAAATTAACGAGGAGATTTTCTTAACCTCCATTTTGGCCGAATTTTTAGAGAATGCAAAAATATACCATGGAAGTCGTAGTTATGTTGTTTACCTATCCAACGAATTGTCACATGCTAAGATTCAATAAAAATTGGCCACTTTATGGCCTTCCTAGTAAAAAAGGGTCGAAAACGAGTAATATCCTAAATTAACGAGGAGATTTTCTTGACCTCCATTTTGGCCGAATTTTCCGAGAATGAAAAAATATCCCATGGAAGTCGTAGTTATGTTGTTTACCTATCCAACGAATTGTCACATGCTAAGATTCAATGCAAATCGGCCACATTATGGCCTTCCTTGTAAAAAAGGGTCGAAAACGAGTAATGTCCTAAATTAACGAGGAGATTTTCTTAACCTCCATTTTGGCCGAATTTTTAGAGAATGAAAAAATATACCATGGAAGTCGTAGTTATGTTGTTTACCTATCCAACGAATTGTCACATGCTAAGATTCAATACAAATTGGCCACTTTATGGCCTTCCTAGTAAAAAAGGGTCGAAAACGAGTAATGTCCTAAATTAACGAGGAGATTTTCTTGACCTCCATTTTGGCCGAATTTTCCGAGAATGCAAAAATATCCCATGGAAGTCGTAGTTATGTTGTTTACCTATCCAACGAATTGTCACATGCTAAGAGTCAATACAAATCGGCCACTTTATGGCATTCCTAGTAAAAAAGGGTCGAAAACGAGTAATGTCCTAAATTAACGAGGAGATTTTCTTAACCTCCATTTTGGCCGAATTTTTAGATAATGTAAAAATATCCCATGGAAGTCGTAGTTATGTTGTTTACCTTTCCAACGAATTGTCACATGCTAAGATTCAATGCAAATCGGCCACATTATGGCCTTCCTAGTAAAAAAGGGTCGAAAACGAGTAATGTCCTAAATTAACGAGGAGATTTTCTTGACCTCCATTTTGGCCGACTTTATAGAAAATGCAAAAATATCCCACAGAAGTCGTAGTTATGTTGGTTACCTATCCAATGAATTGTGACAAGCTGAGATTCAATGCAAATCGGCCACATTATGGCCTTCCTAGTAAAAAAGGGTCGAAAACGAGTAATGTCCTAAATTAACGAGGAGATTTTCTTAACCTCCATTTTGGCCGAATTTTTAGAGAATGCAAAAATATACCATGGAAGTCGTAGTTATGTTGTTTACCTATCCAACGAACTGTCACATGTTAAGATTCAATACAAACCGGCCACTTTATGGCCTTCCTAGTAAAAAAGGGTCGAAAACGAGTAATGTCCTAAATTAACGAGGAGATTTTCTTAAACTCCATTTTGGCCGAATTTTTAGAGAATGTAAAAATATGCCATGGAAGTCGTAGCTATGTTGTTTACCTATCCAACGAATTGTCACATGCTAATATTCAATGCAAATTGGCCACATTGGCCTTCCTCGTAAAAAAGGGTCGAAAACGAGTAATGTCCTAAATTAACGAGATTTTCTTGACCTCCATTTTGGCCGACTTTTTAGAGAATGCCAAAATATACCATGGAAGTCGTAGTTATGTTGTTTACCTATCCAACGAATTGTCACAGGCTAAGATTCAACGCAAATCGACCACATTATGGCCTTCCTAGTAAAAAAGGGTCGAAAACGAGTAATGTCCTAAATTAACGAGGAGATTTTCTTAACCTCCATTTTGGCTGAATTTTTAGAGAATGCAAAAATATCCCATGGAAGTCGTAGTTATGTTGTTTACCTATCCAACGAATTGTCACATGCTAAGATTCAACGCAAATCGACCACATTATGGCCTTCCTAGTAAAAAAGGGTCGAAAACGAGTAATGTCCTAAATTAACGAGGAGATTTTCTTGACCTCCATTTTGGCCGACTTTTTAGAGAATGCAAAAATATCCCATGGAAGTCGTAGTTATGTTGTTTACCTATCCAACGAATTGTCACATGCTAAGATTCAATGCAAATCGGCCACATTATGGCCTTCCTTGTAAAAAAGGGTCGAAAACGAGTAATGTCCTAAATTAACGAGGAGATTTTCTTAACCTCCATTTTGGCCGAATTTTTAGAGAATGCAAAACTATACCATGGAAGTCGTAGTTATGTTGTTTACCTATCCAACGAATTGTCACATGCTAAGATTCAATAAAAATTGGCCACTTTATGGCCTTCCTAGTAAAAAAGGGTCGAAAACGAGTAATATCCTAAATTAACGAGGAGATTTTCTTGACCTCCATTTTGGCCGAATTTTCCGAGAATGAAAAAATATCCCATGGAAGTCGTAGTTATGTTGTTTACCTATCCAACGAATTGTCACATGCTAAGATTGAATGCAAATCGGCCACATTACGGCCTTCCTTGTAAAAAAGGGTCGAAAACGAGTAATGTCCCAAATTAACGAGGAGATTTTCTTAACCTCCATTTTGGCTGAATTTTTAGAGAATGCAAAAATATCCCATGGAAGTCGTAGTTATGTTGTTTACCTATCCAACGAATTGTCACATGCTAAGAGTCAATACAAATCGGCCACTTTATGGCATTCCTAGTAAAAAAGGGTCGAAAACGAGTAATGTCCTAAATTAACGAGGAGATTTTCTTAACCTCCATTTTGGCCGAATTTTTAGATAATGTAAAAATATCCCATGGAAGTCGTAGTTATGTTGTTTACCTTTCCAACGAATTGTCACATGCTAAGATTCAATGCAAATCGGCCACATTATGGCCTTCCTAGTAAAAAAGGGTCGAAAACGAGTAATGTCCTAAATTAACGAGGAGATTTTCTTGACCTCCATTTTGGCTGACTTTATAGAAAATGCAAAAATATCCCACAGAAGTCGTAGTTATGTTGGTTACCTATCCAATGAATTGTGACAAGCTGAGATTCAATGCAAATCGGCCACATTATGGCCTTCCTAGTAAAAAAGGGTCGAAAACGAGTAATGTCCTACATTAACGAGGAGATTTTCTTAACCTCCATTTTGGCCGAATTTTTAGAGAATGCAAAAATATACCATGGAAGTCGTAGTTATGTTGTGTACCTATCCAACGAACTGTCACATGTTAAGATTCAATACAAACCGGCCACTTTATGGCCTTCCTAGTAAAAACGGGTCGAAAACGAGTAATGTCCTAAATTAACGAGGAGATTTTCTTAAACTCCATTTTGGCCGAATTTTTAGAGAATGTAAAAATATGCCATGGAAGTCGTAGCTATGTTGTTTACCTATCCAACGAATTGTCACATGCTAAGATTCAATGCAAATCGGCCACATTATGGCCTTCCTTGTAAAAAAGGGTCGAAAACGAGTAATGTCCTAAATTAACGAGGAGATTTTCTTAACCTCCATTTTGGCCGAATTTTTAGAGAATGAAAAAATATACCATGGAAGTCGTAGTCATGTTGTTTACCTATCCAACGAATTGTCACATGCTAAGATTCAATACAAATTGGCCACTTTATGGCCTTCCTAGTAAAAAAGGGTCGAAAACGAGTAATGTCCTAAATTAACGAGGAGATTTTCTTGACCTCCATTTTGGCCGAATTTTCCGAGAATGCAAAAATATCCCATGGAAGTCGTAGTTATGTTGTTTACCTATCCAACGAATTGTCACATGCTAAGAGTCAATACAAATCGGCCACTTTATGGCATTCCTAGTAAAAAAGGGTCGAAAACGAGTAATGTCCTAAATTAACGAGGAGATTTTCTTAACCTCCATTTTGGCCGAATTTTTAGATAATGTAAAAATATCCCATGGAAGTCGTAGTTATGTTGTTTACCTTTCCAACGAATTGTCACATGCTAAGATTCAATGCAAATCGGCCACATTATGGCCTTCCTAGTAAAAAAGGGTCGAAAACGAGTAATGTCCTAAATTAACGAGGAGATTTTCTTGACCTCCATTTTGGCCGACTTTATAGAAAATGCAAAAATATCCCACAGAAGTCGTAGTTATGTTGGTTACCTATCCAATGAATTGTGACAAGCTGAGATTCAATGCAAATCGGCCACATTATGGCCTTCCTAGTAAAAAAGGGTCGAAAACGAGTAATGTCCTAAATTAACGAGGAGATTTTCTTAACCTCCATTTTGGCCGAATTTTTAGAGAATGCAAAAATATACCATGGAAGTCGTAGTTATGTTGTTTACCTATCCAACGAACTGTCACATGTTAAGATTCAATACAAACCGGCCACTTTATGGCCTTCCTAGTAAAAAAGGGTCGAAAACGAGTAATGTCCTAAATTAACGAGGAGATTTTCTTAAACTCCATTTTGGCCGAATTTTTAGAGAATGTAAAAATATGCCATGGAAGTCGTAGCTATGTTGTTTACCTATCCAACGAATTGTCACATGCTAATATTCAATGCAAATTGGCCACATTGGCCTTCCTCGTAAAAAAGGGTCGAAAACGAGTAATGTCCTAAATTAACGAGATTTTCTTGACCTCCATTTTGGCCGACTTTTTAGAGAATGCCAAAATATACCATGGAAGTCGTAGTTATGTTGTTTACCTATCCAACGAATTGTCACAGGCTAAGATTCAACGCAAATCGACCACATTATGGCCTTCCTAGTAAAAAAGGGTCGAAAACGAGTAATGTCCTAAATTAACGAGGAGATTTTCTTAACCTCCATTTTGGCTGAATTTTTAGAGAATGCAAAAATATCCCATGGAAGTCGTAGTTATGTTGTTTACCTATCCAACGAATTGTCACATGCTAAGATTCAACGCAAATCGACCACATTATGGCCTTCCTAGTAAAAAAGGGTCGAAAACGAGTAATGTCCTAAATTAACGAGGAGATTTTCTTGACCTCCATTTTGGCCGACTTTTTAGAGAATGCAAAAATATCCCATGGAAGTCGTAGTTATGTTGTTTACCTATCCAACGAATTGTCACATGCTAAGATTCAATGCAAATCGGCCACATTATGGCCTTCCTTGTAAAAAAGGGTCGAAAACGAGTAATGTCCTAAATTAACGAGGAGATTTTCTTAACCTCCATTTTGGCCGAATTTTTAGAGAATGCAAAAATATACCATGGAAGTCGTAGTTATGTTGTTTACCTATCCAACGAATTGTCACATGCTAAGATTCAATAAAAATTGGCCACTTTATGGCCTTCCTAGTAAAAAAGGGTCGAAAACGAGTAATATCCTAAATTAACGAGGAGATTTTCTTGACCTCCATTTTGGCCGAATTTTCCGAGAATGAAAAAATATCCCATGGAAGTCGTAGTTATGTTGTTTACCTATCCAACGAATTGTCACATGCTAAGATTGAATGCAAATCGGCCACATTACGGCCTTCCTTGTAAAAAAGGGTCGAAAACGAGTAATGTCCCAAATTAACGAGGAGATTTTCTTAACCTCCATTTTGGCTGAATTTTTAGAGAATGCAAAAATATCCCATGGAAGTCGTAGTTATGTTGTTTACCTATCCAACGAATTGTCACATGCTAAGAGTCAATACAAATCGGCCACTTTATGGCATTCCTAGTAAAAAAGGGTCGAAAACGAGTAATGTCCTAAATTAACGAGGAGATTTTCTTAACCTCCATTTTGGCCGAATTTTTAGATAATGTAAAAATATCCCATGGAAGTCGTAGTTATGTTGTTTACCTTTCCAACGAATTGTCACATGCTAAGATTCAATGCAAATCGGCCACATTATGGCCTTCCTTGTAAAAAAGGGTCGAAAACGAGTAATGTCCTAAATTAACGAGGAGATTTTCTTAACCTCCATTTTGGCCGAATTTTTAGAGAATGAAAAAATATACCATGGAAGTCGTAGTCATGTTGTTTACCTATCCAACGAATTGTCACATGCTAAGATTCAATACAAATTGGCCACTTTATGGCCTTCCTAGTAAAAAAGGGTCGAAAACGAGTAATGTCCTAAATTAACGAGGAGATTTTCTTGACCTCCATTTTGGCCGAATTTTCCGAGAATGCAAAAATATCCCATGGAAGTCGTAGTTATGTTGTTTACCTATCCAACGAATTGTCACATGCTAAGAGTCAATACAAATCGGCCACTTTATGGCATTCCTAGTAAAAAAGGGTCGAAAACGAGTAATGTCCTAAATTAACGAGGAGATTTTCTTAACCTCCATTTTGGCCGAATTTTTAGATAATGTAAAAATATCCCATGGAAGTCGTAGTTATGTTGTTTACCTTTCCAACGAATTGTCACATGCTAAGATTCAATGCAAATCGGCCACATTATGGCCTTCCTAGTAAAAAAGGGTCGAAAACGAGTAATGTCCTAAATTAACGAGGAGATTTTCTTAACCTCCATTTTGGCCGAATTTTTAGAGAATGCAAAAATATACCATGGAAGTCGTAGTTATGTTGTTTACCTATCCAACGAACTGTCACATGTTAAGATTCAATACAAACCGGCCACTTTATGGCCTTCCTAGTAAAAAAGGGTCGAAAACGAGTAATGTCCTAAATTAACGAGGAGATTTTCTTAAACTCCATTTTGGCCGAATTTTTAGAGAATGTAAAAATATGCCATGGAAGTCGTAGCTATGTTGTTTACCTATCCAACGAATTGTCACATGCTAATATTCAATGCAAATTGGCCACATTGGCCTTCCTCGTAAAAAAGGGTCGAAAACGAGTAATGTCCTAAATTAACGAGATTTTCTTGACCTCCATTTTGGCCGACTTTTTAGAGAATGCCAAAATATACCATGGAAGTCGTAGTTATGTTGTTTACCTATCCAACGAATTGTCACAGGCTAAGATTCAACGCAAATCGACCACATTATGGCCTTCCTAGTAAAAAAGGGTCGAAAACGAGTAATGTCCTAAATTAACGAGGAGATTTTCTTAACCTCCATTTTGGCTGAATTTTTAGAGAATGCAAAAATATCCCATGGAAGTCGTAGTTATGTTGTTTACCTATCCAACGAATTGTCACATGCTAAGATTCAACGCAAATCGACCACATTATGGCCTTCCTAGTAAAAAAGGGTCGAAAACGAGTAATGTCCTAAATTAACGAGGAGATTTTCTTGACCTCCATTTTGGCCGACTTTTTAGAGAATGCAAAAATATCCCATGGAAGTCGTAGTTATGTTGTTTACCTATCCAACGAATTGTCACATGCTAAGATTCAATGCAAATCGGCCACATTATGGCCTTCCTTGTAAAAAAGGGTCGAAAACGAGTAATGTCCTAAATTAACGAGGAGATTTTCTTAACCTCCATTTTGGCCGAATTTTTAGAGAATGCAAAAATATACCATGGAAGTCGTAGTTATGTTGTTTACCTATCCAACGAATTGTCACATGCTAAGATTCAATAAAAATTGGCCACTTTATGGCCTTCCTAGTAAAAAAGGGTCGAAAACGAGTAATATCCTAAATTAACGAGGAGATTTTCTTGACCTCCATTTTGGCCGAATTTTCCGAGAATGAAAAAATATCCCATGGAAGTCGTAGTTATGTTGTTTACCTATCCAACGAATTGTCACATGCTAAGATTGAATGCAAATCGGCCACATTACGGCCTTCCTTGTAAAAAAGGGTCGAAAACGAGTAATGTCCCAAATTAACGAGGAGATTTTCTTAACCTCCATTTTGGCTGAATTTTTAGAGAATGCAAAAATATCCCATGGAAGTCGTAGTTATGTTGTTTACCTATCCAACGAATTGTCACATGCTAAGAGTCAATACAAATCGGCCACTTTATGGCATTCCTAGTAAAAAAGGGTCGAAAACGAGTAATGTCCTAAATTAACGAGGAGATTTTCTTAACCTCCATTTTGGCCGAATTTTTAGATAATGTAAAAATATCCCATGGAAGTCGTAGTTATGTTGTTTACCTTTCCAACGAATTGTCACATGCTAAGATTCAATGCAAATCGGCCACATTATGGCCTTCCTAGTAAAAAAGGGTCGAAAACGAGTAATGTCCTAAATTAACGAGGAGATTTTCTTGACCTCCATTTTGGCTGACTTTATAGAAAATGCAAAAATATCCCACAGAAGTCGTAGTTATGTTGGTTACCTATCCAATGAATTGTGACAAGCTGAGATTCAATGCAAATCGGCCACATTATGGCCTTCCTAGTAAAAAAGGGTCGAAAACGAGTAATGTCCTACATTAACGAGGAGATTTTCTTAACCTCCATTTTGGCCGAATTTTTAGAGAATGCAAAAATATACCATGGAAGTCGTAGTTATGTTGTGTACCTATCCAACGAACTGTCACATGTTAAGATTCAATACAAACCGGCCACTTTATGGCCTTCCTAGTAAAAACGGGTCGAAAACGAGTAATGTCCTAAATTAACGAGGAGATTTTCTTAAACTCCATTTTGGCCGAATTTTTAGAGAATGTAAAAATATGCCATGGAAGTCGTAGCTATGTTGTTTACCTATCCAACGAATTGTCACATGCTAAGATTCAATGCAAATCGGCCACATTGGCCTTCCTCGTAAAAAAGGGTCGAAAACGAGTAATGTCCTAAATTAACGAGATTTTCTTGACCTCCATTTTGGCTGACTTTTTAGAGAATGCCAAAATATACCATGGAAGTCGTAGTTATGTTGTTTACCTATCCAACGAATTGTCACATGCTAAGATTCAACGCAAATCGACCACATTATGGCCTTCCTAGTAAAAAAGGGTCGAAAACGAGTAATGTCCTAAATTAACGAGGAGATTTTCTTGACCTCCATTTTGGCCGACTTTTTAGAGAATGCAAAAATATCCCATGGAAGTCGTAGTTATGTTGTTTACCTATCCAACGAATTGTCACATGCTAAGTTTCAATGCAAATCGGCCACATTATGGCCTTCCTTGTAAAAAAGGGTCGAAAACGAGTAATGTCCTAAATTAACGAGGAGATTTTCTTGACCTCCATTTTGGCCGAATTTTCAGAGAATGCAAAAATATCCCATGGAAGTCGTAGTTATGTTGTTTACCTATCCAACGAATTGTCACATGCTAAGATTCAATGCAAATCGGCCACATTATGGCCTTCCTTGTAAAAAAGGGTCGAAAACGAGTAATGTCCTAAATTAACGAGGAGATTTTCTTAACCTCCATTTTGGCCGAATTTTTAGATAATGTAAAAATATCCCATGGAAGTCGTAGTTATGTTGTTTACCTTTCCAACGAATTGTCACATGCTAAGATTCAATGCAAATCGGCCACATTATGGCCTTCCTAGTAAAAAAGGGTCGAAAACGAGTAATGTCCTAAATTAACGAGGAGATTTTCTTGACCTCCATTTTGGCCGACTTTATAGAAAATGCAAAAATATCCCACAGAAGTCGTAGTTATGTTGGTTACCTATCCAATGAATTGTGACAACCTGAGATTCAATGCAAATCGGCCACATTATGGCCTTCCTAGTAAAAAAGGGTCGAAAACGAGTAATGTCCTAAATTAACGAGGAGATTTTCTTAACCTCCATTTTGGCCGAATTTTTAGAGAATGCAAAAATATACCATGGAAGTCGTAGTTATGTTGTTTACCTATCCAACGAATTGTCACATGCTAAGATTCAATAAAAATTGGCCACTTTATGGCCTTCCTAGTAAAAAAGGGTCGAAAACGAGTAATGTCCTAAATTAACGAGGAGATTTTCTTGACCTCCATTTTGGCCGAATTTTCCGAGAATGAAAAAATATCCCATGGAAGTCGTAGTTATGTTGTTTACCTATCCAACGAATTGTCACATGCTAAGATTGAATGCAAATCGGCCACATTACGGCCTTCCTTGTAAAAAAGGGTCGAAAACGAGTAATGTCCCAAATTAACGAGGAGATTTTCTTAACCTCCATTTTGGCTGAATTTTTAGAGAATGCAAAAATATCCCATGGAAGTCGTAGTTATGTTGTTTACCTATCCAACGAATTGTCACATGCTAAGAGTCAATACAAATCGGCCACTTTATGGCATTCCTAGTAAAAAAGGGTCGAAAACGAGTAATGTCCTAAATTAACGAGGAGATTTTCTTAACCTCCATTTTGGCCGAATTTTTAGATAATGTAAAAATATCCCATGGAAGTCGTAGTTATGTTGTTTACCTTTCCAACGAATTGTCACATGCTAAGATTCAATGCAAATCGGCCACATTATGGCCTTCCTAGTAAAAAAGGGTCGAAAACGAGTAATGTCCTAAATTAACGAGGAGATTTTCTTGACCTCCATTTTGGCTGACTTTATAGAAAATGCAAAAATATCCCACAGAAGTCGTAGTTATGTTGGTTACCTATCCAATGAATTGTGACAAGCTGAGATTCAATGCAAATCGGCCACATTATGGCCTTCCTAGTAAAAAAGGGTCGAAAACGAGTAATGTCCTACATTAACGAGGAGATTTTCTTAACCTCCATTTTGGCCGAATTTTTAGAGAATGCAAAAATATACCATGGAAGTCGTAGTTATGTTGTTTACCTATCCAACGAACTGTCACATGTTAAGATTCAATACAAACCGGCCACTTTATGGCCTTCCTAGTAAAAACGGGTCGAAAACGAGTAATGTCCTAAATTAACGAGGAGATTTTCTTAAACTCCATTTTGGCCGAATTTTTAGAGAATGTAAAAATATGCCATGGAAGTCGTAGCTATGTTGTTTACCTATCCAACGAATTGTCACATGCTAAGATTCAATGCAAATCGGCCACATTGGCCTTCCTCGTAAAAAAGGGTCGAAAACGAGTAATGTCCTAAATTAACGAGATTTTCTTGACCTCCATTTTGGCTGACTTTTTAGAGAATGCCAAAATATACCATGGAAGTCGTAGTTATGTTGTTTACCTATCCAACGAATTGTCACATGCTAAGATTCAACGCAAATCGACCACATTATGGCCTTCCTAGTAAAAAAGGGTCGAAAACGAGTAATGTCCTAAATTAACGAGGAGATTTTCTTGACCTCCATTTTGGCCGACTTTTTAGAGAATGCAAAAATATCCCATGGAAGTCGTAGTTATGTTGTTTACCTATCCAACGAATTGTCACATGCTAAGTTTCAATGCAAATCGGCCACATTATGGCCTTCCTTGTAAAAAAGGGTCGAAAACGAGTAATGTCCTAAATTAACGAGGAGATTTTCTTAACCTCCATTTTGGCCGAATTTTTAGATAATGTAAAAATATCCCATGGAAGTCGTAGTTATGTTGTTTACCTTTCCAACGAATTGTCACATGCTAAGATTCAATGCAAATCGGCCACATTATGGCCTTCCTAGTAAAAAAGGGTCGAAAACGAGTAATGTCCTAAATTAACGAGGAGATTTTCTTGACCTCCATTTTGGCCGACTTTATAGAAAATGCAAAAATATCCCACAGAAGTCGTAGTTATGTTGGTTACCTATCCAATGAATTGTGACAACCTGAGATTCAATGCAAATCGGCCACATTATGGCCTTCCTAGTAAAAAAGGGTCGAAAACGAGTAATGTCCTAAATTAACGAGGAGATTTTCTTAACCTCCATTTTGGCCGAATTTTTAGAGAATGCAAAAATATACCATGGAAGTCGTAGTTATGTTGTTTACCTATCCAACGAACTGTCACATGTTAAGATTCAATACAAACCGGCCACTTTATGGCCTTCCTAGTAAAAAAGGGTCGAAAACGAGTAATGTCCTAAATTAACGAGGAGATTTTCTTAAACTCCATTTTGGCCGAATTTTTAGAGAATGTAAAAATATCCCATGGAAGTCGTAGTTATGTTGTTTACCTATCCAACGAATTGTCACATGCTAATATTCAATGCAAATCGGCCACATTGGCCTTCCTCGTAAAAAAGGGTCGAAAACGAGTAATGTCCTAAATTAACGAGATTTTCTTGACCTCCATTTTGGCCGACTTTTTAGAGAATGCCAAAATATACCATGGAAGTCGTAG
Organism: Medicago sativa; assembly: GCF_051527215.1. Classification (NCBI taxonomy): domain Eukaryota; kingdom Viridiplantae; phylum Streptophyta; class Magnoliopsida; order Fabales; family Fabaceae; genus Medicago; species Medicago sativa. Next base: position 1,542,316 of record NC_140751.1, on the reverse strand, counting down.
TTATGTTGTTTACCTATCCAACGAATTGTCACATGCTAAGATTCAACGCAAATCGACCACATTATGGCCTTCCTAGTAAAAAAGGGTCGAAAACGAGTAATGTCCTAAATTAACGAGGAGATTTTCTTAACCTCCATTTTGGCTGAATTTTTAGAGAATGCAAAAATATCCCATGGAAGTCGTAGTTATGTTGTTTACCTATCCAACGAATTGTCACATGCTAAGATTCAACGCAAATCGACCACATTATGGCCTTCCTAGTAAAAAAGGGTCGAAAACGAGTAATGTCCTAAATTAACGAGGAGATTTTCTTGACCTCCATTTTGGCCGACTTTTTAGAGAATGCAAAAATATCCCATGGAAGTCGTAGTTATGTTGTTTACCTATCCAACGAATTGTCACATGCTAAGATTCAATGCAAATCGGCCACATTATGGCCTTCCTTGTAAAAAAGGGTCGAAAACGAGTAATGTCCTAAATTAACGAGGAGATTTTCTTAACCTCCATTTTGGCCGAATTTTTAGAGAATGCAAAAATATACCATGGAAGTCGTAGTTATGTTGTTTACCTATCCAACGAATTGTCACATGCTAAGATTCAATAAAAATTGGCCACTTTATGGCCTTCCTAGTAAAAAAGGGTCGAAAACGAGTAATGTCCTAAATTAACGAGGAGATTTTCTTGACCTCCATTTTGGCCGAATTTTCCGAGAATGAAAAAATATCCCATGGAAGTCGTAGTTATGTTGTTTACCTATCCAACGAATTGTCACATGCTAAGATTCAATGCAAATCGGCCACATTACGGCCTTCCTTGTAAAAAAGGGTCGAAAACGAGTAATGTCCCAAATTAACGAGGAGATTTTCTTAACCTCCATTTTGGCTGAATTTTTAGAGAATGCAAAAATATCCCATGGAAGTCGTAGTTATGTTGTTTACCTATCCAACGAATTGTCACATGCTAAGAGTCAATACAAATCGGCCACTTTATGGCATTCCTAGTAAAAAAGGGTCGAAAACGAGTAATGTCCTAAATTAACGAGGAGATTTTCTTAACCTCCATTTTGGCCGAATTTTTAGATAATGTAAAAATATCCCATGGAAGTCGTAGTTATGTTGTTTACCTTTCCAACGAATTGTCACATGCTAAGATTCAATGCAAATATGCCACATTATGGCCTTCCTAGTAAAAAAGGGTCGAAAACGAGTAATGTCCTAAATTAACGAGGAGATTTTCTTGACCTCCATTTTGGCTGACTTTTTAGAAAATGTAAAAATATCCCACAGAAGTCGTAGTTATGTTGGTTACCTATCCAATGAATTGTGACAAGCTGAGATTCAATGCAAATCGGCCACATTATGGCCTTCCTAGTAAAAAAGGGTCGAAAACGAGTAATGTCCAACATTAACGAGGAGATTTTCTTAACCTCCATTTTGGCCGAATTTTTAGAGAATGCAAAAATATACCATGGAAGTCGTAGTTATGTTGTTTACCTATCCAACGAACTGTCACATGTTAAGATTCAATACAAACCGGCCACTTTATGGCCTTCCTAGTAAAAACGGGTCGAAAACGAGTAATGTCCTAAATTAACGAGGAGATTTTCTTAAACTCCATTTTGGCCGAATTTTTAGAGAATGTAAAAATATGCCATGGAAGTCGTAGCTATGTTGTTTACCTATCCAACGAATTGTCACATGCTAAGATTCAATGCAAATCGGCCACATTGGCCTTCCTCGTAAAAAAGGGTCGAAAACGAGTAATGTCCTAAATTAACGAGATTTTCTTGACCTCCATTTTGGCTGACTTTTTAGAGAATGCCAAAATATACCATGGAAGTCGTAGTTATGTTGTTTACCTATCCAACGAATTGTCACATGCTAAGATTCAACGCAAATCGACCACATTATGGCCTTCCTAGTAAAAAAGGGTCGAAAACGAGTAATGTCCTAAATTAACGAGGAGATTTTCTTGACCTCCATTTTGGCCGACTTTTTAGAGAATGCAAAAATATCCCATGGAAGTCGTAGTTATGTTGTTTACCTATCCAACGAATTGTCACATGCTAAGATTCAATGCAAATCGGCCACATTATGGCCTTCCTTGTAAAAAAGGGTCGAAAACGAGTAATGTCCTAAATTAACGAGGAGATTTTCTTGACCTCCATTTTGGCCGAATTTTCAGAGAATGCAAAAATATCCCATGGAAGTCGTAGTTATGTTGTTTACCTATCCAACGAATTGTCACATGCTAAGATTCAATGCAAATCGGCCACATTACGGCCTTCCTTGTAAAAAAGGGTCGAAAACGAGTAATGTCCTAAATTAACGAGGAGATTTTCTTGACCTCCATTTTGGCCGACTTTTTAGAGAATGCAAAAATATCCCATGGAAGTCGTAGTTATGTTGTTTACCTATCCAACGAATTGTCACATGCTAAGATTCAATGCAAATCGGCCACTTTATGGCCTTCCTAGTAAAAAAGGGTCGAAAACGAGTAATGTCCTAAATTAACGAGGAGATTTTCTTAAACTCCATTTTGGCCGAATTTTTAGAGAATGTAAAAATATGCCATGGAAGTCGTAGCTATGTTGTTTACCTATCCAACGAATTGTCACATGCTAATATTCAATGCAAATCGGCCACATTGGCCTTCCTCGTAAAAAAGGGTCGAAAACGAGTAATGTCCTAAATTAACGAGATTTTCTTGACCTCCATTTTGGCTGACTTTTTAGAGAATGCCAAAATATACCATGGAAGTCGTAGTTATGTTGTTTACCTATCCAACGAATTGTCACATGCTAAGATTCAACGCAAATCGACCACATTATGGCCTTCCTAGTAAAAAAGGGTCGAAAACGAGTAATGTCCTAAATTAACGAGGAGATTTTCTTGACCTCCATTTTGGCCGACTTTTTAGAGAATGCAAAAATATCCCATGGAAGTCGTAGTTATGTTGTTTACCTATCCAACGAATTGTCACATGCTAAGATTCAATGCAAATCGGCCACATTATGGCCTTCCTTGTAAAAAAGGGTCGAAAACGAGTAATGTCCTAAATTAACGAGGAGATTTTCTTGACCTCCATTTTGGCCGAATTTTCAGAGAATGCAAAAATATCCCATGGAAGTCGTAGTTATGTTGTTTACCTATCCAACGAATTGTCACATGCTAAGATTCAATGCAAATCGGCCACATTACGGCCTTCCTTGTAAAAAAGGGTCGAAAACGAGTAATGTCCTAAATTAACGAGGAGATTTTCTTGACCTCCATTTTGGCCGACTTTTTAGAGAATGCAAAAATATCCCATGGAAGTCGTAGTTATGTTGTTTACCTATCCAACGAATTGTCACATGCTAAGATTCAATGCAAATCGGCCACATTATGGCCTTCCTTGTAAAAAAGGGTCGAAAACGAGTAATGTCCTAAATTAACGAGGAGATTTTCTTGACCTCCATTTTGGCCGAATTTTCAGAGAATGCAAAAATATCCCATGGAAGTCGTAGTTATGTTGTTTACCTATCCAACGAATTGTCACATGCTAAGATTCAATGCAAATCGGCCACATTATGGCCTTCCTAGTAAAAAAGGGTCGAAAACGAGTAATGTCCTAAATTAACGAGGAGATTTTCTTAACCTCCATTTTGGCCGAATTTTTAGATAATGTAAAAATATCCCATGGAAGTCGTAGTTATGTTGTTTACCTTTCCAACGAATTGTCACATGCTAAGATTCAATGCAAATCGGCCACATTATGGCCTTCCTAGTAAAAAAGGGTCGAAAACGAGTAATGTCCTAAATTAACGAGGAGATTTTCTTGACCTCCATTTTGGCCGACTTTATAGAAAATGCAAAAATATCCCACAGAAGTCGCAGTTATGTTGGTTACCTATCCAATGAATTGTGACAAGCTGAGATTCAATGCAAATCGGCCACATTATGGCCTTCCTAGTAAAAAAGGGTCGAAAACGAGTAATGTCCTAAATTAACGAGGAGATTTTCTTAACCTCCATTTTGGCCGAATTTTTAGAGAATGCAAAAATATACCATGGAAGTCGTAGTTATGTTGTTTACCTATCCAACGAACTGTCACATGTTAAGATTCAATACAAACCGGCCACTTTATGGCCTTCCTAGTAAAAAAGGGTCGAAAACGAGTAATGTCCTAAATTAACGAGGAGATTTTCTTAAACTCCATTTTGGCCGAATTTTTAGAGAATGTAAAAATATGCCATGGAAGTCGTAGCTATGTTGTTTACCTATCCAACGAATTGTCACATGCTAATATTCAATGCAAATCGGCCACATTGGCCTTCCTCGTAAAAAAGGGTCGAAAACGAGTAATGTCCTAAATTAACGAGATTTTCTTGACCTCCATTTTGGCCGACTTTTTAGAGAATGCCAAAATATACCATGGAAGTCGTAGTTATGTTGTTTACCTATCCAACGAATTGTCACATGCTAAGATTCAACGCAAATCGACCACTTTATGGCCTTCCTAGTAAAAAAGGGTCGAAAACGAGTAATGTCCTAAATTAACGAGGAGATTTTCTTAACCTCCATTTTGGCTGAATTTTTAGAGAATGCAAAAATATCCCATGGAAGTCGTAGTTATGTTGTTTACCTATCCAACGAATTGTCACATGCTAAGATTCAACGCAAATCGACCACATTATGGCCTTCCTAGTAAAAAAGGGTCGAAAACGAGTAATGTCCTAAATTAACGAGGAGATTTTCTTGACCTCCATTTTGGCCGACTTTTTAGAGAATGCAAAAATATCCCATGGAAGTCGTAGTTATGTTGTTTACCTATCCAACGAATTGTCACATGCTAAGATTCAATGCAAATCGGCCACATTATGGCCTTCCTTGTAAAAAAGGGTCGAAAACGAGTAATGTCCTAAATTAACGAGGAGATTTTCTTGACCTCCATTTTGGCCGAATTTTCAGAGAATGCAAAAATATCCCATGGAAGTCGTAGTTATGTTGTTTACCTATCCAACGAATTGTCACATGCTAAGATTCAATGCAAATCGGCCACATTATGGCCTTCCTTGTAAAAAAGGGTCGAAAACGAGTAATGTCCTAAATTAACGAGGAGATTTTCTTGACCTCCATTTTGGCCGACTTTTTAGAGAATGCAAAAATATCCCATGGAAGTCGTAGTTATGTTGTTTACCTATCCAACGAATTGTCACATGCTAAGATTCAATGCAAATCGGCCACATTATGGCCTTCCTAGTAAAAAAGGGTCGAAAACGAGTAATGTCCTAAATTAACGAGGAGATTTTCTTAACCTCCATTTTGGCCGAATTTTTAGATAATGTAAAAATATCCCATGGAAGTCGTAGTTATGTTGTTTACCTTTCCAACGAATTGTCACATGCTAAGATTCAATGCAAATCGGCCACATTATGGCCTTCCTAGTAAAAAAGGGTCGAAAACGAGTAATGTCCTAAATTAACGAGGAGATTTTCTTGACCTCCATTTTGGCCGACTTTATAGAAAATGCAAAAATATCCCACAGAAGTCGTAGTTATGTTGGTTACCTATCCAATGAATTGTGACAAGCTGAGATTCAATGCAAATCGGCCACATTATGGCCTTCCTAGTAAAAAAGGGTCGAAAACGAGTAATGTCCTAAATTAACGAGGAGATTTTCTTAACCTCCATTTTGGCCGAATTTTTAGAGAATGCAAAAATATACCATGGAAGTCGTAGTTATGTTGTTTACCTATCCAACGAACTGTCACATGTTAAGATTCAATACAAACCGGCCACTTTATGGCCTTCCTAGTAAAAAAGGGTCGAAAACGAGTAATGTCCTAAATTAACGAGGAGATTTTCTTAAACTCCATTTTGGCCGAATTTTTAGAGAATGTAAAAATATGCCATGGAAGTCGTAGCTATGTTGTTTACCTATCCAACGTATTGTCACATGCTAATATTCAATGCAAATCGGCCACATTGGCCTTCCTCGTAAAAAAGGGTCGAAAACGAGTAATGTCCTAAATTAACGAGATTTTCTTGACCTCCATTTTGGCCGACTTTTTAGAGAATGCCAAAATATACCATGGAAGTCGTAGTTATGTTGTTTACCTATCCAACGAATTGTCACATGCTAAGATTCAACGCAAATCGACCACATTATGGCCTTCCTAGTAAAAAAGGGTCGAAAACGAGTAATGTCCTAAATTAACGAGGAGATTTTCTTAACCTCCATTTTGGCTGAATTTTTAGAGAATGCAAAAATATCCCATGGAAGTCGTAGTTATGTTGTTTACCTATCCAACGAATTGTCACATGCTAAGATTCAACACAAATCGACCACATTATGGCCTTCCTAGTAAAAAAGGGTCGAAAACGAGTAATGTCCTAAATTAACGAGGAGATTTTCTTGACCTCCATTTTGGCCGACTTTTTAGAGAATGCAAAAATATCCCATGGAAGTCGTAGTTATGTTGTTTACCTATCCAACGAATTGTCACATGCTAAGATTCAATGCAAATCGGCCACATTATGGCCTTCCTTGTAAAAAAGGGTCGAAAACGAGTAATGTCCTAAATTAACGAGGAGATTTTCTTAACCTCCATTTTGGCCGAATTTTTAGAGAATGCAAAAATATACCATGGAAGTCGTAGTTATGTTGTTTACCTATCCAACGAATTGTCACATGCTAAGATTCAATAAAAATTGGCCACTTTATGGCCTTCCTAGTAAAAAAGGGTCGAAAACGAGTAATGTCCTAAATTAACGAGGAGATTTTCTTGACCTCCATTTTGGCCGAATTTTCCGAGAATGAAAAAATATCCCATGGAAGTCGTAGTTATGTTGTTTACCTATCCAACGAATTGTCACATGCTAAGATTCAATGCAAATCGGCCACATTACGGCCTTCCTTGTAAAAAAGGGTCGAAAACGAGTAATGTCCCAAATTAACGAGGAGATTTTCTTAACCTCCATTTTGGCTGAATTTTTAGAGAATGCAAAAATATCCCATGGAAGTCGTAGTTATGTTGTTTACCTATCCAACGAATTGTCACATGCTAAGAGTCAATACAAATCGGCCACTTTATGGCATTGCTAGTAAAAAAGGGTCGAAAACGAGTAATGTCCTAAATTAACGAGGAGATTTTCTTAACCTCCATTTTGGCCGAATTTTTAGATAATGTAAAAATATCCCATGGAAGTCGTAGTTATGTTGTTTACCTTTCCAACGAATTGTCACATGCTAAGATTCAATGCAAATCGGCCACATTATGGCCTTCCTAGTAAAAAAGGGTCGAAAACGAGTAATGTCCTAAATTAACGAGGAGATTTTCTTGACCTACATTTTGGCTGACTTTATAGAAAATGCAAAAATATCCCACAGAAGTCGTAGTTATATTGGTTACCTATCCAATGAATTGTGACAAGCTGAGATTCAATGCAAATCGGCCACATTATGGCCTTCCTAGTAAAAAAGGGTCGAAAACGAGTAATGTCCTACATTAACGAGGAGATTTTCTTAACCTCCATTTTGGCCGAATTTTTAGAGAATGCAAAAATATACCATGGAAGTCGTAGTTATGTTGTTTACCTATCCAACGAACTGTCACATGTTAAGATTCAATACAAACTGGCCACTTTATGGCCTTCCTAGTAAAAACGGGTCGAAAACCAGTAATGTCCTAAATTAACGAGGAGATTTTCTTAAACTCCATTTTGGCCGAATTTTTAGAGAATGTAAAAATATGCCATGGAAGTCGTAGCTATGTTGTTAACCTATCCAACGAATTGTCACATGCTAAGATTCAATGCAAATCGGCCACATTGGCCTTCCTCGTAAAAAAGGGTCGAAAACGAGTAATGTCCTAAATTAACGAGATTTTCTTGACCTCCATTTTGGCTTACTTTTTAGAGAATGCCAAAATATACCATGGAAGTCGTAGTTATGTTGTTTACCTATCCAACGAATTGTCACATGCTAAGATTCAACGCAAATCGACCACATTATGGCCTTCCTAGTAAAAAAGGGTCGAAAACGAGTAATGTCCTAAATTAACGAGGAGATTTTCTTGACCTCCATTTTGGCCGACTTTTTAGAGAATGCAAAAATATCCCATGGAAGTCGTAGTTATCTTGTTTACCTATCCAACGAATTGTCACATGCTAAGATTCAATGCAAATCGGCCACATTATGGCCTTCCTTGTAAAAAAGGGTCGAAAACGAGTAATGTCCTAAATTAACGAGGAGATTTTCTTGACCTCCATTTTGGCCGAATTTTCAGAGAATGCAAAAATATCCCATGGAAGTCGTAGTTATGTTGTTTACCTATCCAACGAATTGTCACATGCTAAGATTCAATGCAAATCGGCCACATTACGGCCTTCCTTGTAAAAAAGGGTCGAAAACGAGTAATGTCCTAAATTAACGAGGAGATTTTCTTGACCTCCATTTTGGCCGACTTTTTAGAGAATGCAAAAATATCCCATGGAAGTCGTAGTTATGTTGTTTACCTATCCAACGAATTGTCACATGCTAAGATTCAATGCAAATCGGCCACATTATGGCCTTCCTAGTAAAAAAGGGTCGAAAACGAGTAATGTCCTAAATTAACGAGGAGATTTTCTTAACCTCCATTTTGGCCGAATTTTTAGATAATGTAAAAATATCCCATGGAAGTCGTAGTTATGTTGTTTACCTTTCCAACGAATTGTCACATGCTAAGATTCAATGCAAATCGGCCACATTATGGCCTTCCTAGTAAAAAAGGGTCGAAAACGAGTAATGTCCTAAATTAACGAGGAGATTTTCTTGACCTCCATTTTGGCCGACTTTATAGAAAATGCAAAAATATCCCACAGAAGTCGTAGTTATGTTGGTTACCTATCCAATGAATTGTGACAAGCTGAGATTCAATGCAAATCGGCCACATTATGGCCTTCCTAGTAAAAAAGGGTCGAAAACGAGTAATGTCCTAAATTAACGAGGAGATTTTCTTAACCTCCATTTTGGCCGAATTTTTAGAGAATGCAAAAATATACCATGGAAGTCGTAGTTATGTTGTTTACCTATCCAACGAACTGTCACATGTTAAGATTCAATACAAACCGGCCACTTTATGGCCTTCCTAGTAAAAAAGGGTCGAAAACGAGTAATGTCCTAAATTAACGAGGAGATTTTCTTAAACTCCATTTTGGCCGAATTTTTAGAGAATGTAAAAATATGCCATGGAAGTCGTAGCTATGTTGTTTACCTATCCAACGAATTGTCACATGCTAATATTCAATGCAAATCGGCCACATTGGCCTTCCTCGTAAAAAAGGGTCGAAAACGAGTAATGTCCTAAATTAACGAGATTTTCTTGACCTCCATTTTGGCCGACTTTTTAGAGAATGCCAAAATATACCATGGAAGTCGTAGTTATGTTGTTTACCTATCCAACGAATTGTCACATGCTAAGATTCAACGCAAATCGACCACATTATGGCCTTCCTAGTAAAAAAGGGTCGAAAACGAGTAATGTCCTAAATTAACGAGGAGATTTTCTTGACCTCCATTTTGGCCGACTTTTTAGAGAATGCAAAAATATCCCATGGAAGTCGTAGTTATGTTGTTTACCTATCCAACGAATTGTCACATGCTAAGATTCAATGCAAATCGGCCACATTATGGCCTTCCTTGTAAAAAAGGGTCGAAAACGAGTAATGTCCTAAATTAACGAGGAGATTTTCTTAACCTCCATTTTGGCCGAATTTTTAGAGAATGCAAAAATATACCATGGAAGTCGTAGTTATGTTGTTTACCTATCCAACGAATTGTCACATGCTAAGATTCAATAAAAATTGGCCACTTTATGGCCTTCCTAGTAAAAAAGGGTCGAAAACGAGTAATGTCCTAAATTAACGAGGAGATTTTCTTGACCTCCATTTTGGCCGAATTTTCCGAGAATGAAAAAATATCCCATGGAAGTCGTAGTTATGTTGTTTACCTATCCAACGAATTGTCACATGCTAAGATTCAATGCATATCGGCCACATTACGGCCTTCCTTGTAAAAAAGGGTCGAAAACGAGTAATGTCCCAAATTAACGAGGAGATTTTCTTAACCTCCATTTTGGCTGAATTTTTAGAGAATGCAAAAATATCCCATGGAAGTCGTAGTTATGTTGTTTACCTATCCAACGAATTGTCACATGCTAAGAGTCAATACAAATCGGCCACTTTATGGCATTCCTAGTAAAAAAGGTTCGAAAACGAGTAATGTCCTAAATTAACGAGGAGATTTTCTTAACCTCCATTTTGGCCGAATTTTTAGATAATGTAAAAATATCCCATGGAAGTCGTAGTTATGTTGTTTACCTTTCCAACGAATTGTCACATGCTAAGATTCAATGCAAATCGGCCACATTATGGCCTTCCTAGTAAAAAAGGGTCGAAAACGAGTAATGTCCTAAATTAACGAGGAGATTTTCTTGACCTCCATTTTGGCTGACTTTATAGAAAATGCAAAAATATCCCACAGAAGTCGTAGTTATGTTGGTTACCTATCCAATGAATTGTGACAAGCTGAGATTCAATGCAAATCGGCCACATTATGGCCTTCCTAGTAAAAAAGGGTCGAAAACGAGTAATGTCCTACATTAACGAGGAGATTTTCTTAACCTCCATTTTGGCCGAATTTTTAGAGAATGCAAAAATATACCATGGAAGTCGTAGTTATGTTGTTTACCTATCCAACGAACTGTCACATGTTAAGATTCAATACAAACCGGCCACTTTATGGCCTTCCTAGTAAAAACGGGTCGAAAACGAGTAATGTCCTAAATTAACGAGGAGATTTTCTTAAACTCCATTTTGGCCGAATTTTTAGAGAATGTAAAAATATGCCATGGAAGTCGTAGCTATGTTGTTTACCTATCCAACGAATTGTCACATGCTAAGATTCAATGCAAATCGGCCACATTGGCCTTCCTCGTAAAAAAGGGTCGAAAACGAGTAATGTCCTAAATTAACGAGATTTTCTTGACCTCCATTTTGGCTGACTTTTTAGAGAATGCCAAAATATACCATGGAAGTCGTAGTTATGTTGTTTACCTATCCAACGAATTGTCACATGCTAAGATTCAACGCAAATCGACCACATTATTGCCTTCCTAGTAAAAAAGGGTCGAAAACGAGTAATGTCCTAAATTAACGAGGAGATTTTCTTGACCTCCATTTTTGCCGACTTTTTAGAGAATGCAAAAATATCCCACGGAAGTCGTAGTTATGTTGTTTACCTATCCAACGAATTGTCACATGCTAAGATTCAATGCAAATCGGCCACATTATGGCCTTCCTAGTAAAAAAGGGTCGAAAACGAGTAATGTCCTAAATTAACGAGGAGATTTTCTTAACCTCCATTTTGGCCGAATTTTTAGAGAATGCAAAAATATACCATGGAAGTCGTAGTTATGTTGTTTACCTATCCAACGAACTGTCACATGTTAAGATTCAATACAAACCGGCCACTTTATGGCCTTCCTAGTAAAAAAGGGTCGAAAACGAGTAATGTCCTAAATTAACGAGGAGATTTTCTTAAACTCCATTTTGGCCGAATTTTTAGAGAATGTAAAAATATGCCATGGAAGTCGTAGCTATGTTGTTTACCTATCCAACGAATTGTCACATGCTAATATTCAATGCAAATCGGCCACATTGGCCTTCCTCGTAAAAAAGGGTCGAAAACGAGTAATGTCCTAAATTAACGAGATTTTCTTGACCTCCATTTTGGCCGACTTTTTAGAGAATGCCAAAATATACCATGGAAGTCGTAGTTATGTTGTTTACCTATCCAACGAATTGTCACATGCTAAGATTCAACGCAAATCGACCACATTATGGCCTTCCTAGTAAAAAAGGGTCGAAAACGAGTAATGTCCTAAATTAACGAGGAGATTTTCTTAACCTCCATTTTGGCTGAATTTTTAGAGAATGCAAAAATATCCCATGGAAGTCGTAGTTATGTTGTTTACCTATCCAACGAATTGTCACATGCTAAGATTCAACGCAAATCGACCACATTATGGCCTTCCTAGTAAAAAAGGGTCGAAAACGAGTAATGTCCTAAATTAACGAGGAGATTTTCTTGACCTCCATTTTGGCCGACTTTTTAGAGAATGCAAAAATATCCCATGGAAGTCGTAGTTATGTTGTTTACCTATCCAACGAATTGTCACATGCTAAGATTCAATGCAAATCGGCCACATTATGGCCTTCCTTGTAAAAAAGGGTCGAAAACGAGTAATGTCCTAAATTAACGAGGAGATTTTCTTAACCTCCATTTTGGCCGAATTTTTAGAGAATGCAAAAATATACCATGGAAGTCGTAGTTATGTTGTTTACCTATCCAACGAATTGTCACATGCTAAGATTCAATAAAAATTGGCCACTTTATGGCCTTCCTAGTAAAAAAGGGTCGAAAACGAGTAATGTCCTAAATTAACGAGGAGATTTTCTTGACCTCCATTTTGGCCGAATTTTCCGAGAATGAAAAAATATCCCATGGAAGTCGTAGTTATGTTGTTTACCTATCCAACGAATTGTCACATGCTAAGATTCAATGCATATCGGCCACATTACGGCCTTCCTTGTAAAAAAGGGTCGAAAACGAGTAATGTCCCAAATTAACGAGGAGATTTTCTTAACCTCCATTTTGGCTGAATTTTTAGAGAATGCAAAAATATCCCATGGAAGTCGTAGTTATGTTGTTTACCTATCCAACGAATTGTCACATGCTAAGAGTCAATACAAATCGGCCACTTTATGGCATTCCTAGTAAAAAAGGGTCGAAAACGAGTAATGTCCTAAATTAACGAGGAGATTTTCTTAACCTCCATTTTGGCCGAATTTTTAGATAATGTAAAAATATCCCATGGAAGTCGTAGTTATGTTGTTTACCTTTCCAACGAATTGTCACATGCTAAGATTCAATGCAAATCGGCCACATTATGGCCTTTCTAGTAAAAAAGGGTCGAAAACGAGTAATGTCCTAAATTAACGAGGAGATTTTCTTGACCTCCATTTTGGCTGACTTTATAGAAAATGCAAAAATATCCCACAGAAGTCGTAGTTATGTTGGTTACCTATCCAATGAATTGTGACAAGCTGAGATGCAATGCAAATCGGCCACATTATGGCCTTCCTAGTAAAAAAGGGTCGAAAACGAGTAATGTCCTACATTAACGAGGAGATTTTCTTAACCTCCATTTTGGCCGAATTTTTAGAGAATGCAAAAATATACCATGGAAGTCGTAGTTATGTTGTTTACCTATCCAACGAACTGTCACATGTTAAGATTCAATACAAACCGGCCACTTTATGGCCTTCCTAGTAAAAACGGGTCGAAAACGAGTAATGTCCTAAATTAACGAGGAGATTTTCTTAAACTCCATTTTGGCCGAATTTTTAGAGAATGTAAAAATATGCCATGGAAGTCGTAGCTATGTTGTTTACCTATCCAACGAATTGTCACATGCTAAGATTCAATGCAAATCGGCCACATTGGCCTTCCTCGTAAAAAAGGGTCGAAAACGAGTAATGTCCTAAATTAACGAGATTTTCTTGACCTCCATTTTGGCTGACTTTTTAGAGAATGCCAAAATATACCATGGAAGTCGTAGTTATGTTGTTTACCTATCCAACGAATTGTCACATGCTAAGATTCAACGCAAATCGACCACATTATGGCCTTCCTAGTAAAAAAGGGTCGAAAACGAGTAATGTCCTAAATTAACGAGGAGATTTTCTTGACCTCCATTTTTGCCGACTTTTCAGAGAATGCAAAAATATCCCACGGAAGTCGTAGTTATGTTGTTTACCTATCCAACGAATTGTCACATGCTAAGATTCAATGCAAATCGGCCACATTATGGCCTTCCTTGTAAAAAAGGGTCGAAAACGAGTAATGTCCTAAATTAACGAGGAGATTTTCTTAACCTCCATTTTGGCCGAATTTTTAGAGAATGCAAAAATATACCATGGAAGTCGTAGTTATGTTGTTTACCTATCCAACGAATTGTCACATGCTAAGATTCAATACAAATTGGCCACTTTATGGCCTTCCTAGTAAAAAAGGGTCGAAAACGAGTAATGTCCTAAATTAACGAGGAGATTTTCTTGACCTCCATTTTGGCCGAATTTTCAGAGAATGCAAAAATATCCCATGGAAGTCGTAGTTATGTTGTTTACCTATCCAACGAATTGTCACATGCTAAGATTCAATGCAAATCGGCCACATTACGACCTTCCTTGTAAAAAAGGGTCGAAAACGAGTAATGTCCCAAATTAACGAGGAGATTTTCTTAACCTCCATTTTGGCTGAATTTTTAGAGAATGCAAAAATATCCCATGGAAGTCGTAGTTATGTTGTTTACCTATCCAACGAATTGTCACATGCTAAGAGTCAATACAAATCGGCCACTTTATGGCATTCCTAGTAAAAAAGGGTCGAAAACGAGTAATGTCCTAAATTAACGAGGAGATTTTCTTGACCTCCATTTTCGCCGAATTTTCAGAGAATGCAAAAATATCCCATGGAAGTCGTAGTTATGTTGTTTACCTATCCAACGAATTGTCACATGCTAAGATTCAATGCAAATCGGCCACATTACGGCCTTCCTTGTAAAAAAGGGTCGAAAACGAGTAATGTCCTAAATTAACGAGGAGATTTTCTTGACCTCCATCTTGGCCGACTTTTTAGAGAATGCAAAAATATGCCATGGAAGTCGTAGTTATGTTGTTTACCTATCCAACGAATTGTCACATGCTAAGATTCAATGCAAATCGGCCACATTATGGCCTTCCTAGTAAAAAAGGGTCGAAAACGAGTAATGTCCTAAATTAACGAGGAGATTTTCTTAACCTCCATTTTGGCCGAATTTTTAGAGAATGCAAAAATATACCATGGAAGTCGTAGTTATGTTGTTTACCTATCCAACAAATTGTCACATGCTAAGATTCAATACAAATTGGCCACTTTATGGCCTTCCTAGTAAAAAAGGGTCGAAAACGAGTAATGTCCTAAATTAACGAGGAGATTTTCTTGACCTCCATTTTGGCCGAATTTTCAGAGAATGCAAAAATATCCCACGGAAGTCGTAGTTATGTTGTTTACCTATCCAACGAATTGTCACATGCTAAGATTCAATGCAAATCGGCCACATTACGACCTTCCTTGTAAAAAAGGGTCGAAAACGAGTAATGTCCCAAATTAACGAGGAGATTTTCTTAACCTCCATTTTGGCTGAATTTTTAGAGAATGCAAAAATATCCCATGGAAGTCGTAGTTATGTTGTTTACCTATCCAACGAATTGTCACATGCTAAGAGTCAATACAAATCGGCCACTTTATGGCATTCCTAGTAAAAAAGGGTCGAAAACGAGTAATGTCCTAAATTAACGAGGAGATTTTCTTGACCTCCATTTTGGCCGAATTTTCAGAGAATGCAAAAATATCCCATGGAAGTCGTAGTTATGTTGTTTACCTATCCAACGAATTGTCACATGCTAAGATTCAATGCAAATCGGCCACATTACGGCCTTCCTTGTAAAAAAGGGTCGAAAACGAGTAATGTCCTAAATTAACGAGGAGATTTTCTTGACCTCCATTTTGGCCGACTTTTTAGAGAATGCAAAAATATGCCATGGAAGTCGTAGTTATGTTGTTTACCTATCCAACGAATTGTCACATGCTAAGATTCAATGCAAATCGGCCACATTATGGCCTTCCTAGTAAAAAAGGGTCGAAAACGAGTAATGTCCTAAATTAACGAGGAGATTTCTTGACCTCCATTTTGGCCGACTTTTTAGAGAATGCAAAAATATCCCATGGAAGTCGTAGTTATGTCGTTTACCTATCCAACGAATTGTCACATGCTAAGATTCAATGCAAATCGGCCACATTATGGCATTCCTAGTAAAAAAGGGTCGAAAACGAGTAATGTCCTAAATTAACGAGGAGATTTTCTTGACCTCCATTTTGGCCGACTTTTTAGAGAATGCAAAAACATCCCAGGGAAGTCGTAGTTATGTTTTTTACCTATCCAACGAATTGTCACATGCTAAGATTCAATGCAAATCGGCCACATTATGGCCTTCCTAGTAAAAAAGGGTCGAAAACGGGTAATGTCCTAAATTAACGAGGAGATTTTCTTAACCTCCATTTTGGCCGAATTTTTAGATAATGTAAAAATATCCCATGGAAGTCATAGTTATTTTGTTGACCTATCCAACGAATTGTCACATGCTAAGATTCAATGCAAATCGGCCACATTATGGCCTTCCTAGTAAAAAAGGGTCGAAAACGAGTAATGTCCTAAATTAACGAGGAGATTTTCTTGACCTCCATTTTGGCCGACTTTTTAGAGAATGCAAAAATATACCATGGAAGTCGTAGTTATGTCGTTTACCTATCCAACGAATTGTCACATGCTAAGATTCAATGCAAATCGGCCACATAATGGCCTTCCTAGTAAAAAAGGGTCGAAAACGAGTAATGTCCTAAATTAACGAGGAGATTTTCTTGACCTCCATTTTGGCCGACTTTTTAGAGAATGCAAAAATATCCCATGGAAGTCGTAGTTATGTTGTTTACCTATCCAACGAATTGTCACATGCTAAGATTCAATGCAAATCGGCCACATTATGGCCTTCCTAGTAAAAAAGGGTCGAAAACGAGTAATGTCCTAAATTAACGAGGAGATTTTCTTGACCTCAATTTTGGCCGAATTTTTAGAGAATGCAAAAATATCCCATGGAAGTCGTAGTTATGTTGTTTACCTATCCAACGAATTGTCACATGCTAAGATTCAATGCAAATCGGCCACATTATGGCCTTCCTAGTAAAAAAGGGTCGAAAACGAGTAATGTCCTAAATTAACGAGGAGATTTTCTTGACCTCCATTTTGGCCGAATTTTCAGAGAATGCAAAAATATCCCACGGAAGTCGTAGTTATGTCGTTTACCTATCCAACGAATTGTCACATGCTAAGATTGAATGCAAATCGGCCACATTATGGCCTTCCTAGTAAAAAAGGGTCGAAAACTGGTAATGTCCTAAATTAACGACGAGATTTTCTTAACCTCCATTTTGGCCGAATTTTTAGAGAATGCAAAAATATACCATGGAAGTCGTAGTTATGTTGTTTACCTATCCAACGAATTGTCACATGCTAAGATTCAATGCAAATCGGCCACATTATGGCCTTCCTAGTAAAAAAGGGTCGAAAACGAGTAATGTCCTAAATTAACGAGGAGATTTTCTTGACCTCCATTTTGGCCGAATTTTTAGAGAATGCAAAAATATCCCATGGAAGTCGTAGTTATGTTGTTTACCTATCCAACGAATTGTCACATGCTAAGATTCAATGCAAATCGGCCACATTATGGCCTTCCTAGTAAAAAAGGGTCGAAAACGAGTAATGTCCTAAATTAACGAGGAGATTTTCTTGACCTCCATTTTGGCCGAATTTTCAGAGAATGCAAAAATATCCCACGGAAGTCGTAGTTATGTTGTTTACCTATCCAACGAATTGTCACATGCTAAGATTCAATGCAAATCGGCCACATTATGGCCTTCCTAGTAAAAAAGGGTCGAAAACTGGTAATGTCCTAAATTAACGACGAGATTTTCTTAACCTCCATTTTGGCCGAATTTTTAGAGAATGCAAAAATATACCATGGAAGTCGTAGTTATGTTGTTTACCTATCCAACGAATTGTCACATGCTAAGATTCAATGCAAATCGACCACATTATGGCCTTCCTAGTAAAAAACGGTCGAAAACGAGTAATGTCCTAAATTAACGAGGAGATTTTCTTGACCTCCATTTTGGCCGACTTTTTAGAGAATGCAAAAATATCCCATGGAAGTCGTAGTTATGTTGTTTACCTATCCAACGAATTGTCACATGCTAAGATTCAATGCAAATCGGCCACATTATGGCCTTCCTAGTAAAAAAGGGTCGAAAACGAGTAATGTCCTAAATTAACGAGGAGATTTTCTTGACCTCCATTTTGGCCGAATTTTTAGAGAATGCAAAAATATCCCATGGAGGTCGTAGTTATGTTGTTTACCTGTCCAACGAATTGTCACATGCTAATATTCAATGCAAATCGGCCACAATATGGCCTTCCTAGTGAAAAAGGGTCGAAAACGAGTAATGTCCTAAATTAACGAGGAGATTTTCTTGACCTCCAATTTGGCCGACTTTTTAGAGAATGCAAAAATATCCCACGGAAGTCGTAGTTATGTTGGTTACCTATCCAACGAATTGTCACATGCTAAGATTCAATGCAAATCGGGCACATTATGGCCTTCCTAGTAAAAAAGGGTCGAAAACGAGTAATGTCCTAAATTAACGAGGAGATTTTCTTGACCTCCATTTTGGCCGCATTTTCAGAGAATGCAAAAATATCCCATGGAAGTAGTAGTTATGTTGTTTACCTATCCAACGAATTGTCACATGCTAAGATTCAATGCAAATCGGCCACATTATGGCCTTCCTAGTAAAAAAGGGTCGAAAACGAGTAATGTCCTAAATTAACGAGGAGATTTTCTTGACCTCCATTTTGGCCGAATTTTCAGAGAATACAAAAATATCCCACGGAAGTCGTAGTTATGTTGTTTACCTATCCAACGAATTGTCACATGCTAAGATTCAATGCAAATCGGCCACATTATGGCCTTCCTAGTAAAAAAGGGTCGAAAACTGGTAATGTCCTAAATTAACGACGAGATTTTCTTAACCTCCATTTTGGCCGAATTTTTAGAGAATGCAAAAATATACCATGGAAGTCGTAGTTATGTTGTTTACCTATCCAACGAATTGTCACATGCTAAGATTCAATGCAAATCGGCCACATTATGGCCTTCCTAGTAAAAAGGGGTCGAAAACGAGTAATGTCCTAAATTAACGAGGAGATTTTCTTGACCTCCATTTTGGCCGCATTTTCTGAGAATGCAAAAATATCCCATGGAAGTCGTAGTTATGTTGTTTACCTATCCAACGAATTGTCACATGCTAAGATTCAATGCAAATCGGCCACATTATGGCCTTCCTAGTAAAAAAGGGTCGAAAACGAGTAATGTCCTAAATTAACGAGGAGATTTTCTTGACCTCCATTTTGGCCGACTTTTGAGAGAATGCAAAAATATCCCATGGAAGTCGCAGTTATGTTGTTTACCTATCCAACGAATTGTCACATGCTAAGATTCAATGCAAATCGGCCACATTATGGCCTTCCTAGTAAAAAAGGGTCGAAAACGAGTAATGTCCTAAATTAACGAGGAGATTTTCTTGACCTCCATTTTGGCCGAATTTTTAGAGAATGCAAAAATATCCCATAGAAGTCGTAGTTATGTTGTTTACCTATCCAACGAATTGTCACATGCTAAGATTCAATGCAAATCGGCCACATTATGGCCTTCCTAGTAAAAAAGGGTCGAAAACGAGTAATGTCCTAAATTAACGAGGAGATTTTCTTGACCTCCATTTTGGCCGAATTTTCAGAGAATGCAAAAATATCCCACGGAAGTCGTAGTTATGTTGTTTACCTATCCAACGAATTGTCACATGCTAAGATTCAATGCAAATCGGCCACATTATGGCCTTCCTAGTAAAAAAGGGTCGAAAACTGGTAATGTCCTAAATTAACGACGAGATTTTCTTAACCTCCATTTTGGCCGAATTTTTAGAGAATGCAAAAATATACCATGGAAGTCGTAGTTATGTTGTTTACCTATCCAACGAATTGTCACATGCTAAGATTCAATGCAAATCGGCCACATTATGGCCTTCCTAGTAAAAAAGGGTCGAAAACGAGTAATGTCCTAAATTAACGAGGAGATTTTCTTGACCTCCATTTTGGCCGACTTTTTAGAGAATGCAAAAATATCCCATGGAAGTCGTAGTTATGTTGTTTACCTATCCAACGAATTGTCACATGCTAAGATTCAATGCAAATCGGCCACATTATGGCCTTCCTAGTAAAAAAGGGTCGAAAACGAGTAATGTCCTAAATTAACGAGGAGATTTTCTTAACCTCCATTTTGGCCGAATTTTTAGAGAATGCAAAAATATCCCATGGAGGTCGTAGTTATGTTGTTTACCTGTCCAACGAATTGTCACATGCTAATATTCAATGCAAATCGGCCACAATATGGCCTTCCTAGTGAAAAAGGGTCGAAAACGAGTAATGTCCTAAATTAACGAGGAGATTTTCTTGACCTCCATTTTGGCCGACTTTTTAGAGAATGCAAAAATATCCCACGGAAGTCGTAGTTATGTTGGTTACCTATCCAACGAATTGTCACATGCTAAGATTCAATGCAAATCGGGCACATTATGGCCTTCCTAGTAAAAAAGGGTCGAAAACGAGTAATGTCCTAAATTAACGAGGAGATTTTCTTGACCTCCATTTTGGCCGAATTTTCAGAGAATGCAAAAATATCCCATGGAAGTCGTAGTTATGTTGTTTACCTATCCAACGAATTGTCACATGCTAAGATTCAATGCAAATCGGCCACATTATGGCCTTCCTAGTAAAAAAGGGTCGAAAACGAGTAATGTCCTAAATTAACGAGGAGATTTTCTTGACCTCCATTTTGGCCGACTTTTTAGAGAATGTAAAAATATCCCATGGAAGTCGTAGTTATGTTGTTTACCTATCCAACGAATTGTCACATGCTAAGATTCAATGCAAATCGGCCACATTATGGCCTTCTTCGTAAAAAAGGGTCGAAAACGAGTAATGTCCTAAATTAACGAGGAGATTTTCTTAACCTCCATTTTGGCCGAATTTTTAGAGAATGCAAAAATATCCCATGGAGGTCGTAGTTATGTTGTTTACCTGTCCAACGAATTGTCACATGCTAATATTCAATGCAAATCGGCCACAATATGGCCTTCCTAGTGAAAAAGGGTCGAAAACGAGTAATGTCCTAAATTAACGAGGAGATTTTCTTGACCTCCATTTTGGCCGACTTTTTAGAGAATGCAAAAATATCCCACGGAAGTCGTAGTTATGTTGGTTACCTATCCAACGAATTGTCACATGCTAAGATTCAATGCAAATCGGGCACATTATGGCCTTCCTAGTAAAAAAGGGTCGAAAACGAGTAATGTCCTAAATTAACGAGGAGATTTTCTTGACCTCCATTTTGGCCGAATTTTTAGAGAATGCAAAAATATCCCATGGAAGTCGTAGTTATGTTGTTTACCTATCCAACGAATTGTCACATGCTAAGATTCAATGCAAATCGGCCACATTATGGCCTTCCTAGTAAAAAAGGGTCGAAAACGAGTAATGTCCTAAATTAACGAGGAGATTTTCTTGACCTCCATTTTGGCCGAATTTTCAGAGAATGCAAAAATATCCCACGGAAGTCGTAGTTATGTTGTTTACCTATCCAACGAATTGTCACATGCTAAGATTCAATGCAAATCGGCCACATTATGGCCTTCCTAGTAAAAAAGGGTCGAAAACTGGTAATGTCCTAAATTAACGACGAGATTTTCTTAACCTCCATTTTGGCCGAATTTTTAGAGAATGCAAAAATATACCATGGAAGTCGTAGTTATGTTGTTTACCTATCCAACGAATTGTCACATGCTAAGATTCAATGCAAATCGGCCACATTATGGCCTTCCTAGTAAAAAAGGGTCGAAAACGAGTAATGTCCTAAATTAACGAAGAGATTTTCTTGACCTCCATTTTGGCCGACTTTTTAGAGAATGCAAAAATATCCCATGGAAGTCGTAGTTATGTTGTTTACCTATCCAACGAATTGTCACATGCTAAGATTCAATGCAAATCGGCCACATTATGGCCTTCCTAGTAAAAAAGGGTCGAAAACGAGTAATGTCCTAAATTAACGAGGAGATTTTCTTAACCTCCATTTTGGCCGAATTTTTAGAGAATGCAAAAATATCCCATGGAGGTCGTAGTTATGTTGTTTACCTGTCCAACGAATTGTCACATGCTAATATTCAATGCAAATCGGCCACAATATGGCCTTCCTAGTGAAAAAGGGTCGAAAACGAGTAATGTCCTAAATTAACGAGGAGATTTTCTTGACCTCCATTTTGGCCGACTTTTTAGAGAATGCAAAAATATCCCACGGAAGTCGTAGTTATGTTGGTTACCTATCCAACGAATTGTCACATGCTAAGATTCAATGCAAATCGGGCACATTATGGCCTTCCTAGTAAAAAAGGGTCGAAAACGAGTAATGTCCTAAATTAACGAGGAGATTTTCTTGACCTCCATTTTGGCCGAATTTTCAGAGAATGCAAAAATATCCCATGGAAGTCGTAGTTATGTTGTTTACCTATCCAACGAATTGTCACATGCTAAGATTCAA
Source organism: Medicago sativa (assembly GCF_051527215.1). NCBI lineage: Eukaryota > Viridiplantae > Streptophyta > Magnoliopsida > Fabales > Fabaceae > Medicago > Medicago sativa. The sequence continues at coordinate 1,519,931 of NC_140751.1, read as the reverse complement.
TGCAAATCGGCCACATTATGGCCTTCCTAGTAAAAAAGGGTCGAAAACGAGTAATGTCCTAAATTAACGAGGAGATTTTCTTGACCTCCATTTTGGCCGACTTTTTAGAGAATGTAAAAATATCCCATGGAAGTCGTAGTTATGTTGTTTACCTATCCAACGAATTGTCACATGCTAAGATTCAATGCAAATCGGCCACATTATGGCCTTCTTCGTAAAAAAGGGTCGAAAACGAGTAATGTCCTAAATTAACGAGGAGATTTTCTTAACCTCCATTTTGGCCGAATTTTTAGAGAATGCAAAAATATCCCATGGAGGTCGTAGTTATGTTGTTTACCTGTCCAACGAATTGTCACATGCTAATATTCAATGCAAATCGGCCACAATATGGCCTTCCTAGTGAAAAAGGGTCGACAACGAGTAATGTCCTAAATTAACGAGGAGATTTTCTTGACCTCCATTTTGGCCGACTTTTTAGAGAATGCAAAAATATCCCACGGAAGTCGTAGTTATGTTGGTTACCTATCCAACGAATTGTCACATGCTAAGATTCAATGCAAATCGGGCACATTATGGCCTTCCTAGTAAAAAAGGGTCGAAAACGAGTAATGTCCTAAATTAACGAGGAGATTTTCTTGACCTCCATTTTGGCCGAATTTTTAGAGAATGCAAAAATATCCCATGGAAGTCGTAGTTATGTTGTTTACCTATCCAACGAATTGTCACATGCTAAGATTCAATGCAAATCGGCCACATTATGGCCTTCCTAGTAAAAAAGGGTCGAAAACGAGTAATGTCCTAAATTAACGAGGAGATTTTCTTGACCTCCATTTTGGCCGAATTTTCAGAGAATGCAAAAATATCCCACGGAAGTCGTAGTTATGTTGTTTACCTATCCAACGAATTGTCACATGCTAAGATTCAATGCAAATCGGCCACATTATGGCCTTCCTAGTAAAAAAGGGTCGAAAACTGGTAATGTCCTAAATTAACGACGAGATTTTCTTAACCTCCATTTTGGCCGAATTTTTAGAGAATGCAAAAATATACCATGGAAGTCGTAGTTATGTTGTTTACCTATCCAACGAATTGTCACATGCTAAGATTCAATGCAAATCGGCCACATTATGGCCTTCCTAGTAAAAAAGGGTCGAAAACGAGTAATGTCCTAAATTAACGAGGAGATTTTCTTGACCTCCATTTTGGCCGACTTTTTAGAGAATGCAAAAATATCCCATGGAAGTCGTAGTTATGTTGTTTACCTATCCAACGAATTGTCACATGCTAAGATTCAATGCAAATCGGCCACATTATGGCCTTCCTAGTAAAAAAGGGTCGAAAACGAGTAATGTCCTAAATTAACGAGGAGATTTTCTTAACCTCCATTTTGGCCGAATTTTTAGAGAATGCAAAAATATCCCATGGAGGTCGTAGTTATGTTGTTTACCTGTCCAACGAATTGTCACATGCTAATATTCAATGCAAATCGGCCACAATATGGCCTTCCTAGTGAAAAAGGGTCGAAAACGAGTAATGTCCTAAATTAACGAGGAGATTTTCTTGACCTCCATTTTGGCCGACTTTTTAGAGAATGCAAAAATATCCCACGGAAGTCGTAGTTATGTTGGTTACCTATCCAACGAATTGTCACATGCTAAGATTCAATGCAAATCGGGCACATTATGGCCTTCCTAGTAAAAAAGGGTCGAAAACGAGTAATGTCCTAAATTAACGAGGAGATTTTCTTGACCTCCATTTTGGCCGAATTTTCAGAGAATGCAAAAATATACCATGGAAGTCGTAGTTATGTTGTTTACCTATCCAACGAATTGTCACATGCTAAGATTCAATGCAAATCGGCCACATTATGGCCTTCCTAGTAAAAAAGGGTCGAAAACGAGTAATGTCCTAAATTAACGAAGAGATTTTCTTGACCTCCATTTTGGCCGACTTTTTAGAGAATGCAAAAATATCCCATGGAAGTCGTAGTTATGTTGTTTACCTATCCAACGAATTGTCACATGCTAAGATTCAATGCAAATCGGCCACATTATGGCCTTCCTAGTAAAAAAGGGTCGAAAACGAGTAATGTCCTAAATTAACGAGGAGATTTTCTTAACCTCCATTTTGGCCGAATTTTTAGAGAATGCAAAAATATCCCATGGAGGTCGTAGTTATGTTGTTTACCTGTCCAACGAATTGTCACATGCTAATATTCAATGCAAATCGGCCACAATATGGCCTTCCTAGTGAAAAAGGGTCGAAAACGAGTAATGTCCTAAATTAACGAGGAGATTTTCTTGACCTCCATTTTGGCCGACTTTTTAGAGAATGCAAAAATATCCCACGGAAGTCGTAGTTATGTTGGTTACCTATCCAACGAATTGTCACATGCTAAGATTCAATGCAAATCGGGCACATTATGGCCTTCCTAGTAAAAAAGGGTCGAAAACGAGTAATGTCCTAAATTAACGAGGAGATTTTCTTGACCTCCATTTTGGCCGAATTTTCAGAGAATGCAAAAATATCCCATGGAAGTCGTAGTTATGTTGTTTACCTATCCAACGAATTGTCACATGCTAAGATTCAATGCAAATCGGCCACATTATGGCCTTCCTAGTAAAAAAGGGTCGAAAACGAGTAATGTCCTAAATTAACGAGGAGATTTTCTTGACCTCCATTTTGGCCGACTTTTTAGAGAATGTAAAAATATCCCATGGAAGTCGTAGTTATGTTGTTTACCTATCCAACGAATTGTCACATGCTAAGATTCAATGCAAATCGGCCACATTATGGCCTTCTTCGTAAAAAAGGGTCGAAAACGAGTAATGTCCTAAATTAACGAGGAGATTTTCTTAACCTCCATTTTGGCCGAATTTTTAGAGAATGCAAAAATATCCCATGGAGGTCGTAGTTATGTTGTTTACCTGTCCAACGAATTGTCACATGCTAATATTCAATGCAAATCGGCCACAATATGGCCTTCCTAGTGAAAAAGGGTCGACAACGAGTAATGTCCTAAATTAACGAGGAGATTTTCTTGACCTCCATTTTGGCCGACTTTTTAGAGAATGCAAAAATATCCCACGGAAGTCGTAGTTATGTTGGTTACCTATCCAACGAATTGTCACATGCTAAGATTCAATGCAAATCGGGCACATTATGGCCTTCCTAGTAAAAAAGGGTCGAAAACGAGTAATGTCCTAAATTAACGAGGAGATTTTCTTGACCTCCATTTTGGCCGAATTTTTAGAGAATGCAAAAATATCCCATGGAAGTCGTAGTTATGTTGTTTACCTATCCAACGAATTGTCACATGCTAAGATTCAATGCAAATCGGCCACATTATGGCCTTCCTAGTAAAAAAGGGTCGAAAACGAGTAATGTCCTAAATTAACGAGGAGATTTTCTTGACCTCCATTTTGGCCGAATTTTCAGAGAATGCAAAAATATCCCACGGAAGTCGTAGTTATGTTGTTTACCTATCCAACGAATTGTCACATGCTAAGATTCAATGCAAATCGGCCACATTATGGCCTTCCTAGTAAAAAAGGGTCGAAAACTGGTAATGTCCTAAATTAACGACGAGATTTTCTTAACCTCCATTTTGGCCGAATTTTTAGAGAATGCAAAAATATACCATGGAAGTCGTAGTTATGTTGTTTACCTATCCAACGAATTGTCACATGCTAAGATTCAATGCAAATCGGCCACATTATGGCCTTCCTAGTAAAAAAGGGTCGAAAACGAGTAATGTCCTAAATTAACGAGGAGATTTTCTTGACCTCCATTTTGGCCGACTTTTTAGAGAATGCAAAAATATCCCATGGAAGTCGTAGTTATGTTGTTTACCTATCCAACGAATTGTCACATGCTAAGATTCAATGCAAATCGGCCACATTATGGCCTTCCTAGTAAAAAAGGGTCGAAAACGAGTAATGTCCTAAATTAACGAGGAGATTTTCTTAACCTCCATTTTGGCCGAATTTTTAGAGAATGCAAAAATATCCCATGGAGGTCGTAGTTATGTTGTTTACCTGTCCAACGAATTGTCACATGCTAATATTCAATGCAAATCGGCCACAATATGGCCTTCCTAGTGAAAAAGGGTCGAAAACGAGTAATGTCCTAAATTAACGAGGAGATTTTCTTGACCTCCATTTTGGCCGACTTTTTAGAGAATGCAAAAATATCCCACGGAAGTCGTAGTTATGTTGGTTACCTATCCAACGAATTGTCACATGCTAAGATTCAATGCAAATCGGGCACATTATGGCCTTCCTAGTAAAAAAGGGTCGAAAACGAGTAATGTCCTAAATTAACGAGGAGATTTTCTTGACCTCCATTTTGGCCGAATTTTCAGAGAATGCAAAAATATCCCATGGAAGTCGTAGTTATGTTGTTTACCTATCCAACGAATTGTCACATGCTAAGATTCAATGCAAATCGGCCACATTATGGCCTTCCTAGTAAAAAAGGGTCGAAAACGAGTAATGTCCTAAATTAACGAGGAGATTTTCTTGACCTCCATTTTGGCCGACTTTTTAGAGAATGTAAAAATATCCCATGGAAGTCGTAGTTATGTTGTTTACCTATCCAACGAATTGTCACATGCTAAGATTCAATGCAAATCGGCCACATTATGGCCTTCTTCGTAAAAAAGGGTCGAAAACGAGTAATGTCCTAAATTAACGAGGAGATTTTCTTAACCTCCATTTTGGCCGAATTTTCAGAGAATGCAAAAATATCCCATGGAAGTCGTAGTTATGTTGTTTACCTATCCAACGAATTGTCACATGCTAAGATTCAATGTAAATCGGCCACATTATGGCCTTCCTAGTAAAAAAGGGTCGAAAACGAGTAATGTCCTAAATTAACGAGGAGATTTTCTTGACCTCCATTTTGGCCGACTTTTTAGAGAATGTAAAAATATCCCATGGAAGTCGTAGTTATGTTGTTTACCTATCCAACGAATTGTCACATGCTAAGATTCAATGCAAATCGGCCACATTATGGCCTTCTTCGTAAAAAAGGGTCGAAAACGAGTAATGTCCTAAATTAACGAGGAGATTTTCTTAACCTCCATTTTGGCCGAATTTTTAGAGAATGCAAAAATATCCCATGGAGGTCGTAGTTATGTTGTTTACCTGTCCAACGAATTGTCACATGCTAATATTCAATGCAAATCGGCCACAATATGGCCTTCCTAGTGAAAAAGGGTCGAAAACGAGTAATGTCCTAAATTAACGAGGAGATTTTCTTGACCTCCATTTTGGCCGACTTTTTAGAGAATGCAAAAATATCCCACGGAAGTCGTAGTTATGTTGGTTACCTATCCAACGAATTGTCACATGCTAAGATTCAATGCAAATCGGGCACATTATGGCCTTCCTAGTAAAAAAGGGTCGAAAACGAGTAATGTCCTAAATTAACGAGGAGATTTTCTTGACCTCCATTTTGGCCGAATTTTCAGAGAATGCAAAAATATCCCATGGAAGTCGTAGTTATGTTGTTTACCTATCCAACGAATTGTCACATGCTAAGATTCAATGCAAATCGGCCACATTATGGCCTTCCTAGTAAAAAAGGGTCGAAAACGAGTAATGTCCTAAATTAACGAGGAGATTTTCTTGACCTCCATTTTGGCCGACTTTTTAGAGAATGCAAAAATATCCCATGGAAGTCGTAGTTATGTTGTTTACCTATCCAACGAATTGTCACATGCTAAGATTCAATGCAAATCGGCCACATTATGGCCTTCCTAGTGAAAAAGGGTCAAAAACGAGTAATGTCCTAAATTAACGAGGAGATTTTCTTAACCTTCATTTTGGCCGAATTTTTAGAGAATGCAAAAATATCCCACGGAAGTCGTAGTTATGTTGTTTACCTATCCAACGAATTGTCACATGCTAAGATTCAATGCAAATCGGCCACATTATGGCCTTCTTAGTAAAAAAGGGTCGAAAACGAGTAATGTCCTAAATTAACGAGGAGATTTTCTTGACCTCCATTTTGGCCGACTTTTTAGAGAATGCAAAAATATACCATCGAAGTCGTAGTTATGTTGTTTACCTATCCAACGAATTGTCACATGCTAAGATTCAACGCAAATCGGCCACATTATGGCCTTCCTAGTAAAAAAGGGTCGAAAACGAGTAATGTCCTAAATTAACGAGGAGATTTTCTTGACCTCCATTTCGGCTGAATTTTCAGAGAATGCAAAAATATCCCATGGAAGTCGTAGTTATGTTGTTTACCTATCCAACGAATTGTCGCATGCTAAGATTCAATACAAATCGGCCACATTATGGCCTTCCTAGTAAAAAAGGGTCGAAAACGAGTAATGTCCTAAATTAACGAGGAGATTTTCTTGACCTCCATTTTGGCCGACTTTTTAGAGAATGCAAAAATATACCATCGAAGTCGTAGTTATGTTGTTTACCTATCCAACGAATTGTCACATGCTAAGATTCAACGCAAATCGGCCACATTATGGCCTTCCTAGTAAAAAAGGGTCGAAAACGAGTAATGTCCTAAATTAACGAGGAGATTTTCTTGACCTCCATTTTGGCTGAATTTTCAGAGAATGCAAAAATATCCCATGGAAGTCGTAGTTATGTTGTTTACCTATCCAACGAATTGTCACATGCTAAGATTCAATGCAAATCGGGCACATTATGGCCTTCCTAGTAAAAAAGGGTCGAAAACGAGTAATGTCCTAAATTAACGAGGAGATTTTCTTGACCTCCATTTTGGCCGAATTTTCAGAGAATGCAAAAATATCCCATGGAAGTCGTAGTTATGTTGTTTACCTATCCAACGAATTGTCACATGCTAAGATTCAATGCAAATCGGCCACATTATGGCCTTCCTAGTAAAAAAGGGTCGAAAACGAGTAATGTCCTAAATTAACGAGGAGATTTTCTTGACCTCCATTTTGGCCGACTTTTTAGAGAATGCAAAAATATCCCATGGAAGTCGTAGTTATGTTGTTTACCTATCCAACGAATTGTCACATGCTAAGATTCAATGCAAATCGGCCACATTATGGCCTTCCTAGTGAAAAAGGGTCAAAAACGAGTAATGTCCTAAATTAACGAGGAGATTTTCTTAACCTTCATTTTGGCCGAATTTTTAGAGAATGCAAAAATATCCCACGGAAGTCGTAGTTATGTTGTTTACCTATCCAACGAATTGTCACATGCTAAGATTCAATGCAAATCGGCCACATTATGGCCTTCTTAGTAAAAAAGGGTCGAAAACGAGTAATGTCCTAAATTAACGAGGAGATTTTCTTGACCTCCATTTTGGCCGACTTTTTAGAGAATGCAAAAATATACCATCGAAGTCGTAGTTATGTTGTTTACCTATCCAACGAATTGTCACATGCTAAGATTCAACGCAAATCGGCCACATTATGGCCTTCCTAGTAAAAAAGGGTCGAAAACGAGTAATGTCCTAAATTAACGAGGAGATTTTCTTGACCTCCATTTTGGCTGAATTTTCAGAGAATGCAAAAATATCCCATGGAAGTCGTAGTTATGTTGTTTACCTATCCAACGAATTGTCGCATGCTAAGATTCAATACAAATCGGCCACATTATGGCCTTCCTAGTAAAAAAGGGTCGAAAACGAGTAATGTCCTAAATTAACGAGGAGATTTTCTTGACCTCCATTTTGGCCGACTTTTTAGAGAATGCAAAAATATCCCATGGAAGTCGTAGTTATGTTGTTTACCTATCCAACGAATTGTCACATGCTAAGATTCAATGCAAATCGGCCACATTATGGCCTTCCTAGTGAAAAAGGGTCGAAAACGAGTAATGTCCTAAATTAACGAGGAGATTTTCTTGACCTCCATTTTGGCCGACTTTTTAGAGAATGCAAAAATATCCCATGGAAGTCATAGTTATGTTGTTTACCTATCCAACGAATTGTCCCATGCTAAGATTCAATGCAAATCGGCCACATTATGGCCTTCCTAGTAAAAAAGGGTCGAAAACGAGTAATGTCCTAAATTAACGAGGAGATTTTCTTGACCTCCATTTTGGCCGACTTTTTAGAGAATGCAAAAATATCCCATGGAAGTCGTAGTTATGTTGTTTACCTATCCAACGAATTGTCACATGCTAAGATTCAATGCAAATCGGCCACATTATGGCCTTCTTCGTAAAAAAGGGTCGAAAACGAGTAATGTCCTAAATTAACGAGGAGATTTTCTTAACCTCCATTTTGGCCGAATTTTTAGAGAATGCAAAAATATCCCACGGAAGTCGTAGTTATGTTGTTTACCTATCCAACGAATTGTCACATGCTAAGATTCAATGCAAATCGGCCACATTATGGCCTTCTTAGTAAAAAAGGGTCGAAAACGAGTAATGTCCTAAATTAACGAGGAGATTTTCTTGACCTCCATTTTGGCCGACTTTTTAGAGAATGCAAAAATATACCGTGGAAGTCGTAGTTATGTTGTTTACCTATCCAACGAATTGTCACATGCTAAGATTCAATGCAAATCGGCCACATTATGGCCTTCCTAGTAAAAAAGGGTCGAAAACGAGTAATGTCCTAAATTAACGAGGAGATTTTCTTGACCTCCATTTTGGCCGAATTTTCAGAGAATGCAAAAATATCCCATGGAAGTTGTAGTTATGTTGTTTACCTATCCAACGAATTGTCACATGCTAAGATTCAATGCAAATCGGCCACATTATGGCCTTCCTAGTAAAAAAGGGTCGAAAACGAGTAATGTCCTAAATTAACGAGGAGATTTTCTTGACCTCCATTTTGGCTGACTTTTTAGAGAATGCAAAAATATCCCATGGAAGTCGTAGTTATGTTGTTTACCTATCCAACGAATTGTCACATGCTAAGATTCAATGCAAATCGGCCACATTATGGCCTTCCTAGTGAAAAAGGGTCGAAAACGAGTAATGTCCTAAATTAACGAGGAGATTTTCTTGACCTCCATTTTGGCCGACTTTTTAGAGAATGCAAAAATATCCCATGGAAGTCATAGTTATGTTGTTTACCTATCCAACGAATTGTCCCATGCTAAGATTCAATGCAAATCGGCCACATTATGGCCTTCCTAGTAAAAAAGGGTCGAAAACGAGTAATGTCCTAAATTAACGAGGAGATTTTCTTGACCTCCATTTTGGCCGACTTTTTAGAGAATGCAAAAATATCCCATGGAAGTCGTAGTTATGTTGTTTACCTATCCAACGAATTGTCACATGCTAAGATTCAATGCAAATCGGCCACATTATGGCCTTCTTCGTAAAAAAGGGTCGAAAACGAGTAATGTCCTAAATTAACGAGGAGATTTTCTTAACCTCCATTTTGGCCGAATTTTTAGAGAATGCAAAAATATCCCACGGAAGTCGTAGTTATGTTGTTTACCTATCCAACGAATTGTCACATGCTAAGATTCAATGCAAATCGGCCACATTATGGCCTTCTTAGTAAAAAAGGGTCGAAAACGAGTAATGTCCTAAATTAACGAGGAGATTTTCTTGACCTCCATTTTGGCCGACTTTTTAGAGAATTCAAAAATATACCATGGAAGTCGTAGTTATGTTGTTTACCTATCCAACGAATTGTCACATGCTAAGATTCAATGCAAATCGGCCACATTATGGCCTTCCTAGTAAAAAAGGGTCGAAAACGAGTAATGTCCTAAATTAACGAGGAGATTTTCTTGACCTACATTTTGGCCGACTTTTTAGAGAATGCAAAAATATCCCATGGAAGTCGTAGTTATGTTGTTTACCTATCCAACGAATTGTCACATGCTAAGATTCAATGCAAATCGGCCACATTATGGCCTTCTTCGTAAAAAAGGGTCGAAAACGAGTAATGTCCTAAATTAACGAGGAGATTTTCTTAACCTCCATTTTGGCCGAATTTTTAGAGAATGCAAAAATATCCCATGGAGGTCGTAGTTATGTTGTTTACCTGTCCAACGAATTGTCACATGCTAATATTCAATGCAAATCGGCCACAATATGGCCTTCCTAGTGAAAAAGGGTCGAAAACGAGTAATGTCCTAAATTAACGAGGAGATTTTCTTGACCTCCATTTTGGCCGACTTTTTAGAGAATGCAAAAATATCCCACGGAAGTCGTAGTTATGTTGGTTACCTATCCAACGAATTGTCACATGCTAAGATTCAATGCAAATCGGGCACATTATGGCCTTCCTAGTAAAAAAGGGTCGAAAACGAGTAATGTCCTAAATTAACGAGGAGATTTTCTTGACCTCCATTTTGGCCGAATTTTCAGAGAATGCAAAAATATCCCATGGAAGTCGTAGTTATGTTGTTTACCTATCCAACGAATTGTCACATGCTAAGATTCAATGCAAATCGGCCACATTATGGCCTTCCTAGTAAAAAAGGGTCGAAAACGAGTAATGTCCTAAATTAACGAGGAGATTTTCTTGACCTCCATTTTGGCCGACTTTTTAGAGAATGCAAAAATATCCCATGGAAGTCGTAGTTATGTTGTTTACCTATCCAACGAATTGTCACATGCTAAGATTCAATGCAAATCGGCCACATTATGGCCTTCTTCGTAAAAAAGGGTCGAAAACGAGTAATGTCCTAAATTAACGAGGAGATTTTCTTAACCTCCATTTTGGCCGAATTTTTAGAGAATGCAAAAATATCCCACGGAAGTCGTAGTTATGTTGTTTACCTATCCAACGAATTGTCACATGCTAAGATTCAATGCAAATCGGCCACATTATGGCCTTCTTAGTAAAAAAGGGTCGAAAACGAGTAATGTCCTAAATTAACGAGGAGATTTTCTTGACCTCCATTTTGGCCGACTTTTTAGAGAATTCAAAAATATACCATGGAAGTCGTAGTTATGTTGTTTACCTATCCAACGAATTGTCACATGCTAAGATTCAATGCAAATCGGCCACATTATGGCCTTCCTAGTAAAAAAGGGTCGAAAACGAGTAATGTCCTAAATTAACGAGGAGATTTTCTTGACCTACATTTTGGCCGACTTTTTAGAGAATGCAAAAATATCCCATGGAAGTCGTAGTTATGTTGTTTACCTATCCAACGAATTGTCACATGCTAAGATTCAATGCAAATCGGCCACATTATGGCCTTCTTCGTAAAAAAGGGTCGAAAACGAGTAATGTCCTAAATTAACGAGGAGATTTTCTTAACCTCCATTTTGGCCGAATTTTTAGAGAATGCAAAAATATCCCATGGAGGTCGTAGTTATGTTGTTTACCTGTCCAACGAATTGTCACATGCTAATATTCAATGCAAATCGGCCACAATATGGCCTTCCTAGTGAAAAAGGGTCGAAAACGAGTAATGTCCTAAATTAACGAGGAGATTTTCTTGACCTCCATTTTGGCCGACTTTTTAGAGAATGCAAAAATATCCCACGGAAGTCGTAGTTATGTTGGTTACCTATCCAACGAATTGTCACATGCTAAGATTCAATGCAAATCGGGCACATTATGGCCTTCCTAGTAAAAAAGGGTCGAAAACGAGTAATGTCCTAAATTAACGAGGAGATTTTCTTGACCTCCATTTTGGCCGAATTTTCAGAGAATGCAATAATATCCCATGGAAGTCGTAGTTATGTTGTTTACCTATCCAACGAATTGTCACATGCTAAGATTCAATGCAAATCGGCCACATTATGGCCTTCCTAGTAAAAAAGGGTCGAAAACGAGTAATGTCCTAAATTAACGAGGAGATTTTCTTGACCTCCATTTTGGCCGACTTTTTAGAGAATGCAAAAATATCCCATGGAAGTCGTAGTTATGTTGTTTACCTATCCAACGAATTGTCACATGCTAAGATTCAATGCAAATCGGCCACATTATGGCCTTCTTCGTAAAAAAGGGTCGAAAACGAGTAATGTCCTAAATTAACGAGGAGATTTTCTTAACCTCCATTTTGGCCGAATTTTTAGAGAATGCAAAAATATCCCACGGAAGTCGTAGTTATGTTGTTTACCTATCCAACGAATTGTCACATGCTAAGATTCAATGCAAGTCGGCCACATTATGGCCTTCTTAGTAAAAAAGGGTCGAAAACGAGTAATGTCCTAAATTAACGAGGAGATTTTCTTGACCTCCATTTTGGCCGACTTTTTAGAGAATGCAAAAATATACCATGGAAGTCGTAGTTATGTTGTTTACCTATCCAACGAATTGTCACATGCTAAGATTCAATGCAAATCGGCCACATTATGGCCTTCCTAGTAAAAAAGGGTCGAAAACGAGTAATGTCCTAAATTAACGAGGAGATTTTCTTGACCTACATTTTGGCCGACTTTTTAGAGAATGCAAAAATATCCCATGGAAGTCGTAGTTATGTTGTTTACCTATCCAACGAATTGTCACATGCTAAGATTCAATGCAAATCGGCCACATTATGGCCTTCTTCGTAAAAAAGGGTCGAAAACGAGTAATGTCCTAAATTAACGAGGAGATTTTCTTAACCTCCATTTTGGCCGAATTTTTAGAGAATGCAAAAATATCCCACGGAAGTCGTAGTTATGTTGTTTACCTATCCAACGAATTGTCACATGCTAAGATTCAATGCAAATCGGCCACATTATGGCCTTCTTAGTAAAAAAGGGTCGAAAACGAGTAATGTCCTAAATTAACGAGGAGATTTTCTTGACCTCCATTTTGGCCGACTTTTTAGAGAATTCAAAAATATACCATGGAAGTCGTAGTTATGTTGTTTACCTATCCAACGAATTGTCACATGCTAAGATTCAATGCAAATCGGCCACATTATGGCCTTCCTAGTAAAAAAGGGTCGAAAACGAGTAATGTCCTAAATTAACGAGGAGATTTTCTTGACCTACATTTTGGACGACTTTTTAGAGAATGCAAAAATATCCCATGGAAGTCGTAGTTATGTTGTTTACCTATCCAACGAATTGTCACATGCTAAGATTCAATGCAAATCGGCCACATTATGGCCTTCTTCGTAAAAAAGGGTCGAAAACGAGTAATGTCCTAAATTAACGAGGAGATTTTCTTAACCTCCATTTTGGCCGAATTTTTAGAGAATGCAAAAATATCCCATGGAGGTCGTAGTTATGTTGTTTACCTGTCCAACGAATTGTCACATGCTAATATTCAATGCAAATCGGCCACAATATGGCCTTCCTAGTGAAAAAGGGTCGAAAACGAGTAATGTCCTAAATTAACGAGGAGATTTTCTTGACCTCCATTTTGGCCGACTTTTTAGAGAATGCAAAAATATCCCACGGAAGTCGTAGTTATGTTGGTTACCTATCCAACGAATTGTCACATGCTAAGATTCAATGCAAATCGGGCACATTATGGCCTTCCTAGTAAAAAAGGGTCGAAAACGAGTAATGTCCTAAATTAACGAGGAGATTTTCTTGACCTCCATTTTGGCCGAATTTTCAGAGAATGCAATAATATCCCATGGAAGTCGTAGTTATGTTGTTTACCTATCCAACGAATTGTCACATGCTAAGATTCAATGCAAATCGGCCACATTATGGCCTTCCTAGTAAAAAAGGGTCGAAAACGAGTAATGTCCTAAATTAACGAGGAGATTTTCTTGACCTCCATTTTGGCCGACTTTTTAGAGAATGCAAAAATATCCCATGGAAGTCGTAGTTATGTTGTTTACCTATCCAACGAATTGTCACATGCTAAGATTCAATGCAAATCGGCCACATTATGGCCTTCTTCGTAAAAAAGGGTCGAAAACGAGTAATGTCCTAAATTAACGAGGAGATTTTCTTAACCTCCATTTTGGCCGAATTTTTAGAGAATGCAAAAATATCCCACGGAAGTCGTAGTTATGTTGTTTACCTATCCAACGAATTGTCACATGCTAAGATTCAATGCAAATCGGCCACATTATGGCCTTCTTAGTAAAAAAGGGTCGAAAACGAGTAATGTCCTAAATTAACGAGGAGATTTTCTTGACCTCCATTTTGGCCGAATTTTCAGAGAATGCAATAATATCCCATGGAAGTCGTAGTTATGTTGTTTACCTATCCAACGAATTGTCACATGCTAAGATTCAATGCAAATCGGCCACATTATGGCCTTCCTAGTAAAAAAGGGTCGAAAACGAGTAATGTCCTAAATTAACGAGGAGATTTTCTTGACCTCCATTTTGGCCGACTTTTTAGAGAATGCAAAAATATCCCATGGAAGTCGTAGTTATGTTGTTTACCTATCCAACGAATTGTCACATGCTAAGATTCAATGCAAATCGGCCACATTATGGCCTTCTTCGTAAAAAAGGGTCGAAAACGAGTAATGTCCTAAATTAACGAGGAGATTTTCTTGACCTCCATTTTGGCCGAATTTTCAGAGAATGCAATAATATCCCATGGAAGTCGTAGTTATGTTGTTTACCTATCCAACGAATTGTCACATGCTAAGATTCAATGCAAATCGGCCACATTATGGCCTTCCTAGTAAAAAAGGGTCGAAAACGAGTAATGTCCTAAATTAACGAGGAGATTTTCTTGACCTCCATTTTGGCCGACTTTTTAGAGAATGCAAAAATATCCCATGGAAGTCGTAGTTATGTTGTTTACCTATCCAACGAATTGTCACATGCTAAGATTCAATGCAAATCGGCCACATTATGGCCTTCTTCGTAAAAAAGGGTCGAAAACGAGTAATGTCCTAAATTAACGAGGAGATTTTCTTAACCTCCATTTTGGCCGAATTTTTAGAGAATGCAAAAATATCCCACGGAAGTCGTAGTTATGTTGTTTACCTATCCAACGAATTGTCACATGCTAAGATTCAATGCAAATCGGCCACATTATGGCCTTCTTAGTAAAAAAGGGTCGAAAACGAGTAATGTCCTAAATTAACGAGGAGATTTTCTTGACCTCCATTTTGGCCGAATTTTCAGAGAATGCAATAATATCCCATGGAAGTCGTAGTTATGTTGTTTACCTATCCAACGAATTGTCACATGCTAAGATTCAATGCAAATCGGCCACATTATGGCCTTCCTAGTAAAAAAGGGTCGAAAACGAGTAATGTCCTAAATTAACGAGGAGATTTTCTTGACCTCCATTTTGGCCGACTTTTTAGAGAATGCAAAAATATCCCATGGAAGTCGTAGTTATGTTGTTTACCTATCCAACGAATTGTCACATGCTAAGATTCAATGCAAATCGGCCACATTATGGCCTTCTTCGTAAAAAAGGGTCGAAAACGAGTAATGTCCTAAATTAACGAGGAGATTTTCTTAACCTCCATTTTGGCCGAATTTTTAGAGAATGCAAAAATATCCCACGGAAGTCGTAGTTATGTTGTTTACCTATCCAACGAATTGTCACATGCTAAGATTCAATGCAAATCGGCCACATTATGGCCTTCTTAGTAAAAAAGGGTCGAAAACGAGTAATGTCCTAAATTAACGAGGAGATTTTCTTGACCTCCATTTTGGCCGACTTTTTAGAGAATGCAAAAATATACCATGGAAGTCGTAGTTATGTTGTTTACCTATCCAACGAATTGTCACATGCTAAGATTCAATGCAAATCGGCCACATTATGGCCTTCCTAGTAAAAAAGGGTCGAAAACGAGTAATGTCCTAAATTAACGAGGAGATTTTCTTGACCTACATTTTGGCCGACTTTTTAGAGAATGCAAAAATATCCCATGGAAGTCGTAGTTATGTTGTTTACCTGTCCAACGAATTGTCACATGCTAAGATTCAATGCAAATCGGCCACATTATGGCCTTCTTCGTAAAAAAGGGTCGAAAACGAGTAATGTCCTAAATTAACGAGGAGATTTTCTTAACCTCCATTTTGGCCGAATTTTTAGAGAATGCAAAAATATCCCATGGAGGTCGTAGTTATGTTGTTTACCCGTCCAACGAATTGTCACATGCTAATATTCAATGCAAATCGGCCACAATATGGCCTTCCTAGTGAAAAAGGGTCGAAAACGAGTAATGTCCTAAATTAACGAGGAGATTTTCTTGACCTCCATTTTGGCCGACTTTTTAGAGAATGCAAAAATATCCCACGGAAGTCGTAGTTATGTTGGTTACCTATCCAACGAATTGTCACATGCTAAGATTCAATGCAAATCGGGCACATTATGGCCTTCCTAGTAAAAAAGGGTCGAAAACGAGTAATGTCCTAAATTAACGAGGAGATTTTCTTGACCTCCATTTTGGCCGACTTTTTAGAGAATTCAAAAATATCCCACGGAAGTCGTAGTTATGTTGTTTACCTATCCAACGAATTGTCACATGCTAAGATTCAATGCAAATCGGCCACATTATGGCCTTCCTAGTAAAAAAGGGTCGAAAACGAGTAATGTCCTAAATTAACGAGGAGATTTTCTTGACCTACATTTTGGCCGAATTTTCAGAGAATGCAATAATATCCCATGGAAGTCGTAGTTATGTTGTTTACCTATCCAACGAATTGTCACATGCTAAGATTCAATGCAAATCGGCCACATTATGGCCTTCTTCGTAAAAAAGGGTCGAAAACGAGTAATGTCCTAAATTAACGAGGAGATTTTCTTAACCTCCATTTTGGCCGAATTTTTAGAGAATGCAAAAATATCCCATGGAGGTCGTAGTTATGTTGTTTACCTGTCCAACGAATTGTCACATGCTAATATTCAATGCAAATCGGCCACAATATGGCCTTCCTAGTGAAAAAGGGTCGAAAACGAGTAATGTCCTAAATTAACGAGGAGATTTTCTTGACCTCCATTTTGGCCGACTTTTTAGAGAATGCAAAAATATCCCACGGAAGTCGTAGTTATGTTGGTTACCTATCCAACGAATTGTCACATGCTAAGATTCAATGCAAATCGGGCACATTATGGCCTTCCTAGTAAAAAAGGGTCGAAAACGAGTAATGTCCTAAATTAACGAGGAGATTTTCTTGACCTCCATTTTGGCCGAATTTTTAGAGAATGCAAAAATATCCCACGGAAGTCGTAGTTATGTTGTTTACCTATCCAACGAATTGTCACATGCTAAGATTCAATGCAAATCGGCCACATTATGGCCTTCTTAGTAAAAAAGGGTCGAAAACGAGTAATGTCCTAAATTAACGAGGAGATTTTCTTGACCTCCATTTTGGCCGAATTTTCAGAGAATGCAATAATATCCCATGGAAGTCGTAGTTATGTTGTTTACCTATCCAACGAATTGTCACATGCTAAGATTCAATGCAAATCGGCCACATTATGGCCTTCCTAGTAAAAAAGGGTCGAAAACGAGTAATGTCCTAAATTAACGAGGAGATTTTCTTGACCTCCATTTTGGCCGACTTTTTAGAGAATGCAAAAATATCCCATGGAAGTCGTAGTTATGTTGTTTACCTATCCAACGAATTGTCACATGCTAAGATTCAATGCAAATCGGCCACATTATGGCCTTCTTCGTAAAAAAGGGTCGAAAACGAGTAATGTCCTAAATTAACGAGGAGATTTTCTTGACCTCCATTTTGGCCGAATTTTTAGAGAATGCAAAAATATCCCACGGAAGTCGTAGTTATGTTGTTTACCTATCCAACGAATTGTCACATGCTAAGATTCAATGCAAATCGGCCACATTATGGCCTTCTTAGTAAAAAAGGGTCGAAAACGAGTAATGTCCTAAATTAACGAGGAGATTTTCTTGACCTCCATTTTGGCCGACTTTTTAGAGAATGCAAAAATATACCATGGAAGTCGTAGTTATGTTGTTTACCTATCCAACGAATTGTCACATGCTAAGATTCAATGCAAATCGGCCACATTATGGCCTTCCTAGTAAAAAAGGGTCGAAAACGAGTAATGTCCTAAATTAACGAGGAGATTTTCTTGACCTACATTTTGGCCGACTTTTTAGAGAATGCAAAAATATCCCATGGAAGTCGTAGTTATGTTGTTTACCTATCCAACGAATTGTCACATGCTAAGATTCAATGCAAATCGGCCACATTATGGCCTTCTTCGTAAAAAAGGGTCGAAAACGAGTAATGTCCTAAATTAACGAGGAGATTTTCTTAACCTCCATTTTGGCCGAATTTTTAGAGAATGCAAAAATATCCCATGGAGGTCGTAGTTATGTTGTTTACCCGTCCAACGAATTGTCACATGCTAATATTCAATGCAAATCGGCCACAATATGGCCTTCCTAGTGAAAAAGGGTCGAAAACGAGTAATGTCCTAAATTAACGAGGAGATTTTCTTGACCTCCATTTTGGCCGACTTTTTAGAGAATGCAAAAATATCCCACGGAAGTCGTAGTTATGTTGGTTACCTATCCAACGAATTGTCACATGCTAAGATTCAATGCAAATCGGGCACATTATGGCCTTCCTAGTAAAAAAGGGTCGAAAACGAGTAATGTCCTAAATTAACGAGGAGATTTTCTTGACCTCCATTTTGGCCGAATTTTCAGAGAATGCAAAAATATCCCATGGAAGTCGTAGTTATGTTGTTTACCTATCCAACGAATTGTCACATGCTAAGATTCAATGCAAATCGGCCACATTATGGCCTTCCTAGTAAAAAAGGGTCGAAAACGAGTAATGTCCTAAATTAACGAGGAGATTTTCTTGACCTCCATTTTGGCCGACTTTTTAGAGAATGCAAAAATATCCCATGGAAGTCGTAGTTATGTTGTTTACCTATCCAACGAATTGTCACATGCTAAGATTCAATGCAAATCGGCCACATTATGGCCTTCTTCGTAAAAAAGGGTCGAAAACGAGTAATGTCCTAAATTAACGAGGAGATTTTCTTAACCTCCATTTTGGCCGAATTTTTAGAGAATGCAAAAATATCCCATGGAGGTCGTAGTTATGTTGTTTACCTGTCCAACGAATTGTCACATGCTAATATTCAATGCAAATCGGCCACAATATGGCCTTCCTAGTGAAAAAGGGTCGAAAACGAGTAATGTCCTAAATTAACGAGGAGATTTTCTTGACCTCCATTTTGGCCGACTTTTTAGAGAATGCAAAAATATCCCACGGAAGTCGTAGTTATGTTGGTTACCTATCCAACGAATTGTCACATGCTAAGATTCAATGCAAATCGGGCACATTATGGCCTTCCTAGTAAAAAAGGGTCGAAAACGAGTAATGTCCTAAATTAACGAGGAGATTTTCTTGACCTCCATTTTGGCCGAATTTTCAGAGAATGCAAAAATATCCCATGGAAGTCGTAGTTATGTTGTTTACCTATCCAACGAATTGTCACATGCTAAGATTCAATGCAAATCGGCCACATTATGGCCTTCCTAGTAAAAAAGGGTCGAAAACGAGTAATGTCCTAAATTAACGAGGAGATTTTCTTGACCTCCATTTTGGCCGACTTTTTAGAGAATGCAAAAATATCCCATGGAAGTCGTAGTTATGTTGTTTACCTATCCAACGAATTGTCACATGCTAAGATTCAATGCAAATCGGCCACATTATGGCCTTCCTAGTGAAAAAGGGTCGAAAACGAGTAATGTCCTAAATTAACGAGGAGATTTTCTTAACCTCCATTTTGGCCGAATTTTTAGAGAATGCAAAAATATCCCACGGAAGTCGTAGTTATGTTGTTTACCTATCCAACGAATTGTCACATGCTAAGATTCAATGCAAATCGGCCACATTATGGCCTTCTTAGTAAAAAAGGGTCGAAAACGAGTAATGTCCTAAATTAACGAGGAGATTTTCTTGACCTCCATTTTGGCCGACTTTTTAGAGAATGCAAAAATATACCATCGAAGTCGTAGTTATGTTGTTTACCTATCCAACGAATTGTCACATGCTAAGATTCAACGCAAATCGGCCACATTATGGCCTTCCTAGTAAAAAAGGGTCGAAAACGAGTAATGTCCTAAATTAACGAGGAGATTTTCTTGACCTCCATTTTGGCTGAATTTTCAGAGAATGCAAAAATATCCCATGGCAGTCGTAGTTATGTTGTTTACCTATCCAACGAATTGTCGCATGCTAAGATTCAATGCAAATCGGCCACATTATGGCCTTCCTAGTAAAAAAGGGTCGAAAACGAGTAATGTCCTAAATTAACGAGGAGATTTTCTTGACCTCCATTTTGGCCGACTTTTTAGAGAATGCAAAAATATCCCATGGAAGTCGTAGTTATGTTGTTTACCTATCCAACGAATTGTCACATGCTAAGATTCAATGCAAATCGGCCACATTATGGCCTTCTTCGTAAAAAAGGGTCGAAAACGAGTAATGTCCTAAATTAACGAGGAGATTTTCTTAACCTCCATTTTGGCCGAATTTTTAGAGAATGCAAAAATATCCCACGGAAGTCGTAGTTATGTTGTTTACCTATCCAACGAATTGTCACATGCTAAGATTCAATGCAAATCGGCCACATTATGGCCTTCTTAGTAAAAAAGGGTCGAAAACGAGTAATGTCCTAAATTAACGAGGAGATTTTCTTGACCTCCATTTTGGCCGACTTTTTAGAGAATGCAAAAATATACCATCGAAGTCGTAGTTATGTTGTTTACCTATCCAACGAATTGTCACATGCTAAGATTCAACGCAAATCGGCCACATTATGGCCTTCCTAGTAAAAAAGGGTCGAAAACGAGTAATGTCCTAAATTAACGAGGAGATTTTCTTGACCTCCATTTTGGCTGAATTTTCAGAGAATGCAAAAATATCCCATGGAAGTCGTAGTTATGTTGTTTACCTATCCAACGAATTGTCGCATGCTAAGATTCAATGCAAATCGGCCACATTATGGCCTTCCTAGTAAAAAAGGGTCGAAAACGAGTAATGTCCTAAATTAACGAGGAGATTTTCTTGACCTCCATTTTGGCCGACTTTTTAGAGAATGCAAAAATATCCCATGGAAGTCGTAGTTATGTTGTTTACCTATCCAACGAATTGTCACATGCTAAGATTCAATGCAAATCGGCCACATTATGGCCTTCTTCGTAAAAAAGGGTCGAAAACGAGTAATGTCCTAAATTAACGAGGAGATTTTCTTAACCTCCATTTTGGCCGAATTTTTAGAGAATGCAAAAATATCCCACGGAAGTCGTAGTTATGTTGTTTACCTATCCAACGAATTGTCACATGCTAAGATTCAATGCAAATCGGCCACATTATGGCCTTCTTAGTAAAAAAGGGTCGAAAACGAGTAATGTCCTAAATTAACGAGGAGATTTTCTTGACCTCCATTTTGGCCGACTTTTTAGAGAATGCAAAAATATACCATGGAAGTCGTAGTTATGTTGTTTACCTATCCAACGAATTGTCACATGCTAAGATTCAATGCAAATCGGCCACATTATGGCCTTCCTAGTAAAAAAGGGTCGAAAACGAGTAATGTCCTAAATTAACGAGGAGATTTTCTTGACCTCCATTTTGGCCGAATTTTCAGAGAATGCAAAAATATCCCATGGAAGTCGTAGTTATGTTGTTTACCTATCCAACGAATTGTCACATGCTAAGATTCAATGCAAATCGGCCACATTATGGCCTTCCTAGTAAAAAAGGGTCGAAAACGAGTAATGTCCTAAATTAACGAGGAGATTTTCTTGACCTCCATTTTGGCCGACTTTTTAGAGAATGCAAAAATATCCCATGGAAGTCGTAGTTATGTTGTTTACCTATCCAACGAATTGTCACATGCTAAGATTCAATGCAAATCGGCCACATTATGGCCTTCCTAGTGAAAAAGGGTCGAAAACGAGTAATGTCCTAAATTAACGAGGAGATTTTCTTAACCTCCATTTTGGCCGAATTTTTAGAGAATGCAAAAATATCCCACGGAAGTCGTAGTTATGTTGTTTACCTATCCAACGAATTGTCACATGCTAAGATTCAATGCAAATCGGCCACATTATGGCCTTCTTAGTAAAAAAGGGTCGAAAACGAGTAATGTCCTAAATTAACGAGGAGATTTTCTTGACCTCCATTTTGGCCGACTTTTTAGAGAATGCAAAAATATACCATGGAAGTCGTAGTTATGTTGTTTACCTATCCAACGAATTGTCACATGCTAAGATTCAACGCAAATCGGCCACATTATGGCCTTCCTAGTAAAAAAGGGTCGAAAACGAGTAATGTCCTAAATTAACGAGGAGATTTTCTTGACCTCCATTTTGGCTGAATTTTCAGAGAATGCAAAAATATCCCATGGAAGTCGTAGTTATGTTGTTTACCTATCCAACGAATTGTCGCATGCTAAGATTCAATGCAAATCGGCCACATTATGGCCTTCCTAGTAAAAAAGGGTCGAAAACGAGTAATGTCCTAAATTAACGAGGAGATTTTCTTAACCTCCATTTTGGCCGAATTTTTAAAGAATGCAAAAATATCCCACGGAAGTTGTAGTTATGTTGTTTACCTATCCAACGAATTGTCACATGCTAAGATTCAATGCAAATCGGCCACATTATGGCCTTCCTAGTAAAAAAGGGTCGAAAACGAGTAATGTCCTAAATTAACGAGGAGATTTTCTTGACCTC
The DNA here is from genome assembly GCF_051527215.1 of Medicago sativa. Lineage (NCBI taxonomy): Eukaryota > Viridiplantae > Streptophyta > Magnoliopsida > Fabales > Fabaceae > Medicago > Medicago sativa. Next base: position 1,497,458 of record NC_140751.1, on the reverse strand, counting down.
CATTTTGGCTGACTTTTTAGAGAATGGAAAAATATCCCATGGAAGTCGTAGTTATGTTGTTTACCTATCCGACGAATTGTCACATGCTAAGATTCAATGCAAATCGGCCACATTATGGCCTTCCTAGTGAAAAAGGGTCGAAAACGAGTAATGTCCTAAATTAACGAGGAGATTTTCTTGACCTCCATTTTGGCCGACTTTTTAGAGAATGCAAAAATATCCCATGGAAGTCGTAGTTATGTTGTTTACCTATCCAACGAATTGTCGCATGCTAAGATTCAATGCAAATCGGCCACATTATGGCCTTCCTAGTAAAAAAGGGTCGAAAACGAGTAATGTCCTAAATTAACGAGGAGATTTTCTTGACCTCCATTTTGGCCGAATTTTCAGAGAATGCAAAAATATCCCATGGAAGTCGTAGTTATGTTGTTTACCTATCCAACGAATTGTCACATGCTAAGATTCAATGCAAATCGGCCACATTATGGCCTTCCTAGTAAAAAAGGGTCGAAAACGAGTAATGTCCTAAATTAACGAGGAGATTTTCTTGACCTCCATTTTGGCCGACTTTTTAGAGAATGCAAAAATATCCCATGGAAGTCGTAGTTATGTTGTTTACCTATCCAACGAATTGTCACATGCTAAGATTCAATGCAAATCGGCCACATTATGGCCTTCCTAGTGAAAAAGGGTCGAAAACGAGTAATGTCCTAAATTAACGAGGAGATTTTCTTAACCTCCATTTTGGCCGAATTTTTAGAGAATGCAAAAATATCCCACGGAAGTCGTAGTTATGTTGTTTACCTATCCAACGAATTGTCACATGCTAAGATTCAATGCAAATCGGCCACATTATGGCCTTCTTAGTAAAAAAGGGTCGAAAACGAGTAATGTCCTAAATTAACGAGGAGATTTTCTTGACCTCCATTTTGGCCGACTTTTTAGAGAATGCAAAAATATACCATGGAAGTCGTAGTTATGTTGTTTACCTATCCAACGAATTGTCACATGCTAAGATTCAACGCAAATCGGCCACATTATGGCCTTCCTAGTAAAAAAGGGTCGAAAACGAGTAATGTCCTAAATTAACGAGGAGATTTTCTTGACCTCCATTTTGGCTGAATTTTCAGAGAATGCAAAAATATCCCATGGAAGTCGTAGTTATGTTGTTTACCTATCCAACGAATTGTCGCATGCTAAGATTCAATGCAAATCGGCCACATTATGGCCTTCCTAGTAAAAAAGGGTCGAAAACGAGTAATGTCCTAAATTAACGAGGAGATTTTCTTAACCTCCATTTTGGCCGAATTTTTAAAGAATGCAAAAATATCCCACGGAAGTTGTAGTTATGTTGTTTACCTATCCAACGAATTGTCACATGCTAAGATTCAATGCAAATCGGCCACATTATGGCCTTCCTAGTAAAAAAGGGTCGAAAACGAGTAATGTCCTAAATTAACGAGGAGATTTTCTTGACCTCCATTTTGGCTGACTTTTTAGAGAATGGAAAAATATCCCATGGAAGTCGTAGTTATGTTGTTTACCTATCCGACGAATTGTCACATGCTAAGATTCAATGCAAATCGGCCACATTATGGCCTTCCTAGTGAAAAAGGGTCGAAAACGAGTAATGTCCTAAATTAACGAGGAGATTTTCTTGACCTCCATTTTGGCCGACTTTTTAGAGAATGCAAAAATATCCCATGGAAGTCGTAGTTATGTTGTTTACCTATCCAACGAATTGTCGCATGCTAAGATTCAATGCAAATCGGCCACATTATGGCCTTCCTAGTAAAAAAGGGTCGAAAACGAGTAATGTCCTAAATTAACGAGGAGATTTTCTTAACCTCCATTTTGGCCGAATTTTTAAAGAATGCAAAAATATCCCACGGAAGTTGTAGTTATGTTGTTTACCTATCCAACGAATTGTCACATGCTAAGATTCAATGCAAATCGGCCACATTATGGCCTTCCTAGTAAAAAAGGGTCGAAAACGAGTAATGTCCTAAATTAACGAGGAGATTTTCTTGACCTCCATTTTGGCTGACTTTTTAGAGAATGGAAAAATATCCCATGGAAGTCGTAGTTATGTTGTTTACCTATCCGACGAATTGTCACATGCTAAGATTCAATGCAAATCGGCCACATTATGGCCTTCCTAGTGAAAAAGGGTCGAAAACGAGTAATGTCCTAAATTAACGAGGAGATTTTCTTGACCTCCATTTTGGCCGACTTTTTAGAGAATGCAAAAATATCCCATGGAAGTCATAGTTATGTTGTTTACCTATCCAACGAATTGTCCCATGCTAAGATTCAATGCAAATCGGCCACATTATGGCCTTCCTAGTAAAAAAGGGTCGAAAACGAGTAATGTCCTAAATTAACGAGGAGATTTTCTTGACCTCCATTTTGGCCGACTTTTTAGAGAATGCAAAAATATCCCATGGAAGTCGTAGTTATGTTGTTTACCTATCCAACGAATTGTCACATGCTAAGATTCAATGCAAATCGGCCACATTATGGCCTTCTTCGTAAAAAAGGGTCGAAAACGAGTAATGTCCTAAATTAACGAGGAGATTTTCTTAACCTCCATTTTGGCCGAATTTTTAGAGAATACAAAAATATCCCACGGAAGTCGTAGTTATGTTGTTTACCTATCCAACGAATTGTCACATGCTAAGATTCAATGCAAATCGGCCACATTATGGCCTTCTTAGTAAAAAAGGGTCGAAAACGAGTAATGTCCTAAATTAACGAGGAGATTTTCTTGACCTCCATTTTGGCCGACTTTTTAGAGAATGCAAAAATATACCATGGAAGTCGTAGTTATGTTGTTTACCTATCCAACGAATTGTCACATGCTAAGATTCAATGCAAATCGGCCACATTATGGCCTTCCTAGTAAAAAAGGGTCGAAAACGAGTAATGTCCTAAATTAACGAGGAGATTTTCTTGACCTCCATTTTGGCCGAATTTTCAGAGAATGCAAAAATATCCCATGGAAGTCGTAGTTATGTTGTTTACCTATCCAACGAATTGTCACATGCTAAGATTCAATGCAAATCGGCCACATTATGGCCTTCCTAGTAAAAAAGGGTCGAAAACGAGTAATGTCCTAAATTAACGAGGAGATTTTCTTGACCTCCATTTTGGCCGACTTTTTAGAGAATGCAAAAATATCCCACGGAAGTCGTAGTTATGTTGGTTACCTATCCAACGAATTGTCACATGCTAAGATTCAATGCAAATCGGGCACATTATGGCCTTCCTAGTAAAAAAGGGTCGAAAACGAGTAATGTCCTAAATTAACGAGGAGATTTTCTTGACCTCCATTTTGGCCGAATTTTCAGAGAATGCAAAAATATCCCATGGAAGTCGTAGTTATGTTGTTTACCTATCCAACGAATTGTCACATGCTAAGATTCAATGCAAATCGGCCACATTATGGCCTTCCTAGTAAAAAAGGGTCGAAAACGAGTAATGTCCTAAATTAACGAGGAGATTTTCTTGACCTCCATTTTGGCCGACTTTTTAGAGAATTCAAAAATATACCATGGAAGTCGTAGTTATGTTGTTTACCTATCCAACGAATTGTCACATGCTAAGATTCAATGCAAATCGGCCACATTATGGCCTTCTTCGTAAAAAAGGGTCGAAAACGAGTAATGTCCTAAATTAACGAGGAGATTTTCTTAACCTCCATTTTGGCCGAATTTTTAGAGAATGCAAAAATATCCCATGGAGGTCGTAGTTATGTTGTTTACCTGTCCAACGAATTGTCACATGCTAATATTCAATGCAAATCGGCCACAATATGGCCTTCCTAGTGAAAAAGGGTCGAAAACGAGTAATGTCCTAAATTAACGAGGAGATTTTCTTGACCTCCATTTTGGCCGACTTTTTAGAGAATGCAAAAATATCCCACGGAAGTCGTAGTTATGTTGGTTACCTATCCAACGAATTGTCACATGCTAAGATTCAAGGCAAATCGGGCACATTATGGCCTTCCTAGTAAAAAAGGGTCGAAAACGAGTAATGTCCTAAATTAACGAGGAGATTTTCTTGACCTCCATTTTGGCCGAATTTTCAGAGAATGCAAAAATATCCCATGGAAGTCGTAGTTATGTTGTTTACCTATCCAACGAATTGTCACATGCTAAGATTCAATGCAAATCGGCCACATTATGGCCTTCCTAGTAAAAAAGGGTCGAAAACGAGTAATGTCCTAAATTAACGAGGAGATTTTCTTGACCTCCATTTTGGCCGACTTTTTAGAGAATGCAAAAATATCCCATGGAAGTCCTAGTTATGTTGTTTACCTATCCAACGAATTGTCACATGCTAAGATTCAATGCAAATCGGCCACATTATGGCCTTCCTAGTGAAAAAGGGTCGAAAACGAGTAATGTCCTAAATTAACGAGGAGATTTTCTTAACCTCCATTTTGGCCGAATTTTTAGAGAATGCAAAAATATCCCACGGAAGTCGTAGTTATGTTGTTTACCTATCCAACGAATTGTCACATGCTAAGATTCAATGCAAATCGGCCACATTATGGCCTTCTTAGTAAAAAAGGGTCGAAAACGAGTAATGTCCTAAATTAACGAGGAGATTTTCTTGACCTCCATTTTGGCCGACTTTTTAGAGAATGCAAAAATATACCATGGAAGTCGTAGTTATGTTGTTTACCTATCCAACGAATTGTCACATGCTAAGATTCAATGCAAATCGGCCACATTATGGCCTTCCTAGTAAAAAAGGGTCGAAAACGAGTAATGTCCTAAATTAACGAGGAGATTTTCTTGACCTCCATTTTGGCCGAATTTTCAGAGAATGCAAAACTATCCCATGGAAGTCGTAGTTATGTTGTTTACCTATCCAACGAACTGTCACATGCTAAGATTCAATGCAAATCGGCCACATTATGGCCTTCCTAGTGAAAAAGGGTCGAAAACGAGTAATGTCCTAAATTAACGAGGAGATTTTCTTGACCTCCATTTTGGCCGACTTTTTAGAGAATGCAAAAATATCCCACGGAAGTCGTAGTTATGTTGGTTACCTATCCAACGAATTGTCACATGCTAAGATTCAAGGCAAATCGGGCACATTATGGCCTTCCTAGTAAAAAAGGGTCGAAAACGAGTAATGTCCTAAATTAACGAGGAGATTTTCTTGACCTCCATTTTGGCCGAATTTTCAGAGAATGCAAAAATATCCCATGGAAGTCGTAGTTATGTTGTTTACCTATCCAACGAATTGTCACATGCTAAGATTCAATGCAAATCGGCCACATTATGGCCTTCCTAGTAAAAAAGGGTCGAAAACGAGTAATGTCCTAAATTAACGAGGAGATTTTCTTGACCTCCATTTTGGCCGACTTTTTAGAGAATGCAAAAATATCCCATGGAAGTCGTAGTTATGTTGTTTACCTATCCAACGAATTGTCACATGCTAAGATTCAATGCAAATCGGCCACATTATGGCCTTCCTAGTGAAAAAGGGTCGAAAACGAGTAATGTCCTAAATTAACGAGGAGATTTTCTTAACCTCCATTTTGGCCGAATTTTTAGAGAATGCAAAAATATCCCACGGAAGTCGTAGTTATGTTGTTTACCTATCCAACGAATTGTCACATGCTAAGATTCAATGCAAATCGGCCACATTATGGCCTTCTTAGTAAAAAAGGGTCGAAAACGAGTAATGTCCTAAATTAACGAGGAGATTTTCTTGACCTCCATTTTGGCCGACTTTTTAGAGAATGCAAAAATATACCATGGAAGTCGTAGTTATGTTGTTTACCTATCCAACGAATTGTCACATGCTAAGATTCAATGCAAATCGGCCACATTATGGCCTTCCTAGTGAAAAAGGGTCGAAAACGAGTAATGTCCTAAATTAACGAGGAGATTTTCTTGACCTCCATTTTGGCCGACTTTTTAGAGAATGCAAAAATATCCCACGGAAGTCGTAGTTATGTTGGTGACCTATCCAACGAATTGTCACATGCTAAGATTCAAGGCAAATCGGGCACATTATGGCCTTCCTAGTAAAAAAGGGTCGAAAACGAGTAATGTCCTAAATTAACGAGGAGATTTTCTTGACCTCCATTTTGGCCGAATTTTCAGAGAATGCAAAAATATCCCATGGAAGTCGTAGTTATGTTGTTTACCTATCCAACGAATTGTCACATGCTAAGATTCAATGCAAATCGGCCACATTATGGCCTTCCTAGTAAAAAAGGGTCGAAAACGAGTAATGTCCTAAATTAACGAGGAGATTTTCTTGACCTCCATTTTGGCCGACTTTTTAGAGAATGCAAAAATATCCCATGGAAGTCGTAGTTATGTTGTTTACCTATCCAACGAATTGTCACATGCTAAGATTCAATGCAAATCGGCCACATTATGGCCTTCCTAGTGAAAAAGGGTCGAAAACGAGTAATGTCCTAAATTAACGAGGAGATTTTCTTAACCTCCATTTTGGCCGAATTTTTAGAGAATGCAAAAATATCCCACGGAAGTCGTAGTTATGTTGTTTACCTATCCAACGAATTGTCACATGCTAAGATTCAATGCAAATCGGCCACATTATGGCCTTCTTAGTAAAAAAGGGTCGAAAACGAGTAATGTCCTAAATTAACGAGGAGATTTTCTTGACCTCCATTTTGGCCGACTTTTTAGAGAATGCAAAAATATACCATGGAAGTCGTAGTTATGTTGTTTACCTATCCAACGAATTGTCACATGCTAAGATTCAATGCAAATCGGCCACATTATGGCCTTCCTAGTAAAAAAGGGTCGAAAACGAGTAATGTCCTAAATTAACGAGGAGATTTTCTTGACCTCCATTTTGGCCGAATTTTCAGAGAATGCAAAACTATCCCATGGAAGTCGTAGTTATGTTGTTTACCTATCCAACGAACTGTCACATGCTAAGATTCAATGCAAATCGGCCACATTATGGCCTTCCTAGTGAAAAAGGGTCGAAAACGAGTAATGTCCTAAATTAACGAGGAGATTTTCTTGACCTCCATTTTGGCCGACTTTTTAGAGAATGCAAAAATATCCCACGGAAGTCGTAGTTATGTTGGTTACCTATCCAACGAATTGTCACATGCTAAGATTCAAGGCAAATCGGGCACATTATGGCCTTCCTAGTAAAAAAGGGTCGAAAACGAGTAATGTCCTAAATTAACGAGGAGATTTTCTTGACCTCCATTTTGGCCGAATTTTCAGAGAATGCAAAAATATCCCATGGAAGTCGTAGTTATGTTGTTTACCTATCCAACGAATTGTCACATGCTAAGATTCAATGCAAATCGGCCACATTATGGCCTTCCTAGTAAAAAAGGGTCGAAAACGAGTAATGTCCTAAATTAACGAGGAGATTTTCTTGACCTCCATTTTGGCCGACTTTTTAGAGAATGCAAAAATATCCCATGGAAGTCGTAGTTATGTTGTTTACCTATCCAACGAATTGTCACATGCTAAGATTCAATGCAAATCGGCCACATTATGGCCTTCCTAGTGAAAAAGGGTCGAAAACGAGTAATGTCCTAAATTAACGAGGAGATTTTCTTAACCTCCATTTTGGCCGAATTTTTAGAGAATGCAAAAATATCCCACGGAAGTCGTAGTTATGTTGTTTACCTATCCAACGAATTGTCACATGCTAAGATTCAATGCAAATCGGCCACATTATGGCCTTCTTAGTAAAAAAGGGTCGAAAACGAGTAATGTCCTAAATTAACGAGGAGATTTTCTTGACCTCCATTTTGGCCGACTTTTTAGAGAATGCAAAAATATACCATGGAAGTCGTAGTTATGTTGTTTACCTATCCAACGAATTGTCACATGCTAAGATTCAATGCAAATCGGCCACATTATGGCCTTCCTAGTGAAAAAGGGTCGAAAACGAGTAATGTCCTAAATTAACGAGGAGATTTTCTTGACCTCCATTTTGGCCGACTTTTTAGAGAATGCAAAAATATCCCACGGAAGTCGTAGTTATGTTGGTGACCTATCCAACGAATTGTCACATGCTAAGATTCAAGGCAAATCGGGCACATTATGGCCTTCCTAGTAAAAAAGGGTCGAAAACGAGTAATGTCCTAAATTAACGAGGAGATTTTCTTGACCTCCATTTTGGCCGAATTTTCAGAGAATGCAAAAATATCCCATGGAAGTCGTAGTTATGTTGTTTACCTATCCAACGAATTGTCACATGCTAAGATTCAATGCAAATCGGCCACATTATGGCCTTCCTAGTAAAAAAGGGTCGAAAACGAGTAATGTCCTAAATTAACGAGGAGATTTTCTTGACCTCCATTTTGGCCGACTTTTTAGAGAATGCAAAAATATCCCATGGAAGTCGTAGTTATGTTGTTTACCTATCCAACGAATTGTCACATGCTAAGATTCAATGCAAATCGGCCACATTATGGCCTTCCTAGTGAAAAAGGGTCGAAAACGAGTAATGTCCTAAATTAACGAGGAGATTTTCTTAACCTCCATTTTGGCCGAATTTTTAGAGAATGCAAAAATATCCCACGGAAGTCGTAGTTATGTTGTTTACCTATCCAACGAATTGTCACATGCTAAGATTCAATGCAAATCGGCCACATTATGGCCTTCTTAGTAAAAAAGGGTCGAAAACGAGTAATGTCCTAAATTAACGAGGAGATTTTCTTGACCTCCATTTTGGCCGACTTTTTAGAGAATGCAAAAATATACCATGGAAGTCGTAGTTATGTTGTTTACCTATCCAACGAATTGTCACATGCTAAGATTCAATGCAAATCGGCCACATTATGGCCTTCCTAGTAAAAAAGGGTCGAAAACGAGTAATGTCCTAAATTAACGAGGAGATTTTCTTGACCTCCATTTTGGCCGAATTTTCAGAGAATGCAAAACTATCCCATGGAAGTCGTAGTTATGTTGTTTACCTATCCAACGAATTGTCACATGCTAAGATTCAATGCAAATCGGCCACATTATGGCCTTCCTAGTAAAAAAGGGTCGAAAACGAGTAATGTCCTAAATTAACGAGGAGATTTTCTTGACCTCCATTTTGGCCGACTTTTTAGAGAATGCAAAAATATCCCACGGAAGTCGTAGTTATGTTGGTTACCTATCCAACGAATTGTCACATGCTAAGATTCAAGGCAAATCGGGCACATTATGGCCTTCCTAGTAAAAAAGGGTCGAAAACGAGTAATGTCCTAAATTAACGAGGAGATTTTCTTGACCTCCATTTTGGCCGAATTTTCAGAGAATGCAAAAATATCCCATGGAAGTCGTAGTTATGTTGTTTACCTATCCAACGAATTGTCACATGCTAAGATTCAATGCAAATCGGCCACATTATGGCCTTCCTAGTAAAAAAGGGTCGAAAACGAGTAATGTCCTAAATTAACGAGGAGATTTTCTTGACCTCCATTTTGGCCGACTTTTTAGAGAATGCAAAAATATCCCATGGAAGTCGTAGATATGTTGTTTACCTATCCAACGAATTGTCACATGCTAAGATTCAATGCAAATCGGCCACATTATGGCCTTCTTCGTAAAAAAGGGTCGAAAACGAGTAATGTCCTAAATTAACGAGGAGATTTTCTTAACCTCCATTTTGGCCGAATTTTTAGAGAATGCAAAAATATCCCATGGAGGTCGTAGTTATGTTGTTTACCTGTCCAACGAATTGTCACATGCTAATATTCAATGCAAATCGGCCACAATATGGCCTTCCTAGTGAAAAAGGGTCGAAAACGAGTAATGTCCTAAATTAACGAGGAGATTTTCTTGACCTCCATTTTGGCCGACTTTTTAGAGAATGCAAAAATATCCCACGGAAGTCGTAGTTATGTTGGTTACCTATCCAACGAATTGTCACATGCTAAGATTCAATGCAAATCGGGCACATTATGGCCTTCCTAGTAAAAAAGGGTCGAAAACGAGTAATGTCCTAAATTAACGAGGAGATTTTCTTGACATCCATTTTGGCCGAATTTTTAGAGAATGCAAAAATATCCCATGGAAGTCGTAGCTATGTTGTTTACCTATCCAACGAATTGTCACATGCTAAGATTCAATTCAAATCGGCCACTTTCTGAGCCTCCCTAAATTGACGAGGAAATTTTCTTAACATCCATTTTGGCCGAATTGTTAGAGAATGTAAAAATAAACCATCGAAGTCATAGATATGTTGTTTACCTATCCAACGAATTGTCACATGCTAAGATTCAATTCAAATCGGCCACTTTCTGAGCCTCCCTAAATTGACGAGGAAATTTTCTTAACATCCATTTTGGCCGAATTGTTAGAGAATGTAAAAATAAACCATGGAAGTCGTAGATATGTTGTTTACCTATCCAACGAATTGTCACATTCTAAGATTCAATTAAAATCGGCCACTTTCTGGGCCTCCCTAAATTGACGAGGAAATTTCTTAACATCCATTTTGGCCGAATTTTTAGAGAATGTAAAAATAAACCATGGAAGTCGTAGCTATGTTGTTTACCTATCCAACGAATTGTCACATGCTAAGATTCAATTCAAATCGGCCACTTTCTGGGCCTCCCTAAATTGACGAGGAAATTTTCTTAACATCCATTTTGGCCGAATTTTAAGAGAATGTAAAAATAAACCATGGAAGTCGTAGATATGTTGTTGACCTATCCAACGAATTGTCACATTCTAAGATTCAATTAAAATCGGCCACTTTCTGGGCCTCCCTAAATTGACGAGGAACTTTTCTTAACATCCATTTTGGCCGAATTTTTAGAGAATGTAAAAATAAACCATGGAAGTCGTAGCTATGTTGTTTACCTATCCAACGAATTGTCACATGCTAAGATTCATTTCAAATCGGCCACTTTCTGAGCCTCCCTAAATTGACGAGGAAATTTTCTTAACATCCATTTTGGCCGAATTGTTAGAGAATGTAAAAATAAACCATGGAAGTCGTAGATATGTTGTTTACCTATCCAACGAATTGTCACATGCTAAGATTCAATTCAAATCGGCCACTTTCTGAGCCTCCCTAAATTGACGAGGAAATTTTCTTAACATCCATTTTGGCCGAATTGTTAGAGAATGTAAAAATAAACCATCGAAGTCGTAGATATGTTGTTTACCTATCCAACGAATTGTCACATGCTAAGATTCAATTCAAATCGGCCACTTTCTGGGCCTCCCTAAATTGACGAGGAAATTTTCTTAACATCCATTTTGGCCGAATTTTTAGAGAATGTAAAAATAAACCATGGAAGTCGTAGCTATGTTGTTTACCTATCCAACGAATTGTCACATGCTAAGATTCAATTCAAATCGGCCACTTTCTGAGCCTCCCTAAATTGACGAGGAAATTTTCTTAACATCCATTTTGGCCGAATTGTTAGAGAATGTAAAAATAAACCATCGAAGTCATAGATATGTTGTTTACCTATCCAACGAATTGTCACATGCTAAGATTCAATTCAAATCGGCCACTTTCTGAGCCTCCCTAAATTGACGAGGAAATTTTCTTAACATCCATTTTGGCCGAATTGTTAGAGAATGTAAAAATAAACCATGGAAGTCGTAGATATGTTGTTTACCTATCCAACGAATTGTCACATTCTAAGATTCAATTCAAATCGGCCACTTTCTGGGCCTCCCTAAATTGACGAGGAAATTTTCTTAACATCCATTTTGGCCGAATTTTTAGAGAATGTAAAAATAAACCATGAAAGTCGTAGCTATGTTGTTTACCTATCCAACGAATTGTCACATGCTACGATTCAATTCAAATCGGCCACTTTCCGGGCCTCCCTAAATTGACGAGGAAATTTTCTTAACATCCATTTTGGCCGAATTTTTAGAGAATGCAAAAATAAACCATGGAAGTCGTAGATATGTTGTTTACCTATCCAACGAATTGTCACATGCTAAGATTCAATTCAAATCGGCCACTTTCTGAGCCTCCCTAAATTGACGAGGAAATTTTCTTAACATCCATTTTGGCCGAATTTTTAGAGAATGTAAAAATAAACCATGGAAGTCGTAGATATGTTGTTTACCTATCCAACGAATTGTCACATTCTAAGATTCAATTAAAATCGGCCACTTTCTGGGCCTCCCTAAATTGACGAGGAAATTTCTTAACATCCATTTTGGCCGAATTTTTAGAGAATGTAAATATAAACCATGGAAGTCGTAGCTATGTTGTTTACCTATCCAACGAATTGTCACATGCTAAGATTCAATTCAAATCGGCCACTTTCTGGGCCTCCCTAAATTGACGAGGAAATTTTCTTAACATCCATTTTGGCAGAATTTTAAGAGAATGTAAAAATAAACCATGGAAGTCGTAGATATGTTGTTTACCTATCCAACGAATTGTCACATTCTAAGATTCAATTAAAATCGGCCACTTTCTGGGCCTCCCTAAATTGACGAGGAACTTTTCTTAACATCCATTTTGGCCGAATTTTTAGAGAATGTAAAAATAAACCATGGAAGTCGTAGCTATGTTGTTTACCTATCCAACGAATTGTCACATGCTAAGATTCAATTCAAATCGGCCACTTTCCGGGCCTCCCTAAATTGACGAGGAAATTTTCTTAACATCCATTTTGGCCGAATTTTTAGAGAATGCAAAAATAAACCTTGGAAGTTGTAGCTATGTTGTTTACCTATCCAACGAATTGTCACATTCTAAGATTCAATTAAAATCGGCCACTTTCTGGGCCTCCCTAAATTGACGAGGAACTTTTCTTAACATCCATTTTGGCCGAATTTTTAGAGAATGCAAAAATAAACCATGGAAGTCGTAGCTATGTTGTTTACCTATCCAACGAATTGTCACATGCTAAGATTCAATTCAAATCGGCCACTTTCTGAGCCTCCCTAAATTGACGAGGAAATTTTCTTAACATCCATTTTGGCCGAATTGTTAGAGAATGTAAAAATAAACCATGGAAGTCGTAGATATGTTGTTTACCTATCCAACGAATTGTCACATTCTAAGATTCAATTAAAATCGGCCACTTTCTGGGCCTCCCTAAATTGACGAGGAAATTTCTTAACATCCATTTTGGCCGAATTTTTAGAGAATGTAAAAATAAACCATGGAAGTCGTAGCTATGTTGTTTACCTATCCAACGAATTGTCACATGCTAAGATTCAATTCAAATCGGCCACTTTCTGGGCCTCCCTAAATTGACGAGGAAATTTTCTTAACTTCCATTTTGGCCGAATATTTAGAGAATGTAAAAATAAACCATGGAAGTCGTAGCTATGTTGTTTACCTATCCAACGAATTGTCACATGCTAAGATTCAATTCAAATCGGCCACTTTCTGAGCCTCCCTAAATTGACGAGGAAATTTTCTTAACATCCATTTTGGCCGAATTGTTAGAGAATGTAAAAATAAACCATGGAAGTCGTAGATATGTTGTTTACCTATCCAACGAATTGTCACATTCTAAGATTCAATTCAAATCGGCCACTTTCTGGGCCTCCCTAAATTGACGAGGAAATTTTCTTAACATCCATTTTGGCCGAATTTTTAGAGAATGTAAAAATAAACCATGGAAGTCGTAGCTATGTTGTTTACCTATGCAACGAATTGTCACATGCTAAGATTCAATTCAAATCGGCCACTTTCCGGGCCTCCCTAAATTGACGAGGAAATTTTCTTAACATCCATTTTGGCCGAATTTTTAGAGAACGCAAAAATAAACCATGGAAGTTGTAGCTATGTTGTTTACCTATCCAACGAATTGTCACATGCTAAGATTCAATTCAAACCGGCCACTTTCTGAGCCTCCCTAAATTGACGAGGAAATTTTCTTAACATCCATTTTGGCCGAATTTTTAGAGAATGTAAAAATAAACCATGGAAGTCGTAGATATGTTGTTTACCTATCCAACGAATTGTCACATTCTAAGATTCAATTAAAATCGGCCACTTTCTGGGCCTCCCTAAATTGAAGAGGAAATTTCTTAACATCCATTTTGGCCGAATTTTTAGAGAATGTAAAAATAAACCTTGGAAGTCGTAGATAAGTTGTTTACCTATCCAACGAATTGTCACATTCTAAGATTCAATTCAAATCGGCCACTTTCCGGGCCTCCCTAAATTGACGAGGAAATTTTCTTAACATCCATTTTGGCCGAATTGTTAGAGAATGTAAAAATAAACCATGGAAGTTGTAGATATGTTGTTTACCTATCCAACGAATTGTCACATGCTAAGATTCAATTCAAATCGGCCACTTTCTGAGCCTCCCTAAATTGACGAGGAAATTTTCTTAACATCCATTTTGGCCGAATTGTTAGAGAATGTAAAAATAAACCATGGAAGTCGTAGATATGTTGTTTACCTATCCAACGAATTGTCACATTCTAAGATTCAATTCAAATCGGCCACTTTCTGGGCCTCCCTAAATTGACGAGGAAATTTTCTTAACATCCATTTTGGCCGAATTTTTAGAGAATGTAAAAATAAACCATGGAAGTCGTAGCTATGTTGTTTACCTATCCAACGAATTGTCACATGCTAAGATTCAATTCAAATCGGCCACTTTCCGTGCCTCCCTAAATTGACGAGGAAATTTTCTTAACATCCATTTTGGCCGAATTTTTAGAGAATGCAAAAATAAACCATGGAAGTTGTAGCTATGTTGTTTACCTATCCAACGAATTGTCACATGCTAAGATTCAATTCAAATCGGCCACTTTCTGAGCCTCCCTAAATTGACGAGGAAATTTTCTTAACATCCATTTTGGCCGAATTTTTAGAGAATGTAAAAATAAACCATGGAAGTAGTAGATATGTTGTTTACCTATCCATCGAATTGTCACATTCTAAGATTCAATTAAAATCGGCCACTTTCTGGGCCTCCCTAAATTGACGAGGAAATTTCTTAACATCCATTTTGGCCGAATTTTTAGAGAATGTAAAAATAAACCATGGAAGTCGTAGCTATGTTGTTTACCTATCCAACGAATTGTCACATGCTAAGATTCAATTCAAATCGGCCACTTTCTGAGCCTCCCTAAATTGACGAGGAAATTTTCTTAACATCCATTTTGGCCGAATTGTTAGAGAATGTAAAAATAAACAATGGAAGTCGTAGATAAGTTGTTTACCTATCCAACGAATTGTCACATTCTAAGATTCAATTCAAATCGGCCACTTTCCGGGCCTCCCTAAATTGAAGAGGAAATTTTCTTAACATCCATTTTGGCCGAATTTTTGGAGAATGTAAAAATAAACCATGGAAGTCGTACCTATGTTGTTTACCTATCCAACGAATTGTCACTAGCTAAGATTCAATTCAAATCGGCCACTTTCTGTGCCTCCGTAAATTCACGAGGAAATTTTCTTAACATCCATTTTGGCCGAATTTTAAGAGAATGTAAAAATAAACCATGGAAGTCGTAGATATGTTGTTTACCTATCCAACGAATTGTCACATTCTAAGATTCAATTAAAATCGGCCACTTTCTGGGCCTCCCTAAATTGACGAGGAACTTTTCTTAACATCCATTTTGGCCGAATTTTTAGAGAATGCAAAAATAAACCATGGAAGTCGTAGCTATGTTGTTTACCTATCCAACGAATTGTCACATGCTAAGATTCAATTCAAATCGGCCACTTTCTGAGCCTCCCTAAATTGACGAGGAAATTTTCTTAACATCCATTTTGGCCGAATTGTTAGAGAATGTAAAAATAAACCATGGAAGTCGTAGATATGTTGTTTACCTATCCAACGAATTGTCACATTCTAAGATTCAATTAAAATCGGCCACTTTCTGGGCCTCCCTAAATTGACGAGGAAATTTCTTAACATCCATTTTGGCCGAATTTTTAGAGAATGTAAAAATAAACCATGGAAGTCGTAGCTATGTTGTTTACCTATCCAACGAATTGTCACATGCTAAGATTCAATTCAAATCGGCCACTTTCTGGGCCTCCCTAAATTGACGAGGAAATTTTCTTAACATCCACTTTGGCCGAATTTTTAGAGAATGTAAAAATAAACCATGGAAGTCGTAGCTATGTTGTTTACCTATCCAACGAATTGTCACATGCTAAGATTCAATTCAAATCGGCCACTTTCTGAGCCTCCCTAAATTGACGAGGAAATTTTCTTAACATCCATTTTGGCCGAATTGTTAGAGAATGTAAAAATAAACCATGGAAGTCGTAGATATGTTGTTTACCTATCCAACGAATTGTCACATGCTAAGATTCAATTCAAATCGGCCACTTTCTGAGCCTCCCTAAATTGACGAGGAAATTTTCTTAACATCCATTTTGGCCGAATTGTTAGAGAATGTAAAAATAAACCATGGAAGTCGTACCTATGTTGTTTACCTATCCAACGAATTGTCACATTCTAAGATTCAATTAAAATCGGCCACTTTCTGGGCCTCCCTAAATTGACGAGGAACTTTTCTTAACATCCATTTTGGCCGAATTTTTAGAGAATGCAAAAATAAACCGTGGAAGTCGTAGCTATGTTGTTTACCTATCCAACAAATTGTCACATGCTAAGATTCAATTCAAATCGGCCACTTTCTGAGCCTCCCTAAATTGACGAGGAAATTTTCTTAACATCCATTTTGGCCGAATTGTTAGAGAATGTAAAAATAAACCATGGAAGTCGTAGATATGTTGTTTACCTATCCAACGAATTGTCACATTCTAAGATTCAATTAAAATCGGCCACTTTCTGGGCCTCCCTAAATTGACGAGGAAATTTCTTAACATCCATTTTGGCCGAATTTTTAGAGAATGTAAAAATAAACCATGGAAGTCGTAGCTATGTTGTTTACCTATCCAACGAATTGTCACATGCTAAGATTCAATTCAAATCGGCCACTTTCTGGGCCTCCCTAAATTGACGAGGAAATTTTCTTAACATCCACTTTGGCCGAATTTTTAGAGAATGTAAAAATAAACCATGGAAGTCGTAGCTATGTTGTTTACCTATCCAACGAATTGTCACATGCTAAGATTCAATTCAAATCGGCCACTTTCTGAGCCTCCCTAAATTGACGAGGAAATTTTCTTAACATCCATTTTGGCCGAATTGTTAGAGAATGTAAAAATAAACCATGGAAGTCGTAGATATGTTGTTTACCTATCCAACGAATTGTCACATGCTAAGATTCAATTCAAATCGGCCACTTTCTGAGCCTCCCTAAATTGACGAGGAAATTTTCTTAACATCCATTTTGGCCGAATTGTTAGAGAATGTAAAAATAAACCATGGAAGTCGTAGATATGTTGTTTACCTATCCAACGAATTGTCACATTCTAAGATTCAATTCAAATCGGCCACTTTCTGGGCCTCCCTAAATTGACGACGAAATTTTCTTAACATCCATTTTGGCCGAATTTTTAGAGAATGTAAAAATAAACCATGGAAGTCGTAGCTATGTTGTTTACCTATCCAACGAATTGTCACATGCTAAGATTCAATTCAAATCGGCCACTTTCCGGGCCTCCCTAAATTGACGAGGAAATTTTCTTAACATCCATTTTGGCCGAATTTTTAGAGAATGCAAAAATAAACCATGGAAGTCGTAGCTATGTTGTTTACCTATCCAACGAATTGTCACATGCTAAGATTCAATTCAAATCGGCCACTTTCTGAGCCTTCCTAAATTGACGAGGAAATTTTCTTAACATCCATTTTGGCCGAATTTTTAGAGAATGTAAAAATAAACCATGGAAGTCGTAGATATGTTGTTTACCTATCCAACGAATTGTCACATTCTAAGATTCAATTAAAATCGGCCACTTTCTGGGCCTCCCTAAATTGACGAGGAAATTTCTTAACATCCATTTTGGCCGAATTTTTAGAGAATGTAAAAATAAACCATGGAAGTCGTAGCTATGTTGTTTACCTATCCAACGAATTGTCACATGCTAAGATTCAATTCAAATCGGCCACTTTCTGGGCCTCCCTAAATTGACGAGGAAATTTTCTTAACATCTATTTTGGCCAAATTTTTAGAGAATGTAAAAATAAACCATGGAAGTCGTAGCTATGTTGTTTACCTATCCAACGAATTGTCACATGCTAAGATTCAATTCAAATCGGCCACTTTCTGAGCCTCCCTAAATTGACGAGGAAATTTTCTTAACATCCATTTTGGCCGAATTGTTAGAGAATGTAAAAATAAACCATGGAAGTCGTAGATAAGTTGTTTACCTATCCAACGAATTGTCACATTCTAAGATTCAATTCAAATCGGCCACTTTCCGGGCCTCCCTAAATTGACGAGGAAATTTTCTTAACATCCATTTTGGCCGAATTGTTAGAGAATGTAAAAATAAACCATGGAAGTCGTAGATATGTTGTTTACCTATCCAACGAATTGTCACATTCTAAGATTCAATTAAAATCGGCCACTTTCTGGGCCTCCCTAAATTGACGAGGAAATTTCTTAACATCCATTTTGGCCGAATTTTTAGAGAATGTAAAAATAAACCATGGAAGTCGTAGCTATGTTGTTTACCTATCCAACGAATTGTCACATGCTAAGATTCAATTCAAATCGGCCACTTTCTGGGCCTCCCTAAATTGACGAGGAAATTTTCTTAACATCCACTTTGGCCGAATTTTTAGAGAATGTAAAAATAAACCATGGAAGTCGTAGCTATGTTGTTTACCTATCCAACGAATTGTCACATGCTAAGATTCAATTCAAATCGGCCACTTTCTGAGCCTCCCTAAATTGACGAGGAAATTTTCTTAACATCCATTTTGGCCGAATTGTTAGAGAATGTAAAAATAAACCATGGAAGTCGTAGATATGTTGTTTACCTATCCAACGAATTGTCACATGCTAAGATTCAATTCAAATCGGCCACTTTCTGAGCCTCCCTAAATTGACGAGGAAATTTTCTTAACATCCATTTTGGCCGAATTGTTAGAGAATGTAAAAATAAACCATGGAAGTCGTAGATATGTTGTTTACCTATCCAACGAATTGTCACATTCTAAGATTCAATTCAAATCGGCCACTTTCTGGGCCTCCCTAAATTGACGACGAAATTTTCTTAACATCCATTTTGGCCGAATTTTTAGAGAATGTAAAAATAAACCATGGAAGTCGTAGCTATGTTGTTTACCTATCCAACGAATTGTCACATGCTAAGATTCAATTCAAATCGGCCACTTTCCGGGCCTCCCTAAATTGACGAGGAAATTTTCTTAACATCCATTTTGGCCGAATTTTTAGAGAATGCAAAAATAAACCATGGAAGTCGTAGCTATGTTGTTTACCTATCCAACGAATTGTCACATGCTAAGATTCAATTCAAATCGGCCACTTTCTGAGCCTTCCTAAATTGACGAGGAAATTTTCTTAACATCCATTTTGGCCGAATTTTTAGAGAATGTAAAAATAAACCATGGAAGTCGTAGATATGTTGTTTACCTATCCAACGAATTGTCACATTCTAAGATTCGATTAAAATCGGCCACTTTCTGGGCCTCCCTAAATTGACGAGGAAATTTCTTAACATCCATTTTGGCCGAATTTTTAGAGAATGTAAAAATAAACCATGGAAGTCGTAGCTATGTTGTTTACCTATCCAACGAATTGTCACATGCTAAGATTCAATTCAAATCGGCCACTTTCTGGGCCTCCCTAAATTGACGAGGAAATTTTCTTAACATCCATTTTGGCCAAATTTTTAGAGAATGTAAAAATAAACCATGGAAGTCGTAGCTATGTTGTTTACCTATCCAACGAATTGTCACATGCTAAGATTCAATTCAAATCGGCCACTTTCTGAGCCTCACTAAATTGACGAGGAAATTTTCTTAACATCCATTTTGGCCGAATTGTTAGAGAATGTAAAAATAAACCATGGAAGTCGTAGATAAGTTGTTTACCTATCCAACGAATTGTCACATTCTAAGATTCAATTCAAATCGGCCACTTTCCGGGCCTCCCTAAATTGACGAGGAAATTTTCTTAACATCCATTTTGGCCGAATTGTTAGAGAATGTAAAAATAAACCATGGAAGTCGTAGATAAGTTGTTTACCTATCCAACGAATTGTCACATTCTAAGATTCAATTCAAATCGGCCACTTTCCGGGCCTCCCTAAATTGACGAGGAAATTTTCTTAACATCCATTTTGGCCGAATTGTTAGAGAATGTAAAAATAAACCATGGAAGTCGTAGATATGTTGTTTACCTATCCAACGAATTGTCACATTCTAAGATTCAATTAAAATCGGCCACTTTCTGGGCCTCCCTAAATTGACGAGGAAATTTCTTAACATCCATTTTGGCCGAATTTTTAGAGAATGTAAAAATAAACCATGGAAGTCGTAGCTATGTTGTTTACCTATCCAACGAATTGTCACATGCTAAGATTCAATTCAAATCGGCCACTTTCTGGGCCTCCCTAAATTGACGAGGAAATTTTCTTAACATCCACTTTGGCCGAATTTTTAGAGAATGTAAAAATAAACCATGGAAGTCGTAGCTATGTTGTTTACCTATCCAACGAATTGTCACATGCTAAGATTCAATTCAAATCGGCCACTTTCTGAGCCTCCCTAAATTGACGAGGAAATTTTCTTAACATCCATTTTGGCCGAATTGTTAGAGAATGTAAAAATAAACCATGGAAGTCGTAGATATGTTGTTTACCTATCCAACGAATTGTCACATGCTAAGATTCAATTCAAATCGGCCACTTTCTGAGCCTCCCTAAATTGACGAGGAAATTTTCTTAACATCCATTTTGGCCGAATTGTTAGAGAATGTAAAAATAAACCATGGAAGTCGTAGATATGTTGTTTACCTATCCAACGAATTGTCACATTCTAAGATTCAATTCAAATCGGCCACTTTCTGGGCCTCCCTAAATTGACGACGAAATTTTCTTAACATCCATTTTGGC
Source organism: Medicago sativa (assembly GCF_051527215.1). Lineage (NCBI taxonomy): Eukaryota > Viridiplantae > Streptophyta > Magnoliopsida > Fabales > Fabaceae > Medicago > Medicago sativa. The sequence goes on along the minus strand of NC_140751.1, from coordinate 1,476,536 downwards.
CGAATTTTTAGAGAATGTAAAAATAAACCATGGAAGTCGTAGCTATGTTGTTTACCTATCCAACGAATTGTCACATGCTAAGATTCAATTCAAATCGGCCACTTTTCGGGCCTCCCTAAATTGACGAGGAAATTTTCTTAACATCCATTTTGGCCGAATTTTTAGAGAATGCAAAAATAAACCATGGAAGTCGTAGCTATGTTGTTTACCTATCCAACAAATTGTCACATGCTAAGATTCAATTCAAATCGGCCACTTTCTGAGCCTTCCTAAATTGACGAGGAAATTTTCTTAACATCCATTTTGGCCGAATTTTTAGAGAATGTAAAAATAAACCATGGAAGTCGTAGATATGTTGTTTACCTATCCGACGAATTGTCACATTCTAAGATTCAATTAAAATCGGCCACTTTCTGGGCCTCCCTAAATTGACGAGGAAATTTCTTAACATCCATTTTGGCCGAATTTTTAGAGAATGTAAAAATAAACCATGGAAGTCGTAGCTATGTTGTTTACCTATCCAACGAATTGTCACATGCTAAGATTCAATTCAAATCGGCCACTTTCTGGGCCTCCCTAAATTGACGAGGAAATTTTCTTAACATCCATTTTGGCCAAATTTTTAGAGAATGTAAAAATAAACCATGGAAGTCGTAGCTATGTTGTTTACCTATCCAACGAATTGTCACATGCTAAGATTCAATTCAAATCGGCCACTTTCTGAGCCTCCCTAAATTGACGAGGAAATTTTCTTAACATCCATTTTGGCCGAATTGTTAGAGAATGTAAAAATAAACCATGGAAGTCGTAGATAAGTTGTTTACCTATCCAACGAATTGTCACATTCTAAGATTCAATTCAAATCGGCCACTTTCCGGGCCTCCCTAAATTGACGAGGAAATTTTCTTAACATCCATTTTGGCCGAATTTTTGGAGAATGTAAAAATAAACCATGGAAGTCGTACCTATGTTGTTTACCTATCCAACGAATTGTCACTAGCTAAGATTCAATTCAAATCGGCCACTTTCTGTGCCTCCGTAAATTCACGAGGAAATTTTCTTAACATCCATTTTGGCCGAATTTTTAGAGAATGTAAAAATAAACCATGGAAGTCGTAGCTATGTTGTTTACCTATCCAACGAATTGTCACATGCTAAGATTCAATTCAAATCGGCCACTTTCCGGGCCTCCCTAAATTGACGAGGAAATTTTCTTAACATCCATTTTGGCCGAATTTTTAGAGAATGCAAAAATAAACCATGGAAGTTGTAGCTATGTTGTTTACCTATCCAACGAATTGTCACATGCTAAGATTCAATTCAAATCGGCCACTTTCTGAGCCTCCCTAAATTGACGAGGAAATTTTCTTAACATCCATTTTGGCCAAATTTTTAGAGAATGTAAAAATAAACCATGGAAGTCGTAGATATGTTGTTTACCTATCCAACGAATTGTCACATTCTAAGATTCAATTAAAATCGGCCACTTTCTGGGCCTCCCTAAATTGACGAGGAAATTTCTTAACATCCATTTTGGCCGAATTGTTAGAGAATGTAAAAATAAACCATGGAAGTCGTAGATATGTTGTTTACCTATCCAACGAATTGTCACATGCTAAGATTCAATTCAAATCGGCCACTTTCTGAGCCTCCCTAAATTGACGAGGAAATTTTCTTAACATCCATTTTGGCCGAATTGTTAGAGAATGTAAAAATAAACCATGGAAGTCGTAGATATGTTGTTTACCTATCCAACGAATTGTCACATTCTAAGATTCAATTCAAATCGGCCACTTTCTGGGCCTCCCTAAATTGACGACGAAATTTTCTTAACATCCATTTTGGCCGAATTTTTAGAGAATGTAAAAATAAACCATGGAAGTCGTAGCTATGTTGTTTACCTATCCAACGAATTGTCACATGCTAAGATTCAATTCAAATCGGCCACTTTTCGGGCCTCCCTAAATTGACGAGGAAATTTTCTTAACATCCATTTTGGCCGAATTTTTAGAGAATGCAAAAATAAACCATGGAAGTCGTAGCTATGTTGTTTACCTATCCAACAAATTGTCACATGCTAAGATTCAATTCAAATCGGCCACTTTCTGAGCCTTCCTAAATTGACGAGGAAATTTTCTTAACATCCATTTTGGCCGAATTTTTAGAGAATGTAAAAATAAACCATGGAAGTCGTAGATATGTTGTTTACCTATCCGACGAATTGTCACATTCTAAGATTCAATTAAAATCGGCCACTTTCTGGGCCTCCCTAAATTGACGAGGAAATTTCTTAACATCCATTTTGGCCGAATTTTTAGAGAATGTAAAAATAAACCATGGAAGTCGTAGCTATGTTGTTTACCTATCCAACGAATTGTCACATGCTAAGATTCAATTCAAATCGGCCACTTTCTGGGCCTCCCTAAATTGACGAGAAAATTTTCTTAACATCCATTTTGGCCAAATTTTTAGAGAATGTAAAAATAAACCATGGAAGTCGTAGCTATGTTGTTTACCTATCCAACGAATTGTCACATGCTAAGATTCAATTCAAATCGGCCACTTTCTGAGCCTCCCTAAATTGACGAGGAAATTTTCTTAACATCCATTTTGGCCGAATTGTTAGAGAATGTAAAAATAAACCATGGAAGTCGTAGATAAGTTGTTTACCTATCCAACGAATTGTCACATTCTAAGATTCAATTCAAATCGGCCACTTTCCGGGCCTCCCTAAATTGACGACGAAATTTTCTTAACATCCATTTTGGCCGAATTTTTGGAGAATGTAAAAATAAACCATGGAAGTCGTACCTATGTTGTTTACCTATCCAACGAATTGTCACTAGCTAAGATTCAATTCAAATCGGCCACTTTCTGTGCCTCCGTAAATTCACGAGGAAATTTTCTTAACATCCATTTTGGCCGAATTTTTAGAGAATGTAAAAATAAACCATGGAAGTCGTAGCTATGTTGTTTACCTATCCAACGAATTGTCACATGCTAAGATTCAATTCAAATCGGCCACTTTCCGGGCCTCCCTAAATTGACGAGGAAATTTTCTTAACATCCATTTTGGCCGAATTTTTAGAGAATGCAAAAATAAACCATGGAAGTTGTAGCTATGTTGTTTACCTATCCAACGAATTGTCACATGCTAAGATTCAATTCAAATCGGCCACTTTCTGAGCCTCCCTAAATTGACGAGGAAATTTTCTTAACATCCATTTTGGCCAAATTTTTAGAGAATGTAAAAATAAACCATGGAAGTCGTAGATATGTTGTTTACCTATCCAACGAATTGTCACATTCTAAGATTCAATTAAAATCGGCCACTTTCTGGGCCTCCCTAAATTGACGAGGAAATTTCTTAACATCCATTTTGGCCGAATTTTTAGAGAATGTAAAAATAAACCATGGAAGTCGTAGCTATGTTGTTTACCTATCCAACGAATTGTCACATGCTAAGATTCAATTCAAATCGGCCACTTTCTGGGCCTCCCTAAATTGACGAGGAAATTTTCTTAACATCCATTTTGGCCAAATTTTTAGAGAATGTAAAAATAAACCATGGAAGTCGTAGCTATGTTGTTTACCTATCCAACGAATTGTCACATGCTAAGATTCAATTCAAATCGGCCACTTTCTGAGCCTCCCTAAATTGACGAGGAAATTTTCTTAACATCCATTTTGGCCGAATTGTTAGAGAATGTAAAAATAAACCATGGAAGTCGTAGATAAGTTGTTTACCTATCCAACGAATTGTCACATTCTAAGATTCAATTCAAATCGGCCACTTTCCGGGCCTCCCTAAATTGACGAGGAAATTTCTTAACATCCATTTTGGCCGAATTTTTAGAGAATGTAAAAATAAACCATGGAAGTCGTAGCTATGTTGTTTACCTATCCAACGAATTGTCACATGCTAAGATTCAATTCAAATCGGCCACTTTCTGGGCCTCCCTAAATTGACGAGGAAATTTTCTTAACATCCATTTTGGCCAAATTTTTAGAGAATGTAAAAATAAACCATGGAAGTCGTAGCTATGTTGTTTACCTATCCAACGAATTGTCACATGCTAAGATTCAATTCAAATCGGCCACTTTCTGAGCCTCCCTAAATTGACGAGGAAATTTTCTTAACATCCATTTTGGCCGAATTGTTAGAGAATGTAAAAATAAACCATGGAAGTCGTAGATAAGTTGTTTACCTATCCAACGAATTGTCACATTCTAAGATTCAATTCAAATCGGCCACTTTCCGGGCCTCCCTAAATTGACGAGGAACTTTTCTTAACATCCATTTTGGCCGAATTTTTGGAGAATGTAAAAATAAACCATGGAAGTCGTAGATATGTTGTTTACCTATCCAACGAATTGTCACATGCTAAGATTCAATTCAAATCGGCCACTTTCTGAGCCTCCCTAAATTGACGAGGAAATTTTCTTAACATCCATTTTGGCCGAATTGTTAGAGAATGTAAAAATAAACCATGGAAGTCGTAGCTATGTTGTTTACCTATCCAACGAATTGTCACATGCTAAGATTCAATTCAAATCGGCCACTTTCCGGGCCTCCCTAAATTGACGAGGAAATTTTCTTAACATCCATTTTGGCCGAATTTTTAGAGAATGCAAAAATAAACCATGGAAGTTGTAGCTATGTTGTTTACCTATCCAACGAATTGTCACATGCTAAGATTCAATTCAAATCGGCCACTTTCTGAGCCTCCCTAAATTGACGAGGAAATTTTCTTAATATCCATTTTGGCCAAATTTTTAGAGAATGTAAAAATAAACCATGGAAGTCGTAGATATGTTGTTTACCTATCCAACGAATTGTCACATTCTAAGATTCAATTAAAATCGGCCACTTTCTGGGCCTCCCTAAATTGACGAGGAAATTTCTTAACATCCATTTTGGCCGAATTTTTAGAGAATGTAAAAATAAACCATGGAAGTCGTAGCTATGTTGTTTACCTATCCAACGAATTGTCACATGCTAAGATTCAATTCAAATCGGCCACTTTCTGGGCCTCCCTAAATTGACGAGGAAATTTTCTTAACATCCATTTTGGCCAAATTTTTAGAGAATGTAAAAATAAACCATGGAAGTCGTAGCTATGTTGTTTACCTATCCAACGAATTGTCACATGCTAAGATTCAATTCAAATCGGCCACTTTCTGAGCCTCCCTAAATTGACGAGGAAATTTTCTTAACATCCATTTTGGCCGAATTGTTAGAGAATGTAAAAATAAACCATGGAAGTCGTAGATAAGTTGTTTACCTATCCAACGAATTGTCACATTCTAAGATTCAATTCAAATCGGCCACTTTCCGGGCCTCCCTAAATTGACGAGGAACTTTTCTTAACATCCATTTTGGCCGAATTTTTGGAGAATGTAAAAATAAACCATGGAAGTCGTAGATATGTTGTTTACCTATCCAACGAATTGTCACATGCTAAGATTCAATTCAAATCGGCCACTTTCTGAGCCTCCCTAAATTGACGAGGAAATTTTCTTAACATCCATTTTGGCCGAATTGTTAGAGAATGTAAAAATAAACCATGGAAGTCGTACCTATGTTGTTTACCTATCCAACGAATTGTCACTAGCTAAGATTCAATTCAAATCGGCCACTTTCTGTGCCTCCGTAAATTCACGAGGAAATTTTCTTAACATCCATTTTGGCCGAATTTTAAGAGAATGTAAAAATAAACCATGGAAGTCGTAGATATGTTGTTTACCTATCCAACGAATTGTCACATTCTAAGATTCAATTAAAATCGGCCACTTTCTGGGCCTCCCTAAATTGACGAGGAACTTTTCTTAACATCCATTTTGGCCGAATTTTTAGAGAATGCAAAAATAAACCATGGAAGTCGTAGCTATGTTGTTTACCTATCCAACAAATTGTCACATGCTAAGATTCAATTCAAATCGGCCACTTTCTGAGCCTCCCTAAATTGACGAGGAAATTTTCTTAACATCCATTTTGGCCGAATTGTTAGAGAATGTAAAAATAAACCATGGAAGTCGTAGATATGTTGTTTACCTATCCAACGAATTGTCACATTCTAAGATTCAATTAAAATCGGCCACTTTCTGGGCCTCCCTAATTTGACGAGGAAATTTCTTAACATCCATTTTGGCCGAATTTTTAGAGAATGTAAAAATAAACCATGGAAGTCGTAGCTATGTTGTTTACCTATCCAACGAATTGTCACATGCTAAGATTCAATTCAAATCGGCCACTTTCTGGGCCTCCCTAAATTGACGAGGAAATTTTCTTAACATCCACTTTGGCCGAATTTTTAGAGAATGTAAAAATAAACCATGGAAGTCATAGCTATGTTGTTTACCTATCCAACGAATTGTCACATGCTAAGATTCAATTCAAATCGGCCACTTTCTGAGCCTCCCTAAATTGACGAGGAAATTTTCTTAACATCCATTTTGGCCGAATTGTTAGAGAATGTAAAAATAAACCATGGAAGTCGTAGATATGTTGTTTACCTATCCAACGAATTGTCACATGCTAAGATTCAATTCAAATCGGCCACTTTCTGAGCCTCCCTAAATTGACGAGGAAATTTTCTTAACATCCATTTTGGCCGAATTGTTAGAGAATGTAAAAATAAACCATGGAAGTCGTAGATATGTTGTTTACCTATCCAACGAATTGTCACATTCTAAGATTCAATTCAAATCGGCCACTTTCTAGGCCTCCCTAAATTGACGACGAAATTTTCTTAACATCCATTTTGGCCGAATTTTTAGAGAATGTAAAAATAAACCATGGAAGTCGTAGCTATGTTGTTTACCTATCCAACGAATTGTCACATGCTAAGATTCAATTCAAATCGGCCACTTTCCGGGCCTCCCTAAATTGACGAGGAAATTTTCTTAACATCCATTTTGGCCGAATTTTTAGAGAATGCAAAAATAAACCATGGAAGTCGTAGCTATGTTGTTTACCTATCCAACGAATTGTCACATGCTAAGATTCAATTCAAATCGGCCACTTTCTGAGCCTTCCTAAATTGACGAGGAAATTTTCTTAACATCCATTTTGGCCGAATTTTTAGAGAATGTAAAAATAAACCATGGAAGTCGTAGATATGTTGTTTACCTATCCAACGAATTGTCACATTCTAAGATTCAATTAAAATCGGCCACTTTCTGATCCTCCCTAAATTGACGAGGAAATTTCTTAACATCCATTTTGGCCGAATTTTTAGAGAATGTAAAAATAAACCATGGAAGTCGTAGCTATGTTGTTTACCTATCCAACGAATTGTCACATGCTAAGATTCATTTCAAATCGGCCACTTTCTGGGCCTCCCTAAATTGACGAGGAAATTTTCTTAACATCCATTTTGGCCAAATTTTTAGAGAATGTAAAAATAAACCATGGAAGTCGTAGCTATGTTGTTTACCTATCCAACGAATTGTCACATGCTAAGATTCAATTCAAATCGGCCACTTTCTGAGCCTCCCTAAATTGACGAGGAAATTTTCTTAACATCCATTTTGGCCGAATTGTTAGAGAATGTAAAAATAAACCATGGAAGTCGTAGATAAGTTGTTTACCTATCCAACGAATTGTCACATTCTAAGATTCAATTCAAATCGGCCACTTTCCGGGCCTCCCTAAATTGACGAGGAAATTTTCTTAACATCCATTTTGGCCGAATTGTTAGAGAATGTAAAAATAAACCATGGAAGTCGTAGATATGTTGTTTACCTATCCAACGAATTGTCACATTCTAAGATTCAATTAAAATCGGCCACTTTCTGGGCCTCCCTAAATTGACGAGGAAATTTCTTAACATCCATTTTGGCCGAATTTTTAGAGAATGTAAAAATAAACCATGGAAGTCGTAGCTATGTTGTTTACCTATCCAACGAATTGTCACATGCTAAGATTCAATTCAAATCGGCCACTTTCTGGGCCTCCCTAAATTGACGAGGAAATTTTCTTAATATCCACTTTGGCCGAATTTTTAGAGAATGTAAAAATAAACCATGGAAGTCGTAGCTATGTTGTTTACCTATCCAACGAATTGTCACATGCTAAGATTCAATTCAAATCGGCCACTTTCTGAGCCTCCCTAAATTGACGAGGAAATTTTCTTAACATCCATTTTGGCCGAATTGTTAGAGAATGTAAAAATAAACCATGGAAGTCGTAGATATTTTGTTTACCTATCCAACGAATTGTCACATGCTAAGATTCAATTCAAATCGGCCACTTTCTGAGCCTCCCTAAATTGACGAGGAAATTTTCTTAACATCCATTTTGGCCGAATTGTTAGGGAATGTAAAAATAAACCATGGAAGTCGTAGATATGTTGCTTACCTATCCAACGAATTGTCACATTCTAAGATTCAATTCAAATCGGCCACTTTCTGGGCCTCCCTAAATTGACGACGAAATTTTCTTAACATCCATTTTGGCCGAATTTTTAGAGAATGTAAAAATAAACCATGGAAGTCGTAGCTATGTTGTTTACCTATCCAACGAATTGTCACATGCTAAGATTCAATTCAAATCGGCCACTTTCCGGGCCTCCCTAAATTGACGAGGAAATTTTCTTAACATCCATTTTGGCCGAATTTTTAGAGAATGCAAAAATAAACCATGGAAGTCGTAGCTATGTTGTTTACCTATCCAACGAATTGTCACATGCTAAGATTCAATTCAAATCGGCCACTTTCTGAGCCTTCCTAAATTGACGAGGAAATTTTCTTAACATCCATTTTGGCCGAATTTTTAGAGAATGTAAAAATAAACCATGGAAGTCGTAGATATGTTGTTTACCTATCCAACGAATTGTCACATTCTAAGATTCAATTAAAATCGGCCACTTTCTGGGCCTCCCTAAATTGACGAGGAAATTTCTTAACATCCATTTTGGCCGAATTTTTAGAGAATGTAAAAATAAACCATGGAAGTCGTAGCTATGTTGTTTACCTATCCAACGAATTGTCACATGCTAAGATTCAATTCAAATCGGCCACTTTCTGGGCCTCCCTAAATTGACGAGGAAATTTCCTTAACATCCATTTTGGCCAAATTTTTAGAGAATGTAAAAATAAACCATGGAAGTCGTAGCTATGTTGTTTACCTATCCAACGAATTGTCACATGCTAAGATTCAATTCAAATCGGCCACTTTCTGAGCCTCCCTAAATTGACGAGGAAATTTTCTTAACATCCATTTTGGCCGAATTGTTAGAGAATGTAAAAATAAACCATGGAAGTCGTAGATAAGTTGTTTACCTATCCAACGAATTGTCACATTCTAAGATTCAATTCAAATCGGCCACTTTCCGGGCCTCCCTAAATTGACGAGGAAATTTTCTTAACATCCATTTTGGCCGAATTTTTGGAGAATGTAAAAATAAACCATGGAAGTCGTACCTATGTTGTTTACCTATCCAACGAATTGTCATTAGCTAAGATTCAATTCAAATCGGCCACTTTCTGTGCCTCCGTAAATTCACGAGGAAATTTTCTTAACATCCATTTTGGCCGAATTTTTAGAGAATGTAAAAATAAACCATGGAAGTAGTAGCTATGTTGTTTACCTATCCAACGAATTGTCACATGCTAAGATTCAATTCAAATCGGCCACTTTCCGGGCCTCCCTAAATTGACGAGGAAATTTTCTTAACATCCATTTTGGCCGAATTTTTAGAGAATGCAAAAATAAACCATGGAAGTTGTAGCTATGTTGTTTACCTATCCAACGAATTGTCACATGCTAAGATTCAATTCAAATCGGCCACTTTCTGAGCCTCCCTAAATTGACGAGGAAATTTTCTTAACATCCATTTTGGCCAAATTTTTAGAGAATGTAAAAATAAACCATGGAAGTCGTAGATATGTTGTTTACCTATCCAACGAATTGTCACATTCTAAGATTCAATTAAAATCGGCCACTTTCTGGGCCTCCCTAAATTGACGAGGAAATTTCTTAACATCCATTTTGGCCGAATTTTTAGAGAATGTAAAAATAAACCATGGAAGTCGTAGCTATGTTGTTTACCTATCCAACGAATTGTCACATGCTAAGATTCAATTCAAATCGGCCACTTTCTGGGCCTCCCTAAATTGACGAGGAAATTTTCTTAACATCCATTTTGGCCAAATTTTTAGAGAATGTAAAAATAAACCATGGAAGTCGCAGCTATGTTGTTTACCTATCCAACGAATTGTCACATGCTAAGATTCAATTCAAATCGGCCACTTTCTGAGCCTCCCTAAATTGACGAGGAAATTTTCTTAACATCCATTTTGGCCGAATTGTTAGAGAATGTAAAAATAAACCATGGAAGTCGTAGATAAGTTGTTTACCTATCCAACGAATTGTCACATTCTAAGATTCAATTCAAATCGGCCACTTTCCGGGCCTCCCTAAATTGACGAGGAAATTTTCTTAACATCCATTTTGGCCGAATTTTTGGAGAATGTAAAAATAAACCATGGAAGTCGTACCTATGTTGTTTACCTATCCAACGAATTGTCACTAGCTAAGATTCAATTCAAATCGGCCACTTTCTGTGCCTCCGTAAATTCACGAGGAAATTTTCTTAACATCCATTTTGGCCGAATTTTAAGAGAATGTAAAAATAAACCATGGAAGTCGTAGATATGTTGTTTACCTATCCAACGAATTGTCACATTCTAAGATTCAATTAAAATCGGCCACTTTCTGGGCCTCCCTAAATTGACGAGGAACTTTTCTTAACATCCATTTTGGCCGAATTGTTAGAGAATGTAAAAATAAACCATGGAAGTCGTAGATATGTTGTTTACCTATCCAACGAATTGTCACATGCTAAGATTCAATTCAAATCGGCCACTTTCTGAGCCTTCCTAAATTGACGAGGAAATTTTCTTAACATCCATTTTGGCCGAATTTTTAGAGAATGTAAAAATAAACCATGGAAGTCGTAGCTATGTTGTTTACCTATCCAACGAATTGTCACATGCTATGATTCAATTCAAATCGGCCACTTTCTGAGCCTCCCTAAATTGACGAGGAAATTTTCTTAACATCCATTTTGGCCGAATTGTTAGAGAATGTAAAAATAAACCATGGAAGTCGTAGATAAGTTGTTTACCTATCCAACGAATTGTCACATTCTAAGATTCAATTCAAATCGGCCACTTTCCGGGCCTCCCTAAATTGACGAGGAAATTTTCTTAACATCCATTTTGGCCGAATTTTTGGAGAATGTAAAATTAAACCATGGAAGTCGTACCTATGTTGTTTACCTATCCAACGAATTATCACTAGCTAAGATTCAATTCAAATAGGCCACTTTCTGTGCCTCCGTAAATTCACGAGGAAATTTTCTTAACATCCATTTTGGCCGAATTTTTGGAGAATGTAAAAATAAACCATGGAAGTCGTACCTATGTTGTTTACCTATCCAACGAATTGTCACTAGCTAAGATTCAATTCAAATCGGCCACTTTCTGTGCCTCCGTAAATTCACGAGGAAATTTTCTTAACATCCATTTTGGCCGAATTTTAAGAGAATGTAAAAATAAACCATGGAAGTCGTAGATATGTTGTTTACCTATCCAACGAATTGTCACATTCTAAGATTCAATTAAAATCGGCCACTTTCTGGGCCTCCCTAAATTGACGAGGAACTTTTCTTAACATCCATTTTGGCCGAATTGTTAGAGAATGTAAAAATAAACCATGGAAGTCGTAGATATGTTGTTTACCTATCCAACGAATTGTCACATGCTAAGATTCAATTCAAATCGGCCACTTTCTGGGCCTCCCTAAATTGACGAGGAAATTTTCTTAACATCCATTTTGGCCGAATTTTTAGAGAATGTAAAAATAAACCATGGAAGTCGTAGATATGTTGTTTACCTATCCAACGAATTGTCACATTCTAAGATTCAATTAAAATCGGCCACTTTCTGGGCCTCCCTAAATTGACGAGGAAATTTCTTAACATCCATTTTGGCCGAATTTTTAGAGAATGTAAAAATAAACCATGGAAGTCGTAGCTATGTTGTTTACCTATCCAACGAATTGTCACATGCTAAGATTCAATTCAAATCGGCCACTTTCTGGGCCTCCCTAAATTGACGAGGAAATTTTCTTAACATCCATTTTGGCCAAATTTTTAGAGAATGTAAAAATAAACCATGGAAGTCGTAGCTATGTTGTTTACCTATCCAACGAATTGTCACATGCTAAGATTCAATTCAAATCGGCCACTTTCTGAGCCTCCCTAAATTGACGAGGAAATTTTCTTAACATCCATTTTGGCCGAATTGTTAGAGAATGTAAAAATAAACCATGGAAGTCGTAGATAAGTTGTTTACCTATCCAACGAATTGTCACATTCTAAGATTCAATTCAAATCGGCCACTTTCCGGGCCTCCCTAAATTGACGAGGAAATTTTCTTAACATCCATTTTGGCCGAATTTTTGGAGAATGTAAAAATAAACCATGGAAGTCGTACCTATGTTGTTTACCTATCCAACGAATTGTCACTAGCTAAGATTCAATTCAAATCGGCCACTTTCTGTGCCTCCGTAAATTCACGAGGAAATTTTCTTAACATCCATTTTGGCCGAATTTTAAGAGAATGTAAAAATAAACCATGGAAGTCGTAGATATGTTGTTTACCTATCCAACGAATTGTCACATTCTAAGATTCAATTAAAATCGGCCACTTTCTGGGCCTCCCTAAATTGACGAGGAACTTTTCTTAACATCCATTTTGGCCGAATTGTTAGAGAATGTAAAAATAAACCATGGAAGTCGTAGATATGTTGTTTACCTATCCAACGAATTGTCACATGCTAAGATTCAATTCAAATCGGCCACTTTCTGAGCCTTCCTAAATTGACGAGGAAATTTTCTTAACATCCATTTTGGCCGAATTTTTAGAGAATGTAAAAATAAACCATGGAAGTCGTAGCTATGTTGTTTACCTATCCAACGAATTGTCACATGCTATGATTCAATTCAAATCGGCCACTTTCTGAGCCTCCCTAAATTGACGAGGAAATTTTCTTAACATCCATTTTGGCCGAATTGTTAGAGAATGTAAAAATAAACCATGGAAGTCGTAGATAAGTTGTTTACCTATCCAACGAATTGTCACATTCTAAGATTCAATTCAAATCGGCCACTTTCCGGGCCTCCCTAAATTGACGAGGAAATTTTCTTAACATCCATTTTGGCCGAATTTTTGGAGAATGTAAAATTAAACCATGGAAGTCGTACCTATGTTGTTTACCTATCCAACGAATTATCACTAGCTAAGATTCAATTCAAATAGGCCACTTTCTGTGCCTCCGTAAATTCACGAGGAAATTTTCTTAACATCCATTTTGGCCGAATTTTTGGAGAATGTAAAAATAAACCATGGAAGTCGTACCTATGTTGTTTACCTATCCAACGAATTGTCACTAGCTAAGATTCAATTCAAATCGGCCACTTTCTGTGCCTCCGTAAATTCACGAGGAAATTTTCTTAACATCCATTTTGGCCGAATTTTAAGAGAATGTAAAAATAAACCATGGAAGTCGTAGATATGTTGTTTACCTATCCAACGAATTGTCACATTCTAAGATTCAATTAAAATCGGCCACTTTCTGGGCCTCCCTAAATTGACGAGGAACTTTTCTTAACATCCATTTTGGCCGAATTGTTAGAGAATGTAAAAATAAACCATGGAAGTCGTAGATATGTTGTTTACCTATCCAACGAATTGTCACATGCTAAGATTCAATTCAAATCGGCCACTTTCTGGGCCTCCCTAAATTGACGAGGAAATTTTCTTAACATCCATTTTGGCCGAATTTTTAGAGAATGTAAAAATAAACCATGGAAGTCGTAGATATGTTGTTTACCTATCCAACGAATTGTCACATTCTAAGATTCAATTAAAATCGGCCACTTTCTGGGCCTCCCTAAATTGACGAGGAAATTTCTTAACATCCATTTTGGCCGAATTTTTAGAGAATGTAAAAATAAACCATGGAAGTCGTAGCTATGTTGTTTACCTATCCAACGAATTGTCACATGCTAAGATTCAATTCAAATCGGCCACTTTCTGGGCCTCCCTAAATTGACGAGGAAATTTTCTTAACATCCATTTTGGCCAAATTTTTAGAGAATGTAAAAATAAACCATGGAAGTCGTAGCTATGTTGTTTACCTATCCAACGAATTGTCACATGCTAAGATTCAATTCAAATCGGCCACTTTCTGAGCCTCCCTAAATTGACGAGGAAATTTTCTTAACATCCATTTTGGCCGAATTGTTAGAGAATGTAAAAATAAACCATGGAAGTCGTAGATAAGTTGTTTACCTATCCAACGAATTGTCACATTCTAAGATTCAATTCAAATCGGCCACTTTCCGGGCCTCCCTAAATTGACGAGGAAATTTTCTTAACATCCATTTTGGCCGAATTTTTGGAGAATGTAAAAATAAACCATGGAAGTCGTACCTATGTTGTTTACCTATCCAACGAATTGTCACTAGCTAAGATTCAATTCAAATCGGCCACTTTCTGTGCCTCCGTAAATTCACGAGGAAATTTTCTTAACATCCATTTTGGCCGAATTTTAAGAGAATGTAAAAATAAACCATGGAAGTCGTAGATATGTTGTTTACCTATCCAACGAATTGTCACATTCTAAGATTCAATTAAAATCGGCCACTTTCTGGGCCTCCCTAAATTGACGAGGAACTTTTCTTAACATCCATTTTGGCCGAATTGTTAGAGAATGTAAAAATAAACCATGGAAGTCGTAGATATGTTGTTTACCTATCCAACGAATTGTCACATGCTAAGATTCAATTCAAATCGGCCACTTTCTGGGCCTCCCTAAATTGACGAGGAAATTTTCTTAACATCCATTTTGGCCGAATTTTTAGAGAATGTAAAAATAAACCATGGAAGTCGTAGCTATGTTGTTTACCTATCCAACGAATTGTCACATGCTATGATTCAATTCAAATCGGCCACTTTCTGAGCCTCCCTAAATTGACGAGGAAATTTTCTTAACATCCATTTTGGCCGAATTGTTAGAGAATGTAAAAATAAACCATGGAAGTCGTAGATAAGTTGTTTACCTATCCAACGAATTGTCACATTCTAAGATTCAATTCAAATCGGCCACTTTCCGGGCCTCCCTAAATTGACGAGGAAATTTTCTTAACATCCATTTTGGCCGAATTTTTGGAGAATGTAAAATTAAACCATGGAAGTCGTACCTATGTTGTTTACCTATCCAACGAATTATCACTAGCTAAGATTCAATTCAAATAGGCCACTTTCTGTGCCTCCGTAAATTCACGAGGAAATTTTCTTAACATCCATTTTGGCCGAATTTTTGGAGAATGTAAAAATAAACCATGGAAGTCGTACCTATGTTGTTTACCTATCCAACGAATTGTCACTAGCTAAGATTCAATTCAAATCGGCCACTTTCTGTGCCTCCGTAAATTCACGAGGAAATTTTCTTAACATCCATTTTGGCCGAATTTTAAGAGAATGTAAAAATAAACCATGGAAGTCGTAGATATGTTGTTTACCTATCCAACGAATTGTCACATTCTAAGATTCAATTAAAATCGGCCACTTTCTGGGCCTCCCTAAATTGACGAGGAACTTTTCTTAACATCCATTTTGGCCGAATTGTTAGAGAATGTAAAAATAAACCATGGAAGTCGTAGATATGTTGTTTACCTATCCAACGAATTGTCACATGCTAAGATTCAATTCAAATCGGCCACTTTCTGGGCCTCCCTAAATTGACGAGGAAATTTTCTTAACATCCATTTTGGCCGAATTTTTAGAGAATGTAAAAATAAACCATGGAAGTCGTAGCTATGTTGTTTACCTATCCAACGAATTGTCACATGCTATGATTCAATTCAAATCGGCCACTTTCTGAGCCTCCCTAAATTGACGAGGAAATTTTCTTAACATCCATTTTGGCCGAATTGTTAGAGAATGTAAAAATAAACCATGGAAGTCGTAGATAAGTTGTTTACCTATCCAACGAATTGTCACATTCTAAGATTCAATTCAAATCGGCCACTTTCCGGGCCTCCCTAAATTGACGAGGAAATTTTCTTAACATCCATTTTGGCCGAATTTTTGGAGAATGTAAAATTAAACCATGGAAGTCGTACCTATGTTGTTTACCTATCCAACGAATTATCACTAGCTAAGATTCAATTCAAATAGGCCACTTTCTGTGCCTCCGTTAATTCACGAGGAAATTTTCTTAACATCCATTTTGGCCGAATTTTAAGAGAATGTAAAAATAAACCATGGAAGTCGTAGATATGTTGTTTACCTATCCAACGAATTGTCACATTCTAAGATTCAATTAAAATCGGCCATTTTCTGGGCCTCCCTAAATTGACGAGGAACTTTTCCTAACATCCATTTTGGCCGAATTTTTAGAGAATGTAAAAATAAACCATGGAAGTCGTAGCTATGTTGTTTACCTATCCAACGAATTGTCACATGCTAAGATTCAATTCAAATCGGCCACTTTCTGAGCCTCCCTAAATTGACGAGGAAATTTTCTTAACATCCATTTTGGCCGAATTGTTAGAGAATGTAAAAATAAACCATGGAAGTCGTAGATATGTTGTTTACCTATCCAACAAATTGTCACATGCTAAGATTCAATTCAAATCGGCCACTTTCTGAGCCTCCCTAAATTGACGAGGAAATTTTCTTAACATCCATTTTGGCCGAATTGTTAGAGAATGTAAAAATAAACCATGGAAGTCGTAGATATGTTGTTTACCTATCCAACGAATTGTCACATTCTAAGATTCAATTCAAATCGGCCACTTTCTGGGCCTCCCTAAATTGACGAGGAAATTTTCTTAACATCCATTTTGGCCGAATTTTTAGAGAATGTAAAAATAAACCATGGAAGTCGTAGCTATGTTGTTTACCTATCCAACGAATTGTCACATGCTAAGATTCAATTCAAATCGGCCACTTTCTGAGCCTCCCTAAATTGACGAGGAAATTTTCTTAACTTCCATTTTGGCCAAATTGTTAGAGAATGTAAAAATAAACCATGGAAGTCGTAGATATGTTGTTTACCTATCCAACGAATTGTCACATGCTAAGATTCAATTCAAATCGGCCACTTTCTGGGCCTCCCTAAATTGACGAGGAAATTTTCTTAACATCCATTTTGGCCGAATTTTTAGAGAATGTAAATATAAACCATGGAAGTCGTAGCTATGTTGTTTACCTATCCAACGAATTGTCACATGCTAAGATTCAATTCAAATCGGCCACTTTCTGAGCCTCCCTAAATTGACGAGGAAATTTTCTTAACATCCATTTTGGCCGAATTGTTAGAGAATGTAAAAATAAACCATGGAAGTCGTAGATAAGTTGTTTACCTATCCAACGAATTGTCACATTCAAAGATTCAATTCAAATCGGCCACTTTCCGGGCCTCCCTCAATTGACGAGGAAATTTTCTTAACATCCATTTTGGCCGAATTTTAAGAGAATGTAAAAATAAACCATGGAAGTCGTAGATATGTTGTTTACCTATCCAACGAATTGTCACATTCTAAGATTCAATTCAAATCGGCCACTTTCTGGGCCTCCCTAAATTGACGAGGAAATTTTCTTAACATCCATTTTGGCCGAATTGTTAGAGAATGTAAAAATAAACCATGGAAGTCGTAGATATGTTGTTTACCTATCCAACGAATTGTCACATGCTAAGATTCAATTCAAATCGGCCACTTTCTGGGCCTCCCTAAATTGACGAGGAAATTTTCTTAACATCCATTTTGGCCGAATTTTTAGAGAATGTAAAAATAAACCATGGAAGTCGTAGATAAGTTGTTTACCTATCCAACGAATTGTCACATTCTAAGATTCAATTCAAATCGGCCACTTTCCGGGCCTCCCTAAATTGACGAGGAAATTTTCTTAACATCCATTTTGGCCGAATTTTAAGAGAATGTAAAAATAAACCATGGAAGTCGTGGATATGTTGTTTACCTATCCAACGAATTGTCACATTCTAAGATTCAATTCAAATCGGCCACTTTCTGGGCCTCCCTAAATTGACGAGGAAATTTTCTTAACATCCATTTTGGCCGAATTTTTAGAGAATGTAAAAATAAACCATGGAAGTCGTAGCTATGTTGTTTACCTATCCAACGAATTGTCACATGCTAAGATTCAATTCAAATCGGCCACTTTCTGAGCCTCCCTAAATTGACGAGGAAATTTTCTTAACTTCCATTTTGGCCAAATTGTTAGAGAATGTAAAAATAAACCATGGAAGTCGTAGATATGTTGTTTACCTATCCAACGAATTGTCACATGCTAAGATTCAATTCAAATCGGCCACTTTCTGGGCCTCCCTAAATTGACGAGGAAATTTTCTTAACATCCATTTTGGCCGAATTTTTAGAGAATGTAAAAATAAACCATGGAAGTCGTAGCTATGTTGTTTACCTATCCAACGAATTGTCACATGCTAAGAGTCAATTCAAATCGGCCACTTTCTGAGCCTCCCTAAATTGACGAGGAAATTTTCTTAACATCCATTTTGGCCGAATTTTTGGAGAATGTAAAAATAAACCATGGAAGTCGTAGATATGTTGTTCACCTATCCAACGAATTGTCACATTCTAAGATTCAATTCAAATCGGCCACTTTCCGGGCCTCCCTAAATGGACGAGGAAATTTTCTTAACATCCATTTTGGCCGAATTTTTGGAGAATGTAAAAATAAACCATGGAAGTCGTACCTATGTTGTTTACCTATCCAACGAATTGTCACTAGCTAAGATTCAATTCAAATCGGCCACTTTCTGTGCCTCCGTAAATTCACGAGGAAATTTTCTTAACATCCATTTTGGCCGAATTTCAAGAGAATGTAGAAATAAACCATGGAAGTCGTAGATATGTTGTTTACCTATCCAACGAATTGTCACATTCTAAGATTCAATTAAAATCGGCCACTTTCTGGGCCTCCCTAAATTGACGAGGAACTTTTCTTAACATCTATTTTGGCCGAATTTTTAGAGAATGCAAAAATAAACCATGGAAGTCGTAGCTATGTTGTTTACCTATCCAACGAATTGTCACATGCTAAGATTCAATTCAAATCGGCCACTTTCTGAGCCTCCCTAAATTGACGAGGAAATTTTCTTAACATCCATTTTGGCCGAATTGTTAGAGAATGTAAAAATAAACCATGGAAGTCGTAGATATGTTGTTTACCTATCCAACGAATTGTCACATTCTAAGATTCAATTAAAATCGGCCACTTTCTGGGCCTCCCTAAATTGACGAGGAAATTTCTTAACATCCATTTTGGCCGAATTTTTAGAGAATGTAAAAATAAACCATGGAAGTCGTAGCTATGTTGTTTACCTATCCAACGAATTGTCACATGCTATGATTCAATTCAAATCGGCCACTTTCTGAGCCTCCCTAAATTGACGAGGAAATTTTCTTAACATCCATTTTGGCCGAATTGTTAGAGAATGTAAAAATAAACCATGGAAGTCGTAGATAAGTTGTTTACCTATCCAACGAATTGTCACATTCTAAGATTCAATTCAAATCGGCCACTTTCCGGGCCTCCCTAAATTGACGAGGAAATTTTCTTAACATCCATTTTGGCCGAATTTTTGGAGAATGTAAAAATAAACCATGGAAGTCGTACCTATGTTGTTTACCTATCCAACGAATTATCACTAGCTAAGATTCAATTCAAATAGGCCACTTTCTGTGCCTCCGTAAATTCACGAGGAAATTTTCTTAACATCCATTTTGGCCGAATTTTAAGAGAATGTAAAAATAAACCATGGAAGTCGTAGATATGTTGTTTACCTATCCAACGAATTGTCACATTCTAAGATTCAATTAAAATCGGCCATTTTCTGGGCCTCCCTAAATTGACGAGGAACTTTTCCTAACATCCATTTTGGCCGAATTTTTAGAGAATGTAAAAATAAACCATGGAAGTTGTAGCTATGTTGTTTACCTATCCAACGAATTGTCACATGCTAAGATTCAATTCAAATCGGCCACTTTCTGAGCCTCCCTAAATTGACGAGGAAATTTTCTTAACATCCATTTTGGCCGAATTGTTAGAGAATGTAAAAATAAACCATGGAAGTCGTAGATATGTTGTTTACCTATCCAACGAATTGTCACATGCTAAGATTCAATTCAAATCGGCCACTTTCTGAGCCTCCCTAAATTGACGAGGAAATTTTCTTAACTTCCATTTTGGCCAAATTGTTAGAGAATGTAAAAATAAACCATGGAAGTCGTAGATATGTTGTTTACCTATCCAACGAATTGTCACATGCTAAGATTCAATTCAAATCAGCCACTTTCTGAGCCTCCCTAAATTGACGAGGAAATTTTCTTAACATCCATTTTGGCCGAATTTTTAGAGAATGTAAAAATAAACCATGGAAGTCGTAGCTATGTTGTTTACCTATCCAACGAATTGTCACATGCTAAGATTCAATTCAAATCGGCCACTTTCTGAGCCTCCCTAAATTGACGAGGAAATTTTCTTAACATCCATTTTGGCCGAATTGTTAGAGAATGTAAAAATAAACCATGGAAGTCGTAGATAAGTTGTTTACCTATCCAACGAATTGTCACATTCTAAGATTCAATTCAAATCGGCCACTCTCCGGGCCTCCCTAAATTGACGAGGAAATTTTCTTAACATCCATTTTGGCCGAATTTTAAGAGAATGTAAAAATAAACCATGGAAGTCGTAGATATGTTGTTTACCTATCCAACGAATTGTCACATTCTAAGATTCAATTCAAATCGGCCACTTTCTGGGCCTCCCTAAATTGACGAGGAAATTTTCTTAACATCCATTTTGGCCGAATTGTTAGAGAATGTAAAAATAAACCATGGAAGTCGTAGATATGTTGTTTACCTATCCAACGAATTGTCACATGCTAAGATTCAATTCAAATCGGCCACTTTCTGGGCCTCCCTAAATTGACGAGGAAATTTTCTTAACATCCATTTTGGCCGAATTTTTAGAGAATGTAAAAATAAACCATGGAAGTCGTAGCTATGTTGTTTACCTATCCAACGAATTGTCACATGCTAAGATTCAATTCAAATCGGCCACTTTCTGAGCCTCCCTAAATTGACGAGGAAATTTTCTTAACTTCCATTTTGGCCAAATTGTTAGAGAATGTAAAAATAAACCATGGAAGTCGTAGATATGTTGTTTACCTATCCAACGAATTGTCACATGCTAAGATTCAATTCAAATCGGCCACTTTCTGGGCCTCCCTAAATTGACGAGGAAATTTTCTTAACATCCATTTTGGCCGAATTTTTAGAGAATGTAAAAATAAACCATGGAAGTCGTAGCTATGTTGTTTACCTATCCAACAAATTGTCACATGCTAAGAGTCAATTCAAATCGGCCACTTTCTGAGCCTCCCTAAATTGACGAGGAAATTTTCTTAACATCCATTTTGGCCGAATTTTTGGAGAATGTAAAAATAAACCATGGAAGTCGTAGATATGTTGTTTACCTATCCAACGAATTGTCACATTCTAAGATTCAATTCAAATCGGCCACTTTCCGGGCCTCCCTAAATGGACGAGGAAATTTTCTTAACATCCATTTTGGCCGAATTTTTGGAGAATGTAAAAATAAACCATGGAAGTCGTACCTATGTTGTTTACCTATCCAACGACTTGTCACTAGCTAAGATTCAATTCAAATCGGCCACTTTCTGTGCCTCCGTAAATTCACGAGGAAATTTTCTTAACATCCATTTTGGCCGAATTTCAAGAGAATGTAGAAATAAACCATGGAAGTCGTAGATATGTTGTTTACCTATCCAACGAATTGTCACATTCTAAGATTCAATTAAAATCGGCCACTTTCTGGGCCTCCCTAAATTGACGAGGAAATTTTCTTAACATCCATTTTGGCCGAATTGTTAGAGAATGTAAAAATAAACCATGAAAGTCGTAGATATGTTGTTTACCTATCCAACGAATTGTCACATTCTAAGATTCAATTAAAATCGGCCACTTTCTGGGCCTCCCTAAATTGACGAGGAAATTTCTTAACATCCATTTTGGCCGAATTTTTAGAGAATGTAAAAATAAACCATGGAAGTCGTAGCTATGTTGTTTACCTATCCAACGAATTGTCACATGCTATGATTCAATTCAAATCGGCCACTTTCTGAGCCTCCCTAAATTGACGAGGAAATTTTCTTAACATCCATTTTGGCCGAATTGTTAGAGAATGTAAAAATAAACCATGGAAGTCGTAGATAAGTTGTTTACCTATCCAACGAATTGTCACATTCTAAGATTCAATTCAAATCGGCCACTTTCCGGGCCTCCCTAAATTGACGAGGAAATTTTCTTAACATCCATTTTGGCCGAATTTTTGGAGAATGTAAAAATAAACCATGGAAGTCGTACCAATGTTGTTTACCTATCCAACGAATTATCACTAGCTAAGATTCAATTCAAATCGGCCACTTTCTGAGCCTCCCTAAATTGACGAGGAAATTTTCTTAACATCCATTTTGGCCGAATTGTTAGAGAATGTAAAAATAAACCATGGAAGTCGTAGATATGTTGTTTACCTATCCAACAAATTGTCACATGCTAAGATTCAATTCAAATCGGCCACTTTCTGAGCCTCCCTAAATTGACGAGGAAATTTTCTTAACATCCATTTTGGCCGAATTGTTAGAGAATGTAAAAATAAACCATGGAAGTCGTAGATATGTTGTTTACCTATCCAACGAATTGTCACATTCTAAGATTCAATTCAAATCGGCCACTTTCTGGGCCTCCCTAATTTGACGAGGAAATTTTCTTAACATCCATTTTGGCCAAATTTTTAGAGAATGTAAAAATAAACCATGGAAGTCGTAGCTATGTTGTTTACCTATCCAACGAATTGTCACATGCTAAGATTCAATTCAAATCGGCCACTTTCTGAGCCTCCCTAAATTGACGAGGAAATTTTCTTAACTTCCATTTTGGCCAAATTGTTAGAGAATGTAAAAATAAACCATGGAAGTCGTAGATATGTTGTTTACCTATCCAACGAATTGTCACATGCTAAGATTCAATTCAAATCGGCCACTTTCTGGGCCTCCCTAAATTGACGAGGAAATTTTCTTAACATCCATTTTGGCCGAATTTTTAGAGAATGTAAAAATAAACCATGGAAGTCGTAGCTATGTTGTTTACCTATCCAACGAATTGTCACATGCTAAGATTCAATTCAAATCGGCCACTTTCTGAGCCTCCCTAAATTGACGAGGAAATTTTCTTAACATCCATTTTGGCCGAATTGTTAGAGAATGTAAAAATAAACCATGGAAGTCGTAGATAAGTTGTTTACCTATCCAACGAATTGTCACATTCTAAGATTCAATTCAAATCGGCCACTTTCCGGGCCTCCCTAAATTGACGAGGAAATTTTCTTAACATCCATTTTGGCCGAATTTTAAGAGAATGTAAAAATAAACATTGGAAGTCGTAGATATGTTGTTTACCTATCCAACGAATTGTCACATGCTAAGATTCAATTCAAATCGGCCACTTTCTGGGCCTCCCTAAATTGACGAGGAAATTTTCTTAACATCCATTTTGGCCGAATTTTTAGAGAATGTAAAAATAAACCATGGAAGTCGTAGATAAGTTGTTTACCTATCCAACGAATTGTCACATTCTAAGATTCAATTCAAATCGGCCACTTTCCGGGCCTCCCTAAATTGACGAGGAAATTTTCTTAACATCCATTTTGGCCGAATTTTAAGAGAATGTAAAAATAAACCATGGAAGTCGTAGATATGTTGTTTACCTATCCAACGAATTGTCACATTCTAAGATTCAATTCAAATCGGCCACTTTCTGGGCCTCCCTAAATTGACGAGGAAATTTTCTTAACATCCATTTTGGCCGAATTTTTAGAGAATGTAAAAATAAACCATGGAAGTCGTAGCTATGTTGTTTACCTATCCAACGAATTGTCACATGCTAAGATTCAATTCAAATCGGCCACTTTCTGAGCCTCCCTAAATTGACGAGGAAATTTCTTAACATCCATTTTGGCCGAATTTTTAGAGAATGTAAAAATAAACCATGGAAGTCGTAGCTATGTTGTTTACCTATCCAACGAATTGTCACATGCTATGATTCAATTCAAATCGGCCACTTTCTGAGCCTCCCTAAATTGACGAGGAAATTTTCTTAACATCCATTTTGGCCGAATTGTTAGAGAATGTAAAAATAAACCATGGAAGTCGTAGATAAGTTGTTTACCTATCCAACGAATTGTCACATTCTAAGATTCAATTCAAATCGGCCACTTTCCGGGCCTCCCTAAATTGACGAGGAAATTTTCTTAACATCCATTTTGGCCGAATTTTTGGAGAATGTAAAAATAAACCATGGAAGTCGTACCTATGTTGTTTACCTATCCAACGAATTATCACTAGCTAAGATTCAATTCAAATAGGCCACTTTCTGTGCCTCCGTAAATTCACGAGGAAATTTTCTTAACATCCATTTTGGCCGAATTTTAAGAGAATGTAAAAATAAACCATGGAAGTCGTAGATATGTTGTTTACCTATCCAACGAATTGTCACATTCTAAGATTCAATTAAAATCGGCCATTTTCTGGGCCTCCCTAAATTGACGAGGAACTTTTCCTAACATCCATTTTGGCCGAATTTTTAGAGAATGTAAAAATAAACCATGGAAGTCGTAGCTATGTTGTTTACCTATCCAACGAATTGTCACATGCTAAGATTCAATTCAAATCGGCCACTTTCTGAGCCTCCCTAAATTGACGAGGAAATTTTCTTAACATCCATTTTGGCCGAATTGTTAGAGAATGTAAAAATAAACCATGGAAGTCGTAGATATGTTGTTTACCTATCCAACAAATTGTCACATGCTAAGATTCAATTCAAATCGGCCACTTTCTGAGCCTCCCTAAATTGACGAGGAAATTTTCTTAACATCCATTTTGGCCGAATTGTTAGAGAATGTAAAAATAAACCATGGAAGTCGTAGATATGTTGTTTACCTATCCAACGAATTGTCACATTCTAAGATTCAATTCAAATCGGCCACTTTCTGGGCCTCCCTAATTTGACGAGGAAATTTTCTTAACATCCATTTTGGCCAAATTTTTAGAGAATGTAAAAATAAACCATGGAAGTCGTAGCTATGTTGTTTACCTATCCAACGAATTGTCACATGCTAAGATTCAATTCAAATCGGCCACTTTCTTAGCCTCCCTAAATTGACGAGGAAATTTTCTTAACTTCCATTTTGGCCAAATTGTTAGAGAATGTAAAAATAAACCATGGAAGTCGTAGATATGTTGTTTACCTATCCAACGAATTGTCACATGCTAAGATTCAATTCAAATCGGCCACTTTCTGGGCCTCCCTAAATTGACGAGGAAATTTTCTTAACATCCATTTTGGCCGAATTTTTAGAGAATGTAAAAATAAACCATGGAAGTCGTAGCTATGTTGTTTACCTATCCAACGAATTGTCACATGCTAAGATTCAATTCAAATCGGCCACTTTCTGAGCCTCCCTAAATTGACGAGGAAATTTTCTTAACATCCATTTTGGCCGAATTGTTAGAGAATGTAAAAATAAACCATGGAAGTCGTAGATAAGTTGTTTACCTATCCAACGAATTGTCACATTCTAAGATTCAATTCAAATCGGCCACTTTCCGGGCCTCCCTAAATTGACGAGGAAATTTTCTTAACATCCATTTTGGCCGAATTTTAAGAGAATGTAAAAATAAACATTGGAAGTCGTAGATATGTTGTTTACCTATCCAACGAATTGTCACATGCTAAGATTCAATTCAAATCGGCCACTTTCTGGGCCTCCCTAAATTGACGAGGAAATTTTCTTAACATCCATTTTGGCCGAATTTTTAGAGAATGTAAAAATAAACCATGGAAGTCGTAGATAAGTTGTTTACCTATCCAACGAATTGTCACATTCTAAGATTCAATTCAAATCGGCCACTTTCCGGGCCTCCCTAAATTGACGAGGAAATTTTCTTAACATCCATTTTGGCCGAATTTTAAGAGAATGTAAAAATAAACCATGGAAGTCGTAGATATGTTGTTTACCTATCCAACGAATTGTCACATTCTAAGATTCAATTCAAATCGGCCACTTTCTGGGCCTCCCTAAATTGACGAGGAAATTTTCTTAACATCCATTTTGGCCGAATTTTTAGAGAATGTAAAAATAAACCATGGAAGTCGTAGCTATGTTGTTTACCTATCCAACGAATTGTCACATGCTAAGATTCAATTCAAATCGGCCACTTTCTGAGCCTCCCTAAATTGACGAGGAAATTTCTTAACATCCATTTTGGCCGAATTTTTAGAGAATGTAAAAATAAACCATGGAAGTCGTAGCTATGTTGTTTACCTATCCAACGAATTGTCACATGCTATGATTCAATTCAAATCGGCCACTTTCTGAGCCTCCCTAAATTGACGAGGAAATTTTCTTAACATCCATTTTGGCCGAATTGTTAGAGAATGTAAAAATAAACCATGGAAGTCGTAGATAAGTTGTTTACCTATCCAACGAATTGTCACATTCTAAGATTCAATTCAAATCGGCCACTTTCCGGGCCTCCCTAAATTGACGAGGAAATTTTCTTAACATCCATTTTGGCCGAATTTTTGGAGAATGTAAAAATAAACCATGGAAGTCGTACCTATGTTGTTTACCTATCCAACGAATTATCACTAGCTAAGATTCAATTCAAATAGGCCACTTTCTGTGCCTCCGTAAATTCACGAGGAAATTTTCTTAACATCCATTTTGGCCGAATTTTAAGAGAATGTAAAAATAAACCATGGAAGTCGTAGATATGTTGTTTACCTATCCAACGAATTGTCACATTCTAAGATTCAATTAAAATCGGCCATTTTCTGGGCCTCCCTAAATTGACGAGGAACTTTTCCTAACATCCATTTTGGCCGAATTTTTAGAGAATGTAAAAATAAACCATGGAAGTCGTAGCTATGTTGTTTACCTATCCAACGAATTGTCACATGCTAAGATTCAATTCAAATCGGCCACTTTCTGAGCCTCCCTAAATTGACGAGGAAATTTTCTTAACATCCATTTTGGCCGAATTGTTAGAGAATGTAAAAATAAACCATGGAAGTCGTAGATATGTTGTTTACCTATCCAACAAATTGTCACATGCTAAGATTCAATTCAAATCGGCCACTTTCTGAGCCTCCCTAAATTGACGAGGAAATTTTCTTAACATCCATTTTGGCCGAATTGTTAGAGAATGTAAAAATAAACCATGGAAGTCGTAGATATGTTGTTTACCTATCCAACGAATTGTCACATTCTAAGATTCAATTCAAATCGGCCACTTTCTGGGCCTCCCTAAATTGACGAGGAAATTTTCTTAACATCCATTTTGGCCAAATTTTTAGAGAATGTAAAAATAAACCATGGAAGTCGTAGCTATGTTGTTTACCTATCCAACGAATTGTCTAATGCTAAGATTCAATTCAAATCGGCCACTTTCTTAGCCTCTCTAAATTGACGAGGAAATTTTCTTAACTTCCATTTTGGCCAAATTGTTAGAGAATGTAAAAATAAACCATGGAAGTCGTAGATATGTTGTTTACCTATCCAACGAATTGTCACATGCTAAGATTCAATTCAAATCGGCCACTTTCTGGGCCTCCCTAAATTGACGAGGAAATTTTCTTAACATCCATTTTGGCCGAATTTTTAGAGAATGTAAAAATAAACCATGGAAGTCGTAGCTATGTTGTTTACCTATCCAACGAATTGTCACATGCTAAGATTCAATTCAAATCGGCCACTTTCTGAGCCTCCCTAAATTGACGAGGAAATTTCTTAACATCCATTTTGGCCGAATTTTTAGAGAATGTAAAAATAAACCATGGAAGTCGTAGCTATGTTGTTTACCTATCCAACGAATTGTCACATGCTATGATTCAATTCAAATCGGCCACTTTCTGAGCCTCCCTAAATTGACGAGGAAATTTTCTTAACATCCATTTTGGCCGAATTGTTAGAGAATGTAAAAATAAACCATGGAAGTCGTAGATAAGTTGTTTACCTATCCAACGAATTGTCACATTCTAAGATTCAATTCAAATCGGCCACTTTCCGGGCCTCCCTAAATTGACGAGGAAATTTTCTTAACATCCATTTTGGCCGAATTTTTGGAGAATGTAAAAATAAACCATGGAAGTCGTACCTATGTTGTTTACCTATCCAACGAATTATCACTAGCTAAGATTCAATTCAAATAGGCCACTTTCTGTGCCTCCGTAAATTCACGAGGAAATTTTCTTAACATCCATTTTGGCCGAATTTTAAGAGAATGTAAAAATAAACCATGGAAGTCGTAGATATGTTGTTTACCTATCCAACGAATTGTCACATTCTAAGATTCAATTAAAATCGGCCATTTTCTGGGCCTCCCTAAATTGACGAGGAACTTTTCCTAACATCCATTTTGGCCGAATTTTTAGAGAATGTAAAAATAAACCATGGAAGTCGTAGCTATGTTGTTTACCTATCCAACGAATTGTCACATGCTAAGATTCAATTCAAATCGGCCACTTTCTGAGCCTCCCTAAATTGACGAGGAAATTTTCTTAACATCCATTTTGGCCGAATTGTTAGAGAATGTAAAAATAAACCATGGAAGTCGTAGATATGTTGTTTACCTATCCAACAAATTGTCACATGCTAAGATTCAATTCAAATCGGCCACTTTCTGAGCCTCCCTAAATTGACGAGGAAATTTTCTTAACATCCATTTTGGCCGAATTGTTAGAGAATGTAAAAATAAACCATGGAAGTCGTAGATATGTTGTTTACCTATCCAACGAATTGTCACATTCTAAGATTCAATTCAAATCGGCCACTTTCTGGGCCTCCCTAAATTGACGAGGAAATTTTCTTAACATCCATTTTGGCCGAATTTTTAGAGAATGTAAAAATAAACCATGGAAGTCGTAGCTATGTTGTTTACCTATCCAACGAATTGTCTAATGCTAAGATTCAATTCAAATCGGCCACTTTCTTAGCCTCTCTAAATTGACGAGGAAATTTTCTTAACTTCCATTTTGGCCAAATTGTTAGAGAATGTAAAAATAAACCATGGAAGTCGTAGATATGTTGTTTACCTATCCAACGAATTGTCACATGCTAAGATTCAATTCAAATCGGCCACTTTCTGGGCCTCCCTAAATTGACGAGGAAATTTTCTTAACATCCATTTTGGCCGAATTTTTAGAGAATGTAAAAATAAACCATGGAAGTCGTAGCTATGTTGTTTACCTATCCAACGAATTGTCACATGCTAAGATTCAATTCAAATCGGCCACTTTCTGAGCCTCCCTAAATTGACGAGGAAATTTTCTTAACATCCATTTTGGCCGAATTGTTTGAGAATGTAAAAATAAACCATGGAAGTCGTAGATAAGTTGTTTACCTATCCAACGAATTGTCACATTCTAAGATTCAATTCAAATCGGCCACTTTCCGGGCCTCCCTAAATTGACGAGGAAATTTTCTTAACATCCATTTTGGCCGAATTTTAAGAGAATGTAAAAATAAACCATGGAAGTCGTAGATATGTTGTTTACCTATCCAACGAATTGTCACATTCTAAGATTCAATTCAAATCGGCCACTTTCTGGGCCTCCCTAAATTGACGAGGAAATTTTCTTAACATCCATTTTGGCCGAATTGTTAGAGAATGTAAAAATAAACCATGGAAGTCGTAGATATGTTGTTTACCTATCCAACGAATTGTCACATGCTAAGATTCAATTCAAATCGGCCACTTTCTGGGCCTCCCTAAATTGACGAGGAAATTTTCTTAACATCCATTTTGGCCGAATTTTTAGAGAATGTAAAAATAAACCATGGAAGTCGTAGATAAGTTGTTTACCTATCCAACGAATTGTCACATTCTAAGATTCAATTCAAATCGGCCACTTTCCGGGCCTCCCTAAATTGACGAGGAAATTTTCTTAACATCCATTTTGGCCGAATTTTAAGAGAATGTAAAAATAAACCATGGAAGTCGTAGATATGTTGTTTACCTATCCAACGAATTGTCACATTCTAAGATTCAATTCAAATCGGCCACTTTCTGGGCCTCCCTAAATTGACGAGGAAATTTTCTTAACATCCATTTTGGCCGAATTTTTAGAGAATGTAAAAATAAACCATGGAAGTCGTAGCTATGTTGTTTACCTATCCAACGAATTGTCACATGCTATGATTCAATTCAAATCGGCCACTTTCTGAGCCTCCCTAAATTGACGAGGAAATTTTCTTAACATCCATTTTGGCCGAATTGTTAGAGAATGTAAAAATAAACCATGGAAGTCGTAGATAAGTTGTTTACCTATCCAACGAATTGTCACATTCTAAGATTCAATTCAAATCGGCCACTTTCCGGGCCTCCCTAAATTGACGAGGAAATTTTCTTAACATCCATTTTGGCCGAATTTTTGGAGAATGTAAAAATAAACCATGGAAGTCGTACCTATGTTGTTTACCTATCCAACGAATTATCACTAGCTAAGATTCAATTCAAATAGGCCACTTTCTGTGCCTCCGTAAATTCACGAGGAAATTTTCTTAACATCCATTTTGGCCGAATTTTAAGAGAATGTAAAAATAAACCATGGAAGTCGTAGATATGTTGTTTACCTATCCAACGAATTGTCACATTCTAAGATTCAATTAAAATCGGCCATTTTCTGGGCCTCCCTAAATTGACGAGGAACTTTTCCTAACATCCATTTTGGCCGAATTTTTAGAGAATGTAAAAATAAACCATGGAAGTCGTAGCTATGTTGTTTACCTATCCAACGAATTGTCACATGCTAAGATTCAATTCAAATCGGCCACTTTCTGAGCCTCCCTAAATTGACGAGGAAATTTTCTTAACATCCATTTTGGCCGAATTGTTAGAGAATGTAAAAATAAACCATGGAAGTCGTAGATATGTTGTTTACCTATCCAACAAATTGTCACATGCTAAGATTCAATTCAAATCGGCCACTTTCTGAGCCTCCCTAAATTGACGAGGAAATTTTCTTAACATCCATTTTGGCCGAATTGTTAGAGAATGTAAAAATAAACCATGGAAGTCGTAGATATGTTGTTTACCTATCCAACGAATTGTCACATTCTAAGATTCAATTCAAATCGGCCACTTTCTGGGCCTCCCTAAATTGACGAGGAAATTTTCTTAACATCCATTTTGGCCGAATTTTTAGAGAATGTAAAAATAAACCATGGAAGTCGTAGCTATGTTGTTTACCTATCCAACGAATTGTCACATGCTAAGATTCAATTCAAATCGGCCACTTTCTGAGCCTCCCTAAATTGACGAGGAAATTTTCTTAACTTCCATTTTGGCCAAATTGTTAGAGAATGTAAAAATAAACCATGGAAGTCGTAGATATGTTGTTTACCTATCCAACGAATTGTCACATGCTAAGATTCAATTCAAATCGGCCACTTTCTGGGCCTCCCTAAATTGACGAGGAAATTTTCTTAACATCCATTTTGGCCGAATTTTTAGAGAATGTAAAAATAAACCATGGAAGTCGTAGCTATGTTGTTTACCTATCCAACGAATTGTCACATGCTAAGATTCAATTCAAATCGGCCACTTTCTGAGCCTCCCTAAATTGACGAGGAAATTTTCTTAACATCCATTTTGGCCGAATTGTTAGAGAATGTAAAAATAAACCATGGAAGTCGTAGATAAGTTGTTTACCTATCCAACGAATTGTCACATTCTAAGATTCAATTCAAATCGGCCACTTTCCGGGCCTCCCTAAATTGACGAGGAAATTCTCTTAACATCCATTTTGGCCGAATTTTAAGAGAATGTAAAAATAAACCATGGAAGTCGTAGATATGTTGTTTACCTATCCAACGAATTGTCACATTCTAAGATTCAATTCAAATCGGCCACTTTCTGGGCCTCCCTAAATTGACGAGGAAATTTTCTTAACATCCATTTTGGCCGAATTGTTAGAGAATGTAAAAATAAACCATGGAAGTCGTAGATATGTTGTTTACCTATCCAACGAATTGTCACATGCTAAGATTCAATTCAAATCGGCCACTTTCTGGGCCTCCCTAAATTGACGAGGAAATTTTCTTAACATCCATTTTGGCCGAATTTTTAGAGAATGTAAAAATAAACCATGGAAGTCGTAGATAAGTTGTTTACCTATCCAACGAATTGTCACATTCTAAGATTCAATTCAAATCGGCCACTTTCCGGGCCTCCCTAAATTGACGAGGAAATTTTCTTAACATCCATTTTGGCCGAATTTTAAGAGAATGTAAAAATAAACCATGGAAGTCGTAGATATGTTGTTTACCTATCCAACGAATTGTCACATTCTAAGATTCAATTCAAATCGGCCACTTTCTGGGCCTCCCTAAATTGACGAGGAAATTTTCTTAACATCCATTTTGGCCGAATTTTTAGAGAATGTAAAAATAAACCATGGAAGTCGTAGCTATGTTGTTTACCTATCCAACGAATTGTCACATGCTATGATTCAATTCAAATCGGCCACTTTCTGAGCCTCCCTAAATTGACGAGGAAATTTTCTTAACATCCATTTTGGCCGAATTGTTAGAGAATGTAAAAATAAACCATGGAAGTCGTAGATAAGTTGTTTACCTATCCAACGAATTGTCACATTCTAAGATTCAATTCAAATCGGCCACTTTCCGGGCCTCCCTAAATTGACGAGGAAATTTTCTTAACATCCATTTTGGCCGAATTTTTGGAGAATGTAAAAATAAACCATGGAAGTCGTACCTATGTTGTTTACCTATCCAACGAATTATCACTAGCTAAGATTCAATTCAAATAGGCCACTTTCTGTGCCTCCGTAAATTCACGAGGAAATTTTCTTAACATCCATTTTGGCCGAATTTTAAGAGAATGTAAAAATAAACCATGGAAGTCGTAGATATGTTGTTTACCTATCCAACGAATTGTCACATTCTAAGATTCAATTAAAATCGGCCATTTTCTGGGCCTCCCTAAATTGACGAGGAACTTTTCCTAACATCCATTTTGGCCGAATTTTTAGAGAATGTAAAAATAAACCATGGAAGTCGTAGCTATGTTGTTTACCTATCCAACGAATTGTCACATGCTAAGATTCAATTCAAATCGGCCACTTTCTGAGCCTCCCTAAATTGACGAGGAAATTTTCTTAACATCCATTTTGGCCGAATTGTTAGAGAATGTAAAAATAAACCATGGAAGTCGTAGATATGTTGTTTACCTATCCAACAAATTGTCACATGCTAAGATTCAATTCAAATCGGCCACTTTCTGAGCCTCCCTAAATTGACGAGGAAATTTTCTTAACATCCATTTTGGCCGAATTGTTAGAGAATGTAAAAATAAACCATGGAAGTCGTAGATATGTTGTTTACCTATCCAACGAATTGTCACATTCTAAGATTCAATTCAAATCGGCCACTTTCTGGGCCTCCCTAAATTGACGAGGAAATTTTCTTAACATCCATTTTGGCCGAATTTTTAGAGAATGTAAAAATAAACCATGGAAGTCGTAGCTATGTTGTTTACCTATCCAACGAATTGTCACATGCTAAGATTCAATTCAAATCGGCCACTTTCTGAGCCTCCCTAAATTGACGAGGAAATTTTCTTAACTTCCATTTTGGCCAAATTGTTAGAGAATGTAAAAATAAACCATGGAAGTCGTAGATATGTTGTTTACCTATCCAACGAATTGTCACATGCTAAGATTCAATTCAAATCGGCCACTTTCTGGGCCTCCCTAAATTGACGAGGAAATTTTCTTAACATCCATTTTGGCCGAATTTTTAGAGAATGTAAAAATAAACCATGGAAGTCGTAGCTATGTTGTTTACCTATCCAACGAATTGTCACATGCTAAGATTCAATTCAAATCGGCCACTTTCTGAGCCTCCCTAAATTGACGAGGAAATTTTCTTAACATCCATTTTGGCCGAATTGTTAGAGAATGTAAAAATAAACCATGGAAGTCGTAGATAAGTTGTTTACCTATCCAACGAATTGTCACATTCTAAGATTCAATTCAAATCGGCCACTTTCCGGGCCTCCCTAAATTGACGAGGAAATTCTCTTAACATCCATTTTGGCCGAATTTTAAGAGAATGTAAAAATAAACCATGGAAGTCGTAGATATGTTGTTTACCTATCCAACGAATTGTCACATTCTAAGATTCAATTCAAATCGGCCACTTTCTGGGCCTCCCTAAATTGACGAGGAAATTTTCTTAACATCCATTTTGGCCGAATTGTTAGAGAATGTAAAAATAAACCATGGAAGTCCTAGATATGTTGTTTACCTATCCAACGAATTGTCACATGCTAAGATTCAATTCAAATCGGCCACTTTCTGGGCCTCCCTAAATTGACGAGGAAATTTTCTTAACATCCATTTTGGCCGAATTTTTAGAGAATGTAAAAATAAACCATGGAAGTCGTAGATAAGTTGTTTACCTATCCAACGAATTGTCACATTCTAAGATTCAATTCAAATCGGCCACTTTCCGGGCCTCCCTAAATTGACGAGGAAATTTTCTTAACATCCATTTTGGCCGAATTTTAAGAGAATGTAAAAATAAACCATGGAAGTCGTAGATATGTTGTTTACCTATCCAACGAATTGTCACATTCTAAGATTCAATTCAAATCGGCCACTTTCTGGGCCTCCCTAAATTGACGAGGAAATTTTCTTAACATCCATTTTGGCCGAATTTTTAGAGAATGTAAAAATAAACCATGGAAGTCGTAGCTATGTTGTTTACCTATCCAACGAATTGTCACATGCTAAGATTCAATTCAAATCGGCCACTTTCTGAGCCTCCCTAAATTGACGAGGAAATTTCTTAACATCCATTTTGGCCGAAATTTTAGAGAATGTAAAAATAAACCATGGAAGTCGTAGCTATGTTGTTTACCTATCCAACGAATTGTCACATGCTATGATTCAATTCAAATCGGCCACTTTCTGAGCCTCCCTAAATTGACGAGGAAATTTTCTTAACATCCATTTTGGCCGAATTGTTAGAGAATGTAAAAATAAACCATGGAAGTCGTAGATAAGTTGTTTACCTATCCAACGAATTGTCACATTCTAAGATTCAATTCAAATCGGCCACTTTCCGGGCCTCCCTAAATTGACGAGGAAATTTTCTTAACATCCATTTTGGCCGAATTTTTGGAGAATGTAAAAATAAACCATGGAAGTCGTACCTATGTTGTTTACCTATCCAACGAATTATCACTAGCTAAGATTCAATTCAAATAGGCCACTTTCTGTGCCTCCGTAAATTCACGAGGAAATTTTCTTAACATCCATTTTGGCCGAATTTTAAGAGAATGTAAAAATAAACCATGGAAGTCGTAGATATGTTGTTTACCTATCCAACGAATTGTCACATTCTAAGATTCAATTAAAATCGGCCATTTTCTGGGCCTCCCTAAATTGACGAGGAACTTTTCCTAACATCCATTTTGGCCGAATTTTTAGAGAATGTAAAAATAAACCATGGAAGTCGTAGCTATGTTGTTTACCTATCCAACGAATTGTCACATGCTAAGATTCAATTCAAATCGGCCACTTTCTGAGCCTCCCTAAATTGACGAGGAAATTTTCTTAACATCCATTTTGGCCGAATTGTTAGAGAATGTAAAAATAAACCATGGAAGTCGTAGATATGTTGTTTACCTATCCAACAAATTGTCACATGCTAAGATTCAATTCAAATCGGCCACTTTCTGAGCCTCCCTAAATTGACGAGGAAATTTTCTTAACATCCATTTTGGCCGAATTGTTAGAGAATGTAAAAATAAACCATGGAAGTCGTAGATATGTTGTTTACCTATCCAACGAATTGTCACATTCTAAGATTCAATTCAAATCGGCCACTTTCTGGGCCTCCCTAAATTGACGAGGAAATTTTCTTAACATCCATTTTGGCCGAATTTTTAGAGAATGTAAAAATAAACCATGGAAGTCGTAACTATGTTGTTTACCTATCCAACGAATTGTCACATGCTAAGATTCAATTCAAATCGGCCACTTTCTGAGCCTCCCTAAATTGACGAGGAAATTTTCTTAACTTCCATTTTGGCCAAATTGTTAGAGAATGTAAAAATAAACCATGGAAGTCGTAGATATGTTGTTTACCTATCCAACGAATTGTCACATGCTAAGATTCAATTCAAATCGGCCACTTTCTGGGCCTCCCTAAATTGACGAGGAAACTTTCTTAACATCCATTTTGGCCGAATTTTTAGAGAATGTAAAAATTAACCATGGAAGTCGTAGCTATGTTGTTTACCTATCCAACGAATTGTCACATGCTAAGATTCAATTCAAATCGGCCACTTTCTGAGCCTCCCTAAATTGACGAGGAAATTTTCTTAACTTCCATTTTGGCCAAATTGTTAGAGAATGTAAAAATAAACCATGGAAGTCGTAGATATGTTGTTTACCTATCCAACGAATTGTCACATGGTAAGATTCAATTCAAATCGGCCACTTTCTGGGCCTCCCTAAATTGACGAGGAAATTTTCTTAACATCCATTTTGGCCGAATTTTTAGAGAATGTAAAAATAAACCATGGAAGTCGTAGCTATGTTGTTTACCTATCCAACGAATTGTCACATGCTAAGAGTCAATTCAAATCGGCCACTTTCTGAGCCTCCCTAAATTGACGAGGAAATTTTCTTAACATCCATTTTGGCCGAATTTTTGGAGAATGTAAAAATAAACCATGGAAGTCGTAGATATGTTGTTTTCCTATCCAACGAATTGTCACATTCTAAGATTCAATTCAAATCGGCCACTTTCCGGGCCTCCCTAAATGGACGAGGAAATTTTCTTAACATCTATTTTGGCCGAATTTTTGGAGAATGTAAAAATAAACCATGGAAGTCGTACCTATGTTGTTTACCTATCCAACGAATTGTCACTAGCTAAGATTCAATTCAAATCGGCCACTTTCTGTGCCTCCGTAAATTCACGAGGAAATTTTCTTAACATCCATTTTGGCCGAATTTCAAGAGAATGTAGAAATAAACCATGGAAGTCGTAGATATGTTGTTTACCTATCCAACGAATTGTCACATTCTAAGATTCAATTAAAATCGGCCACTTTCTGGGCCTCCCTAAATTGACGAGGAACTTTTCTTAACATCCATTTTGGCCGAATATTTAGAGAATGCAAAAATAAACCATGGAAGTCGTAGCTATGTTGTTTACCTATCCAACGAATTGTCACATGCTAAGATTCAATTCAAATCGGCCACTTTCTGAGCCTCCCTAAATTGACGAGGAAATTTTCTTAACATCCATTTTGGCCGAATTGTTAGAGAATGTAAAAATAAACCATGGAAGTCGTAGATATGTTGTTTACCTATCCAACGAATTGTCACATTCTAAGATTCAATTAAAATCGGCCACTTTCTGGGCCTCCCTAAATTGACGAGGAAATTTCTTAACATCCATTTTGGCCGAATTTTTAGAGAATGTAAAAATAAACCATGGAAGTCGTAGCTATGTTGTTTACCTATCCAACGAATTGTCACATGCTATGATTCAATTCAAATCGGCCACTTTCTGAGCCTCCCTAAATTGACGAGGAAATTTTCTTAACATCCATTTTGGCCGAATTGTTAGAGAATGTAAAAATAAACCATGGAAGTCGTAGATAAGTTGTTTACCTATCCAACGAATTGTCACATTCTAAGATTCAATTCAAATCGGCCACTTTCCGGACCTCCCTAAATTGACGAGGAAATTTTCTTAACATCCATTTTGGCCGAATTTTTGGAGAATGTAAAAATAAACCATGGAAGTCGTAGATATGTTGTTTACCTATCCAACGAATTGTCACATGCTAAGATTCAATTCAAATCGGCCACTTTCTGGGCCTCCCTAAATTGACGAGGAACTTTTCTTAACATCCATTTTGGCCGAATTTTTAGAGAATGTAAAAATAAACCATGGAAGTCGTAGCTATGTTGTTTACCTATCCAACGAATTGTCACATGCTAAGATTCAATTCAAATCGGCCACTTTCTGAGCCTCCCTAAATTGACGAGGAAATTTTCTTAACTTCCATTTTGGCCAAATTGTTAGAGAATGTAAAAATAAACCATGGAAGTCGTAGATATGTTGTTTACCTATCCAACGAATTGTCACATGCTAAGATTCAATTCAAATCGGCCACTTTCTGGGCCTCCCTAAATTGACGAGGAAATTTTCTTAACATCCATTTTGGCCGAATTTTTAGAGAATGTAAAAATAAACCATGGAAGTCGTAGCTATGTTGTTTACCTATCCAACGAATTGTCACATGCTAAGATTCAATTCAAATCGGCCACTTTCTGAGCCTCCCTAAATTGACGAGGAAATTTTCTTAACATCCATTTTGGCCGAATTGTTAGAGAATGTAAAAATAAACCATGGAAGTCGTAGATAAGTTGTTTACCTATCCAACGAATTGTCACATTCTAAGATTCAATTCAAATCGGCCACTTTCCGGGCCTCCCTAAATTGACGAGGAAATTTTCTTAACATCCATTTTGGCCGAATTTTTGGAGAATGTAAAAATAAACCATGGAAGTCGTACCTATGTTGTTTACCTATCCAACGAATTGTCACATTCTAAGATTCAATTCAAATCGGCCACTTTCCGGGCCTCCCTAAATGGACGAGGAAATTTTCTTAACATCCATTTTGGCCGAATTTTTAGAGAATGTAAAAATAAACCATGGAAGTCGTACCTATGTTGTTTACCTATCCAACGAATTGTCACTAGCTAAGATTCAATTCAAATCGGCCACTTTCTGTGCCTCCGTAAATTCACGAGGAAATTTTCTTAACATCCATTTTGGCCGAATTTCAAGAGAATGTAGAAATAAACCATGGAAGTCGTAGATATGTTGTTTACCTATCCAACGAATTGTCACATTCTAAGATTCAATTAAAATCGGCCACTTTCTGGGCCTCCCTAAATTGACGAGGAACTTTTCTTAACATCCATTTTGGCCGAATTTTTAGAGAATGCAAAAATAAACCATGGAAGTCGTAGCTATGTTGTTTACCTATCCAACGAATTGTCACATGCTAAGATTCAATTCAAATCGGCCACTTTCTGAGCCTCCCTAAATTGACGAGGAAATTTTCTTAACATCCATTTTGGCCGAATTGTTAGAGAATGTAAAAATAAACCATGGAAATCGTAGATATGTTGTTTACCTATCCAACGAATTGTCACATTCTAAGATTCAATTAAAATCGGCCACTTTCTGGGCCTCCCTAAATTGACGAGGAAATTTCTTAACATCCATTTTGGCCGAATTTTTAGAGAATGTAAAAATAAACCATGGAAGTCGTAGCTATGTTGTTTACCTATCCAACGAATTGTCACATGCTATGATTCAATTCAAATCGGCCACTTTCTGAGCCTCCCTAAATTGACGAGGAAATTTTCTTAACATCCATTTTGGCCGAATTGTTAGAGAATGTAAAAATAAACCATGGAAGTCGTAGATAAGTTGTTTACCTATCCAACGAATTGTCACATTCTAAGATTCAATTCAAATCGGCCACTTTCCGGACCTCCCTAAATTGACGAGGAAATTTTCTTAACATCCATTTTGGCCGAATTTTTGGAGAATGTAAAAATAAACCATGGAAGTCGTACCAATGTTGTTTACCTATCCAACGAATTATCACTAGCTAAGATTCAATTCAAATCGGCCACTTTCTGTGCCTCCGTAAATTCACGAGGAAATTTTCTTAACATCCATTTTGGCCGAATTTTACGAGAATGTAAAAATAAACCATGGAAGTCGTAGATATGTTGTTTACCTATCCAACGAATTGTCACATTCTAAGATTCAATTAAAATCGGCCATTTTCTGGGCCTCCCTAAATTGACGAGGAACTTTTCTTAACATCCATTTTGGCCGAATTTTTAGAGAATGTAAAAATAAACCATGGAAGTCGTAGCTATGTTGTTTACCTATCCAACGAATTGTCACATGCTAAGATTCAATTCAAATCGGCCACTTTCTGAGCCTCCCTAAATTGACGAGGAAATTTTCTTAACATCCATTTTGGCCGAATTGTTAGAGAATGTAAAAATAAACCATGGAAGTCGTAGATATGTTGTTTACCTATCCAACGAATTGTCACATTCTAAGATTCAATTCAAATCGGCCACTTTCTGGGCCTCCCTAAATTGACGAGGAAATTTTCTTAACATCCATTTTGGCCGAATTTTTAGAGAATGTAAAAATAAACCATGGAAGTCGTAGCTATGTTGTTTACCTATCCAACGAATTGTCACATGCTAAGATTCAATTCAAATCGGCCACTTTCTGAGCCTCCCTAAATTGACGAGGAAATTTTCTTAACTTCCATTTTGGCCAAATTGTTAGAGAATGTAAAAGTAAACCATGGAAGTCGTAGATATGTTGTTTACCTATCCAACGAATTGTCACATGCTAAGATTCAATTCAAATCGGCCACTTTCTGGGCCTCCCTAAATTGACGAGGAAATTTTCTTAACATCCATTTTGGCCGAATTTTTAGAGAATGTAAAAATAAACCATGGAAGTCGTAGCTATGTTGTTTACCTATCCAACGAATTGTCACATGCTAAGATTCAATTCAAATCGGCCACTTTTTGAGCCTCCCTAAATTGACGAGGAAATTTTCTTAACATCCATTTTGGCCGAATTGTTAGAGAATGTAAAAATAAACCATGGAAGTCGTAGATATGTTGTTTACCTATCCAACGAATTGTCACATTCTAAGATTCAATTAAAATCGGCCACTTTCTGGGCCTCCCTAAATTGACGAGGAAATTTCTTAACATCCATTTTGGCCGAATTTTTAGAGAATGTAAAAATAAACCATGGAAGTCGTAGCTATGTTGTTTACCTATCCAACGAATTGTCACATGCTATGATTCAATTCAAATCGGCCACTTTCTGAGCCTCCCTAAATTGACGAGGAAATTTTCTTAACATCCATTTTGGCCGAATTGTTAGAGAATGTAAAAATAAACCATGGAAGTCGTAGATAAGTTGTTTACCTATCCAACGAATTGTCACATTCTAAGATTCAATTCAAATCGGCCACTTTCCGGACCTCCCTAAATTGACGAGGAAATTTTCTTAACATCCATTTTGGCCGAATTTTTGGAGAATGTAAAAATAAACCATGGAAGTCGTACCAATGTTGTTTACCTATCCAACGAATTATCACTAGCTAAGATTCAATTCAAATCGGCCACTTTCTGTGCCTCCGTAAATTCACGAGGAAATTTTCTTAACATCCATTTTGGCCGAATTTTACGAGAATGTAAAAATAAACCATGGAAGTCGTAGATATGTTGTTTACCTATCCAACGAATTGTCACATTCTAAGATTCAATTAAAATCGGCCATTTTCTGGGCCTCCCTAAATTGACGAGGAACTTTTCTTAACATCCATTTTGGCCGAATTTTTAGAGAATGTAAAAATAAACCATGGAAGTCGTAGCTATGTTGTTTACCTATCCAACGAATTGTCACATGCTAAGATTCAATTCAAATCGGCCACTTTCTGAGCCTCCCTAAATTGACGAGGAAATTTTCTTAACATCCATTTTGGCCGAATTGTTAGAGAATGTAAAAATAAACCATGGAAGTCGTAGATATGTTGTTTACCTATCCAACGAATTGTCACATTCTAAGATTCAATTCAAATCGGCCACTTTCTGGGCCTCCCTAAATTGACGAGGAAATTTTCTTAACATCCATTTTGGCCGAATTTTTAGAGAATGTAAAAATAAACCATGGAAGTCGTAGCTATGTTGTTTACCTATCCAACGAATTGTCACATGCTAAGATTCAATTCAAATCGGCCACTTTCTGAGCCTCCCTAAATTGACGAGGAAATTTTCTTAACTTCCATTTTGGCCAAATTGTTAGAGAATGTAAAAATAAACCATGGAAGTCGTAGATATGTTGTTTACCTATCCAACGAATTGTCACATGCTATGATTCAATTCAAATCGGCCACTTTCTGAGCCTCCCTAAATTGACGAGGAAATTTTCTTAACATCCATTTTGGCCGAATTGTTAGAGAATGTAAAAATAAACCATGGAAGTCGTAGATAAGTTGTTTACCTATCCAACGAATTGTCACATTCTAAGATTCAATTCAAATCGGCCACTTTCCGGACCTCCCTAAATTGACGAGGAAATTTTCTTAACATCCATTTTGGCCGAATTTTTGGAGAATGTAAAAATAAACCATGGAAGTCGTACCAATGTTGTTTACCTATCCAACGAATTATCACTAGCTAAGATTCAATTCAAATCGGCCACTTTCTGTGCCTCCGTAAATTCACGAGGAAATTTTCTTAACATCCATTTTGGCCGAATTTTACGAGAATGTAAAAATAAACCATGGAAGTCGTAGATATGTTGTTTACCTATCCAACGAATTGTCACATTCTAAGATTCAATTAAAATCGGCCATTTTCTGGGCCTCCCTAAATTGACGAGGAACTTTTCTTAACATCCATTTTGGCCGAATTTTTAGAGAATGTAAAAATAAACCATGGAAGTCGTAGCTATGTTGTTTACCTATCCAACGAATTGTCACATGCTAAGATTCAATTCAAATCGGCCACTTTCTGAGCCTCCCTAAATTGACGAGGAAATTTTCTTAACATCCATTTTGGCCGAATTGTTAGAGAATGTAAAAATAAACCATGGAAGTCGTAGATATGTTGTTTACCTATCCAACGAATTGTCACATTCTAAGATTCAATTCAAATCGGCCACTTTCTGGGCCTCCCTAAATTGACGAGGAAATTTTCTTAACATCCATTTTGGCCGAATTTTTAGAGAATGTAAAAATAAACCATGGAAGTCGTAGCTATGTTGTTTACCTATCCAACGAATTGTCACATGCTAAGATTCAATTCAAATCGGCCACTTTCTGAGCCTCCCTAAATTGACGAGGAAATTTTCTTAACTTCCATTTTGGCCAAATTGTTAGAGAATGTAAAAATAAACCATGGAAGTCGTAGATATGTTGTTTACCTATCCAACGAATTGTCACATGCTAAGATTCAATTCAAATCGGCCACTTTCTGGGCCTCCCTAAATTGACGAGGAAATTTTCTTAACATCCATTTTGGCCGAATTGTTAGAGAATGTAAAAATAAACCATGGAAGTCGTAGATAAGTTGTTTACCTATCCAACGAATTGTCACATTCTAAGATTCAATTCAAATCGGCCACTTTCCGGGCCTCCCTAAATTGACGAGGAAATTTTCTTAACATCCATTTTGGCCGAATTTTTGGAGAATGTAAAAATAAACCATGGAAGTCGTACCTATGTTGTTTACCTATCCAACGAATTGTCACTAGCTAAGATTCAATTCAAATCGGCCACTTTCTGTGCCTCCGTAAATTCACGAGGTAATTTTCTTAACATCCATTTTGGCCGAATTTTAAGAGAATGTAAAAATAAACCATGGAAGTCGTAGATATGTTGTTTACCTATCCAACGAATTGTCACATTCTAAGATTCAATTAAAATCGGCCACTTTCTGGGCCTCCCTAAATTGACGAGGAACTTTTCTTAACATCCATTTTGGCCGAATTTTTAGAGAATGCAAAAATAAACCATGGAAGTCGTAGCTATGTTGTTTACCTATCCAACGAATTGTCACATGCTAAGATTCAATTCAAATCGGCCACTTTCTGGGCCTCCCTAATTTGACGAGGAAATTTTCTTAACATCCATTTTGGCCGAATTGTTAGAGAATGTAAAAATAAACCATGGAAGTCGTAGATATGTTGTTTACCTATCCAACGAATTGTCACATTCTAAGATTCAATTCAAATCGGCCACTTTCTGGGCCTCCCTAAATTGACGAGGAAATTTTCTTAACATCCATTTTGGCCGAATTTTTAGAGAATGTAAAAATAAACCATGGAAGTCGTAGCTATGTTG
This sequence comes from Medicago sativa, assembly GCF_051527215.1. Classification (NCBI taxonomy): domain Eukaryota; kingdom Viridiplantae; phylum Streptophyta; class Magnoliopsida; order Fabales; family Fabaceae; genus Medicago; species Medicago sativa. Next base: position 1,432,310 of record NC_140751.1, on the reverse strand, counting down.
TTTACCTATCCAACGAATTGTCACATGCTAAGATTCAATTCAAATCGGCCACTTTCTGAGCCTCCCTAAATTGACGAGGAAATTTTCTTAACTTCCATTTTGGCCAAATTGTTAGAGAATGTAAAAATAAACCATGGAAGTCGTAGATATGTTGTTTACCTATCCAACGAATTGTCACATGCTAAGATTCAATTCAAATCGGCCACTTTCTGGGCCTCCCTAAATTGACGAGGAAATTTTCTTAACATCCATTTTGGCCGAATTTTTAGAGAATGTAAAAATAAACCATGGAAGTCGTAGCTATGTTGTTTACCTATCCAACGAATTGTCACATGCTAAGATTCAATTCAAATCGGCCACTTTCTGAGCCTCCCTAAATTGACGAGGAAATTTTCTTAACATCCATTTTGGCCGAATTGTTAGAGAATGTAAAAATAAACCATGGAAGTCGTAGATAAGTTGTTTACCTATCCAACGAATTGTCACATTCTAAGATTCAATTCAAATCGGCCACTTTCCGGGCCTCCCTAAATTGACGAGGAAATTTTCTTAACATCCATTTTGGCCGAATTTTTGGAGAATGTAAAAATAAACCATGGAAGTCGTACCTATGTTGTTTGCCTATCCAACGAATTGTCACTAGCTAAGATTCAATTCAAATCGGCCACTTTCTGTGCCTCCGTAAATTCACGAGGTAATTTTCTTAACATCCATTTTGGCCGAATTTTAAGAGAATGTAAAAATAAACCATGGAAGTCGTAGATATGTTGTTTACCTATCCAACGAATTGTCACATTCTAAGATTCAATTAAAATCGGCCACTTTCTGGGCCTCCCTAAATTGACGAGGAACTTTTCTTAACATCCATTTTGGCCGAATTTTTAGAGAATGCAAAAATAAACCATGGAAGTCGTAGCTATGTTGTTTACCTATCCAACGAATTGTCACATGCTAAGATTCAATTCAAATCGGCCACTTTCTGAGCCTCCCTAAATTGACGAGGAAATTTTCTTAACATCCATTTTGGCCGAATTGTTAGAGAATGTAAAAATAAACCATGGAAGTCGTAGATATGTTGTTTACCTATCCAACGAATTGTCACATTCTAAGATTCAATTAAAATCGGCCACTTTCTGGGCCTCCCTAAATTGACGAGGAAATTTCTTAACATCCATTTTGGCCGAATTTTTAGAGAATGTAAAAATAAACCATGGAAGTCGTAGTTATGTTGTTTACCTATCCAACGAATTGTCACATGCTAAGATTCAATTCAAATCGGCCACTTTCTGGGCCTCGCTAAATTGACGAAGAAATTTTCTTAACATCCATTTTGGCCGAATTTTTAGAGAATGTAAAAATAAACCATGGAAGTCGTAGCTATGTTGTTTACCTATCCAACGAATTGTCACATGCTAAGATTCAATTCAAATCGGCCACTTTCTGAGCCTCCCTAAATTGACGAGGAAATTTTCTTAACATCCATTTTGGCCGAATTGTTAGAGAATGTAAAAATAAACCATGGAAGTCGTAGATAAGTTGTTTACCTATCCAACGAATTGTCACATTCTAAGATTCAATTCAAATCGGCCACTTTCCGGGCCTCCCTAAATTGACGAGGAAATTTTCTTAACATCCATTTTGGCCGAATTTTTGGAGAATGTAAAAATAAACCATGGAAGTCGTACCTATGTTGTTTGCCTATCCAACGAATTGTCACTAGCTAAGATTCAATTCAAATCGGCCACTTTCTGTGCCTCCGTAAATTCACGAGGTAATTTTCTTAACATCCATTTTGGCCGAATTTTAAGAGAATGTAAAAATAAACCATGGAAGTCGTAGATATGTTGTTTACCTATCCAACGAATTGTCACATTCTAAGATTCAATTAAAATCGGCCACTTTCTGGGCCTCCCTAAATTGACGAGGAACTTTTCTTAACATCCATTTTGGCCGAATTTTTAGAGAATGCAAAAATAAACCATGGAAGTCGTAGCTATGTTGTTTACCTATCCAACGAATTGTCACATGCTAAGATTCAATTCAAATCGGCCACTTTCTGAGCCTCCCTAAATTGACGAGGAAATTTTCTTAACATCCATTTTGGCCGAATTGTTAGAGAATGTAAAAATAAACCATGGAAGTCGTAGATATGTTGTTTACCTATCCAACGAATTGTCACATTCTAAGATTCAATTAAAATCGGCCACTTTCTGGGCCTCCCTAAATTGACGAGGAAATTTCTTAACATCCATTTTGGCCGAATTTTTAGAGAATGTAAAAATAAACCATGGAAGTCGTAGTTATGTTGTTTACCTATCCAACGAATTGTCACATGCTAAGATTCAATTCAAATCGGCCACTTTCTGGGCCTCGCTAAATTGACGAAGAAATTTTCTTAACATCCATTTTGGCCGAATTTTTAGAGAATGTAAAAATAAACCATGGAAGTCGTAGCTATGTTGTTTACCTATCCAACGAATTGTCACATGCTATGATTCAATTCAAATCGGCCACTTTCTGAGCCTCCCTAAATTGACGAGGAAATTTTCTTAACATCCATTTTGGCCGAATTGTTAGAGAATGTAAAAATAAACCATGGAAGACGTAGATAAGTTGTTTACCTATCCAACGAATTGTCACATTCTAAGATTCAATTCAAATCGGCCACTTTCCGGGCCTCCCTAAATTGACGAGGAAATTTTCTTAACATCCATTTTGGCCGAATTTTTGGAGAATGTAAAAATAAACCATGGAAGTCGTACCTATGTTGTTTACCTATCCAACGAATTATCACTAGCTAAGATTCAATTCAAATCGGCCACTTTCTGTGCCTCCGTAAATTCACGAGGAAATTTTCTTAACATCCATTTTGGCCGAATTTTAAGAGAATGTAAAAATAAACCATGGAAGTCGTAGATATGTTGTTTACCTATCCAACGAATTGTCACATTCTAAGATTCAATTAAAATCGGCCATTTTCTGGGCCTCCCTAAATTGACGAGGAACTTTTCTTAACATCCATTTTGGCCGAATTTTTAGAGAATGTAAAAATAAACCATGGAAGTCGTAGCTATGTTGTTTACCTATCCAACGAATTGTCACATGCTAAGATTCAATTCAAATTGGCCACTTTCTGAGCCTCCCTAAATTGACGAGGAAATTTTCTTAACATCCATTTTGGCCGAATTGTTAGAAAATGTAAAAATAAACCATGGAAGTCGTAGATATGTTGTTTACCTATCCAACGAATTGTCACATGCTAAGATTCAATTCAAATCGGCCACTTTCTGAGCCTCCCTAAATTGACGAGGAAATTTTCTTAACATCCATTTTGGCCGAATTTTTGGAGAATGTAAAAATAAACCATGGAAGTCGTACCTATGTTGTTTACCTATCCAACGAATTGTCACTAGCTAAGATTCAATTCAAATCGGCCACTTTCTGTGCCTCCGTAAATTCACGAGGTAATTTTCTTAACATCCATTTTGGCCGAATTTTAATAGAATGTAAAAATAAACCATGGAAGTCGTAGATATGTTGTTTACCTATCCAACGAATTGTCACATTCTAAGATTCAATTAAAATCGGCCACTTTCTGGGCCTCCCTAAATTGACGAGGAACTTTTCTTAACATCCATTTTGGCCGAATTTTTAGAGAATGCAAAAATAAACCATGGAAGTCGTAGCTATGTTGTTTACCTATCCAACGAATTGTCACATGCTAAGATTCAATTCAAATCGGCCACTTTCTGAGCCTCCCTAAATTGACGAGGAAATTTTCTTAACATCCATTTTGGCCGAATTGTTAGAGAATGTAAAAATAAACCATGGAAGTCGTAGATATGTTGTTTACCTATCCAACGAATTGTCACATTCTAAGATTCAATTAAAATCGGCCACTTTCTGGGCCTCCCTAAATTGACGAGGAAATTTCTTAACATCCATTTTGGCCGAATTTTTAGAGAATGTAAAAATAAACCATGGAAGTCGTAGTTATGTTGTTTACCTATCCAACGAATTGTCACATGCTAAGATTCAATTCAAATCGGCCACTTTCTGGGCCTCCCTAAATTGACGAAGAAATTTTCTTAACATCCATTTTGGCCGAATTTTTAGAGAATGTAAAAATAAACCATGGAAGTCGTAGCTATGTTGTTTACCTATCCAACGAATTGTCACATGCTATGATTCAATTCAAATCGGCCACTTTCTGAGCCTCCCTAAATTGACGAGGAAATTTTCTTAACATCCATTTTGGCCGAATTGTTAGAGAATGTAAAAATAAACCATGGAAGTCGTAGATAAGTTGTTTACCTATCCAACGAATTGTCACATTCTAAGATTCAATTCAAATCGGCCACTTTCCGGGCCTCCCTAAATTGACGAGGAAATTTTCTTAACATCCATTTTGGCCGAATTTTTGGAGAATGTAAAAATAAACCATGGAAGTCGTACCTATGTTGTTTACCTATCCAACGAATTATCACTAGCTAAGATTCAATTCAAATCGGCCACTTTCTGTGCCTCCGTAAATTCAAGAGGAAATTTTCTTAACATCCATTTTGGCCGAATTTTAAGAGAATGTAAAAATAAACCATGGAAGTCGTAGATATGTTGTTTACCTATCCAACGAATTGTCACATTCTAAGATTCAATTAAAATCGGCCATTTTCTGGGCCTCCCTAAATTGACGAGGAACTTTTCTTAACATCCATTTTGGCCGAATTTTTAGAGAATGTAAAAATAAACCATGGAAGTCGTAGCTATGTTGTTTACCTATCCAACGAATTGTCACATGCTAAGATTCAATTCAAATTGGCCACTTTCTGAGCCTCCCTAAATTGACGAGGAAATTTTCTTAACATCCATTTTGGCCGAATTGTTAGAGAATGTAAAAATAAACCATGGAAGTCGTAGATATGTTGTTTACCTATCCAACGAATTGTCACATGCTAAGATTCAATTCAAATCGGCCACTTTCTGAGCCTCCCTAAATTGACGAGGAAATTTTCTTAACATCCATTTTGGCCGAATTGTTAGAGAATGTAAAAATAAACCATGGAAGTCGTAGATATGTTGTTTACCTATCCAACGAATTGTCACATTCTAAGATTCAATTCAAATCGGCCACTTTCTGGGCCTCCCTAAATTGACGAGGAAATTTTCTTAACATCCATTTTGGCCGAATTTTTAGAGAATGTAAAAATAAACCATGGAAGTCGTAGCTATGTTGTTTACCTATCCAACGAATTGTCACATGCTAAGATTCAATTCAAATCGGCCACTTTCTGAGCCTCCCTAAATTGACGAGGAAATTTTCTTAACATCCATTTTGGCCAAATTGTTAGAGAATGTAAAAATAAACCATGGAAGTCGTAGATATGTTGTTTACCTATCCAACGAATTGTCACATGCTAAGATTCAATTCAAATCGGCCACTTTCTGGGCCTCCCTAAATTGACGAGTAAATTTTCTTAACATCCATTTTGGCCGAATTTTTAGAGAATGTAAAAATAAACCATGGAAGTCGTAGCTATGTTGTTTACCTATCCAACGAATTGTCACTAGCTAAGATTCAATTCAAATCGGCCACTTTCTGTGCCTCCCTAAATTGACGAGGAAATTTTCTTAACATCCATTTTGGCCGAATTTTAAGAGAATGTAAAAATAAACCATGGAAGTCGTAGATAAGTTGTTTACCTATCCAACGAATTGTCACATTCTAAGATTCAATTCAAATCGGCCACTTTCCGGGCCTCCCTAAATTGACGAGGAAATTTTCTTAACATCCATTTTGGCCGAATTTTTGGAGAATGTAAAAATAAACCATGGAAGTCGTAGATATGTTGTTTACCTATCCAACGAATTGTCACATTCTAAGATTCAATTAAAATCGGCCACTTTCTGGGCCTCCCTAAATTGACGAGGAACTTTTCTTAACATCCATTTTGGCCGAATTTTTAGAGAATGCAAAAATAAACCATGGAAGTCGTAGCTATGTTGTTTACCTATCCAACGAATTGTCACATGCTAAGATTCAATTCAAATCGGCCACTTTCTGAGCCTCCCTAAATTGACGAGGAAATTTTCTTAACATCCATTTTGGCCGAATTGTTAGAGAATGTAAAAATAAACCATGGAAGTCGTAGATATGTTGTTTACCTATCCAACGAATTGTCACATTCTAAGATTCAATTAAAATCGGCCACTTTCTGGGCCTCCCTAAATTGACGAGGAAATTTCTTAACATCCATTTTGGCCGAATTTTTAGAGAATGTAAAAATAAACCATGGAAGTCGTAGTTATGTTGTTTACCTATCCAACGAATTGTCACATGCTAAGATTCAATTCAAATCGGCCACTTTCTGGGCCTCCCTAAATTGACGAAGAAATTTTCTTAACATCCATTTTGGCCGAATTTTTAGAGAATGTAAAAATAAACCATGGAAGTCGTAGCTATGTTGTTTACCTATCCAACGAATTGTCACATGCTATGATTCAATTCAAATCGGCCACTTTCTGAGCCTCCCTAAATTGACGAGGAAATTTTCTTAACATCCATTTTGGCCGAATTGTTAGAGAATGTAAAAATAAACCATGGAAGTCGTAGATAAGTTGTTTACCTATCCAACGAATTGTCACATTCTAAGATTCAATTCAAATCGGCCACTTTCCGGGCCTCCCTAAATTGACGAGGAAATTTTCTTAACATCCATTTTGGCCGAATTTTTGGAGAATGTAAAAATAAACCATGGAAGTCGTACCTATGTTGTTTACCTATCCAACGAATTATCACTAGCTAAGATTCAATTCAAATCGGCCACTTTCTGTGCCTCCGTAAATTCACGAGGAAATTTTCTTAACATCCATTTTGGCCGAATTTTAAGAGAATGTAAAAATAAACCATGGAAGTCGTAGATATGTTGTTTACCTATCCAACGAATTGTCACATTCTAAGATTCAATTAAAATCGGCCATTTTCTGGGCCTCCCTAAATTGACGAGGAACTTTTCTTAACATCCATTTTGGCCGAATTTTTAGAGAATGTAAAAATAAACCATGGAAGTCGTAGCTATGTTGTTTACCTATCCAACGAATTGTCACATGCTAAGATTCAATTCAAATTGGCCACTTTCTGAGCCTCCCTAAATTGACGAGGAAATTTTCTTAACATCCATTTTGGCCGAATTGTTAGAGAATGTAAAAATAAACCATGGAAGTCGTAGATATGTTGTTTACCTATCCAACGAATTGTCACATGCTAAGATTCAATTCAAATCGGCCACTTTCTGAGCCTCCCTAAATTGACGAGGAAATTTTCTTAACATCCATTTTGGCCGAATTGTTAGAGAATGTAAAAATAAACCATGGAAGTCGTAGATATGTTGTTTACCTATCCAACGAATTGTCACATTCTAAGATTCAATTCAAATCGGCCACTTTCTGGGCCTCCCTAAATTGACGAGGAAATTTTCTTAACATCCATTTTGGCCGAATTTTTAGAGAATGTAAAAATAAACCATGGAAGTCGTAGCTATGTTGTTTACCTATCCAACGAATTGTCACATGCTAAGATTCAATTCAAATCGGCCACTTTCTGAGCCTCCCTAAATTGACGAGGAAATTTTCTTAACATCCATTTTGGCCAAATTGTTAGAGAATGTAAAAATAAACCATGGAAGTCGTAGATATGTTGTTTACCTATCCAACGAATTGTCACATGCTAAGATTCAATTCAAATCGGCCACTTTCTGAGCCTCCCTAAATTGACGAGGAAATTTTCTTAACATCCATTTTGGCCGAATTGTTAGAGAATGTAAAAATAAACCATGGAAGTCGTAGATATGTTGTTTACCTATCCAACGAATTGTCACATTCTAAGATTCAATTCAAATCGGCCACTTTCTGGGCCTCCCTAAATTGACGAGGAAATTTTCTTAACATCCATTTTGGCCGAATTTTTAGAGAATGTAAAAATAAACCATGGAAGTTGTAGATATGTTGTTTACCTATCCAACAAATTGTCACATTCTAAGATTCAATTAAAATCGGCCACTTTCTGGGCCTCCCTAAATTGACGAGGAAATTTCTTAACATCCATTTTGGCCGAATTTTTAGAGAATGTAAAAATAAACCATGGAAGTCGTAGCTATGTTGTTTACCTATCCAACGAATTGTCACATGCTAAGATTCAATTCAAATCGGCCACTTTCTGGGCCTCCCTAAATTGACGAGTAAATTTTCTTAACATCCATTTTGGCCGAATTTTTAGAGAATGTAAAAATAAACCATGGAAGTCGTAGCTATGTTGTTTACCTATCCAACGAATTGTCACTAGCTAAGATTCAATTCAAATCGGCCACTTTCTGTGCCTCCCTAAATTGACGAGGAAATTTTCTTAACATCCATTTTGGCCGAATTTTAAGAGAATGTAAAAATAAACCATGGAAGTCGTAGATAAGTTGTTTACCTATCCAACGAATTGTCACATTCTAAGATTCAATTCAAATCGGCCACTTTCCGGGCCTCCCTAAATTGACGAGGAAATTTTCTTAACATCCATTTTGGCCGAATTTTTGGAGAATGTAAAAATAAACCATGGAAGTCGTAGATAAGTTGTTTACCTATCCAACGAATTGTCACATTCTAAGATTCAATTCAAATCGGCCACTTTCCGGGCCTCCCTAAATTGACGAGTAAATTTTCTTAACATCCATTTTGGCCGAATTTTTGGAGAATGTAAAAATAAACCATGGAAGTCGTACCTATGTTGTTTACCTATCCAACGAATTATCACTAGCTAAGATTCAATTCAAATCGGCCATTTTCTGGGCCTCCCTAAATTGACGAGGAACTTTTCTTAACATCCATTTTGGCCGAATTTTTAGAGAATGTAAAAATAAACCATGGAAGTCGTAGCTATGTTGTTTACCTATCCAACGAATTGTCACATGCTAAGATTCAATTCAAATTGGCCACTTTCTGAGTCTCCCTAAATTGACGAGGAAATTTTCTTAACATCCATTTTGGCCGAATTGTTAGAGAATGTAAAAATAAACCATGGAAGTCGTAAATATGTTGTTTACCTATCCAACGAATTGTCACATGCTAAGATTCAATTCAAATCGGCCACTTTCTGAGCCTCCCTAAATTGACGAGGAAATTTTCTTAACATCCATTTTGGCCGAATTGTTAGAGAATGTAAAAATAAACCATGGAAGTCGTAGATATGTTGTTTACCTATCCAACGAATTGTCACATTCTAAGATTCAATTCAAATCGGCCACTTTCTGGGCCTCCCTAAATTGACGAGGAAATTTTCTTAACATCCATTTTGGCCGAATTTTTAGAGAATGTAAAAATAAACCATGGAAGTCGTAGCTATGTTGTTTACCTATCCAACGAATTGTCACATGCTAAGATTCAATTCAAATCGGCCACTTTCTGAGCCTCCCTAAATTGACGAGGAAATTTTCTTAACATCTATTTTGGCCAAATTGTTAGAGAATGTAAAAATAAACCATGGAAGTCGTAGATATGTTGTTTACCTATCCAACGAATTGTCACATGCTAAGATTCAATTCAAATCGGCCACTTTCTGAGCCTCCCTAAATTGACGAGGAAATTTTCTTAACATCCATTTTGGCCGAATTGTTAGAGAATGTAAAAATAAACCATGGAAGTCGTAGATATGTTGTTTACCTATCCAACGAATTGTCACATGCTAAGATTCAATTCAAATCGGCCACTTTCCGGGCCTCCCTAAATTGACGAGGAAATTTTCTTAACATCCATTTTCGCCGAATTTTTAGAGAATGTAAAAATAAACCATGGAAGTTGTAGCTATGTTGTTTACCTATCCAACGAATTGTCACATGTTAAGATTCAATTCAAATCGGCCACTTTCTGAGCCTCCCTAAATTGACGAGGAAATTTCTTAACATCCATTTTGGCCGAATTTTTAGAGAATGTAAAAATAAACCATGGAAGTCGTAGCTATGTTGTTTACCTATCCAACGAATTGTCACATGCTAAGATTCAATTCAAATCGGCCACTTTCTGGGCCTCCCTAAATTGACGAGTAAATTTTCTTAACATCCATTTTGGCCGAATTTTTAGAGAATGTAAAAATAAACCATGGAAGTCGTAGCTATGTTGTTTACCTATCCAACGAATTGTCACTAGCTAAGATTCAATTCAAATCGGCCACTTTCTGTGCCTCCCTAAATTGACGAGGAAATTTTCTTAACATCCATTTTGGCCGAATTTTAAGAGAATGTAAAAATAAACCATGGAAGTCGTAGATAAGTTGTTTACCTATCCAACGAATTGTCACATTCTAAGATTCAATTCAAATCGGCCACTTTCCGGGCCTCCCTAAATTGACGAGGAAATTTTCTTAACATCCATTTTGGCCGAATTTTTGGAGAATGTAAAAATAAACCATGGAAGTCGTAGATAAGTTGTTTACCTATCCAACGAATTGTCACATTCTAAGATTCAATTCAAATCGGCCACTTTCCGGGCCTCCCTAAATTGACGAGTAAATTTTCTTAACATCCATTTTGGCCGAATTTTTGGAGAATGTAAAAATAAACCATGGAAGTCGTACCTATGTTGTTTACCTATCCAACGAATTATCACTAGCTAAGATTCAATTCAAATCGGCCACTTTCTGTGCCTCCGTAAATTCACGAGGAAATTTTCTTAACATCCATTTTGGCCGAATTTTAAGAGAATGTAAAAATAAACCATGGAAGTCGTAGATATGTTGTTTACCTATCCAACGAATTGTCACATTCTAAGATTCAATTAAAATCGGCCATTTTCTGGGCCTCCCTAAATTGACGAGGAACTTTTCTTAACATCCATTTTGGCCGAATTTTTAGAGAATGTAAAAATAAACCATGGAAGTCGTAGCTATGTTGTTTACCTATCCAACGAATTGTCACATGCTAAGATTCAATTCAAATCGGCCACTTTCCGGGCCTCCCTAAATTGACGAGGAAATTTTCTTAACATCCATTTTCGCCGAATTTTTAGAGAATGTAAAAATAAACCATGGAAGTTGTAGCTATGTTGTTTACCTATCCAACGAATTGTCACATGCTAAGATTCAATTCAAATCGGCCACTTTCTGAGCCTCCCTAAATTGACGAGGAAATTTCTTAACATCCATTTTGGCCGAATTTTTAGAGAATGTAAAAATAAACCATGGAAGTCGTAGCTATGTTGTTTACCTATCCAACGAATTGTCACATGCTAAGATTCAATTCAAATCGGCCACTTTCTGGGCCTCCCTAAATTGACGAGTAAATTTTCTTAACATCCATTTTGGCCGAATTTTTAGAGAATGTAAAAATAAACCATGGAAGTCGTAGCTATGTTGTTTACCTATCCAACGAATTGTCACTAGCTAAGATTCAATTCAAATCGGCCACTTTCTGTGCCTCCCTAAATTGACGAGGAAATTTTCTTAACATCCATTTTGGCCGAATTTTAAGAGAATGTAAAAATAAACCATGGAAGTCGTAGATAAGTTGTTTACCTATCCAACGAATTGTCACATTCTAAGATTCAATTCAAATCGGCCACTTTCCGGGCCTCCCTAAATTGACGAGGAAATTTTCTTAACATCCATTTTGGCCGAATTTTTGGAGAATGTAAAAATAAACCATGGAAGTCGTAGATAAGTTGTTTACCTATCCAACGAATTGTCACATTCTAAGATTCAATTCAAATCGGCCACTTTCCGGGCCTCCCTAAATTGACGAGTAAATTTTCTTAACATCCATTTTGGCCGAATTTTTGGAGAATGTAAAAATAAACCATGGAAGTCGTACCTATGTTGTTTACCTATCCAACGAATTATCACTAGCTAAGATTCAATTCAAATCGGCCACTTTCTGTGCCTCCGTAAATTCACGAGGAAATTTTCTTAACATCCATTTTGGCCGAATTTTAAGAGAATGTAAAAATAAACCATGGAAGTCGTAGATATGTTGTTTACCTATCCAACGAATTGTCACATTCTAAGATTCAATTAAAATCGGCCATTTTCTGGGCCTCCCTAAATTGACGAGGAACTTTTCTTAACATCCATTTTGGCCGAATTTTTAGAGAATGTAAAAATAAACCATGGAAGTCGTAGCTATGTTGTTTACCTATCCAACGAATTGTCACATGCTAAGATTCAATTCAAATCGGCCACTTTCTGAGCCTCCCTAAATTGACGAGGAAATTTTCTTAACATCCATTTTGGCCGAATTGTTAGAGAATGTAAAAATAAACCATGGAAGTCGTAGATATGTTGTTTACCTATCCAACAAATTGTCACATGCTAAGATTCAATTCAAATCGGCCACTTTCTGAGCCTCCCTAAATTGACGAGGAAATTTTCTTAACATCCATTTTGGCCGAATTGTTAGAGAATGTAAAAATAAACCATGGAAGTCGTAGATATGTTGTTTACCTATCCAACGAATTGTCACATTCTAAGATTCAATTCAAATCGGCCACTTTCTGGGCCTCCCTAAATTGACGAGGAAATTTTCTTAACATCCATTTTGGCCGAATTTTTAGAGAATGTAAAAATAAACCATGGAAGTCGTAGCTATGTTGTTTACCTATCCAACGAATTGTCACATGCTAAGATTCAATTCAAATTGGCCACTTTCTGAGCCTCCCTAAATTGACGAGGAAATTTTCTTAACATCCATTTTGGCCGAATTGTTAGAGAATGTAAAAATAAACCATGGAAGTCGTAGATATGTTGTTTACCTATCCAACGAATTGTCACATTCTAAGATTCAATTCAAATCGGCCACTTTCTGGGCCTCCCTAAATTGACGAGGAAATTTTCTTAACATCCATTTTGGCCGAATTTTTAGAGAATGTAAAAATAAACCATGGAAGTCGTAGCTATGTTGTTTACCTATCCAACGAATTGTCACATGCTAAGATTCAATTCAAATCGGCCACTTTCCGGGCCTCCCTAAATTGACGAGGAAATTTTCTTAACATCCATTTTCGCCGAATTTTTAGAGAATGTAAAAATAAACCATGGAAGTTGTAGCTATGTTGTTTACCTATCCAACGAATTGTCACATGCTAAGATTCAATTCAAATCGGCCACTTTCTGAGCCTCCCTAAATTGACGAGGAAATTTCTTAACATCCATTTTGGCCGAATTTTTAGAGAATGTAAAAATAAACCATGGAAGTCGTAGCTATGTTGTTTACCTATCCAACGAATTGTCACATGCTAAGATTCAATTTAAATCGGCCACTTTCTGGGCCTCCCTAAATTGACGAGGAAATTTTCTTAACATCCATTTTGGCCGAATTGTTAGAGAATGTAAAAATAAACCATGGAAGTCGTAGATATGTTGTTTACCTATCCAACGAATTGTCACATGCTAAGATTCAATTCAAATCGGCCACTTTCTGAGCCTCCCTAAATTGACGAGGAAATTTTCTTAACATCCATTTTGGCCGAATTGTTAGAGAATGTAAAAATAAACCATGGAAGTCGTAGATATGTTGTTTACCTATCCAACGAATTGTCACATTCTAAGATTCAATTCAAATCGGCCACTTTCTGGGCCTCCCTAAATTGACGAGGAAATTTTCTTAACATCCATTTTGGCCGAATTTTTAGAGAATGTAAAAATAAACCATGGAAGTCGTAGCTATGTTGTTTACCTATCCAACGAATTGTCACATGCTAAGATTCAATTCAAATCGGCCACTTTCCGGGCCCCCCTAAATTGACGAGGAAATTTTCTTAACATCCATTTTCGCCGAATTTTTAGAGAATGTAAAAATAAACCATGGAAGTTGTAGCTATGTTGTTTACCTATCCAACGAATTGTCACATGCTAAGATTCAATTCAAATCGGCCACTTTCTGAGCCTCCCTAAATTGACGAGGAAATTTCTTAACATCCATTTTGGCCGAATTTTTAGAGAATGTAAAAATAAACCATGGAAGTCGTAGCTATGTTGTTTACCTATCCAACGAATTGTCACATGCTAAGATTCAATTCAAATCGGCCACTTTCTGGGCCTCCCTAAATTGACGAGTAAATTTTCTTAACATCCATTTTGGCCGAATTTTTAGAGAATGTAAAAATAAACCATGGAAGTCGTAGCTATGTTGTTTACCTATCCAACGAATTGTCACATGCTAAGATTCAATTTAAATCGGCCACTTTCTGGGCCTCCCTAAATTGACGAGGAAATTTTCTTAACATCCATTTTGGCCGAATTGTTAGAGAATGTAAAAATAAACCATGGAAGTCGTAGATATGTTGTTTACCTATCCAACGAATTGTCACATGCTAAGATTCAATTCAAATCGGCCACTTTCTGAGCCTCCCTAAATTGACGAGGAAATTTTCTTAACATCCATTTTGGCCGAATTGTTAGAGAATGTAAAAATAAACCATGGAAGTCGTAGATATGTTGTTTACCTATCCAACGAATTGTCACATTCTAAGATTCAATTCAAATCGGCCACTTTCTGGGCCTCCCTAAATTGACGAGGAAATTTTCTTAACATCCATTTTGGCCGAATTTTTAGAGAATGTAAAAATAAACCATGGAAGTCGTAGCTATGTTGTTTACCTATCCAACGAATTGTCACATGCTAAGATTCAATTCAAATCGGCCACTTTCCGGGCCCCCCTAAATTGACGAGGAAATTTTCTTAACATCCATTTTCGCCGAATTTTTAGAGAATGTAAAAATAAACCATGGAAGTTGTAGCTATGTTGTTTACCTATCCAACGAATTGTCACATGCTAAGATTCAATTCAAATCGGCCACTTTCTGAGCCTCCCTAAATTGACGAGGAAATTTCTTAACATCCATTTTGGCCGAATTTTTAGAGAATGTAAAAATAAACCATGGAAGTCGTAGCTATGTTGTTTACCTATCCAACGAATTGTCACATGCTAAGATTCAATTCAAATCGGCCACTTTCTGGGCCTCCCTAAATTGACGAGTAAATTTTCTTAACATCCATTTTGGCCGAATTTTTAGAGAATGTAAAAATAAACCATGGAAGTCGTAGCTATGTTGTTTACCTATCCAACGAATTGTCACTAGCTAAGATTCAATTCAAATCGGCCACTTTCTGTGCCTCCCTAAATTGACGAGGAAATTTTCTTAACATCCATTTTGGCCGAATTTTAAGAGAATGTAAAAATAAACCATGGAAGTCGTAGATAAGTTGTTTACCTATCCAACGAATTGTCACATTCTAAGATTCAATTCAAATCGGCCACTTTCCGGGCCTCCCTAAATTGACGAGGAAATTTTCTTAACATCCATTTTGGCCGAATTTTTGGAGAATGTAAAAATAAACCATGGAAGTCGTAGATATGTTGTTTACCTATCCAACGAATTGTCACATTCTAAGATTCAATTAAAATCGGCCACTTTCTGGGCCTCCCTAAATTGACGAGGAACTTTTCTTAACATCCATTTTGGCCGAATTTTTAGAGAATGCAAAAATAAACCATGGAAGTCGTAGCTATGTTGTTTACCTATCCAACGAATTGTCACATGCTAAGATTCAATTCAAATCGGCCACTTTCTGAGCCTCCCTAAATTGACGAGTAAATTTTCTTAACATCCATTTTGGCCGAATTTTTAGAGAATGTAAAAATAAACCATGGAAGTCGTAGCTATGTTGTTTACCTATCCAACGAATTGTCACTAGCTAAGATTCAATTCAAATCGGCCACTTTCTGTGCCTCCCTAAATTGACGAGGAAATTTTCTTAACATCCATTTTGGCCGAATTTTAAGAGAAAGTAAAAATAAACCATGGAAGTCGTAGATAAGTTGTTTACCTATCCAACGAATTGTCACATTCTAAGATTCAATTCAAATCGGCCACTTTCCGGGCCTCCCTAAATTGACGAGGAAATTTTCTTAACATCCATTTTGGCCGAATTTTTGGAGAATGTAAAAATAAACCATGGAAGTCGTAGATATGTTGTTTACCTATCCAACGAATTGTCACATTCTAAGATTCAATTAAAATCGGCCACTTTCTGGGCCTCCCTAAATTGACGAGGAACTTTTCTTAACATCCATTTTGGCCGAATTTTTAGAGAATGCAAAAATAAACCATGGAAGTCGTAGATAAGTTGTTTACCTATCCAACGAATTGTCACATTCTAAGATTCAATTCAAATCGGCCACTTTCCGGGCCTCCCTAAATTGACGAGTAAATTTTCTTAACATCCATTTTGGCCGAATTTTTGGAGAATGTAAAAATAAACCATGGAAGTCGTACCTATGTTGTTTACCTATCCAACGAATTATCACTAGCTAAGATTCAATTCAAATCGGCCACTTTCTGTGCCTCCGTAAATTCACGAGGAAATTTTCTTAACATCCATTTTGGCCGAATTTTAAGAGAATGTAAAAATAAACCATGGAAGTCGTAGATATGTTGTTTACCTATCCAACGAATTGTCACATTCTAAGATTCAATTAAAATCGGCCATTTTCTGGGCCTCCCTAAATTGACGAGGAACTTTTCTTAACATCCATTTTGGCCGAATTTTTAGAGAATGTAAAAATAAACCATGGAAGTCGTAGCTATGTTGTTTACCTATCCAACGAATTGTCACTAGCTAAGATTCAATTCAAATCGGCCACTTTCTGTGCCTCCCTAAATTGACGAGGAAATTTTCTTAACATCCATTTTGGCCGAATTTTAAGAGAATGTAAAAATAAACCATGGAAGTCGTAGATAAGTTGTTTACCTATCCAACGAATTGTCACATTCTAAGATTCAATTCAAATCGGCCACTTTCCGGGCCTCCCTAAATTGACGAGGAAATTTTCTTAACATCCATTTTGGCCGAATTTTTGGAGAATGTAAAAATAAACCATGGAAGTCGTAGATAAGTTGTTTACCTATCCAACGAATTGTCACATTCTAAGATTCAATTCAAATCGGCCACTTTCCGGGCCTCCCTAAATTGACGAGTAAATTTTCTTAACATCCATTTTGGCCGAATTTTTGGAGAATGTAAAAATAAACCATGGAAGTCGTACCTATGTTGTTTACCTATCCAACGAATTATCACTAGCTAAGATTCAATTCAAATCGGCCACTTTCTGTGCCTCCGTAAATTCACGAGGAAATTTTCTTAACATCCATTTTGGCCGAATTTTAAGAGAATGTAAAAATAAACCATGGAAGTCGTAGATATGTTGTTTACCTATCCAACGAATTGTCACATTCTAAGATTCAATTAAAATCGGCCATTTTCTGGGCCTCCCTAAATTGACGAGGAACTTTTCTTAACATCCATTTTGGCCGAATTTTTAGAGAATGCAAAAATAAACCATGGAAGTCGTAGCTATGTTGTTTACCTATCCAACGAATTGTCACATGCTAAGATTCAATTCAAATCGGCCACTTTCTGAGCCTCCCTAAATTGACGAGTAAATTTTCTTAACATCCATTTTGGCCGAATTTTTAGAGAATGTAAAAATAAACCATGGAAGTCGTAGCTATGTTGTTTACCTATCCAACGAATTGTCACTAGCTAAGATTCAATTCAAATCGGCCACTTTCTGTGCCTCCCTAAATTGACGAGGAAATTTTCTTAACATCCATTTTGGCCGAATTTTAAGAGAAAGTAAAAATAAACCATGGAAGTCGTAGATAAGTTGTTTACCTATCCAACGAATTGTCACATTCTAAGATTCAATTCAAATCGGCCACTTTCCGGGCCTCCCTAAATTGACGAGGAAATTTTCTTAACATCCATTTTGGCCGAATTTTTGGAGAATGTAAAAATAAACCATGGAAGTCGTAGATATGTTGTTTACCTATCCAACGAATTGTCACATTCTAAGATTCAATTAAAATCGGCCACTTTCTGGGCCTCCCTAAATTGACGAGGAACTTTTCTTAACATCCATTTTGGCCGAATTTTTAGAGAATGCAAAAATAAACCATGGAAGTCGTAGATAAGTTGTTTACCTATCCAACGAATTGTCACATTCTAAGATTCAATTCAAATCGGCCACTTTCCGGGCCTCCCTAAATTGACGAGTAAATTTTCTTAACATCCATTTTGGCCGAATTTTTGGAGAATGTAAAAATAAACCATGGAAGTCGTACCTATGTTGTTTACCTATCCAACGAATTATCACTAGCTAAGATTCAATTCAAATCGGCCACTTTCTGTGCCTCCGTAAATTCACGAGGAAATTTTCTTAACATCCATTTTGGCCGAATTTTAAGAGAATGTAAAAATAAACCATGGAAGTCGTAGATATGTTGTTTACCTATCCAACGAATTGTCACATTCTAAGATTCAATTAAAATCGGCCATTTTCTGGGCCTCCCTAAATTGACGAGGAACTTTTCTTAACATCCATTTTGGCCGAATTTTTAGAGAATGTAAAAATAAACCATGGAAGTCGTAGCTATGTTGTTTACCTATCCAACGAATTGTCACTAGCTAAGATTCAATTCAAATCGGCCACTTTCTGTGCCTCCCTAAATTGACGAGGAAATTTTCTTAACATCCATTTTGGCCGAATTTTAAGAGAATGTAAAAATAAACCATGGAAGTCGTAGATAAGTTGTTTACCTATCCAACGAATTGTCACATTCTAAGATTCAATTCAAATCGGCCACTTTCCGGGCCTCCCTAAATTGACGAGGAAATTTTCTTAACATCCATTTTGGCCGAATTTTTGGAGAATGTAAAAATAAACCATGGAAGTCGTAGATAAGTTGTTTACCTATCCAACGAATTGTCACATTCTAAGATTCAATTCAAATCGGCCACTTTCCGGGCCTCCCTAAATTGACGAGTAAATTTTCTTAACATCCATTTTGGCCGAATTTTTGGAGAATGTAAAAATAAACCATGGAAGTCGTACCTATGTTGTTTACCTATCCAACGAATTATCACTAGCTAAGATTCAATTCAAATCGGCCACTTTCTGTGCCTCCGTAAATTCACGAGGAAATTTTCTTAACATCCATTTTGGCCGAATTTTAAGAGAATGTAAAAATAAACCATGGAAGTCGTAGATATGTTGTTTACCTATCCAACGAATTGTCACATTCTAAGATTCAATTAAAATCGGCCATTTTCTGGGCCTCCCTAAATTGACGAGGAACTTTTCTTAACATCCATTTTGGCCGAATTTTTAGAGAATGTAAAAATAAACCATGGAAGTCGTAGCTATGTTGTTTACCTATCCAACGAATTGTCACATGCTAAGATTCAATTCAAATCGGCCACTTTCCGGGCCTCCCTAAATTGACGAGGAAATTTTCTTAACATCCATTTTCGCCGAATTTTTAGAGAATGTAAAAATAAACCATGGAAGTTGTAGCTATGTTGTTTACCTATCCAACGAATTGTCACATGCTAAGATTCAATTCAAATCGGCCACTTTCTGAGCCTCCCTAAATTGACGAGGAAATTTCTTAACATCCATTTTGGCCGAATTTTTAGAGAATGTAAAAATAAACCATGGAAGTCGTAGCTATGTTGTTTACCTATCCAACGAATTGTCACATGCTAAGATTCAATTCAAATCGGCCACTTTCTGGGCCTCCCTAAATTGACGAGTAAATTTTCTTAACATCCATTTTGGCCGAATTTTTAGAGAATGTAAAAATAAACCATGGAAGTCGTAGCTATGTTGTTTACCTATCCAACGAATTGTCACTAGCTAAGATTCAATTCAAATCGGCCACTTTCTGTGCCTCCCTAAATTGACGAGGAAATTTTCTTAACATCCATTTTGGCCGAATTTTAAGAGAATGTAAAAATAAACCATGGAAGTCGTAGATAAGTTGTTTACCTATCCAACGAATTGTCACATTCTAAGATTCAATTCAAATCGGCCACTTTCCGGGCCTCCCTAAATTGACGAGGAAATTTTCTTAACATCCATTTTGGCCGAATTTTTGGAGAATGTAAAAATAAACCATGGAAGTCGTAGATAAGTTGTTTACCTATCCAACGAATTGTCACATTCTAAGATTCAATTCAAATCGGCCACTTTCCGGGCCTCCCTAAATTGACGAGTAAATTTTCTTAACATCCATTTTGGCCGAATTTTTGGAGAATGTAAAAATAAACCATGGAAGTCGTACCTATGTTGTTTACCTATCCAACGAATTATCACTAGCTAAGATTCAATTCAAATCGGCCACTTTCTGTGCCTCCGTAAATTCACGAGGAAATTTTCTTAACATCCATTTTGGCCGAATTTTAAGAGAATGTAAAAATAAACCATGGAAGTCGTAGATATGTTGTTTACCTATCCAACGAATTGTCACATTCTAAGATTCAATTAAAATCGGCCATTTTCTGGGCCTCCCTAAATTGACGAGGAACTTTTCTTAACATCCATTTTGGCCGAATTTTTAGAGAATGTAAAAATAAACCATGGAAGTCGTAGCTATGTTGTTTACCTATCCAACGAATTGTCACATGCTAAGATTCAATTCAAATCGGCCACTTTCTGAGCCTCCCTAAATTGATGAGGAAATTTTCTTAACATCCATTTTGGCCGAATTGTTAGAGAATGTAAAAATAAACCATGGAAGTCGTAGATATGTTGTTTACCTATCCAACAAATTGTCACATGCTAAGATTCAATTCAAATCGGCCACTTTCTGAGCCTCCCTAAATTGACGAGGAAATTTTCTTAACATCCATTTTGGCCGAATTGTTAGAGAATGTAAAAATAAACCATGGAAGTCGTAGATATGTTGTTTACCTATCCAACGAATTGTCACATTCTAAGATTCAATTCAAATCGGCCACTTTCTGGGCCTCCCTAAATTGACGAGGAAATTTTCTTAACATCCATTTTGGCCGAATTTTTAGAGAATGTAAAAATAAACCATGGAAGTCGTAGCTATGTTGTTTACCTATCCAACGAATTGTCACATGCTAAGATTCAATTCAAATTGGCCACTTTCTGAGCCTCCCTAAATTGACGAGGAAATTTTCTTAACATCCATTTTGGCCGAATTGTTAGAGAATGTAAAAATAAACCATGGAAGTCGTAGATATGTTGTTTACCTATCCAACGAATTGTCACATTCTAAGATTCAATTCAAATCGGCCACTTTCTGGGCCTCCCTAAATTGACGAGGAAATTTTCTTAACATCCATTTTGGCCGAATTTTTAGAGAATGTAAAAATAAACCATGGAAGTCGTAGCTATGTTGTTTACCTATCCAACGAATTGTCACATGCTAAGATTCAATTCAAATCGGCCACTTTCCGGGCCTCCCTAAATTGACGAGGAAATTTTCTTAACATCCATTTTCGCCGAATTTTTAGAGAATGTAAAAATAAACCATGGAAGTTGTAGCTATGTTGTTTACCTATCCAACGAATTGTCACATGCTAAGATTCAATTCAAATCGGCCACTTTCTGAGCCTCCCTAAATTGACGAGGAAATTTCTTAACATCCATTTTGGCCGAATTTTTAGAGAATGTAAAAATAAACCATGGAAGTCGTAGCTATGTTGTTTACCTATCCAACGAATTGTCACATGCTAAGATTCAATTTAAATCGGCCACTTTCTGGGCCTCCCTAAATTGACGAGGAAATTTTCTTAACATCCATTTTGGCCGAATTGTTAGAGAATGTAAAAATAAACCATGGAAGTCGTAGATATGTTGTTTACCTATCCAACGAATTGTCACATGCTAAGATTCAATTCAAATCGGCCACTTTCTGAGCCTCCCTAAATTGACGAGGAAATTTTCTTAACATCCATTTTGGCCGAATTGTTAGAGAATGTAAAAATAAACCATGGAAGTCGTAGATATGTTGTTTACCTATCCAACGAATTGTCACATTCTAAGATTCAATTCAAATCGGCCACTTTCTGGGCCTCCCTAAATTGACGAGGAAATTTTCTTAACATCCATTTTGGCCGAATTTTTAGAGAATGTAAAAATAAACCATGGAAGTCGTAGCTATGTTGTTTACCTATCCAACGAATTGTCACATGCTAAGATTCAATTCAAATCGGCCACTTTCCGGGCCCCCCTAAATTGACGAGGAAATTTTCTTAACATCCATTTTCGCCGAATTTTTAGAGAATGTAAAAATAAACCATGGAAGTTGTAGCTATGTTGTTTACCTATCCAACGAATTGTCACATGCTAAGATTCAATTCAAATCGGCCACTTTCTGAGCCTCCCTAAATTGACGAGGAAATTTCTTAACATCCATTTTGGCCGAATTTTTAGAGAATGTAAAAATAAACCATGGAAGTCGTAGCTATGTTGTTTACCTATCCAACGAATTGTCACATGCTAAGATTCAATTCAAATCGGCCACTTTCTGGGCCTCCCTAAATTGACGAGTAAATTTTCTTAACATCCATTTTGGCCGAATTTTTAGAGAATGTAAAAATAAACCATGGAAGTCGTAGCTATGTTGTTTACCTATCCAACGAATTGTCACTAGCTAAGATTCAATTCAAATCGGCCACTTTCTGTGCCTCCCTAAATTGACGAGGAAATTTTCTTAACATCCATTTTGGCCGAATTTTAAGAGAAAGTAAAAATAAACCATGGAAGTCGTAGATAAGTTGTTTACCTATCCAACGAATTGTCACATTCTAAGATTCAATTCAAATCGGCCACTTTCCGGGCCTCCCTAAATTGACGAGGAAATTTTCTTAACATCCATTTTGGCCGAATTTTTGGAGAATGTAAAAATAAACCATGGAAGTCGTAGATATGTTGTTTACCTATCCAACGAATTGTCACATTCTAAGATTCAATTAAAATCGGCCACTTTCTGGGCCTCCCTAAATTGACGAGGAACTTTTCTTAACATCCATTTTGGCCGAATTTTTAGAGAATGCAAAAATAAACCATGGAAGTCGTAGATAAGTTGTTTACCTATCCAACGAATTGTCACATTCTAAGATTCAATTCAAATCGGCCACTTTCCGGGCCTCCCTAAATTGACGAGTAAATTTTCTTAACATCCATTTTGGCCGAATTTTTGGAGAATGTAAAAATAAACCATGGAAGTCGTACCTATGTTGTTTACCTATCCAACGAATTATCACTAGCTAAGATTCAATTCAAATCGGCCACTTTCTGTGCCTCCGTAAATTCACGAGGAAATTTTCTTAACATCCATTTTGGCCGAATTTTAAGAGAATGTAAAAATAAACCATGGAAGTCGTAGATATGTTGTTTACCTATCCAACGAATTGTCACATTCTAAGATTCAATTAAAATCGGCCATTTTCTGGGCCTCCCTAAATTGACGAGGAACTTTTCTTAACATCCATTTTGGCCGAATTTTTAGAGAATGTAAAAATAAACCATGGAAGTCGTAGCTATGTTGTTTACCTATCCAACGAATTGTCACATGCTAAGATTCAATTCAAATCGGCCACTTTCTGAGCCTCCCTAAATTGACGAGGAAATTTCTTAACATCCATTTTGGCCGAATTTTTAGAGAATGTAAAAATAAACCATGGAAGTCGTAGCTATGTTGTTTACCTATCCAACGAATTGTCACATGCTAAGATTCAATTTAAATCGGCCACTTTCTGGGCCTCCCTAAATTGACGAGGAAATTTTCTTAACATCCATTTTGGCCGAATTGTTAGAGAATGTAAAAATAAACCATGGAAGTCGTAGATATGTTGTTTACCTATCCAACGAATTGTCACATGCTAAGATTCAATTCAAATCGGCCACTTTCTGAGCCTCCCTAAATTGACGAGGAAATTTTCTTAACATCCATTTTGGCCGAATTGTTAGAGAATGTAAAAATAAACCATGGAAGTCGTAGATATGTTGTTTACCTATCCAACGAATTGTCACATTCTAAGATTCAATTCAAATCGGCCACTTTCTGGGCCTCCCTAAATTGACGAGGAAATTTTCTTAACATCCATTTTGGCCGAATTTTTAGAGAATGTAAAAATAAACCATGGAAGTCGTAGCTATGTTGTTTACCTATCCAACGAATTGTCACATGCTAAGATTCAATTCAAATCGGCCACTTTCCGGGCCCCCCTTAATTGACGAGGAAATTTTCTTAACATCCATTTTCGCCGAATTTTTAGAGAATGTAAAAATAAACCATGGAAGTTGTAGCTATGTTGTTTACCTATCCAACGAATTGTCACATGCTAAGATTCAATTCAAATCGGCCACTTTCTGAGCCTCCCTAAATTGACGAGGAAATTTCTTAACATCCATTTTGGCCGAATTTTTAGAGAATGTAAAAATAAACCATGGAAGTCGTAGCTATGTTGTTTACCTATCCAACGAATTGTCACATGCTAAGATTCAATTCAAATCGGCCACTTTCTGGGCCTCCCTAAATTGACGAGTAAATTTTCTTAACATCCATTTTGGCCGAATTTTTAGAGAATGTAAAAATAAACCATGGAAGTCGTAGCTATGTTGTTTACCTATCCAACGAATTGTCACTAGCTAAGATTCAATTCAAATCGGCCACTTTCTGTGCCTCCCTAAATTGACGAGGAAATTTTCTTAACATCCATTTTGGCCGAATTTTAAGAGAAAGTAAAAATAAACCATGGAAGTCGTAGATAAGTTGTTTACCTATCCAACGAATTGTCACATTCTAAGATTCAATTCAAATCGGCCACTTTCCGGGCCTCCCTAAATTGACGAGGAAATTTTCTTAACATCCATTTTGGCCGAATTTTTGGAGAATGTAAAAATAAACCATGGAAGTCGTAGATATGTTGTTTACCTATCCAACGAATTGTCACATTCTAAGATTCAATTAAAATCGGCCACTTTCTGGGCCTCCCTAAATTGACGAGGAACTTTTCTTAACATCCATTTTGGCCGAATTTTTAGAGAATGCAAAAATAAACCATGGAAGTCGTAGATAAGTTGTTTACCTATCCAACGAATTGTCACATTCTAAGATTCAATTCAAATCGGCCACTTTCCGGGCCTCCCTAAATTGACGAGTAAATTTTCTTAACATCCATTTTGGCCGAATTTTTGGAGAATGTAAAAATAAACCATGGAAGTCGTACCTATGTTGTTTACCTATCCAACGAATTATCACTAGCTAAGATTCAATTCAAATCGGCCACTTTCTGTGCCTCCGTAAATTCACGAGGAAATTTTCTTAACATCCATTTTGGCCGAATTTTAAGAGAATGTAAAAATAAACCATGGAAGTCGTAGATATGTTGTTTACCTATCCAACGAATTGTCACATTCTAAGATTCAATTAAAATCGGCCATTTTCTGGGCCTCCCTAAATTGACGAGGAACTTTTCTTAACATCCATTTTGGCCGAATTTTTAGAGAATGTAAAAATAAACCATGGAAGTCGTAGCTATGTTGTTTACCTATCCAACGAATTGTCACATGCTAAGATTCAATTCAAATTGGCCACTTTCTGAGCCTCCCTAAATTGACGAGGAAATTTTCTTAACATCCATTTTGGCCGAATTGTTAGAGAATGTAAAAATAAACCATGGAAGTCGTAGATATGTTGTTTACCTATCCAACGAATTGTCACATGCTAAGATTCAATTCAAATCGGCCACTTTCTGAGCCTCCCTAAATTGACGAGGAAATTTTCTTAACATCCATTTTGGCCGAATTGTTAGAGAATGTAAAAATAAACCATGGAAGTCGTAGATATGTTGTTTACCTATCCAACGAATTATCACTAGCTAAGATTCAATTCAAATCGGCCACTTTCTGTGCCTCCGTAAATTCACGAGGAAATTTTCTTAACATCCATTTTGGCCGAATTTTAAGAGAATGTAAAAATAAACCATGGAAGTCGTAGATATGTTGTTTACCTATCCAACGAATTGTCACATTCTAAGATTCAATTAAAATCGGCCATTTTCTGGGCCTCCCTAAATTGACGAGGAACTTTTCTTAACATCCATTTTGGCCGAATTTTTAGAGAATGTAAAAATAAACCATGGAAGTCGTAGCTATGTTGTTTACCTATCCAACGAATTGTCACATGCTAAGATTCAATTCAAATTGGCCACTTTCTGAGCCTCCCTAAATTGACGAGGAAATTTTCTTAACATCCATTTTGGCCGAATTGTTAGAGAATGTAAAAATAAACCATGGAAGTCGTAGATATGTTGTTTACCTATCCAACGAATTGTCACATGCTAAGATTCAATTCAAATCGGCCACTTTCTGAGCCTCCCTAAATTGACGAGGAAATTTTCTTAACATCCATTTTGGCCGAATTGTTAGAGAATGTAAAAATAAACCATGGAAGTCGTAGATATGTTGTTTACCTATCCAACGAATTGTCACATTCTAAGATTCAATTCAAATCGGCCACTTTCTGGGCCTCCCTAAATTGACGAGGAAATTTTCTTAACATCCATTTTGGCCGAATTTTTAGAGAATGTAAAAATAAACCATGGAAGTCGTAGCTATGTTGTTTACCTATCCAACGAATTGTCACATGCTAAGATTCAATTCAAATCGGCCACTTTCTGAGCCTCCCTAAATTGACGAGGAAATTTTCTTAACATCTATTTTGGCCAAATTGTTAGAGAATGTAAAAATAAACCATGGAAGTCGTAGATAAGTTGTTTACCTATCCAACGAATTGTCACATTCTAAGATTCAATTCAAATCGGCCACTTTCCGGGCCTCCCTAAATTGACGAGGAAATTTTCTTAACATCCATTTTGGCCGAATTTTTGGAGAATGTAAAAATAAACCATGGAAGTCGTAGATAAGTTGTTTACTTATCCAACGAATTGTCACATTCTAAGATTCAATTCAAATCGGCCACTTTCCGGGCCTCCCTAAATTGACGAGTAAATTTTCTTAACATCCATTTTGGCCGAATTTTTGGAGAATGTAAAAATAAACCATGGAAGTCGTACCTATGTTGTTTACCTATCCAACGAATTATCACTAGCTAAGATTCAATTCAAATCGGCCACTTTCTGTGCCTCCGTAAATTCACGAGGAAATTTTCTTAACATCCATTTTGGCCGAATTTTAAGAGAATGTAAAAATAAACCATGGAAGTCGTAGATATGTTGTTTACCTATCCAACGAATTGTCACATTCTAAGATTCAATTAAAATCGGCCATTTTCTGGGCCTCCCTAAATTGACGAGGAACTTTTCTTAACATCCATTTTGGCCGAATTTTTAGAGAATGTAAAAATAAACCATGGAAGTCGTAGCTATGTTGTTTACCTATCCAACGAATTGTCACATGCTAAGATTCAATTCAAATTGGCCACTTTCTGAGCCTCCCTAAATTGACGAGGAAATTTTCTTAACATCCATTTTGGCCGAATTGTTAGAGAATGTAAAAATAAACCATGGAAGTCGTAAATATGTTGTTTACCTATCCAACGAATTGTCACATGCTAAGATTCAATTCAAATCGGCCACTTTCTGAGCCTCCCTAAATTGACGAGGAAATTTTCTTAATATCCATTTTGGCCGAATTGTTAGAGAATGTAAAAATAAACCATGGAAGTCGTAGATATGTTGTTTACCTATCCAACGAATTGTCACATTCTAAGATTCAATTCAAATCGGCCACTTTCTGGGCCTCCCTAAATTGACGAGGAAATTTTCTTAACATCCATTTTGGCCGAATTTTTAGAGAATGTAAAAATAAACCATGGAAGTCGTAGCTATGTTGTTTACCTATCCAACGAATTGTCACATGCTAAGATTCAATTCAAATCGGCCACTTTCTGAGCCTCCCTAAATTGACGAGGAAATTTTCTTAACATCTATTTTGGCCAAATTGTTAGAGAATGTAAAAATAAACCATGGAAGTCGTAGATATGTTGTTTACCTATCCAACGAATTGTCACATGCTAAGATTCAATTCAAATCGGCCACTTTCTGAGCCTCCCTAAATTGACGAGGAAATTTTCTTAACATCCATTTTGGCCGAATTGTTAGAGAATGTAAAAATAAACCATGGAAGTCGTAGATATGTTGTTTACCTATCCAACGAATTGTCACATTCTAAGATTCAATTCAAATCGGCCACTTTCTGGGCCTCCCTAAATTGACGAGGAAATTTTCTTAACATCCATTTTGGCCGAATTGTTAGAGAATGTAAAAATAAACCATGGAAGTCGTAGATATGTTGTTTACCTATCCAACGAATTGTCACATTCTAAGATTCAATTCAAATCGGCCACTTTCTGAGCCTCCCTAAATTGACGAGGAAATTTTCTTAACATCTATTTTGGCCAAATTGTTAGAGAATGTAAAAATAAACCATGGAAGTCGTAGATATGTTGTTTACCTATCCAACGAATTGTCACATGCTAAGATTCAATTCAAATCGGCCACTTTCTGAGCCTCCCTAAATTGACGAGGAAATTTTCTTAACATCCATTTTGGCCGAATTGTTAGAGAATGTAAAAATAAACCATGGAAGTCGTAGATATGTTGTTTACCTATCCAACGAATTGTCACATTCTAAGATTCAATTCAAATCGGCCACTTTCTGGGCCTCCCTAAATTGACGAGGAAATTTTCTTAACATCCATTTTGGCCGAATTTTTAGAGAATGTAAAAATAAACCATGGAAGTCGTAGCTATGTTGTTTACCTATCCAACGAATTGTCACATGCTAAGATTCAATTCAAATCGGCCACTTTCCGGGCCTCCCTAAATTGACGAGGAAATTTTCTTAACATCCATTTTCGCCGAATTTTTAGAGAATGTAAAAATAAACCATGGAAGTTGTAGCTATGTTGTTTACCTATCCAACGAATTGTCACATGCTAAGATTCAATTCAAATCGGCCACTTTCTGAGCCTCCCTAAATTGACGAGGAAATTTCTTAACATCCATTTTGGCCGAATTTTTAGAGAATGTAAAAATAAACCATGGAAGTCGTAGCTATGTTGTTTACCTATCCAACGAATTGTCACATGCTAAGATTCAATTCAAATCGGCCACTTTCTGGGCCTCCCTAAATTGACGAGTAAATTTTCTTAACATCCATTTTGGCCGAATTTTTAGAGAATGTAAAAATAAACCATGGAAGTCGTAGCTATGTTGTTTACCTATCCAACGAATTGTCACTAGCTAAGATTCAATTCAAATCGGCCACTTTCTGTGCCTCCCTAAATTGACGAGGAAATTTTCTTAACATCCATTTTGGCCGAATTTTAAGAGAATGTAAAAATAAACCATGGAAGTCGTAGATAAGTTGTTTACCTATCCAACGAATTGTCACATTCTAAGATTCAATTCAAATCGGCCACTTTCCGGGCCTCCCTAAATTGACGAGGAAATTTTCTTAACATCCATTTTGGCCGAATTTTTGGAGAATGTAAAAATAAACCATGGAAGTCGTAGATAAGTTGTTTACCTATCCAACGAATTGTCACATTCTAAGATTCAATTCAAATCGGCCACTTTCCGGGCCTCCCTAAATTGACGAGTAAATTTTCTTAACATCCATTTTGGCCGAATTTTTGGAGAATGTAAAAATAAACCATGGAAGTCGTACCTATGTTGTTTACCTATCCAACGAATTATCACTAGCTAAGATTCAATTCAAATCGGCCACTTTCTGTGCCTCCGTAAATTCACGAGGAAATTTTCTTAACATCCATTTTGGCCGAATTTTAAGAGAATGTAAAAATAAACCATGGAAGTCGTAGATATGTTGTTTACCTATCCAACGAATTGTCACATTCTAAGATTCAATTAAAATCGGCCATTTTCTGGGCCTCCCTAAATTGACGAGGAACTTTTCTTAACATCCATTTTGGCCGAATTTTTAGAGAATGTAAAAATAAACCATGGAAGTCGTAGCTATGTTGTTTACCTATCCAACGAATTGTCACATGCTAAGATTCAATTCAAATTGGCCACTTTCTGAGCCTCCCTAAATTGACGAGGAAATTTTCTTAACATCCATTTTGGCCGAATTGTTAGAGAATGTAAAAATAAACCATGGAAGTCGTAAATATGTTGTTTACCTATCCAACGAATTGTCACATGCTAAGATTCAATTCAAATCGGCCACTTTCTGAGCCTCCCTAAATTGACGAGGAAATTTTCTTAATATCCATTTTGGCCGAATTGTTAGAGAATGTAAAAATAAACCATGGAAGTCGTAGATATGTTGTTTACCTATCCAACGAATTGTCACATTCTAAGATTCAATTCAAATCGGCCACTTTCTGGGCCTCCCTAAATTGACGAGGAAATTTTCTTAACATCCATTTTGGCCGAATTTTTAGAGAATGTAAAAATAAACCATGGAAGTCGTAGCTATGTTGTTTACCTATCCAACGAATTGTCACATGCTAAGATTCAATTCAAATCGGCCACTTTCTGAGCCTCCCTAAATTGACGAGGAAATTTTCTTAACATCTATTTTGGCCAAATTGTTAGAGAATGTAAAAATAAACCATGGAAGTCGTAGATATGTTGTTTACCTATCCAACGAATTGTCACATGCTAAGATTCAATTCAAATCGGCCACTTTCTGAGCCTCCCTAAATTGACGAGGAAATTTTCTTAACATCCATTTTGGCCGAATTGTTAGAGAATGTAAAAATAAACCATGGAAGTCGTAGATATGTTGTTTACCTATCCAACGAATTGTCACATTCTAAGATTCAATTCAAATCGGCCACTTTCTGGGCCTCCCTAAATTGACGAGGAAATTTTCTTAACATCCATTTTGGCCGAATTGTTAGAGAATGTAAAAATAAACCATGGAAGTCGTAGATATGTTGTTTACCTATCCAACGAATTGTCACATTCTAAGATTCAATTCAAATCGGCCACTTTCTGAGCCTCCCTAAATTGACGAGGAAATTTTCTTAACATCTATTTTGGCCAAATTGTTAGAGAATGTAAAAATAAACCATGGAAGTCGTAGATATGTTGTTTACCTATCCAACGAATTGTCACATGCTAAGATTCAATTCAAATCGGCCACTTTCTGAGCCTCCCTAAATTGACGAGGAAATTTTCTTAACATCCATTTTGGCCGAATTGTTAGAGAATGTAAAAATAAACCATGGAAGTCGTAGATATGTTGTTTACCTATCCAACGAATTGTCACATTCTAAGATTCAATTCAAATCGGCCACTTTCTGGGCCTCCCTAAATTGACGAGGAAATTTTCTTAACATCCATTTTGGCCGAATTTTTAGAGAATGTAAAAATAAACCATGGAAGTCGTAGCTATGTTGTTTACCTATCCAACGAATTGTCACATGCTAAGATTCAATTCAAATCGGCCACTTTGCGGGCCTCCCTAAATTGACGAGGAAATTTTCTTAACATCCATTTTCGCCGAATTTTTAGAGAATGTAAAAATAAACCATGGAAGTTGTAGCTATGTTGTTTACCTATCCAACGAATTGTCACATGCTAAGATTCAATTCAAATCGGCCACTTTCTGAGCCTCCCTAAATTGACGAGGAAATTTCTTAACATCCATTTTGGCCGAATTTTTAGAGAATGTAAAAATAAACCATGGAAGTCGTAGCTATGTTGTTTACCTATCCAACGAATTGTCACATGCTAAGATTCAATTCAAATCGGCCACTTTCTGGGCCTCCCTAAATTGACGAGTAAATTTTCTTAACATCCATTTTGGCCGAATTTTTAGAGAATGTAAAAATAAACCATGGAAGTCGTAGCTATGTTGTTTACCTATCCAACGAATTGTCACTAGCTAAGATTCAATTCAAATCGGCCACTTTCTGTGCCTCCCTAAATTGACGAGGAAATTTTCTTAACATCCATTTTGGCCGAATTTTAAGAGAATGTAAAAATAAACCATGGAAGTCGTAGATAAGTTGTTTACCTATCCAACGAATTGTCACATTCTAAGATTCAATTCAAATCGGCCACTTTCCGGGCCTCCCTAAATTGACGAGGAAATTTTCTTAACATCCATTTTGGCCGAATTTTTGGAGAATGTAAAAATAAACCATGGAAGTCGTAGATAAGTTGTTTACCTATCCAACGAATTGTCACATTCTAAGATTCAATTCAAATCGGCCACTTTCCGGGCCTCCCTAAATTGACGAGTAAATTTTCTTAACATCCATTTTGGCCGAATTTTTGGAGAATGTAAAAATAAACCATGGAAGTCGTACCTATGTTGTTTACCTATCCAACGAATTATCACTAGCTAAGATTCAATTCAAATCGGCCACTTTCTGTGCCTCCGTAAATTCACGAGGAAATTTTCTTAACATCCATTTTGGCCGAATTTTAAGAGAATGTAAAAATAAACCATGGAAGTCGTAGATATGTTGTTTACCTATCCAACGAATTGTCACATTCTAAGATTCAATTAAAATCGGCCATTTTCTGGGCCTCCCTAAATTGACGAGGAACTTTTCTTAACATCCATTTTGGCCGAATTTTTAGAGAATGTAAAAATAAACCATGGAAGTCGTAGATATGTTGTTTACCTATCCAACGAATTGTCACATTCTAAGATTCAATTCAAATCGGCCACTTTCTGGGCCTCCCTAAATTGACGAGGAAATTTTCTTAACATCTATTTTGGCCAAATTGTTAGAGAATGTAAAAATAAACCATGGAAGTCGTAGATATGTTGTTTACCTATCCAACGAATTGTCACATGCTAAGATTCAATTCAAATCGGCCACTTTCTGAGCCTCCCTAAATTGACGAGGAAATTTTCTTAACATCCATTTTGGCCGAATTGTTAGAGAATGTAAAAATAAACCATGGAAGTCGTAGATATGTTGTTTACCTATCCAACGAATTGTCACATTCTAAGATTCAATTCAAATCGGCCACTTTCTGGGCCTCCCTAAATTGACGAGGAAATTTTCTTAACATCCATTTTGGCCGAATTTTTAGAGAATGTAAAAATAAACCATGGAAGTCGTAGCTATGTTGTTTACCTATCCAACGAATTGTCACATGCTAAGATTCAATTCAAATCGGCCACTTTCCGGGCCTCCCTAAATTGACGAGGAAATTTTCTTAACATCCATTTTCGCCGAATTTTTAGAGAATGTAAAAATAAACCATGGAAGTTGTAGCTATGTTGTTTACCTATCCAACGAATTGTCACATGCTAAGATTCAATTCAAATCGGCCACTTTCTGAGCCTCCCTAAATTGACGAGGAAATTTCTTAACATCCATTTTGGCCGAATTTTTAGAGAATGTAAAAATAAACCATGGAAGTCGTAGCTATGTTGTTTACCTATCCAACGAATTGTCACATGCTAAGATTCAATTCAAATCGGCCACTTTCTGGGCCTCCCTAAATTGACGAGTAAATTTTCTTAACATCCATTTTGGCCGAATTTTTAGAGAATGTAAAAATAAACCATGGAAGTCGTAGCTATGTTGTTTACCTATCCAACGAATTGTCACTAGCTAAGATTCAATTCAAATCGGCCACTTTCTGTGCCTCCCTAAATTGACGAGGAAATTTTCTTAACATCCATTTTGGCCGAATTTTAAGAGAATGTAAAAATAAACCATGGAAGTCGTAGATAAGTTGTTTACCTATCCAACGAATTGTCACATTCTAAGATTCAATTCAAATCGGCCACTTTCCGGGCCTCCCTAAATTGACGAGGAAATTTTCTTAACATCCATTTTGGCCGAATTTTTGGAGAATGTAAAAATAAACCATGGAAGTCGTAGATAAGTTGTTTACCTATCCAACGAATTGTCACATTCTAAGATTCAATTCAAATCGGCCACTTTCCGGGCCTCCCTAAATTGACGAGTAAATTTTCTTAACATCCATTTTGGCCGAATTTTTGGAGAATGTAAAAATAAACCATGGAAGTCGTACCTATGTTGTTTACCTATCCAACGAATTATCACTAGCTAAGATTCAATTCAAATCGGCCACTTTCTGTGCCTCCGTAAATTCACGAGGAAATTTTCTTAACATCCATTTTGGCCGAATTTTAAGAGAATGTAAAAATAAACCATGGAAGTCGTAGATATGTTGTTTACCTATCCAACGAATTGTCACATTCTAAGATTCAATTAAAATCGGCCATTTTCTGGGCCTCCCTAAATTGACGAGGAACTTTTCTTAACATCCATTTTGGCCGAATTTTTAGAGAATGTAAAAATAAACCATGGAAGTCGTAGCTATGTTGTTTACCTATCCAACGAATTGTCACATGCTAAGATTCAATTCAAATTGGCCACTTTCTGAGCCTCCCTAAATTGACGAGGAAATTTTCTTAACATCCATTTTGGCCGAATTGTTAGAGAATGTAAAAATAAACCATGGAAGTCGTAGATATGTTGTTTACCTATCCAACGAATTGTCACATGCTAAGATTCAATTCAAATCGGCCACTTTCTGAGCCTCCCTAAATTGACGAGGAAATTTTCTTAACATCCATTTTGGCCGAATTGTTAGAGAATGTAAAAATAAACCATGGAAGTCGTAGATATGTTGTTTACCTATCCAACGAATTGTCACATTCTAAGATTCAATTCAAATCGGCCACTTTCCGGGCCTCCCTAAATTGACGAGGAAATTTTCTTAACATCCATTTTCGCCGAATTTTTAGAGAATGTAAAAATAAACCATGGAAGTTGTAGCTATGTTGTTTACCTATCCAACGAATTGTCACATGCTAAGATTCAATTCAAATCGGCCACTTTCTGAGCCTCCCTAAATTGACGAGGAAATTTCTTAACATCCATTTTGGCCGAATTTTTAGAGAATGTAAAAATAAACCATGGAAGTCGTAGCTATGTTGTTTACCTATCCAACGAATTGTCACATTCTAAGATTCAATTCAAATCGGCCACTTTCTGGGCCTCCCTAAATTGACGAGGAAATTTTCTTAACATCCATTTTGGCCGAATTTTTAGAGAATGTAAAAATAAACCATGGAAGTCGTAGCTATGTTGTTTACCTATCCAACGAATTGTCACTTGCTAAGATTCAATTCAAATCGGCCACTTTCCGGGCCTCCCTAAATTGACGAGGAAATTTTCTTAACATCCATTTTCGCCGAATTTTTAGAGAATGTAAAAATAAACCATGGAAGTTGTAGCTATGTTGTTTACCTATCCAACGAATTGTCACATGCTAAGATTCAATTCAAATCGGCCACTTTCTGAGCCTCCCTAAATTGACGAGGAAATTTCTTAACATCCATTTTGGCCGAATTTTTAGAGAATGTAAAAATAAACCATGGAAGTCGTAGCTATGTTGTTTACCTATCCAACGAATTGTCACATGCTAAGATTCAATTCAAATCGGCCACTTTCTGGGCCTCCCTAAATTGACGAGTAAATTTTCTTAACATCCATTTTGGCCGAATTTTTAGAGAATGTAAAAATAAACCATGGAAGTCGTAGCTATGTTGTTTACCTATCCAACGAATTGTCACTAGCTAAGATTCAATTCAAATCGGCCACTTTCTGTGCCTCCCTAAATTGACGAGGAAATTTTCTTAACATCCATTTTGGCCGAATTTTAAGAGAATGTAAAAATAAACCATGGAAGTCGTAGATAAGTTGTTTACCTATCCAACGAATTGTCACATTCTAAGATTCAATTCAAATCGGCCACTTTCCGGGCCTCCCTAAATTGACGAGGAAATTTTCTTAACATCCATTTTGGCCGAATTTTTGGAGAATGTAAAAATAAACCATGGAAGTCGTAGATAAGTTGTTTACCTATCCAACGAATTGTCACATTCTAAGATTCAATTCAAATCGGCCACTTTCCGGGCCTCCCTAAATTGACGAGTAAATTTTCTTAACATCCATTTTGGCCGAATTTTTGGAGAATGTAAAAATAAACCATGGAAGTCGTACCTATGTTGTTTACCTATCCAACGAATTATCACTAGCTAAGATTCAATTCAAATCGGCCACTTTCTGTGCCTCCGTAAATTCACGAGGAAATTTTCTTAACATCCATTTTGGCCGAATTTTAAGAGAATGTAAAAATAAACCATGGAAGTCGTAGATATGTTGTTTACCTATCCAACGAATTGTCACATTCTAAGATTCAATTAAAATCGGCCATTTTCTGGGCCTCCCTAAATTGACGAGGAACTTTTCTTAACATCCATTTTGGCCGAATTTTTAGAGAATGTAAAAATAAACCATGGAAGTCGTAGCTATGTTGTTTACCTATCCAACGAATTGTCACATGCTAAGATTCAATTCAAATTGGCCACTTTCTGAGCCTCCCTAAATTGACGAGGAAATTTTCTTAACATCCATTTTGGCCGAATTGTTAGAGAATGTAAAAATAAACCATGGAAGTCGTAGATATGTTGTTTACCTATCCAACGAATTGTCACATTCTAAGATTCAATTCAAATCGGCCACTTTCCGGGCCTCCCTAAATTGACGAGGAAATTTTCTTAACATCCATTTTCGCCGAATTTTTAGAGAATGTAAAAATAAACCATGGAAGTTGTAGCTATGTTGTTTACCTATCCAACGAATTGTCACATGCTAAGATTCAATTCAAATCGGCCACTTTCTGAGCCTCCCTAAATTGACGAGGAAATTTCTTAACATCCATTTTGGCCGAATTTTTAGAGAATGTAAAAATAAACCATGGAAGTCGTAGCTATGTTGTTTACCTATCCAACGAATTGTCACATTCTAAGATTCAATTCAAATCGGCCACTTTCTGGGCCTCCCTAAATTGACGAGGAAATTTTCTTAACATCCATTTTGGCCGAATTTTTAGAGAATGTAAAAATAAACCATGGAAGTCGTAGCTATGTTGTTTACCTATCCAACGAATTGTCACATGCTAAGATTCAATTCAAATCGGCCACTTTCCGGGCCTCCCTAAATTGACGAGGAAATTTTCTTAACATCCATTTTCGCCGAATTTTTAGAGAATGTAAAAATAAACCATGGAAGTTGTAGCTATGTTGTTTACCTATCCAACGAATTGTCACATGCTAAGATTCAATTCAAATCGGCCACTTTCTGAGCCTCCCTAAATTGACGAGGAAATTTCTTAACATCCATTTTGGCCGAATTTTTAGAGAATGTAAAAATAAACCATGGAAGTCGTAGCTATGTTGTTTACCTATCCAACGAATTGTCACATGCTAAGATTCAATTCAAATCGGCCACTTTCTGGGCCTCCCTAAATTGACGAGTAAATTTTCTTAACATCCATTTTGGCCGAATTTTTAGAGAATGTAAAAATAAACCATGGAAGTCGTAGCTATGTTGTTTACCTATCCAACGAATTGTCACTAGCTAAGATTCAATTCAAATCGGCCACTTTCTGTGCCTCCCTAAATTGACGAGGAAATTTTCTTAACATCCATTTTGGCCGAATTTTAAGAGAATGTAAAAATAAACCATGGAAGTCGTAGATAAGTTGTTTACCTATCCAACGAATTGTCACATTCTAAGATTCAATTCAAATCGGCCACTTTCCGGGCCTCCCTAAATTGACGAGGAAATTTTCTTAACATCCATTTTGGCCGAATTTTTGGAGAATGTAAAAATAAACCATGGAAGTCGTAGATAAGTTGTTTACCTATCCAACGAATTGTCACATTCTAAGATTCAATTCAAATCGGCCACTTTCCGGGCCTCCCTAAATTGACGAGTAAATTTTCTTAACATCCATTTTGGCCGAATTTTTGGAGAATGTAAAAATAAACCATGGAAGTCGTACCTATGTTGTTTACCTATCCAACGAATTATCACTAGCTAAGATTCAATTCAAATCGGCCACTTTCTGTGCCTCCGTAAATTCACGAGGAAATTTTCTTAACATCCATTTTGGCCGAATTTTAAGAGAATGTAAAAATAAACCATGGAAGTCGTAGATATGTTGTTTACCTATCCAACGAATTGTCACATTCTAAGATTCAATTAAAATCGGCCATTTTCTGGGCCTCCCTAAATTGACGAGGAACTTTTCTTAACATCCATTTTGGCCGAATTTTTAGAGAATGTAAAAATAAACCATGGAAGTCGTAGCTATGTTGTTTACCTATCCAACGAATTGTCACATGCTAAGATTCAATTCAAATTGGCCACTTTCTGAGCCTCCCTAAATTGACGAGGAAATTTTCTTAACATCCATTTTGGCCGAATTGTTAGAGAATGTAAAAATAAACCATGGAAGTCGTAGATATGTTGTTTACCTATCCAACGAATTGTCACATGCTAAGATTCAATTCAAATCGGCCACTTTCTGAGCCTCCCTAAATTGACGAGGAAATTTTCTTAACATCCATTTTGGCCGAATTGTTAGAGAATGTAAAAATAAACCATGGAAGTCGTAGATATGTTGTTTACCTATCCAACGAATTGTCACATTCTAAGATTCAATTCAAATCGGCCACTTTCTGGGCCTCCCTAAATTGACGAGGAAATTTTCTTAACATCCATTTTGGCCGAATTTTTAGAGAATGTAAAAATAAACCATGGAAGTCGTAGCTATGTTGTTTACCTATCCAACGAATTGTCACATGCTAAGATTCAATTCAAATCGGCCACTTTCTGAGCCTCCCTAAATTGACGAGGAAATTTTCTTAACATCTATTTTGGCCAAATTGTTAGAGAATGTAAAAATAAACCATGGAAGTCGTAGATAAGTTGTTTACCTATCCAACGAATTGTCACATTCTAAGATTCAATTCAAATCGGCCACTTTCCGGGCCTCCCTAAATTGACGAGGAAATTTTCTTAACATCCATTTTGGCCGAATTTTTGGAGAATGTAAAAATAAACCATGGAAGTCGTAGATAAGTTGTTTACCTATCCAACGAATTGTCACATTCTAAGATTCAATTCAAATCGGCCACTTTCCGGGCCTCCCTAAATTGACGAGTAAATTTTCTTAACATCCATTTTGGCCGAATTTTTGGAGAATGTAAAAATAAACCATGGAAGTCGTACCTATGTTGTTTACCTATCCAACGAATTATCACTAGCTAAGATTCAATTCAAATCGGCCACTTTCTGTGCCTCCGTAAATTCACGAGGAAATTTTCTTAACATCCATTTTGGCCGAATTTTAAGAGAATGTAAAAATAAACCATGGAAGTCGTAGATATGTTGTTTACCTATCCAACGAATTGTCACATTCTAAGATTCAATTAAAATCGGCCATTTTCTGGGCCTCCCTAAATTGACGAGGAACTTTTCTTAACATCCATTTTGGCCGAATTTTTAGAGAATGTAAAAATAAACCATGGAAGTCGTAGCTATGTTGTTTACCTATCCAACGAATTGTCACATGCTAAGATTCAATTCAAATTGGCCACTTTCTGAGCCTCCCTAAATTGACGAGGAAATTTTCTTAACATCCATTTTGGCCGAATTGTTAGAGAATGTAAAAATAAACCATGGAAGTCGTAGATATGTTGTTTACCTATCCAACGAATTGTCACATGCTAAGATTCAATTCAAATCGGCCACTTTCTGAGCCTCCCTAAATTGACGAGGAAATTTTCTTAACATCCATTTTGGCCGAATTGTTAGAGAATGTAAAAATAAACCATGGAAGTCGTAGATATGTTGTTTACCTATCCAACGAATTGTCACATTCTAAGATTCAATTCAAATCGGCCACTTTCTGGGCCTCCCTAAATTGACGAGGAAATTTTCTTAACATCCATTTTGGCCGAATTTTTAGAGAATGTAAAAATAAACCATGGAAGTCGTAGCTATGTTGTTTACCTATCCAACGAATTGTCACATGCTAAGATTCAATTCAAATCGGCCACTTTCTGAGCCTCCCTAAATTGACGAGGAAATTTTCTTAACATCTATTTTGGCCAAATTGTTAGAGAATGTAAAAATAAACCATGGAAGTCGTAGATATGTTGTTTACCTATCCAACGAATTGTCACATGCTAAGATTCAATTCAAATTGGCCACTTTCTGAGCCTCCCTAAATTGACGAGGAAATTTTCTTAACATCCATTTTGGCCGAATTGTTAGAGAATGTAAAAATAAACCATGGAAGTCGTAGATATGTTGTTTACCTATCCAACGAATTGTCACATGCTAAGATTCAATTCAAATCGGCCACTTTCTGAGCCTCCCTAAATTGACGAGGAAATTTTCTTAACATCCATTTTGGCCGAATTGTTAGAGAATGTAAAAATAAACCATGGAAGTCGTAGATATGTTGTTTACCTATCCAACGAATTGTCACATTCTAAGATTCAATTCAAATCGGCCACTTTCTGGGCCTCCGTAAATTGACGAGGAAATTTTCTTAACATCCATTTTGGCCGAATTTTTAGAGAATGTAAAAATAAACCATGGAAGTCGTAGCTATGTTGTTTACCTATCCAACGAATTGTCACATGCTAAGATTCAATTCAAATCGGCCACTTTCTGAGCCTCCCTAAATTGACGAGGAAATTTTCTTAACATCTATTTTGGCCAAATTGTTAGAGAATGTAAAAATAAACCATGGAAGTCGTAGATATGTTGTTTACCTATCCAACGAATTGTCACATGCTAAGATTCAATTCAAATCGGCCACTTTCTGAGCCTCCCTAAATTGACGAGGAAATTTTCTTAACATCCATTTTGGCCGAATTGTTAGAGAATGTAAAAATAAACCATGGAAGTCGTAGATATGTTGTTTACCTATCCAACGAATTGTCACATTCTAAGATTCAATTCAAATCGGCCACTTTCTGGGCCTCCCTAAATTGACGAGGAAATTTTCTTAACATCCATTTTGGCCGAATTTTTAGAGAATGTAAAAATAAACCATGGAAGTCGTAGCTATGTTGTTTACCTATCCAACGAATTGTCACATGCTAAGATTCAATTCAAATCGGCCACTTTCTGAGCCTCCCTAAATTGACGAGGAAATTTTCTTAACATCTATTTTGGCCAAATTGTTAGAGAATGTAAAAATAAACCATGGAAGTCGTAGATATGTTGTTTACCTATCCAACGAATTGTCACATGCTAAGATTCAATTCAAATTGGCCACTTTCTGAGCCTCCCTAAATTGACGAGGAAATTTTCTTAACATCCATTTTGGCCGAATTGTTAGAGAATGTAAAAATAAACCATGGAAGTCGTAGATATGTTGTTTACCTATCCAACGAATTGTCACATGCTAAGATTCAATTCAAATCGGCCACTTTCTGAGCCTCCCTAAATTGACGAGGAAATTTTCTTAACATCCATTTTGGCCGAATTGTTAGAGAATGTAAAAATAAACCATGGAAGTCGTAGATATGTTGTTTACCTATCCAACGAATTGTCACATTCTAAGATTCAATTCAAATCGGCCACTTTCTGGGCCTCCGTAAATTGACGAGGAAATTTTCTTAACATCCATTTTGGCCGAATTTTTAGAGAATGTAAAAATAAACCATGGAAGTCGTAGCTATGTTGTTTACCTATCCAACGAATTGTCACATGCTAAGATTCAATTCAAATCGGCCACTTTCTGAGCCTCCCTAAATTGACGAGGAAATTTTCTTAACATCTATTTTGGCCAAATTGTTAGAGAATGTAAAAATAAACCATGGAAGTCGTAGATATGTTGTTTACCTATCCAACGAATTGTCACATGCTAAGATTCAATTCAAATCGGCC
Organism: Medicago sativa; assembly: GCF_051527215.1. Classification (NCBI taxonomy): domain Eukaryota; kingdom Viridiplantae; phylum Streptophyta; class Magnoliopsida; order Fabales; family Fabaceae; genus Medicago; species Medicago sativa. Next base: position 1,390,702 of record NC_140751.1, on the reverse strand, counting down.
ACTTTCTGAGCCTCCCTAAATTGACGAGGAAATTTTCTTAACATCCATTTTGGCCGAATTGTTAGAGAATGTAAAAATAAACCATGGAAGTCGTAGATATGTTGTTTACCTATCCAACGAATTGTCACATTCTAAGATTCAATTCAAATCGGCCACTTTCTGGGCCTCCCTAAATCGACGAGGAAATTTTCTTAACATCCATTTTGGCCGAATTTTTAGAGAATGTAAAAATAAACCATGGAAGTCGTAGCTATGTTGTTTACCTATCCAACGAATTGTCACATGCTAAGATTCAATTCAAATCGGCCACTTTCTGAGCCTCCCTAAATTGACGAGGAAATTTTCTTAACATCTATTTTGGCCAAATTGTTAGAGAATGTAAAAATAAACCATGGAAGTCGTAGATATGTTGTTTACCTATCCAACGAATTGTCACATGCTAAGATTCAATTCAAATCGGCCACTTTCTGAGCCTCCCTAAATTGACGAGGAAATTTTCTTAACATCCATTTTGGCCGAATTGTTAGAGAATGTAAAAATAAACCATGGAAGTCGTAGATATGTTGTTTACCTATCCAACGAATTGTCACATTCTAAGATTCAATTCAAATCGGCCACTTTCTGGGCCTCCCTAAATTGACGAGGAAATTTTCTTAACATCCATTTTGGCCGAATTTTTAGAGAATGTAAAAATAAACCATGGAAGTCGTAGCTATGTTGTTTACCTATCCAACGAATTGTCACATGCTAAGATTCAATTCAAATCGGCCACTTTCCGGGCCTCCCTAAATTGACGAGGAAATTTTCTTAACATCCATTTTCGCCGAATTTTTAGAGAATGTAAAAATAAACCATGGAAGTTGTAGCTATGTTGTTTACCTATCCAACGAATTGTCACATGCTAAGATTCAATTCAAATCGGCCACTTTCTGAGCCTCCCTAAATTGACGAGGAAATTTTCTTAACATCCATTTTGGCCGAATTTTTAGAGAATGTAAAAATAAACCATGGAAGTTGTAGATATGTTGTTTACCTATCCAACAAATTGTCACATTCTAAGATTCAATTAAAATCGGCCACTTTCTGGGCCTCCCTAAATTGACGAGGAAATTTCTTAACATCCATTTTGGCCGAATTTTTAGAGAATGTAAAAATAAACCATGGAAGTCGTAGCTATGTTGTTTACCTATCCAACGAATTGTCACATGCTAAGATTCAATTCAAATCGGCCACTTTCTGGGCCTCCTTAAATTGACGAGTAAATTTTCTTAACATCCATTTTGGCCGAATTTTTAGAGAATGTAAAAATAAACCATGGAAGTCGTAGCTATGTTGTTTACCTATCCAACGAATTGTCACTAGCTAAGATTCAATTCAAATCGGCCACTTTCTGTGCCTCCCTAAATTGACGAGGAAATTTTCTTAACATCCATTTTGGCCGAATTTTAAGAGAATGTAAAAATAAACCATGGAAGTCGTAGATAAGTTGTTTACCTATCCAACGAATTGTCACATTCTAAGATTCAATTCAAATCGGCCACTTTCCGGGCCTCCCTAAATTGACGAGGAAATTTTCTTAACATCCATTTTGGCCGAATTTTTGGAGAATGTAAAAATAAACCATGGAAGTCGTACCTATGTTGTTTACCTATCCAACGAATTATCACTAGCTAAGATTCAATTCAAATCGGCCACTTTCTGTGCCTCCGTAAATTCACGAGGAAATTTTCTTAACATCCATTTTGGCCGAATTTTAAGAGAATGTAAAAATAAACCATGGAAGTCGTAGCTATGTTGTTTACCTATCCAACGAATTGTCACATGCTAAGATTCAATTCAAATCGGCCACTTTCCGGGCCTCCCTAAATTGACGAGGAAATTTTCTTAACATCCATTTTCGCCGAATTTTTAGAGAATGTAAAAATAAACCATGGAAGTTGTAGCTATGTTGTTTACCTATCCAACGAATTGTCACATGCTAAGATTCAATTCAAATCGGCCACTTTCTGAGCCTCCCTAAATTGACGAGGAAATTTTCTTAACATCCATTTTGGCCGAATTTTTAGAGAATGTAAAAATAAACCATGGAAGTTGTAGATATGTTGTTTACCTATCCAACAAATTGTCACATTCTAAGATTCAATTAAAATCGGCCACTTTCTGGGCCTCCCTAAATTGACGAGGAAATTTCTTAACATCCATTTTGGCCGAATTTTTAGAGAATGTAAAAATAAACCATGGAAGTCGTAGCTATGTTGTTTACCTATCCAACGAATTGTCACATGCTAAGATTCAATTCAAATCGGCCACTTTCTGGGCCTCCTTAAATTGACGAGTAAATTTTCTTAACATCCATTTTGGCCGAATTTTTAGAGAATGTAAAAATAAACCATGGAAGTCGTAGCTATGTTGTTTACCTATCCAACGAATTGTCACTAGCTAAGATTCAATTCAAATCGGCCACTTTCTGTGCCTCCCTAAATTGACGAGGAAATTTTCTTAACATCCATTTTGGCCGAATTTTAAGAGAATGTAAAAATAAACCATGGAAGTCGTAGATAAGTTGTTTACCTATCCAACGAATTGTCACATTCTAAGATTCAATTCAAATCGGCCACTTTCCGGGCCTCCCTAAATTGACGAGGAAATTTTCTTAACATCCATTTTGGCCGAATTTTTGGAGAATGTAAAAATAAACCATGGAAGTCGTACCTATGTTGTTTACCTATCCAACGAATTATCACTAGCTAAGATTCAATTCAAATCGGCCACTTTCTGTGCCTCCGTAAATTCACGAGGAAATTTTCTTAACATCCATTTTGGCCGAATTTTAAGAGAATGTAAAAATAAACCATGGAAGTCGTAGATATGTTGTTTACCTATCCAACGAATTGTCACATTCTAAGATTCAATTAAAATCGGCCATTTTCTGGGCCTCCCTAAATTGACGAGGAACTTTTCTTAACATCCATTTTGGCCGAATTTTTAGAGAATGTAAAAATAAACCATGGAAGTCGTAGATATGTTGTTTACCTATCCAACGAATTGTCACATGCTAAGATTCAATTCAAATCGGCCACTTTCTGAGCCTCCCTAAATTGACGAGGAAATTTTCTTAACATCCATTTTGGCCGAATTGTTAGAGAATGTAAAAATAAACCATGGAAGTCGTAGATATGTTGTTTACCTATCCAACGAATTGTCACATTCTAAGATTCAATTCAAATCGGCCACTTTCTGGGCCTCCCTAAATTGACGAGGAAATTTTCTTAACATCCATTTTGGCCGAATTTTTAGAGAATGTAAAAATAAACCATGGAAGTCGTAGCTATGTTGTTTACCTATCCAACGAATTGTCACATGCTAAGATTCAATTCAAATCGGCCACTTTCCGGGCCTCCCTAAATTGACGAGGAAATTTTCTTAACATCCATTTTCGCCGAATTTTTAGAGAATGTAAAAATAAACCATGGAAGTTGTAGCTATGTTGTTTACCTATCCAACGAATTGTCACATGCTAAGATTCAATTCAAATCGGCCACTTTCTTAGCCTCCCTAAATTGACGAGGAAATTTTCTTAACATCCATTTTGGCCGAATTTTTAGAGAATGTAAAAATAAACCATGGAAGTTGTAGATATGTTGTTTACCTATCCAACAAATTGTCACATTCTAAGATTCAATTAAAATCGGCCACTTTCTGGGCCTCCCTAAATTGACGAGGAAATTTCTTAACATCCATTTTGGCCGAATTTTTAGAGAATGTAAAAATAAACCATGGAAGTCGTAGCTATGTTGTTTACCTATCCAACGAATTGTCACATGCTAAGATTCAATTCAAATCGGCCACTTTCTGGGCCTCCCTAAATTGACGAGTAAATTTTCTTAACATCCATTTTGGCCGAATTTTTAGAGAATGTAAAAATAAACCATGGAAGTCGTAGCTATGTTGTTTACCTATCCAACGAATTGTCACTAGCTAAGATTCAATTCAAATCGGCCACTTTCTGTGCCTCCCTAAATTGACGAGGAAATTTTCTTAACATCCATTTTGGCCGAATTTTAAGAGAATGTAAAAATAAACCATGGAAGTCGTAGATATGTTGTTTACCTATCAAACGAATTGTCACATTCTAAGATTCAATTAAAATCGGCCACTTTCTGGGCCTCCCTAAATTGACGAGGAAATTTTCTTAACATGCATTTTGGCCGAATTTTTGGAGAATGTAAAAATAAACCATGGAAGTCGTAGCTATGTTGTTTACCTATCCAACGAATTGTCACTAGCTAAGATTCAATTCAAATCGGCCACTTTCTGTGCCTCCCTAAATTGACAAGGAAATTTTCTTAACATCCATTTTGGCCGAATTTTAAGAGAATGTAAAAATAAACCATGGATGTCGTAGATATGTTGTTTACCTATCAAACGAATTGTCACATTCTAAGATTCAATTAAAATCGGCCACTTTCCGGGCCTCCCTAAATTGACGAGGAAATGTTCTTAACTTCCATTTTGGCCGAATTTTTGGAGAATGTAAAAATAAACCATGGAAGTCGTACCTATGTTGTTTACCTATCCAACGAATTATCACTAGCTAAGATTCAATTCAAATCGGCCACTTTCTGTGCCTCCGTAAATTCACGAGGAAATTTTCTTAACATCCATTTTGGCCGAATTTTAAGAGAATGTAAAAATAAACCATGGAAGTCGTAGATATGTTGTTTACCTATCCAACGAATTGTCACATTCTAAGATTCAATTAAAATCGGCCATTTTCTGGGCCTCCCTAAATTGACGAGGAACTTTTCTTAACATCCATTTTGGCCGAATTTTTAGAGAATGTAAAAATAAACCATGGAAGTCGTAGCTATGTTGTTTACCTATCCAACGAATTGTCACATGCTAAGATTCAATTTAAATCGGCCACTTTCTGAGCCTCCCTAAATTGACGAGGAAATTTTCTTAACATCCATTTTGGCCGAATTGTTAGAGAATGTAAAAATAAACCATGGAAGTCGTAGATATGTTGTTTACCTATCCAACGAATTGTCACATGCTAAGATTCAATTCAAATCGGCCACTTTCTGAGCCTCCCTAAATTGACGAGGAAATTTTCTTAACATCCATTTTGGCCGAATTGTTAGAGAATGTAAAAATAAACCATGGAAGTCGTAGATATGTTGTTTACCTATCCAACGAATTGTCACATTCTAAGATTCAATTCAAATCGGCCACTTTCTGGGCCTCCCTAAATTGACGAGGAAATTTTCTTAACATCCATTTTGGCCGAATTTTTAGAGAATGTAAAAATAAACCATGGAAGTCGTAGCTATGTTGTTTACCTATCCAACGAATTGTCACATGCTAAGATTCAATTCAAATCGGCCACTTTCTGAGCCTCCCTAAATTGACGAGGAAATTTTCTTAACATCCATTTTGGCCAAATTGTTAGAGAATGTAAAAATAAACCATGGAAGTCGTAGATATGTTGTTTACCTATCCAACGAATTGTCACATGCTAAGATTCAATTCAAATCGGCCACTTTCTGAGCCTCCCTAAATTGACGAGGAAATTTTCTTAACATCCATTTTGGCCGAATTGTTAGAGAATGTAAAAATAAACCATGGAAGTCGTAGATATGTTGTTTACCTATCCAACGAATTGTCACATTCTAAGATTCAATTCAAATCGGCCACTTTCTGGGCCTCCCTAAATTGACGAGGAAATTTTCTTAACATCCATTTTGGCCGAATTTTTAGAGAATGTAAAAATAAACCATGGAAGTCGTAGCTATGTTGTTTACCTATCCAACGAATTGTCACATGCTAAGATTCAATTCAAAGCGGCCACTTTCCGGGCCTCCCTAAATTGACGAGGAAATTTTCTTAACATCCATTTTCGCCGAATTTTTAGAGAATGTAAAAATAAACCATGGAAGTTGTAGCTATGTTGTTTACCTATCCAACGAATTGTCACATGCTAAGATTCAATTCAAATCGGCCACTTTCTGAGCCTCCCTAAATTGACGAGGAAATTTTCTTAACATCCATTTTGGCCGAATTGTTAGAGAATGTAAAAATAAACCATGGAAGTCGTAGATATGTTGTTTACCTATCCAACGAATTGTCACATTCTAAGATTCAATTCAAATCGGCCACTTTCTGGGCCTCCCTAAATTGACGAGGAAATTTTCTTAACATCCATTTTGGCCGAATTTTTAGAGAATGTAAAAATAAACCATGGAAGTCGTAGCTATGTTGTTTACCTATCCAACGAATTGTCACATGCTAAGATTCAATTCAAATCGGCCACTTTCTGAGCCTCCCTAAATTGACGAGGAAATTTTCTTAACATCCATTTTGGCCAAATTGTTAGAGAATGTAAAAATAAACCATGGAAGTCGTAGATATGTTGTTTACCTATCCAACGAATTGTCACATGCTAAGATTCAATTCAAATCGGCCACTTTCTGAGCCTCCCTAAATTGACGAGGAAATTTTCTTAACATCCATTTTGGCCGAATTGTTAGAGAATGTAAAAATAAACCATGGAAGTCGTAGATATGTTGTTTACCTATCCAACGAATTGTCACATTCTAAGATTCAATTCAAATCGGCCACTTTCTGGGCCTCCCTAAATTGACGAGGAAATTTTCTTAACATCCATTTTGGCCGAATTTTTAGAGAATGTAAAAATAAACCATGGAAGTCGTAGCTATGTTGTTTACCTATCCAACGAATTGTCACATGCTAAGATTCAATTCAAATCGGCCACTTTCCGGGCCTCCCTAAATTGACGAGGAAATTTTCTTAACATCCATTTTCGCCGAATTTTTAGAGAATGTAAAAATAAACCATGGAAGTTGTAGCTATGTTGTTTACCTATCCAACGAATTGTCACATGCTAAGATTCAATTCAAATCGGCCACTTTCTGAGCCTCCCTAAATTGACGAGGAAATTTTCTTAACATCCATTTTGGCCGAATTTTTAGAGAATGTAAAAATAAACCATGGAAGTTGTAGATATGTTGTTTACCTATCCAACAAATTGTCACATTCTAAGATTCAATTAAAATCGGCCACTTTCTGGGCCTCCCTAAATTGACGAGGAAATTTCTTAACATCCATTTTGGCCGAATTTTTAGAGAATGTAAAAATAAACCATGGAAGTCGTAGCTATGTTGTTTACCTATCCAACGAATTGTCACATGCTAAGATTCAATTCAAATCGGCCACTTTCTGGGCCTCCCTAAATTGACGAGTAAATTTTCTTAACATCCATTTTGGCCGAATTTTAAGAGAATGTAAAAATAAACCATGGAAGTCGTAGCTATGTTGTTTACCTATCCAACGAATTGTCACATGCTAAGATTCAATTCAAATCGGCCACTTTCTGAGCCTCCCTAAATTGACGAGGAAATTTTCTTAACATCCATTTTGGCCAAATTGTTAGAGAATGTAAAAATAAACCATGGAAGTCGTAGATATGTTGTTTACCTATCCAACGAATTGTCACATGCTAAGATTCAATTCAAATCGGCCACTTTCTGAGCCTCCCTAAATTGACGAGGAAATTTTCTTAACATCCATTTTGGCCGAATTGTTAGAGAATGTAAAAATAAACCATGGAAGTCGTAGATATGTTGTTTACCTATCCAACGAATTGTCACATTCTAAGATTCAATTCAAATCGGCCACTTTCTGGGCCTCCCTAAATTGACGAGGAAATTTTCTTAACATCCATTTTGGCCGAATTTTTAGAGAATGTAAAAATAAACCATGGAAGTCGTAGCTATGTTGTTTACCTATCCAACGAATTGTCACATGCTAAGATTCAATTCAAATCGGCCACTTTCCGGGCCTCCCTAAATTGACGAGGAAATTTTCTTAACATCCATTTTCGCCGAATTTTTAGAGAATGTAAAAATAAACCATGGAAGTTGTAGCTATGTTGTTTACCTATCCAACGAATTGTCACATGCTAAGATTCAATTCAAATCGGCCACTTTCTGAGCCTCCCTAAATTGACGAGGAAATTTTCTTAACATCCATTTTGGCCGAATTTTTAGAGAATGTAAAAATAAACCATGGAAGTTGTAGATATGTTGTTTACCTATCCAACAAATTGTCACATTCTAAGATTCAATTAAAATCGGCCACTTTCTGGGCCTCCCTAAATTGACGAGGAAATTTCTTAACATCCATTTTGGCCGAATTTTTAGAGAATGTAAAAATAAACCATGGAAGTCGTAGCTATGTTGTTTACCTATCCAACGAATTGTCACATGCTAAGATTCAATTCAAATCGGCCACTTTCTGGGCCTCCCTAAATTGACGAGTAAATTTTCTTAACATCCATTTTGGCCGAATTTTTAGAGAATGTAAAAATAAACCATGGAAGTCGTAGCTATGTTGTTTACCTATCCAACGAATTGTCACTAGCTAAGATTCAATTCAAATCGGCCACTTTCTGTGCCTCCCTAAATTGACGAGGAAATTTTCTTAACATCCATTTTGGCCGAATTTTAAGAGAATGTAAAAATAAACCATGGAAGTCGTAGATATGTTGTTTACCTATCAAACGAATTGTCACATTCTAAGATTCAATTAAAATCGGCCACTTTCTGGGCCTCCCTAAATTGACGAGGAAATTTTCTTAACATGCATTTTGGCCGAATTTTTGGAGAATGTAAAAATAAACCATGGAAGTCGTAGCTATGTTGTTTACCTATCCAACGAATTGTCACTAGCTAAGATTCAATTCAAATCGGCCACTTTCTGTGCCTCCCTAAATTGACAAGGAAATTTTCTTAACATCCATTTTGGCCGAATTTTAAGAGAATGTAAAAATAAACCATGGATGTCGTAGATATGTTGTTTACCTATCAAACGAATTGTCACATTCTAAGATTCAATTAAAATCGGCCACTTTCCGGGCCTCCCTAAATTGACGAGGAAATGTTCTTAACTTCCATTTTGGCCGAATTTTTGGAGAATGTAAAAATAAACCATGGAAGTCGTACCTATGTTGTTTACCTATCCAACGAATTATCACTAGCTAAGATTCAATTCAAATCGGCCACTTTCTGTGCCTCCGTAAATTCACGAGGAAATTTTCTTAACATCCATTTTGGCCGAATTTTAAGAGAATGTAAAAATAAACCATGGAAGTCGTAGATATGTTGTTTACCTATCCAACGAATTGTCACATTCTAAGATTCAATTAAAATCGGCCATTTTCTGGGCCTCCCTAAATTGACGAGGAACTTTTCTTAACATCCATTTTGGCCGAATTTTTAGAGAATGTAAAAATAAACCATGGAAGTCGTAGCTATGTTGTTTACCTATCCAACGAATTGTCACATGCTAAGATTCAATTTAAATCGGCCACTTTCTGAGCCTCCCTAAATTGACGAGGAAATTTTCTTAACATCCATTTTGGCCGAATTGTTAGAGAATGTAAAAATAAACCATGGAAGTCGTAGATATGTTGTTTACCTATCCAACGAATTGTCACATGCTAAGATTCAATTCAAATCGGCCACTTTCTGAGCCTCCCTAAATTGACGAGGAAATTTTCTTAACATCCATTTTGGCCGAATTGTTAGAGAATGTAAAAATAAACCATGGAAGTCGTAGATATGTTGTTTACCTATCCAACGAATTGTCACATTCTAAGATTCAATTCAAATCGGCCACTTTCTGGGCCTCCCTAAATTGACGAGGAAATTTTCTTAACATCCATTTTGGCCGAATTTTTAGAGAATGTAAAAATAAACCATGGAAGTCGTAGCTATGTTGTTTACCTATCCAACGAATTGTCACATGCTAAGATTCAATTCAAATCGGCCACTTTCTGAGCCTCCCTAAATTGACGAGGAAATTTTCTTAACATCCATTTTGGCCAAATTGTTAGAGAATGTAAAAATAAACCATGGAAGTCGTAGATATGTTGTTTACCTATCCAACGAATTGTCACATGCTAAGATTCAATTCAAATCGGCCACTTTCTGAGCCTCCCTAAATTGACGAGGAAATTTTCTTAACATCCATTTTGGCCGAATTGTTAGAGAATGTAAAAATAAACCATGGAAGTCGTAGATATGTTGTTTACCTATCCAACGAATTGTCACATTCTAAGATTCAATTCAAATCGGCCACTTTCTGGGCCTCCCTAAATTGACGAGGAAATTTTCTTAACATCCATTTTGGCCGAATTTTTAGAGAATGTAAAAATAAACCATGGAAGTCGTAGCTATGTTGTTTACCTATCCAACGAATTGTCACATGCTAAGATTCAATTCAAATCGGCCACTTTCCGGGCCTCCCTAAATTGACGAGGAAATTTTCTTAACATCCATTTTCGCCGAATTTTTAGAGAATGTAAAAATAAACCATGGAAGTTGTAGCTATGTTGTTTACCTATCCAACGAATTGTCACATGCTAAGATTCAATTCAAATCGGCCACTTTCTGAGCCTCCCTAAATTGACGAGGAAATTTTCTTAACATCCATTTTGGCCGAATTGTTAGAGAATGTAAAAATAAACCATGGAAGTCGTAGATATGTTGTTTACCTATCCAACGAATTGTCACATTCTAAGATTCAATTCAAATCGGCCACTTTCTGGGCCTCCCTAAATTGACGAGGAAATTTTCTTAACATCCATTTTGGCCGAATTTTTAGAGAATGTAAAAATAAACCATGGAAGTCGTAGCTATGTTGTTTACCTATCCAACGAATTGTCACATGCTAAGATTCAATTCAAATCGGCCACTTTCTGAGCCTCCCTAAATTGACGAGGAAATTTTCTTAACATCCATTTTGGCCAAATTGTTAGAGAATGTAAAAATAAACCATGGAAGTCGTAGATATGTTGTTTACCTATCCAACGAATTGTCACATGCTAAGATTCAATTCAAATCGGCCACTTTCTGAGCCTCCCTAAATTGACGAGGAAATTTTCTTAACATCCATTTTGGCCGAATTGTTAGAGAATGTAAAAATAAACCATGGAAGTCGTAGATATGTTGTTTACCTATCCAACGAATTGTCACATTCTAAGATTCAATTCAAATCGGCCACTTTCTGGGCCTCCCTAAATTGACGAGGAAATTTTCTTAACATCCATTTTGGCCGAATTTTTAGAGAATGTAAAAATAAACCATGGAAGTCGTAGCTATGTTGTTTACCTATCCAACGAATTGTCACATGCTAAGATTCAATTCAAATCGGCCACTTTCCGGGCCTCCCTAAATTGACGAGGAAATTTTCTTAACATCCATTTTCGCCGAATTTTTAGAGAATGTAAAAATAAACCATGGAAGTTGTAGCTATGTTGTTTACCTATCCAACGAATTGTCACATGCTAAGATTCAATTCAAATCGGCCACTTTCTGAGCCTCCCTAAATTGACGAGGAAATTTTCTTAACATCCATTTTGGCCGAATTTTTAGAGAATGTAAAAATAAACCATGGAAGTTGTAGATATGTTGTTTACCTATCCAACAAATTGTCACATTCTAAGATTCAATTAAAATCGGCCACTTTCTGGGCCTCCCTAAATTGACGAGGAAATTTCTTAACATCCATTTTGGCCGAATTTTTAGAGAATGTAAAAATAAACCATGGAAGTCGTAGCTATGTTGTTTACCTATCCAACGAATTGTCACATGCTAAGATTCAATTCAAATCGGCCACTTTCTGGGCCTCCCTAAATTGACGAGTAAATTTTCTTAACATCCATTTTGGCCGAATTTTTAGAGAATGTAAAAATAAACCATGGAAGTCGTAGCTATGTTGTTTACCTATCCAACGAATTGTCACATGCTAAGATTCAATTCAAATCGGCCACTTTCTGAGCCTCCCTAAATTGACGAGGAAATTTTCTTAACATCCATTTTGGCCAAATTGTTAGAGAATGTAAAAATAAACCATGGAAGTCGTAGATATGTTGTTTACCTATCCAACGAATTGTCACATGCTAAGATTCAATTCAAATCGGCCACTTTCTGAGCCTCCCTAAATTGACGAGGAAATTTTCTTAACATCCATTTTGGCCGAATTGTTAGAGAATGTAAAAATAAACCATGGAAGTCGTAGATATGTTGTTTACCTATCCAACGAATTGTCACATTCTAAGATTCAATTCAAATCGGCCACTTTCTGGGCCTCCCTAAATTGACGAGGAAATTTTCTTAACATCCATTTTGGCCGAATTTTTAGAGAATGTAAAAATAAACCATGGAAGTCGTAGCTATGTTGTTTACCTATCCAACGAATTGTCACATGCTAAGATTCAATTCAAATCGGCCACTTTCCGGGCCTCCCTAAATTGACGAGGAAATTTTCTTAACATCCATTTTCGCCGAATTTTTAGAGAATGTAAAAATAAACCATGGAAGTTGTAGCTATGTTGTTTACCTATCCAACGAATTGTCACATGCTAAGATTCAATTCAAATCGGCCACTTTCTGAGCCTCCCTAAATTGACGAGGAAATTTTCTTAACATCCATTTTGGCCGAATTTTTAGAGAATGTAAAAATAAACCATGGAAGTTGTAGATATGTTGTTTACCTATCCAACAAATTGTCACATTCTAAGATTCAATTAAAATCGGCCACTTTCTGGGCCTCCCTAAATTGACGAGGAAATTTCTTAACATCCATTTTGGCCGAATTTTTAGAGAATGTAAAAATAAACCATGGAAGTCGTAGCTATGTTGTTTACCTATCCAACGAATTGTCACATGCTAAGATTCAATTCAAATCGGCCACTTTCTGGGCCTCCCTAAATTGACGAGTAAATTTTCTTAACATCCATTTTGGCCGAATTTTTAGAGAATGTAAAAATAAACCATGGAAGTCGTAGCTATGTTGTTTACCTATCCAACGAATTGTCACTAGCTAAGATTCAATTCAAATCGGCCACTTTCTGTGCCTCCCTAAATTGACGAGGAAATTTTCTTAACATCCATTTTGGCCGAATTTTAAGAGAATGTAAAAATAAACCATGGAAGTCGTAGATATGTTGTTTCCTATCAAACGAATTGTCACATTCTAAGATTCAATTAAAATCGGCCACTTTCTGGGCCTCCCTAAATTGACGAGGAAATTTTCTTAACATGCATTTTGGCCGAATTTTTGGAGAATGTAAAAATAAACCATGGAAGTCGTAGCTATGTTGTTTACCTATCCAACGAATTGTCACATGCTAAGATTCAATTCAAATCGGCCACTTTCTGGGCATCCCTAAATTGACGAGGAAATTTTCTTAACATCCATTTTGGCCGAATTTTTAGAGAATGTAAAAATAAACCATGGAAGTCGTAGCTATGTTGTTTACCTATCCAACGAATTGTCACATGCTAAGATTCAATTCAAATCGGCCACTTTCTGGGCATCCCTAAATTGACGAGGAAATTTTCTTAACATCCATTTTGGCCGAATTTTTAGAGAATGTAAAAATAAACCATGGAAGTCGTACCTATGTTGTTTACCTATCCAACGAATTGTCACATGCTAAGATTCAATTCAAATCGGCCACTTTCTGAGCCTCCCTAAATTGACGAGGAAATTTTCTTAACATCCATTTTGGCTGAATTGTTAGAGAATGTATAAATAGACCATGGAAGTCGTAGATATGTTGTTTACCTATCCAACGAATTGTCACATTCTAAGATTCAATTCAAATCGGCCACTTTTCGGGCCTCCCTAAATTGACGAGGAAATTTTCTTAACATCCATTTTGGCCGAATTTTTAGAGAATGTAAAAATAAACCATGGAAGTCGTAGCTATGTTGTTTACCTATCCAACGAATTGTCACTAGCTAAGATTCAATTCAAATCGGCCACTTTCTGGGCCTCCGTAAATTGACGAGGAAATTTTCTTAACATCCATTTTGGCCGAATTTTAAGAGAATGTAAAAATAAACCATGGAAGTTGTAGATATGTTGTTTACCTATCCAACGAATTGTCACATTCTAAGATTCAATTAAAATCGGCCACTTTCTGGGCCTCCCTAAATTGACGAGGAAATTTTCTTGACATCCATTTTGGCCGAATTGTTAGAGAATGGAAAAATAAACCATGGAAGTCGTAGATATGTTGTTTACCTATCCAACGAATTGTCACATTCTAAGATTCAATTCAAATCGGCCACTTTCTGGGCCTCCCTAAATTGACGAGGAAATTTTCTTAACATCCATTTTGGCCGAATTTTTAGAGAATGTAAAAATAAACCATGGAAGTCGTAGCTATGTTGTTTACCTATCCAACGAATTGTCACATGCTAAGATTCAATTCAAATCGGCCACTTTCTGAGCCTCCCTAAATTGTCGAGGAAATTTTCTTAACATCCATTTTGGCCAAATTGTTAGAGAATGTAAAAATAAACCATGGAAGTCGTAGATATGTTGTTTACCTATCCAACGAATTGTCACATGCTAAGATTCAATTCAAATCGGCCACTTTCTGAGCCTCCCTAAATTGACGAGGAAATTTTCTTAACATCCATTTTGGCCGAATTGTTAGAGAATGTAAAAATAAACCATGGAAGTCGTAGATATGTTGTTTACCTATCCAACGAATTGTCACATTCTAATATTCAATTCAAATCGGCCACTTTCTGAGCCTCCCTAAATTGACGAGGAAATTTTCTTAACATCCATTTTGGCCGAATTGTTAGAGAATGTAAAAATAAACCATGGAAGTCGTAGATATGTTGTTTACCTATCCAACGAATTGTCACATTCTAATATTCAATTCAAATCGGACACTTTCTGGGCCTCCCTAAATTGACGAGGAAATTTTCTTAACATCCATTTTGGCCGAATTTTTAGAGAATGTAAAAATAAACCATGGAAGTCGTAGCTATGTTGTTTACCTATCCAACGAATTGTCACATGCTAAGATTCAATTCAAATCGGCCACTTTCTGGGCATCCCTAAATTGACGAGGAAATTTTCTTAACATCCATTTTGGCCGAATTTTTAGAGAATGTAAAAATAAACCATGGAAGTCGTACCTATGTTGTTTACCTATCCAACGAATTGTCACATGCTAAGATTCAATTCAAATCGGCCACTTTCTGAGCCTCCCTAAATTGACGAGGAAATTTTCTTAACATCCATTTTGGCTGAATTGTTAGAGAATGTATAAATAAACCATGGAAGTCGTAGATATGTTGTTTACCTATCCAACGAATTGTCACATTCTAAGATTCAATTCAAATCGGCCACTTTTCGGGCCTCCCTAAATTGACGAGGAAATTTTCTTAACATCCATTTTGGCCGAATTTTTAGAGAATGTAAAAATAAACCATGGAAGTCGTAGCTATGTTGTTTACCTATCCAACGAATTGTCACTAGCTAAGATTCAATTCAAATCGGCCACTTTCTGGGCCTCCGTAAATTGACGAGGAAATTTTCTTAACATCCATTTTGGCCGAATTTTAAGAGAATGTAAAAATAAACCATGGAAGTTGTAGATATGTTGTTTACCTATCCAACGAATTGTCACATTCTAAGATTCAATTAAAATCGGCCACTTTCTGGGCCTCCCTAAATTGACGAGGAAATTTTCTTGACATCCATTTTGGCCGAATTGTTAGAGAATGGAAAAATAAACCATGGAAGTCGTAGATATGTTGTTTACCTATCCAACGAATTGTCACATTCTAAGATTCAATTCAAATCGGCCACTTTCTGGGCCTCCCTAAATTGACGAGGAAATTTTCTTAACATCCATTTTGGCCGAATTTTTAGAGAATGTAAAAATAAACCATGGAAGTCGTAGCTATGTTGTTTACCTATCCAACGAATTGTCACATGCTAAGATTCAATTCAAATCGGCCACTTTCTGAGCCTCCCTAAATTGTCGAGGAAATTTTCTTAACATCCATTTTGGCCAAATTGTTAGAGAATGTAAAAATAAACCATGGAAGTCGTAGATATGTTGTTTACCTATCCAACGAATTGTCACATGCTAAGATTCAATTCAAATCGGCCACTTTCTGAGCCTCCCTAAATTGACGAGGAAATTTTCTTAACATCCATTTTGGCCGAATTGTTAGAGAATGTAAAAATAAACCATGGAAGTCGTAGATATGTTGTTTACCTATCCAACGAATTGTCACATTCTAATATTCAATTCAAATCGGACACTTTCTGGGCCTCCCTAAATTGACGAGGAAATTTTCTTAACATCCATTTTGGCCGAATTTTTAGAGAATGTAAAAATAAACCATGGAAGTCGTAGCTATGTTGTTTACCTATCCAACGAATTGTCACATTCTAAGATTCAATTCAAATCGGCCACTTTCCGGGCCTCCCTAAATTGACGAGGAAATTTTCTTAACATCCATTTTGGCCGAATTTTTGGAGAATGTAAAAATAAACCATGGAAGTCGTGCCTATGTTGTTTACCTATCCAACGAATTATCACTAGCTAAGATTCAATTCAAATCGGCCACTTTCTGTGCCTCCGTAAATTCACGAGGAAATTTTCTTAACATCCATTTTGGCCGAATTTTAAGAGAATGTAAAAATAAACCATGGAAGTCGTAGATATGTTGTTTACCTATCCAACGAATTGTCACATTCTAAGATTCAATTAAAATCGGCCATTTTCTGGGCCTCCCTAAATTGACGAGGAACTTTTCTTAACATCCATTTTGGCCGAATTTTTAGAGAATGTAAAAATAAACCATGGAAGTCGTAGCTATGTTGTTTACCTATCCAACGAATTGTCACATGCTAAGATTCAATTTAAATCGGCCACTTTCTGAGCCTCCCTAAATTGACGAGGAAATTTTCTTAACATCCATTTTGGCCGAATTGTTAGAGAATGTAAAAATAAACCATGGAAGTCGTAGATATGTTGTTTACCTATCCAACGAATTGTCACATGCTAAGATTCAATTCAAATCGGCCACTTTCTGAGCCTCCCTAAATTGACGAGGAAATTTTCTTAACATCCATTTTGGCCGAATTGTTAGAGAATGTAAAAATAAACCATGGAAGTCGTAGATATGTTGTTTACCTATCCAACGAATTGTCACATTCTAAGATTCAATTCAAATCGGCCACTTTCTGGGCCTCCCTAAATTGACGAGGAAATTTTCTAAACATCCATTTTGGCCGAATTTTTAGAGAATGTAAAAATAAACCATGGAAGTCGTAGCTATGTTGTTTACCTATCCAACGAATTGTCACATGCTAAGATTCAATTCAAATCGGCCACTTTCTGAGCCTCCCTAAATTGATGAGGAAATTTTCTTAACATCCATTTTGGCCAAATTGTTAGAGAATGTAAAAATAAACCATGGAAGTCGTAGATATGTTGTTTACCTATCCAACGAATTGTCACATGCTAAGATTCAATTCAAATCGGCCACTTTCTGAGCCTTCCTAAATTGACGAGGAAATTTTCTTAACATCCATTTTGGCCGAATTGTTAGAGAATGTAAAAATAAACCATGGAAGTCGTAGATATGTTGTTTACCTATCCAACGAATTGTCACATTCTAAGATTCAATTCAAATCGGCCACTTTCTGGGCCTCCCTAAATTGACGAGGAAATTTTCTTAACATCCATTTTGGCCAAATTTTTAGAGAATGTAAAAATAAACCATGGAAGTCGTAGCTATGTTGTTTACCTATCCAACGAATTGTCACATGCTATGATTCAATTCAAATCGGCCACTTTCTGAGCCTCCCTAAATTGACGAGGAAATTTTCTTAACATCCATTTTGGCCGAATTGTTAGAGAATGTAAAAATAAACCATGGAAGTCGTAGATAAGTTGTTTACCTATCCAACGAATTGTCACATGCTAAGATTCAATTCAAATCGGCCACTTTCTGAGCCTCCCTAAATTGACGAGGAAATTTTCTTAACATCCATTTTGGCCGAATTGTTAGAGAATGTAAAAATAAACCATGGAAGTCGTAGATATGTTGTTTACCTATCCAACGAATTGTCACATGCTAAGATTCAATTCAAATCGGCCACTTTCTGAGCCTCCCTAAATTGACGAGGAAATTTTCTTAACATCCATTTTGGCCGAATTTTTAGAGAATGTAAAAATAAACCATGGAAGTCGTAGCTATGTTGTTTACCTATCCAACGAATTGTCACATGCTAAGATTCAATTCAAATCGGCCACTTTCTGAGCCTCCCTAAATTGTCGAGGAAATTTTCTTAACATCCATTTTGGCCAAATTGTTAGAGAATGTAAAAATAAACCATGGAAGTCGTAGATATGTTGTTTACCTATCCAACGAATTGTCACATGCTAAGATTCAATTCAAATCGGCCACTTTCTGAGCCTCCATAAATTGACGAGGAAATTTTCTTAACATCCATTTTGGCCGAATTGTTAGAGAATGTAAAAATAAACCATGGAAGTCGAAGATATGTTGTTTACCTATCCAACGAATTGTCACATTCTAATATTCAATTCAAATCGGACACTTTCTGGGCCTCCCTAAATTGACGAGGAAATTTTCTTAACATCCATTTTGGCCGAATTTTTAGAGAATGTAAAAATAAACCATGGAAGTCGTAGCTATGTTGTTTACCTATCCAACGAATTGTCACATTCTAAGATTCAATTCAAATCGGCCACTTTCCGGGCCTCCCTAAATTGACGAGGAAATTTTCTTAACATCCATTTTGGCCGAATTTTTGGAGAATGTAAAAATAAACCATGGAAGTCGTACCTATGTTGTTTACCTATCCAACGAATTATCACTAGCTAAGATTCAATTCAAATCGGCCACTTTCTGTGCCTCCGTAAATTCACGAGGAAATTTTCTTAACATCCATTTTGGCCGAATTTTAAGAGAATGTAAAAATAAACCATGGAAGTCGTAGATATGTTGTTTACCTATCCAACGAATTGTCACATTCTAAGATTCAATTCAAATCGGCCACTTTCTGGGCCTCCCTAAATTGACGAGGAAATTTTCTAAACATCCATTTTGGCCGAATTTTTAGAGAATGTAAAAATAAACCATGGAAGTCGTAGCTATGTTGTTTACCTATCCAACGAATTGTCACATGCTAAGATTCAATTCAAATCGGCCACTTTCTGAGCCTCCCTAAATTGACGAGGAAATTTTCTTAACATCCATTTTGGCCAAATTGTTAGAGAATGTAAAAATAAACCATGGAAGTCGTAGATATGTTGTTTACCTATCCAACGAATTGTCACATGCTAAGATTCAATTCAAATCGGCCACTTTCTGAGCCTTCCTAAATTGACGAGGAAATTTTCTTAACATCCATTTTGGCCGAATTGTTAGAGAATGTAAAAATAAACCATGGAAGTCGTAGATATGTTGTTTACCTATCCAACGAATTGTCACATTCTAAGATTCAATTCAAATCGGCCACTTTCTGGGCCTCCCTAAATTGACGAGGAAATTTTCTTAACATCCATTTTGGCCAAATTTTTAGAGAATGTAAAAATAAACCATGGAAGTCGTAGCTATGTTGTTTACCTATCCAACGAATTGTCACATGCTATGATTCAATTCAAATCGGCCACTTTCTGAGCCTCCCTAAATTGACGAGGAAATTTTCTTAACATCCATTTTGGCCGAATTGTTAGAGAATGTAAAAATAAACCATGGAAGTCGTAGATAAGTTGTTTACCTATCCAACGAATTGTCACATGCTAAGATTCAATTCAAATCGGCCACTTTCTGAGCCTCCCTAAATTGACGAGGAAATTTTCTTAACATCCATTTTGGCCGAATTGTTAGAGAATGTAAAAATAAACCATGGAAGTCGTAGATATGTTGTTTACCTATCCAACGAATTGTCACATTCTAAGATTCAATTCAAATCGGACACTTTCTGGGCCTCCCTAAATTGACGAGGAAATTTTCTTAACATCCATTTTGGCCGAATTTTTAGAGAATGTAAAAATAAACCATGGAAGTCGTAGCTATGTTGTTTACCTATCCAACGAATTGTCACATTCTAAGATTCAATTCAAATCGGCCACTTTCCGGGCCTCCCTAAATTGACGAGGAAATTTTCTTAACATCCATTTTGGCCGAATTTTTGGAGAATGTAAAAAAAAACCATGGAAGTCGTACCTATGTTGTTTACCTATCCAACGAATTATCACTAGCTAAGATTCAATTCAAATCGGCCACTTTCTGTGCCTCCGTAAATTCACGAGGAAATTTCCTTAACATCCATTTTGGCCGAATTTTAAGAGAATGTAAAAATAAACCATGGAAGTCGTAGATATTTTGTTTACCTATCCAACGAATTGTCACATTCTAAGATTCAATTAAAATCGGCCATTTTCTGGGCCTCCCTAAATTGACGAGGAACTTTTCTTAACATCCATTTTGGCCGAATTTTTAGAGAATGTAAAAATAAACCATGGAAGTCGTAGCTATGTTGTTTACCTATCCAACGAATTGTCACATGCTAAGATTCAATTTAAATCGGCCACTTTCTGAGCCTCCCTAAATTGACGAGGAAATTTTCTTAACATCCATTTTGGCCGAATTGTTAGAGAATGTAAAAATAAACCATGGAAGTCGTAGATATGTTGTTTACCTATCCAACGAATTGTCACATGCTAAGATTCAATTCAAATCGGCCACTTTCTGAGCCTCCCTAAATTGACGAGGAAATTTTCTTAACATCCATTTTGGCCGAATTGTTAGAGAATGTAAAAATAAACCATGGAAGTCGTAGATATGTTGTTTACCTATCCAACGAATTGTCACATTCTAAGATTCAATTCAAATCGGCCACTTTCTGGGCCTCCCTAAATTGACGAGGAAATTTTCTTAACATCCATTTTGGCCGAATTTTTAGAGAATGTAAAAATAAACCATGGAAGTCGTAGCTATGTTGTTTACCTATCCAACGAATTGTCACATGCTAAGATTCAATTCAAATCGGCCACTTTCTGAGCCTCCCTAAATTGACGAGGAAATTTTCTTAACATCCATTTTGGCCAAATTGTTAGAGAATGTAAAAATAAACCATGGAAGTCGTAGATATGTTGTTTACCTATCCAACGAATTGTCACATGCTATGATTCAATTCAAATCGGCCACTTTCTGAGCCTCCCTAAATTGACGAGGAAATTTTCTTAACATCCATTTTGGCCGAATTGTTAGAGAATGTAAAAATAAACCATGGAAGTCGTAGATAAGTTGTTTACCTATCCAACGAATTGTCACATGCTAAGATTCAATTCAAATCGGCCACTTTCTGAGCCTCCCTAAATTGACGAGGAAATTTTCTTAACATCCATTTTGGCCGAATTGTTAGAGAATGTAAAAATAAACCATGGAAGTCGTAGATATGTTGTTTACCTATCCAACGAATTGTCACATTCTAAGATTCAATTCAAATCGGACACTTTTTGGGCCTCCCTAAATTGACGAGGAAATTTTCTTAACATCCATTTTGGCCGAATTTTTAGAGAATGTAAAAAAAAACCATGGAAGTCGTACCTATGTTGTTTACCTATCCAACGAATTATCACTAGCTAAGATTCAATTCAAATCGGCCACTTTCCGGGCCTCCCTAAATTGACGAGGAAATTTTCTTAACATCCATTTTGGCCGAATTTTAAGAGAATGTAAAAATAAACCATGGAAGTCGTAGATATTTTGTTTACCTATCCAACGAATTATCACTAGCTAAGATTCAATTCAAATCGGCCACTTTCTGTGCCTCCGTAAATTCATGAGGAAATTTTCTTAACATCCATTTTGGCCGAATTTTAAGAGAATGTAAAAATATACCATGGAAGTCGTAGCTATGTTGTTTACCTATCCAACGAATTGTCACATGCTAAGATTCAATTTAAATCGGCCACTTTCTGAGCCTCCCTAAATTGACGAGGAAATTTTCTTAACATCCATTTTGGCCGAATTGTTAGAGAATGTAAAAATAAACCATGGAAGTCGTAGATATGTTGTTTACCTATCCAACGAATTGTCACATGCTAAGATTCAATTCAAATCGGCCACTTTCTGAGCCTCCCTAAATTGACGAGGAAATTTTCTTAACATCCATTTTGGCCGAATTGTTAGAGAATGTAAAAATAAACCATGGAAGTCGTAGATATGTTGTTTACCTATCCAACGAATTGTCACATTCTAAGATTCAATTCAAATCGGCCACTTTCTGGGCCTCCCTAAATTGACGAGGAAATTTTCTTAACATCCATTTTGGCCGAATTTTTAGAGAATGTAAAAATAAACCATGGAAGTCGTAGCTATGTTGTTTACCTATCCAACGAATTGTCACATGCTAAGATTCAATTCAAATCGGCCACTTTCTGAGCCTCCCTAAATTGACGAGGAAATTTTCTTAACATCCATTTTGGCCAAATTGTTAGAGAATGTAAAAATAAACCATGGAAGTCGTAGATATGTTGTTTACCTATCCAACGAATTGTCACATGCTATGATTCAATTCAAATCGGCCACTTTCTGAGCCTCCCTAAATTGACGAGGAAATTTTCTTAACATCCATTTTGGCCGAATTGTTAGAGAATGTAAAAATAAACCATGGAAGTCGTAGATAAGTTGTTTACCTATCCAACGAATTGTCACATGCTAAGATTCAATTCAAATCGGCCACTTTCTGAGCCTCCCTAAATTGACGAGGAAATTTTCTTAACATCCATTTTGGCCGAATTGTTAGAGAATGTAAAAATAAACCATGGAAGTCGTAGATATGTTGTTTACCTATCCAACGAATTGTCACATTCTAAGATTCAATTCAAATCGGACACTTTTTGGGCGTCCCTAAATTGACGAGGAAATTTTCTTAACATCCATTTTGGCCGAATTTTTAGAGAATGTAAAAATAAACCATGGAAGTCGTAGCTATGTTGTTTACCTATCCAACGAATTGTCACATTCTAAGATTCAATTCAAATCGGCCACTTTCCGGGCCTCCCTAAATTGACGAGGAAATTTTCTTAACATCCATTTTGGCCGAATTTTTGGAGAATGTAAAAAAAAACCATGGAAGTCGTACCTATGTTGTTTACCTATCCAACGAATTATCACTAGCTAAGATTCAATTCAAATCGGCCACTTTCTGTGCCTCCGTAAATTCACGAGGAAATTTTCTTAACATCCATTTTGGCCGAATTTTAAGAGAATGTAAAAATATACCATGGAAGTCGTAGATATTTTGTTTACCTATCCAACGAATTGTCACATTCTAAGATTCAATTAAAATCGGCCATTTTCTGGGCCTCCCTAAATTGACGAGGAACTTTTCTTAACATCCATTTTGGCCGAATTTTTAGAGAATGTAAAAATAAACCATGGAAGTCGTAGCTATGTTGTTTACCTATCCAACGAATTGTCACATGCTAAGATTCAATTTAAATCGGCCACTTTCTGGGCCTCCCTAAATTGACGAGGAAATTTTCTTAACATCCATTTTGGCCGAATTGTTAGAGAATGTAAAAATAAACCATGGAAGTCGTAGATATGTTGTTTACCTATCCAACGAATTGTCACATGCTAAGATTCAATTCAAATCGGCCACTTTCTGAGCCTCCCTAAATTGACGAGGAAATTTTCTTAACATCCATTTTGGCCGAATTGTTAGAGAATGTAAAAATAAACCATGGAAGTCGTAGATATGTTGTTTACCTATCCAACGAATTGTCACATTCTAAGATTCAATTCAAATCGGCCACTTTCTGGGCCTCCCTAAATTGACGAGGAAATTTTCTTAACATCCATTTTGGCCGAATTTTTAGAGAATGTAAAAATAAACCATGGAAGTCGTAGCTATGTTGTTTACCTATCCAACGAATTGTCACATGCTAAGATTCAATTCAAATCGGCCACTTTCTGAGCCTCCCTAAATTGACGAGGAAATTTTCTTAACATCCATTTTGGCCGAATTTTTAGAGAATGTAAAAATAAACCATGGAAGTCGTAGCTATGTTGTTTACCTATCCAACGAATTGTCACATTCTAAGATTCAATTCAAATCGGCCACTTTCCGGGCCTCCCTAAATTGACGAGGAAATTTTCTTAACATCCATTTTGGCCGAATTTTTGGAGAATGTAAAAATAAACCATGGAAGTCGTAGATATGTTGTTTACCTATCCAACGAATTGTCACATGCTAAGATTCAATTCAAATCGGCCACTTTCTGAGCCTCCCTAAATTGACGAGGAAATTTTCTTAACATCCATTTTGGCCGAATTGTTAGAGAATGTAAAAATAAACCATGGAAGTCGTAGATATGTTGTTTACCTATCCAACGAATTGTCACAATCTAAGATTCAATTCAAATCGGCCACTTTCTGGGCCTCCCTAAATTGACGAGGAAATTTTCTTAACATCCATTTTGGCCGAATTTTTAGAGAATGTAAAAATAAACCATGGAAGTCGTAGCTATGTTGTTTACCTATCCAACGAATTGTCACATGCTAAGATTCAATTCAAATCGGCCACTTTCTGAGCCTCCCTAAATTGACGAGGAAATTTTCTTAACATCCATTTTGGCCAAATTGTTAGAGAATGTAAAAATAAACCATGGAAGTCGTAGATATGTTGTTTACCTATCCAACGAATTGTCACATGCTAAGATTCAATTCAAATCGGCCACTTTCTGAGCCTCCCTAAATTGACGAGGAAATTTTCTTAACATCCATTTTGGCCGAATTGTTAGAGAATGTAAAAATAAACCATGGAAGTCGTAGATATGTTGTTTACCTATCCAACGAATTGTCACATTCTAAGATTCAATTCAAATCGGCCACTTTCTGGGCCTCCCTAAATTGACGAGGAAATTTTCTTAACATCCATTTTGGCCAAATTTTTAGAGAATGTAAAAATAAACCATGGAAGTCGTAGCTATGTTGTTTACCTATCCAACGAATTGTCACATGCTATGATTCAATTCAAATCGGCCACTTTCTGAGCCTCCCTAAATTGACGAGGAAATTTTCTTAACATCCATTTTGGCCGAATTGTTAGAGAATGTAAAAATAAACCATGGAAGTCGTAGATAAGTTGTTTACCTATCCAACGAATTGTCACATGCTGAGATTCAATTCAAATCGGCCACTTTCTGAGCCTCCCTAAATTGACGAGGAAATTTTCTTAACATCCATTTTGGCCAAATTGTTAGAGAATGTAAAAATAAACCATGGAAGTCGTAGATATGTTGTTTACCTATCCAACGAATTGTCACATTCTAAGATTCAATTCAAATCGGACACTTTCTGGGCCTCCCTAAATTGACGAGGAAATTTTCTTAACATCCATTTTGGCCGAAATTTTAGAGAATGTAAAAATAAACCATGGAAGTCGTAGCTATGTTGTTTACCTATCCAACGAATTGTCACATTCTAAGATTCAATTCAAATCGGCCACTTTCCGGGCCTCCCTAAATTGACGAGGAAATTTTCTTAACATCCATTTTGGCCTAATTTTTGGAGAATGTAAAAAAAAACCATGGAAGTCGTACCTATGTTGTTTACCTATCCAACGAATTATCACTAGCTAAGATTCAAACCAAATCGGCCACTTTCTGTGCCTCCGTAAATTCACGAGGAAATTTTCTTAACATCCATTTTGGCCGAATTTTAAGAGAATGTAAAAATAAACCATGGAAGTCGTAGATATGTTGTTTACCTATCCAACGAATTGTCACATTCTAAGATTCAATTAAAATCGGCCATTTTCTGGGCCTCCCTAAATTGACGAGGAACTTTTCTTAACATCCATTTTGGCCGAATTTTTAGAGAATGTAAAAATAAACCATGGAAGTCGTAGCTATGTTGTTTACCTATCCAACGAATTGTCACATGCTAAGATTCAATTTAAATCGGCCACTTTCTGAGCCTCCCTAAATTGACGAGGAAATTTTCTTAACATCCATTTTGGCCGAATTGTTAGAGAATGTAAAAATAAACCATGGAAGTCGTAGATATGTTGTTTACCTATCCAACGAATTGTCACATTCTAAGATTCAATTCAAATCGGACACTTTCTGGGCCTCCCTAAATTGACGAGGAAATTTTCTTAACATCCATTTTGGCCGAATTTTTAGAGAATGTAAAAATAAACCATGGAAGTCGTAGCTATGTTGTTTACCTATCCAACGAATTGTCACATTCTAAGATTCAATTCAAATCGGCCACTTTCCGGGCCTCCCTAAATTGACGAGGAAATTTTCTTAATATCCATTTTGGCCGAATTTTTGGAGAATGTAAAAAAAAAACCATGGAAGTCGTACCTATGTTGTTTACCTATCCAACGAATTATCACTAGCTAAGATTCAAACCAAATCGGCCACTTTCTGTGCCTCCGTAAATTCACGAGGAAATTTTCTTAACATCCATTTTGGCCGAATTTTAAGAGAATGTAAAAATAAACCATGGAAGTCGTAGATATGTTGTTTACCTATCCAACGAATTGTCACATTCTAAGATTCAATTAAAATCGGCCATTTTCTGGGCCTCCCTAAATTGACGAGGAACTTTTCTTAACATCCATTTTGGCCGAATTTTTAGAGAATGTAAAAATAAACCATGGAAGTCGTAGCTATGTTGTTTACCTATCCAACGAATTGTCACATGCTAAGATTCAATTTAAATCGGCCACTTTCTGAGCCTCCCTAAATTGACGAGGAAATTTTCTTAACATCCATTTTGGCCGAATTGTTATAGAATGTAAAAATAAACCATGGAAGTCGTAGATATGTTGTTTACCTATCCAACGAATTGTCACATGCTAAGTTTCAATTCAAATCGGCCACTTTCTGAGCCTCCCTAAATTGACGAGGAAATTTTCTTAACATCCATTTTGGCCGAATTGTTAGAGAATGTAAAAATAAACCATGGAAGTCGTAGATATGTTGTTTACCTATCCAACGAATTGTCACATGCTAAGTTTCAATTCAAATCGGCCACTTTCTGGGCCTCCCTAAATTGACGAGGAAATTTTCTTAACATCCATTTTGGCCGAATTTTTAGAGAATGTAAAAATAAACCATGGAAGTCGTAGCTATGTTGTTTACCTATCCAACGAATTGTCACATGCTAAGATTCAATTCAAATCGGCCACTTTCTGAGCCTCCCTAAATTGACGAGGAAATTTTCTTAACATCCATTTTGGCCGAATTTTTAGAGAATGTAAAAATAAACCATGGAAGTCGTAGCTATGTTGTTTACCTATCCAACGAATTGTCACATGCTATGATTCAATTCAAATCGGCCACTTTCTGAGCCTCCCTAAATTGACGAGGAAATTTTCTTAACATCCATTTTGGCCGAATTGTTAGAGAATGTATAAATAAACCATGGAAGTCGTAGATAAGTTGTTTACCTATCCAACGAATTGTCACATGCTAAGATTCAATTCAAATCGGCCACTTTCTGAGCCTCCCTAAATTGACGAGGAAATTTTCTTAACATCCACTTTGGCCAAATTGTTAGAGAATGTAAAAATAAACCATGGAAGTCGTAGATATGTTGTTTACCTATCCAACGAATTGTCACATTCTAAGATTCAATTCAAATCGGACACTTTCTGGGCCTCCCTAAATTGACGAGGAAATTTTCTTAACATCCATTTTGGCCGAATTTTAAGAGAATGTAAAAATAAACCATGGAAGTCGTAGATATGTTGTTTACCTATCCAACGAATTGTCACATTCTAAGATTCAATTAAAATCGGCCATTTTCTGGGCCTCCCTAAATTGACGAGGAACTTTTCTTAACATCCATTTTGGCCGAATTTTTAGAGAATGTAAAAATAAACCATGGAAGTCGTAGCTATGTTGTTTACCTATCCAACGAATTGTCACATGCTAAGATTCAATTTAAATCGGCCACTTTCTGAGCCTCCCTAAATTGACGAGGAAATTTTCTTAACATCCATTTTGGCCGAATTGTTATAGAATGTAAAAATAAACCATGGAAGTCGTAGATATGTTGTTTACCTATCCAACGAATTGTCACATGCTAAGTTTCAATTCAAATCGGCCACTTTCTGAGCCTCCCTAAATTGACGAGGAAATTTTCTTAACATCCATTTTGGCCGAATTGTTAGAGAATGTAAAAATAAACCATGGAAGTCGTAGATATGTTGTTTACCTATCCAACGAATTGTCACATGCTAAGTTTCAATTCAAATCGGCCACTTTCTGGGCCTCCCTAAATTGACGAGGAAATTTTCTTAACATCCATTTTGGCCGAATTTTTAGAGAATGTAAAAATAAACCATGGAAGTCGTAGCTATGTTGTTTACCTATCCAACGAATTGTCACATGCTAAGATTCAATTCAAATCGGCCACTTTCTGAGCCTCCCTAAATTGACGAGGAAATTTTCTTAACATCCATTTTGGCCGAATTTTTAGAGAATGTAAAAATAAACCATGGAAGTCGTAGCTATGTTGTTTACCTATCCAACGAATTGTCACATGCTATGATTCAATTCAAATCGGCCACTTTCTGAGCCTCCCTAAATTGACGAGGAAATTTTCTTAACATCCATTTTGGCCGAATTGTTAGAGAATGTATAAATAAACCATGGAAGTCGTAGATAAGTTGTTTACCTATCCAACGAATTGTCACATGCTAAGATTCAATTCAAATCGGCCACTTTCTGAGCCTCCCTAAATTGACGAGGAAATTTTCTTAACATCCACTTTGGCCAAATTGTTAGAGAATGTAAAAATAAACCATGGAAGTCGTAGATATGTTGTTTACCTATCCAACGAATTGTCACATTCTAAGATTCAATTCAAATCGGACACTTTCTGGGCCTCCCTAAATTGACGAGGAAATTTTCTTAACATCCATTTTGGCCGAATTTTTAGAGAATGTAAAAATAAACCATGGAAGTCGTAGATATGTTGTTTACCTATCCAACGAATTGTCACATTCTAAGATTCAATTAAAACCGGCCACTTTCTGGGCCTCCCTAAAATGACGAGGAAATTTTCTTAACATCCATTTTGGCCGAATTTTTAAAGAATGTAAAAATAAACAATGGAAGTCGGTTTTCCTATCCAACGAATTG
Organism: Medicago sativa; assembly: GCF_051527215.1. Taxonomy (NCBI): domain Eukaryota; kingdom Viridiplantae; phylum Streptophyta; class Magnoliopsida; order Fabales; family Fabaceae; genus Medicago; species Medicago sativa. Next base: position 1,361,643 of record NC_140751.1, on the reverse strand, counting down.
TCACATGCTAAGATTCAATTTAAATCGGCCACTTTCTGAGCCTCCCTAAATTGACGAGGAAATTTTCTTAACATCCATTTTGGCCGAATTGTTAGAGAATGTAAAAATAAACCATGGAAGTCGTAGATATGTTGTTTACACTACTACAAAATTGGGAAAATATAGCGCCTCATAAATAGCGCTTTTAACACTAAAGCGCTATAAATTAAAACACGGAGGTCTTAGCTAGCGCTTTTTTGAAAAAGCGCTATCTATCATTTTAAGTATATATAGCGCTTTGTATTGAAAGCGTCAGTATTGGCTAAATAAAAATAATAGTTATTTAAATAAAAAACAAGATTAATCGTATATGGCACTTTTTATGAAAAGCGCTATATATAAATCAACCTTAAATAGCGCCTATAGGTTAAAAAAAGCGCTATTGTATACTTGAGAAAGATAGCGCTTATAGGTTAAATAAAGCGCCATTTTATTAACTGATTTAATGTACATTAACTAACAGGTCCCCTGCATAGCATATTTCAAATTTTTTTTGAATTTTTATGAAAAATGGATTGCATCTTTAAAAAAAAATGAAAAATGGATTGCAGTAACAAAGCACACCTTTTTTTTTAAAAAAAATTTGGTACAAACCTTTTTTAATTCTTTTATCATATATATAACAAACCTTTGTTATGTATATTATATATAACAAACTAAATCTAAACTTTTAAAAAAAAACAAATCTAAACTTTTTCCCAAAAAACAAATCCAAACTAAATAATCAAATCAAATATCCTGGTCCCACTAAATCCTACTTTTCCATAAATCCTACTTTGCACGTTGCGTTTTTTGTTTTTTTATTTATATTTGAAAAAAAAAAACGCTTTATACACTAACAACAAAGCGTAACTTCTTTTTGTTATATACTCAAAAGTAACAAAGAATCCCAATTTTAATGGAAATCCCTATTTTAATGCATCCTAAAGATAAAATAAAAACTATAACATAATTTTCATGAAGTTTGCGTTTTTTGTTTTTTTATTTATATTTGAGAAAAAAAATGCTTTTTTTTGTTACACAAAAAAAAACGCTTTATACACTAACAACAAAGCGTAACTTCTTTTTGTTATATACTCAAAAGTAACAAAGAATCCCAATTTTAATGGAAATCCCTATTTTAATGCATCCTAAAGATAAAATAAAAACTATAACATAATTTTCATTAAAAGTATTTTTTAAAGCAATTAATAACATAACCCAAAACTACTTTACTCAAAACTTTCATTAGATCGTGTGCAGGAAATTCAGTCCAGAACCACCACCTCTATTGATTCATTCATCACCAACCACCTATATCTATCAATTTATTCATCACCATCACTCGCTTCCTTCGATCTATTCCATAACCATAACCGTCTCTTTCGATTCATTCCAGAACAACAACCTCTATCTCACTCTTAATTGCGGTGCATCATATCGTCGCTGCCGTCGACCGGTTACAGCTTTTTCAATACTCAATTCTTCATCTCAGGTACCATCTTCATTCTTTCCTTACCTCAATTTAACTCAAATATTCTTTAATTTTTTCATATTTTCATCTGGATATTTTAGGTTTTCAAGGTTCAAACTAAATTTAAGACTTCACTGTTAGTGATTAGGATGAATTTGACAATCGAAAATTCAAAATTTTTGTTTGATGAATAATTACTGAAATTTGACAATTGTTTATTAAAGATTTTGGGTTTAATTAAACTCTACACAACTAGTAAGATGAATAATTTTTCTTTTGGTTCAAATTTTTTTTTTATATATATAAACAATAACACTTTTTGTGTGTGACTAGAATTATTTTCTAATAAACTAATTGAATGATGTGATAATATGATATACACTATGCATATGCCTTTTGTATAACCTACTAATCAATTCCATAATCATCCATCGTGACTTCTACATGGCATACCAAATAAACTAACTTATACAATTACTTATTATTTTATTTTTTGTAGTGTCCTTGCCAAGAAAATGGTATAGATTGCGGGTACTTTGTGATGAGGTTTATGAAAGATATTCTCATTTCAAAACTAAATGAGATTCCAAAGTTGGTATGTTTTTTTATATTAAAGTATAATATCTATGTATAATTAAGTTTATTAAGTAACATGGTTATTTTTAATGTTATAATATATACAGTACATTGATGGTTTCAAGTGTGTGACATACTCAAAAGATAAACTAATAGAAATCTAAGAAGAATGGTGTCGGTTCATGATCAGCCTAAAAGTTATATGATTTTTTTTTATAATAAGGTGAGTTTAATGTTTCTAAATATATTTGCTAGAAGTGGTACGTAGTTGTTTTAATTTATAATCTTGCTTTAATTTCTACTCATGATCAGTAGTACTTTGAATTTATCTCTAATATAATATAGCGTTATTGCTTAATGGCGTTTTCTGGTATATATTCAGGTGGAGGAGAGTGAACGAAATTTGGAAATGAATGATGATTTGCGTGCTTGTTTTGGATAAAAATGTTGAGAAGACCAAGAAGATAGATGAAGACTGCATGATACCATAGAAGATTTTGATCTTTATGTCAACTAATTAGTTGTAACTCTTTGAGATATCCATGTTACCATATTAGAGGCTATACATTTCTGACTTTTATGCTATATATACATACATTTTTTATGGTATGGTTATTTTTTATTCGATAAATAATAGTCTCAATTATAATGTGCCTAAATTATATACATTTCCCTTTAAATTTCAGACTTTATATATATATATATATATATATATATATATATATATTACTTTAAATTAATATAAAAAACGCTATCTGGAAAGGAATTTTTTTTGACAAAAATAAAATAAAATAAATGCTTTTCCTAGCGTTTTTTTTCCTTTATAAAGCGTTATCTAAACCTATTGTTACATAGCGCTTTTAAAACAAAAACGATGTTTTTAAACTTGTCTTAGATGACGTTTATTTTTGAAAGCGCTGTTTAAGGATAACCTTTGCTAGCACTTTTTGACATAAAGCGCTATATAAACCCTGCTATAGCTAGCGCTTTATACAGAAAAAAAAGCGCTATATTACCTTTACCAGCGCCATTTACAATAGCGCTTCAAAAGCGCTACCTAAAGCCAAAAAAAAGCGCTATATAAGCCCATTTTTGTAGTAGTGTTACCTATCCAACGAATTGTCACATTCTAAGATTCAATTCAAATCGGACACTTTCTGGGCCTCCCTAAATTGACGAGGAAATTTTCTTAACATCCATTTTGGCCGAATTTTTAGAGAATGTAAAAATAAACCATGGAAGTCGTAGCTATGTTGTTTACCTATCCAACGAATTGTCACATTCTAAGATTCAATTCAAATCGGCCACTTTCCGGGCCTCCCTAAATTGACGAGGAAATTTTCTTAACATCCATTTTGGCCGAATTTTTGGAGAATGTAAAAAAAAAACCATGGAAGTCGTACCTATGTTGTTTACCTATCCAACGAATTATCACTAGCTAAGATTCAAACCAAATCGGCCACTTTCTGTGCCTCCGTAAATTCACGAGGAAATTTTCTTAACATCCATTTTGGCCGAATTTTAAGAGAATGTAAAAATAAACCATGGAAGTCGTAGATATGTTGTTTACCTATCCAACGAATTGTCACATTCTAAGATTCAATTAAAATCGGCCATTTTCTGGGCCTCCCTAAATTGACGAGGAACTTTTCTTAACATCCATTTTGGCCGAATTTTTAGAGAATGTAAAAATAAACCATGGAAGTCGTAGCTATGTTGTTTACCTATCCAACGAATTGTCACATGCTAAGATTCAATTTAAATCGGCCACTTTCTGAGCCTCCCTAAATTGACGAGGAAATTTTCTTAACATCCATTTTGGCCGAATTGTTATAGAATGTAAAAATAAACCATGGAAGTCGTAGATATGTTGTTTACCTATCCAACGAATTGTCACATGCTAAGTTTCAATTCAAATCGGCCACTTTCTGAGCCTCCCTAAATTGACGAGGAAATTTTCTTAACATCCATTTTGGCCGAATTTTTAGAGAATGTAAAAATAAACCATGGAAGTCGTAGCTATGTTGTTTACCTATCCAACGAATTGTCACATGCTAAGATTCAATTCAAATCGGCCACTTTCTGAGCCTCCCTAAATTGACGAGGAAATTTTCTTAACATCCATTTTGGCCGAATTTTTAGAGAATGTAAAAATAAACCATGGAAGTCGTAGCTATGTTGTTTACCTATCCAACGAATTGTCACATGCTATGATTCAATTCAAATCGGCCACTTTCTGAGCCTCCCTAAATTGACGAGGAAATTTTCTTAACATCCATTTTGGCCGAATTGTTAGAGAATGTAAAAATAAACCATGGAAGTCGTAGATAAGTTGTTTACCTATCCAACGAATTGTCACATGCTAAGATTCAATTCAAATCGGCCACTTTCTGAGCCTCCCTAAATTGACGAGGAAATTTTCTTAACATCCACTTTGGCCAAATTGTTAGAGAATGTAAAAATAAACCATGGAAGTCGTAGATATGTTGTTTACCTATCCAACGAATTGTCACATTCTAAGATTCAATTCAAATCGGACACTTTCTGGGCCTCCCTAAATTGACGAGGAAATTTTCTTAACATCCATTTTGGCCGAATTTTTAGAGAATGTAAAAATAAACCATGGAAGTCGTAGCTATGTTGTTTACCTATCCAACGAATTGTCACATTCTAAGATTCAATTCAAATCGGCCACTTTCCGGGCCTCCCTAAATTGACGAGGAAATTTTCTTAACATCCATTTTGGCCGAATTTTTGGAGAATGTAAAAAAAAACCATGGAAGTCGTACCTATGTTGTTTACCTATCCAACGAATTATCACTAGCTAAGATTCAATTCAAATCGGCCACTTTCTGTGCCTCCGTAAATTCACGAGGAAATTTTCTTAACATCCATTTTGGCCGAATTTTAAGACAATGTAAAAATAAACCATGGAAGTCGTAGATATGTTGTTTACCTATCCAACGAATTGTCACATTCTAAGATTCAATTAAAATCGGCCATTTTCTGGGCCTCCCTAAATTGACGAGGAACTTTTCTTAACATCCATTTTGGCCGAATTGTTAGAGAATGTAAAAATAAACCATGGAAGTCGTAGATATGTTGTTTACCTATCCAACGAATTGTCACATGCTAAGTTTCAATTCAAATCGGCCACTTTCTGAGCCTCCCTAAATTGACGAGGAAATTTTCTTAACATCCATTTTGGCCGAATTGTTAGAGAATGTAAAAATAAACCATGGAAGTCGTAGATATGTTGTTTACCTATCCAACGAATTGTCACATTCTAAGATTCAATTCAAATCGGCCACTTTCTGGGCCTCCCTAAATTGACGAGGAAATTTTCTTAACATCCATTTTGGCCGAATTTTTAGAGAATGTAAAAATAAACCATGGAAGTCGTAGCTATGTTGTTTACCTATCCAACGAATTGTCACATGCTAAGATTCAATTCAAATCGGCCACTTTCTGAGCCTCCCTAAATTGACGAGGAAATTTTCTTAACATCCATTTTGGCCAAATTGTTAGAGAATGTAAAAATAAACCATGGAAGTCGTAGATAAGTTGTTTACCTATCCAACGAATTGTCACATGCTAAGATTCAATTCAAATCGGCCACTTTCTGAGCCTCCCTAAATTGACGAGGAAATTTTCTTAACATCCATTTTGGCCAAATTGTTAGAGAATGTAAAAATAAACCATGGAAGTCGTAGATATGTTGTTTACCTATCCAACAAATTGTCACATTCTAAGATTCAATTCAAATCGGACACTTTCTGGGCCTCCCTAAATTGACGAGGAAATTTTCTTAACATCCATTTTGGCCGAATTGTTATAGAATGTAAAAATAAACCATGGAAGTCGTAGATATGTTGTTTACCTATCCAACGAATTGTCACATGCTAAGTTTCAATTCAAATCGGCCACTTTCTGAGCCTCCCTAAATTGACGAGGAAATTTTCTTAACATCCATTTTGGCCGAATTGTTAGAGAATGTAAAAATAAACCATGGAAGTCGTAGATATGTTGTTTACCTATCCAACGAATTGTCACATGCTAAGTTTCAATTCAAATCGGCCACTTTCTGGGCCTCCCTAAATTGACGAGGAAATTTTCTTAACATCCATTTTGGCCGAATTTTTAGAGAATGTAAAAATAAACCATGGAAGTCGTAGCTATGTTGTTTACCTATCCAACGAATTGTCACATGCTAAGATTCAATTCAAATCGGCCACTTTCTGAGCCTCCCTAAATTGACGAGGAAATTTTCTTAACATCCATTTTGGCCGAATTTTTAGAGAATGTAAAAATAAACCATGGAAGTCGTAGCTATGTTGTTTACCTATCCAACGAATTGTCACATGCTATGATTCAATTCAAATCGGCCACTTTCTGAGCCTCCCTAAATTGACGAGGAAATTTTCTTAACATCCATTTTGGCCGAATTGTTAGAGAATGTAAAAATAAACCATGGAAGTCGTAGATAAGTTGTTTACCTATCCAACGAATTGTCACATGCTAAGATTCAATTCAAATCGGCCACTTTCTGAGCCTCCCTAAATTGACGAGGAAATTTTCTTAACATCCATTTTGGCCAAATTGTTAGAGAATGTAAAAATAAACCATGGAAGTCGTAGATATGTTGTTTACCTATCCAACGAATTGTCACATTCTAAGATTCAATTCAAATCGGACACTTTCTGGGCCTCCCTAAATTGACGAGGAAATTTTCTTAACATCCATTTTGGCCGAATTTTTAGAGAATGTAAAAATAAACCATGGAAGTCGTAGCTATGTTGTTTACCTATCCAACGAATTGTCACATTCTAAGATTCAATTCAAATCGGCCACTTTCCGGGCCTCCCTAAATTGACGAGGAAATTTTCTTAACATCCATTTTGGCCGAATTTTTGGAGAATGTAAAAAAAAACCATGGAAGTCGTACCTATGTTGTTTACCTATCCAACGAATTATCACTAGCTAAGATTCAATTCAAATCGGCCACTTTCTGTGCCTCCGTAAATTCACGAGGAAATTTTCTTAACATCCATTTTGGCCGAATTTTAAGAGAATGTAAAAATAAACCATGGAAGTCGTAGATATGTTGTTTACCTATCCAACGAATTGTCACATTCTAAGATTCAATTAAAATCGGCCATTTTCTGGGCCTCCCTAAATTGACGAGGAACTTTTCTTAACATCCATTTTGGCCGAATTTTTAGAGAATGTAAAAATAAACCATGGAAGTCGTAGCTATGTTGTTTACCTATCCAACGAATTGTCACATGCTAAGATTCAATTTAAATCGGCCACTTTCTGAGCCTCCCTAAATTGACGAGGAAATTTTCTTAACATCCATTTTGGCCGAATTGTTAGAGAATGTAAAAATAAACCATGGAAGTCGTAGATATGTTGTTTACCTATCCAACGAATTGTCACATTCTAAGATTCAATTCAAATCGGCCACTTTCTGGGCCTCCCTAAATTGACGAGGAAATTTTCTTAACATCCATTTTGGCCGAATTTTTAGAGAATGTAAAAATAAACCATGGAAGTCGTAGCTATGTTGTTTACCTATCCAACGAATTGTCACATGCTAAGATTCAATTCAAATCGGCCACTTTCTGAGCCTCCCTAAATTGACGAGGAAATTTTCTTAACATCCATTTTGGCCAAATTGTTAGAGAATGTAAAAATAAACCATGGAAGTCGTAGATAAGTTGTTTACCTATCCAACGAATTGTCACATTCTAAGATTCAATTCAAATCGGCCACTTTCCGGGCCTCCCTAAATTGACGAGGAAATTTTCTTAACATCCATTTTGGCCGAATTTTTGGAGAATGTAAAAAAAAACCATGGAAGTCGTACCTATGTTGTTTACCTATCCAACGAATTATCACTAGCTAAGATTCAATTCAAATCGGCCACTTTCTGTGCCTCCGTAAATTCACGAGGAAATTTTCTTAACATCCATTTTGGCCGAATTTTAAGAGAATGTAAAAATAAACCATGGAAGTCGTAGATATGTTGTTTACCTATCCAACGAATTGTCACATTCTAAGATTCAATTAAAATCGGCCATTTTCTGGGCCTCCCTAAATTGACGAGGAACTTTTCTTAACATCCATTTTGGCCGAATTTTTAGAGAATGTAAAAATAAACCATGGAAGTCGTAGCTATGTTGTTTACCTATCCAACGAATTGTCACATGCTAAGATTCAATTTAAATCGGCCACTTTCTGAGCCTCCCTAAATTGACGAGGAAATTTTCTTAACATCCATTTTGGCCGAATTGTTAGAGAATGTAAAAATAAACCATGGAAGTCGTAGATATGTTGTTTACCTATCCAACGAATTGTCACATGCTAAGTTTCAATTCAAATCGGCCACTTTCTGAGCCTCCCTAAATTGACGAGGAAATTTTCTTAACATCCATTTTGGCCGAATTGTTAGAGAATGTAAAAATAAACCATGGAAGTCGTAGATATGTTGTTTACCTATCCAACGAATTGTCACATTCTAAGATTCAATTCAAATCGGCCACTTTCTGGGCCTCCCTAAATTGACGAGGAAATTTTCTTAACATCCATTTTGGCCGAATTTTTAGAGAATGTAAAAATAAACCATGGAAGTCGTAGCTATGTTGTTTACCTATCCAACGAATTGTCACATGCTAAGATTCAATTCAAATCGGCCACTTTCTGAGCCTCCCTAAATTGACGAGGAAATTTTCTTAACATCCATTTTGGCCAAATTGTTAGAGAATGTAAAAATAAACCATGGAAGTCGTAGATAAGTTGTTTACCTATCCAACGAATTGTCACATGCTAAGATTCAATTCAAATCGGCCACTTTCTGAGCCTCCCTAAATTGACGAGGAAATTTTCTTAACATCCATTTTGGCCAAATTGTTAGAGAATGTAAAAATAAACCATGGAAGTCGTAGATATGTTGTTTACCTATCCAACGAATTGTCACATTCTAAGATTCAATTCAAATCGGACACTTTCTGGGCCTCCCTAAATTGACGAGGAAAGTTTCTTAACATCCATTTTGGCCGAATTGTTATAGAATGTAAAAATAAACCATGGAAGTCGTAGATATGTTGTTTACCTATCCAACGAATTGTCACATGCTAAGTTTCAATTCAAATCGGCCACTTTCTGAGCCTCCCTAAATTGACGAGGAAATTTTCTTAACATCCATTTTGGCCGAATTGTTAGAGAATGTAAAAATAAACCATGGAAGTCGTAGATATGTTGTTTACCTATCCAACGAATTGTCACATGCTAAGTTTCAATTCAAATCGGCCACTTTCTGGGCCTCCCTAAATTGACGAGGAAATTTTCTTAACATCCATTTTGGCCGAATTTTTAGAGAATGTAAAAATAAACCATGGAAGTCGTAGCTATGTTGTTTACCTATCCAACGAATTGTCACATGCTAAGATTCAATTCAAATCGGCCACTTTCTGAGCCTCCCTAAATTGACGAGGAAATTTTCTTAACATCCATTTTGGCCGAATTTTTAGAGAATGTAAAAATAAACCATGGAAGTCGTAGCTATGTTGTTTACCTATCCAACGAATTGTCACATGCTATGATTCAATTCAAATCGGCCACTTTCTGAGCCTCCCTAAATTGACGAGGAAATTTTCTTAACATCCATTTTGGCCGAATTGTTAGAGAATGTAAAAATAAACCATGGAAGTCGTAGATAAGTTGTTTACCTATCCAACGAATTGTCACATGCTAAGATTCAATTCAAATCGGCCACTTTCTGAGCCTCCCTAAATTGACGAGGAAATTTTCTTAACATCCATTTTGGCCAAATTGTTAGAGAATGTAAAAATAAACCATGGAAGTCGTAGATAAGTTGTTTACCTATCCAACGAATTGTCACATTCTAAGATTCAATTCAAATCGGCCACTTTCCGGGCCTCCCTAAATTGACGAGGAAATTTTCTTAACATCCATTTTGGCCGAATTTTTGGAGAATGTAAAAAAAAACCATGGAAGTCGTACCTATGTTGTTTACCTATCCAACGAATTATCACTAGCTAAGATTCAATTCAAATCGGCCACTTTCTGAGCCTCCCTAAATTGACGAGGAAATTTTCTTAACATCCATTTTGGCCAAATTGTTAGAGAATGTAAAAATAAACCATGGAAGTCGTAGATAAGTTGTTTACCTATCCAACGAATTGTCACATGCTAAGATTCAATTCAAATCGGCCACTTTCTGAGCCTCCCTAAATTGACGAGGAAATTTTCTTAACATCCATTTTGGCCAAATTGTTAGAGAATGTAAAAATAAACCATGGAAGTCGTAGATATGTTGTTTACCTATCCAACGAATTGTCACATTCTAAGATTCAATTCAAATCGGACACTTTCTGGGCCTCCCTAAATTGACGAGGAAATTTTCTTAACATCCATTTTGGCCGAATTGTTATAGAATGTAAAAATAAACCATGGAAGTCGTAGATATGTTGTTTACCTATCCAACGAATTGTCACATGCTAAGTTTCAATTCAAATCGGCCACTTTCTGAGCCTCCCTAAATTGACGAGGAAATTTTCTTAACATCCATTTTGGCCGAATTGTTAGAGAATGTAAAAATAAACCATGGAAGTCGTAGATATGTTGTTTACCTATCCAACGAATTGTCACATGCTAAGTTTCAATTCAAATCGGCCACTTTCTGGGCCTCCCTAAATTGACGAGGAAATTTTCTTAACATCCATTTTGGCCGAATTTTTAGAGAATGTAAAAATAAACCATGGAAGTCGTAGCTATGTTGTTTACCTATCCAACGAATTGTCACATGCTAAGATTCAATTCAAATCGGCCACTTTCTGAGCCTCCCTAAATTGACGAGGAAATTTTCTTAACATCCATTTTGGCCGAATTTTTAGAGAATGTAAAAATAAACCATGGAAGTCGTAGCTATGTTGTTTACCTATCCAACGAATTGTCACATGCTATGATTCAATTCAAATCGGCCACTTTCTGAGCCTCCCTAAATTGACGAGGAAATTTTCTTAACATCCATTTTGGCCGAATTGTTAGAGAATGTAAAAATAAACCATGGAAGTCGTAGATAAGTTGTTTACCTATCCAACGAATTGTCACATGCTAAGATTCAATTCAAATCGGCCACTTTCTGAGCCTCCCTAAATTGACGAGGAAATTTTCTTAACATCCATTTTGGCCAAATTGTTAGAGAATGTAAAAATAAACCATGGAAGTCGTAGATAAGTTGTTTACCTATCCAACGAATTGTCACATTCTAAGATTCAATTCAAATCGGCCACTTTCCGGGCCTCCCTAAATTGACGAGGAAATTTTCTTAACATCCATTTTGGCCGAATTTTTGGAGAATGTAAAAAAAAACCATGGAAGTCGTACCTATGTTGTTTACCTATCCAACGAATTATCACTAGCTAAGATTCAATTCAAATCGGCCACTTTCTGTGCCTCCGTAAATTCACGAGGAAATTTTCTTAACATCCATTTTGGCCGAATTTTAAGAGAATGTAAAAATAAACCATGGAAGTCGTAGATATGTTGTTTACCTATCCAACGAATTGTCACATCCTAAGATTCAATTAAAATCGGCCATTTTCTGGGCCTCCCTAAATTGACGAGGAACTTTTCTTAACATCCATTTTGGCCGAATTTTTAGAGAATGTAAAAATAAACCATGGAAGTCGTAGCTATGTTGTTTACCTATCCAACGACTTGTCACATGCTAAGATTCAATTTAAATCGGCCACTTTCTGAGCCTCCCTAAATTGACGAGGAAATTTTCTTAACATCCATTTTGGCCGAATTGTTAGAGAATGTAAAAATAAACCATGGAAGTCGTAGATATGTTGTTTACCTATCCAACGAATTGTCACATGCTAAGTTTCAATTCAAATCGGCCACTTTCTGAGCCTCCCTAAATTGACGAGGAAATTTTCTTAACATCCATTTTGGCCGAATTGTTAGAGAATGTAAAAATAAACCATGGAAGTCGTAGATATGTTGTTTACCTATCCAACGAATTGTCACATTCTAAGATTCAATTCAAATCGGCCACTTTCTGGGCCTCCCTAAATTGACGAGGAAATTTTCTTAACATCCATTTTGGCCGAATTTTTAGAGAATGTAAAAATAAACCATGGAAGTCGTAGCTATGTTGTTTACCTATCCAACGAATTGTCACATGCTAAGATTCAATTCAAATCGGCCACTTTCTGAGCCTCCCTAAATTGACGAGGAAATTTTCTTAACATCCATTTTGGCCAAATTGTTAGAGAATGTAAAAATAAACCATGGAAGTCGTAGATAAGTTGTTTACCTATCCAACGAATTGTCACATGCTAAGATTCAATTCAAATCGGCCACTTTCTGAGCCTCCCTAAATTGACGAGGAAATTTTCTTAACATCCATTTTGGCCAAATTGTTAGAGAATGTAAAAATAAACCATGGAAGTCGTAGATATGTTGTTTACCTATCCAACGAATTGTCACATGCTAAGATTCAATTCAAATCGGCCACTTTCTGAGCCTCCCTAAATTGACGAGGAAATTTTCTTAACATCCATTTTGGCCAAATTGTTAGAGAATGTAAAAATAAACCATGGAAGTCGTAGATATGTTGTTTACCTATCCAACGAATTGTCACATTCTAAGATTCAATTCAAATCGGACACTTTCTGGGCCTCCCTAAATTGACGAGGAAATTTTCTTAACATCCATTTTGGCCGAATTGTTATAGAATGTAAAAATAAACCATGGAAGTCGTAGATATGTTGTTTACCTATCCAACGAATTGTCACATGCTAAGTTTCAATTCAAATCGGCCACTTTCTGAGCCTCCCTAAATTGACGAGGAAATTTTCTTAACATCCATTTTGGCCGAATTGTTAGAGAATGTAAAAATAAACCATGGAAGTCGTAGATATGTTGTTTACCTATCCAACGAATTGTCACATGCTAAGTTTCAATTCAAATCGGCCACTTTCTGGGCCTCCCTAAATTGACGAGGAAATTTTCTTAACATCCATTTTGGCCGAATTTTTAGAGAATGTAAAAATAAACCATGGAAGTCGTAGCTATGTTGTTTACCTATCCAACGAATTGTCACATGCTAAGATTCAATTCAAATCGGCCACTTTCTGAGCCTCCCTAAATTGACGAGGAAATTTTCTTAACATCCATTTTGGCCGAATTTTTAGAGAATGTAAAAATAAACCATGGAAGTCGTAGCTATGTTGTTTACCTATCCAACGAATTGTCACATGCTATGATTCAATTCAAATCGGCCACTTTCTGAGCCTCCCTAAATTGACGAGGAAATTTTCTTAACATCCATTTTGGCCGAATTGTTAGAGAATGTAAAAATAAACCATGGAAGTCGTAGATAAGTTGTTTACCTATCCAACGAATTGTCACATGCTAAGATTCAATTCAAATCGGCCACTTTCTGAGCCTCCCTAAATTGACGAGGAAATTTTCTTAACATCCATTTTGGCCAAATTGTTAGAGAATGTAAAAATAAACCATGGAAGTCGTAGATATGTTGTTTACCTATCCAACGAATTGTCACATTCTAAGATTCAATTCAAATCGGACACTTTCTGGGCCTCCCTAAATTGACGAGGAAATTTTCTTAACATCCATTTTGGCCGAATTTTTAGAGAATGTAAAAATAAACCATGGAAGTCGTAGCTATGTTGTTTACCTATCCAACGAATTGTCACATTCTAAGATTCAATTCAAATCGGCCACTTTCCGGGCCTCCCTAAATTGACGAGGAAATTTTCTTAACATCCATTTTGGCCGAATTTTTGGAGAATGTAAAAAAAAACCATGGAAGTCGTACCTATGTTGTTTACCTATCCAACGAATTATCACTAGCTAAGATTCAATTCAAATCGGCCACTTTCTGTGCCTCCGTAAATTCACGAGGAAATTTTCTTAACATCCATTTTGGCCGAATTTTAAGAGAATGTAAAAATAAACCATGGAAGTCGTAGATATGTTGTTTACCTATCCAACGAATTGTCACATTCTAAGATTCAATTAAAATCGGCCATTTTCTGGGCCTCCCTAAATTGACGAGGAACTTTTCTTAACATCCATTTTGGCCGAATTTTTAGAGAATGTAAAAATAAACCATGGAAGTCGTAGCTATGTTGTTTACCTATCCAACGAATTGTCACATGCTAAGATTCAATTTAAATCGGCCACTTTCTGAGCCTCCCTAAATTGACGAGGAAATTTTCTTAACATCCATTTTGGCCGAATTGTTAGAGAATGTAAAAATAAACCATGGAAGTCGTAGATATGTTGTTTACCTATCGAACGAATTGTCACATGCTAAGTTTCAATTCAAATCGGCCACTTTCTGAGCCTCCCTAAATTGACGAGGAAATTTTCTTAACATCCATTTTGGCCGAATTGTTAGAGAATGTAAAAATAAACCATGGAAGTCGTAGATATGTTGTTTACCTATCCAACGAATTGTCACATTCTAAGATTCAATTCAAATCGGCCACTTTCTGGGCCTCCCTAAATTGACGAGGAAATTTTCTTAACATCCATTTTGGCCGAATTTTTAGAGAATGTAAAAATAAACCATGGAAGTCGTAGCTATGTTGTTTACCTATCCAACGAATTGTCACATGCTAAGATTCAATTCAAATCGGCCACTTTCTGAGCCTCCCTAAATTGACGAGGAAATTTTCTTAACATCCATTTTGGCCAAATTGTTAGAGAATGTAAAAATAAACCATGGAAGTCGTAGATAAGTTGTTTACCTATCCAACGAATTGTCACATGCTAAGATTCAATTCAAATCGGCCACTTTCTGAGCCTCCCTAAATTGACGAGGAAATTTTCTTAACATCCATTTTGGCCAAATTGTTAGAGAATGTAAAAATAAACCATGGAAGTCGTAGATATGTTGTTTACCTATCCAACGAATTGTCACATTCTAAGATTCAATTCAAATCGGACACTTTCTGGGCCTCCCTAAATTGACGAGGAAATTTTCTTAACATCCATTTTGGCCGAATTTTTAGAGAATGTAAAAATAAACCATGGAAGTCGTAGCTATGTTGTTTACCTATCCAACGAATTGTCACATTCTAAGATTCAATTCAAATCGGCCACTTTCCGGGCCTCCCTAAATTGACGAGGAAATTTTCTTAACATCCATTTTGGCCGAATTTTTGGAGAATGTAAAAAAAAACCATGGAAGTCGTACCTATGTTGTTTACCTATCCAACGAATTATCACTAGCTAAGATTCAATTCAAATCGGCCACTTTCTGTGCCTCCGTAAATTCACGAGGAAATTTTCTTAACATCCATTTTGGCCGAATTTTAAGAGAATGTAAAAATAAACCATGGAAGTCGTAGATATGTTGTTTACCTATCCAACGAATTGTCACATTCTAAGATTCAATTAAAATCGGCCATTTTCTGGGCCTCCCTAAATTGACGAGGAACTTTTCTTAACATCCATTTTGGCCGAATTTTTAGAGAATGTAAAAATAAACCATGGAAGTCGTAGCTATGTTGTTTACCTATCCAACGAATTGTCACATGCTAAGATTCAATTTAAATCGGCCACTTTCTGAGCCTCCCTAAATTGACGAGGAAATTTTCTTAACATCCATTTTGGCCGAATTGTTAGAGAATGTAAAAATAAACCATGGAAGTCGTAGATATGTTGTTTACCTATCCAACGAATTGTCACATGCTAAGTTTCAATTCAAATCGGCCACTTTCTGAGCCTCCCTAAATTGACGAGGAAATTTTCTTAACATCCATTTTGGCCGAATTGTTAGAGAATGTAAAAATAAACCATGGAAGTCGTAGATATGTTGTTTACCTATCCAACGAATTGTCACATTCTAAGATTCAATTCAAATCGGCCACTTTCTGGGCCTCCCTAAATTGACGAGGAAATTTTCTTAACATCCATTTTGGCCGAATTTTTAGAGAATGTAAAAATAAACCATGGAAGTCGTAGCTATGTTGTTTACCTATCCAACGAATTGTCACATGCTAAGATTCAATTCAAATCGGCCACTTTCTGAGCCTCCCTAAATTGACGAGGAAATTTTCTTAACATCCATTTTGGCCAAAATGTTAGAGAATGTAAAAATAAACCATGGAAGTCGTAGATAAGTTGTTTACCTATCCAACGAATTGTCACATGCTAAGATTCAATTCAAATCGGCCACTTTCTGAGCCTCCCTAAATTGACGAGGAAATTTTCTTAACATCCATTTTGGCCAAATTGTTAGAGAATGTAAAAATAAACCATGGAAGTCGTAGATATGTTGTTTACCTATCCAACGAATTGTCACATTCTAAGATTCAATTCAAATCGGACACTTTCTGGGCCTCCCTAAATTGACGAGGAAATTTTCTTAACATCCATTTTGGCCGAATTTTTAGAGAATGTAAAAATAAACCATGGAAGTCGTAGCTATGTTGTTTACCTATCCAACGAATTGTCACATTCTAAGATTCAATTCAAATCGGCCACTTTCCGGGCCTCCCTAAATTGACGAGGAAATTTTCTTAACATCCATTTTGGCCGAATTTTTGGAGAATGTAAAAAAAAACCATGGAAGTCGTACCTATGTTGTTTACCTATCCAACGAATTATCACTAGCTAAGATTCAATTCAAATCGGCCACTTTCTGTGCCTCCGTAAATTCACGAGGAAATTTTCTTAACATCCATTTTGGCCGAATTTTAAGAGAATGTAAAAATAAACCATGGAAGTCGTAGATATGTTGTTTACCTATCCAACGAATTGTCACATTCTAAGATTCAATTAAAATCGGCCATTTTCTGGGCCTCCCTAAATTGACGAGGAACTTTTCTTAACATCCATTTTGGCCGAATTTTTAGAGAATGTAAAAATAAACCATGGAAGTCGTAGCTATGTTGTTTACCTATCCAACGAATTGTCACATGCTAAGATTCAATTTAAATCGGCCACTTTCTGAGCCTCCCTAAATTGACGAGGAAATTTTCTTAACATCCATTTTGGCCGAATTGTTAGAGAATGTAAAAATAAACCATGGAAGTCGTAGATATGTTGTTTACCTATCGAACGAATTGTCACATGCTAAGTTTCAATTCAAATCGGCCACTTTCTGAGCCTCCCTAAATTGACGAGGAAATTTTCTTAACATCCATTTTGGCCGAATTGTTAGAGAATGTAAAAATAAACCATGGAAGTCGTAGATATGTTGTTTACCTATCCAACGAATTGTCACATTCTAAGATTCAATTCAAATCGGCCACTTTCTGGGCCTCCCTAAATTGACGAGGAAATTTTCTTAACATCCATTTTGGCCGAATTTTTAGAGAATGTAAAAATAAACCATGGAAGTCGTAGCTATGTTGTTTACCTATCCAACGAATTGTCACATGCTAAGATTCAATTCAAATCGGCCACTTTCTGAGCCTCCCTAAATTGACGAGGAAATTTTCTTAACATCCATTTTGGCCAAATTGTTAGAGAATGTAAAAATAAACCATGGAAGTCGTAGATAAGTTGTTTACCTATCCAACGAATTGTCACATGCTAAGATTCAATTCAAATCGGCCACTTTCTGAGCCTCCCTAAATTGACGAGGAAATTTTCTTAACATCCATTTTGGCCAAATTGTTAGAGAATGTAAAAATAAACCATGGAAGTCGTAGATATGTTGTTTACCTATCCAACGAATTGTCACATTCTAAGATTCAATTCAAATCGGACACTTTCTGGGCCTCCCTAAATTGATGAGGAAATTTTCTTAACATCCATTTTGGCCGAATTTTTAGAGAATGTAAAAATAAACCATGGAAGTCGTAGCTATGTTGTTTACCTATCCAACGAATTGTCACATTCTAAGATTCAATTCAAATCGGCCACTTTCCGGGCCTCCCTAAATTGACGAGGAAATTTTCTTAACATCCATTTTGGCCGAATTTTTGGAGAATGTAAAAAAAAACCATGGAAGTCGTACCTATGTTGTTTACCTATCCAACGAATTATCACTAGCTAAGATTCAATTCAAATCGGCCACTTTCTGTGCCTCCGTAAATTCACGAGGAAATTTTCTTAACATCCATTTTGGCCGAATTTTAAGAGAATGTAAAAATAAACCATGGAAGTCGTAGATATGTTGTTTACCTATCCAACGAATTGTCACATTCTAAGATTCAATTAAAATCGGCCATTTTCTGGGCCTCCCTAAATTGACGAGGAACTTTTCTTAACATCCATTTTGGCCGAATTTTTAGAGAATGTAAAAATAAACCATGGAAGTCGTAGCTATGTTGTTTACCTATCCAACGAATTGTCACATGCTAAGATTCAATTTAAATCGGCCACTTTCTGAGCCTCCCTAAATTGACGAGGAAATTTTCTTAACATCCATTTTGGCCGAATTGTTAGAGAATGTAAAAATAAACCATGGAAGTCGTAGATATGTTGTTTACCTATCCAACGAATTGTCACATTCTAAGATTCAATTCAAATCGGCCACTTTCTGGGCCTCCCTAAATTGACGAGGAAATTTTCTTAACATCCATTTTGGCCGAATTTTTAGAGAATGTAAAAATAAACCATGGAAGTCGTAGCTATGTTGTTTACCTATCCAACGAATTGTCACATGCTAAGATTCAATTCAAATCGGCCACTTTCTGAGCCTCCCTAAATTGACGAGGAAATTTTCTTAACATCCATTTTGGACAAATTGTTAGAGAATGTAAAAATAAACCATGGAAGTCGTAGATATGTTGTTTACCTATCCAACGAATTGTCACATGCTAAGATTCAATTCAAATCGGCCACTTTCTGAACCTCCCTAAATTGACGAGGAAATTTTCTTAACATCCATTTTGGCCGAATTGTTAGAGAATGTAAAAATAAACCATGGAAGTCGTAGATATGTTGTTTACCTATCCAACGAATTGTCACATTCTAAGATTCAATTCAAATCGGCCACTTTCTGGGCCTCCCTAAATTGACGAGGAAATTTTCTTAACATCCATTTTGGCCGAATTTTTAGAGAATGTAAAAATAAACCATGGAAGTCGTAGCTATGTTGTTTACCTATCCAACGAATTGTCACATGCTATGATTCAATTCAAATCGGCCACTTTCTGAGCCTCCCTAAATTGACGAGGAAATTTTCTTAACATCCATTTTGGCCGAATTGTTAGAGAATGTAAAAATAAACCATGGAAGTCGTAGATAAGTTGTTTACCTATCCAACGAATTGTCACATGCTAAGATTCAATTCAAATCGGCCACTTTCTGAGCCTCCCTAAATTGACGAGGAAATTTTCTTAACATCCATTTTGGCCGAATTGTTAGAGAATGTAAAAATTAACCATGGAAGTCGTAGATATGTTGTTTACCAATCCAACGAATTGTCACATTCTAAGATTCAATTCAAATCGGACACTTTCTGGGCCTCCCTAAATTGACGAGGAAATTTTCTTAACATCCATTTTGGCCGAATTTTTAGAGAATGTAAAAATAAACCATGGAAGTCGTAGCTATGTTGTTTACCTATCCAACGAATTGTCACATTCTAACATTCAATTCAAATCGGCCACTTTCCGGGCCTCCCTAAATTGACGAGGAAATTTTCTTAACATCCATTTTGGCCGAATTTTTGGAGAATGTAAAAATAAACCATGGAAGTCGTACCTATGTTGTTTACCTATCCAACGAATTATCACTAGCTAAGATTCAATTCAAATCGGCCACTTTCTGTGCCTCCGTAAATTCACGAGGAAATTTTCTTAACATCCATTTTGGCCGAATTTTAAGAGAATGTAAAAATAAACCATGGAAGTCGTAGCTATGTTGTTTACCTATCCAACGAATTGTCACATGCTAAGATTCAATTTAAATCGGCCACTTTCTGAGCCTCCCTAAATTGACGAGGAAATTTTCTTAACATCCATTTTGGCCGAATTGTTAGAGAATGTAAAAATAAACCATGGAAGTCGTAGATATGTTGTTTACCTATCCAACGAATTGTCACATGCTAAGATTCAATTCAAATCGGCCACTTTCTGAGCCTCCCTAAATTGACGAGGAAATTTTCTTAACATCCATTTTGGCCGAATTGTTAGAGAATGTAAAAATAAACCATGGAAGTCGTAGATATGTTGTTTACCTATCCAACGAATTGTCACATTCTAAGATTCAATTCAAATCGGCCACTTTCTGGGCCTCCCTAAATTGACGAGGAAATTTTCTTAACATCCATTTTGGCCGAATTTTTAGAGAATGTAAAAATAAACCATGGAAGTCGTAGCTATGTTGTTTACCTATCCAACGAATTGTCACATGCTAAGATTCAATTCAAATCGGCCACTTTCTGAGCCTCCCTAAATTGACGAGGAAATTTTCTTAAGATCCATTTTGGCCAAATTGTTAGAGAATGTAAAAATAAACCATGGAAGTCGTAGATATGTTGTTTACCTATCCAACGAATTGTCACATCCTAAGATTCAATTCAAATCGGCCACTTTCTGAGCCTCCCTAAATTGACGAGGAAATTTTCTTAACATCCATTTTGGCCGAATTGTTAGAGAATGTAAAAATAAACCATGGAAGTCGTAGATATGTTGTTTACCTATCCAACGAATTGTCACATTCTAAGATTCAATTCAAATCGGCCACTTTCTGGGCCTCCCTAAATTGACGAGGAAATTTTCTTAACATCCATTTTGGCCGAATTTTTAGAGAATGTAAAAATAAACCATGGAAGTCGTAGCTATGTTGTTTACCTATCCAACGAATTGTCACATGCTAAGATTCAATTCAAATCGGCCACTTTCCGGGCCTCCCTAAATTGACGAGGAAATTTTCTTAACATCCATTTTCGCCGAATTTTTAGAGAATGTAAAAATAAACCATGGAAGTTGTAGCTATGTTGTTTACCTATCCAACGAATTGTCACATGCTAAGATTCAATTCAAATCGGCCACTTTCTGAGCCTCCCTAAATTGACGAGGAAATTTTCTTAACATCCATTTTGGCCGAATTTTTAGAGAATGTAAAAATAAACCATGGAAGTCGTAGATATGTTGTTTACCTATCCAACGAATTGTCACATTCTAAGATTCAATTCAAATCGGCCACTTTCTGGGCCTCCCTAAATTGACGAGGAAATTTTCTTAACATCCATTTTGGCCGAATTTTTAGAGAATGTAAAAATAAACCATGGAAGTCGTAGCTATGTTGTTTACCTATCCAACGAATTGTCACATGCTAAGATTCAATTCAAATCGGCCACTTTCTGAGCCTCCCTAAATTGACGAGGAAATTTTCTTAACATCCATTTTGGCCAAATTGTTAGAGAATGTAAAAATAAACCATGGAAGTCGTAGATATGTTGTTTACCTATCCAACGAATTGTCACATCCTAAGATTCAATTCAAATCGGCCACTTTCTGAGCCTCCCTAAATTGACGAGGAAATTTTCTTAACATCCATTTTGGCCGAATTGTTAGAGAATGTAAAAATAAACCATGGAAGTCGTAGATATGTTGTTTACCTATCCAACGAATTGTCACATTCTAAGATTCAATTCAAATCGGCCACTTTCTGGGCCTCCCTAAATTGACGAGGAAATTTTCTTAACATCCATTTTGGCCGAATTTTTAGAGAATGTAAAAATAAACCATGGAAGTCGTAGCTATGTTGTTTACCTATCCAACGAATTGTCACATGCTAAGATTCAATTCAAATCGGCCACTTTCCGGGCCTCCCTAAATTGACGAGGAAATTTTCTTAACATCCATTTTCGCCGAATTTTTAGAGAATGTAAAAATAAACCATGGAAGTTGTAGCTATGTTGTTTACCTATCCAACGAATTGTCACATGCTAAGATTCAATTCAAATCGGCCACTTTCTGAGCCTCCCTAAATTGACGAGGAAATTTTCTTAACATCCATTTTGGCCGAATTTTTAGAGAATGTAAAAATAAACCATGGAAGTTGTAGATATGTTGTTTACCTATCCAACGAATTGTCACATTCTAAGATTCAATTAAAATCGGCCACTTTCTGGGCCTCCCTAAATTGACGAGGAAATTTCTTAACATCCATTTTGGCCGAATTTTTAGAGAATGTAAAAATAAACCATGGAAGTCGTAGCTATGTTGTTTACCTATCCAACGAATTGTCACATGCTAAGATTCAATTCAAATCGGCCACTTCCTGGGCCTCCCTAAATTGACGAGTAAATTTTCTTAACATCCATTTTGGCCGAATTTTTAGAGAATGTAAAAATAAACCATGGAAGTCGTAGCTATGTTGTTTACCTATCCAACGAATTGTCACTAGCTAAGATTCAATTCAAATCGGCCACTTTCTGTGCCTCCCTAAATTGACGAGGAAATTTTCTTAACATCCATTTTGGCCGAATTTTAAGAGAATGTAAAAATAAACCATGGAAGTCGTAGATATGTTGTTTACCTATCCAACGAATTGTCACATGCTAAGATTCAATGCAAATCGGCCACATTATGGCCTTCTTAGTAAAAAA
The DNA here is from genome assembly GCF_051527215.1 of Medicago sativa. Lineage (NCBI taxonomy): Eukaryota > Viridiplantae > Streptophyta > Magnoliopsida > Fabales > Fabaceae > Medicago > Medicago sativa. Next base: position 1,338,994 of record NC_140751.1, on the reverse strand, counting down.
GGGTCGAAAACGAGTAATGTCCTAAATTAACGAGGAGATTTTCTTGACCTCCATTTTGGCCGACTTTTTAGAGAATGCAAAAATATCCCGTGGAAGTCGTACTTATGTTGTTTACCTATCCAACGAATTGTCACATGCTAAGAGTCAATGCAAATCGGCCACATTATGGCCTTCTTAGTAAAAAAGGGTCGAAAACGAGTAATGTCCTAAATTAACGAGGAGATTTTCTTGACCTCTATTTTGGCCGAATTTTCAGAGAATGCAAAAATATCCCACGGAAGTCGTAGTTATGTTGGTTACCTATCCAACGAATTGTCACATGCTAAGATTCAATGCAAATCGGCCACATTATGGCCTTCCTAGTAAAAAAGGGTCGAAAACGAGTTATGTCCTAAATTAACGAGGAGATTTTCTTGACCTCCATTTTGGCCGACTTTTTAGAGAATGCAAAAATATCCCATGGAAGTTGTAGTTATGTTGTTTACCTATCCAACGAATTGTCACATGCTAAGATTCAATGCAAATCGGCCACATTATGGCCTTCCTCGTAAAAAAGGGTCGAAAACGAGTAATGTCCTAAATTAACGAGGAGATTTTCTTAACCTCCATTTTGGCCGACTTTTTAGAGAATGCAAAAATATCCCATGGAAGTCGTAGTTATGTTGTTTACCTATCCAACGAATTGTCACATGGTAAGATTCAATGCAAATCGGCCACATTATGGCCTTCTTAGTAAAAAAGGGTCGAAAACGAGTAATGTCCTAAATTAACGAGGAGATTTTCTTGACCTCTATTTTGGCCGAATTTTCAGAGAATGCAAAAATATCCCACAGAAGTCGTAGTTATGTTGGTTACCTATCCAACGAATTGTCACATGCTAAGATTCAATGCAAATCGGCCACATTATGGCCTTCCTAGTAAAAAAGGGTCGAAAACGAGTAATGTCCTAAATTAACGAGGAGATTTTCTTGACCTCCATTTTGGCCGACTTTTTAGAGAATGCAAAAATATCCCATGGAAGTCGTAGTTATGTTGTTTACCTATCCAACGAATTGTCACATGCTAAGAGTCAATGCAAATCGGCCACATTATGGCCTTCTTAGTAAAAAAGGGTCGAAAACGAGCAATGTCCTAAATTAACGAGGAGATTTTCTTGACCTCTATTTTGGCCGAATTTTCAGAGAATGCAAAAATATCCCACGGAAGTCGTAGTTATGTTGGTTACCTATCCAACAAATTGTCACATGCTAAGATTCAATGCAAATCGGCCACATTATGGCCTTCCTAGTAAAAAAGGGTCGAAAACGAGTTATGTCCTAAATTAACGAGGAGATTTTCTTGACCTCCATTTTGGCCGACTTTTTAGAGAATGCAAAAATATCCCATGGAAGTTGTAGTTATGTTGTTTACCTATCCAACGAATTGTCACATGCTAAGATTCAATGCAAATCGGCCACATTATGGCCTTCCTCGTAAAAAAGGGTCGAAAACGAGTAATGTCCTAAATTAACGAGGAGATTTTCTTGACCTCCATTTTGGCCGACTTTTTAGAGAATGCAAAAATATCCCATGGAAGTCGTAGTTATGTTGTTTACCTATCCAACGAATTGTCACATGCTAAGATTCAATGCAAATCGGCCACATTATGGCCTTCTTAGTAAAAAAGGGTCGAAAACGAGTAATGTCCTAAATTAACGAGGAGATTTTCTTGACCTCTATTTTGGCCGAATTTTCAGAGAATGCAAAAATATCCCACGGAAGTCGTAGTTATGTTGTTTACCTATCCAACGAATTGTCACATGCTAAGATTCAATGCAAATCGGCCACATTATGGCCTTCCTAGTAAAAAAGGGTCGAAAACGAGTAATGTCCTAAATTAACGAGGAGATTTTCTTAACCTCCATTTTGGCCGAATTTTTAGGGAATGCAAAAATATCCCATGGAGGTCGTAGTTATGTTGTTTACCTATCCAAGGAATTGTCACATGCTAAGATTCAATGCAAATCGGCCACATTATGGCCTTCCTCGTAAAAAAGGGTCGAAAACGAGTAATGTCCTAAATTAACGAGGAGATTTTCTTAACCTCCATTTTGGCCGAATTTTTAGAGAATGCAAAAATATACCATGGAAGTCGTAGTTATGTTGTTTACCTATCCAACGAATTGTCACATGCTAAGATTCAACGCAAATCGGCCACATTATGGCCTTCCTAGTAAAAAAGGGTCGAAAACGAGTAATGTCCTAAATTAACGAGGTGATTTTCTTGACCTCCATTTTGGCCGAATTTTCAGAGAATGCAAAAATATCCCATGGAAGTCGTAGTTATGTTGTTTACCTATCCAACGAATTGTCTCATGCTAAGATTCAATGCAAATCGGCCACATTATGGCCTTCCTATTAAAAAAGGGTCGAAAACGAGTAATGTCCTAAATTAACGAGGAGATTTTCTTGACCTCCATTTTGGCCGACTTTTTAGAGAATGCAAAAATATCCCACGGAAGTCATAGTTATGTTGGTTACCTATCCAACGAATTGTCACATGCTAAAATTCAATGCAAATCGGCCACATTATGGCCTTCCTAGTAAAAAAGGGTCGAAAACGAGTAATGTCCTAAATTAACGAGGAGATTTTCTTGACCTCCATTTTGGCCGACTTTTTAGAGAATGCAAAAATATCCCATGGAAGTCGTAGTTATGTTGTTTACCTATCCAACGAATTGTCACATGCTAAGATTCAATGCAAATCGGCCACATTATGGCCTTCTTAGTAAAAAAGGGTCGAAAACGAGTAATGTCCTAAATTAACGAGGAGATTTTCTTAACCTCCATTCTGGCCGAATTTTTAGAGAATGCAAAAATATCTCATGGAGGTCGTAGTTATGTTGTTTACCTATCCAACGAATTGTCACATGCTAATATTCAATGCAAATCGGCCACAATATGGCCTTCCTAGTGAAAAAGGGTCGAAAAGGAGTAATGTCCTAAATTAACGAGGAGATTTTCTTGACCTCCATTTTGGCCGACTTTTTAGAGAATGCAAAAATATCCCCCGGAAGTCATAGTTATGTTGGTTACCTATCCAACAAATTGTCACATGCTAAGATTCAATGCAAATCGGCCACATTATGGCCTTCCTAGTAAAAAAGGGTCGAAAACGAGTAATGTCCTAAATTAACGAGGAGATTTTCTTGACCTCCATTTTGGCCGACTTTTTAGAGAATGCAAAAATATCCCATGGAAGTCGTAGTTATGTTGTTTACCTATCCAACGAATTGTCTCATGCTAAGATTCAATGCAAATCGGCCACATTATGGCCTTCCTATTAAAAAAGGGTCGAAAACGAGTAATGTCCTAAATTAACGAGGAGATTTTCTAAACCTCCATTTTGGCCGAATTTTTAGAGAATGCAAAAATATACCATGGAAGTCGTAGTTATGTTGTTTACCTATCCAACGAATTGTCACATGCTAAGATTCAACGCAAATCGGCCACATTATGGCCTTCCTAGTAAAAAAGGGTCGAAAACGAGTAATGTCCTAAATTAACGAGGAGATTTTCTTGACCTCCATTTTGGCCGAATTTTCAGAGAATGCAAAAATATCCCATGGAAGTCGTAGTTATGTTGTTTACCTATCCAACGAATTGTCTCATGCTAAGATTCAATGCAAATCGGCCACATTATGGCCTTCCTATTAAAAAAGGGTCGAAAACGAGTAATGTCCTAAATTAACGAGGAGATTTTCTTGACCTCCATTTTGGCCGACTTTTTAGAGAATGCAAAAATATCCCACGGAAGTCATAGTTATGTTGGTTACCTATCCAACGAATTGTCACATGCTAAAATTCAATGCAAATCGGCCACATTATGGCCTTCCTTGTAAAAAAGGGTCGAAAACGAGTAATGTCCTAAATTAACGAGGAGATTTTCTTGACCTCCATTTTGGCCGACTTTTTAGAGAATGCAAAAATATCCCATGGAAGTCGTAGTTATGTTGTTTACCTATCCAACGAATTGTCACATGCTAACATTCAATGCAAATCGGCCACATTATGGCCTTCCTCGTAAAAAAGGGTCGAAAACGAGTAATGTCCTAAATTAACGAGGAGATTTTCTTAACCTCCATTTTGGCCGAATTTTTAGAGAATGCAAAAATATACCATGGAAGTCGTTGTTATGTTGTTTACCTATCCAACGAATTGTCACATGCTATGATTCAACGCAAATCGGCCACATTATGGCCTTCCTAGTAAAAAAGGGTCGAAAACGAGTAATGTCCTAAATTAACGAGGAGATTTTCTTGACCTCCATTTTGGCCGAATTTTCATAGAATGCAAAAATATCCCGTGGAAGTCGTAGTTATGTTGTTTACCTATCCAACGAATTGTCACATGCTAAGATTCAATGCAAATCGGCCACATTATGGCCTTCCTAGTAAAAAAGGGTCGAAAACGAGTAATGTCCTAAATTAACGAGGAGATTTTCTTAACCTCCATTTTGGCCGAATTTTTAGGGAATGCAAAAATATCCCATGGAGGTCGTAGTTATGTTGTTTACCTATCCAACGAATTGTCTCATGCTAAGATTCAATGCAAATCGGCCACATTATGGCCTTCCTATTAAAAAAGGGTCGAAAACGAGTAATGTCCTAAATTAACGAGGAGATTTTCTTGACCTCCATTTTGGCCGACTTTTTAGAGAATGCAAAAATATCCCACGGAAGTCATAGTTATGTTGGTTACCTATCCAACGAATTGTCACATGCTAAAATTCAATGCAAATCGGCCACATTATGGCCTTCCTTGTAAAAAAGGGTCGAAAACGAGTAATGTCCTAAATTAACGAGGAGATTTTCTTGACCTCCATTTTGGCCGACTTTTTAGAGAATGCAAAAATATCCCATGGAAGTCGTAGTTATGTTGTTTACCTATCCAACGAATTGTCACATGCTAACATTCAATGCAAATCGGCCACATTATGGCCTTCCTCGTAAAAAAGGGTCGAAAACGAGTAATGTCCTAAATTAACGAGGAGATTTTCTTAACCTCCATTTTGGCCGAATTTTTAGAGAATGCAAAAATATACCATGGAAGTCGTTGTTATGTTGTTTACCTATCCAACGAATTGTCACATGCTATGATTCAACGCAAATCGGCCACATTATGGCCTTCCTAGTAAAAAAGGGTCGAAAACGAGTAATGTCCTAAATTAACGAGGAGATTTTCTTGACCTCCATTTTGGCCGAATTTTCATAGAATGCAAAAATATCCCGTGGAAGTCGTAGTTATGTTGTTTACCTATCCAACGAATTGTCACATGCTAAGATTCAATGCAAATCGGCCACATTATGGCCTTCCTAGTAAAAAAGGGTCGAAAACGAGTAATGTCCTAAATTAACGAGGAGATTTTCTTAACCTCCATTTTGGCCGAATTTTTAGGGAATGCAAAAATATCCCATGGAGGTCGTAGTTATGTTGTTTACCTATCCAACGAATTGTCTCATGCTAAGATTCAATGCAAATCGGCCACATTATGGCCTTCCTATTAAAAAAGGGTCGAAAACGAGTAATGTCCTAAATTAACGAGGAGATTTTCTTGACCTCCATTTTGGCCGACTTTTTAGAGAATGCAAAAATATCCCACGGAAGTCATAGTTATGTTGGTTACCTATCCAACGAATTGTCACATGCTAAAATTCAATGCAAATCGGCCACATTATGGCCTTCCTAGTAAAAAAGGGTCGAAAACGAGTAATGTCCTAAATTAACGAGGAGATTTTCTTGACCTCCATTTTGGCCGACTTTTTAGAGAATGCAAAAATATCCCATGGAAGTCGTAGTTATGTTGTTTACCTATCCAACGAATTGTCACATGCTAAGATTCAATGCAAATCGGCCACATTATGGCCTTCTTAGTAAAAAAGGGTCGAAAACGAGTAATGTCCTAAATTAACGAGGAGATTTTCTTAACCTCCATTTTGGCCGAATTTTTAGAGAATGCAAAAATATCTCATGGAGGTCGTAGTTATGTTGTTTACCTATCCAACGAATTGTCACATGCTAATATTCAATGCAAATCGGCCACAATATGGCCTTCCTAGTGAAAAAGGGTCGAAAAGGAGTAATGTCCTAAATTAACGAGGAGATTTTCTTGACCTCCATTTTGGCCGACTTTTTAGAGAATGCAAAAATATCCCACGGAAGTCATAGTTATGTTGGTTACCTATCCAACGAATTGTCACATGCTAAGATTCAATGCAAATCGGCCACATTATGGCCTTCCTAGTAAAAAAGGGTCGAAAACGAGTAATGTCCTAAATTAACGAGGAGATTTTCTTGACCTCCATTTTGGCCGACTTTTTAGAGAATGCAAAAATATCCCATGGAAGTCGTAGTTATGTTGTTTACCTATCCAACGAATTGTCACATGCTAAGATTCAATGCAAATCGGCCACATTATGGCCTTCCTCGTAAAAAAGGGTCGAAAACGAGTAATGTCCTAAATTAACGAGGAGATTTTCTTAACCTCCATTTTGGCCGAATTTTTAGAGAATGCAAAAATATACCATGGAAGTCGTAGTTATGTTGTTTACCTATCCAACGAATTGTCACATGCTAAGATTCAACGTAAATCGGCCACATTATGGCCTTCCTAGTAAAAAAGGGTCGAAAACGAGTAATGTCCTAAATTAACGAGGAGATTTTCTTGACCTCCATTTTGGCCGAATTTTCAGAGAATGCAAAAATATCCCATGGAAGTCGTAGTTATGTTGTTTACCTATCCTACGAATTGTCTCATGCTAAGATTCAATGCAAATCGGCCACATTATGGCCTTCCTATTAAAAAAGGGTCGAAAACGAGTAATGTCCTAAATTAACGAGGAGATTTTCTTGACCTCCATTTTGGCCGACTTTTTAGAGAATGCAAAAATATCCCACGGAAGTCATAGTTATGTTGGTTACCTATCCAACGAATTGTCACATGCTAAAATTCAATGCAAATCGGCCACATTATGGCCTTCCTAGTAAAAAAGGGTCGAAAACGAGTAATGTCCTAAATTAACGAGGAGATTTTCTTGACCTCCATTTTGGCCGACTTTTTAGAGAATGCAAAAATATCCCATGGAAGTCGTAGTTATGTTGTTTACCTATCCAACGAATTGTCACATGCTAAGATTCAATGCAAATCGGCCACATTATGGCCTTCCTCGTAAAAAAGGGTCGAAAACGAGTAATGTCCTAAATTAACGAGGAGATTTTCTTGACCTCCATTTTGGCCGACTTTTTAGAGAATGCAAAAATATCCCACGGAAGTCATAGTTATGTTGGTTACCTATCCAACGAATTGTCACATGCTAAAATTCAATGCAAATCGGCCACATTATGGCCTTCCTAGTAAAAAAGGGTCGAAAACGAGTAATGTCCTAAATTAACGAGGAGATTTTCTTGACCTCCATTTTGGCCGAATTTTCAGAGAATGCAAAAATATCCCATGGAAGTCGTAGTTATGTTGTTTACCTATCCTACGAATTGTCTCATGCTAAGATTCAATGCAAATCGGCCACATTATGGCCTTCCTATTAAAAAAGGGTCGAAAACGAGTAATGTCCTAAATTAACGAGGAGATTTTCTTGACCTCCATTTTGGCCGACTTTTTAGAGAATGCAAAAATATCCCACGGAAGTCATAGTTATGTTGGTTACCTATCCAACGAATTGTCACATGCTAAAATTCAATGCAAATCGGCCACATTATGGCCTTCCTAGTAAAAAAGGGTCGAAAACGAGTAATGTCCTAAATTAACGAGGAGATTTTCTTGACCTCCATTTTGGCCGACTTTTTAGAGAATGCAAAAATATCCCATGGAAGTCGTAGTTATGTTGTTTACCTATCCAACGAATTGTCACATGCTAAGATTCAATGCAAATCGGCCACATTATGGCCTTCCTCGTAAAAAAGGGTCGAAAACGAGTAATGTCCTAAATTAACGAGGAGATTTTCTTAACCTCCATTTTGGCCGAATTTTTAGAGAATGCAAAAATATACCATGGAAGTCGTAGTTATGTTGTTTACCTATCCAACGAATTGTCACATGCTAAGATTCAACGTAAATCGGCCACATTATGGCCTTCCTAGTAAAAAAGGGTCGAAAACGAGTAATGTCCTAAATTAACGAGGAGATTTTCTTGACCTCCATTTTGGCCGAATTTTCAGAGAATGCAAAAATATCCCATGGAAGTCGTAGTTATGTTGTTTACCTATCCAACGAATTGTCTCATGCTAAGATTCAATGCAAATCGGCCACATTATGGCCTTCCTATTAAAAAAGGGTCGAAAACGAGTAATGTCCTAAATTAACGAGGAGATTTTCTTGACCTCCATTTTGGCCGACTTTTTAGAGAATGCAAAAATATCCCACGGAAGTCATAGTTATGTTGGTTACCTATCCAACGAATTGTCACATGCTAAAATTCAATGCAAATCGGCCACATTATGGCCTTCCTAGTAAAAAAGGGTCGAAAACGAGTAATGTCCTAAATTAACGAGGAGATTTTCTTGACCTCCATTTTGGCCGACTTTTTAGAGAATGCAAAAATATCCCATGGAAGTCGTAGTTATGTTGTTTACCTATCCAACGAATTGTCACATGCTAAGATTCAATGCAAATCGGCCACATTATGGCCTTCTTAGTAAAAAAGGGTCGAAAACGAGTAATGTCCTAAATTAACGAGGAGATTTTCTTAACCTCTATTTTGGCCGAATTTTTAGAGAATGCAAAAATATTTCATGGAGGTCGTAGTTATGTTGTTTACCTATCCAACGAATTGTCACATGCTAATATTCAATGCAAATCGGCCACAATATGGCCTTCCTAGTGAAAAAGGGTCGAAAAGGAGTAATGTCCTAAATTAACGAGGAGATTTTCTTGACCTCCATTTTGGCCGACTTTTTAGAGAATGCAAAAATATCCCACGGAAGTCATAGTTATGTTGGTTACCTATCCAACGAATTGTCACATGCTAAGATTCAATGCAAATCGGCCACATTATGGCCTTCCTAGTAAAAAAGGGTCGAAAACGAGTAATGTCCTAAATTAACGAGGAGATTTTCTTGACCTCCATTTTGGCCGACTTTTTAGAGAATGCAAAAATATCCCATGGAAGTCGTAGTTATGTTGTTTACCTATCCAACGAATTGTCACATGCTAAGATTCAATGCAAATCGGCCACATTATGGCCTTCCTCGTAAAAAAGGGTCGAAAACGAGTAATGTCCTAAATTAACGAGGAGATTTTCTTAACCTCCATTTTGGCCGAATTTTTAGAGAATGCAAAAATATCCCATGGAAGTCGTAGTTATGTTGTTTACCTATCCAACGAATTGTCACATGCTAAGATTCAATGCAAATCGGCCACATTATGGCCTTCCTCGTAAAAAAGGGTCGAAAACGAGTAATGTCCTAAATTAACGAGGAGATTTTCTTGACCTCCATTTTGGCCGACTTTTTAGAGAATGCAAAAATATCCCATGGAAGTCGTAGTTATGTTGTTTACCTATCCAACGAATTGTCACATGCTAAGATTCAATGCAAATCGGCCACATTATGGCCTTCTTAGTAAAAAAGGGTCGAAAACGAGTAATGTCCTAAATTAACGAGGAGATTTTCTTAACCTCTATTTTGGCCGAATTTTTAGAGAATGCAAAAATATTTCATGGAGGTCGTAGTTATGTTGTTTACCTATCCAACGAATTGTCACATGCTAATATTCAATGCAAATCGGCCACAATATGGCCTTCCTAGTGAAAAAGGGTCGAAAAGGAGTAATGTCCTAAATTAACGAGGAGATTTTCTTGACCTCCATTTTGGCCGACTTTTTAGAGAATGCAAAAATATCCCACGGAAGTCATAGTTATGTTGGTTACCTATCCAACGAATTGTCACATGCTAAGATTCAATGCAAATCGGCCACATTATGGCCTTCCTAGTAAAAAAGGGTCGAAAACGAGTAATGTCCTAAATTAACGAGGAGATTTTCTTGACCTCCATTTTGGCCGACTTTTTAGAGAATGCAAAAATATCCCATGGAAGTCGTAGTTATGTTGTTTACCTATCCAACGAATTGTCACATGCTAAGATTCAATGCAAATCGGCCACATTATGGCCTTCCTCGTAAAAAAGGGTCGAAAACGAGTAACGTCCTAAATTAACGAGGAGATTTTCTTAACCTCCATTTTGGCCGAATTTTTAGAGAATGCAAAAATATACCATGGAAGTCGTAGTTATGTTGTTTACCTATCCAACGAATTGTCACATGCTAAGATTCAACGCAAATCGGCCACATTATGGCCTTCCTAGTAAAAAAGGATCGAAAACGAGTAATGTCCTAAATTAACGAGGAGATTTTCTTGACCTCCATTTTGGCCGAATTTTCAGAGAATGCAAAAATATCCCATGGAAGTCGTAGTTATGTTGTTTACCTATCCAACGAATTGTCTCATGCTAAGATTCAATGCAAATCGGCCACATTATGGCCTTCCTATTAAAAAAGGGTCGAAAACGAGTAATGTCCTAAATTAACGAGGAGATTTTCTTGACCTCCATTTTGGCCGACTTTTTAGAGAATGCAAAAATATCCCACGGAAGTCATAGTTATGTTGGTTACCTATCCAACTAATTGTCACATGCTAAAATTCAATGCAAATCGGCCACATTATGGCCTTCCTAGTAAAAAAGGGTCGAAAACGAGTAATGTCCTAAATTAACGAGGAGATTTTCTTGACCTCCATTTTGGCCGACTTTTTAGAGAATGCAAAAATATCCCATGGAAGTCGTAGTTATGTTGTTTACCTATCCAACGAATTGTCACATGCTAAGATTCAATGCAAATCGGCCACATTATGGCCTTCCTCGTAAAAAAGGGTCGAAAACGAGTAATGTCCTAAATTAACGAGGAGATTTTCTTGACCTCCATTTTGGCCGACTTTTTAGAGAATGCAAAAATATCCCATGGAAGTCGTAGTTATGTTGTTTACCTATCCAACGAATTGTCACATGCTAAGATTCAATGCAAATCGGCCACATTATGGCCTTCCTCGTAAAAAAGGGTCGAAAACGAGTAATGTCCTAAATTAACGAGGAGATTTTCTTGACCTCCATTTTGGCCGACTTTTTAGAGAATGCAAAAATATCCCATGGAAGTCGTAGTTATGTTGTTTACCTATCCAACGAATTGTCACATGCTAAGATTCAATGCAAATCGGCCACATTATGGCCTTCCTCGTAAAAAAGGGTCGAAAACGAGTAATGTCCTAAATTAACGAGGAGATTTTCTTAACCTCCATTTTGGCCGAATTTTTAGAGAATGCAAAAATATACCATGGAAGTCGTAGTTATGTTGTTTACCTATCCAACGAATTGTCACATGCTAAGATTCAACGTAAATCGGCCACATTATGGCCTTCCTAGTAAAAAAGGGTCGAAAACGAGTAATGTCCTAAATTAACGAGGAGATTTTCTTGACCTCCATTTTGGCCGAATTTTCAGAGAATGCAAAAATATCCCATGGAAGTCGTAGTTATGTTGTTTACCTATCCAACGAATTGTCTCATGCTAAGATTCAATGCAAATCGGCCACATTATGGCCTTCCTATTAAAAAAGGGTCGAAAACGAGTAATGTCCTAAATTAACGAGGAGATTTTCTTGACCTCCATTTTGGCCGACTTTTTAGAGAATGCAAAAATATCCCACGGAAGTCATAGTTATGTTGGTTACCTATCCAACGAATTGTCACATGCTAAAATTCAATGCAAATCGGCCACATTATGGCCTTCCTAGTAAAAAAGGGTCGAAAACGAGTAATGTCCTAAATTAACGAGGAGATTTTCTTGACCTCCATTTTGGCCGACTTTTTAGAGAATGCAAAAATATCCCATGGAAGTCGTAGTTATGTTGTTTACCTATCCAACGAATTGTCACATGCTAAGATTCAATGCAAATCGGCCACATTATGGCCTTCTTAGTAAAAAAGGGTCGAAAACGAGTAATGTCCTAAATTAACGAGGAGATTTTCTTAACCTCTATTTTGGCCGAATTTTTAGAGAAAGCAAAAATATTTCATGGAGGTCGTAGTTATGTTGTTTACCTATCCAACGAATTGTCACATGCTAATATTCAATGCAAATCGGCCACAATATGGCCTTCCTAGTGAAAAAGGGTCGAAAAGGAGTAATGTCCTAAATTAACGAGGAGATTTTCTTGACCTCCATTTTGGCCGACTTTTTAGAGAATGCAAAAATATCCCACGGAAGTCATAGTTATGTTGGTTACCTATCCAACGAATTGTCACATGCTAAGATTCAATGCAAATCGGCCACATTATGGCCTTCCTAGTAAAAAAGGGTCGAAAACGAGTAATGTCCTAAATTAACGAGGAGATTTTCTTGACCTCCATTTTGGCCGACTTTTTAGAGAATGCAAAAATATCCCATGGAAGTCGTAGTTATGTTGTTTACCTATCCAACGAATTGTCACATGCTAAGATTCAATGCAAATCGGCCACATTATGGCCTTCCTCGTAAAAAAGGGTCGAAAACGAGTAACGTCCTAAATTAACGAGGAGATTTTCTTAACCTCCATTTTGGCCGAATTTTTAGAGAATGCAAAAATATACCATGGAAGTCGTAGTTATGTTGTTTACCTATCCAACGAATTGTCACATGCTAAGATTCAACGCAAATCGGCCACATTATGGCCTTCCTAGTAAAAAAGGATCGAAAACGAGTAATGTCCTAAATTAACGAGGAGATTTTCTTGACCTCCATTTTGGCCGAATTTTCAGAGAATGCAAAAATATCCCATGGAAGTCGTAGTTATGTTGTTTACCTATCCAACGAATTGTCTCATGCTAAGATTCAATGCAAATCGGCCACATTATGGCCTTCCTATTAAAAAAGGGTCGAAAACGAGTAATGTCCTAAATTAACGAGGAGATTTTCTTGACCTCCATTTTGGCCGACTTTTTAGAGAATGCAAAAATATCCCACGGAAGTCATAGTTATGTTGGTTACCTATCCAACTAATTGTCACATGCTAAAATTCAATGCAAATCGGCCACATTATGGCCTTCCTAGTAAAAAAGGGTCGAAAACGAGTAATGTCCTAAATTAACGAGGAGATTTTCTTGACCTCCATTTTGGCCGACTTTTTAGAGAATGCAAAAATATCCCATGGAAGTCGTAGTTATGTTGTTTACCTATCCAACGAATTGTCACATGCTAAGATTCAATGCAAATCGGCCACATTATGGCCTTCCTCGTAAAAAAGGGTCGAAAACGAGTAATGTCCTAAATTAACGAGGAGATTTTCTTGACCTCCATTTTGGCCGACTTTTTAGAGAATGCAAAAATATCCCATGGAAGTCGTAGTTATGTTGTTTACCTATCCAACGAATTGTCACATGCTAAGATTCAATGCAAATCGGCCACATTATGGCCTTCCTCGTAAAAAAGGGTCGAAAACGAGTAATGTCCTAAATTAACGAGGAGATTTTCTTGACCTCCATTTTGGCCGACTTTTTAGAGAATGCAAAAATATCCCATGGAAGTCGTAGTTATGTTGTTTACCTATCCAACGAATTGTCACATGCTAAGATTCAATGCAAATCGGCCACATTATGGCCTTCCTCGTAAAAAAGGGTCGAAAACGAGTAATGTCCTAAATTAACGAGGAGATTTTCTTAACCTCCATTTTGGCCGAATTTTTAGAGAATGCAAAAATATACCATGGAAGTCGTAGTTATGTTGTTTACCTATCCAACGAATTGTCACATGCTAAGATTCAACGTAAATCGGCCACATTATGGCCTTCCTAGTAAAAAAGGGTCGAAAACGAGTAATGTCCTAAATTAACGAGGAGATTTTCTTGACCTCCATTTTGGCCGAATTTTCAGAGAATGCAAAAATATCCCATGGAAGTCGTAGTTATGTTGTTTACCTATCCAACGAATTGTCTCATGCTAAGATTCAATGCAAATCGGCCACATTATGGCCTTCCTATTAAAAAAGGGTCGAAAACGAGTAATGTCCTAAATTAACGAGGAGATTTTCTTGACCTCCATTTTGGCCGACTTTTTAGAGAATGCAAAAATATCCCACGGAAGTCATAGTTATGTTGGTTACCTATCCAACGAATTGTCACATGCTAAAATTCAATGCAAATCGGCCACATTATGGCCTTCCTAGTAAAAAAGGGTCGAAAACGAGTAATGTCCTAAATTAACGAGGAGATTTTCTTGACCTCCATTTTGGCCGACTTTTTAGAGAATGCAAAAATATCCCATGGAAGTCGTAGTTATGTTGTTTACCTATCCAACGAATTGTCACATGCTAAGATTCAATGCAAATCGGCCACATTATGGCCTTCTTAGTAAAAAAGGGTCGAAAACGAGTAATGTCCTAAATTAACGAGGAGATTTTCTTAACCTCTATTTTGGCCGAATTTTTAGAGAAAGCAAAAATATTTCATGGAGGTCGTAGTTATGTTGTTTACCTATCCAACGAATTGTCACATGCTAATATTCAATGCAAATCGGCCACAATATGGCCTTCCTAGTGAAAAAGGGTCGAAAAGGAGTAATGTCCTAAATTAACGAGGAGATTTTCTTGACCTCCATTTTGGCCGACTTTTTAGAGAATGCAAAAATATCCCACGGAAGTCATAGTTATGTTGGTTACCTATCCAACGAATTGTCACATGCTAAGATTCAATGCAAATCGGCCACATTATGGCCTTCCTAGTAAAAAAGGGTCGAAAACGAGTAATGTCCTAAATTAACGAGGAGATTTTCTTGACCTCCATTTTGGCCGACTTTTTAGAGAATGCAAAAATATCCCATGGAAGTCGTAGTTATGTTGTTTACCTATCCAACGAATTGTCACATGCTAAGATTCAATGCAAATCGGCCACATTATGGCCTTCCTCGTAAAAAAGGGTCGAAAACGAGTAATGTCCTAAATTAACGAGGAGATTTTCTTAACCTCCATTTTGGCCGAATTTTTAGAGAATGCAAAAATATACCATGGAAGTCGTAGTTATGTTGTTTACCTATCCAACGAATTGTCACATGCTAAGATTCAACGCAAATCGGCCACATTATGGCCTTCCTAGTAAAAAAGGATCGAAAACGAGTAATGTCCTAAATTAACGAGGAGATTTTCTTGACCTCCATTTTGGCCGAATTTTCAGAGAATGCAAAAATATCCCATGGAAGTCGTAGTTATGTTGTTTACCTATCCAACGAATTGTCTCATGCTAAGATTCAATGCAAATCGGCCACATTATGGCCTTCCTATTAAAAAAGGGTCGAAAACGAGTAATGTCCTAAATTAACGAGGAGATTTTCTTGACCTCCATTTTGGCCGACTTTTTAGAGAATGCAAAAATATCCCACGGAAGTCATAGTTATGTTGGTTACCTATCCAACTAATTGTCACATGCTAAAATTCAATGCAAATCGGCCACATTATGGCCTTCCTAGTAAAAAAGGGTCGAAAACGAGTAATGTCCTAAATTAACGAGGAGATTTTCTTGACCTCCATTTTGGCCGACTTTTTAGAGAATGCAAAAATATCCCATGGAAGTCGTAGTTATGTTGTTTACCTATCCAACGAATTGTCACATGCTAAGATTCAATGCAAATCGGCCACATTATGGCCTTCCTCGTAAAAAAGGGTCGAAAACGAGTAATGTCCTAAATTAACGAGGAGATTTTCTTGACCTCCATTTTGGCCGACTTTTTAGAGAATGCAAAAATATCCCATGAAAATCGTAGTTATGTTGTTTACCTATCCAACGAATTGTCACATGCTAAGATTCAATGCAAATCGGCCACATTATGGCCTTCCTCGTAAAAAAGGGTCGAAAACGAGTAATGTCCTAAATTAACGAGGAGATTTTCTTGACCTCCATTTTGGCCGACTTTTTAGAGAATGCAAAAATATCCCATGGAAGTCGTAGTTATGTTGTTTACCTATCCAACGAATTGTCACATGCTAAGATTCAATGCAAATCGGCCACATTATGGCCTTCCTCGTAAAAAAGGGTCGAAAACGAGTAATGTCCTAAATTAACGAGGAGATTTTCTTAACCTCCATTTTGGCCGAATTTTTAGAGAATGCAAAAATATACCATGGAAGTCGTAGTTATGTTGTTTACCTATCCAACGAATTGTCACATGCTAAGATTCAACGTAAATCGGCCACATTATGGCCTTCCTAGTAAAAAAGGGTCGAAAACGAGTAATGTCCTAAATTAACGAGGAGATTTTCTTGACCTCCATTTTGGCCGAATTTTCAGAGAATGCAAAAATATCCCATGGAAGTCGTAGTTATGTTGTTTACCTATCCAACGAATTGTCTCATGCTAAGATTCAATGCAAATCGGCCACATTATGGCCTTCCTCGTAAAAAAGGGTCGAAAACGAGTAATGTCCTAAATTAACGAGGAGATTTTCTTAACCTCCATTTTGGCCGAATTTTTAGAGAATGCAAAAATATACCATGGAAGTCGTAGTTATGTTGTTTACCTATCCAACGAATTGTCACATGCTAAGATTCAACGCAAATCGGCCACATTATGGCCTTCCTAGTAAAAAAGGATCGAAAACGAGTAATGTCCTAAATTAACGAGGAGATTTTCTTGACCTCCATTTTGGCCGAATTTTCAGAGAATGCAAAAATATCCCATGGAAGTCGTAGTTATGTTGTTTACCTATCCAACGAATTGTCTCATGCTAAGATTCAATGCAAATCGGCCACATTATGGCCTTCCTATTAAAAAAGGGTCGAAAACGAGTAATGTCCTAAATTAACGAGGAGATTTTCTTGACCTCCATTTTGGCCGACTTTTTAGAGAATGCAAAAATATCCCACGGAAGTCATAGTTATGTTGGTTACCTATCCAACTAATTGTCACATGCTAAAATTCAATGCAAATCGGCCACATTATGGCCTTCCTAGTAAAAAAGGGTCGAAAACGAGTAATGTCCTAAATTAACGAGGAGATTTTCTTGACCTCCATTTTGGCCGACTTTTTAGAGAATGCAAAAATATCCCATGGAAGTCGTAGTTATGTTGTTTACCTATCCAACGAATTGTCACATGCTAAGATTCAATGCAAATCGGCCACATTATGGCCTTCCTCGTAAAAAAGGGTCGAAAACGAGTAATGTCCTAAATTAACGAGGAGATTTTCTTGACCTCCATTTTGGCCGACTTTTTAGAGAATGCAAAAATATCCCATGAAAATCGTAGTTATGTTGTTTACCTATCCAACGAATTGTCACATGCTAAGATTCAATGCAAATCGGCCACATTATGGCCTTCCTCGTAAAAAAGGGTCGAAAACGAGTAATGTCCTAAATTAACGAGGAGATTTTCTTGACCTCCATTTTGGCCGACTTTTTAGAGAATGCAAAAATATCCCATGGAAGTCGTAGTTATGTTGTTTACCTATCCAACGAATTGTCACATGCTAAGATTCAATGCAAATCGGCCACATTATGGCCTTCCTCGTAAAAAAGGGTCGAAAACGAGTAATGTCCTAAATTAACGAGGAGATTTTCTTAACCTCCATTTTGGCCGAATTTTTAGAGAATGCAAAAATATACCATGGAAGTCGTAGTTATGTTGTTTACCTATCCAACGAATTGTCACATGCTAAGATTCAACGTAAATCGGCCACATTATGGCCTTCCTAGTAAAAAAGGGTCGAAAACGAGTAATGTCCTAAATTAACGAGGAGATTTTCTTGACCTCCATTTTGGCCGAATTTTCAGAGAATGCAAAAATATCCCATGGAAGTTGTAGTTATGTTGTTTACCTATCCAACGAATTGTCTCATGCTAAGATTCAATGCAAATCGGCCACATTATGGCCTTCCTATTAAAAAAGGGTCGAAAACGAGTAATGTCCTAAATTAACGAGGAGATTTTCTTGACCTCCATTTTGGCCGACTTTTTAGAGAATGCAAAAATATCCCACGGAAGTCATAGTTATGTTGGTTACCTATCCAACGAATTGTCACATGCTAAAATTCAATGCAAATCGGCCACATTATGGCCTTCCTAGTAAAAAAGGGTCGAAAACGAGTAATGTCCTAAATTAACGAGGAGATTTTCTTGACCTCCATTTTGGCCGACTTTTTAGAGAATGCAAAAATATCCCATGGAAGTCGTAGTTATGTTGTTTACCTATCCAACGAATTGTCACATGCTAAGATTCAATGCAAATCGGCCACATTATGGCCTTCCTCGTAAAAAAGGGTCGAAAACGAGTAATGTCCTAAATTAACGAGGAGATTTTCTTAACCTCCATTTTGGCCGAATTTTTAGAGAATGCAAAAATATACCATGGAAGTCGTAGTTATGTTGTTTACCTATCCAACGAATTGTCACATGCTAAGATTCAACGCAAATCGGCCACATTATGGCCTTCCTAGTAAAAAAGGATCGAAAACGAGTAATGTCCTAAATTAACGAGGAGATTTTCTTGACCTCCATTTTGGCCGAATTTTCAGAGAATGCAAAAATATCCCATGGAAGTCGTAGTTATGTTGTTTACCTATCCAACGAATTGTCTCATGCTAAGATTCAATGCAAATCGGCCACATTATGGCCTTCCTATTAAAAAAGGGTCGAAAACGAGTAATGTCCTAAATTAACGAGGAGATTTTCTTGACCTCCATTTTGGCCGACTTTTTAGAGAATGCAAAAATATCCCACGGAAGTCATAGTTATGTTGGTTACCTATCCAACTAATTGTCACATGCTAAAATTCAATGCAAATCGGCCACATTATGGCCTTCCTAGTAAAAAAGGGTCGAAAACGAGTAATGTCCTAAATTAACGAGGAGATTTTCTTGACCTCCATTTTGGCCGACTTTTTAGAGAATGCAAAAATATCCCATGGAAGTCGTAGTTATGTTGTTTACCTATCCAACGAATTGTCACATGCTAAGATTCAATGCAAATCGGCCACATTATGGCCTTCCTCGTAAAAAAGGGTCGAAAACGAGTAATGTCCTAAATTAACGAGGAGATTTTCTTGACCTCCATTTTGGCCGACTTTTTAGAGAATGCAAAAATATCCCATGAAAATCGTAGTTATGTTGTTTACCTATCCAACGAATTGTCACATGCTAAGATTCAATGCAAATCGGCCACATTATGGCCTTCCTCGTAAAAAAGGGTCGAAAACGAGTAATGTCCTAAATTAACGAGGAGATTTTCTTGACCTCCATTTTGGCCGACTTTTTAGAGAATGCAAAAATATCCCATGGAAGTCGTAGTTATGTTGTTTACCTATCCAACGAATTGTCACATGCTAAGATTCAATGCAAATCGGCCACATTATGGCCTTCCTCGTAAAAAAGGGTCGAAAACGAGTAATGTCCTAAATTAACGAGGAGATTTTCTTAACCTCCATTTTGGCCGAATTTTTAGAGAATGCAAAAATATACCATGGAAGTCGTAGTTATGTTGTTTACCTATCCAACGAATTGTCACATGCTAAGATTCAACGTAAATCGGCCACATTATGGCCTTCCTAGTAAAAAAGGGTCGAAAACGAGTAATGTCCTAAATTAACGAGGAGATTTTCTTGACCTCCATTTTGGCCGAATTTTCAGAGAATGCAAAAATATCCCATGGAAGTCGTAGTTATGTTGTTTACCTATCCAACGAATTGTCTCATGCTAAGATTCAATGCAAATCGGCCACATTATGGCCTTCCTATTAAAAAAGGGTCGAAAACGAGTAATGTCCTAAATTAACGAGGAGATTTTCTTGACCTCCATTTTGGCCGACTTTTTAGAGAATGCAAAAATATCCCACGGAAGTCATAGTTATGTTGGTTACCTATCCAACGAATTGTCACATGCTAAAATTCAATGCAAATCGGCCACATTATGGCCTTCCTAGTAAAAAAGGGTCGAAAACGAGTAATGTCCTAAATTAACGAGGAGATTTTCTTGACCTCCATTTTGGCCGACTTTTTAGAGAATGCAAAAATATCCCATGGAAGTCGTAGTTATGTTGTTTACCTATCCAACGAATTGTCACATGCTAAGATTCAATGCAAATCGGCCACATTATGGCCTTCCTCGTAAAAAAGGGTCGAAAACGAGTAATGTCCTAAATTAACGAGGAGATTTTCTTAACCTCCATTTTGGCCGAATTTTTAGAGAATGCAAAAATATACCATGGAAGTCGTAGTTATGTTGTTTACCTATCCAACGAATTGTCACATGCTAAGATTCAACGCAAATCGGCCACATTATGGCCTTCCTAGTAAAAAAGGATCGAAAACGAGTAATGTCCTAAATTAACGAGGAGATTTTCTTGACCTCCATTTTGGCCGAATTTTCAGAGAATGCAAAAATATCCCATGGAAGTCGTAGTTATGTTGTTTACCTATCCAACGAATTGTCTCATGCTAAGATTCAATGCAAATCGGCCACATTATGGCCTTCCTATTAAAAAAGGGTCGAAAACGAGTAATGTCCTAAATTAACGAGGAGATTTTCTTGACCTCCATTTTGGCCGACTTTTTAGAGAATGCAAAAATATCCCACGGAAGTCATAGTTATGTTGGTTACCTATCCAACTAATTGTCACATGCTAAAATTCAATGCAAATCGGCCACATTATGGCCTTCCTAGTAAAAAAGGGTCGAAAACGAGTAATGTCCTAAATTAACGAGGAGATTTTCTTGACCTCCATTTTGGCCGACTTTTTAGAGAATGCAAAAATATCCCATGGAAGTCGTAGTTATGTTGTTTACCTATCCAACGAATTGTCACATGCTAACATTCAATGCAAATCGGCCACATTATGGCCTTCCTCGTAAAAAACGGTCGAAAACGAGTAATGTCCTAAATTAACGAGGAGATTTTCTTAACCTCCATTTTGGCCGAATTTTTAGAGAATGCAAAAATATACCATGGAAGTCGTAGTTATGTTGTTTACCTATCCAACGAATTGTCACATGCTAAGATTCAACGCAAATCGGCCACATTATGGCCTTCCTAGTAAAAAAGGGTCGAAAACGAGTAATGTCCTAAATTAACGAGGAGATTTTCTTGACCTCCATTTTGGCCGAATTTTCATAGAATGCAAAAATATCCCGTGGAAGTCGTAGTTATGTTGTTTACCTATCCAACGAATTGTCACATGCTAAGATTCAATGCAAATCGGCCACATTATGGCCTTCCTAGTAAAAAAGGGTCGAAAACGAGTAATGTCCTAAATTACCGAGGAGATTTTCTTGACCTCCATTTTGGCCGACTTTTTAGAGAATGCAAAAATATCCCATGGAAGTCGTAGTTATGTTGTTTACCTATCCAACGAATTGTCACATGCTAAGATTCAATGCAAATCGGCCACATAATGGCCTTCTTAGTAAAAAAGGGTCGAAAACGAGTAATGTCCTAAATTAACGAGGAGATTTTCTTAACCTCCATTTTGGCCGAATTTTTAGAGAATGCAAAAATATCTCATGGAGGTCGTAGTTATGTTGTTTACCTATCCAACGAATTGTCACATGCTAATATTCAATGCAAATCGGCCACAATATGGCCTTCCTAGTGAAAAAGGGTCGAAAAGGAGTAATGTCCTAAATTAACGAGGAGATTTTCTTGACCTCCATTTTGGCCGACTTTTTAGAGAATGCAAAAATATCCCATGGAAGTCGTAGTTATGTTGTTTACCTATCCAACGAATTGTCACATGCTAAGATTCAATGCAAATCGGCCACATTATGGCCTTCCTCGTAAAAAGGGTCGAAAACGAGTAATGTCCTAAATTAACGAGGAGATTTTCTTAACCTCCATTTTGGCCGAATTTTTAGAGAATGCAAAAATATACCATGGAAGTCGTAGTTATGTTGTTTACCTATCCAACGAATTGTCACATGCTAAGATTCAACGCAAATCGGCCACATTATGGCCTTCCTAGTAAAAAAGGGTCGAAAACGAGTAATGTCCTAATTTAACGAGGAGATTTTCTTGACCTCCATTTTGGCCGAATTTTCAGAGAATGCAAAAATATCCCATGGAAGTCGTAGTTATGTTGTTTACCTATCCAACGAATTGTCTCATGCTAAGATTCAATGCAAATCGGCCACATTATGGCCTTCCTATTAAAAAAGGGTCGAAAACGAGTAATGTCCTAAATTAACGAGGAGATTTTCTTGACCTCCATTTTGGCCGACTTTTTAGAGAATGCAAAAATATCCCACGGAAGTCATAGTTATGTTGGTTACCTATCCAACGAATTGTCACATGCTAAAATTCAATGCAAATCGGCCACATTATGGCCTTCCTAGTAAAAAAGGGTCGAAAACGAGTAATGTCCTAAATTAACGAGGAGATTTTCTTGACCTCCATTTTGGCCGACTTTTTAGAGAATGCAAAAATATCCCATGGAAGTCGTAGTTATGTTGTTTACCTATCCAACGAATTGTCACATGCTAACATTCAATGCAAATCGGCCACATTATGGCCTTCCTCGTAAAAAAGGGTCGAAAACGAGTAATGTCCTAAATTAACGAGGAGATTTTCTTAACCTCCATTTTGGCCGAATTTTTAGAGAATGCAAAAATATACCATGGAAGTCGTAGTTATGTTGTTTACCTATCCAACGAATTGTCACATGCTATGATTCAACGCAAATCGGCCACATTATGGCCTTCCTAGTAAAAAAGGGTCGAAAACGAGTAATGTTCTAAATTAACGAGGAGATTTTCTTGACCTCCATTTTGGCCGAATTTTCATAGAATGCAAAAATATCCCGTGGAAGTCGTAGTTATGTTGTTTACCTATCCAACGAATTGTCACATGCTAAGATTCAATGCAAATCGGCCACATTATGGCCTTCCTAGTAAAAAAGGGTCGAAAACGAGTAATGTCCTAAATTACCGAGGAGATTTTCTTGACCTCCATTTTGGCCGACTTTTTAGAGAATGCAAAAATATCCCATGGAAGTCGTAGTTATGTTGTTTACCTATCCAATGAATTGTCACATGCTAATATTCAATGCAAATCGGCCACATTATGGCCTTCTTAGTAAAAAAGGGTCGAAAACGAGTAATGTCCTAAATTAACGAGGAGATTTTCTTAACCTCCATTTTGGCCGAATTTTTAGAGAATGCAAAAATATCTCATGGAGGTCGTAGTTATGTTGTTTACCTATCCAACGAATTGTCACATGCTAATATTCAATGCAAATCGGCCACAATATGGCCTTCCTAGTGAAAAAGGGTCGAAAAGGAGTAATGTCCTAAATTAACGAGGAGATTTTCTTGACCTCCATTTTGGCCGACTTTTTAGAGAATGCAAAAATATCCCACGGAAGTCATAGTTATGTTGGTTACCTATCCAACGAATTGTCACATGCTAAGATTCAATGCAAATCGGCCACATTATGGCCTTCCTCGTAAAAAAGGGTCGAAAACGAGTAATGTCCTAAATTAACGAGGAGATTTTCTTAACCTCCATTTTGGCCGAATTTTTAGAGAATGCAAAAATATACCATGGAAGTCGTAGTTATGTTGTTTACCTATCCAACGAATTGTCACATGCTAAGATTCAATGCAAATCGGCCACATTATGGCCTTCCTAGTAAAAAAGGGTCGAAAACGAGTAATGTCCTAAATTAACGAGGAGATTTTCTTGACCTCCATTTTGGCCGAATTTTCAGAGAATGCAAAAATATCCCATGGAAGTCGTAGTTATGTTGTTTACCTATCCAACGAATTGTCTCATGCTAAGATTCAATGCAAATCGGCCACATTATGGCCTTCCTATTAAAAAAGGGTCGAAAACGAGTAATGTCCTAAATTAACGAGGAGATTTTCTTGACCTCCATTTTGGCCGACTTTTTAGAGAATGCAAAAATATCCCACGGAAGTCATAGTTATGTTGGTTACCTATCCAACGAATTGTCACATGCTAAAATTCAATGCAAATCGGCCACATTATGGCCTTCCTAGTAAAAAAGGGTCGAAAACGAGTAATGTCCTAAATTAACGAGGAGATTTTCTTGACCTCCATTTTGGCCGACTTTTTAGAGAATGCAAAAATATCCCATGGAAGTCGTAGTTATGTTGTTTACCTATCCAACGAATTGTCACATGCTAAGATTCAATGCAAATCGGCCACATTATGGCCTTCTTAGTAAAAAAGGGTCGAAAACGAGTAATGTCCTAAATTAACGAGGAGATTTTCTTAACCTCCATTTTGGCCGAATTTTTAGAGAATGCAAAAATATCTCATGGAGGTCGTAGTTATGTTGTTTACCTATCCAACGAATTGTCACATGCTAATATTCAATGCAAATCGGCCACAATATGGCCTTCCTAGTGAAAAAGGGTCGAAAAGGAGTAATGTCCTAAATTAACGAGGAGATTTTCTTGACCTCCATTTTGGCCGACTTTTTAGAGAATGCAAAAATATCCCACGGAAGTCATAGTTATGTTGGTTACCTATCCAACGAATTGTCACATGCTAAGATTCAATGCAAATCGGCCACATTATGGCCTTCCTAGTAAAAAAGGGTCGAAAACGAGTAATGTCCTAAATTAACGAGGAGATTTTCTTGACCTCCATTTTGGCCGAATTTTTAGAGAATGCAAAAATATACCATGGAAGTCGTAGTTATGTTGTTTACCTATCCAACGAATTATCACATGCTAAGATTCAACGCAAATCGGCCACATTATGGCCTTCCTAGTAAAAAAGGGTCGAAAACGAGTAATGTCCTAAATTAACGAGGAGATTTTCTTGACCTCCATTTTGGCCGAATTTTCAGAGAATGCAAAAATATCCCATGGAAGTCGTAGTTATGTTGTTTACCTATCCAACGAATTGTCTCATGCTAAGATTCAATGCAAATCGGCCACATTATGGCCTTCCTATTAAAAAAGGGTCGAAAACGAGTAATGTCCTAAATTAACGAGGAGATTTTCTTGACCTCCATTTTGGCCGACTTTTTAGAGAATGCAAAAATATCCCACGGAAGTCGTAGTTATGTTGTTTACCTATCCAACGAATTGTCTCATGCTAAGATTCAATGCAAATCGGCCACATTATGGCCTTCCTATTAAAAAAGGGTCGAAAACGAGTAATGTCCTAAATTAACGAGGAGATTTTCTTGACCTCCATTTTGGCCGACTTTTTAGAGAATGCAAAAATATCCCATGGAAGTCGTAGTTATGTTGTTTACCTATCCAACGAATTGTCACATGCTAAGATTCAATGCAAATCGGCCACATTATGGCCTTCTTATTAAAAAAGGGTCGAAAACGAGTAATGTCCTAAATTAACGAGGAGATTTTCTTGACCTCCATTTTGGCCGACTTTTTAGAGAATGCAAAAATATCCCATGGAAGTCGTAGTTATGTTGTTTACCTATCCAACGAATTGTCTCATGCTAAGATTCAATGCAAATCGGCCACATTATGGCCTTCCTATTAAAAAAGGGTCGAAAACGAGTAATGTCCTAAATTAACGAGGAGATTTTCTTGACCTCCATTTTGGCCGACTTTTCAGAGAATGCAAAAATATCCCATGGAAGTCGTAGTTATGTTGTTTACCTATCCAACGAATTGTCTCATGCTAAGATTCAATGCAAATCGGCCACATTATGGCCTTCCTATTAAAAAAGGGTCGAAAACGAGTAATGTCCTAAATTAACGAGGAGATTTTCTTGACCTCCATTTTGGCCGACTTTTTAGAGAATGCAAAAATATCCTAAATTAACGAGGAGATTTTCTTGACCTCCATTTTGGCCGAATTTTCAGAGAATGCAAAAATATCCCATGGAAGTCGTAGTTATGTTGTTTACCTATCCAACGAATTGTCTCATGCTAAGATTCAATGCAAATCGGCCACATTATGGCCTTCCTATTAAAAAAGGGTCGAAAACGAGTAATGTCCTAAATTAACGAGGAGATTTTCTTGACCTCCATTTTGGCCGACTTTTTAGAGAATGCAAAAATATCCCACGGAAGTCATAGTTATGTTGGTTACCTATCCAACGAATTGTCACATGCTAAAATTCAATGCAAATCGGCCACATTATGGCCTTCCTAGTAAAAAAGGGTCGAAAACGAGTAATGTCCTAAATTAACGAGGAGATTTTCTTGACCTCCATTTTGGCCGACTTTTTAGAGAATGCAAAAATATCCCATGGAAGTCGTAGTTATGTTGTTTACCTATCCAACGAGTTGTCACATGCTAAGATTCAATGCAAATCAGCCACATTATGGCCTTCCTCGTAGAAAAGGGTCGAAAACGAGTAATGTCCTAAATTAACGAGGAGATTTTCTTAACCTCCATTTTGGCCGAATTTTTAGAGAATGCAAAAATATACCATGGAAGTCGTAGTTATGTTGTTTACCTATCCAACGAATTGTCACATGCTAAGATTCAACGCAAATCGGCCACATTATGGCCTTCCTAGTAAAAAAGGGTCGAAAACGAGTAATGTCCTAAATTAACGAGGAGATTTTCTTGACCTCCATTTTGGCCGAATTTTCATAGAATGCAAAAATATCCCGTGGAAGTCGTAGTTATGTTGTTTACCTATCCAACGAATTGTCACATGCTAAGATTCAATGCAAATCGGCCACATTATGGCCTTCCTAGTAAAAAAGGGTCGAAAACGAGTAATGTCCTAAATTACCGAGGAGATTTTCTTGACCTCCATTTTGGCCGAATTTTCAGAGAATGCAAAAATATCCCATGGAAGTCGTAGTTATGTTGTTTACCTATCCAACGAATTGTCTCATGCTAAGATTCAATGCAAATCGGCCACATTATGGCCTTCCTAGTAAAAAAGGGTCGAAAACGAGTAATGTCCTAAATTAACGAGGAGATTCTCTTGACCTCCATTTTGGCCGAATTTTCAGAGAATGCAAAAATATCCCATGGAGGTCATAGTTATGTTGTTTACCTATCCAAGGAATTGTCACATGCTAATATTCAATGCAAATCGGCCACAATATGGCCTTCCTAGTGAAAAAGGGTCGAAAAGGAGTAATGTCCTAAATTAACGAGGAGATTTTCTTGACCTCCATTTTGGCCGACTTTTTAGAGAATGCAAAAATATACCATGGAAGTCGTAGTTATGTTGTTTACCTATCCAACGAATTGTCACATGCTAAGATTCAACGCAAATCGGCCACATTATGGCCTTCCTAGTAAAAAAGGGTCGAAAACGAGTAATGTCCTAAATTAACGAGGAGATTTTCTTGACCTCCATTTTGGCCGAATTTTCAGAGAATGCAAAAATATCCCATGGAAGTCGTAGTTATGTTGTTTACCTATCCAACGAATTGTCTCATGCTAAGATTCAATGCAAATCGGCCACATTATGGCCTTCCTATTAAAAAAGGGTCGAAAACGAGTAATGTCCTAAATTAACGAGGAGATTTTCTTGACCTCCATTTTGGCCGACTTTTTAGAGAATGCAAAAATATCCCACGGAAGTCATAGTTATGTTGGTTACCTATCCAACGAATTGTCACATGCTAAAATTCAATGCAAATCGGCCACATTATGGCCTTCCTAGTAAAAAAGGGTCGAAAACGAGTAATGTCCTAAATTGACGAGGAGATTTTCTTGACCTCCATTTTGGCCGACTTTTTAGAGAATGCAAAAATATCCCATGGAAGTCGTAGTTATGTTGTTTACCTATCCAACGAGTTGTCACATGCTAAGATTCAATGCAAATCAGCCACATTATGGCCTTCCTCGTAGAAAAGGGTCGAAAACGAGTAATGTCCTAAATTAACGAGGAGATTTTCTTAACCTCCATTTTGGCCGAATTTTTAGAGAATGCAAAAATATACCATGGAAGTCGTAGTTATGTTGTTTACCTATCCAACGAATTGTCACATGCTAAGATTCAACGCAAATCGGCCACATTATGGCCTTCCTAGTAAAAAAGGGTCGAAAACGAGTAATGTCCTAAATTAACGAGGAGATTTTCTTGACCTCCATTTTGGCCGAATTTTCATAGAATGCAAAAATATCCCGTGGAAGTCGTAGTTATGTTGTTTACCTATCCAACGAATTGTCACATGCTAAGATTCAATGCAAATCGGCCACATTATGGCCTTCCTAGTAAAAAAGGGTCGAAAACGAGTAATGTCCTAAATTACCGAGGAGATTTTCTTGACCTCCATTTTGGCCGAATTTTCAGAGAATGCAAAA
Organism: Medicago sativa; assembly: GCF_051527215.1. Taxonomy (NCBI): domain Eukaryota; kingdom Viridiplantae; phylum Streptophyta; class Magnoliopsida; order Fabales; family Fabaceae; genus Medicago; species Medicago sativa. The sequence goes on along the minus strand of NC_140751.1, from coordinate 1,310,727 downwards.
ATATCCCATGGAAGTCGTAGTTATGTTGTTTACCTATCCAACGAATTGTCTCATGCTAAGATTCAATGCAAATCGGCCACATTATGGCCTTCCTAGTAAAAAAGGGTCGAAAACGAGTAATGTCCTAAATTAACGAGGAGATTCTCTTGACCTCCATTTTGGCCGAATTTTCAGAGAATGCAAAAATATCCCATGGAGGTCATAGTTATGTTGTTTACCTATCCAAGGAATTGTCACATGCTAATATTCAATGCAAATCGGCCACAATATGGCCTTCCTAGTGAAAAAGGGTCGAAAAGGAGTAATGTCCTAAATTAACGAGGAGATTTTCTTGACCTCCATTTTGGCCGACTTTTTAGAGAATGCAAAAATATCCCACGGAAGTCGTAGTTATGTTGGCTACCTATCCAACGAATTGTCACATGCTAAGATTCAATGCAAATCGGCCACATTATGGCCTTCCTAGTAAAAAAGGGTCGAAAACGAGTAATGTCCTAAATTAACGAGGAGATTTTCTTGACCTCCATTTTGGCCTACTTTTTAGAGAATGCAAAAATATCCCATGGAAGTTGTAGTTATGTTGTTTACCTATCCAACGAATTGTCACATGCTAAGATTCAATGCAAATCGGCCACATTATGGCCTTCCTCGTAAAAAAGGGTCGAAAATGAGTAATGTCCTAAATTAAGGAGGAGATTTTCTTAACCTCCATTTTGGCCGAATTTTTAGAGAATGCAAAAATATACCATGGAAGTCGTAGTTATGTTGTTTACCTATCCAACGAATTGTCACATGCTAAGATTCAACGCAAATCGGCCACATTATGGCCTTCCTAGTAAAAAAGGGTCGAAAACGAGTAATGTCCTAAATTAACGAGGAGATTCTCTTGACCTCCATTTTGGCCGAATTTTCAGAGAATGCAAAAATATCCCATGGAGGTCATAGTTATGTTGTTTACCTATCCAAGGAATTGTCACATGCTAATATTCAATGCAAATCGGCCACAATATGGCCTTCCTAGTGAAAAAGGGTCGAAAAGGAGTAATGTCCTAAATTAACGACGAGATTTTCTTGACCTCCATTTTGGCCGACTTTTTAGAGAATGCAAAAATATCCCACGGAAGTCGTAGTTATGTTGGCTACCTATCCAACGAATTGTCACATGCTAAGATTCAATGCAAATCGGCCACATTATGGCCTTCCTAGTAAAAAAGGGTCGAAAACGAGTAATGTCCTAAATTAACGAGGAGATTTTCTTGACCTCCATTTTGGCCGACTTTTTAGAGAATGCAAAAATATCCCATGGAAGTCGTAGTTATGTTGTTTACCTATCCAACGAATTGTCACATGCTAATATTCAATGCAAATCGGCCACAATATGGCCTTCCTAGTGAAAAAGGGTCGAAAAGGAGTAATGTCCTAAATTAACGAGGAGATTTTCTTGACCTCCATTTTGGCCGACTTTTTAGAGAATGCAAAAATATCCCATGGAAGTCGTAGTTATGTTGTTTACCTATCCAACGAATTGTCACATGCTAAGATTCAATGCAAATCGGACACATTATGGCCTTCTTAGTAAAAAAGGGTCGAAAACGAGTAATGTCCTAAATTAACGAGGAGATTTTCTTAACCTCCATTTTGGCCGAATTTTTAGAGAATGCAAAAATATCCCATGGAGGTCGTAGTTATGTTGTTTACCTATCCAAGGAATTGTCACATGCTAATATTCAATGCAAATCGGCCACAATATGGCATTCCTAGTGAAAAAGGGTCGAAAAGGAGTAATGTCCTAAATTAACGAGGAGATTTTCTTGACCTCCATTTTGGCCGACTTTTTAGAGAATGCAAAAATATCCCACGGAAGTCGTAGTTATGTTGGCTACCTATCCAACGAATTGTCACATGCTAAGATTCAATGCAAATCGGCCACATTATGGCCTTCCTAGTAAAAAAGGGTCGAAAACGAGTAATGTCCTAAATTAACGAGGAGATTTTCTTGACCTCCATTTTGGCCTACTTTTTAGAGAATGCAAAAATATCCCATGGAAGTTGTAGTTATGTTGTTTACCTATCCAACGAATTGTCACATGCTAAGATTCAATGCAAATCGGCCACATTATGGCCTTCCTCGTAAAAAAGGGTCGAAAACGAGTAATGTCCTAAATTAAGGAGGAGATTTTCTTAACCTCCATTTTGGCCGAATTTTTAGAGAATGCAAAAATATACCATGGAAGTCGTAGTTATGTTGTTTACCTATCCAACGAATTGTCACATGCTAAGATTCAACGCAAATCGGCCACATTATGGCCTTCCTAGTAAAAAAGGGTCGAAAACGAGTAATGTCCTAAATTAACGAGGAGATTCTCTTGACCTCCATTTTGGCCGAATTTTCAGAGAATGCAAAAATATCCCGTGGAAGTCGTAGTTATGTTGTTTACCTATCCAAGGAATTGTCACATGCTAATATTCAATGCAAATCGGCCACAATATGGCCTTCCTAGTGAAAAAGGGTCGAAAAGGAGTAATGTCCTAAATTAACGACGAGATTTTCTTGACCTCCATTTTGGCCGACTTTTTAGAGAATGCAAAAATATCCCACGGAAGTCGTAGTTATGTTGGCTACCTATCCAACGAATTGTCACATGCTAAGATTCAATGCAAATCGGCCACATTATGGCCTTCCTAGTAAAAAAGGGTCGAAAACGAGTAATGTCCTAAATTAACGAGGAGATTTTCTTGACCTCCATTTTGGCCGACTTTTTAGAGAATGCAAAAATATCCCATGGAAGTCGTAGTTATGTTGTTTACCTATCCAACGAATTGTCACATGCTAATATTCAATGCAAATCGGCCACAATATGGCCTTCCTAGTGAAAAAGGGTCGAAAAGGAGTAATGTCCTAAATTAACGAGGAGATTTTCTTGACCTCCATTTTGGCCGACTTTTTAGAGAATGCAAAAATATCCCATGGAAGTCGTAGTTATGTTGTTTACCTATCCAACGAATTGTCACATGCTAAGATTCAATGCAAATCGGCCACATTATGGCCTTCTTAGTAAAAAAGGGTCGAAAACGAGTAATGTCCTAAATTAACGAGGAGATTTTCTTAACCTCCATTTTGGCCGAATTTTTAGAGAATGCAAAAATATCCCATGGAGGTCGTAGTTATGTTGTTTACCTATCCAAGGAATTGTCACATGCTAATACTCAATGCAAATCGGCCACAATATGGCCTTCCTAGTGAAAAAGGGTCGAAAAGGAGTAATGTCCTAAATTAACGAGGAGATTTTCTTGACCTCCATTTTGGCCGACTTTTTAGAGAATGCAAAAATATCCCACGGAAGTCGTAGTTATGTTGGCTACCTATCCAACGAATTGTCACATGCTAAGATTCAATGCAAATCGGCCACATTATGGCCTTCCTAGTAAAAAAGGGTCGAAAACGAGTAATGTCCTAAATTAACGAGGAGATTTTCTTGACCTCCATTTTGGCCTACTTTTTAGAGAATGCAAAAATATCCCATGGAAGTTGTAGTTATGTTGTTTACCTATCCAACGAATTGTCACATGCTAAGATTCAATGCAAATCGGCCACATTATGGCCTTCCTCGTAAAAAAGGGTCGAAAACGAGTAATGTCCTAAATTAACGAGGAGATTTTCTTAACCTCCATTTTGGCCGAATTTTTAGAGAATGCAAAAATATACCATGGAAGTCGTAGTTATGTAGTTTACCTATCCAACGAATTGTCACATGCTAAGATTCAACGCAAATCGGCCACATTATGGCCTTCCTAGTAAAAAAGGGTCGAAAACGAGTAATGTCCTAAATTAACGAGGAGATTCTCTTGACCTCCATTTTGGCCGAATTTTCAGAGAATGCAAAAATATCCCATGGAGGTCATAGTTATGTTGTTTACCTATCCAAGGAATTGTCACATGCTAATATTCAATGCAAATCGGCCACAATATGGCCTTCCTAGTGAAAAAGGGTCGAAAAGGAGTAATGTCCTAAATTAACGACGAGATTTTCTTGACCTCCATTTTGGCCGACTTTTTAGAGAATGCAAAAATATCCCACGGAAGTCGTAGTTATGTTGGCTACCTATCCAACGAATTGTCACATGCTAAGATTCAATGCAAATCGGCCACATTATGGCCTTCCTAGTAAAAAAGGGTCGAAAACGAGTAATGTCCTAAATTAACGAGGAGATTTTCTTCACCTCCATTTTGGCCGACTTTTTAGAGAATGCAAAAATATCCCATGGAAGTCGTAGTTATGTTGTTTACCTATCCAACGAATTGTCACATGCTAATATTCAATGCAAATCGGCCACAATATGGCCTTCCTAGTGAAAAAGGGTCGAAAAGGAGTAATGTCCTAAATTAACGAGGAGATTTTCTTGACCTCCATTTTGGCCGACTTTTTAGAGAATGCAAAAATATCCCATGGAAGTCGTAGTTATGTTGTTTACCTATCCAACGAATTGTCACATGCTAAGATTCAATGCAAATCGGCCACATTATGGCCTTCTTAGTAAAAAAGGGTCGAAAACGAGTAATGTCCTAAATTAACGAGGAGATTTTCTTAAACTCCATTTTGGCCGAATTTTTAGAGAATGCAAAAATATCTCATGGAGGTCGTAGTTATGTTGTTTACCTATCCAACGAATTGTCACATGCTAATATTCAATGCAAATCGGCCACAATATGGCCTTCCTAGTGAAAAAGGGTCGAAAAGGAGTAATGTCCTAAATTAACGAGGAGATTTTCTTGACCTCCATTTTGGCCGACTTTTTAGAGAATGCAAAAATATCCCACGGAAGTCATAGTTATGTTGGTTACCTATCCAACGAATTGTCACATGCTAAGATTCAATGCAAATCGGCCACATTATGGCCTTCCTAGTAAAAAAGGGTCGAAAACGAGTAATGTCCTAAATTAACGAGGAGATTTTCTTGACCTCCATTTTGGCCGACTTTTTAGAGAATGCAAAAATATCCCATGGAAGTCGTAGTTATGTTGTTTACCTATCCAACGAATTGTCACATGCTAAGATTCAATGCAAATCGGCCACATTATGGCCTTCCTCGTAAAAAAGGGTCGAAAACGAGTAATGTCCTAAATTAACGAGGAGATTTTCTTAACCTCCATTTTGGCCGAATTTTTAGAGAATGCAAAAATATACCATGGAAGTCGTAGTTATGTTGTTTACCTATCCAACGAATTGTCACATGCTAAGATTCAATGCAAATCGGCCACATAATGGCCTTCCTAGTAAAAAAGGGTCGAAAACGAGTAATGTCCTAAATTAACGAGGAGATTTTCTTGACCTCCATTTTGGCCGACTTTTTAGAGAATGCAAAAATATACCATGGAAGTCGTAGTTATGTTGTTTACCTATCCAACGAATTGTCACATGCTAAGATTCAATGCAAATCGGCCACATTATGGCCTTCCTCGTAAAAAAGGGTCGAAAACGAGTAATGTCCTAAATTAACGAGGAGATTTTCTTAACCTCCATTTTGGCCGAATTTTTAGAGAATGCAAAAATATACCATGGAAGTCGTAGTTATGTAGTTTACCTATCCAACGAATTGTCACATGCTAAGATTCAACGCAAATCGGCCACATTATGGCCTTCCTAGTAAAAAAGGGTCGAAAACGAGTAATGTCCTAAATTAACGAGGAGATTCTCTTGACCTCCATTTTGGCCGAATTTTCAGAGAATGCAAAAATATCCCATGGAGGTCATAGTTATGTTGTTTACCTATCCAAGGAATTGTCACATGCTAATATTCAATGCAAATCGGCCACAATATGGCCTTCCTAGTGAAAAAGGGTCGAAAAGGAGTAATGTCCTAAATTAACGACGAGATTTTCTTGACCTCCATTTTGGCCGACTTTTTAGAGAATGCAAAAATATACCATGGAAGTCGTAGTTATGTTGTTTACCTATCCAACGAATTGTCACATGCTAAGATTCAATGCAAATCGGCCACATTATGGCCTTCCTCGTAAAAAAGGGTCGAAAACGAGTAATGTCCTAAATTAACGAGGAGATTTTCTTAACCTCCATTTTGGCCGAATTTTTAGAGAATGCAAAAATATACCATGGAAGTCGTAGTTATGTAGTTTACCTATCCAACGAATTGTCACATGCTAAGATTCAACGCAAATCGGCCACATTATGGCCTTCCTAGTAAAAAAGGGTCGAAAACGAGTAATGTCCTAAATTAACGAGGAGATTCTCTTGACCTCCATTTTGGCCGAATTTTCAGAGAATGCAAAAATATCCCATGGAGGTCATAGTTATGTTGTTTACCTATCCAAGGAATTGTCACATGCTAATATTCAATGCAAATCGGCCACAATATGGCCTTCCTAGTGAAAAAGGGTCGAAAAGGAGTAATGTCCTAAATTAACGACGAGATTTTCTTGACCTCCATTTTGGCCGACTTTTTAGAGAATGCAAAAATATCCCACGGAAGTCGTAGTTATGTTGGCTACCTATCCAACGAATTGTCACATGCTAAGATTCAATGCAAATCGGCCACATTATGGCCTTCCTAGTAAAAAAGGGTCGAAAACGAGTAATGTCCTAAATTAACGAGGAGATTTTCTTCACCTCCATTTTGGCCGACTTTTTAGAGAATGCAAAAATATCCCATGGAAGTCGTAGTTATGTTGTTTACCTATCCAACGAATTGTCACATGCTAATATTCAATGCAAATCGGCCACAATATGGCCTTCCTAGTGAAAAAGGGTCGAAAAGGAGTAATGTCCTAAATTAACGAGGAGATTTTCTTGACCTCCATTTTGGCCGACTTTTTAGAGAATGCAAAAATATCCCATGGAAGTCGTAGTTATGTTGTTTACCTATCCAACGAATTGTCACATGCTAAGATTCAATGCAAATCGGCCACATTATGGCCTTCTTAGTAAAAAAGGGTCGAAAACGAGTAATGTCCTAAATTAACGAGGAGATTTTCTTAAACTCCATTTTGGCCGAATTTTTAGAGAATGCAAAAATATCTCATGGAGGTCGTAGTTATGTTGTTTACCTATCCAACGAATTGTCACATGCTAATATTCAATGCAAATCGGCCACAATATGGCCTTCCTAGTGAAAAAGGGTCGAAAAGGAGTAATGTCCTAAATTAACGAGGAGATTTTCTTGACCTCCATTTTGGCCGACTTTTTAGAGAATGCAAAAATATCCCACGGAAGTCATAGTTATGTTGGTTACCTATCCAACGAATTGTCACATGCTAAGATTCAATGCAAATCGGCCACATTATGGCCTTCCTAGTAAAAAAGGGTCGAAAACGAGTAATGTCCTAAATTAACGAGGAGATTTTCTTGACCTCCATTTTGGCCGACTTTTTAGAGAATGCAAAAATATCCCATGGAAGTCGTAGTTATGTTGTTTACCTATCCAACGAATTGTCACATGCTAAGATTCAATGCAAATCGGCCACATTATGGCCTTCCTCGTAAAAAAGGGTCGAAAACGAGTAATGTCCTAAATTAACGAGGAGATTTTCTTAACCTCCATTTTGGCCGAATTTTTAGAGAATGCAAAAATATACCATGGAAGTCGTAGTTATGTTGTTTACCTATCCAACGAATTGTCACATGCTAAGATTCAATGCAAATCGGCCACATAATGGCCTTCCTAGTAAAAAAGGGTCGAAAACGAGTAATGTCCTAAATTAACGAGGAGATTTTCTTGACCTCCATTTTGGCCGACTTTTTAGAGAATGCAAAAATATACCATGGAAGTCGTAGTTATGTTGTTTACCTATCCAACGAATTGTCACATGCTAAGATTCAATGCAAATCGGCCACATTATGGCCTTCCTCGTAAAAAAGGGTCGAAAACGAGTAATGTCCTAAATTAACGAGGAGATTTTCTTGACCTCCATTTTGGCCGAATTTTCAGAGAATGCAAAAATATCCCATGGAAGTCGTAGTTATGTTGTTTACCTATCCAACGAATTGTCACATGCTAAGATTCAATGCAAATCGGCCACATTATGGCCTTCCTAGTAAAAAAGGGTCGAAAACGAGTAATGTCCTAAATTAACGAGGAGATTTTCTTGACCTCCATTTTGGCCGACTTTTTAGAGAATGCAAAAATATCCCATGGAAGTCGTAGTTATGTTGTTTACCTATCCAACGAATTGTCACATGCTAAGATTCAATGCAAATCGGCCACATTATGGCCTTCTTAGTAAAAAAGGGTCGAAAACGAGTAATGTCCTAAATTAACGAGGAGATTTTCTTAACCTCCATTTTGGCCGAATTTTTAGAGAATGCAAAAATATCCCATGGAGGTCGTAGTTATGTTGTTTACCTATCCAAGGAATTGTCACATGCTAATATTCAATGCAAATCGGCCACAATATGGCCTTCCTAGTGAAAAAGGGTCGAAAAGGAGTATGTCCTAAATTAACGAGGAGATTTTCTTGACCTCCATTTTGGCCGACTTTTTAGAGAATGCAAAAATATCCCACGGAAGTCGTAGTTATGTTGGCTACCTATCCAACGAATTGTCACATGCTAAGATTCAATGCAAATCGGCCACATTATGGCCTTCCTAGTAAAAAAGGGTCGAAAACGAGTAATGTCCTAAATTAACGAGGAGATTTTCTTAACCTCCATTTTGGCCGAATTTTTAGAGAATGCAAAAATATACCATGGAAGTCGTAGTTATGTTGTTTACCTATCCAACGAATTGTCACATGCTAAGATTCAACGCAAATCGGCCACATTATGGCCTTCCTAGTAAAAAAGGGTCGAAAACGAGTAATGTCCTAAATTAACGAGGATATTCTCTTGACCTCCATTTTGGCCGAATTTTCAGAGAATGCAAAAATATCTCATGGAGGTCATAGTTATGTTGTTTACCTATCCAAGGAATTGTCACATGCTAATATTCAATGCAAATCGGCCACAATATGGCCTTCCTAGTGAAAAAGGGTCGAAAAGGAGTAATGTCCTAAATTAACGAGGAGATTTTCTTGACCTCCATTTTGGCCGACTTTTTAGAGAATGCAAAAATATCCCACGGAAGTCGTAGTTATGTTGGCTACCTATCCAACGAATTGTCACATGCTAAGATTCAATGCAAATCGGCCACATTATGGCCTTCCTAGTAAAAAAGGGTCGAAAACGAGTAATGTCCTAAATTAACGAGGAGATTTTCTTAACCTCCATTTTGGCCGAATTTTTAGAGAATGCAAAAATATACCATGGAAGTCGTAGTTATGTTGTTTACCTATCCAACGAATTGTCACATGCTAAGATTCAATGCAAATCGGCCACATTATGGCCTTCTTAGTAAAAAAGGGTCGAAAACGAGTAATGTCCTAAATTAACGAGGAGATTTTCTTAACCTCCATTTTGGCCGAATTTTTAGAGAATGCAAAAATATCCCATGGAGGTCGTAGTTATGTTGTTTACCTATCCAAGGAATTGTCACATGCTAATATTCAATGCAAATCGGCCACAATATGGCCTTCCTAGTGAAAAAGGGTCGAAAAGGAGTAATGTCCTAAATTAACGAGGAGATTTTCTTGACCTCCATTTTGGCCGACTTTTTAGAGAATGCAAAAATATCCCACGGAAGTCGTAGTTATGTTGGCTACCTATCCAACGAATTGTCACATGCTAAGATTCAATGCAAATCGGCCACATTATGGCCTTCCTAGTAAAAAAGGGTCGAAAACGAGTAATGTCCTAAATTAACGAGGAGATTTTCTTAACCTCCATTTTGGCCGAATTTTTAGAGAATGCAAAAATATACCATGGAAGTCGTAGTTATGTTGTTTACCTATCCAACGAATTGTCACATGCTAAGATTCAACGCAAATCGGCCACATTATGGCCTTCCTAGTAAAAAAGGGTCGAAAACGAGTAATGTCCTAAATTAACGAGGATATTCTCTTGACCTCCATTTTGGCCGAATTTTCAGAGAATGCAAAAATATCTCATGGAGGTCATAGTTATGTTGTTTACCTATCCAAGGAATTGTCACATGCTAATATTCAATGCAAATCGGCCACAATATGGCCTTCCTAGTGAAAAAGGGTCGAAAAGGAGTAATGTCCTAAATTAACGACGAGATTTTCTTGACCTCCATTTTGGCCGACTTTTTAGAGAATGCAAAAATATCCCACGGAAGTCGTAGTTATGTTGGCTACCTATCCAACGAATTGTCACATGCTAAGATTCAATGCAAATCGGCCACATTATGGCCTTCCTAGTAAAAAAGGGTCGAAAACGAGTAATGTCCTAAATTAACGAGGAGATTTTCTTGACCTCCATTTTGGCCGACTTTTTAGAGAATGCAAAAATATCCCATGGAAGTCGTAGTTATGTTGTTTACCTATCCAACGAATTGTCACATGCTAAGATTCAATACAAACCGGCCACTTTATGGCCTTCGTAGTAAAAAAGGGTCGAAAACGAGTAATGTCCTAAATTAACTAGGAGATTTTGTTAACCTCCATTTTGGCCGAATTTTTAGAGAATGCAAAAATATACCATGGAAGTCGTAGTTATGTTGTTTATATATCCAACGAATTGTCACATGCTAAGATTCAATGCAAATCGGCCACATTATGGCCTTCCTAGTAAAAAAGGGTCGAAAACGAGTAATATCCTAAATTAACGAGGAGATTTTCTTAACCTCCATTTTGGCCGACTTTTTAGAGAATGCAAAAATATCCCATGGAAGTCGTAGTTATGTTGTTTACCTATCCAACGAATTGTCACATGCTAAGATTCAATGCAAATCGACCACATTATGGCCTTCCTAGTAAAAAAGGGTCGAAAACGAGTAATGTCCTAAATTAACGAGGAGATTTTCTTAACCTCCATTTTGGCCGAATTTTTTGAGAATGCAAAAATATACCATGGAAGTCGTAGTTATGTTGTTTACCTATCCAACGAATTGTCACATGCTAAGATTCAATGCAAATCGGCCACATTATGGCCTTCCTAGTAAAAAAGGGTCGAAAACGAGTAATGTCCTAAATTAACGAGGAGATTTTCTTAACCTCCATTTTCGCCGACTTTTTAGAGAATGCAAAAATATCCCATGGAAGTCGTAGTTATGTTGTTTACCTATCCAACGAATTGTCACATGCTAAGATTCAATGCAAATCGGCCACATTATGGCCTTCCTAGTAAAAAAGGGTCGAAAACGAGTAATGTCCTAAATTAACGAGGAGATTTTCTTAACCTCCATTTTGGCCGAATTTTTAGAGAATGCAAAAATATACCATGGAAGTCGTAGTTATGTTGTTTACCTATCCAACGAATTGTCACATGCTAAGATTCAACGCAAATCGGCCACATTATGGCCTTCCTAGTAAAAAAGGGTCGAAAACGAGTAATGTCCTAAATTAACGAGGATATTCTCTTGACCTCCATTTTGGCCGAATTTTCAGAGAATGCAAAAATATCTCATGGAGGTCATAGTTATGTTGTTTACCTATCCAAGGAATTGTCACATGCTAATATTCAATGCAAATCGGCCACAATATGGCCTTCCTAGTGAAAAAGGGTCGAAAAGGAGTAATGTCCTAAATTAACGACGAGATTTTCTTGACCTCCATTTTGGCCGACTTTTTAGAGAATGCAAAAATATCCCACGGAAGTCGTAGTTATGTTGGCTACCTATCCAACGAATTGTCACATGCTAAGATTCAATGCAAATCGGCCACATTATGGCCTTCCTAGTAAAAAAGGGTCGAAAACGAGTAATGTCCTAAATTAACGAGGAGATTTTCTTGACCTCCATTTTGGCCGACTTTTTAGAGAATGCAAAAATATCCCATGGAAGTCGTAGTTATGTTGTTTACCTATCCAACGAATTGTCACATGCTAAGATTCAATACAAACCGGCCACTTTATGGCCTTCGTAGTAAAAAAGGGTCGAAAACGAGTAATGTCCTAAATTAACTAGGAGATTTTGTTAACCTCCATTTTGGCCGAATTTTTAGAGAATGCAAAAATATACCATGGAAGTCGTAGTTATGTTGTTTATATATCCAACGAATTGTCACATGCTAAGATTCAATGCAAATCGGCCACATTATGGCCTTCCTAGTAAAAAAGGGTCGAAAACGAGTAATATCCTAAATTAACGAGGAGATTTTCTTAACCTCCATTTTGGCCGACTTTTTAGAGAATGCAAAAATATCCCATGGAAGTCGTAGTTATGTTGTTTACCTATCCAACGAATTGTCACATGCTAAGATTCAATGCAAATCGACCACATTATGGCCTTCCTAGTAAAAAAGGGTCGAAAACGAGTAATGTCCTAAATTAACGAGGAGATTTTCTTAACCTCCATTTTCGCCGACTTTTTAGAGAATGCAAAAATATCCCATGGAAGTCGTAGCTATGTTGTTTACCTATCCAACGAATTGTCACATGCTAATATTCAATGCAAATCGGCCACATTATGGCCTTCCTAGTAAAAAAGGGTCGAAAACGAGTAATATCCTAAATTAACGAGGAGATTTTCTTAACCTCCATTTTGGCCGACTTTTTAGAGAATGCAAAAATATCCCATGGAAGTCGTAGTTATGTTGTTTACCTATCCAACGAATTGTCACATGCTAAGATTCAATGCAAATCGGCCACATTATGGCCTTCCTAGTAAAAAAGGGTCGAAAACGAGTAATGTCCTAAATTAACGAGGAGATTTTCTTAACCTCCATTTTGGCCGAATTTTTAGAGAATGTAAAAATATCCCATGGAAGTCGTAGCTATGTTGTTTACCTATCCAACGAATTGTCACATGTTAAGATTCAATACAAACCGGCCACTTTATGGCCTTCTTAGTAAAAAAGGGTCGAAAACGAGTAATGTCCTAAATTAACGAGGAGATTTTCTTAACCTCCATTTTGGCCGAATTTTTAGAGAATGCAAAAATATCCCATGGAAGTCGTAGCTATGTTGTTTACCTATCCAACGAATTGTCACATGCTAATATTCAATGCAAATCGGCCACAATATGGCCTTCCTAGTGAAAAAGGGTCGAAAACGAGTAATGTCCTAAATTAACGAGGAGATTTTCTTGACCTCCATTTTGGCCGACTTTTTAGAGAATGTAAAAATATGTCATGGAAGTCGTAGCTATGTTGTTTACCTATCCAACGAATTGTCACATGCTAAGATTCAATACAAACCGGCCACTTTATGGCCTTCCTAGTAAAAAAGGGTCGAAAACGAGTAATGTCCTAAATTAACTAGGAGATTTTGTTAACCTCCATTTTGGCCGAATTTTTAGAGAATGCAAAAATATACCATGGAAGTCGTAGTTATGTTGTTTATATATCCAACGAATTGTCACATGCTAAGATTCAATGCAAATCGGCCACATTATGGCCTTCCTAGTAAAAAAGGGTCGAAAACGAGTAATGTCCTAAATTAACGAGGAGATTTTCTTGACCTCCATTTTGGCCGACATTTGATAGAATGCAAAAATATCCAACGGAAGTCGTAGTTATGTTGTTTACCTATCCAACGAATTGTCGTATGCTAAGATTCAATGCAAATCGGCCACATTATGGCCTTCCTACTAAAAAAGGGTCGAAAATGAGTAATGTCCTAAATTAACGAGGAGATTTTCTTAACCTCCATTTTGGCCGAATTTTTTGAGAATGCAAAAATATACCATGGAATTCGTAGTTATGTTGTTTACCTATCCAACGAATTGTCACATGCTAAGATTCAATGCAAATCGGCCACATTATGGCCTTCCTAGTAAAAAAGGGTCGAAAACGAGTAATATCCTAAATTAACGAGGAGATTTTCTTAACCTCCATTTTGGCCGACTTTTTAGAGAATGCAAAAATATCCCATGGAAGTCGTAGTTATGTTGTTTACCTATCCAAACGAATTGTCACATGCTAAGATTCAATGCAAATCGGCCACATTATGGCCTTCCTAGTAAAAAAGGGTCGAAAACGAGTAATATCCTAAATTAACGAGGAGATTTTCTTAACCTCCATTTTGGCCGACTTTTTAGAGAATGCAAAAATATCCCATGGAAGTCGTAGTTATGTTGTTTACCTATCCAAACGAATTGTCACATGCTAAGATTCAATGCAAATCGGCCACATTATGGCCTTCCTAGTAAAAAAGGGTCGAAAACGAGTAATGTCCTAAATTAACGAGGAGATTTTCTTGACCTCCATTTTGGCCGACTTTTTAGAGAATGCAAAAATATCCCATGGAAGTCGTAGTTATGTTGTTTACCTATCCAACGAATTGTCACATGCTAAGATTCAATACAAACCGGCCACTTTATGGCCTTCGTAGTAAAAAAGGGTCGAAAACGAGTAATGTCCTAAATTAACTAGGAGATTTTGTTAACCTCCATTTTGGCCGAATTTTTAGAGAATGCAAAAATATACCATGGAAGTCGTAGTTATGTTGTTTATATATCCAACGAATTGTCACATGCTAAGATTCAATGCAAATCGGCCACATTATGGCCTTCCTAGTAAAAAAGGGTCGAAAACGAGTAATATCCTAAATTAACGAGGAGATTTTCTTAACCTCCATTTTGGCCGACTTTTTAGAGAATGCAAAAATATCCCATGGAAGTCGTAGTTATGTTGTTTACCTATCCAACGAATTGTCACATGCTAAGATTCAATGCAAATCGGCCACATTATGGCCTTCCTAGTAAAAAAGGGTCGAAAACGAGTAATGTCCTAAATTAACGAGGAGATTTTCTTAACCTCCATTTTGGCCGAATTTTTAGAGAATGTAAAAATATCCCATGGAAGTCGTAGCTATGTTGTTTACCTATCCAACGAATTGTCACATGTTAAGATTCAATACAAACCGGCCACTTTATGGCCTTCTTAGTAAAAAAGGGTCGAAAACGAGTAATGTCCTAAATTAACGAGGAGATTTTCTTAACCTCCATTTTGGCCGAATTTTTAGAGAATGCAAAAATATCCCATGGAAGTCGTAGCTATGTTGTTTACCTATCCAACGAATTGTCACATGCTAATATTCAATGCAAATCGGCCACAATATGGCCTTCCTAGTGAAAAAGGGTCGAAAACGAGTAATGTCCTAAATTAACGAGGAGATTTTCTTGACCTCCATTTTGGCCGACTTTTTAGAGAATGTAAAAATATGTCATGGAAGTCGTAGCTATGTTGTTTACCTATCCAACGAATTGTCACATGCTAAGATTCAATACAAACCGGCCACTTTATGGCCTTCCTAGTAAAAAAGGGTCGAAAACGAGTAATGTCCTAAATTAACTAGGAGATTTTGTTAACCTCCATTTTGGCCGAATTTTTAGAGAATGCAAAAATATACCATGGAAGTCGTAGTTATGTTGTTTATATATCCAACGAATTGTCACATGCTAAGATTCAATGCAAATCGGCCACATTATGGCCTTCCTAGTAAAAAAGGGTCGAAAACGAGTAATGTCCTAAATTAACGAGGAGATTTTCTTGACCTCCATTTTGGCCGACATTTGATAGAATGCAAAAATATCCAACGGAAGTCGTAGTTATGTTGTTTACCTATCCAACGAATTGTCGTATGCTAAGATTCAATGCAAATCGGCCACATTATGGCCTTCCTACTAAAAAAGGGTCGAAAATGAGTAATGTCCTAAATTAACGAGGAGATTTTCTTAACCTCCATTTTGGCCGAATTTTTTGAGAATGCAAAAATATACCATGGAATTCGTAGTTATGTTGTTTACCTATCCAACGAATTGTCACATGCTAAGATTCAATGCAAATCGGCCACATTATGGCCTTCCTAGTAAAAAAGGGTCGAAAACGAGTAATATCCTAAATTAACGAGGAGATTTTCTTAACCTCCATTTTGGCCGACTTTTTAGAGAATGCAAAAATATCCCATGGAAGTCGTAGTTATGTTGTTTACCTATCCAAACGAATTGTCACATGCTAAGATTCAATGCAAATCGGCCACATTATGGCCTTCCTAGTAAAAAAGGGTCGAAAACGAGTAATATCCTAAATTAACGAGGAGATTTTCTTAACCTCCATTTTGGCCGACTTTTTAGAGAATGCAAAAATATCCCATGGAAGTCGTAGTTATGTTGTTTACCTATCCAAACGAATTGTCACATGCTAAGATTCAATGCAAATCGGCCACATTATGGCCTTCCTAGTAAAAAAGGGTCGAAAACGAGTAATGTCCTAAATTAACGAGGAGATTTTCTTGACCTCCATTTTGGCCGACTTTTTAGAGAATGCAAAAATATCCCATGGAAGTCGTAGTTATGTTGTTTACCTATCCAACGAATTGTCACATGCTAAGATTCAATACAAACCGGCCACTTTATGGCCTTCGTAGTAAAAAAGGGTCGAAAACGAGTAATGTCCTAAATTAACTAGGAGATTTTGTTAACCTCCATTTTGGCCGAATTTTTAGAGAATGCAAAAATATACCATGGAAGTCGTAGTTATGTTGTTTATATATCCAACGAATTGTCACATGCTAAGATTCAATGCAAATCGGCCACATTATGGCCTTCCTAGTAAAAAAGGGTCGAAAACGAGTAATATCCTAAATTAACGAGGAGATTTTCTTAACCTCCATTTTGGCCGACTTTTTAGAGAATGCAAAAATATCCCATGGAAGTCGTAGTTATGTTGTTTACCTATCCAACGAATTGTCACATGCTAAGATTCAATGCAAATCGACCACATTATGGCCTTCCTAGTAAAAAAGGGTCGAAAACGAGTAATGTCCTAAATTAACGAGGAGATTTTCTTAACCTCCATTTTGGCCGAATTTTTTGAGAATGCAAAAATATACCATGGAAGTCGTAGTTATGTTGTTTACCTATCCAACGAATTGTCACATGCTAAGATTCAATGCAAATCGGCCACATTATGGCCTTCCTAGTAAAAAAGGGTCGAAAACGAGTAATGTCCTAAATTAACGAGGAGATTTTCTTAACCTCCATTTTCGCCGACTTTTTAGAGAATGCAAAAATATCCCATGGAAGTCGTAGTTATGTTGTTTACCTATCCAACGAATTGTCACATGCTAAGATTCAATGCAAATCGGCCACATTATGGCCTTCCTAGTAAAAAAGGGTCGAAAACGAGTAATGTCCTAAATTAACGAGGAGATTTTCTTAACCTCCATTTTGGCCGAATTTTTAGAGAATGTAAAAATATCCCATGGAAGTCGTAGCTATGTTGTTTACCTATCCAACGAATTGTCACATGTTAAGATTCAATACAAACCGGCCACTTTATGGCCTTCTTAGTAAAAAAGGGTCGAAAACGAGTAATGTCCTAAATTAACGAGGAGATTTTCTTAACCTCCATTTTGGCCGAATTTTTAGAGAATGCAAAAATATCCCATGGAAGTCGTAGCTATGTTGTTTACCTATCCAACGAATTGTCACATGCTAATAATCAATGCAAATCGGCCATAATATGGCCTTCCTAGTGAAAAAAGGTCGAAAACGAGTAATGTCCTAAATTAACGAGGAGATTTTCTTGACCTCCATTTTGGCCGACTTTTTAGAGAATGTAAAAATATGTCATGGAAGTCGTAGCTATGTTGTTTACCTATCCAACGAATTGTCACATGCTAAGATTCAATACAAACCGGCCACTTTATGGCCTTCCTAGTAAAAAAGGGTCGAAAACGAGTAATGTCCTAAATTAACTAGGAGATTTTGTTAACCTCCATTTTGGCCGAATTTTTAGAGAATGCAAAAATATACCATGGAAGTCGTAGTTATGTTGTTTATATATCCAACGAATTGTCACATGCTAAGATTCAATGCAAATCGGCCACATTATGGCCTTCCTAGTAAAAAAGGGTCGAAAACGAGTAATGTCCTAAATTAACGAGGAGATTTTCTTGACCTCCATTTTGGCCGACATTTGATAGAATGCAAAAATATCCAACGGAAGTCGTAGTTATGTTGTTTACCTATCCAACGAAATGTCGTATGCTAAGATTCAATGCAAATCGGCCACATTATGGCCTTCCTACTAAAAAAGGGTCGAAAACGAGTAATGTCCTAAATTAACGAGGAGATTTTCTTAACCTCCATTTTGGCCGAATTTTTTGAGAATGCAAAAATATACCATGGAATTCGTAGTTATGTTGTTTACCTATCCAACGAATTGTCACATGCTAAGATTCAATGCAAATCGGCCACATTATGGCCTTCCTAGTAAAAAAGGGTCGAAAACGAGTAATATCCTAAATTAACGAGGAGATTTTCTTAACCTCCATTTTGGCCGACTTTTTAGAGAATGCAAAAATATCCCATGGAAGTCGTAGTTATGTTGTTTACCTATCCAACGAATTGTCACATGCTAAGATTCAATGCAAATCGGCCACATTATGGCCTTCCTAGTAAAAAAGGGTCGAAAACGAGTAATGTCCTAAATTAACGAGGAGATTTTCTTAACCTCCATTTTGGCCGAATTTTTTGAGAATGCAAAAATATACCATGGAAGTCGTAGTTATGTTGTTTACCTATCCAACGAATTGTCACATGCTAAGATTCAATACAAACCGGCCACTTTATGGCCTTCCTAGTAAAAAAGGGTCGAAAACGAGTAATGTCCTAAATTAACTAGGAGATTTTGTTAACCTCCATTTTGGCCGAATTTTTAGAGAATGCAAAAATATACCATGGAAGTCGTAGTTATGTTGTTTATATATCCAACGAATTGTCACATGCTAAGATTCAATGCAAATCGGCCACATTATGGCCTTCCTAGTAAAAAAGGGTCGAAAACGAGTAATGTCCTAAATTAACGAGGAGATTTTCTTGACCTCCATTTTGGCCGACATTTGATAGAATGCAAAAATATCCAACGGAAGTCGTAGTTATGTTGTTTACCTATCCAACGAAATGTCGTATGCTAAGATTCAATGCAAATCGGCCACATTATGGCCTTCCTACTAAAAAAGGGTCGAAAACGAGTAATGTCCTAAATTAACGAGGAGATTTTCTTAACCTCCATTTTGGCCGAATTTTTTGAGAATGCAAAAATATACCATGGAATTCGTAGTTATGTTGTTTACCTATCCAACGAATTGTCACATGCTAAGATTCAATGCAAATCGGCCACATTATGGCCTTCCTAGTAAAAAAGGGTCGAAAACGAGTAATATCCTAAATTAACGAGGAGATTTTCTTAACCTCCATTTTGGCCGACTTTTTAGAGAATGCAAAAATATCCCATGGAAGTCGTAGTTATGTTGTTTACCTATCCAACGAATTGTCACATGCTAAGATTCAATGCAAATCGGCCACATTATGGCCTTCCTAGTAAAAAAGGGTCGAAAACGAGTAATGTCCTAAATTAACGAGGAGATTTTCTTAACCTCCATTTTGGCCGAATTTTTTGAGAATGCAAAAATATACCATGGAAGTCGTAGTTATGTTGTTTACCTATCCAACGAATTGTCACATGCTAAGATTCAATGCAAATCGGCCACATTATGGCCTTCCTAGTAAAAAAGGGTCGAAAACGAGTAATGTCCTAAATTAACGAGGAGATTTTCTTAACCTCCATTTTCGCCGACTTTTTAGAGAATGCAAAAATATCCCATGGAAGTCGTAGTTATGTTGTTTACCTATCCAACGAATTGTCACATGCTAAGATTCAATGCAAATCGGCCACATTATGGCCTTCCTAGTAAAAAAGGGTCGAAAACGAGTAATGTCCTAAATTAACGAGGAGATTTTCTTAACCTCCATTTTGGCCGAATTTTTAGAGAATGTAAAAATATCCCATGGAAGTCGTAGCTATGTTGTTTACCTATCCAACGAATTGTCACATGTTAAGATTCAATACAAACCGGCCACTTTATGGCCTTCTTAGTAAAAAAGGGTCGAAAACGAGTAATGTCCTAAATTAACGAGGAGATTTTCTTAACCTCCATTTTGGCCGAATTTTTAGAGAATGCAAAAATATCCCATGGAAGTCGTAGCTATGTTGTTTACCTATCCAACGAATTGTCACATGCTAATATTCAATGCAAATCGGCCACAATATGGCCTTCCTAGTGAAAAAGGGTCGAAAACGAGTAATGTCCTAAATTAACGAGGAGATTTTCTTGACCTCCATTTTGGCCGACTTTTTAGAGAATGTAAAAATATGTCATGGAAGTCGTAGCTATGTTGTTTACCTATCCAACGAATTGTCACATGCTAAGATTCAATACAAACCGGCCACTTTATGGCCTTCCTAGTAAAAAAGGGTCGAAAACGAGTAATGTCCTAAATTAACTAGGAGATTTTGTTAACCTCCATTTTGGCCGAATTTTTAGAGAATGCAAAAATATACCATGGAAGTCGTAGTTATGTTGTTTATATATCCAACGAATTGTCACATGCTAAGATTCAATGCAAATCGGCCACATTATGGCCTTCCTAGTAAAAAAGGGTCGAAAACGAGTAATGTCCTAAATTAACGAGGAGATTTTCTTGACCTCCATTTTGGCCGACATTTGATAGAATGCAAAAATATCCAACGGAAGTCGTAGTTATGTTGTTTAACTATCCAACGAATTGTCGTATGCTAAGATTCAATGCAAATCGGCCACATTATGGCCTTCCTAGTAAAAAAGGGTCGAAAACGAGTAATGTCCTAAATTAACGAGGAGATTTTCTTAACCTCCATTTTGGCCGAATTTTTTGAGAATGCAAAAATATACCATGGAATTCGTAGTTATGTTGTTTACCTATCCAACGAATTGTCACATGCTAAGATTCAATGCAAATCGGCCACATTATGGCCTTCCTAGTAAAAAAGGGTCGAAAACGAGTAATATCCTAAATTAACGAGGAGATTTTCTTAACCTCCATTTTGGCCGACTTTTTAGAGAATGCAAAAATATCCCATGGAAGTCGTGGTTATGTTGTTTACCTATCCAACGAATTGTCACATGCTAAGATTCAATGCAAATCGGCCACATTATGGCCTTCCTAGTAAAAAAGGGTCGAAAACGAGTAATGTCCTAAATTAACGAGGAGATTTTCTTAACCTCCATTTTCGCCGACTTTTTAGAGAATGCAAAAATATCCCATGGAAGTCGTAGTTATGTTGTTTACCTATCCAACGAATTGTCACATGCTAAGATTCAATGCAAATCGGCCACATTATGGCCTTCCTAGTAAAAAAGGGTCGAAAACGAGTAATGTCCTAAATTAACGAGGAGATTTTCTTAACCTCCATTTTGGCCGAATTTTTAGAGAATGTAAAAATATCCCATGGAAGTCGTAGCTATGTTGTTTACCTATCCAACGAATTGTCACATGTTAAGATTCAATACAAACCGGCCACTTTATGGCCTTCTTAGTAAAAAAGGGTCGAAAACGAGTAATGTCCTAAATTAACGAGGAGATTTTCTTGACCTCCATTTTGGCCGACTTTTTAGAGAATGTAAAAATATGTCATGGAAGTCGTAGCTATGTTGTTTACCTATCCAACGAATTGTCACATGCTAAGATTCAATACAAACCGGCCACTTTATGGCCTTCCTAGTAAAAAAGGGTCGAAAACGAGTAATGTCCTAAATTAACTAGGAGATTTTGTTAACCTCCATTTTGGCCGAATTTTTAGAGAATGCAAAAATATACCATGGAAGTCGTAGTTATGTTGTTTATATATCCAACGAATTGTCACATGCTAAGAGTCAATGCAAATCGGCCACATTATGGCCTTCCTAGTAAAAAAGGGTCGAAAACGAGTAATGTCCTAAATTAACGAGGAGATTTTCTTGACCTCCATTTTGGCCGACATTTGATAGAATGCAAAAATATCCAACGGAAGTCGTAGTTATGTTGTTTAACTATCCAACGAATTGTCGTATGCTAAGATTCAATGCAAATCGGCCACATTATGGCCTTCCTAGTAAAAAAGGGTCGAAAACGAGTAATGTCCTAAATTAACGAGGAGATTTTCTTAACCTCCATTTTGGCCGAATTTTTTGAGAATGCAAAAATATACCATGGAATTCGTAGTTATGTTGTTTACCTATCCAACGAATTGTCACATGCTAAGATTCAATGCAAATCGGCCACATTATGGCCTTCCTAGTAAAAAAGGGTCGAAAACGAGTAATATCCTAAATTAACGAGGAGATTTTCTTAACCTCCATTTTGGCCGACTTTTTAGAGAATGCAAAAATATCCCATGGAAGTCGTGGTTATGTTGTTTACCTATCCAACGAATTGTCACATGCTAAGATTCAATGCAAATCGGCCACATTATGGCCTTCCTAGTAAAAAAGGGTCGAAAACGAGTAATGTCCTAAATTAACGAGGAGATTTTCTTAACCTCCATTTTGGCCGAATTTTTTGAGAATGCAAAAATATACCATGGAAGTCGTAGTTATGTTGTTTACCTATCCAACGAATTGTCACATGCTAAGATTCAATGCAAATCGGCCACATTATGGCCTTCCTAGTAAAAAAGGGTCGAAAACGAGTAATGTCCTAAATTAACGAGGAGATTTTCTTAACCTCCATTTTCGCCGACTTTTTAGAGAATGCAAAAATATCCCATGGAAGTCGTAGTTATGTTGTTTACCTATCCAACGAATTGTCACATGCTAAGATTCAATGCAAATCGGCCACATTATGGCCTTCCTAGTAAAAAAGGGTCGAAAACGAGTAATGTCCTAAATTAACGAGGAGATTTTCTTAACCTCCATTTTGGCCGAATTTTTAGAGAATGTAAAAATATCCCATGGAAGTCGTAGCTATGTTGTTTACCTATCCAACGAATTGTCACATGTTAAGATTCAATACAAACCGGCCACTTTATGGCCTTCTTAGTAAAAAAGGGTCGAAAACGAGTAATGTCCTAAATTAACGAGGAGATTTTCTTAACCTCCATTTTGGCTGAATTTTTAGAGAATGCAAAAATATCCCATGGAAGTCGTAGCTATGTTGTTTACCTATCCAACGAATTGTCACATGCTAATATTCAATGCAAATCGGCCATAATATGGCCTTCCTAGTGAAAAAGGGTCGAAAACGAGTAATGTCCTAAATTAACGAGGAGATTTTCTTGACCTCCATTTTGGCCGACTTTTTAGAGAATGTAAAAATATGTCATGGAAGTCGTAGCTATGTTGTTTACCTATCCAACGAATTGTCACATGCTAAGATTCAATACAAACCGGCCACTTTATGGCCTTCCTAGTAAAATAGGGTCGAAAACGAGTAATGTCCTAAATTAACTAGGAGATTTTGTTAACCTCCATTTTGGCCGAATTTTTAGGGAATGCAAAAATATACAATGGAAGTCGTAGTTATGTTGTTTATCTATCCAACGAATTGTCACATGCTAAGATTCAATGCAAATCGGCCACATTATGGCCTTCCTAGTAAAAAAGGGTCGAAAACGAGTAATGTCCTAAATTAACGAGGAGATTTTCTTAAACTCCATTTTGGCCGAATTTTTAGAGAATGTAAAAATATGTCATGGATGTCGTAGCTATGTTGTTTACCTATCCAACGAATTGTCACATGCTAAGATTCAATACAAACCGGCCACTTTATGGCCTTCCTAGTAAAAAAGGGTCGAAAACGAGTAATGTCCTAAATTAACTAGGAGATTTTGTTAACCTCCATTTTGGCCGAATTTTTAGGGAATGCAAAAATATACCATGGAAGTCGTAGCTATGTTGTTTACCTATCCAACGAATTGTCACATGTTAAGATTCAATACAAACCGGCCACTTTATGGCCTTCCTAGTAAAAAAGGGTCGAAAACGAGTAATGTCCTAAATTAACGAGGAGATTTTCTTAAACTCCATTTTGGCCGAATTTTTAGAGAATGTAAAAATATGTCATGGAAGTCTTAGCTATGTTGTTTACCTATCCAACGAATTGTCACATGCTAAGATTCAATACAAACCGGCCACTTTATGGCCTTCCTAGTAAAAAAGGGTCGAAAACGAGTAATGTCCTAAATTAACTAGGAGATTTTGTTAACCTCCATTTTGGCCGAATTTTTAGAGAATGCAAAAATATACCATGGAAGTCGTAGTTATGTTGTTTATCTATCCAATGAATTGTCACATGCTAAGATTCAATGCAAATCGGCCACATTATGGCCTTCCTAGTAAAAAAGGGTCGAAAACGAGTAATGTCCTAAATTAACGAGGAGATTTTCTTGACCTCCATTTTGGCCGACATTTTATAGAATGCAAAAATATCCAACGGAAGTCGTAGTTATGTTTTTTACCTATCCAACGAATTGTCGCATGCTAAGATTCAATGCAAATCGGCCACATTATGGCCTTCCTAGTAAAAAAGGGTCGAAAACGAGTAATGTCCTAAATTAACGAGGAGATTTTCTTAACCTCCATTTTGGCCGAATTTTTTGAGAATGCAAAAATATACCATGGAAGTCGTAGTTATGTTGTTTACCTATCCAACGAATTGTCACATGCTAAGATTCAAGGCAAATCGGCCACATTATGGCCTTCCTAGTAAAAAAGGGTCGAAAACGAGTAATATCCTAAATTAACGAGGAGATTTTCTTAACCTCCATTTTGGCCGACTTTTTAGAGAATGCAAAAATATCCCATGGAAGCCGTAGTTATGTTGTTTACCTATCCAACGAATTGTCACATGCTAAGATTCAATGCAAATCGGCCACATTATGGTCTTCCTAGTAAAAAAGGGTCGAAAACGAGTAATGTCCTAAATTAACGAGGAGATTTTCTTAACCTCCATTTTGGCCGAATTTTTTGAGAATGCAAAAATATACGATGGAAGTCGTAGTTATGTTGTTTACCTATCCAACGAATTGTCACATGCTAGGATTCAATGCAAATCGGCCACATTATGGCCTTCCTAGTAAAAAAGGGTCGAAAACGAGTAATGTCCTAAATTAACGAGGAGATTTTCTTAACCTCCATTTTCGCCGACTTTTTAGAGAATGCAAAAATATCCCATGGAAGTCGTAGTTATGTTGTTTACCTATCCAACGAATTGTCACATGCTAAGATTCAATGCAAATCGGCCACATTATGGCCTTCCTAGTAAAAAAGGGTCGAAAACGAGTAATGTCCTAAATTAACGTGGAGATTTTCTTAACCTCCATTTTGGCCGAATTTTTAGAGAATGTAAAAATATCCCATGGAAGTCGTAGCTATGTTGTTTACCTATCCAACGAATTGTCACATGTTAAGATTCAATACAAACCGGCCACTTTATGGCCTTCCTAGTAAAAAAGGGTCGAAAACGAGTAATGTCCTAAATTAACGAGGAGATTTTCTTAAACTCCATTTTGGCCGAATTTTTAGAGAATGTAAAAATATGTCATGGAAGTCGTAGCTATGTTGTTTACCTATCCAACGAATTGTCACATGCTAAGATTCAATACAAACCGGCCACTTTATGGCCTTCCTAGTAAAAAAGGGTCGAAAACGAGTAATGTCCTAAATTAACGAGGAGATTTTCTTAAACTCCATTTTGGCCAAATTTTTAGAGAATGTAAAAATATGTCATGGAAGTCGTAGCTATGTTGTTTACCTATCCAACGAATTGTCACATGCTAAGATTCAATACAAACCGGCCACTTTATGGCCTTCCTAGTAAAATAGGGTCGAAAACGAGTAATGTCCTAAATTAACTAGGAGATTTTGTTAACCTCCATTTTGGCCGAATTTTTAGGGAATGCAAAAATATACCATGGAAGTCGTAGTTATGTTATTTATCTATCCAACGAATTGTCACATGCTAAGATTCAATGCAAATCGGCCACATTATGGCCTTCCTAGTAAAAAAGGGTCGAAAACGAGTAATGTCCTAAATTAACGAGGAGATTTTCTTGACCTCCATTTTGGCCGACATTTTATAGAATGCAAAAATATCCAAAGGAAGTCGTAGTTATGTTGTTTAACTATCCAACGAATTGTCGCATGCTAAGATTCAATGCAAATCGGCCACATTATGGCCTTCCTCGTAATAAAGGGTCGAAAACGAGTAATGTCCTAAATTAACGAGGAGATTTTCTTAACCTCCATTTTGGCCGAATTTTTTGAGAATGCAAAAATATACCATGGAAGTCGTAGTTATGTTGTTTACCTATCCAACGAATTGTCACATGCTAAGATTCAATGCAAATCGGCCACATTATGGCCTTCCTAGTAAAAAAGGGTTGAAAACGAGTAATATCCTAAATTAACGAGGAGATTTTCTTAACCTCCATTTTGGCCGACTTTTTAGAGAATGCAAAAATATCCCATGGAAGTCGTAGTTATGTTGTTTACCTATCCAACGAATTGTCACATGCTAAGATTCAATGCAAATCGGCCACATTATGGCCTTCCTAGTAAAAAAGGGTCGAAAACGAGTAATGTCCTAAATTAACGAGGAGATTTTCTTAACCTCCATTTTGGCCGACTTTTTAGAGAATGCAAAAATATCCCATGGAAGCCGTAGTTATGTTGTTTACCTATCCAACGAATTGTCACATGCTAAGATTCAATGCAAATCGGCCACATTATGGCCTTCCTAGTAAAAAAGGGTCGAAAACGAGTAATGTCCTAAATTAACGAGGAGATTTTCTTAACCTCCATTTTGGCCGAATTTTTTGAGAATGCAAAAATATACCATGGAAGTCGTAGTTATGTTGTTTACCTATCCAACGAATTGTCACATGCTAAGATTCAATGCAAATCGGCCACATTATGGCCTTCCTAGTAAAAAAGGGTCGAAAACGAGTAATGTCCTAAATTAACGGGGAGATTTTCTTAACCTCCATTTTGGCCGAATTTTTAGAGAATGTAAAAATATCCCATGGAAGTCGTAGCTATGTTGTTTACCTATCCAACAAATTGTCACATGCTAAGATTCAACGCAAATCGGCCACATTATGGCCTTCCTAGTAAAAAAGGGTCGAAAACGAGTAATGTCCTAAATTAACGAGGAGATTCTCTTGACCTCCATTTTGGCCGAATTTTCAAAGAATGCAAAAATATCCCATGGAGGTCATAGTTATGTTGTTTACCTATCCAACGAATTGTCACATGCTAAGATTCAATACAAACCGGCCACTTTATGGCCTTCCTAGTAAAATAGGGTCGAAAACGAGTAATGTCCTAAATTAACTAGGAGATTTTGTTAACCTCCATTTTGGCCGAATTTTTAGGGAATGCAAAAATATACCATGGAAGTCGTAGTTATGTTATTTATCTATCCAACGAATTGTCACATGCTAAGATTCAATGCAAATCGGCCACATTATGGCCTTCCTAGTAAAAAAGGGTCGAAAACGAGTAATGTCCTAAATTAACGAGGAGATTTTCTTGACCTCCATTTTGGCCGACATTTTATAGAATGCAAAAATATCCAAAGGAAGTCGTAGTTATGTTGTTTAACTATCCAACGAATTGTCGCATGCTAAGATTCAATGCAAATCGGCCACATTATGGCCTTCCTCGTAATAAAGGGTCGAAAACGAGTAATGTCCTAAATTAACGAGGAGATTTTCTTAACCTCCATTTTGGCCGAATTTTTTGAGAATGCAAAAATATACCATGGAAGTCGTAGTTATGTTGTTTACCTATCCAACGAATTGTCACATGCTAAGATTCAATGCAAATCGGCCACATTATGGCCTTCCTAGTAAAAAAGGGTTGAAAACGAGTAATATCCTAAATTAACGAGGAGATTTTCTTAACCTCCATTTTGGCCGACTTTTTAGAGAATGCAAAAATATCCCATGGAAGTCGTAGTTATGTTGTTTACCTATCCAACGAATTGTCACATGCTAAGATTCAATGCAAATCGGCCACATTATGGCCTTCCTAGTAAAAAAGGGTCGAAAACGAGTAATGTCCTAAATTAACGAGGAGATTTTCTTAACCTCCATTTTGGCCGACTTTTTAGAGAATGCAAAAATATCCCATGGAAGCCGTAGTTATGTTGTTTACCTATCCAACGAATTGTCACATGCTAAGATTCAATGCAAATCGGCCACATTATGGCCTTCCTAGTAAAAAAGGGTCGAAAACGAGTAATGTCCTAAATTAACGAGGAGATTTTCTTAACCTCCATTTTGGCCGAATTTTTTGAGAATGCAAAAATATACCATGGAAGTCGTAGTTATGTTGTTTACCTATCCAACGAATTGTCACATGCTAAGATTCAATGCAAATCGGCCACATTATGGCCTTCCTAGTAAAAAAGGGTCGAAAACGAGTAATGTCCTAAATTAACGGGGAGATTTTCTTAACCTCCATTTTGGCCGAATTTTTAGAGAATGTAAAAATATCCCATGGAAGTCGTAGCTATGTTGTTTACCTATCCAACAAATTGTCACATGCTAAGATTCAACGCAAATCGGCCACATTATGGCCTTCCTAGTAAAAAAGGGTCGAAAACGAGTAATGTCCTAAATTAACGAGGAGATTCTCTTGACCTCCATTTTGGCCGAATTTTCAAAGAATGCAAAAATATCCCATGGAGGTCATAGTTATGTTGTTTACCTATCCAAGGAATTGTCACATGCTAATATTCAATGCAAATCGGCCACAATATGGCCTTCCTAGTGAAAAAGGGTCGAAAAGGAGTAATGTCCTAAATTAACGACGAGATTTTCTTGACCTCCATTTTGGCCGACTTTTTAGAGAATGCAAAAATATCCCACGGAAGTCGTAGTTATGTTGGCTACCTATCCAACGAATTGTCACATGCTAAGATTCAATGCAAATCGGCCACATTATGGCCTTCCTAGTAAAAAAGGGTCGAAAACGAGTAATGTCCTAAATTAACGAGGAGATTTTCTTGACCTCCATTTTGGCCGACTTTTTAGAGAATGCAAAAATATCCCATGGAAGTCGTAGTTATGTTGTTTACCTATCCAACGAATTGTCACATGCTAAGATTCAATGCAAATCGGCCACATTATGGCCTTCCTAGTAAAAAAGGGTCGAAAACGAGTAATGTCCTAAATTAACGAGGAGATTTTCTTGACCTCCATTTTGGCCGACTTTTTAGAGAATGCAAAAATATCCCATGGAAGTCGTAGTTATGTTGTTTACCTATCCAACGAATTGTCACATGCTAAGATTCAATACAAACCGGCCACTTTATGGCCTTCCTAGTAAAAAAGGGTCGAAAACGAGTAATGTCCTAAATTAACTAGGAGATTTTGTTAACCTCCATTTTGGCCGAATTTTTAGAGAATGCAAAAATATACCATGGAAGTCGTAGTTATGTTGTTTATATATCCAACGAATTGTCACATGCTAAGATTCAATGCAAATCGGCCACATTATGGCCTTCCTAGTAAAAAAGGGTCGAAAACGAGTAATGTCCTAAATTAACGAGGAGATTTTCTTGACCTCCATTTTGGCCGACATTTGATAGAATGCAAAAATATCCAACGGAAGTCGTAGTTATGTTGTTTACCTATCCAACGAATTGTCGTATGCTAAGATTCAATGCAAATCGGCCACATCATGGCCTTCCTAGTAAAAAAGGGTCGAAAACGAGTAATGTCCTAAATTAACGAGGAGATTTTCTTAACCTCCATTTTGGCCGAATTTTTTGAGAATGCAAAAATATACCATGGAATTCGTAGTTATGTTGTTTACCTATCCAACGAATTGTCACATGCTAAGATTCAATGCAAATCGGCCACATTATGGCCTTCCTAGTAAAAAAGGGTCGAAAACGAGTAATATCCTAAATTAACGAGGAGATTTTCTTAACCTCCATTTTGGCCGACTTTTTAGAGAATGCAAAAATATCCCATGGAAGTCGTAGTTATGTTGTTTACCTATCCAACGAATTGTCACATGCTAAGATTCAATGCAAATCGGCCACATTATGGCCTTCCTAGTAAAAAAGGGTCGAAAACGAGTAATGTCCTAAATTAACGAGGAGATTTTCTTAACCTCCATTTTGGCCGAATTTTTTGAGAATGCAAAAATATACCATGGAAGTCGTAGTTATGTTGTTTACCTATCCAACGAATTGTCACATGCTAAGATTCAATGCAAATCGGCCACATTATGGCCTTCCTAGTAAAAAAGGGTCGAAAACGAGTAATGTCCTAAATTAACGAGGAGATTTTCTTAACCTCCATTTTCGCCGACTTTTTAGAGAATGCAAAAATATCCCATGGAAGTCGTAGTTATCTTGTTTACCTATCCAACGAATTGTCACATGCTAAGATTCAATGCAAATCGGCCACATTATGGCCTTCCTAGTAAAATAGGGTCGAAAACGAGTAATGTCCTAAATTAACGAGGAGATTTTCTTAACCTCCATTTTGGCCGAATTTTTAGAGAATGTAAAAATATCCCATGGAAGTCGTAGCTATGTTGTTTACCTATCCAACGAATTGTCACATGTTAAGATTCAATACAAACCGGCCACTTTATGGCCTTCTTAGTAAAAAAGGGTCGAAAACGAGTAATGTCCTAAATTAACGAGGAGATTTTCTTAACCTCCATTTTGGCCGAATTTTTAGAGAATGCAAAAATATCCCATGGAAGTCGTAGCTATGTTGTTTACCTATCCAACGAATTGTCACATGTTAAGATTCAATACAAACCGGCCACTTTATGGCCTTCTTAGTAAAAAAGGGTCGAAAACGAGTAATGTCCTAAATTAACGAGGAGATTTTCTTAAACTCCATTTTGGCCAAATTTTTAGAGAATGTAAAAATATGTCATGGAAGTCGTAGCTATGTTGTTTACCTATCCAACGAATTGTCACATGCTAAGATTCAATACAAACCGGCCACTTTATGGCCTTCCTAGTAAAATAGGGTCGAAAACGAGTAATGTCCTAAATTAACTAGGAGATTTTGTTAACCTCCATTTTGGCCGAATTTTTAGGGAATGCAAAAATATACCATGGAAGTCGTAGTTATGTTATTTATCTATCCAACGAATTGTCACATGCTAAGATTCAATGCAAATCGGCCACATTATGGCCTTCCTAGTAAAAAACGGTCGAAAACGAGTAATGTCCTAAATTAACGAGGAGATTTTCTTGACCTCCATTTTGGCCGACATTTTATAGAATGCAAAAATATCCAAAGGAAGTCGTAGTTATGTTGTTTAACTATCCAACGAATTGTCGCATGCTAAGATTCAATGCAAATCGGCCACATTATGGCCTTCCTCGTAAAAAAGGGTCGAAAACGAGTAATATCCTAAATTAACGAGGAGATTTTCTTAACCTCCATTTTGGCCGAATTTTTTGAGAATGCAAAAATATACCATGGAAGTCGTAGTTATGTTGTTTACCTATCGAACGAATTGTCACATGCTAAGATTCAATGCAAATCGGCCACATTATGGCCTTCCTAGTAAAAAAGGGTTGAAAACGAGTAATATCCTAAATTAACGAGGAGATTTTTCTTAACCTCCATTTTGGCCGACTTTTTAGAGAATGCAAAAATATCCCATGGAAGTCGTAGTTATGTTGTTTACCTATCCAACGAATTGTCACATGCTAAGATTCAATGCAAATCGGCCACATTATGGCCTTCCTAGTAAAAAAGGGTCGAAAACGAGTAATGTCCTAAATTAACGAGGAGATTTTCTTAACCTCCA
This sequence comes from Medicago sativa, assembly GCF_051527215.1. NCBI lineage: Eukaryota > Viridiplantae > Streptophyta > Magnoliopsida > Fabales > Fabaceae > Medicago > Medicago sativa. The sequence goes on along the minus strand of NC_140751.1, from coordinate 1,279,117 downwards.
TTTTGGCCGACTTTTTAGAGAATGCAAAAATATCCCATGGAAGCCGTAGTTATGTTGTTTACCTATCCAACGAATTGTCACATGCTAAGATTCAATGCAAATCGGCCACATTATGGCCTTCCTAGTAAAAAAGGGTCGAAAACGAGTAATGTCCTAAATTAACGAGGAGATTTTCTTAACCTCCATTTTGGCCGAATTTTTTGAGAATGCAAAAATATACCATGGAAGTCGTAGTTATGTTGTTTACCTATCCAACGAATTGTCACATGCTAAGATTCAATGCAAATCGGCCACATTATGGCCTTCCTAGTAAAAAAGGGTCGAAAACGAGTAATGTCCTAAATTAACGGGGAGATTTTCTTAACCTCCATTTTGGCCGAATTTTTAGAGAATGTAAAAATATCCCATGGAAGTCGTAGCTATGTTGTTTACCTATCCAACGAATTGTCACATGCTAAGATTCAATGCAAATCGGCCACATTATGGCCTTCCTAGTAAAAAAGGGTCGAAAACGAGTAATGTCCTAAATTAACGAGGAGATTTTCTTGACCTCCATTTTGGCCTACTTTTTAGAGAATGCAAAAATATCCCATGGAAGTTGTAGTTATGTTGTTTACCTATCCAACGAATTGTCACATGCTAAGATTCAATGCAAATCGGCCACATTATGGCCTTCCTCGTAAAAAAGGGTCGAAAACGAGTAATGTCCTAAATTAACGAGGAGATTTTCTTAACCTCCATTTTGGCCGAATTTTTAGAGAATGCAAAAATATACCATGGAAGTCGTAGTTATGTTGTTTACCTATCCAACGAATTGTCACATGCTAAGATTCAACGCAAATCGGCCACATTATGGCCTTCCTAGTAAAAAAGGGTCGAAAACGAGTAATGTCCTAAATTAACGAGGAGATTCTCTTGACCTCCATTTTGGCCGAATTTTCAGAGAATGCAAAAATATCCCATGGAGGTCATAGTTATGTTGTTTACCTATCCAAGGAATTGTCACATGCTAATATTCAATGCAAATCGGCCACAATATGGCCTTCCTAGTGAAAAAGGGTCGAAAAGGAGTAATGTCCTAAATTAACGACGAGATTTTCTTGACCTCCATTTTGGCCGACTTTTTAGAGAATGCAAAAATATCCCACGGAAGTCGTAGTTATGTTGGCTACCTATCCAACGAATTGTCACATGCTAAGATTCAATGCAAATCGGCCACATTATGGCCTTCCTAGTAAAAAAGGGTCGAAAACGAGTAATGTCCTAAATTAACGAGGAGATTTTCTTGACCTCCATTTTGGCCGACTTTTTAGAGAATGCAAAAATATCCCATGGAAGTCGTAGTTATGTTGTTTACCTATCCAACGAATTGTCACATGCTAAGATTCAATGCAAATCGGCCACATTATGGCCTTCCTAGTAAAAAAGGGTCGAAAACGAGTAATGTCCTAAATTAACAAGGAGATTTTCTTGACCTCCATTTTGGCCGACTTTTTAGAGAATGCAAAAATATCCCATGGAAGTCGTAGCTATGTTGTTTACCTATCCAACGAATTGTCACATGCTAAGATTCAATACAAACCGGCCACTTTATGGCCTTCCTAGTAAAAAAGGGTCGAAAACGAGTAATGTCCTAAATTAACTAGGAGATTTTGTTAACCTCCATTTTGGCCGAATTTTTAGAGAATGCAAAAATATACCATGGAAGTCGTAGTTATGTTGTTTATATATCCAACGAATTGTCACATGCTAAGATTCAATGCAAATCGGCCACATTATGGCCTTCCTAGTAAAAAAGGGTCGAAAACGAGTAATGTCCTAAATTAACGAGGAGATTTTCTTGACCTCCATTTTGGCCGACATTTGATAGAATGCAAAAATATCCAACGGAAGTCGTAGTTATGTTGTTTACCTATCCAACGAATTGTCGTATGCTAAGATTCAATGCAAATCGGCCACATTATGGCCTTCCTAGTAAAAAAGGGTCGAAAACGAGTAATGTCCTAAATTAACGAGGAGATTTTCTTAAACTCCATTTTGGCCGAATTTTTAGAGAATGTAAAAATATGTCATGGAAGTCGTAGCTATGTTGTTTACCTATCCAACGAATTGTCACATGCTAAGATTCAATACAAACCGGCCACTTTATGGCCTTCCTAGTAAAAAAGGGTCGAAAACGAGTAATGTCCTAAATTAACGAGGAGATTTTCTTAAACTCCATTTTGGCCGAATTTTTAGAGAATGTAAAAATATGTCATGGAAGTCGTAGCTATGTTGTTTACCTATCCAACGAATTGTCACATGCTAAGATTCAATGCAAATCGGCCACATTATGGCCTTCCTAGTAAAAAAGGGTCGAAAACGAGTAATGTCCTAAATTAACGAGGAGATTTTCTTAACCTCCATTTTGGCCGAATTTTTAGAGAATGTAAAAATATCCCATGGAAGTCGTAGCTATGTTGTTTACCTATCCAACGAATTGTCACATGTTAAGATTCAATACAAACCGGCCACTTTATGGCCTTCCTAGTAAAAAAGGGTCGAAAACGAGTAATGTCCTAAATTAACGAGGAGATTTTCTTAAACTCCATTTTGGCCGAATTTTTAGAGAATGTAAAAATATGTCATGGAAGTCGTAGCTATGTTGTTTACCTATCCAACGAATTGTCACATGCTAAGATTCAATACAAACCGGCCACTTTATGGCCTTCCTAGTAAAAAAGGGTCGAAAACGAGTAATGTCCTAAATTAACGAGGAGATTTTCTTAACCTCCATTTTGGCCGAATTTTTAGAGAATGTAAAAATATCCCATGGAAGTCGTAGCTATGTTGTTTACCTATCCAACGAATTGTCACATGTTAAGATTCAATACAAACCGGCCACTTTATGGCCTTCCTAGTAAAAAAGGGTCGAAAACGAGTAATGTCCTAAATTAACGAGGAGATTTTCTTAAACTCCATTTTGGCCGAATTTTTAGAGAATGTAAAAATATGTCATGGAAGTCGTAGCTATGTTGTTTACCTATCCAACGAATTGTCACATGCTAAGATTCAATACAAACCGGCCACTTTATGGCCTTCCTAGTAAAAAAGGGTCGAAAACGAGTAATGTCCTAAATTAACGAGGAGATTTTCTTAAACTCCATTTTGGCCGAATTTTTAGAGAATGTAAAAATATGTCATGGAAGTCGTAGCTATGTTGTTTACCTATCCAACGAATTGTCACATGCTAAGATTCAATACAAACCGGCCACTTTATGGCCTTCCTAGTAAAAAAGGGTCGAAAACGAGTAATGTCCTAAATTAACGAGGAGATTTTCTTAAACTCCATTTTGGCCGAATTTTTAGAGAATGTAAAAATATGTCATGGAAGTCGTAGCTATGTTGTTTACCTATCCAACGAATTGTCACATGCTAAGATTCAATGCAAATCGGCCACATTATGGCCTTCCTAGTAAAAAAGGGTCGAAAACGAGTAATGTCCTAAATTAACGAGGAGATTTTCTTAACCTCCATTTTGGCCGAATTTTTAGAGAATGTAAAAATATCCCATGGAAGTCGTAGCTATGTTGTTTACCTATCCAACAAATTGTCACATGTTAAGATTCAATACAAACCGGCCACTTTATGGCCTTCCTAGTAAAAAAGGGTCGAAAACGAGTAATGTCCTAAATTAACGAGGAGATTTTCTTAAACTCCATTTTGGCCGAATTTTTAGAGAATGTAAAAATATGTCATGGAAGTCGTAGCTATGTTGTTTACCTATCCAACGAATTGTCACATGCTAAGATTCAATACAAACCGGCCACTTTATGGCCTTCCTAGTAAAAAAGGGTCGAAAACGAGTAATGTCCTAAATTAACGAGGAGATTTTCTTAACCTCCATTTTGGCCGAATTTTTAGAGAATGTAAAAATATCCCATGGAAGTCGTAGCTATGTTGTTTACCTATCCAACGAATTGTCACATGTTAAGATTCAATACAAACCGGCCACTTTATGGCCTTCCTAGTAAAAAAGGGTCGAAAACGAGTAATGTCCTAAATTAACGAGGAGATTTTCTTAAACTCCATTTTGGCCGAATTTTTAGAGAATGTAAAAATATGTCATGGAAGTCGTAGCTATGTTGTTTACCTATCCAACGAATTGTCACATGCTAAGATTCAATACAAACCGGCCACTTTATGGCCTTCCTAGTAAAAAAGGGTCGAAAACGAGTAATGTCCTAAATTAACGAGGAGATTTTCTTAAACTCCATTTTGGCCGAATTTTTAGAGAATGTAAAAATATGTCATGGAAGTCGTAGCTATGTTGTTTACCTATCCAACGAATTGTCACATGCTAAGATTCAATGCAAATCGGCCACATTATGGCCTTCCTAGTAAAAAAGGGTCGAAAACGAGTAATGTCCTAAATTAACGAGGAGATTTTCTTAACCTCCATTTTGGCCGAATTTTTAGAGAATGTAAAAATATCCCATGGAAGTCGTAGCTATGTTGTTTACCTATCCAACAAATTGTCACATGTTAAGATTCAATACAAACCGGCCACTTTATGGCCTTCCTAGTAAAAAAGGGTCGAAAACGAGTAATGTCCTAAATTAACGAGGAGATTTTCTTAAACTCCATTTTGGCCGAATTTTTAGAGAATGTAAAAATATGTCATGGAAGTCGTAGCTATGTTGTTTACCTATCCAACGAATTGTCACATGCTAAGATTCAATACAAACCGGCCACTTTATGGCCTTCCTAGTAAAAAAGGGTCGAAAACGAGTAATGTCCTAAATTAACGAGGAGATTTTCTTAACCTCCATTTTGGCCGAATTTTTAGAGAATGTAAAAATATCCCATGGAAGTCGTAGCTATGTTGTTTACCTATCCAACGAATTGTCACATGTTAAGATTCAATACAAACCGGCCACTTTATGGCCTTCCTAGTAAAAAAGGGTCGAAAACGAGTAATGTCCTAAATTAACGAGGAGATTTTCTTAAACTCCATTTTGGCCGAATTTTTAGAGAATGTAAAAATATGTCATGGAAGTCGTAGCTATGTTGTTTACCTATCCAACGAATTGTCACATGCTAAGATTCAATACAAACCGGCCACTTTATGGCCTTCCTAGTAAAAAAGGGTCGAAAACGAGTAATGTCCTAAATTAACGAGGAGATTTTCTTAAACTCCATTTTGGCCGAATTTTTAGAGAATGTAAAAATATGTCATGGAAGTCGTAGCTATGTTGTTTACCTATCCAACGAATTGTCACATGCTAAGATTCAATACAAACCGGCCACTTTATGGCCTTCCTAGTAAAAAAGGGTCGAAAACGAGTAATGTCCTAAATTAACGAGGAGATTTTCTTAAACTCCATTTTGGCCGAATTTTTAGAGAATGTAAAAATATGTCATGGAAGTCGTAGCTATGTTGTTTACCTATCCAACGAATTGTCACATGCTAAGATTCAATACAAACCGGCCACTTTATGGCCTTCCTAGTAAAAAAGGGTCGAAAACGAGTAATGTCCTAAATTAACGAGGAGATTTTCTTAAACTCCATTTTGGCCGAATTTTTAGAGAATGTAAAAATATGTCATGGAAGTCGTAGCTATGTTGTTTACCTATCCAACGAATTGTCACATGCTAAGATTCAATGCAAATCGGCCACATTATGGCCTTCCTAGTAAAAAAGGGTCGAAAACGAGTAATGTCCTAAATTAACGAGGAGATTTTCTTAACCTCCATTTTGGCCGAATTTTTAGAGAATGTAAAAATATCCCATGGAAGTCGTAGCTATGTTGTTTACCTATCCAACAAATTGTCACATGTTAAGATTCAATACAAACCGGCCACTTTATGGCCTTCCTAGTAAAAAAGGGTCGAAAACGAGTAATGTCCTAAATTAACGAGGAGATTTTCTTAAACTCCATTTTGGCCGAATTTTTAGAGAATGTAAAAATATGTCATGGAAGTCGTAGCTATGTTGTTTACCTATCCAACGAATTGTCACATGCTAAGATTCAATACAAATCGGCCACTTTATGGCCTTCCTAGTAAAAAAGGGTCGAAAACGAGTAATGTCCTAAATTAACGAGGAGATTTTCTTAACCTCCATTTTGGCCGAATTTTTAGAGAATGTAAAAATATCCCATGGAAGTCGTAGCTATGTTGTTTACCTATCCAACGAATTGTCACATGTTAAGATTCAATACAAACCGGCCACTTTATGGCCTTCCTAGTAAAAAAGGGTCGAAAACGAGTAATGTCCTAAATTAACGAGGAGATTTTCTTAAACTCCATTTTGGCCGAATTTTTAGAGAATGTAAAAATATGTCATGGAAGTCGTAGCTATGTTGTTTACCTATCCAACGAATTGTCACATGCTAAGATTCAATACAAACCGGCCACTTTATGGCCTTCCTAGTAAAAAAGGGTCGAAAACGAGTAATGTCCTAAATTAACGAGGAGATTTTCTTAACCTCCATTTTGGCCGAATTTTTAGAGAATGTAAAAATATCCCATGGAAGTCGTAGCTATGTTGTTTACCTATCCAACGAATTGTCACATGTTAAGATTCAATACAAACCGGCCACTTTATGGCCTTCCTAGTAAAAAAGGGTCGAAAACGAGTAATGTCCTAAATTAACGAGGAGATTTTCTTAAACTCCATTTTGGCCGAATTTTTAGAGAATGTAAAAATATGTCATGGAAGTCGTAGCTATGTTGTTTACCTATCCAACGAATTGTCACATGCTAAGATTCAATACAAACCGGCCACTTTATGGCCTTCCTAGTAAAAAAGGGTCGAAAACGAGTAATGTCCTAAATTAACGAGGAGATTTTCTTAAACTCCATTTTGGCCGAATTTTTAGAGAATGTAAAAATATGTCATGGAAGTCGTAGCTATGTTGTTTACCTATCCAACGAATTGTCACATGCTAAGATTCAATACAAACCGGCCACTTTATGGCCTTCCTAGTAAAAAAGGGTCGAAAACGAGTAATGTCCTAAATTAACGAGGAGATTTTCTTAAACTCCATTTTGGCCGAATTTTTAGAGAATGTAAAAATATGTCATGGAAGTCGTAGCTATGTTGTTTACCTATCCAACGAATTGTCACATGCTAAGATTCAATGCAAATCGGCCACATTATGGCCTTCCTAGTAAAAAAGGGTCGAAAACGAGTAATGTCCTAAATTAACGAGGAGATTTTCTTAACCTCCATTTTGGCCGAATTTTTAGAGAATGTAAAAATATCCCATGGAAGTCGTAGCTATGTTGTTTACCTATCCAACAAATTGTCACATGTTAAGATTCAATACAAACCGGCCACTTTATGGCCTTCCTAGTAAAAAAGGGTCGAAAACGAGTAATGTCCTAAATTAACGAGGAGATTTTCTTAAACTCCATTTTGGCCGAATTTTTAGAGAATGTAAAAATATGTCATGGAAGTCGTAGCTATGTTGTTTACCTATCCAACGAATTGTCACATGCTAAGATTCAATACAAACCGGCCACTTTATGGCCTTCCTAGTAAAAAAGGGTCGAAAACGAGTAATGTCCTAAATTAACGAGGTGATTTTCTTAAACTCCATTTTGGCCGAATTTTTAGAGAATGTAAAAATATGTCATGGAAGTCGTAGCTATGTTGTTTACCTATCCAACGAATTGTCACATGCTAAGATTCAATGCAAATCGGCCACATTATGGCCTTCCTAGTAAAAAAGGGTCGAAAACGAGTAATGTCCTAAATTAACGAGGAGATTTTCTTAACCTCCATTTTGGCCGAATTTTTAGAGAATGTAAAAATATCCCATGGAAGTCGTAGCTATGTTGTTTACCTATCCAACGAATTGTCACATGCTAAGATTCAATGCAAATCGGCCACATTATGGCCTTCCTAGTAAAAAAGGGTCGAAAACGAGTAATGTCCTAAATTAACGAGGAGATTTTCTTAACCTCCATTTTGGCCGAATTTTTAGAGAATGTAAAAATATCCCATGGAAGTCGTAGCTATGTTGTTTACCTATCCAACGAATTGTCACATGTTAAGATTCAATACAAACCGGCCACTTTATGGCCTTCCTAGTAAAAAAGGGTCGAAAACGAGTAATGTCCTAAATTAACGAGGAGATTTTCTTAAACTCCATTTTGGCCGAATTTTTAGAGAATGTAAAAATATGTCATGGAAGTCGTAGCTATGTTGTTTACCTATCCAACGAATTGTCACATGCTAAGATTCAATACAAACCGGCCACTTTATGGCCTTCCTAGTAAAAAAGGGTCGAAAACGAGTAATGTCCTAAATTAACGAGGAGATTTTCTTAACCTCCATTTTGGCCGAATTTTTAGAGAATGTAAAAATATCCCATGGAAGTCGTAGCTATGTTGTTTACCTATCCAACGAATTGTCACATGTTAAGATTCAATACAAACCGGCCACTTTATGGCCTTCCTAGTAAAAAAGGGTCGAAAACGAGTAATGTCCTAAATTAACGAGGAGATTTTCTTAAACTCCATTTTGGCCGAATTTTTAGAGAATGTAAAAATATGTCATGGAAGTCGTAGCTATGTTGTTTACCTATCCAACGAATTGTCACATGCTAAGATTCAATACAAACCGGCCACTTTATGGCCTTCCTAGTAAAAAAGGGTCGAAAACGAGTAATGTCCTAAATTAACGAGGAGATTTTCTTAAACTCCATTTTGGCCGAATTTTTAGAGAATGTAAAAATATGTCATGGAAGTTGTAGCTATGTTGTTTACCTATCCAACGAATTGTCACATGCTAAGATTCAATACAAACCGGCCACTTTATGGCCTTCCTAGTAAAAAAGGGTCGAAAACGAGTAATGTCCTAAATTAACGAGGAGATTTTCTTAAACTCCATTTTGGCCGAATTTTTAGAGAATGTAAAAATATGTCATGGAAGTCGTAGCTATGTTGTTTACCTATCCAACGAATTGTCACATGCTAAGATTCAATGCAAATCGGCCACATTATGGCCTTCCTAGTAAAAAAGGGTCGAAAACGAGTAATGTCCTAAATTAACGAGGAGATTTTCTTAACCTCCATTTTGGCCGAATTTTTAGAGAATGTAAAAATATCCCATGGAAGTCGTAGCTATGTTGTTTACCTATCCAACGAATTGTCACATGCTAAGATTCAATGCAAATCGGCCACATTATGGCCTTCCTAGTAAAAAAGGGTCGAAAACGAGTAATGTCCTAAATTAACGAGGAGATTTTCTTAACCTCCATTTTGGCCGTATTTTTAGAGAATGTAAAAATATCCCATGGAAGTCGTAGCTATGTTGTTTACCTATCCAACGAATTGTCACATGTTAAGATTCAATACAAACCGGCCACTTTATGGCCTTCCTAGTAAAAAAGGGTCGAAAACGAGTAATGTCCTAAATTAACGAGGAGATTTTCTTAAACTCCATTTTGGCCGAATTTTTAGAGAATGTAAAAATATGTCATGGAAGTCGTAGCTATGTTGTTTACCTATCCAACGAATTGTCACATGCTAAGATTCAATACAAACCGGCCACTTTATGGCCTTCCTAGTAAAAAAGGGTCGAAAACGAGTAATGTCCTAAATTAACGAGGAGATTTTCTTAACCTCCATTTTGGCCGAATTTTTAGAGAATGTAAAAATATCCCATGGAAGTCGTAGCTATGTTGTTTACCTATCCAATGAATTGTCACATGTTAAGATTCAATACAAACCGGCCACTTTATGGCCTTCCTAGTAAAAAAGGGTCGAAAACGAGTAATGTCCTAAATTAACGAGGAGATTTTCTTAAACTCCATTTTGGCCGAATTTTTAGAGAATGTAAAAATATGTCATGGAAGTCGTAGCTATGTTGTTTACCTATCCAACGAATTGTCACATGCTAAGATTCAATACAAACAGGCCACTTTATGGCCTTCCTAGTAAAAAAGGGTCGAAAACGAGTAATGTCCTAAATTAACGAGGAGATTTTCTTAAACTCCATTTTGGCCGAATTTTTAGAGAATGTAAAAATATGTCATGGAAGTCGTAGCTATGTTGTTTACCTATCAAACGAATTGTCACATGCTAAGATTCAATGCAAATCGGCCACATTATGGCCTTCCTAGTAAAAAAGGGTCGAAAACGAGTAATGTCCTAAATTAACGAGGAGATTTTCTTAACCTCCATTTTGGCCGAATTTTTAGAGAATGTAAAAATATCCCATGGAAGTCGTAGCTATGTTGTTTACCTATCCAACGAATTGTCACATGCTAAGATTCAATGCAAATCGGCCACATTATGGCCTTCCTAGTAAAAAAGGGTCGAAAACGAGTAATGTCCTAAATTAACGAGGAGATTTTCTTAACCTCCATTTTGGCCGAATTTTTAGAGAATGTAAAAATATCCCATGGAAGTCGTAGCTATGTTGTTTACCTATCCAACAAATTGTCACATGTTAAGATTCAATACAAACCGGCCACTTTATGGCCTTCCTAGTAAAAAAGGGTCGAAAACGAGTAATGTCCTAAATTAACGAGGAGATTTTCTTAAACTCCATTTTGGCCGAATTTTTAGAGAATGTAAAAATATGTCATGGAAGTCGTAGCTATGTTGTTTACCTATCCAACGAATTGTCACATGCTAAGATTCAATACAAACCGGCCACTTTATGGCCTTCCTAGTAAAAAAGGGTCGAAAACGAGTAATGTCCTAAATTAACGAGGAGATTTTCTTAACCTCCATTTTGGCCGAATTTTTAGAGAATGTAAAAATATCCCATGGAAGTCGTAGCTATGTTGTTTACCTATCCAATGAATTGTCACATGTTAAGATTCAATACAAACCGGCCACTTTATGGCCTTCCTAGTAAAAAAGGGTCGAAAACGAGTAATGTCCTAAATTAACGAGGAGATTTTCTTAAACTCCATTTTGGCCGAATTTTTAGAGAATGTAAAAATATGTCATGGAAGTCGTAGCTATGTTGTTTACCTATCCAACGAATTGTCACATGCTAAGATTCAATACAAACCGGCCACTTTATGGCCTTCCTAGTAAAAAAGGGTCGAAAACGAGTAATGTCCTAAATTAACGAGGAGATTTTCTTAAACTCCATTTTGGCCGAATTTTTAGAGAATGTAAAAATATGTCATGGAAGTCGTAGCTATGTTGTTTACCTATCCAACGAATTGTCACATGCTAAGATTCAATACAAACCGGCCACTTTATGGCCTTCCTAGTAAAAAAGGGTCGAAAACGAGTAATGTCCTAAATTAACGAGGAGATTTTCTTAAACTCCATTTTGGCCGAATTTTTAGAGAATGTAAAAATATGTCATGGAAGTCGTAGCTATGTTGTTTACCTATCCAACGAATTGTCACATGCTAAGATTCAATACAAACCGGCCACTTTATGGCCTTCCTAGTAAAAAAGGGTCGAAAACGAGTAATGTCCTAAATTAACGAGGAGATTTTCTTAACCTCCATTTTGGCCGAATTTTTAGAGAATGTAAAAATATCCCATGGAAGTCGTAGCTATGTTGTTTACCTATCCAACGAATTGTCACATGCTAAGATTCAATGCAAATCGGCCACATTATGGCCTTCCTAGTAAAAAAGGGTCGAAAACGAGTAATGTCCTAAATTAACGAGGAGATTTTCTTAACCTCCATTTTGGCCGTATTTTTAGAGAATGTAAAAATATCCCATGGAAGTCGTAGCTATGTTGTTTACCTATCCAACGAATTGTCACATGTTAAGATTCAATACAAACCGGCCACTTTATGGCCTTCCTAGTAAAAAAGGGTCGAAAACGAGTAATGTCCTAAATTAACGAGGAGATTTTCTTAAACTCCATTTTGGCCGAATTTTTAGAGAATGTAAAAATATGTCATGGAAGTCGTAGCTATGTTGTTTACCTATCCAACGAATTGTCACATGCTAAGATTCAATACAAACCGGCCACTTTATGGCCTTCCTAGTAAAAAAGGGTCGAAAACGAGTAATGTCCTAAATTAACGAGGAGATTTTCTTAACCTCCATTTTGGCCGAATTTTTAGAGAATGTAAAAATATCCCATGGAAGTCGTAGCTATGTTGTTTACCTATCCAATGAATTGTCACATGTTAAGATTCAATACAAACCGGCCACTTTATGGCCTTCCTAGTAAAAAAGGGTCGAAAACGAGTAATGTCCTAAATTAACGAGGAGATTTTCTTAAACTCCATTTTGGCCGAATTTTTAGAGAATGTAAAAATATGTCATGGAAGTCGTAGCTATGTTGTTTACCTATCCAACGAATTGTCACATGCTAAGATTCAATACAAACAGGCCACTTTATGGCCTTCCTAGTAAAAAAGGGTCGAAAACGAGTAATGTCCTAAATTAACGAGGAGATTTTCTTAAACTCCATTTTGGCCGAATTTTTAGAGAATGTAAAAATATGTCATGGAAGTCGTAGCTATGTTGTTTACCTATCAAACGAATTGTCACATGCTAAGATTCAATGCAAATCGGCCACATTATGGCCTTCCTAGTAAAAAAGGGTCGAAAACGAGTAATGTCCTAAATTAACGAGGAGATTTTCTTAACCTCCATTTTGGCCGAATTTTTAGAGAATGTAAAAATATCCCATGGAAGTCGTAGCTATGTTGTTTACCTATCCAACGAATTGTCACATGCTAAGATTCAATGCAAATCGGCCACATTATGGCCTTCCTAGTAAAAAAGGGTCGAAAACGAGTAATGTCCTAAATTAACGAGGAGATTTTCTTAACCTCCATTTTGGCCGAATTTTTAGAGAATGTAAAAATATCCCATGGAAGTCGTAGCTATGTTGTTTACCTATCCAACAAATTGTCACATGTTAAGATTCAATACAAACCGGCCACTTTATGGCCTTCCTAGTAAAAAAGGGTCGAAAACGAGTAATGTCCTAAATTAACGAGGAGATTTTCTTAAACTCCATTTTGGCCGAATTTTTAGAGAATGTAAAAATATGTCATGGAAGTCGTAGCTATGTTGTTTACCTATCCAACGAATTGTCACATGCTAAGATTCAATACAAACCGGCCACTTTATGGCCTTCCTAGTAAAAAAGGGTCGAAAACGAGTAATGTCCTAAATTAACGAGCAGATTTTCTTAACCTCCATTTTGGCCGAATTTTTAGAGAATGTAAAAATATCCCATGGAAGTCGTAGCTATGTTGTTTACCTATCCAATGAATTGTCACATGTTAAGATTCAATACAAACCGGCCACTTTATGGCCTTCCTAGTAAAAAAGGGTCGAAAACGAGTAATGTCCTAAATTAACGAGGAGATTTTCTTAAACTCCATTTTGGCCGAATTTTTAGAGAATGTAAAAATATGTCATGGAAGTCGTAGCTATGTTGTTTACCTATCCAAGGAATTGTCACATGCTAAGATTCAATACAAACAGGCCACTTTATGGCCTTCCTAGTAAAAAAGGGTCGAAAACGAGTAATGTCCTAAATTAACGAGGAGATTTTCTTAAACTCCATTTTGGCCGAATTTTTAGAGAATGTAAAAATATGTCATGGAAGTCGTAGCTATGTTGTTTACCTATCAAACGAATTGTCACATGCTAAGATTCAATGCAAATCGGCCACATTATGGCCTTCCTAGTAAAAAAGGGTCGAAAACGAGTAATGTCCTAAATTAACGAGGAGATTTTCTTAACCTCCATTTTGGCCGAATTTTTAGAGAATGTAAAAATATCCCATGGAAGTCGTAGCTATGTTGTTTACCTATCCAACGAATTGTCACATGCTAAGATTCAATGCAAATCGGCCACATTATGGCCTTCCTAGTAAAAAAGGGTCGAAAACGAGTAATGTCCTAAATTAACGAGGAGATTTTCTTAACCTCCATTTTGGCCGAATTTTTAGAGAATGTAAAAATATCCCATGGAAGTCGTAGCTATGTTGTTTACCTATCCAACAAATTGTCACATGTTAAGATTCAATACAAACCGGCCACTTTATGGCCTTCCTAGTAAAAAAGGGTCGAAAACGAGTAATGTCCTAAATTAACGAGGAGATTTTCTTAAACTCCATTTTGGCCGAATTTTTAGAGAATGTAAAAATATGTCATGGAAGTCGTAGCTATGTTGTTTACCTATCCAACGAATTGTCACATGCTAAGATTCAATACAAACCGGCCACTTTATGGCCTTCCTAGTAAAAAAGGGTCGAAAACGAGTAATGTCCTAAATTAATGAGGAGATTTTCTTAACCTCCATTTTGGCCGAATTTTTAGAGAATGTAAAAATATCCCATGGAAGTCGTAGCTATGTTGTTTACCTATCCAACGAATTGTCACATGTTAAGATTCAATACAAACCGGCCACTTTATGGCCTTCCTAGTAAAAAAGGGTCGAAAACGAGTAATGTCCTAAATTAACGAGGAGATTTTCTTAAACTCCATTTTGGCCGAATTTTTAGAGAATGTAAAAATATGTCATGGAAGTCGTAGCTATGTTGTTTACCTATCCAACGAATTGTCACATGCTAAGATTCAATACAAACCGGCCACTTTATGGCCTTCCTAGTAAAAAAGGGTCGAAAACGAGTAATGTCCTAAATTAACGAGGAGATTTTCTTAACCTCCATTTTGGCCGAATTTTTAGAGAATGTAAAAATATCCCATGGAAGTCGTAGCTATGTTGTTTACCTATCCAATGAATTGTCACATGTTAAGATTCAATACAAACCGGCCACTTTATGGCCTTCCTAGTAAAAAAGGGTCGAAAACGAGTAATGTCCTAAATTAACGAGGAGATTTTCTTAAACTCCATTTTGGCCGAATTTTTAGAGAATGTAAAAATATGTCATGGAAGTCGTAGCTATGTTGTTTACCTATCCAACGAATTGTCACATGCTAAGATTCAATACAAACAGGCCACTTTATGGCCTTCCTAGTAAAAAAGGGTCGAAAACGAGTAATGTCCTAAATTAACGAGGAGATTTTCTTAAACTCCATTTTGGCCGAATTTTTAGAGAATGTAAAAATATGTCATGGAAGTCGTAGCTATGTTGTTTACCTATCAAACGAATTGTCACATGCTAAGATTCAATGCAAATCGGCCACATTATGGCCTTCCTAGTAAAAAAGGGTCGAAAACGAGTAATGTCCTAAATTAACGAGGAGATTTTCTTAACCTCCATTTTGGCCGAATTTTTAGAGAATGTAAAAATATCCCATGGAAGTCGTAGCTATGTTGTTTACCTATCCAACGAATTGTCACATGCTAAGATTCAATGCAAATCGGCCACATTATGGCCTTCCTAGTAAAAAAGGGTCGAAAACGAGTAATGTCCTAAATTAACGAGGAGATTTTCTTAACCTCCATTTTGGCCGAATTTTTAGAGAATGTAAAAATATCCCATGGAAGTCGTAGCTATGTTGTTTACCTATCCTACAAATTGTCACATGTTAAGATTCAATACAAACCGGCCACTTTATGGCCTTCCTAGTAAAAAAGGGTCGAAAACGAGTAATGTCCTAAATTAACGAGGAGATTTTCTTAAACTCCATTTTGGCCGAATTTTTAGAGAATGTAAAAATATGTCATGGAAGTCGTAGCTATGTTGTTTACCTATCCAACGAATTGTCACATGCTAAGATTCAATACAAACCGGCCACTTTATGGCCTTCCTAGTAAAAAAGGGTCGAAAACGAGTAATGTCCTAAATTAACGAGGAGATTTTCTTAACCTCCATTTTGGCCGAATTTTTAGAGAATGTAAAAATATCCCATGGAAGTCGTAGCTATGTTGTTTACCTATCCAACGAATTGTCACATGCTAAGATTCAATGCAAACCGGCCACTTTATGGCCTTCCTAGTAAAAAAGGGTCGAAAACGAGTAATGTCCTAAATTAACGAGGAGATTTTCTTAACCTCCATTTTGGCCGAATTTTTAGAGAATGTAAAAATATCCCATGGAAGTCGTAGCTATGTTGTTTACCTATCCAACGAATTGTCACATGCTAAGATTCAATGCAAATCGGCCACATTATGGCCTTCCTAGTAAAAAAGGGTCGAAAACGAGTAATGTCCTAAATTAACGAGGAGATTTTCTTAACCTCCATTTTGGCCGAATTTTTAGAGAATGTAAAAATATCCCATGGAAGTCGTAGCTATGTTGTTTACCTATCCAACCAATTGTCACATGTTAAGATTCAATACAAACCGGCCACTTTATGGCCTTCCTAGTAAAAAAGGGTCGAAAACGAGTAATGTCCTAAATTAACGAGGAGATTTTCTTAAACTCCATTTTGGCCGAATTTTTAGAGAATGTAAAAATATGTCATGGAAGTCGTAGCTATGTTGTTTACCTATCCAACGAATTGTCACATGCTAAGATTCAATACAAACCGGCCACTTTATGGCCTTCCTAGTAAAAAAGGGTCGAAAACGAGTAATGTCCTAAATTAACGAGGTGATTTTCTTAAACTCCATTTTGGCCGAATTTTTAGAGAATGTAAAAATATGTCATGGAAGTCGTAGCTATGTTGTTTACCTATCCAACGAATTGTCACATGCTAAGATTCAATGCAAATCGGCCACATTATGGCCTTCCTAGTAAAAAAGGGTCGAAAACGAGTAATGTCCTAAATTAACGAGGAGATTTTCTTAACCTCCATTTTGGCCGAATTTTTAGAGAATGTAAAAATATCCCATGGAAGTCGTAGCTATGTTGTTTACCTATCCAACGAATTGTCACATGTTAAGATTCAATACAAACCGGCCACTTTATGGCCTTCCTAGTAAAAAAGGGTCGAAAACGAGTAATGTCCTAAATTAACGAGGAGATTTTCTTAAACTCCATTTTGGCCGAATTTTTAGAGAATGTAAAAATATGTCATGGAAGTCGTTGCTATGTTGTTTACCTATCCAACGAATTGTCACATGCTAAGATTCAATACAAACCGGCCACTTTATGGCCTTCCTAGTAAAAAAGGGTCGAAAACGAGTAATGTCCTAAATTAACGAGGAGATTTTCTTAACCTCCATTTTGGCCGAATTTTTAGAGAATGTAAAAATATCCCATGGAAGTCGTAGCTATGTTGTTTACCTATCCAACAAATTGTCACATGTTAAGATTCAATACAAACCGGCCACTTTATGGCCTTCCTAGTAAAAAAGGGTCGAAAACGAGTAATGTCCTAAATTAACGAGGAGATTTTCTTAAACTCCATTTTGGCCGAATTTTTAGAGAATGTAAAAATATGTCATGGAAGTCGTAGCTATGTTGTTTACCTATCCAACGAATTGTCACATGCTAAGATTCAATACAAACCGGCCACTTTATGGCCTTCCTAGTAAAAAAGGGTCGAAAACGAGTAATGTCCTAAATTAACGAGGTGATTTTCTTAAACTCCATTTTGGCCGAATTTTTAGAGAATGTAAAAATATGTCATGGAAGTCGTAGCTATGTTGTTTACCTATCCAACGAATTGTCACATGCTAAGATTCAATGCAAATCGGCCACATTATGGCCTTCCTAGTAAAAAAGGGTCGAAAACGAGTAATGTCCTAAATTAACGAGGAGATTTTCTTAACCTCCATTTTGGCCGAATTTTTAGAGAATGTAAAAATATCCCATGGAAGTCGTAGCTATGTTGTTTACCTATCCAACGAATTGTCACATGCTAAGATTCAATGCAAATCGGCCACATTATGGCCTTCCTAGTAAAAAAGGGTCGAAAACGAGTAATGTCCTAAATTAACGAGGAGATTTTCTTAACCTCCATTTTGGCCGAATTTTTAGAGAATGTAAAAATATCCCATGGAAGTCGTAGCTATGTTGTTTACCTATCCAACGAATTGTCACATGTTAAGATTCAATACAAACCGGCCACTTTATGGCCTTCCTAGTAAAAAAGGGTCGAAAACGAGTAATGTCCTAAATTAACGAGGAGATTTTCTTAAACTCCATTTTGGCCGAATTTTTAGAGAATGTAAAAATATGTCATGGAAGTCGTTGCTATGTTGTTTACCTATCCAACGAATTGTCACATGCTAAGATTCAATACAAACCGGCCACTTTATGGCCTTCCTAGTAAAAAAGGGTCGAAAACGAGTAATGTCCTAAATTAACGAGGAGATTTTCTTAACCTCCATTTTGGCCGAATTTTTAGAGAATGTAAAAATATCCCATGGAAGTCGTAGCTATGTTGTTTACCTATCCAACGAATTGTCACATGTTAAGATTCAATACAAACCGGCCACTTTATGGCCTTCCTAGTAAAAAAGGGTCGAAAACGAGTAATGTCCTAAATTAACGAGGAGATTTTCTTAAACTCCATTTTGGCCGAATTTTTAGAGAATGTAAAAATATGTCATGGAAGTCGTAGCTATGTTGTTTACCTATCCAACGAATTGTCACATGCTAAGATTCAATACAAACCGGCCACTTTATGGCCTTCCTAGTAAAAAAGGGTCGAAAACGAGTAATGTCCTAAATTAACGAGGAGATTTTCTTAAACTCCATTTTGGCCGAATTTTTAGAGAATGTAAAAATATGTCATGGAAGTCGTAGCTATGTTGTTTACCTATCCAACGAATTGTCACATGCTAAGATTCAATACAAACCGGCCACTTTATGGCCTTCCTAGTAAAAAAGGGTCGAAAACGAGTAATGTCCTAAATTAACGAGGAGATTTTCTTAAACTCCATTTTGGCCGAATTTTTAGAGAATGTAAAAATATGTCATGGAAGTCGTAGCTATGTTGTTTACCTATCCAACGAATTGTCACATGCTAAGATTCAATGCAAATCGGCCACATTATGGCCTTCCTAGTAAAAAAGGGTCGAAAACGAGTAATGTCCTAAATTAACGAGGAGATTTTCTTAACCTCCATTTTGGCCGAATTTTTAGAGAATGTAAAAATATCCCATGGAAGTCGTAGCTATGTTGTTTACCTATCCAACGAATTGTCACATGCTAAGATTCAATGCAAATCGGCCACATTATGGCCTTCCTAGTAAAAAAGGGTCGAAAACGAGTAATGTCCTAAATTAACGAGGAGATTTTCTTAACCTCCATTTTGGCCGTATTTTTAGAGAATGTAAAAATATCCCATGGAAGTCGTAGCTATGTTGTTTACCTATCCAACGAATTGTCACATGTTAAGATTCAATACAAACCGGCCACTTTATGGCCTTCCTAGTAAAAAAGGGTCGAAAACGAGTAATGTCCTAAATTAACGAGGAGATTTTCTTAAACTCCATTTTGGCCGAATTTTTAGAGAATGTAAAAATATGTCATGGAAGTCGTAGCTATGTTGTTTACCTATCCAACGAATTGTCACATGCTAAGATTCAATACAAACCGGCCACTTTATGGCCTTCCTAGTAAAAAAGGGTCGAAAACGAGTAATGTCCTAAATTAACGAGGAGATTTTCTTAAACTCCATTTTGGCCGAATTTTTAGAGAATGTAAAAATATGTCATGGAAGTCGTAGCTATGTTGTTTACCTATCCAACGAATTGTCACATGCTAAGATTCAATACAAACCGGCCACTTTATGGCCTTCCTAGTAAAAAAGGGTCGAAAACGAGTAATGTCCTAAATTAACGAGGAGATTTTCTTAAACTCCATTTTGGCCGAATTTTTAGAGAATGTAAAAATATGTCATGGAAGTCGTAGCTATGTTGTTTACCTATCCAACGAATTGTCACATGCTAAGATTCAATGCAAATCGGCCACATTATGGCCTTCCTAGTAAAAAAGGGTCGAAAACGAGTAATGTCCTAAATTAACGAGGAGATTTTCTTAACCTCCATTTTGGCCGAATTTTTAGAGAATGTAAAAATATCCCATGGAAGTCGTAGCTATGTTGTTTACCTATCCAACGAATTGTCACATGCTAAGATTCAATACAAACCGGCCACTTTATGGCCTTCCTAGTAAAAAAGGGTCGAAAACGAGTAATGTCCTAAATTAACGAGGAGATTTTCTTAACCTCCATTTTGGCCGAATTTTTAGAGAATGTAAAAATATCCCATGGAAGTCGTAGCTATGTTGTTTACCTATCCAATGAATTGTCACATGTTAAGATTCAATACAAACCGGCCACTTTATGGCCTTCCTAGTAAAAAAGGGTCGAAAACGAGTAATGTCCTAAATTAACGAGGAGATTTTCTTAAACTCCATTTTGGCCGAATTTTTAGAGAATGTAAAAATATGTCATGGAAGTCGTAGCTATGTTGTTTACCTATCCAACGAATTGTCACATGCTAAGATTCAATACAAACCGGCCACTTTATGGCCTTCCTAGTAAAAAAGGGTCGAAAACGAGTAATGTCCTAAATTAACGAGGAGATTTTCTTAAACTCCATTTTGGCCGAATTTTTAGAGAATGTAAAAATATGTCATGGAAGTCGTAGCTATGTTGTTTACCTATCCAACGAATTGTCACATGCTAAGATTCAATACAAACCGGCCACTTTATGGCCTTCCTAGTAAAAAAGGGTCGAAAACGAGTAATGTCCTAAATTAACGAGGAGATTTTCTTAAACTCCATTTTGGCCGAATTTTTAGAGAATGTAAAAATATGTCATGGAAGTCGTAGCTATGTTGTTTACCTATCCAACGAATTGTCACATGCTAAGATTCAATGCAAATCGGCCACATTATGGCCTTCCTAGTAAAAAAGGGTCGAAAACGAGTAATGTCCTAAATTAACGAGGAGATTTTCTTAACCTCCATTTTGGCCGAATTTTTAGAGAATGTAAAAATATCCCATGGAAGTCGTAGCTATGTTGTTTACCTATCCAACGAATTGTCACATGCTAAGATTCAATGCAAATCGGCCACATTATGGCCTTCCTAGTAAAAAAGGGTCGAAAACGAGTAATGTCCTAAATTAACGAGGAGATTTTCTTAACCTCCATTTTGGCCGTATTTTTAGAGAATGTAAAAATATCCCATGGAAGTCGTAGCTATGTTGTTTACCTATCCAACGAATTGTCACATGGTAAGATTCAATACAAACCGGCCACTTTATGGCCTTCCTAGTAAAAAAGGGTCGAAAACGAGTAATGTCCTAAATTAACGAGGAGATTTTCTTAAACTCCATTTTGGCCGAATTTTTAGAGAATGTAAAAATATGTCATGGAAGTCGTAGCTATGTTGTTTACCTATCCAACGAATTGTCACATGCTAAGATTCAATGCAAATCGGCCACATTATGGCCTTCCTAGTAAAAAAGGGTCGAAAACGAGTAATGTCCTAAATTAACGAGGAGATTTTCTTAACCTCCATTTTGGCCGAATTTTTAGAGAATGTAAAAATATCCCATGGAAGTCGTAGCTATGTTGTTTACCTATCCAATGAATTGTCACATGTTAAGATTCAATACAAACCGGCCACTTTATGGCCTTCCTAGTAAAAAAGGGTCGAAAACGAGTAATGTCCTAAATTAACGAGGAGATTTTCTTAAACTCCATTTTGGCCGAATTTTTAGAGAATGTAAAAATATGTCATGGAAGTCGTAGCTATGTTGTTTACCTATCCAACGAATTGTCACATGCTAAGATTCAATACAAACCGGCCACTTTATGGCCTTCCTAGTAAAAAAGGGTCGAAAACGAGTAATGTCCTAAATTAACGAGGAGATTTTCTTAACCTCCATTTTGGCCGAATTTTTAGAGAATGTAAAAATATCCCATGGAAGTCGTAGCTATGTTGTTTACCTATCCAACGAATTGTCACATGCTAAGATTCAATACAAACCGGCCACTTTATGGCCTTCCTAGTAAAAAAGGGTCGAAAACGAGTAATGTCCTAAATTAACGAGGAGATTTTCTTAACCTCCATTTTGGCCGAATTTTTAGAGAATGTAAAAATATCCCATGGAAGTCGTAGCTATGTTGTTTACCTATCCAATGAATTGTCACATGTTAAGATTCAATACAAACCGGCCACTTTATGGCCTTCCTAGTAAAAAAGGGTCGAAAACGAGTAATGTCCTAAATTAACGAGGAGATTTTCTTAAACTCCATTTTGGCCGAATTTTTAGAGAATGTAAAAATATGTCATGGAAGTCGTAGCTATGTTGTTTACCTATCCAACGAATTGTCACATGCTAAGATTCAATACAAACCGGCCACTTTATGGCCTTCCTAGTAAAAAAGGGTCGAAAACGAGTAATGTCCTAAATTAACGAGGAGATTTTCTTAAACTCCATTTTGGCCGAATTTTTAGAGAATGTAAAAATATGTCATGGAAGTCGTAGCTATGTTGTTTACCTATCCAACGAATTGTCACATGCTAAGATTCAATACAAACCGGCCACTTTATGGCCTTCCTAGTAAAAAAGGGTCGAAAACGAGTAATGTCCTAAATTAACGAGGAGATTTTCTTAAACTCCATTTTGGCCGAATTTTTAGAGAATGTAAAAATATGTCATGGAAGTCGTAGCTATGTTGTTTACCTATCCAACGAATTGTCACATGCTAAGATTCAATGCAAATCGGCCACATTATGGCCTTCCTAGTAAAAAAGGGTCGAAAACGAGTAATGTCCTAAATTAACGAGGAGATTTTCTTAACCTCCATTTTGGCCGAATTTTTAGAGAATGTAAAAATATCCCATGGAAGTCGTAGCTATGTTGTTTACCTATCCAACGAATTGTCACATGCTAAGATTCAATGCAAATCGGCCACATTATGGCCTTCCTAGTAAAAAAGGGTCGAAAACGAGTAATGTCCTAAATTAACGAGGAGATTTTCTTAACCTCCATTTTGGCCGTATTTTTAGAGAATGTAAAAATATCCCATGGAAGTCGTAGCTATGTTGTTTACCTATCCAACGAATTGTCACATGGTAAGATTCAATACAAACCGGCCACTTTATGGCCTTCCTAGTAAAAAAGGGTCGAAAACGAGTAATGTCCTAAATTAACGAGGAGATTTTCTTAAACTCCATTTTGGCCGAATTTTTAGAGAATGTAAAAATATGTCATGGAAGTCGTAGCTATGTTGTTTACCTATCCAACGAATTGTCACATGCTAAGATTCAATGCAAATCGGCCACATTATGGCCTTCCTAGTAAAAAAGGGTCGAAAACGAGTAATGTCCTAAATTAACGAGGAGATTTTCTTAACCTCCATTTTGGCCGAATTTTTAGAGAATGTAAAAATATCCCATGGAAGTCGTAGCTATGTTGTTTACCTATCCAATGAATTGTCACATGTTAAGATTCAATACAAACCGGCCACTTTATGGCCTTCCTAGTAAAAAAGGGTCGAAAACGAGTAATGTCCTAAATTAACGAGGAGATTTTCTTAAACTCCATTTTGGCCGAATTTTTAGAGAATGTAAAAATATGTCATGGAAGTCGTAGCTATGTTGTTTACCTATCCAACGAATTGTCACATGCTAAGATTCAATACAAACCGGCCACTTTATGGCCTTCCTAGTAAAAAAGGGTCGAAAACGAGTAATGTCCTAAATTAACGAGGAGATTTTCTTAAACTCCATTTTGGCCGAATTTTTAGAGAATGTAAAAATATGTCATGGAAGTCGTAGCTATGTTGTTTACCTATCAAACGAATTGTCACATGCTAAGATTCAATGCAAATCGGCCACATTATGGCCTTCCTAGTAAAAAAGGGTCGAAAACGAGTAATGTCCTAAATTAACGAGGAGATTTTCTTAACCTCCATTTTGGCCGAATTTTTAGAGAATGTAAAAATATCCCATGGAAGTCGTAGCTATGTTGTTTACCTATCCAACGAATTGTCACATGCTAAGATTCAATGCAAATCGGCCACATTATGGCCTTCCTAGTAAAAAAGGGTCGAAAACGAGTAATGTCCTAAATTAACGAGGAGATTTTCTTAACCTCCATTTTGGCCGAATTTTTAGAGAATGTAAAAATATCCCATGGAAGTCGTAGCTATGTTGTTTACCTATCCAACGAATTGTCACATGTTAAGATTCAATACAAACCAGCCACTTTATGGCCTTCCTAGTAAAAAAGGGTCGAAAACGAGTAATGTCCTAAATTAACGAGGAGATTTTCTTAAACTCCATTTTGGCCGAATTTTTAGAGAATGTAAAAATATGTCATGGAAGTCGTAGCTATGTTGTTTACCTATCCAACGAATTGTCACATGCTAAGATTCAATACAAACCGGCCACTTTATGGCCTTCCTAGTAAAAAAGGGTCGAAAACGAGTAATGTCCTAAATTAACGAGGAGATTTTCTTAACCTCCATTTTGGCCGAATTTTTAGAGAATGTAAAAATATCCCATGGAAGTCGTAGCTATGTTGTTTACCTATCCAACGAATTGTCACATGTTAAGATTCAATACAAACCGGCCACTTTATGGCCTTCCTAGTAAAAAAGGGTCGAAAACGAGTAATGTCCTAAATTAACGAGGAGATTTTCTTAAACTCCATTTTGGCCGAATTTTTAGAGAATGTAAAAATATGTCATGGAAGTCGTAGCTATGTTGTTTACCTATCCAACGAATTGTCACATGCTAAGATTCAATACAAACCGGCCACTTTATGGCCTTCCTAGTAAAAAAGGGTCGAAAACGAGTAATGTCCTAAATTAACGAGGAGATTTTCTTAAACTCCATTTTGGCCGAATTTTTAGAGAATGTAAAAATATGTCATGGAAGTCGTAGCTATGTTGTTTACCTATCCAACGAATTGTCACATGCTAAGATTCAATACAAACCGGCCACTTTATGGCCTTCCTAGTAAAAAAGGGTCGAAAACGAGTAATGTCCTAAATTAACGAGGAGATTTTCTTAAACTCCATTTTGGCCGAATTTTTAGAGAATGTAAAAATATGTCATGGAAGTCGTAGCTATGTTGTTTACCTATCCAACGAATTGTCACATGCTAAGATTCAATACAAACCGGCCACTTTATGGCCTTCCTAGTAAAAAAGGGTCGAAAACGAGTAATGTCCTAAATTAACGAGGAGATTTTCTTAAACTCCATTTTGGCCGAATTTTTAGAGAATGTAAAAATATGTCATGGAAGTCGTAGCTATGTTGTTTACCTATCCAACGAATTGTCACATGCTAAGATTCAATACAAACCGGCCACTTTATGGCCTTCCTAGTAAAAAAGGGTCGAAAACGAGTAATGTCCTAAATTAACGAGGAGATTTTCTTAAACTCCATTTTGGCCGAATTTTTAGAGAATGTAAAAATATGTCATGGAAGTCGTAGCTATGTTGTTTACCTATCCAACGAATTGTCACATGCTAAGATTCAATGCAAATCGGCCACATTATGGCCTTCCTAGTAAAAAAGGGTCGAAAACGAGTAATGTCCTAAATTAACGAGGAGATTTTCTTAACCTCCATTTTGGCCGAATTTTTAGAGAATGTAAAAATATCCCATGGAAGTCGTAGCTATGTTGTTTACCTATCCAACGAATTGTCACATGTTAAGATTCAATACAAACCGGCCACTTTATGGCCTTCCTAGTAAAAAAGGGTCGAAAACGAGTAATGTCCTAAATTAACGAGGAGATTTTCTTAAACTCCATTTTGGCCGAATTTTTAGAGAATGTAAAAATATGTCATGGAAGTCGTAGCTATGTTGTTTACCTATCCAACGAATTGTCACATGCTAAGATTCAATACAAACCGGCCACTTTATGGCCTTCCTAGTAAAAAAGGGTCGAAAACGAGTAATGTCCTAAATTAACGAGGAGATTTTCTTAAACTCCATTTTGGCCGAATTTTTAGAGAATGTAAAAATATGTCATGGAAGTCGTAGCTATGTTGTTTACCTATCCAACGAATTGTCACATGCTAAGATTCAATACAAACCGGCCACTTTATGGCCTTCCTAGTAAAAAAGGGTCGAAAACGAGTAATGTCCTAAATTAACGAGGAGATTTTCTTAAACTCCATTTTGGCCGAATTTTTAGAGAATGTAAAAATATGTCATGGAAGTCGTAGCTATGTTGTTTACCTATCCAACGAATTGTCACATGCTAAGATTCAATACAAACCGGCCACTTTATGGCCTTCCTAGTAAAAAAGGGTCGAAAACGAGTAATGTCCTAAATTAACGAGGAGATTTTCTTAAACTCCATTTTGGCCGAATTTTTAGAGAATGTAAAAATATGTCATGGAAGTCGTAGCTATGTTGTTTACCTATCCAACGAATTGTCACATGCTAAGATTCAATACAAACCGGCCACTTTATGGCCTTCCTAGTAAAAAAGGGTCGAAAACGAGTAATGTCCTAAATTAACGAGGAGATTTTCTTAAACTCCATTTTGGCCGAATTTTTAGAGAATGTAAAAATATGTCATGGAAGTCGTAGCTATGTTGTTTACCTATCCAACGAATTGTCACATGCTAAGATTCAATACAAACCGGCCACTTTATGGCCTTCCTAGTAAAAAAGGGTCGAAAACGAGTAATGTCCTAAATTAACGAGGAGATTTTCTTAAACTCCATTTTGGCCGAATTTTTAGAGAATGTAAAAATATGTCATGGAAGTCGTAGCTATGTTGTTTACCTATCCAACGAATTGTCACATGCTAAGATTCAATGCAAATCGGCCACATTATGGCCTTCCTAGTAAAAAAGGGTCGAAAACGAGTAATGTCCTAAATTAACGAGGAGATTTTCTTAACCTCCATTTTGGCCGAATTTTTAGAGAATGTAAAAATATCCCATGGAAGTCGTAGCTATGTTGTTTACCTATCCAACGAATTGTCACATGTTAAGATTCAATACAAACCGGCCACTTTATGGCCTTCCTAGTAAAAAAGGGTCGAAAACGAGTAATGTCCTAAATTAACGAGGAGATTTTCTTAAACTCCATTTTGGCCGAATTTTTAGAGAATGTAAAAATATGTCATGGAAGTCGTAGCTATGTTGTTTACCTATCCAACGAATTGTCACATGCTAAGATTCAATACAAACCGGCCACTTTATGGCCTTCCTAGTAAAAAAGGGTCGAAAACGAGTAATGTCCTAAATTAACGAGGAGATTTTCTTAAACTCCATTTTGGCCGAATTTTTAGAGAATGTAAAAATATGTCATGGAAGTCGTAGCTATGTTGTTTACCTATCCAACGAATTGTCACATGCTAAGATTCAATACAAACCGGCCACTTTATGGCCTTCCTAGTAAAAAAGGGTCGAAAACGAGTAATGTCCTAAATTAACGAGGAGATTTTCTTAAACTCCATTTTGGCCGAATTTTTAGAGAATGTAAAAATATGTCATGGAAGTCGTAGCTATGTTGTTTACCTATCCAACGAATTGTCACATGCTAAGATTCAATACAAACCGGCCACTTTATGGCCTTCCTAGTAAAAAAGGGTCGAAAACGAGTAATGTCCTAAATTAACGAGGAGATTTTCTTAAACTCCATTTTGGCCGAATTTTTAGAGAATGTAAAAATATGTCATGGAAGTCGTAGCTATGTTGTTTACCTATCCAACGAATTGTCACATGCTAAGATTCAATACAAACCGGCCACTTTATGGCCTTCCTAGTAAAAAAGGGTCGAAAACGAGTAATGTCCTAAATTAACGAGGAGATTTTCTTAAACTCCATTTTGGCCGAATTTTTAGAGAATGTAAAAATATGTCATGGAAGTCGTAGCTATGTTGTTTACCTATCCAACGAATTGTCACATGCTAAGATTCAATACAAACCGGCCACTTTATGGCCTTCCTAGTAAAAAAGGGTCGAAAACGAGTAATGTCCTAAATTAACGAGGAGATTTTCTTAAACTCCATTTTGGCCGAATTTTTAGAGAATGTAAAAATATGTCATGGAAGTCGTAGCTATGTTGTTTACCTATCCAACGAATTGTCACATGCTAAGATTCAATACAAACCGGCCACTTTATGGCCTTCCTAGTAAAAAAGGGTCGAAAACGAGTAATGTCCTAAATTAACGAGGAGATTTTCTTAAACTCCATTTTGGCCGAATTTTTAGAGAATGTAAAAATATGTCATGGAAGTCGTAGCTATGTTGTTTACCTATCCAACGAATTGTCACATGCTAAGATTCAATACAAACCGGCCACTTTATGGCCTTCCTAGTAAAAAAGGGTCGAAAACGAGTAATGTCCTAAATTAACGAGGAGATTTTCTTAAACTCCATTTTGGCCGAATTTTTAGAGAATGTAAAAATATGTCATGGAAGTCGTAGCTATGTTGTTTACCTATCCAACGAATTGTCACATGCTAAGATTCAATACAAACCGGCCACTTTATGGCCTTCCTAGTAAAAAAGGGTCGAAAACGAGTAATGTCCTAAATTAACGAGGAGATTTTCTTAAACTCCATTTTGGCCGAATTTTTAGAGAATGTAAAAATATGTCATGGAAGTCGTAGCTATGTTGTTTACCTATCCAACGAATTGTCACATGCTAAGATTCAATACAAACCGGCCACTTTATGGCCTTCCTAGTAAAAAAGGGTCGAAAACGAGTAATGTCCTAAATTAACGAGGAGATTTTCTTAAACTCCATTTTGGCCGAATTTTTAGAGAATGTAAAAATATGTCATGGAAGTCGTAGCTATGTTGTTTACCTATCCAACGAATTGTCACATGCTAAGATTCAATACAAACCGGCCACTTTATGGCCTTCCTAGTAAAAAAGGGTCGAAAACGAGTAATGTCCTAAATTAACGAGGAGATTTTCTTAAACTCCATTTTGGCCGAATTTTTAGAGAATGTAAAAATATGTCATGGAAGTCGTAGCTATGTTGTTTACCTATCCAACGAATTGTCACATGCTAAGATTCAATACAAACCGGCCACTTTATGGCCTTCCTAGTAAAAAAGGGTCGAAAACGAGTAATGTCCTAAATTAACGAGGAGATTTTCTTAAACTCCATTTTGGCCGAATTTTTAGAGAATGTAAAAATATGTCATGGAAGTCGTAGCTATGTTGTTTACCTATCCAACGAATTGTCACATGCTAAGATTCAATACAAACCGGCCACTTTATGGCCTTCCTAGTAAAAAAGGGTCGAAAACGAGTAATGTCCTAAATTAACGAGGAGATTTTCTTAAACTCCATTTTGGCCGAATTTTTAGAGAATGTAAAAATATGTCATGGAAGTCGTAGCTATGTTGTTTACCTATCCAACGAATTGTCACATGCTAAGATTCAATACAAACCGGCCACTTTATGGCCTTCCTAGTAAAAAAGGGTCGAAAACGAGTAATGTCCTAAATTAACGAGGAGATTTTCTTAAACTCCATTTTGGCCGAATTTTTAGAGAATGTAAAAATATGTCATGGAAGTCGTAGCTATGTTGTTTACCTATCCAACGAATTGTCACATGCTAAGATTCAATGCAAATCGGCCACATTATGGCCTTCCTAGTAAAAAAGGGTCGAAAACGAGTAATGTCCTAAATTAACGAGGAGATTTTCTTAACCTCCATTTTGGCCGAATTTTTAGAGAATGTAAAAATATCCCATGGAAGTCGTAGCTATGTTGTTTACCTATCCAACGAATTGTCACATGTTAAGATTCAATACAAACCGGCCACTTTATGGCCTTCCTAGTAAAAAAGGGTCGAAAACGAGTAATGTCCTAAATTAACGAGGAGATTTTCTTAAACTCCATTTTGGCCGAATTTTTAGAGAATGTAAAAATATGTCATGGAAGTCGTAGCTATGTTGTTTACCTATCCAACGAATTGTCACATGCTAAGATTCAATACAAACCGGCCACTTTATGGCCTTCCTAGTAAAAAAGGGTCGAAAACGAGTAATGTCCTAAATTAACGAGGAGATTTTCTTAAACTCCATTTTGGCCGAATTTTTAGAGAATGTAAAAATATGTCATGGAAGTCGTAGCTATGTTGTTTACCTATCCAACGAATTGTCACATGCTAAGATTCAATACAAACCGGCCACTTTATGGCCTTCCTAGTAAAAAAGGGTCGAAAACGAGTAATGTCCTAAATTAACGAGGAGATTTTCTTAAACTCCATTTTGGCCGAATTTTTAGAGAATGTAAAAATATGTCATGGAAGTCGTAGCTATGTTGTTTACCTATCCAACGAATTGTCACATGCTAAGATTCAATACAAACCGGCCACTTTATGGCCTTCCTAGTAAAAAAGGGTCGAAAACGAGTAATGTCCTAAATTAACGAGGAGATTTTCTTAAACTCCATTTTGGCCGAATTTTTAGAGAATGTAAAAATATGTCATGGAAGTCGTAGCTATGTTGTTTACCTATCCAACGAATTGTCACATGCTAAGATTCAATACAAACCGGCCACTTTATGGCCTTCCTAGTAAAAAAGGGTCGAAAACGAGTAATGTCCTAAATTAACGAGGAGATTTTCTTAAACTCCATTTTGGCCGAATTTTTAGAGAATGTAAAAATATGTCATGGAAGTCGTAGCTATGTTGTTTACCTATCCAACGAATTGTCACATGCTAAGATTCAATACAAACCGGCCACTTTATGGCCTTCCTAGTAAAAAAGGGTCGAAAACGAGTAATGTCCTAAATTAACGAGGAGATTTTCTTAAACTCCATTTTGGCCGAATTTTTAGAGAATGTAAAAATATGTCATGGAAGTCGTAGCTATGTTGTTTACCTATCCAACGAATTGTCACATGCTAAGATTCAATGCAAATCGGCCACATTATGGCCTTCCTAGTAAAAAAGGGTCGAAAACGAGTAATGTCCTAAATTAACGAGGAGATTTTCTTAACCTCCATTTTGGCCGAATTTTTAGAGAATGTAAAAATATCCCATGGAAGTCGTAGCTATGTTGTTTACCTATCCAACGAATTGTCACATGTTAAGATTCAATACAAACCGGCCACTTTATGGCCTTCCTAGTAAAAAAGGGTCGAAAACGAGTAATGTCCTAAATTAACGAGGAGATTTTCTTAAACTCCATTTTGGCCGAATTTTTAGAGAATGTAAAAATATGTCATGGAAGTCGTAGCTATGTTGTTTACCTATCCAACGAATTGTCACATGCTAAGATTCAATACAAACCGGCCACTTTATGGCCTTCCTAGTAAAAAAGGGTCGAAAACGAGTAATGTCCTAAATTAACGAGGAGATTTTCTTAAACTCCATTTTGGCCGAATTTTTAGAGAATGTAAAAATATGTCATGGAAGTCGTAGCTATGTTGTTTACCTATCCAACGAATTGTCACATGCTAAGATTCAATACAAACCGGCCACTTTATGGCCTTCCTAGTAAAAAAGGGTCGAAAACGAGTAATGTCCTAAATTAACGAGGAGATTTTCTTAAACTCCATTTTGGCCGAATTTTTAGAGAATGTAAAAATATGTCATGGAAGTCGTAGCTATGTTGTTTACCTATCCAACGAATTGTCACATGCTAAGATTCAATACAAACCGGCCACTTTATGGCCTTCCTAGTAAAAAAGGGTCGAAAACGAGTAATGTCCTAAATTAACGAGGAGATTTTCTTAAACTCCATTTTGGCCGAATTTTTAGAGAATGTAAAAATATGTCATGGAAGTCGTAGCTATGTTGTTTACCTATCCAACGAATTGTCACATGCTAAGATTCAATACAAACCGGCCACTTTATGGCCTTCCTAGTAAAAAAGGGTCGAAAACGAGTAATGTCCTAAATTAACGAGGAGATTTTCTTAAACTCCATTTTGGCCGAATTTTTAGAGAATGTAAAAATATGTCATGGAAGTCGTAGCTATGTTGTTTACCTATCCAACGAATTGTCACATGCTAAGATTCAATGCAAATCGGCCACATTATGGCCTTCCTAGTAAAAAAGGGTCGAAAACGAGTAATGTCCTAAATTAACGAGGAGATTTTCTTAACCTCCATTTTGGCCGAATTTTTAGAGAATGTAAAAATATCCCATGGAAGTCGTAGCTATGTTGTTTACCTATCCAACGAATTGTCACATGTTAAGATTCAATACAAACCGGCCACTTTATGGCCTTCCTAGTAAAAAAGGGTCGAAAACGAGTAATGTCCTAAATTAACGAGGAGATTTTCTTAAACTCCATTTTGGCCGAATTTTTAGAGAATGTAAAAATATGTCATGGAAGTCGTAGCTATGTTGTTTACCTATCCAACGAATTGTCACATGCTAAGATTCAATACAAACCGGCCACTTTATGGCCTTCCTAGTAAAAAAGGGTCGAAAACGAGTAATGTCCTAAATTAACGAGGAGATTTTCTTAACCTCCATTTTGGCCGAATTTTTAGAGAATGTAAAAATATCCCATGGAAGTCGTAGCTATGTTGTTTACCTATCGAACGAATTGTCACATGTTAAGATTCAATACAAACCGGCCACTTTATGGCCTTCCTAGTAAAAAAGGGTCGAAAACGAGTAATGTCCTAAATTAACGAGGAGATTTTCTTAAACTCCATTTTGGCCGAATTTTTAGAGAATGTAAAAATATCCCATGGAAGTCGTAGCTATGTTGTTTACCTATCCAACGAATTGTCACATGTTAAGATTCAATACAAACCAGCCACTTTATGGCCTTCCTAGTAAAAAAGGGTCGAAAACGAGTAATGTCCTAAATTAACGAGGAGATTTTCTTAAACTCCATTTTGGCCGAATTTTTAGAGAATGTAAAAATATGTCATGGAAGTCGTAGCTATGTTGTTTACCTATCCAACGAATTGTCACATGCTAAGATTCAATACAAACCGGCCACTTTATGGCCTTCCTAGTAAAAAAGGGTCGAAAACGAGTAATGTCCTAAATTAACGAGGAGATTTTCTTAACCTCCATTTTGGCCGAATTTTTTGAGAATGCAAAAATATACCATGGAAGTCGTAGTTATGATGTTTACCTATCCAACGAATTGTCACATGCTAAGATTCAATGCAAATCAGTCACATTATGGCCTTCCTAGTAAAAAAGGGTCGAAAACGAGTAATGTCCTAAATTAACGAGGATATTTTCTTAACCTCCATTTTCGCCGACTTTTTAGAGAATGCAAAAATATCCCATGGAAGTCGTAGTTATGTTGTTTACCTATCCAACGAATTGTCACATGCTAAGATTCAATGCAAATCGGCCACATTATGGCCTTCCTAGTAAAAAAGGGTCGAAAACGAGTAATGTTCTAAATTAACGAGGAGATTTTCTTAACCTCCATTTTGGCCGAATTTTTAGAGAATGTAAAAATATCCCATGGAAGTCGTAGCTATGTTGTTTACCT
Organism: Medicago sativa; assembly: GCF_051527215.1. Taxonomy (NCBI): domain Eukaryota; kingdom Viridiplantae; phylum Streptophyta; class Magnoliopsida; order Fabales; family Fabaceae; genus Medicago; species Medicago sativa. Next base: position 1,245,938 of record NC_140751.1, on the reverse strand, counting down.
ATCCAACGAATTGTCACATGTTAAGATTCAATACAAACCGGCCACTTTATGGCCTTCCTAGTAAAAAAGGGTCGAAAACGAGTAATGTCCTAAATTAACGAGGAGATTTTCTTAAACTCCAATTTGGCCGAATTTTTAGAGAATGTAAAAATATGTCATGGAAGTCGTAGCTATGTTGTTTATCTATCCAACGAATTGTCACATGCTAAGATTCAATGCAAATCGGCCACATTATGGCCTTCCTAGTAAAAAAGGGTCGAAAACGAGTAATGTCCTAAATTAACGAGGAGATTTTCTTGACCTCCATTTTGGCCGACATTTTATAGAATGCAAAAATATCCAACGGAAGTCGTAGTTATGTTGTTTACCTATCCAACGAATTGTCGCATGCTAAGATTCAATGCAAATCGGCCACATTATGGCCTTCCTAGTAAAAAAGGGTCGAAAACGAGTAATGTCCTAAATTAACGAGGAGATTTTCTTAACCTCCATTTTGGCCGAATTTTTTGAGAATGCAAAAATATACCATGGACGTCGTAGTTATGTTGTTTACCTATCCAACGAATTGTCGCATGCTAAGATTCAATGCAAATCGGCCACATTATGGCCTTCCTAGTAAAAAAGGGTTGAAAATGAGTAATATCCTAAATTAACGAGGAGATTTTCTTAACCTCCATTTTGGCCGACTTTTTAGAGAATGCAAAAATATCCCATGGAAGTCGTAGTTATGTTGTTTACCTATCCAACGAATTGTCACATGCTAAGATTCAATGCAAATCAGCCACATTATGGCCTTCCTAGTAAAAAAGGGTCGAAAACGAGTAATGTCCTAAATTAACGAGGAGATTTTCTTAACCTCCATTTTGGCCGAATTTTTTGAGAATGCAAAAATATACCATGGAAGTCGTAGTTATGTTGTTTACCTATCCAACGAATTGTCGCATGCTAAGATTCAATGCAAATCGGCCACATTATGGCCTTCCTAGTAAAAAAGGGTTGAAAATGAGTAATATCCTAAATTAACGAGGAGATTTTCTTAACCTCCATTTTGGCCAAATTTTTAGAGAATGTAAAAATATCCCATGGAAGTCGTAGCTATGTTGTTTACCTATCCAACGAATTGTCACATGCTAAGATTCAATGCAAATCGGCCACATTATGGCCTTCCTAGTAAAAAAGGGTCGAAAACGAGTAATGTCCTAAATTAACGAGGAGATTTTCTTAACCTCCATTTTGGCCGAATTTTTAGAGAATGTAAAAATATCCCATGGAAGTCGTAGCTATGTTGTTTACCTATCCAACGAATTGTCACATGTTAAGATTCAATACAAACCGGCCACTTTATGGCCTTCCTAGTAAAAAAGGGTCGAAAACGAGTAATGTCCTAAATTATCGAGGAGATTTTCTTAAACTCCATTTTGGCCGAATTTTTAGAGAATGTAAAAATATGTCATGGAAGTCGTAGCTATGTTGTTTACCTATCCAACGAATTGTCACATGCTAAGATTCAATACAAACCGGCCACTTTATGGCCTTCCTAGTAAAAAAGGGTCGAAAACGAGTAATGTCCTAAATTAACGAGGAGATTTTCTTAACCTCCATTTTGGCCGAATTTTTAGAGAATGTAAAAATATCCCATGGAAGTCGTAGCTATGTTGTTTACCTATCCAACGAATTGTCACATGTTAAGATTCAATACAAACCGGCCACTTTATGGCCTTCCTAGTAAAAAAGGGTCGAAAACGAGTAATGTCCTAAATTAACGAGGAGATTTTCTTAAACTCCATTTTGGCCGAATTTTTAGAGAATGTAAAAATATGTCATGGAAGTCGTAGCTATGTTGTTTACCTATCCAACGAATTGTCACATGCTAAGATTCAATACAAACCGGCCACTCTATGGCCTTCCTAGTAAAAAAGGTTCGAAAACGAGTAATGTCCTAAATTAACGAGGAGATTTTCTTAAACTCCATTTTGGCCGAATTTTTAGAGAATGTAAAAATATGTCATGGAAGTCGTAGCTATGTTGTTTACCTATCCAACGAATTGTCACATGCTTAGATTCAATACAAACCGGCCACTTTATGGCCTTCCTAGTAAAAAAGGGTCGAAAACGAGTAATGTCCTAAATTAACGAGGAGATTTTCTTAAACTCCATTTTGGCCGAATTTTTAGAGAATGTAAAAATATGTCATGGAAGTCGTAGCTATGTTGTTTACCTATCCAACGAATTGTCACATGCTAAGATTCAATGCAAATCGGCCACATTATGGTCTTCCTAGTAAAAAAGGGTCGAAAACGAGTAATGTCCTAAATTAACGAGGAGATTTTCTTAACCTCCATTTTGGCCGAATTTTTAGAGAATGTAAAAATATCCCATGGAAGTCGTAGCTATGTTGTTTACCTATCCAACGAATTGTCACATGCTAAGATTCAATGCAAATCGGCCACATTATGGCCTTCCTAGTAAAAAAGGGTCGAAAACGAGTAATGTCCTAAATTAATGAGGAGATTTTCTTAACCTCCATTTTGGCCGAATTTTTAGAGAATGTAAAAATATCCCATGGAAGTCGTAGCTATGTTGTTTACCTATCCAACGAATTGTCACATGTTAAGATTCAATACAAACCGGCCACTTTATGGCCTTCCTAGTAAAAAAGGATCGAAAACGAGTAATGTTCTAAATTTACGAGGAGATTTTCTTAACCTCCATTTTGGCCGAATTTTTAGAGAATGTAAAAATATCCCATGGAAGTCGTAGCTATGTTGTTTACCTATCCAACGAATTGTCACATGTTAAGATTCAATACAAACCGGCCACTTTATGGCCTTCCTAGTAAAAAAGGGTCGAAAACGAGTAATGTCCTAAATTAACGAGGAGATTTTCTTAAACTCCATTTTGGCCGAATTTTTAGAGAATGTAAAAATATGTCATGGAAGTCGTAGCTATGTTGTTTACCTATCCAACGAATTGTCACATGCTAAGATTCAATACAAACCGGCCACTTTATGGCCTTCCTAGTAAAAAAGGGTCGAAAACGAGTAATGTCCTAAATTAACGAGGAGATTTTCTTAAACTCCATTTTGGCCGAATTTTTAGAGAATGTAAAAATATGTCATGGAAGTCGTAGCTATGTTGTTTACCTATCCAACGAATTGTCACATGCTAAGATTCAATGCAAATCGGCCACATTATGGTCTTCCTAGTAAAAAAGGGTCGAAAACGAGTAATGTCCTAAATTAACGAGGAGATTTTCTTAACCTCCATTTTGGCCGAATTTTTAGAGAATGTAAAAATATCCCATGGAAGTCGTAGCTATGTTGTTTACCTATCGAACGAATTGTCACATGTTAAGATTCAATACAAACCGGCCACTTTATGGCCTTCCTAGTAAAAAAGGGTCGAAAACGAGTAATGTCCTAAATTAACGAGGAGATTTTCTTAAACTGCATTTTGGCCGAATTTTTAGAGAATGTAAAAATATCCCATGGAAGTCGTAGCTATGTTGTTTACCTATCCAACGAATTGTCACATGTTAAGATTCAATACAAACCAGCCACTTTATGGCCTTCCTAGTAAAAAAGGGTCGAAAACGAGTAATGTCCTAAATTAACGAGGAGATTTTCTTAAACTCCATTTTGGCCGAATTTTTAGAGAATGTAAAAATATGTCATGGAAGTCGTAGCTATGTTGTTTACCTATCCAACGAATTGTCACATGCTAAGATTCAATACAAACCGGCCACTTTATGGCCTTCCTAGTAAAAAAGGGTCGAAAACGAGTAATGTCCTAAATTAACGAGGAGATTTTCTTAACCTCCATTTTGGCCGAATTTTTTGAGAATGCAAAAATATACCATGGAAGTCGTAGTTATGATGTTTACCTATCCAACGAATTGTCACATGCTAAGATTCAATGCAAATCAGTCACATTATGGCCTTCCTAGTAAAAAAGGGTCGAAAACGAGTAATGTCCTAAATTAACGAGGAGATTTTCTTAACCTCCATTTTCGCCGACTTTTTAGAGAATGCAAAAATATCCCATGGAAGTCGTAGTTATGTTGTTTACCTATCCAACGAATTGTCACATGCTAAGATTCAATGCAAATCGGCCACATTATGGCCTTCCTAGTAAAAAAGGGTCGAAAACGAGTAATGTTCTAAATTAACGAGGAGATTTTCTTAACCTCCATTTTGGCCGAATTTTTAGAGAATGTAAAAATATCCCATGGAAGTCGTAGCTATGTTGTTTACCTATCCAACGAATTGTCACATGTTAAGATTCAATACAAACCGGCCACTTTATGGCCTTCCTAGTAAAAAAGGGTCGAAAACGAGTAATGTCCTAAATTAACGAGGAGATTTTCTTAAACTCCAATTTGGCCGAATTTTTAGAGAATGTAAAAATATGTCATGGAAGTCGTAGCTATGTTGTTTATCTATCCAACGAATTGTCACATGCTAAGATTCAATGCAAATCGGCCACATTATGGCCTTCCTAGTAAAAAAGGGTCGAAAACGAGTAATGTCCTAAATTAACGAGGAGATTTTCTTGACCTCCATTTTGGCCGACATTTTATAGAATGCAAAAATATCCAACGGAAGTCGTAGTTATGTTGTTTACCTATCCAACGAATTGTCGCATGCTAAGATTCAATGCAAATCGGCCACATTATGGCCTTCCTAGTAAAAAAGGGTCGAAAACGAGTAATGTCCTAAATTAACGAGGAGATTTTCTTAACCTCCATTTTGGCCGAATTTTTTGAGAATGCAAAAATATACCATGGACGTCGTAGTTATGTTGTTTACCTATCCAACGAATTGTCGCATGCTAAGATTCAATGCAAATCGGCCACATTATGGCCTTCCTAGTAAAAAAGGGTTGAAAATGAGTAATATCCTAAATTAACGAGGAGATTTTCTTAACCTCCATTTTGGCCGACTTTTTAGAGAATGCAAAAATATCCCATGGAAGTCGTAGTTATGTTGTTTACCTATCCAACGAATTGTCACATGCTAAGATTCAATGCAAATCAGCCACATTATGGCCTTCCTAGTAAAAAAGGGTCGAAAACGAGTAATGTCCTAAATTAACGAGGAGATTTTCTTAACCTCCATTTTGGCCGAATTTTTTGAGAATGCAAAAATATACCATGGAAGTCGTAGTTATGTTGTTTACCTATCCAACGAATTGTCGCATGCTAAGATTCAATGCAAATCGGCCACATTATGGCCTTCCTAGTAAAAAAGGGTTGAAAATGAGTAATATCCTAAATTAACGAGGAGATTTTCTTAACCTCCATTTTGGCCAAATTTTTAGAGAATGTAAAAATATCCCATGGAAGTCGTAGCTATGTTGTTTACCTATCCAACGAATTGTCACATGCTAAGATTCAATGCAAATCGGCCACATTATGGCCTTCCTAGTAAAAAAGGGTCGAAAACGAGTAATGTCCTAAATTAACGAGGAGATTTTCTTAACCTCCATTTTGGCCGAATTTTTAGAGAATGTAAAAATATCCCATGGAAGTCGTAGCTATGTTGTTTACCTATCCAACGAATTGTCACATGTTAAGATTCAATACAAACCGGCCACTTTATGGCCTTCCTAGTAAAAAAGGGTCGAAAACGAGTAATGTCCTAAATTATCGAGGAGATTTTCTTAAACTCCATTTTGGCCGAATTTTTAGAGAATGTAAAAATATGTCATGGAAGTCGTAGCTATGTTGTTTACCTATCCAACGAATTGTCACATGCTAAGATTCAATACAAACCGGCCACTTTATGGCCTTCCTAGTAAAAAAGGGTCGAAAACGAGTAATGTCCTAAATTAACGAGGAGATTTTCTTAACCTCCATTTTGGCCGAATTTTTAGAGAATGTAAAAATATCCCATGGAAGTCGTAGCTATGTTGTTTACCTATCCAACGAATTGTCACATGTTAAGATTCAATACAAACCGGCCACTTTATGGCCTTCCTAGTAAAAAAGGGTCGAAAACGAGTAATGTCCTAAATTATCGAGGAGATTTTCTTAAACTCCATTTTGGCCGAATTTTTAGAGAATGTAAAAATATGTCATGGAAGTCGTAGCTATGTTGTTTACCTATCCAACGAATTGTCACATGCTAAGATTCAATACAAACCGGCCACTTTATGGCCTTCCTAGTAAAAAAGGGTCGAAAACGAGTAATGTCCTAAATTAACGAGGAGATTTTCTTAAACTCCATTTTGGCCGAATTTTTAGAGAATGTAAAAATATGTCATGGAAGTCGTAGCTATGTTGTTTACCTATCCAACGAATTGTCACATGCTAAGATTCAATACAAACCGGCCACTTTATGGCCTTCCTAGTAAAAAAGGGTCGAAAACGAGTAATGTCCTAAATTAACGAGGAGATTTTCTTAAACTCCATTTTGGCCGAATTTTTAGAGAATGTAAAAATATGTCATGGAAGTCGTAGCTATGTTGTTTACCTATCCAACGAATTGTCACATGCTAAGATTCAATACAAACCGGCCACTTTATGGCCTTCCTAGTAAAAAAGGGTCGAAAACGAGTAATGTCCTAAATTAACGAGGAGATTTTCTTAAACTCCATTTTGGCCGAATTTTTAGAGAATGTAAAAATATGTCATGGAAGTCGTAGCTATGTTGTTTACCTATCCAACGAATTGTCACATGCTAAGATTCAATGCAAATCGGCCACATTATGGTCTTCCTAGTAAAAAAGGGTCGAAAACGAGTAATGTCCTAAATTAACGAGGAGATTTTCTTAACCTCCATTTTGGCCGAATTTTTAGAGAATGTAAAAATATCCCATGGAAGTCGTAGCTATGTTGTTTACCTATCCAACGAATTGTCACATGCTAAGATTCAATGCAAATCGGCCACATTATGGTCTTCCTAGTAAAAAAGGGTCGAAAACGAGTAATGTCCTAAATTAACGAGGAGATTTTCTTAACCTCCATTTTGGCCGAATTTTTAGAGAATGTAAAAATATCCCATGGAAGTCGTAGCTATGTTGTTTACCTATCCAACGAATTGTCGCATGCTAAGATTCAATGCAAATCGGCCACATTATGGCCTTCCTAGTAAAAAAGGGTTGAAAATGAGTAATATCCTAAATTAACGAGGAGATTTTCTTAACCTCCATTTTGGCCGACTTTTTAGAGAATGCAAAAATATCCCATGGAAGTCGTAGTTATGTTGTTTACCTATCCAACGAATTGTCACATGCTAAGATTCAATGCAAATCAGCCACATTATGGCCTTCCTAGTAAAAAAGGGTCGAAAACGAGTAATGTCCTAAATTAACGAGGAGATTTTCTTAACCTCCATTTTGGCCGAATTTTTTGAGAATGCAAAAATATACCATGGAAGTCGTAGTTATGTTGTTTACCTATCCAACGAATTGTCGCATGCTAAGATTCAATGCAAATCGGCCACATTATGGCCTTCCTAGTAAAAAAGGGTTGAAAATGAGTAATATCCTAAATTAACGAGGAGATTTTCTTAACCTCCATTTTGGCCAAATTTTTAGAGAATGTAAAAATATCCCATGGAAGTCGTAGCTATGTTGTTTACCTATCCAACGAATTGTCACATGCTAAGATTCAATGCAAATCGGCCACATTATGGCCTTCCTAGTAAAAAAGGGTCGAAAACGAGTAATGTCCTAAATTAACGAGGAGATTTTCTTAACCTCCATTTTGGCCGAATTTTTAGAGAATGTAAAAATATCCCATGGAAGTCGTAGCTATGTTGTTTACCTATCCAACGAATTGTCACATGTTAAGATTCAATACAAACCGGCCACTTTATGGCCTTCCTAGTAAAAAAGGGTCGAAAACGAGTAATGTCCTAAATTATCGAGGAGATTTTCTTAAACTCCATTTTGGCCGAATTTTTAGAGAATGTAAAAATATGTCATGGAAGTCGTAGCTATGTTGTTTACCTATCCAACGAATTGTCACATGCTAAGATTCAATACAAACCGGCCACTTTATGGCCTTCCTAGTAAAAAAGGGTCGAAAACGAGTAATGTCCTAAATTAACGAGGAGATTTTCTTAACCTCCATTTTGGCCGAATTTTTAGAGAATGTAAAAATATCCCATGGAAGTCGTAGCTATGTTGTTTACCTATCCAACGAATTGTCACATGTTAAGATTCAATACAAACCGGCCACTTTATGGCCTTCCTAGTAAAAAAGGGTCGAAAACGAGTAATGTCCTAAATTATCGAGGAGATTTTCTTAAACTCCATTTTGGCCGAATTTTTAGAGAATGTAAAAATATGTCATGGAAGTCGTAGCTATGTTGTTTACCTATCCAACGAATTGTCACATGCTAAGATTCAATACAAACCGGCCACTTTATGGCCTTCCTAGTAAAAAAGGGTCGAAAACGAGTAATGTCCTAAATTAACGAGGAGATTTTCTTAAACTCCATTTTGGCCGAATTTTTAGAGAATGTAAAAATATGTCATGGAAGTCGTAGCTATGTTGTTTACCTATCCAACGAATTGTCACATGCTAAGATTCAATACAAACCGGCCACTTTATGGCCTTCCTAGTAAAAAAGGGTCGAAAACGAGTAATGTCCTAAATTAACGAGGAGATTTTCTTAAACTCCATTTTGGCCGAATTTTTAGAGAATGTAAAAATATGTCATGGAAGTCGTAGCTATGTTGTTTACCTATCCAACGAATTGTCACATGCTAAGATTCAATACAAACCGGCCACTTTATGGCCTTCCTAGTAAAAAAGGGTCGAAAACGAGTAATGTCCTAAATTAACGAGGAGATTTTCTTAAACTCCATTTTGGCCGAATTTTTAGAGAATGTAAAAATATGTCATGGAAGTCGTAGCTATGTTGTTTACCTATCCAACGAATTGTCACATGCTAAGATTCAATGCAAATCGGCCACATTATGGTCTTCCTAGTAAAAAAGGGTCGAAAACGAGTAATGTCCTAAATTAACGAGGAGATTTTCTTAACCTCCATTTTGGCCGAATTTTTAGAGAATGTAAAAATATCCCATGGAAGTCGTAGCTATGTTGTTTACCTATCCAACGAATTGTCACATGCTAAGATTCAATGCAAATCGGCCACATTATGGCCTTCCTAGTAAAAAAGGGTCGAAAACGAGTAATGTCCTAAATTAACGAGGAGATTTTCTTAACCTCCATTTTGGCCGAATTTTTAGAGAATGTAAAAATATCCCATGGAAGTCGTAGCTATGTTGTTTACCTATCCAACGAATTGTCACATGTTAAGATTCAATACAAACCGGCCACTTTATGGCCTTCCTAGTAAAAAAGGATCGAAAACGAGTAATGTTCTAAATTTACGAGGAGATTTTCTTAACCTCCATTTTGGCCGAATTTTTAGAGAATGTAAAAATATCCCATGGAAGTCGTAGCTATGTTGTTTACCTATCCAACGAATTGTCACATGTTAAGATTCAATACAAACCGGCCACTTTATGGCCTTCCTAGTAAAAAAGGGTCGAAAACGAGTAATGTCCTAAATTAACGAGGAGATTTTCTTAAACTCCATTTTGGCCGAATTTTTAGAGAATGTAAAAATATGTCATGGAAGTCGTAGCTATGTTGTTTACCTATCCAACGAATTGTCACATGCTAAGATTCAATACAAACCGGCCACTTTATGGCCTTCCTAGTAAAAAAGGGTCGAAAACGAGTAATGTCCTAAATTAACGAGGAGATTTTCTTAAACTCCATTTTGGCCGAATTTTTAGAGAATGTAAAAATATGTCATGGAAGTCGTAGCTATGTTGTTTACCTATCCAACGAATTGTCACATGCTAAGATTCAATGCAAATCGGCCACATTATGGTCTTCCTAGTAAAAAAGGGTCGAAAACGAGTAATGTCCTAAATTAACGAGGAGATTTTCTTAACCTCCATTTTGGCCGAATTTTTAGAGAATGTAAAAATATCCCATGGAAGTCGTAGCTATGTTGTTTACCTATCCAACGAATTGTCACATGCTAAGATTCAATGCAAATCGGCCACATTATGGCCTTCCTAGTAAAAAAGGGTCGAAAACGAGTAATGTCCTAAATTAACGAGGAGATTTTCTTAACCTCCATTTTGGCCGAATTTTTAGAGAATGTAAAAATATCCCATGGAAGTCGTAGCTATGTTGTTTACCTATCCAACGAATTGTCACATGTTAAGATTCAATACAAACCGGCCACTTTATGGCCTTCCTAGTAAAAAAGGGTCGAAAACGAGTAATGTTCTAAATTTACGAGGAGATTTTCTTAACCTCCATTTTGGCCGAATTTTTAGAGAATGTAAAAATATCCCATGGAAGTCGTAGCTATGTTGTTTACCTATCCAACGAATTGTCACATGTTAAGATTCAATACAAACCGGCCACTTTATGGCCTTCCTAGTAAAAAAGGGTCGAAAACGAGTAATGTCCTAAATTAACGAGGAGATTTTCTTAAACTCCATTTTGGCCGAATTTTTAGAGAATGTAAAAATATGTCATGGAAGTCGTAGCTATGTTGTTTACCTATCCAACGAATTGTCACATGCTAAGATTCAATGCAAATCGGCCACATTATGGTCTTCCTAGTAAAAAAGGGTCGAAAACGAGTAATGTCCTAAATTAACTAGGAGATTTTGTTAACCTCCATTTTGGCCGAATTTTTAGGGAATGCAAAAATATACCATGGAAGTCGTAGTTATGTTGTTTATCTATCCAACGAATTGTCACATGCTAAGATTCAATGCAAATCGGCCACATTATGGCCTTCCTAGTAAAAAAGGGTCGAAAACGAGTAATGTCCTAAATTAATGAGGAGATTTTCTTGACCTCCATTTTGGCCGACATTTTATAGAATGCAAAAATATCCAACGGAAGTCGTAGTTATGTTGTTTACCTATCCAACGAATTGTCGCATGCTAAGATTCAATGCAAATCGGCCACATTATGGCCTTCCTAGTAAAAAAGGGTCGAAAACGAGTAATGTCCTAAATTAACGAGGAGATTTTCTTAACCTCCATTTTGGCCGAATTTTTTGAGAATGCAAAAATATACCATGGAAGTCGTAGTTATGTTGTTTACCTATCCAACGAATTGTCGCATGCTAAGATTCAATGCAAATCGGCCACATTATGGCCTTCCTAGTAAAAAAGGGTTGAAAATGAGTAATTTCCTAAATTAACGAGGAGATTTTCTTAACCTCCATTTTGGCCGACTTTTTAGAGAATGCAAAAATATCCCATGGAAGTCGTAGTTATGTTGTTTACCTATCCAACGAATTGTCACATGCTAAGATTCAATGCAAATCAGCCACATTATGGCCTTCCTAGTAAAAAAGGGTCGAAAACGAGTAATGTCCTAAATTAACGAGGAGATTTTCTTAACCTCCATTTTGGCCGAATTTTTTGAGAATGCAAAAATATACCATGGAAGTCGTAGTTATGTTGTTTACCTATCCAACGAATTGTCGCATGCTAAGATTCAATGCAAATCGGCCACATTATGGCCTTCCTAGTAAAAAAGGGTTGAAAATGAGTAATATCCTAAATTAACGAGGAGATTTTCTTAACCTCCATTTTGGCCGAATTTTTAGAGAATGTAAAAATATCCCATGGAAGTCGTAGCTATGTTGTTTACCTATCCAACGAATTGTCACATGCTAAGATTCAATGCAAATCGGCCACATTATGGCCTTCCTAGTAAAAAAGGGTCGAAAACGAGTAATGTCCTAAATTAACGAGGAGATTTTCTTAACCTCCATTTTGGCCGAATTTTTAGAGAATGTAAAAATATCCCATGGAAGTCGTAGCTATGTTGTTTACCTATCCAACGAATTGTCACATGTTAAGATTCAATACAAACCGGCCACTTTATGGCCTTCCTAGTAAAAAAGGGTCGAAAACGAGTAATGTCCTAAATTATCGAGGAGATTTTCTTAAACTCCATTTTGGCCGAATTTTTAGAGAATGTAAAAATATGTCATGGAAGTCGTAGCTATGTTGTTTACCTATCCAACGAATTGTCACATGCTAAGATTCAATACAAACCGGCCACTTTATGGCCTTCCTAGTAAAAAAGTGTCGAAAACGAGTAATGTCCTAAATTAACGAGGAGATTTTCTTAACCTCCATTTTGGCCGAATTTTTAGAGAATGTAAAAATATCCCATGGAAGTCGTAGCTATGTTGTTTACCTATCCAACGAATTGTCACATGTTAAGATTCAATACAAACCGGCCACTTTATGGCCTTCCTAGTAAAAAAGGGTCGAAAACGAGTAATGTCCTAAATTAACGAGGAGATTTTCTTAAACTCCATTTTGGCCGAATTTTTAGAGAATGTAAAAATATGTCATGGAAGTCGTAGCTATGTTGTTTACCTATCCAACGAATTGTCACATGCTAAGATTCAATACAAACCGGCCACTTTATGGCCTTCCTAGTAAAAAAGGGTCGAAAACGAGTAATGTCCTAAATTAACGAGGAGATTTTCTTAAACTCCATTTTGGCCGAATTTTTAGAGAATGTAAAAATATGTCATGGAAGTCGTAGCTATGTTGTTTACCTATCCAATGAATTGTCACATGCTAAGATTCAATACAAACCGGCCACTTTATGGCCTTCCTAGTAAAAAAGGGTCGAAAACGAGTAATGTCCTAAATTAACGAGGAGATTTTCTTAAACTCCATTTTGGCCGAATTTTTAGAGAATGTAAAAATATGTCATGGAGGTCGTAGCTATGTTGTTTACCTATCCAACGAATTGTCACATGCTAAGATTCAATGCAAATCGGCCACATTATGGTCTTCCTAGTAAAAAAGGGTCGAAAACGAGTAATGTCCTAAATTAACGAGGAGATTTTCTTAACCTCCATTTTGGCCGAATTTTTAGAGAATGTAAAAATATCCCATGGAAGTCGTAGCTATGTTGTTTACCTATCCAACGAATTGTCACATGCTAAGATTCAATGCAAATCGGCCACATTATGGCCTTCCTAGTAAAAAAGGGTCGAAAACGAGTAATGTCCTAAATTAACGAGGAGATTTTCTTAACCTCCATTTTGGCCGAATTTTTAGAGAATGTAAAAATATCCCATGGAAGTCGTAGCTATGTTGTTTACCTATCCAACGAATTGTCACATATTAAGATTCAATACAAACCGGCCACTTTATGGCCTTCCTAGTAAAAAAGGGTCGAAAACGAGTAATGTCCTAAATTAACGAGGAGATTTTCTTAAACTCCATTTTGGCCGAATTTTTAGAGAATGTAAAAATATGTCATGGAAGTCGTAGCTATGTTGTTTACCTATCCAACGAATTGTCACATGCTAAGATTCAATACAAACCGGCCACTTTATGGCCTTCCCAGTAAAAAAGGGTCGAAAACGAGTAATGTCCTAAATTAACGAGGAGATTTTCTTAACCTCCATTTTGGCCGAATTTTTAGAGAATGTAAAAATATCCCATGGAAGTCGTAGCTATGTTGTTTACCTATCCAACGAATTGTCACATGTTAAGATTCAATACAAACCGGCCACTTTATGGCCTTCCTAGTAAAAAAGGGTCGAAAACGAGTAATGTCCTAAATTAACGAGGAGATTTTCTTAAACTCCATTTTGGCCGAATTTTTAGAGAATGTAAAAATATGTCATGGAAGTCGTAGCTATGTTGTTTACCTATCCAACGAATTGTCACATGCTAAGATTCAATACAAACCGGCCACTTTATGGCCTTCCTAGTAAAAAAGGGTCGAAAACGAGTAATGTCCTAAATTAACGAGGAGATTTTCTTAAACTCCATTTTGGCCGAATTTTTAGAGAATGTAAAAATATGTCATGGAAGTCGTAGCTATGTTGTTTACCTATCAAACGAATTGTCACATGCTAAGATTCAATGCAAATCGGCCACATTATGGCCTTCCTAGTAAAAAAGGGTCGAAAACGAGTAATGTCCTAAATTAACGAGGAGATTTTCTTAACCTCCATTTTGGCCGAATTTTTAGAGAATGTAAAAATATCCCATGGAAGTCGTAGCTATGTTGTTTACCTATCCAACGAATTGTCACATGCTAAGATTCAATGCAAATCGGCCACATTATGGCCTTCCTAGTAAAAAAGGGTCGAAAACGAGTAATGTCCTAAATTAACGAGGAGATTTTCTTAACCTCCATTTTGGCCGAATTTTTAGAGAATGTAAAAATATCCCATGGAAGTCGTAGCTATGTTGTTTACCTATCCAACGAATTGTCACATGTTAAGATTCAATACAAACCAGCCACTTTATGGCCTTCCTAGTAAAAAAGGGTCGAAAACGAGTAATGTCCTAAATTAACGAGGAGATTTTCTTAAACTCCATTTTGGCCGAATTTTTAGAGAATGTAAAAATATGTCATGGAAGTCGTAGCTATGTTGTTTACCTATCCAACGAATTGTCACATGCTAAGATTCAATACAAACCGGCCACTTTATGGCCTTCCTAGTAAAAAAGGGTCGAAAACGAGTAATGTCCTAAATTAACGAGGAGATTTTCTTAACCTCCATTTTGGCCGAATTTTTTGAGAATGCAAAAATATACCATGGAAGTCGTAGTTATGTTGTTTATCTATCCAACGAATTGTCACATGCTAAGATTCAATGCAAATCGGCCACATTATGGCCTTCCTAGTAAAAAAGGGTCGAAAACGAGTAATGTCCTAAATTAACGAGGAGATTTTCTTGACCTCCATTTTGGCCGACTTTTTAGAGAATGCAAAAATATCCAACGGAAGTCGTAGTTATGTTGTTTACCTATCCAACGAATTGTCGCATGCTAAGATTCAATGCAAATCGGCCACATTATGGCCTTCCTAGTAAAAAAGGGTCGAAAACGAGTAATGTTCTAAATTAACGAGGAGATTTTCTTAACCTCCATTTTGGCCGACTTTTTAGAGAATGCAAAAATATCCCATGGAAGTCGTAGTTATGTTGTTTACCTATCCAACGAATTGTCACATGCTAAGATTCAATGCAAATCGGCCACATTATGGCCTTCCTAGTAAAAAAGGGTCGAAAACGAGTAATGTCCTACATTAACGAGGAGATTTTCTTAACCTCCATTTTGGCCGAATTTTTTGAGAATGCAAAAATATACCATGGAAGTCGTAGTTATGTTGTTTACCTATCCAACGAATTGTCACATGCTAAGATTCAATGCAAATCGGCCACATTATGGCCTTCCTAGTAAAAAAGGGTCGAAAACGAGTAATGTCCTAAATTAACGAGGAGATTTTCTTAACCTCCATTTTGGCCGAATTTTTAGAGAATGTAAAAATATCCCATGGAAGTCGTAGCTATGTTGTTTACCTATCCAACGAATTGTCACATGCTAAGATTCAATGCAAATCGGCCACATTATGGCCTTCCTAGTAAAAAAGGGTCGAAAACGAGTAATGTCCTAAATTAACGAGGAGATTTTCTTAACCTCCATTTTGGCCGACTTTTTAGAGAATGCAAAAATATCCCATGGAAATCGTAGTTATGTTGTTTACCTATCCAACGAATTGTCACATGCTAAGATTCAATGCAAATCGGCCACATTATGGCCTTCCTAGTAAAAAAGGGTCGAAAACGAGTAATGTCCTAAATTAACGAGGAGATTTTCTTAACCTCCATTTTGGCCGAATTTTTAGAGAATGTAAAAATATCCCATGGAAGTCGTAGCTATGTTGTTTACCTATCCAACGAATTGTCACATGTTAAGATTCAATACAAACCGGCCACTTTATGGCCTTCCTAGTAAAAAAGGGTCGAAAACGAGTAATGTCCTAAATTAACGAGGAGATTTTCTTAAACTCCATTTTGGCCGAATTTTTAGAGAATGTAAAAATATGTCATGGAAGTCGTAGCTATGTTGTTTACCTATCCAACGAATTGTCACATGCTAAGATTCAATACAAACCGGCCACTTTATGGCCTTCCTAGTAAAAAAGGGTCGAAAACGAGTAATGTCCTAAATTAACTAGGAGATTTTGTTAACCTCCATTTTGGCCGAATTTTTAGAGAATGCAAAAATATACCATGGAAGTCGTAGTTATGTTGTTTATCTATCCAACGAATTGTCACATGCTAAGATTCAATGCAAATCGGCCACATTATGGCCTTCCTAGTAAAAAAGGGTCGAAAACGAGTAATGTCCTAAATTAACGAGGAGATTTTCTTGACCTCCATTTTGGCCGACATTTTATAGAATGCAAAAATATCCAACGGAAGTCGTAGTTATGTTGTTTACCTATCCAACGAATTGTCGCATGCTAAGATTCAATGCAAATCGGCCACATTATGGCCTTCCTAGTAAAAAAGGGTCGAAAACGAGTAATGTCCTAAATTAACGAGGAGATTTTCTTAACCTCCATTTTGGCCGAATTTTTTGAGAATGCAAAAATATACCATGGAAGTCGTAGTTATGTTGTTTACCTATCCAACGAATTGTCACATGCTAAGATTCAATGCAAATCGGCCACATTATGGCCTTCCTAGTAAAAAAGGGTCGAAAACGAGTAATATCCTAAATTAACGAGGAGATTTTCTTAACCTCCATTTTGGCCGACTTTTTAGAGAATGCAAAAATATCCCATGGAAGTCGTAGTTATGTTGTTTACCTATCCAACGAATTGTCACATGCTAAGATTCAATGCAAATCGGCCACATTATGGCCTTCCTAGTAAAAAAGGGTCGAAAACGAGAAATGTCCTAAATTAACGAGGAGATTTTCTTAACCTCCATTTTGGACGAATTTTTTGAGAATGCAAAAATATACCATGGAAGTCGTAGTTATGTTGTTTACCTATCCAACGAATTGTCACATGCTAAGATTCAATGAAAATCGGCCACATTATGGCCTTCCTAGTAAAAAAGGGTCGAAAACGAGTAATATCCTAAATTAACGAGGAGATTTTCTTAACCTCCATTTTGGCCGACTTTTTAGAGAATGCAAAAATATCCCATGGAAGTCGTAGCTATGTTGTTTACCTATCCAACGAATTGTCACATGCTAAGATTCAATGCAAATCGGCCACATTATGGCCTTCCTAGTAAAAAAGGGTCGAAAACGAGTAATGTCCTAAATTAACGAGGAGATTTTCTTAACCTCCATTTTCGCCGACTTTTTAGAGAATGCAAAAATATCCCATGGAAATCGTAGTTATGTTGTTTACCTATCCAACGAATTGTCACATGCTAAGATTCAATGCAAATCGGCCACATTATGGCCTTCCTAGTAAAAAAGGGTCGAAAACGAGTAATATCCTAAATTAACGAGGAGATTTTCTTCACCTCCATTTTGGCCGACTTTTTAGAGAATGCAAAAATATCCCATGGAAGTCGTAGTTATGTTGTTTACCTATCCAACGAATTGTCACATGCTAAGATTCAATGCAAATCGGCCACATTATGGCCTTCCTAGTAAAAAAGGGTCGAAAACGAGTAATGTCCTACATTAACGAGGAGATTTTCTTAACCTCCATTTTGGCCGAATTTTTTGAGAATGCAAAAATATACCATGGAAGTCGTAGTTATGTTGTTTACCTATCCAACGAATTGTCACATGCTAAGATTCAATGCAAATCGGCCACATTATGGCCTTCCTAGTAAAAAAGGGTCGAAAACGAGTAATGTCCTAAATTAACGAGGAGATTTTCTTAACCTCCATTTTGGCCGAATTTTTAGAGAATGTAAAAATATCCCATGGAAGTCGTAGCTATGTTGTTTACCTATCCAACGAATTGTCACATGCTAAGATTCAATGCAAATCGGCCACATTATGGCCTTCCTAGTAAAAAAGGGTCGAAAACGAGTAATGTCCTAAATTAACGAGGAGATTTTCTTAACCTACATTTTGGCCGACTTTTTAGAGAATGCAAAAATATCCCATGGAAATCGTAGTTATGTTGTTTACCTATCCAACGAATTGTCACATGCTAAGATTCAATGCAAATCGGCCACATTATGGCCTTCCTAGTAAAAAAGGGTCGAAAACGAGTAATGTCCTAAATTAACGAGGAGATTTTCTTAACCTCCATTTTGGCCGAATTTTTAGAGAATGTAAAAATATCCCATGGAAGTCGTAGCTATGTTGTTTACCTATCCAACGAATTGTCACATGTTAAGATTCAATACAAACCGGCCACTTTATGGCCTTCCTAGTAAAAAAGGGTCGAAAACGAGTAATGTCCTAAATTAACGAGGAGATTTTCTTAAACTCCATTTTGGCCGAATTTTTAGAGAATGTAAAAATATGTCATGGAAGTCGTAGCTATGTTGTTTACCTATCCAACGAATTGTCACATGCTAAGCTTCAATACAAACCGGCCACTTTATGGCCTTCCTAGTAAAAAAGGGTCGAAAACGAGTAATGTCCTAAATTAACTAGGAGATTTTGTTAACCTCCATTTTGGCCGAATTTTTAGAGAATGCAAAAATATACCATGGAAGTCGTAGTTATGTTGTTTATCTATCCAACGAATTGTCACATGCTAAGATTCAATGCAAATCGGCCACATTATGGCCTTCCTAGTAAAAAAGGGTCGAAAACGAGTAATGTCCTAAATTAACGAGGAGATTTTCTTGACCTCCATTTTGGCCGACATTTTATAGAATGCAAAAATATCCAACGGAAGTCGTAGTTATGTTGTTTACCTATCCAACGAATTGTCGCATGCTAAGATTCAATGCAAATCGGCCACATTATGGCCTTCCTAGTAAAAAAGGGTCGAAAACGAGTAATGTCCTAAATTAACGAGGAGATTTTCTTAACCTCCATTTTGGCCGAATTTTTTGAGAATGCAAAAATATACCATGGAAGTCGTAGTTATGTTGTTTACCTATCCAACGAATTGTCACATGCTAAGATTCAATGCAAATCGGCCACATTATGGCCTTCCTAGTAAAAAAGGGTCGAAAACGAGTAATATCCTAAATTAACGAGGAGATTTTCTTAACCTCCATTTTGGCCGACTTTTTAGAGAATGCAAAAATATCCCATGGAAGTCGTAGTTATGTTGTTTACCTATCCAACGAATTGTCACATGCTAAGATTCAATGCAAATCGGCCACATTATGGCCTTCCTAGTAAAAAAGGGTCGAAAACGAGTAATGTCCTAAATTAACGAGGAGATTTTCTTAAACTCCATTTTGGCCGAATTTTTAGAGAATGTAAAAATATGTCATGGAAGTCGTAGCTATGTTGTTTACCTATCCAACGAATTGTCACATGCTAAGATTCAATACAAACCGGCCACTTTATGGCCTTCCTAGTAAAAAAGGGTCGAAAACGAGTAATGTCCTAAATTAACTAGGAGATTTTGTTAACCTCCATTTTGGCCGAATTTTTAGAGAATGCAAAAATATACCATGGAAGTCGTAGTTATGTTGTTTATCTATCCAACGAATTGTCACATGCTAAGATTCAATGCAAATCGGCCACATTATGGCCTTCCTAGTAAAAAAGGGTCGAAAACGAGTAATGTCCTAAATTAACGAGGAGATTTTCTTAACCTCCATTTTGGCCGAATTTTTAGAGAATGTAAAAATATCCCATGGAAGTCGTAGCTATGTTGTTTACCTATCCAACGAATTGTCACATGCTAAGATTCAATGCAAATCGGCCACATTATGGCCTTCCTAGTAAAAAAGGGTCGAAAACGAGTAATGTCCTAAATTAACGAGGAGATTTTCTTAACCTACATTTTGGCCGACTTTTTAGAGAATGCAAAAATATCCCATGGAAATCGTAGTTATGTTGTTTACCTATCCAACGAATTGTCACATGCTAAGATTCAATGCAAATCGGCCACATTATGGCCTTCCTAGTAAAAAAGGGTCGAAAACGAGTAATGTCCTAAATTAACGAGGAGATTTTCTTAACCTCCATTTTGGCCGAATTTTTAGAGAATGTAAAAATATCCCATGGAAGTCGTAGCTATGTTGTTTACCTATCCAACGAATTGTCACATGTTAAGATTCAATACAAACCGGCCACTTTATGGCCTTCCTAGTAAAAAAGGGTCGAAAACGAGTAATGTCCTAAATTAACGAGGAGATTTTCTTAAACTCCATTTTGGCCGAATTTTTAGAGAATGTAAAAATATGTCATGGAAGTCGTAGCTATGTTGTTTACCTATCCAACGAATTGTCACATGCTAAGCTTCAATACAAACCGGCCACTTTATGGCCTTCCTAGTAAAAAAGGGTCGAAAACGAGTAATGTCCTAAATTAACTAGGAGATTTTGTTAACCTCCATTTTGGCCGAATTTTTAGAGAATGCAAAAATATACCATGGAAGTCGTAGTTATGTTGTTTATCTATCCAACGAATTGTCACATGCTAAGATTCAATGCAAATCGGCCACATTATGGCCTTCCTAGTAAAAAAGGGTCGAAAACGAGTAATGTCCTAAATTAACGAGGAGATTTTCTTGACCTCCATTTTGGCCGACATTTTATAGAATGCAAAAATATCCAACGGAAGTCGTAGTTATGTTGTTTACCTATCCAACGAATTGTCGCATGCTAAGATTCAATGCAAATCGGCCACATTATGGCCTTCCTAGTAAAAAAGGGTCGAAAACGAGTAATGTCCTAAATTAACGAGGAGATTTTCTTAACCTCCATTTTGGCCGAATTTTTTGAGAATGCAAAAATATACCATGGAAGTCGTAGTTATGTTGTTTACCTATCCAACGAATTGTCACATGCTAAGATTCAATGCAAATCGGCCACATTATGGCCTTCCTAGTAAAAAAGGGTCGAAAACGAGTAATATCCTAAATTAACGAGGAGATTTTCTTAACCTCCATTTTGGCCGACTTTTTAGAGAATGCAAAAATATCCCATGGAAGTCGTAGTTATGTTGTTTACCTATCCAACGAATTGTCACATGCTAAGATTCAATGCAAATCGGCCACATTATGGCCTTCCTAGTAAAAAAGGGTCGAAAACGAGTAATGTCCTAAATTAACGAGGAGATTTTCTTAAACTCCATTTTGGCCGAATTTTTAGAGAATGTAAAAATATGTCATGGAAGTCGTAGCTATGTTGTTTACCTATCCAACGAATTGTCACATGCTAAGATTCAATACAAACCGGCCACTTTATGGCCTTCCTAGTAAAAAAGGGTCGAAAACGAGTAATGTCCTAAATTAACTAGGAGATTTTGTTAACCTCCATTTTGGCCGAATTTTTAGAGAATGCAAAAATATACCATGGAAGTCGTAGTTATGTTGTTTATCTATCCAACGAATTGTCACATGCTAAGATTCAATGCAAATCGGCCACATTATGGCCTTCCTAGTAAAAAAGGGTCGAAAACGAGTAATGTCCTAAATTAACGAGGAGATTTTCTTGACCTCCATTTTGGCCGACATTTTATAGAATGCAAAAATATCCAACGGAAGTCGTAGTTATGTTGTTTACCTATCCAACGAATTGTCGCATGCTAAGATTCAATGCAAATCGGCCACATTATGGCCTTCCTAGTAAAAAAGGGTCGAAAACGAGTAATGTCCTAAATTAACGAGGAGATTTTCTTAACCTCCATTTTGGCCGAATTTTTTGAGAATGCAAAAATATACCATGGAAGTCGTAGTTATGTTGTTTACCTATCCAACGAATTGTCACATGCTAAGATTCAATGTAAATCGGCCACATTATGGCCTTCCTAGTAAAAAAGGGTCGAAAACGAGTAATATCCTAAATTAACGAGGAGATTTTCTTAACCTCCATTTTGGCCGACTTTTTAGAGAATGCAAAAATATCCCATGGAAGTCGTAGTTATGTTGTTTACCTATCCAACGAATTGTCACATGCTAAGATTCAATGCAAATCGGCCACATTATGGCCTTCCTAGTAAAAAAGGGTCGAAAACGAGTAATGTCCTAAATTAACGAGGAGATTTTCTTAACCTCCATTTTGGCCGAATTTTTTGAGAATGCAAAAATATACCATGGAAGTCGTAGTTATGTTGTTTACCTATCCAACGAATTGTCACATGCTAAGATTCAATGCAAATCGGCCACATTATGGCCTTCCTAGTAAAAAAGGGTCGAAAACGAGTAATGTCCTAAATTAACGAGGAGATTTTCTTAACCTCCATTTTGGCCGAATTTTTAGAGAATGTAAAAATATCCCATGGAAGTCGTAGCTATGTTGTTTACCTATCCAACGAATTGTCACATGTTAAGATTCAATACAAACCGGCCACTTTATGGCCTTCCTAGTAAAAAAGGGTCGAAAACGAGTAATGTCCTAAATTAACGAGGAGATTTTCTTAAACTCCATTTTGGCCGAATTTTTAGAGAATGTAAAAATATGTCATGGAAGTCGTAGCTATGTTGTTTACCTATCCAACGAATTGTCACATGCTAAGATTCAATACAAACCGGCCACTTTATGGCCTTCCTAGTAAAAAAGGGTCGAAAACGAGTAATGTCCTAAATTAACGAGGAGATTTTCTTAAACTCCATTTTGGCCGAATTTTTAGAGAATGTAAAAATATGTCATGGAAGTCGTAGCTATGTTGTTTACCTATCCAACGAATTGTCACATGCTAAGATTCAATGCAAATCGGCCACATTATGGCCTTCCTAGTAAAAAAGGGTCGAAAACGAGTAATGTCCTAAATTAACGAGGAGATTTTCTTAACCTCCATTTTCTCCGACTTTTTAGAGAATGCAAAAATATCCCATGGAAGTCGTAGTTATGTTGTTTACCTATCCAACGAATTGTCACATGCTAAGATTCAATGCAAATCGGCCACATTATGGCCTTCCTAGTAAAAAAGGGTCGAAAACGAGTAATGTCCTAAATTAACGAGGAGATTTTCTTAACCTCCATTTTGGCCGAATTTTTAGAGAATGCAAAAATATACCATGGAAGTCGTAGTTATGTTGTTTATCTATCCAACGAATTGTCACATGCTAAGATTCAATGCAAATCGGCCACATTATGGCCTTCCTAGTAAAAAAGGGTCGAAAACGAGTAATGTCCTAAATTAACGAGGAGATTTTCTTGACCTCCATTTTGGCCGACATTTTATAGAATGCAAAAATATCCAACGGAAGTCGTAGTTATGTTGTTTACCTATCCAACGAATTGTCGCATGGTAAGATTCAATGCAAATCGGCCACATTATGGCCTTCCTAGTAAAAAAGGGTCGAAAACGAGTAATGTCCTAAATTAACGAGGAGATTTTCTTAACCTCCATTTTGGCCGAATTTTTTGAGAATGCAAAAATATACCATGGAAGTCGTAGTTATGTTGTTTACCTATCCAACGAATTGTCACATGCTAAGATTCAATGCAAATCGGCCACATTATGGCCTTCCTAGTAAAAAAGGGTCGAAAACGAGTAATATCCTAAATTAACGAGGAGATTTTCTTAACCTCCATTTTGGCCGAATTTTTAGAGAATGGAAAAATATCCCATGGAAGTCGTAGTTATGTTGTTTACCTATCCAACGAATTGTCACATGCTAAGATTCAATGCAAATCGGCCACATTATGGCCTTCCTAGTAAAAAAGGGTCGAAAACGAGTAATGTCCTAGATTAACGAGGAGATTTTCTTAACCTCCATTTTGGCCGAATTTTTTGAGAATGCAAAAATATACCATGGAAGTCGTAGTTATGTTGTTTACTTATCCAACTAATTGTCACATGCTAAGATTCAATGCAAATCGGCCACATTATGGCCTTCCTAGTAAAAAAGGGTCGAAAACGAGTAATGTCCTAAATTAACGAGGAGATTTTCTTAACCTCCATTTTCGCCGACTTTTTAGAGAATGCAAAAATATCCCATGGAAGTCGTAGTTATGTTGTTTACCTATCCAACGAATTGTCACATGCTAAGATTCAATGCAAATCGGCCACATTATGGCCTTCCTAGTAAAAAAGGGTCGAAAACGAGTAATGTCCTAAATTAACGAGGAGATTTTCTTAACCTCCATTTTGGCCGAATTTTTAGAGAATGTAAAAATATCCCATGGAAGTCGTAGCTATGTTGTTTACCTATCCAACGAATTGTCGCATGTTAAGACTCAATACAAACCGGCCACTTTATGGCCTTCCTAGTAAAAAAGGGTCGAAAACGAGTAATGTCCTAAATTAACGAGGAGATTTTCTTAAACTCCATTTTGGCCGAATTTTTAGAGAATGTAAAAATATGTCATGGAAGTCGTAGCTATGTTGTTTACCTATTCAACGAATTGTCACATGCTAAGATTCAATGCAAATCGGCCACATTATGGCCTTCCTAGTAAAAAAGGGTCGAAAACGAGTAATGTCCTAAATTAACGAGGAGATTTTCTTAACCTCCATTTTCTCCGACTTTTTAGAGAATGCAAAAATAACCCATGGAAGTCGTAGTTATGTTGTTTACCTATCCAACGAATTGTCACATGCTAAGATTCAATGCAAATCGGCCACATTATGGCCTTCCTAGTAAAAAAGGGTCGAAAACGAGTAATGTCCTAAATTAACGAGGAGATTTTCTTAACCTCCATTTTGGCCGAATTTTTAGAGAATGTAAAAATATCCCATGGAAGTCGTAGCTATGTTGTTTACCTATCCAACGAATTGTCACATGTTAAGATTCAATACAAACCGGCCACTTTATGGCCTTCCTAGTAAAAAAGGGTCGAAAACGAGTAATGTCCTAAATTAACGAGGAGATTTTCTTAAACTCCATTTTGGCCGAATTTTTAGAGAATGTAAAAATATTTCATGGAAGTCGTAGCTATGTTGTTTACCTATCCAACGAATTGTCACATGCTAAGATTCAATACAAACCGGCCACTTTATGGCCTTCCTAGTAAAAAAGGGTCGAAAACGAGTAATGTCCTAAATTAACGAGGAGATTTTCTTAAACTCCATTTTGGCCGAATTTTTAGAGAATGCAAAAATATACCATGGAAGTCGTAGTTATGTTGTTTATCTATCCAACGAATTGTCACATGCTAAGATTCAATGCAAATCGGCCACATTATGGCCTTCCTAGTAAAAAAGGGTCGAAAACGAGTAATGTCCTAAATTAACGAGGAGAATTTCTTGACCTCCATTTTGGCCGACATTTTATAGAATGCAAAAATATCCAACGGAAGTCGTAGTTATGTTGTTTACCTATCCAACGAATTGTCGCATGCTAAGATTCAATGCAAATCGGCCACATTATGGCCTTCCTAGTAAAAAAGGGTCGAAAACGAGTAATGTCCTAAATTAACGAGGAGATTTTCTTAACCTCCATTTTGGCCGAATTTTTTGAGAATGCAAAAATATACCATGGAAGTCGTAGTTATGTTGTTTACCTATCCAACGAATTGTCACATGCTAAGATTCAATGCAAATCGGCCACATTATGGCCTTCCTAGTAAAAAAGGGTCGAAAACGAGTAATATCCTAAATTAACGAGGAGATTTTCTTAACCTCCATTTTGGCCGACTTTTTAGAGAATGCAAAAATATCCCATGGAAGTCGTAGTTATGTTGTTTACCTATCCAACGAATTGTCACATGCTAAGATTCAATGCAAATCGGCCACATTATGGCCTTCCTAGTAAAAAAGGGTCGAAAACGAGTAATGTCCTATATTAACGAGGAGATTTTCTTAACCTCCATTTTGGCCGAATTTTTTGAGAATGCATAAATATACCATGGAAGTCGTAGTTATGTTGTTTACCTATCCAACGAATTGTCACATGCTAAGATTCAATGCAAATCGGCCACATTATGGCCTTCCTAGTAAAAAAGGGTCGAAAACGAGTAATGTCCTAAATTAACGAGGAGATTTTCTTAACCTCCATTTTCGCCGACTTTTTAGAGAATGCAAAAATATCCCATGGAAGTCGTAGTTATGTTGTTTACCTATCCAACGAATTGTCACATGCTAAGATTCAATGCAAATCGGCCACATTATGGCCTTCCTAGTAAAAAAGGGTCGAAAACGAGTAATGTCCTAAATTAACGAGGAGATTTTCTTAACCTCCATTTTGGCCGAATTTTTAGACAATGTAAAAATATCCCATGGAAGTCGTAGCTATGTTGTTTACCTATCCAACGAATTGTCACATGTTAAGACTCAATACAAACCGGCCACTTTATGGCCTTCCTAGTAAAAAAGGGTCGAAAACGAGTAATGTCCTAAATTAACGAGGAGATTTTCTTAACCTCCATTTTGGCCGAATTTTTAGAGAATGTAAAAATATCCCATGGAAGTCGTAGCTATGTTGTTTACCTATCCAACGAATTGTCACATGTTAAGATTCAATACAAACCGGCCACTTTATGGCCTTCCTAGTAAAAAAGGGTCGAAAACGAGTAATGTCCTAAATTAACGAGGAGATTTTCTTAAACTCCATTTTGGCCGAATTTTTAGAGAATGTAAAAATATTTCATGGAAGTCGTAGCTATGTTGTTTACCTATCCAACGAATTGTCACATGCTAAGATTCAATACAAACCGGCCACTTTATGGCCTTCCTAGTAAAAAAGGGTCGAAAACGAGTAATGTCCTAAATTAACGAGGAGATTTTCTTAAACTCCATTTTGGCCGAATTTTTAGAGAATGCAAAAATATACCATGGAAGTCGTAGTTATGTTGTTTATCTATCCAACGAATTGTCACATGCTAAGATTCAATGCAAATCGGCCACATTATGGCCTTCCTAGTAAAAAAGGGTCGAAAACGAGTAATGTCCTAAATTAACGAGGAGAATTTCTTGACCTCCATTTTGGCCGACATTTTATAGAATGCAAAAATATCCAACGGAAGTCGTAGTTATGTTGTTTACCTATCCAACGAATTGTCGCATGCTAAGATTCAATGCAAATCGGCCACATTATGGCCTTCCTAGTAAAAAAGGGTCGAAAACGAGTAATGTCCTAAATTAACGAGGAGATTTTCTTAACCTCCATTTTGGCCGAATTTTTAGAGAATGTAAAAATATCCAACGGAAGTCGTAGTTATGTTGTTTACCTATCCAACGAATTGTCACATGCTAAGATTCAATGCAAATCGGCCACATTATGGCCTTCCTAGTAAAAAAGGGTCGAAAACGAGTAATATCCTAAATTAACGAGGAGATTTTCTTAACCTCCATTTTGGCCGACTTTTTAGAGAATGCAAAAATATCCCATGGAAGTCGTAGTTATGTTGTTTACCTATCCAACGAATTGTCACATGCTAAGATTCAATGCAAATCGGCCACATTATGGCCTTCCTAGTAAAAAAGGGTCGAAAACGAGTAATGTCCTATATTAACGAGGAGATTTTCTTAACCTCCATTTTGGCCGAATTTTTTGAGAATGCAAAAATATACCATGGAAGTCGTAGTTATGTTGTTTACCTATCCAACGAATTGTCACATGCTAAGATTCAATGCAAATCGGCCACATTATGGCCTTCCTAGTAAAAAAGGGTCGAAAACGAGTAATGTCCTAAATTAACGAGGAGATTTTCTTAACCTCCATTTTCGCCGACTTTTTAGAGAATGCAAAAATATCCCATGGAAGTCGTAGTTATGTTGTTTACCTATCCAACGAATTGTCTCATGCTAAGATTCAATGCAAATCGGCCACATTATGGCCTTCCTAGTAAAAAAGGGTCGAAAACGAGTAATGTCCTAAATTAACGAGGAGATTTTCTTAACCTCCATTTTGGCCGAATTTTTAGACAATGTAAAAATATCCCATGGAAGTCGTAGCTATGTTGTTTACCTATCCAACGAATTGTCACATGTTAAGACTCAATACAAACCGGCCACTTTATGGCCTTCCTAGTAAAAAAGGGTCGAAAACGAGTAATGTCCTAAATTAACGAGGAGATTTTCTTAAACTCCATTTTGGCCGAATTTTTAGAGAATGTAAAAATATGTCATGGAAGTCGTAGCTATGTTGTTTACCTATCCAACGAATTGTCACATGCTAAGATTCAATGCAAATCGGCCACATTATGGCCTTCTTAGTAAAAAAGGGTCGAAAACGAGTAATGTCCTAAATTAACGAGGAGATTTTCTTAACCTCCATTTTCTCCGACTTTTTAGAGAATGCAAAAATATCCCATGGAAGTCGTAGTTATGTTGTTTACCTATCCAACGAATTGTCACATGCTAAGATTCAATGCAAATCGGCCACATTATGGCCTTCCTAGTAAAAAAGGGTCGAAAACAAGTAATGTCCTAAATTAACGAGGAGATTTTCTTAACCTCCATTTTGGCCGAATTTTTAGAGAATGCAAAAATATCCCATGGAAGTCGTAGTTATGTTGTTTACCTATCCAACGAATTGTCACATGCTAAGATTCAATGCAAATCGGCCACATTATGGCCTTCCTAGTAAAAAAGGGTCGAAAACGAGTAATGTCCTAAATTAACGAGGAGATTTTCTTAACCTCCATTTTGGCCGAATTTTTAGAGAATGTAAAAATATCCCATGGAAGTCGTAGCTATGTTGTTTACCTATCCAACGAATTGTCACATGTTAAGACTCAATACAAACCGGCCACTTTATGGCCTTCCTAGTAAAAAAGGGTCGAAAACGAGTAATGTCCTAAATTAACGAGGAGATTTTCTTAAACTCCATTTTGGCCGAATTTTTAGAGAATGTAAAAATATGTCATGGAAGTCGTATCTATGTTGTTTACCTATCCAACGAATTGTCACATGCTAAGATTCAATGCAAATCGGCCACATTATGGCCTTCTTAGTAAAAAAGGGTCGAAAACGAGTAATGTCCTAAATTAACGAGGAGATTTTCTTAACCTCCATTTTGGCCGAATTTTTAGAGAATGTAAAAATATCCCATGGAAGTCGTAGCTATGTTGTTTACCTATCCAACGAATTGTCACATGTTAAGACTCAATAAAAACCGGCCACTTTATGGCCTTCCTAGTAAAAAAGGGTCGAAAACGAGTA
This sequence comes from Medicago sativa, assembly GCF_051527215.1. Classification (NCBI taxonomy): domain Eukaryota; kingdom Viridiplantae; phylum Streptophyta; class Magnoliopsida; order Fabales; family Fabaceae; genus Medicago; species Medicago sativa. Next base: position 1,216,994 of record NC_140751.1, on the reverse strand, counting down.
ATGTCCTAAATTAACGAGGAGATTTTCTTAAACTCCATTTTGGCCGAATTTTTAGAGAATGTAAAAATATCCCATGGAAGTCGTAGCTATGTTGTTTACCTATCCAATGAATTGTCACATGTTAAGATTCAATACAAACCGGCCACTTTATGGCCTTCCTAATAAAAAAGGGTCGAAAACGAGTAATGTCCTAAATTAACGAGGAGATTTTCTTAAACTCCATTTTGGCCGAATTTTTAGAGAATGTAAAAATATTTCATGGAAGTCGTAGCTATGTTGTTTACCTATCCAACGAATTGTCACATGCTAAGATTCAATACAAACCGGCCACTTTATGGCCTTCCTAGTAAAAAAGGGTCGAAAACGAGTAATGTCCTAAATTAACTAGGAGATTTTGTTAACCTCCATTTTGGCCGAATTTTTAGAGAATGTAAAAATATCCCATGGAAGTCGTAGCTATGTTGTTTACCTATCCAACGAATATTCACATGTTAAGATTCAATACAAACCGGCCACTTTATGGCCTTCCTAGTAAAAAAGGGTCGAAAACGAGTAATGTCCTAAATTAACGAGGAGATTTTCTTAACCTCCATTTTGGCCGAATTTTTTGAGAATGTAAAAATATCCCATGGAAGTCGTAGTTATGTTGTTTACCTATCCAACGAATTGTCACATGCTAAGATTCAATGCAAATCGGCCACATTATGGCCTTCCTAGTAAAAAAGGGTCGAAAACGAGTAATGTCCTAAATTAACGAGGAGATTTTCTTAACCTCCATTTTCGCCGACTTTTTAGAGAATGCAAAAATATCCCATGGAAGTCGTAGTTATGTTGTTTACCTATCCAACGAATTGTCACATGCTAAGATTCAATGCAAATCGGCCACATTATGGCCTTCCTAGTAAAAAAGGGTCGAAAACGAGTTATGTCCTAAATTAACGAGGAGATTTTCTTAACCTCCATTTTGGCCGAATTTTTAGAGAATGTAAAAATATCCCATGGAAGTTGTAGCTATGTTGTTTACCTATCCAACGAATTGTCACATGTTAAGACTCAATACAAACCGGCCACTTTATGGCCTTCCTAGTAAAAAAGGGTCGAAAACGAGTAATGTCCTAAATTAACGAGGAGATTTTCTTAACCTCAATTTTGGCCGAATTTTTAGAGAATGTAAAAATATGTCATGGAAGTCGTAGCTATGTTGTTTACCTATCCAACGAATTGTCACATGCTAAGATTCAATGCAAATCGGCCACATTATGGCCTTCTTAGTAAAAAAGGGTCGAAAACGAGTAATGTCCTAAATTAACGAGGAGATTTTCTTAACCTCCATTTTCTCCGACTTTTTAGAGAATGCAAAAATATCCCATGGAAGTCGTAGTTATGTTGTTTACCTATCCAACGAATTGTCACATGCTAAGATTCAATGCAAATCGGCCACATTATGGCCTTCCTAGTAAAAAAGGGTCGAAAACGAGTAATGTCCTAAATTAACGAGGAGATTTTCTTAACCTCCATTTTGGCCGAATTTTTAGAGAATGCAAAAATATCCCATGGAAGTCGTAGTTATGTTGTTTACCTATCCAACGAATTGTCACATGCTAAGATTCAATGCAAATCGGCCACATTATGGCCTTCCTAGTAAAAAAGGGTCGAAAACGAGTAATGTCCTAAATTAACGAGGAGATTTTCTTAACCTCCATTTTGGCCGAATTTTTAGAGAATGTAAAAATATCCCATGGAAGTCGTAGCTATGTTGTTTACCTATCCAACGAATTGTCACATGTTAAGACTCAATACAAACCGGCCACTTTATGGCCTTCCTAGTAAAAAAGGGTCGAAAACGAGTAATGTCCTAAATTAACGAGGAGATTTTCTTAAACTCCATTTTGGCCGAATTTTTAGAGAATGTAAAAATATGTCATGGAAGTCGTAGCTATGTTGTTTACCTATCCAACGAATTGTCACATGCTAAGATTCAATGCAAATCGGCCACATTATGGCCTTCTTAGTAAAAAAGGGTCGAAAACGAGTAATGTCCTAAATTAACGAGGAGATTTTCTTAACCTCCATTTTCTCCGACTTTTTAGAGAATGCAAAAATATCCCATGGAAGTCGTAGTTATGTTGTTTACCTATCCAACGAATTGTCACATGCTAAGATTCAATGCAAATCGGCCACATTATGGCCTTCCTAGTAAAAAAGGGTCGAAAACGAGTAATGTCCTAAATTAACGAGGAGATTTTGTTAACCTCCATTTTGGCCGAATTTTTAGAGAATGTAAAAATATCCCATGGAAGTCGTAGCTATGTTGTTTACCTATCCAACGAATTGTCACATGTTAAGATTCAATACAAACCGGCCACTTTATGGCCTTCCTAGTAAAAAAGGGTCGAAAACGAGTAATGTCCTAAATTAACGAGGAGATTTTCTTAACCTCCATTTTGGCCGAATTTTTAGAGAATGTAAAAATATCCCATGGAAGTTGTAGCTATGTTGTTTACCTATCCAACGAATTGTCACATGTTAAGACTCAATACAAACCGGCCACTTTATGGCCTTCCTAGTAAAAAAGGGTCGAAAACGAGTAATGTCCTAAATTAACGAGGAGATTTTCTTAACCTCCATTTTGGCCGAATTTTTTGAGAATGCAAAAATATACCATGGAAGTCGTAGTTATGTTGTTTACCTATCCAACGAATTGTCACATGCTAAGATTCAATGCAAATCGGCCACATTATGGCCTTCTTAGTAAAAAAGGGTCGAAAACGAGTAATGTCCTAAATTAACGAGGAGATTTTCTTAACCTCCATTTTCTCCGACTTTTTAGAGAATGCAAAAATATCCCATGGAAGTCGTAGTTATGTTGTTTACCTATCCAACGAATTGTCACATGCTAAGATTCAATGCAAATCGGCCACATTATGGCCTTCCTAGTAAAAAAGGGTCGAAAACGAGTAATGTCCTAAATTAACGAGGAGATTTTCTTAACCTCCATTTTGGCCGAATTTTTAGAGAATGTAAAAATATCCCATGGAAGTTGTAGCTATGCTGTTTACCTATCCAACGAATTGTCACATGTTAAGACTCAATACAAACCGGCCACTTTATGGCCTTCCTAGTAAAAAAGGGTCGAAAACGAGTAATGTCCTAAATTAACGAGGAGATTTTCTTAAACTCCATTTTGGCCGAATTTTTAGAGAATGTAAAAATATTTCATGGAAGTCGTAGCTATGTTGTTTACCTATCCAACGAATTGTCACATGCTAAGATTCAATACAAACCGGCCACTTTATGGCCTTCCTAGTAAAAAAGGGTCGAAAACGAGTAATGTCCTAAATTAACTAGGAGATTTTGTTAACCTCCATTTTGGCCTAATTTTTAGAGAATGTAAAAATATCCCATGGAAGTCGTAGCTATGTTGTTTACCTATCCAACGAATTGTCACATGTTAAGATTCAATACAAACCGGCCACTTTATGGCCTTCCTAGTAAAAAAGGGTCGAAAACGAGTAATGTCCTAAATTAACGAGGAGATTTTCTTAACCTCCATTTTGGCCGAATTTTTTGAGAATGCAAAAATATACCATGGAAGTCGTAGTTATGTTGTTTAACTATCCAACGAATTGTCACATGCTAAGATTCAATGCAAATCGGCCACATTATGGCCTTCCTAGTAAAAAAGGGTCGAAAACGAGTAATATCCTAAATTAACGAGGAGATTTTCTTAACCTCCATTTTGGCCGAATTTTTAGAGAATGTAAAAATATCCCATGGAAATCGTAGTTATGTTGTTTACCTATCCAACGAATTGTCACATGCTAAGATTCAATGCAAATCGGCCACATTATGGCCTTCCTAGTAAAAAAGGGTCGAAAACGAGTAATGTCCTAAATTAACGAGGAGATTTTCTTAACCTCCATTTTGGCCGAATTTTTTGAGAATGCAAAAATATACCATGGAAGTCGTAGTTATGTTGTTTACCTATCCAACGAATTGTCACATGCTAAGATTCAATGCAAATCGGCCACATTATGGCCTTCCTAGTAAAAAAGGGTCGAAAACGAGTAATATCCTAAATTAACGAGGAGATTTTCTTAACCTCCATTTTGGCCGAATTTTTAGAGAATGGAAAAATATCCCATGGAAGTCGTAGTTATGTTGTTTACCTATCCAACGAATTGTCACATGCTAAGATTCAATGCAAATCGGCCACATTATGGCCTTCCTAGTAAAAAAGGGTCGAAAACGAGTAATGTCCTAAATTAACGAGGAGATTTTCTTAACCTCCATTTTGGCCGAATTTTTAGAGAATGTAAAAATATCCCATGGAAGTTGTAGCTATGTTGTTTACCTATCCAACGAATTGTCACATGTTAAGACTCAATACAAACCGGCCACTTTATGGCCTTCCTAGTAAAAAAGGGTCGAAAACGAGTAATGTCCTAAATTAACGAGGAGATTTTCTTAACCTCAATTTTGGCCGAATTTTTAGAGAATGTAAAAATATGTCATGGAAGTCGTAGCTATGTTGTTTACCTATCCAACGAATTGTCACATGCTAAGATTCAATGCAAATCGGCCACATTATGGCCTTCTTAGTAAAAAAGGGTCGAAAACGAGTAATGTCCTAAATTAACGAGGAGATTTTCTTAACCTCCATTTTCTCCGACTTTTTAGAGAATGCAAAAATATCCCATGGAAGTCGTAGTTATGTTGTTTACCTATCCAACGAATTGTCACATGCTAAGATTCAATGCAAATCGGCCACATTATGGCCTTCCTAGTAAAAAAGGGTCGAAAACGAGTAATGTCCTAAATTAACGAGGAGATTTTCTTAACCTCCATTTTGGCCGAATTTTTAGAGAATGCAAAAATATCCCATGGAAGTCGTAGTTATGTTGTTTACCTATCCAACGAATTGTCACATGCTAAGATTCAATGCAAATCGGCCACATTATGGCCTTCCTAGTAAAAAAGGGTCGAAAACGAGTAATGTCCTAAATTAACGAGGAGATTTTCTTAACCTCCATTTTGGCCGAATTTTTAGAGAATGTAAAAATATCCCATGGAAGTCGTAGCTATGTTGTTTACCTATCCAACGAATTGTCATATGTTAAGACTCAATACAAACCGGCCACTTTATGGCCTTCCTAGTAAAAAAGTGTCGAAAACGAGTAATGTCCTAAATTAACGAGGAGATTTTCTTAACCTCCATTTTGGCCGAATTTTTAGAGAATGCAAAAATATCCCATGGAAGTCGTAGTTATGTTGTTTACCTATCCAACGAATTGTCACATGCTAAGATTCAATGCAAATCGGCCACATTATGGCCTTCCTAGTAAAAAAGGGTCGAAAACGAGTAATGTCCTAAATTAACGAGGAGATTTTCTTAACCTCCATTTTGGCCGAATTTTTAGAGAATGTAAAAATATCCCATGGAAGTCGTAGCTATGTTGTTTACCTATCCAACGAATTGTCACATGTTAAGACTCAATACAAACCGGCCACTTTATGGCCTTCCTAGTAAAAAAGGGTCGAAAACGAGTAATGTCCTAAATTAACGAGGAGATTTTCTTAAACTCCATTTTGGCCGAATTTTTAGAGAATGTAAAAATATGTCATGGAAGTCGTAGCTATGTTGTTTACCTATCCAACGAATTGTCACATGCTAAGATTCAATGCAAATCGGCCACATTATGGCCTTCTTAGTAAAAAAGGGTCGAAAACGAGTAATGTCCTAAATTAACGAGGAGATTTTCTTAAACTCCATTTTGGCCGAATTTTTAGAGAATGTAAAAATATTTCATGGAAGTCGTAGCTATGTTGTTTACCTATCCAACGAATTGTCACATGCTAAGATTCAATACAAACCGGCCACTTTATGGCCTTCCTAGTAAAAAAGGGTCGAAAACGAGTAATGTCCTAAATTAACTAGGAGATTTTGTTAACCTCCATTTTGGCCGAATTTTTAGAGAATGTAAAAATATCCCATGGAAGTCGTAGCTATGTTGTTTACCTATCCAACGAATTGTCACATGTTAAGATTCAATACAAACCGGCCACTTTATGGCCTTCCTAGTAAAAAAGGGTCGAAAACGAGTAATGTCCTAAATTAACGAGGAGATTTTCTTAACCTCCATTTTGGCCGAATTTTTTGAGAATGCAAAAATATACCATGGAAGTCGTAGTTATGTTGTTTAACTATCCAACGAATTGTCACATGCTAAGATTCAATGCAAATCGGCCACATTATGGCCTTCCTAGTAAAAAAGGGTCGAAAACGAGTAATATCCTAAATTAACGAGGAGATTTTCTTAACCTCCATTTTGGCCGAATTTTTAGAGAATGTAAAAATATCCCATGGAAGTCGTAGTTATGTTGTTTACCTATCCAACGAATTGTCACATGCTAAGATTCAATGCAAATCGGCCACATTATGGCCTTCCTAGTAAAAAAGGGTCGAAAACGAGTAATGTCCTAAATTAACGAGGAGATTTTCTTAACCTCCATTTTGGCCGAATTTTTTGAGAATGCAAAAATATACCATGGAAGTCGTAGTTATGTTGTTTACCTATCCAACGAATTGTCACATGCTAAGATTCAATGCAAATCGGCCACATTATGGCCTTCCTAGTAAAAAAGGGTCGAAAACGAGTAATATCCTAAATTAACGAGGAGATTTTCTTAACCTCCATTTTGGCCGAATTTTTAGAGAATGGAAAAATATCCCATGGAAGTCGTAGTTATGTTGTTTACCTATCCAACGAATTGTCACATGCTAAGATTCAATGCAAATCGGCCACATTATGGCCTTCCTAGTAAAAAAGGGTCGAAAACGAGTAATGTCCTAAATTAACGAGGAGATTTTCTTAACCTCCATTTTCGCCGACTTTTTAGAGAATGCAAAAATATCCCATGGAAGTCGTAGTTATGTTGTTTACCTATCCAACGAATTGTCACATGCTAAGATTCAATGCAAATCGGCCACATTATGGCCTTCCTAGTAAAAAAGGGTCGAAAACGAGTAATGTCCTAAATTAACGAGGAGATTTCTTAACCTCCATTTTGGCCGAATTTTTAGAGAATGTAAAAATATCCCATGGAAGTTGTAGCTATGTTGTTTACCTATCCAACGAATTGTCACATGTTAAGACTCAATACAAACCGGCCACTTTATGGCCTTCCTAGTAAAAAAGGGTCGAAAACGAGTAATGTCCTAAATTAACGAGGAGATTTTCTTAACCTCAATTTTGGCCGAATTTTTAGAGAATGTAAAAATATGTCATGGAAGTCGTAGCTATGTTGTTTACCTATCCAACGAATTGTCACATGCTAAGATTCAATGCAAATCGGCCACATTATGGCCTTCTTAGTAAAAAAGGGTCGAAAACGAGTAATGTCCTAAATTAACGAGGAGATTTTCTTAACCTCCATTTTCTCCGACTTTTTAGAGAATGCAAAAATATCCCATGGAAGTCGTAGTTATGTTGTTTACCTATCCAACGAATTGTCACATGCTAAGATTCAATGCAAATCGGCCACATTATGGCCTTCCTAGTAAAAAAGGGTCGAAAACGAGTAATGTCCTAAATTAACGAGGAGATTTTCTTAACCTCCATTTTGGCCGAATTTTTAGAGAATGCAAAAATATCCCATGGAAGTCGTAGTTATGTTGTTTACCTATCCAACGAATTGTCACATGCTAAGATTCAATGCAAATCGGCCACATTATGGCCTTCCTAGTAAAAAAGGGTCGAAAACGAGTAATGTCCTAAATTAACGAGGAGATTTTCTTAACCTCCATTTTGGCCGAATTTTTAGAGAATGTAAAAATATCCCATGGAAGTCGTAGCTATGTTGTTTACCTATCCAACGAATTGTCACATGTTAAGACTCAATACAAACCGGCCACTTTATGGCCTTCCTAGTAAAAAAGGGTCGAAAACGAGTAATGTCCTAAATTAACGAGGAGATTTTCTTAACCTCCATTTTCTCCGACTTTTTAGAGAATGCAAAAATATCCCATGGAAGTCGTAGTTATGTTGTTTACCTATCCAACGAATTGTCACATGCTAAGATTCAATGCAAATCGGCCACATTATGGCCTTCCTAGTAAAAAAGGGTCGAAAACGAGTAATGTCCTAAATTAACGAGGAGATTTTGTTAACCTCCATTTTGGCCGAATTTTTAGAGAATGTAAAAATATCCCATGGAAGTCGTAGCTATGTTGTTTACCTATCCAACGAATTGTCACATGTTAAGATTCAATACAAACCGGCCACTTTATGGCCTTCCTAGTAAAAAAGGGTCGAAAACGAGTAATGTCCTAAATTAACGAGGAGATTTTCTTAACCTCCATTTTGGCCGAATTTTTAGAGAATGTAAAAATATCCCATGGAAGTTGTAGCTATGTTGTTTACCTATCCAACGAATTGTCACATGTTAAGACTCAATACAAACCGGCCACTTTATGGCCTTCCTAGTAAAAAAGGGTCGAAAACGAGTAATGTCCTAAATTAACGAGGAGATTTTCTTAACCTCCATTTTGGCCGAATTTTTTGAGAATGCAAAAATATACCATGGAAGTCGTAGTTATGTTGTTTACCTATCCAACGAATTGTCACATGCTAAGATTCAATGCAAATCGGCCACATTATGGCCTTCCTAGTAAAAAAGGGTCGAAAACGAGTAATGTCCTAAATTAACGAGGAGATTTTCTTAAACTCCATTTTGGCCGAATTTTTAGAGAATGTAAAAATATGTCATGGAAGTCGTAGCTATGTTGTTTACCTATCCAACGAATTGTCACATGCTAAGATTCAATGCAAATCGGCCACATTATGGCCTTCTTAGTAAAAAAGGGTCGAAAACGAGTAATGTCCTAAATTAACGAGGAGATTTTCTTAACCTCCATTTTCTCCGACTTTTTAGAGAATGCAAAAATATCCCATGGAAGTCGTAGTTATGTTGTTTACCTATCCAACGAATTGTCACATGCTAAGATTCAATGCAAATCGGCCACATTATGGCCTTCCTAGTAAAAAAGGGTCGAAAACGAGTAATGTCCTAAATTAACGAGGAGATTTTCTTAACCTCCATTTTGGCCGAATTTTTAGAGAATGTAAAAATATCCCATGGAAGTTGTAGCTATGTTGTTTACCTATCCAACGAATTGTCACATGTTAAGACTCAATACAAACCGGCCACTTTATGGCCTTCCTAGTAAAAAAGGGTCGAAAACGAGTAATGTCCTAAATTAACGAGGAGATTTTCTTAAACTCCATTTTGGCCGAATTTTTAGAGAATGTAAAAATATTTCATGGAAGTCGTAGCTATGTTGTTTACCTATCCAACGAATTGTCACATGCTAAGATTCAATACAAACCGGCCACTTTATGGCCTTCCTAGTAAAAAAGGGTCGAAAACGAGTAATGTCCTAAATTAACTAGGAGATTTTGTTAACCTCCATTTTGGCCGAATTTTTAGAGAATGTAAAAATATCCCATGGAAGTCGTAGCTATGTTGTTTACCTATCCAACGAATTGTCACATGTTAAGATTCAATACAAACCGGCCACTTTATGGCCTTCCTAGTAAAAAAGGGTCGAAAACGAGTAATGTCCTAAATTAACGAGGAGATTTTCTTAACCTCCATTTTGGCCGAATTTTTAGAGAATGTAAAAATATCCCATGGAAGTTGTAGCTATGTTGTTTACCTATCCAACGAATTGTCACATGTTAAGACTCAATACAAACCGGCCACTTTATGGCCTTCCTAGTAAAAAAGGGTCGAAAACGAGTAATGTCCTAAATTAACGAGGAGATTTTCTTAACCTCCATTTTGGCCGAATTTTTTGAGAATGCAAAAATATACCATGGAAGTCGTAGTTATGTTGTTTACCTATCCAACGAATTGTCACATGCTAAGATTCAATGCAAATCGGCCACATTATGGCCTTCCTAGTAAAAAAGGGTCGAAAACGAGTAATGTCCTAAATTAACGAGGAGATTTTCTTAAACTCCATTTTGGCCGAATTTTTAGAGAATGTAAAAATATGTCATGGAAGTCGTAGCTATGTTGTTTACCTATCCAACGAATTGTCACATGCTAAGATTCAATGCAAATCGGCCACATTATGGCCTTCTTAGTAAAAAAGGGTCGAAAACGAGTAATGTCCTAAATTAACGAGGAGATTTTCTTAACCTCCATTTTCTCCGACTTTTTAGAGAATGCAAAAATATCCCATGGAAGTCGTAGTTATGTTGTTTACCTATCCAACGAATTGTCACATGCTAAGATTCAATGCAAATCGGCCACATTATGGCCTTCGTAGTAAAAAAGGGTCGAAAACGAGTAATGTCCTAAATTAACGAGGAGATTTTCTTAACCTCCATTTTGGCCGAATTTTTAGAGAATGTAAAAATATCCCATGGAAGTTGTAGCTATGTTGTTTACCTATCCAACGAATTGTCACATGTTAAGACTCAATACAAACCGGCCACTTTATGGCCTTCCTAGTAAAAAAGGGTCGAAAACGAGTAATGTCCTAAATTAACGAGGAGATTTTCTTAAACTCCATTTTGGCCGAATTTTTAGAGAATGTAAAAATATTTCATGGAAGTCGTAGCTATGTTGTTTACCTATCCAACGAATTGTCACATGCTAAGATTCAATACAAACCGGCCACTTTATGGCCTTCCTAGTAAAAAAGGGTCGAAAACGAGTAATGTCCTAAATTAACGAGGAGATTTTCTTAACCTCCATTTTCTCCGACTTTTTAGAGAATGCAAAAATATCCCATGGAAGTCGTAGTTATGTTGTTTACCTATCCAACGAATTGTCACATGCTAAGATTCAATGCAAATCGGCCACATTATGGCCTTCCTAGTAAAAAAGGGTCGAAAACGAGTAATGTCCTAAATTAACGAGGAGATTTTGTTAACCTCCATTTTGGCCGAATTTTTAGAGAATGTAAAAATATCCCATGGAAGTCGTAGCTATGTTGTTTACCTATCCAACGAATTGTCACATGTTAAGATTCAATACAAACCGGCCACTTTATGGCCTTCCTAGTAAAAAAGGGTCGAAAACGAGTAATGTCCTAAATTAACGAGGAGATTTTCTTAACCTCCATTTTGGCCGAATTTTTAGAGAATGTAAAAATATCCCATGGAAGTTGTAGCTATGTTGTTTACCTATCCAACGAATTGTCACATGTTAAGACTCAATACAAACCGGCCACTTTATGGCCTTCCTAGTAAAAAAGGGTCGAAAACGAGTAATGTCCTAAATTAACGAGGAGATTTTCTTAACCTCCATTTTGGCCGAATTTTTTGAGAATGCAAAAATATACCATGGAAGTCGTAGTTATGTTGTTTACCTATCCAAAGAATTGTCACATGCTAAGATTCAATGCAAATCGGCCACATTATGGCCTTCCTAGTAAAAAAGGGTCGAAAACGAGTAATGTCCTAAATTAACGAGGAGATTTTCTTAAACTCCATTTTGGCCGAATTTTTAGAGAATGTAAAAATATGTCATGGAAGTCGTAGCTATGTTGTTTACCTATCCAACGAATTGTCACATGCTAAGATTCAATGCAAATCGGCCACATTATGGCCTTCTTAGTAAAAAAGGGTCGAAAACGAGTAATGTCCTAAATTAACGAGGAGATTTTCTTAACCTCCATTTTCTCCGACTTTTTAGAGAATGCAAAAATATCCCATGGAAGTCGTAGTTATGTTGTTTACCTATCCAACGAATTGTCACATGCTAAGATTCAATGCAAATCGGCCACATTATGGCCTTCCTAGTAAAAAAGGGTCGAAAACGAGTAATGTCCTAAATTAACGAGGAGATTTTCTTAACCTCCATTTTGGCCGAATTTTTAGAGAATGTAAAAATATCCCATGGAAGTTGTAGCTATGTTGTTTACCTATCCAACGAATTGTCACATGTTAAGACTCAATACAAACCGGCCACTTTATGGCCTTCCTAGTAAAAAAGGGTCGAAAACGAGTAATGTCCTAAATTAACGAGGAGATTTTCTTAAACTCCATTTTGGCCGAATTTTTAGAGAATGTAAAAATATTTCATGGAAGTCGTAGCTATGTTGTTTACCTATCCAACGAATTGTCACATGCTAAGATTCAATACAAACCGGCCACTTTATGGCCTTCCTAGTAAAAAAGGGTCGAAAACGAGTAATGTCCTAAATTAACTAGGAGATTTTGTTAACCTCCATTTTGGCCGAATTTTTAGAGAATGTAAAAATATCCCATGGAAGTCGTAGCTATGTTGTTTACCTATCCAACGAATTGTCACATGTTAAGATTCAATACAAACCGGCCACTTTATGGCCTTCCTAGTAAAAAAGGGTCGAAAACGAGTAATGTCCTAAATTAACGAGGAGATTTTCTTAACCTCCATTTTGGCCGAATTTTTAGAGAATGTAAAAATATCCCATGGAAGTTGTAGCTATGTTGTTTACCTATCCAACGAATTGTCACATGTTAAGACTCAATACAAACCGGCCACTTTATGGCCTTCCTAGTAAAAAAGGGTCGAAAACGAGTAATGTCCTAAATTAACGAGGAGATTTTCTTAACCTCCATTTTGGCCGAATTTTTTGAGAATGCAAAAATATACCATGGAAGTCGTAGTTATGTTGTTTACCTATCCAACGAATTGTCACATGCTAAGATTCAATGCAAATCGGCCACATTATGGCCTTCCTAGTAAAAAAGGGTCGAAAACGAGTAATGTCCTAAATTAACGAGGAGATTTTCTTAAACTCCATTTTGGCCGAATTTTTAGAGAATGTAAAAATATGTCATGGAAGTCGTAGCTATGTTGTTTACCTATCCAACGAATTGTCATATGCTAAGATTCAATGCAAATCGGCCACATTATGGCCTTCTTAGTAAAAAAGGGTCGAAAACGAGTAATGTCCTAAATTAACGAGGAGATTTTCTTAACCTCCATTTTCTCCGACTTTTTAGAGAATGCAAAAATATCCCATGGAAGTCGTAGTTATGTTGTTTACCTATCCAACGAATTGTCACATGCTAAGATTCAATGCAAATCGGCCACATTATGGCCTTCCTAGTAAAAAAGGGTCGAAAACGAGTAATGTCCTAAATTAACGAGGAGATTTTCTTAACCTCCATTTTGGCCGAATTTTTAGAGAATGTAAAAATATCCCATGGAAGTTGTAGCTATGTTGTTTACCTATCCAACGAATTGTCACATGTTAAGACTCAATACAAACCGGCCACTTTATGGCCTTCCTAGTAAAAAAGGGTCGAAAACGAGTAATGTCCTAAATTAACGAGGAGATTTTCTTAAACTCCATTTTGGCCGAATTTTTAGAGAATGTAAAAATATTTCATGGAAGTCGTAGCTATGTTGTTTACCTATCCAACGAATTGTCACATGCTAAGATTCAATACAAACCGGCCACTTTATGGCCTTCCTAGTAAAAAAGGGTCGAAAACGAGTAATGTCCTAAATTAACTAGGAGATTTTGTTAACCTCCATTTTGGCCGAATTTTTAGAGAATGTAAAAATATCCCATGGAAGTCGTAGCTATGTTGTTTACCTATCCAACGAATTGTCACATGTTAAGATTCAATACAAACCGGCCACTTTATGGCCTTCCTAGTAAAAAAGGGTCGAAAACGAGTAATGTCCTTAATTAACGAGGAGATTTTCTTAACCTCCATTTTGGCCGAATTTTTTGAGAATGCAAAAATATACCATGGAAGTCGTAGTTATGTTGTTTAACTATCCAACGAATTGTCACATGCTAAGATTCAATGCAAATCGGCCACATTATGGCCTTCCTAGTAAAAAAGGGTCGAAAACGAGTAATATCCTAAATTAACGAGGAGATTTTCTTAACCTCCATTTTGGCCGAATTTTTAGAGAATGTAAAAATATCCCATGGAAGTCGTAGTTATGTTGTTTACCTATCCAACGAATTGTCACATGCTAAGATTCAATGCAAATCGGCCACATTATGGCCTTCCTAGTAAAAAAGGGTCGAAAACGAGTAATATCCTAAATTAACGAGGAGATTTTCTTAACCTCCATTTTGGCCGAATTTTTAGAGAATGTAAAAATATCCCATGGAAGTTGTAGCTATGTTGTTTACCTATCCAACGAATTGTCACATGTTAAGACTCAATACAAACCGGCCACTTTATGGCCTTCCTAGTAAAAAAGGGTCGAAAACGAGTAATGTCCTAAATTAACGAGGAGATTTTCTTAAACTCCATTTTGGCCGAATTTTTAGAGAATGTAAAAATATTTCATGGAAGTCGTAGCTATGTTGTTTACCTATCCAACGAATTGTCACATGCTAAGATTCAATACAAACCGGCCACTTTATGGCCTTCCTAGTAAAAAAGGGTCGAAAACGAGTAATGTCCTAAATTAACTAGGAGATTTTGTTAACCTCCATTTTGGCCGAATTTTTAGAGAATGTAAAAATATCCCATGGAAGTCGTAGCTATGTTGTTTACCTATCCAACGAATTGTCACATGTTAAGATTCAATACAAACCGGCCACTTTATGGCCTTCCTAGTAAAAAAGGGTCGAAAACGAGTAATGTCCTAAATTAACGAGGAGATTTTCTTAACCTCCATTTTGGCCGAATTTTTTGAGAATGCAAAAATATACCATGGAAGTCGTAGTTATGTTGTTTAACTATCCAACGAATTGTCACATGCTAAGATTCAATGCAAATCGGCCACATTATGGCCTTCCTAGTAAAAAAGGGTCGAAAACGAGTAATATCCAAAATTAACGAGGAGATTTTCTTAACCTCCATTTTGGCCGAATTTTTAGAGAATGTAAAAATATCCCATGGAAGTCGTAGTTATGTTGTTTACCTATCCAACGAATTGTCACATGCTAAGATTCAATGCAAATCGGCCACATTATGGCCTTCCTAGTAAAAAAGGGTCGAAAACGAGTAATGTCCTAAATTAACGAGGAGATTTTCTTAACCTCCATTTTGGCCGAATTTTTTGAGAATGCAAAAATATACCATGGAAGTCGTATTTATGTTGTTTACCTATCCAACGAATTGTCACATGCTAAGATTCAATGCAAATCGGCCACATTATGGCCTTCCTAGTAAAAAAGGGTCGAAAACGAGTAATATCCTAAATTAACGAGGAGATTTTCTTAAACTCCATTTTGGCCGAATTTTTAGAGAATGTAAAAATATTTCATGGAAGTCGTAGCTATGTTGTTTACCTATCCAACGAATTGTCACATGCTAAGATTCAATACAAACCGGCCACTTTATGGCCTTCCTAGTAAAAAAGGGTCGAAAACGAGTAATGTCCTAAATTAACTAGGAGATTTTGTTAACCTCCATTTTGGCCGAATTTTTAGAGAATGTAAAAATATCCCATGGAAGTCGTAGCTATGTTGTTTACCTATCCAACGAATTGTCACATGTTAAGATTCAATACAAACCGGCCACTTTATGGCCTTCCTAGTAAAAAAGGGTCGAAAACGAGTAATGTCCTTAATTAACGAGGAGATTTTCTTAACCTCCATTTTGGCCGAATTTTTTGAGAATGCAAAAATATACCATGGAAGTCGTAGTTATGTTGATTAACTATCCAACGAATTGTCACATGCTAAGATTCAATGCAAATCGGCCACATTATGGCCTTCCTAGTAAAAAAGGGTCGAAAACGAGTAATATCCTAAATTAACGAGGAGATTTTCTTAACCTCCATTTTGGCCGAATTTTTAGAGAATGTAAAAATATCCCATGGAAGTCGTAGTTATGTTGTTTACCTATCCAACGAATTGTCACATGCTAAGATTCAATGCAAATCGGCCACATTATGGCCTTCCTAGTAAAAAAGGGTCGAAAACGAGTAATATCCTAAATTAACGAGGAGATTTTCTTAACCTCCATTTTGGCCGAATTTTTAGAGAATGTAAAAATATCCCATGGAAGTTGTAGCTATGTTGTTTACCTATCCAACGAATTGTCACATGTTAAGACTCAATACAAACCGGCCACTTTATGGCCTTCCTAGTAAAAAAGGGTCGAAAACGAGTAATGTCCTAAATTAACGAGGAGATTTTCTTAAACTCCATTTTGGCCGAATTTTTAGAGAATGTAAAAATATTTCATGGAAGTCGTAGCTATGTTGTTTACCTATCCAACGAATTGTCACATGCTAAGATTCAATACAAACCGGCCACTTTATGGCCTTCCTAGTAAAAAAGGGTCGAAAACGAGTAATGTCCTAAATTAACTAGGAGATTTTGTTAACCTCCATTTTGGCCGAATTTTTAGAGAATGTAAAAATATCCCATGGAAGTCGTAGCTATGTTGTTTACCTATCCAACGAATTGTCACATGTTAAGATTCAATACAAACCGGCCACTTTATGGCCTTCCTAGTAAAAAAGGGTCGAAAACGAGTAATGTCCTAAATTAACGAGGAGATTTTCTTAACCTCCATTTTGGCCGAATTTTTTGAGAATGCAAAAATATACCATGGAAGTCGTAGTTATGTTGTTTAACTATCCAACGAATTGTCACATGCTAAGATTCAATGCAAATCGGCCACATTATGGCCTTCCTAGTAAAAAAGGGTCGAAAACGAGTAATATCCAAAATTAACGAGGAGATTTTCTTAACCTCCATTTTGGCCGAATTTTTAGAGAATGTAAAAATATCCCATGGAAGTCGTAGTTATGTTGTTTACCTATCCAACGAATTGTCACATGCTAAGATTCAATGCAAATCGGCCACATTATGGCCTTCCTAGTAAAAAAGGGTCGAAAACGAGTAATGTCCTAAATTAACGAGGAGATTTTCTTAACCTCCATTTTGGCCGAATTTTTTGAGAATGCAAAAATATACCATGGAAGTCGTATTTATGTTGTTTACCTATCCAACGAATTGTCACATGCTAAGATTCAATGCAAATCGGCCACATTATGGCCTTCCTAGTAAAAAAGGGTCGAAAACGAGTAATATCCTAAATTAACGAGGATATTTTCTTAACCTCCATTTTGGCCGAATTTTTAGAGAATGGAAAAATATCCCATGGAAGTCGTAGTTATGTTGTTTACCTATCCAACGAATTGTCGCATGCTAAGATTCAATGCAAATCGGCCACATTATGGCCTTCCTAGTAAAAAAGGGTCGAAAACGAGTAATGTCCTAAATTAACGAGGAGATTTTCTTAACCTCCATTTTCGCCGACTTTTTAGAGAATGCAAAAATATCCCATGGAAGTCGTAGTTATGTTGTTTACCTATCCAACGAATTGTCACATGCTAAGATTCAATGCAAATCGGCCACATTATGGCCTTCCTAGTAAAAAAGGGTCGAAAACGAGTAATGTCCTAAATTAACGAGGAGATTTTCTTAACCTCCATTTTGGCCGAATTTTTAGAGAATGTAAAAATATCCCATGGAAGTTGTAGCTATGTTGTTTACCTATCCAACGAATTGTCACATGTTAAGACTCAATACAAACCGGCCACTTTATGGCCTTCCTAGTAAAAAAGGGTCGAAAACGAGTAATGTCCTAAATTAACGAGGAGATTTTCTTAAACTCCATTTTGGCCGAATTTTTAGAGAATGTAAAAATATTTCATGGAAGTCGTAGCTATGTTGTTTACCTATCCAACGAATTGTCACATGCTAAGATTCAATACAAACCGGCCACTTTATGGCCTTCCTAGTAAAAAAGGGTCGAAAACGAGTAATGTCCTAAATTAACTAGGAGATTTTGTTAACCTCCATTTTGGCCGAATTTTTAGAGAATGTAAAAATATCCCATGGAAGTCGTAGCTATGTTGTTTACCTATCCAACGAATTGTCACATGTTAAGATTCAATACAAACCGGCCACTTTATGGCCTTCCTAGTAAAAAAGGGTCGAAAACGAGTAATGTCCTAAATTAACGAGGAGATTTTCTTAACCTCCATTTTGGCCGAATTTTTTGAGAATGCAAAAATATACCATGGAAGTCGTAGTTATGTTGTTTAACTATCCAACGAATTGTCACATGCTAAGATTCAATGCAAATCGGCCACATTATGGCCTTCCTAGTAAAAAAGGGTCGAAAACGAGTAATATCCTAAATTAACGAGGAGATTTTCTTAACCTCCATTTTGGCCGAATTTTTAGAGAATGTAAAAATATCCCATGGAAGTCGTAGTTATGTTGTTTACCTATCCAACGAATTGTCACATGCTAAGATTCAATGCAAATCGGCCACATTATGGCCTTCCTAGTAAAAAAGGGTCGAAAACGAGTAATGTCCTAAATTAACGAGGAGATTTTCTTAACCTCCATTTTGGCCGAATTTTTTGAGAATGCAAAAATATACCATGGAAGTCGTAGTTATGTTGTTTACCTATCCAACGAATTGTCACATGCTAAGATTCAATGCAAATCGGCCACATTATGGCCTTCCTAGTAAAAAAGGGTCGAAAACGAGTAATATCCTAAATTAACGAGGAGATTTTCTTAACCTCCATTTTGGCCGAATTTTTAGAGAATGGAAAAATATCCCATGGAAGTCGTAGTTATGTTGTTTACCTATCCAACGAATTGTCACATGCTAAGATTCAATGCAAATCGGCCACATTATGGCCTTCCTAGTAAAAAAGGGTCGAAAACGAGTAATGTCCTAAATTAACGAGGAGATTTTCTTAACCTCCATTTTGGCCGAATTTTTAGAGAATGTAAAAATATCCCATGGAAGTTGTAGCTATGTTGTTTACCTATCCAACGAATTGTCACATGTTAAGACTCAATACAAACCGGCCACTTTATGGCCTTCCTAGTAAAAAAGGGTCGAAAACGAGTAATGTCCTAAATTAACGAGGAGATTTTCTTAAACTCCATTTTGGCCGAATTTTTAGAGAATGTAAAAATATTTCATGGAAGTCGTAGCTATGTTGTTTACCTATCCAACGAATTGTCACATGCTAAGATTCAATACAAACCGGCCACTTTATGGCCTTCCTAGTAAAAAAGGGTCGAAAACGAGTAATGTCCTAAATTAACTAGGAGATTTTGTTAACCTCCATTTTGGCCGAATTTTTAGAGAATGTAAAAATATCCCATGGAAGTCGTAGCTATGTTGTTTACCTATCCAACGAATTGTCACATGTTAAGATTCAATACAAACCGGCCACTTTATGGCCTTCCTAGTAAAAAAGGGTCGAAAACGAGTAATGTCCTAAATTAACGAGGAGATTTTCTTAACCTCCATTTTGGCCGAATTTTTTGAGAATGCAAAAATATACCATGGAAGTCGTAGTTATGTTGTTTAACTATCCAACGAATTGTCACATGCTAAGATTCAATGCAAATCGGCCACATTATGGCCTTCCTAGTAAAAAAGGGTCGAAAACGAGTAATATCCTAAATTAACGAGGAGATTTTCTTAACCTCCATTTTGGCCGAATTTTTAGAGAATGTAAAAATATCCCATGGAAGTCGTAGTTATGTTGTTTACCTATCCAACGAATTGTCACATGCTAAGATTCAATGCAAATCGGCCACATTATGGCCTTCCTAGTAAAAAAGGGTCGAAAACGAGTAATGTCCTAAATTAACGAGGAGATTTTCTTAACCTCCATTTTGGCCGAATTTTTTGAGAATGCAAAAATATACCATGGAAGTCGTAGTTATGTTGTTTACCTATCCAACGAATTGTCACATGCTAAGATTCAATGCAAATCGGCCACATTATGGCCTTCCTAGTAAAAAAGGGTCGAAAACGAGTAATATCCTAAATTAACGAGGAGATTTTCTTAACCTCCATTTTGGCCGAATTTTTAGAGAATGGAAAAATATCCCATGGAAGTCGTAGTTATGTTGTTTACCTATCCAACGAATTGTCACATGCTAAGATTCAATGCAAATCGGCCACATTATGGCCTTCCTAGTAAAAAAGGGTCGAAAACGAGTAATGTCCTAAATTAACGAGGAGATTTTCTTAACCTCCATTTTCGCCGACTTTTTAGAGAATGCAAAAATATCCCATGGAAGTCGTAGTTATGTTGTTTACCTATCCAACGAATGGTCACATGCTAAGATTCAATGCAAATCGGCCACATTATGGCCTTCCTAGTAAAAAAGGGTCGAAAACGAGTAATGTCCTAAATTAACGAGGAGATTTTCTTAACCTCCATTTTGGCCGAATTTTTAGAGAATGTAAAAATATCCCATGGAAGTCGTAGCTATGTTGTTTACCTATCCAACGAATTGTCACATGTTAAGACTCAATACAAACCGGCCACTTTATGGCCTTCCTAGTAAAAAACGGTCGAAAACGAGTAATGTCCTAAATTAACGAGGAGATTTTCTTAAACTCCATTTTGGCCGAATTTTTAGAGAATGTAAAAATATGTCATGGAAGTCGTAGCTATGTTGTTTACCTATCCAACGAATTGTCACATGCTAAGATTCAATGCAAATCGGCCACATTATGGCCTTCTTAGTAAAAAAGGGTCGAAAACGAGTAATGTCCTAAATTAACGAGGAGATTTTCTTAACCTCCATTTTCTCCGACTTTTTAGAGAATGCAAAAATATCCCATGGAAGTCGTAGTTATGTTGTTTACCTATCCAACGAATTGTCACATGCTAAGATTCAATGCAAATCGGCCACATTATGGCCTTCCTAGTAAAAAAGGGTCGAAAACGAGTAATGTCCTAAATTAACGAGGAGATTTTCTTAACCTCCATTTTGGCCGAATTTTTAGAGAATGTAAAAATATCCCATGGAAGTCGTAGCTATGTTGTTTACCTATCCAACGAATTGTCACATGTTAAGATTCAATACAAACCGGCCACTTTATGGCCTTCCTAGTAAAAAAGGGTCGAAAACGAGTAATGTCCTAAATTAACGAGGAGATTTTCTTAAACTCCATTTTGGCCGAATTTTTAGAGAATGTAAAAATATTTCATGGAAGTCGTAGCTATGTTGTTTACCTATCCAACGAATTGTCACATGCTAAGATTCAATACAAACCGGCCACTTTATGGCCTTCCTAGTAAAAAAGGGTCGAAAACGAGTAATGTCCTAAATTAACTAGGAGATTTTGTTAACCTCCATTTTGGCCGAATTTTTAGAGAATGTAAAAATATCCCATGGAAGTCGTAGCTATGTTGTTTACCTATCCAACGAATATTCACATGTTAAGATTCAATACAAACCGGCCACATTATGGCCTTCCTAGTAAAAAAGGGTCGAAAACGAGTAATGTCCTAAATTAACGAGGAGATTTTCTTAACCTCCATTTTGGCCGAATTTTTAGAGAATGTAAAAATATCCCATGGAAGTCGTAGCTATGTTGTTTACCTATCCAACGAATTGTCACATGTTAAGACTCAATAAAAACCGGCCACTTTATGGCCTTCCTAGTAAAAAATGGTCGAAAACGAGTAATGTCCTAAATTAACGAGGAGATTTTCTTAAACTCCATTTTGGCCGAATTTTTAGAGAATGTAAAAATATGTCATGGAAGTCGTAGCTATGTTGTTTGCCTATCCAACGAATTGTCACATGCTAAGATTCAATGCAAATCGGCCACATTATGGCCTTCTTAGTAAAAAAGGGTCGAAAACGAGTAATGTCCTAAATTAACGAGGAGATTTTCTTAACCTCCATTTTCTCCGACTTTTTAGAGAATGCAAAAATATCCCATGGAAGTCGTAGTTATGTTGTTTACCTATCCAACGAATTGTCACATGCTAAGATTCAATGCAAATCGGCCACATTATGGCCTTCCTAGTAAAAAAGGGTCGAAAACGAGTAATGTCCTAAATTAACGAGGAGATTTTCTTAACCTCCATTTTGGCCGAATTTTTAGAGAATGTAAAAATATCCCATGGAAGTCGTAGCTATGTTGTTTACCTATCCAACGAATTGTCACATGTTAAGATTCAATACAAACCGGCCACTTTATGGCCTTCCTAGTAAAAAAGGGTCGAAAACGAGTAATGTCCTAAATTAACGAGGAAATTTTCTTAAACTCCATTTTGGCCGAATTTTTAGAGAATGTAAAAATATGTCATGGAAGTCGTAGCTATGTTGTTTACCTATCCAACGAATTGTCACATGCTAAGATTCAATGCAAATCGGCCACATTATGGCCTTCCTAGTAAAAAAGGGTCGAAAACGAGTAATATCCTAAATTAACGAGGAGATTTTCTTAACCTCCATTTTGGCCGAATTTTTAGAGAATGTAAAAATATCCCATGGAAGTCATAGTTATGTTGTTTACCTATCCAACGAATTGTCACATGCTAAGATTCAATGCAAATCGGCCACATTATGGCCTTCCTAGTAAAAAAGGGTCGAAAACGAGTAATGTCCTAAATTAACGAGGAGATTTTCTTAACCTCCATTTTCGCCGACTTTTTAGAGAATGCAAAAATATCCCATGGAAGTCGTAGTTATGTTGTTTACCTATCCAACGAATTGTCACATGCTAAGATTCAATGCAAATCGGCCACATTATGGCCTTCCTAGTAAAAAAGGGTCGAAAACGAGTTATGTCCTAAATTAACGAGGAGATTTTCTTAACCTCCATTTTGGCCGAATTTTTAGAGAATGTAAAAATATCCCATGGAAGTTGTAGCTATGTTGTTTACCTATCCAACGAATTGTCACATGTTAAGACTCAATACAAACCGGCCACTTTATGGCCTTCCTAGTAAAAAAGGGTCGAAAACGAGTAATGTCCTAAATTAACGAGGAGATTTTCTTAACCTCAATTTTGGCCGAATTTTTAGAGAATGTAAAAATATGTCATGGAAGTCGTAGCTATGTTGTTTACCTATCCAACGAATTGTCACATGCTAAGATTCAATGCAAATCGGCCACATTATGGCCTTCTTAGTAAAAAAGGGTCGAAAACGAGTAATGTCCTAAATTAACGAGGAGATTTTCTTAACCTCCATTTTCTCCGACTTTTTAGAGAATGCAAAAATATCCCATGGAAGTCGTAGTTATGTTGTTTACCTATCCAACGAATTGTCACATGCTAAGATTCAATGCAAATCGGCCACACTATAGCCTTCCTAGTAAAAAAGGGTCGAAAACGAGTAATGTCCTAAATTAACGAGGAGATTTTCTTAACCTCCATTTTGGCCGAATTTTTAGAGAATGCAAAAATATCCCATGGAAGTCGTAGTTATGTTGTTTACCTATCCAACGAATTGTCACATGCTAAGATTCAATGCAAATCGGCCACATTATGGCCTTCCTAGTAAAAAAGGGTCGAAAACGAGTAATGTCCTAAATTAACGAGGAGATTTTCTTAACCTCCATTTTGGCCGAATTTTTAGAGAATGTAAAAATATCCCATGGAAGTCGTAGCTATGTTGTTTACCTATCCAACGAATTGTCACATGTTAAGACTCAATACAAACCGGCCACTTTATGGCCTTCCTAGTAAAAAAGGGTCGAAAACGAGTAATGTCCTAAATTAACGAGGAGATTTTCTTAAACTCCATTTTGGCCGAATTTTTAGAGAATGTAAAAATATGTCATGGAAGTCGTAGCTATGTTGTTTACCTATCCAACGAATTGTCACATGCTAAGATTCAATGCAAATCGGCCACATTATGGCCTTCTTAGTAAAAAAGGGTCGAAAACGAGTAATGTCCTAAATTAACGAGGAGATTTTCTTAACCTCCATTTTCTCCGACTTTTTAGAGAATGCAAAAATATCCCATGGAAGTCGTAGTTATGTTGTTTACCTATCCAACGAATTGTCACATGCTAAGATTCAATGCAAATCGGCCACATTATGGCCTTCCTAGTAAAAAAGGGTCGAAAACGAGTAATGTCCTAAATTAACGAGGAGATTTTCTTAACCTCCATTTTGGCCGAATTTTTAGAGAATGTAAAAATATCCCATGGAAGTCGTAGCTATGTTGTTTACCTATCCAACGAATTGTCACATGTTAAGATTCAATACAAACCGGCCACTTTATGGCCTTCCTAGTAAAAAAGGGTCGAAAACGAGTAATGTCCTAAATTAACGAGGAGATTTTCTTAAACTCCATTTTGGCCGAATTTTTAGAGAATGTAAAAATATTTCATGGAAGTCGTAGCTATGTTGTTTACCTATCCAACGAATTGTCACATGCTAAGATTCAATACAAACCGGCCACTTTATGGCCTTCCTAGTAAAAAAGGGTCGAAAACGAGTAATGTCCTAAATTAACTAGGAGATTTTGTTAACCTCCATTTTGGCCGAATTTTTAGAGAATGTAAAAATATCCCATGGAAGTCGTAGCTATGTTGTTTACCTATCCAACGAATTGTCACGTGTTAAGATTCAATACAAACCGGCCACTTTATGGCCTTCCTAGTAAAAAAGGGTCGAAAACGAGTAATGTCCTAAATTAACGAGGAGATTTTCTTAACCTCCATTTTGGCCGAATTTTTAGAGAATGTAAAAATATCCCATGGAAGTTGTAGCTATGTTGTTTACCTATCCAACGAATTGTCACATGTTAAGACTCAATACAAACCGGCCACTTTATGGCCTTCCTAGTAAAAAAGGGTCGAAAACGAGTAATGTCCTAAATTAACGAGGAGATTTTCTTAACCTCCATTTTGGCCGAATTTTTTGAGAATGCAAAAATATACCATGGAAGTCGTAGTTATGTTGTTTACCTATCCAACGAATTGTCACATGCTAAGATTCAATGCAAATCGGCCACATTATGGCCTTCCTAGTAAAAAAGGGTCGAAAACGAGTAATGTCCTAAATTAACGAGGAGATTTTCTTAAACTCCATTTTGGCCGAATTTTTAGAGAATGTAAAAATATGTCATGGAAGTCGTAGCTATGTTGTTTACCTATCCAACGAATTGTCACATGCTAAGATTCAATGCAAATCGGCCACATTATGGCCTTCTTAGTAAAAAAGGGTCGAAAACGAGTAATGTCCTAAATTAACGAGGAGATTTTCTTAACCTCCATTTTCTCCGACTTTTTAGAGAATGCAAAAATATCCCATGGAAGTCGTAGTTATGTTGTTTACCTATCCAACGAATTGTCACATGCTAAGATTCAATGCAAATCGGCCACATTATGGCCTTCCTAGTAAAAAAGGGTCGAAAACGAGTAATGTCCTAAATTAACGAGGAGATTTTCTTAACCTCCATTTTGGCCGAATTTTTAGAGAATGTAAAAATATCCCATGGAAGTTGTAGCTATGTTGTTTACCTATCCAACGAATTGTCACATGTTAAGACTCAATACAAACCGGCCACTTTATGGCCTTCCTAGTAAAAAAGGGTCGAAAACGAGTAATGTCCTAAATTAACGAGGAGATTTTCTTAAACTCCATTTTGGCCGAATTTTTAGAGAATGTAAAAATATTTCATGGAAGTCGTAGCTATGTTGTTTACCTATCCAACGAATTGTCACATGCTAAGATTCAATACAAACCGGCCACTTTATGGCCTTCCTAGTAAAAAAGGGTCGAAAACGAGTAATGTCCTAAATTAACTAGGAGATTTTGTTAACCTCCATTTTGGCCGAATTTTTAGAGAATGTAAAAATATCCCATGGAAGTCGTAGCTATGTTGTTTACCTATCCAACGAATTGTCACATGTTAAGATTCAATACAAACCGGCCACTTTATGGCCTTCCTAGTAAAAAAGGGTCGAAAACGAGTAATGTCCTAAATTAACGAGGAGATTTTCTTAAACTCCATTTTGGCCGAATTTTTAGAGAATGTAAAAATATTTCATGGAAGTCGTAGCTATGTTGTTTACCTATCCAACGAATTGTCACATGCTAAGATTCAATACAAACCGGCCACTTTATGGCCTTCCTAGTAAAAAAGGGTCGAAAACGAGTAATGTCCTAAATTAACTAGGAGATTTTGTTAACCTCCATTTTGGCCGAATTTTTAGAGAATGTAAAAATATCCCATGGAAGTCGTAGCTATGTTGTTTACCTATCCAACGAATTGTCACATGTTAAGATTCAATACAAACCGGCCACTTTATGGCCTTCCTAGTAAAAAAGGGTCGAAAAGGAGTAATGTCCTAAATTAACGAGGAGATTTTCTTAACCTCCATTTTGGCCGAATTTTTTGAGAATGCAAAAATATACCATGGAAGTCGTAGTTATGTTGTTTACCTATCCAACGAATTGTCACATGCTAAGATTCAATGCAAATCGGCCACATTATGGCCTTCCTAGTAAAAAAGGGTCGAAAACGAGTAATATCCTAAATTAACGAGGAGATTTTCTTAACCTCCATTTTGGCCGAATTTTTAGAGAATGTAAAAATATCCCATGGAAGTCGTAGTTATGTTGTTTACCTATCCAACGAATTGTCACATGCTAAGATTCAATGCAAATCGGCCACATTATGGCCTTCCTAGTAAAAAAGGGTCGAAAACGAGTAATGTCCTAAATTAACGAGGAGATTTTCTTAACCTCCATTTTCGCCGACTTTTTAGAGAATGCAAAAATATCCCATGGAAGTCGTAGTTATGTTGTTTACCTATCCAACGAATTGTCACATGCTAAGATTCAATGCAAATCGGCCACATTATGGCCTTCCTAGTAAAAAAGGGTCGAAAACGAGTAATGTCCTAAATTAACGAGGAGATTTTCTTAACCTCCATTTTGGCCGAATTTTTAGAGAATGTAAAAATATCCCATGGAAGTTGTAGCTATGTTGTTTACCTATCCAACGAATTGTCACATGCTAAGATTCAATGCAAATCGGCCACATTATGGCCTTCTTAGTAAAAAAGGGTCGAAAACGAGTAATGTCCTAAATTAACGAGGAGATTTTCTTAACCTCCATTTTCTCCGACTTTTTAGAGAATGCAAAAATATCCCATGGAAGTCGTAGTTATGTTGTTTACCTATCCAACGAATTGTCACATGCTAAGATTCAATGCAAATCGGCCACATTATGGCCTTCCTAGTAAAAAAGGGTCGAAAACGAGTAATGTCCTAAATTAACGAGGAGATTTTCTTAACCTCCATTTTGGCCGAATTTTTAGAGAATGTAAAAATATCCCATGGAAGTCGTAGCTATGTTGTTTACCTATCCAACGAATTGTCACATGTTAAGATTCAATACAAACCGGCCACTTTATGGCCTTCCTAGTAAAAAAGGGTCGAAAACGAGTAATGTCCTAAATTAACGAGGAGATTTTCTTAAACTCCATTTTGGCCGAATTTTTAGAGAATGTAAAAATATTTCATGGAAGTCGTAGCTATGTTGTTTACCTATCCAACGAATTGTCACATGCTAAGATTCAATACAAACCGGCCACTTTATGGCCTTCCTAGTAAAAAAGGGTCGAAAACGAGTAATGTCCTAAATTAACTAGGAGATTTTGTTAACCTCCATTTTGGCCGAATTTTTAGAGAATGTAAAAATATCCCATGGAAGTCGTAGCTATGTTGTTTACCTATCCAACGAATTGTCACATGTTAAGATTCAATACAAACCGGCCACTTTATGGCCTTCCTAGTAAAAAAGGGTCGAAAACGAGTAATGTCCTAAATTAACGAGGAGATTTTCTTAACCTCCATTTTGGCCGAATTTTTTGAGAATGCAAAAATATACCATGGAAGTCGTAGTTATGTTGTTTACCTATCCAACGAATTGTCACATGCTAAGATTCAATGCAAATCGGCCACATTATGGCCTTCCTAGTAAAAAAGGGTCGAAAACGAGTAATGTCCTAAATTAACGAGGAGATTTTCTTAACTTCCATTTTCGCCGACTTTTTAGAGAATGCAAAAATATCCCATGGAAGTCGTAGTTATGTTGTTTACCTATCCAACGAATTGTCACATGCTAAGATTCAATGCAAATCGGCCACATTATGGCCTTCCTAGTAAAAAAGGGTCGAAAACGAGTAATATCCTAAATTAACGAGGAGATTTTCTTAACCTCCATTTTGGCCGAATTTTTAGAGAATGTAAAAATATCCCATGGAAGTCGTAGTTATGTTGTTTACCTATCCAACGAATTGTCACATGCTAAGATTCAATGCAAATCGGCCACATTATGGCCTTCCTAGTAAAAAAGGGTCGAAAACGAGTAATGTCCTAAATTAACGAGGAGATTTTCTTAACTTCCATTTTCGCCGACTTTTTAGAGAATGCAAAAATATCCCATGGAAGTCGTAGTTATGTTGTTTACCTATCCAACGAATTGTCACATGCTAAGATTCAATGCAAATCGGCCACATTATGGCCTTCCTAGTAAAAAAGGGTCGAAAACGAGTAATGTCCTAAATTAACGAGGAGATTTTCTTAACCTCCATTTTGGCCGAATTTTTAGAGAATGTAAAAATATCCCATGGAAGTCGTAGTTATGTTGTTTACCTATCCAACGAATTGTCACATGCTAAGATTCAATGCAAATCGGCCACATTATGGCCTTCCTAGTAAAAAAGGGTCGAAAACGAGTAATGTCCTAAATTAACGAGGAGATTTTCTTAACTTCCATTTTCGCCGACTTTTTAGAGAATGCAAAAATATCCCATGGAAGTCGTAGTTATGTTGTTTACCTATCCAACGAATTGTCACATGCTAAGATTCAATGCAAATCGGCCACTTTATGGCCTTCCTAGTAAAAATGGGTCGAAAACGAGTAATGTCCTAAATTAACGAGGAGATTTTCTTAACCTCCATTTTGGCCGAATTTTTAGAGAATGCAAAAATATCCCTTGGAAGTCGTAGTTATGTTGTTTACCTATCCAACGAATTGTCCCACGCTAAGATTCAATGCAAATCGGCCACATTATGGCCTTCCTAGTAAAAAAGGGTCGAAAACGAGTAATGTCCCAAATTAACGAGGAGATTTTCTTAACCTCCATTTTGGCTGAATTTTTAGAGAATACAAAAGTATCCCATGGAAGTCGTAGCTATGTTGTTTACCTATCCAACGAATTGTCCCATTCTAAGATTCAATACAAACCGGCCACTTTATGGCCTTCCTAGTAAAAAAGGGTCGAAAACGAGTAATGTCCTAAATTAACGAGGAGATTTTCTTAACCTCCATTTTGGCTGAATTTTTAGAGAATGCAAAAATATCCCATGGAAGTCGTAGTTATGTTGTTTACCTATCCAACGAATTATCACATGCTAAGATTCAATACAAATCGGCCACTTTATGGCCTTCCTAGTTAAAATGGGTCGAAAACGAGTAATGTCCTAAATTAACGAGGAGATTTTCTTAACCTCCATTTTGGCCGAATTTTTAGAGAATGCAAAAATATCCCATGGAAGTCGTAGTTATATTGTTTACCTATCCAACGAATTGTCACATGCTAAGATTCAATGCAAATCGGCCACTTTATGGCCTTCCTAGTAAAAATGGGTCGAAAACGAGTAATGTCCCAAATTAACGAGGAGATTTTCTTAACCTCCATTTTGGCTGAATTTTTAGAGAATGCAAAAGTATCCCATGGAAGTCGTAGCTATGTTGTTTACCTATCCAACGAATTGTCCCATTCTAAGATTCAATACAAACCGGCCACTTAATGGCCTTCCTAGTAAAAAAGGGTCGAAAACGAGTAATGTCCCAAATTAACGAGGAGATTTTCTTAACCTCCATTTTGGCTGAATTTTTAGAGAATGCAAAAATATCCCATGGAAGTCGTAGTTATGTTGTTTACCTATCCAACGAATTGTCACATGCTAAGATTCAATGCAAATCGGCCACTTTATGGCCTTCCTAGTAAAAATGGGTCGAAAACGAGTAATGTCCTAAATTAACGAGGAGATTTTCTTAACCTCCATTTTGGCCGAATTTTTAGAGAATGCAAAAATATCCCTTGGAAGTCGTAGTTATGTTGGTTACCTATCCAACGAATTGTCACATGCTAAGATTCAATGCAAATCGGGCACATTATGGCCTTCCTAGTAAAAAAGGGTCGAAAACGAGTAATGTCCCAAATTAACGAGGAGATTTTCTTAACCTCCATTTTGGCTGAATTTTTAGAGAATGCAAAAATATCCCATGGAAGTCGTAGTTATGTTGTTTACCTATCCAACGAATTATCACATGCTAAGATTCAATACAAATCGGCCACTTTATGGCCTTCCTAGTAAAAAAGGGTCGAAAACGAGTAATGTCCTAAATTAACGAGGAGATTTTCTTAACCTCCATTTTGGCTGAATTTTTAGAGAATGCAAAAATATCCCATGGAAGTCTTAGTTATGTTGTTTACCTATCCAACGAATTATCACATGCTAAGATTCAATACAAATCGGCCACTTAATGGCCTTCCTAGTAAAAAAGGGTCGAAAACGAGTAATGTCCTAAATTAACGAGGAGATTTTCTTAACCTCCATTTTGGCTGAATTTTTAGAGAATGCAAAAATATCCCATGGAAGTCGTAGTTATGTTGTTTACCTATCCAACGAATTATCACATGCTAAGATTCAATACAAATCGGCCACTTTATGGCCTTCCTAGTTAAAATGGGTCGAAAACGAGTAATGTCCTAAATTAACGAGGAGATTTTCTTAACCTCCATTTTGGCCGAATTTTTAGAGAATGCAAAAATATCCCATGGAAGTCGTAGTTATATTGTTTACCTATCCAACGAATTGTCACATGCTAAGATTCAATGCAAATCGGCCACTTTATGGCCTTCCTAGTAAAAATGGGTCGAAAACGAGTAATGTCCCAAATTAACGAGGAGATTTTCTTAACCTCCATTTTGGCTGAATTTTTAGAGAATGCAAAAGTATCCCATGGAAGTCGTAGCTATGTTGTTTACCTATCCAACGAATTGTCCCATTCTAAGATTCAATACAAACCGGCCACTTAATGGCCTTCCTAGTAAAAAAGGGTCGAAAACGAGTAATGTCCCAAATTAACGAGGAGATTTTCTTAACCTCCATTTTGGCTGAATTTTTAGAGAATGCAAAAATATCCCATGGAAGTCGTAGTTATGTTGTTTACCTATCCAACGAATTGTCACATGCTAAGATTCAATGCAAATCGGCCACTTTATGGCCTTCCTAGTAAAAATGGGTCGAAAACGAGTAATGTCCTAAATTAACGAGGAGATTTTCTTAACCTCCATTTTGGCCGAATTTTTAGAGAATGCAAAAATATCCCATGGAAGTCGTAGTTATGTTGGTTACCTATCCAACGAATTGTCACATGCTAAGATTCAATGCAAATCGGGCACATTATGGCCTTCCTAGTAAAAAAGGGTCGAAAACGAGTAATGTCCCAAATTAACGAGGAGATTTTCTTAACCTCCATTTTGGCTGAATTTTTAGAGAATGCAAAAATATCCCATGGAAGTCGTAGTTATGTTGTTTACCTATCCAACGAATTATCACATGCTAAGATTCAATACAAATCGGCCACTTTATGGCCTTCCTAGTAAAAAAGGGTCGAAAACGAGTAATGTCCTAAATTAACGAGGAGATTTTCTTAACCTCCATTTTGGCTGAATTTTTAGAGAATGCAAAAATATCCCATGGAAGTCTTAGTTATGTTGTTTACCTATCCAACGAATTATCACATGCTAAGATTCAATACAAATCGGCCACTTAATGGCCTTCCTAGTAAAAAAGGGTCGAAAACGAGTAATGTCCTAAATTAACGAGGAGATTTTCTTAACCTCCATTTTGGCTGAATTTTTAGAGAATGCAAAAGTATCCCATGGAAGTCGTAGCTATGTTGTTTACCTATCCAACGAATTGTCCCATTCTAAGATTCAATACAAACCGGCCACTTAATGGCCTTCCTAGTAAAAAAGGGTCGAAAACGAGTAATGTCCCAAATTAACGAGGAGATTTTCTTAACCTCCATTTTGGCTGAATTTTTAGAGAATGCAAAAATATCCCATGGAAGTCGTAGTTATGTTGTTTACCTATCCAACGAATTGTCACATGCTAAGATTCAATGCAAATCGGCCACTTTATGGCCTTCCTAGTAAAAATGGGTCGAAAACGAGTAATGTCCTAAATTAACGAGGAGATTTTCTTAACCTCCATTTTGGCCGAATTTTTAGAGAATGCAAAAATATCCCTTGGAAGTCGTAGTTATGTTGTTTACCTATCCAACGAATTGTCCCACGCTAAGATTCAATGCAAATCGGCCACATTATGGCCTTCCTAGTAAAAAAGGGTCGAAAACGAGTAATGTCCCAAATTAACGAGGAGATTTTCTTAACCTCCATTTTGGCTGAATTTTTAGAGAATACAAAAGTATCCCATGGAAGTCGTAGCTATGTTGTTTACCTATCCAACGAATTGTCCCATTCTAAGATTCAATACAAACCGGCCACTTTATGGCCTTCCTAGTAAAAAAGGGTCGAAAACGAGTAATGTCCTAAATTAACGAGGAGATTTTCTTAACCTCCATTTTGGCTGAATTTTTAGAGAATGCAAAAATATCCCATGGAAGTCGTAGTTATGTTGTTTACCTATCCAACGAATTATCACATGCTAAGATTCAATACAAATCGGCCACTTTATGGCCTTCCTAGTTAAAATGGGTCGAAAACGAGTAATGTCCTAAATTAACGAGGAGATTTTCTTAACCTCCATTTTGGCCGAATTTTTAGAGAATGCAAAAATATCCCATGGAAGTCGTAGTTATATTGTTTACCTATCCAACGAATTGTCACATGCTAAGATTCAATGCAAATCGGCCACTTTATGGCCTTCCTAGTAAAAATGGGTCGAAAACGAGTAATGTCCCAAATTAACGAGGAGATTTTCTTAACCTCCATTTTGGCTGAATTTTTAGAGAATGCAAAAGTATCCCATGGAAGTCGTAGCTATGTTGTTTACCTATCCAACGAATTGTCCCATTCTAAGATTCAATACAAACCGGCCACTTAATGGCCTTCCTAGTAAAAAAGGGTCGAAAACGAGTAATGTCCCAAATTAACGAGGAGATTTTCTTAACCTCCATTTTGGCTGAATTTTTAGAGAATGCAAAAATATCCCATGGAAGTCGTAGTTATGTTGTTTACCTATCCAACGAATTGTCACATGCTAAGATTCAATGCAAATCGGCCACTTTATGGCCTTCCTAGTAAAAATGGGTCGAAAACGAGTAATGTCCTAAATTAACGAGGAGATTTTCTTAACCTCCATTTTGGCCGAATTTTTAGAGAATGCAAAAATATCCCTTGGAAGTCGTAGTTATGTTGTTTACCTATCCAACGAATTGTCCCACGCTAAGATTCAATGCAAATCGGCCACATTATGGCCTTCCTAGTAAAAAAGGGTCGAAAACGAGTAATGTCCCAAATTAACGAGGAGATTTTCTTAACCTCCATTTTGGCTGAATTTTTAGAGAATACAAAAGTATCCCATGGAAGTCGTAGCTATGTTGTTTACCTATCCAACGAATTGTCCCATTCTAAGATTCAATACAAACCGGCCACTTTATGGCCTTCCTAGTAAAAAAGGGTCGAAAACGAGTAATGTCCTAAATTAACGAGGAGATTTTCTTAACCTCCATTTTGGCTGAATTTTTAGAGAATGCAAAAATATCCCATGGAAGTCGTAGTTATGTTGTTTACCTATCCAACGAATTATCACATGCTAAGATTCAATACAAATCGGCCACTTTATGGCCTTCCTAGTTAAAATGGGTCGAAAACGAGTAATGTCCTAAATTAACGAGGAGATTTTCTTAACCTCCATTTTGGCCGAATTTTTAGAGAATGCAAAAATATCCCATGGAAGTCGTAGTTATATTGTTTACCTATCCAACGAATTGTCACATGCTAAGATTCAATGCAAATCGGCCACTTTATGGCCTTCCTAGTTAAAATGGGTCGAAAACGAGTAATGTCCTAAATTAACGAGGAGATTTTCTTAACCTCCATTTTGGCTGAATTTTTAGAGAATGCAAAAATATCCCTTGGAAGTCGTAGTTATGTTGTTTACCTATCCAACGAATTGTCCCACGCTAAGATTCAATGCAAATCGGCCACATTATGGCCTTCCTAGTAAAAAAGGGTCGAAAACGAGTAATGTCCCAAATTAACGAGGAGATTTTCTTAACCTCCATTTTGGCTGAATTTTTAGAGAATGCAAAAGTATCCCATGGAAGTCGTAGCTATGTTGTTTACCTATCCAACGAATTGTCCCATTCTAAGATTCAATACAAACCGGCCACTTTATGGCCTTCCTAGTAAAAAAGGGTCGAAAACGAGTAATGTCCTAAATTAACGAGGAGATTTTCTTAACCTCCATTTTGGCTGAATTTTTAGAGAATGCAAAAATATCCCATGGAAGTCGTAGTTATGTTGTTTACCTATCCAACGAATTATCACATGCTAAGATTCAATACAAATCGGCCACTTTATGGCCTTCCTAGTTAAAATGGGTCGAAAACGAGTAATGTCCTAAATTAACGAGGAGATTTTCTTAACCTCCATTTTGGCCGAATTTTTAGAGAATGCAAAAATATCCAACGGAAGTCGTAGTTATGTTGTTTACCTATCCAACGAATTGTCACATGCTAAGATTCAATGCAAATCGGCCACTTTATGGCCTTCCTAGTTAAAATGGGTCGAAAACGAGTAATGTCCTAAATTAACGAGGAGATTTTCTTAACCTCCATTTTGGCCGAATTTTTAGAGAATGCAAAAATATCCCATGGAAGTCGTAGTTATGTTGTTTACCTAACCAACGAATTATCACATGCTAAGATTCAATACAAATCGGCCACTTTATGGCCTTCCTAGTTAAAATGGGTCGAAAACGAGTAATGTCCTAAATTAACGAGGAGATTTTCTTAACCTCCATTTTGGCCGAATTTTTAGAGAATGCAAAAATATCCCATGGAAGTCGTAGTTATGTTGTTTACCTATCCAACGAATTGTCACATGCTAAGATTCAATGCAAATCGGCCACTTTATGGCCTTCCTAGTTAAAATGGGTCGAAAACGAGTAATGTCCTAAATTAACGAGGAGATTTTCTTAACCTCCATTTTGGCTGAATTTTTAGAGAATACAAAAGTATCCCATGGAAGTCGTAGCTATGTTGTTTACCTATCCAACGAATTGTCCCATTCTAAGATTCAATACAAACCGGCCACTTTATGGCCTTCCTAGTAAAAAAGGGTCGAAAACGAGTAATGTCCTAAATTAACGAGGAGATTTTCTTAACCTCCATTTTGGCTGAATTTTTAGAGAATGCAAAAATATCCCATGGAAGTCGTAGTTATGTTGTTTACCTATCCAACGAATTATCACATGCTAAGATTCAATACAAATCGGCCACTTTATGGCCTTCCTAGTAAAAAAGGGTTGAAAACGAGTAATGTCCTAAATTAACGAGGAGATTTTCTTAACCTCCATTTTGGCTGAATTTTTAGAGAATGCAAAAATATCCCATGGAAGTCGTAGTTATGTTGTTTACCTATCCAACGAATTATCACATGCTAAGATTCAATACAAATCGGCCACTTTATGGCCTTCCTAGTTAAAATGGGTCGAAAACGAGTAATGTCCTAAATTAACGAGGAGATTTTCTTAACCTCCATTTTGGCCGAATTTTTAGAGAATGCAAAAATATCCCATGGAAGTCGTAGTTATATTGTTTACCTATCCAACGAATTGTCACATGCTAAGATTCAATGCAAATCGGCCACTTTATGGCCTTCCTAGTAAAAATGGGTCGAAAACGAGTAATGTCCCAAATTAACGAGGAGATTTTCTTAACCTCCATTTTGGCTGAATTTTTAGAGAATGCAAAAGTATCCCATGGAAGTCGTAGCTATGTTGTTTACCTATCCAACGAATTGTCCCATTCTAAGATTCAATACAAACCGGCCACTTAATGGCCTTCCTAGTAAAAAAGGGTCGAAAACGAGTAATGTCCCAAATTAACGAGGAGATTTTCTTAACCTCCATTTTGGCTGAATTTTTAGAGAATGCAAAAATATCCCATGGAAGTCGTAGTTATGTTGTTTACCTATCCAACGAATTGTCACATGCTAAGATTCAATGCAAATCGGCCACTTTATGGCCTTCCTAGTAAAAATGGGTCGAAAACGAGTAATGTCCTAAATTAACGAGGAGATTTTCTTAACCTCCATTTTGGCCGAATTTTTAGAGAATGCAAAAATATCCCTTGGAAGTCGTAGTTATGTTGGTTACCTATCCAACGAATTGTCACATGCTAAGATTCAATGCAAATCGGGCACATTATGGCCTTCCTAGTAAAAAAGGGTCGAAAACGAGTAATGTCCCAAATTAACGAGGAGATTTTCTTAACCTCCATTTTGGCTGAATTTTTAGAGAATGCAAAAATATCCCATGGAAGTCGTAGTTATGTTGTTTACCTATCCAACGAATTATCACATGCTAAGATTCAATACAAATCGGCCACTTTATGGCCTTCCTAGTAAAAAAGGGTCGAAAACGAGTAATGTCCTAAATTAACGAGGAGATTTTCTTAACCTCCATTTTGGCTGAATTTTTAGAGAATGCAAAAATATCCCATGGAAGTCTTAGTTATGTTGTTTACCTATCCAACGAATTATCACATGCTAAGATTCAATACAAATCTGCCACTTAATGGCCTTCCTAGTAAAAAAGGGTCGAAAACGAGTAATGTCCTAAATTAACGAGGAGATTTTCTTAACCTCCATTTTGGCTGAATTTTTAGAGAATGCAAAAGTATCCCATGGAAGTCGTAGCTATGTTGTTTACCTATCCAACGAATTGTCCCATTCTAAGATTCAATACAAACCGGCCACTTAATGGCCTTCCTAGTAAAAAAGGGTCGAAAACGAGTAATGTCCCAAATTAACGAGGAGATTTTCTTAACCTCCATTTTGGCTGAATTTTTAGAGAATGCAAAAATATCCCATGGAAGTCGTAGTTATGTTGTTTACCTATCCAACGAATTGTCACATGCTAAGATTCAATGCAAATCGGCCACTTTATGGCCTTCCTAGTAAAAATGGGTCGAAAACGAGTAATGTCCTAAATTAACGAGGAGATTTTCTTAACCTCCATTTTGGCCGAATTTTTAGAGAATGCAAAAATATCCCTTGGAAGTCGTAGTTATGTTGTTTACCTATCCAACGAATTGTCCCACGCTAAGATTCAATGCAAATCGGCCACATTATGGCCTTCCTAGTAAAAAAGGGTCGAAAACGAGTAATGTCCCAAATTAACGAGGAGATTTTCTTAACCTCCATTTTGGCTGAATTTTTAGAGAATACAAAAGTATCCCATGGAAGTCGTAGCTATGTTGTTTACCTATCCAACGAATTGTCCCATTCTAAGATTCAATACAAACCGGCCACTTTATGGCCTTCCTAGTAAAAAAGGGTCGAAAACGAGTAATGTCCTAAATTAACGAGGAGATTTTCTTAACCTCCATTTTGGCTGAATTTTTAGAGAATGCAAAAATATCCCATGGAAGTCGTAGTTATGTTGTTTACCTATCCAACGAATTATCACATGCTAAGATTCAATACAAATCGGCCACTTTATGGCCTTCCTAGTTAAAATGGGTCGAAAACGAGTAATGTCCTAAATTAACGAGGAGATTTTCTTAACCTCCATTTTGGCCGAATTTTTAGAGAATGCAAAAATATCCCATGGAAGTCGTAGTTATATTGTTTACCTATCCAACGAATTGTCACATGCTAAGATTCAATGCAAATCGGCCACTTTATGGCCTTCCTAGTAAAAATGGGTCGAAAACGAGTAATGTCCCAAATTAACGAGGAGATTTTCTTAACCTCCATTTTGGCTGAATTTTTAGAGAATGCAAAAGTATCCCATGGAAGTCGTAGCTATGTTGTTTACCTATCCAACGAATTGTCCCATTCTAAGATTCAATACAAACCGGCCACTTAATGGCCTTCCTAGTAAAAAAGGGTCGAAAACGAGTAATGTCCCAAATTAACGAGGAGATTTTCTTAACCTCCATTTTGGCTGAATTTTTAGAGAATGCAAAAATATCCCATGGAAGTCGTAGTTATGTTGTTTACCTATCCAACGAATTGTCACATGCTAAGATTCAATGCAAATCGGCCACTTTATGGCCTTCCTAGTAAAAATGGGTCGAAAACGAGTAATGTCCTAAATTAACGAGGAGATTTTTTTAACCTCCATTTTGGCCGAATTTTTAGAGAATGCAAAAATATCCCTTGGAAGTCGTAGTTATGTTGTTTACCTATCCAACGAATTGTCCCACGCTAAGATTCAATGCAAATCGGCCACATTATGGCCTTCCTAGTAAAAAAGGGTCGAAAACGAGTAATGTCCCAAATTAACGAGGAGATTTTCTTAACCTCCATTTTGGCTGAATTTTTAGAGAATACAAAAGTATCCCATGGAAGTCGTAGCTATGTTGTTTACCTATCCAACGAATTGTCCCATTCTAAGATTCAATACAAACCGGCCACTTTATGGCCTTCCTAGTAAAAAAGGGTCGAAAACGAGTAATGTCCTAAATTAACGAGGAGATTTTCTTAACCTCCATTTTGGCTGAATTTTTAGAGAATGCAAAAATATCCCATGGAAGTCGTAGTTATGTTGTTTACCTATCCAACGAATTATCACATGCTAAGATTCAATACAAATCGGCCACTTTATGGCCTTCCTAGTTAAAATGGGTCGAAAACGAGTAATGTCCTAAATTAACGAGGAGATTTTCTTAACCTCCATTTTGGCCGAATTTTTAGAGAATGCAAAAATATCCCATGGAAGTCGTAGTTATATTGTTTACCTATCCAACGAATTGTCACATGCTAAGATTCAATGCAAATCGGCCACTTTATGGCCTTCCTAGTAAAAATGGGTCGAAAACGAGTAATGTCCTAAATTAACGAGGAGATTTTCTTAACCTCCATTTTGGCTGAATTTTTAGAGAATGCAAAAATATCCCTTGGAAGTCGTAGTTATGTTGTTTACCTATCCAACGAATTGTCCCACGCTAAGATTCAATGCAAATCGGCCACATTATGGCCTTCCTAGTAAAAAAGGGTCGAAAACGAGTAATGTCCCAAATTAACGAGGAGATTTTCTTAACCTCCATTTTGGCTGAATTTTTAGAGAATGCAAAAGTATCCCATGGAAGTCGTAGCTATGTTGTTTACCTATCCAACGAATTGTCCCATTCTAAGATTCAATACAAACCGGCCACTTTATGGCCTTCCTAGTAAAAAAGGGTCGAAAACGAGTAATGTCCTAAATTAACGAGGAGATTTTCTTAACCTCCATTTTGGCTGAATTTTTAGAGAATGCAAAAATATCCCATGGAAGTCGTAGTTATGTTGTTTACCTATCCAACGAATTATCACATGCTAAGATTCAATACAAATCGGCCACTTTATGGCCTTCCTAGTTAAAATGGGTCGAAAACGAGTAATGTCCTAAATTAACGAGGAGATTTTCTTAACCTCCATTTTGGCCGAATTTTTAGAGAATGCAAAAATATCCCATGGAAGTCGTAGTTATGTTGTTTACCTATCCAACGAATTGTCACATGCTAAGATTCAATGCAAATCGGCCACTTTATGGCCTTCCTAGTTAAAATGGGTCGAAAACGAGTAATGTCCTAAATTAACGAGGAGATTTTCTTAACCTCCATTTTGGCCGAATTTTTAGAGAATGCAAAAATATCCCATGGAAGTCGTAGTTATGTTGTTTACCTAACCAACGAATTATCACATGCTAAGATTCAATACAAATCGGCCACTTTATGGCCTTCCTAGTTAAAATGGGTCGAAAACGAGTAATGTCCTAAATTAACGAGGAGATTTTCTTAACCTCCATTTTGGCCGAATTTTTAGAGAATGCAAAAATATCCCATGGAAGTCGTAGTTATGTTGTTTACCTATCCAACGAATTGTCACATGCTAAGATTCAATGCAAATCGGCCACTTTATGGCCTTCCTAGTTAAAATGGGTCGAAAACGAGTAATGTCCTAAATTAACGAGGAGATTTTCTTAACCTCCATTTTGGCTGAATTTTTAGAGAATGCAAAAATATCCCATGGAAGTCGTAGTTATGTTGTTTACCTATCCAACGAATTATCACATGCTAAGATTCAATACAAATCGGCCACTTTATGGCCTTCCTAGTAAAAAAGGGTTGAAAACGAGTAATGTCCTAAATTAACGAGGAGATTTTCTTAACCTCCATTTTGGCTGAATTTTTAGAGAATGCAAAAATATCCCATGGAAGTCGTAGTTATGTTGTTTACCTATCCAACGAATTATCACATGCTAAGATTCAATACAAATCGGCCACTTAATGGCCTTCCTAGTAAAAAAGGGTCGAAAACGAGTAATGTCCTAAATTAACGAGGAGATTTTCTTAACCTCCGTTTTGGCTGAATTTTTAGAGAATGCAAAAGTATCCCATGGAAGTCGTAGCTATGTTGTTTACCTATCCAACGAATTGTCCCATTCTAAGATTCAATACAAACCGGCCACTTAATGGCCTTCCTAGTAAAAAAGGGTCGAAAACGAGTAATGTCCCAAATTAACGAGGAGATTTTCTTAACCTCCATTTTGGCTGAATTTTTAGAGAATGCAAAAGTATCCCATGGAAGTCGTAGCTATGTTGTTTACCTATCCAACGAATTGTCCCATTCTAAGATTCAATACAAACCGGCCACTTTATGGCCTTCCTAGTAAAAAAGGGTCGAAAACGAGTAATGTCCTAAATTAACGAGGAGATTTTCTTAACCTCTATTTTGGCTGAATTTTTAGAGAATGCAAAAATATCCCATGGAAGTCGTAGTTATGTTGTTCACCTATCCAACGAATTGTCACATGCTAAGATTCAATGCAAATCGGCCACTTTATGGCCTTCCTAGTAAAAATGGGTCGAAAACGAGTAATGTCCTAAATTAACGAGGAGATTTTCTTAACCTC
Organism: Medicago sativa; assembly: GCF_051527215.1. Taxonomy (NCBI): domain Eukaryota; kingdom Viridiplantae; phylum Streptophyta; class Magnoliopsida; order Fabales; family Fabaceae; genus Medicago; species Medicago sativa. The sequence goes on along the minus strand of NC_140751.1, from coordinate 1,176,075 downwards.
CATTTTGGCCGAATTTTTAGAGAATTCAAAAATATCCCTTGGAAGTCGTAGTTATGTTGTTTACCTATCCAACGAATTGTCCCACGCTAAGATTCAATGCAAATCGGCCACATTATGGCCTTCCTAGTAAAAAACGGTCGAAAACGAGTAATGTCCCAAATTAACGAGGAGATTTTCTTAACCTCCATTTTGGCTGAATTTTTAGAGAATGCAAAAGTATCCCATGGAAGTTGTAGCTATGTTGTTTACCTATCCAACGAATTGTCTCATTCTAAGATTCAATACAAACCGGCCACTTTATGGCCTTCCTAGTAAAAAAGGGTCGAAAACGAGTAATGTCCTAAATTAACGAGGAGATTTTCTTAACCTCCATTTTGGCCGAATTTTTAGAGAATGCAAAAATATCCCATGGAAGTCGTAGTTATATTGTTTACCTATCCAACGAATTGTCACATGCTAAGATTCAATGCAAATCGGCCACTTTATGGCCTTCCTAGTAAAAATGGGTCGAAAACGAGTAATGTCCTAAATTAACGAGGAGATTTTCTTAACCTCCATTTTGGCTGAATTTTTAGAGAATGCAAAAATATCCCTTGGAAGTCGTAGTTATGTTGTTTACCTATCCAACGAATTGTCCCACGCTAAGATTCAATGCAAATCGGCCACATTATGGCCTTCCTAGTAAAAAAGGGTCGAAAACGAGTAATGTCCCAAATTAACGAGGAGATTTTCTTAACCTCCATTTTGGCCGAATTTTTAGAGAATGCAAAAATATCCCATGGAAGTCGTAGTTATGTTGTTTACCTATCCAACGAATTGTCACATGCTAAGATTCAATGCAAATCGGCCACTTTATGGCCTTCCTAGTTAAAATGGGTCGAAAACGAGTAATGTCCTAAATTAACGAGGAGATTTTCTTAACCTCCATTTTGGCCGAATTTTTAGAGAATGCAAAAATATCCCATGGAAGTCGTAGTTATGTTGTTTACCTAACCAACGAATTATCACATGCTAAGATTCAATACAAATCGGCCACTTTATGGCCTTCCTAGTTAAAATGGGTCGAAAACGAGTAATGTCCTAAATTAACGAGGAGATTTTCTTAACCTCCATTTTGGCCGAATTTTTAGAGAATGCAAAAATATCCCATGGAAGTCGTAGTTATGTTGTTTACCTATCCAACGAATTGTCACATGCTAAGATTCAATGCAAATCGGCCACTTTATGGCCTTCCTAGTTAAAATGGGTCGAAAACGAGTAATGTCCTAAATTAACGAGGAGATTTTCTTAACCTCCATTTTGGCTGAATTTTTAGAGAATGCAAAAATATCCCATGGAAGTCGTAGTTATGTTGTTTACCTATCCAACGAATTATCACATGCTAAGATTCAATACAAATCGGCCACTTTATGGCCTTCCTAGTAAAAAAGGGTTGAAAACGAGTAATGTCCTAAATTAACGAGGAGATTTTCTTAACCTCCATTTTGGCTGAATTTTTAGAGAATGCAAAAATATCCCATGGAAGTCGTAGTTATGTTGTTTACCTATCCAACGAATTATCACATGCTAAGATTCAATACAAATCGGCCACTTAATGGCCTTCCTAGTAAAAAAGGGTCGAAAACGAGTAATGTCCTAAATTAACGAGGAGATTTTCTTAACCTCCATTTTGGCTGAATTTTTAGAGAATGCAAAAGTATCCCATGGAAGTCGTAGCTATGTTGTTTACCTATCCAACGAATTGTCCCATTCTAAGATTCAATACAAACCGGCCACTTAATGGCCTTCCTAGTAAAAAAGGGTCGAAAACGAGTAATGTCCCAAATTAACGAGGAGATTTTCTTAACCTCCATTTTGGCTGAATTTTTAGAGAATGCAAAAGTATCCCATGGAAGTCGTAGCTATGTTGTTTACCTATCCAACGAATTGTCCCATTCTAAGATTCAATACAAACCGGCCACTTTATGGCCTTCCTAGTAAAAAAGGGTCGAAAACGAGTAATGTCCTAAATTAACGAGGAGATTTTCTTAACCTCTATTTTGGCTGAATTTTTAGAGAATGCAAAAATATCCCATGGAAGTCGTAGTTATGTTGTTCACCTATCCAACGAATTGTCACATGCTAAGATTCAATGCAAATCGGCCACTTTATGGCCTTCCTAGTAAAAATGGGTCGAAAACGAGTAATGTCCTAAATTAACGAGGAGATTTTCTTAACCTCCATTTTGGCCGAATTTTTAGAGAATTCAAAAATATCCCTTGGAAGTCGTAGTTATGTTGTTTACCTATCCAACGAATTGTCCCACGCTAAGATTCAATGCAAATCGGCCACATTATGGCCTTCCTAGTAAAAAAGGGTCGAAAACGAGTAATGTCCCAAATTAACGAGGAGATTTTCTTAACCTCCATTTTGGCTGAATTTTTAGAGAATGCAAAAGTATCCCATGGAAGTTGTAGCTATGTTGTTTACCTATCCAACGAATTGTCTCATTCTAAGATTCAATACAAACCGGCCACTTTATGGCCTTCCTAGTAAAAAAGGGTCGAAAACGAGTAATGTCCTAAATTAACGAGGAGATTTTCTTAACCTCCATTTTGGCCGAATTTTTAGAGAATGCAAAAATATCCCATGGAAGTCGTAGTTATATTGTTTACCTATCCAACGAATTGTCACATGCTAAGATTCAATGCAAATCGGCCACTTTATGGCCTTCCTAGTAAAAATGGGTCGAAAACGAGTAATGTCCTAAATTAACGAGGAGATTTTCTTAACCTCCATTTTGGCTGAATTTTTAGAGAATGCAAAAATATCCCTTGGAAGTCGTAGTTATGTTGTTTACCTATCCAACGAATTGTCCCACACTAAGATTCAATGCAAATCGGCCACATTATGGCCTTCCTAGTAAAAAAGGGTCGAAAACGAGTAATGTCCCAAATTAACGAGGAGATTTTCTTAACCTCCATTTTGGCTGAATTTTTAGAGAATGCAAAAGTATCCCATGGAAGTCGTAGCTATGTTGTTTACCTATCCAACGAATTGTCCCATTCTAAGATTCAATACAAACCGGCCACTTTATGGCCTTCCTAGTAAAAAAGGGTCGAAAACGAGTAATGTCCTAAATTAACGAGGAGATTTTCTTAACCTCCATTTTGGCTGAATTTTTAGAGAATGCAAAAATATCCCATGGAAGTCGTAGTTATGTTGTTTACCTATCCAACGAATTATCACATGCTAAGATTCAATACAAATCGGCCACTTTATGGCCTTCCTAGTTAAAATGGGTCGAAAACGAGTAATGTCCTAAATTAACGAGGAGATTTTCTTAACCTCCATTTTGGCCGAATTTTTAGAGAATGCAAAAATATCCCATGGAAGTCGTAGTTATGTTGTTTACCTATCCAACGAATTGTCACATGCTAAGATTCAATGCAAATCGGCCACTTTATGGCCTTCCTAGTTAAAATGGGTCGAAAACGAGTAATGTCCTAAATTAACGAGGAGATTTTCTTAACCTCCATTTTGGCCGAATTTTTAGAGAATGCAAAAATATCCCATGGAAGTCGTAGTTATGTTGTTTACCTAACCAACGAATTATCACATGCTAAGATTCAATACAAATCGGCCACTTTATGGCCTTCCTAGTTAAAATGGGTCGAAAACGAGTAATGTCCTAAATTAACGAGGAGATTTTCTTAACCTCCATTTTGGCCGAATTTTTAGAGAATGCAAAAATATCCCATGGAAGTCGTAGTTATGTTGTTTACCTATCCAACGAATTGTCACATGCTAAGATTCAATGCAAATCGGCCACTTTATGGCCTTCCTAGTTAAAATGGGTCGAAAACGAGTAATGTCCTAAATTAACGAGGAGATTTTCTTAACCTCCATTTTGGCTGAATTTTTAGAGAATGCAAAAATATCCCATGGAAGTCGTAGTTATGTTGTTTACCTATCCAACGAATTATCACATGCTAAGATTCAATACAAATCGGCCACTTTATGGCCTTCCTAGTAAAAAAGGGTTGAAAAAGAGTAATGTCCTAAATTAACGAGGAGATTTTCTTAACCTCCATTTTGGCTGAATTTTTAGAGAATGCAAAAATATCCCATGGAAGTCGTAGTTATGTTGTTTACCTATCCAACGAATTATCACATGCTAAGATTCAATACAAATCGGCCACTTAATGGCCTTCCTAGTAAAAAAGGGTCGAAAACGAGTAATGTCCTAAATTAACGAGGAGATTTTCTTAACCTCCATTTTGGCTGAATTTTTAGAGAATGCAAAAGTATCCCATGGAAGTCGTAGCTATGTTGTTTACCTATCCAACGAATTGTCCCATTCTAAGATTCAATACAAACCGGCCACTTAATGGCCTTCCTAGTAAAAAAGGGTCGAAAACGAGTAATGTCCCAAATTAACGAGGAGATTTTCTTAACCTCCATTTTGGCTGAATTTTTAGAGAATGCAAAAGTATCCCATGGAAGTCGTAGCTGTGTTGTTTACCTATCCAACGAATTGTCCCATTCTAAGATTCAATACAAACCGGCCACTTTATGGCCTTCCTAGTAAAAAAGGGTCGAAAACGAGTAATGTCCTAAATTAACGAGGAGATTTTCTTAACCTCTATTTTGGCTGAATTTTTAGAGAATGCAAAAATATCCCATGGAAGTCGTAGTTATGTTGTTCACCTATCCAACGAATTGTGACATGCTAAGATTCAATGCAAATCGGCCACTTTATGGCCTTCCTAGTAAAAATGGGTCGAAAACGAGTAATGTCCTAAATTAACGAGGAGATTTTCTTAACCTCCATTTTGGCCGAATTTTTAGAGAATTCAAAAATATCCCTTGGAAGTCGTAGTTATGTTGTTTACCTATCCAACGAATTGTCCCATGCTAAGATTCAATGCAAATCGGCCACATTATGGCCTTCCTAGTAAAAAAGGGTCGAAAACGAGTAATGTCCCAAATTAACGAGGAGATTTTCTTAACCTCCATTTTGGCTGAATTTTTAGAGAATGCAAAAGTATCCCATGGAAGTCGTAGCTATGTTGTTTACCTATCCAACGAATTGTCTCATTCTAAGATTCAATACAAACCGGCCACTTTATGGCCTTCCTAGTAAAAAAGGGTCGAAAACGAGTAATGTCCTAAATTAACGAGGAGATTTTCTTAACCTCCATTTTGGCTGAATTTTTAGAGAATGCAAAAATATCCCATGGAAGTCGTAGTTATGTTGTTTACCTATCCAACGAATTATCACATGCTAAGATTCAATACAAATCGGCCACTTTATGGCCTTCCTAGTTAAAATGGGTCGAAAACGAGTAATGTCCTAAATTAACGAGGAGATTTTCTTAACCTCCATTTTGGCCGAATTTTTAGAGAATGCAAAAATATCCCATGGAAGTCGTAGTTATATTGTTTACCTATCCAACGAATTGTCACATGCTAAGATTCAATGCAAATCGGCCACTTTATGGCCTTCCTAGTAAAAATGGGTCGAAAACGAGTAATGTCCTAAATTAACGAGGAGATTTTCTTAACCTCCATTTTGGCTGAATTTTTAGAGAATGCAAAAATATCCCTTGGAAGTCGTAGTTATGTTGTTTACCTATCCAACGAATTGTCCCACGCTAAGATTCAATGCAAATCGGCCACATTATGGCCTTCCTAGTAAAAAAGGGTCGAAAACGAGTAATGTCCCAAATTAACGAGGAGATTTTCTTAACCTCCATTTTGGCTGAATTTTTAGAGAATGCAAAAGTATCCCATGGAAGTCGTAGCTATGTTGTTTACCTATCCAACGAATTGTCCCATTCTAAGATTCAATACAAACCGGCCACTTTATGGCCTTCCTAGTAAAAAAGGGTCGAAAACGAGTAATGTCCTAAATTAACGAGGAGATTTTCTTAACCTCCATTTTGGCTGAATTTTTAGAGAATGCAAAAATATCCCATGGAAGTCGTAGTTATGTTGTTTACCTATCCAACGAATTATCACATGCTAAGATTCAATACAAATCGGCCACTTTATGGCCTTCCTAGTTAAAATGGGTCGAAAACGAGTAATGTCCTAAATTAACGAGGAGATTTTCTTAACCTCCATTTTGGCCGAATTTTTAGAGAATGTAAAAATATCCCATGGAAGTCGTAGTTATGTTGTTTACCTATCCAACGAATTGTCACATGCTAAGATTCAATGCAAATCGGCCACTTTATGGCCTTCCTAGTTAAAATGGGTCGAAAACGAGTAATGTCCTAAATTAACGAGGAGATTTTCTTAACCTCCATTTTGGCCGAATTTTTAGAGAATGCAAAAATATCCCATGGAAGTCGTAGTTATGTTGTTTACCTAACCAACGAATTATCACATGCTAAGATTCAATACAAATCGGCCACTTTATGGCCTTCCTAGTTAAAATGGGTCGAAAACGAGTAATGTCCTAAATTAACGAGGAGATTTTCTTAACCTCCATTTTGGCCGAATTTTTAGAGAATGCAAAAATATCCCATGGAAGTCGTAGTTATGTTGTTTACCTATCCAACGAATTGTCACATGCTAAGATTCAATGCAAATCGGCCACTTTATGGCCTTCCTAGTTAAAATGGGTCAAAAACGAGTAATGTCCTAAATTAACGAGGAGATTTTCTTAACCTCCATTTTGGCTGAATTTTTAGAGAATGCAAAAATATCCCATGGAAGTCGTAGTTATGTTGTTTACCTATCCAACGAATTATCACATGCTAAGATTCAATACAAATCGGCCACTTTATGGCCTTCCTAGTAAAAAAGGGTCGAAAACGAGTAATGTCCTAAATTAACGAGGAGATTTTCTTAACCTCCATTTTGGCTGAATTTTTAGAGAATGCAAAAATATCCCATGGAAGTCGTAGTTATGTTGTTTACCTATCCAACGAATTATCACATGCTAAGATTCAATACAAATCGGCCACTTAATGGCCTTCCTAGTAAAAAAGGGTCGAAAACGAGTAATGTCCTAAATTAACGAGGAGATTTTCTTAACCTCCATTTTGGCTGAATTTTTAGAGAATGCAAAAGTATCCCATGGAAGTCGTAGCTATGTTGTTTACCTATCCAACGAATTGTCCCATTCTAAGATTCAATACAAACCGGCCACTTAATGGCCTTCCTAGTAAAAAAGGGTCGAAAACGAGTAATGTCCCAAATTAACGAGGAGATTTTCTTAACCTCCATTTTGGCTGAATTTTTAGAGAATGCAAAAGTATCCCATGGAAGTCGTAGCTATGTTGTTTACCTATCCAACGAATTGTCTCATTCTAAGATTCAATACAAACCGGCCACTTTATGGCCTTCCTAGTAAAAAAGGGTCGAAAACGAGTAATGTCCTAAATTAACGAGGAGATTTTCTTAACCTCCATTTTGGCTGAATTTTTAGAGAATGCAAAAATATCCCATGGAAGTCGTAGTTATGTTGTTTACCTATCCAACGAATTATCACATGCTAAGATTCAATACAAATCGGCCACTTTATGGCCTTCCTAGTTAAAATGGGTCGAAAACGAGTAATGTCCTAAATTAACGAGGAGATTTTCTTAACCTCCATTTTGGCCGAATTTTTAGAGAATTCAAAAATATCCCTTGGAAGTCGTAGTTATGTTGTTTACCTATCCAACGAATTGTCCCACGCTAAGATTCAATGCAAATCGGCCACATTATGGCCTTCCTAGTAAAAAAGGGTCGAAAACGAGTAATGTCCCAAATTAACGAGGAGATTTTCTTAACCTCCATTTTGGCTGAATTTTTAGAGAATGCAAAAGTATCCCATGGAAGTCGTAGCTATGTTGTTTACCTATCCAACGAATTGTCTCATTCTAAGATTCAATACAAACCGGCCACTTTATGGCCTTCCTAGTAAAAAAGGGTCGAAAACGAGTAATGTCCTAAATTAACGAGGAGATTTTCTTAACCTCCATTTTGGCTGAATTTTTAGAGAATGCAAAAGTATCCCATGGAAGTCGTAGCTATGTTGTTTACCTATCCAACGAATTGTCCCATTCTAAGATTCAATACAAACCGGCCACTTTATGGCTTTCCTAGTAAAAAAGGGTCGAAAACGAGTAATGTCCTAAATTAACGAGGAGATTTTCTTAACCTCCATTTTGGCTGAATTTTTAGAGAATGCAAAAGTATCCCATGGAAGTCGTAGCTATGTTGTTTACCTATCCAACGAATTGTCCCATTCTAAGATTCAATACAAACCGGCCACTTTATGGCTTTCCTAGTAAAAAAGGGTCGAAAACGAGTAATGTCCTAAATTAACGAGGAGATTTTCTTAACCTCCATTTTGGCTGAATTTTTAGAGAATGCAAAAATATCCCATGGAAGTCGTAGTTATGTTGTTTACCTATCCAACGAATTATCACATGCTAAGATTCAATACAAATCGGCCACTTTATGGCCTTCCTAGTTAAAATGGGTCGAAAACGAGTAATGTCCTAAATTAACGAGGAGATTTTCTTAACCTCCATTTTGGCCGAATTTTTAGAGAATGCAAAAATATCCCATGGAAGTCGTAGTTATATTGTTTACCTATCCAACGAATTGTCACATGCTAAGATTCAATGCAAATCGGCCACTTTATGGCCTTCCTAGTAAAAATGGGTCGAAAACGAGTAATGTCCTAAATTAACGAGGAGATTTTCTTAACCTCCATTTTGGCTGAATTTTTAGAGAATGCAAAAATATCCCTTGGAAGTCGTAGTTATGTTGTTTACCTATCCAACGAATTGTCCCACGCTAAGATTCAATGCAAATCGGCCACATTATGGCCTTCCTAGTAAAAAAGGGTCGAAAACGAGTAATGTCCCAAATTAACGAGGAGATTTTCTTAACCTCCATTTTGGCTGAATTTTTAGAGAATGCAAAAGTATCCCATGGAAGTCGTAGCTATGTTGTTTACCTATCCAACGAATTGTCCCATTCTAAGATTCAATACAAACCGGCCACTTTATGGCCTTCCTAGTAAAAAAGGGTCGAAAACGAGTAATGTCCTAAATTAACGAGGAGATTTTCTTAACCTCCATTTTGGCTGAATTTTTAGAGAATGCAAAAATATCCCATGGAAGTCGTAGTTATGTTGTTTACCTATCCAACGAATTATCACATGCTAAGATTCAATACAAATCGGCCACTTTATGGCCTTCCTAGTTAAAATGGGTCGAAAACGAGTAATGTCCTAAATTAACGAGAAGATTTTCTTAACCTCCATTTTGGCCGAATTTTTAGAGAATGCAAAAATATCCCATGGAAGTCGTAGTTATGTTGTTTACCTATCCAACGAATTGTCACATGCTAAGATTCAATGCAAATCGGCCACTTTATGGCCTTCCTAGTTAAAATGGGTCGAAAACGAGTAATGTCCTAAATTAACGAGGAGATTTTCTTAACCTCCATTTTGGCCGAATTTTTAGAGAATGCAAAAATATCCCATGGAAGTCGTAGTTATGTTGTTTACCTAACCAACGAATTATCACATGCTAAGATTCAATACAAATCGGCCACTTTATGGCCTTCCTAGTTAAAATGGGTCGAAAACGAGTAATGTCCTAAATTAACGAGGAGATTTTCTTAACCTCCATTTTGGCCGAATTTTTAGAGAATGCAAAAATATCCCATGGAAGTCGTAGTTATGTTTTTTACCTATCCAACGAATTGTCACATGCTAAGATTCAATGCAAATCGGCCACTTTATGGCCTTCCTAGTTAAAATGGGTCGAAAACGAGTAATGTCCTAAATTAACGAGGAGATTTTCTTAACCTCCATTTTGGCTGAATTTTTAGAGAATGCAAAAATATCCCATGGAAGTCGTAGTTATGTTGTTTACCTATCCAACGAATTATCACATGCTAAGATTCAATACAAATCGGCCACTTTATGGCCTTCCTAGTAAAAAAGGGTCGAAAACGAGTAATGTCCTAAATTAACGAGGAGATTTTCTTAACCTCCATTTTGGCTGAATTTTTAGAGAATGCAAAAATATCCCATGGAAGTCGTAGTTATGTTGTTTACCTATCCAACGAATTATCACATGCTAAGATTCAATACAAATCGGCCACTTAATGGCCTTCCTAGTAAAAAAGGGTCGAAAACGAGTAATGTCCTAAATTAACGAGGAGATTTTCTTAACCTCCATTTTGGCTGAATTTTTAGAGAATGCAAAAGTATCCCATGGAAGTCGTAGCTATGTTGTTTACCTATCCAACGAATTGTCCCATTCTAAGATTCAATACAAACCGGCCACTTAATGGCCTTCCTAGTAAAAAAGGGTCGAAAACGAGTAATGTCCCAAATTAACGAGGAGATTTTCTTAACCTCCATTTTGGCTGAATTTTTAGAGAATGCAAAAGTATCCCATGGAAGTCGTAGCTATGTTGTTTACCTATCCAACGAATTGTCCCATTCTAAGATTCAATACAAACCGGCCACTTTATGGCCTTCCTAGTAAAAAAGGGTCGAAAACGAGTAATGTCCTAAATTAACGAGGAGATTTTCTTAACCTCTATTTTGGCTGAATTTTTAGAGAATGCAAAAATATCCCATGGAAGTCGTAGTTATGTTGTTTACCTATCCAACGAATTGTCACATGCTAAGATTCAATGCAAATCGGCCACTTTATGGCCTTCCTAGTAAAAATGGGTCGAAAACGAGTAATGTCCTAAATTAACGAGGAGATTTTCTTAACCTCCATTTTGGCCGAATTTTTAGAGAATGCAAAAATATCCCTTGGAAGTCGTAGTTATGTTGTTTACCTATCCAACGAATTGTCCCACGCTAAGATTCAATGCAAACCGGCCACATTATGGCCTTCCTAGTAAAAAAGGGTCGAAAACGAGTAATGTCCCAAATTAACGAGGAGATTTTCTTAACCTCCATTTTGGCTGAATTTTTAGAGAATGCAAAAGTATCCCATGGAAGTCGTAGCTATGTTGTTTACCTATCCAACGAATTGTCCCATTCTAAGATTCAATACAAACCGGCCACTTTATGGCTTTCCTAGTAAAAAAGGGTCGAAAACGAGTAATGTCCTAAATTAACGAGGAGATTTTCTTAACCTCCATTTTGGCTGAATTTTTAGAGAATGCAAAAATATCCCATGGAAGTCGTAGTTATGTTGTTTACCTATCCAACGAATTATCACATGCTAAGATTCAATACAAATCGGCCACTTTATGGCCTTCCTAGTTAAAATGGGTCGAAAACGAGTAATGTCCTAAATTAACGAGGAGATTTTCTAAACCTCCATTTTGGCCGAATTTTTAGAGAATGCAAAAATGTCCCATGGAAGTCGTAGTTATATTGTTTACCTATCCAACGAATTGTCACATGCTAAGATTCAATGCAAATCGGCCACTTTATGGCCTTCCTAGTAAAAATGGGTCGAAAACGAGTAATGTCCTAAATTAACGAGGAGATTTTCTTAACCTCCATTTTGGCCGAATTTTTAGAGAATGCAAAAATATCCCTTGGAAGTCGTAGTTATGTTGTTTACCTATCCAACGAATTGTCCCACGCTAAGATTCAATGCAAACCGGCCACATTATGGCCTTCCTAGTAAAAAAGGGTCGAAAACGAGTAATGTCCCAAATTAACGAGGAGATTTTCTTAACCTCCATTTTGGCTGAATTTTTAGAGAATGCAAAAGTATCCCATGGAAGTCGTAGCTATGTTGTTTACCTATCCAACGAATTGTCCCATTCTAAGATTCAATACAAACCGGCCACTTTATGGCTTTCCTAGTAAAAAAGGGTCGAAAACGAGTAATGTCCTAAATTAACGAGGAGATTTTCTTAACCTCCATTTTGGCTGAATTTTTAGAGAATGCAAAAATATCCCATGGAAGTCGTAGTTATGTTGTTTACCTATCCAACGAATTATCACATGCTAAGATTCAATACAAATCGGCCACTTTATGGCCTTCCTAGTTAAAATGGGTCGAAAACGAGTAATGTCCTAAATTAACGAGGAGATTTTCTTAACCTCCATTTTGGCCGAATTTTTAGAGAATGCAAAAATATCCCATGGAAGTCGTAGTTGTGTTGTTTACCTATCCAACGAATTGTCACATGCTAAGATTCAATGCAAATCGGCCACTTTATGGCCTTCCTAGTTAAAATGGGTCGAAAACGAGTAATGTCCTAAATTAACGAGGAGATTTTCTTAACCTCCATTTTGGCCGAATTTTTAGAGAATGCAAAAATATCCCATGGAAGTCGTAGTTATGTTGTTTACCTATCCAACGAATTGTCACATGCTACGATTCAATGCAAATCGGCCACTTTATGGCCTTCCTAGTAAAAATGGGTCGAAAACGAGTAATGTCCTAAATTAACGAGGAGATTTTCTAAACCTCCATTTTGGCCGAATTTTTAGAGAATGCAAAAATGTCCCATGGAAGTCGTAGTTATATTGTTTACCTATCCAACGAATTGTCACATGCTAAGATTCAATGCAAATCGGCCACTTTACGGCCTTCCTAGTAAAAATGGGTCGAAAACGAGTAATGTCCTAAATTAACGAGGAGATTTTCTTAACCTCCATTTTGGCCGAATTTTTAGAGAATGCAAAAATATCCCTTGGAAGTCGTAGTTATGTTGTTTACCTATCCAACGAATTGTCCCACGCTAAGATTCAATGCAAACCGGCCACATTATGGCCTTCCTAGTAAAAAAGGGTCGAAAATGAGTAATGTCCCAAATTAACGAGGAGATTTTCTTAACCTCCATTTTGGCCGAATTTTTAGAGAATGCAAAAGTATCCCATGGAAGTCGTAGCTATGTTGTTTACCTATCCAACGAATTGTCCCATTCTAAGATTCAATACAAACCGGCCACTTTATGGCTTTCCTAGTAAAAAAGGGTCGAAAACGAGTAATGTCCTAAATTAACGAGGAGATTTTCTTAACCTCCATTTTGGCCGAATTTTTAGAGAATGCAAAAATATCCCATGGAAGTCGTAGTTATGTTGTTTACCTATCCAACGAATTATCACATGCTAAGATTCAATACAAATCGGCCACTTTATGGCCTTCCTAGTTAAAATGGGTCGAAAACGAGTAATGTCCTAAATTAACGAGGAGATTTTCTTAACCTCCATTTTGGCCGAATTTTTAGAGAATGCAAAAATATCCCATGGAAGTCGTAGTTATGTTGTTTACCTAACCAACGAATTATCACATGCTAAGATTCAATACAAATCGGCCACTTTATGGCCTTCCTAGTTAAAATGGGTCGAAAACGAGTAATGTCCTAAATTAACGAGGAGATTTTCTTAACCTCCATTTTGGCTGAATTTTTAGAGAATGCAAAAATATCCCATGGAAGTCGTAGTTATGTTGTTTACCTATCCAACGAATTGTCACATGCTAAGATTCAATACAAATCGGCCACTTTATGGCCTTCCTAGTAAAAAAGGGTCGAAAACGAGTAATGTCCTAAATTAACGAGGAGATTTTCTTAACCTCCATTTTGGCTGAATTTTTAGAGAATGCAAAAATATCCCATGGAAGTCGTAGTTATGTTGTTTACCTATCCAACGAATTATCACATGCTAAGATTCAATACAAATCGGCCACTTAATGGCCTTCCTAGTAAAAAAGGGTCGAAAACGAGTAATGTCCTAAATTAACGAGGAGATTTTCTTAACCTCCATTTTGGCTGAATTTTTAGAGAATGCAAAAGTATCCCATGGAAGTCGTAGCTATGTTGTTTACCTATCCAACGAATTGTCCCATTCTAAGATTCAATACAAACCGGCCACTTAATGGCCTTCCTAGTAAAAAAGGGTCGAAAACGAGTAATGTCCCAAATTAACGAGGAGATTTTCTTGACCTCCATTTTGGCCGAATTTTTAGAGAATGCAAAAGTATCCCATGGAAGTCGTAGCTATGTTGTTTACCTATCCAACGAATTGTCCCATTCTAAGATTCAATACAAACCGGCCACTTTATGGCCTTCCTAGTAAAAAAGGGTCGAAAACGAGTAATGTCCTAAATTAACGAGGAGATTTTCTTAACCTCTATTTTGGCTGAATTTTTAGAGAATGCAAAAATATCCCATGGAAGTCGTAGTTATGTTGTTTACCTATCCAACGAATTGTCACATGCTAAGATTCAATGCAAATCGGCCACTTTATGGCCTTCCTAGTAAAAATGGGTCGAAAACGAGTAATGTCCTAAATTAACGAGGAGATTTTCTTAACCTCCATTTTGGCCGAATTTTTAGAGAATGCAAAAATATCCCTTGGAAGTCGTAGTTATGTTGTTTACCTATCGAACGAATTGTCCCACGCTAAGATTCAATGCAAACCGGCCACATTATGGCCTTCCTAGTAAAAAAGGGTCGAAAACGAGTAATGTCCCAAATTAACGAGGAGATTTTCTTAACCTCCATTTTGGCTGAATTTTTAGAGAATGCAAAAGTATCCCATGGAAGTCGTAGCTATGTTGTTTACCTATCCAACGAATTGTCCCATTCTAAGATTCAATACAAACCGGCCACTTTATGGCTTTCCTAGTAAAAAAGGGTCGAAAACGAGTAATGTCCTAAATTAACGAGGAGATTTTCTTAACCTCCATTTTGGCCGAATTTTTAGAGAATGCAAAAATATCCCATGGAAGTCGTAGTTATGTTGTTTACCTATCCAACGAATTATCACATGCTAAGATTCAATACAAATCGGCCACTTTATGGCCTTCCTAGTTAAAATGGGTCGAAAACGAGTAATGTCCTAAATTAACGAGGAGATTTTCTTAACCTCCATTTTGGCCGAATTTTTAGAGAATGCAAAAATATCCCATGGAAGTCGTAGTTATGTTGTTTACCTAACCAACGAATTATCACATGCTAAGATTCAATACAAATCGGCCACTTTATGGCCTTCCTAGTTAAAATGGGTCGAAAACGAGTAATGTCCTAAATTAACGAGGAGATTTTCTTAACCTCCATTTTGGCCGAATTTTTAGAGAATGCAAAAATATCCCATGGAAGTCGTAGTTATGTTGTTTACCTATCCAACGAATTGTCACATGCTACGATTCAATGCAAATCGGCCACTTTATGGCCTTCCTAGTAAAAATGGGTCGAAAACGAGTAATGTCCTAAATTAACGAGGAGATTTTCTAAACCTCCATTTTGGCCGAATTTTTAGAGAATGCAAAAATGTCCCATGGAAGTCGTAGTTATATTGTTTACCTATCCAACGAATTGTCACATGCTAAGATTCAATGCAAATCGGCCACTTTACGGCCTTCCTAGTAAAAATGGGTCGAAAACGAGTAATGTCCTAAATTAACGAGGAGATTTTCTTAACCTCCATTTTGGCCGAATTTTTAGAGAATGCAAAAATATCCCTTGGAAGTCGTAGTTATGTTGTTTACCTATCCAACGAATTGTCCCACGCTAAGATTCAATGCAAACCGGCCACATTATGGCCTTCCTAGTAAAAAAGGGTCGAAAATGAGTAATGTCCCAAATTAACGAGGAGATTTTCTTAACCTCCATTTTGGCTGAATTTTTAGAGAATGCAAAAGTATCCCATGGAAGTCGTAGCTATGTTGTTTACCTATCCAACGAATTGTCCCATTCTAAGATTCAATACAAACCGGCCACTTTATGGCTTTCCTAGTAAAAAAGGGTCGAAAACGAGTAATGTCCTAAATTAACGAGGAGATTTTCTTAACCTCCATTTTGGCCGAATTTTTAGAGAATGCAAAAATATCCCATGGAAGTCGTAGTTATGTTGTTTACCTATCCAACGAATTATCACATGCTAAGATTCAATACAAATCGGCCACTTTATGGCCTTCCTAGTTAAAATGGGTCGAAAACGAGTAATGTCCTAAATTAACGAGGAGATTTTCTTAACCTCCATTTTGGCCGAATTTTTAGAGAATGCAAAAATATCCCATGGAAGTCGTAGTTATGTTGTTTACCTAACCAACGAATTATCACATGCTAAGATTCAATACAAATCGGCCACTTTATGGCCTTCCTAGTTAAAATGGGTCGAAAACGAGTAATGTCCTAAATTAACGAGGAGATTTTCTTAACCTCCATTTTGGCCGAATTTTTAGAGAATGCAAAAATATCCCATGGAAGTCGTAGTTATGTTGTTTACCTATCCAACGAATTGTCACATGCTAAGATTCAATGCAAATCGGCCACTTTATGGCCTTCCTAGTTAAAATGGGTCGAAAACGAGTAATGTCCTAAATTAACGAGGAGATTTTCTTAACCTCCATTTTGGCTGAATTTTTAGAGAATGCAAAAATATCCCATGGAAGTCGTAGTTATGTTGTTTACCTATCCAACGAATTATCACATGCTAAGATTCAATACAAATCGGCCACTTTATGGCCTTCCTAGTAAAAAAGGGTCGAAAACGAGTAATGTCCTAAATTAACGAGGAGATTTTCTTAACCTCCATTTTGGCTGAATTTTTAGAGAATGCAAAAATATCCCATGGAAGTCGTAGTTATGTTGTTTACCTATCCAACGAATTATCACATGCTAAGATTCAATACAAATCGGCCACTTAATGGCCTTCCTAGTAAAAAAGGGTCGAAAACGAGTAATGTCCTAAATTAACGAGGAGATTTTCTTAACCTCCATTTTGGCTGAATTTTTAGAGAATGCAAAAGTATCCCATGGAAGTCGTAGCTATGTTGTTTACCTATCCAACGAATTGTCCCATTCTAAGATTCAATACAAACCGGCCACTTAATGGCCTTCCTAGTAAAAAAGGGTCGAAAACGAGTAATGTCCCAAATTAACGAGGAGATTTTCTTGACCTCCATTTTGGCCGAATTTTTAGAGAATGCAAAAGTATCCCATGGAAGTCGTAGCTATGTTGTTTACCTATCCAACGAATTGTCCCATTCTAAGATTCAATACAAACCGGCCACTTTATGGCCTTCCTAGTAAAAAAGGGTCGAAAACGAGTAATGTCCTAAATTAACGAGGAGATTTTCTTAACCTCTATTTTGGCTGAATTTTTAGAGAATGCAAAAATATCCCATGGAAGTCGTAGTTATGTTGTTTACCTATCCAACGAATTGTCACATGCTAAGATTCAATGCAAATCGGCCACTTTATGGCCTTCCTAGTAAAAATGGGTCGAAAACGAGTAATGTCCTAAATTAACGAGGAGATTTTCTTAACCTCCATTTTGGCCGAATTTTTAGAGAATGCAAAAATATCCCTTGGAAGTCGTAGTTATGTTGTTTACCTATCGAACGAATTGTCCCACGCTAAGATTCAATGCAAACCGGCCACATTATGGCCTTCCTAGTAAAAAAGGGTCGAAAACGAGTAATGTCCCAAATTAACGAGGAGATTTTCTTAACCTCCATTTTGGCTGAATTTTTAGAGAATGCAAAAGTATCCCATGGAAGTCGTAGCTATGTTGTTTACCTATCCAACGAATTGTCCCATTCTAAGATTCAATACAAACCGGCCACTTTATGGCTTTCCTAGTAAAAAAGGGTCGAAAACGAGTAATGTCCTAAATTAACGAGGAGATTTTCTTAACCTCCATTTTGGCTGAATTTTTAGAGAATGCAAAAATATCCCATGGAAGTCGTAGTTATGTTGTTTACCTATCCAACGAATTATCACATGCTAAGATTCAATACAAATCGGCCACTTTATGGCCTTCCTAGTTAAAATGGGTCGAAAACGAGTAATGTCCTAAATTAACGAGGAGATTTTCTAAACCTCCATTTTGGCCGAATTTTTAGAGAATGCAAAAATGTCCCATGGAAGTCGTAGTTATATTGTTTACCTATCCAACGAATTGTCACATGCTAAGATTCAATGCAAATCGGCCACTTTATGGCCTTCCTAGTAAAAATGGGTCGAAAACGAGTAATGTCCTAAATTAACGAGGAGATTTTCTTAACCTCCATTTTGGCCGAATTTTTAGAGAATGCAAAAATATCCCTTGGAAGTCGTAGTTATGTTGTTTACCTATCCAACGAATTGTCCCACGCTAAGATTCAATGCAAACCGGCCACATTATGGCCTTCCTAGTAAAAAAGGGTCGAAAACGAGTAATGTCCCAAATTAACGAGGAGATTTTCTTAACCTCCATTTTGGCTGAATTTTTAGAGAATGCAAAAGTATCCCATGGAAGTCGTAGCTATGTTGTTTACCTATCCAACGAATTGTCCCATTCTAAGATTCAATACAAACCGGCCACTTTATGGCTTTCCTAGTAAAAAAGGGTCGAAAACGAGTAATGTCCTAAATTAACGAGGAGATTTTCTTAACCTCCATTTTGGCTGAATTTTTAGAGAATGCAAAAATATCCCATGGAAGTCGTAGTTATGTTGTTTACCTATCCAACGAATTATCACATGCTAAGATTCAATACAAATCGGCCACTTTATGGCCTTCCTAGTTAAAATGGGTCGAAAACGAGTAATGTCCTAAATTAACGAGGAGATTTTCTTAACCTCCATTTTGGCCAAATTTTTAGAGAATGCAAAAATATCCCATGGAAGTCGTAGTTGTGTTGTTTACCTATCCAACGAATTGTCACATGCTAAGATTCAATGCAAATCGGCCACTTTATGGCCTTCCTAGTTAAAATGGGTCGAAAACGAGTAATGTCCTAAATTAACGAGGAGATTTTCTTAACCTCCATTTTGGCCGAATTTTTAGAGAATGCAAAAATATCCCATGGAAGTCGTAGTTATGTTGTTTACCTATCCAACGAATTATCACATGCTAAGATTCAATACAAACCGGCCACTTTATGGCCTTCCTAGTAAAAAAGGGTCGAAAACGAGTAATGTCCTAAATTAACGAGGAGATTTTCTTAACCTCCATTTTGGCTGAATTTTTAGAGAATGCAAAAATATCCCATGGAAGTCGTAGTTATGTTGTTTACCTATCCAACGAATTATCACATGCTAAGATTCAATACAAATCGGCCACTTTATGGCCTTCCTAGTTAAAATGGGTCGAAAACGAGTAATGTCCTAAATTAACGAGGAGATTTTCTTAACCTCCATTTTGGCCGAATTTTTAGAGAATGCAAAAATATCCCATGGAAGTCGTAGTTATATTGTTTACCTATCCAACGAATTGTCACATGCTACGATTCAATGCAAATCGGCCACTTTATGGCCTTCCTAGTAAAAATGGGTCGAAAACGAGTAATGTCCTAAATTAACGAGGAGATTTTCTAAACCTCCATTTTGGCCGAATTTTTAGAGAATGCAAAAATGTCCCATGGAAGTCGTAGTTATATTGTTTACCTATCCAACGAATTGTCACATGCTAAGATTCAATGCAAATCGGCCACTTTATGGCCTTCCTAGTAAAAATGGGTCGAAAACGAGTAATGTCCTAAATTAACGAGGAGATTTTCTTAACCTCCATTTTGGCCGAATTTTTAGAGAATGCAAAAATATCCCTTGGAAGTCGTAGTTATGTTGTTTACCTATCCAACGAATTGTCCCACGCTATGATTCAATGCAAACCGGCCACATTATGGCCTTCCTAGTAAAAAAGGGTCGAAAATGAGTAATGTCCCAAATTAACGAGGAGATTTTCTTAACCTCCATTTTGGCTGAATTTTTAGAGAATGCAAAAGTATCCCATGGAAGTCGTAGCTATGTTGTTTACCTATCCAACGAATTGTCCCATTCTAAGATTCAATACAAACCGGCCACTTTATGGCTTTCCTGGTAAAAAAGGGTCGAAAACGAGTAATGTCCTAAATTAACGAGGAGATTTTCTTAACCTCCATTTTGGCCGAATTTTTAGAGAATGCAAAAATATCCCATGGAAGTCGTAGTTGTGTTGTTTACCTATCCAACGAATTGTCACATGCTAAGATTCAATGCAAATCGGCCACTTTATGGCCTTCCTAGTTAAAATGGGTCGAAAACGAGTAATGTCCTAAATTAACGAGGAGATTTTCTTAACCTCCATTTTGGCCGAATTTTTAGAGAATGCAAAAATATCCCATGGAAGTCGTAGTTATGTTGTTTACCTATCCAACGAATTATCACATGCTAAGATTCAATACAAACCGGCCACTTTATGGCCTTCCTAGTAAAAAAGGGTCGAAAACGAGTAATGTCCTAAATTAACGAGGAGATTTTCTTAACCTCCATTTTGGCTGAATTTTTAGAGAATGCAAAAATATCCCATGGAAGTCGTAGTTATGTTGTTTACCTATCCAACGAATTATCACATGCTAAGATTCAATACAAATCGGCCACTTTATGGCCTTCCTAGTTAAAATGGGTCGAAAACGAGTAATGTCCTAAATTAACGAGGAGATTTTCTTAACCTCCATTTTGGCCGAATTTTTAGAGAATGCAAAAATATCCCATGGAAGTCGTAGTTATATTGTTTACCTATCCAACGAATTGTCACATGCTACGATTCAATGCAAATCGGCCACTTTATGGCCTTCCTAGTAAAAATGGGTCGAAAACGAGTAATGTCCTAAATTAACGAGGAGATTTTCTAAACCTCCATTTTGGCCGAATTTTTAGAGAATGCAAAAATGTCCCATGGAAGTCGTAGTTATATTGTTTACCTATCCAACGAATTGTCACATGCTAAGATTCAACGCAAATCGGCCACTTTATGGCCTTCCTAGTAAAAATGGGTCGAAAACGAGTAATGTCCTAAATTAACGAGGAGATTTTCTTAACCTCCATTTTGGCCGAATTTTTAGAGAATGCAAAAATATCCCTTGGAAGTCGTAGTTATGTTGTTTACCTATCCAACGAATTGTCCCACGCTAAGATTCAATGCAAACCGGCCACATTATGGCCTTCCTAGTAAAAAAGGGTCGAAAATGAGTAATGTCCCAAATTAACGAGGAGATTTTCTTAACCTCCATTTTGGCTGAATTTTTAGAGAATGCAAAAGTATCCCATGGAAGTCGTAGCTATGTTGTTTACCTATCCAACGAATTGTCCCATTCTAAGATTCAATACAAACCGGCCACTTTATGGCTTTCCTAGTAAAAAAGGGTCGAAAACGAGTAATGTCCTAAATTAACGAGGAGATTTTCTTAACCTCCATTTTGGCCGAATTTTTAGAGAATGCAAAAATATCCCATGGAAGTCGTAGTTGTGTTGTTTACCTATCCAACGAATTGTCACATGCTAAGATTCAATGCAAATCGGCCACTTTATGGCCTTCCTAGTTAAAATGGGTCGAAAACGAGTAATGTCCTAAATTAACGAGGAGATTTTCTTAACCTCCATTTTGGCCGAATTTTTAGAGAATGCAAAAATATCCCATGGAAGTCGTAGTTATGTTGTTTACCTATCCAACGAATTATCACATGCTAAGATTCAATACAAATCGGCCACTTTATGGCCTTCCTAGTTAAAATGGGTCGAAAACGAGTAATGTCCCAAATTAATGAGGAGATTTTCTTAACCTCCATTTTGGCTGAATTTTTAGAGAATGCAAAAGTATCCCATGGAAGTCGTAGCTATGTTGTTTACCTATCCAACGAATTGTCTCATTCTAAGATTCAATACAAACCGGCCACTTTATGGCCTTCCTAGTAAAAAAGGGTCGAAAACGAGTAATGTCCTAAATTAACGAGGAGATTTTCTTAACCTCCATTTTGGCTGAATTTTTAGAGAATGCAAAAATATCCCATGGAAGTCGTAGTTATGTTGTTTACCTATCCAACGAATTATCACATGCTAAGATTCAATACAAATCGGCCACTTTATGGCCTTCCTAGTTAAAATGGGTCGAAAACGAGTAATGTCCTAAATTAACGAGGAGATTTTCTTAACCTCCATTTTGGCCGAATTTTTAGAGAATGCAAAAATATCCCATGGAAGTCGTAGTTATATTGTTTACCTATCCAACGAATTGTCACATGCTAAGATTCAATGCAAATCGGCCACTTTATGGCCTTCCTAGTAAAAATGGGTCGAAAACGAGTAATGTCCTAAATTAACGAGGAGATTTTCTTAACCTCCATTTTGGCCGAATTTTTAGAGAATGCAAAAATATCCCTTGGAAGTCGTAGTTATGTTGTTTACCTATCCAACGAATTGTCCCACGCTAAGATTCAATGCAAATCGGCCACATTATGGCCTTCCTAGTAAAAAAGGGTCGAAAACGAGTAATGTCCCAAATTAACGAGGAGATTTTCTTAACCTCCATTTTGGCTGAATTTTTAGAGAATGCAAAAGTATCCCATGGAAGTCGTAGCTATGTTGTTTACCTATCCAACGAATTGTCCCATTCTAAGATTCAATACAAACCGGCCACTTTATGGCCTTCCTAGTAAAAAAGGGTCGAAAACGAGTAATGTCCTAAATTAACGAGGAGATTTTCTTAACCTCCATTTTGGCTGAATTTTTAGAGAATGCAAAAATATCCCATGGAAGTCGTAGTTATGTTGTTTACCTATCCAACGAATTATCACATGCTAAGATTCAATACAAATCGGCCACTTTATGGCCTTCCTAGTTAAAATGGGTCGAAAACGAGTAATGTCCTAAATTAACGAGGAGATTTTCTTAACCTCCATTTTGGCCGAATTTTTAGAGAATGCAAAAATATCCCATGGAAGTCGTAGTTGTGTTGTTTACCTATCCAACGAATTGTCACATGCTGAGATTCAATGCAAATCGGCCACTTTATGGCCTTCCTAGTTAAAATGGGTCGAAAACAAGTAATGTCCTAAATTAACGAGGAGATTTTCTTAACCTCCATTTTGGCCGAATTTTTAGAGAATGCAAAAATATCCCATGGAAGTCGTAGTTATGTTGTTTACCTATCCAACGAATTATCACATGCTAAGATTCAATACAAATCGGCCACTTTATGGCCTTCCTAGTTAAAATGGGTCGAAAACGAGTAACGTCCTAAATTAACGAGGAGATTTTCTTAACCTCCATTTTGGCCGAATTTTTAGAGAATGCAAAAATATCCCATGGAAGTCGTAGTTATGTTGTTTACCTATCCAACGAATTGTCACATGCTAAGATTCAATGCAAATCGGCCACTTTATGGCCTTCCTAGTTAAAATGGGTCGAAAACGAGTAATGTCCTAAATTAACGAGGAGATTTTCTTAACCTCCATTTTGGCTGAATTTTTAGAGAATGCAAAAATATTCCATGGAAGTCGTAGTTATGTTGTTTACCTATCCAACGAATTATCACATGCTAAGATTCAATACAAATCGGCCACTTAATGGCCTTCCTAGTAAAAAAGGGTCGAAAACGAGTAATGTCCTAAATTAACGAGGAGATTTTCTTAACCTCCATTTTGGCTGAATTTTTAGAGAATGCAAAAGTATCCCATGGAAGTCGTAGCTATGTTGTTTACCTATCCAACGAATTGTCCCATTCTAAGATTCAATACAAACCGGCCACTTAATGGCCTTCCTAGTAAAAAAGGGTCGAAAACGAGTAATGTCCCAAATTAACGAGGAGATTTTCTTAACCTCCATTTTGGCCGAATTTTTAGAGAATGCAAAAATATCCCATGGAAGTCGTAGTTATGTTGTTTACCTATCCAACGAATTGTCACATGCTAAGATTCAATGCAAATCGGCCACTTTATGGCCTTCCTAGTTAAAATGGGTCGAAAACGAGTAATGTCCTAAATTAACGAGGAGATTTTCTTAACCTCCATTTTGGCCGAATTTTTAGAGAATGCAAAAATATCCCATGGAAGTCGTAGTTATGTTGTTTACCTATCCAACGAATTATCACATGCTAAGATTCAATACAAATCGGCCACTTTATGGCCTTCCTAGTTAAAATGGGTCGAAAACGAGTAATGTCCTAAATTAACGAGGAGATTTTCTTAACCTCCATTTTGGCCGAATTTTTAGAGAATGCAAAAATATCCCATGGAAGTCGTAGTTGTGTTGTTTACCTATCCAACGAATTGTCACATGCTGAGATTCAATGCAAATCGGCCACTTTATGGCCTTCCTAGTTAAAATGGGTCGAAAACAAGTAATGTCCTAAATTAACGAGGAGATTTTCTTAACCTCCATTTTGGCCGAATTTTTAGAGAATGCAAAAATATCCCATGGAAGTCGTAGTTATGTTGTTTACCTATCCAACGAATTATCACATGCTAAGATTCAATACAAATCGGCCACTTTATGGCCTTCCTAGTTAAAATGGGTCGAAAACGAGTAACGTCCTAAATTAACGAGGAGATTTTCTTAACCTCCATTTTGGCCGAATTTTTAGAGAATGCAAAAATATCCCATGGAAGTCGTAGTTATGTTGTTTACCTATCCAACGAATTGTCACATGCTAAGATTCAATGCAAATCGGCCACTTTATGGCCTTCCTAGTTAAAATGGGTCGAAAACGAGTAATGTCCTAAATTAACGAGGAGATTTTCTTAACCTCCATTTTGGCTGAATTTTTAGAGAATGCAAAAATATTCCATGGAAGTCGTAGTTATGTTGTTTACCTATCCAACGAATTATCACATGCTAAGATTCAATACAAATCGGCCACTTAATGGCCTTCCTAGTAAAAAAGGGTCGAAAACGAGTAATGTCCTAAATTAACGAGGAGATTTTCTTAACCTCCATTTTGGCTGAATTTTTAGAGAATGCAAAAGTATCCCATGGAAGTCGTAGCTATGTTGTTTACCTATCCAACGAATTGTCCCATTCTAAGATTCAATACAAACCGGCCACTTAATGGCCTTCCTAGTAAAAAAGGGTCGAAAACGAGTAATGTCCCAAATTAACGAGGAGATTTTCTTAACCTCCATTTTGGCCGAATTTTTAGAGAATGCAAAAATATCCCATGGAAGTCGTAGTTATGTTGTTTACCTATCCAACGAATTGTCACATGCTAAGATTCAATGCAAATCGGCCACTTTATGGCCTTCCTAGTTAAAATGGGTCGAAAACGAGTAATGTCCTAAATTAACGAGGAGATTTTCTTAACCTCCATTTTGGCCGAATTTTTAGAGAATGCAAAAATATCCCATGGAAGTCGTAGTTATGTTGTTTACCTATCCAACGAATTATCACATGCTAAGATTCAATACAAATCGGCCACTTTATGGCCTTCCTAGTTAAAATGGGTCGAAAACGAGTAATGTCCCAAATTAATGAGGAGATTTTCTTAACCTCCATTTTGGCTGAATTTTTAGAGAATGCAAAAGTATCCCATGGAAGTCGTAGCTATGTTGTTTACCTATCCAACGAATTGTCTCATTCTAAGATTCAATACAAACCGGCCACTTTATGGCCTTCCTAGTAAAAAAGGGTCGAAAACGAGTAATGTCCTAAATTAACGAGGAGATTTTCTTAACCTCCATTTTGGCTGAATTTTTAGAGAATGCAAAAATATCCCATGGAAGTCGTAGTTATGTTGTTTACCTATCCAACGAATTATCACATGCTAAGATTCAATACAAATCGGCCACTTTATGGCCTTCCTAGTTAAAATGGGTCGAAAACGAGTAATGTCCTAAATTAACGAGGAGATTTTCTTAACCTCCATTTTGGCCGAATTTTTAGAGAATGCAAAAATATCCCATGGAAGTCGTAGTTATATTGTTTACCTATCCAACGAATTGTCACATGCTAAGATTCAATGCAAATCGGCCACTTTATGGCCTTCCTAGTAAAAATGGGTCGAAAACGAGTAATGTCCTAAATTAACGAGGAGATTTTCTTAACCTCCATTTTGGCCGAATTTTTAGAGAATGCAAAAATATCCCTTGGAAGTCGTAGTTATGTTGTTTACCTATCCAACGAATTGTCCCACGCTAAGATTCAATGCAAATCGGCCACATTATGGCCTTCCTAGTAAAAAAGGGTCGAAAACGAGTAATGTCCCAAATTAACGAGGAGATTTTCTTAACCTCCATTTTGGCTGAATTTTTAGAGAATGCAAAAGTATCCCATGGAAGTCGTAGCTATGTTGTTTACCTATCCAACGAATTGTCCCATTCTAAGATTCAATACAAACCGGCCACTTTATGGCCTTCCTAGTAAAAAAGGGTCGAAAACGAGTAATGTCCTAAATTAACGAGGAGATTTTCTTAACCTCCATTTTGGCTGAATTTTTAGAGAATGCAAAAATATCCCATGGAAGTCGTAGTTATGTTGTTTACCTATCCAACGAATTATCACATGCTAAGATTCAATACAAATCGGCCACTTTATGGCCTTCCTAGTTAAAATGGGTCGAAAACGAGTAATGTCCTAAATTAACGAGGAGATTTTCTTAACCTCCATTTTGGCCGAATTTTTAGAGAATGCAAAAATATCCCATGGAAGTCGTAGTTGTGTTGTTTACCTATCCAACGAATTGTCACATGCTGAGATTCAATGCAAATCGGCCACTTTATGGCCTTCCTAGTTAAAATGGGTCGAAAACGAGTAATGTCCTAAATTAACGAGGAGATTTTCTTAACCTCCATTTTGGCCGAATTTTTAGAGAATGCAAAAATATCCCATGGAAGTCGTAGTTATGTTGTTTACCTATCCAACGAATTATCACATGCTAAGATTCAATACAAATCGGCCACTTTATGGCCTTCCTAGTTAAAATGGGTCGAAAACGAGTAATGTCCTAAATTAACGAGGAGATTTTCTTAACCTCCATTTTGGCCGAATTTTTAGAGAATGCAAAAATATCCCATGGAAGTCGTAGTTATGTTGTTTACCTATCCAACGAATTGTCACATGCTAAGATTCAATGCAAATCGGCCACTTTATGGCCTTCCTAGTTAAAATGGGTCGAAAACGAGTAATGTCCTAAATTAACGAGGAGATTTTCTTAACCTCCATTTTGGCTGAATTTTTAGAGAATGCAAAAATATTCCATGGAAGTCGTAGTTATGTTGTTTACCTATCCAACGAATTATCACATGCTAAGATTCAATACAAATCGGCCACTTAATGGCCTTCCTAGTAAAAAAGGGTCGAAAACGAGTAATGTCCTAAATTAACGAGGAGATTTTCTTAACCTCCATTTTGGCTGAATTTTTAGAGAATGCAAAAGTATCCCATGGAAGTCGTAGCTATGTTGTTTACCTATCCAACGAATTGTCCCATTCTAAGATTCAATACAAACCGGCCACTTAATGGCCTTCCTAGTAAAAAAGGGTCGAAAACGAGTAATGTCCCAAATTAACGAGGAGATTTTCTTAACCTCCATTTTGGCTGAATTTTTAGAGAATGCAAAAGTATCCCATGGAAGTCGTAGCTATGTTGTTTACCTATCCAACGAATTGTCCCATTCTAAGATTCAATACAAACCGGCCACTTTATGGCCTTCCTAGTAAAAAAGGGTCGAAAACGAGTAATGTCCTAAATTAACGAGGAGATTTTCTTAACCTCTATTTTGGCTGAATTTTTAGAGAATGCAAAAATATCCCATGGAAGTCGTAGTTATGTTGTTTACCTATCCAACGAATTGTCACATGCTAAGATTCAATGCAAATCGTCCACTTTATGGCCTTCCCAGTAAAAATGGGTCGAAAACGAGTAATGTCCTAAATTAACGAGGAGATTTTCTTAACCTCCATTTTGGCCGAATTTTTAGAGAATGCAAAAATATCCCTTGGAAGTCGTAGTTATGTTGTTTACCTATCCAACGAATTGTCCCACGCTAAGATTCAATGCAAATCGGCCACATTATGGCCTTCCTAGTAAAAAAGGGTCGAAAACGAGTAATGTCCCAAATTAACGAGGAGATTTTCTTAACCTCCATTTTGGCGGAATTTTTAGAGAATGCAAAAGTATCCCATGGAAGTCGTAGCTATGTTGTTTACCTATCCAATGAATTGTCCCATTCTAAGATTCAATACAAACCGGCCACTTTATGGCCTTCCTAGTAAAAAAGGGTCGAAAACGAGTAATGTCCTAAATTAACGAGGAGATTTTCTTAACCTCCATTTTGGCTGAATTTTTAGAGAATGCAAAAATATCCCATGGAAGTCGTAGTTATGTTGTTTACCTATCCAACGAATTATCACATGCTAAGATTCAATACAAATCGGCCACTTTATGGCCTTCCTAGTTAAAATGGGTCGAAAACGAGTAATGTCCTAAATTAACGAGGAGATTTTCTTAACCTCCATTTTGGCCGAATTTTTAGAGAATGCAAAAATATCCCATGGAAGTCGTAGTTATGTTGTTTACCTATCCAACGAATTATCACATGCTAAGATTCAATACAAATCGGCCACTTTATGGCCTTCCTAGTTAAAATGGGTCGAAAACGAGTAATGTCCTAAATTAACGAGGAGATTTTCTTAACCTCCATTTTGGCCGAATTTTTAGAGAACGCAAAAATATCCCATGGAAGTCGTAGTTATGTTGTTTACCTATCCAACGAATTGTCACATGCTAAGATTCAATGCAAATCGGCCACTTTATGGCCTTCCTAGTTAAAATGGGTCGAAAACGAGTAATGTCCTAAATTAACGAGGAGATTTTCTTAACCTCCATTTTGGCTGAATTTTTAGAGAATGCAAAAATATTCCATGGAAGTCGTAGTTATGTTGTTTACCTATCCAACGAATTATCACATGCTAAGATTCAATACAAATCGGCCACTTTATGGCCTTCCTAGTAAAAAAGGGTCGAAAACGAGTAATGTCCTAAATTAACGAGGAGATTTTCTTAACCTCCATTTTGGCTGAATTTTTAGAGAATGCAAAAGTATCCCATGGAAGTCGTAGCTATGTTGTTTACCTATCCAACGAATTGTCCCATTCTAAGATTCAATACAAACCGGCCACTTAATGGCCTTCCTAGTAAAAAAGGGTCGAAAACGAGTAATGTCCCAAATTAACGAGGAGATTTTCTTAACCTCCATTTTGGCTGAATTTTTAGAGAATGCAAAAGTATCCCATGGAAGTCGTAGCTATGTTGTTTACCTATCCAACGAATTGTCCCATTCTAAGATTCAATACAAACCGGCCACTTTATGGCCTTCCTAGTAAAAAAGGGTCGAAAACGAGTAATGTCCTAAATTAACGAGGAGATTTTCTTAACCTCTATTTTGGCTGAATTTTTAGAGAATGCAAAAATATCCCATGGAAGTCGTAGTTATGTTGTTTACCTATCCAACGAATTATCACATGCTAAGATTCAATACAAATCGGCCACTTAATGGCCTTCCTAGTAAAAAAGGGTCGAAAACGAGTAATGTCCTAAATTAACGAGGAGATTTTCTTAACCTCCATTTTGGCTGAATTTTTAGAGAATGCAAAAGTATCCCATGGAAGTCGTAGCTATGTTGTTTACCTATCCAACGAATTGTCCCATTCTAAGATTCAATACAAACCGGCCACTTAATGGCCTTCCTAGTAAAAAAGGGTCGAAAACGAGTAATGTCCCAAATTAACGAGGAGATTTTCTTAACCTCCATTTTGGCTGAATTTTTAGAGAATGCAAAAGTATCCCATGGAAGTCGTAGCTATGTTGTTTACCTATCCAACGAATTGTCCCATTCTAAGATTCAATACAAACCGGCCACTTTATGGCCTTCCTAGTAAAAAAGGGTCGAAAACGAGTAATGTCCTAAATTAACGAGGAGATTTTCTTAACCTCTATTTTGGCTGAATTTTTAGAGAATGCAAAAATATCCCATGGAAGTCGTAGTTATGTTGTTTACCTATCCAACGAATTGTCACATGCTAAGATTCAATGCAAATCGGCCACTTTATGGCCTTCCTAGTAAAAATGGGTCGAAAACGAGTAATGTCCCAAATTAACGAGGAGATTTTCTTAACCTCCATTTTGGCTGAATTTTTAGAGAATGCAAAAGTATCCCATGGAAGTCGTAGCTATGTTGTTTACCTATCCAACGAATTGTCCCATTCTAAGATTCAATACAAACCGGCCACTTTATGGCCTTCCTAGTAAAAAAGGGTCGAAAACGAGTAATGTCCTAAATTAACGAGGATATTTTCTTAACCTCCATTTTGGCTGAATTTTTAGAGAATGCAAAAATATCCCATGGAAGTCGTAGTTATGTTGTTTACCTATCCAACGAATTATCACATGCTAAGATTCAATACAAATCGGCCACTTTATGGCCTTCCTAGTTAAAATGGGTCGAAAACGAGTAATGTCCTAAATTAACGAGGAGATTTTCTTAACCTCCATTTTGGCCGAATTTTTAGAGAATGCAAAAATATCCCATGGAAGTCGTAGTTGTGTTGTTTACCTATCCAACGAATTGTCACATGCTAAGATTCAATGCAAATCGGCCACTTTATGGCCTTCCTAGTTAAAATGGGTCGAAAACGAGTAATGTCCTAAATTAACGAGGAGATTTTCTTAACCTCCATTTTGGCCGAATTTTTAGAGAATGCAAAAATATCCCATGGAAGTCGTAGTTATGTTGTTTACCTATCCAACGAATTATCACATGCTAAGATTCAATACAAATCGGCCACTTTATGGCCTTCCTAGTTAAAATGGGTCGAAAACGAGTAATGTCCTAAATTAACGAGGAGATTTTCTTAACCTTCATTTTGGCCGAATTTTTAGAGAATGCAAAAATATCCCATGGAAGTCGTAGTTATGTTGTTTACCTATCCAACGAATTGTCACATGCTAAGATTCAATGCAAATCGGCCACTTTATGGCCTTCCTAGTTAAAATGGGTCGAAAACGAGTAATGTCCTAAATTAACGAGGAGATTTTCTTAACCTCCATTTTGGCTGAATTTTTAGAGAATGCAAAAATATTCCATGGAAGTCGTAGTTATGTTGTTTACCTATCCAACGAATTATCACATGCTAAGATTCAATACAAATCGGCCACTTTATGGCCTTCCTAGTAAAAAAGGGTCGAAAACGAGTAATGTCCTAAATTAACGAGGAGATTTTCTTAACCTCCATTTTGGCTGAATTTTTAGAGAATGCAAAAATATCCCATGGAAGTCGTTGTTATGTTGTTTACCTATCCAACGAATTATCACATGCTAAGATTCAATACAAATCGGCCACTTAATGGCCTTCCTAGTAAAAAAGGGTCGAAAACGAGTAATGTCCTAAATTAACGAGGAGATTTTCTTAACCTCCATTTTGGCTGAATTTTTAGAGAATGCAAAAGTATCCCATGGAAGTCGTAGCTATGTTGTTTACCTATCCAACGAATTGTCCCATTCTAAGATTCAATACAAACCGGCCACTTAATGGCCTTCCTAGTAAAAAAGGGTCGAAAACGAGTAATGTCCCAAATTAACGAGGAGATTTTCTTAACCTCCATTTTGGCTGAATTTTTAGAGAATGCAAAAGTATCCCATGGAAGTCGTAGCTATGTTGTTTACCTATCAAACGAATTGTCCCATTCTAAGATTCAATACAAACCGGCCACTTTATGGCCTTCCTAGTAAAAATGGGTCGAAAACGAGTAATGTCCTAAATTAACGAGGAGATTTTCTTAACCTCCATTTTGGCCGAATTTTTAGAGAATGCAAAAATATCCCTTGGAAGTCGTAGTTATGTTGTTTACCTATCCAACGAATTGTCCCACGCTAAGATTCAATGCAAATCGGCCACATTATGGCCTTCCTAGTAAAAAAGGGTCGAAAACGAGTAATGTCCCAAATTAACGAGGAGATTTTCTTAACCTCCATTTTGGCTGAATTTTTAGAGAATGCAAAAGTATCCCATGGAAGTCGTAGCTATGTTGTTTACCTATCCAACGAATTGTCCCATTCTAAGATTCAATACAAACCGGCCACTTTATGGCCTTCCTACTAAAAAAGGGTCGAAAACGAGTAATGTCCTAAATTAACGAGGAGATTTTCTTAACCTCCATTTTGGCTGAATTTTTAGAGAATGCAAAAATATCCCATGGAAGTCGTAGTTATGTTGTTTACCTATCCAACGAATTATCACATGCTAAGATTCAATACAAATCGGCCACTTTATGGCCTTCCTAGTTAAAATGGGTCGAAAACGAGTAATGTCCTAAATTAACGAGGAGATTTTCTTAACCTCCATTTTGGCCGAATTTTTAGAGAATGCAAAAATATCCCATGGAAGTCGTAGTTATATTGTTTACCTATCCAACGAATTGTCACATGCTAAGATTCAATGCAAATCGGCCACTTTATGGCCTTCCTAGTAAAAATGGGTCGAAAATGAGTAATGTCCTAAATTAACGAGGAGATTTTCTTAACCTCCATTTTGGCCGAATTTTTAGAGAATGCAAAAATATCCCTTGGAAGTCGTAGTTATGTTGTTTACCTATCCAACGAATTGTCCCACGCTAAGATTCAATGCAAATCGGCCACATCATGGCCTTCCTAGTAAAAAAGGGTCGAAAACGAGTAATGTCCTAAATTAACGAGGAGATTTTCTTAACCTCCATTTTGGCCGAATTTTTAGAGAATGCAAAAATATCCCTTGGAAGTCGTAGTTATGTTGTTTACCTATCCAACGAATTGTCCCACGCTAAGATTCAATGCAAATCGGCCACTTTATGGCCTTCCTAGTAAAAATGGGTCGAAAACGAGTAATGTCCTAAATTAACGAGGAGATTTTCTTAACCTCCATTTTGGCCGAATTTTTAGAGAATGCAAAAATATCCCTTGGAAGTCGTAGTTATGTTGTTTACCTATCCAACGAATTGTCCCACGCTAAGATTCAATGCAAATCGGCCACTTTATGGCCTTCCTAGTAAAAATGGGTCGAAAACGAGTAATGTCCTAAATTAACGAGGAGATTTTCTTAACCTCCATTTTGGCCGAATTTTTAGAGAATGCAAAAGTATCCCATGGAAGTCGTAGCTATGTTGTTTACCTATCCAACGAATTGTCCCATTCTAAGATTCAATACAAACCGGCCACTTAATGGCCTTCCTAGTAAAAAAGTGTCGAAAACGAGTAATGTCCCAAATTAACGAGGAGATTTTCTTAACCTCCATTTTGGCTGAATTTTTAGAGAATGCAAAAGTATCCCATGGAAGTCGTAGCTATGTTGTTTACCTATCAAACGAATTATCCCATTCTAAGATTCAATACAAACCGGCCACTTTATGGCCTTCCTAGTAAAAATGGGTCGAAAACGAGTAATGTCCTAAATTAACGAGGAGATTTTCTTAACCTCCATTTTGGCCGAATTTTTAGAGAATGCAAAAATATCCCTTGGAAGTCGTAGTTATGTTGTTTACCTATCCAACGAATTGTCCCACGCTAAGATTCAATGCAAATCGGCCACATTATGGCCTTCCTAGTAAAAAAGGGTCGAAAACGAGTAATGTCCCAAATTAACGAGGAGATTTTCTTAACCTCCATTTTGGCTGAATTTTTAGAGAATGCAAAAGTATCCCATGGAAGTCGTAGCTATGTTGTTTACCTATCCAACGAATTGTCCCATTCTAAGATTCAATACAAACCGGCCACTTTATGGCCTTCCTAGTAAAAAAGGGTCGAAAACGAGTAATGTCCTAAATTAACGAGGAGATTTTCTTAACCTCCATTTTGGCTGAATTTTTAGAGAATGCAAAAATATCCCATGGAAGTCGTAGTTATGTTGTTTACCTATCCAACGAATTATCACATGCTAAGATTCAATACAAATCGGCCACTTTATGGCCTTCCTAGTTAAAATGGGTCGAAAACGAGTAATGTCCTAAATTAACGAGGAGATTTTCTTAACCTCCATTTTGGCCGAATTTTTAGAGAATGCAAAAATATCCCATGGAAGTCGTAGTTATATTGTTTACCTATCCAACGAATTGTCACATGCTAAGATTCAATGCAAATCGGCCACTTTATGGCCTTCCTAGTAAAAATGGGTCGAAAATGAGTAATGTCCTAAATTAACGAGGAGATTTTCTTAACCTCCATTTTGGCCGAATTTTTAGAGAATGCAAAAATATCCCTTGGAAGTCGTAGTTATGTTGTTTACCTATCCAACGAATTGTCCCACGCTAAGATTCAATGCAAATCGGCCACATCATGGCCTTCCTAGTAAAAAAGGGTCGAAAACGAGTAATGTCCTAAATTAACGAGGAGATTTTCTTAACCTCCATTTTGGCCGAATTTTTAGAGAATGCAAAAATATCCCTTGGAAGTCGTAGTTATGTTGTTTACCTATCCAACGAATTGTCCCACGCTAAGATTCAATGCAAATCGGCCACTTTATGGCCTTCCTAGTAAAAATGGGTCGAAAACGAGTAATGTCCTAAATTAACGAGGATATTTTCTTAACCTCCATTTTGGCTGAATTTTTAGAGAATGCAAAAATATCCCTTGGAAGTCGTAGTTATGTTGTTTACCTATCCAACGAATTATCACATGCTAAGATTCAATACAAATCGGCCACTTTATGGCCTTCCTAGTTAAAATGGGTCGAAAACGAGTAATGTCCTAAATTAACGAGGAGATTTTCTTAACCTCCATTTTGGCCGAATTTTTAGAGAATGCAAAAATATCCCATGGAAGTCGTAGTTATGTTGTTTACCTATCCAACGAATTGTCCCACGCTAAGATTCAATGCAAATCGGCCACATCATGGCCTTCCTAGTAAAAAAGGGTCGAAAACGAGTAATGTCCTAAATTAACGAGGAGATTTTCTTAACCTCCATTTTGGCCGAATTTTTAGAGAATGCAAAAATATCCCTTGGAAGTCGTAGTTATGTTGTTTACCTATCCAACGAATTGTCCCACGCTAAGATTCAATGCAAATCGGCCACTTTATGGCCTTCCTAGTAAAAATGGGTCGAAAACGAGTAATGTCCTAAATTAACGAGGAGATTTTCTTAACCTCCATTTTGGCCGAATTTTTAGAGAATGCAAAAATATCCCTTGGAAGTCGTAGTTATGTTGTTTACCTATCCAACGAATTGTCCCACGCTAAGATTCAATGCAAATCGGCCACTTTATGGCCTTCCTAGTAAAAATGGGTCGAAAACGAGTAATGTCCTAAATTAACGAGGATATTTTCTTAACCTCCATTTTGGCTGAATTTTTAGAGAATGCAAAAATATCCCATGGAAGTCGTAGTTATGTTGTTTACCTATCCAACGAATTATCACATGCTAAGATTCAATACAAATCGGCCACTTTATGGCCTTCCTAGTTAAAATGGGTCGAAAACGAGTAATGTCCTAAATTAACGAGGAGATTTTCTTAACCTCCATTTTGGCCGAATTTTTAGAGAATGCAAAAATATCCCATGGAAGTCATAGTTATGTTGTTTACCTATCCAACGAATTGTCCCACGCTAAGATTCAATGCAAATCGGCCACATCATGGCCTTCCTAGTAAAAAAGGGTCGAAAACGAGTAATGTCCTAAATTAACGAGGAGATTTTCTTAACCTCCATTTTGGCCGAATTTTTAGAGAATGCAAAAATATCCCTTGGAAGTCGTAGTTATGTTGTTTACCTATCCAACGAATTGTCCCACGCTAAGATTCAATGCAAATCGGCCACTTTATGGCCTTCCTAGTAAAAATGGGTCGAAAACGAGTAATGTCCTAAATTAACGAGGAGATTTTCTTAACCTCCATTTTGGCCGAATTTTTAGAGAATGCAAAAATATCCCTTGGAAGTCGTAGTTATGTTGTTTACCTATCCAACGAATTGTCCCACGCTAAGATTCAATGCAAATCGGCCACTTTATGGCCTTCCTAGTAAAAATGGGTCGAAAACGAGTAATGTCCTAAATTAACGAGGATATTTTCTTAACCTCCATTTTGGCTGAATTTTTAGAGAATGCAAAAATATCCCATGGAAGTCGTAGTTATGTTGTTTACCTATCCAACGAATTATCACATGCTAAGATTCAATACAAATCGGCCACTTTATGGCCTTCCTAGTTAAAATGGGTCGAAAACGAGTAATGTCCTAAATTAACGAGGAGATTTTCTTAACCTCCATTTTGGCCGAATTTTTAGAGAATGCAAAAATATCCCATGGAAGTCATAGTTATGTTGTTTACCTATCCAACGAATTGTCCCACGCTAAGATTCAATGCAAATCGGCCACATCATGGCCTTCCTAGTAAAAAAGGGTCGAAAACGAGTAATGTCCTAAATTAACGAGGAGATTTTCTTAACCTCCATTTTGGCCGAATTTTTAGAGAATGCAAAAATATCCCTTGGAAGTCGTAGTTATGTTGTTTACCTATCCAACGAATTGTCCCACGCTAAGATTCAATGCAAATCGGCCACTTTATGGCCTTCCTAGTAAAAATGGGTCGAAAACGAGTAATGTCCTAAATTAACGAGGATATTTTCTTAACCTCCATTTTGGCTGAATTTTTAGAGAATGCAAAAATATCCCATGGAAGTCGTAGTTATGTTGTTTACCTATCCAACGAATTATCACATGCTAAGATTCAATACAAATCGGCCACTTTCTGGCCTTCCTAGTTAAAATGGGTCGAAAACGAGTAATGTCCTAAATTAACGAGGAGATTTTCTTAACCTCCATTTTGGCCGAATTTTTAGAGAATTCAAAAATATCCCATGGAAGTCGTAGTTATGTTGTTTACCTATCCAACGAATTGTCCCATTCTAAGATTCAATACAAACGGGCCACTTTATGGCCTTCCTAGTTAAAAAGGGTCGAAAACGAGTAATGTCCCAAATTAACGAGGAGATTTTCTTAACCTCCATTTTGGCTGAATTTTTAGAGAATGCAAAAATATCCCATGGAAGTCGTAGCTATGTTGTTTACCTATCCAACGAATTGTCCCATTCTAAGATTCAATACAAATCGGCCACTTTATGGCCTTCCTAGTAAAAAAGGGTCGAAAACGAGTAATGTCCTAAATTAACGAGGGGATTTTCTTAACCTCCATTTTCGCCGAATTTTTAGAGAATGCAAAAATATCCCATGGAAGTCGTAGCTATGTTGTTTACCTATCCAAAGAATTGTCCCATGCTAAGATTCAATACAAACCGGCCACTTTATGGCCTTCCTAGTAAAAAAGGGTCGAAAACGAGTAATGTCCAAAATTAACGAGGAGATTTTCTTAACCTCCATTTTGGCTGAATTTTTAGAGAATGCAAAAATATCCCATGGAAGTCGTAGTTATGTTGTTTACCTATCCAACGAATTATCACATGCTAAGATTCAATACAAATCGGCCACTTTATGGCCTTCCTAGTTAAAATGGGTCGAAAACGAGTAATGTCCTAAATTAACGAGGATATTTTCATAACCTCCATTTTGGCCGAATTTTTAGAGAATGCAAAAATATCCCATGGAAGTCGTAGTTATGTTGTTTACCTATCCAACGAATTGTCACATGCTAAGATTCAATGCAAATCGGCCACTTTATGGCCTTCCTAGTAAAAATGGGTCGAAAACGAGTAATGTCCTAAATTAACGAGGAGATTTTCTTAACCTCCATTTTGGCCGAATTTTTAGAGAATGCAAAAATATCCCATGGAAGTCGTAGTTATGTTGTTTACCTATCCAACGAATTGTCCCACGCTATGATTCAATGCAAATCGGCCACATTATGGCCTTCCTAGTAAAAAAGGGTCGAAAACGAGTAATGTCCCAAATTAACGAGGAGATTTTCTTAACCTCCATTTTGGCTGAATTTTTAGCGAATGCAAAAGTATCCCATGGAAGTCGTAGTTATGTTGTTTACCTATCCAACGAATTATCACATGCTAAGATTCAATACAAACCGGCCACTTTATGGCCTTCCTAGTTAAAATGGGTCGAAAACGAGTAATGTCCTAAATTAACGAGGAGATTTTCTTAACCTCCATTTTGGCCGAATTTTTAGAGAATGCAAAAATATCCCATGGAAGTCGTAGTTATGTTGTTTACCTATCCAACGAATTGTCACATGCTAAGATTCAATGCAAATCGGCCACTTTATGGCCTTCATAGTAAAAATGGGTCGAAAACGAGTAATGTCCTAAATTAACGAGGAGATTTTCTTAACCTCCATTTTGGCCGAATTTTTAGAGAATGCAAAAATATCCCATGGAAGTCGTAGTTATGTTGTTTACCTATCCAACGAATTGTCCCACGCTAAGATTCAATGCAAATCGGCCACATTATGGCCTTCCTAGTAAAAAAGGGTCGAAAACGAGTAATGTCCCAAATTAACGAGGAGATTTTCTTAACCTCCATTTTGGCTGAATTTTTAGAGAATGCAAAAGTATCCCATGGAAGTCGTAGCTATGTTGTTTACCTATCCAACGAATTGTCCCATTCTAAGATTCAATACAAACGGGCCACTTTATGGCCTTCCTAGTTAAAAAGGGTCGAAAACGAGTAATGTCCCAAATTAACGAGGAGATTTTCTTAACCTCCATTTTGGCTGAATTTTTAGAGAATGCAAAAATATCCCATGGAAGTCGTAGCTATGTTGTTTACCTATCCAACGAATTGTCCCATTCTAAGATTCAATACAAATCGGCCACTTTATGGCCTTCCTAGTAAAAAAGGGTCGAAAACGAGTAATGTCCTAAATTAACGAGGGGATTTTCTTAACCTCCATTTTTGCCGAATTTTTAGAGAATGCAAAAATATCCCATGGAAGTCGTAGCTATGTTGTTTACCTATCCAAAGAATTGTCCCATGCTAAGATTCAATACAAACCGGCCACTTTATGGCCTTCCTAGTAAAAAAGGGTCGAAAACGAGTAATGTCCAAAATTAACGAGGAGATTTTCTTAACCTCCATTTTGGCTGAATTTTTAGAGAATGCAAAAATATCCCATGGAAGTCGTAGTTATGTTGTTTACCTATCCAACGAATTATCACATGCTAAGATTCAATACAAATCGGCCACTTTATGGCCTTCCTAGTTAAAATGGGTCGAAAACGAGTAATGTCCTAAATTAACGAGGAGATTTTCATAACCTCCATTTTGGCCGAATTTTTAGAGAATGCAAAAATATCCCATGGAAGTCGTAGTTATGTTGTTTACCTATCCAACGAATTGTCACATGCTAAGATTCAATGCAAATCGGCCACTTTAT
Organism: Medicago sativa; assembly: GCF_051527215.1. Taxonomy (NCBI): domain Eukaryota; kingdom Viridiplantae; phylum Streptophyta; class Magnoliopsida; order Fabales; family Fabaceae; genus Medicago; species Medicago sativa. Next base: position 1,137,109 of record NC_140751.1, on the reverse strand, counting down.
GGCCTTCCTAGTAAAAATGGGTCGAAAACGAGTAATGTCCTAAATTAACGAGGAGATTTTCTTAACCTCCATTTTGGCCGAATTTTTAGAGAATGTAAAAATATCCCATGGAAGTCGTAGTTATGTTGTTTACCTATCCAACGAATTGTCCCACGCTATGATTCAATGCAAATCGGCCACATTATGGCCTTCCTAGTAAAAAAGGGTCGAAAACGAGTAATGTCCCAAATTAACGAGGAGATTTTCTTAACCTCCATTTTGGCTGAATTTTTAGCGAATGCAAAAGTATCCCATGGAAGTCGTAGCTATGTTGTTTACCTATCCAACGAATTGTCCCATTCTAAGATTCAATACAAACCGGCCACTTTATGGCCTTCCTAGTAAAAAAGGGTCGAAAACGAGTAATGTCCTAAATTAACGAGGGGATTTTCTGAACCTCCATTTTCGCCGAATTTTTAGAGAATGCAAAAATATCCCATGGAAGTCGTAGCTATGTTGTTTACCTATCCAACGAATTGTCCCATGCTAAGATTCAATACAAACCGGCCACTTTATGGCCTTCCTAGTAAAAAAGGGTCGAAAACGAGTAATGTCCTAAATTAACGAGGAGATTTTCTTAACCTCCATTTTGGCTGAATTTTTAGAGAATGCAAAAATATCCCATGGAAGTCGTAGTTATGTTTTTTACCTATCCAACGAATTATCACATGCTAAGATTCAATACAAATCGGCCACTTTATGGCCGTCCTAGTTAAAATGGGTCGAAAACGAGTAATGTCCTAAATTAACGAGGAGATTTTCTTAACCTCCATTTTGGCCGAATTTTTAGAGAATGCAAAAATATCCCATGGAAGTCGTAGTTATGTTGTTTACCTATCCAACGAATTGTCACATGCTAAGATTCAATGCAAATCGGCCACTTTATGGCCTTCCTAGTAAAAATGGGTCGAAAACGAGTAATGTCCTAAATTAACGAGGAGATTTTCTTAACCTCCATTTTGGCCGAATTTTTAGAGAATGCAAAAATATCCCATGGAAGTCGTAGTTATGTTGTTTACCTATCCAACGAATTGTCCCACGCTAAGATTCAATGCAAATCGGCCACATTATGGCCTTCCTAGTAAAAAAGGGTCGAAAACGAGTAATGTCCCAAATTAACGAGGAGATTTTCTTAACCTCCATTTTGGCTGAATTTTTAGAGAATGCAAAAGTATCCCATGGAAGTCGTAGCTATGTTGTTTACCTATCCAACGAATTGTCCCATTCTAAGATTCAATACAAACGGGCCACTTTATGGCCTTCCTAGTTAAAAAGGGTCGAAAACGAGTAATGTCCTAAATTAACGAGGGGATTTTCTTAACCTCCATTTTCGCCGAATTTTTAGAGAATGCAAAAATATCCCATGGAAGTCGTAGCTATGTTGTTTACCTTGTTGGAACAAAATGTGTTTAACAATGAACCTTAAAGAGTTTTGATGATAACAAGGTATTAAAAATTGTAAATTGGACTAGCTAATATTTGTTCAAGTGTAAAGGACCATAATTAAAAAGTTACATCATCATTGGTTCTGAATGAGAAAATAAAGAGCAAAGGAAACAAGATAATTGAAGCTTGGACGCTCCTGAAGGCAACGTGCTCCTGAAGTTAAGTCGCTTCTGAAGTAAGAATAGTGCTCCTGAAGACAAGAGGTCCAGAAGTCATATCATCAGAAGCTGCATCATCAGAAGCTGCAGAAGTCATATCATCAGAAGCTGCATCATCAGAAGCTGCCTCATCAGAAGCTATTTCACCAGAAGCTGAATATCAACTGGATTTGCAAAGATTCAAGAATTGAAGAATTACTACTGCAAAAGTTGTCTATTGGATTCGAAAATGCTACAAAGGATTAGTGGAATTTTGCAACGGTCATTTCAAAGGTGTTTGAAGGCATGTGCTTGCAATTTGGACGAAAGCGTTGACATTTGTACGAATTGTACAACCACGTTCTCCACTACTCTGTTTTGTGTCCACACTACAAGACAAGAAAACAGCTCCAGAATACGGCTTCGCCTGCATAGATGTTCCTTTGGATAAGGAATGGATTTCAAATTAGTTCTTCATAGGACAACAACCAAATCAGGCAAAAGATTAAAGGGGAAAGATCAAGCTTCAGCAACGACTCTTTGGGTGCTGGCAATTTCACAACGTCTCTTTCACACCTCTATATAAAGGAGTGAAGACCTAGAGATTTAGTAATGCTGAACAACAGACTCTCAATACTTTTACAAGTGCCAAATCTCTGCTGAAATTGTTCTGCATTCACTTAGAATTTCTGTGTCTCAAGTCATATCTTAGAAATTCTTAAGTCCATTGAGTCTGTATCTGATTTGTATTGTGAGCACCTCTGATTGTATATCAAGTGTTCAACCTTAAACAATTTTCTGTGTAATTTTGTTTAGTTAGGAAGTCTCTTGCAGTTGTGCTTGAGCAGGAAGTCTCTTGATTGTGTTCTTGAGCAATGGAAGTCTCTAGCTTGTGTGCTTGAGCAAAGGAAGTCTCTTGCTTGTGTGCTTGAGCAATTGTAATCAGATATTACTCTTAGTGAAATCTCCTTGGAAGTGCAAGGGGGACTGGACTACTTCCGGATTGTGGAAGGAACCAGTATAACTGCTTTGTGTCGTTCTTCTTCTCTCTCTCTGTTTTATTCCGCTGCATTTAGATTCTGATTATCACTTCAGAAGCTGTCTCACTTAGCTTCTGATCAGTGTGTTCAGTTTTTAGGAGAAACGAAGAATTTTTCAAAACACAATTCAACCCCCCCTTCTTGTGTTTTTCTCACCTTCAATTGGTATCTAGAGCCTTGGTCTGTTGTGTAACACTTAACCGTGCAACAGTCAAAGATCTGAGAAAAACATGTCTATTCCTCCTCCTACTGGTTCTGGTGATACTAGCTATAAAAATGTCTCACATGATTATAGTGATAGTAAGAAATCCAGTGTTGGAAAGATTCCAAAATTCAATGGAGATGCTGAAGAATTCTCTTGGTGGAAGACCAACTTTTACAGTTACATCATGAGCCTAGATGAAGAATTATGGGATATTCTGGAAGATGGTGTTGGTGATTTAGTCCTTGATGAAGAAGGCGCTGCTGTGGATAGAAAGAAACATACTCCAGAACTGAGGAAACTTTACAAGAAGCATCATATTATCAGAGGAGCTCTTGTCACTGCCATACCCAAAGCAGAATACATGAAGATGAGTGACAAATCCACTGCTAAAGCTATGTTTGCTTCTCTCTGTTCAAATTATGAAGGGAGCAAAAAGGTCAAAGAAGCAAAGGCTCTCCTGCTTGTACATCAGTACGAGTTATTCAAGATGAAGGATGATGAAACTATTAAGGAGATGTACTCAAGGTTTCAAACCTTAGTTTCTGGGCTACAGATTCTAAAGAAGAGCTATGTTGCTTCTGATCATGTAAGCAAGATACTCAGAAGCTTACCTTCCAGATGGAGACCAAAGGTGACTGCCATTGAGGAAGCTAAAGATTTAAACACTTTAAGTGTCGAAGATCTTGTTAGTTCTCTCAAAGTTCATGAGTTAAGTCTTAATGAACATGAGTCTACTAAGAAGAGTAAATCAATAGCTCTTCCATCCAAAGGCAAGTCATCAAAAGCTCTCAAAGTGGTTGAATCTGAAGAGGAAGAACAGTCAAGTTCAGATTCTGAACCAGATGCTGCTGAAATGGCCATGCTCTCAAACAGACTTCAATATCTGGCCAAGAAGAACAGAAAGTTTCTCTCCAGAAGGGGTAACTCCAGAAGCTCAAAGAAAGAAGATCAGAAGGGATGCTTCAACTGTAAGAAGCCGGGACACTTCATTGCTGAATGCCCTGATCTTCAAAGAGAAAAGTCAAAGGACAAGTCAAAGAGGTCTACATTCAAACCAAGCAAATTCAAGAAGCAGATTAAGCAGAGTTTAATGGCAACCTGGGATGATTTGGGTAGTGAATCTGGATCTGATAAAGAGGAAGCTGATGAAGATGCAAAGGTAGCTGTTGGGTTGGTACCAACACCAACTTCAGAAGCTGGATCAGATTCAGACTCAGAAGATGAAAACGAGGTATATTCCAAAATTCCCAGAGATGAACTTGTTGAGTCACTTAAAGAACTTCTTACACATTTTGAAGTAAGAACCAATGAGTTGATGGATTTAAAAGAAAAATATGCTGATTTGGTACAACAGCAAAAATCAACTCTATTGGATCTGAAAGCTTCTGAACAAGGACTTAGGGGCTTTGACTTCATGTGTAAAACATATGAAGATCAGCTCAGGTTCTTATGTCAGAAGCTACAAGAAAAGTGTAATGAAAAACCTTTAAGTAACCATGAAATTGCTCTTGAAGATTTTATTATATCTGGCATTGACAGAAGCAGAGTAGCTTCTATGATTTATAGCATTTACAAGAACAATGGCAGAGGAATTGGTTTTCCAGAAGTGAAACTTGAGAAAACCAATCTAAAATCTTGTTGTGAATGCATCAAGGAAGAACTGAAAACCTTCTTTGTACCAGAAGGGGCTGAGTTGGAAACTGTTGTTCAATCAGAACCTGAAGCTTCTAGTCCTAAGGCTAAGATTATTTCAAAGCCAAAGAACTCTAAGTCAATGGCTATGATCAAATCTGATTCCAAGACTTCAAAGGTTAGGATCCTGAAAAGATCAGAACCTATTCCTCAGAGTCTGGTGAAACCAAAATCTGGGGTTCTGAAGTCTAAGTTTCAGAAGAAGACAGTTACTGCTTCTGAAGTACCAAAACCTAAGGTGATGGTTAATCAGAAGCAACCCAACTCACAGCACAAGGTACAAGAAGTGAAGAGTAAAGCCTTAAGTACTAACCTTCCAGGACCCATAGAACAATGGGTACCTAAATCTAAAAATGTCAATGATGCAGGTATGTCTAAGAGCAGTGCCAAAGCAAAGATCATGGTACCTAGACAGCGGTTGCTCAAGACACATGACAGGAGACAAGTCCATGTTCCTCAGCCTAACAATGAAAGAGGGAGGAAATGTGAAATTTGGAGGCAACCAGTCAGGCAAGATAATAGGTACAGGAACTATTGGTAATTCCTCTACCTCAATTAATAATGTATGGTTGGTAGATGGTCTTGAACATAACCTTTTGAGCATTAGTCAATTTTGTGATAATGGTTATGATGTGCTTTTTGAAAAACCCAACTGTACAGTAATCAACAAGGAAGACAAATCCATTGTGTTCAAAGGAAAGAGAGTTGACAATGTCTATAAAATCAATTTTTCTGAACTGGCTGATCAGAAGGTAATTTGCCTACTATCAGTAAATGATAAGAAATGGATGTGGCACAGAAGGTTGGGACATGCTAACTGGAGGTTAATCTCTAAGCTTAGTAAGTTGCAACTTGTGAAAGGGCTACCAGACATTGACTATCATTCAGATGCACTCTGTGGTGCATGCCAGAGAGGGAAAATAGTGAAATCATCTTTTAAAACCAAAGACATTGTTTCAACCTCAAGACCTTTAGAATTACTCCATATTGATTTATTTGGACCAGTTAGTACTGCATCCTTATATGGAAGTAAATATGGATTAGTCATTGTTGATGATTACAGCAGATGGACTTGGGTGAAATTCCTGAAAAGTAAGGATTATGCATATGAGGTATTCAGTAACTTCTGCACACAAATTCAAACTGAAAAAGAGTCAAAGATTTTGAAAATCAGAAGTGATCATGGTGGAAAATTTGAAAATGAGCCATTTGAAGCTTTTTGTGAAAAACATGGAATCATCCATGAATTCTCTTCTCCTAGAACCCCGCAACAAAATGGGGTTGTAGAGAGAAAGAATAGAACTTTACAAGAAATGGCCAGAACCATGATCCATGAAAACAATTTGGCTAAACATTTTTGGGCAGAAGCAGTGAATACAGCATGTTATGTTCAAAACAGGATCTATATTAGACCTATTTTGGAGAAAACTGCATATGAACTCTTTAAAGGAAGAAAACCCAATATCTCTTACTTTCATCAATTTGGATGTACATGTTACATTCTAAACAACAAGCTCTACCTAAAGAAATTTGATGCCAAGGCCCAAAGAGGAATCTTTTTAGGTTACTCTGAAAGGTCAAAGGCATACAGAGTGTATAATTCAGAAACACTCTGTGTTGAAGAATCTATGCACGTTAAATTTGATGACAAGGAGCTTGAAGATAAAACTTCAAAGCAAGATGAAAGTTTTGCAGAGATACAGGTTCCTGAAGTTACTCCAGAACCTGATCAGATAGCTGAATCTGAAGATAGTCCAGAAGCTGAACCCACATCAGAAGCGCAAGATGAAGCTGCTTCTGATGAAGCACAAGATGGCTCACATCAAGCAGATCCTCCCAGAAACACATTCAAACACAAGTCTTCACATCCTGAGGAGCTAATCATTGGAAACAAAGATAGTCCAAGAAGAACAAGATCACATTTCAGACAAGTAGAGTCAATGATTGGACTAATCTCAATGATTGAACCTACAACAGTTGATGAAGCACTTTCAGATGATGGATGGATCCTAGCTATGCAAGAAGAGTTGAATCAATTTCAAAGAAATGATGTGTGGGATCTGGTACCCAAACCTCAGCACAAGAACATTATTGGAACAAAATGGGTATTCAGAAACAAGCTGAATGAGCAAGGTGAAGTAACAAGAAACAAAGCCAGACTTGTTGCACAAGGGTATAGTCAACAAGAAGGCATTGATTACACTGAAACGTTTGCTCCAGTTGCAAGATTGGAAGCAATCAGGTTACTTCTTTCCTATGCAGTTAATCATGGCATAATATTATATCAAATGGATGTCAAGAGTGCATTTCTAAATGGTGTCATAGAAGAAGAAGTGTATGTCAAGCAACCTCCTGGATTTGAGGATATTAAATATTCTGACCATGTTTTTAAACTGAAGAAATCACTATATGGCTTGAAACAAGCTCCCAGAGCTTGGTATGATAGACTAAGTAATTTCTTAATCAAGAATGATTTTAAAAGAGGACAGGTTGATACTACACTCTTCAGAAGGACCCTTGGGAAAGATATTCTTGTTGTGCAAATATATGTTGATGATATAATATTTGGTTCTACTAATGCATCTCTTTGCAAGGAATTTTATGAGTTAATGCAGGATGATTTTGAAATGAGCATGATGGGAGAGCTGAAGTTCTTCCTTGGCATTCAAATTAATCAATGCAAAGATGGAGTCTATGTTCATCAGTCTAAGTATACAAAGGAGCTTCTGAAGAAGTTCAAACTTGAAGATTGTAAAGTGATGAACACTCCAATGCACCCTACTTGCACCTTAAGCAAAGAAGATGAAGGAGCTAAAGTAGATCAGAAGCTGTATAGAGGTATGATTGGTTCTTTGTTATACCTCACTGCATCTAGGCCAGATATTTTATTCAGTGTATGCTTGTGTGCAAGATTCCAATCAGATCCTAGAGAATCTCATATGACTGCTGTCAAGAGAATCTTCAGGTATTTGAAGGGAACAACTAATCTTGGACTCCTTTATAGGAAATCCTTAGATTATAAGCTAATTGGATTCTGTGATGCTGATTATGCTGGTGATAGGATTGAAAGAAAGTCAACCAGTGGCAATTGTCAATTTCTGGGTGATAATCTTATATCCTGGGCTAGCAAAAGACAAACAACTATTGCTATGTCTACAGCAGAAGCAGAATACATTTCAGCTGCAAGTTGTTGTACACAACTACTTTGGATGAAACATCAGTTGGAAGATTATCAGATAATTGCTAACAGTATTCCCATTTATTGTGATAATACTGCTGCTATTTGTTTGTCTAAAAATCCAATTTTGCATTCAAGAGCTAAGCACATTGAAATCAAACACCATTTTATCAGAGATTATGTTCAAAAAGGAATTTTAGATATACAATTCATTGATACTGAAAATCAATGGGCTGATATATTTACTAAGCCTTTTTCTGTTGAAAGATTTGATTTTATAAAGAAAAATTTGAACATGCACTTTGTATCTGATTAAATGCTTGCTTGCTCCTGAATAGGATTTTAGGTTCTGAAGTTAGTTCAGAAGCAGTAGTCCATCAGAAGCTCTTTATTGAGGTTCTGAGGAAAACTCGCTTCTGATAATGATGACGTCAGCATCTGAAGTCCAGAAGCTGGATTTGTTGCTTCTGAATAGTTGAATTAGTGGAAACGTTGGGAGTTACTTTTTAAAAGTAACTTCTGGCCCACTAACTTGGTAGTTACTCTGTGAACTTCTTACGTGGCCTGTATGTGTTGGTGTATAACTAAAAGGGCAATGATGATTTAATAGCTTTGAAAGTACTTTTCACGCGCCCCCAATTTTGTCATTAATGTTATGTTTGTTTGTCTCTTTTGAATTGCAATCGTTTTACTTTTAACACTTTGTCAATTCACACACTACTCACTCACAACAAACACATTTGCTCTCAAACCTCTTGCGAAGTAAGCGCATTCTCTCAACCTTAGAACCCTAAAATCTTCATCTTCTTCAAATCTTCGTCAATCATCAAATGGCATCATCAAGTTCGCAACGAGAAGATTCAGTATCTACTTCACGAATGGTTCCTGAATATGACTACAGAGGAAGAAGCATGAAACTGGAAGAATGGGATTTACAAGTTCAGATAGAGAATCCAGTGGATTTTGATTCTCTGGGTTTTCATAAGTGTTGGATCAGAAGCTACTTTGAAGAGCAAGGACTCATGCATTACTTCAAAATGTTGAATGGACCAACATACGAAGCTCTGGTTAGACACTTCTGGGTAAGAGCAAAATTTTACAACAGAACGGCATCCCTAGCTGAGGAAAGTCAGATGGTGTTAATGTATCCTGAATTAGAAGGGAAAACAAGAGAAGAAATGGGTCTTGCGCCGTTTGTTGAGGATGAAATCAGATCAAGTATCTGCGGTATTCCAGTAAGAATTACTCAATGGCAGATAGAAGCTATTCTTAAGGTTGAAGCGTCTGGATACTACTCTGGAATTGATCTTTCAAGTGCTGCTGAACAACGCATTTGGAAGGAAAGAGCTAACTTGGTTATATACAATTCTGAAAAGGAGAAGAAATATGCTGAATTAAACATGGAAACCAAGATGCTTCTGAAGATTCAGAATGAGGATTTGTCCCATTCTAAGATTCAATACAAACCGGCCACTTTATGGCCTTCCTAGTAAAAAAGGGTCGAAAACGAGTAATGTCCTAAATTAACGAGGAGATTTTCTTAACCTCCATTTTGGCTGAATTTTTAGAGAATGCAAAAATATCCCATGGAAGTCGTAGTTATGTTGTTTACCTATCCAACGAATTATCACATGCTAAGATTCAATACAAATCGGCCACTTTATGGCCTTCCTAGTTAAAATGGGTCGAAAACGAGTAATGTCCTAAATTAACGAGGAGATTTTCTTAACCTCCATTTTGGCCGAATTTTTAGAGAATGCAAAAATATCCCATGGAAGTCGTAGTTATGTTGTTTACCTATCCAACGAATTGTCCCACGCTAAGATTCAATGCAAATCGGCCACATCATGGCCTTCCTAGTAAAAAAGGGTCGAAAACGAGTAATGTCCTAAATTAACGAGGAGATTTTCTTAACCTCCATTTTGGCCGAATTTTTAGAGAATGCAAAAATATCCCTTGGAAGTCGTAGTTATGTTGTTTACCTATCCAACGAATTGTCCCACGCTAAGATTCAATGCAAATCGGCCACTTTATGGCCTTCCTAGTAAAAATTGGTCGAAAACGAGTAATGTCCTAAATTAACGAGGAGATTTTCTTAACCTCCATTTTGGCCGAATTTTTAGAGAATGCAAAAATATCCCTTGGAAGTCGTAGGTATGTTGTTTACCTATCCAACGAATTGTCCCACGCTAAGATTCAATGCAAATCGGCCACATTATGGCCTTCCTAGTAAAAAAGGGTCGAAAACGAGTAATGTCCCAAATTAACGAGGAGATTTTCTTAACCTCCATTTTGGCTGAATTTTTAGAGAATGCAAAAGTATCCCATGGAAGTCGTAGCTATGTTGTTTACCTATCCAACGAATTGTCCCATTCTAAGATTCAATACAAACCGGCCACTTTATGGCCTTCCTAGTAAAAAAGGGTCGAAAACGAGTAATGTCCTAAATTAACGAGGAGATTTGTTAACCTCCATTTTGGCTGAATTTTTAGAGAATGCAAAAATATCCCATGGAAGTCGTAGTTATGTTGTTAACCTATCCAACGAATTATCACATGCTAAGATTCAATACAAATCGGCCACTTTATGGCCTTCCTAGTAAAAAAGGGTCGAAAACGAGTAATGTCCTAAATTAACGAGGAGATTTTCTTAACCTCCATTTTGGCTGAATTTTTAGAGAATGCAAAAATATCCCATGGAAGTCGTAGTTATGTTGTTTACCTATCCAACGAATTATCACATGCTAAGATTCAATACAAATCGGCCACTTAATGGCCTTCCTAGTAAAAAAGGGTCGAAAACGAGTAATGTCCTAAATTAACGAGGAGATTTTCTTAACCTCCATTTTGGCTGAATTTTTAGAGAATGCAAAAGTATCCCATGGAAGTCGTAGCTATGTTGTTTACCTATCCAACGAATTGTCCCATTCTAAGATTCAATACAAACCGGCCACTTAATGGCCTTCCTAGTAAAAAAGGGTCGAAAACGAGTAATGTCCCAAATTAACGAGGAGATTTTCTTAACCTCCATTTTGGCTGAATTTTTAGAGAATGCAAAAGTATCCCATGGAAGTCGTAGCTATGTTGTTTACCTATCCAACGAATTGTCCCATTCTAAGATTCAATACAAACCGGCCACTTTATGGCCTTCCTAGTAAAAATGGGTCGAAAACGAGTAATGTCCTAAATTAACGAGGAGATTTTCTTAACCTCCATTTTGGCTGAATTTTTAGAGAATGCAAAAATATCCCATGGAAGTCGTAGTTATGTTGTTTACCTATCCAACGAATTGTCAGATGCTAAGATTCAATGCAAATCGGCCACTTTATGGCCTTCCTAGTAAAAATGGGTCGAAAACGAGTAATGTCCTAAATTAACGAGGAGATTTTCTTAACCTCCATTTTGGCCGAATTTTTAGAGAATGCAAAAATATCCCTTGGAAGTCGTAGGTATGTTGTTTACCTATCCAACGAATTGTCCCACGCTAAGATTCAATGCAAATCGGCCACATTATGGCCTTCCTAGTAAAAAAGGGTCGAAAACGAGTAATGTCCCAAATTAACGAGGAGATTTTCTTAACCTCCATTTTGGCTGAATTTTTAGAGAATGCAAAAGTATCCCATGGAAGTCGTAGCTATGTTGTTTACCTATCCAACGAATTGTCCCATTCTAAGATTCAATACAAACCGGCCACTTTATGGCCTTCCTAGTAAAAAAGGGTCGAAAACGAGTAATGTCCTAAATTAACGAGGAGATTTTCTTAACCTCCATTTTGGCTGAATTTTTAGAGAATGCAAAAATATCCCATGGAAGTCGTAGTTATGTTGTTTACCTATCCAACGAATTATCACATGCTAAGATTCAATACAAATCGGCCACTTTATGGCCTTCCTAGTTAAAATGGGTCGAAAACGAGTAATGTCCTAAATTAACGAGGAGATTTTCTTAACCTCCATTTTGGCCGAATTTTTAGAGAATGCAAAAATATCCCATGGAAGTCGTAGTTATGTTGTTTACCTATCCAACGAATTGTCACATGCTAAGATTCAATGCAAATCGGCCACTTTATGGCCTTCCTAGTTAAAATGGGTCGAAAACGAGTAATGTCCTAAATTAACGAGGAGATTTTCTTAACCTCCATTTTGGCTGAATTTTTAGAGAATGCAAAAGTATCCCATGGAAGTCGTAGCTATGTTGTTTACCTATCCAACGAATTGTCCCATTCTAAGATTCAATACAAACCGGCCACTTAATGGCCTTCCTAGTAAAAAAGGGTCGAAAACGAGTAATGTCCCAAATTAACGAGGAGATTTTCTTAACCTCCATTTTGGCTGAATTTTTAGAGAATGCAAAAGTATCCCATGGAAGTCGTAGCTATGTTGTTTACCTATCCAACGAATTGTCCCATTCTAAGATTCAATACAAACCGGCCACTTTATGGCCTTCCTAGTAAAAATGGGTCGAAAACGAGTAATGTCCTAAATTAACGAGGAGATTTTCTTAACCTCCATTTTGGCTGAATTTTTAGAGAATGCAAAAATATCCCATGGAAGTCGTAGTTATGTTGTTTACCTATCCAACGAATTGTCAGATGCTAAGATTCAATGCAAATCGGCCACTTTATGGCCTTCCTAGTAAAAATGGGTCGAAAACGAGTAATGTCCTAAATTAACGAGGAGATTTTCTTAACCTCCATTTTGGCCGAATTTTTAGAGAATGCAAAAATATCCCTTGGAAGTCGTAGGTATGTTGTTTACCTATCCAACGAATTGTCCCACGCTAAGATTCAATGCAAATCGGCCACATTATGGCCTTCCTAGTAAAAAAGGGTCGAAAACGAGTAATGTCCCAAATTAACGAGGAGATTTTCTTAACCTCCATTTTGGCTGAATTTTTAGAGAATGCAAAAGTATCCCATGGAAGTCGTAGCTATGTTGTTTACCTATCCAACGAATTGTCCCATTCTAAGATTCAATACAAACCGGCCACTTTATGGCCTTCCTAGTAAAAAAGGGTCGAAAACGAGTAATGTCCTAAATTAACGAGGAGATTTTCTTAACCTCCATTTTGGCTGAATTTTTAGAGAATGCAAAAATATCCCATGGAAGTCGTAGTTATGTTGTTTACCTATCCAACGAATTATCACATGCTAAGATTCAATACAAATCGGCCACTTTATGGCCTTCCTAGTTAAAATGGGTCGAAAACGAGTAATGTCCTAAATTAACGAGGAGATTTTCTTAACCTCCATTTTGGCCGAATTTTTAGAGAATGCAAAAATATCCCATGGAAGTCGTAGTTATGTTGTTTACCTATCCAACGAATTGTCACATGCTAAGATTCAATGCAAATCGGCCACTTTATGGCCTTCCTAGTTAAAATGGGTCGAAAACGAGTAATGTCCTAAATTAACGAGGAGATTTTCTTAACCTCCATTTTGGCCGAATTTTTAGAGAATGCAAAAATATCCCATGGAAGTCGTAGTTATGTTGTTTACCTATCCAACGAATTATCACATGCTAAGATTCAATACAAATCGGCCACTTTATGGCCTTCCTAATTAAAATGGGTCGAAAACGAGTAATGTCCTAAATTAACGAGGAGATTTTCTTAACCTCCATTTTGGCCGAATTTTTAGAGAATGCAAAAATATCCCATGGAAGTCGTAGTTATGTTGTTTACCTATCCAACGAATTGTCACATGCTAAGATTCAATGCAAATCGGCCACTTTATGGCCTTCCCAGTAAAAATGGGTCGAAAACGAGTAATGTCCTAAATTAACGAGGAGATTTTCTTAACCTCCATTTTGGCCGAATTTTTAGAGAATGCAAAAATATCCCTTGGAAGTCGTAGGTATGTTGTTTACCTATCCAACGAATTGTCCCATTCTAAGATTCAATACAAACCGGCCACTTTATGGCCTTCCTAGTAAAAAAGGGTCGAAAACGAGTAATGTCCTAAATTAACGAGGAGATTTTCTTAACCTCCATTTTGGCTGAATTTTTAGAGAATGCAAAAATATCCCATGGAAGTCGTAGTTATGTTGTTTACCTATCCAACGAATTATCACATGCTAAGATTCAATACAAATCGGCCACTTTATGGCCTTCCTAGTTAAAATGGGTCGAAAACGAGTAATGTCCTAAATTAACGAGGAGATTTTCTTAACCTCCATTTTGGCCGAATTTTTAGAGAATGCAAAAATATCCCATGGAAGTCGTAGTTATGTTGTTTACCTATCCAACGAATTGTCACATGCTAAGATTCAATGCAAATCGGCCACTTTATGGCCTTCCTAGTTAAAATGGGTCGAAAACGAGTAATGTCCTAAATTAACGAGGAGATTTTCTTAACCTCCATTTTGGCCGAATTTTTAGAGAATGCAAAAATATCCCATGGAAGTCGTAGTTATGTTGTTTACCTATCCAACGAATTATCACATGCTAAGATTCAATACAAATCGGCCACTTTATGGCCTTCCTAATTAAAATGGGTCGAAAACGAGTAATGTCCTAAATTAACGAGGAGATTTTCTTAACCTCCATTTTGGCCGAATTTTTAGAGAATGCAAAAATATCCCATGGAAGTCGTAGTTATGTTGTTTACCTATCCAACGAATTGTCACATGCTAAGATTCAATGCAAATCGGCCACTTTATGGCCTTCCCAGTAAAAATGGGTCGAAAACGAGTAATGTCCTAAATTAACGAGGAGATTTTCTTAACCTCCATTTTGGCCGAATTTTTAGAGAATGCAAAAATATCCCTTGGAAGTCGTAGGTATGTTGTTTACCTATCCAACGAATTGTCCCACGCTAAGATTCAATGCAAATCGGCCACATTATGGCCTTCCTAGTAAAAAAGGGTCGAAAACGAGTAATGTCCCAAATTAACGAGGAGATTTTCTTAACCTCCATTTTGGCTGAATTTTTAGAGAATGCAAAAGTATCCCATGGAAGTCGTAGCTATGTTGTTTACCTATCCAACGAATTGTCCCATTCTAAGATTCAATACAAACCGGCCACTTTATGGCCTTCCTAGTAAAAAAGGGTCGAAAACGAGTAATGTCCTAAATTAACGAGGAGATTTTCTTAACCTCCATTTTGGCTGAATTTTTAGAGAATGCAAAAATATCCCATGGAAGTCGTAGTTATGTTGTTTACCTATCCAACGAATTATCACATGCTAAGATTCAATACAAATCGGCCACTTTATGGCCTTCCTAGTTAAAATGGGTCGAAAACGAGTAATGTCCTAAATTAACGAGGAGATTTTCTTAACCTCCATTTTGGCCAAATTTTTAGAGAATGCAAAAATATCCCATGGAAGTCGTAGTTATGTTGTTTACCTATCCAACGAATTGTCCCATTCTAAGATTCAATACAAACCGGCCACTTTATGGCCTTCCTAGTTAAAATGAGTCGAAAACGAGTAATGTCCTAAATTAACGAGGAGATTTTCTTAACCTCCATTTTGGCTGAATTTTTAGAGAATGCAAAAGTATCCCATGGAAGTCGTAGCTATGTTGTTTACCTATCGAACGAATTGTCCCATTCTAAGATTCAATACAAACCGGCCACTTTATGGCCTTCCTAGTAAAAAAGGGTCGAAAACGAGTAATGTCCTAAATTAACGAGGAGATTTTCTTAACCTCCATTTTGGCTGAATTTTTAGAGAATGCAAAAATATCCCATGGAAGTCGTAGTTATGTTGTTTACCTATCCAACGAATTGTCAGATGCTAAGATTCAATGCAAATCGGCCACTTTATGGCCTTCCTAGTAAAAATGGGTCGAAAACGAGTAATGTCCTAAATTAACGAGGAGATTTTCTTAACCTCCATTTTGGCCGAATTTTTAGAGAATGCAAAAATATCCCTTGGAAGTCGTAGGTATGTTGTTTACCTATCCAACGAATTGTCCCACGCTAAGATTCAATGCAAATCGGCCACATTATGGCCTTCCTAGTAAAAAAGGGTCGAAAACGAGTAATGTCCCAAATTAACGAGGAGATTTTCTTAACCTCCATTTTGGCTGAATTTTTAGAGAATGCAAAAGTATCCCATGGAAGTCGTAGCTATGTTGTTTACCTATCCAACGAATTGTCCCATTCTAAGATTCAATACAAACCGGCCACTTTATGGCCTTCCTAGTAAAAAAGGGTCGAAAACGAGTAATGTCCTAAATTAACGAGGAGATTTTCTTAACCTCCATTTTGGCTGAATTTTTAGAGAATGCAAAAATATCCCATGGAAGTCGTAGTTATGTTGTTTACCTATCCAACGAATTATCACATGCTAAGATTCAATACAAATCGGCCACTTTATGGCCTTCCTAGTTAAGATGGGTCGAAAACGAGTAATGTCCTAAATTAACGAGGAGATTTTCTTAACCTCCATTTTGGCCGAATTTTTAGAGAATGCAAAAATATCCCATGGAAGTCGTAGTTATGTTGTTTACCTATCCAACGAATTGTCACATGCTAAGATTCAATGCAAATCGGCCACTTTATGGCCTTCCTAGTTAAAATGGGTCGAAAACGAGTAATGTCCTAAATTAACGAGGAGATTTTCTTAACCTCCATTTTGGCCGAATTTTTAGAGAATGCAAAAATATCCCATGGAAGTCGTAGTTATGTTGTTTACCTATCCAACGAATTATCACATGCTAAGATTCAATACAAATCGGCCACTTTATGGCCTTCCTAGTTAAAATGGGTCGAAAACGAGTAATGTCCTAAATTAACGAGGAGATTTTCTTAACCTCCATTTTGGCCGAATTTTTAGAGAATGCAAAAATATCCCATGGAAGTCGTAGTTATGTTGTTTACCTATCCAACGAATTGTCACATGCTAAGATTCAATGCAAATCGGCCACTTTATGGCCTTCCTAGTAAAAATGGGTCGAAAACGAGTAATGTCCTAAATTAACGAGGAGATTTTCTTAACCTCCATTTTGGCTGAATTTTTAGAGAATGCAAAAGTATCCCATGGAAGTCGTAGCTATGTTGTTTACCTATCCAACGAATTGTCCCATTCTAAGATTCAATACAAACCGGCCACTTAATGGCCTTCCTAGTAAAAAAGGGTAGAAAACGAGTAATGTCCCAAATTAACGAGGAGATTTTCTTAACCTCCATTTTGGCTGAATTTTTAGAGAATGCAAAAATATCCCATGGAAGTCGTAGTTATGTTGTTTACCTATCCAACGAATTGTCACATGCTAAGATTCAATGCAAATCGGCCACTTTATGGCCTTCCTAGTAAAAATGGGTCAAAAACGAGTAATGTCCTAAATTAACGAGGAGATTTTCTTAACCTCCATTTTGGCCGAATTTTTAGAGAATGCAAAAATATCCCTTGGAAGTCGTAGTTATGTTGTTTACCTATCCAACGAATTGTCCCACGCTAAGATTCAATGCAAATCGGCCACATTATGGCCTTCCTAGTAAAAAAGGGTCGAAAACGAGTAATGTCCCAAATTAACGAGGAGATTTTCTTAACCTCCATTTTGGCTGAATTTTTAGAGAATGCAAAAGTATCCCATGGAAGTCGTAGCTATGTTGTTTACCTATCCAACGAATTGTCCCATTCTAAGATTCAATACAAACCGGCCACTTTATGGCCTTCCTAGTTAAAATGGGTCGAAAACGAGTAATGTCCTAAATTAACGAGGAGATTTTCTTAACCTCCATTTTGGCTGAATTTTTAGAGAATGCAAAAGTATCCCATGGAAGTCGTAGCTATGTTGTTTACCTATCGAACGAATTGTCCCATTCTAAGATTCAATACAAACCGGCCACTTTATGGCCTTCCTAGTAAAAAAGGGTCGAAAACGAGTAATGTCCTAAATTAACGAGGAGATTTTCTTAACCTCCATTTTGGCTGAATTTTTAGAGAATGCAAAAATATCCCATGGAAGTCGTAGTTATGTTGTTTACCTATCCAACGAATTGTCAGATGCTAAGATTCAATGCAAATCGGCCACTTTATGGCCTTCCTAGTAAAAATGGGTCGAAAACGAGTAATGTCCTAAATTAACGAGGAGATTTTCTTAACCTCCATTTTGGCCGAATTTTTAGAGAATGCAAAAATATCCCTTGGAAGTCGTAGGTATGTTGTTTACCTATCCAACGAATTGTCCCACGCTAAGATTCAATGCAAATCGGCCACATTATGGCCTTCCTAGTAAAAAAGGGTCGAAAACGAGTAATGTCCCAAATTAACGAGGAGATTTTCTTAACCTCCATTTTGGCTGAATTTTTAGAGAATGCAAAAGTATCCCATGGAAGTCGTAGCTATGTTGTTTACCTATCCAACGAATTGTCCCATTCTAAGATTCAATACAAACCGGCCACTTTATGGCCTTCCTAGTAAAAAAGGGTCGAAAACGAGTAATGTCCTAAATTAACGAGGAGATTTTCTTAACCTCCATTTTGGCTGAATTTTTAGAGAATGCAAAAATATCCCATGGAAGTCGTAGTTATGTTGTTTACCTATCCAACGAATTATCACATGCTAAGATTCAATACAAATCGGCCACTTTATGGCCTTCCTAGTTAAGATGGGTCGAAAACGAGTAATGTCCTAAATTAACGAGGAGATTTTCTTAACCTCCATTTTGGCCGAATTTTTAGAGAATGCAAAAATATCCCATGGAAGTCGTAGTTATGTTGTTTACCTATCCAACGAATTGTCACATGCTAAGATTCAATGCAAATCGGCCACTTTATGGCCTTCCTAGTTAAAATGGGTCGAAAACGAGTAATGTCCTAAATTAACGAGGAGATTTTCTTAACCTCCATTTTGGCCGAATTTTTAGAGAATGCAAAAATATCCCATGGAAGTCGTAGTTATGTTGTTTACCTATCCAACGAATTATCACATGCTAAGATTCAATACAAATCGGCCACTTTATGGCCTTCCTAGTTAAAATGGGTCGAAAACGAGTAATGTCCTAAATTAACGAGGAGATTTTCTTAACCTCCATTTTGGCCGAATTTTTAGAGAATGCAAAAATATCCCATGGAAGTCGTAGTTATGTTGTTTACCTATCCAACGAATTGTCACATGCTAAGATTCAATGCAAATCGGCCACTTTATGGCCTTCCTAGTAAAAATGGGTCGAAAACGAGTAATGTCCTAAATTAACGAGGAGATTTTCTTAACCTCCATTTTGGCTGAATTTTTAGAGAATGCAAAAGTATCCCATGGAAGTCGTAGCTATGTTGTTTACCTATCCAACGAATTGTCCCATTCTAAGATTCAATACAAACCGGCCACTTAATGGCCTTCCTAGTAAAAAAGGGTAGAAAACGAGTAATGTCCCAAATTAACGAGGAGATTTTCTTAACCTCCATTTTGGCTGAATTTTTAGAGAATGCAAAAATATCCCATGGAAGTCGTAGTTATGTTGTTTACCTATCCAACGAATTGTCACATGCTAAGATTCAATGCAAATCGGCCACTTTATGGCCTTCCTAGTAAAAATGGGTCAAAAACGAGTAATGTCCTAAATTAACGAGGAGATTTTCTTAACCTCCATTTTGGCCGAATTTTTAGAGAATGCAAAAATATCCCTTGGAAGTCGTAGTTATGTTGTTTACCTATCCAACGAATTGTCCCACGCTAAGATTCAATGCAAATCGGCCACATTATGGCCTTCCTAGTAAAAAAGGGTCGAAAACGAGTAATGTCCCAAATTAACGAGGAGATTTTCTTAACCTCCATTTTGGCTGAATTTTTAGAGAATGCAAAAGTATCCCATGGAAGTCGTAGCTATGTTGTTTACCTATCCAACGAATTGTCCCATTCTAAGATTCAATACAAACCGGCCACTTTATGGCCTTCCTAGTTAAAATGGGTCGAAAACGAGTAATGTCCTAAATTAACGAGGAGATTTTCTTAACCTCCATTTTGGCTGAATTTTTAGAGAATGCAAAAATATCCCATGGAAGTCGTAGTTATGTTGTTTACCTATCCAACGAATTATCACATGCTAAGATTCAATACAAATCGGCCACTTTATGGCCTTCCTAGTTAAAATGGGTCGAAAACGAGTAATGTCCTAAATTAACGAGGAGATTTTCTTAACCTCCATTTTGGCCGAATTTTTAGAGAATGCAAAAATATCCCATGGAAGTCGTAGCTATGTTGTTTACCTATCCAACGAATTGTCCCATTCTAAGATTCAATACAA
Source organism: Medicago sativa (assembly GCF_051527215.1). NCBI lineage: Eukaryota > Viridiplantae > Streptophyta > Magnoliopsida > Fabales > Fabaceae > Medicago > Medicago sativa. The sequence goes on along the minus strand of NC_140751.1, from coordinate 1,117,178 downwards.
ACCGGCCACTTTATGGCCTTCCTAGTAAAAAAGGGTCGAAAACGAGTAATGTCCTAAATTAACGAGGAGATTTTCTTAACCTCCATTTTGGCTGAATTTTTAGAGAATGCAAAAATATCCCATGGAAGTCGTAGTTATGTTGTTTACCTATCCAACGAATTATCACATGCTAAGATTCAATACAAATCGGCCACTTTATGGCCTTCCTAGTTAAAATGGGTCGAAAACGAGTAATGTCCTAAATTAACGAGGAGATTTTCTTAACCTCCATTTTGGCCGAATTTTTAGAGAATGCAAAAATATCCCATGGAAGTCGTAGTTATGTTGTTTACCTATCCAACGAATTGTCACATGCTAAGATTCAATGCAAATCGGCCACTTTATGGCCTTCCTAGTTAAAATGGGTCGAAAACGAGTAATGTCCTAAATTAACGAGGAGATTTTCTTAACCTCCATTTTGGCCGAATTTTTAGAGAATGCAAAAATATCCCATGGAAGTCGTAGTTATGTTGTTTACCTATCCAACGAATTATCACATGCTAAGATTCAATACAAATCGGCCACTTTATGGCCTTCCTAGTTAAAATGGGTCGAAAACGAGTAATGTCCTAAATTAACGAGGAGATTTTCTTAACCTCCATTTTGGCCGAATTTTTAGAGAATGCAAAAATATCCCATGGAAGTCGTAGTTATGTTGTTTACCTATCCAACGAATTGTCACATGCTAAGATTCAACGCAAATCGGCCACTTTTTGGCCTTCCTAGTTAAAATGGGTCGAAAACGAGTAATGTCCTAAATTAACGAGGAGATTTTCTTAACCTCCATTTTGGCTGAATTTTTAGAGAATGCAAAAATATCCCATGGAAGTCGTAGTTATGTTGTTTACCTATCCAACAAATTATCACATGCTAAGATTCAATACAAATCGGCCACTTTATGGCCTTCCTAGTAAAAAAGGGTCGAAAACGAGTAATGTCCTAAATTAACGAGGAGATTTTCTTAACCTCCATTTTGGCTGAATTTTTAGAGAATGCAAAAATATCCCATGGAAGTCGTAGTTATGTTGTTTACCTATCCAACGAATTATCACATGCTAAGATTCAATACAAATCGGCCACTTAATGGCCTTCCTAGTAAAAAAGGGTCGAAAACGAGTAATGTCCTAAATTAACGAGGAGATTTTCTTAACCTCCATTTTGGCTGAATTTTTAGAGAATGCAAAAGTATCCCATGGAAGTCGTAGCTATGTTGTTTACCTATCCAACGAATTGTCCCACTCTAAGATTCAATACAAACCGGCCACTTAATGGCCTTCCTAGTAAAAAAGGGTCGAAAACGAGTAATGTCCCAAATTAACGAGGAGATTTTCTTAACCTCCATTTTGGCTGAATTTTTAGAGAATGCAAAAATATCCCATGGAAGTCGTAGTTATGTTGTTTACCTATCCAACGAATTGTCACATGCTAAGATTCAATGCAAATCGACCACTTTATGGCCTTCCTAGTAAAAATGGGTCGAAAACGAGTAATGTCCTAAATTAACGAGGAGATTTTCTTAACCTCCATTTTGGCCGAATTTTTAGAGAATGCAAAAATATCCCTTGGAAGTCGTAGTTATGTTGTTTACCTATCTAACGAATTGTCCCACGCTAAGATTCAATGCAAATCGGCCACATTATGGCCTTCCTAGTAAAAAAGGGTCGAAAATGAGTAATGTCCCAAATTAACGAGGAGATTTTCTTAACCTCCATTTTGGCTGAATTTTTAGAGAATGCAAAAGTATCCCATGGAAGTCGTAGCTATGTTGTTTACCTATCCAACGAATTGTCCCATTCTAAGATTCAATACAAACCGGCCACTTTATGGCCTTCCTAGTAAAAAAGGGTCGAAAACGAGTAATGTCCTAAATTAACGAGGAGATTTTCTTAACCTCCATTTTGGCTGAATTTTTAGAGAATGCAAAAATATCCCATGGAAGTCGTAGTTATGTTGTTTACCTATCCAACGAATTATCACATGCTAAGATTCAATACAAATCGGCCACTTTATGGCCTTCCTAGTTAAAATGGGTCGAAAACGAGTAATGTCCTAAATTAACGAGGAGATTTTCTTAACCTCCATTTTGGCCGAATTTTTAGAGAATGCAAAAATATCCCATGGAAGTCGTAGTTATATTGTTTACCTATCCAACGAATTGTCACATGCTAAGATTCAATGCAAATCGGCCACTTTATGGCCTTCCTAGTAAAAATGGGTCGAAAACGAGTAATGTCCTAAATTAACGAGGAGATTTTCTTAACCTCCATTTTGGCCGAATTTTTAGAGAATGCAAAAATATCCCTTGGAAGTCGTAGTTATGTTGTTTACCTATCCAACGAATTGTCCCACGCTAAGATTCAATGCAAATCGGCCACATTATGGCCTTCCTAGTAAAAAAGGGTCGAAAACGAGTAATGTCCCAAATTAACGAGGAGATTTTCTTAACCTCCATTTTGGCTGAATTTTTAGAGAATGCAAAAGTATCCCATGGAAGTCGTAGCTATGTTGTTTACCTATCCAACGAATTGTCCCATTCTAAGATTCAATACAAACCGGCCACTTTATGGCCTTCCTAGTAAAAAAGGGTCGAAAACGAGTAATGTCCTAAATTAACGAGGAGATTTTCTTAACCTCCATTTTGGCTGAATTTTTAGAGAATGCAAAAATATCCCATGGAAGTCGTAGTTATGTTGTTTACCTATCCAACGAATTATCACATGCTAAGATTCAATACAAATCGGCCACTTTATGGCCTTCCTAGTTAAAATGGGTCGAAAACGAGTAATGTCCTAAATTAACGAGGAGATTTTCTTAACCTCCATTTTGGCCGAATTTTTAGAGAATGCAAAAATATCCCATGGAAGTCGTAGTTATGTTGTTTACCTATCCAACGAATTGTCCCATTCTAAGATTCAATACAAACCGGCCACTTTATGGCCTTCCTAGTTAAAATGGGTCGAAAACGAGTAATGTCCTAAATTAACGAGGAGATTTTCTTAACCTCCATTTTGGCTGAATTTTTAGAGAATGCAAAAGTATCCCATGGAAGTCGTAGCTATGTTGTTTACCTATCCAACGAATTGTCCCATTCTAAGATTCAATACAAACCGGCCACTTTATGGCCTTCCTAGTAAAAAAGGGTCGAAAACGAGTAATGTCCTAAATTAACGAGGAGATTTTCTTAACCTCCATTTTGGCTGAATTTTTAGAGAATGCAAAAGTATCCCATGGAAGTCGTAGCTATGTTGTTTACCTATCCAACGAATTGTCCCACTCTAAGATTCAATACAAACCGGCCACTTAATGGCCTTCCTAGTAAAAAAGGGTCGAAAACGAGTAATGTCCCAAATTAACGAGGAGATTTTCTTAACCTCCATTTTGGCTGAATTTTTAGAGAATGCAAAAATATCCCATGGAAGTCGTAGTTATGTTGTTTACCTATCCAACGAATTGTCACATGCTAAGATTCAATGCAAATCGACCACTTTATGGCCTTCCTAGTAAAAATGGGTCGAAAACGAGTAATGTCCTAAATTAACGAGGAGATTTTCTTAACCTCCATTTTGGCCGAATTTTTAGAGAATGCAAAAATATCCCTTGGAAGTCGTAGTTATGTTGTTTACCTATCTAACGAATTGTCCCACGCTAAGATTCAATGCAAATCGGCCACATTATGGCCTTCCTAGTAAAAAAGGGTCGAAAACGAGTAATGTCCCAAATTAACGAGGAGATTTTCTTAACCTCCATTTTGGCTGAATTTTTAGAGAATGCAAAAGTATCCCATGGAAGTCGTAGCTATGTTGTTTACCTATCCAACGAATTGTCCCATTCTAAGATTCAATACAAACCGGCCACTTTATGGCCTTCCTAGTAAAAAAGGGTCGAAAACGAGTAATGTCCTAAATTAACGAGGAGATTTTCTTAACCTCCATTTTGGCTGAATTTTTAGAGAATGCAAAAATATCCCATGGAAGTCGTAGTTATGTTGTTTACCTATCCAACGAATTATCACATGCTAAGATTCAATACAAATCGGCCACTTTATGGCCTTCCTAGTTAAAATGGGTCGAAAACGAGTAATGTCCTAAATTAACGAGGAGATTTTCTTAACCTCCATTTTGGCCGAATTTTTAGAGAATGCAAAAATATCCCATGGAAGTCGTAGTTATATTGTTTACCTATCCAACGAATTGTCACATGCTAAGATTCAATGCAAATCGGCCACTTTATGGCCTTCCTAGTAAAAATGCGTCGAAAACGAGTAATGTCCTAAATTAACGAGGAGATTTTCTTAACCTCCATTTTGGCCGAATTTTTAGAGAATGCAAAAATATCCCTTGGAAGTCGTAGTTATGTTGTTTACCTATCCAACGAATTGTCCCACGCTAAGATTCAATGCAAATCGGCCACATTATGGCCTTCCTAGTAAAAAAGGGTCGAAAACGAGTAATGTCCCAAATTAACGAGGAGATTTTCTTAACCTCCATTTTGGCTGAATTTTTAGAGAATGCAAAAGTATCCCATGGAAGTCGTAGCTATGTTGTTTACCTATCCAACGAATTGTCCCATTCTAAGATTCAATACAAACCGGCCACTTTATGGCCTTCCTAGTAAAAAAGGGTCGAAAACGAGTAATGTCCTAAATTAACGAGGAGATTTTCTTAACCTCCATTTTGGCTGAATTTTTAGAGAATGCAAAAATATCCCATGGAAGTCGTAGCTATGTTGTTTACCTATCCAACGAATTGTCCCATTCTAAGATTCAATACAAACCGGCCACTTTATGGCCTTCCTAGTAAAAAAGGGTCGAAAACGAGTAATGTCCTAAATTAACGAGGAGATTTTCTTAACCTCCATTTTGGCTGAATTTTTAGAGAATGCAAAAGTATCCCATGGAAGTCGTAGCTATGTTGTTTACCTATCCAACGAATTGTCCCACTCTAAGATTCAATACAAACCGGCCACTTAATGGCCTTCCTAGTAAAAAAGGGTCGAAAACGAGTAATGTCCCAAATTAACGAGGAGATTTTCTTAACCTCCATTTTGGCTGAATTTTTAGAGAATGCAAAAATATCCCATGGAAGTCGTAGTTATGTTGTTTACCTATCCAACGAATTGTCACATGCTAAGATTCAATGCAAATCGACCACTTTATGGCCTTCCTAGTAAAAATGGGTCGAAAACGAGTAATGTCCTAAATTAACGAGGAGATTTTCTTAACCTCCATTTTGGCCGAATTTTTAGAGAATGCAAAAATATCCCTTGGAAGTCGTAGTTATGTTGTTTACCTATCTAACGAATTGTCCCACGCTAAGATTCAATGCAAATCGGCCACATTATGGCCTTCCTAGTAAAAAAGGGTCGAAAACGAGTAATGTCCCAAATTAACGAGGAGATTTTCTTAACCTCCATTTTGGCTGAATTTTTAGAGAATGCAAAAGTATCCCATGGAAGTCGTAGCTATGTTGTTTACCTATCCAACGAATTGTCCCATTCTAAGATTCAATACAAACCGGCCACTTTATGGCCTTCCTAGTAAAAAAGGGTCGAAAACGAGTAATGTCCTAAATTAACGAGGAGATTTTCTTAACCTCCATTTTGGCTGAATTTTTAGAGAATGCAAAAATATCCCATGGAAGTCGTAGTTATGTTGTTTACCTATCCAACGAATTATCACATGCTAAGATTCAATACAAATCGGCCACTTTATGGCCTTCCTAGTTAAAATGGGTCGAAAACGAGTAATGTCCTAAATTAACGAGGAGATTTTCTTAACCTCCATTTTGGCCGAATTTTTAGAGAATGCAAAAATATCCCATGGAAGTCGTAGTTATATTGTTTACCTATCCAACGAATTGTCACATGCTAAGATTCAATGCAAATCGGCCACTTTATGGCCTTCCTAGTAAAAATGGGTCGAAAACGAGTAATGTCCTAAATTAACGAGGAGATTTTCTTAACCTCCATTTTGGCCGAATTTTTAGAGAATGCAAAAATATCCCTTGGAAGTCGTAGTTATGTTGTTTACCTATCCAACGAATTGTCCCACGCTAAGATTCAATGCAAATCGGCCACATTATGGCCTTCCTAGTAAAAAAGGGTCGAAAACGAGTAATGTCCCAAATTAACGAGGAGATTTTCTTAACCTCCATTTTGGCTGAATTTTTAGACAATGCAAAAGTATCCCATGGAAGTCGTAGCTATGTTGTTTACCTATCCAACGAATTGTCCCATTCTAAGATTCAATACAAACCGGCCACTTTATGGCCTTCCTAGTAAAAAAGGGTCGAAAACGAGTAATGTCCTAAATTAACGAGGAGATTTTCTTAACCTCCATTTTGGCTGAATTTTTAGAGAATGCAAAAATATCCCATGGAAGTCGTAGTTATGTTGTTTACCTATCCAACGAATTATCACATGCTAAGATTCAATACAAATCGGCCACTTTATGGCCTTCCTAGTTAAAATGGGTCGAAAACGAGTAATGTCCTAAATTAACGAGGAGATTTTCTTAACCTCCATTTTGGCCGAATTTTTAGAGAATGCAAAAATATCCCATGGAAGTCGTAGTTATGTTGTTTACCTATCCAACGAATTGTCCCATTCTAAGATTCAATACAAACCGGCCACTTTATGGCCTTCCTAGTTAAAATGGGTCGAAAACGAGTAATGTCCTAAATTAACGAGGAGATTTTCTTAACCTCCATTTTGGCTGAATTTTTAGAGAATGCAAAAGTATCCCATGGAAGTCGTAGCTATGTTGTTTACCTATCCAACGAATTGTCCCATTCTAAGATTCAATACAAACCGGCCACTTTATGGCCTTCCTAGTAAAAAAGGGTCGAAAACGAGTAATGTCCTAAATTAACGAGGAGATTTTCTTAACCTCCATTTTGGCTGAATTTTTAGAGAATGCAAAAATATCCCATGGAAGTCGTAGTTATGTTGTTTACCTATCCAACGAATTATCACATGCTAAGATTCAATACAAATCGGCCACTTTATGGCCTTCCTAGTTAAAATGGGTCGAAAACGAGTAATGTCCTAAATTAACGAGGAGATTTTCTTAACCTCCATTTTGGCCGAATTTTTAGAGAATGCAAAAATATCCCATGGAAGTCGTAGTTATGTTGTTTACCTATCCAACGAATTATCACATGCTAAGATTCAATACAAATCGGCCACTTAATGGCCTTCCTAGTAAAAAAGGGTCGAAAACGAGTAATGTCCTAAATTAACGAGGAGATTTTCTTAACCTCCATTTTGGCTGAATTTTTAGAGAATGCAAAAGTATCCCATGGAAGTCGTAGCTATGTTGTTTACCTATCCAACGAATTGTCCCATTCTAAGATTCAATACAAACCGGCCACTTAATGGCCTTCCTAGTAAAAAAGGGTCGAAAACGAGTAATGTCCCAAATTAACGAGGAGATTTTCTTAACCTCCATTTTGGCTGAATTTTTAGAGAATGCAAAAATATCCCATGGAAGTCGTAGTTATGTTGTTTACCTATCCAACGAATTGTCACATGCTAAGATTCAATGCAAATCGGCCACTTTATGGCCTTCCTAGTAAAAATGGGTCGAAAACGAGTAATGTCCTAAATTAACGAGGAGATTTTCTTAACCTCCATTTTGGCCGAATTTTTAGAGAATGCAAAAATATCCCTTGGAAGTCGTAGTTATGTTGTTTACCTATCCAACGAATTGTCCCACGCTAAGATTCAAAGCAAATCGGCCACATTATGGCCTTCCTAGTAAAAAAGGGTCGAAAACGAGTAATGTCCCAAATTAACGAGGAGATTTTCTTAACCTCCTTTTTGGCTGAATTTTTAGAGAATGCAAAAGTATCCCATGGAAGTCGTAGCTATGTTGTTTACCTATCCAACGAATTGTCCCATTCTAAGATTCAATACAAACCGGCCACTTTATGGCCTTCCTAGTAAAAAAGGGTCGAAAACGAGTAATGTCCTAAATTAACGAGGAGATTTTCTTAACCTCCATTTTGGCTGAATTTTTAGAGAATGCAAAAATATCCCATGGAAGTCGTAGTTATGTTGTTTACCTATCCAACGAATTATCACATGCTAAGATTCAATACAAATCGGCCACTTTATGGCCTTCCTAGTTAAAATGGGTCGAAAACGAGTAATGTCCTAAATTAACGAGGAGATTTTCTTAACCTCCATTTTGGCCGAATTTTTAGAGAATGCAAAAATATCCCATGGAAGTCGTAGTTATGTTGTTTACCTATCCAACGAATTATCACATGCTAAGATTCAATACAAATCGGCCACTTAATGGCCTTCCTAGTAAAAAAGGGTCGAAAACGAGTAATGTCCTAAATTAACGAGGAGATTTTCTTAACCTCCATTTTGGCTGAATTTTTAGAGAATGCAAAAGTATCCCATGGAAGTCGTAGCTATGTTGTTTACCTATCCAACGAATTGTCCCATTCTAAGATTCAATACAAACCGGCCACTTAATGGCCTTCCTAGTAGAAAAGGGTCGAAAACGAGTAATGTCCCAAATTAACGAGGAGATTTTCTTAACCTCCATTTTGGCTGAATTTTTAGAGAATGCAAAAATATCCCATGGAAGTCGTAGTTATGTTGTTTACCTATCCAACGAATTGTCACATGCTAAGATTCAATGCAAATCGGCCACTTTATGGCCTTCCTAGTAAAAATGGGTCGAAAACGAGTAATGTCCTAAATTAACGAGGAGATTTTCTTAACCTCCATTTTGGCCGAATTTTTAGAGAATGCAAAAATATCCCTTGGAAGTCGTAGTTATGTTGTTTACCTATCCAACGAATTGTCCCACGCTAAGATTCAATGCAAATCGGCCACATTATGGCCTTCCTAGTAAAAAAGGGTCGAAAACGAGTAATGTCCCAAATTAACGAGGAGATTTTCTTAACCTCCATTTTGGCTGAATTTTTAGAGAATGCAAAAGTATCCCATGGAAGTCGTAGCTATGTTGTTTACCTATCCAACGAATTGTCCCATTCTAAGATTCAATACAAACCGGCCACTTTATGGCCTTCCTAGTAAAAAAGGGTCGAAAACGAGTAATGTCCTAAATTAACGAGGAGATTTTCTTAACCTCCATTTTGGCTGAATTTTTAGAGAATGCAAAAGTATCCCATGGAAGTCGTAGCTATGTTGTTTACCTATCCAACGAATTGTCCCACTCTAAGATTCAATACAAACCGGCCACTTAATGGCCTTCCTAGTAAAAAAGGGTCGAAAACGAGTAATGTCCCAAATTAACGAGGAGATTTTCTTAACCTCCATTTTGGCTGAATTTTTAGAGAATGCAAAAATATCCCATGGAAGTCGTAGTTATGTTGTTTACCTATCCAACGAATTGTCCCACGCTAAGATTCAATGCAAATCGGCCACATTATGGCCTTCCTAGTAAAAAAGGGTCGAAAACGAGTAATGTCCCAAATTAACGAGGAGATTTTCTTAACCTCCATTTTGGCTGAATTTTTAGAGAATGCAAAAGTATCCCATGGAAGTCGTAGCTATGTTGTTTACCTATCCAACGAATTGTCCCATTCTAAGATTCAATACAAACCGGCCACTTTATGGCCTTCCTAGTAAAAATGGGTCGAAAACGAGTAATGTCCTAAATTAACGAGGAGATTTTCTTAACCTCCATTTTGGCTGAATTTTTAGAGAATGCAAAAATATCCCATGGAAGTCGTAGTTATGTTGTTTACCTATCCAACGAATTGTCACATGCTAAGATTCAATGCAAATCGGCCACTTTATGGCCTTCCTAGTAAAAATGGGTCGAAAACGAGTAATGTCCTAAATTAACGAGGAGATTTTCTTAACCTCCATTTTGGCCGAATTTTTAGAGAATGCAAAAATATCCCTTGGAAGTCGTAGTTATGTTGTTTACCTATCCAACGAATTGTCCCACGCTAAGATTCAATGCAAATCGGCCACATTATGGCCTTCCTAGTAAAAAAGGGTCGAAAACGAGTAATGTCCCAAATTAACGAGGAGATTTTCTTAACCTCCATTTTGGCTGAATTTTTAGAGAATGCAAAAGTATCCCATGGAAGTCGTAGCTATGTTGTTTACCTATCCAACGAATTGTCCCATTCTAAGATTCAATACAAACCGGCCACTTTATGGCCTTCCTAGTAAAAAAGGGTCGAAAACGAGTAATGTCCTAAATTAACGAGGAGATTTTCTTAACCTCCATTTTGGCTGAATTTTTAGAGAATGCAAAAGTATCCCATGGAAGTCGTAGCTATGTTGTTTACCTATCCAACGAATTGTCCCACTCTAAGATTCAATACAAACCGGCCACTTAATGGCCTTCCTAGTAAAAAAGGGTCGAAAACGAGTAATGTCCCAAATTAACGAGGAGATTTTCTTAACCTCCATTTTGGCTGAATTTTTAGAGAATGCAAAAATATCCCATGGAAGTCGTAGTTATGTTGTTTACCTATCCAACGAATTGTCCCACGCTAAGATTCAATGCAAATCGGCCACATTATGGCCTTCCTAGTAAAAAAGGGTCGAAAACGAGTAATGTCCCAAATTAACGAGGAGATTTTCTTAACCTCCATTTTGGCTGAATTTTTAGAGAATGCAAAAGTATCCCATGGAAGTCGTAGCTATGTTGTTTACCTATCCAACGAATTGTCCCATTCTAAGATTCAATACAAACCGGCCACTTTATGGCCTTCCTAGTAAAAAAGGGTCGAAAACGAGTAATGTCCTAAATTAACGAGGAGATTTTCTTAACCTCCATTTTGGCTGAATTTTTAGAGAATGCAAAAATATCCCATGGAAGTCGTAGTTATGTTGTTTACCTATCCAACGAATTATCACATGCTAAGATTCAATACAAATCGGCCACTTTATGGCCTTCCTAGTTAAAATGGGTCGAAAACGAGTAATGTCCTAAATTAACGAGGAGATTTTCTTAACCTCCATTTTGGCCGAATTTTTAGAGAATGCAAAAATATCCCATGGAAGTCGTAGTTATGTTGTTTACCTATCCAACGAATTGTCCCATTCTAAGATTCAATACAAACCGGCCACTTTATGGCCTTCCTAGTTAAAATGGGTCGAAAACGAGTAATGTCCTAAATTAACGAGGAGATTTTCTTAACCTCCATTTTGGCTGAATTTTTAGAGAATGCAAAAGTATCCCATGGAAGTCGTAGCTATGTTGTTTACCTATCCAACGAATTGTCCCATTCTAAGATTCAATACAAACCGGCCACTTTATGGCCTTCCTAGTAAAAAAGGGTCGAAAACGAGTAATGTCCTAAATTAACGAGGAGATTTTCTTAACCTCCATTTTGGCTGAATTTTTAGAGAATGCAAAAATATCCCATGGAAGTCGTAGTTATGTTGTTTACCTATCCAACGAATTATCACATGCTAAGATTCAATACAAATCGGCCACTTTATGGCCTTCCTAGTTAAAATGGGTCGAAAACGAGTAATGTCCTAAATTAACGAGGAGATTTTCTTAACCTCCATTTTGGCCGAATTTTTAGAGAATGCAAAAATATCCCATGGAAGTCGTAGTTATGTTGTTTACCTATCCAACGAATTATCACATGCTAAGATTCAATACAAATCGGCCACTTAATGGCCTTCCTAGTAAAAAAGGGTCGAAAACGAGTAATGTCCTAAATTAACGAGGAGATTTTCTTAACCTCCATTTTGGCTGAATTTTTAGAGAATGCAAAAGTATCCCATGGAAGTCGTAGCTATGTTGTTTACCTATCCAACGAATTGTCCCATTCTAAGATTCAATACAAACCGGCCACTTAATGGCCTTCCTAGTAAAAAAGGGTCGAAAACGAGTAATGTCCCAAATTAACGAGGAGATTTTCTTAACCTCCATTTTGGCTGAATTTTTAGAGAATGCAAAAATATCCCATGGAAGTCGTAGTTATGTTGTTTACCTATCCAACGAATTGTCACATGCTAAGATTCAATGCAAATCGGCCACTTTATGGCCTTCCTAGTAAAAATGGGTCGAAAACGAGTAATGTCCTAAATTAACGAGGAGATTTTCTTAACCTCCATTTTGGCCGAATTTTTAGAGAATGCAAAAATATCCCTTGGAAGTCGTAGTTATGTTGTTTACCTATCCAACGAATTGTCCCACGCTAAGATTCAAAGCAAATCGGCCACATTATGGCCTTCCTAGTAAAAAAGGGTCGAAAACGAGTAATGTCCCAAATTAACGAGGAGATTTTCTTAACCTCCTTTTTGGCTGAATTTTTAGAGAATGCAAAAGTATCCCATGGAAGTCGTAGCTATGTTGTTTACCTATCCAACGAATTGTCCCATTCTAAGATTCAATACAAACCGGCCACTTTATGGCCTTCCTAGTAAAAAAGGGTCGAAAACGAGTAATGTCCTAAATTAACGAGGAGATTTTCTTAACCTCCATTTTGGCTGAATTTTTAGAGAATGCAAAAATATCCCATGGAAGTCGTAGTTATGTTGTTTACCTATCCAACGAATTATCACATGCTAAGATTCAATACAAATCGGCCACTTTATGGCCTTCCTAGTTAAAATGGGTCGAAAACGAGTAATGTCCTAAATTAACGAGGAGATTTTCTTAACCTCCATTTTGGCCGAATTTTTAGAGAATGCAAAAATATCCCATGGAAGTCGTAGTTATGTTGTTTACCTATCCAACGAATTATCACATGCTAAGATTCAATACAAATCGGCCACTTAATGGCCTTCCTAGTAAAAAAGGGTCGAAAACGAGTAATGTCCTAAATTAACGAGGAGATTTTCTTAACCTCCATTTTGGCTGAATTTTTAGAGAATGCAAAAGTATCCCATGGAAGTCGTAGCTATGTTGTTTACCTATCCAACGAATTGTCCCATTCTAAGATTCAATACAAACCGGCCACTTAATGGCCTTCCTAGTAAAAAAGGGTCGAAAACGAGTAATGTCCCAAATTAACGAGGAGATTTTCTTAACCTCCATTTTGGCTGAATTTTTAGAGAATGCAAAAATATCCCATGGAAGTCGTAGTTATGTTGTTTACCTATCCAACGAATTGTCACATGCTAAGATTCAATGCAAATCGGCCACTTTATGGCCTTCCTAGTAAAAATGGGTCGAAAACGAGTAATGTCCTAAATTAACGAGGAGATTTTCTTAACCTCCATTTTGGCCGAATTTTTAGAGAATGCAAAAATATCCCTTGGAAGTCGTAGTTATGTTGTTTACCTATCCAACGAATTGTCCCACGCTAAGATTCAATGCAAATCGGCCACATTATGGCCTTCCTAGTAAAAAAGGGTCGAAAACGAGTAATGTCCCAAATTAACGAGGAGATTTTCTTAACCTCCATTTTGGCTGAATTTTTAGAGAATGCAAAAGTATCCCATGGAAGTCGTAGCTATGTTGTTTACCTATCCAACGAATTGTCCCATTCTAAGATTCAATACAAACCGGCCACTTTATGGCCTTCCTAGTAAAAAAGGGTCGAAAACGAGTAATGTCCTAAATTAACGAGGAGATTTTCTTAACCTCCATTTTGGCTGAATTTTTAGAGAATGCAAAAATATCCCATGGAAGTCGTAGTTATGTTGTTTACCTATCCAACGAATTATCACATGCTAAGATTCAATACAAATCGGCCACTTTATGGCCTTCCTAGTTAAAATGGGTCGAAAACGAGTAATGTCCTAAATTAACGAGGAGATTTTCTTAACCTCCATTTTGGCCGAATTTTTAGAGAATGCAAAAATATCCCATGGAAGTCGTAGTTATGTTGTTTACCTATCCAACGAATTATCACATGCTAAGATTCAATACAAATCGGCCACTTAATGGCCTTCCTAGTAAAAAAGGGTCGAAAACGAGTAATGTCCTAAATTAACGAGGAGATTTTCTTAACCTCCATTTTGGCTGAATTTTTAGAGAATGCAAAAATATCCCATGGAAGTCGTAGTTATGTTGTTTACCTATCCAACGAATTATCACATGCTAAGATTCAATACAAATCGGCCACTTTATGGCCTTCCTAGTTAAAATGGGTCGAAAACGAGTAATGTCCTAAATTAACGAGGAGATTTTCTTAACCTCCATTTTGGCCGAATTTTTAGAGAATGCAAAAATATCCCATGGAAGTCGTAGTTATATTGTTTACCTATCCAACGAATTGTCACATGCTAAGATTCAATGCAAATCGGCCACTTTATGGCCTTCCTAGTAAAAATGGGTCGAAAACGAGTAATGTCCTAAATTAACGAGGAGATTTTCTTAACCTCCATTTTGGCCGAATTTTTAGAGAATGCAAAAATATCCCTTGGAAGTCGTAGTTATGTTGTTTACCTATCCAACGAATTGTCCCACGCTAAGATTCAATGCAAATCGGCCACATTATGGCCTTCCTAGTAAAAAAGGGTCGAAAACGAGTAATGTCCCAAATTAACGAGGAGATTTTCTTAACCTCCATTTTGGCTGAATTTTTAGAGAATGCAAAAGTATCCCATGGAAGTCGTAGCTATGTTGTTTACCTATCCAACGAATTGTCCCATTCTAAGATTCAATACAAACCGGCCACTTTATGGCCTTCCTAGTAAAAAAGGGTCGAAAACGAGTAATGTCCTAAATTAACGAGGAGATTTTCTTAACCTCCATTTTGGCTGAATTTTTAGAGAATGCAAAAATATCCCATGGAAGTCGTAGTTATGTTGTTTACCTATCCAACGAATTATCACATGCTAAGATTCAATACAAATCGGCCACTTTATGGCCTTCCTAGTTAAAATGGGTCGAAAACGAGTAATGTCCTAAATTAACGAGGAGATTTTCTTAACCTCCATTTTGGCCGAATTTTTAGAGAATGCAAAAATATCCCATGGAAGTCGTAGTTATGTTGTTTACCTATCCAACGAATTGTCCCATTCTAAGATTCAATACAAACCGGCCACTTTATGGCCTTCCTAGTTAAAATGGGTCGAAAACGAGTAATGTCCTAAATTAACGAGGAGATTTTCTTAACCTCCATTTTGGCTGAATTTTTAGAGAATGCAAAAGTATCCCATGGAAGTCGTAGCTATGTTGTTTACCTATCCAACGAATTGTCCCATTCTAAGATTCAATACAAACCGGCCACTTTATGGCCTTCCTAGTAAAAAAGGGTCGAAAACGAGTAATGTCCTAAATTAACGAGGAGATTTTCTTAACCTCCATTTTGGCTGAATTTTTAGAGAATGCAAAAATATCCCATGGAAGTCGTAGCTATGTTGTTTACCTATCCAACGAATTGTCCCATTCTAAGATTCAATACAAACCGGCCACTTTATGGCCTTCCTAGTAAAAAAGGGTCGAAAACGAGTAATGTCCTAAATTAACGAGGAGATTTTCTTAACCTCCATTTTGGCTGAATTTTTAGAGAATGCAAAAATATCCCATGGAAGTCGTAGTTATGTTGTTTACCTATCCAACGAATTATCACATGCTAAGATTCAATACAAATCGGCCACTTTATGGCCTTCCTAGTTAAAATGGGTCGAAAACGAGTAATGTCCTAAATTAACGAGGAGATTTTCTTAACCTCCATTTTGGCCGAATTTTTAGAGAATGCAAAAATATCCCATGGAAGTCGTAGTTATGTTGTTTACCTATCCAACGAATTATCACATGCTAAGATTCAATACAAATCGGCCACTTAATGGCCTTCCTAGTAAAAAAGGGTCGAAAACGAGTAATGTCCTAAATTAACGAGGAGATTTTCTTAACCTCCATTTTGGCTGAATTTTTAGAGAATGCAAAAATATCCCATGGAAGTCGTAGTTATGTTGTTTACCTATCCAACGAATTATCACATGCTAAGATTCAATACAAATCGGCCACTTAATGGCTTTCCTAGTTAAAATGGGTCGAAAACGAGTAATGTCCTAAATTAACGAGGAGATTTTCTTAACCTCCATTTTGGCCGAATTTTTAGAGAATGCAAAAATATCCCATGGAAGTCGTAGTTATATTGTTTACCTATCCAACGAATTGTCACATGCTAAGATTCAATGCAAATCGGCCACTTTATGGCCTTCCTAGTAAAAATGGGTCGAAAACGAGTAATGTCCTAAATTAACGAGGAGATTTTCTTAACCTCCATTTTGGCCGAATTTTTAGAGAATGCAAAAATATCCCTTGGAAGTCGTAGTTATGTTGTTTACCTATCCAACGAATTGTCCCACGCTAAGATTCAATGCAAATCGGCCACATTATGGCCTTCCTAGTAAAAAAGGGTCGAAAACGAGTAATGTCCCAAATTAACGAGGAGATTTTCTTAACCTCCATTTTGGCTGAATTTTTAGAGAATGCAAAAGTATCCCATGGAAGTCGTAGCTATGTTGTTTACCTATCCAACGAATTGTCCCATTCTAAGATTCAATACAAACCGGCCACTTTATGGCCTTCCTAGTAAAAAAGGGTCGAAAACGAGTAATGTCCTAAATTAACGAGGAGATTTTCTTAACCTCCATTTTGGCTGAATTTTTAGAGAATGCAAAAATATCCCATGGAAGTCGTAGTTATGTTGTTTACCTATCCAACGAATTATCACATGCTAAGATTCAATACAAATCGGCCACTTTATGGCCTTCCTAGTTAAAATGGGTCGAAAACGAGTAATGTCCTAAATTAACGAGGAGATTTTCTTAACCTCCATTTTGGCCGAATTTTTAGAGAATGCAAAAATATCCCATGGAAGTCGTAGTTATGTTGTTTACCTATCCAACGAATTGTCCCATTCTAAGATTCAATACAAACCGGCCACTTTATGGCCTTCCTAGTTAAAATGGGTCGAAAACGAGTAATGTCCTAAATTAACGAGGAGATTTTCTTAACCTCCATTTTGGCTGAATTTTTAGAGAATGCAAAAGTATCCCATGGAAGTCGTAGCTATGTTGTTTACCTATCCAACGAATTGTCCCATTCTAAGATTCAATACAAACCGGCCACTTTATGGCCTTCCTAGTAAAAAAGGGTCGAAAACGAGTAATGTCCTAAATTAACGAGGAGATTTTCTTAACCTCCATTTTGGCTGAATTTTTAGAGAATGCAAAAATATCCCATGGAAGTCGTAGTTATGTTGTTTACCTATCCAACGAATTATCACATGCTAAGAGTCAATACAAATCGGCCACTTTATGGCCTTCCTAGTTAAAATGGGTCGAAAACGAGTAATGTCCTAAATTAACGAGGAGATTTTCTTAACCTCCATTTTGGCCGAATTTTTAGAGAATGCAAAAATATCCCATGGAAGTCGTAGTTATGTTGTTTACCTATCCAACGAATTATCACATGCTAAGATTCAATACAAATCGGCCACTTAATGGCCTTCCTAGTAAAAAAGGGTCGAAAACGAGTAATGTCCTAAATTAACGAGGAGATTTTCTTAACCTCCATTTTGGCTGAATTTTTAGAGAATGCAAAAGTATCCCATGGAAGTCGTAGCTATGTTGTTTACCTATCCAACGAATTGTCCCATTCTAAGATTCAATACAAACCGGCCACTTAATGGCCTTCCTAGTAAAAAAGGGTCGAAAACGAGTAATGTCCCAAATTAACGAGGAGATTTTCTTAACCTCCATTTTGGCTGAATTTTTAGAGAATGCAAAAATATCCCATGGAAGTCGTAGTTATGTTGTTTACCTATCCAACGAATTGTCACATGCTAAGATTCAATGCAAATCGGCCACTTTATGGCCTTCCTAGTAAAAATGGGTCGAAAACGAGTAATGTCCTAAATTAACGAGGAGATTTTCTTAACCTCCATTTTGGCCGAATTTTTAGAGAATGCAAAAATATCCCTTGGAAGTCGTAGTTATGTTGTTTACCTATCCAACGAATTGTCCCACGCTAAGATTCAATGCAAATCGGCCACATTATGGCCTTCCTAGTAAAAAAGGGTCGAAAACGAGTAATGTCCCAAATTAACGAGGAGATTTTCTTAACCTCCATTTTGGCTGAATTTTTAGAGAATGCAAAAGTATCCCATGGAAGTCGTAGCTATGTTGTTTACCTATCCAACGAATTGTCCCATTCTAAGATTCAATACAAACCGGCCACTTTATGGCCTTCCTAGTAAAAAAGGGTCGAAAACGAGTAATGTCCTAAATTAACGAGGAGATTTTCTTAACCTCCATTTTGGCTGAATTTTTAGAGAATGCAAAAATATCCCATGGAAGTCGTAGTTATGTTGTTTACCTATCCAACGAATTATCACATGCTAAGATTCAATACAAATCGGCCACTTAATGGCCTTCCTAGTAAAAAAGGGTCGAAAACGAGTAATGTCCTAAATTAACGAGGAGATTTTCTTAACCTCCATTTTGGCTGAATTTTTAGAGAATGCAAAAGTATCCCATGGAAGTCGTAGCTATGTTGTTTACCTATCCAACGAATTGTCCCATTCTAAGATTCAATACAAACCGGCCACTTTATGGCCTTCCTAGTAAAAAAGGGTCGAAAACGAGTAATGTCCTAAATTAACGAGGAGATTTTCTTAACCTCCATTTTGGCTGAATTTTTAGAGAATGCAAAAATATCCCATGGAAGTCGTAGTTATGTTGTTTACCTATCCAACGAATTATCACATGCTAAGATTCAATACAAATCGGCCACTTTATGGCCTTCCTAGTTAAAATGGGTCGAAAACGAGTAATGTCCTAAATTAACGAGGAGATTTTCTTAACCTCCATTTTGGCCGAATTTTTAGAGAATGCAAAAATATCCCATGGAAGTCGTAGTTATGTTGTTTACCTATCCAACGAATTGTCCCATTCTAAGATTCAATACAAACCGGCCACTTTATGGCCTTCCTAGTTAAAATGGGTCGAAAACGAGTAATGTCCTAAATTAACGAGGAGATTTTCTTAACCTCCATTTTGGCTGAATTTTTAGAGAATGCAAAAGTATCCCATGGAAGTCGTAGCTATGTTGTTTACCTATCCAACGAATTGTCCCATTCTAAGATTCAATACAAACCGGCCACTTTATGGCCTTCCTAGTAAAAAAGGGTCGAAAACGAGTAATGTCCTAAATTAACGAGGAGACTTTCTTAACCTCCATTTTGGCTGAATTTTTAGAGAATGCAAAAATATCCCATGGAAGTCGTAGTTATGTTGTTTACCTATCCAACGAATTATCACATGCTAAGAGTCAATACAAATCGGCCACTTTATGGCCTTCCTAGTTAAAATGGGTCGAAAACGAGTAATGTCCTAAATTAACGAGGAGATTTTCTTAACCTCCATTTTGGCCGAATTTTTAGAGAATGCAAAAATATCCCATGGAAGTCGTAGTTATGTTGTTTACCTATCCAACGAATTATCACATGCTAAGATTCAATACAAATCGGCCACTTAATGGCCTTCCTAGTAAAAAAGGGTCGAAAACGAGTAATGTCCTAAATTAACGAGGAGATTTTCTTAACCTCCATTTTGGCTGAATTTTTAGAGAATGCAAAAGTATCCCATGGAAGTCGTAGCTATGTTGTTTACCTATCCAACGAATTGTCCCATTCTAAGATTCAATACAAACCGGCCACTTAATGGCCTTCCTAGTAAAAAAGGGTCGAAAACGAGTAATGTCCCAAATTAACGAGGAGATTTTCTTAACCTCC
Source organism: Medicago sativa (assembly GCF_051527215.1). Classification (NCBI taxonomy): domain Eukaryota; kingdom Viridiplantae; phylum Streptophyta; class Magnoliopsida; order Fabales; family Fabaceae; genus Medicago; species Medicago sativa. The sequence goes on along the minus strand of NC_140751.1, from coordinate 1,097,484 downwards.
ATTTTGGCTGAATTTTTAGAGAATGCAAAAATATCCCATGGAAGTCGTAGTTATGTTGTTTACCTATCCAACGAATTGTCACATGCTAAGATTCAATGCAAATCGGCCACTTTATGGCCTTCCTAGTAAAAATGGGTCGAAAACGAGTAATGTCCTAAATTAACGAGGAGATTTTCTTAACCTCCATTTTGGCCGAATTTTTAGAGAATGCAAAAATATCCCTTGGAAGTCGTAGTTATGTTGTTTACCTATCCAACGAATTGTCCCACGCTAAGATTCAATGCAAATCGGCCACATTATGGCCTTCCTAGTAAAAAAGGGTCGAAAACGAGTAATGTCCCAAATTAACGAGGAGATTTTCTTAACCTCCATTTTGGCTGAATTTTTAGAGAATGCAAAAGTATCCCATGGAAGTCGTAGCTATGTTGTTTACCTATCCAACGAATTGTCCCATTCTAAGATTCAATACAAACCGGCCACTTTATGGCCATCCTAGTAAAAAAGGGTCGAAAACGAGTAATGTCCTAAATTAACGAGGAGATTTTCTTAACCTCCATTTTGGCTGAATTTTTAGAGAATGCAAAAATATCCCATGGAAGTCGTAGTTATGTTGTTTACCTATCCAACGAATTATCACATGCTAAGATTCAATACAAATCGGCCACTTTATGGCCTTCCTAGTTAAAATGGGTCGAAAACGAGTAATGTCCTAAATTAACGAGGAGATTTTCTTAACCTCCATTTTGGCCGAATTTTTAGAGAATGCAAAAATAACCCATGGAAGTCGTAGTTATATTGTTTACCTATCCAACGAATTGTCACATGCTAAGATTCAATGCAAATCGGCCACTTTATGGCCTTCCTAGTAAAAATGGGTCGAAAACGAGTAATGTCCTAAATTAACGAGGAGATTTTCTTAACCTCCATTTTGGCCGAATTTTTAGAGAATGCAAAAATATCCCTTGGAAGTCGTAGTTATGTTGTTTACCTATCCAACGAATTGTCCCACGCTAAGATTCAATGCAAATCGGCCACATTATGGCCTTCCTAGTAAAAAAGGGTCGAAAACGAGTAATGTCCCAAATTAACGAGGAGATTTTCTTAACCTCCATTTTGGCTGAATTTTTAGAGAATGCAAAAGTATCCCATGGAAGTCGTAGCTATGTTGTTTACCTATCCAACGAATTGTCCCATTCTAAGATTCAATACAAACCGGCCACTTTATGGCCTTCCTAGTAAAAAAGGGTCGAAAACGAGTAATGTCCTAAATTAACGAGGAGATTTTCTTAACCTCCATTTTGGCTGAATTTTTAGAGAATGCAAAAATATCCCATGGAAGTCGTAGTTATGTTGTTTACCTATCCAACGAATTATCACATGCTAAGATTCAATACAAATCGGCCACTTTATGGCCTTCCTAGTTAAAATGGGTCGAAAACGAGTAATGTCCTAAATTAACGAGGAGATTTTCTTAACCTCCATTTTGGCCGAATTTTTAGAGAATGCAAAAATATCCCATGGAAGTCGTAGTTATGTTGTTTACCTATCCAACGAATTGTCCCATTCTAAGATTCAATACAAACCGGCCACTTTATGGCCTTCCTAGTTAAAATGGGTCGAAAACGAGTAATGTCCTAAATTAACGAGGAGATTTTCTTAACCTCCATTTTGGCTGAATTTTTAGAGAATGCAAAAGTATCCCATGGAAGTCGTAGCTATGTTGTTTACCTATCCAACGAATTGTCCCATTCTAAGATTCAATACAAACCGGCCACTTTATGGCCTTCCTAGTAAAAAAGGGTCGAAAACGAGTAATGTCCTAAATTAACGAGGAGATTTTCTTAACCTCCATTTTGGCTGAATTTTTAGAGAATGCAAAAATATCCCATGGAAGTCGTAGTTATGTTGTTTACCTATCCAACGAATTATCACATGCTAAGAGTCAATACAAATCGGCCACTTTATGGCCTTCCTAGTTAAAATGGGTCGAAAACGAGTAATGTCCTAAATTAACGAGGAGATTTTCTTAACCTCCATTTTGGCCGAATTTTTAGAGAATGCAAAAATATCCCATGGAAGTCGTAGTTATGTTGTTTACCTATCCAACGAATTATCACATGCTAAGATTCAATACAAATCGGCCACTTAATGGCCTTCCTAGTAAAAAAGGGTCGAAAACGAGTAATGTCCTAAATTAACGAGGAGATTTTCTTAACCTCCATTTTGGCTGAATTTTTAGAGAATGCAAAAGTATCCCATGGAAGTCGTAGCTATGTTGTTTACCTATCCAACGAATTGTCCCATTCTAAGATTCAATACAAACCGGCCACTTAATGGCCTTCCTAGTAAAAAAGGGTCGAAAACGAGTAATGTCCCAAATTAACGAGGAGATTTTCTTAACCTCCATTTTGGCTGAATTTTTAGAGAATGCAAAAATATCCCATGGAAGTCGTAGTTATGTTGTTTACCTATCCAACGAATTGTCACATGCTAAGATTCAATGCAAATCGGCCACTTTATGGCCTTCCTAGTAAAAATGGGTCGAAAACGAGTAATGTCCTAAATTAACGAGGAGATTTTCTTAACCTCCATTTTGGCCGAATTTTTAGAGAATGCAAAAATATCCCTTGGAAGTCGTAGTTATGTTGTTTACCTATCCAACGAATTGTCCCACGCTAAGATTCAATGCAAATCGGCCACATTATGGCCTTCCTAGTAAAAAAGGGTCGAAAACGAGTAATGTCCCAAATTAACGAGGAGATTTTCTTAACCTCCATTTTGGCTGAATTTTTAGAGAATGCAAAAGTATCCCATGGAAGTCGTAGCTATGTTGTTTACCTATCCAACGAATTGTCCCATTCTAAGATTCAATACAAACCGGCCACTTTATGGCCTTCCTAGTAAAAAAGGGTCGAAAACGAGTAATGTCCTAAATTAACGAGGAGATTTTCTTAACCTCCATTTTGGCTGAATTTTTAGAGAATGCAAAAATATCCCATGGAAGTCGTAGTTATGTTGTTTACCTATCCAACGAATTATCACATGCTAAGATTCAATACAAATCGGCCACTTTATGGCCTTCCTAGTTAAAATGGGTCGAAAACGAGTAATGTCCTAAATTAACGAGGAGATTTTCTTAACCTCCATTTTGGCCGAATTTTTAGAGAATGCAAAAATATCCCATGGAAGTCGTAGTTATGTTGTTTACCTATCCAACGAATTGTCCCATTCTAAGATTCAATACAAACCGGCCACTTTATGGCCTTCCTAGTTAAAATGGGTCGAAAACGAGTAATGTCCTAAATTAACGAGGAGATTTTCTTAACCTCCATTTTGGCTGAATTTTTAGAGAATGCAAAAGTATCCCATGGAAGTCGTAGCTATGTTGTTTACCTATCCAACGAATTGTCCCATTCTAAGATTCAATACAAACCGGCCACTTTATGGCCTTCCTAGTAAAAAAAGGGTCGAAAACGAGTAATGTCCTAAATTAACGAGGAGATTTTCTTAACCTCCATTTTGGCTGAATTTTTAGAGAATGCAAAAATATCCCATGGAAGTCGTAGTTATGTTGTTTACCTATCCAACGAATTATCACATGCTAAGATTCAATACAAATCGGCCACTTTATGGCCTTCCTAGTTAAAATGGGTCGAAAACGAGTAATGTCCTAAATTAACGAGGAGATTTTCTTAACCTCCATTTTGGCCGAATTTTTAGAGAATGCAAAAATATCCCATGGAAGTCGTAGTTATGTTGTTTACCTATCCAACGAATTATCACATGCTAAGATTCAATACAAATCGGCCACTTAATGGCCTTCCTAGTAAAAAAGGGTCGAAAACGAGTAATGTCCTAAATTAACGAGGAGATTTTCTTAACCTCCATTTTGGCTGAATTTTTAGAGAATGCAAAAGTATCCCATGGAAGTCGTAGCTATGTTGTTTACCTATCCAACGAATTGTCCCATTCTAAGATTCAATACAAACCGGCCACTTAATGGCCTTCCTAGTAAAAAAGGGTCGAAAACGAGTAATGTCCCAAATTAACGAGGAGATTTTCTTAACCTCCATTTTGGCTGAATTTTTAGAGAATGCAAAAATATCCCATGGAAGTCGTAGTTATGTTGTTTACCTATCCAACGAATTGTCACATGCTAAGATTCAATGCAAATCGGCCACTTTATGGCCTTCCTAGTAAAAATGGGTCGAAAACGAGTAATGTCCTAAATTAACGAGGAGATTTTCTTAACCTCCATTTTGGCCGAATTTTTAGAGAATGCAAAAATATCCCATGGAAGTCGTAGTTATGTTGTTTACCTATCCAACGAATTGTCCCATTCTAAGATTCAATACAAACCGGCCACTTTATGGCCTTCCTAGTTAAAATGGGTCGAAAACGAGTAATGTCCTAAATTAACGAGGAGATTTTCTTAACCTCCATTTTGGCTGAATTTTTAGAGAATGCAAAAGTATCCCATGGAAGTCGTAGCTATGTTGTTTACCTATCCAACGAATTGTCCCATTCTAAGATTCAATACAAACCGGCCACTTTATGGCCTTCCTAGTAAAAAAGGGTCGAAAACGAGTAATGTCCTAAATTAACGAGGAGATTTTCTTAACCTCCATTTTGGCTGAATTTTTAGAGAATGCAAAAATATCCCATGGAAGTCGTAGTTATGTTGTTTACCTATCCAACGAATTATCACATGCTAAGATTCAATACAAATCGGCCACTTTATGGCCTTCCTAGTTAAAATGGGTCGAAAACGAGTAATGTCCTAAATTAACGAGGAGATTTTCTTAACCTCCATTTTGGCCGAATTTTTAGAGAATGCAAAAATATCCCATGGAAGTCGTAGTTATGTTGTTTACCTATCCAACGAATTATCACATGCTAAGATTCAATACAAATCGGCCACTTAATGGCCTTCCTAGTAAAAAAGGGTCGAAAACGAGTAATGTCCTAAATTAACGAGGAGATTTTCTTAACCTCCATTTTGGCTGAATTTTTAGAGAATGCAAAAGTATCCCATGGAAGTCGTAGCTATGTTGTTTACCTATCCAACGAATTGTCCCATTCTAAGATTCAATACAAACCGGCCACTTAATGGCCTTCCTAGTAAAAAAGGGTCGAAAACGAGTAATGTCCCAAATTAACGAGGAGATTTTCTTAACCTCCATTTTGGCTGAATTTTTAGAGAATGCAAAAATATCCCATGGAAGTCGTAGTTATGTTGTTTACCTATCCAACGAATTGTCACATGCTAAGATTCAATGCAAATCGGCCACTTTATGGCCTTCCTAGTAAAAATGGGTCGAAAACGAGTAATGTCCTAAATTAACGAGGAGATTTTCTTAACCTCCATTTTGGCCGAATTTTTAGAGAATGCAAAAATATCCCTTGGAAGTCGTAGTTATGTTGTTTACCTATCCAACGAATTGTCCCACGCTAAGATTCAATGCAAATCGGCCACATTATGGCCTTCCTAGTAAAAAAGGGTCGAAAACGAGTAATGTCCCAAATTAACGAGGAGATTTTCTTAACCTCCATTTTGGCTGAATTTTTAGAGAATGCAAAAGTATCCCATGGAAGTCGTAGCTATGTTGTTTACCTATCCAACGAATTGTCCCATTCTAAGATTCAATACAAACCGGCCACTTTATGGCCTTCCTAGTAAAAAAGGGTCGAAAACGAGTAATGTCCTAAATTAACGAGGAGATTTTCTTAACCTCCATTTTGGCTGAATTTTTAGAGAATGCAAAAATATCCCATGGAAGTCGTAGTTATGTTGTTTACCTATCCAACGAATTATCACATGCTAAGATTCAATACAAATCGGCCACTTTATGGCCTTCCTAGTTAAAATGGGTCGAAAACGAGTAATGTCCTAAATTAACGAGGAGATTTTCTTAACCTCCATTTTGGCCGAATTTTTAGAGAATGCAAAAATATCCCATGGAAGTCGTAGTTATATTGTTTACCTATCCAACGAATTGTCACATGCTAAGATTCAATGCAAATCGGCCACTTTATGGCCTTCCTAGTAAAAATGGGTCGAAAACGAGTAATGTCCTAAATTAACGAGGAGATTTTCTTAACCTCCATTTTGGCCGAATTCTTAGAGAATGCAAAAATATCCCTTGGAAGTCGTAGTTATGTTGTTTACCTATCCAACGAATTGTCCCACGCTAAGATTCAATGCAAATCGGCCACATTATGGCCTTCCTAGTAAAAAAGGGTCGAAAACGAGTAATGTCCCAAATTAACGAGGAGATTTTCTTAACCTCCATTTTGGCTGAATTTTTAGAGAATGCAAAAGTATCCCATGGAAGTCGTAGCTATGTTGTTTACCTATCCAACGAATTGTCCCATTCTAAGATTCAATACAAACCGGCCACTTTATGGCCTTCCTAGTAAAAAAGGGTCGAAAACGAGTAATGTCCTAAATTAACGAGGAGATTTTCTTAACCTCCATTTTGGCTGAATTTTTAGAGAATGCAAAAATATCCCATGGAAGTCGTAGTTATGTTGTTTACCTATCCAACGAATTATCACATGCTAAGATTCAATACAAATCGGCCACTTTATGGCCTTCCTAGTTAAAATGGGTCGAAAACGAGTAATGTCCTAAATTAACGAGGAGATTTTCTTAACCTCCATTTTGGCCGAATTTTTAGAGAATGCAAAAATATCCCATGGAAGTCGTAGTTATGTTGTTTACCTATCCAACGAATTGTCCCATTCTAAGATTCAATACAAACCGGCCACTTTATGGCCTTCCTAGTTAAAATGGGTCGAAAACGAGTAATGTCCTAAATTAACGAGGAGATTTTCTTAACCTCCATTTTGGCCGAATTCTTAGAGAATGCAAAAATATCCCTTGGAAGTCGTAGTTATGTTGTTTACCTATCCAACGAATTGTCCCACGCTAAGATTCAATGCAAATCGGCCACATTATGGCCTTCCTAGTAAAAAAGGGTCGAAAACGAGTAATGTCCCAAATTAACGAGGAGATTTTCTTAACCTCCATTTTGGCTGAATTTTTAGAGAATGCAAAAGTATCCCATGGAAGTCGTAGCTATGTTGTTTACCTATCCAACGAATTGTCCCATTCTAAGATTCAATACAAACCGGCCACTTTATGGCCTTCCTAGTAAAAAAGGGTCGAAAACGAGTAATGTCCTAAATTAACGAGGAGATTTTCTTAACCTCCATTTTGGCTGAATTTTTAGAGAATGCAAAAATATCCCATGGAAGTCGTAGTTATGTTGTTTACCTATCCAGCGAATTATCACATGCTAAGATTCAATACAAATCGGCCACTTTATGGCCTTCCTAGTTAAAATGGGTCGAAAACGAGTAATGTCCTAAATTAACGAGGAGATTTTCTTAACCTCCATTTTGGCCGAATTTTTAGAGAATGCAAAAATATCCCATGGAAGTCGTAGTTATGTTGTTTACCTATCCAACGAATTGTCCCATTCTAAGATTCAATACAAACCGGCCACTTTATGGCCTTCCTAGTTAAAATGGGTCGAAAACGAGTAATGTCCTAAATTAACGAGGAGATTTTCTTAACCTCCATTTTGGCTGAATTTTTAGAGAATGCAAAAGTATCCCATGGAAGTCGTAGCTATGTTGTTTACCTATCCAACGAATTGTCCCATTCTAAGATTCAATACAAACCGGCCACTTTATGGCCTTCCTAGTAAAAAAGGGTCGAAAACGAGTAATGTCCTAAATTAACGAGGAGATTTTCTTAACCTCCATTTTGGCTGAATTTTTAGAGAATGCAAAAATATCCCATGGAAGTCGTAGTTATGTTGTTTACCTATCCAACGAATTATCACATGCTAAGATTCAATACAAATCGGCCACTTTATGGCCTTCCTAGTTAAAATGGGTCGAAAACGAGTAATGTCCTAAATTAACGAGGAGATTTTCTTAACCTCCATTTTGGCCGAATTTTTAGAGAATGCAAAAATATCCCATGGAAGTCGTAGTTATGTTGTTTACCTATCCAACGAATTATCACATGCTAAGATTCAATACAAATCGGCCACTTAATGGCCTTCCTAGTAAAAAAGGGTCGAAAACGAGTAATGTCCTAAATTAACGAGGAGATTTTCTTAACCTCCATTTTGGCTGAATTTTTAGAGAATGCAAAAGTATCCCATGGAAGTCGTAGCTATGTTGTTTACCTATCCAACGAATTGTCCCATTCTAAGATTCAATACAAACCGGCCACTTAATGGCCTTCCTAGTAAAAAAGGGTCGAAAACGAGTAATGTCCCAAATTAACGAGGAGATTTTCTTAACCTCCATTTTGGCTGAATTTTTAGAGAATGCAAAAATATCCCATGGAAGTCGTAGTTATGTTGTTTACCTATCCAACGAATTGTCACATGCTAAGATTCAATGCAAATCGGCCACTTTATGGCCTTCCTAGTAAAAATGGGTCGAAAACGAGTAATGTCCTAAATTAACGAGGAGATTTTCTTAACCTCCATTTTGGCCGAATTTTTAGAGAATGCAAAAATATCCCTTGGAAGTCGTAGTTATGTTGTTTACCTATCCAACGAATTGTCCCACGCTAAGATTCAATGCAAATCGGCCACATTATGGCCTTCCTAGTAAAAAAGGGTCGAAAACGAGTAATGTCCCAAATTAACGAGGAGATTTTCTTAACCTCCATTTTGGCTGAATTTTTAGAGAATGCAAAAGTATCCCATGGAAGTCGTAGCTATGTTGTTTACCTATCCAACGAATTGTCCCATTCTAAGATTCAATACAAACCGGCCACTTTATGGCCTTCCTAGTAAAAAAGGGTCGAAAACGAGTAATGTCCTAAATTAACGAGGAGATTTTCTTAACCTCCATTTTGGCTGAATTTTTAGAGAATGCAAAAATATCCCATGGAAGTCGTAGTTATGTTGTTTACCTATCCAACGAATTATCACATGCTAAGATTCAATACAAATCGGCCACTTTATGGCCTTCCTAGTTAAAATGGGTCGAAAACGAGTAATGTCCTAAATTAACGAGGAGATTTTCTTAACCTCCATTTTGGCCGAATTTTTAGAGAATGCAAAAATATCCCATGGAAGTCGTAGTTATATTGTTTACCTATCCAACGAATTATCACATGCTAAGATTCAATGCAAATCGGCCACTTTATGGCCTTCCTAGTAAAAAAGGGTCGAAAACGAGTAATGTCCTAAATTAACGAGGAGATTTTCTTAACCTCCATTTTGGCTGAATTTTTAGAGAATGCAAAAGTATCCCATGGAAGTCGTAGCTATGTTGTTTACCTATCCAACGAATTGTCCCATTCTAAGATTCAATACAAACCGGCCACTTAATGGCCTTCCTAGTAAAAAAGGGTCGAAAACGAGTAATGTCCCAAATTAACGAGGAGATTTTCTTAACCTCCATTTTGGCTGAATTTTTAGAGAATGCAAAAATATCCCATGGAAGTCGTAGTTATGTTGTTTACCTATCCAACGAATTGTCACATGCTAAGATTCAATGCAAATCGGCCACTTTATGGCCTTCCTAGTAAAAATGGGTCGAAAACGAGTAATGTCCTAAATTAACGAGGAGATTTTCTTAACCTCCATTTTGGCCGAATTTTTAGAGAATGCAAAAATATCCCTTGGAAGTCGTAGTTATGTTGTTTACCTATCCAACGAATTGTCCCACGCTAAGATTCAATGCAAATCGGCCACATTATGGCCTTCCTAGTAAAAAAGGGTCGAAAACGAGTAATGTCCCAAATTAACGAGGAGATTTTCTTAACCTCCATTTTGGCTGAATTTTTAGAGAATGCAAAAGTATCCCATGGAAGTCGTAGCTATGTTGTTTACCTATCCAACGAATTGTCCCATTCTAAGATTCAATACAAACCGGCCACTTTATGGCCTTCCTAGTAAAAAAGGGTCGAAAACGAGTAATGTCCTAAATTAACGAGGAGATTTTCTTAACCTCCATTTTGGCTGAATTTTTAGAGAATGCAAAAATATCCCATGGAAGTCGTAGTTATGTTGTTTACCTATCCAACGAATTATCACATGCTAAGATTCAATACAAATCGGCCACTTTATGGCCTTCCTAGTTAAAATGGGTCGAAAACGAGTAATGTCCTAAATTAACGAGGAGATTTTCTTAACCTCCATTTTGGCCGAATTTTTAGAGAATGCAAAAATATCCCATGGAAGTCGTAGTTATATTGTTTACCTATCCAACGAATTGTCACATGCTAAGATTCAATGCAAATCGGCCACTTTATGGCCTTCCTAGTAAAAATGGGTCGAAAACGAGTAATGTCCTAAATTAACGAGGAGATTTTCTTAACCTCCATTTTGGCTGAATTTTTAGAGAATGCAAAAGTATCCCATGGAAGTCGTAGCTATGTTGTTTACCTATCCAACGAATTGTCCCATTCTAAGATTCAATACAAACCGGCCACTTAATGGCCTTCCTAGTAAAAAAGGGTCGAAAACGAGTAATGTCCCAAATTAACGAGGAGATTTTCTTAACCTCCATTTTGGCTGAATTTTTAGAGAATGCAAAAATATCCCATGGAAGTCGTAGTTATGTTGTTTACCTATCCAACGAATTGTCACATGCTAAGATTCAATGCAAATCGGCCACTTTATGGCCTTCCTAGTAAAAATGGGTCGAAAACGAGTAATGTCCTAAATTAACGAGGAGATTTTCTTAACCTCCATTTTGGCCGAATTTTTAGAGAATGCAAAAATATCCCTTGGAAGTCGTAGTTATGTTGTTTACCTATCCAACGAATTGTCCCACGCTAAGATTCAATGCAAATCGGCCACATTATGGCCTTCCTAGTAAAAAAGGGTCGAAAACGAGTAATGTCCCAAATTAACGAGGAGATTTTCTTAACCTCCATTTTGGCTGAATTTTTAGAGAATGCAAAAGTATCCCATGGAAGTCGTAGCTATGTTGTTTACCTATCCAACGAATTGTCCCATTCTAAGATTCAATACAAACCGGCCACTTTATGGCCTTCCTAGTAAAAAAGGGTCGAAAACGAGTAATGTCCTAAATTAACGAGGAGATTTTCTTAACCTCCATTTTGGCTGAATTTTTAGAGAATGCAAAAATATCCCATGGAAGTCGTAGTTATGTTGTTTACCTATCCAACGAATTATCACATGCTAAGATTCAATACAAATCGGCCACTTTATGGCCTTCCTAGTTAAAATGGGTCGAAAACGAGTAATGTCCTAAATTAACGAGGAGATTTTCTTAACCTCCATTTTGGCCGAATTTTTAGAGAATGCAAAAATATCCCATGGAAGTCGTAGTTATATTGTTTACCTATCCAACGAATTGTCACATGCTAAGATTCAATGCAAATCGGCCACTTTATGGCCTTCCTAGTAAAAATGGGTCGAAAACGAGTAATGTCCTAAATTAACGAGGAGATTTTCTTAACCTCCATTTTGGCCGAATTTTTAGAGAATGCAAAAATATCCCTTGGAAGTCGTAGTTATGTTGTTTACCTATCCAACGAATTGTCCCACGCTAAGATTCAATGCAAATCGGCCACATTATGGCCTTCCTAGTAAAAAAGGGTCGAAAACGAGTAATGTCCCAAATTAACGAGGAGATTTTCTTAACCTCCATTTTGGCTGAATTTTTAGAGAATGCAAAAGTATCCCATGGAAGTCGTAGCTATGTTGTTTACCTATCCAACGAATTGTCCCATTCTAAGATTCAATACAAACCGGCCACTTTATGGCCTTCCTAGTAAAAAAGGGTCGAAAACGAGTAATGTCCTAAATTAACGAGGAGATTTTCTTAACCTCCATTTTGGCTGAATTTTTAGAGAATGCAAAAATATCCCATGGAAGTCGTAGTTATGTTGTTTACCTATCCAACGAATTATCACATGCTAAGATTCAATACAAATCGGCCACTTTATGGCCTTCCTAGTTAAAATGGGTCGAAAACGAGTAATGTCCTAAATTAACGAGGAGATTTTCTTAACCTCCATTTTGGCCGAATTTTTAGAGAATGCAAAAATATCCCATGGAAGTCGTAGTTATGTTGTTTACCTATCCAACGAATTGTCCCATTCTAAGATTCAATACAAACCGGCCACTTTATGGCCTTCCTAGTTAAAATGGGTCGAAAACGAGTAATGTCCTAAATTAACGAGGAGATTTTCTTAACCTCCATTTTGGCTGAATTTTTAGAGAATGCAAAAGTATCCCATGGAAGTCGTAGCTATGTTGTTTACCTATCCAACGAATTGTCCCATTCTAAGATTCAATACAAACCGGCCACTTAATGGCCTTCCTAGTAAAAAAGGGTCGAAAACGAGTAATGTCCCAAATTAACGAGGAGATTTTCTTAACCTCCATTTTGGCTGAATTTTTAGAGAATGCAAAAGTATCCCATGGAAGTCGTAGCTATGTTGTTTACCTATCCAACGAATTGTCCCATTCTAAGATTCAATACAAACCGGCCACTTTATGGCCTTCCTAGTAAAAAAGGGTCGAAAACGAGTAATGTCCTAAATTAACGAGGAGATTTTCTTAACCTCTATTTTGGCTGAATTTTTAGAGAATGCAAAAATATCCCATGGAAGTCGTAGTTATGTTGTTTACCTATCCAACGAATTGTCACATGCTAAGATTCAATGCAAATCGGCCACTTTATGGCCTTCCTAGTAAAAATGGGTCGAAAACGAGTAATGTCCTAAATTAACGAGGAGATTTTCTTAACCTCCATTTTGGCCGAATTTTTAGAGAATGCAAAAGTATCCCATGGAAGTCGTAGTTATGTTGTTTACCTATCCAACGAATTGTCCCACGCTAAGATTCAATGCAAATCGGCCACATTATGGCCTTCCTAGTAAAAAAGGGTCGAAAACGAGTAATGTCCCAAATTAACGAGGAGATTTTCTTAACCTCCATTTTGGCTGAATTTTTAGAGAATGCAAAAGTATCCCACGGAAGTCGTAGCTATGTTGTTTACCTATCCAACGAATTGTCCCATGCTAAGATTCAATACAAACCGGCCACTTTATGGCCTTCCTAGTAAAAAAGGGTCGAAAACGAGTAATGTCCTAAATTAACGAGGAGATTTTCTTAACCTCCATTTTGGCTGAATTTTTAGAGAATGCAAAAATATCCCATGGAAGTCGTAGTTATGCTGTTTACCTATCCAACGAATTATCACATGCTAAGATTCAATACAAATCGGCCACTTTATGGCCTTCCTAGTTAAAATGGGTCGAAAACGAGTAATGTCCTAAATTAACGAGGAGATTTTCTTAACCTCCATTTTGGCCGAATTTTTAGAGAATGCAAAAATATCCCATGGAAGTCGTAGTTGTGTTGTTTACCTATCCAACGAATTGTCACATGCTAAGATTCAATGCAAATCGGCCACTTTATGGCCTTCCTAGTTAAAATGGGTCGAAAACGAGTAATGTCCTAAATTAACGAGGAGATTTTCTTAACCTCCATTTTGGCCGAATTTTTAGAGAATGCAAAAATATCCCATGGAAGTCGTAGTTATGTTGTTTACCTATCCAACGAATTATCACATGCTAAGATTCAATACAAATCGGCCACTTTATGGCCTTCCTAGTTAAAATGGGTCGAAAACGAGTAATGTCCTAAATTAACGAGGAGATTTTCTTAACCTCCATTTTGGCCGAATTTTTAGAGAATGCAAAAATATCTCATGGAAGTCGTAGTTATGTTGTTTACCTATCCAACGAATTGTCACATGCTAAGATTCAATGCAAATCGGCCACTTTATGGCCTTCCTAGTTAAAATGGGTCGAAAACGAGTAATGTCCTAAATTAACGAGGAGATTTTCTTAACCTCCATTTTGGCTGAATTTTTAGAGAATGCAAAAATATTCTATGGAAGTCGTAGTTATGTTGTTTACCTATCCAACGAATTATCACATGCTAAGATTCAATACAAATCGGCCACTTTATGGCCTTCCTAGTAAAAAAGGGTCAAAAACGAGTAATGTCCTAAATTAAAGAGGAGATTTTCTTAACCTCCATTTTGGCTGAATTTTTAGAGAATGCAAAAATATCCCATGGAAGTCGTATTTATGTTGTTTACCTATCCAACGAATTATCACATGCTAAGATTCAATACAAATCGGCCACTTAATGGCCTTCCTAGTAAAAAAGGGTCGAAAACGAGTAATGTCCTAAATTAACGAGGAGATTTTCTTAACCTCCATTTTGGCTGAATTTTTAGAGAATGCAAAAGTATCCCATGGAAGTCGTAGCTATGTTGTTTACCTATCCAACGAATTGTCCCATTCTAAGATTCAATACAAACCGGCCACTTAATGGCCTTCCTAGTAAAAAAGGGTCGAAAACGAGTAATGTCCCAAATTAACGAGGAGATTTTCTTAACCTCCATTTTGGCTGAATTTTTAGAGAATGCAAAAGTATCCCATGGAAGTCGTAGCTATGTTGTTTACCTTTCCAACGAATTGTCCCATTCTAAGATTCAATACAAACCGGCCACTTTATGGCCTTCCTAGTAAAACAGGGTCGAAAACGAGTAATGTCCTAAATTAACGAGGAGATTTTCTTAACCTCTATTTTGGCTGAATTTTTAGAGAATGCAAAAATATCCCATGGAAGTCGTAGTTATGTTGTTTACATATCCAACGAATTGTCACATGCTAAGATTCAATGCAAATCGGCCACTTTATGGCCTTCCTAGTAAAAATGGGTCGAAAACGAGTAATGTCCTAAATTAACGAGGAGATTTTCTTAACCTCCATTTTGGCCGAATTTTTAGAGAATGCAAAAATATCCCTTGGAAGTCGTAGTTATGTTGTTTACCTATCCAACGAATTGTCCCACGCTAAGATTCAATGCAAATCGGCCACATTATGGCCTTCCTAGTAAAAAAGGGTCGAAAACGAGTAATGTCCCAAATTAACGAGGAGATTTTCTTAACCTCCATTTTGGATGAATTTTTAGAGAATGCAAAAGTATCCCATGGAAGTCGTAGCTATGTTGTTTACCTATCCAACGAATTGTCCCATTCTAAGATTCAATACAAACCGGCCACTTTATGGCCTTCCTAGTAAAAAAGGGTCGAAAACGAGTAATGTCCTAAATTAACGAGGAGATTTTCTTAACCTCCATTTTGGCTGAATTTTTAGAGAATGCAAAAATATCCCATGGAAGTCGTAGTTATGTTGTTTACCTATCCAACGAATTATCACATGCTAAGATTCAATACAAATTGGCCACTTTATGGCCTTCCTAGTTAAAATGGGTCGAAAACGAGTAATGTCCTAAATTAACGAGGAGATTTTCTTAACCTCCATTTTGGCCGAATTTTTAGAGAATGCAAAAATATCTCATGGAAGTCGTAGTTATGTTGTTTACCTATCCAACGAATTGTCACATGCTAAGATTCAATGCAAATCGGCCACTTTATGGCCTTCCTAGTTAAAATGGGTCGAAAACGAGTAATGTCCTAAATTAACGAGGAGATTTTCTTAACCTCCATTTTGGCTGAATTTTTAGAGAATGCAAAAATATTCTATGGAAGTCGTAGTTATGTTGTTTACCTATCCAACGAATTATCACATGCTAAGATTCAATACAAATCGGCCACTTTATGGCCTTCCTAGTAAAAAAGGGTCGAAAACGAGTAATGTCCTAAATTAAAGAGGAGATTTTCTTAACCTCCATTTTGGCTGAATTTTTAGAGAATGCAAAAATATCCCATGGAAGTCGTATTTATGTTGTTTACCTATCCAACGAATTATCACATGCTAAGATTCAATACAAATCGGCCACTTAATGGCCTTCCTAGTAAAAAAGGGTCGAAAACGAGTAATGTCCTAAATTAACGAGGAGATTTTCTTAACCTCCATTTTGGCTGAATTTTTAGAGAATGCAAAAGTATCCCATGGAAGTCGTAGCTATGTTGTTTACCTATCCAACGAATTGTCCCATTCTAAGATTCAATACAAACCGGCCACTTAATGGCCTTCCTAGTAAAAAAGGGTCGAAAACGAGTAATGTCCCAAATTAACGAGGAGAATTTCTTAACCTCCATTTTGGCTGAATTTTTAGAGAATGCAAAAGTATCCCATGGAAGTCGTAGCTATGTTGTTTACCTTTCCAACGAATTGTCCCATTCTAAGATTCAATACAAACCGGCCACTTTATGGCCTTCCTAGTAAAACAGGGTCGAAAACGAGTAATGTCCTAAATTAACGAGGAGATTTTCTTAACCTCTATTTTGGCTGAATTTTTAGAGAATGCAAAAATATCCCATGGAAGTCGTAGTTATGTTGTTTACATATCCAACGAATTGTCACATGCTAAGATTCAATGCAAATCGGCCACTTTATGGCCTTCCTAGTAAAAATGGGTCGAAAACGAGTAATGTCCTAAATTAACGAGGAGATTTTCTTAACCTCCATTTTGGCCGAATTTTTAGAGAATGCAAAAATATCCCTTGGAAGTCGTAGTTATGTTGTTTACCTATCCAACGAATTGTCCCACGCTAAGATTCAATGCAAATCGGCCACATTATGGCCTTCCTAGTAAAAAAGGGTCGAAAACGAGTAATGTCCCAAATTAACGAGGAGATTTTCTTAACCTCCATTTTGGATGAATTTTTAGAGAATGCAAAAGTATCCCATGGAAGTCGTAGCTATGTTGTTTACCTATCCAACGAATTGTCCCATTCTAAGATTCAATACAAACCGGCCACTTTATGGCCTTCCTAGTA
This sequence comes from Medicago sativa, assembly GCF_051527215.1. Taxonomy (NCBI): domain Eukaryota; kingdom Viridiplantae; phylum Streptophyta; class Magnoliopsida; order Fabales; family Fabaceae; genus Medicago; species Medicago sativa. The sequence goes on along the minus strand of NC_140751.1, from coordinate 1,080,705 downwards.
AAAAAGGGTCGAAAACGAGTAATGTCCTAAATTAACGAGGAGATTTTCTTAACCTCCATTTTGGCTGAATTTTTAGAGAATGCAAAAATATCCCATGGAAGTCGTAGTTATGTTGTTTACCTATCCAACGAATTGTCACATGCTAAGATTCAATGCAAATCGGCCACTTTATGGCCTTCCTAGTAAAAATGGGTTGAAAACGAGTAATGTCCTAAATTAACGAGGAGATTTTCTTAACCTCCATTTTGGCCGAATTTTTAGAGAATGCAAAAATATCCCATGGAAGTCGTAGTTGTGTTGTTTACCTATCCAACGAATTGTCACATGCTAAGATTCAATGCAAATCGGCCACTTTATGGCCTTCCTAGTTAAAATGGGTCGAAAACGAGTAATGTCCTAAATTAACGAGGAGATTTTCTTAACCTCCATTTTGGCCGAATTTTTAGAGAATGCAAAAATATCCCATGGAAGTCGTAGTTATGTTGTTTACCTATCCAACGAATTATCACATGCTAAGATTCAATACAAATCGGCCACTTAATGGCCTTCCTAGTTAAAATGGGTCGAAAACGAGTAATGTCCTAAATTAACGAGGAGATTTTCTTAACCTCCATTTTGGCCGAATTTTTAGAGAATGCAAAAGTATCCCATGGAAGTCGTAGCTATGTTGTTTACCTATCCAACGAATTGTCCCATTCTAAGATTCAATACAAACCGGACACTTAATGGCCTTCCTAGTAACAAAGGGTCGAAAACGAGTAATGTCCCAAATTAACGAGGAGATTTTCTTAACCTCCATTTTGGCTGAATTTTTAGAGAATGCAAAAGTATCCCATGGAAGTCGTAGCTATGTTGTTTACCTATCCAACGAATTGTCCCATTCTAAGATTCAATACAAACCGGCCACTTTATGGCCTTCCTAGTAAAAAAGGGTCGAAAACGAGTAATGTCCTAAATTAACGAGGAGATTTTCTTAACCTCCATTTTGGCCGAATTTTTAGAGAATGCAAAAATATCCCTTGGAAGTCGTAGTTATGTTGTTTACCTATCCAACGAATTGTCCCACGCTAAGATTCAATGCAAATCGGCCACATTATGGCCTTCCTAGTAAAAAAGGGTCGAAAACGAGTAATGTCCCAAATTAACGAGGAGATTTTCTTAACCTCCATTTTGGCTGAATTTTTAGAGAATGCAAAAGTATCCCATGGAAGTCGTAGCTATGTTGTTTACCTATCCAACGAATTGTCCCATTCTAAGATTCAATACAAACCGGCCACTTTATGGCCTTCCTAGTAAAACAGGGTCGAAAACGAGTAATGTCCTAAATTAACGAGGAGATTTTCTTAACCTCTATTTTGGCTGAATTTTTAGAGAATGCAAAAATATCCCATGGAAGTCATAGTTATGCTGTTTACCTATCCAACGAATTGTCACATGCTAAGATTCAATGCAAATCGGCCACTTTATGGCCTTCCTAGTAAAAATGGGTCGAAAACGAGTAATGTCCTAAATTAACGAGGAGATTTTCTTAACCTCCATTTTGGCCGAATTTTTAGAGAATGCAAAAATATCCCTTGGAAGTCGTAGTTATGTTGTTTACCTATCCAACGAATTGTCCCACGCTAAGATTCAATGCAAATCGGCCACATTATGGCCTTCCTAGTAAAAAAGGGTCGAAAACGAGTAATGTCCCAAATTAACGAGGAGATTTTCTTAACCTCCATTTTGGCCGAATTTTTAGAGAATGCAAAAGTATCCCATGGAAGTCGTAGCTATGTTGTTTACCTATCCAACGAATTGTCCCATTCTAAGATTCAATACAAACCGGCCACTTTATGGCCTTCCTAGTAAAAAAGGGTCGAAAACGAGTAATGTCCTAAATTAACGAGGAGATTTTCTTAACCTCCATTTTGGCTGAATTTTTAGAGAATGCAAAAATATCCCATGGAAGTCGTAGTTATGTTGTTTACCTATCCAACGAATTGTCACATGCTAAGATTCAATGCAAATCGGCCACTTTATGGCCTTCCTAGTAAAAATGGGTCGAAAACGAGTAATGTCCTAAATTAACGAGGAGATTTTCTTAACCTCCATTTTGGCCGAATTTTTAGAGAATGCAAAAATATCCCATGGAAGTCGTAGTTGTGTTGTTTACCTATCCAACGAATTGTCACATGCTAAGATTCAATGCAAATCGGCCACTTTATGGCCTTCCTAGTTAAAATGGGTCGAAAACGAGTAATGTCCTAAATTAACGAGGAGATTTTCTTAACCTCCATTTTGGCCGAATTTTTAGAGAATGCAAAAATATCCCATGGAAGTCGTAGTTATGTTGTTTACCTATCCAACGAATTATCACATGCTAAGATTCAATACAAATCGGCCACTTAATGGCCTTCCTAGTTAAAATGGGTCGAAAACGAGTAATGTCCTAAATTAACGAGGAGATTTTCTTAACCTCCATTTTGGCCGAATTTTTAGAGAATGCAAAAGTATCCCATGGAAGTCGTAGCTATGTTGTTTACCAATCCAACGAATTGTCCCATTCTAAGATTCAATACAAACCGGACACTTAATGGCCTTCCTAGTAACAAAGGGTCGAAAACGAGTAATGTCCCAAATTAACGAGGAGATTTTCTTAACCTCCATTTTGGCTGAATTTTTAGAGAATGCAAAAGTATCCCATGGAAGTCGTAGCTATGTTGTTTACCTATCCAACGAATTGTCCCATTCTAAGATTCAATACAAACCGGCCACTTTATGGCCTTCCTAGTAAAAAAGGGTCGAAAACGAGTAATGTCCTAAATTAACGAGGAGATTTTCTTAACCTCCATTTTGGCCGAATTTTTAGAGAATGCAAAAATATCCCTTGGAAGTCGTAGTTATGTTGTTTACCTATCCAACGAATTGTCCCACGCTAAGATTCAATGCAAATCGGCCACATTATGGCCTTCCTAGTAAAAAAGGGTCGAAAACGAGTAATGTCCCAAATTAACGAGGAGATTTTCTTAACCTCCATTTTGGCTGAATTTTTAGAGAATGCAAAAGTATCCCATGGAAGTCGTAGCTATGTTGTTTACCTATCCAACGAATTGTCCCATTCTAAGATTCAATACAAACCGGCCACTTTATGGCCTTCCTAGTAAAAAAGGGTCGAAAACGAGTAATGTCCTAAATTAACGAGGAGATTTTCTTAACCTCCATTTTGGCTGAATTTTTAGAGAATGCAAAAATATCCCATGGAAGTCATAGTTATGCTGTTTACCTATCCAACGAATTATCACATGCTAAGATTCAATACAAATCGGCCACTTTATGGCCTTCCTAGTTAAAATGGGTCGAAAACGAGTAATGTCCTAAATTAACGAGGAGATTTTCTTAACCTCCATTTTGGCCAAATTTTTAGAGAATGCAAAAATATCCCATGGAAGTCGTAGTTGTGTTGTTTACCTATCCAACGAATTGTCACATGCTAAGATTCAATGCAAATCGGCCACTTTATGGCCTTCCTAGTTAAAATGGGTCGAAAACGAGTAATGTCCTAAATTAACGAGGAGATTTTCTTAACCTCCATTTTGGCCGAATTTTTAGAGAATGCAAAAATATCCCATGGAAGTCGTAGTTATGTTGTTTACCTATCCAACGAATTATCACATGCTAAGATTCAATACAAATCGGCCACTTTATGGCCTTCCTAGTTAAAATGGGTCGAAAACGAGTAATGTCCTAAATTAACGAGGAGATTTTCTTAACCTCCATTTTGGCCGAATTTTTAGAGAATGCAAAAATATCTCATGGAAGTCGTAGTTATGTTGTTTACCTATCCAACGAATTGTCACATGCTAAGATTCAATGCAAATCGGCCACTTTATGGCCTTCCTAGTTAAAATGGGTCGAAAACGAGTAATGTCCTAAATTAACGAGGAGATTTTCTTAACCTCCATTTTGGCTGAATTTTTAGAGAATGCAAAATTATTCCATGGAAGTCGTAGTTATGTTGTTTACCTATCCAACGAATTATCACATGCTAAGATTCAATACAAATCGGCCACTTTATGGCCTTCCTAGTAAAAAAGGGTCGAAAACGAGTAATGTCCTAAATTAACGAGGAGATTTTCTTAACCTCCATTTTGGCTGAATTTTTAGAGAATGCAAAAGTATCCCATGGAAGTCGTAGCTATGTTGTTTACCTATCCAACGAATTGTCCCATTCTAAGATTCAATACAAACCGGCCACTTAATGGCCTTCCTAGTAAAAAAGGGTCGAAAACGAGTAATGTCCCAAATTAACGAGGAGATTTTCTTAACCTCCATTTTGGCTGAATTTTTAGAGAATGCAAAAGTATCCCATGGAAGTCGTAGCTATGTTGTTTACCTATCCAACGAATTGTCCCATTCTAAGATTCAATACAAACCGGCCACTTTATGGCCTTCCTAGTAAAACAGGGTCGAAAACGAGTAATGTCCTAAATTAACGAGGAGATTTTCTTAACCTCTATTTTGGCTGAATTTTTAGAGAATGCAAAAATATCCCATGGAAGTCGTAGTTATGTTGTTTACATATCCAACGAATTGTCACATGCTAAGATTCAATGCAAATCGGCCACTTTATGGCCTTCCTAGTAAAAATGGGTCGAAAACGAGTAATGTCCTAAATTAACGAGGAGATTTTCTTAACCTCCATTTTGGCCGAATTTTTAGAGAATGCAAAAATATCCCTTGGAAGTCGTAGTTATGTTGTTTACCTATCCAACGAATTGTCCCACGCTAAGATTCAATGCAAATCGGCCACATTATGGCCTTCCTAGTAAAAAAGGGTCGAAAACGAGTAATGTCCCAAATTAACGAGGAGATTTTCTTAACCTCCATTTTGGATGAATTTTTAGAGAATGCAAAAGTATCCCATGGAAGTCGTAGCTATGTTGTTTACCTATCCAACGAATTGTCCCATTCTAAGATTCAATACAAATCGGCCACTTTATGGCCTTCCTAGTAAAAAAGGGTCGAAAACGAGTAATGTCCTAAATTAAAGAGGAGATTTTCTTAACCTCCATTTTGGCTGAATTTTTAGAGAATGCAAAAATATCCCATGGAAGTCGTAGTTATGTTGTTTACCTATCCAACGAATTATCACATGCTAAGATTCAATACAAATCGGCCACTTAATGGCCTTCCTAGTAAAAAAGGGTCGAAAACGAGTAATGTCCTAAATTAACGAGGAGATTTTCTTAACCTCCATTTTGGCTGAATTTTTAGAGAATGCAAAAGTATCCCATGGAAGTCGTAGCTATGTTGTTTACCTATCCAACGAATTGTCCCATTCTAAGATTCAATACAAACCGGCCACTTAATGGCCTTCCTAGTAAAAAAGGGTCGAAAACGAGTAATGTCCCAAATTAACGAGGAGATTTTCTTAACCTCCATTTTGGCTGAATTTTTAGAGAATGCAAAAGTATCCCATGGAAGTCGTAGCTATGTTGTTTACCTATCCAACGAATTGTCCCATTCTAAGATTCAATACAAACCGGCCACTTTATGGCCTTCCTAGTAAAAAAGGGTCGAAAACGAGTAATGTCCTAAATTAACGAGGAGATTTTCTTAACCTCCATTTTGGCTGAATTTTTAGAGAATGCAAAAATATCCCATGGAAGTCGTAGTTATGTTGTTTACCTATCCAACGAATTATCACATGCTAAGATTCAATACAAATCGGCCACTTTATGGCCTTCCTAGTTAAAATGGGTCGAAAACGAGTAATGTCCTAAATTAACGAGGAGATTTTCTTAACCTCCATTTTGGCCGAATTTTTAGAGAATGCAAAAATATCCCATGGAAGTCGTAGTTATATTGTTTACCTATCCAACGAATTGTCACATGCTAAGATTCAATGCAAATCGGCCACTTTATAGCCTTCCTAGTAAAAATGGGTCGAAAACGAGTAATGTCCTAAATTAATGAGGAGATGTTCTTAACCTCCATTTTGGCCGAATTTTTAGAGAATGCAAAAATATCCCTTGGAAGTCGTAGTTATGTTGTTTACCTATCCAACGAATTGTCCCACGCTAAGATTCAATGCAAATCGGCCACATTATGGCCTTCCTAGTAAAAAAGGGTCGAAAACGAGTAATGTCCCAAATTAACGAGGAGATTTTCTTAACCTCCATTTTGGCTGAATTTTTAGAGAATGCAAAAGTATCCCATGGAAGTCGTAGCTATGTTGTTTACCTATCCAACGAATTGTCCCATTCTAAGATTCAATACAAACCGGCCACTTTATGGCCTTCCTAGTAAAAAAGGGTCGAAAACGAGTAATGTCCTAAATTAACGAGGATATTTTCTTAACCTCCATTTTGGCTGAATTTTTAGAGAATGCAAAAATATCCCATGGAAGTCGTAGTTATGTTGTTTACCTATCCAACGAATTATCACATGCTAAGATTCAATACAAATCGGCCACTTTATGGCCTTCCTAGTTAAAATGGGTCGAAAACGAGTAATGTCCTAAATTAACGAGGAGATTTTCTTAACCTCCATTTTGGCCGAATTTTTAGAGAATGCAAAAATATCCCATGGAAGTCGTAGTTATGTTGTTTACCTATCCAACGAATTGTCACATGCTAAGATTCAATGCAAATCGGCCACTTTATGGCCTACCTAGTAAAAAAGGGTCGAAAACGAGTAATGTCCTAAATTAACGAGGAGATTTTCTTAACCTCCATTTTGGCTGAATTTTTAGAGAATGCAAAAATATCCCATGGAAGTCGTAGTTATGTTGTTTACCTATCCAACAAATTATCACATGCTAAGATTTAATACAAATCGGCCACTTAATGGCCTTCCTAGTAAAAAAGGGTCGAAAACAAGTAATGTCCTAAATTAACGAGGAGATTTTCTTAACCTCCATTTTGGCTGAATTTTTAGAGAATGCAAAAGTATCCCATGGAAGTCGTAGCTATGTTGTTTACCTATCCAACGAATTGTCCCATTCTAAGATTCAATACAAACCGGCCACTTAATGGCCTTCCTAGTAAAAAAGGGTCGAAAACGAGTAATGTCCCAAATTAACGAGGAGATTTTCTTAACCTCCATTTTGGCCGAATTTTTAGAGAATGCAAAAATATCCCTTGGAAGTCGTAGTTATGTTGTTTACCTATCCAACGAATTGTCCCACGCTAAGATTCAATACAAATCGGCCACTTTATGGCCTTCCTAGTTAAAATGGGTCGAAACCGAGTAATGTCCTAAATTAACGAGGAGATTTTCTTAACCTCCATTTTGGCCAAATTTTTAGAGAATGCAAAAATATCCCATGGAAGTCGTAGTTGTGTTGTTTACCTATCCAACGAATTGTCACATGCTAAGATTCAATGCAAATCGGCCACTTTATGGCCTTCCTAGTTAAAATGGGTCGAAAACGAGTAATGTCCTAAATTAACGAGGAGATTTTCTTAACCTCCATTTTGGCCGAATTTTTAGAGAATGCAAAAATATCCCATGGAAGTCGTAGTTATGTTGTTTACCTATCCAACGAATTATCACATGCTAAGATTCAATACAAATCGGCCACTTTATGGCCTTCCTAGTTAAAATGGGTCGAAAACGAGTAATGTCCTAAATTAACGAGGAGATTTTCTTAACCTCCATTTTGGCCGAATTTTTAGAGAATGCAAAAATATCTCATGGAAGTCGTAGTTATGTTGTTTACCTATCCAACGAATTGTCACATGCTAAGATTCAATGCAAATCGGCCACTTTATGGCCTTCCTAGTTAAAATGGGTCGAAAACGAGTAATGTCCTAAATTAACGAGGAGATTTTCTTAACCTCCATTTTGGCTGAATTTTTAGAGAATGCAAAATTATTCCATGGAAGTCGTAGTTATGTTGTTTACCTATCCAACGAATTATCACATGCTAAGATTCAATACAAATCGGCCACTTTATGGCCTTCCTAGTAAAAAAGGGTCGAAAACGAGTAATGTCCTAAATTAACGAGGAGATTTTCTTAACCTCCATTTTGGCTGAATTTTTAGAGAATGCAAAAGTATCCCATGGAAGTCGTAGCTATGTTGTTTACCTATCCAACGAATTGTCCCATTCTAAGATTCAATACAAACCGGCCACTTAATGGCCTTCCTAGTAAAAAAGGGTCGAAAACGAGTAATGTCCCAAATTAACGAGGAGATTTTCTTAACCTCCATTTTGGCTGAATTTTTAGAGAATGCAAAAGTATCCCATGGAAGTCGTAGCTATGTTGTTTACCTATCCAACGAATTGTCCCATTCTAAGATTCAATACAAACCGGCCACTTTATGGCCTTCCTAGTAAAACAGGGTCGAAAACGAGTAATGTCCTAAATTAACGAGGAGATTTTCTTAACCTCTATTTTGGCTGAATTTTTAGAGAATGCAAAAATATCCCATGGAAGTCGTAGTTATGTTGTTTACATATCCAACGAATTGTCACATGCTAAGATTCAATGCAAATCGGCCACTTTATGGCCTTCCTAGTAAAAATGGGTCGAAAACGAGTAATGTCCTAAATTAACGAGGAGATTTTCTTAACCTCCATTTTGGCCGAATTTTTAGAGAATGCAAAAATATCCCTTGGAAGTCGTAGTTATGTTGTTTACCTATCCAACGAATTGTCCCACGCTAAGATTCAATGCAAATCGGCCACATTATGGCCTTCCTAGTAAAAAAGGGTCGAAAACGAGTAATGTCCCAAATTAACGAGGAGATTTTCTTAACCTCCATTTTGGATGAATTTTTAGAGAATGCAAAAGTATCCCATGGAAGTCGTAGCTATGTTGTTTACCTATCCAACGAATTGTCCCATTCTAAGATTCAATACAAATCGGCCACTTTATGGCCTTCCTAGTAAAAAAGGGTCGAAAACGAGTAATGTCCTAAATTAAAGAGGAGATTTTCTTAACCTCCATTTTGGCTGAATTTTTAGAGAATGCAAAAATATCCCATGGAAGTCGTAGTTATGTTGTTTACCTATCCAACGAATTATCACATGCTAAGATTCAATACAAATCGGCCACTTAATGGCCTTCCTAGTAAAAAAGGGTCGAAAACGAGTAATGTCCTAAATTAACGAGGAGATTTTCTTAACCTCCATTTTGGCTGAATTTTTAGAGAATGCAAAAGTATCCCATGGAAGTCGTAGCTATGTTGTTTACCTATCCAACGAATTGTCCCATTCTAAGATTCAATACAAACCGGCCACTTAATGGCCTTCCTAGTAAAAAAGGGTCGAAAACGAGTAATGTCCCAAATTAACGAGGAGATTTTCTTAACCTCCATTTTGGCTGAATTTTTAGAGAATGCAAAAGTATCCCATGGAAGTCGTAGCTATGTTGTTTACCTATCCAACGAATTGTCCCATTCTAAGATTCAATACAAACCGGCCACTTTATGGCCTTCCTAGTAAAAAAGGGTCGAAAACGAGTAATGTCCTAAATTAACGAGGAGATTTTCTTAACCTCCATTTTGGCTGAATTTTTAGAGAATGCAAAAATATCCCATGGAAGTCGTAGTTATGTTGTTTACCTATCCAACGAATTATCACATGCTAAGATTCAATACAAATCGGCCACTTTATGGCCTTCCTAGTTAAAATGGGTCGAAAACGAGTAATGTCCTAAATTAACGAGGAGATTTTCTTAACCTCCATTTTGGCCGAATTTTTAGAGAATGCAAAAATATCCCATGGAAGTCGTAGTTATATTGTTTACCTATCCAACGAATTGTCACATGCTAAGATTCAATGCAAATCGGCCACTTTATAGCCTTCCTAGTAAAAATGGGTCGAAAACGAGTAATGTCCTAAATTAATGAGGAGATGTTCTTAACCTCCATTTTGGCCGAATTTTTAGAGAATGCAAAAATATCCCTTGGAAGTCGTAGTTATGTTGTTTACCTATCCAACGAATTGTCCCACGCTAAGATTCAATGCAAATCGGCCACATTATGGCCTTCCTAGTAAAAAAGGGTCGAAAACGAGTAATGTCCCAAATTAACGAGGAGATTTTCTTAACCTCCATTTTGGATGAATTTTTAGAGAATGCAAAAGTATCCCATGGAAGTCGTAGCTATGTTGTTTACCTATCCAACGAATTGTCCCATTCTAAGATTCAATACAAATCGGCCACTTTATGGCCTTCCTAGTAAAAAAGGGTCGAAAACGAGTAATGTCCTAAATTAAAGAGGAGATTTTCTTAACCTCCATTTTGGCTGAATTTTTAGAGAATGCAAAAATATCCCATGGAAGTCGTAGTTATGTTGTTTACCTATCCAACGAATTATCACATGCTAAGATTCAATACAAATCGGCCACTTAATGGCCTTCCTAGTAAAAAAGGGTCGAAAACGAGTAATGTCCTAAATTAACGAGGAGATTTTCTTAACCTCCATTTTGGCTGAATTTTTAGAGAATGCAAAAGTATCCCATGGAAGTCGTAGCTATGTTGTTTACCTATCCAACGAATTGTCCCATTCTAAGATTCAATACAAACCGGCCACTTAATGGCCTTCCTAGTAAAAAAGGGTCGAAAACGAGTAATGTCCCAAATTAACGAGGAGATTTTCTTAACCTCCATTTTGGCTGAATTTTTAGAGAATGCAAAAGTATCCCATGGAAGTCGTAGCTATGTTGTTTACCTATCCAACGAATTGTCCCATTCTAAGATTCAATACAAACCGGCCACTTTATGGCCTTCCTAGTAAAAAAGGGTCGAAAACGAGTAATGTCCTAAATTAACGAGGAGATTTTCTTAACCTCCATTTTGGCTGAATTTTTAGAGAATGCAAAAATATCCCATGGAAGTCGTAGTTATGTTGTTTACCTATCCAACGAATTATCACATGCTAAGATTCAATACAAATCGGCCACTTTATGGCCTTCCTAGTTAAAATGGGTCGAAAACGAGTAATGTCCTAAATTAACGAGGAGATTTTCTTAACCTCCATTTTGGCCGAATTTTTAGAGAATGCAAAAATATCCCATGGAAGTCGTAGTTATATTGTTTACCTATCCAACGAATTGTCACATGCTAAGATTCAATGCAAATCGGCCACTTTATAGCCTTCCTAGTAAAAATGGGTCGAAAACGAGTAATGTCCTAAATTAATGAGGAGATGTTCTTAACCTCCATTTTGGCCGAATTTTTAGAGAATGCAAAAATATCCCTTGGAAGTCGTAGTTATGTTGTTTACCTATCCAACGAATTGTCCCACGCTAAGATTCAATGCAAATCGGCCACATTATGGCCTTCCTAGTAAAAAAGGGTCGAAAACGAGTAATGTCCCAAATTAACGAGGAGATTTTCTTAACCTCCATTTTGGCTGAATTTTTAGAGAATGCAAAAGTATCCCATGGAAGTCGTAGCTATGTTGTTTACCTATCCAACGAATTGTCCCATTCTAAGATTCAATACAAACCGGCCACTTTATGGCCTTCCTAGTAAAAAAGGGTCGAAAACGAGTAATGTCCTAAATTAACGAGGATATTTTCTTAACCTCCATTTTGGCTGAATTTTTAGAGAATGCAAAAATATCCCATGGAAGTCGTAGTTATGTTGTTTACCTATCCAACGAATTATCACATGCTAAGATTCAATACAAATCGGCCACTTTATGGCCTTCCTAGTTAAAATGGGTCGAAAACGAGTAATGTCCTAAATTAACGAGGAGATTTTCTTAACCTCCATTTTGGCCGAATTTTTAGAGAATGCAAAAATATCCCATGGAAGTCGTAGTTATGTTGTTTACCTATCCAACGAATTGTCACATGCTAAGATTCAATGCAAATCGGCCACTTTATGGCCTACCTAGTAAAAAAGGGTCGAAAACGAGTAATGTCCTAAATTAACGAGGAGATTTTCTTAACCTCCATTTTGGCTGAATTTTTAGAGAATGCAAAAATATCCCATGGAAGTCGTAGTTATGTTGTTTACCTATCCAACAAATTATCACATGCTAAGATTTAATACAAATCGGCCACTTAATGGCCTTCCTAGTAAAAAAGGGTCGAAAACAAGTAATGTCCTAAATTAACGAGGAGATTTTCTTAACCTCCATTTTGGCTGAATTTTTAGAGAATGCAAAAGTATCCCATGGAAGTCGTAGCTATGTTGTTTACCTATCCAACGAATTGTCCCATTCTAAGATTCAATACAAACCGGCCACTTAATGGCCTTCCTAGTAAAAAAGGGTCGAAAACGAGTAATGTCCCAAATTAACGAGGAGATTTTCTTAACCTCCATTTTGGCCGAATTTTTAGAGAATGCAAAAATATCCCTTGGAAGTCGTAGTTATGTTGTTTACCTATCCAACGAATTGTCCCACGCTAAGATTCAATACAAATCGGCCACTTTATGGCCTTCCTAGTTAAAATGGGTCGAAACCGAGTAATGTCCTAAATTAACGAGGAGATTTTCTTAACCTCCATTTTGGCTGAATTTTTAGAGAATGCAAAAATATCCCATGGAAGTCGTAGTTATGTTGTTTACCTATCCAACGAATTATCACATGCTAAGATTCAATACAAATCGGCCACTTTATGGCCTTCCTAGTTAAAATGGGTCGAAAACGAGTAATGTCCTAAATTAACGAGGAGATTTTCTTAACCTCCATTTTGGCCGAATTTTTAGAGAATGCAAAAATATCCCATGGAAGTCGTAGTTATATTGTTTACCTATCCAACGAATTGTCACATGCTAAGATTCAATGCAAATCGGCCACTTTATGGCCTTCCTAGTAAAAATGGGTCGAAAACGAGTAATGTCCTAAATTAACGGGGAGATTTTCTTAACCTCCATTTTGGCCGAATTTTTAGAGAATGCAAAAATATCCCTTGGAAGTCGTAGTTATGTTGTTTACCTATCCAACGAATTGTCCCACGCTAAGATTCAATGCAAATCGGCCACATTATGGCCTTCCTAGTAAAAAAGGGTCGAAAACGAGTAATGTCCCAAATTAACGAGGAGATTTTCTTAACCTCCATTTTGGCTGAATTTTTAGAGAATGCAAAAGTATCCCATGGAAGTCGTAGCTATGTTGTTAACCTATCCAACGAATTGTCCCATTCTAAGATTCAATACAAACCGGCCACTTTATGGCCTTCCTAGTAAAAAAGGGTCGAAAACGAGTAATGTCCTAAATTAACGAGGATATTTTCTTAACCTCCATTTTGGCTGAATTTTTAGAGAATGCAAAAATATCCCATGGAAGTCGTAGTTATGTTGTTTACCTATCCAACGAATTATCACATGCTAAGATTCAATACAAATCGGCCACTTTATGGCCTTCCTAGTTAAAATGGGTCGAAAACGAGTAATGTCCTAAATTAACGAGGAGATTTTCTTAACCTCCATTTTGGCCGAATTTTTAGAGAATGCAAAAATATCCCATGGAAGTCGTAGTTATGTTGTTTACCTATCCAACGAATTGTCACATGCTAAGATTCAATGCAAATCGGCCACTTTATGGCCTTCCTAGTAAAAAAGGGTCGAAAACGAGTAATGTCCTAAATTAACGAGGAGATTTTCTTAACCTCCATTTTGGCTGAATTTTTAGAGAATGCAAAAATATCCCATGGAAGTCGTAGTTATGTTGTTTACCTATCCAACGAATTATCACATGCTAAGATTCAATACAAATCGGCCACTTTATGGCCTTCCTAGTTAAAATGGGTCGAAAACGAGTAATGTCCTAAATTAACGAGGAGATTTTTTTGGCTGAATTTTTAGAGAATGCAAAAATATCCCATGGAAGTCGTAGCTATGTTGTTTACCTATCCAACGAATTGTCACATGCTAAGATTCAATGCAAATCGGCCACTTTATGGCCTTCCTAGTAAAAATGGGTCGAAAACGAGTAATGTCCTAAATTAACGAGGAGATTTTCTTAACCTCCATTTTGGCCGAATTTTTAGAGAATGCAAAAATATCCCTTGGAAGCCGTAGTTATGTTGTTTACCTATCCAACGAATTGTCCCACGCTAAGATTCAATGCAAATCGGCCACATTATGGCCTTCCTAGTAAAAAAGGGTCGAAAACGAGTAATGTCCCAAATTAACGAGGAGATTTTCTTAACCTCCATTTTGGCTGAATTTTTAGAGAATGCAAAAGTATCCCATGGAAGTCGTAGCTATGTTGTTAACCTATCCAACGAATTGTCCCATTCTAAGATTCAATACAAACCGGCCACTTTATGGCCTTCCTAGTAAAAAAGGGTCGAAAACGAGTAATGTCCTAAATTAACGAGGATATTTTCTTAACCTCCATTTTGGCTGAATTTTTAGAGAATGCAAAAATATCCCATGGAAGTCGTAGTTATGTTGTTTACCTATCCAACGAATTATCACATGCTAAGATTCAATACAAATCGGCCACTTTATGGCCTTCCTAGTTAAAATGGGTCGAAAACGAGTAATGTCCTAAATTAACGAGGAGATTTTCTTAACCTCCATTTTGGCCGAATTTTTAGAGAATGCAAAAATATCCCATGGAAGTCGTAGTTATGTTGTTTACCTATCCAACGAATTGTCACATGCTAAGATTCAATGCAAATCGGCCACTTTATGGCCTTCCTAGTAAAAAAGGGTCGAAAACGAGTAATGTCCTAAATTAACGAGGAGATTTTCTTAACCTCCATTTTGGCTGAATTTTTAGAGAATGCAAAAATATCCCATGGAAGTCGTAGTTATGTTGTTTACCTATCCAACGAATTATCACATGCTAAGATTTAATACAAATCGGCCACTTAATGGCCTTCCTAGAAAAAAAAGGGTCGAAAACGAGTAATGTCCTAAATTAAAGAGGAGATTTTCTTAACCTCCATTTTGGCTGAATTTTTAGAGAATGCAAAAGTATCCCATGGAAGTCGTAGCTATGTTGTTAACCTATCCAACGAATTGTCCCATTCTAAGATTCAATACAAACCGGCCACTTTATGGCCTTCCTAGTAAAAAAGGGTCGAAAACGAGTAATGTCCTAAATTAACGAGGATATTTTCTTAACCTCCATTTTGGCTGAATTTTTAGAGAATGCAAAAATATCCCATGGAAGTCGTAGTTATGTTGTTTACCTATCCAACGAATTATCACATGCTAAGATTCAATACAAATCGGCCACTTTATGGCCTTCCTAGTTAAAATGGGTCGAAAACGAGTAATGTCCTAAATTAACGAGGAGATTTTCTTAACCTCCATTTTGGCCGAATTTTTAGAGAATGCAAAAATATCCCATGGAAGTCGTAGTTATGTTGTTTACCTATCCAACGAATTGTCACATGCTAAGATTCAATGCAAATCGGCCACTTTATGGCCTTCCTAGTAAAAAAGGGTCGAAAACGAGTAATGTCCTAAATTAACGAGGAGATTTTCTTAACCTCCATTTTGGCTGAATTTTTAGAGAATGCAAAAATATCCCATGGAAGTCGTAGTTATGTTGTTTACCTATCCAACGAATTATCACATGCTAAGATTCAATACAAATCGGCCACTTTATGGCCTTCCTAGTTAAAATGGGTCGAAAACGAGTAATGTCCTAAATTAACGAGGAGATTTTTTTGGCTGAATTTTTAGAGAATGCAAAAATATCCCATGGAAGTCGTAGCTATGTTGTTTACCTATCCAACGAATTGTCACATGCTAAGATTCAATGCAAATCGGCCACTTTATGGCCTTCCTAGTAAAAATGGGTCGAAAACGAGTAATGTCCTAAATTAACGAGGAGATTTTCTTAACCTCCATTTTGGCCGAATTTTTAGAGAATGCAAAAATATCCCTTGGAAGCCGTAGTTATGTTGTTTACCTATCCAACGAATTGTCCCACGCTAAGATTCAATGCAAATCGGCCACATTATGGCCTTCCTAGTAAAAAAGGGTCGAAAACGAGTAATGTCCCAAATTAACGAGGAGATTTTCTTAACCTCCATTTTGGCTGAATTTTTAGAGAATGCAAAAGTATCCCATGGAAGTCGTAGCTATGTTGTTAACCTATCCAACGAATTGTCCCATTCTAAGATTCAATACAAACCGGCCACTTTATGGCCTTCCTAGTAAAAAAGGGTCGAAAACGAGTAATGTCCTAAATTAACGAGGATATTTTCTTAACCTCCATTTTGGCTGAATTTTTAGAGAATGCAAAAATATCCCATGGAAGTCGTAGTTATGTTGTTTACCTATCCAACGAATTATCACATGCTAAGATTCAATACAAATCGGCCACTTTATGGCCTTCCTAGTTAAAATGGGTCGAAAACGAGTAATGTCCTAAATTAACGAGGAGATTTTCTTAACCTCCATTTTGGCCGAATTTTTAGAGAATGCAAAAATATCCCATGGAAGTCGTAGTTATGTTGTTTACCTATCCAACGAATTGTCACATGCTAAGATTCAATGCAAATCGGCCACTTTATGGCCTTCCTAGTAAAAAAGGGTCGAAAACGAGTAATGTCCTAAATTAACGAGGAGATTTTCTTAACCTCCATTTTGGCTGAATTTTTAGAGAATGCAAAAATATCCCATGGAAGTCGTAGTTATGTTGTTTACCTATCCAACGAATTATCACATGCTAAGATTTAATACAAATCGGCCACTTAATGGCCTTCCTAGAAAAAAAAGGGTCGAAAACGAGTAATGTCCTAAATTAAAGAGGAGATTTTCTTAACCTCCATTTTGGCTGAATTTTTAGAGAATGCAAAAGTATCCCATGGAAGTCGTAGCTATGTTGTTTACCTATCCAACGAATTGTCCCATTCTAAGATTCAATACAAACCGGCCACTTAATGGCCTTCCTAGTAAAAAAGGGTCGAAAACGAGTAATGTCCCAAATTAACGAGGAGATTTTCTTAACCTCCATTTTGGCCGAATTTTTAGAGAATGCAAAAATATCCCTTGGAAGTCGTAGTTATGTTATTTACCTATCCAACGAATTGTCCCACGCTAAGATTCAATACAAATCGGCCACTTTATGGCCTTCCTAGTTAAAATGGGTCGAAAACGAGTAATGTCCGAAATTAACGAGGAGATTTTCTTAACCTCCATTTTGGCCGAATTTTTAGAGAATGCAAAAATATCCCTTGGAAGTCGTAGTTATGTTGTTTACCTATCCAACGAATTGTCCCACGCTAAGATTCAATGCAAATCGGCCACATTATGGCCTTCCAAGTAAAAATGGGTCGAAAACGAGTAATGTCCCAAATTAACGAGGAGATTTTCTTAACCTCCATTTTGGCTGAATTTTTAGAGAATGCAAAAGTATCCCATGGAAGTCGTAGCTATGTTGTTTACCTATCCAACGAATTGTCCCATTCTAAGATTCAATACAAACCGGCCACTTTATGGCCTTCCTAGTAAAAAAGGGTCGAAAACGAGTAATGTCCTAAATTAACGAGGATATTTTCTTAACCTCCATTTTGGCTGAATTTTTAGAGAATGCAAAAATATCCCATGGAAGTCGTAGTTATGTTGTTTACCTATCCAACGAATTATCACATGCTAAGATTCAATACAAATCGGCCACTTTATGGCCTTCCTAGTTAAAATGGGTCGAAAACGAGTAATGTCCTAAATTAACGAGGAGATTTTCTTAACCTCCATTTTGGCCGAATTTTTAGAGAATGCAAAAATATCCCATGGAAGTCGTAGTTATGTTGTTTACCTATCCAACGAATTGTCACATGCTAAGATTCAATGCAAATCGGCCACTTTAAGGCCTTCCTAGTAAAAAAGGGTCGAAAACGAGTAATGTCCTAAATTAACGAGGAGATTTTCTTAACCTCCATTTTGGCTGAATTTTTAGGGAATGCAAAAGTATCCCATGGAAGTCGTAGCTATGTTGTTTACCTATCCAACGAATAGTCCCATTCTAAGATTCAATACAAACCGGCCACTTAATGGCCTTCCTAGTAAAAAAGGGTCGAAAACGAGTAATGTCCTAAATTAACGAGGATATTTTCTTAACCTCCATTTTGGCTGAATTTTTAGAGAATGCAAGAATATCCCATGGAAGTCGTAGTTATGTTGTTTACCTATCCAACGAATTATCACATGCTAAGATTCAATACAAATCGGCCACTTTATGGCCTTCCTAGTTAAAATGGGTCGAAAACGAGTAATGTCCTAAATTAACGAGGAGATTTTCTTAACCTCCATTTTGGCCGAATTTTTAGAGAATGCAAAAATATCCCATGGAAGTCGTAGTTATGTTGTTTACCTATCCAACGAATTGTCACATGCTAAGATTCAATGCAAATCGGCCACTTTAAGGCCTTCCTAGTAAAAAAGGGTCGAAAACGAGTAATGTCCTAAATTAACGAGGAGATTTTCTTAACCTCCATTTTGGCTGAATTTTTAGAGAATGCAAAAGTATCCCATGGAAGTCGTAGCTATGTTGTTTACCTATCCAACGAATTGTCCCATTCTAAGATTCAATACAAACCGGCCACTTTATGGCCTTCCTAGTAAAAAAGGGTCGAAAACGAGTAATGTCCTAAATTAACGAGGATATTTTCTTAACCTCCATTTTGGCTGAATTTTTAGAGAATGCAAAAATATCCCATGGAAGTCGTAGTTATGTTGTTTACCTATCCAACGAATTATCACATGCTAAGATTCAATACAAATCGGCCACTTTATGGCCTTCCTAGTTAAAATGGGTCGAAAACGAGTAATGTCCTAAATTAACGAGGAGATTTTCTTAACCTCCATTTTGGCCGAATTTTTAGAGAATGCAAAAATATCCCATGGAAGTCGTAGTTATGTTGTTTACCTATCCAACGAATTGTCACATGCTAAGATTCAATGCAAATCGGCCACTTTAAGGCCTTCCTAGTAAAAAAGGGTCGAAAACGAGTAATGTCCTAAATTAACGAGGAGATTTTCTTAACCTCCATTTTGGCTGAATTTTTAGAGAATGCAAAAATATCCCATGGAAGTCGTAGTTATGTTGTTTACCTATCCAACGAATTATCACATGCTAAGATTTAATACAAATCGGCCACTTAATGGCCTTCCTAGTAAAAAAGGGTCGAAAACGAGTAATGTCCTAAATTAAAGAGGAGATTTTCTTAACCTCCATTTTGGCTGAATTTTTAGAGAATGCAAAAGTATCCCATGGAAGTCGTAGCTATGTTGTTTACCTATCCAACGAATTGTCCCATTCTAAGATTCAATACAAACCGGCCACTTAATGGCCTTCCTAGTAAAAAAGGGTCGAAAACGAGTAATGTCCCAAATTAACGAGGAGATTTTCTTAACCTCCATTTTGGCCGAATTTTTAGAGAATGCAAAAATATCCCTTGGAAGTCGTAGTTATGTTATTTACCTATCCAACGAATTGTCCCACGCTAAGATTCAATACAAATCGGCCACTTTATGGCCTTCCTAGTTAAAATGGGTCGAAAACGAGTAATGTCCGAAATTAACGAGGAGATTTTCTTAACCTCCATTTTGGCCGAATTTTTAGAGAATGCAAAAATATCCCTTGGAAGTCGTAGTTATGTTGTTTACCTATCCAACGAATTGTCCCACGCTAAGATTCAATGCAAATCGGCCACATTATGGCCTTCCAAGTAAAAATGGGTCGAAAACGAGTAATGTCCCAAATTAACGAGGAGATTTTCTTAACCTCCATTTTGGCTGAATTTTTAGAGAATGCAAAAGTATCCCATGGAAGTCGTAGCTATGTTGTTTACCTATCCAACGAATTGTCCCATTCTAAGATTCAATACAAACCGGCCACTTTATGGCCTTCCTAGTAAAAAAGGGTCGAAAACGAGTAATGTCCTAAATTAACGAGGATATTTTCTTAACCTCCATTTTGGCTGAATTTTTAGAGAATGCAAAAATATCCCATGGAAGTCGTAGTTATGTTGTTTACCTATCCAACGAATTATCACATGCTAAGATTCAATACAAATCGGCCACTTTATGGCCTTCCTAGTTAAAATGGGTCGAAAACGAGTAATGTCCTAAATTAACGAGGAGATTTTCTTAACCTCCATTTTGGCCGAATTTTTAGAGAATGCAAAAATATCCCATGGAAGTCGTAGTTATGTTGTTTACCTATCCAACGAATTGTCACATGCTAAGATTCAATGCAAATCGGCCACTTTAAGGCCTTCCTAGTAAAAAAGGGTCGAAAACGAGTAATGTCCTAAATTAACGAGGAGATTTTCTTAACCTCCATTTTGGCTGAATTTTTAGGGAATGCAAAAGTATCCCATGGAAGTCGTAGCTATGTTGTTTACCTATCCAACGAATAGTCCCATTCTAAGATTCAATACAAACCGGCCACTTAATGGCCTTCCTAGTAAAAAAGGGTCGAAAACGAGTAATGTCCCAAATTAACGAGGAGATTTTCTTAACCTCCATTTTGGCCGAATTTTTGGAGAATGCAAAAATATCCCTTGGAAGTCGTAGTTATGTTGTTTACCTATCCAACGAGTTGTCCCACGCTAAGATTCAATGCAAATCGGCCACATTATGGCCTTCCAAGTAAAAAAGGGTCGAAAACGAGTAATGTCCCAAATTAACGAGGAGATTTTCTTAACCTCCATTTTGGCTGAATTTTTAAAGAATGCAAAAGTATCCCATGGAAGTCGTAGCTATGTTGTTTACCTATCCAACGAATTGTCCCATTCTAAGATTCAATACAATCCGGCCACTTTATGGCCTTCCTAGTAAAAAAGGGTCGAAAACGAGTAATGTCCTAAATTAACGAGGAGATTTTCTTAACCTCCATTTTGGCTGAATTTTTAGAGAATGCAAAAATATCCCATGGAAGTCGCAGTTATGTTGTTTACCTATCCAACGAATTATCACATGCTAAGATTCAATACAAATCGGCCACTTTATGGCCTTCCTAGTTAAAATGGGTCGAAAACGAGTAATGTCCTAAATTAACGAGGAGATTTTCTTAACCTCCATTTTGGCCGAATTTTTAGAGAATGCAAAAATATCCCATGGAAGTCGTAGTTATGTTGTTTACCTATCCAACGAATTGTCACATGCTAAGATTCAATGCAAATCGGCCACTTTAAGGCCTTCCTAGTAAAAAAGGGTCGAAAACGAGTAATGTCCTAAATTAACGAGGAGATTTTCTTAACCTCCATTTTGGCTGAATTTTTAGGGAATGCAAAAGTATCCCATGGAAGTCGTAGCTATGTTGTTTACCTATCCAACGAATAGTCCCATTCTAAGATTCAATACAAACCGGCCACTTAATGGCCTTCCTAGTAAAAAAGGGTCGAAAACGAGTAATGTCCCAAATTAACGAGGAGATTTTCTTAACCTCCATTTTGGCCGAATTTTTGGAGAATGCAAAAATATCCCTTGGAAGTCGTAGTTATGTTGTTTACCTATCCAACGAATTGTCCCACGCTAAGATTCAATGCAAATCGGCCACATTATGGCCTTCCAAGTAAAAAAGGGTCGAAAACGAGTAATGTCCCAAATTAACGAGGAGATTTTCTTAACCTCCATTTTGGCTGAATTTTTAAAGAATGCAAAAGTATCCCATGGAAGTCGTAGCTATGTTGTTTACCTATCCAACGAATTGTCCCATTCTAAGATTCAATACAATCCGGCCACTTTATGGCCTTCATAGTAAAAAAGGGTCGAAAACGAGTAATGTCCTAAATTAACGAGGAGATTTTCTTAACCTCCATTTTGGCTGAATTTTTAGAGAATGCAAAAATATCCCATGGAAGTCGCAGTTATGTTGTTTACCTATCCAACGAATTATCACATGCTAAGATTCAATACAAATCGGCCACTTTATGGCCTTCCTAGTTAAAATGGGTCGAAAACGAGTAATGTCCTAAATTAACGAGGAGATTTTCTTAACCTCCATTTTGGCCGAATTTTTAGAGAATGCAAAAATATCCCATGGAAGTCGTAGTTATGTTGTTTACCTATCCAACGAATTGTCACATGCTAAGATTCAATGCAAATCGGCCACTTTATGGCCTTCCTAGTAAAAATGGGTCGAAAACGAGTAATGTCCTAAATTAACGAGGAGATTTTCTTAACCTCCATTTTGGCCGAATTTTTAGAGAATGCAAAAATATCCCTTGGAAGTCGTAGTTATGTTGTTTACCTATCCAACGAATTGTCCCACGCTAAGATTCAATGCAAATCGGCCACATTATGGCCTTCCTAGTAAAAAAGGGTCGAAAACGAGTAATGTCCCAAATTAACGAGGAGATTTTCTTAACCTCCATTTTGGCTGAATTTTTAGAGAATGCAAAAGTATCCCATGGAAGTCATAGCTATGTTGTTTACCTATCCAACGAATTGTCCCATTCTAAGATTCAATACAAACCGGCCACTTTATGGCCTTCCTAGTAAAAAAGGGTCGAAAACGAGTAATGTCCTAAATTAACGAGGAGATTTTCTTAACCTCCATTTTGGCCGAATTTTTAGAGAATGCAAAAATATCCCATGGAAGTCGTAGTTATGTTGTTTACCTATCCAACGAATTGTGACATGCTAAGATTCAATGCAAATCGGCCATTTTATGGCCTAGTAAAAATGGGTCGAAAACGAGTAATGTCCTAAATTAACGAGGAGATTTTCTTAACCTCCATTTTGGCCGAATTTTTAGAGAATGCAAAAATATCCCTTGGAAGTCGTAGTTATGTTGTTTACCTATCCAACGAATTGTCCCACGCTAAGATTCAATGCAAATCGGCCACATTATGGCCTTCCAAGTAAAAAAGGGTCGAAAATGAGTAATGTCCCAAATTAACGAGGAGATTTTCTTAACCTCCATTTTGGCTGAATTTTTAGAGAATACAAAAGTATCCCGTGGAAGTCGTATCTATGTTGTTTACCTATCCAACGAATTGTCCCATTCTAAGATTCAATACAATCCGGCCACTTTATGGCCTTCCTAGTAAAAAAGGGTCGAAAACGAGTAATGTCCTAAATTAACGAGGAGATTTTCTTAACCTCCATTTTGGCCGAATTTTTAGAGAATGCAAAAATATCCCATGGAAGTCGTAGTTATGTTGTTTACCTATCCAACGAATTGTGACATGCTAAGATTCAATGCAAATCGGCCATTTTATGGCCTAGTAAAAATGGGTCGAAAACGAGTAATGTCCTAAATTAACGAGGAGATTTTCTTAACCTCCATTTTGGCCGAATTTTTAGAGAATGCAAAAATATCCCTTGGAAGTCGTAGTTATGTTGTTTACCTATCCAACGAATTGTCCCACGCTAAGATTCAATGCAAATCGGCCACATTATGGCCTTCCAAGTAAAAAAGGGTCGAAAATGAGTAATGTCCCAAATTAACGAGGAGATTTTCTTAACCTCCATTTTGGCTGAATTTTTAGAGAATACAAAAGTATCCCGTGGAAGTCGTATCTATGTTGTTTACCTATCCAACGAATTGTCCCATTCTAAGATTCAATACAATCCGGCCACTTTATGGCCTTCCTAGTAAAAAAGGGTCGAAAACGAGTAATGTCCCAAATTAACGAGGAGATTTTCTTAACCTCCATTTTGGCTGAATTTTTAGAGAATGCAAAAATATCCCATGGAAGTCGTAGTTATGTTGTTTACCTATCCAACGAATTATCACATGCTAAGATTTAATACAAATCGGCCACTTAATGGCCTTCCTAGTAAAAAAGGGTCGAAAACGAGTAATGTCCTAAATTAAAGAGGAGATTTTCTTAACCTCCATTTTGGCTGAATTTTTAGAGAATGCAAAAGTATCCCATGGAAGTCGTAGCTATGTTGTTTACCTATCCAACGAATTGTCCCATTCTAAGATTCAATACAAACCGGCCACTTAATGGCCTTCCTAGTAAAAAAGGGTCGAAAACGAGTAATGTCCCAAATTAACGAGGAGATTTTCTTAACCTCCATTTTGGCCGAATTTTTAGAGAATGCAAAAATATCCCTTGGAAGTCGTAGTTATGTTATTTACCTATCCAACGAATTGTCCCACGCTAAGATTCAATACAAATCGGCCACTTTATGGCCTTCCTAGTTAAAATGGGTCGAAAACGAGTAATGTCCGAAATTAACGAGGAGATTTTCTTAACCTCCATTTTGGCCGAATTTTTAGAGAATGCAAAAATATCCCTTGGAAGTCGTAGTTATGTTGTTTACCTATCCAACGAATTGTCCCACGCTAAGATTCAATGCAAATCGGCCACATTATGGCCTTCCAAGTAAAAATGGGTCGAAAACGAGTAATGTCCCAAATTAACGAGGAGATTTTCTTAACCTCCATTTTGGCTGAATTTTTAGAGAATGCAAAAGTATCCCATGGAAGTCGTAGCTATGTTGTTTACCTATCCAACGAATTGTCCCATTCTAAGATTCAATACAAACCGGCCACTTTATGGCCTTCCTAGTAAAAAAGGGTCGAAAACGAGTAATGTCCTAAATTAACGAGGATATTTTCTTAACCTCCATTTTGGCTGAATTTTTAGAGAATGCAAAAATATCCCATGGAAGTCGTAGTTATGTTGTTTACCTATCCAACGAATTATCACATGCTAAGATTCAATACAAATCGGCCACTTTATGGCCTTCCTAGTTAAAATGGGTCGAAAACGAGTAATGTCCTAAATTAACGAGGAGATTTTCTTAACCTCCATTTTGGCCGAATTTTTAGAGAATGCAAAAATATCCCATGGAAGTCGTAGTTATGTTGTTTACCTATCCAACGAATTGTCACATGCTAAGATTCAATGCAAATCGGCCACTTTAAGGCCTTCCTAGTAAAAAAGGGTCGAAAACGAGTAATGTCCTAAATTAACGAGGAGATTTTCTTAACCTCCATTTTGGCTGAATTTTTAGAGAATGCAAAAGTATCCCATGGAAGTCGTAGCTATGTTGTTTACCTATCCAACGAATAGTCCCATTCTAAGATTCAATACAAACCGGCCACTTAATGGCCTTCCTAGTAAAAAAGGGTCGAAAACGAGTAATGTCCCAAATTAACGAGGAGATTTTCTTAACCTCCATTTTGGCCGAATTTTTAGAGAATGCAAAAATATCCCTTGGAAGTCGTAGTTATGTTGTTTACCTATCCAACGAATTGTCCCACGCTAAGATTCAATGCAAATCGGCCACATTATGGCCTTCCAAGTAAAAAAGGGTCGAAAACGAGTAATGTCCCAAATTAACGAGGAGATTTTCTTAACCTCCATTTTGGCTGAATTTTTAGAGAATGCAAAAGTATCCCATGGAAGTCGTAGCTATGTTGTTTACCTATCCAACGAATTGTCCCATTCTAAGATTCAATACAATCCGGCCACTTTATGGCCTTCCTAGTAAAAAAGGGTCGAAAACGAGTAATGTCCTAAATTAACGAGGAGATTTTCTTAACCTCCATTTTGGCTGAATTTTTAGAGAATGCAAAAATATCCCATGGAAGTCGCAGTTATGTTGTTTACCTATCCAACGAATTATCACATGCTAAGATTCAATACAAATCGGCCACTTTATGGCCTTCCTAGTTAAAATGGGTCGAAAACGAGTAATGTCCTAAATTAACGAGGAGATTTTCTTAACCTCCATTTTGGCCGAATTTTTAGAGAATGCAAAAATATCCCATGGAAGTCGTAGTTATGTTGTTTACCTATCCAACGAATTGTCACATGCTAAGATTCAATGCAAATCGGCCACTTTATGGCCTTCCTAGTAAAAATGGGTCGAAAACGAGTAATGTCCTAAATTAACGAGGAGATTTTCTTAACCTCCATTTTGGCCGAATTTTTAGAGAATGCAAAAATATCCCTTGGAAGTCGTAGTTATGTTGTTTACCTATCCAACGAATTGTCCCCCGCTAAGATTCAATGCAAATCGGCCACATTATGGCCTTCCTAGTAAAAAAGGGTCGAAAACGAGTAATGTCCCAAATTAACGAGGAGATTTTCTTAACCTCCATTTTGGCTGAATTTTTAGAGAATGCAAAAGTATCCCATGGAAGTCATAGCTATGTTGTTTACCTATCCAACGAATTGTCCCATTCTAAGATTCAATACAAACCGGCCACTTTATGGCCTTCCTAGTAAAAAAGGGTCGAAAACGAGTAATGTCCTAAATTAACGAGGAGATTTTCTTAACCTCCATTTTGGCCGAATTTTTAGAGAATGCAAAAATATCCCATGGAAGTCGTAGTTATGTTGTTTACCTATCCAACGAATTGTGACATGCTAAGATTCAATGCAAATCGGCCATTTTATGGCCTAGTAAAAATGGGTCGAAAACGAGTAATGTCCTAAATTAACGAGGAGATTTTCTTAACCTCCATTTTGGCCGAATTTTTAGAGAATGCAAAAATATCCCTTGGAAGTCGTAGTTATGTTGTTTACCTATCCAACGAATTGTCCCACGCTAAGATTCAATGCAAATCGGCCACATTATGGCCTTCCAAGTAAAAAAGGGTCGAAAATGAGTAATGTCCCAAATTAACGAGGAGATTTTCTTAACGTCCATTTTGGCTGAATTTTTAGAGAATACAAAAGTATCCCATGGAAGTCGTATCTATGTTGTTTACCTATCCAACGAATTGTCCCATTCTAAGATTCAATACAATCCGGCCACTTTATGGCCTTCCTAGTAAAAAAGGGTCGAAAACGAGTAATGTCCTAAATTAACGAGGAGATTTTCTCAACCTCCATTTTGGCTGAATTTTTAGAGAATGCAAAAATATCCCATGGAAGTCGTAGTTATGTTGTTTACCTATCCAACGAATTGTCACATGCTAAGATTCAATGCAAATCGGCCACTTTATGGCCTTCCTAGTTAAAATGGGTCGAAAACGAGTAATGTCCTAAATTAACGAGGAGATTTTCTTAACCTCCATTTTGGCTGAATTTTTAGAGAATGCAAAAATATCCCATGGAAGTCGTAGTTATGTTGTTTACCTATCCAACGAATTATCACATGCTAAGATTCAATACAAATCGGCCACTTAATGGCCTTCCTAGTAAAAAAGGGTCGAAAACGAGTAATGTCCTAAATTAACGAGGAGATTTTCTTAACCTCCATTTTGGCTGAATTTTTAGAGAATGCAAAAGTATCCCATGGAAGTCGTAGCTATGTTGTTTACCTATCCAACGAATTGGCCCATTCTAAGATTCAATACAAACCGGCCACTTAATGGCCTTCCTAGTAAAAAAGGGTCGAAAACGAGTAATGTCCCAAATTAACGAGGAGATTTTCTTAACCTCCATTTTGGCTGAATTTTTAGAGAATGCAAAAGTATCCCATGGAAGTCGTAGCTATGTTGTTTACCTATCCAACGAATTGTCCCATTCTAAGATTCAATACAAACCGGCCACTTTATGGCCTTCCTAGTAAAAAAGGGTCGAAAACGAGTAATGTCCTAAATTAACGAGTAGATTTTCTTAACCTCCATTTTGGCTGAATTTTTAGAGAATGCAAAAATATCCCATGGAAGTCGTAGTTATGTTGTTTACCTATCCAACGAATTATCACATGCTAAGATTCAATACAAATCGGCCACTTTATGGCCTTCCTAGTTAAAATGGGTCGAAAACGAGTAATGTCCTAAATTAACGAGGAGATTTTCTTAACCTCCATTTTGGCTGAATTTTTAGAGAATGCAAAAATATCCCATGGAAGTCGTAGTTATGTTGTTTACCTATCCAACGAATTATCACATGCTAAGATTCAATACAAATCGGCCACTTAATGGCCTTCCTAGTAAAAAAGGGTCGAAAACGAGTAATGTCCTAAATTAAAGAGGAGATTTTCTTAACCTCCATTTTGGCTGAATTTTTAGAGAATGCAAAAGTATCCCATGGAAGTCGTAGCTATGTTGTTTACCTATCCAACGAATTGTCCCATTCTAAGATTCAATACAAATCGGCCACTTTATGGCCTTCCTAGTTAAAATGGGTCGAAAACGAGTAATGTCCTAAATTAACGAGGAGATTTTCTTAACCTCCATTTTGGCTGAATTTTTAGAGAATGCAAAAATATCCCATGGAAGTCGTAGTTATGTTGTTTACCTATCCAACGAATTATCACATGCTAAGATTCAATACAAATCGGCCACTTAATGGCCTTCCTAGTAAAAAAGGGTCGAAAACGAGTAATGTCCTAAATTAAAGAGGAGATTTTCTTAACCTCCATTTTGGCTGAATTTTTAGAGAATGCAAAAGTATCCCATGGAAGTCGTAGCTATGTTGTTTACCTATCCAACGAATTGTCCCATTCTAAGATTCAATACAAACCGGCCACTTAATGGCCTTCCTAGTAAAAAAGGGTCGAAAACGAGTAATGTCCCAAATTAACGAGGAGATTTTCTTAACCTCCATTTTGGCTGAATTTTTAGAGAATGCATAAGTATCCCATGGAAGTCGTAGCTATGTTGTTTACCTATCCAACGAATTCAATACAAACCGGCCACTTTATGGCCTTCCTAGTAAAAAAGGGTCGAAAACGAGTAATGTCCTAAATTAACGAGTAGATTTTCTTAACCTCCATTTTGGCTGAATTTTTAGAGAATGCAAAAATATCCCATGGAAGTCGTAGTTATGTTGTTTACCTATCCAACGAATTATCACATGCTAAGATTCAATACAAATCGGCCACTTTATGGCCTTCCTAGTTAAAATGGGTCGAAAACGAGTAATGTCCTAAATTAACGAGATTTTCTTAACCTCCATTTTGGCCGAATTTTTAGAGAATGCAAAAATATCCCTTGGAAGTCGTAGTTATGTTGTTTACCTATCCAACGAATTGTCCCACGCTAAGATTCAATGCAAATCGGCCACATTATGGCCTTCCAAGTAAAAAAGGGTCGAAAATGAGTAATGTCCCAAATTAACGAGGAGATTTTCTTAACCTCCATTTTGGCTGAATTTTTAGAGAATACAAAAGTATCCCATGGAAGTCGTATCTATGTTGTTTACCTATCCAACGAATTGTCCCATTCTAAGATTCAATACAATCCGGCCACTTTATGGCCTTCCTAGTAAAAAAGGGTCGAAAACGAGTAATGTCCTAAATTAACGAGGAGATTTTCTCAACCTCCATTTTGGCTGAATTTTTAGAGAATGCAAAAATATCCCATGGAAGTTGTAGTTATGTTGTTTACCTATCCAACGAATTGTCACATGCTAAGATTCAATGCAAATCGGCCACTTTATGGCCTTCCTAGTTAAAATGGGTCGAAAACGAGTAATGTCCTAAATTAACGAGGAGATTTTCTTAACCTCCATTTTGGCTGAATTTTTAGAGAATGCAAAAATATCCCATGGAAGTCGTAGTTATGTTGTTTACCTATCCAACGAATTATCACATGCTAAGATTCAACACAAATCGGCCACTTAATGGCCTTCCTAGTAAAAAAGGGTCGAAAACGAGTAATGTCCTAAATTAACGAGGAGATTTTCTTAACCTCCATTTTGGCTGAATTTTTAGAGAATGCAAAAGTATCCCATGGAAGTCGTAGCTATGTTGTTTACCTATCCAACGAATTGGCCCATTCTAAGATTCAATACAAACCGGCCACTTAATGGCCTTCCTAGTAAAAAAGGGTCGAAAACGAGTAATGTCCCAAATTAACGAGGAGATTTTCTTAACCTCCATTTTGGCTGAATTTTTAGAGAATGCAAAAGTATCCCATGGAAGTCGTAGCTATGTTGTTTACCTATCCAACGAATTGTCCCATTCTAAGATTCAATACAAACCGGCCACTTTATGGCCTTCCTAGTAAAAAAGGGTCGAAAACGAGTAATGTCCTAAATTAACGAGTAGATTTTCTTAACCTCCATTTTGGCTGAATTTTTAGAGAATGCAAAAATATCCCATGGAAGTCGTAGTTATGTTGTTTACCTATCCAACGAATTATCACATGCTAAGATTCAATACAAATCGGCCACTTTATGGCCTTCCTAGTTAAAATGGGTCGAAAACGAGTAATGTCCTAAATTAACGAGGAGATTTTCTTAACCTCCATTTTGGCTGAATTTTTAGAGAATGCAAAAATATCCCATGGAAGTCGTAGTTATGTTGTTTACCTATCCAACGAATTATCACATGCTAAGATTCAATACAAATCGGCCACTTAATGGCCTTCCTAGTAAAAAAGGGTCGAAAACGAGTAATGTCCTAAATTAAAGAGGAGATTTTCTTAACCTCCATTTTGGCTGAATTTTTAGAGAATGCAAAAGTATCCCATGGAAGTCGTAGCTATGTTGTTTACCTATCCAACGAATTGTCCCATTCTAAGATTCAATACAAATCGGCCACTTTATGGCCTTCCTAGTTAAAATGGGTCGAAAACGAGTAATGTCCTAAATTAACGAGGAGATTTTCTTAACCTCCATTTTGGCTGAATTTTTAGAGAATGCAAAAGTATCCCATGGAAGTCGTAGCTATGTTGTTTAGGACATTACTCGTTTTCGACCCTTTTCTACTAGGAAGGCCATAATGTGGCCGATTTGCATTGAATCTTAGCATGTGACAATTCATTGGATAGGTAAACAACATAACTACGACTTCCATGGGATATTTTTGCATTCTCTAAAAATTCGGCCAAAATGGAGGTCAAGAAAATCTCCTCGTTAATTTAGGACATTACTCGTTTTCGACCATTTTTTACTAGGAAGGCCATAATGTGGCCGATTTGCATTGAATCTTAGCATGTTACAATTCGTTGGATAGGTAACCAACATAGCTACGACTTCCGTGGGATATTTTTGCATTCTCTAAAAAGTCGGCCAAAATGGAGGTCAAGAAAATCTCCTCGTTAATTTAGGACATTACTCGTTTTCGACCCTTTTTTACTAGGAAGGCCATAATGTGGCCGATTTGTATTGAATCTTAGCAAGTGACAATTCGTTGGATAGGTAAACAACATAACTACGACTTCCATGGTATATTTTTGCATTCTCTAAAAATTCGGTCAAAATGGAGGTTAAGAAAATCTCCTCGTTAATTTAGAACATTACTCGTTTTCGACCCTTTTTTACTAGGAAGGCCATAATGTGGCCGATTTGCATTGAATCTTAGCATGTGACAATTCGTTGGATAGGTAAACAACATAACTACGACTTCCATCGGATATTTTTGAATTCTCTAAAAATTCGGACAAAATGGAGGTTAAGAAAATCTCCTCATTAATTTAGGACATTACTCGTTTTCGACCCTTTTTTACTAGGAAGGCCATAATGTGGCCGATTTGCATTGAATCTTAGCATGTGACAATTCATTGGATAGGTAAACAACATAACTACGACATCCATGGGATATTTTTGCATTCTCTAAAAATTCGGCCAAAATGGAGGTCAAGAAAATCTCCTCGTTAATTTAGGACATTACTCGTTTTCGACCATTTTTTACTAGGAAGGCCATAATGTGGCCGATTTGCATTGAATCTTAGCATGTTACAATTCGTTGGATAGGTAACCAACATAGCTACGACTTCCGTGGGATATTTTTGCATTCTCTAAAAAGTCGGCCAAAATGGAGGTCAAGAAAATCTCCTCGTTAATTTAGGACATTACTCGTTTTCGACGCTTTTTTACTACGAAGACCATAATGTGGCCGATTTGCATTGAATCTTAGCAAGTGACAATTCGTTGGATAGGTAAACAACATAACTACGACTTCCATGGTATATTTTTGCATTCTCAAAAAATTCGGCCAAAATGGAGGTTAAGAAAATCTCCTCGTTAATTTAGGACATTACTCGTTTTCGACCCTTTTTTACTAGGAAGGCCATAATGTGGCCGATTTGCATTGAATCTTAGCATGTGACAATTCGTTGGATAGGTAAACAACATAACTACGACTTCCATCAGATAGCGGACAAAATGGAGGTTAAGAAAATCTCCTCATTAATTTAGGACATTACTCGTTTTCGACCCTTTTTTACTAGGAAGGCCATAATGTGGCCGATTTGCATTGAATCTTAGCATGTGACAATTCGTTGGATAGGTAAACAACATAACTACGACTTCCATCAGATAGCGGACAAAATGGAGGTTAAGAAAATCTCCTCATTAATTTAGGACATTACTCGTTTTCGACCCTTTTTTACTAGGAAGGCCATAATGTGGCCGATTTGCATTGAATCTTAGCATGTGACAATTCGTTGGATAGGTAAACACCATAACTACGACTTCCATCAGATAGCGGCCAAAATGGAGGTTAAGAAAATCTCCTCATTAATTTAGGACATTACTCGTTTTCGACCCTTTTTTACTAGGAAGGCCATAATGTGGCCGATTTGCATTGAATCTTAGCATGTGACAATTCGCTGGATAGGTAAACAACATAACTACGACTTCCATGGGATATTTTTACATTATCTAAAAATTCGGCCAAAATCGAGGTTAAGAAAATCTCCTCGTTAATTTAGGACATTACTCGTTTTCGACCATTTTTTACTAGGAAGGCCATAATGTGGCCGATTTGCATTGAATCTTAGCATGTGACAATTCGTTGGATAGGTAAACAACATAACTACGACTTCCATTGGATATTTTTGCATTCTCTAAAAATTCGGACAAAATGGAGGTTAAGAAAATCTCCTCATTAATTTAGGACATTACTCGTTTTCGACCCTTTTTTACTAAGAAGGCCATAATGTGGCCGATTTGCATTGAATCTTAGCATGTGACAATTCGTTGGATAGGTAAACAACATAACTACGACTTCCATCGGATATTTTTGAATTCTCTAAAAATTCGGACAAAATGGAGGTTAAGAAAATCTCCTCATTAATTTAGGACATTACTCGTTTTCGACCCTTTTTTACTAGGAAGGCCATAATGTGGCCGATTTGCATTGAATCTTAGCATGTGACAATTCATTGGATAGGTAAACAACATAACTACGACATCCATGGGATATTTTTGCATTCTCTAAAAATTCGGCCAAAATGGAGGTCAAGAAAATCTCCTCGTTAATTTAGGACATTACTCGTTTTCGACCATTTTTTACTAGGAAGGCCATAATGTGGCCGATTTGCATTGAATCTTAGCATGTTACAATTCGTTGGATAGGTAACCAACATAGCTACGACTTCCATCAGATAGCGGACAAAATGGAGGTTAAGAAAATCTCCTCATTAATTTAGGACATTACTCGTTTTCGACCCTTTTTTACTAGGAAGGCCATAATGTGGCCGATTTGCATTGAATCTTAGCATGTGACAATTCGTTGGATAGGTAAACAACATAACCACGACTTCCATCAGATAGCGGACAAAATGGAGGTTAAGAAAATCTCCTCATTAATTTAGGACATTACTCGTTTTCGACCCTTTTTTACTAGGAAGGCCATAATGTGGCCGATTTGCATTGAATCTTAGCATGTGACAATTCGTTGGATAGGTAAACAACATAACTACGACTTCCATCAGATAGCGGACAAAATGGAGGTTAAGAAAATCTCCTCATTAATTTAGGACATTACTCGTTTTCGACCCTTTTTTACTAGGAAGGCCATAATGTGGCCGATTTGCATTGAATCTTAGCATGTGACAATTCGCTGGATAGGTAAACAACATTACTACGACTTCCATGGGATATTTTTACATTATCTAAAAATTCGGCCAAAATCGAGGTTAAGAAAATCTCCTCGTTAATTTAGGACATTACTCGTTTTCGACCCTTTTTCTACTAGGAAGGCCATAATGTGGCCGATTTGCATTGAATCTTAGCATGTGACAATTCATTGGATAGGTAAACAACATAACTACGACTTCCATGGGATATTTTTGCATTCTCTAAAAATTCGGCCAAAATGGAGGTCAAGAAAATCTCCTCGTTAATTTAGGACATTACTCGTTTTCGACCATTTTTTACTAGGAAGGCCATAATGTGGCCGATTTGCATTGAATCTTAGCATGTTACAATTCGTTGGATAGGTAACCAACATAGCTACGACTTCCGTGGGATATTTTTGCATTCTCTAAAAAGTCGGCCAAAATGGAGGTCAAGAAAATCTCCTCGTTAATTTAGGACATTACTCGTTTTCGACCCTTTTTTACTAGGAAGGCCATAATGTGCCCGATTTGCATTGAATCTTAGCATGTGACAATTCGTTGGATAGTTAAACAACATAACTACGACTTCCATCGAATATTTTTGAATTCTCTAAAAATTCGGACAAAATGGAGGTTAAGAAAATCTCCTCATTAATTTAGGACATTACTCGTTTTCGACCCTTTTTTACTAGGAAGGCCATAATGTGGCCGATTTGCATTGAATCTTAGCATGTGACAATTCGCTGGATAGGTAAACAACATAACTACGACTTCCATGGGATATTTTTACATTATCTAAAAATTCGGCCAAAATCGAGGTTAAGAAAATCTCCTCGTTAATTTAGGACATTACTCGTTTTCGACCCTTTTCTACTAGGAAGGCCATAATGTGGCCGATTTGCATTGAATCTTAGCATGTGACAATTCATTGGATAGGTAAACAACATAACTACGACTTCCATGGGATATTTTTGCATTCTCTAAAAATTCGGCCAAAATGGAGGTCAAGAAAATCTCCTCGTTAATTTAGGACATTACTCGTTTTCGACCATTTTTTACTAGGAAGGCCATAATGTGGCCGATTTGCATTGAATCTTAGCATGTTACAATTCGATGGATAGGTAACCAACATAGCTACGACTTCCGTGGGATATTTTTGCATTCTCTAAAAAGTCGGCCAAAATGGAGGTCAAGAAAATCTCCTCGTTAATTTAGGACATTACTCGTTTTCGACCCTTTTTTACTAGGAAGGCCATAATGTGGCCGCTTTGCATTGAATCTTAGCAAGTGACAATTCGTTGGATAGGTAAACAACATAACTACGACTTCCATGGTATATTTTTGCATTCTCTAAAAATTCGGTCAAAATGGAGGTTAAGAAAATCTCCTCGTTAATTTAGGACATTACTCGTTTTCGACCCTTTTTTACTAGGAAGGCCATAATGTGGCCGATTTGCATTGAATCTTAGCATGTGACAATTCGTTGGATAGGTAAACAACATAACTACGACTTCCATCGGATATTTTTGAATTCTCTAAAAATTCGGACAAAATGGAGGTTAAGAAAATCTCCTCATTAATTTAGGACATTACTCGTTTTCGACCCTTTTTTACTAGGAAGGCCATAATGTGGCCGATTTGCATTGAATCTTAGCATGTGACAATTCATTGGATAGGTAAACAACATAACTACGACATCCATGGGATATTTTTGCATTCTCTAAAAATTCGGCCAAAATGGAGGTTAAGAAAATCTCCTCGTTAATTTAGGACATTACTCGTTTTCGACCATTTTTTACTAGGAAGGCCATAATGTGGCCGATTTGCATTGAATCTTAGCATGTTACAATTCGTTGGATAGGTAACCAACATAGCTACGACTTCCGTGGGATATTTTTGCATTCTCTAAAAAGTCGGCCAAAATGGAGGTCAAGAAAATCTCCTCGTTAATTTAGGACATTACTCGTTTTCGACGCTTTTTTACTACGAAGACCATAATGTGGCCGATTTGCATTGAATCTTAGCAAGTGACAATTCGTTGGATAGGTAAACAACATAACTACGACTTCCATGGTATATTTTTGCATTCTCAAAAAATTCGGCCAAAATGGAGGTTAAGAAAATCTCCTCGTTAATTTAGGACATTACTCGTTTTCGACCCTTTTTTACTAGGAAGGCCATAATGTGGCCGATTTGCATTGAATCTTAGCATGTGACAATTCGTTGGATAGTTAAACAACATAACTACGACTTCCATCGAATATTTTTGAATTCTCTAAAAATTCGGACAAAATGGAGGTTAAGAAAATCTCCTCATTAATTTAGGACATTACTCGTTTTCGACCCTTTTTAACTAGGAAGGCCATAATGTGGCCGATTTGCATTGAATCTTAGCATGTGACAATTCGTTGGATAGGTAAACAACATAACTACGACTTCCATGGTATATTTTTGCATTCTCTAAAAAGTCGGCCAAAATGGAGGTCAAGAAAATCTCCTCGTTAATTTAGGACATTACTCATTTTCGACCCTTTTTTACTAGGAAGGCCATAATGTGGCCGATTTGCATTGAATCTTAGCATGTGACAATTCGTTGGATAGGTAAACAACATAACTACGACTTCCATCGGATATTTTTGAATTCTCTAAAAATTCGGACAAAATGGAGGTTAAGAAAATCTCCTCATTAATTTAGGACATTACTCGTTTTCGACCCTTTTTTACTAGGAAGGCCATAATGTGGCCGATTTGCATTGAATCTTAGCATGTGACAATTCATTGGATAGGTAAACAACATAACTACGACATCCATGGGATATTCTTGCATTCTCTAAAAATTCGGCCAAAATGGAGGTTAAGAAAATCTCCTCGTTAATTTAGGACATTACTCGTTTTCGACCATTTTTTACTAGGAAGGCCATAATGTGGCCGATTTGCATTGAATCTTAGCATGTTACAATTCGTTGGATAGGTAACCAACATAGCTACGACTTCCGTGGGATATTTTTGCATTCTCTAAAAAGTCGGCCAAAATGGAGGTCAAGAAAATCTCCTCGTTAATTTAGGACATTACTCGTTTTCGACCCTTTTTTACTAGGAAGGCCATAATGTGGCCGATTTGCATTGAATCTTAGCATGTGACAATTCGTTGGATAGTTAAACAACATAACTACGACTTCCATCGAATATTTTTGAATTCTCTAAAAATTCGGACAAAATGGAGGTTAAGAAAATCTCCTCATTAATTTAGGACATTACTCGTTTTCGACCCTTTTTTACTAGGAAGGCCATAATGTGGCCGATTTGCATTGAATCTTAGCATGTGACAATTCGCTGGATAGGTAAACAACATAACTACGACTTCCATGGGATATTTTTACATTATCTAAAAATTCGGCCAAAATCGAGGTTAAGAAAATCTCCTCGTTAATTTAGGACATTACTCGTTTTCGACCCTTTTCTACTAGGAAGGCCATAATGTGGCCGATTTGCATTGAATCTTAGCATGTGACAATTCATTGGATAGGTAAACAACATAACTACGACTTCCATGGGATATTTTTGCATTCTCTAAAAATTCGGCCAAAATGGAGGTTAAGAAAATCTCCTCGTTAATTTAGGACATTACTCGTTTTCGACCATTTTTTACTAGGAAGGCCATAATGTGGCCGATTTGCATTGAATCTTAGCATGTGACAATTCATTGGATAGGTAAACAACATAACTACGACTTCCTTGGGATATTTTTGCATTCTCTAAAAATTCGGCCAAAATGGAGGTCAAGAAAATCTCCTCGTTAATTTAGGACATTACTCGTTTTCGACCATTTTTTACTAGGAAGGCCATAATGTGGCCGATTTGCATTGAATCTTAGCATGTTACAATTCGATGGATAGGTAACCAACATAGCTACGACTTCCGTGGGATATTTTTGCATTCTCTAAAAAGTCGGCCAAAATGGAGGTCAAGAAAATCTCCTCGTTAATTTAGGACATTACTCGTTTTCGACCCTTTTTTACTAGGAAGGCCATAATGTGGCCGCTTTGCATTGAATCTTAGCAAGTGACAATTCGTTGGATAGGTAAACAACATAACTACGACTTCCATGGTATATTTTTGCATTCTCTAAAAATTCGGTCAAAATGGAGGTTAAGAAAATCTCCTCGTTAATTTAGGACATTACTCGTTTTCGACCCTTTTTTACTAGGAAGGCCATAATGTGGCCGATTTGCATTGAATCTTAGCATGTGACAATTCGTTGGATAGGTAAACAACATAACTACGACTTCCATCGGATATTTTTGAATTCTCTAAAAATTCGGACAAAATGGAGGTTAAGAAAATCTCCTCATTAATTTAGGACATTACTCGTTTTCGACCCTTTTTTACTAGGAAGGCCATAATGTGGCCGATTTGCATTGAATCTTAGCATGTGACAATTCATTGGATAGGTAAACAACATAACTACGACATCCATGGGATATTTTTGCATTCTCTAAAAATTCGGCCAAAATGGAGGTTAAGAAAATCTCCTCGTTAATTTAGGACATTACTCGTTTTCGACCATTTTTTACTAGGAAGGCCATAATGTGGCCGATTTGCATTGAATCTTAGCATGTTACAATTCGTTGGATAGGTAACCAACATAGCTACGACTTCCGTGGGATATTTTTGCATTCTCTAAAAAGTCGGCCAAAATGGAGGTCAAGAAAATCTCCTCGTTAATTTAGGACATTACTCGTTTTCGACGCTTTTTTACTACGAAGACCATAATGTGGCCGATTTGCATTGAATCTTAGCAAGTGACAATTCGTTGGATAGGTAAACAACATAACTACGACTTCCATGGTATATTTTTGCATTCTCAAAAAATTCGGCCAAAATGGAGGTTAAGAAAATCTCCTCGTTAATTTAGGACATTACTCGTTTTCGACCCTTTTTTACTAGGAAGGCCATAATGTGGCCGATTTGCATTGAATCTTAGCATGTGACAATTCGTTGGATAGTTAAACAAC
The DNA here is from genome assembly GCF_051527215.1 of Medicago sativa. Taxonomy (NCBI): domain Eukaryota; kingdom Viridiplantae; phylum Streptophyta; class Magnoliopsida; order Fabales; family Fabaceae; genus Medicago; species Medicago sativa. Next base: position 1,042,177 of record NC_140751.1, on the reverse strand, counting down.
ATAACTACGACTTCCATCGAATATTTTTGAATTCTCTAAAAATTCGGACAAAATGGAGGTTAAGAAAATCTCCTCATTAATTTAGGACATTACTCGTTTTCGACCCTTTTTAACTAGGAAGGCCATAATGTGGCCGATTTGCATTGAATCTTAGCATGTGACAATTCGTTGGATAGGTAAACAACATAACTACGACTTCCATGGTATATTTTTGCATTCTCTAAAAAGTCGGCCAAAATGGAGGTCAAGAAAATCTCCTCGTTAATTTAGGACATTACTCATTTTCGACCCTTTTTTACTAGGAAGGCCATAATGTGGCCGATTTGCATTGAATCTTAGCATGTGACAATTCGTTGGATAGGTAAACAACATAACTACGACTTCCATCGGATATTTTTGAATTCTCTAAAAATTCGGACAAAATGGAGGTTAAGAAAATCTCCTCATTAATTTAGGACATTACTCGTTTTCGACCCTTTTTTACTAGGAAGGCCATAATGTGGCCGATTTGCATTGAATCTTAGCATGTGACAATTCATTGGATAGGTAAACAACATAACTACGACATCCATGGGATATTCTTGCATTCTCTAAAAATTCGGCCAAAATGGAGGTTAAGAAAATCTCCTCGTTAATTTAGGACATTACTCGTTTTCGACCATTTTTTACTAGGAAGGCCATAATGTGGCCGATTTGCATTGAATCTTAGCATGTTACAATTCGTTGGATAGGTAACCAACATAGCTACGACTTCCGTGGGATATTTTTGCATTCTCTAAAAAGTCGGCCAAAATGGAGGTCAAGAAAATCTCCTCGTTAATTTAGGACATTACTCGTTTTCGACCCTTTTTTACTAGGAAGGCCATAATGTGGCCGATTTGCATTGAATCTTAGCATGTGACAATTCGTTGGATAGTTAAACAACATAACTACGACTTCCATCGAATATTTTTGAATTCTCTAAAAATTCGGACAAAATGGAGGTTAAGAAAATCTCCTCATTAATTTAGGACATTACTCGTTTTCGACCCTTTTTTACTAGGAAGGCCATAATGTGGCCGATTTGCATTGAATCTTAGCATGTGACAATTCGCTGGATAGGTAAACAACATAACTACGACTTCCATGGGATATTTTTACATTATCTAAAAATTCGGCCAAAATCGAGGTTAAGAAAATCTCCTCGTTAATTTAGGACATTACTCGTTTTCGACCCTTTTCTACTAGGAAGGCCATAATGTGGCCGATTTGCATTGAATCTTAGCATGTGACAATTCATTGGATAGGTAAACAACATAACTACGACTTCCATGGGATATTTTTGCATTCTCTAAAAATTCGGCCAAAATGGAGGTTAAGAAAATCTCCTCGTTAATTTAGGACATTACTCGTTTTCGACCATTTTTTACTAGGAAGGCCATAATGTGGCCGATTTGCATTGAATCTTAGCATGTTACAATTCGTTGGATAGGTAACCAACATAGCTACGACTTCCGTGGGATATTTTTGCATTCTCTAAAAAGTCGGCCAAAATGGAGGTCAAGAAAATCTCCTCGTTAATTTAGGACATTACTCGTTTTCGACGCTTTTTTACTACGAAGACCATAATGTGGCCGATTTGCATTGAATCTTAGCAAGTGACAATTCGTTGGATAGGTAAACAACATAACTACGACTTCCATGGTATATTTTTGCATTCTCAAAAAATTCGGCCAAAATGGAGGTTAAGAAAATCTCCTCGTTAATTTAGGACATTACTCGTTTTCGACCCTTTTTTACTAGGAAGGCCATAATGTGGCCGATTTGCATTGAATCTTAGCATGTGACAATTCGTTGGATAGTTAAACAACATAACTACGACTTCCATCGAATATTTTTGAATTCTCTAAAAATTCGGACAAAATGGAGGTTAAGAAAATCTCCTCATTAATTTAGGACATTACTCGTTTTCGACCCTTTTTAACTAGGAAGGCCATAATGTGGCCGATTTGCATTGAATCTTAGCATGTGACAATTCGTTGGATAGGTAAACAACATAACTACGACTTCCATGGTATATTTTTGCATTCTCTAAAAAGTCGGCCAAAATGGAGGTCAAGAAAATCTCCTCGTTAATTTAGGACATTACTCGTTTTCGACCCTTTTTTACTAGGAAGGCCATAATGTGGCCGATTTGCATTGAATCTTAGCATGTGACAATTCGTTGGATAGGTAAACAACATAACTACGACTTCCATCGGATATTTTTGAATTCTCTAAAAATTCGGACAAAATGGAGGTTAAGAAAATCTCCTCATTAATTTAGGACATTACTCGTTTTCGACCCTTTTTTACTAGGAAGGCCATAATGTGGCCGATTTGCATTGAATCTTAGCATGTGACAATTCATTGGATAGGTAAACAACATAACTACGACATCCATGGGATATTTTTGCATTCTCCAAAAATTCGGCCAAAATGGAGGTTAAGAAAATCTCCTCGTTAATTTAGGACATTACTCGTTTTCGACCATTTTTTACTAGGAAGGCCATAATGTGGCCGATTTGCATTTAATCTTAGCATGTTACAATTCGTTGGATAGGTAACCAACATAGCTACGACTTCCGTGGGATATTTTTGCATTCTCTAAAAAGTCGGCCAAAATGGAGGTCAAGAAAATCTCCTCGTTAATTTAGGACATTACTCGTTTTCGACGCTTTTTTACTACGAAGACCATAATGTGGCCGATTTGCATTGAATCTTAGCAAGTGAAAATTCGTTGGATAGGTAAACAACATAACTACGACTTCCATGGTATATTTTTGCATTCTCAAAAAATTCGGCCAAAATGGAGGTTAAGAAAATCTCCTCGTTAATTTAGGACATTACTCGTTTTCGACCCTTTTTTACTAGGAAGGCCATAATGTGGCCGATTTGCATTGAATCTTAGCATGTGACAATTCGTTGGATAGGTAAACAACATAACTACGACTTCCATCAGGTAGCGGACAAAATGGAGGTTTAGAAAATCTCCTCATTAATTTAGGACATTACTCGTTTTCGACCCTTTTTTACTAGGAAGGCCATAATGTGGCCGATTTGCATTGAATCTTAGCATGTGACAATTCGTTGGATAGGTAAACAACATAACTACGACTTCCATCAGATAGCGGATAAAATGGAGGTTAAGAAAATCTCCTCATTAATTTAGGACATTACTCGTTTTCGACCCTTTTTTACTAGGAAGGCCATAATGTGGCTGATTTGCATTGAATCTTAGCATGTGACAATTCGTTGGATAGGTAAACAACATAACTACGACTTCCATCAGATAGCGGACAAAATGGAGGTTAAGAAAATCTCCTCATTAATTTAGGACATTACTCGTTTTCGACCCTTTTTTACTAGGAAGGCCATAATGTGGCCGATTTGCATTGAATCTTAGCATGTGACAATTCGCTGGATAGGTAAACAACATAACTACGACTTCCATGGGATATTTTTACATTATCTAAAAATTCGGCCAAAATCGAGGTTAAGAAAATCTCCTCGTTAATTTAGGACATTACTCGTTTTCGACCATTTTTTACTAGGAAGGCCATAATGTGGCCGATTTGCATTGAATCTTAGCATGTTACAATTCGTTGGATAGGTAACCAACATAGCTACGACTTCCATCAGATAGCGGACAAAATGGAGGTTAAGAAAATCTCCTCATTAATTTAGGACATTACTCGTTTTCGACCCATTTTTACTAGGAAGGCCATAATGTGGCCGATTTGCATTGAATCTTAGCATGTGACAATTCGTTGGATAGGTAAACAACATAACCACGACTTCCATCAGATAGCGGACAAAATGGAGGTTAAGAAAATCTCCTCATTAATTTAGGACATTACTCGTTTTCGACCCTTTTTTACTAGGAAGGCCATAATGTGGCCGATTTGCATTGAATCTTAGCATGTGACAATTCGTTGGATAGGTAAACAACATAACTACGACTTCCATCAGATAGCGGACAAAATGGAGGTTAAGAAAATCTCCTCATTAATTTAGGACATTACTCGTTTTCGACCCTTTTTTACTAGGAAGGCCATAATGTGGCCGATTTGCATTGAATCTTAGCATGTGACAATTCGCTGGATAGGTAAACAACATAACTACGACTTCCATGGGATATTTTTACATTATCTAAAAATTCGGCCAAAATCGAGGTTAAGAAAATCTCCTCGTTAATTTAGGACATTACTCGTTTTCGACCCTTTTTCTACTAGGAAGGCCATAATGTGGCCGATTTGCATTGAATCTTAGCATGTGACAATTCATTGGATAGGTAAACAACATAACTACGACTTCCATGGGATATTTTTGCATTCTCTAAAAATTCGGCCAAAATGGAGGTCAAGAAAATCTCCTCGTTAATTTAGGACATTACTCGTTTTCGACCATTTTTTACTAGGAAGGCCATAATGTGGCCGATTTGCATTGAATCTTAGCATGTTACAATTCGTTGGATAGGTAACCAACATAGCTACGACTTCCGTGGGATATTTTTGCATTCTCTAAAAAGTCGGCCAAAATGGAGGTCAAGAAAATCTCCTCGTTAATTTAGGACATTACTCGTTTTCGACCCTTTTTTACTAGGAAGGCCATAATGTGGCCGCTTTGCATTGAATCTTAGCAAGTGACAATTCGTTGGATAGGTAAACAACATAACTACGACTTCCATGGTATATTTTTGCATTCTCTAAAAATTCGGTCAAAATGGAGGTTAAGAAAATCTCCTCGTTAATTTAGGACATTACTCGTTTTCGACCCTTTTTTACTAGGAAGGCCATAATGTGGCCGATTTGCATTGAATCTTAGCATGTGACAATTCGTTGGATAGGTAAACAACATAACTACGACTTCCATCGGATATTTTTGAATTCTCTAAAAATTCGGACAAAATGGAGGTTAAGAAAATCTCCTCATTAATTTAGGACATTACTCGTTTTCGACCCTTTTTTACTAGGAAGGCCATAATGTGGCCGATTTGCATTGAATCTTAGCATGTGACAATTCATTGGATAGGTAAACAACATAACTACGACATCCATGGGATATTTTTGCATTCTCTAAAAATTCGGCCAAAATGGAGGTTAAGAAAATCTCCTCGTTAATTTAGGACATTACTCGTTTTCGACCATTTTTTACTAGGAAGGCCATAATGTGGCCGATTTGCATTGAATCTTAGCATGTTACAATTCGTTGGATAGGTAACCAACATAGCTACGACTTCCGTGGGATATTTTTGCATTCTCTAAAAAGTCGGCCAAAATGGAGGTCAAGAAAATCTCCTCGTTAATTTAGGACATTACTCGTTTTCGACGCTTTTTTACTACGAAGACCATAATGTGGCCGATTTGCATTGAATCTTAGCAAGTGACAATTCGTTGGATAGGTAAACAACATAACTACGACTTCCATGGTATATTTTTGCATTCTCAAAAAATTCGGCCAAAATGGAGGTTAAGAAAATCTCCTCGTTAATTTAGGACATTACTCGTTTTCGACCCTTTTTTACTAGGAAGGCCATAATGTGGCCGATTTGCATTGAATCTTAGCATGTGACAATTCGTTGGATAGGTAAACAACATAACTACGACTTCCATCGGATATTTTTGAATTCTCTAAAAATTCGGACAAAATGGAGGTTAAGAAAATCTCCTCATTAATTTAGGACATTACTCGTTTTCGACCCTTTTTTACTAGGAAGGCCATAATGTGGCCGATTTGCATTGAATCTTAGCATGTGACAATTCATTGGATAGGTAAACAACATAACTACGACATCCATGGGATATTTTTGCATTCTCTAAAAATTCGGCCAAAATGGAGGTTAAGAAAATCTCCTCGTTAATTTAGGACATTACTCGTTTTCGACCATTTTTTACTAGGAAGGCCATAATGTGGCCGATTTGCATTGAATCTTAGCATGTTACAATTCGTTGGATAGGTAACCAACATAGCTACGACTTCCGTGGGATATTTTTGCATTCTCTAAAAAGTCGGCCAAAATGGAGGTCAAGAAAATCTCCTCGTTAATTTAGGACATTACTCGTTTTCGACGCTTTTTTACTACGAAGACCATAATGTGGCCGATTTGCATTGAATCTTAGCAAGTGACAATTCGTTGGATAGGTAAACAACATAACTACGACTTCCATGGTATATTTTTGCATTCTCAAAAAATTCGGCCAAAATGGAGGTTAAGAAAATCTCCTCGTTAATTTAGGACATTACTCGTTTTCGACCCTTTTTTACTAGGAAGGCCATAATGTGGCCGATTTGCATTGAATCTTAGCATGTGACAATTCGTTGGATAGTTAAACAACATAACTACGACTTCCATCGAATATTTTTGAATTCTCTAAAAATTCGGACAAAATGGAGGTTAAGAAAATCTCCTCATTAATTTAGGACATTACTCGTTTTCGACCCTTTTTAACTAGGAAGGCCATAATGTGGCCGATTTGCATTGAATCTTAGCATGTGACAATTCGTTGGATAGGTAAACAACATAACTACGACTTCCATGGTATATTTTTGCATTCTCTAAAAAGTCGGCCAAAATGGAGGTCAAGAAAATCTCCTCGTTAATTTAGGACATTACTCGTTTTCGACCCTTTTTTACTAGGAAGGCCATAATGTGGCCGATTTGCATTGAATCTTAGCATGTGACAATTCGTTGGATAGGTAAACAACATAACTACGACTTCCATCGGATATTTTTGAATTCTCTAAAAATTCGGACAAAATGGAGGTTAAGAAAATCTCCTCATTAATTTAGGACATTACTCGTTTTCGACCCTTTTTTACTAGGAAGGCCATAATGTGGCCGATTTGCATTGAATCTTAGCATGTGACAATTCATTGGATAGGTAAACAACATAACTACGACATCCATGGGATATTTTTGCATTCTCTAAAAATTCGGCCAAAATGGAGGTTAAGAAAATCTCCTCGTTAATTTAGGACATTACTCGTTTTCGACCATTTTTTACTAGGAAGGCCATAATGTGGCCGATTTGCATTGAATCTTAGCATGTTACAATTCGTTGGATAGGTAACCAACATAGCTACGACTTCCGTGGGATATTTTTGCATTCTCTAAAAAGTCGGCCAAAATGGAGGTCAAGAAAATCTCCTCGTTAATTTAGGACATTACTCGTTTTCGACGCTTTTTTACTACGAAGACCATAATGTGGCCGATTTGCATTGAATCTTAGCAAGTGACAATTCGTTGGATAGGTAAACAACATAACTACGACTTCCATGGTATATTTTTGCATTCTCAAAAAATTCGGCCAAAATGGAGGTTAAGAAAATCTCCTCGTTAATTTAGGACATTACTCGTTTTCGACCCTTTTTTACTAGGAAGGCCATAATGTGGCCGATTTGCATTGAATCTTAGCATGTGACAATTCGTTGGATAGGTAAACAACATAACTACGACTTCCATCAGATAGCGGACAAAATGGAGGTTAAGAAAATCTCCTCATTAATTTAGGACATTACTCGTTTTCGACCCTTTTTTACTAGGAAGGCCATAATGTGGCTGATTTGCATTGAATCTTAGCATGTGACAATTCGTTGGATAGGTAAACAACATAACTACGACTTCCATCAGATAGCGGACAAAATGGAGGTTAAGAAAATCTCCTCATTAATTTAGGACATTACTCGTTTTCGACCCTTTTTTACTAGGAAGGCCATAATGTGGCCGATTTGCATTGAATCTTAGCATGTGACAATTCGTTGGATAGTTAAACAACATAACTACGACTTCCATCGAATATTTTTGAATTCTCTAAAAATTCGGACAAAATGGAGGTTAAGAAAATCTCCTCATTAATTTAGGACATTACTCGTTTTCGACCCTTTTTAACTAGGAAGGCCATAATGTGGCCGATTTGCATTGAATCTTAGCATGTGACAATTCGTTGGATAGGTAAACAACATAACTACGACTTCCATGGTATATTTTTGCATTCTCTAAAAAGTCGGCCAAAATGGAGGTCAAGAAAATCTCCTCGTTAATTTAGGACATTACTCGTTTTCGACCCTTTTTTACTAGGAAGGCCATAATGTGGCCGATTTGCATTGAATCTTAGCATGTGACAATTCGTTGGATAGGTAAACAACATAACTACGACTTCCATCGGATATTTTTGAATTCTCTAAAAATTCGGACAAAATGGAGGTTAAGAAAATCTCCTCATTAATTTAGGACATTACTCGTTTTCGACCCTTTTTTACTAGGAAGGCCATAATGTGGCCGATTTGCATTGAATCTTAGCATGTGACAATTCATTGGATAGGTAAACAACATAACTACGACATCCATGGGATATTTTTGCATTCTCTAAAAATTCGGCCAAAATGGAGGTTAAGAAAATCTCCTCGTTAATTTAGGACATTACTCGTTTTCGACCATTTTTTACTAGGAAGGCCATAATGTGGCCGATTTGCATTGAATCTTAGCATGTTACAATTCGTTGGATAGGTAACCAACATAGCTACGACTTCCGTGGGATATTTTTGCATTCTCTAAAAAGTCGGCCAAAATGGAGGTCAAGAAAATCTCCTCGTTAATTTAGGACATTACTCGTTTTCGACGCTTTTTTACTACGAAGACCATAATGTGGCCGATTTGCATTGAATCTTAGCAAGTGACAATTCGTTGGATAGGTAAACAACATAACTACGACTTCCATGGTATATTTTTGCATTCTCAAAAAATTCGGCCAAAATGGAGGTTAAGAAAATCTCCTCGTTAATTTAGGACATTACTCGTTTTCGACCCTTTTTTACTAGGAAGGCCATAATGTGGCCGATTTGCATTGAATCTTAGCATGTGACAATTCGTTGGATAGGTAAACAACATAACTACGACTTCCATCAGATAGCGGACAAAATGGAGGTTAAGAAAATCTCCTCATTAATTTAGGACATTACTCGTTTTCGACCCTTTTTTACTAGGAAGGCCATAATGTGGCTGATTTGCATTGAATCTTAGCATGTGACAATTCGTTGGATAGGTAAACAACATAACTACGACTTCCATCAGATAGCGGACAAAATGGAGGTTAAGAAAATCTCCTCATTAATTTAGGACATTACTCGTTTTCGACCCTTTTTTACTAGGAAGGCCATAATGTGGCCGATTTGCATTGAATCTTAGCATGTGACAATTCGCTGGATAGGTAAACAACATAACTACGACTTCCATGGGATATTTTTACATTATCTAAAAATTCGGCCAAAATCGAGGTTAAGAAAATCTCCTCGTTAATTTAGGACATTACTCGTTTTCGACCATTTTTTACTAGGAAGGCCATAATGTGGCCGATTTGCATTGAATCTTAGCATGTTACAATTCGTTGGATAGGTAACCAACATAGCTACGACTTCCATCAGATAGCGGACAAAATGGAGGTTAAGAAAATCTCCTCATTAATTTAGGACATTACTCGTTTTCGACCCTTTTTTACTAGGAAGGCCATAATGTGGCCGATTTGCATTGAATCTTAGCATGTGACAATTCGTTGGATAGGTAAACAACATAACCACGACTTCCATCAGATAGCGGACAAAATGGAGGTTAAGAAAATCTCCTCATTAATTTAGGACATTACTCGTTTTCGACCCTTTTTTACTAGGAAGGCCATAATGTGGCCGATTTGCATTGAATCTTAGCATGTGACAATTCGTTGGATAGGTAAACAACATAACTACGACTTCCATCAGATAGCGGACAAAATGGAGGTTAAGAAAATCTCCTCATTAATTTAGGACATTACTCGTTTTCGACCCTTTTTTACTAGGAAGGCCATAATGTGGCCGATTTGCATTGAATCTTAGCATGTGACAATTCGCTGGATAGGTAAACAACATAACTACGACTTCCATGGGATATTTTTACATTATCTAAAAATTCGGCCAAAATCGAGGTTAAGAAAATCTCCTCGTTAATTTAGGACATTACTCGTTTTCGACCCTTTTTCTACTAGGAAGGCCATAATGTGGCCGATTTGCATTGAATCTTAGCATGTGACAATTCATTGGATAGGTAAACAACATAACTACGACTTCCATGGGATATTTTTGCATTCTCTAAAAATTCGGCCAAAATGGAGGTCAAGAAAATCTCCTCGTTAATTTAGGACATTACTCGTTTTCGACCATTTTTTACTAGGAAGGCCATAATGTGGCCGATTTGCATTGAATCTTAGCATGTTACAATTCGTTGGATAGGTAACCAACATAGCTACGACTTCCATCAGATAGCGGACAAAATGGAGGTTAAGAAAATCTCCTCATTAATTTAGGACATTACTCGTTTTCGACCCTTTTTTACTAGGAAGGCCATAATGTGGCCGATTTGCATTGAATCTTAGCATGTGACAATTCGTTGGATAGGTAAACAACATAACCACGACTTCCATCAGATAGCGGACAAAATGGAGGTTAAGAAAATCTCCTCATTAATTTAGGACATTACTCGTTTTCGACCCTTTTTTACTAGGAAGGCCATAATGTGGCCGATTTGCATTGAATCTTAGCATGTGACAATTCGTTGGATAGGTAAACAACATAACTACGACTTCCATCAGATAGCGGACAAAATGGAGGTTAAGAAAATCTCCTCATTAATTTAGGACATTACTCGTTTTCGACCCTTTTTTACTAGGAAGGCCATAATGTGGCCGATTTGCATTGAATCTTAGCATGTGACAATTCGCTGGATAGGTAAACAACATAACTACGACTTCCATGGGATATTTTTACATTATCTAAAAATTCGGCCAAAATCGAGGTTAAGAAAATCTCCTCGTTAATTTAGGACATTACTCGTTTTCGACCCTTTTTCTACTAGGAAGGCCATAATGTGGCCGATTTGCATTGAATCTTAGCATGTGACAATTCATTGGATAGGTAAACAACATAACTACGACTTCCATGGGATATTTTTGCATTCTCTAAAAATTCGGCCAAAATGGAGGTCAAGAAAATCTCCTCGTTAATTTAGGACATTACTCGTTTTCGACCATTTTTTACTAGGAAGGCCATAATGTGGCCGATTTGCATTGAATCTTAGCATGTTACAATTCGTTGGATAGGTAACCAACATAGCTACGACTTCCGTGGGATATTTTTGCATTCTCTAAAAAGTCGGCCAAAATGGAGGTCAAGAAAATCTCCTCGTTAATTTAGGACATTACTCGTTTTCGACCCTTTTTTACTAGGAAGGCCATAATGTGGCCGATTTGCATTGAATCTTAGCATGTGACAATTCGTTGGATAGTTAAACAACATAACTACGACTTCCATCGAATATTTTTGAATTCTCTAAAAATTCGGACAAAATGGAGGTTAAGAAAATCTCCTCATTAATTTAGGACATTACTCGTTTTCGACCCTTTTTTACTAGGAAGGCCATAATGTGGCCGATTTGCATTGAATCTTAGCATGTGACAATTCGCTGGATAGGTAAACAACATAACTACGACTTCCATGGGATATTTTTACATTATCTAAAAATTCGGCCAAAATCGAGGTTAAGAAAATCTCCTCGTTAATTTAGGACATTACTCGTTTTCGACCCTTTTCTACTAGGAAGGCCATAATGTGGCCGATTTGCATTGAATCTTAGCATGTGACAATTCATTGGATAGGTAAACAACATAACTACGACTTCCATGGGATATTTTTGCATTCTCTAAAAATTCGGCCAAAATGGAGGTCAAGAAAATCTCCTCGTTAATTTAGGACATTACTCGTTTTCGACCATTTTTTACTAGGAAGGCCATAATGTGGCCGATTTGCATTGAATCTTAGCATGTTACAATTCGATGGATAGGTAACCAACATAGCTACGACTTCCGTGGGATATTTTTGCATTCTCTAAAAAGTCGGCCAAAATGGAGGTCAAGAAAATCTCCTCGTTAATTTAGGACATTACTCGTTTTCGACCCTTTTTTACTAGGAAGGCCATAATGTGGCCGCTTTGCATTGAATCTTAGCAAGTGACAATTCGTTGGATAGGTAAACAACATAACTACGACTTCCATGGTATATTTTTGCATTCTCTAAAAATTCGGTCAAAATGGAGGTTAAGAAAATCTCCTCGTTAATTTAGGACATTACTCGTTTTCGACCCTTTTTTACTAGGAAGGCCATAATGTGGCCGATTTGCATTGAATCTTAGCATGTGACAATTCGTTGGATAGGTAAACAACATAACTACGACTTCCATCGGATATTTTTGAATTCTCTAAAAATTCGGACAAAATGGAGGTTAAGAAAATCTCCTCATTAATTTAGGACATTACTCGTTTTCGACCCTTTTTTACTAGGAAGGCCATAATGTGGCCGATTTGCATTGAATCTTAGCATGTGACAATTCATTGGATAGGTAAACAACATAACTACGACATCCATGGGATATTTTTGCATTCTCTAAAAATTCGGCCAAAATGGAGGTTAAGAAAATCTCCTCGTTAATTTAGGACATTACTCGTTTTCGACCATTTTTTACTAGGAAGGCCATAATGTGGCCGATTTGCATTGAATCTTAGCATGTTACAATTCGTTGGATAGGTAACCAACATAGCTACGACTTCCGTGGGATATTTTTGCATTCTCTAAAAAGTCGGCCAAAATGGAGGTCAAGAAAATCTCCTCGTTAATTTAGGACATTACTCGTTTTCGACGCTTTTTTACTACGAAGACCATAATGTGGCCGATTTGCATTGAATCTTAGCAAGTGACAATTCGTTGGATAGGTAAACAACATAACTACGACTTCCATGGTATATTTTTGCATTCTCAAAAAATTCGGCCAAAATGGAGGTTAAGAAAATCTCCTCGTTAATTTAGGACATTACTCGTTTTCGACCCTTTTTTACTAGGAAGGCCATAATGTGGCCGATTTGCATTGAATCTTAGCATGTGACAATTCGTTGGATAGGTAAACAACATAACTACGACTTCCATCAGGTAGCGGACAAAATGGAGGTTAAGAAAATCTCCTCATTAATTTAGGACATTACTCGTTTTCGACCCTTTTTTACTAGGAAGGCCATAATGTGGCCGATTTGCATTGAATCTTAGCATGTGACAATTCGTTGGATAGGTAAACAACATAACTACGACTTCCATCAGATAGCGGACAAAATGGAGGTTAAGAAAATATCCTCATTAATTTAGGACATTACTCGTTTTCGACCCTTTTTTACTAGGAAGGCCATAATGTGGCTGATTTGCATTGAATCTTAGCATGTGACAATTCGTTGGATAGGTAAACAACATAACTACGACTTCCATCAGATAGCGGAAAAAATGGAGGTTAAGAAAATCTCCTCATTAATTTAGGACATTACTCGTTTTCGACCCTTTTTTACTAGGAAGGCCATAATGTGGCCGATTTGCATTGAATCTTAGCATGTGACAATTCGCTGGATAGGTAAACAACATAACTACGACTTCCATGGGATATTTTTACATTATCTAAAAATTCGGCCAAAATCGAGGTTAAGAAAATCTCCTCGTTAATTTAGGACATTACTCGTTTTCGACCCTTTTCTATTAGGAAGGCCATAATGTGGCCGATTTGCATTGAATCTTAGCATGTGACAATTCATTGGATAGGTAAACAACATAACTACGACTTCCATGGGATATTTTTGCATTCTCTAAAAATTCGGCCAAAATGGAGGTCAAGAAAATCTCCTCGTTAATTTAGGACATTACTCGTTTTCGACCCTTTTTTACTAGGAAGGCCATAATGTGGCCGATTTGCATTGAATCTTAGCATGTGACAATTCGTTGGATAGGTAAACAACATAACTACGACTTCCATCAGATAGCGGACAAAATGGAGGTTAAGAAAATCTCCTCATTAATTTAGGACATTACTCGTTTTCGACCCTTTTTTACTAGGAAGGCCATAATGTGGCCGATTTGCATTGAATCTTAGCATGTGACAATTCGTTGGATAGTTAAACAACATAACTACGACTTCCATCGAATATTTTTGAATTCTCTAAAAATTCGGACAAAATGGAGGTTAAGAAAATCTCCTCATTAATTTAGGACATTACTCGTTTTCGACCCTTTTTTACTAGGAAGGCCATAATGTGGCCGATTTGCATTGAATCTTAGCATGTGACAATTCGCTGGATAGGTAAACAACATAACTACGACTTCCATGGGATATTTTTACATTATCTAAAAATTCGGCCAAAATCGAGGTTAAGAAAATCTCCTCGTTAATTTAGGACATTACTCGTTTTCGACCCTTTTCTACTAGGAAGGCCATAATGTGGCCGATTTGCATTGAATCTTAGCATGTGACAATTCATTGGATAGGTAAACAACATAACTACGACTTCCATGGGATATTTTTGCATTCTCTAAAAATTCGGCCAAAATGGAGGTCAAGAAAATCTCCTCGTTAATTTAGGACATTACTCGTTTTCGACCATTTTTTACTAGGAAGGCCATAATGTGGCCGATTTGCATTGAATCTTAGCATGTTACAATTCGATGGATAGGTAACCAACATAGCTACGACTTCCGTGGGATATTTTTGCATTCTCTAAAAAGTCGGCCAAAATGGAGGTCAAGAAAATCTCCTCGTTAATTTAGGACATTACTCGTTTTCGACCCTTTTTTACTAGGAAGGCCATAATGTGGCCGCTTTGCATTGAATCTTAGCAAGTGACAATTCGTTGGATAGGTAAACAACATAACTACGACTTCCATGGTATATTTTTGCATTCTCTAAAAATTCGGTCAAAATGGAGGTTAAGAAAATCTCCTCGTTAATTTAGGACATTACTCGTTTTCGACCCTTTTTTACTAGGAAGGCCATAATGTGGCCGATTTGCATTGAATCTTAGCATGTGACAATTCGTTGGATAGGTAAACAACATAACTACGACTTCCATCGGATATTTTTGAATTCTCTAAAAATTCGGACAAAATGGAGGTTAAGAAAATCTCCTCATTAATTTAGGACATTACTCGTTTTCGACCCTTTTTTACTAGGAAGGCCATAATGTGGCCGATTTGCATTGAATCTTAGCATGTGACAATTCATTGGATAGGTAAACAACATAACTACGACATCCATGGGATATTTTTGCATTCTCTAAAAATTCGGCCAAAATGGAGGTTAAGAAAATCTCCTCGTTAATTTAGGACATTACTCGTTTTCGACCATTTTTTACTAGGAAGGCCATAATGTGGCCGATTTGCATTGAATCTTAGCATGTTACAATTCGTTGGATAGGTAACCAACATAGCTACGACTTCCGTGGGATATTTTTGCATTCTCTAAAAAGTCGGCCAAAATGGAGGTCAAGAAAATCTCCTCGTTAATTTAGGACATTACTCGTTTTCGACGCTTTTTTACTACGAAGACCATAATGTGGCCGATTTGCATTGAATCTTAGCAAGTGACAATTCGTTGGATAGGTAAACAACATAACTACGACTTCCATGGTATATTTTTGCATTCTCAAAAAATTCGGCCAAAATGGAGGTTAAGAAAATCTCCTCGTTAATTTAGGACATTACTCGTTTTCGACCCTTTTTTACTAGGAAGGCCATAATGTGGCCGATTTGCATTGAATCTTAGCATGTGACAATTCGTTGGATAGGTAAACAACATAACTACGACTTCCATCAGGTAGCGGACAAAATGGAGGTTAAGAAAATCTCCTCATTAATTTAGGACATTACTCGTTTTCGACCCTTTTTTACTAGGAAGGCCATAATGTGGCCGATTTGCATTGAATCTTAGCATGTGACAATTCGTTGGATAGGTAAACAACATAACTACGACTTCCATCAGATAGCGGACAAAATGGAGGTTAAGAAAATATCCTCATTAATTTAGGACATTACTCGTTTTCGACCCTTTTTTACTAGGAAGGCCATAATGTGGCTGATTTGCATTGAATCTTAGCATGTGACAATTCGTTGGATAGGTAAACAACATAACTACGACTTCCATCAGATAGCGGAAAAAATGGAGGTTAAGAAAATCTCCTCATTAATTTAGGACATTACTCGTTTTCGACCCTTTTTTACTAGGAAGGCCATAATGTGGCCGATTTGCATTGAATCTTAGCATGTGACAATTCGCTGGATAGGTAAACAACATAACTACGACTTCCATGGGATATTTTTACATTATCTAAAAATTCGGCCAAAATCGAGGTTAAGAAAATCTCCTCGTTAATTTAGGACATTACTCGTTTTCGACCCTTTTCTATTAGGAAGGCCATAATGTGGCCGATTTGCATTGAATCTTAGCATGTGACAATTCATTGGATAGGTAAACAACATAACTACGACTTCCATGGGATATTTTTGCATTCTCTAAAAATTCGGCCAAAATGGAGGTCAAGAAAATCTCCTCGTTAATTTAGGACATTACTCGTTTTCGACCCTTTTTTACTAGGAAGGCCATAATGTGGCCGATTTGCATTGAATCTTAGCATGTGACAATTCGTTGGATAGGTAAACAACATAACTACGACTTCCATCAGATAGCGGACAAAATGGAGGTTAAGAAAATCTCCTCATTAATTTAGGACATTACTCGTTTTCGACCCTTTTTTACTAGGAAGGCCATAATGTGGCCGATTTGCATTGAATCTTAGCATGTGACAATTCGCTGGATAGGTAAACAACATAACTACGACTTCCATGGGATATTTTTACATTATCTAAAAATTCGGCCAAAATCGAGGTTAAGAAAATCTCCTCGTTAATTTAGGACATTACTCGTTTTCGACCCTTTTCTATTAGGAAGGCCATAATGTGGCCGATTTGCATTGAATCTTAGCATGTGACAATTCATTGGATAGGTAAACAACATAACTACGACTTCCATGGGATATTTTTGCATTCTCTAAAAATTCGGCCAAAATGGAGGTCAAGAAAATCTCCTCGTTAATTTAGGACATTACTCGTTTTCGACCATTTTTTACTAGGAAGGCCATAATGTGGCCGATTTGCATTGAATCTTAGCATGTTACAATTCGTTGGATAGGTAACCAACATAGCTACGACTTCCGTGGGATATTTTTGCATTCTCTAAAAAGTCGGCCAAAATGGAGGTCAAGAAAATCTCCTCGTTAATTTAGGACATTACTCGTTTTCGACCCTTTTTTACTAGGAAGGCCATAATGTGGCCGATTTGCATTGAATCTTAGCAAGTGACAATTCGTTGGATAGGTAAACAACATAACTACGACTTCCATGGTATATTTTTGCATTCTCTAAAAATTCGGTCAAAATGGAGGTTAAGAAAATCTCCTCGTTAATTTAGGACATTACTCGTTTTCGACCCTTTTTTACTAGGAAGGCCATAATGTGGCCGATTTGCATTGAATCTTAGCATGTGACAATTCGTTGGATAGGTAAACAACATAACTACGACTTCCATCGGATATTTTTGAATTCTCTAAAAATTCGGACAAAATGGAGGTTAAGAAAATCTCCTCATTAATTTAGGACATTACTCGTTTTCGACCCTTTTTTACTAGGAAGGCCATAATGTGGCCGATTTGCATTGAATCTTAGCATGTGACAATTCGTTGGATAGTTAAACAACATAACTACGACTTCCATCGAATATTTTTGAATTCTCTAAAAATTCGGACAAAATGGAGGTTAAGAAAATCTCCTCATTAATTTAGGACATTACTCGTTTTCGACCCTTTTTTACTAGGAAGGCCATAATGTGGCCGATTTGCATTGAATCTTAGCATGTGACAATTCGCTGGATAGGTAAACAACATAACTACGACTTCCATGGGATATTTTTACATTATCTAAAAATTCGGCCAAAATCGAGGTTAAGAAAATCTCCTCGTTAATTTAGGACATTACTCGTTTTCGACCCTTTTCTACTAGGAAGGCCATAATGTGGCCGATTTGCATTGAATCTTAGCATGTGACAATTCATTGGATAGGTAAACAACATAACTACGACTTCCATGGGATATTTTTGCATTCTCTAAAAATTCGGCCAAAATGGAGGTCAAGAAAATCTCCTCGTTAATTTAGGACATTACTCGTTTTCGACCATTTTTTACTAGGAAGGCCATAATGTGGCCGATTTGCATTGAATCTTAGCATGTTACAATTCGATGGATAGGTAACCAACATAGCTACGACTTCCGTGGGATATTTTTGCATTCTCTAAAAAGTCGGCCAAAATGGAGGTCAAGAAAATCTCCTCGTTAATTTAGGACATTACTCGTTTTCGACCCTTTTTTACTAGGAAGGCCATAATGTGGCCGCTTTGCATTGAATCTTAGCAAGTGACAATTCGTTGGATAGGTAAACAACATAACTACGACTTCCATGGTATATTTTTGCATTCTCTAAAAATTCGGTCAAAATGGAGGTTAAGAAAATCTCCTCGTTAATTTAGGACATTACTCGTTTTCGACCCTTTTTTACTAGGAAGGCCATAATGTGGCCGATTTGCATTGAATCTTAGCATGTGACAATTCGTTGGATAGGTAAACAACATAACTACGACTTCCATCGGATATTTTTGAATTCTCTAAAAATTCGGACAAAATGGAGGTTAAGAAAATCTCCTCATTAATTTAGGACATTACTCGTTTTCGACCCTTTTTTACTAGGAAGGCCATAATGTGGCCGATTTGCATTGAATCTTAGCATGTGACAATTCATTGGATAGGTAAACAACATAACTACGACATCCATGGGATATTTTTGCATTCTCTAAAAATTCGGCCAAAATGGAGGTTAAGAAAATCTCCTCGTTAATTTAGGACATTACTCGTTTTCGACCATTTTTTACTAGGAAGGCCATAATGTGGCCGATTTGCATTGAATCTTAGCATGTTACAATTCGTTGGATAGGTAACCAACATAGCTACGACTTCCGTGGGATATTTTTGCATTCTCTAAAAAGTCGGCCAAAATGGAGGTCAAGAAAATCTCCTCGTTAATTTAGGACATTACTCGTTTTCGACGCTTTTTTACTACGAAGACCATAATGTGGCCGATTTGCATTGAATCTTAGCAAGTGACAATTCGTTGGATAGGTAAACAACATAACTACGACTTCCATGGTATATTTTTGCATTCTCAAAAAATTCGGCCAAAATGGAGGTTAAGAAAATCTCCTCGTTAATTTAGGACATTACTCGTTTTCGACCCTTTTTTACTAGGAAGGCCATAATGTGGCCGATTTGCATTGAATCTTAGCATGTGACAATTCGTTGGATAGGTAAACAACATAACTACGACTTCCATCGGATATTTTTGAATTCTCTAAAAATTCGGACAAAATGGAGGTTAAGAAAATCTCCTCATTAATTTAGGACATTACTCGTTTTCGACCCTTTTTTACTAGGAAGGCCATAATGTGGCCGATTTGCATTGAATCTTAGCATGTGACAATTCGTTGGATAGTTAAACAACATAACTACGACTTCCATCGAATATTTTTGAATTCTCTAAAAATTCGGACAAAATGGAGGTTAAGAAAATCTCCTCATTAATTTAGGACATTACTCGTTTTCGACCCTTTTTTACTAGGAAGGCCATAATGTGGCCGATTTGCATTGAATCTTAGCATGTGACAATTCGTTGGATAGGTAAACAACATAACTACGACTTCCATCAGGTAGCGGACAAAATGGAGGTTAAGAAAATCTCCTCATTAATTTAGGACATTACTCGTTTTCGACCCTTTTTTACTAGGAAGGCCATAATGTGGCCGATTTGCATTGAATCTTAGCATGTGACAATTCGTTGGATAGGTAAACAACATAACTACGACTTCCATCAGATAGCGGACAAAATGGAGGTTAAGAAAATATCCTCATTAATTTAGGACATTACTCGTTTTCGACCCTTTTTTACTAGGAAGGCCATAATGTGGCTGATTTGCATTGAATCTTAGCATGTGACAATTCGTTGGATAGGTAAACAACATAACTACGACTTCCATCAGATAGCGGAAAAAATGGAGGTTAAGAAAATCTCCTCATTAATTTAGGACATTACTCGTTTTCGACCCTTTTTTACTAGGAAGGCCATAATGTGGCCGATTTGCATTGAATCTTAGCATGTGACAATTCGCTGGATAGGTAAACAACATAACTACGACTTCCATGGGATATTTTTACATTATCTAAAAATTCGGCCAAAATCGAGGTTAAGAAAATCTCCTCGTTAATTTAGGACATTACTCGTTTTCGACCCTTTTCTATTAGGAAGGCCATAATGTGGCCGATTTGCATTGAATCTTAGCATGTGACAATTCATTGGATAGGTAAACAACATAACTACGACTTCCATGGGATATTTTTGCATTCTCTAAAAATTCGGCCAAAATGGAGGTCAAGAAAATCTCCTCGTTAATTTAGGACATTACTCGTTTTCGACCCTTTTTTACTAGGAAGGCCATAATGTGGCCGATTTGCATTGAATCTTAGCATGTGACAATTCGTTGGATAGGTAAACAACATAACTACGACTTCCATCAGATAGCGGACAAAATGGAGGTTAAGAAAATCTCCTCATTAATTTAGGACATTACTCGTTTTCGACCCTTTTTTACTAGGAAGGCCATAATGTGGCCGATTTGCATTGAATCTTAGCATGTGACAATTCGCTGGATAGGTAAACAACATAACTACGACTTCCATGGGATATTTTTACATTATCTAAAAATTCGGCCAAAATCGAGGTTAAGAAAATCTCCTCGTTAATTTAGGACATTACTCGTTTTCGACCCTTTTCTATTAGGAAGGCCATAATGTGGCCGATTTGCATTGAATCTTAGCATGTGACAATTCATTGGATAGGTAAACAACATAACTACGACTTCCATGGGATATTTTTGCATTCTCTAAAAATTCGGCCAAAATGGAGGTCAAGAAAATCTCCTCGTTAATTTAGGACATTACTCGTTTTCGACCATTTTTTACTAGGAAGGCCATAATGTGGCCGATTTGCATTGAATCTTAGCATGTTACAATTCGTTGGATAGGTAACCAACATAGCTACGACTTCCGTGGGATATTTTTGCATTCTCTAAAAAGTCGGCCAAAATGGAGGTCAAGAAAATCTCCTCGTTAATTTAGGACATTACTCGTTTTCGACCCTTTTTTACTAGGAAGGCCATAATGTGGCCGATTTGCATTGAATCTTAGCAAGTGACAATTCGTTGGATAGGTAAACAACATAACTACGACTTCCATGGTATATTTTTGCATTCTCTAAAAATTCGGTCAAAATGGAGGTTAAGAAAATCTCCTCGTTAATTTAGGACATTACACGTTTTCGACCCTTTTTTACTAGGAAGGCCATAATGTGGCCGATTTGCATTGAATCTTAGCATGTGACAATTCGTTGGATAGGTAAACAACATAACTACGACTTCCATCGGATATTTTTGAATTCTCTAAAAATTCGGACAAAATGGAGGTTAAGAAAATCTCCTCATTAATTTAGGACATTACTCGTTTTCGACCCTTTTTTACTAGGAAGGCCATAATGTGGCCGATTTGCATTGAATCTTAGCATGTGACAATTCATTGGATAGGTAAACAACATAACTACGACATCCATGGGATATTTTTGCATTCTCTAAAAATTCGGCCAAAATGGAGGTTAAGAAAATCTCCTCGTTAATTTAGGACATTACTCGTTTTCGACCATTTTTTACTAGGAAGGCCATAATGTGGCCGATTTGCATTGAATCTTAGCATGTTACAATTCGTTGGATAGGTAACCAACATAGCTACGACTTCCGTGGGATATTTTTGCATTCTCTAAAAAGTCGGCCAAAATGGAGGTCAAGAAAATCTCCTCGTTAATTTAGGACATTACTCGTTTTCGACGCTTTTTTACTACGAAGACCATAATGTGGCCGATTTGCATTGAATCTTAGCAAGTGACAATTCGTTGGATAGGTAAACAACATAACTACGACTTCCATGGTATATTTTTGCATTCTCAAAAAATTCGGCCAAAATGGAGGTTAAGAAAATCTCCTCGTTAATTTAGGACATTACTCGTTTTCGACCCTTTTTTACTAGGAAGGCCATAATGTGGCCGATTTGCATTGAATCTTAGCATGTGACAATTCGTTGGATAGTTAAACAACATAACTACGACTTCCATTGAATATTTTTGAATTCTCTAAAAATTCGGACAAAATGGAGGTTAAGAAAATCTCCTCATTAATTTAGGACATTACTCGTTTTCGACCCTTTTTAACTAGGAAGGCCATAATGTGGCCGATTTGCATTGAATCTTAGCATGTGACAATTCGTTGGATAGGTAAACAACATAACTACGACTTCCATGGTATATTTTTGCATTCTCTAAAAAGTCGGCCAAAATGGAGGTCAAGAAAATCTCCTCGTTAATTTAGGACATTACTCGTTTTCGACCCTTTTTTACTAGGAAGGCCATAATGTGGCCGATTTGCATTGAATCTTAGCATGTGACAATTCGTTGGATAGGTAAACAACATAACTACGACTTCCATCGGATATTTTTGAATTCTCTAAAAATTCGGACAAAATGGAGGTTAAGAAAATCTCCTCATTAATTTAGGACATTACTCGTTTTCGACCCTTTTTTACTAGGAAGGCCATAATGTGGCCGATTTGCATTGAATCTTAGCATGTGACAATTCATTGGATAGGTAAACAACATAACTACGACATCCATGGGATATTTTTGCATTCTCTAAAAATTCGGCCAAAATGGAGGTTAAGAAAATCTCCTCGTTAATTTAGGACATTACTCGTTTTCGACCATTTTTTACTAGGAAGGCCATAATGTGGCCGATTTGCATTGAATCTTAGCATGTTACAATTCGTTGGATAGGTAACCAACATAGCTACGACTTCCGTGGGATATTTTTGCATTCTCTAAAAAGTCGGCCAAAATGGAGGTCAAGAAAATCTCCTCGTTAATTTAGGACATTACTCGTTTTCGACGCTTTTTTACTACGAAGACCATAATGTGGCCGATTTGCATTGAATCTTAGCAAGTGACAATTCGTTGGATAGGTAAACAACATAACTACGACTTCCATGGTATATTTTTGCATTCTCAAAAAATTCGGCCAAAATGGAGGTTAAGAAAATCTCCTCGTTAATTTAGGACATTACTCGTTTTCGACCCTTTTTTACTAGGAAGGCCATAATGTGGCCGATTTGCATTGAATCTTAGCATGTGACAATTCGTTGGATAGTTAAACAACATAACTACGACTTCCATTGAATATTTTTGAATTCTCTAAAAATTCGGACAAAATGGAGGTTAAGAAAATCTCCTCATTAATTTAGGACATTACTCGTTTTCGACCCTTTTTAACTAGGAAGGCCATAATGTGGCCGATTTGCATTGAATCTTAGCATGTGACAATTCGTTGGATAGGTAAACAACATAACTACGACTTCCATGGTATATTTTTGCATTCTCTAAAAAGTCGGCCAAAATGGAGGTCAAGAAAATCTCCTCGTTAATTTAGGACATTACTCGTTTTCGACCCTTTTTTACTAGGAAGGCCATAATGTGGCCGATTTGCATTGAATCTTAGCATGTGACAATTCGTTGGATAGGTAAACAACATAACTACGACTTCCATCGGATATTTTTGAATTCTCTAAAAATTCGGACAAAATGGAGGTTAAGAAAATCTCCTCATTAATTTAGGACATTACTCGTTTTCGACCCTTTTTTACTAGGAAGGCCATAATGTGGCCGATTTGCATTGAATCTTAGCATGTGACAATTCATTGGATAGGTAAACAACATAACTACGACATCCATGGGATATTTTTGCATTCTCTAAAAATTCGGCCAAAATGGAGGTTAAGAAAATCTCCTCGTTAATTTAGGACATTACTCGTTTTTGACCATTTTTTACTAGGAAGGCCATAATGTGGCCGATTTGCATTGAATCTTAGCATGTTACAATTCGTTGGATAGGTAACCAACATAGCTACGACTTCCGTGGGATATTTTTGCATTCTCTAAAAAGTCGGCCAAAATGGAGGTCAAGAAAATCTCCTCGTTAATTTAGGACATTACTCGTTTTCGACGCTTTTTTACTACGAAGACCATAATGTGGCCGATTTGCATTGAATCTTAGCAAGTGACAATTCGTTGGATAGGTAAACAACATAACTACGACTTCCATGGTATATTTTTGCATTCTCAAAAAATTCGGCCAAAATGGAGGTTAAGAAAATCTCCTCGTTAATTTAGGACATTACTCGTTTTCGACCCTTTTTTACTAGGAAGGCCATAATGTGGCCGATTTGCATTGAATCTTAGCATGTGACAATTCGTTGGATAGGTAAACAACATAACTACGACTTCCATCAGGTAGCGGACAAAATGGAGGTTAAGAAAATCTCCTCATTAATTTAGGACATTACTCGTTTTCGACCCTTTTTTACTAGGAAGGCCATAATGTGGCCTATTTGCATTGAATCTTAGCATGTGACAATTCGTTGGATAGGTAAACAACATAACTACGACTTCCATCAGATAGCGGACAAAATGGAGGTTAAGAAAATCTCCTCATTAATTTAGGACATTACTCGTTTTCGACCCTTTTTTACTAGGAAGGCCATAATGTGGCTGATTTGCATTGAATCTTAGCATGTGACAATTCGTTGGATAGGTAAACAACATAACTACGACTTCCATCAGATAGCGGACAAAATGGAGGTTAAGAAAATCTCCTCATTAATTTAGGACATTACTCGTTTTCGACCCTTTTTTACTAGGAAGGCCATAATGTGGCCGATTTGCATTGAATCTTAGCATGTGACAATTCGCTGGATAGGTAAACAACATAACTACGACTTCCATGGGATATTTTTACATTATCTAAAAATTCGGCCAAAATCGAGGTTAAGAAAATCTCCTCGTTAATTTAGGACATTACTCGTTTTCGACCATTTTTTACTAGGAAGGCCATAATGTGGCCGATTTGCATTGAATCTTAGCATGTTACAATTCGTTGGATAGGTAACCAACATAGCTACGACTTCCATCAGATAGCGGACAAAATGGAGGTTAAGAAAATCTCCTCATTAATTTAGGACATTACTCGTTTTCGACCCTTTTTTACTAGGAAGGCCATAATGTGGCCGATTTGCATTGAATCTTAGCATGTTACAATTCGTTGGATAGGTAACCAACATAGCTACGACTTCCGTGGGATATTTTTGCATTCTCTAAAAAGTCGGCCAAAATGGAGGTCAAGAAAATCTCCTCGTTAATTTAGGACATTACTCGTTTTCGACGCTTTTTTACTACGAAGACCATAATGTGGCCGATTTGCATTGAATCTTAGCAAGTGACAATTCGTTGGATAGGTAAACAACATAACTACGACTTCCATGGTATATTTTTGCATTCTCAAAAAATTCGGCCAAAATGGAGGTTAAGAAAATCTCCTCGTTAATTTAGGACATTACTCGTTTTCGACCCTTTTTTACTAGGAAGGCCATAATGTGGCCGATTTGCATTGAATCTTAGCATGTGACAATTCGTTGGATAGTTAAACAACATAACTACGACTTCCATTGAATATTTTTGAATTCTCTAAAAATTCGGACAAAATGGAGGTTAAGAAAATCTCCTCATTAATTTAGGACATTACTCGTTTTCGACCCTTTTTAACTAGGAAGGCCATAATGTGGCCGATTTGCATTGAATCTTAGCATGTGACAATTCGTTGGATAGGTAAACAACATAACTACGACTTCCATGGTATATTTTTGCATTCTCTAAAAAGTCGGCCAAAATGGAGGTCAAGAAAATCTCCTCGTTAATTTAGGACATTACTCGTTTTCGACCCTTTTTTACTAGGAAGGCCATAATGTGGCCGATTTGCATTGAATCTTAGCATGTGACAATTCGTTGGATAGGTAAACAACATAACTACGACTTCCATCGGATATTTTTGAATTCTCTAAAAATTCGGACAAAATGGAGGTTAAGAAAATCTCCTCATTAATTTAGGACATTACTCGTTTTCGACCCTTTTTTACTAGGAAGGCCATAATGTGGCCGATTTGCATTGAATCTTAGCATGTGACAATTCATTGGATAGGTAAACAACATAACTACGACATCCATGGGATATTTTTGCATTCTCTAAAAATTCGGCCAAAATGGAGGTTAAGAAAATCTCCTCGTTAATTTAGGACATTACTCGTTTTCGACCATTTTTTACTAGGAAGGCCATAATGTGGCCGATTTGCATTGAATCTTAGCATGTTACAATTCGTTGGATAGGTAACCAACATAGCTACGACTTCCGTGGGATATTTTTGCATTCTCTAAAAAGTCGGCCAAAATGGAGGTCAAGAAAATCTCCTCGTTAATTTAGGACATTACTCGTTTTCGACGCTTTTTTACTACGAAGACCATAATGTGGCCGATTTGCATTGAATCTTAGCAAGTGACAATTCGTTGGATAGGTAAACAACATAACTACGACTTCCATGGTATATTTTTGCATTCTCAAAAAATTCGGCCAAAATGGAGGTTAAGAAAATCTCCTCGTTAATTTAGGACATTACTCGTTTTCGACCCTTTTTTACTAGGAAGGCCATAATGTGGCCGATTTGCATTGAATCTTAGCATGTGACAATTTGTTGGATAGTTAAACAACATAACTAC
This sequence comes from Medicago sativa, assembly GCF_051527215.1. Classification (NCBI taxonomy): domain Eukaryota; kingdom Viridiplantae; phylum Streptophyta; class Magnoliopsida; order Fabales; family Fabaceae; genus Medicago; species Medicago sativa. Next base: position 1,015,426 of record NC_140751.1, on the reverse strand, counting down.
GACTTCCATTGAATATTTTTGAATTCTCTAAAAATTCGGACAAAATGGAGGTTAAGAAAATCTCCTCATTAATTTAGGACATTACTCGTTTTCGACCCTTTTTAACTAGGAAGGCCATAATGTGGCCGATTTGCATTGAATCTTAGCATGTGACAATTCGTTGGATAGGTAAACAACATAACTACGACTTCCATGGTATATTTTTGCATTCTCTAAAAAGTCGGCCAAAATGGAGGTCAAGAAAATCTCCTCGTTAATTTAGGACATTACTCGTTTTCGACCCTTTTTTACTAGGAAGGCCATAATGTGGCCGATTTGCATTGAATCTTAGCATGTGACAATTCGTTGGATAGGTAAACAACATAACTACGACTTCCATCGGATATTTTTGAATTCTCTAAAAATTCGGACAAAATGGAGGTTAAGAAAATCTCCTCATTAATTTAGGACATTACTCGTTTTCGACCCTTTTTTACTAGGAAGGCCATAATGTGGCCGATTTGCATTGAATCTTAGCATGTGACAATTCATTGGATAGGTAAACAACATAACTACGACATCCATGGGATATTTTTGCATTCTCTAAAAATTCGGCCAAAATGGAGGTTAAGAAAATCTCCTCGTTAATTTAGGACATTACTCGTTTTTGACCATTTTTTACTAGGAAGGCCATAATGTGGCCGATTTGCATTGAATCTTAGCATGTTACAATTCGTTGGATAGGTAACCAACATAGCTACGACTTCCGTGGGATATTTTTGCATTCTCTAAAAAGTCGGCCAAAATGGAGGTCAAGAAAATCTCCTCGTTAATTTAGGACATTACTCGTTTTCGACGCTTTTTTACTACGAAGACCATAATGTGGCCGATTTGCATTGAATCTTAGCAAGTGACAATTCGTTGGATAGGTAAACAACATAACTACGACTTCCATGGTATATTTTTGCATTCTCAAAAAATTCGGCCAAAATGGAGGTTAAGAAAATCTCCTCGTTAATTTAGGACATTACTCGTTTTCGACCCTTTTTTACTAGGAAGGCCATAATGTGGCCGATTTGCATTGAATCTTAGCATGTGACAATTCGTTGGATAGGTAAACAACATAACTACGACTTCCATCAGGTAGCGGACAAAATGGAGGTTAAGAAAATCTCCTCATTAATTTAGGACATTACTCGTTTTCGACCCTTTTTTACTAGGAAGGCCATAATGTGGCCTATTTGCATTGAATCTTAGCATGTGACAATTCGTTGGATAGGTAAACAACATAACTACGACTTCCATCAGATAGCGGACAAAATGGAGGTTAAGAAAATCTCCTCATTAATTTAGGACATTACTCGTTTTCGACCCTTTTTTACTAGGAAGGCCATAATGTGGCTGATTTGCATTGAATCTTAGCATGTGACAATTCGTTGGATAGGTAAACAACATAACTACGACTTCCATCAGATAGCGGACAAAATGGAGGTTAAGAAAATCTCCTCATTAATTTAGGACATTACTCGTTTTCGACCCTTTTTTACTAGGAAGGCCATAATGTGGCCGATTTGCATTGAATCTTAGCATGTGACAATTCGCTGGATAGGTAAACAACATAACTACGACTTCCATGGGATATTTTTACATTATCTAAAAATTCGGCCAAAATCGAGGTTAAGAAAATCTCCTCGTTAATTTAGGACATTACTCGTTTTCGACCATTTTTTACTAGGAAGGCCATAATGTGGCCGATTTGCATTGAATCTTAGCATGTTACAATTCGTTGGATAGGTAACCAACATAGCTACGACTTCCATCAGATAGCGGACAAAATGGAGGTTAAGAAAATCTCCTCATTAATTTAGGACATTACTCGTTTTCGACCCTTTTTTACTAGGAAGGCCATAATGTGGCCGATTTGCATTGAATCTTAGCATGTGACAATTCGTTGGATAGGTAAACAACATAACCACGACTTCCATCAGATAGCGGACAAAATGGAGGTTAAGAAAATCTCCTCATTAATTTAGGACATTACTCGTTTTCGACCCTTTTTTACTAGGAAGGCCATAATGTGGCCGATTTGCATTGAATCTTAGCATGTGACAATTCGTTGGATAGGTAAACAACATAACTACGACTTCCATCAGATAGCGGACAAAATGGAGGTTAAGAAAATCTCCTCATTAATTTAGGACATTACTCGTTTTCGACCCTTTTTTACTAGGAAGGCCATAATGTGGCCGATTTGCATTGAATCTTAGCATGTGACAATTCGCTGGATAGGTAAACAACATAACTACGACTTCCATGAGATATTTTTACATTATCTAAAAATTCGGCCAAAATCGAGGTTAAGAAAATCTCCTCGTTAATTTAGGACATTACTCGTTTTCGACCCTTTTTCTACTAGGAAGGCCATAATGTGGCCGATTTGCATTGAATCTTAGCATGTGACAATTCATTGGATAGGTAAACAACATAACTACGACTTCCATGGGATATTTTTGCATTCTCTAAAAATTCGGCCAAAATGGAGGTCAAGAAAATCTCCTCGTTAATTTAGGACATTACTCGTTTTCGACCATTTTTTACTAGGAAGGCCATAATGTGGCCGATTTGCATTGAATCTTAGCATGTTACAATTCGTTGGATAGGTAACCAACATAGCTACGACTTCCGTGGGATATTTTTGCATTCTCTAAAAAGTCGGCCAAAATGGAGGTCAAGAAAATCTCCTCGTTAATTTAGGACATTACTCGTTTTCGACCCTTTTTTACTAGGAAGGCCATAATGTGGCCGATTTGCATTGAATCTTAGCATGTGACAATTCGTTGGATAGTTAAACAACATAACTACGACTTCCATCGAATATTTTTGAATTCTCTAAAAATTCGGACAAAATGGAGGTTAAGAAAATCTCCTCGTTAATTTAGGACATTACTCGTTTTTGACCATTTTTTACTAGGAAGGCCATAATGTGGCCGATTTGCATTGAATCTTAGCATGTTACAATTCGTTGGATAGGTAACCAACATAGCTACGACTTCCGTGGGATATTTTTGCATTCTCTAAAAAGTCGGCCAAAATGGAGGTCAAGAAAATCTCCTCGTTAATTTAGGACATTACTCGTTTTCGACGCTTTTTTACTACGAAGACCATAATGTGGCCGATTTGCATTGAATCTTAGCAAGTGACAATTCGTTGGATAGGTAAACAACATAACTACGACTTCCATGGTATATTTTTGCATTCTCAAAAAATTCGGCCAAAATGGAGGTTAAGAAAATCTCCTCGTTAATTTAGGACATTACTCGTTTTCGACCCTTTTTTACTAGGAAGGCCATAATGTGGCCGATTTGCATTGAATCTTAGCATGTGACAATTCGTTGGATAGGTAAACAACATAACTACGACTTCCATCAGGTAGCGGACAAAATGGAGGTTAAGAAAATCTCCTCATTAATTTAGGACATTACTCGTTTTCGACCCTTTTTTACTAGGAAGGCCATAATGTGGCCTATTTGCATTGAATCTTAGCATGTGACAATTCGTTGGATAGGTAAACAACATAACTACGACTTCCATCAGATAGCGGACAAAATGGAGGTTAAGAAAATCTCCTCATTAATTTAGGACATTACTCGTTTTCGACCCTTTTTTACTAGGAAGGCCATAATGTGGCTGATTTGCATTGAATCTTAGCATGTGACAATTCGTTGGATAGGTAAACAACATAACTACGACTTCCATCAGATAGCGGACAAAATGGAGGTTAAGAAAATCTCCTCATTAATTTAGGACATTACTCGTTTTCGACCCTTTTTTACTAGGAAGGCCATAATGTGGCCGATTTGCATTGAATCTTAGCATGTGACAATTCGCTGGATAGGTAAACAACATAACTACGACTTCCATGGGATATTTTTACATTATCTAAAAATTCGGCCAAAATCGAGGTTAAGAAAATCTCCTCGTTAATTTAGGACATTACTCGTTTTCGACCATTTTTTACTAGGAAGGCCATAATGTGGCCGATTTGCATTGAATCTTAGCATGTTACAATTCGTTGGATAGGTAACCAACATAGCTACGACTTCCATCAGATAGCGTACAAAATGGAGGTTAAGAAAATCTCCTCATTAATTTAGGACATTACTCGTTTTCGACCCTTTTTTACTAGGAAGGCCATAATGTGGCCGATTTGCATTGAATCTTAGCATGTGACAATTCGTTGGATAGGTAAACAACATAACCACGACTTCCATCAGATAGCGGACAAAATGGAGGTTAAGAAAATCTCCTCATTAATTTAGGACATTACTCGTTTTCGACCCTTTTTTACTAGGAAGGCCATAATGTGGCCGATTTGCATTGAATCTTAGCATGTGACAATTCGTTGGATAGGTAAACAACATAACTACGACTTCCATCAGATAGCGGACAAAATGGAGGTTAAGAAAATCTCCTCATTAATTTAGGACATTACTCGTTTTCGACCCTTTTTTACTAGGAAGGCCATAATGTGGCCGATTTGCATTGAATCTTAGCATGTGACAATTCATTGGATAGGTAAACAACATAACTACGACTTCCATGGGATATTTTTGCATTCTCTAAAAATTCGGCCAAAATGGAGGTCAAGAAAATCTCCTCGTTAATTTAGGACATTACTCGTTTTCGACCATTTTTTACTAGGAAGGCCATAATGTGGCCGATTTGCATTGAATCTTAGCATGTTACAATTCGTTGGATAGGTAACCAACATAGCTACGACTTCCGTGGGATATTTTTGCATTCTCTAAAAAGTCGGCCAAAATGGAGGTCAAGAAAATCTCCTCGTTAATTTAGGACATTACTCGTTTTCGACCCTTTTTTACTAGGAAGGCCATAATGTGGCCGATTTGCATTGAATCTTAGCATGTGACAATTCGTTGGATAGTTAAACAACATAACTACGACTTCCATCGAATATTTTTGAATTCTCTAAAAATTCGGACAAAATGGAGGTTAAGAAAATCTCCTCATTAATTTAGGACATTACTCGTTTTCGACCCTTTTTTACTAGGAAGGCCATAATGTGGCCGATTTGCATTGAATCTTAGCATGTGACAATTCGCTGGATAGGTAAACAACATAACTACGACTTCCATGGGATATTTTTACATTATCTAAAAATTCGGCCAAAATCGAGGTTAAGAAAATCTCCTCGTTAATTTAGGACATTACTCGTTTTCGACCCTTTTCTACTAGGAAGGCCATAATGTGGCCGATTTGCATTGAATCTTAGCATGTGACAATTCATTGGATAGGTAAACAACATAACTACGACTTCCATGGGATATTTTTGCATTCTCTAAAAATTCGGCCAAAATGGAGGTCAAGAAAATCTCCTCGTTAATTTAGGACATTACTCGTTTTCGACCATTTTTTACTAGGAAGGCCATAATGTGGCCGATTTGCATTGAATCTTAGCATGTTACAATTCGATGGATAGGTAACCAACATAGCTACGACTTCCGTGGGATATTTTTGCATTCTCTAAAAAGTCGGCCAAAATGGAGGTCAAGAAAATCTCCTCGTTAATTTAGGACATTACTCGTTTTCGACCCTTTTTTACTAGGAAGGCCATAATGTGGCCGCTTTGCATTGAATCTTAGCAAGTGACAATTCGTTGGATAGGTAAACAACATAACTACGACTTCCATGGTATATTTTTGCATTCTCTAAAAATTCGGTCAAAATGGAGGTTAAAAAAATCTCCTCGTTAATTTAGGACATTACTCGTTTTCGACCCTTTTTTACTAGGAAGGCCATAATGTGGCCGATTTGCATTGAATCTTAGCATGTGACAATTCGTTGGATAGGTAAACAACATAACTACGACTTCCATCGGATATTTTTGAATTCTCTAAAAATTCGGACAAAATGGAGGTTAAGAAAATCTCCTCATTAATTTAGGACATTACTCGTTTTCGACCCTTTTTTACTAGGAAGGCCATAATGTGGCCGATTTGCATTGAATCTTAGCATGTGACAATTCATTGGATAGGTAAACAACATAACTACGACATCCATGGGATATTTTTGCATTCTCTAAAAATTCGGCCAAAATGGAGGTTAAGAAAATCTCCTCGTTAATTTAGGACATTACTCGTTTTCGACCATTTTTTACTAGGAAGGCCATAATGTGGCCGATTTGCATTGAATCTTAGCATGTTACAATTCGTTGGATAGGTAACCAACATAGCTACGACTTCCGTGGGATATTTTTGCATTCTCTAAAAAGTCGGCCAAAATGGAGGTCAAGAAAATCTCCTCGTTAATTTAGGACATTACTCGTTTTCGACGCTTTTTTACTACGAAGACCATAATGTGGCCGATTTGCATTGAATCTTAGCAAGTGACAATTCGTTGGATAGGTAAACAACATAACTACGACTTCCATGGTATATTTTTGCATTCTCAAAAAATTCGGCCAAAATGGAGGTTAAGAAAATCTCCTCGTTAATTTAGGACATTACTCGTTTTCGACCCTTTTTTACTAGGAAGGCCATAATGTGGCCGATTTGCATTGAATCTTAGCATGTGACAATTCGTTGGATAGGTAAACAACATAACTACGACTTCCATCAGGTAGCGGACAAAATGGAGGTTAAGAAAATCTCCTCATTAATTTAGGACATTACTCGTTTTCGACCCTTTTTTACTAGGAAGGCCATAATGTGGCCGATTTGCATTGAATCTTAGCATGTGACAATTCGTTGGATAGGTAAACAACATAACTACGACTTCCATCAGATAGCGGACAAAATGGAGGTTAAGAAAATCTCCTCATTAATTTAGGACATTACTCGTTTCCGACCCTTTTTTACTAGGAAGGCCATAATGTGGCTGATTTGCATTGAATCTTAGCATGTGACAATTCGTTGGATAGGTAAACAACATAACTACGACTTCCATCAGATAGCGGAAAAAATGGAGGTTAAGAAAATCTCCTCATTAATTTAGGACATTACTCGTTTTCGACCCTTTTTTACTAGGAAGGCCATAATGTGGCCGATTTGCATTGAATCTTAGCATGTGACAATTCGCTGGATAGGTAAACAACATAACTACGACTTCCATGGGATATTTTTACATTATCTAAAAATTCGGCCAAAATCGAGGTTAAGAAAATCTCCTCGTTAATTTAGGACATTACTCGTTTTCGACCCTTTTCTATTAGGAAGGCCATAATGTGGCCGATTTGCATTGAATCTTAGCATGTGACAATTCATTGGATAGGTAAACAACATAACTACGACTTCCATGGGATATTTTTGCATTCTCTAAAAATTCGGCCAAAATGGAGGTCAAGAAAATCTCCTCGTTAATTTAGGACATTACTCGTTTTCGACCCTTTTTTACTAGGAAGGCCATAATGTGGCCGATTTGCATTGAATCTTAGCATGTGACAATTCGTTGGATAGGTAAACAACATAACTACGACTTCCATCAGATAGCGGACAAAATGGAGGTTAAGAAAATCTCCTCATTAATTTAGGACATTACTCGTTTTCGACCCTTTTTTACTAGGAAGGCCATAATGTGGCCGATTTGCATTGAATCTTAGCATGTGACAATTCGCTGGATAGGTAAACAACATAACTACGACTTCCATGGGATATTTTTACATTATCTAAAAATTCGGCCAAAATCGAGGTTAAGAAAATCTCCTCGTTAATTTAGGACATTACTCGTTTTCGACCCTTTTCTATTAGGAAGGCCATAATGTGGCCGATTTGCATTGAATCTTAGCATGTGACAATTCATTGGATAGGTAAACAACATAACTACGACTTCCATGGGATATTTTTGCATTCTCTAAAAATTCGGCCAAAATGGAGGTCAAGAAAATCTCCTCGTTAATTTAGGACATTACTCGTTTTCGACCATTTTTTACTAGGAAGGCCATAATGTGGCCGATTTGCATTGAATCTTAGCATGTTACAATTCGTTGGATAGGTAACCAACATAGCTACGACTTCCGTGGGATATTTTTGCATTCTCTAAAAAGTCGGCCAAAATGGAGGTCAAGAAAATCTCCTCGTTAATTTAGGACATTACTCGTTTTCGACCCTTTTTTACTAGGAAGGCCATAATGTGGCCGATTTGCATTGAATCTTAGCAAGTGACAATTCGTTGGATAGGTAAACAACATAACTACGACTTCCATGGTATATTTTTGCATTCTCTAAAAATTCGGTCAAAATGGAGGTTAAGAAAATCTCCTCGTTAATTTAGGACATTACTCGTTTTCGACCCTTTTTTACTAGGAAGGCCATAATGTGGCCGATTTGCATTGAATCTTAGCATGTGACAATTCGTTGGATAGGTAAACAACATAACTACGACTTCCATCGGATATTTTTGAATTCTCTAAAAATTCGGACAAAATGGAGGTTAAGAAAATCTCCTCATTAATTTAGGACATTACTCGTTTTCGACCCTTTTTTACTAGGAAGGCCATAATGTGGCCGATTTGCATTGAATCTTAGCATGTGACAATTCATTGGATAGGTAAACAACATAACTACGACATCCATGGGATATTTTTGCATTCTCTAAAAATTCGGCCAAAATGGAGGTCAAGAAAATCTCCTCGTTAATTTAGGACATTACTCGTTTTCGACCATTTTTTACTAGGAAGGCCATAATGTGGCCGATTTGCATTGAATCTTAGCATGTTACAATTCGTTGGATAGGTAACCAACATAGCTACGACTTCCGTGGGATATTTTTGCATTCTCTAAAAAGTCGGCCAAAATGGAGGTCAAGAAAATCTCCTCGTTAATTTAGGACATTACTCGTTTTCGACGCTTTTTTACTACGAAGACCATAATGTGGCCGATTTGCATTGAATCTTAGCAAGTGACAATTCGTTGGATAGGTAAACAACATAACTACGACTTCCATGGTATATTTTTGCATTCTCAAAAAATTCGGCCAAAATGGAGGTTAAGAAAATCTCCTCGTTAATTTAGGACATTACTCGTTTTCGACCCTTTTTTACTAGGAAGGCCATAATGTGGCCGATTTGCATTGAATCTTAGCATGTGACAATTCGTTGGATAGGTAAACAACATAACTACGACTTCCATCAGATAGCGGACAAAATGGAGGTTAAGAAAATCTCCTCATTAATTTAGGACATTACTCGTTTTCGACCCTTTTTTACTAGGAAGGCCATAATGTGGCCGATTTGCATTGAATCTTAGCATGTGACAATTCGTTGGATAGGTAAACAACATAACTACGACTTCCATCAGATAGCGGACAAAATGGAGGTTAAGAAAATCTCCTCATTAATTTAGGACATTACTCGTTTTCGACCCTTTTTTACTAGGAAGGCCATAATGTGGCCGATTTGCATTGAATCTTAGCATGTGACAATTCGTTGGATAGGTAAACAACATAACTACGACTTCCATCAGATAGCGGACGAAATGGAGGTTAAGAAAATCTCCTCATTAATTTAGGACATTACTCGTTTTCGACCCTTTTTTACTAGGAAGGCCATAATGTGGCCGATTTGCATTGAATCTTAGCATGTGACAATTCGCTGGATAGGTAAACAACATAACTACGACTTCCATGGGATATTTTTACATTATCTAAAAATTCGGCCAAAATCGAGGTTAAGAAAATCTCCTCGTTAATTTAGGACATTACTCGTTTTCGACCCTTTTTCTACTAGGAAGGCCATAATGTGGCCGATTTGCATTGAATCTTAGCATGTGACAATTCATTGGATAGGTAAACAACATAACTACGACTTCCATGGGATATTTTTGCATTCTCTAAAAATTCGGCCAAAATGGAGGTCAAGAAAATCTCCTCGTTAATTTAGGACATTACTCGTTTTCGACCATTTTTTACTAGGAAGGCCATAATGTGGCCGATTTGCATTGAATCTTAGCATGTTACAATTCGTTGGATAGGTAACCAACATAGCTACGACTTCCGTGGGATATTTTTGCATTCTCTAAAAAGTCGGCCAAAATGGAGGTCAAGAAAATCTCCTCGTTAATTTAGGACATTACTCGTTTTCGACCCTTTTTTACTAGGAAGGCCATAATGTGGCCGATTTGCATTGAATCTTAGCATGTGACAATTCGTTGGATAGTTAAACAACATAACTACGACTTCCATCGAATATTTTTGAATTCTCTAAAAATTCGGACAAAATGGAGGTTAAGAAAATCTCCTCATTAATTTAGGACATTACTCGTTTTCGACCCTTTTTTACTAGGAAGGCCATAACGTGGCCGATTTGCATTGAATCTTAGCATGTGACAATTCGCTGGATAGGTAAACAACATAACTACGACTTCCATGGGATATTTTTACATTATCTAAAAATTCGGCCAAAATCGAGGTTAAGAAAATCTCCTCGTTAATTTAGGACATTACTCGTTTTCGACCCTTTTCTACTAGGAAGGCCATAATGTGGCCGATTTGCATTGAATCTTAGCAAGTGACAATTCGTTGGATAGGTAAACAACATAACTACGACTTCCATGGTATATTTTTGCATTCTCTAAAAATTCGGTCAAAATGGAGGTTAAAAAAATCTCCTCGTTAATTTAGGACATTACTCGTTTTCGACCCTTTTTTACTAGGAAGGCCATAATGTGGCCGATTTGCATTGAATCTTAGCATGTGACAATTCGTTGGATAGGTAAACAACATAACTACGACTTCCATCGGATATTTTTGAATTCTCTAAAAATTCGGACAAAATGGAGGTTAAGAAAATCTCCTCATTAATTTAGGACATTACTCGTTTTCGACCCTTTTTTACTAGGAAGGCCATAATGTGGCCGATTTGCATTGAATCTTAGCATGTGACAATTCATTGGATAGGTAAACAACATAACTACGACATCCATGGGATATTTTTGCATTCTCTAAAAATTCGGCCAAAATGGAGGTTAAGAAAATCTCCTCGTTAATTTAGGACATTACTCGTTTTCGACCATTTTTTACTAGGAAGGCCATAATGTGGCCGATTTGCATTGAATCTTAGCATGTTACAATTCGTTGGATAGGTAACCAACATAGCTACGACTTCCGTGGGATATTTTTGCATTCTCTAAAAAGTCGGCCAAAATGGAGGTCAAGAAAATCTCCTCGTTAATTTAGGACATTACTCGTTTTCGACGCTTTTTTACTACGAAGACCATAATGTGGCCGATTTGCATTGAATCTTAGCAAGTGACAATTCGTTGGATAGGTAAACAACATAACTACGACTTCCATGGTATATTTTTGCATTCTCAAAAAATTCGGCCAAAATGGAGGTTAAGAAAATCTCCTCGTTAATTTAGGACATTACTCGTTTTCGACCCTTTTTTACTAGGAAGGCCATAATGTGGCCGATTTGCATTGAATCTTAGCATGTGACAATTCGTTGGATAGGTAAACAACATAACTACGACTTCCATCAGGTAGCGGACAAAATGGAGGTTAAGAAAATCTCCTCATTAATTTAGGACATTACTCGTTTTCGACCCTTTTTTACTAGGAAGGCCATAATGTGGCCGATTTGCATTGAATCTTAGCATGTGACAATTCGTTGGATAGGTAAACAACATAACTACGACTTCCATCAGATAGCGGACAAAATGGAGGTTAAGAAAATCTCCTCATTAATTTAGGACATTACTCGTTTCCGACCCTTTTTTACTAGGAAGGCCATAATGTGGCTGATTTGCATTGAATCTTAGCATGTGACAATTCGTTGGATAGGTAAACAACATAACTACGACTTCCATCAGATAGCGGAAAAAATGGAGGTTAAGAAAATCTCCTCATTAATTTAGGACATTACTCGTTTTCGACCCTTTTTTACTAGGAAGGCCATAATGTGGCCGATTTGCATTGAATCTTAGCATGTGACAATTCGCTGGATAGGTAAACAACATAACTACGACTTCCATGGGATATTTTTACATTATCTAAAAATTCGGCCAAAATCGAGGTTAAGAAAATCTCCTCGTTAATTTAGGACATTACTCGTTTTCGACCCTTTTCTATTAGGAAGGCCATAATGTGGCCGATTTGCATTGAATCTTAGCATGTGACAATTCATTGGATAGGTAAACAACATAACTACGACTTCCATGGGATATTTTTGCATTCTCTAAAAATTCGGCCAAAATGGAGGTCAAGAAAATCTCCTCGTTAATTTAGGACATTACTCGTTTTCGACCCTTTTTTACTAGGAAGGCCATAATGTGGCCGATTTGCATTGAATCTTAGCATGTGACAATTCGTTGGATAGGTAAACAACATAACTACGACTTCCATCAGATAGCGGACAAAATGGAGGTTAAGAAAATCTCCTCATTAATTTAGGACATTACTCGTTTTCGACCCTTTTTTACTAGGAAGGCCATAATGTGGCCGATTTGCATTGAATCTTAGCATGTGACAATTCGCTGGATAGGTAAACAACATAACTACGACTTCCATGGGATATTTTTACATTATCTAAAAATTCGGCCAAAATCGAGGTTAAGAAAATCTCCTCGTTAATTTAGGACATTACTCGTTTTCGACCCTTTTCTATTAGGAAGGCCATAATGTGGCCGATTTGCATTGAATCTTAGCATGTGACAATTCATTGGATAGGTAAACAACATAACTACGACTTCCATGGGATATTTTTGCATTCTCTAAAAATTCGGCCAAAATGGAGGTCAAGAAAATCTCCTCGTTAATTTAGGACATTACTCGTTTTCGACCATTTTTTACTAGGAAGGCCATAATGTGGCCGATTTGCATTGAATCTTAGCATGTTACAATTGGTTGGATAGGTAACCAACATAGCTACGACTTCCGTGGGATATTTTTGCATTCTCTAAAAAGTCGGCCAAAATGGAGGTCAAGAAAATCTCCTCGTTAATTTAGGACATTACTCGTTTTCGACCCTTTTTTACTAGGAAGGCCATAATGTGGCCGATTTGCATTGAATCTTAGCAAGTGACAATTCGTTGGATAGGTAAACAACATAACTACGACTTCCATGGTATATTTTTGCATTCTCTAAAAATTCGGTCAAAATGGAGGTTAAGAAAATCTCCTCGTTAATTTAGGACATTACTCGTTTTCGACCCTTTTTTACTAGGAAGGCCATAATGTGGCCGATTTGCATTGAATCTTAGCATGTGACAATTCGTTGGATAGGTAAACAACATAACTACGACTTAAATCGGATATTTTTGAATTCTCTAAAAATTCGGACAAAATGGAGGTTAAGAAAATCTCCTCATTAATTTAGGACATTACTCGTTTTCGACCCTTTTTTACTAGGAAGGCCATAATGTGGCCGATTTGCATTGAATCTTAGCATGTGACAATTCATTGGATAGGTAAACAACATAACTACGACATCCATGGGATATTTTTGCATTCTCTAAAAATTCGGCCAAAATGGAGGTCAAGAAAATCTCCTCGTTAATTTAGGACATTACTCGTTTTCGACCATTTTTTACTAGGAAGGCCATAATGTGGCCGATTTGCATTGAATCTTAGCATGTTACAATTCGTTGGATAGGTAACCAACATAGCTACGACTTCCGTGGGATATTTTTGCATTCTCTAAAAAGTCGGCCAAAATGGAGGTCAAGAAAATCTCCTCGTTAATTTAGGACATTACTCGTTTTCGACGCTTTTTTACTACGAAGACCATAATGTGGCCGATTTGCATTGAATCTTAGCAAGTGACAATTCGTTGGATAGGTAAACAACATAACTACGACTTCCATGGTATATTTTTGCATTCTCAAAAAATTCGGCCAAAATGGAGGTTAAGAAAATCTCCTCGTTAATTTAGGACATTACTCGTTTTCGACCCTTTTTTACTAGGAAGGCCATAATGTGGCCGATTTGCATTGAATCTTAGCATGTGACAATTCGTTGGATAGGTAAACAACATAACTACGACTTCCATCAGATAGCGGACAAAATGGAGGTTAAGAAAATCTCCTCATTAATTTAGGACATTACTCGTTTTCGACCCTTTTTTACTAGGAAGGCCATAATGTGGCCGATTTGCATTGAATCTTAGCATGTGACAATTCGTTGGATAGGTAAACAACATAACTACGACTTCCATCAGATAGCGGACAAAATGGAGGTTAAGAAAATCTCCTCATTAATTTAGGACATTACTCGTTTTCGACCCTTTTTTACTAGGAAGGCCATAATGTGGCCGATTTGCATTGAATCTTAGCATGTGACAATTCGTTGGATAGGTAAACAACATAACTACGACTTCCATCAGATAGCGGACGAAATGGAGGTTAAGAAAATCTCCTCATTAATTTAGGACATTACTCGTTTTCGACCCTTTTTTACTAGGAAGGCCATAATGTGGCCGATTTGCATTGAATCTTAGCATGTGACAATTCGTTGGATAGGTAAACAACATAACTACGACTTCCATCAGATAGCGGACGAAATGGAGGTTAAGAAAATCTCCTCGTTAATTTAGGACATTACTCGTTTTCGACCCTTTTTTACTAGGAAGGCCATAATGTGGCCGATTTGCATTGAATCTTAGCAAGTGACAATTCGTTGGATAGGTAAACAACATAACTACGACTTCCATGGTATATTTTTGCATTCTCTAAAAATTCGGTCAAAATGGAGGTTAAGAAAATCTCCTCGTTAATTTAGGACATTACTCGTTTTCGACCCTTTTTTACTAGGAAGGCCATAATGTGGCCGATTTGCATTGAATCTTAGCATGTGACAATTCGTTGGATAGGTAAACAACATAACTACGACTTCCATCGGATATTTTTGAATTCTCTAAAAATTCGGACAAAATGGAGGTTAAGAAAATCTCCTCATTAATTTAGGACATTACTCGTTTTCGACCCTTTTTTACTAGGAAGGCCATAATGTGGCCGATTTGCATTGAATCTTAGCATGTGACAATTCATTGGATAGGTAAACAACATAACTACGACATCCATGGGATATTTTTGCATTCTCTAAAAATTCGGCCAAAATGGAGGTCAAGAAAATCTCCTCGTTAATTTAGGACATTACTCGTTTTCGACCATTTTTTACTAGGAAGGCCATAATGTGGCCGATTTGCATTGAATCTTAGCATGTTACAATTCGTTGGATAGGTAACCAACATAGCTACGACTTCCGTGGGATATTTTTGCATTCTCTAAAAAGTCGGCCAAAATGGAGGTCAAGAAAATCTCCTCGTTAATTTAGGACATTACTCGTTTTCGACGCTTTTTTACTACGAAGACCATAATGTGGCCGATTTGCATTGAATCTTAGCAAGTGACAATTCGTTGGATAGGTAAACAACATAACTACGACTTCCATGGTATATTTTTGCATTCTCAAAAAATTCGGCCAAAATGGAGGTTAAGAAAATCTCCTCGTTAATTTAGGACATTACTCGTTTTCGACCCTTTTTTACTAGGAAGGCCATAATGTGGCCGATTTGCATTGAATCTTAGCATGTGACAATTCGTTGGATAGGTAAACAACATAACTACGACTTCCATCAGATAGCGGACAAAATGGAGGTTAAGAAAATCTCCTCATTAATTTAGGACATTACTCGTTTTCGACCCTTTTTTACTAGGAAGGCCATAATGTGGCCGATTTGCATTGAATCTTAGCATGTGACAATTCGTTGGATAGGTAAACAACATAACTACGACTTCCATCAGATAGCGGACAAAATGGAGGTTAAGAAAATCTCCTCATTAATTTAGGACATTACTCGTTTTCGACCCTTTTTTACTAGGAAGGCCATAATGTGGCCGATTTGCATTGAATCTTAGCATGTGACAATTCGTTGGATAGGTAAACAACATAACTACGACTTCCATCAGATAGCGGACGAAATGGAGGTTAAGAAAATCTCCTCATTAATTTAGGACATTACTCGTTTTCGACCCTTTTTTACTAGGAAGGCCATAATGTGGCCGATTTGCATTGAATCTTAGCATGTGACAATTCGCTGGATAGGTAAACAACATAACTACGACTTCCATGGGATATTTTTACATTATGTAAAAATTCGGCCAAAATCGAGGTTAAGAAAATCTCCTCGTTAATTTAGGACATTACTCGTTTTCGACCCTTTTCTACTAGGAAGGCCATAATGTGGCCGATTTGCATTGAATCTTAGCATGTGACAATTCATTGGATAGGTAAACAACATAACTACGACATCCATGGGATATTTTTGCATTCTCTAAAAATTCGGCCAAAATGGAGGTCAAGAAAATTTCCTCGTTAATTTAGGACATTACTCGTTTTCGACCATTTTTTACTAGGAAGGCCATAATGTGGCCGATTTGCATTGAATCTTAGCATGTTACAATTCGTTGGATAGGTAACCAACATAGCTACGACTTCCGTGGGATATTTTTGCATTCTCTAAAAAGTCGGCCAAAATGGAGGTCAAGAAAATCTCCTCGTTAATTTAGGACATTACTCGTTTTCGACGCTTTTTTACTACGAAGACCATAATGTGGCCGATTTGCATTGAATCTTAGCAAGTGACAATTCGTTGGATAGGTAAACAACATAACTACGACTTCCATGGTATATTTTTGCATTCTCAAAAAATTCGGCCAAAATGGAGGTTAAGAAAATCTCCTCGTTAATTTAGGACATTACTCGTTTTCGACCCTTTTTTACTAGGAAGGCCATAATGTGGCCGATTTGCATTGAATCTTAGCATGTGACAATTCGTTGGATAGGTAAACAACATAACTACGACTTCCATCAGATAGCGGACAAAATGGAGGTTAAGAAAATCTCCTCATTAATTTAGGACATTACTCATTTTCGACCCTTTTTTACTAGGAAGGCCATAATGTGGCCGATTTGCATTGAATCTTAGCATGTGACAATTCGTTGGATAGGTAAACAACATAACTACGACTTCCATCGGATATTTTTGAATTCTCTAAAAATTCGGACAAAATGGAGGTTAAGAAAATCTCCTCATTAATTTAGGACATTACTCGTTTTCGACCCTTTTTTACTAGGAAGGCCATAATGTGGCCGATTTGCATTGAATCTTAGCATGTGACAATTCATTGGATAGGTAAACAACATAACTACGACATCCATGGGATATTTTTGCATTCTCTAAAAATTCGGCCAAAATGGAGGTCAAGAAAATCTCCTCGTTAATTTAGGACATTACTCGTTTTCGACCATTTTTTACTAGGAAGGCCATAATGTGGCCGATTTGCATTGAATCTTAGCATGTTACAATTCGTTGGATAGGTAACCAACATAGCTACGACTTCCGTGGGATATTTTTGCATTCTCTAAAAAGTCGGCCAAAATGGAGGTCAAGAAAATCTCCTCGTTAATTTAGGACATTACTCGTTTTCGACGCTTTTTTACTACGAAGACCATAATGTGGCCGATTTGCATTGAATCTTAGCAAGTGACAATTCGTTGGATAGGTAAACAACATAACTACGACTTCCATGGTATATTTTTGCATTCTCAAAAAATTCGGCCAAAATGGAGGTTAAGAAAATCTCCTCGTTAATTTAGGACATTACTCGTTTTCGACCCTTTTTTACTAGGAAGGCCATAATGTGGCCGATTTGCATTGAATCTTAGCATGTGACAATTCGTTGGATAGGTAAACAACATAACTACGACTTCCATCAGATAGCGGACAAAATGGAGGTTAAGAAAATCTCCTCATTAATTTAGGACATTACTCGTTTTCGACCCTTTTTTACTAGGAAGGCCATAATGTGGCCGATTTGCATTGAATCTTAGCATGTGACAATTCGTTGGATAGGTAAACAACATAACTACGACTTCCATCAGATAGCGGACAAAATGGAGGTTAAGAAAATCTCCTCATTAATTTAGGACATTACTCGTTTTCGACCCTTTTTTACTAGGAAGGCCATAATGTGGCCGATTTGCATTGAATCTTAGCATGTGACAATTCGTTGGATAGGTAAACAACATAACTACGACTTCCATCAGATAGCGGACGAAATGGAGGTTAAGAAAATCTCCTCATTAATTTAGGACATTACTCGTTTTCGACCCTTTTTTACTAGGAAGGCCATAATGTGGCCGATTTGCATTGAATCTTAGCATGTGACAATTCGCTGGATAGGTAAACAACATAACTACGACTTCCATGGGATATTTTTACATTATGTAAAAATTCGGCCAAAATCGAGGTTAAGAAAATCTCCTCGTTAATTTAGGACATTACTCGTTTTCGACCCTTTTCTACTAGGAAGGCCATAATGTGGCCGATTTGCATTGAATCTTAGCATGTGACAATTCATTGGATAGGTAAACAACATAACTACGACATCCATGGGATATTTTTGCATTCTCTAAAAATTCGGCCAAAATGGAGGTCAAGAAAATTTCCTCGTTAATTTAGGACATTACTCGTTTTCGACCATTTTTTACTAGGAAGGCCATAATGTGGCCGATTTGCATTGAATCTTAGCATGTTACAATTCGTTGGATAGGTAACCAACATAGCTACGACTTCCGTGGGATATTTTTGCATTCTCTAAAAAGTCGGCCAAAATGGAGGTCAAGAAAATCTCCTCGTTAATTTAGGACATTACTCGTTTTCGACGCTTTTTTACTACGAAGACCATAATGTGGCCGATTTGCATTGAATCTTAGCAAGTGACAATTCGTTGGATAGGTAAACAACATAACTACGACTTCCATGGTATATTTTTGCATTCTCAAAAAATTCGGCCAAAATGGAGGTTAAGAAAATCTCCTCGTTAATTTAGGACATTACTCGTTTTCGACCCTTTTTTACTAGGAAGGCCATAATGTGGCCGATTTGCATTGAATCTTAGCATGTGACAATTCGTTGGATAGGTAAACAACATAACTACGACTTCCATCAGATAGCGGACAAAATGGAGGTTAAGAAAATCTCCTCATTAATTTAGGACATTACTCATTTTCGACCCTTTTTTACTAGGAAGGCCATAATGTGGCCGATTTGCATTGAATCTTAGCATGTGACAATTCGTTGGATAGGTAAACAACATAACTACGACTTCCATCAGATAGCGGACAAAATGGAGGTTAAGAAAATCTCCTCATTAATTTAGGACATTACTCGTTTTCGACCCTTTTTTACTAGGAAGGCCATAATGTGGCCGATTTGCATTGAATCTTAGCATGTGACAATTCGTTGGATAGGTAAACAACATAACTACGACTTCCATCAGATAGCGGACAAAATGGAGGTTAAGAAAATCTCCTCATTAATTTAGGACATTACTCGTTTTCGACCCTTTTTTACTAGGAAGGCCATAATGTGGCCGATTTGCATTGAATCTTAGCATGTGACAATTCGCTGGATAGGTAAACAACATAACTACGACTTCCATGGGATATTTTTACATTATGTAAAAATTCGGCCAAAATCGAGGTTAAGAAAATCTCCTCGTTAATTTAGGACATTACTCGTTTTCGACCCTTTTCTACTAGGAAGGCCATAATGTGGCCGATTTGCATTGAATCTTAGCATGTGACAATTCATTGGATAGGTAAACAACATAACTACGACATCCATGGGATATTTTTGCATTCTCTAAAAATTCGGCCAAAATGGAGGTCAAGAATATCTCCTCGTTAATTTAGGACATTACTCGTTTTCGACCATTTTTTACTAGGAAGGCCATAATGTGGCCGATTTGCATTGAATCTTAGCATGTTACAATTCGTTGGATAGGTAACCAACATAGCTACGACTTCCGTGGGATATTTTTGCATTCTCTAAAAAGTCGGCCAAAATGGAGGTCAAGAAAATCTCCTCGTTAATTTAGGACATTACTCGTTTTCGACGCTTTTTTACTACGAAGACCATAATGTGGCCGATTTGCATTGAATCTTAGCAAGTGACAATTCGTTGGATAGGTAAACAACATAACTACGACTTCCATGGTATATTTTTGCATTCTCAAAAAATTCGGCCAAAATGGAGGTTAAGAAAATCTCCTCGTTAATTTAGGACATTACTCGTTTTCGACCCTTTTTTACTAGGAAGGCCATAATGTGGCCGATTTGCATTGAATCTTAGCATGTGACAATTCGTTGGATAGGTAAACAACATAACTACGACTTCCATCAGATAGCGGACAAAATGGAGGTTAAGAAAATCTCCTCATTAATTTAGGACATTACTCGTTTTCGACCCTTTTTTACTAGGAAGGCCATAATGTGGCCGATTTGCATTGAATCTTAGCATGTGACAATTCGTTGGATAGGTAAACAACATAACTACGACTTCCATCAGATAGCGGACAAAATGGAGGTTAAGAAAATCTCCTCATTAATTTAGGACATTACTCGTTTTCGACCCTTTTTTACTAGGAAGGCCATAATGTGGCCGATTTGCATTGAATCTTAGCATGTGACAATTTGTTGGATAGGTAAACAACATAACTACGACTTCCATCAGATAGCGGACGAAATGGAGGTTAAGAAAATCTCCTCATTAATTTAGGACATTACTCGTTTTCGACCCTTTTTTACTAGGAAGGCCATAATGTGGCCGATTTGCATTGAATCTTAGCATGTGACAATTCGCTGGATAGGTAAACAACATAACTACGACTTCCATGGGATATTTTTACATTATGTAAAAATTCGGCCAAAATCGAGGTTAAGAAAATCTCCTCGTTAATTTAGGACATTACTCGTTTTCGACCCTTTTCTACTAGGAAGGCCATAATGTGGCCGATTTGCATTGAATCTTAGCATGTGATAATTCATTGGATAGGTAAACAACATAACTACGACATCCATGGGATATTTTTGCATTCTCTAAAAATTCGGCCAAAATGGAGGTCAAGAAAATTTCCTCGTTAATTTAGGACATTACTCGTTTTCGACCATTTTTTACTAGGAAGGCCATAATGTGGCCGATTTGCATTGAATCTTAGCATGTTACAATTCGTTGGATAGGTAACCAACATAGCTACGACTTCCGTGGGATATTTTTGCATTCTCTAAAAAGTCGGCCAAAATGGAGGTCAAGAAAATCTCCTCGTTAATTTAGGACATTACTCGTTTTCGACGCTTTTTTACTACGAAGACCATAATGTGGCCGATTTGCATTGAATCTTAGCAAGTGACAATTCGTTGGATAGGTAAACAACATAACTACGACTTCCATGGTATATTTTTGCATTCTCAAAAAATTCGGCCAAAATGGAGGTTAAGAAAATCTCCTCGTTAATTTAGGACATTACTCGTTTTCGACCCTTTTTTACTAGGAAGGCCATAATGTGGCCGATTTGCATTGAATCTTAGCATGTGACAATTCGTTGGATAGGTAAACAACATAACTACGACTTCCATCAGATAGCGGACAAAATGGAGGTTAAGAAAATCTCCTCATTAATTTAGGACATTACTCGTTTTCGACCCTTTTTTACTAGGAAGGCCATAATGTGGCCGATTTGCATTGAATCTTAGCATGTGACAATTCGTTGGATAGGTAAACAACATAACTACGACTTCCATCAGATAGCGGACAAAATGGAGGTTAAGAAAATCTCCTCATTAATTTAGGACATTACTCGTTTTCGACCCTTTTTTACTAGGAAGGCCATAATGTGGCCGATTTGCATTGAATCTTAGCATGTGACAATTCGTTGGATAGGTAAACAACATAACTACGACTTCCATCAGATAGCGGACAAAATGGAGGTTAAGAAAATCTCCTCATTAATTTAGGACATTACTCGTTTTCGACCCTTTTTTACTAGGAAGGCCATAATGTGGCCGATTTGCATTGAATCTTAGCATGTGACAATTCGTTGGATAGGTAAACAACATAACTACGACTTCCATCAGATAGCGGACAAAATGGAGGTTAAGAAAATCTCCTCATTAATTTAGGACATTACTCGTTTTCGACCCTTTTTTACTAGGAAGGCCATAATGTGGCCGATTTGCATTGAATCTTAGCATGTGACAATTCGCTGGATAGGTAAACAACATAACTACGACTTCCATGGGATATTTTTACATTATGTAAAAATTCGGCCAAAATCGAGGTTAAGAAAATCTCCTCGTTAATTTAGGACATTACTCGTTTTCGACCCTTTTCTACTAGGAAGGCCATAATGTGGCCGATTTGCATTGAATCTTAGCATGTGACAATTCATTGGATAGGTAAACAACATAACTACGACATCCATGGGATATTTTTGCATTCTCTAAAAATTCGGCCAAAATGGAGGTCAAGAAAATCTCCTCGTTAATTTAGGACATTACTCGTTTTCGACCATTTTTTACTAGGAAGGCCATAATGTGGCCGATTTGCATTGAATCTTAGCATGTTACAATTCGTTGGATAGGTAACCAACATAGCTACGACTTCCGTGGGATATTTTTGCATTCTCTAAAAAGTCGGCCAAAATGGAGGTCAAGAAAATCTCCTCGTTAATTTAGGACATTACTCGTTTTCGACGCTTTTTTACTACGAAGACCATAATGTGGCCGATTTGCATTGAATCTTAGCAAGTGACAATTCGTTGGATAGGTAAACAACATAACTACGACTTCCATGGTATATTTTTGCATTCTCAAAAAATTCGGCCAAAATGGAGGTTAAGAAAATCTCCTCGTTAATTTAGGACATTACTCGTTTTCGACCCTTTTTTACTAGGAAGGCCATAATGTGGCCGATTTGCATTGAATCTTAGCATGTGACAATTCGTTGGATAGGTAAACAACATAACTACGACTTCCATCAGATAGCGGACAAAATGGAGGTTAAGAAAATCTCCTCATTAATTTAGGACATTACTCGTTTTCGACCCTTTTTTACTAGGAAGGCCATAATGTGGCCGATTTGCATTGAATCTTAGCATGTGACAATTCGTTGGATAGGTAAACAACATAACTACGACTTCCATCAGATAGCGGACAAAATGGAGGTTAAGAAAATCTCCTCATTAATTTAGGACATTACTCGTTTTCGACCCTTTTTTACTAGGAAGGCCATAATGTGGCCGATTTGCATTGAATCTTAGCATGTGACAATTCGTTGGATAGGTAAACAACATAACTACGACTTCCATCAGATAGCGGACAAAATGGAGGTTAAGAAAATCACCTCATTGATTTAGGACATTACTCGTTTTCGACCCTTTTTTACTAGGAAGGCCATAATGTGGCCGATTTGCATTGAATCTTAGCATGTGACAATTCGCTGGATAGGTAAACAACATAACTACGACTTCCATGAGATATTTTTACATTATCTAAAAATTCGGCCAAAATCGAGGTTAAGAAAATCTCCTCGTTAATTTAGGACATTACTCGTTTTCGACCCTTTTCTACTAGGAAGGCCATAATGTGGCCGATTTGCATTGAATCTTAGCATGTGACAATTCGTTGGATAGGTAAACAACATAACTACGACTTCCATCGGATATTTTTGCATTCTCTAAAAATTCGGCCAAAATGGAGGTCAAGAAAATCTCCTCGTTAATTTAGGACATTACTCGTTTTCGACCATTTTTTACTAGGAAGGCCATAATGTGGCCGATTTGCATTGAATCTTAGCATGTTACAATTCGTTGGATAGGTAACCAACATAGCTACGACTTCCGTGGGATATTTTTGCATTCTCTAAAAAGTCGGCCAAAATGGAGGTCAAGAAAATCTCCTCGTTAATTTAGGACATTACTCGTTTTCGACCCTTTTTTACTAGGAAGGCCATAATGTGGCCGATTTGCATTGAATCTTAGCAAGTGACAATTCGTTGGATAGGTAAACAACATAACTACGACTTCCATGGTATATTTTTGCATTCTCTAAAAATTCGGTCAAAATGGAGGTTAAGAAAATCTCCTCGTTAATTTAGGACATTACTCGTTTTCGACCCTTTTTTACTAGGAAGGCCATAATGTGGCCGATTTGCATTGAATCTTAGCATGTGACAATTCGTTGGATAGGTAAACAACATAACTACGACTTCCATCGGATATTTTTGAATTCTCTAAAAATTCGGACAAAATGGAGGTTAAGAAAATCTCCTCATTAATTTAGGACATTACTCGTTTTCGACCCTTTTTTACTAGGAAGGCCATAATGTGGCCGATTTGCATTGAATCTTAGCATGTGACAATTCGTTGGATAGGTAAACAACATAACTACGACTTCCATGGGATATTTTTACATTATCTAAAAATTCGGCCAGAATCGGGGTTAAGAAAATCTCCTCGTTAATTTAGGACATTACTCGTTTTCGACCCTTTTCTACTAGGAAGGCCATAATGTGGCCGATTTGCATTGAATCTTAGCATGTGACAATTCGTTGGATAGGTAAACAACATAACTATGACTTCCATCGGATATTTTTGCATTCTCTAAAAATTCGGACAAAATGGAGGTTAAGAAAATCTCCTCATTAATTTAGGACATTACTCGTTTTCGACCCTTTTTTACTAGGAAGGCCATAATGTGGCCGATTTGCATTGAATCTTAGCATGTGACAATTCGTTGGATAGGTAAACAACATAACTACGACTTCCATCGGATATTTTTGAATTCTCTAAAAATTCGGACAAAATGGAGGTTAAGAAAATCTCCTCCTTAATTTAGGACATTACTCGTTTTCGACCCTTTTCTACTAGGAAGGCCATAATGTGGCCGATTTTCATTGAATCTTAGCATGTGACAATTCGTTGGATAGGTAAACAACATAACTACGACTTCCATCAGATAGCGGACAAAATGGAGGTTAAGAAAATCTCCTCATTAATTTAGGACATTACTCGTTTTCGACCCTTTTTTACTAGGAAGGCCATAATGTGGCCGATTTGCATTGAATCTTAGCATGTGACAATTCGCTGGATAGGTAAACAACATAACTAGGACTTCCATGGGATATTTTTACATTATGTAAAAATTCGGCCAAAATCGAGGTTAAGAAAATCTCCTCGTTAATTTAGGACATTACTCGTTTTCGACCCTTTTCTACTAGGAAGGCCATAATGTGGCCGATTTGCATTGAATCTTAGCATGTGACAATTCATTGGATAGGTAAACAACATAACTACGACATCCATGGGATATTTTTGCATTCTCTAAAAATTCGGCCAAAATGGAGGTCAAGAAAATCTCCTCGTTAATTTAGGACATTACTCGTTTTCGACCATTTTTTACTAGGAAGGCCATAATGTGGCCGATTTGCATTGAATCTTAGCATGTTACAATTCGTTGGATAGGTAACCAACATAGCTACGACTTCCGTGGGATATTTTTGCATTCTCTAAAAAGTCGGCCAAAATGGAGGTCAAGAAAATCTCCTCGTTAATTTAGGACATTACTCGTTTTCGACGCTTTTTTACTACGAAGACCATAATGTGGCCGATTTGCATTGAATCTTAGCAAGTGACAATTCGTTGGATAGGTAAACAACATAACTACGACTTCCATGGTATATTTTTGCATTCTCAAAAAATTCGGCCAAAATGGAGGTTAAGAAAATCTCCTCGTTAATTTAGGACATTACTCGTTTTCGACCCTTTTCTACTAGGAAGGCCATAATGTGGCCGATTTGCATTGAATCTTAGCATGTGACAATTCATTGGATAGGTAAACAACATAACTACGACTTCCATGGGATATTTTTGCATTCTCTAAAAATTCGGCCAAAATGGAGGTCAAGAAAATCTCCTCGTTAATTTAGGACATTACTCGTTTTCGACCATTTTTTACTAGGAAGGCCATAATGTGGCCGATTTGCATTGAATCTTAGCATGTGACAATTCGTTGGATAGGTAAACAACATAACTACGACTTCCATGGGATATTTTTACATTATCTAAAAATTCGGCCAGAATCGGGGTTAAGAAAATCTCCTCGTTAATTTAGGACATTACTCGTTTTCGACCCTTTTCAACTAGGAAGGCCATAATGTGGCCGATTTGCATTGAATCTTAGCATGTGACAATTCGTTGGATAGGTAAACAACATAACTACGACTTCCATCGGATATTTTTGCATTCTCTAAAAATTCGGACAAAATGGAGGTTAAGAAAATCTCCTCATTAATTTAGGACATTACTCGTTTTCGACCCTTTTTTACTAGGAAGGCCATAATGTGGCCGATTTGCATTGAATCTTAGCATGTGACAATTCGTTGGATAGGTAAACAACATAACTACGACTTCCATCGGATATTTTTGAATTCTCTAAAAATTCGGACAAAATGGAGGTTAAGAAAATCTCCTCCTTAATTTAGGACATTACTCGTTTTCGACCCTTTTTTACTAGGAAGGCCATAATGTGGCCGATTTGCATTGAATCTTAGCATGTGACAATTCATTGGATAGGTAAACAACATAACTACGACATCCATGGGATATTTTTGCATTCTCTAAAAATTCGGCCAAAATGGAGGTCAAGAAAATCTCCTCGTTAATTTAGGACATTACTCGTTTTCGACCATTTTTTACTAGGAAGGCCATAATGTGGCCGATTTGCATTGAATCTTAGCATGTTACAATTCGTTGGATAGGTAACCAACATAGCTACGACTTCCGTGGGATATTTTTGCATTCTCTAAAAAGTCGGCCAAAATGGAGGTCAAGAAAATCTCCTCGTTAATTTAGGACATTACTCGTTTTCGACGCTTTTTTACTACGAAGACCATAATGTGGCCGATTTGCATTGAATCTTAGCAAGTGACAATTTGTTGGATAGGTAAACAACATAACTACGACTTCCATGGTATATTTTTGCATTCTCAAAAAATTCGGCCAAAATGGAGGTTAAGAAAATCTCCTCGTTAATTTAGGACATTACTCGTTTTCGACCCTTTTTTACTAGGAAGGCCATAATGTGGCCGATTTGCATTGAATCTTAGCATGTGACAATTCGTTGGATAGGTAAACAACATAACTACGACTTCCATCAGATAGCGGACAAAATGGAGGTTAAGAAAATCTCCTCATTAATTTAGGACATTACTCGTTTTCGACCCTTTTTTACTACGAAGGCCATAATGTGGCCGATTTGCATTGAATCTTAGCATGTGACAATTCGTTGGATAGGTAAACAACATAACTACGACTTCCATCAGATAGCGGACAAAATGGAGGTTAAGAAAATCTCCTCATTAATTTAGGACATTACTCGTTTTCGACCCTTTTTTACTAGGAAGGCCATAATGTGGCCGATTTGCATTGAATCTTAGCATGTGACAATTCGTTGGATAGGTAAACAACATAACTACGACTTCCATCAGATAGCGGACAAAATGGAGGTTAAGAAAATCTCCTCATTAATTTAGGACATTACTCGTTTTCGACCCTTTTTTACTAGGAAGGCCATAATGTGGCCGATTTGCATTGAATCTTAGCATGTGACAATTCGCTGGATAGGTAAACAACATAACTACGACTTCCATGAGATATTTTTACATTATCTAAAAATTCAGCCAAAATCGAGGTTAAGAAAATCTCCTCGTTAATTTAGGACATTACTCGTTTTCGACCCTTTTCTACTAGGAAGGCCATAATGTGGCCGATTTGCATTGAATCTTAGCATGTGACAATTCATTGGATAGGTAAACAACATAACTACGACATCCATGGGATATTTTTGCATTCTCTAAAAATTCGGCCAAAATGGAGGTTAAGAAAATCTCCTCGTTAATTTAGGACATTACTCGTTTTCGATCATTTTTTACTAGGAAGGCCATAATGTGGCCGATTTGCATTGAATCTTAGCATGTTACAATTCGATGGATAGGTAACCAACATAGCTACGACTTCCGTGGGATATTTTTGCATTCTCTAAAAAGTCGGCCAAAATGGAGGTCAAGAAAATCTCCTCGTTAATTTAGGACATTACTCGTTTTCGACGCTTTTTTACTACGAAGACCATAATGTGGCCGATTTGCATTGAATCTTAGCAAGTGACAATTCGTTGGATAGGTAAACAACATAACTACGACTTCCATGGTATATTTTTGCATTCTCAAAAAATTCGGCCAAAATGGAGGTTAAGAAAATCTCCTCGTTAATTTAGGACATTACTCGTTTTCGACCCTTTTTTACTAGGAAGGCCATAATGTGGCCGATTTGCATTGAATCTTAGCATGTGACAATTCGTTGGATAGGTAAACAACATAACTACGACTTCCATCGGATATTTTTGAATTCTCTAAAAATTCGGACAAAATGGAGGTTAAGAAAATCTCCTCCTTAATTTAGGACATTACTCGTTTTCGACCCTTTTTTACTAGGAAGGCCATAATGTGGCCGATTTGCATTGAATCTTAGCATGTGACAATTCATTGGATAGGTAAACAACATAACTACGACATCCATGGGATATTTTTGCATTCTCTAAAAATTCGGCCAAAATGGAGGTCAAGAAAATCTCCTTGTTAATTTAGGACATTACTCGTTTTCGACCATTTTTTACTAGGAAGGCCATAATGTGGCCGATTTGCATTGAATCTTAGCATGTTACAATTCGTTGGATAGGTAACCAACATAGCTACGACTTCCGTGGGATATTTTTGCATTCTCTAAAAAGTCGGCCAAAATGGAGGTCAAGAAAATCTCCTCGTTAATTTAGGACATTACTCGTTTTCGACGCTTTTTTACTACGAAGACCATAATGTGGCCGATTTGCATTGAATCTTAGCAAGTGACAATTCGTTGGATAGGTAAACAACATAACTACGACTTCCATGGTATATTTTTGCATTCTCAAAAAATTCGGCCAAAATGGAGGTTAAGAAAATCTCCTCGTTAATTTAGGACATTACTCGTTTTCGACCCTTTTTTACTAGGAAGGCCATAATGTGGCCGATTTGCATTGAATCTTAGCATGTGACAATTCGTTGGATAGGTAAACAACATAACTACGACTTCCATCAGATAGCGGACAAAATGGAGGTTAAGAAAATCTCCTCATTAATTTAGGACATTACTCGTTTTCGACCCTTTTTTACTAGGAAGGCCATAATGTGGCCGATTTGCATTGAATCTTAGCATGTGACAATTCGTTGGATAGGTAAACAACATAACTACGACTTCCATCAGATAGCGGACAAAATGGAGGTTAAGAAAATCTCCTCATTAATTTAGGACATTACTCGTTTTCGACCCTTTTTTACTAGGAAGGCCATAATGTGGCCGATTTGCATTGAATCTTAGCATGTGACAATTCGTTGGATAGGTAAACAACATAACTACGACTTCCATCAGATAGCGGACAAAATGGAGGTTAAGAAAATCTCCTCATTAATTTAGGACATTACTCGTTTTCGACCCTTTTTTACTAGGAAGGCCATAATGTGGCCGATTTGCATTGAATCTTAGCATGTGACAATTCGCTGGATAGGTAAACAACATAACTACGACTTCCATGAGATATTTTTACATTATCTAAAAATTCGGCCAAAATCGAGGTTAAGAAAATCTCCTCGTTAATTTAGGACATTACTCGTTTTCGACCATTTTTTACTAGGAAGGCCATAATGTGGCCGATTTGCATTGAATCTTAGCATGTGACAATTCATTGGATAGGTAAACAACATAACTACGACATCCATGGGATATTTTTGCATTCTCTAAAAATTCGGCCAAAATGGAGGTCAAGAAAATCTCCTCGTTAATTTAGGACATTACTCGTTTTCGATCATTTTTTACTAGGAAGGCCATAATGTGGCCGATTTGCATTGAATCTTAGCATGTTACAATTCGATGGATAGGTAACCAACATAGCTACGACTTCCGTGGGATATTTTTGCATTCTCTAAAAAGTCGGCCAAAATGGAGGTCAAGAAAATCTCCTCGTTAATTTAGGACATTACTCGTTTTCGACGCTTTTTTACTACGAAGACCATAATGTGGCCGATTTGCATTGAATCTTAGCAAGTGACAATTCGTTGGATAGGTAAACAACATAACTACGACTTCCATGGTATATTTTTGCATTCTCAAAAAATTCGGCCAAAATGGAGGTTAAGAAAATCTCCTCGTTAATTTAGGACATTACTCGTTTTCGACCCTTTTTTACTAGGAAGGCCATAATGTGGCCGATTTGCATTGAATCTTAGCATGTGACAATTCGTTGGATAGGTAAACAACATAACTACGACTTCCATCAGATAGCGGACAAAATGGAGGTTAAGAAAATCTCCTCCTTAATTTAGGACATTACTCGTTTTCGACCCTTTTTTACTAGGAAGGCCATAATGTGGCCGATTTGCATTGAATCTTAGCATGTGACAATTCGTTGGATAGGTAAACAACATAACTACGACTTCCATCAGATAGCGGACAAAATGGAGGTTAAGAAAATCTCCTCATTAATTTAGGACATTACTCGTTTTCGACCCTTTTTTACTAGGAAGGCCATAATGTGGCCGATTTGCATTGAATCTTAGCATGTGACAATTCGTTGGATAGGTAAACAACATAACTACGACTTCCATCAGATAGCGGACAAAATGGAGGTTAAGAAAATCTCCTCATTAATTTAGGACATTACTCGTTTTCGACCCTTTTTTACTAGGAAGGCCATAATGTGGCCGATTTGCATTGAATCTTAGCATGTGACAATTCGCTGGATAGGTAAACAACATAACTACGACTTCCATGGGATATTTTTACATTATGTAAAAATTCGGCCAAAATCGAGGTTAAGAAAATCTCCTCGTTAATTTAGGACATTACTCGTTTTCGACCCTTTTCTACTAGGAAGGCCATAATGTGGCCGATTTGCATTGAATCTTAGCATGTGACAATTCATTGGATAGGTAAACAACATAACTACGACATCCATGGGATATTTTTGCATTCTCTAAAAATTCGGCCAAAATGGAGGTCAAGAAAATCTCCTCGTTAATTTAGGACATTACTCGTTTTCGACCATTTTTTACTAGGAAGGCCATAATGTGGCCGATTTGCATTGAATCTTAGCATGTTACAATTCGTTGGATAGGTAACCAACATAGCTACGACTTCCGTGGGATATTTTTGCATTCTCTAAAAAGTCGGCCAAAATGGAGGTCAAGAAAATCTCCTCGTTAATTTAGGACATTACTCGTTTTCGACGCTTTTTTACTACGAAGACCATAATGTGGCCGATTTGCATTGAATCTTAGCAAGTGACAATTCGTTGGATAGGTAAACAACATAACTACGACTTCCATGGTATATTTTTGCATTCTCAAAAAATTCGGCCAAAATGGAGGTTAAGAAAATCTCCTCGTTAATTTAGGACATTACTCGTTTTCGACCCTTTTCTACTAGGAAGGCCATAATGTGGCCGATTTGCATTGAATCTTAGCATGTGACAATTCATTGGATAGGTAAACAACATAACTACGACTTCCATGGGATATTTTTGCATTCTCTAAAAATTCGGCCAAAATGGAGGTCAAGAAAATCTCCTCGTTAATTTAGGACATTACTCGTTTTCGACCATTTTTTACTAGGAAGGCCATAATGTGGCCGATTTGCATTGAATCTTAGCATGTGACAATTCGTTGGATAGGTAAACAACATAACTACGACTTCCATCAGATAGCGGACAAAATGGAGGTTAAGAAAATCTCCTCATTAATTTAGGACATTACTCGTTTTCAACCCTTTTTTACTAGGAAGGCCATAATGTGGCCGATTTGCATTGAATCTTAGCATGTGACAATTCGTTGGATAGGTAAACAACATAACTACGACTTCCATCAGATAGCGGACAAAATGGAGGTTAAGAAAATCTCCTCATTAATTTAGGACATTACTCGTTTTCGACCCTTTTTTACTAGGAAGGCCATAATGTGGCCGATTTGCATTGAATCTTAGCATGTGACAATTCGCTGGATAGGTAAACAACATAACTACGACTTCCATGGGATATTTTTACATTATCTAAAAATTCGGCCAAAATCGAGGTTAAGAAAATCTCCTCGTTAATTTAGAACATTACTCGTTTTCGACCCTTTTCTACTAGGAAGGCCATAATGTGGCCGATTTGCATTGAATCTTAGCATGTGACAATTCATTGGATAGGTAAACAACATAACTACGACTTCCATGGGATATTTTTGCATTCTCTAAAAATTCGGCCAAAATGGAGGTCAAGAAAATCTCCTCGTTAATTTAGGACATTACTCGTTTTCGACCATTTTTTACTAGGTAGGCCATAATGTGGCCGATTTGCATTGAATCTTAGCATGTTACAATTCGTTGGATAGGTAACCAACATAGCTACGACTTCCGTGGGATATTTTTGCATTCTCTAAAAAGTCGGCCAAAATGGAGGTCAAGAAAATCTCCTCGTTAATTTAGGACATTACTCGTTTTCGACCCTTTTTTACTAGGAAGGCCATAATGTGGCCGATTTGCATTGAATCTTAGCAAGTGACAATTCGTTGGATAGGTAAACAACATAACTACGACTTCCATGGTATATTTTTGCATTCTCTAAAAATTCGGTCAAAATGGAGGTTAAGAAAATCTCCTCGTTAATTTAGGACATTACTCGTTTTCGACCCTTTTTTACTAGGAAGGCCATAATGTGGCCGATTTGCATTGAATCTTAGCATGTGACAATTCGTTGGATAGGTAAACAACATAACTACGACTTCCATCGGATATTTTTGAATTCTCTAAAAATTCGGACAAAATGGAGGTTAAGAAAATCTCCTCATTAATTTAGGACATTACTCGTTTTCGACCCTTTTTTACTAGGAAGGCCATAATGTGGCCGATTTGCATTGAATCTTAGCATGTGACAATTCGTTGGATAGGTAAACAACATAACTACGACTTCCATGGGATATTTTTACATTATCTAAAAATTCGGCCAGAATCGGGGTTAAGAAAATCTCCTCGTTAATTTAGGACATTACTCGTTTTCGACCCTTTTCTACTAGGAATGCCATAATGTGGCCGATTTGCATTGAATCTTAGCATGTGACAATTCGTTGGATAGGTAAACAACATAACTACGACTTCCATCAGATAGCGGACAAAATGGAGGTTAAGAAAATCTCCTCAATAATTTAGGACATTACTCGTTTTCGACCCTTTTTTACTAGGAAGGCCATAATGTGGCCGATTTGCATTGAATCTTAGCATGTGACAATTCGCTGGATAGGTAAACAACATAACTACGACTTCCATGGGATATTTTTACATTATCTAAAAATTCGGCCAAAATCGAGGTTAAGAAAATCTCCTCGTTAATTTAGGACATTACTCGTTTTCGACCCTTTTCTACTAGGAAGGCCATAATGTGGCCGATTTGCATTGAATCTTAGCATGTGACAATTCATTGGATAGGTAAACAACATAACTACGACTTCCATGGGATATTTTTGCATTCTCTAAAAATTCGGCCAAAATGGAGGTCAAGAAAATCTCCTCGTTAATTTAGGACATTACTCGTTTTCGACCATTTTTTACTAGGAAGGCCATAATGTGGCCGATTTGCATTGAATCTTAGCATGTGACAATTCGTTGGATAGGTAAACAACATAACTACGACTTCCATCAGATAGCGGACAAAATGGAGGTTAAGAAAATCTCCTCATTAATTTAGGACATTACTCGTTTTCGACCCTTTTTTACTAGGAAGGCCATAATGTGGCCGATTTGCATTGAATCTTAGCATGTGACAATTCGTTGGATAGGTAAACAACATAACTACGACTTCCATCAGATAGCGGACAAAATGGAGGTTAAGAAAATCTCCTCATTAATTTAGGACATTACTCGTTTTCGACCCTTTTTTACTAGGAAGGCCATAATGTGGCCGATTTGCATTGAATCTTAGCATGTGACAATTCGTTGGATAGGTAAACAACATAACTACGACTTCCATCAGATAGCGGACAAAATGGAGGTTAAGAAAATCTCCTCATTAATTTAGGACATTACTCGTTTTCGACCCTTTTTTACTAGGAAGGCCATAATGTGGCCGATTTGCATTGAATCTTAGCATGTGACAATTCGCTGGATAGGTAAACAACATAACTACGACTTCCATGAGATATTTTTACATTATCTAAAAATTCGGCCAAAATCGAGGTTAAGAAAATCTCCTCGTTAATTTAGGACATTACTCGTTTTCGACCATTTTTTACTAGGAAGGCCATAATGTGGCCGATTTGCATTGAATCTTAGCATGTGACAATTCATTGGATAGGTAAACAACATAACTACGACATCCATGGGATATTTTTGCATTCTCTAAAAATTCGGCCAAAATGGAGGTCAAGAAAATCTCCTCGTTAATTTAGGACATTACTCGTTTTCGATCATTTTTTACTAGGAAGGCCATAATGTGGCCGATTTGCATTGAATCTTAGCATGTTACAATTCGATGGATAGGTAACCAACATAGCTACGACTTCCGTGGGATATTTTTGCATTCTCTAAAAAGTCGGCCAAAATGGAGGTCAAGAAAATCTCCTCGTTAATTTAGGACATTACTCGTTTTCGACGCTTTTTTACTACGAAGACCATAATGTGGCCGATTTGCATTGAATCTTAGCAAGTGACAATTCGTTGGATAGGTAAACAACATAACTACGACTTCCATGGTATATTTTTGCATTCTCAAAAAATTCGGCCAAAATGGAGGTTAAGAAAATCTCCTCGTTAATTTAGGACATTACTCGTTTTCGACCCTTTTTTACTAGGAAGGCCATAATGTGGCCGATTTGCATTGAATCTTAGCATGTGACAATTCGTTGGATAGGTAAACAACATAACTACGACTTCCATCAGATAGCGGACAAAATGGAGGTTAAGAAAATCTCCTCCTTAATTTAGGACATTACTCGTTTTCGACCCTTTTTTACTAGGAAGGCCATAATGTGGCCGATTTGCATTGAATCTTAGCATGTGACAATTCGTTGGATAGGTAAACAACATAACTACGACTTCCATCAGATAGCGGACAAAATGGAGGTTAAGAAAATCTCCTCATTAATTTAGGACATTACTCGTTTTCGACCCTTTTTTACTAGGAAGGCCATAATGTGGCCGATTTGCATTGAATCTTAGCATGTGACAATTCGTTGGATAGGTAAACAACATAACTACGACTTCCATCAGATAGCGGACAAAATGGAGGTTAAGAAAATCTCCTCATTAATTTAGGACATTACTCGTTTTCGACCCTTTTTTACTAGGAAGGCCATAATGTGGCCGATTTGCATTGAATCTTAGCATGTGACAATTCGCTGGATAGGTAAACAACATAACTACGACTTCCATGGGATATTTTTACATTATGTAAAAATTCGGCCAAAATCGAGGTTAAGAAAATCTCCTCGTTAATTTAGGACATTACTCGTTTTCGACCCTTTTCTACTAGGAAGGCCATAATGTGGCCGATTTGCATTGAATCTTAGCATGTGACAATTCATTGGATAGGTAAACAACATAACTACGACATCCATGGGATATTTTTGCATTCTCTAAAAATTCGGCCAAAATGGAGGTCAAGAAAATCTCCTCGTTAATTTAGGACATTACTCGTTTTCGACCATTTTTTACTAGGAAGGCCATAATGTGGCCGATTTGCATTGAATCTTAGCATGTTACAATTCGTTGGATAGGTAACCAACATAGCTACGACTTCCGTGGGATATTTTTGCATTCTCTAAAAAGTCGGCCAAAATGGAGGTCAAGAAAATCTCCTCGTTAATTTAGGACATTACTCGTTTTCGACGCTTTTTTACTACGAAGACCATAATGTGGCCGATTTGCATTGAATCTTAGCAAGTGACAATTCGTTGGATAGGTAAACAACATAACTACGACTTCCATGGTATATTTTTGCATTCTCAAAAAATTCGGCCAAAATGGAGGTTAAGAAAATCTCCTCGTTAATTTAGGACATTACTCGTTTTCGACCCTTTTCTACTAGGAAGGCCATAATGTGGCCGATTTGCATTGAATCTTAGCATGTGACAATTCATTGGATAGGTAAACAACATAACTACGACTTCCATGGGATATTTTTGCATTCTCTAAAAATTCGGCCAAAATGGAGGTCAAGAAAATCTCCTCGTTAATTTAGGACATTACTCGTTTTCGACCATTTTTTACTAGGAAGGCCATAATGTGGCCGATTTGCATTGAATCTTAGCATGTGACAATTCGTTGGATAGGTAAACAACATAACTACGACTTCCATCAGATAGCGGACAAAATGGAGGTTAAGAAAATCTCCTCATTAATTTAGGACATTACTCGTTTTCAACCCTTTTTTACTAGGAAGGCCATAATGTGGCCGATTTGCATTGAATCTTAGCATGTGACAATTCGTTGGATAGGTAAACAACATAACTACGACTTCCATCAGATAGCGGACAAAATGGAGGTTAAGAAAATCTCCTCATTAATTTAGGACATTACTCGTTTTCGACCCTTTTTTACTAGGAAGGCCATAATGTGGCCGATTTGCATTGAATCTTAGCATGTGACAATTCGCTGGATAGGTAAACAACATAACTACGACTTCCATGGGATATTTTTACATTATCTAAAAATTCGGCCAAAATCGAGGTTAAGAAAATCTCCTCGTTAATTTAGAACATTACTCGTTTTCGACCCTTTTCTACTAGGAAGGCCATAATGTGGCCGATTTGCATTGAATCTTAGCATGTGACAATTCATTGGATAGGTAAACAACATAACTACGACTTCCATGGGATATTTTTGCATTCTCTAAAAATTCGGCCAAAATGGAGGTCAAGAAAATCTCCTCGTTAATTTAGGACATTACTCGTTTTCGACCATTTTTTACTAGGTAGGCCATAATGTGGCCGATTTGCATTGAATCTTAGCATGTTACAATTCGTTGGATAGGTAACCAACATAGCTACGACTTCCGTGGGATATTTTTGCATTCTCTAAAAAGTCGGCCAAAATGGAGGTCAAGAAAATCTCCTCGTTAATTTAGGACATTACTCGTTTTCGACCCTTTTTTACTAGGAAGGCCATAATGTGGCCGATTTGCATTGAATCTTAGCAAGTGACAATTCGTTGGATAGGTAAACAACATAACTACGACTTCCATGGTATATTTTTGCATTCTCTAAAAATTCGGTCAAAATGGAGGTTAAGAAAATCTCCTCGTTAATTTAGGACATTACTCGTTTTCGACCCTTTTTTACTAGGAAGGCCATAATGTGGCCGATTTGCATTGAATCTTAGCATGTGACAATTCGTTGGATAGGTAAACAACATAACTACGACTTCCATCGGATATTTTTGAATTCTCTAAAAATTCGGACAAAATGGAGGTTAAGAAAATCTCCTCATTAATTTAGGACATTACTCGTTTTCGACCCTTTTTTACTAGGAAGGCCATAATGTGGCCGATTTGCATTGAATCTTAGCATGTGACAATTCGTTGGATAGGTAAACAACATAACTACGACTTCCATGGGATATTTTTACATTATCTAAAAATTCGGCCAGAATCGGGGTTAAGAAAATCTCCTCGTTAATTTAGGACATTACTCGTTTTCGACCCTTTTCTACTAGGAAGGCCATAATGTGGCCGATTTGCATTGAATCTTAGCATGTGACAATTCGTTGGATAGGTAAACAACATAACTACGACTTCCATCAGATAGCGGACAAAATGGAGGTTAAGAAAATCTCCTCAATAATTTAGGACATTACTCGTTTTCGACCCTTTTTTACTAGGAAGGCCATAATGTGGCCGATTTGCATTGAATCTTAGCATGTGACAATTCGCTGGATAGGTAAACAACATAACTACGACTTCCATGGGATATTTTTACATTATCTAAAAATTCGGCCAAAATCGAGGTTAAGAAAATCTCCTCGTTAATTTAGGACATTACTCGTTTTCGACCCTTTTCTACTAGGAAGGCCATAATGTGGCCGATTTGCATTGAATCTTAGCATGTGACAATTCATTGGATAGGTAAACAACATAACTACGACTTCCATGGGATATTTTTGCATTCTCTAAAAATTCGGCCAAAATGGAGGTCAAGAAAATCTCCTCGTTAATTTAGGACATTACTCGTTTTCGACCATTTTTTACTAGGAAGGCCATAATGTGGCCGATTTGCATTGAATCTTAGCATGTGACAATTCGTTGGATAGGTAAACAACATAACTACGACTTCCATCAGATAGCGGACAAAATGGAGGTTAAGAAAATCTCCTCATTAATTTAGGACATTACTCGTTTTCGACCCTTTTTTACTAGGAAGGCCATAATGTGGCCGATTTGCATTGAATCTTAGCATGTGACAATTCGTTGGATAGGTAAACAACATAACTACGACTTCCATGGGATATTTTTACATTATCTAAAAATTCGGCCAAAATGGAGGTTAAGAAAATCTCCTCGTTAATATAGGACATTACTCGTTTTCGACCCTTTTTTACTAGGAAGGCCATAATGTGGCCGATTTGCATTGAATCTTAGCATGTGACAATTCGTTGGATAGGTAAACAACATAACTACGACTTCCATCAGATAGCGGACAAAATGGAGGTTAAGAAAATCTCCTCATTAATTTAGGACATTACTCGTTTTCGACCCTTTTTTACTAGGAAGGCCATAATGTGGCCGATTTGCATTGAATCTTAGCATGTGACAATTCGTTGGATAGGTAAACAACATAACTACGACTTCCATGGGATATTTTTACATTATCTAAAAATTCGGCCAAAATGGAGGTTAAGAAAATCTCCTCGTTAATTTAGGACATTACTCGTTTTCGACCCTTTTTTACTAGGAAGGCCATAATGTGGCCGATTTGCATTGAATCTTAGCATGTGACAGTTCGTTGGATAGGTAAACAACATAACTACGACTTCCATCAGATATTTTTGCATTCTCTAAAAATTCGGACAAAATGGAGGTTAAGAAAATCTCCTCAGTAATTTAGGACATTACTCGTTTTCGACCCTTTTTTACTAGGAAGGCCATAATGTGGCCGATTTGCATTGAATCTTAGCATGTGACAATTCATTGGATAGGTAAACAACATAACTACGACATCCATGGGATATTTTTGCATTCTCTAAAAATTCTCCCAAAATGGAGGTCAAGAAAATCTCCTCGTTAATTTAGGACATTACTCGTTTTCGACCATTTTTTACTAGGAAGGCCATAATGTGGCCGATTTGCATTGAATCTTAGCATGTTACAATTCGTTGGATAGGTAACCAACATAGCTACGACTTCCGTGGGATATTTTTGCATTCTCTAAAAAGTCGGCCAAAATGGAGGTCAAGAAAATCTCCTCGTTAATTTAGGACATTACTCGTTTTCGACCCTTTTTTACTACGAAGGCCATAATGTGGGCGATTTGCATTGAATCTTAGCAAGTGACAATTCGTTGGATAGGTAAACAACATAACTACGACTTCCATGGTATATTTTTGCATTCTCAAAAAATTCGGCCAAAATGGAGGTTAAGAAAATCTCCTCGTTAATTTAGGACAATACTCGTTTTCGACCCTTTTTTACTACGAAGGCCATAATGTGGCCGATTTGCATTGAATCTTAGCAAGTGACAATTCGTTGGAAAGGTAAACAACATAGCTACGACTTCCATGGCATATTTTTAAATTCTCTCATAATTCGGCCAAAATGGAGTTTAAGAAAATCTCCTCGTTAATTTAGGACATTACTCGTTTTCGACCCTTTTTTACTAGGAAGGCCATAATGTGGCCGATTTGCATTGAATCTTAGCATGTGACAATTCGTTGGATAGGTAAACAACATAACTACGACTTCCATGGGATATTTTTACATTATCTAAAAATTCGGCCAAAATAGAGGTTAAGAAAATCTCCTCGTTAATATAGGACATTACTCGTTTTCGACCCATTTTTACTAGGAAGGCCATAATGTGGCCGATTTGCATTGAATCTTAGCATGTGACAATTCGTTGGATAGGTAAACAACATAACTACGACTTCCATCAGATAGCGGACAAAATGGAGGTTAAGAAAATCTCCTCATTAATTTAGGACATTACTCGTTTTCGACCCTTTTTTACTAGGAAGGCCATAATGTGGCCGATTTGCATTGAATCTTAGCATGTGACAATTCGTTGGATAGGTAAACAACATAACTACGACTTCCATGGGATATTTTTACATTATCTAAAAATTCGGCCAAAATGGAGGTTAAGAAAATCTCCTCGTTAATTTAGGACATTACTCGTTTTCGACCCTTTTTTACTAGGAAGGCCATAATGTGGCCGATTTGCATTGAATCTTAGCATGTGACAATTCGTTGGATAGGTAAACAACATAACTATGACTTCCATCAGATAGCGGACAAAATGGAGGTTAAGAAAATCTCCTCATTAATTTAGGACATTACTCGTTTTCGACCCTTTTTTACTAGGAAGGCCATAATGTGGCCGATTTGCATTGAATCTTAGCATGTGAAAATTCATTGGATAGGTAAACAACATAACTACGACATCCATGGGATATTTTTGCATTCTCTAAAAATTCGGCCAAAATGGAGGTCAAGAAAATCTCCTCGTTAATTTAGGACATTACTCGTTTTCGACCATTTTTTACTAGGAAGGCCATAATGTGGCCGATTTGCATTGAATCTTAGCATGTTACAATTCGTTGGATAGGTAACCAACATAGCTACGACTTCCGTGGGATATTTTTGCATTCTCTAAAAAGTCGGCCAAAATGGAGGTTAAGAAAATCTCCTCGTTAATTTAGGACATTACTCGTTTTCGACCCTTTTTTACTACGAAGGCCATAATGTGGCCGATTTGCATTGAATCTTAGCAAGTGACAATTCGTTGGATAGGTAAACAACATAACTACGACTTCCATGGTATATTTTTGCATTCTCAAAAAATTCGGCCAAAATGGAGGTTAAGAAAATCTCCTCGTTAATTTAGGACATTACTCGTTTTCGACCATTTTTTACTAGGAAGGCCATAATGTGGCCGATTTGCATTGAATCTTAGCATGTTACAATTCGTTGGATAGGTAACCAACATAGCTACGACTTCCGTGGGATATTTTTGCATTCTCTAAAAAGTCGGCCAAAATGGAGGTTAAGAAAATCTCCTCGTTAATTTAGGACATTACTCGTTTTCGACCCTTTTTTACTACGAAGGCCATAATGTGGCCGATTTGCATTGAATCTTAGCAAGTGACAATTCGTTGGATAGGTAAACAACATAACTACGACTTCCATGGTATATTTTTGCATTCTCAAAAAATTCGGCCAAAATGGAGGTTAAGAAAATCTCCTCGTTAATTTAGGACAATACTCGTTTTCGACCCTTTTTTACTACGAAGGCCATAATGTGGCCGATTTGCATTGAATCTTAGCAAGTGACAATTCGTTGGAAAGGTAAACAACATAGCTACGACTTCCATGGCATATTTTTAAATTCTCTCATAATTCGGCCAAAATGGAGTTTAAGAAAATCTCCTCGTTAATTTAGGACATTACTCGTTTTCGACCCTTTTTTACTAGGAAGGCCATAATGTGGCCGATTTGCATTGAGTCTTAGCATGTGACAATTCGTTGGATAGGTAAACAACATAACTACGACTTCCATGGGATATTTTTACATTATCTAAAAATTCGGCCAAAATGGAGGTTAAGAAAATCTCCTCGTTAATATAGGACATTACTCGTTTTCGACCCTTTTTTACTAGGAAGGCCATAATGTGGCCGATTTGCATTGAATCTTAGCATGTGACAATTCGTTGGATAGGTAAACAACATAACTACGACTTCCATCAGATAGCGGACAAAATGGAGGTTAAGAAAATCTCCTCATTAATTTAGGACATTACTCGTTTTCGACCCTTTTTTACTAGGAAGGCCATAATGTGGCCGATTTGCATTGAATCTTAGCAAGTGACAATTCGTTGGATAGGTAAACAACATAACTACGACTTCCATGGGATATTTTTGCATTCTCTAAAAATTCGGCCAAAATGGAGGTCAAGAAAATCTCCTCGTTAATTTAGGACATTACTCGTTTTCGACCATTTTTTACTAGGAAGGCCATAATGTGGCCGATTTGCATTGAATCTTAGCATGTTACAATTCGTTGGATAGGTAACCAACATAGCTACGACTTCCGTGGGATATTTTTGCATTCTCTAAAAAGTCGGCCAAAATGGAGGTTAAGAAAATCTCCTCGTTAATTTAGGACATTACTCGTTTTCGACCATTTTTTACTAGGAAGGCCATAATGTGGCCGATTTGCATTGAATCTTAGCAAGTGACAATTCGTTGGATAGGTAAACAACATAACTACGACTTCCATGGTATATTTTTGCATTCTCAAAAAATTCGGCCAAAATGGAGGTTAAGAAAATCTCCTCGTTAATTTAGGACAATACTCGTTTTCGACCCTTTTTTACTACGAAGGCCATAATGTGGCCGATTTGCATTGAATCTTAGCAAGTGACAATTCGTTGGAAAGGTAAACAACATAGCTACGACTTCCATGGCATATTTTTAAATTCTCTCATAATTCGGCCAAAATGGAGTTTAAGAAAATCTCCTCGTTAATTTAGGACATTACTCGTTTTCGACCCTTTTTTACTAGGAAGGCCATAATGTGGCCGATTTGCATTGAATCTTAGCATGTGACAATTCGTTGGATAGGTAAACAACATAACTACGACTTCCATGGGATATTTTTACATTATCTAAAAATTCGGCCAAAATGGAGGTTAAGAAAATCTCCTCGTTAATATAGGACATTACTCGTTTTCGACCCTTTTTTACTAGGAAGGCCATAATGTGGCCGATTTGCATTGAATCTTAGCATGTGACAATTCGTTGGATAGGTAAACAACATAACTACGACTTCCATCAGATAGCGGACAAAATGGAGGTTAAGAAAATCTCCTCATTAATTTAGGACATTACTCGTTTTCGACCATTTTTTACTAGGAAGGCCATAATGTGGCCGATTTGCATTGAATCTTAGCATGTGACAATTCGTTGGATAGGTAAACAACATAACTACGACTTCCATGGGATATTTTTACATTATCTAAAAATTCGGCCAAAATGGAGGTTAAGAAAATCTCCTCGTTAATTTAGGACATTACTCGTTTTCGACCCTTTTTTACTAGGAAGGCCATAATGTGGCCGATTTGCATTGAATCTTAGCAAGTGACAATTCGTTGGATAGGTAAACAACATAACTACGACTTCCATGGGATATTTTTGCATTCTCTAAAAATTCGGCCAAAATGGAGGTCAAGAAAATCTCCTCGTTAATTTAGGACATTACTCGTTTTCGACCATTTTTTACTAGGAAGGCCATAATGTGGCCGATTTGCATTGAATCTTAGCATGTTACAATTCGTTGGATAGGTAACCAACATAGCTACGACTTCCGTGGGATATTTTTGCATTCTCTAAAAAGTCGGCCAAAATGGAGGTTAAGAAAATCTCCTCGTTAATTTAGGACATTACTCGTTTTCGACCATTTTTTACTAGGAAGGCCATAATGTGGCCGATTTGCATTGAATCTTAGCAAGTGACAATTCGTTGGATAGGTAAACAACATAACTACGACTTCCATGGTATATTTTTGCATTCTCAAAAAATTCGGCCAAAATGGAGGTTAAGAAAATCTCCTCGTTAATTTAGGACAATACTCGTTTTCGACCCTTTTTTACTACGAAGGCCATAATGTGGCCGATTTGCATTGAATCTTAGCAAGTGACAATTCGTTGGAAAGGTAAACAACATAGCTACGACTTCCATGGCATATTTTTAAATTCTCTCATAATTCGGCCAAAATGGAGTTTAAGAAAATCTCCTCGTTAATTTAGGACATTACTCGTTTTCGACCCTTTTTTACTAGGAAGGCCATAATGTGGCCGATTTGCATTGAATCTTAGCATGTGACAATTCGTTGGATAGGTAAACAACATAACTACGACTTCCATGGGATATTTTTACATTATCTAAAAATTCGGCCAAAATGGAGGTTAAGAAAATCTCCTCGTTAATATAGGACATTACTCGTTTTCGACCCTTTTTTACTAGGAAGGCCATAATGTGGCCGATTTGCATTGAATCTTAGCATGTGACAATTCGTTGGATAGGTAAACAACATAACTACGACTTCCATCAGATAGCGGACAAAATGGAGGTTAAGAAAATCTCCTCATTAATTTAGGACATTACTCGTTTTCGACCATTTTTTACTAGGAAGGCCATAATGTGGCCGATTTGCATTGAATCTTAGCATGTGACAATTCGTTGGATAGGTAAACAACATAACTACGACTTCCATGGGATATTTTTACATTATCTAAAAATTCGGCCAAAATGGAGGTTAAGAAAATCTCCTCGTTAATTTAGGACATTACTCGTTTTCGACCCTTTTTTACTAGGAAGGCCATAATGTGGCCGATTTGCATTGAATCTTAGCATGTGACAATTCGTTGGATAGGTAAACAACATAACTACGACTTCCATGGTATATTTTTGCATTCTCAAAAAATTTGGCCAAAATGGAGGTTAAGAAAATCTCCTCGTTAATTTAGGACATTACTCGTTTTCGACCCTTTTTTACTACGAAGGCCATAATGTGGCCGATTTGCATTGAATCTTAGC
The DNA here is from genome assembly GCF_051527215.1 of Medicago sativa. Lineage (NCBI taxonomy): Eukaryota > Viridiplantae > Streptophyta > Magnoliopsida > Fabales > Fabaceae > Medicago > Medicago sativa. The sequence goes on along the minus strand of NC_140751.1, from coordinate 970,732 downwards.
AAGTGACAATTCGTTGGAAAGGTAAACAACATAGCTACGACTTCCATGGCATATTTTTACATTCTCTCATAATTCGGCCAAAATGGAGTTTAAGAAAATCTCCTCGTTAATTTAGGACATTACTCGTTTTCGACCCTTTTTTACTAGGAAGGCCATAATGTGGCCGATTTGCATTGAATCTTAGCATGTGACAATTCGTTGGATAGGTAAACAACATAACTACGACTTCCATGGGATATTTTTACATTATCTAAAAATTCGGCCAAAATGGAGGTTAAGAAAATCTCCTCGTTAATTTAGGACATTACTCGTTTACGACCCTTTTTTACTAGGAAGGCCATAATGTGGCCGATTTGCATTGAATCTTAGCATGTGACAATTCGTTGGATAGGTAAACAACATAACTACGACTTCCATGGGATATTTTTACATTATCTAAAAATTCGGCCAAAATCGAGGTTAAGAAAATCTCCTCGTTAATTTAGGACATTACTCGTTTTCGACCCTTTTCTACTAGGTTGCATTGAATCTTAGCATGTGACAATTCATTGGATAGGTAAACAACATAACTACGACTTCCACGGGATATTTTTGCATTCTCTAAAAATTCGGCCAAAATGGAGGTCAAGAAAATCTCCTCGTTAATTTAGGACATTACTCGTTTTCGACCATTTTTTACTAGGAAGGCCATAATGTGGCCGATTTGCATTGAATCTTAGCATGTTACAATTCGTTGGATAGGTAACCAACATAGCTACGACTTCCGTGGGATATTTTTGCATTCTCTAAAAAGTCGGCCAAAATGGAGGTCAAGAAAATCTCCTCGTTAATTTAGGGCATTACTCGTTTTCGACCCTTTTTTACTAGGAAGGCCATAATGTGGCCAATTTGCATTGAATCTTTGCATGTGACAATTCGTTGGATAGGTAAACAACATAACTACGACTTCCATGGGATATTTTTGCATTCTCTAAAAAGTCGGCCAAAATGGAGGTCAAGAAAATCTCCTCGTTAATTTAGGACATTACTCGTTTTCGACCCTTTTTTACTAGGAAGGCCATAATGTGGCCGATTTGCATTGAATCTTAGCAAGTGACAATTCGTTGGATAGGTAAACAACATAACTACGACTTCCATGGTATATTTTTGCATTCTCTAAAAATTCGGCCAAAATGGAGGTTAAGAAAATCTCCTCGTTAATTTAGGACATTACTCGTTTTCGACCCTTTTTTACTAGGAAGGCCATAATGTGGCCGATTTGCATTGAATCTTAGCATGTGACAATTCGTTGGATAGGTAAACAACATAACTACGACTTCCATCAGATATTTTTGCATTCTCTAAAAATTCGGCCAAAATGAAGGTCAAGAAAATCTCCTCGTTAATTTAGGACATTACTCGTTTTCGACCATTTTTTACTAGGAAGGCCATAATGTGGCCGATTTGCATTGAATCTTAGCATGTTACAATTCGTTGGATAGGTAACCAACATAGCTACGACTTCCGTGGGATATTTTTTCATTCTCTAAAAAGACGGCCAAAATGGAGGTCAAGAAAATCTCCTCGTTAATTTAGGACATTACTCGTTTTCGACCATTTTTTACTAGGAAGGCCATAATGTGGCCGATTTGCATTGAATCTTAGCATGTGACAATTCGTTGGATAGGTAAACAACATAACTACGACTTCCGTGGGATATTTTTGCATTCTCTAAAAATTCGGCCAAAATGGAGGTCAAGAAAATCTCCTCGTTAATTTAGGACATTACTCGTTTTCGACCATTTTTTACTAGGAAGGCCATAATGTGGCCGATTTGCATTGAATCTTAGCATGTTACAATTCGTTGGATAGGTAACCAACATAGCTACGACTTCCGTGGGATATTTTTGCATTCTCTAAAAAGTCGGCCAAAATGGAGGTTAAGAAAATCTCCTCGTTAATTTAGGACATTACTCGTTTTCGACCCTTTTTTACTACGAAGGCCATAATGTGGCCGATTTGCATTGAATCTTAGCAAGTGACAATTCGTTGGATAGGTAAACAACATAACTACGACTTCCATGGTATATTTTTGCATTCTCAAAAAATTCGGCCAAAATGGAGGTTAAGAAAATCTCCTCGTTAATTTAGGACAATACTCGTTTTCGACCCTTTTTTACTACGAAGGCCATAATGTGGCCGATTTGCATTGAATCTTAGCAAGTGACAATTCGTTGGAAAGGTAAACAACATAGCTACGACTTCCATGGCATATTTTTAAATTCTCTCATAATTCAGCCAAAATGGAGTTTAAGAAAATCTCCTCGTTAATTTAGGACATTACTCGTTTTCGACCCTTTTTTACTAGGAAGGCCATAATGTGGCCGATTTGCATTGAATCTTAGCATGTGACAATTCGTTGGATAGGTAAACAACATAACTACGACTTCCATGGGATATTTTTACATTATCTAAAAATTCGGCCAAAATGGAGGTTAAGAAAATCTCCTCGTTAATATAGGACATTACTCGTTTTCGACCCTTTTTTACTAGGAAGGCCATAATGTGGCCGATTTACATTGAATCTTAGCATGTGACAATTCGTTGGATAGGTAAACAACATAACTACGACTTCCATCAGATAGCGGACAAAATGGAGGTTAAGAAAATCTCCTCATTAATTTTGGACATTACTCGTTTTCGACCCTTTTTTACTTGGAAGGCCATAATGTGGCCGATTTGCATTGAATCTTAGCATGTGACAATTCGTTGGATAGGTAAACAACATAACTACGACTTCCATGGGATATTTTTACATTATCTAAAAATTCGGCCAAAATGGAGGTTAAGAAAATCTCCTCGTTAATTTAGGACATTACTCGTTTTCGACCCTTTTTTACTAGGAAGGCCATAATGTGGCCGATTTGCATTGAATCTTAGCATGTGACAATTCGTTGGATAGGTAAACAACATAACTACGACTTCCATCAGATATTTTTGCATTCTCTAAAAATTCGGCCAAAATGGAGGTCAAGAAAATCTCCTCGTTAATTTAGGACATTACTCGTTTTCGACCATTTTTTACTAGGAAGGCCATAATGTGGCCGATTTGCATTGAATCTTAGCATGTTACAATTCGTTGGATAGGTAACCAACATAGCTACGACTTCCGTGGGATATTTTTGCATTCTCTAAAAAGTCGGCCAAAATGGAGGTTAAGAAAATCTCCTCGTTAATTTAGGACATTACTCGTTTTCGACCCTTTTTTACTACGAAGGCCATAATGTGGCCGATTTGCATTGAATCTTAGCAAGTGACAATTCGTTGGATAGGTAAACAACATAACTACGACTTCCATGGTATATTTTTGCATTCTCAAAAAATTCGGCCAAAATGGAGGTTAAGAAAATCTCCTCGTTAATTTAGGACAATACTCGTTTTCGACCCTTTTTTACTACGAAGGCCATAATGTGGCCGATTTGCATTGAATCTTAGCAAGTGACAATTCGTTGGAAAGGTAAACAACATAGCTACGACTTCCATGGCATATTTTTAAATTCTCTCATAATTCGGCCAAAATGGAGTTTAAGAAAATCTCCTCGTTAATTTAGGACATTACTCGTTTTCGACCCTTTTTTACTAGGAAGGCCATAATGTGGCCGATTTGCATTGAATCTTAGCATGTGACAATTCGTTGGATAGGTAAACAACATAACTACGACTTCCATGGGATATTTTTACATTATCTAAAAATTCGGCCAAAATGGAGGTTAAGAAAATCTCCTCGTTAATATAGGACATTACTCGTTTTCGACCCTTTTTTACTAGGAAGGCCATAATGTGGCCGATTTACATTGAATCTTAGCATGTGACAATTCGTTGGATAGGTAAACAACATAACTACGACTTCCATCAGATAGCGGACAAAATGGAGGTTAAGAAAATCTCCTCATTAATTTTGGACATTACTCGTTTTCGACCCTTTTTTACTTGGAAGGCCATAATGTGGCCGATTTGCATTGAATCTTAGCATGTGACAATTCGTTGGATAGGTAAACAACATAACTACGACTTCCATGGGATATTTTTACATTATCTAAAAATTCGGCCAAAATGGAGGTTAAGAAAATCTCCTCGTTAATTTAGGACATTACTCGTTTTCGACCCTTTTTTACTAGGAAGGCCATAATGTGGCCGATTTGCATTGAATCTTAGCATGTGACAATTCGTTGGATAGGTAAACAACATAACTACGACTTCCATCAGATATTTTTGCATTCTCTAAAAATTCGGCCAAAATGGAGGTCAAGAAAATCTCCTCGTTAATTTAGGACATTACTCGTTTTCGACCATTTTTTACTAGGAAGGCCATAATGTGGCCGATTTGCATTGAATCTTAGCATGTTACAATTCGTTGGATAGGTAACCAACATAGCTACGACTTCCGTGGGATATTTTTTCATTCTCTAAAAAGACGGCCAAAATGGAGGTCAAGAAAATCTCCTCGTTAATTTAGGACATTACTCGTTTTCGACCCTTTTTTACTAGGAAGGCCATAATGTGGCCGATTTGCATTGAATCTTAGCATGTGACAATTCGTTGGATAGGTAAACAGCATAACTACGACTTCCGTGGGATATTTTTGCATTCTCTAAAAATTCGGCCAAAATGGAGGTCAAGAAAATCTCCTCGTTAATTTAGGACATTACTCGTTTTCGACCATTTTTTACTAGGAAGGCCATAATGTGGCCGATTTGCATTGAATCTTAGCATGTTACAATTCGTTGGATAGGTAACCAACATAGCTACGACTTCCGTGGGATATTTTTGCATTCTCTAAAAAGTCGGCCAAAATGGAGGTTAAGAAAATCTCCTCGTTAATTTAGGACATTACTCGTTTTCGACCCTTTTTTACTACGAAGGCCATAATGTGGCCGATTTGCATTGAATCTTAGCAAGTGACAATTCGTTGGATAGGTAAACAACATAACTACGACTTCCATGGTATATTTTTGCATTCTCAAAAAATTCGGCCAAAATGGAGGTTAAGAAAATCTCCTCGTTAATTTAGGACAATACTCGTTTTCGACCCTTTTTTACTACGAAGGCCATAATGTGGCCGATTTGCATTGAATCTTAGCAAGTGACAATTCGTTGGAAAGGTAAACAACATAGCTACGACTTCCATGGCATATTTTTAAATTCTCTCATAATTCGGCCAAAATGGAGTTTAAGAAAATCTCCTCGTTAATTTAGGACATTACTCGTTTTCGACCCTTTTTTACTAGGAAGGCCATAATGTGGCCGATTTGCATTGAATCTTAGCATGTGACAATTCGTTGGATAGGTAAACAACATAACTACGACTTCCATGGGATATTTTTACATTATCTAAAAATTCGGCCAAAATGGAGGTTAAGAAAATCTCCTCGTTAATATAGGACATTACTCGTTTTCGACCCTTTTTTACTAGGAAGGCCATAATGTGGCCGATTTACATTGAATCTTAGCATGTGACAATTCGTTGGATAGGTAAACAACATAACTACGACTTCCATCAGATAGCGGACAAAATGGAGGTTAAGAAAATCTCCTCATTAATTTTGGACATTACTCGTTTTCGACCCTTTTTTACTTGGAAGGCCATAATGTGGCCGATTTGCATTGAATCTTAGCATGTGACAATTCGTTGGATAGGTAAACAACATAACTACGACTTCCATGGGATATTTTTACATTATCTAAAAATTCGGCCAAAATGGAGGTTAAGAAAATCTCCTCGTTAATTTAGGACATTACTCGTTTTCGACCCTTTTTTACTAGGAAGGCCATAATGTGGCCGATTTGCATTGAATCTTAGCATGTGACAATTCGTTGGATAGGTAAACAACATAACTACGACTTCCATCAGATATTTTTGCATTCTCTAAAAATTCGGCCAAAATGGAGGTCAAGAAAATCTCCTCGTTAATTTAGGACATTACTCGTTTTCGACCATTTTTTACTAGGAAGGCCATAATGTGGCCGATTTGCATTGAATCTTAGCATGTTACAATTCGTTGGATAGGTAACCAACATAGCTACGACTTCCGTGGGATATTTTTTCATTCTCTAAAAAGACGGCCAAAATGGAGGTCAAGAAAATCTCCTCGTTAATTTAGGACATTACTCGTTTTCGACCCTTTTTTACTAGGAAGGCCATAATGTGGCCGATTTGCATTGAATCTTAGCATGTGACAATTCGTTGGATAGGTAAACAGCATAACTACGACTTCCGTGGGATATTTTTGCATTCTCTAAAAATTCGGCCAAAATGGAGGTCAAGAAAATCTCCTCGTTAATTTAGGACATTACTCGTTTTCGACCATTTTTTACTAGGAAGGCCATAATGTGGCCGATTTGCATTGAATCTTAGCATGTTACAATTCGTTGGATAGGTAACCAACATAGCTACGACTTCCGTGGGATATTTTTGCATTCTCTAAAAAGTCGGCCAAAATGGAGGTTAAGAAAATCTCCTCGTTAATTTAGGACATTACTCGTTTTCGACCCTTTTTTACTACGAAGGCCATAATGTGGCCGATTTGCATTGAATCTTAGCAAGTGACAATTCGTTGGATAGGTAAACAACATAACTACGACTTCCATGGTATATTTTTGCATTCTCAAAAAATTCGGCCAAAATGGAGGTTAAGAAAATCTCCTCGTTAATTTAGGACAATACTCGTTTTCGACCCTTTTTTACTACAAAGGCCATAATGTGGCCGATTTGCATTGAATCTTAGCAAGTGACAATTCGTTGGAAAGGTAAACAACATAGCTACGACTTCCATGGCATATTTTTAAATTCTCTCATAATTCGGCCAAAATGGAGTTTAAGAAAATCTCCTCGTTAATTTAGGACATTACTCGTTTTCGACCTTTTTTTACTAGGAAGGCCATAATGTGGCCGATTTGCATTGAATCTTAGCATGTGACAATTCGTTGGATAGGTAAACAACATAACTACGACTTCCATGGGATATTTTTACATTATCTAAAAATTCGGCCAAAATGGAGGTTAAGAAAATCTCCTCGTTAATATAGGACATTACTCGTTTTCGACCCTTTTTTACTAGGAAGGCCATAATGTGGCCGATTTACATTGAATCTTAGCATGTGACAATTCGTTGGATAGGTAAACAACATAACTACGACTTCCATCAGATAGCGGACAAAATGGAGGTTAAGAAAATCTCCTCATTAATTTTGGACATTACTCGTTTTCGACCCTTTTTTACTTGGAAGGCCATAATGTGGCCGATTTGCATTGAATCTTAGCATGTGACAATTCGTTGGATAGGTAAACAACATAACTACGACTTCCATGGGATATTTTTACATTATCTAAAAATTCGGCCAAAATGGAGGTTAAGAAAATCTCCTCGTTAATTTAGGACATTACTCGTTTTCGACCCTTTTTTACTAGGAAGGCCATAATGTGGCCGATTTGCATTGAATCTTAGCATGTGACAATTCGTTGGATAGGTAAACAACATAACTACGACTTCCATCAGATATTTTTGCATTCTCTAAAAATTCGGCCAAAATGGAGGCCAAGAAAATCTCCTCGTTAATTTAGGACATTACTCGTTTTCGACCATTTTTTACTAGGAAGGCCATAATGTGGCCGATTTGCATTGAATCTTAGCATGTTACAATTCGTTGGATAGGTAACCAACATAGCTACGACTTCCGTGGGATATTTTTTCATTCTCTAAAAAGACGGCCAAAATGGAGGTCAAGAAAATCTCCTCGTTAATTTAGGACATTACTCGTTTTCGACCCTTTTTTACTAGGAAGGCCATAATGTGGCCGATTTGCATTGAATCTTAGCATGTGACAATTCGTTGGATAGGTAAACAACATAACTACGACTTCCGTGGGATATTTTTGCATTCTCTAAAAATTCGGCCAAAATGGAGGTCAAGAAAATCTCCTCGTTAATTTAGGACATTACTCGTTTTCGACCATTTTTTACTAGGAAGGCCATAATGTGGCCGATTTGCATTGAATCTTAGCATGTTACAATTCGTTGGATAGGTAACCAACATAGCTACGACTTCCGTGGGATATTTTTGCATTCTCTAAAAAGTCGGCCAAAATGGAGGTTAAGAAAATCTCCTCGTTAATTTAGGACATTACTCGTTTTCGACCCTTTTTTACTACGAAGGCCATAATGTGGCCGATTTGCATTGAATCTTAGCAAGTGACAATTCGTTGGATAGGTAAACAACATAACTACGACTTCCATGGTATATTTTTGCATTCTCAAAAAATTCGGCCAAAATGGAGGTTAAGAAAATCTCCTCGTTAATTTAGGACAATACTCGTTTTCGACCCTTTTTTACTACGAAGGCCATAATGTGGCCGATTTGCATTGAATCTTAGCAAGTGACAATTCGTTGGAAAGGTAAACAACATAGCTACGACTTCCATGGCATATTTTTAAATTCTCTCATAATTCGGCCAAAATGGAGTTTAAGAAAATCTCCTCGTTAATTTAGGACATTACTCGTTTTCGACCCTTTTTTACTAGGAAGGCCATAATGTGGCCGATTTGCATTGAATCTTAGCATGTGACAATTCGTTGGATAGGTAAACAACATAACTACGACTTCCATGGGATATTTTTACATTATCTAAAAATTCGGCCAAAATGGAGGTTAAGAAAATCTCCTCGTTAATATAGGACATTACTCGTTTTCGACCCTTTTTTACTAGGAAGGCCATAATGTGGCCGATTTACATTGAATCTTAGCATGTGACAATTCGTTGGATAGGTAAACAACATAACTACGACTTCCATCAGATAGCGGACAAAATGGAGGTTAAGAAAATCTCCTCATTAATTTTGGACATTACTCGTTTTCGACCCTTTTTTACTTGGAAGGCCATAATGTGGCCGATTTGCATTGAATCTTAGCATGTGACAATTCGTTGGATAGGTAAACAACATAACTACGACTTCCATGGGATATTTTTACATTATCTAAAAATTCGGCCAAAATGGAGGTTAAGAAAATCTCCTCGTTAATTTAGGACATTACTCGTTTTCGACCCTTTTTTACTAGGAAGGCCATAATGTGGCCGATTTGCATTGAATCTTAGCATGTGACAATTCGTTGGATAGGTAAACAACATAACTACGACTTCCATCAGATATTTTTGCATTCTCTAAAAATTCGGCCAAAATGGAGGTCAAGAAAATCTCCTCGTTAATTTAGGACATTACTCGTTTTCGACCATTTTTTACTAGGAAGGCCATAATGTGGCCGATTTGCATTGAATCTTAGCATGTTACAATTCGTTGGATAGGTAACCAACATAGCTACGACTTCCGTGGGATATTTTTTCATTCTCTAAAAAGACGGCCAAAATGGAGGTCAAGAAAATCTCCTCGTTAATTTAGGACATTACTCGTTTTCGACCCTTTTTTACTAGGAAGGCCATAATGTGGCCGATTTGCATTGAATCTTAGCATGTGACAATTCGTTGGATAGGTAAACAACATAACTACGACTTCCGTGGGATATTTTTGCATTCTCTAAAAATTCGGCCAAAATGGAGGTTAAGAAAATCTCCTCGTTAATTTAGGACATTACTCGTTTTCGACCCTTTTTTACTACGAAGGCCATAATGTGGCCGATTTGCATTGAATCTTAGCAAGTGACAATTCGTTGGATAGGTAAACAACATAACTACGACTTCCATGGTATATTTTTGCATTCTCAAAAAATTCGGCCAAAATGGAGGTTAAGAAAATCTCCTCGTTAATTTAGGACAATACTCGTTTTCGACCCTTTTTTACTACGAAGGCCATAATGTGGCCGATTTGCATTGAATCTTAGCAAGTGACAATTCGTTGGAAAGGTAAACAACATAGCTACGACTTCCATGGCATATTTTTAAATTCTCTCATAATTCGGCCAAAATGGAGTTTAAGAAAATCTCCTCGTTAATTTAGGACATTACTCGTTTTCGACCCTTTTTTACTAGGAAGGCCATAATGTGGCCGATTTGCATTGAATCTTAGCATGTGACAATTCGTTGGATAGGTAAACAACATAACTACGACTTCCATGGGATATTTTTACATTATCTAAAAATTCGGCCAAAATGGAGGTTAAGAAAATCTCCTCGTTAATATAGGACATTACTCGTTTTCGACCCTTTTTTACTAGGAAGGCCATAATGTGGCCGATTTACATTGAATCTTAGCATGTGACAATTCGTTGGATAGGTAAACAACATAACTACGACTTCCATCAGATAGCGGACAAAATGGAGGTTAAGAAAATCTCCTCATTAATTTTGGACATTACTCGTTTTCGACCCTTTTTTACTTGGAAGGCCATAATGTGGCCGATTTGCATTGAATCTTAGCATGTGACAATTCGTTGGATAGGTAAACAACATAACTACGACTTCCATGGGATATTTTTACATTATCTAAAAATTCGGCCAAAATGGAGGTTAAGAAAATCTCCTCGTTAATTTAGGACATTACTCGTTTTCGACCCTTTTTTACTAGGAAGGCCATAATGTGGCCGATTTGCATTGAATCTTAGCATGTGACAATTCGTTGGATAGGTAAACAACATAACTACGACTTCCATCAGATATTTTTGCATTCTCTAAAAATTCGGCCAAAATGGAGGTCAAGAAAATCTCCTCGTTAATTTAGGACATTACTCGTTTTCGACCATTTTTTACTAGGAAGGCCATAATGTGGCCGATTTGCATTGAATCTTAGCATGTTACAATTCGTTGGATAGGTAACCAACATAGCTACGACTTCCGTGGGATATTTTTTCATTCTCTAAAAAGACGGCCAAAATGGAGGTCAAGAAAATCTCCTCGTTAATTTAGGACATTACTCGTTTTCGACCCTTTTTTACTAGGAAGGCCATAATGTGGCCGATTTGCATTGAATCTTAGCATGTGACAATTCGTTGGATAGGTAAACAACATAACTACGACTTCCGTGGGATATTTTTGCATTCTCTAAAAATTCGGCCAAAATGGAGGTCAAGAAAATCTCCTCGTCAATTTAGGACATTACTCGTTTTCGACCATTTTTTACTAGGAAGGCCATAATGTGGCCGATTTGCATTGAATCTTAGCATGTTACAATTCGTTGGATAGGTAACCAACATAGCTACGACTTCCGTGGGATATTTTTGCATTCTCTAAAAAGTCGGCCAAAATGGAGGTTAAGAAAATCTCCTCGTTAATTTAGGACATTACTCGTTTTCGACCCTTTTTTACTACGAAGGCCATAATGTGGCCGATTTGCATTGAATCTTAGCAAGTGACAATTCGTTGGATAGGTAAACAACATAACTACGACTTCCATGGTATATTTTTGCATTCTCAAAAAATTCGGCCAAAATGGAGGTTAAGAAAATCTCCTCGTTAATTTAGGACAATACTCGTTTTCGACCCTTTTTTACTACGAAGGCCATAATGTGGCCGATTTGCATTGAATCTTAGCAAGTGACAATTCGTTGGAAAGGTAAACAACATAGCTACGACTTCCATGGCATATTTTTAAATTCTCTCATAATTCGGCCAAAATGGAGTTTAAGAAAATCTCCTCGTTAATTTAGGACATTACTCGTTTTCGACCCTTTTTTACTAGGAAGGCCATAATGTGGCCGATTTGCATTGAATCTTAGCATGTGACAATTCGTTGGATAGGTAAACAACATAACTACGACTTCCATGGGATATTTTTACATTATCTAAAAATTCGGCCAAAATGGAGGTTAAGAAAATCTCCTCGTTAATATAGGACATTACTCGTTTTCGACCCTTTTTTACTAGGAAGGCCATAATGTGGCCGATTTACATTGAATCTTAGCATGTGACAATTCGTTGGATAGGTAAACAACATAACTACGACTTCCATCAGATAGCGGACAAAATGGAGGTTAAGAAAATCTCCTCATTAATTTTGGACATTACTCGTTTTCGACCCTTTTTTACTAGGAAGGCCATAATGTGGCCGATTTGCATTGAATCTTAGCATGTGACAATTCGTTGGATAGGTAAACAACATAACTACGACTTCCATGGGATATTTTTACATTATCTAAAAATTCGGCCAAAATGGAGGTTAAGAAAATCTCCTCGTTAATATAGGACATTACTCGTTTTCGACCCTTTTTTACTAGGAAGGCCATAATGTGGCCGATTTACATTGAATCTTAGCATGTGACAATTCGTTGGATAGGTAAACAACATAACTACGACTTCCATCAGATAGCGGACAAAATGGAGGTTAAGAAAATCTCCTCATTAATTTTGGACATTACTCGTTTTCGACCCTTTTTTACTTGGAAGGCCATAATGTGGCCGATTTGCATTGAATCTTAGCATGTGACAATTCGTTGGATAGGTAAACAACATAACTACGACTTCCATGGGATATTTTTACATTATCTAAAAATTCGGCCAAAATGGAGGTTAAGAAAATCTCCTCGTTAATTTAGGACATTACTCGTTTTCGACCCTTTTTTACTAGGAAGGCCATAATGTGGCCGATTTGCATTGAATCTTAGCATGTGACAATTCGTTGGATAGGTAAACAACATAACTATGACTTCCATCAGATAGCGGACAAAATGGAGGTTAAGAAAATCTCCTCATTAATTTAGGACATTACTCGTTTTCGACCCTTTTTTACTAGGAAGGCCATAATGTGGCCGATTTGCATTGAATCTTAGCATGTGAAAATTCATTGGATAGGTAAACAACATAACTACGACATCCATGGGATATTTTTGCATTCTCTAAAAATTCGGCCAAAATGGAGGTCAAGAAAATCTCCTCGTTAATTTAGGACATTACTCGTTTTCGACCATTTTTTACTAGGAAGGCCATAATGTGGCCGATTTGCATTGAATCTTAGCATGTTACAATTCGTTGGATAGGTAACCAACATAGCTACGACTTCCGTGGGATATTTTTGCATTCTCTAAAAAGTCGGCCAAAATGGAGGTTAAGAAAATCTCCTCGTTAATTTAGGACATTACTCGTTTTCGACCCTTTTTTACTACGAAGGCCATAATGTGGCCGATTTGCATTGAATCTTAGCAAGTGACAATTCGTTGGATAGGTAAACAACATAACTACGACTTCCATGGTATATTTTTGCATTCTCAAAAAATTTGGCCAAAATGGAGGTTAAGAAAATCTCCTCGTTAATTTAGGACATTACTCGTTTTCGACCCTTTTTTACTACGAAGGCCATAATGTGGCCGATTTGCATTGAATCTTAGCAAGTGACAATTCGTTGGAAAGGTAAACAACATAGCTACGACTTCCATGGCATATTTTTACATTCTCTCATAATTCGGCCAAAATGGAGTTTAAGAAAATCTCCTCGTTAATTTAGGACATTACTCGTTTTCGACCCTTTTTTACTAGGAAGGCCATAATGTGGCCGATTTGCATTGAATCTTAGCATGTGACAATTCGTTGGATAGGTAAACAACATAACTACGACTTCCATGGGATATTTTTACATTATCTAAAAATTCGGCCAAAATGGAGGTTAAGAAAATCTCCTCGTTAATTTAGGACATTACTCGTTTACGACCCTTTTTTACTAGGAAGGCCATAATGTGGCCGATTTGCATTGAATCTTAGCATGTGACAATTCGTTGGATAGGTAAACAACATAACTACGACTTCCATGGGATATTTTTACATTATCTAAAAATTCGGCCAAAATCGAGGTTAAGAAAATCTCCTCGTTAATTTAGGACATTACTCGTTTTCGACCCTTTTCTACTAGGTTGCATTGAATCTTAGCATGTGACAATTCATTGGATAGGTAAACAACATAACTACGACTTCCATGGGATATTTTTGCATTCTCTAAAAATTCGGCCAAAATGGAGGTCAAGAAAATCTCCTCGTTAATTTAGGACATTACTTGTTTTCGACCATTTTTTACTAGGAAGGCCATAATGTGGCCGATTTGCATTGAATCTTAGCATGTGAAAATTCATTGGATAGGTAAACAACATAACTATGACTTCCATCAGATAGCGGACAAAATGGAGGTTAAGAAAATCTCCTCATTAATTTAGGACATTACTCGTTTTCGACCCTTTTTTACTAGGAAGGCCATAATGTGGCCGATTTGCATTGAATCTTAGCATGTGAAAATTCATTGGATAGGTAAACAACATAACTACGACATCCATGGGATATTTTTGCATTCTCTAAAAATTCGGCCAAAATGGAGGTCAAGAAAATCTCCTCGTTAATTTAGGACATTACTCGTTTTCGACCATTTTTTACTAGGAAGGCCATAATGTGGCCGATTTGCATTGAATCTTAGCATGTTACAATTCGTTGGATAGGTAACCAACATAGCTACGACTTCCGTGGGATATTTTTGCATTCTCTAAAAAGTCGGCCAAAATGGAGGTTAAGAAAATCTCCTCGTTAATTTAGGACATTACTCGTTTTCGACCCTTTTTTACTAGGAAGGCCATAATGTGGCCGATTTGCATTGAATCTTAGCATGTGACAATTCGTTGGATAGGTAAACAACATAACTATGACTTCCATCAGATAGCGGACAAAATGGAGGTTAAGAAAATCTCCTCATTAATTTAGGACATTACTCGTTTTCGACCCTTTTTTACTAGGAAGGCCATAATGTGGCCGATTTGCATTGAATCTTAGCATGTGAAAATTCATTGGATAGGTAAACAACATAACTACGACATCCATGGGATATTTTTGCATTCTCTAAAAATTCGGCCAAAATGGAGGTCAAGAAAATCTCCTCGTTAATTTAGGACATTACTCGTTTTCGACCATTTTTTACTAGGAAGGCCATAATGTGGCCGATTTGCATTGAATCTTAGCATGTTACAATTCGTTGGATAGGTAACCAACATAGCTACGACTTCCGTGGGATATTTTTGCATTCTCTAAAAAGTCGGCCAAAATGGAGGTTAAGAAAATCTCCTCGTTAATTTAGGACATTACTCGTTTTCGACCCTTTTTTACTACGAAGGCCATAATGTGGCCGATTTGCATTGAATCTTAGCAAGTGACAATTCGTTGGATAGGTAAACAACATAACTACGACTTCCATGGTATATTTTTGCATTCTCAAAAAATTTGGCCAAAATGGAGGTTAAGAAAATCTCCTCGTTAATTTAGGACATTACTCGTTTTCGACCCTTTTTTACTACGAAGGCCATAATGTGGCCGATTTGCATTGAATCTTAGCAAGTGACAATTCGTTGGAAAGGTAAACAACATAGCTACGACTTCCATGGCATATTTTTACATTCTCTCATAATTCGGCCAAAATGGAGTTTAAGAAAATCTCCTCGTTAATTTAGGACATTACTCGTTTTCGACCCTTTTTTACTAGGAAGGCCATAATGTGGCCGATTTGCATTGAATCTTAGCATGTGACAATTCGTTGGATAGGTAAACAACATAACTACGACTTCCATGGGATATTTTTACATTATCTAAAAATTCGGCCAAAATGGAGGTTAAGAAAATCTCCTCGTTAATTTAGGACATTACTCGTTTACGACCCTTTTTTACTAGGAAGGCCATAATGTGGCCGATTTGCATTGAATCTTAGCATGTGACAATTCGTTGGATAGGTAAACAACATAACTACGACTTCCATGGGATATTTTTACATTATCTAAAAATTCGGCCAAAATCGAGGTTAAGAAAATCTCCTCGTTAATTTAGGACATTACTCGTTTTCGACCCTTTTCTACTAGGTTGCATTGAATCTTAGCATGTGACAATTCATTGGATAGGTAAACAACATAACTACGACTTCCATGGGATATTTTTGCATTCTCTAAAAATTCGGCCAAAATGGAGGTCAAGAAAATCTCCTCGTTAATTTAGGACATTACTTGTTTTCGACCATTTTTTACTAGGAAGGCCATAATGTGGCCGATTTGCATTGAATCTTAGCATGTTACAATTCGTTGGATAGGTAACCAACATAGCTACAACTTCCGTGGGATATTTTTGCATTCTCTAAAAAGTCGGCCAAAATGGAGGTTAAGAAAATCTCCTCGTTAATTTAGGACATTACTCGTTTTCGACCCTTTTTTACTACGAAGGCCATAATGTGGCCGATTTGCATTGAATCTTAGCAAGTGACAATTCGTTGGATAGGTAAACAACATAACTACGACTTCCATGGTATATTTTTGCATTCTCAAAAAATTTGGCCAAAATGGAGGTTAAGAAAATCTCCTCGTTAATTTAGGACATTACTCGTTTTCGACCCTTTTTTACTACGAAGGCCATAATGTGGCCGATTTGCATTGAATCTTAGCAAGTGACAATTCGTTGGAAAGGTAAACAACATAGCTACGACTTCCATGGCATATTTTTACATTCTCTCATAATTCGGCCAAAATGGAGTTTAAGAAAATCTCCTCGTTAATTTAGGACATTACTCGTTTTCGACCCTTTTTTACTAGGAAGGCCATAATGTGGCCGATTTGCATTGAATCTTAGCATGTGACAATTCGTTGGATAGGTAAACAACATAACTACGACTTCCATGGGATATTTTTACATTATCTAAAAATTCGGCCAAAATGGAGGTTAAGAAAATCTCCTCGTTAATTTAGGACATTACTCGTTTACGACCCTTTTTTACTAGGAAGGCCATAATGTGGCCGATTTGCATTGAATCTTAGCATGTGACAATTCGTTGGATAGGTAAACAACATAACTACGACTTCCATGGGATATTTTTACATTATCTAAAAATTCGGCCAAAATCGAGGTTAAGAAAATCTCCTCGTTAATTTAGGACATTACTCGTTTTCGACCCTTTTCTACTAGGTTGCATTGAATCTTAGCATGTGACAATTCATTGGATAGGTAAACAACATAACTACGACTTCCATGGGATATTTTTGCATTCTCTAAAAATTCGGCCAAAATGGAGGTCAAGAAAATCTCCTCGTTAATTTAGGACATTACTTGTTTTCGACCATTTTTTACTAGGAAGGCCATAATGTGGCCGATTTGCATTGAATCTTAGCATGTTACAATTCGTTGGATAGGTAACCAACATAGCTACGACTTCCGTGGGATATTTTTGCATTCTCTAAAAAGTCGGCCAAAATGGAGGTCAAGAAAATCTCCTCGTTAATTTAGGGCATTACTCGTTTTCGACCCTTTTTTACTAGGAAGGCCATAATGTGGCCAATTTGCATTGAATCTTAGCATGTGACAATTCGTTGGATAGGTAAACAACATAACTACGACTTCCATGGGATATTTTTGCATTCTCTAAAAAGTCGGCCAAAATGGAGGTCAAGAAAATCTCCTCGTTAATTTAGGACATTACTCGTTTTCGACCCTTTTTTACTAGGAAGGCCATAATGTGGCCGATTTGCATTGAATCTTAGCAAGTGACAATTCGTTGGATAGGTAAACAACATAACTACGACTTCCATGGTATATTTTTGCATTCTCTAAAAATTCGGCCAAAATGGAGGTTAAGAAAATCTCCTCGTTAATTTAGGACATTACTCGTTTTCGACCCTTTTTTACTAGGAAGGCCATAATGTGGCCGATTTGCATTGAATCTTAGCATGTGACAATTCGTTGGATAGGTAAACAACATAACTACGACTTCCATCAGATATTTTTGCATTCTCTAAAAATTCGGCCAAAATGGAGGTCAAGAAAATCTCCTCGTTAATTTAGGACATTACTCGTTTTCGACCATTTTTTACTAGGAAGGCCATAATGTGGCCGATTTGCATTGAATCTTAGCATGTTACAATTCGTTGGATAGGTAACCAACATAGCTACGACTTCCGTGGGATATTTTTTCATTCTCTAAAAAGAAGGCCAAAATGGAGGTCAAGAAAATCTCCTCGTTAATTTAGGACATTACTCGTTTTCGACCCTTTTTTACTACGAAGGCCATAATGTGGCCGATTTGCATTGAATCTTAGCAAGTGACAATTCGTTGGATAGGTAAACAACATAACTACGACTTCCATGGTATATTTTTGCATTCTCTAAAAATTCGGCCAAAATGGAGGTTAAGAAAATCTCCTCGTTAATTTAGGACATTACTCGTTTTCGACCCTTTTTTACTAGGAAGGCCATAATGTGGCCGATTTGCATTGAATCTTAGCATGTGACAATTCGTTGGATAGGTAAACAACATAACTACGACTTCCATCAGATATTTTTGCATTCTCTAAAAATTCGGACAAAATGGAGGTCAAGAAAATCTCCTCGTTAATTTAGGACATTACTCGTTTTCGACCCTTTTTTACTAGGAAGGCCATAATGTGGCCAATTTGCATTGAATCTTAGCATGTGACAATTCGTTGGATAGGTAAACAACATAACTACGACTTCCATGGGATATTTTTGCATTCTCTAAAAAGTCGGCCAAAATGGAGGTCAAGAAAATCTCCTCGTTAATTTAGGACATTACTCGTTTTCGACCCTTTTTTACTAGGAAGGCCATAATGTGGCCGATTTGCATTGAATCTTAGCAAGTGACAATTCGTTGGATAGGTAAACAACATAACTACGACTTCCATGGTATATTTTTGCATTCTCTAAAAATTCGGCCAAAATGGAGGTTAAGAAAATCTCCTCGTTAATTTAGGACATTACTCGTTTTCGACCCTTTTTTACTAGGAAGGCCATAATGTGGCCGATTTGCATTGAATCTTAGCATGTGACAATTCGTTGGATAGGTAAACAACATAACTACGACTTCCATCAGATATTTTTGCATTCTCTAAAAATTCGGCCAAAATGGAGGTCAAGAAAATCTCCTCGTTAATTTAGGACATTACTCGTTTTCGACCATTTTTTACTAGGAAGCCCATAATGTGGCCGATTTGCATTGAATCTTAGCATGTTACAATTCGTTGGATAGGTAACCAACATAGCTACGACTTCCGTGGGATATTTTTTCATTCTCTAAAAAGAAGGCCAAAATGGAGGTCAAGAAAATCTCCTCGTTAATTTAGGACATTACTCGTTTTCGACCCTTTTTTACTACGAAGGCCATAATGTGGCCGATTTGCATTGAATCTTAGCAAGTGACAATTCGTTGGATAGGTAAACAACATAACTACGACTTCCATGGTATATTTTTGCATTCTCTAAAAATTCGGCCAAAATGGAGGTTAAGAAAATCTCCTCGTTAATTTAGGACATTACTCGTTTTCGACCCTTTTTTACTAGGAAGGCCATAATGTGGCCGATTTGCATTGAATCTTAGCATGTGACAATCGTTGGATAGGTAAACAACATAACTACGACTTCCATCAGATAGCGGACAAAATGGAGGTTAAGAAAATCTCCTCGTTAATTTAGGACATTACTCGTTTTCGACCATTTTTTACTAGGAAGGCCATAATGTGGCCGATTTGCATTGAATCTTAGCATGTTACAATTCGTTGGATAGGTAACCAACATAGCTACGACTTCCGTGGGATATTTTTGCATTCTCTAAAAAGTCGGCCAAAATGGAGGTCAAGAAAATCTCCTCGTTAATTTAGGACATTACTCGTTTTCGACCCTTTTTTACTACGAAGGCCATAATGTGGCCGATTTGCATTGAATCTTAGCAAGTGACAATTCGTTGGATAGGTAAACAACATAACTACGACTTCCATGGTATATTTTTGCATTTTCAAAAAATTCGGCCAAAATGGAGGTTAAGAAAATCTCCTCGTTAATTTAGGACATTACTCGTTTTCGACCCTTTTTTACTACGAAGGCCATAATGTGGCCGATTTGCATTGAATCTTAGCAAGTGACAATTCGTTGGAAGGGTAAACAACATAGCTACGACTTCCATGGCATATTTTTACATTCTCTCATAATTCGGCCAAAATGGAGTTTAAGAAAATCTCCTCATTAATTTAGGACATTACTCGTTTTCGACCCTTTTTTACTAGGAAGGCCATAATGTGGCCGATTTGCATTGAATCTTAGCATGTTACAATTCGTTGGATAGGTAACCAACATAGCTACGACTTCCGTGGGATATTTTTGCATTCTCTAAAAAGTCGGCCAAAATGGAGGTCAAGAAAATCTCCTCGTTAATTTAGGGCATTACTCGTTTTCGACCCTTTTTTACTAGGAAGGCCATAATGTGGCCAATTTGCATTGAATCTTAGCATGTGACAATTTGTTGGATAGGTAAACAACATAACTACGACTTCCATGGGATATTTTTGCATTCTCTAAAAAGTCGGCCAAAATGGAGGTCAAGAAAATCTCCTCGTTAATTTAGGACATTACTCGTTTTCGACCCTTTTTTACTAGGAAGGCCATAATGTGGCCGATTTGCATTGAATCTTAGCAAGTGACAATTCGTTGGATAGGTAAACAACATAACTACGACTTCCATGGTATATTTTTGCATTCTCTAAAAATTCGGCCAAAATGGAGGTTAAGAAAATCTCCTCGTTAATTTAGGACATTACTCGTTTTCGACCCTTTTTTACTAGGAAGGCCATAATGTGGCCGATTTGCATTGAATCTTAGCATGTGACAATTCGTTGGATAGGTAAACAACATAACTACGACTTCCATCAGATATTTTTGCATTCTCTAAAAATTCGGCCAAAATGGAGGTCAAGAAAATCTCCTCGTTAATTTAGGACATTACTCGTTTTCGACCATTTTTTACTAGGAAGGCCATAATGTGGCCGATTTGCATTGAATCTTAGCATGTTACAATTCGTTGGATAGGTAACCAACATAGCTACGACTTCCGTGGGATATTTTTTCATTCTCTAAAAAGAAGGCCAAAATGGAGGTCAAGAAAATCTCCTCGTTAATTTAGGACATTACTCGTTTTCGACCCTTTTTTACTACGAAGGCCATAATGTGGCCGATTTGCATTGAATCTTAGCAAGTGACAATTCGTTGGATAGGTAAACAACATAACTACGACTTCCATGGTATATTTTTGCATTCTCTAAAAATTCGGCCAAAATGGAGGTTAAGAAAATCTCCTCGTTAATTTAGGACATTACTCGTTTTCGACCCTTTTTTACTAGGAAGGCCATAATGTGGCCGATTTGCATTGAATCTTAGCATGTGACAATCGTTGGATAGGTAAACAACATAACTACGACTTCCATCAGATAGCGGACAAAATGGAGGTTAAGAAAATCTCCTCGTTAATTTAGGACATTACTCGTTTTCGACCATTTTTTACTAGGAAGGCCATAATGTGGATTTGCATTGAATCTTAGCATGTTACAATTCGTTGGATAGGTAACCAACATAGCTACGACTTCCGTGGGATATTTTTGCATTCTCTAAAAAGTCGGCCAAAATGGAGGTCAAGAAAATCTCCTCGTTAATTTAGGACATTACTCGTTTTCGACCCTTTTTTACTACGAAGGCCATAATGTGGCCGATTTGCATTGAATCTTAGCAAGTGACAATTCGTTGGATAGGTAAACAACATAACTACGACTTCCATGGTATATTTTTGCATTTTCAAAAAATTCGGCCAAAATGGAGGTTAAGAAAATCTCCTCGTTAATTTAGGACATTACTCGTTTTCGACCCTTTTTTACTACGAAGGCCATAATGTGGCCGATTTGCATTGAATCTTAGCAAGTGACAATTCGTTGGAAGGGTAAACAACATAGCTACGACTTCCATGGCATATTTTTACATTCTCTCATAATTCGGCCAAAATGGAGTTTAAGAAAATCTCCTCATTAATTTAGGACATTACTCGTTTTCGACCCTTTTTTACTAGGAAGGCCATAATGTGGCCGATTTGCATTGAATCTTAGCATGTGACAATTCGTTGAATAGGTAAACAACATAACTACGACATCCATGGGATATTTTTGCATTCTCTAAAAATTCGGCCAAAATGGAGGTCAAGAAAATCTCCTCGTTAATTTAGGACATTACTCGTTTTCGACCATTTTTTACTAGGAAGGCCATAATGTGGCCGATTTGCATTGAATCTTAGCATGTTACAATTCGTTGGATAGGTAACCAACATAGCTACGACTTCCGTGGGATATTTTTTTCATTCTCTAAAAAGACGGCCAAAATGGAGGTCAAGAAAATCTCCTCGTTAATTTAGGACATTACTCGTTTTCGACCCTTTTTTACTAGGAAGGCCATAATGTGGCCGATTTGCATTGAATCTTAGCAAGTGACAATTCGTTGGATAGGTAAACAACATAACTACGACTTCCATCAGATAGCGGACAAAATGGAGGTTAAGAAAATCTCCTTGTTAATTTAGGACATTACTCGTTTTCGACCATTTTTTACTAGGAAGGCCATAATGTGGCCGATTTGCATTGAATCTTAGCATGTTACAATTCGTTGGATAGGTAACCAACATAGCTACGACTTCCGTGGGATATTTTTGCATTCTCTAAAAAGTCGGCCAAAATGGAGGTCAAGAAAATCTCCTCGTTAATTTAGGACATTACTCGTTTTCGACCCTTTTTTACTACGAAGGCCATAATGTGGCCGATTTGCATTGAATCTTAGCAAGTGACAATTCGTTGGATAGGTAAACAACATAACTACGACTTCCATGGTATATTTTTGCATTTTCAAAAAATTCGGCCAAAATGGAGGTTAAGAAAATCTCCTCGTTAATTTAGGACATTACTCGTTTTCGACCCTTTTTTACTACGAAGGCCATAATGTGGCCGATTTGCATTGAATCTTAGCATGTGACAATTCGTTGGATAGGTAAACAACATAACTACGACTTCCATGGGATATTTTTACATTATCTAAAAATTCGGCCAAAATGGAGGTTAAGAAAATCTCCTCGTTAATTTAGGACATTACTCGTTTACGACCCTTTTTTACTAGGAAGGCCATAATGTGGCCGATTTGCATTGAATCTTAGCATGTGACAATTCGTTGGATAGGTAAACAACATAACTACGACTTCCATGAGATATTTTTACATTATCTAAAAATTCGGCCAAAATCGAGGTTAAGAAAATCTCCTCGTTAATTTAGGACATTACTCGTTTTTGACCCTTTTCTACTAGGTTGCATTGAATCTTAGCATGTGACAATTCATTGGATAGGTAAACAACATAACTACGACTTCCATGGGATATTTTTGCATTCTCTAAAAATTCGGCCAAAATGGAGGTCAAGAAAATCTCCTCGTTAATTTAGGACATTACTCGTTTTCGACCATTTTTTACTAGGAAGGCCATAATGTGGCCGATTTGCATTGAATCTTAGCATGTTTCAATTCGTTGGATAGGTAACCAACATAGCTACGACTTCCGTGGGATATTTTTGCATTCTCTAAAAAGTCGGCCAAAATGGAGGTCAAGAAAATCTCCTCGTTAATTTAGGACATTACTCGTTTTCGACCCTTTTTTACTACGAAGGCCATAATGTGGCCGATTTGCATTGAATCTTAGCAAGTGACAATTCGTTGGATAGGTAAACAACATAACTACGACTTCCATGGTATATTTTTGCATTTTCAAAAAATTCGGCCAAAATGGAGGTTAAGAAAATCTCCTCGTTAATTTAGGACATTACTCGTTTTCGACCCTTTTTTACTACGAAGGCCATAATGTGGCCGATTTGCATTGAATCTTAGCATGTGACAATTCGTTGGATAGGTAAACAACATAACTACGACTTCCATGGGATATTTTTACATTATCTAAAAATTCGGCCAAAATGGAGGTTAAGAAAATCTCCTCGTTAATTTAGGACATTACTCGTTTACGACCCTTTTTTACTAGGAAGGCCATAATGTGGCCGATTTGCATTGAATCTTAGCATGTGACAATTCGTTGGATAGGTAAACAACATAACTACGACTTCCATGGGATATTTTTACATTATCTAAAAATTCGGCCAAAATCGAGGTTAAGAAAATCTCCTCGTTAATTTAGGACATTACTCGTTTTTGACCCTTTTCTACTAGGTTGCATTGAATCTTAGCATGTGACAATTCATTGGATAGGTAAACAACATAACTACGACTTCCATGGGATATTTTTGCATTCTCTAAAAATTCGGCCAAAATGGAGGTCAAGAAAATCTCCTCGTTAATTTAGGACATTACTCGTTTTCGACCATTTTTTACTAGGAAGGCCATAATGTGGCCGATTTGCATTGAATCTTAGCATGTTACAATTCGTTGGATAGGTAACCAACATAGCTACGACTTCCGTGGGATATTTTTGCATTCTCTAAAAAGTCGGCCAAAATGGAGGTCAAGAAAATCTCCTCGTTAATTTAGGGCATTACTCGTTTTCGACCCTTTTTTACTAGGAAGGCCATAATGTGGCCAATTTGCATTGAATCTTAGCATGTGACAATTCGTTGGATAGGTAAACAACATAACTACGACTTCCATGGGATATTTTTGCATTCTCTAAAAATTCGGCCAAAATGGAGGTCAAGAAAATCTCCTCGTTAATTTAGGACATTACTCGTTTTCGACCATTTTTTACTAGGAAGGCCATAATGTGGCCGATTTGCATTGAATCTTAGCATGTTACAATTCGTTGGATAGGTAACCAACATAGCTACGACTTCCGTGGGATATTTTTGCATTCTCTAAAAAGTCGGCCAAAATGGAGGTCAAGAAAATCTCCTCGTTAATTTAGGGCATTACTCGTTTTCGACCCTTTTTTACTAGGAAGGCCATAATGTGGCCAATTTGCATTGAATCTTAGCATGTGACAATTCGTTGGATAGGTAAAAAACATAACTACGACTTCCATGGGATATTTTTACATTATCTAAAAATTCGGCCAAAATCGAGGTTAAGAAAATCTCCTCGTTAATTTAGGACATTACTCGTTTTCGACCCTTTTCTACTAGGTTGCATTGAATCTTAGCATGTGACAATTCATTGGATAGGTAAACAACATAACTACGACTTCCATGGGATATTTTTGCATTCTCTAAAAATTCGGCCAAAATGGAGGTCAAGAAAATCTCCTCGTTAATTTAGGACATTACTCGTTTTCGACCATTTTTTACTAGGAAGGCCATAATGTGGCCGATTTGCATTGAATCTTAGCATGTTACAATTCGTTGGATAGGTAACCAACATAGCTACGACTTCCGTGGGATATTTTTGCATTCTCTAAAAAGTCGGCCAAAATGGAGGTCAAGAAAATCTCCTCGTTAATTTAGGGCATTACTCGTTTTCGACCCTTTTTTACTAGGAAGGCCATAATGTGGCCAATTTGCATTGAATCTTAGCATGTGACAATTCGTTGGATAGGTAAACAACATAACTACGACTTCCATGGGATATTTTTGCATTCTCTAAAAAGTCGGCCAAAATGGAGGTCAAGAAAATCTCCTCGTTAATTTAGGACATTACTCGTTTTCGACCCTTTTTTACTAGGAAGGCCATAATGTGGCCGATTTGCATTGAATCTTAGCAAGTGACAATTCGTTGGATAGGTAAACAACATAACTACGACTTCCATGGTATATTTTTGCATTCTCTAAAAATTCGGCCAAAATGGAGGTTAAGAAAATCTCCTCGTTAATTTAGGACATTACTCGTTTTCGACCCTTTTTTACTAGGAAGGCCATAATGTGGCCGATTTGCATTGAATCTTAGCATGTGACAATTCGTTGGATAGGTAAACAACATAACTACGACTTCCATCAGATATTTTTGCATTCTCTAAAAATTCGGCCAAAATGGAGGTCAAGAAAATCTCCTCGTTAATTTAGGACATTACTCGTTTTCGACCATTTTTTACTAGGAAGGCCATAATGTGGCCGATTTGCATTGAATCTTAGCATGTTACAATTCGTTGGATAGGTAACCAACATAGCTACGACTTCCGTGGGATATTTTTTCATTCTCTAAAAAGAAGGCCAAAATGGAGGTCAAGAAAATCTCCTCGTTAATTTAGGACATTACTCGTTTTCGACCCTTTTTTACTACGAAGGCCATAATGTGGCCGATTTGCATTGAATCTTAGCAAGTGACAATTCGTTGGATAGGTAAACAACATAACTACGACTTCCATGGTATATTTTTGCATTCTCTAAAAATTCGGCCAAAATGGAGGTTAAGAAAATCTCCTCGTTAATTTAGGACATTACTCGTTTTCGACCCTTTTTTACTAGGAAGGCCATAATGTGGCCGATTTGCATTGAATCTTAGCATGTGACAATCGTTGGATAGGTAAACAACATAACTACGACTTCCATCAGATAGCGGACAAAATGGAGGTTAAGAAAATCTCCTCGTTAATTTAGGACATTACTCGTTTTCGACCATTTTTTACTAGGAAGGCCATAATGTGGCCGATTTGCATTGAATCTTAGCATGTTACAATTCGTTGGATAGGTAACCAACATAGCTACGACTTCCGTGGGATATTTTTGCATTCTCTAAAAAGTCGGCCAAAATGGAGGTCAAGAAAATCTCCTCGTTAATTTAGGACATTACTCGTTTTCGACCCTTTTTTACTACGAAGGCCATAATGTGGCCGATTTGCATTGAATCTTAGCAAGTGACAATTCGTTGGATAGGTAAACAACATAACTACGACTTCCATGGTATATTTTTGCATTTTCAAAAAATTCGGCCAAAATGGAGGTTAAGAAAATCTCCTCGTTAATTTAGGACATTACTCGTTTTCGACCCTTTTTTACTACGAAGGCCATAATGTGGCCGATTTGCATTGAATCTTAGCAAGTGACAATTCGTTGGAAGGGTAAACAACATAGCTACGACTTCCATGGCATATTTTTACATTCTCTCATAATTCGGCCAAAATGGAGTTTAAGAAAATCTCCTCATTAATTTAGGACATTACTCGTTTTCGACCCTTTTTTACTAGGAAGGCCATAATGTGGCCGATTTGCATTGAATCTTAGCATGTTACAATTCGTTGGATAGGTAACCAACATAGCTACGACTTCCGTGGGATATTTTTGCATTCTCTAAAAAGTCGGCCAAAATGGAGGTCAAGAAAATCTCCTCGTTAATTTAGGGCATTACTCGTTTTCGACCCTTTTTTACTAGGAAGGCCATAATGTGGCCAATTTGCATTGAATCTTAGCATGTGACAATTTGTTGGATAGGTAAACAACATAACTACGACTTCCATGGGATATTTTTGCATTCTCTAAAAAGTCGGCCAAAATGGAGGTCAAGAAAATCTCCTCGTTAATTTAGGACATTACTCGTTTTCGACCCTTTTTTACTAGGAAGGCCATAATGTGGCCGATTTGCATTGAATCTTAGCATGTGACAATTCGTTGGATAGGTAAACAACATAACTACGACTTCCATCAGATATTTTTGCATTCTCTAAAAATTCGGCCAAAATGGAGGTCAAGAAAATCTCCTCGTTAATTTAGGACATTACTCGTTTTCGACCATTTTTTACTAGGAAGGCCATAATGTGGCCGATTTGCATTGAATCTTAGCATGTTACAATTCATTGGATAGGTAACCAACATAGCTACGACTTCCGTGGGATATTTTTTCATTCTCTAAAAAGAAGGCCAAAATGGAGGTCAAGAAAATCTCCTCGTTAATTTAGGACATTACTCGTTTTCGACCCTTTTTTACTACGAAGGCCATAATGTGGCCGATTTGCATTGAATCTTAGCAAGTGACAATTCGTTGGATAGGTAAACAACATAACTACGACTTCCATGGTATATTTTTGCATTCTCTAAAAATTCGGCCAAAATGGAGGTTAAGAAAATCTCCTCGTTAATTTAGGACATTACTCGTTTTCGACCCTTTTTTACTAGGAAGGCCATAATGTGGCCGATTTGCATTGAATCTTAGCATGTGACAATCGTTGGATAGGTAAACAACATAACTACGACTTCCATCAGATAGCGGACAAAATGGAGGTTAAGAAAATCTCCTCGTTAATTTAGGACATTACTCGTTTTCGACCATTTTTTACTAGGAAGGCCATAATGTGGCCGATTTGCATTGAATCTTAGCATGTTACAATTCGTTGGATAGGTAACCAACATAGCTACGACTTTCGTGGGATATTTTTGCATTCTCTAAAAAGTCGGCCAAAATGGAGGTCAAGAAAATCTCCTCGTTAATTTAGGACATTACTCGTTTTCGACCCTTTTTTACTACGAAGGCCATAATGTGGCCGATTTGCATTGAATCTTAGCAAGTGACAATTCGTTGGATAGGTAAACAACATAACTACGACTTCCATGGTATATTTTTGCATTTTCAAAAAATTCGGCCAAAATGGAGGTTAAGAAAATCTCCTCGTTAATTTAGGACATTACTCGTTTTCGACCCTTTTTTACTACGAAGGCCATAATGTGGCCGATTTGCATTGAATCTTAGCAAGTGACAATTCGTTGGAAGGGTAAACAACATAGCTACGACTTCCATGGCATATTTTTACATTCTCTCATAATTCGGCCAAAATGGAGTTTAAGAAAATCTCCTCATTAATTTAGGACATTACTCGTTTTCGACCCTTTTTTACTAGGAAGGCCATAATGTGGCCGATTTGCATTGAATCTTAGCATGTGACAATTCGTTGAATAGGTAAACAACATAACTACGACATCCATGGGATATTTTTGCATTCTCTAAAAATTCGGCCAAAATGGAGGTCAAGAAAATCTCCTCGTTAATTTAGGACATTACTCGTTTTCGACCATTTTTTACTAGGAAGGCCATAATGTGGCCGATTTGCATTGAATCTTAGCATGTTACAATTCGTTGGATAGGTAACCAACATAGCTACGACTTCCGTGGGATATTTTTTCATTCTCTAAAAAGACGGCCAAAATGGAGGTCAAGAAAATCTCCTCGTTAATTTAGGACATTACTCGTTTTCGACCCTTTTTTACTAGGAAGGCCATAATGTGGCCGATTTGCATTGAATCTTAGCAAGTGACAATTCGTTGGATAGGTAAACAACATAACTACGACTTCCATCAGATAGCGGACAAAATGGAGGTTAAGAAAATCTCCTTGTTAATTTAGGACATTACTCGTTTTCGACCATTTTTTACTAGGAAGGCCATAATGTGGCCGATTTGCATTGAATCTTAGCATGTTACAATTCGTTGGATAGGTAACCAACATAGCTACGACTTCCGTGGGATATTTTTGCATTCTCTAAAAAGTCGGCCAAAATGGAGGTCAAGAAAATCTCCTCGTTAATTTAGGACATTACTCGTTTTCGACCCTTTTTTACTACGAAGGCCATAATGTGGCCGATTTGCATTGAATCTTAGCAAGTGACAATTCGTTGGATAGGTAAACAACATAACTACGACTTCCATGGTATATTTTTGCATTTTCAAAAAATTCGGCCAAAATGGAGGTTAAGAAAATCTCCTCGTTAATTTAGGACATTACTCGTTTTCGACCCTTTTTTACTACGAAGGCCATAATGTGGCCGATTTGCATTGAATCTTAGCATGTGACAATTTGTTGGATAGGTAAACAACATAACTACGACTTCCATGGGATATTTTTGCATTCTCTAAAAAGTCGGCCAAAATGGAGGTCAAGAAAATCTCCTCGTTAATTTAGGACATTACTCGTTTTCGACCCTTTTTTACTAGGAAGGCCATAATGTGGCCGATTTGCATTGAATCTTAGCAAGTGACAATTCGTTGGATAGGTAAACAACATAACTACGACTTCCATGGTATATTTTTGCATTCTCTAAAAATTCGGCCAAAATGGAGGTTAAGAAAATCTCCTCGTTAATTTAGGACATTACTCGTTTTCGACCCTTTTTTACTAGGAAGGCCATAATGTGGCCGATTTGCATTGAATCTTAGCATGTGACAATTCGTTGGATAGGTAAACAACATAACTACGACTTCCATCAGATATTTTTGCATTCTCTAAAAATTCGGCCAAAATGGAGGTCAAGAAAATCTCCTCGTTAATTTAGGACATTACTCGTTTTCGACCATTTTTTACTAGGAAGGCCATAATGTGGCCGATTTGCATTGAATCTTAGCATGTTACAATTCGTTGGATAGGTAACCAACATAGCTACGACTTCCGTGGGATATTTTTTCATTCTCTAAAAAGAAGGCCAAAATGGAGGTCAAGAAAATCTCCTCGTTAATTTAGGACATTACTCGTTTTCGACCCTTTTTACTACGAAGGCCATAATGTGGCCGATTTGCATTGAATCTTAGCAAGTGACAATTCGTTGGATAGGTAAACAACATAACTACGACTTCCATGGTATATTTTTGCATTCTCTAAAAATTCGGCCAAAATGGAGGTTAAGAAAATCTCCTCGTTAATTTAGGACATTACTCGTTTTCGACCCTTTTTTACTAGGAAGGCCATAATGTGGCCGATTTGCATTGAATCTTAGCATGTGACAATCGTTGGATAGGTAAA
This sequence comes from Medicago sativa, assembly GCF_051527215.1. Lineage (NCBI taxonomy): Eukaryota > Viridiplantae > Streptophyta > Magnoliopsida > Fabales > Fabaceae > Medicago > Medicago sativa. The sequence continues at coordinate 940,299 of NC_140751.1, read as the reverse complement.
CAACATAACTACGACTTCCATCAGATAGCGGACAAAATGGAGGTTAAGAAAATCTCCTCGTTAATTTAGGACATTACTCGTTTTCGACCATTTTTTACTAGGAAGGCCATAATGTGGCCGATTTGCATTGAATCTTAGCATGTTACAATTCGTTGGATAGGTAACCAACATAGCTACGACTTCCGTGGGATATTTTTGCATTCTCTAAAAAGTCGGCCAAAATGGAGGTCAAGAAAATCTCCTCGTTAATTTAGGACATTACTCGTTTTCGACCCTTTTTTACTACGAAGGCCATAATGTGGCCGATTTGCATTGAATCTTAGCAAGTGACAATTCGTTGGATAGGTAAACAACATAACTACGACTTCCATGGTATATTTTTGCATTTTCAAAAAATTCGGCCAAAATGGAGGTTAAGAAAATCTCCTCGTTAATTTAGGACATTACTCGTTTTCGACCCTTTTTTACTACGAAGGCCATAATGTGGCCGATTTGCATTGAATCTTAGCATGTGACAATTCGTTGGATAGGTAAACAACATAACTACGACTTCCATGGGATATTTTTACATTATCTAAAAATTCGGCCAAAATGGAGGTTAAGAAAATCTCCTCGTTAATTTAGGACATTACTCGTTTACGACCCTTTTTTACTAGGAAGGCCATAATGTGGCCGATTTGCATTGAATCTTAGCATGTGACAATTCGTTGGATAGGTAAACAACATAACTACGACTTCCATGGGATATTTTTACATTATCTAAAAATTCGGCCAAAATCGAGGTTAAGAAAATCTCCTCGTTAATTTAGGACATTACTCGTTTTTGACCCTTTTCTACTAGGTTGCATTGAATCTTAGCATGTGACAATTCATTGGATAGGTAAACAACATAACTACGACTTCCATGGGATATTTTTGCATTCTCTAAAAATTCGGCCAAAATGGAGGTCAAGAAAATCTCCTCGTTAATTTAGGACATTACTCGTTTTCGACCATTTTTTACTAGGAAGGCCATAATGTGGCCGATTTGCATTGAATCTTAGCATGTTACAATTCGTTGGATAGGTAACCAACATAGCTACGACTTCCGTGGGATATTTTTGCATTCTCTAAAAAGTCGGCCAAAATGGAGGTCAAGAAAATCTCCTCGTTAATTTAGGACATTACTCGTTTTCGACCCTTTTTTACTACGAAGGCCATAATGTGGCCGATTTGCATTGAATCTTAGCAAGTGACAATTCGTTGGATAGGTAAACAACATAACTACGACTTCCATGGTATATTTTTGCATTTTCAAAAAATTCGGCCAAAATGGAGGTTAAGAAAATCTCCTCGTTAATTTAGGACATTACTCGTTTTCGACCCTTTTTTACTACGAAGGCCATAATGTGGCCGATTTGCATTGAATCTTAGCATGTGACAATTCGTTGGATAGGTAAACAACATAACTACGACTTCCATGGGATATTTTTACATTATCTAAAAATTCGGCCAAAATGGAGGTTAAGAAAATCTCCTCGTTAATTTAGGACATTACTCGTTTACGACCCTTTTTTACTAGGAAGGCCATAATGTGGCCGATTTGCATTGAATCTTAGCATGTGACAATTCGTTGGATAGGTAAACAACATAACTACGACTTCCATGGGATATTTTTACATTATCTAAAAATTCGGCCAAAATCGAGGTTAAGAAAATCTCCTCGTTAATTTAGGACATTACTCGTTTTTGACCCTTTTCTACTAGGTTGCATTGAATCTTAGCATGTGACAATTCATTGGATAGGTAAACAACATAACTACGACTTCCATGGGATATTTTTGCATTCTCTAAAAATTCGGCCAAAATGGAGGTCAAGAAAATCTCCTCGTTAATTTAGGACATTACTCGTTTTCGACCATTTTTTACTAGGAAGGCCATAATGTGGCCGATTTGCATTGAATCTTAGCATGTTACAATTCGTTGGATAGGTAACCAACATAGCTACGACTTCCGTGGGATATTTTTGCATTCTCTAAAAAGTCGGCCAAAATGGAGGTCAAGAAAATCTCCTCGTTAATTTAGGGCATTACTCGTTTTCGACCCTTTTTTACTAGGAAGGCCATAATGTGGCCAATTTGCATTGAATCTTAGCATGTGACAATTCGTTGGATAGGTAAACAACATAACTACGACTTCCATGGGATATTTTTGCATTCTCTAAAAAGTCGGCCAAAATGGAGGTCAAGAAAATCTCCTCGTTAATTTAGGACATTACTCGTTTTCGACCCTTTTTTACTAGGAAGGCCATAATGTGGCCGATTTGCATTGAATCTTAGCAAGTGACAATTCGTTGGATAGGTAAACAACATAACTACGACTTCCATGGTATATTTTTGCATTCTCTAAAAATTCGGCCAAAATGGAGGTTAAGAAAATCTCCACGTTAATTTAGGACATTACTCGTTTTCGACCCTTTTTTACTAGGAAGGCCATAATGTGGCCGATTTGCATTGAATCTTAGCATGTGACAATTCGTTGGATAGGTAAACAACATAACTACGACTTCCATGGGATATTTTTACATTATCTAAAAATTCGGCCAAAATCGAGGTTAAGAAAATCTCCTCGTTAATTTAGGACATTACTCGTTTTCGACCCTTTTCTACTAGGTTGCATTGAATCTTAGCATGTGACAATTCATTGGATAGGTAAACAACATAACTACGACTTCCATGGGATATTTTTGCATTCTCTAAAAATTCGGCCAAAATGGAGGTCAAGAAAATCTCCTCGTTAATTTAGGACATTACTCGTTTTCGACCATTTTTTACTAGGAAGGCCATAATGTGGCCGATTTGCATTGAATCTTAGCATGTTACAATTCGTTGGATAGGTAACCAACATAGCTACGACTTCCGTGGGATATTTTTGCATTCTCTAAAAAGTCGGCCAAAATGGAGGTCAAGAAAATCTCCTCGTTAATTTAGGGCATTACTCGTTTTCGACCCTTTTTTACTAGGAAGGCCATAATGTGGCCAATTTGCATTGAATCTTAGCATGTGACAATTCGTTGGATAGGTAAACAACATAACTACGACTTCCATGGGATATTTTTGCATTCTCTAAAAAGTCGGCCAAAATGGAGGTCAAGAAAATCTCCTCGTTAATTTAGGACATTACTCGTTTTCGACCCTTTTTTACTAGGAAGGCCATAATGTGGCCGATTTGCATTGAATCTTAGCAAGTGACAATTCGTTGGATAGGTAAACAACATAACTACGACTTCCATGGTATATTTTTGCATTCTCTAAAAATTCGGCCAAAATGGAGGTTAAGAAAATCTCCACGTTAATTTAGGACATTACTCGTTTTCGACCCTTTTTTACTAGGAAGGCCATAATGTGGCCGATTTGCATTGAATCTTAGCATGTGACAATTCGTTGGATAGGTAAACAACATAACTACGACTTCCATGGGATATTTTTACATTATCTAAAAATTCGGCCAAAATCGAGGTTAAGAAAATCTCCTCGTTAATTTAGGACATTACTCGTTTTCGACCCTTTTCTACTAGGTTGCATTGAATCTTAGCATGTGACAATTCATTGGATAGGTAAACAACATAACTACGACTTCCATGGGATATTTTTGCATTCTCTAAAAATTCGGCCAAAATGGAGGTCAAGAAAATCTCCTCGTTAATTTAGGACATTACTCGTTTTCGACCATTTTTTACTAGGAAGGCCATAATGTGGCCGATTTGCATTGAATCTTAGCATGTTACAATTCGTTGGATAGGTAACCAACATAGCTACGACTTCCGTGGGATATTTTTGCATTCTCTAAAAAGTCGGCCAAAATGGAGGTCAAGAAAATCTCCTCGTTAATTTAGGGCATTACTCGTTTTCGACCCTTTTTTACTAGGAAGGCCATAATGTGGCCAATTTGCATTGAATCTTAGCATGTGACAATTCGTTGGATAGGTAAACAACATAACTACGACTTCCATGGGATATTTTTGCATTCTCTAAAAAGTCGGCCAAAATGGAGGTCAAGAAAATCTCCTCGTTAATTTAGGACATTACTCGTTTTCGACCCTTTTTTACTAGGAAGGCCATAATGTGGCCGATTTGCATTGAATCTTAGCAAGTGACAATTCGTTGGATAGGTAAACAACATAACTACGACTTCCATGGTATATTTTTGCATTCTCTAAAAATTCGGCCAAAATGGAGGTTAAGAAAATCACCTCGTTAATTTAGGACATTACTCGTTTTCGACCCTTTTTTACTAGGAAGGCCATAATGTGGCCGATTTGCATTGAATCTTAGCATGTGACAATTCGTTGGATAGGTAAACAACATAACTACGACTTCCATCAGATATTTTTGCATTCTCTAAAAATTCGGACAAAATGGAGGTTAAGAAAATCTCCTCATTAATTTAGGACATTACTCGTTTTCGACCCTTTTTTACTAGGAAGGCAATAATGTGGCCGATTTGCATTGAATCTTAGCATGTGACAATTCGTTGGATAGGTAAACAACATAACTACGACATCCATGGGATATTTTTGCATTCTCTAAAAATTCGGCCAAAATGGAGGTCAAGAAAATCTCCTCGTTAATTTAGGACATTACTCGTTTTCGACCATTTTTTACTAGGAAGGCCATAATGTGGCCGATTTGCATTGAATCTTAGCATGTTACAATTCGCTGGATAGGTAACCAACATAGCTACGACTTCCGTGGGATATTTTTTCATTCTCTAAAAAGACGGCCAAAATGGAGGTCAAGAAAATCTCCTCGTTAATTTAGGACATTACTCGTTTTCGACCCTTTTTTACTAGGAAGGCCATAATGTGGCCAATTTGCATTGAATCTTAGCATGTGACAATTCGTTGGATAGGTAAACAACATAACTACGACTTCCATGGGATATTTTTGCATTCTCTAAAAATTCGGCCAAAATGGAGGTTAAGAAAATCACCTCGTTAATTTAGGACATTACTCGTTTTCGACCCTTTTTTACTAGGAAGGCCATAATGTGGCCGATTTGCATTGAATCTTAGCATGTGACAATTCGTTGGATAGGTAAACAACATAACTACGACTTCCATCAGATATTTTTGCATTCTCTAAAAATTCGGACAAAATGGAGGTTAAGAAAATCTCCTCATTAATTTAGGACATTACTCGTTTTCGACCCTTTTTTACTAGGAAGGCAATAATGTGGCCGATTTGCATTGAATCTTAGCATGTGACAATTCGTTGGATAGGTAAACAACATAACTACGACATCCATGGGATATTTTTGCATTCTCTAAAAATTCGGCCAAAATGGAGGTCAAGAAAATCTCCTCGTTAATTTAGGACATTACTCGTTTTCGACCATTTTTTACTAGGAAGGCCATAATGTGGCCGATTTGCATTGAATCTTAGCATGTTACAATTCGCTGGATAGGTAACCAACATAGCTAAGACTTCCGTGGGATATTTTTTCATTCTCTAAAAAGACGGCCAAAATGGAGGTCAAGAAAATCTCCTCGTTAATTTAGGACATTACTCGTTTTCGACCATTTTTTACTACGAAGGCCATAATGTGGCCGATTTGTATTGAATCTTAGCAAGTGACAATTCGTTGGATAGGTAAACAACATAACTACGACTTCCATGGTATATTTTTGCATTCTCTAAAAATTCGGCCAAAATGGAGGTTAAGAAAATCTCCTCGTTAATTTAGGACATTACTCGTTTTCGACCCTTTTTTACTAGGAAGGCCATAATGTGGCCGATTTGCATTGAATCTTAGCATGTGACAATTCGTTGGATAGGTAAACAACATAACTACGACTTCCATCAGATAGCGGACAAAATGGAGGTTAAGAAAATCTCCTCGTTAATTTAGGACATTACTCGTTTTCGACCATTTTTTACTAGGAAGGCCATAATGTGGCCGATTTGCATTGAATCTTAGCATGTTACAATTCGTTGGATAGGTAACCAACATAGCTACGACTTCCGTGGGATATTTTTGCATTCTCTAAAAATTCGGCCAAAATGGAGGTCAAGAAAATCTCCTCGTTAATTTAGGACATTACTCGTTTTCGACCCTTTTTTACTACGAAGGCCATAATGTGGCCGATTTGCATTGAATCTTAGCAAGTGACAATTCGTTGGATAGGTAAACAACATAACTACGACTTCCATGGTATATTTTTGCATTTTCAAAAAATTCGGCCAAAATGGAGGTTAAGAAAATCTCCTCGTTAATTTAGGACATTACTCGTTTTCGACCCTTTTTTACTACGAAGGCCATAATGTGGCCGATTTGCATTGAATCTTAGCAAGTGACAATTCGTTGGAAGGGTAAACAACATAGCTACGACTTCCATGGCATATTTTTACATTCTCTCATAATTCGGCCAAAATGGAGTTTAAGAAAATCTCCTCATTAATTTAGGACATTACTCGTTTTCGACCCTTTTTTACTAGGAAGGCAATAATGTGGCCGATTTGCATTGAATCTTAGCATGTGACAATTCGTTGGATAGGTAAACAACATAACTACGACATCCATGGGATATTTTTGCATTCTCTAAAAATTCGGCCAAAATGGAGGTCAAGAAAATCTCCTCGTTAATTTAGGACATTACTCGTTTTCGACCATTTTTTACTAGGAAGGCCATAATGTGGCCGATTTGCATTGAATCTTAGCATGTTACAATTCGTTGGATAGGTAACCAACATAGCTACGACTTCCGTGGGATATTTTTTCATTCTCTAAAAAGACGGCCAAAATGGAGGTCAAGAAAATCTCCTCGTTAATTTAGGACATTACTCGTTTTCGACCCTTTCTTACTACGAAGGCCATAATGTGGCCGATTTGCATTGAATCTTAGCAAGTGACAATTCGTTGGATAGGTAAACAACATAACTACGACTTCCATGGTATATTTTTGCATTCTCTAAAAATTCGGCCAAACTGGAGGTTAAGAAAATCTCCTCGTTAATTTAGGACATTACTCGTTTTCGACCCTTTTTTACTAGGAAGGCCATAATGTGGCCGATTTGCATTGAATCTTAGCATGTGACAATTCGTTGGATAGGTAAACAACATAACTACGACTTCCATCAGATAGCGGACAAAATGGAGGTTAAGAAAATCTCCTCGTTAATTTAGGACATTACTCGTTTTCGACCATTTTTTACTAGGAAGGCCATAATGTGGCCGATTTGCATTGAATCTTAGCATGTTACAATTCGTTGGATAGGTAACCAACATAGCTACGACTTCCGTGGGATATTTTTGCATTCTCTAAAAAGTCGGCCAAAATGGAGGTTAAGAAAATCTCCTCGTTAATTTAGGACATTACTCGTTTACGACCCTTTTTTACTAGGAAGGCCATAATGTGGCCGATTTGCATTGAATCTTAGCATGTGACAATTCGTTGGATAGGTAAACAACATAACTACGACTTCCATGGGATATTTTTACATTATCTAAAAATTCGGCCAAAATCGAGGTTAAGAAAATCTCCTCGTTAATTTAGGACATTACTCGTTTTTGACCCTTTTCTACTAGGTTGCATTGAATCTTAGCATGTGACAATTCATTGGATAGGTAAACAACATAACTACGACTTCCATGGGATATTTTTGCATTCTCTAAAAATTCGGCCAAAATGGAGGTCAAGAAAATCTCCTCGTTAATTTAGGACATTACTCGTTTTCGACCATTTTTTACTAGGAAGGCCATAATGTGGCCGATTTGCATTAAATCTTAGCATGTTACAATTCGTTGGATAGGTAACCAACATAGCTACGACTTCCGCGGGATATTTTTGCATTCTCTAAAAAGTCGGCCAAAATGGAGGTCAAGAAAATCTCCTCGTTAATTTAGGACATTACTCGTTTTCGACCCTTTTTTACTACGAAGGCCATAATGCGGCCGATTTGCATTGAATCTTAGCAAGTGACAATTCGTTGGATAGGTAAACAACATAACTACGACTTCCATGGTATATTTTTGCATTTTCAAAAAATTCGGCCAAAATGGAGGTTAAGAAAATCTCCTCGTTAATTTAGGACATTACTCGTTTTCGACCCTTTTTTACTACGAAGGCCATAATGTGGCCGATTTGCATTGAATCTTAGCATGTGACAATTCGTTGGATAGGTAAACAACATAACTACGACTTCCATGGGATATTTTTACATTATCTAAAAATTCGGCCAAAATCGAGGTTAAGAAAATCTCCTCGTTAATTTAGGACATTACTCGTTTTTGACCCTTTTCTACTAGGTTGCATTGAATCTTAGCATGTGACAATTCATTGGATAGGTAAACAACATAACTACGACTTCCATGGGATATTTTTGCATTCTCTAAAAATTCGGCCAAAATGGAGGTCAAGAAAATCTCCTCATTAATTTAGGACATTACTCGTTTTCGACCATTTTTTACTAGGAAGGCCATAATGTGGCCGATTTGCATTGAATCTTAGCATGTTACAATTCGTTGGATAGGTAACCAACATAGCTACGACTTCCGTGGGATATTTTTGCATTCTCTAAAAAGTCGGCCAAAATGGAGGACAAGAAAATCTCCTCGTTAATTTAGGGCATTACTCGTTTTCGACCCTTTTTTACTAGGAAGGCCATAATGTGGCCAATTTGCATTGAATCTTAGCATGTGACAATTTGTTGGATAGGTAAACAACATAACTACGACTTCCATGGGATATTTTTGCATTCTCTAAAAAGTCGGCCAAAATGGAGGTCAAGAAAATCTCCTCGTTAATTTAGGACATTACTCGTTTTCGACCCTTTTTTACTAGGAAGGCCATAATGTGGCCGATTTGCATTGAATCTTAGCAAGTGACAATTCGTTGGATAGGTAAACAACATAACTACGACTTCCATGGTATATTTTTGCATTCTCTAAAAATTCGGCCAAAATGGAGGTTAAGAAAATCTCCTCGTTAATTTAGGACATTACTCGTTTTCGACCCTTTTTTACTAGGAAGGCCATAATGTGGCCGATTTGCATTGAATCTTAGCATGTGACAATTCGTTGGATAGGTAAACAACATAACTACGACTTCCATCAGATAGCGGACAAAATGGAGGTTAAGAAAATCTCCTCGTTAATTTAGGACATTACTCGTTTTCGACCATTTTTTACTAGGAAGGCCATAATGTGGCCGATTTGCATTGAATCTTAGCATGTTACAATTCGTTGGATAGGTAACCAACATAGCTACGACTTCCGTGGGATATTTTTGCATTCTCTAAAAAGTCGGCCAAAATGGAGGTCAAGAAAATCTCCTCGTTAATTTAGGACATTACTCGTTTTCGACCCTTTTTTACTACGAAGGCCATAATGTGGCCGATTTGCATTGAATCTTAGCAAGTGACAATTCGTTGGATAGGTAAACAACATGACTACGACTTCCATGGTATATTTTTGCATTTTCAAAAAATTCGGCCAAAATGGAGGTTAAGAAAATCTCCTCGTTAATTTAGGACATTACTCGTTTTCGACCCTTTTTTACTACGAAGGCCATAATGTGGCCGATTTGCATTGAATCTTAGCATGTGACAATTCGTTGGATAGGTAAACAACATAACTACGACTTCCATGGGATATTTTTACATTATCTAAAAATTCGGCCAAAATGGAGGTTAAGAAAATCTCCTCGTTAATTTAGGACATTACTCGTTTACGACCCTTTTTTACTAGGAAGGCCATAATGTGGCCGATTTGCATTGAATCTTAGCATGTGACAATTCGTTGGATAGGTAAACAACATAACTACGACTTCCATGGGATATTTTTACATTATCTAAAAATTCGGCCAAAATCGAGGTTAAGAAAATCTCCTCGTTAATTTAGGACATTACTCGTTTTTGACCCTTTTCTACTAGGTTGCATTGAATCTTAGCATGTGACAATTCATTGGATAGGTAAACAACATAACTACGACTTCCATGGGATATTTTTGCATTCTCTAAAAATTCGGCCAAAATGGAGGTCAAGAAAATCTCCTCGTTAATTTAGGACATTACTCGTTTTCGACCATTTTTTACTAGGAAGGCCATAATGTGGCCGATTTGCATTGAATCTTAGCATGTTACAATTCGTTGGATAGGTAACCAACATAGCTACGACTTCCGTGGGATATTTTTGCATTCTCTAAAAAGTCGGCCAAAATGGAGGTCAAGAAAATCTCCTCGTTAATTTAGGGCATTACTCGTTTTCGACCCTTTTTTACTAGGAAGGCCATAATGTGGCCAATTTGCATTGAATCTTAGCATGTGACAATTCGTTGGATAGGTAAACAACATAACTACGACTTCCATGGGATATTTTTGCATTCTCTAAAAAGTCGGCCAAAATGGAGGTCAAGAAAATCTCCTCGTTAATTTAGGACATTACTCGTTTTCGACCCTTTTTTACTAGGAAGGCCATAATGTGGCCGATTTGCATTGAATCTTAGCAAGTGACAATTCGTTGGATAGGTAAACAACATAACTACGACTTCCATGGTATATTTTTGCATTCTCTAAAAATTTGGCCAAAATGGAGGTTAAGAAAATCTCCTCGTTAATTTAGGACATTACTCGTTTTCGACCCTTTTTTACTAGGAAGGCCATAATGTGGCCGATTTGCATTGAATCTTAGCATGTGACAATTCGTTGGATAGGTAAACAACATAACTACGACTTCCATCAGATATTTTTGCATTCTCTAAAAATTCGGACAAAATGGAAGTTAAGAAAATCTCCTCATTAATTTAGGACATTACTCGTTTTCGACCCTTTTTTACTAGGAAGGCAATAATGTGGCCGATTTGCATTGAATCTTAGCATGTGACAATTCGTTGGATAGGTAAACAACATAACTACGACATCCATGGGATATTTTTGCATTCTCTAAAAATTCGGCCAAAATGGAGTTCAAGAAAATCTCCTCGTTAATTTAGGACATTACTCGTTTTCGACCCTTTTTTACTACGAAGGCCATAATGTGGACGATTTGCATTGAATCTTAGCAAGTGACAATTCGTTGGATAGGTAAACAACATAACTACGACTTCCATGGTATATTTTTGCATTCTCTAAAAATTCGGCCAAAATGGAGGTTAAGAAAATCTCCTCGTTAATTTAGGACATTACTCATTTTCGACCCTTTTTTACTAGGAAGGCCATAATGTGGCCGATTTGCATTGAATCTTAGCATGTGACAATTCGTTGGATAGGTAAACAACATAACTACGACTTCCATCAGATAGCGGACAAAATGGAGGTTAAGAAAATCTCCTCGTTAATTTAGGACATTACTCGTTTTCGACCATTTTTTACTAGGAAGGCCATAATGTGGCCGATTTGCATTGAATCTTCGCATGTTACAATTCGTTGGATAGGTAACCAACATAGCTACGACTTCCGTGGGATATTTTTGCATTCTCTAAAAAGTCGGCCAAAATGGAGGTCAAGAAAATCTCCTCGTTAATTTAGGACATTACTCGTTTTCGACCCTTTTTTACTACGAAGGCCATAATGTGGCCGATTTGCATTGAATCTTAGCAAGTGACAATTCGTTGGATAGGTAAACAACATAACTACGACTTCCATGGTATATTTTTGCATTTTCAAAAAATTCGGCCAAAATGGAGGTGAAGAAAATCTCCTCGTTAATTTAGGACATTACTCGTTTTCGACCCTTTTTTACTACGAAGGCCATAATGTGGCCGATTTGCATTGAATCTTAGCAAGTGACAATTCGTTGGAAGGGTAAACAACATAGCTACGACTTCCATGGCATATTTTTACATTCTCTCATAATTCGGCCAAAATGGAGTTTAAGAAAATCTCCTCATTAATTTAGGACATTACTCGTTTTCGACCCTTTTTTACTAGGAAGGCAATAATGTGGCCGATTTGCATTGAATCTTAGCATGTGACAATTCGTTGGATAGGTAAACAACATAACTACGACATCCATGGGATATTTTTGCATTCTCTAAAAATTCGGCCAAAATGGAGGTCAAGAAAATCTCCTCGTTAATTTAGGACATTACTCGTTTTCGACCATTTTTTACTAGGAAGGCCATAATGTGGCCGATTTGCATTGAATCTTAGCATGTTACAATTCGTTGGATAGGTAACCAACATAGCTACGACTTCCGTGGGATATTTTTTCATTCTCTAAAAAGACGGCCAAAATGGAGGCCAAGAAAATCTCCTCGTTAATTTAGGACATTACTCGTTTTCGACCCTTTTTTACTACGAAGGCCATAATGTGGCCGATTTGCATTGAATCTTAGCAAGTGACAATTCGTTGGATAGGTAAACAACATAACTACGACTTCCATGGTATATTTTTGCATTCTCTAAAAATTCGGCCAAAATGGAGGTTAAGAAAATCTCCTCGTTAATTTAGGACATTACTCGTTTTCGACCCTTTTTTACTAGGAAGGCCATAATGTGGCCGATTTGCATTGAATCTTAGCATGTGACAATTCGTTGGATAGGTAAACAACATAACTACGACTTCCATCAGATAGCGGACAAAATGGAGGTTAAGAAAATCTCCTCGTTAATTTAGGACATTACTCGTTTTCGACCATTTTTTACTAGGAAGGCCATAATGTGGCCGATTTGCATTGAATCTTAGCATGTTACAATTCGTTGGATAGGTAACCAACATAGCTACGACTTCCGTGGGATATTTTTGCATTCTCTAAAAAGTCGGCCAAAATGGAGGTCAAGAAAATCTCCTCGTTAATTTAGGACATTACTCGTTTTCGACCCTTTTTTACTACGAAGGCCATAATGTGGCCGATTTGCATTGAATCTTAGCAAGTGACAATTCGTTGGATAGGTAAACAACATGACTACGACTTCCATGGTATATTTTTGCATTTTCTAAAAATTCGGCCAAAATCGAGGTTAAGAAAATCTCCTCGTTAATTTAGGACATTACTCGTTTTTGACCCTTTTCTACTAGGTTGCATTGAATCTTAGCATGTGACAATTCATTGGATAGGTAAACAACATAACTACGACTTCCATGGGATATTTTTGCATTCTCTAAAAATTCGGCCAAAATGGAGGTCAAGAAAATCTCCTCGTTAATTTAGGACATTACTCGTTTTCGACCATTTTTTACTAGGAAGGCCATAATGTGGCCGATTTGCATTGAATCTTAGCATGTTACAATTCGTTGGATAGGTAACCAACATAGCTACGACTTCCGTGGGATATTTTTGCATTCTCTAAAAAGTCGGCCAAAATGGAGGTCAAGAAAATCTCCTCGTTAATTTAGGGCATTACTCGTTTTCGACCCTTTTTTACTAGGAAGGCCATAATGTGGCCAATTTGCATTGAATCTTAGCATGTGACAATTCGTTGGATAGGTAAACAACATAACTACGACTTCCATGGGATATTTTTGTATTCTCTAAAAAGTCGGCCAAAATGGAGGTCAAGAAAATCTCCTCGTTAATTTAGGACATTACTCGTTTTCGACCCTTTTTTACTAGGAAGGCCATAATGTGGCCGATTTGCATTGAATCTTAGCAAGTGACAATTCGTTGGATAGGTAAACAACATAACTACGATTTCCATGGTATATTTTTGCATTCTCTAAAAATTTGGCCAAAATGGAGGTTAAGAAAATCTCCTCGTTAATTTAGGACATTACTCGTTTTCGACCCTTTTTTACTAGGAAGGCCATAATGTGGCCGATTTGCATTGAATCTTAGCATGTGACAATTCGTTGGATAGGTAAACAACATAACTACGACTTCCATCAGATATTTTTGCATTCTCTAAAAATTCGGACAAAATGGAGGTTAAGAAAATCTCCTCATTAATTTAGGACATTACTCGTTTTCGACCCTTTTTTACTAGGAAGGCAATAATGTGGCCGATTTGCATTGAATCTTAGCATGTGACAATTCGTTGGATAGGTAAACAACATAACTACGACATCCATGGGATATTTTTGCAATCTCTAAAAATTCGGCCAAAATGGAGGTCAAGAAAATCTCCTCGTTAATTTAGGACATTACTCGTTTTCGACCATTTTTTACTAGGAAGGCCATAATGTGGCCGATTTGCATTAAATCTTAGCATGTTACAATTCGTTGGATAGGTAACCAACATAGCTACGATTTCCGTGGGATATTTTTTCATTCTCTAAAAAGACGGCCAAAATGGAGGTCAAGAAAATCTCCTCGTTAATTTAGGACATTACTCGTTTTCGACCCTTTTTTACTACGAAGGCCATAATGTGGCCGATTTGCATTGAATCTTAGCAAGTGACAATTCGTTGGATAGGTAAACAACATAACTACGACTTCCATGGTATATTTTTGCATTCTCTAAAAATTCGGCCAAAATGGAGGTTAAGAAAATCTCCTCGTTAATTTAGGACATTACTCATTTTCGACCCTTTTTTACTAGGAAGGCCATAATGTGGCCGATTTGCATTGAATCTTAGCATGTGACAATTCGTTGGATAGGTAAACAACATAACTACGACTTCCATCAGATAGCGGACAAAATGGAGGTTAAGAAAATCTCCTCGTTAATTTAGGACATTACTCGTTTTCGACCATTTTTTACTAGGAAGGCCATAATGTGGCCGATTTGCATTGAATCTTCGCATGTTACAATTCGTTGGATAGGTAACCAACATAGCTACGACTTCCGTGGGATATTTTTGCATTCTCTAAAAAGTCGGCCAAAATGGAGGTCAAGAAAATCTCCTCGTTAATTTAGGACATTACTCGTTTTCGACCCTTTTTTACTACGAAGGCCATAATGTGGCCGATTTGCATTGAATCTTAGCAAGTGACAATTCGTTGGATAGGTAAACAACATAACTACGACTTCCATGGTATATTTTTGCATTTTCAAAAAATTCGGCCAAAATGGAGGTGAAGAAAATCTCCTCGTTAATTTAGGACATTACTCGTTTTCGACCCTTTTTTACTACGAAGGCCATAATGTGGCCGATTTGCATTGAATCTTAGCAAGTGACAATTCGTTGGAAGGGTAAACAACATAGCTACGACTTCCATGGCATATTTTTACATTCTCTCATAATTCGGCCAAAATGGAGTTTAAGAAAATCTCCTCATTAATTTAGGACATTACTCGTTTTCGACCCTTTTTTACTAGGAAGGCAATAATGTGGCCGATTTGCATTGAATCTTAGCATGTGACAATTCGTTGGATAGGTAAACAACATAACTACGACATCCATGGGATATTTTTGCATTCTCTAAAAATTCGGCCAAAATGGAGGTCAAGAAAATCTCCTCGTTAATTTAGGACATTACTCGTTTTCGACCATTTTTTACTAGGAAGGCCATAATGTGGCCGATTTGCATTGAATCTTAGCATGTTACAATTCGTTGGATAGGTAACCAACATAGCTACGACTTCCGTGGGATATTTTTTCATTCTCTAAAAAGACGGCCAAAATGGAGGTCAAGAAAATCTCCTCGTTAATTTAGGACATTACTCGTTTTCGACCCTTTTTTACTACGAAGGCCATAATGTGGCCGATTTGCATTGAATCTTAGCAAGTGACAATTCGTTGGATAGGTAAACAACATAACTACGACTTCCATGGTATATTTTTGCATTCTCTTAAAATTCGGCCAAAATGGAGGTTAAGAAAATCTCCTCGTTAATTTAGGACATTACTCGTTTTCGACCCTTTTTTACTAGGAAGGCCATAATGTGGCCGATTTGCATTGAATCTTAGCATGTGACAATTCGTTGGATAGGTAAACAACATAACTACGACTTCCATCAGATAGCGGACAAAATGGAGGTTAAGAAAATCTCCTCGTTAATTTAGGACATTACTCGTTTTCGACCATTTTTTACTAGGAAGGCCATAATGTGGCCGATTTGCATTGAATCTTAGCATGTTACAATTCGTTGGATAGGTAACCAACATAGCTACGACTTCCGTGGGATATTTTTGCATTCTCTAAAAAGTCGGCCAAAATGGAGGTCAAGAAAATCTCCTCGTTAATTTAGGACATTACTCGTTTTCGACCCTTTTTTACTACGAAGGCCATAATGTGGCCGATTTGCATTGAATCTTAGCAAGTGACAATTCGTTGGATAGGTAAACAACATAACTACGACTTCCATGGTATATTTTTGCATTTTCAAAAAATTCGGCCAAAATGGAGGTTAAGAAAATCTCCTCGTTAATTTAGGACATTACTCGTTTTCGACCCTTTTTTACTACGAAGGCCATAATGTGGCCGATTTGCATTGAATCTTAGCAAGTGACAATTCGTTGGAAGGGTAAACAACATAGCTACGACTTCCATGGCATATTTTTACATTCTCTCATAATTCGGCCAAAATGGAGTTTAAGAAAATCTCCTCATTAATTTAGGACATTACTCGTTTTCGACCCTTTTTTACTAGGAAGGCAATAATGTGGCCGATTTGCATTGAATCTTAGCATGTGACAATTCGTTGGATAGGTAAACAACATAACTACGACATCCATGGGATATTTTTGCATTCTCTAAAAATTCGGCCAAAATGGAGGTCAAGAAAATCTCCTCGTTAATTTAGGACATTACTCGTTTTCGACCATTTTTTACTAGGAAGGCCATAATGTGGCCGATTTGCATTGAATCTTAGCATGTTACAATTCGTTGGATAGGTAACCAACATAGCTACGACTTCCGTGGGATATTTTTTCATTCTCTAAAAAGACGGCCAAAATGGAGGTCAAGAAAATCTCCTCGTTAATTTAGGACATTACTCGTTTTCGACCCTTTTTTACTACGAAGGCCATAATGTGGCCGATTTGCATTGAATCTTAGCATGTGACAATTCGTTGGATAGGTAAACAACATAACTACGACTTCCATCAGATAGCGGACAAAATGGAGGTTAAGAAAATCTCCTCGTTAATTTAGGACATTACTCGTTTTCGACCATTTTTTACTAGGAAGGCCATAATGTGGCCGATTTGCATTGAATCTTAGCATGTTATAATTCGTTGGATAGGTAACCAACATAGCTACGACTTCCGTGGGATATTTTTGCATTCTCTAAAAAGTCGGCCAAAATGGAGGTCAAGAAAATCTCCTCGTTAATTTAGGACATTACTCGTTTTCGACCCTTTTTTACTACGAAGGCCATAATGTGGCCGATTTGCATTGAATCTTAGCAAGTGACAATTCGTTGGATAGGTAAACAACATAACTACGACTTCCATGGTATATTTTTGCATTTTCAAAAAATTCGGCCAAAATGGAGGTTAAGAAAATCTCCTCGTTAATTTAGGACATTACTCGTTTTCGACCCTTTTTTACTACGAAGGCCATAATGTGGCCGATTTGCATTGAATCTTAGCAAGTGACAATTCGTTGGAAGGGTAAACAACATAGCTACGACTTCCATGGCATATTTTTACATTCTCTCATAATTCGGCCAAAATGGAGTTTAAGAAAATCTCCTCGTTAATTTAGGACATTACTCGTTTTCGAAACTTTTTTACTAGGAAGGCCATAATGTGGCCGATTTGCATTGAATCTTAGCATGTGACAATTCGTTGGATAGGTAAACAACATAACTACGACTTCCATGGGATATTTTTACATTATCTAAAAATTCGGCCAAAATGGAGGTTAAGAAAATCTCCTCGTTAATTTAGGACATTACTCGTTTACGACCCATTTTTACTAGGAAGGCCATAATGTGGCCGATTTGCATTGAATCTTAGCATGTGACAATTCGTTGGATAGGTAAACAACATAACTACGACTTCCATGGGATATTTTTGCATTCTCTAAAAATTCGGCCAAAATGGAGGTCAAGAAAATCTCCTCGTTAATTTAGGACATTACTCGTTTTCGACCATTTTTTACTAGGAAGGCCATAATGTGGCCGATTTGCATTGAATCTTAGCATGTTACAATTCGTTGGATAGGTAACCAACATAGCTACGACTTCCGTGGGATATTTTTGCATTCTCTAAAAAGTCGGCCAAAATGGAGGTCAAGAAAATCTCCTCGTTAATTTAGGGCATTACTCGTTTTCGACCCTTTTTTACTAGGAAGGCCATAATGTGGCCAATTTGCATTGAATCTTAGCATGTGACAATTCGTTGGATAGGTAAACAACATAACTACGACTTCCATGGGATATTTTTGCATTCTCTAAAAAGTCGGCCAAAATGGAGGTCAAGAAAATCTCCTCGTTAATTTAGGACATTACTCGTTTTCGACCCTTTTTTACTAGGAAGGCCATAATGTGGCCGATTTGCATTGAATCTTAGCAAGTGACAATTCGTTGGATAGGTAAACAACATAGCTACGACTTCCGTGGGATATTTTTGCATTCTCTAAAAAGTCGGCCAAAATGGAGGTCAAGAAAATCTCCTCGTTAATTTAGGGCATTACTCGTTTTCGACCCTTTTTTACTAGGAAGGCCATAATGTGGCCAATTTGCATTGAATCTTAGCATGTGACAATTCGTTGGATAGGTAAACAACATAACTATGACTTCCATGGGATATTTTTGCATTCTCTAAAAAGTCGGCCAAAATGGAGGTCAAGAAAATCTCCTCGTTAATTTAGGACATTACTCGTTTTCGACCCTTTTTTACTAGGAAGGCCATAATGTGGCCGATTTGCATTGAATCTTAGCAAGTGACAATTCGTTGGATAGGTAAACAACATAACTACGACTTCCATGGTATATTTTTGCATTCTCTAAAAATTCGGTCAAAATGGAGGTTAAGAAAATCTCCTCGTTAATTTAGGACATTACTCGTTTTCGACCCTTTTTTACTAGGAAGGCCATAATGTGGCCGATTTGCATTGAATCTTAGCAAGTGACAATTCGTTGGATAGGTAAATAACATAACTACGACTTCCATGGTATATTTTTGCATTCTCTAAAAATTCGGCCAAAATGGAGGTTAAGAAAATCTCCTCGTTAATTTAGGACATTACTCGTTTTCGACCCTTTTTTACTAGGAAGGCCATAATGTGGCCGAGTTGCATTGAATCTTAGCATGTGACAATTCGTTGGATAGGTAAACAACATAACTACGACTTCCATCAGATATTTTTGCATTCTCTAAAAATTCGGACAAAATGGAGGTTAAGAAAATCTCCTCATTAATTTAGGACATTACTCGTTTTCGACCCTTTTTTACTAGGAAGGCCATAATGTGGCCGATTTGCATTGAATCTTAGCAAGTGACAATTCGTTGGATAGGTAAACAACATAACTACGACTTCCATGGGATATTTTTGCATTCTCTAAAAATTCGGCCAAAATGGAGGTCAAGAAAATCTCCTCGTTAATTTAGGACATTACTCGTTTTCGACCATTTTTTACTAGGAAGGCCATAATATGGCCGATTTGCATTGAATCTTAGCATGTTACAATTCGTTGGATAGGTAACCAACATAGCTACGACTTCCGTGGGATATTTTTGCATTCTCTAAAAAGTCGGCCAAAATGGAGGTCAAGAAAATCTCCTTATTAATTTAGGACATTACTCGTTTTCGACCCTTTTTTACTAGGAAGGCCATAATGTGGCCGATTTTCATTGAATCTTAGCATGTGACAATTCGTTGGATAGGTAAACAACATAACTACGACTTCCATGGGATATTTTTGCATTCTCTAAAAAGTCGGCCAAAATGGAGGTCAAGAAAATCTCCTCGTTAATTTAGGACATTACTCGTTTTCGACCCTTTTTTACTAGGAAGGCCATAATGTGGCCGATTTGCATTGAATCTTAGCAAGTGACAATTCGTTGGATAGGTAAACAACATAACTACGACTTCCATGGTATATTTTTGCATTCTCTAAAAAGTCGGCCAAAATGGAGGTCAAGAAAATCTCCTCGTTAATTTAGGACATTACTCGTTTTCGACCCTTTTTTACTAGGAAGGCCATAATGTGGCCGATTTGCATTGAATCTTAGCAAGTGACAATTCGTTGGATAGGTAAACAACATAACTACGACTTCCATGGTATATTTTTGCATTCTCTAAAAATTCGGCCAAAATGGAGGTTAAGAAAATCTCCTCATTAATTTAGGACATTACTCGTTTTCGACCCTTTTTTACTAGGAAGGCCATAATGTGGCCGATTTGCATTGAATCTTAGCATGTGACAATTCATTGGATAGGTAAACAACATAACTACGACATCCATGGGATATTTTTGCATTCTCTAAAAATTCGGCCAAAATGGAGGTCAAGAAAATCTCCTCGTTAATTTAGGACATTACTCGTTTTCGACCCTTTTTTACTAGGAAGGCCATAATGTGGCCGATTTGCATTGAATCTTAGCATGTGACAATTCGTTGGATAGGTAAACAACATAACTACGACTTCCATGGGATATTTTTGCATTCTCTAAAAAGTCGGCCAAAATGGAGGTCAAGAAAATCTCCTCGTTAATTTAGGACATTACTCGTTTTCGACCCTTTTTTACTAGGAAGGCCATAATGTGGCCGATTTGCATTGAATCTTAGCAAGTGACAATTCGTTGGATAGGTAAACAACATAACTACGACTTCCATGGTATATTTTTGCATTCTCTAAAAAGTCGGCCAAAATGGAGGTCAAGAAAATCTCCTCGTTAATTTAGGACATTACTCGTTTTCGACCATTTTTTACTAGGAAGGCCATAATATGGCCGATTTGCATTGAATCTTAGCATGTTACAATTCGTTGGATAGGTAACCAACATAGCTACGACTTCCGTGGGATATTTTTGCATTCTCTAAAAAGTCGGCCAAAATGGAGGTCAAGAAAATCTCCTCGTTAATTTAGGACATTACTCGTTTTCGACCCTTTTTTACTAGGAAGGCCATAATGTGGCCGATTTGCATTGAATCTTAGCAAGTGACAATTCGTTGGATAGGTAAACAACATAGCTACGACTTCCGTGGGATATTTTTGCATTCTCTAAAAAGTCGGCCAAAATGGAGGTCAAGAAAATCTCCTCGTTAATTTAGGGCATTACTCGTTTTCGACCCTTTTTTACTAGGAAGGCCATAATGTGGCCAATTTGCATTGAATCTTAGCATGTGACAATTCGTTGGATAGGTAAACAACATAACTATGACTTCCATGGGATATTTTTGCATTCTCTAAAAAGTCGGCCAAAATGGAGGTCAAGAAAATCTCCTCGTTAATTTAGGACATTACTCGTTTTCGACCCTTTTTTACTAGGAAGGCCATAATGTGGCCGATTTGCATTGAATCTTAGCAAGTGACAATTCGTTGGATAGGTAAACAACATAACTACGACTTCCATGGTATATTTTTGCATTCTCTAAAAATTCGGTCAAAATGGAGGTTAAGAAAATCTCCTCGTTAATTTAGGACATTACTCGTTTTCGACCCTTTTTTACTAGGAAGGCCATAATGTGGCCGATTTGCATTGAATCTTAGCAAGTGACAATTCGTTGGATAGGTAAATAACATAACTACGACTTCCATGGTATATTTTTGCATTCTCTAAAAATTCGGCCAAAATGGAGGTTAAGAAAATCTCCTCGTTAATTTAGGACATTACTCGTTTTCGACCCTTTTTTACTAGGAAGGCCATAATGTGGCCGAGTTGCATTGAATCTTAGCATGTGACAATTCGTTGGATAGGTAAACAACATAACTACGACTTCCATCAGATATTTTTGCATTCTCTAAAAATTCGGACAAAATGGAGGTTAAGAAAATCTCCTCATTAATTTAGGACATTACTCGTTTTCGACCCTTTTTTACTAGGAAGGCCATAATGTGGCCGATTTGCATTGAATCTTAGCAAGTGACAATTCATTGGATAGGTAAACAACATAACTACGACTTCCATGGGATATTTTTGCATTCTCTAAAAATTCGGCCAAAATGGAGGTCAAGAAAATCTCCTCGTTAATTTAGGACATTACTCGTTTTCGACCATTTTTTACTAGGAAGGCCATAATATGGCCGATTTGCATTGAATCTTAGCATGTTACAATTCGTTGGATAGGTAACCAACATAGCTACGACTTCCGTGGGATATTTTTGCATTCTCTAAAAAGTCGGCCAAAATGGAGGTCAAGAAAATCTCCTTATTAATTTAGGACATTACTCGTTTTCGACCCTTTTTTACTAGGAAGGCCATAATGTGGCCGATTTTCATTGAATCTTAGCATGTGACAATTCGTTGGATAGGTAAACAACATAACTACGACTTCCATGGGATATTTTTGCATTCTCTAAAAAGTCGGCCAAAATGGAGGTCAAGAAAATCTCCTCGTTAATTTAGGACATTACTCGTTTTCGACCCTTTTTTACTAGGAAGGCCATAATGTGGCCGATTTGCATTGAGTCTTAGCAAGTGACAATTCGTTGGATAGGTAAACAACATAACTACGACTTCCATGGTATATTTTTGCATTCTCTAAAAAGTCGGCCAAAATGGAGGTCAAGAAAATCTCCTCGTTAATTTAGGACATTACTCGTTTTCGACCCTTTTTTACTAGGAAGGCCATAATGTGGCCGATTTGCATTGAATCTTAGCATGTTACAATTCGTTGGATAGGTAACCAACATAGCTACGACTTCCGTGGGATATTTTTGCATTCTCTAAAAAGTCGGCCAAAATGGAGGTCAAGAAAATCTCCTCGTTAATTTATGACATTACTCGTTTTCGACCCTTTTTTACTACGAAGGCCATAATGTGGCCGATTTGCATTGAATCTTAGCAAGTGACAATTCGTTGGATAGGTAAACAACATAACTACGACTTCCATGGCATATTTTTACATTCTCTCATAATTCGGCCAAAATGGAGTTTAAGAAAATCTCCTCGTTAATTTAGGACATTACTCGTTTTCGACCCTTTTTTACTAGGAAGGCCATAATGTGGCCGATTTGCATTGAATCTTAGCATGTGACAATTCATTGGATAGGTAAACAACATAACTACGACATCCATGGGATATTTTTGCATTCTCTAAAAATTCGGCCAAAATGGAGGTCAAGAAAATCTCCTCGTTAATTTAGGACATTACTCGTTTTCGACCATTTTTTACTAGGAAGGCCATAATGTGGCCGATTTGCATTGAATCTTAGCATGTTACAATTCGTTGGATAGGTAACCAACATAGCTACGACTTCCGTGGGATATTTTTGCATTCTCTAAAAAGACGGCCAAAATGGAGGTCAAGAAAATCTCCTCGTTAATTTAGGACATTACTCGTTTTCGACCCTTTTTTACTACGAAGGCCATAATGTGGCCGATTTGCATTGAATCTTAGCAAGTGACAATTCGTTGGATAGGTAAACAACATAACTACGACTTCCATGGTATATTTTTGCATTCTCTAAAAATTCGGCCAAAATGGAGGTTAAGAAAATCTCCTCGTTAATTTAGGACATTACTCGTTTTCGACCCTTTTTTACTAGGAAGGCCATAATGTGGCCGATTTGCATTGAATCTTAGCATGTGACAATTCGTTGGATAGGTAAACAACATAACTACGACTTCCATCAGATAGCGGACAAAATGGAGGTTAAGAAAATCTCCTCGTTAATTTAGGACATTACTCGTTTTCGACCATTTTTTACTAGGAAGGCCATAATGTGGCCGATTTGCATTGAATCTTAGCATGTTACAATTCGTTGGATAGGTAACCAACATAGCTACGACTTCCGTGGGATATTTTTGCATTCTCTAAAAAGTCGGCCAAAATGGAGGTCAAGAAAATCTCCTCGTTAATTTATGACATTACTCGTTTTCGACCCTTTTTTACTACGAAGGCCATAATGTGGCCGATTTGCATTGAATCTTAGCAAGTGACAATTCGTTGGATAGGTAAACAACATAACTACGACTTCCATGGTATATTTTTGCATTCTCTAAAATTTCGGCCAAAATGGAGGTTAAGAAAATCTCCTCGTTAATTTAGGACATTACTCGTTTTCGACCCTTTTTTACTAGGAAGGCCATAATGTGGCCGATTTGCATTGAATCTTAGCATGTGACAATTCGTTGGATAGGTAAACAACATAACTACGACTTCCATCAGATAGCGGACAAAATGGTGGTTAAGAAAATCTCCTCGTTAATTTAGGACATTACTCGTTTTCGACCATTTTTTACTAGGAAGGCCATAATGTGGCCGATTTGCATTGAATCTTAGCATGTTACAATTCGTTGGATAGGTAACCAACATAGCTACGACTTCCGTGGGATATTTTTGAATTCTCTAAAAAGTCGGCCAAAATGGAGGTCAAGAAAATCTCCTCGTTAATTTATGACATTACTCGTTTTCGACCCTTTTTTACTACGAAGGCCATAATGTGGCCGATTTGCATTGAATTTTAGCAAGTGTCAATTCGTTGGATAGGTAAACGACATAACTACGACTTCCATGGCATATTTTTACATTCTCTCATAATTCGGCCAAAATGGAGTTTAAGAAAATCTCCTCGTTAATTTAGGACATTACTCGTTTTCGACCCTTTTTTACTAGGAAGGCCATAATGTGGCCAATTTGCATTGAATCTTAGCATGTGACAATTCGTTGGATAGGTAAACAACATAACTACGGCTTCCATGGGATATTTTTACATTATCTAAAAATTCGGCCAAAATGGAGGTTAAGAAAATCTCCTCGTTAATTTAGGACATTACTCGTTTTCGACCCTTTTTTACTAGGAAGGCCATAATGTGGCCGATTTGCATTGAATCTTAGCATGTGACAATTCGTTGGATAGGTAAACAACATAACTACGACTTCCATCAGATATTTTTGCATTCTCTAAAAATTCAGCCAAAATGGAGGTCAAGAAAATCTCCTCGTTAATTTAGGACATTACTCGTTTTCGACCATTTTTTACTAGGAAGGCCATAATGTGGCCGATTTGCATTGAATCTTAGCATGTTACAATTCGTTGGATAGGTAACCAACATAGCTACGACTTCCGTGGGATATTTTTGCATTCTCTAAAAAGTCGGCCAAAATGGAGGTCAAGAAAATCTCCTCGTTAATTTAGGGCATTACTCGTTTTCGACCCTTTTTTACTAGGAAGGCCATAATGTGGCCAATTTGCATTGAATCTTAGCATGTGACAATTCGTTGGATAGGTAAACAACATAACTACGACTTCCATGGGATATTTTTGCATTCTCTAAAAAGTCGGCCAAAATGGAGGTCAAGAAAATCTCCTCGTTAATTTAGGACATTACTCGTTTTCGACCCTTTTTTACTAGGAAGGCCATAATGTGGCCGATTTGCATTGAATCTTAGCAAGTGACAATTCGTTGGATAGGTAAACAACATAACTACGACTTCCATGGTATATTTTTGCATTCTCTAAAAATTCGGCCAAAATGGAGGTTAAGAAAATCTCCTCGTTAATTTAGGACATTACTCGTTTTCGACCCTTTTTTACTAGGAAGGCCATAATGTGGCCGATTTGCATTGAATCTTAGCATGTGACAATTCGTTGGATAGGTAAACAACATAACTACGACTTCCATCAGATAGCGGACAAAATGGAGGTTAAGAAAATCTCCTCGTTAATTTAGGACATTACTCGTTTTCGACCATTTTTTACTAGGAAGGCCATAATGTGGCCGATTTGCATTGAATCTTAGCATGTTACAATTTGTTGGATAGGTAACCAACATAGCTACGACTTCCGTGGGATATTTTTGCATTCTCTAAAAAGTCGGCCAAAATGGAGGTCAAGAAAATCTCCTCGTTAATTTAGGACATTACTCGTTTTCGACCCTTTTTTACTACGAAGGCCATAATGTGGCCGATTTGCATTGAATCTTAGCAAGTGACAATTCGTTGGATAGGTAACCAACATAACTACGACTTCCATGGTATATTTTTGCATTTTCAAAAAATTCGGCCAAAATGGAGGTTAAGAAAATCTCCTCGTTAATTTAGGACATTACTCGTTTTCGACCCTTTTTTACTACGAAGGCCATAATGTGGCCGATTTGCATTGAATCTTAGCATGTGACAATTCGTTGGATAGGTAAACAACATAACTACGACTTCCATGGGATATTTTTACATTATCTAAAAATTCGGCCAAAATGGAGGTTAAGAAAATCTCCTCGTTAATTTAGGACATTACTCGTTTACGACCCTTTTTTACTACGAAGGCCATAATGTGGCCGATTTGCATTGAATCTTAGCATGTGACAATTCGTTGGATAGGTAAACAACATAACTACGACTTCCATGGGATATTTTTACATTATCTAAAAATTCGGCCAAAATCGAGGTTAAGAAAATCTCCTCGTTAATTTAGGACATTACTCGTTTTTGACCCTTTTCTACTAGGTTGCATTGAATCTTAGCATGTGACAATTCATTGGATAGGTAAACAACATAACTACGACATCCATGGGATATTTTTGCATTCTCTAAAAATTCGGCCAAAATGGAGGTCAAGAAAATCTCCTCGTTAATTTAGGACATTACTCGTTTTCGACCATTTTTTACTAGGAAGGCCATAATGTGGCCGATTTGCATTGAATCTTAGCATGTTACAATTCGTTGGATAGGTAACCAACATAGCTACGACTTCCGTGGGATATTTTTGCATTCTCTAAAAAGACGGCCAAAATGGAGGTCAAGAAAATCTCCTCGTTAATTTAGGACATTACTCGTTTTCGACCCTTTTTTACTACGAAGGCCATAATGTGGCCGATTTGCATTGAATCTTAGCAAGTGACAATTCGTTGGATAGGTAAACAACATAACTACGACTTCCATGGTATATTTTTGCATTCTCTAAAATTTCGGCCAAAATGGAGGTTAAGAAAATCTCCTCGTTAATTTAGGACATTACTCGTTTTCGACCCTTTTTTACTAGGAAGGCCATAATGTGGCCGATTTGCATTGAATCTTAGCATGTGACAATTCGTTGGATAGGTAAACAACATAACTACGACTTCCATCAGATAGCGGACAAAATGGAGGTTAAGAAAATCTCCTCGTTAATTTAGGACATTACTCGTTTTCGACCATTTTTTACTAGGAAGGCCATAATGTGGCCGATTTGCATTGAATCTTAGCATGTTACAATTTGTTGGATAGGTAACCAACATAGCTACGACTTCCGTGGGATATTTTTGCATTCTCTAAAAAGTCGGCCAAAATGGAGGTCAAGAAAATCTCCTCGTTAATTTAGGACATTACTCGTTTTCGACCCTTTTTTACTACGAAGGCCATAATGTGGCCGATTTGCATTGAATCTTAGCAAGTGACAATTCGTTGGATAGGTAACCAACATAACTACGACTTCCATGGTATATTTTTGCATTTTCAAAAAATTCGGCCAAAATGGAGGTTAAGAAAATCTCCTCGTTAATTTAGGACATTACTCGTTTTCGACCCTTTTTTACTACGAAGGCCATAATGTGGCCGATTTGCATTGAATCTTAGCATGTGACAATTCGTTGGATAGGTAAACAACATAACTACGACTTCCATGGGATATTTTTACATTATCTAAAAATTCGGCCAAAATGGAGGTTAAGAAAATCTCCTCGTTAATTTAGGACATTACTCGTTTACGACCCTTTTTTACTACGAAGGCCATAATGTGGCCGATTTGCATTGAATCTTAGCATGTGACAATTCGTTGGATAGGTAAACAACATAACTACGACTTCCATGGGATATTTTTACATTATCTAAAAATTCGGCCAAAATCGAGGTTAAGAAAATCTCCTCGTTAATTTAGGACATTACTCGTTTTTGACCCTTTTCTACTAGGTTGCATTGAATCTTAGCATGTGACAATTCATTGGATAGGTAAACAACATAACTACGACATCCATGGGATATTTTTGCATTCTCTAAAAATTCGGCCAAAATGGAGGTCAAGAAAATCTCCTCGTTAATTTAGGACATTACTCGTTTTCGACCATTTTTTACTAGGAAGGCCATAATGTGGCCGATTTGCATTGAATCTTAGCATGTTACAATTCGTTGGATAGGTAACCAACATAGCTACGACTTCCGTGGGATATTTTTGCATTCTCTAAAAAGACGGCCAAAATGGAGGTCAAGAAAATCTCCTCGTTAATTTAGGACATTACTCGTTTTCGACCCTTTTTTACTACGAAGGCCATAATGTGGCCGATTTGCATTGAATCTTAGCAAGTGACAATTCGTTGGATAGGTAAACAACATAACTACGACTTCCATGGTATATTTTTGCATTCTCTAAAAATTCGGCCAAAATGGAGGTTAAGAAAATCTCCTCGTTAATTTAGGACATTACTCGTTTTCGACCCTTTTTTACTAGGAAGGCCATAATGTGGCCGATTTGCATTGAATCTTAGCATGTGACAATTCGTTGGATAGGTAAACAACATAACTACGACTTCCATCAGATAGCGGACAAAATGGAGGTTAAGAAAATCTCCTCGTTAATTTAGGACATTACTCGTTTTCGACCATTTTTTACTAGGAAGGCCATAATGTGGCCGATTTGCATTGAATCTTAGCATGTTACAATTCGTTGGATAGGTAACCAACATAGCTACGACTTCCGTGGGATATTTTTGCATTCTCTAAAAAGTCGGCCAAAATGGAGGTCAAGAAAATCTCCTCGTTAATTTATGACATTACTCGTTTTCGACCCTTTTTTACTACGAAGGCCATAATGTGGCCGATTTGCATTGAATCTTAGCAAGTGACAATTCGTTGGATAGGTAAACAACATAACTACGACTTCCATGGCATATTTTTACATTCTCTCATAATTCGGCCAAAATGGAGTTTAAGAAAATCTCCTCGTTAATTTAGGACATTACTCGTTTTCGACCCTTTTTTACTAGGAAGGCCATAATGTGGCCAATTTGCATTGAATCTTAGCATGTGACAATTCGTTGGATAGGTAAACAACATAACTACGGCTTCCATGGGATATTTTTACATTATCTAAAAATTCGGCCAAAATGGAGGTTAAGAAAATCTCCTCGTTAATTTAGGACATTACTCGTTTTCGACCCTTTTTTACTAGGAAGGCCATAATGTGGCCGATTTGCATTGAATCTTAGCATGTGACAATTCGTTGGATAGGTAAACAACATAACTACGACTTCCATGGCATATTTTTACATTCTCTCATAATTCGGCCAAAATGGAGTTTAAGAAAATCTCCTCATTAATTTAGGACATTACTCGTTTTCGACCCTTTTTTACTAGGAAGGCCATAATGTGGCCGATTTGCATTGAATCTTAGCATGTGACAATTCAATGGATAGGTAAACAACATAACTACGACATCCATGGGATATTTTTGCATTCTCTAAAAATTCGGCCAAAATGGAGGTCAAGAAAATCTCCTCGTTAATTTAGGACATTACTCGTTTTCGACCATTTTTTACTAGGAAGGCCATAATGTGGCCGATTTGCATTGAATCTTAGCAAGTGACAATTCGTTGGATAGGTAAACAACATAACTACGACTTCCATGGTATATTTTTGCATTCTCTAAAAATTCGGCCAAAACGGAGGTCAAGAAAATCTCCTCGTTAATTTAGGACATTACTCGTTTTCGACCATTTTTTACTAGGAAGGCCATAATGTGGCCGATTTGCATTGAATCTTAGCAAGTGACAATTCGTTGGATAGGTAAACAACATAACTACGACTTCCATGGCATATTTTTACATTCTCTCATAATTCGGCCAAAATGGAGTTTAAGAAAATCTCCTCGTTAATTTAGGACATTACTCGTTTTCGACCCTTTTTTACTAGGAAGGCCATAATGTGGCCAATTTGCATTGAATCTTAGCATGTGACAATTCGTTGGATAGGTAAACAACATAACTACGGCTTCCATGGGATATTTTTACATTATCTAAAAATTCGGCCAAAATGGAGGTTAAGAAAATCTCCTCGTTAATTTAGGACATTACTCGTTTTCGACCCTTTTTTACTAGGAAGGCCATAATGTGGCCGATTTGCATTGAATCTTAGCATGTGACAATTCGTTGGATAGGTAAACAACATAACTACGACTTCCATCAGATATTTTTGCATTCTCTAAAAATTCGGCCAAAATGGAGGTCAAGAAAATCTCCTCGTTAATTTAGGACATTACTCGTTTTCGACCATTTTTTACTAGGAAGGCCATAATGTGGCCGATTTGCATTGAATCTTAGCATGTTACAATTCGTTGGATAGGTAACCAACATAGCTACGACTTCCGTGGGATATTTTTGCATTCTCTAAAAAGTCGGCCAAAATGGAGGTCAAGAAAATCTCCTCGTTAATTTAGGGCATTACTCGTTTTCGACCCTTTTTTACTAGGAAGGCCATAATGTGGCCAATTTGCATTGAATCTTAGCATGTGACAATTCGTTGGATAGGTAAACAACATAACTACGACTTCCATGGGATATTTTTGCATTCTCTAAAAAGTCGGCCAAAATGGAGGTCAAGAAAATCTCCTCGTTAATTTAGGACATTACTCGTTTTCGACCCTTTTTTACTAGGAAGGCCATAATGTGGCCGATTTGCATTGAATCTTAGCAAGTGACAATTTGTTGGATAGGTAAACAACATAACTACGACTTCCATGGTATATTTTTGCATTCTCTAAAAATTCGGCCAAAATGGAGGTTAAGAAAATCTCCTCGTTAATTTAGGACATTACTCGTTTTTGACCCTTTTTTACTAGGAAGGCCATAATGTGGCCGATTTGCATTGAATCTTAGCATGTGACAATTCGTTGGATAGGTAAACAACATAACTACGACTTCCATGGTATATTTTTGCATTCTCTAAAAATTCGGCCAAAATGGAGGTTAAGAAAATCTCCTCGTTAATTTAGGACATTACTCGTTTTCGACCATTTTTTACTAGGAAGGCCATAATGTGGCCGATTTGCATTGAATCTTAGCATGTTACAATTCGTTGGATAGGTAACCAACATAGCTACGACTTCCGTGGGATATTTTTGCATTCTCTAAAAAGTCGGCCAAAATGGAGGTCAAGAAAATCTCCTCGTTAATTTAGGACATTACTCGTTTTCGACCCTTTTTTACTACGAAGGCCATAATGTGGCCGATTTGCATTGAATCTTAGCAAGTGACAATTCGTTGGATAGGTAAACAACATAACTACGACTTCCATGGTATATTTTTGCATTTTCAAAAAATTCGGCCAAAATGGAGGTTAAGAAAATCTCCTCGTTAATTTAGGACATTACTCGTTTTCGACCCTTTTTTACTACGAAGGCCATAATGTGGCCGATTTGCATTGAATCTTAGCATGTGACAATTCGTTTTATAGGTAAACAACATAACTACGACTTCCATGGGATATTTTTACATTATCTAAAAATTCGGCCAAAATGGAGGTTAAGAAAATCTCCTCGTTAATTTAGGACATTACTCGTTTACGACCCTTTTTTACTAGGAAGGCCATAATGTGGCCGATTTGCATTGAATCTTAGCATGTGACAATTCGTTGGATAGGTAAACAACATAACTACGACTTCCATGGGATATTTTTACATTATCTAAAAATTCGGCCAAAATCGAGGTTAAGAAAATCTCCTCGTTAATTTAGGACATTACTCGTTTTTGACCCTTTTCTACTAGGTTGCATTGAATCTTAGCATGTGACAATTCCTTGGATAGGTAAACAACATAACTACGACTTCCATGGGATATTTTTGCATTCTCTAAAAATTCGGCCAAAATGGAGGTCAAGAAAATCTCCTCGTTAATTTAGGACATTACTCGTTTTCGACCATTTTTTACTAGGAAGGCCATAATGTGGCCGATTTGCATTGAATCTTAGCATGTTACAATTCGTTGGATAGGTAACCAACATAGCTACGACTTCCGTGGGATATTTTTGCATTCTCTAAAAAGTCGGCCAAAATGGAGGTCAAGAAAATCTCCTCGTTAATTTAGGGCATTACTCGTTTTCGACCCTTTTTTACTAGGAAGGCCATAATGTGGCCAATTTGCATTGAATCTTAGCATGTGACAATTCGTTGGATAGGTAAACAACATAACTACGACTTCCATGGGATATTTTTGCATTCTCTAAAAAGTCGGCCAAAATGGAGGTCAAGAAAATCTCCTCGTTAATTTAGGACATTACTCGTTTTCGACCCTTTTTTACTAGGAAGGCCATAATGTGGCCGATTTGCATTGAATCTTAGCAAGTGACAATTCGTTGGATAGGTAAACAACATAACTACGACTTCCATGGTATATTTTTGCATTCTCTAAAAATTTGGCCAAAATGGAGGTTAAGAAAATCTCCTCGTTAATTTAGGACATTACTCGTTTTCGACCCTTTTTTACTAGGAAGGCCATAATGTGGCCGATTTGCATTGAATCTTAGCATGTGACAATTCGTTGGATAGGTAAACAACATAACTACGACTTCCATCAGATATTTTTGCATTCTCTAAAAATTCGGACAAAATGGAGGTTAAGAAAATCTCCTCATTAATTTAGGACATTACTCGTTTTCGACCCTTTTTTACTAGGAAGGCAATAATGTGGCCGATTTGCATTGAATCTTAGCATGTGACAATTCGTTGGATAGGTAAACAACATAACTACGACATCCATGGGATATTTTTGCATTCTCTAAAAATTCGGCCAAAATGGAGGTCAAGAAAATCTCCTCGTTAATTTAGGACATTACTCGTTTTCGACCATTTTTTACTAGGAAGGCCATAATGTGGCCGATTTGCATTGAATCTTAGCATGTTACAATTCGTTGGATAGGTAACCAACATAGCTACGACTTCCGTGGGATATTTTTTCATTCTCTAAAAAGACGGCCAAAATGGAGGTCAAGAAAATCTCCTCGTTAATTTAGGACATTACTCGTTTTCGACCCTTTTTTACTACGAAGGCCATAATGTGGCCGATTTGCATTGAATCTTAGCAAGTGACAATTCGTTGGATAGGTAAACAACATAACTACGACTTCCATGGTATATTTTTGCATTCTCTAAAAATTCGGCCAAAATGGAGGTCAAGAAATTCTCCTCGTTAATTTAGGACATTACTCGTTTTCGACCATTTTTTACTAGGAAGGCCATAATGTGGCCGATTTGCATTGAATCTTAGCAAGTGACAATTCGTTGGATAGGTAAACAACATAACTACGACTTCCATGGTATATTTTTGCATTCTCTAAAAATTCGGCCAAAACGGAGGTCAAGAAAATCTCCTCGTTAATTTAGGACATTACTCGTTTTCGACCATTTTTTACTAGGAAGGCCATAATGTGGCCGATTTGCATTGAATCTTAGCAAGTGACAATTCGTTGGATTGGTAAACAACATAACTACGACTTCCATGGCATATTTTTACATTCTCTCATAATTCGGCCAAAATGGAGTTTAAGAAAATCTCCTCGTTAATTTAGGACATTACTCGTTTTCGACCCTTTTTTACTAGGAAGGCCATAATGTGGCCAATTTGCATTGAATCTTAGCATGTGACAATTCGTTGGATAGGTAAACAACATAACTACGGCTTCCATGGGATATTTTTACATTATCTAAAAATTCGGCCAAAATGGAGGTTAAGAAAATCTCCTCGTTAATTTAGGACATTACTCGTTTTCGACCCTTTTTTACTAGGAAGGCCATAATGTGGCCGATTTGCATTGAATCTTAGCATGTGACAATTCGTTGGATAGGTAAACAACATAACTACGACTTCCATCAGATATTTTTGCATTCTCTAAAAATTCGGCCAAAATGGAGGTCAAGAAAATCTCCTCGTTAATTTAGGACATTACTCGTTTTCGACCATTTTTTACTAGGAAGGCCATAATGTGGCCGATTTGCATTGAATCTTAGCATGTTACAATTCGTTGGATAGGTAACCAACATAGCTACGACTTCCGTGGGATATTTTTGCATTCTCTAAAAAGTCGGCCAAAATGGAGGTCAAGAAAATCTCCTCGTTAATTTAGGGCATTACTCGTTTTCGACCCTTTTTTACTAGGAAGGCCATAATGTGGCCAATTTGCATTGAATCTTAGCATGTGACAATTCGTTGGATAGGTAAACAACATAACTACGACTTCCATGGGATATTTTTGCATTCTCTAAAAAGTCGGCCAAAATGGAGGTCAAGAAAATCTCCTCGTTAATTTAGGACATTACTCGTTTTCGACCCTTTTTTACTAGGAAGGCCATAATGTGGCCGATTTGCATTGAATCTTAGCAAGTGACAATTTGTTGGATAGGTAAACAACATAACTACGACTTCCATGGTATATTTTTGCATTCTCTAAAAATTCGGCCAAAATGGAGGTTAAGAAAATCTCCTCGTTAATTTAGGACATTACTCGTTTTCGACCCTTTTTTACTAGGAAGGCCATAATGTGGCCGATTTGCATTGAATCTTAGCAAGTGACAATTTGTTGGATAGGTAAACAACATAACTACGACTTCCATGGTATATTTTTGCATTCTCTAAAAATTCGGCCAAAATGGAGGTTAAGAAAATCTCCTCGTTAATTTAGGGCATTACTCGTTTTCGACCCTTTTTTACTAGGAAGGCCATAATGTGGCCAATTTGCATTGAATCTTAGCATGTGACAATTCGTTGGATAGGTAAACAACATAACTACGACTTCCATGGGATATTTTTGCATTCTCTAAAAAGTCGGCCAAAATGGAGGTCAAGAAAATCTCCTCGTTAATTTAGGACATTACTCGTTTTCGACCCTTTTTTACTAGGAAGGCCATAATGTGGCCGATTTGCATTGAATCTTAGCATGTTACAATTCGTTGGATAGGTAACCAACATAGCTACGACTTCCGTGGGATATTTTTGCATTCTCTAAAAAGTCGGCCAAAATGGAGGTCAAGAAAATCTCCTCGTTAATTTAGGACATTACTCGTTTTCGACCCTTTTTTACTACGAAGGCCATAATGTGGCCGATTTGCATTGAATCTTAGCAAGTGACAATTCGTTGGATAGGTAAACAACATAACTACGACTTCCATGGTATATTTTTGCATTTTCAAAAAATTCGGCCAAAATGGAGGTTAAGAAAATCTCCTCGTTAATTTAGGACATTATTCGTTTTCGACCCTTTTTTACTACGAAGGCCATAATGTGGCCGATTTGCATTGAATCTTAGCATGTGACAATTCGTTGGATAGGTAAACAACATAACTACGACTTCCATGGGATATTTTTACATTATCTAAAAATTCGGCCAAAATGGAGGTGAAGAAAATCTCCTCGTTAATTTAGGACATTACTCGTTTTCGACCCTTTTTTACTAGGAAGGCCATAATGTGGCCGATTTGCATTGAATCTTAGCATGTGACAATTCGTTGGATAGGTAAACAACATAACTACGACTTCCATGGGATATTTTTGCATTCTCTAAAAAGTCGGCCAAAATGGAGGTCAAGAAAATCTCCTCGTTAATTTAGGACATTACTCGTTTTCGACCCTTTTTTACTAGGAAGGCCATAATGTGGCCGATTTGCATTGAATCTTAGCAAGTGACAATTTGTTGGATAGGTAAACAACATAACTACGACTTCCATGGTATATTTTTGCATTCTCTAAAAATTCGGCCAAAATGGAGGTTAAGAAAATCTCCTCGTTAATTTAGGACATTACTCGTTTTCGACCCTTTTTTACTAGGAAGGCCATAATGTGGCCGATTTGCATTGAATCTTAGCAAGTGACAATTTGTTGGATAGGTAAACAACATAACTACGACTTCCATGGTATATTTTTGCATTCTCTAAAAATTCGGCCAAAATGGAGGTTAAGAAAATCTCCTCGTTAATTTAGGGCATTACTCGTTTTCGACCCTTTTTTACTAGGAAGGCCATAATGTGGCCAATTTGCATTGAATCTTAGCATGTGACAATTCGTTGGATAGGTAAACAACATAACTACGACTTCCATGGGATATTTTTGCATTCTCTAAAAAGTCGGCCAAAATGGAGGTCAAGAAAATCTCCTCGTTAATTTAGGACATTACTCGTTTTCGACCCTTTTTTACTAGGAAGGCCATAATGTGGCCGATTTGCATTGAATCTTAGCATGTTACAATTCGTTGGATAGGTAACCAACATAGCTACGACTTCCGTGGGATATTTTTGCATTCTCTAAAAAGTCGGCCAAAATGGAGGTCAAGAAAATCTCCTCGTTAATTTAGGACATTACTCGTTTTCGACCCTTTTTTACTACGAAGGCCATAATGTGGCCGATTTGCATTGAATCTTAGCAAGTGACAATTCGTTGGATAGGTAAACAACATAACTACGACTTCCATGGTATATTTTTGCATTTTCAAAAAATTCGGCCAAAATGGAGGTTAAGAAAATCTCCTCGTTAATTTAGGACATTATTCGTTTTCGACCCTTTTTTACTACGAAGGCCATAATGTGGCCGATTTGCATTGAATCTTAGCATGTGACAATTCGTTGGATAGGTAAACAACATAACTACGACTTCCATGGGATATTTTTACATTATCTAAAAATTCGGCCAAAATGGAGGTTAAGAAAATCTCCTCGTTAATTTAGGACATTACTCGTTTACGACCCTTTTTTACTAGGAAGGCCATAATGTGGCCGATTTGCATTGAATCTTAGCATGTGACAATTCGTTGGATAGGTAAACAACATAACTACGACTTCCATGGGATATTTTTACATTATCTAAAAATTCGGCCAAAATCGAGGTTAAGAAAATCTCCTCGTTAATTTAGGACATTACTCGTTTTTGACCCTTTTCTACTAGGTTGCATTGAATCTTAGCATGTGACAATTCATTGGATAGGTAAACAACATAACTACGACTTCCATGGGATATTTTTGCATTCTCTAAAAATTCGGCCAAAATGGAGGTCAAGAAAATCTCCTCGTTAATTTAGGACATTACTCGTTTTCGACCATTTTTTACTAGGAAGGCCATAATGTGGCCGATTTGCATTGAATCTTAGCATGTTACAATTCGTTGGATAGGTAACCAACATAGCTACGACTTCCGTGGGATATTTTTGCATTCTCTAAAAAGTCGGCCAAAATGGAGGTCAAGAAAATCTCCTCGTTAATTTAGGGCATTACTCGTTTTCGACCCTTTTTTACTAGGAAGGCCATAATGTGGCCAATTTGCATTGAATCTTAGCATGTGACAATTCGTTGGATAGGTAAACAACATAACTACGACTTCCATGGGATATTTTTGCATTCTCTAAAAAGTCGGCCAAAATGGAGGTCAAGAAAATCTCCTCGTTAATTTAGGACATTACTCGTTTTCGACCCTTTTTTACTAGGAAGGCCATAATGTGGCCGATTTGCATTGAATCTTAGCAAGTGACAATTCGTTGGATAGGTAAACAACATAACTACGACTTCCATGGTATATTTTTGCATTCTCTAAAAATTTGGCCAAAATGGAGGTTAAGAAAATCTCCTCGTTAATTTAGGACATTACTCGTTTTCGACCCTTTTTTACTAGGAAGGCCATAATGTGGCCGATTTGCATTGAATCTTAGCATGTGAAAATTCGTTGGATAGGTAAACAACATAACTACGACTTCCATCAGATATTTTTGCATTCTCTAAAAATTCGGACAAAATGGAGGTTAAGAAAATCTCCTCATTAATTTAGGACATTACTCGTTTTCGACCCTTTTTTACTAGGAAGGCAATAATGTGGCCGATTTGCATTGAATCTTAGCATGTGACAATTCGTTGGATAGGTAAACAACATAACTACGACATCCATGGGATATTTTTGCATTCTCTAAAAATTCGGCCAAAATGGAGGTCAAGAAAATCTCCTCGTTAATTTAGGACATTACTCGTTTTCGACCATTTTTTACTAGGAAGGCCATAATGTGGCCGATTTGCATTGAATCTTAGCATGTTACAATTCGTTGGATAGGTAACCAACATAGCTACGACTTCCGTGGGATATTTTTTCATTCTCTAAAAAGACGGCCAAAATGGAGGTCAAGAAAATCTCCTCGTTAATTTAGGACATTACTCGTTTTCGACCCTTTTTTACTACGAAGGCCATAATGTGGCCGATTTGCATTGAATCTTAGCAAGTGACAATTCGTTGGATAGGTAAACAACATAACTACGACTTCCATGGGATATTTTTGCATTCTCTAAAAAGTCGGCCAAAATGGAGGTCAAGAAAATCTCCTCGTTAATTTAGGACATTACTCGTTTTCGACCCTTTTTTACTAGGAAGGCCATAATGTGGCCAATTTGCATTGAATCTTAGCATGTGACAATTCGTTGGATAGGTAAACAACATAACTACGACTTCCATGGGATATTTTTGCATTCTCTAAAAAGTCGGCCAAAATGGAGGTCAAGAAAATCTCCTCGTTAATTTAGGACATTACTCGTTTTCGACCCTTTTTTACTAGGAAGGCCATAATGTGGCCGATTTGCATTGAATCTTAGCAAGTGACAATTCGTTGGATAGGTAAACAACATAACTACGACTTCCATGGTATATTTTTGCATTCTCTAAAAATTTGGCCAAAATGGAGGTTAAGAAAATCTCCTCGTTAATTTAGGACATTACTCGTTTTCGACCCTTTTTTACTAGGAAGGCCATAATGTGGCCGATTTGCATTGAATCTTAGCATGTGAAAATTCGTTGGATAGGTAAACAACATAACTACGACTTCCATCAGATATTTTTGCATTCTCTGAAAATTCGGACAAAATGGAGGTTAAGAAAATCTCCTCATTAATTTAGGACATTACTCGTTTTCGACCCTTTTTTACTAGGAAGGCAATAATGTGGCCGATTTGCATTGAATCTTAGCATGTGACAATTCGTTGGATAGGTAAACAACATAACTACGACATCCATGGGATATTTTTGCATTCTCTAAAAATTCGGCCAAAATGGAGGTCAAGAAAATCTCCTCGTTAATTTAGGACATTACTCGTTTTCGACCATTTTTTACTAGGAAGGCCATAATGTGGCCGATTTGCATTGAATCTTAGCATGTTACAATTCGTTGGATAGGTAACCAACATAGCTACGACTTCCGTGGGATATTTTTTCATTCTCTAAAAAGACGGCCAAAATGGAGGTCAAGAAAATCTCCTCGTTAATTTAGGACATTACTCGTTTTCGACCCTTTTTTACTACGAAGGCCATAATGTGGCCGATTTGCATTGAATCTTAGCAAGTGACAATTCGTTGGATAGGTAAACAACATAACTACGACTTCCATGGTATATTTTTGCATTCTCTAAAAATTCGGCCAAAATGGAGGTTAAGAAAATCTCCTCGTTAATTTAGGACATTACTCATTTTCGACCCTTTTTTACTAGGAAGGCCATAATGTGGCCGATTTGCATTGAATCTTAGCATGTGACAATTCGTTGGATAGGTAAACAACATAACTACGACTTCCATCAGATAGCGGACAAAATGGAGGTTAAGAAAATCTCCTCGTTAATTTAGGACATTACTCGTTTTCGACCATTTTTTACTAGGAAGGCCATAATGTGGCCGATTTGCATTGAATCTTAGCATGTTACAATTCGTTGGATAGGTAACCAACATAGCTACGACTTCCGTGGGATATTTTTGCATTCTCTAAAAAGTCGGCCAAAATGGAGGTCAAGAAAATCTCCTCGTTAATTTAGGACATTACTCGTTTTCGACCCTTTTTTACTACGAAGGCCATAATGTGGCCGATTTGCATTGAATCTTAGCAAGTGACAATTCGTTGGATAGGTAAACAACATAACTACGACTTCCATGGTATATTTTTGCATTTTCAAAAAATTCGGCCAAAATGGAGGTTAAGAAAATCTCCTCGTTAATTTAGGACATTACTCGTTTTCGACCCTTTTTTACTACGAAGGCCATAATGTGGCCGATTTGCATTGAATCTTAGCAAGTGACAATTCGTTGGAAGGGTAAACAACATAGCTACGACTTCCATGGCATATTTTTACATTCTCTCATAATTCGGCCAAAATGGAGTTTAAGAAAATCTCCTCATTAATTTAGGACATTACTCGTTTTCGACCCTTTTTTACTAGGAAGGCAATAATGTGGCCGATTTGCATTGAATCTTAGCATGTGACAATTCGTTGGATAGGTAAACAACATAACTACGACATCCATGGGATATTTTTGCATTCTCTAAAAATTCGGCCAAAATGGAGGTCAAGAAAATCTCCTCGTTAATTTAGGACATTACTCGTTTTCGACCCTTTTTTACTAGGAAGGCCATAATGTGGCCGATTTGCATTGAATCTTAGCAAGTGACAATTCGTTGGATAGGTAAACAACATAACTACGACTTCCATGGTATATTTTTGCATTCTCTAAAAAGTCGGCCAAAATGGAGGTCAAGAAAATCTCCTCGTTAATTTAGGACATTACTCGTTTTCGACCCTTTTTTACTAGGAAGGCCATAATGTGGCCGATTTGCATTGAATCTTAGCAAGTGACAATTCGTTGGATAGGTAAACAACATAACTACGACTTCCATGGTATATTTTTGCATTCTCTAAAAATTTGGCCAAAATGGAGGTTAAGAAAATCTCCTCGTTAATTTAGGACATTACTCGTTTTCGACCCTTTTTTACTAGGAAGGCCATAATGTGGCCGATTTGCATTGAATCTTAGCATGTGAAAATTCGTTGGATAGGTAAACAACATAACTACGACTTCCATCAGATATTTTTGCATTCTCTGAAAATTCGGACAAAATGGAGGTTAAGAAAATCTCCTCATTAATTTAGGACATTACTCGTTTTCGACCCTTTTTTACTAGGAAGGCAATAATGTGGCCGATTTGCATTGAATCTTAGCATGTGACAATTCGTTGGATAGGTAAACAACATAACTACGACATCCATGGGATATTTTTGCATTCTCTAAAAATTCGGCCAAAATGGAGGTCAAGAAAATCTCCTCGTTAATTTAGGACATTACTCGTTTTCGACCATTTTTTACTAGGAAGGCCATAATGTGGCCGATTTGCATTGAATCTTAGCATGTTACAATTCGTTGGATAGGTAACCAACATAGCTACGACTTCCGTGGGATATTTTTTCATTCTCTAAAAAGACGGCCAAAATGGAGGTCAAGAAAATCTCCTCGTTAATTTAGGACATTACTCGTTTTCGACCCTTTTTTACTACGAAGGCCATAATGTGGCCGATTTGCATTGAATCTTAGCAAGTGACAATTCGTTGGATAGGTAAACAACATAACTACGACTTCCATGGTATATTTTTGCATTCTCTAAAAATTCGGCCAAAATGGAGGTTAAGAAAATCTCCTCGTTAATTTAGGACATTACTCATTTTCGACCCTTTTTTACTAGGAAGGCCATAATGTGGCCGATTTGCATTGAATCTTAGCATGTGACAATTCGTTGGATAGGTAAACAACATAACTACGACTTCCATCAGATAGCGGACAAAATGGAGGTTAAGAAAATCTCCTCGTTAATTTAGGACATTACTCGTTTTCGACCATTTTTTACTAGGAAGGCCATAATGTGGCCGATTTGCATTGAATCTTAGCATGTTACAATTCGTTGGATAGGTAACCAACATAGCTACGACTTCCGTGGGATATTTTTGCATTCTCTAAAAAGTCGGCCAAAATGGAGGTCAAGAAAATCTCCTCGTTAATTTAGGACATTACTCGTTTTCGACCCTTTTTTACTACGAAGGCCATAATGTGGCCGATTTGCATTGAATCTTAGCAAGTGACAATTCGTTGGATAGGTAAACAACATAACTACGACTTCCATGGTATATTTTTGCATTTTCAAAAAATT
Organism: Medicago sativa; assembly: GCF_051527215.1. Classification (NCBI taxonomy): domain Eukaryota; kingdom Viridiplantae; phylum Streptophyta; class Magnoliopsida; order Fabales; family Fabaceae; genus Medicago; species Medicago sativa. The sequence continues at coordinate 898,446 of NC_140751.1, read as the reverse complement.
CGGCCAAAATGGAGGTTAAGAAAATCTCCTCGTTAATTTAGGACATTACTCGTTTTCGACCCTTTTTTACTACGAAGGCCATAATGTGGCCGATTTGCATTGAATCTTAGCAAGTGACAATTCGTTGGAAGGGTAAACAACATAGCTACGACTTCCATGGCATATTTTTACATTCTCTCATAATTCGGCCAAAATGGAGTTTAAGAAAATCTCCTCATTAATTTAGGACATTACTCGTTTTCGACCCTTTTTTACTAGGAAGGCAATAATGTGGCCGATTTGCATTGAATCTTAGCATGTGACAATTCGTTGGATAGGTAAACAACATAACTACGACATCCATGGGATATTTTTTCATTCTCTAAAAATTCGGCCAAAATGGAGGTCAAAAAAATCTCCTCGTTAATTTAGGACATTACTCGTTTTCGACCATTTTTTTCTAGGAAGGCCATAATGTGGCCGATTTGCATTGAATCTTAGCATGTTACAATTCGTTGGATAGGTAACCAACATAGCTACGACTTCCGTGGGATATTTTTTCATTCTCTAAAAAGACGGCCAAAATGGAGGTCAAGAAAATCTCCTCGTTAATTTAGGACATTACTCGTTTTCGACCCTTTTTTACTACAAAGGCCATAATGTGGCCGATTTGCATTGAATCTTAGCAAGTGACAATTCGTTGGATAGGTAAACAACATAACTACGACTTCCATGGTATATTTTTGCATTCTCTAAAAATTCGGCCAAAATGGAGGTTAAGAAAATCTCCTCGTTAATTTAGGACATTACTCGTTTTCGACCCTTTTTTACTAGGAAGGCCATAATGTGGCCGATTTGCATTGAATCTTAGCATGTGACAATTCGTTGGATAGGTAAACAACATAACTACGACTTCCATCAGATATTTTTGCATTCTCTAAAAATTCGGCCAAAATGGAGGTCAAGAAAATCTCCTCGTTAATTTAGGACATTACTCGTTTTCGACCATTTTTTACTAGGAAGGCCATAATGTGGCCGATTTGCATTGAATCTTAGCATGTTACAATTCGTTGGATAGGTAACCAACATAGCTACGACTTCCGTGGGATATTTTTGCATTCTCTAAAAAGTCGGCCAAAATGGAGGTCAAGAAAATCTCCTCGTTAATTTAGGGCATTACTCGTTTTCGACCCTTTTTTACTAGGAAGGCCATAATGTGGCCAATTTGCATTGAATCTTAGCATGTGACAATTCGTTGGATAGGTAAACAACATAACTACGACTTCCATGGGATATTTTTGCATTCTCTAAAAAGTCGGCCAAAATGGAGGTCAAGAAAATCTCCTCGTTAATTTAGGACATTACTCGTTTTCGACCCTTTTTTACTAGGAAGGCCATAATGTGGCCGATTTGCATTGAATCTTAGCAAGTGACAATTTGTTGGATAGGTAAACAACATAACTACGACTTCCATGGTATATTTTTGCATTCTCTAAAAATTCGGCCAAAATGGAGGTTAAGAAAATCTCCTCGTTAATTTAGGACATTACTCGTTTTCGACCCTTTTTTACTAGGAAGGCCATAATGTGGCCGATTTGCATTGAATCTTAGCATGTGACAATTCGTTGGATAGGTAAACAACATAACTACGACTTCCATCAGATAGCGGACAAAATGGAGGTTAAGAAAATCTCCTCGTTAATTTAGGACATTACTCGTTTTCGACCATTTTTTACTAGGAAGGCCATAATGTGGCCGATTTGCATTGAATCTTAGCATGTTACAATTCGTTGGATAGGTAACCAACATAGCTACGACTTCCGTGGGATATTTTTGCATTCTCTAAAAAGTCGGCCAAAATGGAGGTCAAGAAAATCTCCTCGTTAATTTAGGACATTACTCGTTTTCGACCATTTTTTACTAGGAAGGCCATAATGTGGCCGATTTGCATTGAATCTTAGCATGTTACAATTCGTTGGATAGGTAACCAACATAGCTACGACTTCCGTGGGATATTTTTGCATTCTCTAAAAAGTCGGCCAAAATGGAGGTCAAGAAAATCTCCTCGTTAATTTAGGGCATTACTCGTTTTCGACCCTTTTTTACTAGGAAGGCCATAATGTGGCCAATTTGCATTGAATCTTAGCATGTGACAATTCGTTGGATAGGTAAACAACATAACTACGACTTCCATGGGATATTTTTGCATTCTCTAAAAAGTCGGCCAAAATGGAGGTCAAGAAAATCTCCTCGTTAATTTAGGACATTACTCGTTTTCGACCCTTTTTTACTAGGAAGGCCATAATGTGGCCGATTTGCATTGAATCTTAGCAAGTGACAATTTGTTGGATAGGTAAACAACATAACTACGACTTCCATGGTATATTTTTGCATTCTCTAAAAATTCGGCCAAAATGGAGGTTAAGAAAATCTCCTCGTTAATTTAGGACATTACTCGTTTTCGACCCTTTTTTACTAGGAAGGCCATAATGTGGCCGATTTGCATTGAATCTTAGCATGTGACAATTCGTTGGATAGGTAAACAACATAACTACGACTTCCATCAGATAGCGGACAAAATGGAGGTTAAGAAAATCTCCTCGTTAATTTAGGACATTACTCGTTTTCGACCATTTTTTACTAGGAAGGCCATAATGTGGCCGATTTGCATTGAATCTTAGCATGTTACAATTCGTTGGATAGGTAACCAACATAGCTACGACTTCCGTGGGATATTTTTGCATTCTCTAAAAAGTCGGCCAAAATGGAGGTCAAGAAAATCTCCTCGTTAATTTAGGACATTACTCGTTTTCGACCCTTTTTTACTACGAAGGCCATAATGTGGCCGATTTGCATTGAATCTTAGCAAGTGACAATTCGTTGGATAGGTAAACAACATAACTACGACTTCCATGGTATATTTTTGCATTTTCAAAAAATTCGGCCAAAATGGAGGTTAAGAAAATCTCCTCGTTAATTTAGGACATTATTCGTTTTCGACCCTTTTTTACTACGAAGGCCATAATGTGGCCGATTTGCATTGAATCTTAGCATGTGACAATTCGTTGGATAGGTAAACAACATAACTACGACTTCCATGGGATATTTTTACATTATCTAAAAATTCGGCCAAAATGGAGGTTAAGAAAATCTCCTCGTTAATTTAGGACATTACTCGTTTACGACCCTTTTTTACTAGGAAGGCCATAATGTGGCCGATTTGCATTGAATCTTAGCATGTGACAATTCGTTGGATAGGTAAACAACATAACTACGACTTCCATGGGATATTTTTACATTATCTAAAAATTCGGCCAAAATCGAGGTTAAGAAAATCTCCTCGTTAATTTAGGACATTACTCGTTTTTGACCCTTTTCTACTAGGTTGCATTGAATCTTAGCATGTGACAATTCATTGGATAGGTAAACAACATAACTACGACTTCCATGGGATATTTTTGCATTCTCTAAAAATTCGGCCAAAATGGAGGTCAAGAAAATCTCCTCGTTAATTTAGGACATTACTCGTTTTCGACCATTTTTTACTAGGAAGGCCATAATGTGGCCGATTTGCATTGAATCTTAGCATGTTACAATTCGTTGGATAGGTAACCAACATAGCTACGACTTCCGTGGGATATTTTTGCATTCTCTAAAAAGTCGGCCAAAATGGAGGTCAAGAAAATCTCCTCGTTAATTTAGGGCATTACTCGTTTTCGACCCTTTTTTACTAGGAAGGCCATAATGTGGCCAATTTGCATTGAATCTTAGCATGTGACAATTCGTTGGATAGGTAAACAACATAACTACGACTTCCATGGGATATTTTTGCATTCTCTAAAAAGTCGGCCAAAATGGAGGTCAAGAAAATCTCCTCGTTAATTTAGGACATTACTCGTTTTCGACCCTTTTTTACTAGGAAGGCCATAATGTGGCCGATTTGCATTGAATCTTAGCAAGTGACAATTCGTTGGATAGGTAAACAACATAACTACGACTTCCATGGTATATTTTTGCATTCTCTAAAAATTTGGCCAAAATGGAGGTTAAGAAAATCTCCTCGTTAATTTAGGACATTACTCGTTTTCGACCCTTTTTTACTAGGAAGGCCATAATGTGGCCGATTTGCATTGAATCTTAGCATGTGACAATTCGTTGGATAGGTAAACAACATAACTACGACTTCCATCAGATATTTTTGCATTCTCTAAAAATTCGGACAAAATGGAGGTTAAGAAAATCTCCTCATTAATTTAGGACATTACTCGTTTTCGACCCTTTTTTACTAGGAAGGCAATAATGTGGCCGATTTGCATTGAATCTTAGCATGTGACAATTCGTTGGATAGGTAAACAACATAACTACGACATCCATGGGATATTTTTGCATTCTCTAAAAATTCGGCCAAAATGGAGGTCAAGAAAATCTCCTCGTTAATTTAGGACATTACTCGTTTTCGACCATTTTTTACTAGGAAGGCCATAATGTGGCCGATTTGCATTGAATCTTAGCATGTTACAATTCGTTGGATAGGTAACCAACATAGCTACGACTTCCGTGGGATATTTTTTCATTCTCTAAAAAGACGGCCAAAATGGAGGTCAAGAAAATCTCCTCGTTAATTTAGGACATTACTCGTTTTCGACCCTTTTTTACTACGAAGGCCATAATGTGGCCGATTTGCATTGAATCTTAGCAAGTGACAATTCGTTGGATAGGTAAACAACATAACTACGACTTCCATCAGATAGCGGACAAAATGGAGGTTAAGAAAATCTCCTCGTTAATTTAGGACATTACTCGTTTTCGACCATTTTTTACTAGGAAGGCCATAATGTGGCCGATTTGCATTGAATCTTAGCATGTTACAATTCGTTGGATAGGTAACCAACATAGCTACGACTTCCGTGGGATATTTTTGCATTCTCTAAAAAGTCGGCCAAAATGGAGGTAAAGAAAATCTCCTCGTTAATTTAGGACATTACTCGTTTTCGACCCTTTTTTACTACGAAGGCCATAATGTGGCCGATTTGCATTGAATCTTAGCAAGTGACAATTCGTTGGATAGGTAAACAACATAACTACGACTTCCATGGTATATTTTTGCATTTTCAAAAAATTCGGCCAAAATGGAGGTTAAGAAAATCTCCTCGTTAATTTAGGACATTACTCGTTTTCGACCCTTTTTTACTACGAAGGCCATAATGTGGCCGATTTGCATTGAATCTTAGCAAGTGACAATTCGTTGGAAGGGTAAACAACATAGCTACGACTTCCATGGCATATTTTTACATTCTCTCATAATTCGGCCAAAATGGAGTTTAAGAAAATCTCCTCATTAATTTAGGACATTACTCGTTTTCGACCCTTTTTTACTAGGAAGGCAATAATGTGGCCGATTTGCATTGAATCTTAGCATGTGACAATTCGTTGGATAGGTAAACAACATAACTACGACATCCATGGGATATTTTTGCATTCTCTAAAAATTCGGCCAAAATGGAGGTCAAGAAAATCTCCTCGTTAATTTAGGACATTACTCGTTTTCGACCATTTTTTTCTAGGAAGGCCATAATGTGGCCGATTTGCATTGAATCTTAGCATGTTACAATTCGTTGGATAGGTAACCAACATAGCTACGACTTCCGTGGGATATTTTTTCATTCTCTAAAAAGACGGCCAAAATGGAGGTCAAGAAAATCTCCTCGTTAATTTAGGACATTACTCGTTTTCGACCCTTTTTTACTACAAAGGCCATAATGTGGCCGATTTGCATTGAATCTTAGCAAGTGACAATTCGTTGGATAGGTAAACAACATAACTACGACTTCCATGGTATATTTTTGCATTCTCTAAAAATTCGGCCAAAATGGAGGTTAAGAAAATCTCCTCGTTAATTTAGGACATTACTCGTTTTCGACCCTTTTTTACTAGGAAGGCCATAATCTGGCCGATTTGCATTGAATCTTAGCATGTGACAATTCGTTGGATAGGTAAACAACATAACTACGACTTCCATCAGATAGCGGACAAAATGGAGGTTAAGAAAATCTCCTCGTTAATTTAGGACATTACTCGTTTTCGACCATTTTTTACTAGGAAGGCCATAATGTGGCCGATTTGCATTGAATCTTAGCATGTTACAATTCGTTGGATAGGTAACCAACATAGCTACGACTTCCGTGGGATATTTTTGCATTCTCTAAAAAGTCGGCCAAAATGGAGGTCAAGAAAATCTCCTCGTTAATTTAGGACATTACTCGTTTTCGACCCTTTTTTACTACGAAGGCCATAATGTGGCCGATTTGCATTGAATCTTAGCAAGTGACAATTCGTTGGATAGGTAAACAACATAACTACGACTTCCATGGTATATTTTTGCATTTTCAAAAAATTCGGCCAAAATGGAGGTTAAGAAAATCTCCTCGTTAATTTAGGACATTACTCGTTTTCGACCCTTTTTTACTACGAAGGCCATAATGTGGCCGATTTGCATTGAATCTTAGCAAGTGACAATTCGTTGGAAGGGTAAACAACATAGCTACGACTTCCATGGCATATTTTTACATTCTCTCATAATTCGGCCAAAATGGAGTTTAAGAAAATCTCCTCATTAATTTAGGACATTACTCGTTTTCGACCCTTTTTTACTAGGAAGGCAATAATGTGGCCGATTTGCATTGAATCTTAGCATGTGACAATTCGTTGTATAGGTAAACAACATAACTACGACATCCATGGGATATTTTTGCATTCTCTAAAAATTCGGCCAAAATGGAGGTCAAGAAAATCTCCTCGTTAATTTAGGACATTACTCGTTTTCGACCATTTTTTACTAGGAAGGCCATAATGTGGCCGATTTGCATTGAATCTTAGCATGTTACAATTCGTTGGATAGGTAACCAACATAGCTACGACTTCCGTGGGATATTTTTTCATTCTCTAAAAAGACGGCCAAAATGGAGGTCAAGAAAATCTCCTCGTTAATTTAGGACATTACTCGTTTTCGACCCTTTTTTACTACGAAGGCCATAATGTGGCCGATTTGCATTGAATCTTAGCAAGTGACAATTCGTTGGATAGGTAAACAACATAACTACGACTTCCATGGTATATTTTTGCATTCTCTAAAAATTCGGCCAAAATGGAGGTTAAGAAAATCTCCTCGTTAATTTAGGACATTACTCGTTTTCGACCCTTTTTTACTAGGAAGGCCATAATGTGGCCGATTTGCATTGAATCTTAGCATGTGACAATTCGTTGGATAGGTAAACAACATAACTACGACTTCCATTAGATAGCGGACAAAATGGAGGTTAAGAAAATCTCCTCGTTAATTTAGGACATTACTCGTTTTCGACCATTTTTTACTAGGAAGGCCATAATGTGGCCGATTTGCATTGAATCTTAGCATGTTACAATTCGTTGGATAGGTAACCAACATAGCTACGACTTCCGTGGGATATTTTTGCATTCTCTAAAAAGTCGGCCAAAATGGAGGTCAAGAAAATCTCCTCGTTAATTTAGGACATTACTCGTTTTCGACCCTTTTTTACTACGAAGGCCATAATGTGGCCGATTTGCATTGAATCTTAGCAAGTGACAATTCGTTGGATAGGTAAACAACATAACTACGACTTCCATGGTATATTTTTGCATTTTCAAAAAATTCGGCCAAAATGGAGGTTAAGAAAATCTCCTCGTTAATTTAGGACATTACTCGTTTTCGACCCTTTTTTACTACGAAGGCCATAATGTGGCCGATTTGCATTGAATCTTAGCAAGTGACAATTCGTTGGAAGGGTAAACAACATAGCTACGACTTCCATGGCATATTTTTACATTCTCTCATAATTCGGCCAAAATGGAGTTTAAGAAAATCTCCTCGTTAATTTAGGACATTACTCGTTTTCGACCCTTTTTTACTAGGAAGGCCATAATGTGGCCGATTTGCATTGAATCTTAGCATGTGACAATTCGTTGGATAGGTAAACAACATAACTACGACTTCCATGGGATATTTTTACATTATCTAAAAATTCGGCCAAAATGGAGGTTAAGAAAATCTCCTCGTTAATTTAGGACATTACTCGTTTACGACCCTTTTTTACTAGGAAGGCCATAATGTGGCCGATTTGCATTGAATCTTAGCATGTGACAATTCGTTCGATAGGTAAACAACATAACTACGACTTCCATGGGATATTTTTGCATTCTCTAAAAATTCGGCCAAAATGGAGGTCAAGAAAATCTCCTCGTTAATTTAGGACATTACTCGTTTTCGACCATTTTTTACTAGGAAGGCCATAATGTGGCCGATTTGCATTGAATCTTAGCATGTGACAATTCGTTGGATAGGTAAACAACATAACTACGACTTCCATGGGATATTTTTACATTATCTAAAAATTCGGCCAAAATGGAGGTTAAGAAAATCTCCTCGTTAATTTAGGACATTACTCGTTTTCGACCCTTTTTTACTACGAAGGCCATAATGTGGCCGATTTGCATTGAATCTTAGCAAGTGACAATTCGTTGGAAGGGTAAACAACATAGCTACGACTTCCATGGCATATTTTTACATTCTCTCATAATTCGGCCAAAATGGAGTTTAAGAAAATCTCCTCGTTAATTTAGGACATTACTCGTTTTCGACCCTTTTTTACTAGGAAGGCCATAATGTGGCCGATTTGCATTGAATCTTAGCATGTGACAATTCGTTGGATAGGTAAACAACATAACTACGACTTCCATGGGATATTTTTACATTATCTAAAAATTCGGCCAAAATGGAGGTTAAGAAAATCTCCTCGTTAATTTAGGACATTACTCGTTTACGACCCTTTTTTACTAGGAAGGCCATAATGTGGCCGATTTGCATTGAATCTTAGCATGTGACAATTCGTTCGATAGGTAAACAACATAACTACGACTTCCATGGGATATTTTTGCATTCTCTAAAAATTCGGCCAAAATGGAGGTCAAGAAAATCTCCTCGTTAATTTAGGACATTACTCGTTTTCGACCATTTTTTACTAGGAAGGCCATAATGTGGCCGATTTGCATTGAATCTTAGCATGTTACAATTCGTTGGATAGGTAACCAACATAGCTACGACTTCCGTGGGATATTTTTGCATTCTCTAAAAAGTCGGCCAAAATGGAGGTCAAGAAAATCTCCTCGTTAATTTAGGGCATTACTCGTTTTCGACCCTTTTTTACTAGGAAGGCCATAATGTGGCCAATTTGCATTGAATCTTAGCATGTGACAATTCGTTGGATAGGTAAACAACATAACTACGACTTCCATGGGATATTTTTGCATTCTCTAAAAAGTCGGCCAAAATGGAGGTCAAGAAAATCTCCTCGTTAATTTAGGACATTACTCGTTTTCGACCCTTTTTTACTAGGAAGGCCATAATGTGGCCGATTTGCATTGAATCTTAGCAAGTGACAATTCGTTGGATAGGTAAACAACATAACTACGACTTCCATGGTATATTTTTGCATTCTCTAAAAATTCGGTCAAAATGGAGGATAAGAAAATCTCCTCGTTAATTTAGGACATTACTCGTTTTCGACCCTTTTTTACTAGGAAGGCCATAATGTGGCCGATTTGCATTGAATCTTAGCATGTGACAATTCGTTGGATAGGTAAACAACATAACTACGACTTCCATCAGATATTTTTGCATTCTCTAAAAATTCGGACAAAATGGAGGTTAAGAAAATCTCCTCATTAATTTAGGACATTACTCGTTTTCGACCCTTTTTTACTAGGAAGGCAATAATGTGGCCGATTTGCATTGAATCTTAGCATGTGACAATTCGTTGGATAGGTAAACAACATAACTACGACATCCATGGGATATTTTTGCATTCTCTAAAAATTCGGCCAAAATGGAGGTCAAGAAAATCTCCTCGTTAATTTAGGACATTACTCGTTTTCGACCATTTTTTACTAGGAAGGCCATAATGTGGCCGATTTGCATTGAATCTTAGCATGTTACAATTCGTTGGATAGGTAACCAACATAGCTACGACTTCCGTGGGATATTTTTTCATTCTCTAAAAAGACGGCCAAAATGGAGGTCAAGAAAATCTCCTCGTTAATTTAGGACATTACTCGTTTTCGACCCTTTTTTACTACGAAGGCCATAATGTGGCCGATTTGCATTGAATCTTAGCAAGTGACAATTCGTTGGATAGGTAAACAACATAACTACGACTTCCATGGTATATTTTTGCATTCTCTAAAAATTCGGCCAAAATGGAGGTTAAGAAAATCTCCTCGTTAATTTAGGACATTACTCATTTTCGACCCTTTTTTACTAGGAAGGCCATAATGTGGCCGATTTGCATTGAATCTTAGCATGTGACAATTCGTTGGATAGGTAAACAACATAACTACGACTTCCATCAGATAGCGGACAAAATGGAGGTTAAGAAAATCTCCTCGTTAATTTAGGACATTACTCGTTTTCGACCATTTTTTACTAGGAAGGCCATAATGTGGCCGATTTGCATTGAATCTTAGCATGTTACAATTCGTTGGATAGGTAACCAACATAGCTACGACTTCCGTGGGATATTTTTGCATTCTCTAAAAAGTCGGCCAAAATGGAGGTCAAGAAAATCTCCTCGTTAATTTAGGACATTACTCGTTTTCGACCCTTTTTTACTACGAAGGCCATAATGTGGCCGATTTGCATTGAATCTTAGCAAGTGACAATTCGTTGGATAGGTAAACAACATAACTACGACTTCCATGGTATATTTTTGCATTTTCAAAAAATTCGGCCAAAATGGAGGTTAAGAAAATCTCCTCGTTAATTTAGGACATTACTCGTTTTCGACCCTTTTTTACTACGAAGGCCATAATGTGGCCGATTTGCATTGAATCTTAGCAAGTGACAATTCGTTGGAAGGGTAAACAACATAGCTACGACTTCCATGGCATATTTTTACATTCTCTCATAATTCGGCCAAAATGGAGTTTAAGAAAATCTCCTCATTAATTTAGGACATTACTCGTTTTCAACCCTTTTTTACTAGGAAGGCAATAATGTGGCCGATTTGCATTGAATCTTAGCATGTGACAATTCGTTGGATAGGTAAACAACATAACTACGACATCCATGGGATATTTTTGCATTCTCTAAAAATTCGGCCAAAATGGAGGTCAAGAAAATCTCCTCGTTAATTTAGGACATTACTCGTTTTCGACCATTTTTTTCTAGGAAGGCCATAATGTGGCCGATTTGCATTGAATCTTAGCATGTTACAATTCGTTGGATAGGTAACCAACATAGCTACGACTTCCGTGGGATATTTTTTCATTCTCTAAAAAGACGGCCAAAATGGAGGTCAAGAAAATCTCCTCGTTAATTTAGGACATTACTCGTTTTCGACCCTTTTTTACTACGAAGGCCATAATGTGGCCGATTTGCATTGAATCTTAGCAAGTGACAATTCGTTGGATAGGTAAACAACATAACTACGACTTCCATGGTATATTTTTGCATTCTCTAAAAATTCGGCCAAAATGGAGGTTAAGAAAATCTCCTCGTTAATTTAGGACATTACTCGTTTTCGACCCTTTTTTACTAGGAAGGCCATAATGTGGCCGATTTGCATTGAATCTTAGCATGTGACAATTCGTTGGATAGGTAAACAACATAACTACGACTTCCATCAGATAGCGGACAAAATGGAGGTTAAGAAAATCTCCTCGTTAATTTAGGACATTACTCGTTTTCGACCATTTTTTACTAGGAAGGCCATAATGTGGCCGATTTGCATTGAATCTTAGCATGTTACAATTCGTTGGATAGGTAACCAACATAGCTACGACTTCCGTGGGATATTTTTGCATTCTCTAAAAAGTCGGCCAAAATGGAGGTCAAGAAAATCTCCTCGTTAATTTAGGACATTACTCGTTTTCGACCCTTTTTTACTACGAAGGCCATAATGTGGCCGATTTGCATTGAATCTTAGCAAGTGACAATTCGTTGGATAGGTAAACAACATAACTACGACTTCCATGGTATATTTTTGCATTTTCAAAAAATTCGGCCAAAATGGAGGTTAAGAAAATCTCCTCGTTAATTTAGGACATTACTCGTTTTCGACCCTTTTTTACTACGAAGGCCATAATGTGGCCGATTTGCATTGAATCTTAGCAAGTGACAATTCGTTGGAAGGGTAAACAACATAGCTACGACTTCCATGGCATATTTTTACATTCTCTCATAATTCGGCCAAAATGGAGTTTAAGAAAATCTCCTCATTAATTTAGGACATTACTCGTTTTCGACCCTTTTTTACTAGGAAGGCAATAATGTGGCCGATTTGCATTGAATCTTAGCATGTGACAATTCGTTGGATAGGTAAACAACATAACTACGACATCCATGGGATATTTTTGCATTCTCTAAAAATTCGGCCAAAATGGAGGTCAAGAAAATCTCCTCGTTAATTTAGGACATTACTCGTTTTCGACCATTTTTTACTAGGAAGGCCATAATGTGGCCGATTTGCATTGAATCTTAGCATGTTACAATTCGTTGGATAGGTAACCAACATAGCTACGACTTCCGTGGGATATTTTTTCATTCTCTAAAAAGACGGCCAAAATGGAGGTCAAGAAAATCTCCTCGTTAATTTAGGACATTACTCGTTTTCGACCCTTTTTTACTACGAAGGCCATAATGTGGCCGATTTGCATTGAATCTTAGCAAGTGACAATTCGTTGGATAGGTAAACAACATAACTACGACTTCCATGGTATATTTTTGCATTCTCTAAAAATTCGGCCAAAATGGAGGTTAAGAAAATCTCCTCGTTAATTTAGGACATTACTCGTTTTCGACCCTTTTTTACTAGGAAGGCCATAATGTGGCCGATTTGCATTGAATCTTAGCATGTGACAATTCGTTGGATAGGTAAACAACATAACTACGACTTCCATCAGATAGCGGACAAAATGGAGGTTAAGAAAATCTCCTCGTTAATTTAGGACATTACTCGTTTTCGACCATTTTTTACTAGGAAGGCCATAATGTGGCCGATTTGCATTGAATCTTAGCATGTTACAATTCGTTGGATAGGTAACCAACATAGCTACGACTTCCGTGGGATATTTTTGCATTCTCTAAAAAGTCGGCCAAAATGGAGGTCAAGAAAATCTCCTCGTTAATTTAGGACATTACTCGTTTTCGACCCTTTTTTACTACGAAGGCCATAATGTGGCCGATTTGCATTGAATCTTAGCAAGTGACAATTCGTTGGATAGGTAAACAACATAACTACGACTTCCATGGTATATTTTTGCATTTTCAAAAAATTCGGCCAAAATGGAGGTTAAGAAAATCTCCTCGTTAATTTAGGACATTACTCGTTTTCGACCCTTTATTACTACGAAGGCCATAATGTGGCCGATTTGCATTGAATCTTAGCAAGTGACAATTCGTTGGAAGGGTAAACAACATAGCTATGACTTCCATGGCATATTTTTACATTCTCTCATAATTCGGCCAAAATGGAGTTTAAGAAAATCTCCTCGTTAATTTAGGACATTACTCGTTTTCGACCCTTTTTTACTAGGAAGGCCATAATGTGGCCGATTTGCATTGAATCTTAGCATGTGACAATTCGTTGGATAGGTAAACAACATAACTACGACTTCCATGGGATATTTTTACATTATCTAAAAATTCGGCCAAAATGGAGGTTAAGAAAATCTCCTCGTTAATTTAGGACATTACTCGTTTACGACCCTTTTTTACTAGGAAGGCCATAATGTGGCCGATTTGCATTGAATCTTAGCATGTGACAATTCGTTCGATAGGTAAACAACATAACTACGACTTCCATGGGATATTTTTGCATTCTCTAAAAATTCGGCCAAAATGGAGGTCAAGAAAATCTCCTCGTTAATTTAGGACATTACTCGTTTTCGACCATTTTTTACTAGGAAGGCCATAATGTGGCCGATTTGCATTGAATCTTAGCATGTTACAATTCGTTGGATAGGTAACCAACATAGCTACGACTTCCGTGGGATATTTTTGCATTCTCTAAAAAGTCGGCCAAAATGGAGGTCAAGAAAATCTCCTCGTTAATTTAGGGCATTACTCGTTTTCGACCCTTTTTTACTAGGAAGGCCATAATGTGGCCAATTTGCATTGAATCTTAGCATGTGACAATTCGTTGGATAGGTAAACAACATAACTACGACTTCCATGGGATATTTTTGCATTCTCTAAAAAGTCGGCCAAAATGGAGGTCAAGAAAATCTCCTCGTTAATTTAGGACATTACTCGTTTTCGACCCTTTTTTACTAGGAAGGCCATAATGTGGCCGATTTGCATTGAATCTTAGCAAGTGACAATTCGTTGGATAGGTAAACAACATAACTACGACTTCCATGGTATATTTTTGCATTCTCTAAAAATTCGGTCAAAATGGAGGATAAGAAAATCTCCTCGTTAATTTAGGACATTACTCGTTTTCGACCCTTTTTTACTAGGAAGGCCATAATGTGGCCGATTTGCATTGAATCTTAGCAAGTGACAATTCGTTGGATAGGTAAATAACATAACTACGACTTCCATGGTATATTTTTGCAATCTCTAAAAATTCGGCCAAAATGGAGGTTAAGAAAATCTCCTCGTTAATTTAGGACATTACTCGTTTTCGACCCTTTTTTACTAGGAAGGCCATAATGTGGCCGAGTTGCATTGAATCTTAGCATGTGACAATTCGTTGGATAGGTAAACAACATAACTACGACTTCCATCAGATATTTTTGCATTCTCTAAAAATTCGGACAAAATGGAGGTTAAGAAAATCTCCTCATTAATTTAGGACATTACTCGTTTTCGACCCTTTTTTACTAGGAAGGCCATAATGTGGCCGATTTGCATTGAATCTTAGCAAGTGACAATTCATTGGATAGGTAAACAACATAACTACGACTTCCATGGGATATTTTTGCATTCTCTAAAAATTCGGCCAAAATGGAGGTCAAGAAAATCTCCTCGTTAATTTAGGACATTACTCGTTTTCGACCATTTTTTACTAGGAAGGCCATAATGTGGCCGATTTGCATTGAATCTTAGCATGTTACAATTCGTTGGATAGGTAACCAACATAGCTACGACTTCCGTGGGATATTTTTGCATTCTCTAAAAAGTCGGCCAAAATGGAGGTCAAGAAAATCTCCTCGTTAATTTAGGGCATTACTCGTTTTCGACCCTTTTTTACTAGGAAGGCCATAATGTGGCCAATTTGCATTGAATCTTAGCATGTGACAATTCGTTGGATAGGTAAACAACATAACTACGACTTCCATGGGATATTTTTGCATTCTCTAAAAAGTCGGCCAAAATGGAGGTCAAGAAAATCTCCTCGTTAATTTAGGACATTACTCGTTTTCGACCCTTTTTTACTAGGAAGGCCATAATGTGGCCGATTTGCATTGAATCTTAGCAAGTGACAATTCGTTGGATAGGTAAACAACATAACTACGACTTCCATGGTATATTTTTGCATTCTCTAAAAATTCGGTCAAAATGGAGGATAAGAAAATCTCCTCGTTAATTTAGGACATTACTCGTTTTCGACCCTTTTTTACTAGGAAGGCCATAATGTGGCCGATTTGCATTGAATCTTAGCAAGTGACAATTCGTTGGATAGGTAAATAACATAACTACGACTTCCATGGTATATTTTTGCAATCTCTAAAAATTCGGCCAAAATGGAGGTTAAGAAAATCTCCTCGTTAATTTAGGACATTACTCGTTTTCGACCCTTTTTTACTAGGAAGGCCATAATGTGGCCGAGTTGCATTGAATCTTAGCATGTGACAATTCGTTGGATAGGTAAACAACATAACTACGACTTCCATCAGATATTTTTGCATTCTCTAAAAATTCGGACAAAATGGAGGTTAAGAAAATCTCCTCATTAATTTAGGACATTACTCGTTTTCGACCCTTTTTTACTAGGAAGGCCATAATGTGGCCGATTTGCATTGAATCTTAGCAAGTGACAATTCATTGGATAGGTAAACAACATAACTACGACTTCCATGGGATATTTTTGCATTCTCTAAAAATTCGGCCAAAATGGAGGTCAAGAAAATCTCCTCGTTAATTTAGGACATTACTCGTTTTCGACCATTTTTTACTAGGAAGGCCATAATATGGCCGATTTGCATTGAATCTTAGCATGTTACAATTCGTTGGATAGGTAACCAACATAGCTACGACTTCCGTGGGATATTTTTGCATTCTCTAAAAAGTCGGCCAAAATGGAGGTCAAGAAAATCTCCTCGTTAATTTAGGACATTACTCGTTTTCGACCCTTTTTTACTAGGAAGGCCATAATGTGGCCGATTTGCATTGAATCTTAGCATGTGACAATTCGTTGGATAGGTAAACAACATAACTACGACTTCCATGGGATATTTTTGCATTCTCTAAAAAGTCGGCCAAAATGGAGGTCAAGAAAATCTCCTCGTTAATTTAGGACATTACTCGTTTTCGACCCTTTTTTACTAGGAAGGCCATGATGTGGCCGATTTGCATTGAATCTTAGCAAGTGACAATTCGTTGGATAGGTAAACAACATAACTACGACTTCCATGGTATATTTTTGCATTCTCTAAAAAGTCGGCCAAAATGGAGGTCAAGAAAATCTCCTCGTTAATTTAGGACATTACTCGTTTTCGACCCTTTTTTACTAGGAAGGCCATAATGTGGCCGATTTGCATTGAATCTTAGCAAGTGACAATTCGTTGGATAGGTAAACAACATAACTACGACTTCCATGGTATATTTTTGCATTCTCTAAAAATTCGGCCAAAATGGAGGTCAAGAAAATCTCCTCGTTAATTTAGGACATTACTCGTTTTCGACCCTTTTTTACTAGGAAGGCCATGATGTGGCCGATTTGCATTGAATCTTAGCAAGTGACAATTCGTTGGATAGGTAAACAACATAACTACGACTTCCATGGTATATTTTTGCATTCTCTAAAAAGTCGGCCAAAATGGAGGTCAAGAAAATCTCCTCGTTAATTTAGGACATTACTCGTTTTCGACCCTTTTTTACTAGGAAGGCCATAATGTGGCCGATTTGCATTGAATCTTAGCAAGTGACAATTCGTTGGATAGGTAAACAACATAACTACGACTTCCATGGTATATTTTTGCATTCTCTAAAAAGTCGGCCAAAATGGAGGTCAAGAAAATCTCCTCGTTAATTTAGGACATTACTCGTTTTCGACCCTTTTTTACTAGGAAGGCCATAATGTGGCCGATTTGCATTGAATCTTAGCATGTGACAATTCGTTGGATAGGTAAACAACATAACTACGACTTCCATGGGATATTTTTGCATTCTCTAAAAAGTCGGCCAAAATGGAGGTCAAGAAAATCTCCTCGTTAATTTAGGACATTACTCGTTTTCGACCCTTTTTTACTAGGAAGGCCATGATGTGGCCGATTTGCATTGAATCTTAGCAAGTGACAATTCGTTGGATAGGTAAACAACATAACTACGACTTCCATGGTATATTTTTGCATTCTCTAAAAAGTCGGCCAAAATGGAGGTCAAGAAAATCTCCTCGTTAATTTAGGACATTACTCGTTTTCGACCCTTTTTTACTAGGAAGGCCATAATGTGGCCGATTTGCATTGAATCTTAGCAAGTGACAATTCGTTGGATAGGTAAACAACATAACTACGACTTCCATGGTATATTTTTGCATTCTCTAAAAATTCGGCCAAAATGGAGGTTAAGAAAATCTCCTCGTTAATTTAGGACATTACTAGTTTTCGACCCTTTTTTACTAGGAAGGCCATAATGTGGCCGATTTGCATTGAATCTTAGCATGTGACAATTCGTTGGATAGGTAAACAACATAACTACGACTTCCATCAGATACTTTTGCATTCTCTAAAAATTCGGACAAAATGGAGGTTAAGAAAATCTCCTCATTAATTTAGGACATTACTCGTTTTCGACCCTTTTTTACTAGGAAGGCCATAATGTGGCCGATTTGCATTGAATCTTAGCATGTGACAATTCATTGGATAGGTAAACAACATAACTACGACATCCATGGGATATTTTTGCATTCTCTAAAAATTCGGCCAAAATGGAGGTCAAGAAAATCTCCTCGTTAATTTAGGACATTACTCGTTTTCGACCATTTTTTACTAGGAAGGCCATAATGTGGCCGATTTGCATTGAATCTTAGCATGTTACAATTCGTTAGATAGGTAACCAACATAGCTACGACTTCCGTGGGATATTTTTGCATTCTCTAAAAAGACGGCCAAAATGGAGGTCAAGAAAATCTCCTCGTTAATTTAGGACATTACTCGTTTTCGACCCTTTTTTACTACGAAGGCCATAATGTGGCCGATTTGCATTGAATCTTAGCAAGTGACAATTCGTTGGATAGGTAAACAACATAACTACGACTTCCATGGTATATTTTTGCATTCTCTAAAAATTCGGCCAAAATGGAGGTCAAGAAAATCTCCTCGTTAATTTAGGACATTACTCGTTTTCGACCCTTTTTTACTAGGAAGGCCATGATGTGGCCGATTTGCATTGAATCTTAGCAAGTGACAATTCGTTGGATAGGTAAACAACATAACTACGACTTCCATGGTATATTTTTGCATTCTCTAAAAAGTCGGCCAAAATGGAGGTCAAGAAAATCTCCTCGTTAATTTAGGACATTACTCGTTTTCGACCCTTTTTTACTAGGAAGGCCATAATGTGGCCGATTTGCATTGAATCTTAGCAAGTGACAATTCGTTGGATAGGTAAACAACATAACTACGACTTCCATGGTATATTTTTGCATTCTCTAAAAAGTCGGCCAAAATGGAGGTCAAGAAAATCTCCTCGTTAATTTAGGACATTACTCGTTTTCGACCCTTTTTTACTAGGAAGGCCATAATGTGGCCGATTTGCATTGAATCTTAGCATCTGACAATTCGTTGGATAGGTAAACAACATAACTACGACTTCCATGTGATATTTTTGCATTCTCTAAAAAGTCGGCCAAAATGGAGGTCAAGAAAATCTCCTCGTTAATTTAGGACATTACTCGTTTTCGACCCTTTTTTACTAGGAAGGCCATGATGTGGCCGATTTGCATTGAATCTTAGCAAGTGACAATTCGTTGGATAGGTAAACAACATAACTACGACTTCCATGGTATATTTTTGCATTCTCTAAAAAGTCGGCCAAAATGGAGGTCAAGAAAATCTCCTCGTTAATTTAGGACATTACTCGTTTTCGACCCTTTTTTACTAGGAAGGCCATAATGTGGCCGATTTGCATTGAATCTTAGCAAGTGACAATTCGTTGGATAGGTAAACAACATAACTACGACTTCCATGGTATATTTTTGCATTCTCTAAAAATTCGGCCAAAATGGAGGTTAAGAAAATCTCCTCG
The DNA here is from genome assembly GCF_051527215.1 of Medicago sativa. Classification (NCBI taxonomy): domain Eukaryota; kingdom Viridiplantae; phylum Streptophyta; class Magnoliopsida; order Fabales; family Fabaceae; genus Medicago; species Medicago sativa. The sequence continues at coordinate 878,984 of NC_140751.1, read as the reverse complement.
TTAATTTAGGACATTACTAGTTTTCGACCCTTTTTTACTAGGAAGGCCATAATGTGGCCGATTTGCATTGAATCTTAGCATGTGACAATTCGTTGGATAGGTAAACAACATAACTACGACTTCCATCAGATACTTTTGCATTCTCTAAAAATTCGGACAAAATGGAGGTTAAGAAAATCTCCTCGTTAATTTAGGACATTACTAGTTTTCGACCCTTTTTTACTAGGAAGGCCATAATGTGGCCGATTTGCATTGAATCTTAGCAAGTGACAATTCGTTGGATAGGTAAACAACATAACTACGACTTCCATGGTATATTTTTGCATTCTCTAAAAATTCGGCCAAAATGGAGGTTAAGAAAATCTCCTCGTTAATTTAGGACATTACTCGTTTTCGACCCTTTTTTACTAGGAAGGCCATAATGTGGCCGATTTGCATTGAATCTTAGCATGTGACAATTCGTTGGATAGGTAAACAACATAACTACGACTTCCATCAGATAGCGGACAAAATGGAGGTTAAGAAAATCTCCTCGTTAATTTAGGACATTACTCGTTTTCGACCATTTTTTACTAGGAAGGCCATAATGTGGCCGATTTGCATTGAATCTTAGCATGTTACAATTCGTTGGATAGGTAACCAACATAGCTACGACGTCCGTGGTATATTTTTGCATTCTCTAAAAAGTCGGCCAAAATGGAGGTCAAGAAAATCTCCTCGTTAATTTATGACATTACTCGTTTTCGACCCTTTTTTACTACGAAGGCCATAATGTGGCCGATTTGCATTGAATCTTAGCAAGTGACAATTCGTTGGATAGGTAAACAACATAACTACGACTTCCATGGCATATTTTTACATTCTCTCATAATTCGGCCAAAATGGAGTTTAAGAAAATCTCCTCGTTAATTTAGGACATTACTCGTTTTCGACCCTTTTTTACTAGGAAGGCCATAATGTGGCCAATTTGCATTGAATCTTAGCATGTGACAATTCGTTGGATAGGTAAACAACATAACTACGGCTTCCATGGGATATTTTTACATTATCTAAAAATTCGGCCAAAATGGAGGTTAAGAAAATCTCCTCGTTAATTTAGGACATTACTCGTTTTCGACCCTTTTTTACTAGGAAGGCCATAATGTGGCCGATTTGCATTGAATCTTAGCATGTGACAATTCGTTGGATAGGTAAACAACATAACTACGACTTCCATCAGATATTTTTGCATTCTCTAAAAATTCGGACAAAATGGAGGTTAAGAAAATCTCCTCATTAATTTAGGACATTACTCGTTTTCGACCCTTTTTTACTAGGAAGGCCATAATGTGGCCGATTTGCATTGAATCTTAGCATGTGACAATTCATTGGATAGGTAAACAACATAACTACGACATCAATGGGATATTTTTGCATTCTCTAAAAATTCGGCCAAAATGGAGGTCAAGAAAATCTCCTCGTTAATTTAGGACATTACTCGTTTTCGACCATTTTTTACTAGGAAGGCCATAATGTGGCCGATTTGCATTGAATCTTAGCATGTTACAATTCGTTGGATAGGTAACCAACATAGCTACGACTTCCGTGGGATATTTTTGCATTCTCTAAAAAGACGGCCAAAATGGAGGTCAAGAAAATCTCCTCGTTAATTTAGGACATTACTCGTTTTCGACCCTTTTTTACTAGGAAGGCCATAATGTGGCCGATTTGCATTGAATCTTAGCATGTGACAATTCATTGGATAGGTAAACAACATAACTACGACATCCATGGGATATTTTTGCATTCTCTAAAAATTCGGCCAAAATGGAGGTCAAGAAAATCTCCTCGTTAATTTAGGACATTACTCGTTTTCGACCATTTTTTACTAGGAAGGCCATAATGTGGCTGATTTGCATTGAATCTTAGCATGTTACGATTCGTTGGATAGTAAACCAACATAGCTACGACTTCCGTGGGATATTTTTGCATTCTCTAAAAAGACGGCCAAAATGGAGGTCAAGAAAATCTCCTCGTTAATTTAGGACATTACTCGTTTTCGACCCTTTTTTACTACGAAGGCCATAATGTGGCCGATTTGCATTGAATCTTAGCAAGTGACAATTCGTTGGATAGGTAAACAACATAACTACGACTTCCATGGTATATTTTTGCATTCTCTAAAAATTCGGCCAAAATGGAGGTTAAGAAAATCTCCTCGTTAATTTAGGACATTACTCGTTTTCGACCCTTTTTTACTAGGAAGGCCATAATGTGGCCGATTTGCATTGAATCTTAGCATGTGACAATTCGTTGGATAGGTAAACAACATAACTACGACTTCCATCAGATATTTTTGCATTCTCTAAAAATTCGGACAAAATGGCGGTTAAGAAAATCTCCTCATTAATTTTGGACATTACTCGTTTTCGACCCTTTTTTACTAGGAAGGCCATAATGTGGCCGATTTGCATTGAATCTTAGCATGTGACAATTCATTGGATAGGTAAACAACATAACTACGACATCCATGGGATATTTTTGCATTCTCTAAAAATTCGGCCAAAATGGAGGTCAAGAAAATCTCCTCGTTAATTTAGGACATTACTCGTTTTCGACCCTTTTTTACTAGGAAGGCCATAATGTGGCCGATTTGCATTGAATCTTAGCATGTTACAATTCGTTGGATAGGTAAACAACATAACTACGACTTCCATCAGATAGCGGACAAAATGGAGGTTAAGAAAAATCCCCTCGTTAATTTAGGACATTACTCGTTTTCGACCTTTTTTTACTAGGAAGGCTATAATGTGGCCGATTTGCATTGAATCTTAGCATGTTACAATTTGTTGGATAGGTAACCAACATAGCTACGACTTCCGTGGGATATTTTTGCATTCTCTAAAAAGTCGGCCAAAATGGAGGTCAAGAAAATCTCCTCGTTAATTTAGGACATTACTCGTTTTCGACCCTTTTTTACTACGAAGGCCATAATGTGGCCGATTTGCATTGAATCTTAGCAAGTGACAATTCGTTGGATAGGTAAACAACATAACTACGACTTCCATGGTATATTTTTGCATTCTCGAAAAATTCGGCCAAAATGGAGGTCAAGAAAATCTCCTCGTTAATTTAGGACATTACTCGTTTTCGACCCTTTTTTACTAGGAAGGCCATAATGTGGCCGATTTGCATTGAATCTTAGAAAGTGACAATTCGTTGGATAGGTAAACAACATAACTACGACTTCCATGGTATATTTTTGCATTCTCTAAAAATTCGGCCAAAATGGAGGTTAAGAAAATCTCCTCGTTAATTTAGGACATTACTAGTTTTCGACCCTTTTTTACTAGGAAGGCCATAATGTGGCCGATTTGCATTGAATCTTAGCATGTGACAATTCGTTGGATAGGTAAACAACATAACTACGACTTCCATCAGATACTTTTGCATTCTCTAAAAATTCGGACAAAATGGAGGTTAAGAAAATCTCCTCATTAATTTAGGACATTACTCGTTTTCGACCCTTTTTTACTAGGAAGGCCATAATGTGGCCGATTTGCATTGAATCTTAGCATGTGACAATTCATTGGATAGGTAAACAACATAACTACGACATCCATGGGATATTTTTGCATTCTCTAAAAATTCGGCCAAAATGGAGGTCAAGAAAATCTCCTCGTTAATTTAGGACATTACTCGTTTTCGACCATTTTTTACTAGAAAGGCCATAATGTGGCCGATTTGCATTGAATCTTAGCATGTTACAATTCGTTGGATAGGTAACCAACATAGCTACGACTTCCGTGGGATATTTTTGCATTCTCTAAAAAGACGGCCAAAATGGAGGTCAAGAAAATCTCCTCGTTAATTTAGGACATTACTCGTTTTCGACCCTTTTTTACTACGAAGGCCATAATGTGGCTGATTTGCATTGAATCTTAGCAAGTGACAATTCGTTGGATAGGTAAACAACATAACTACGACTTCCATGGTATATTTTTGCATTCTCCTAAAATTCGGCCAAAATGGAGGTTAAGAAAATCTCCTCGTTAATTTAGGACATTACTCGTTTTCGACCCTTTTTTACTAGGAAGGCCATAATGTGGCCGATTTGCATTGAATTTTAGCATGTGACAATTCGTTGGATAGGTAAACAACATAACTACGACTTCCATCAGATAGCGGACAAAATGGAGGTTAAGAAAATCTCCTCGTTAATTTAGGACATTACTCGTTTTCGACCATTTTTTACTAGGAAGGCCATAATGTGGCCGATTTGCATTGAATCTTATCATGTTACAATTCGTTGGATAGGTAACCAACATAGCTACGACTTCCGTGGGATATTTTTGCATTCTCTAAAAAGTCGGCCAAAATGGAGGTCAAGAAAATCTCCTCGTTAATTTATGACATTACTCGTTTTCGACCCTTTTTTACTACGAAGGCCATAATGTGGCCGATTTGCATTGAATCTTAGCAACTGACAATTCGTTGGATAGGTAAACAACATAACTACGACTTCCATGGCATATTTTTACATTCTCTCATAATTCGGCCAAAATGGAGTTTAAGAAAATCTCCTCGTTAATTTAGGACATTACTCGTTTTCGACCCTTTTTTACTAGGAAGGCCATAATGTGGCCAATTTGCATTGAATCTTAGCATGTGACAATTCGTTGGATAGGTAAACAACATAACTACGGCTTCCATGGGATATTTTTACATTATATAAAAATTCGGCCAAAATGGAGGTTAAGAAAATCTCCTCGTTAATTTAGGACATTACTCGTTTTCGACCCTTTTTTACTAGGAAGGCCATAATGTGGCCGATTTGCATTGAATCTTAGCATGTGACAATTCATTGGATAGGTAAACAACATAACTACGACATCAATGGGATATTTTTGCATTCTCTATAAATTCGGCCAAAATGGAGGTCAAGAAAATCTCCTCGTAAATTTAGGACATTACTCGTTTTCGACCATTTTTTACTAGGAAGGCCATAATGTGGCCGATTTGCATTGAATCTTAGCATGTTACAATTCGTTGGATAGGTAACCAACATAACTACGACTTCCATCAGATAGCGGACAAAATGGAGGTTAAGAAAATCTCCTCGTTAATTTAGGACATTACTCGTTTTCGACCATTTTTTACTAGGAAGGCCATAATGTGGCCGATTTGCATTGAATCTTATCATGTTACAATTCGTTGGATAGGTAACCAACATAGCTACGACTTCCGTGGGATATTTTTGCATTCTCTAAAAAGTCGGCCAAAATGGAGGTCAAGAAAATCTCCTCGTTAATTTATGACATTACTCGTTTTCGACCCTTTTTTACTACGAAGGCCATAATGTGGCCGATTTGCATTGAATCTTAGCAACTGACAATTCGTTGGATAGGTAAACAACATAACTACGACTTCCATGGCATATTTTTACATTCTCTCATAATTCGGCCAAAATGGAGTTTAAGAAAATCTCCTCGTTAATTTAGGACATTACTCGTTTTCGACCCTTTTTTACTAGGAAGGCCATAATGTGGCCGATTTGCATTGAATCTTAGCATGTGACAATTCGTTGGATAGGTAAACAACATAACTACGACTTCCATGGTATATTTTTGCATTCTCTAAAAATTCGGCCAAAATGGAGGTTAAGAAAATCTCCTCGTTAATTTAGGACATTACTCGTTTTCGACCCTTTTTTACTAGGAAGGCCATAATGTGGCCGATTTGCATTGAATCTTAGCATGTGACAATTCGTTGGATAGGTAAACAACATAACTACGACTTCCATCAGATAGCGGACAAAATGGAGGTTAAGAAAATCTCCTCGTTAATTTAGGACATTACTCGTTTTCGACCATTTTTTACTAGGAAGGCCATAATGTGGCCGATTTGCATTGAATCTTATCATGTTACAATTCTCTGGATAGGTAACCAACATAGCTACGACTTCCGTGGGATATTTTTGCATTCTCTAAAAAGTCGGCCAAAATGGAGGTCAAGAAAATCTCCTCGTTAATTTAGGACATTACTCGTTTTCGACCCTTTTTTACTAGGAAGGCCATAATGTGGCCAATTTGCATTGAATCTTAGCATGTGACAATTCGTTGGATAGGTAAACAACATAACTACGGCTTCCATGGGATATTTTTACATTATCTAAAAATTCGGCCAAAATGGAGGTTAAGAAAATCTCCTCGTTAATTTAGGACATTACTCGTTTTCGACCCTTTTTTACTAGGAAGGCCATAATGTGGCCGATTTGCATTGAATCTTAGCATGTGACAATTCATTGGATAGGTAAACAACATAACTACGACATCAATGGGATATTTTTGCATTCTCTAAAAATTCGGCCAAAATGGAGGTCAAGAAAATCTCCTCGTTAATTTAGGACATTACTCGTTTTCGACCATTTTTTACTAGGAAGGCCATAATGTGGCCGATTTGCATTGAATCTTAGCATGTTACAATTCGTTGGATAGGTAACCAACATAGCTACGACTTCCGTGGGATATTTTTGCATTCTCTAAAAAGACGGCCAAAATGGAGGTCAAGAAAATCTCCTCGTTAATTTAGGACATTACTCGTTTTCGACCCTTTTTTACTAGGAAGGCCATAATGTGGCCGATTTGCATTGAATCTTAGCATGTGACAATTCATTGGATAGGTAAACAACATAACTACGACATCCATGGGATATTTTTGCATTCTCTAAAAATTCGGCCAAAATGGAGGTCAAGAAAATCTCCTCGTTAATTTAGGACATTACTCGTTTTCGACCATTTTTTACTAGGAAGGCCATAATGTGGCCGATTTGCATTGAATCTTAGCATGTTACAATTCGTTGGATAGGTAACCAACATAGCTACGACTTCCGTGGGATATTTTTGCATTCTCTAAAAAGACGGCCAAAATGGAGGTCAAGAAAATCTCCTCGTTAATTTAGGACATTACTCGTTTTCGACCCTTTTTTACTACGAAGGCCATAATGTGGCCGATTTGCATTGAATCTTAGCAAGTGACAATTCGTTGGATAGGTAAACAACATAACTACGACTTCCATGGTATATTTTTGCATTCTCTAAAAATTCGGCCAAAATGGAGGTTAAGAAAATCTCCTCGTTAATTTAGGACATTACTCGTTTTCGACCCTTTTTTACTAGGAAGGCCATAATGTGGCCGATTTGCATTGAATCTTAGCATGTGACAATTCGTTGGATAGGTAAACAACATAACTACGACTTCCATCAGATATTTTTGCATTCTCTAAAAATTCGGACAAAATGGCGGTTAAGAAAATCTCCTCATTAATTTTGGACATTACTCGTTTTCGACCCTTTTTTACTAGGAAGGCCATAATGTGGCCGATTTGCATTGAATCTTAGCATGTGACAATTCATTGGATAGGTAAACAACATAACTACGACATCCATGGGATATTTTTGCATTCTCTAAAAATTCGGCCAAAATGGAGGTCAAGAAAATCTCCTCGTTAATTTAGGACATTACTCGTTTTCGACCCTTTTTTACTAGGAAGGCCATAATGTGGCCGATTTGCATTGAATCTTAGCATGTTACAATTCGTTGGATAGGTAAACAACATAACTACGACTTCCATCAGATAGCGGACAAAATGGAGGTTAAGAAAATCTCCTCGTTAATTTAGGACATTACTCGTTTTCGACCATTTTTTACTAGGAAGGCCATAATGTGGCCGATTTGCATTGAATCTTAGCATGTTACAATTCGTTGGATAGGTAACCAACATAGCTACGACTTCCGTGGGATATTTTTGCATTCTCTAAAAAGTCGGCCAAAATGGAGGTCAAGAAAATCTCCTCGTTAATTTAGGACATTACTCGTTTTCGACCCTTTTTTACTACGAAGGCCATAATGTGGCCGATTTGCATTGAATCTTAGCAAGTGACAATTCGTTGGATAGGTAAACAACATAACTACGACTTCCATGGTATATTTTTGCATTCTCAAAAAATTCGGCCAAAATGGAGGTTAAGAAAATCTCCTCGTTAATTTAGGACATTACTCGTTTTCGACCCTTTTTTACTACGAAGGCCATAATGTGGCCGATTTGCATTGAATCTTAGCAAGTGACAATTCGTTGGAAAGGTAAACAACATGGCTAAGACTTCCATGGCATATTTTTACATTCTCTCATAATTCGGCCAAAATGGAGTTTAAGAAAATCTCCTCGTTAATTTAGGACATTACTCGTTTTCGACCCTTTTTTACTACGAAGGCCATAATGTGGCCGATTTGCATTGAATCTTAGCAAGTGACAATTCGTTGGATAGGTAAACAACATAACTACGACTTCCATGGTATATTTTTGCATTCTCAAAAAATTCGGCCAAAATGGAGGTTAAGAAAATCTCCTCGTTAATTTAGGACATTACTCGTTTTCGACCCTTTTTTACTACGAAGGCCATAATGTGGCCGATTTGCATTGAATCTTAGCAAGTGACAATTCGTTGGAAAGGTAAACAACATAGCTACGACTTCCATGGCATATTTTTACATTCTCTCATAATTCGGCCAAAATGGAGTTTAAGAAAATCTCCTCGTTAATTTAGGACATTACTCGTTTTCGACCCTTTTTTACTAGGAAGGCCATAATGTGGCCGATTTGCATTGAATCTTAGTATGTGACAATTCGTTGGATAGGTAAACAACATAACTACGACTTCCATGGGATATTTTTACATTATCTAAAAATTCGGCCAAAATGGAGGTTAAGAAAATCTCCTCGTTAATTTAGGACATTACTCGTTTACGACCCTTTTTTACTAGGAAGGCCATAATTTGGCCAATTTGCATTGAATCTTAGCATGTGACAATTCGTTGGATAGGTAAACAACATAACTACGACTCCCATGGGATATTTTTACATTATCTAAAAATTCGGCCAAAATCGAGGTTAAGAAAATCTCCTCGTTAATTTAGGACATTACTCGTTTTCGACCCTTTTCTACTAGGAAGGCCATAATGTGGCCGATTTGCATTGAATCTTAGCATGTTACAATTCGTTGGATAGGTAACCAACATAGCTACGACTTCCGTGGGATATTTTTGCATTCTCTAAAAAGTCGGCCAAAATGGAGGTCAAGAAAATCTCCTCGTTAATTTAGGGCATTACTCGTTTTCGACCCTTTTTTACTAGGAAGGCCATAATGTGGCCAATTTGCCTTGAATCTTAGCATGTGACAATTCGTTGGATAGGTAAACAACATAACTACGACTTCCATGGGATATTTTTGCATTCTCTAAAAAGTCGGCCAAAATGGAGGTCAAGAAAATCTCCTCGTTAATTTAGGACATTACTCGTTTTCGACCCTTTTTTACTAGGAAGGCCATAATGTGGCCGATTTGCATTGAATCTTAGCAAGTGACAATTCGTTGGATAGGTAAACAACATAACTACGACTTCCATGGTATATTTTTGCATTCTCTAAAAATTCGGCCAAAATGGAGGTTAAGAAAATCTCCTCGTTAATTTTGGACATTACTCGTCTTCGACCCTTTTTTACTAGGAAGGCCATAATGTGGCCGATTTGCATTGAATCTTAGCATGTGACAATTCGTTCCATAGGTAAACAACATAACTACGACTTCCATCAGATATTTTTGCATTCCCTAAAAATTCGGACAAAATGGAGGTTAAGAAAATCTCCTCATTAATTTAGGACATTACTCGTTTTCGACCCTTTTTTACTAGGAAGGCCATAATGTGGCCGATTTGCATTGAATCTTAGCAAGTGACAATTCATTGGATAGGTAAACAACATAACTACGACTTCCATGGGATATTTTTGCATTCTCTAAAAATTCGGCCAAAATGGAGGTCAAGAAAATCTCCTCGTTAATTTAGGACATTACTCGTTTTCGACCCTTTTCTACTAGGAAGGCCATAATGTGGCCGATTTGCATTGAATCTTAGCATGTGACAATTCGTTGGATAGGTAAACAACATAACTACGACTTCCATGGGATATTTTTGCATTCTCTAAAAATTCGGCCAAAATGGAGGTCAAGAAAATCTCCTCGTTAATTTAGGACATTACTCGTTTTCGACCATTTTTTACTAGGAAGGCCATAATGTGGCCGATTTGCATTGAATCTTAGCATGTTACAATTCGTTGGATAGGTAACCAACATAGCTACGACTTCCGTGGGATATTTTGCATTCTCTAAAAAGTCGGCCAAAATGGAGGTCAAGAAAATCTCCTCGTTAATTTAGGGCATTACTCGTTTTCGACCCTTTTTTACTAGGAAGGCCATAATGTGGCCAATTTGCATTGAATCTTAGCATGTGACAATTTGTTGGATAGGTAAACAACATAACTACAACTTCCATGGGATATTTTTGCATTCTCTAAAAAGTCGGCCAAAATGGAGGTCAAGAAAATCTCCTCGTTAATTTAGGACATTACTCGTTTTCGACCCTTTTTTACTAGGAAGGCCATAATGTGGCCGATTTGCATTGAATCTTAGCAAGTGACAATTCGTTGGATAGGTAAACAACATAACTACGACTTCCATGGTATATTTTTGCATTCTCTAAAAATTCGGCCAAAATGGAGGTTAAGAAAATCTCCTCGTTAATTTAGGACATTACTCGTTTTCGACCCATTTTTACTAGGAAGGCCATAATGTGGCCGATTTGCATTGAATCTTAGCATGTGACAATTCGTTCCATAGGTAAACAACATAACTACGACTTCCATCAGATATTTTTGCATTCCCTAAAAATTCGGACAAAATGGAGGTTAAGAAAATCTCCTCGTTAATTTAGGACATTACTCGTTTTCGACCCTTTTCTACTAGGAAGGCCATAATGTGGCCGATTTGCATTGAATCTTAGCATGTGACAATTCGTTGGATAGGTAAACAACATAACTACGACTTCCATGGGATATTTTTGCATTCTCTAAAAATTCGGCCAAAATGGAGGTCAAGAAAATCTCCTCGTTAATTTAGGACATTACTCGTTTTCGACCATTTTTTACTAGGAAGGCCATAATGTGGCCGATTTGCATTGAATCTTAGCATGTTACAATTCGTTGGATAGGTAACCAACATAGCTACGACTTCCGTGGGATATTTTGCATTCTCTAAAAAGTCGGCCAAAATGGAGGTCAAGAAAATCTCCTCGTTAATTTAGGGCATTACTCGTTTTCGACCCTTTTTTACTAGGAAGGCCATAATGTGGCCAATTTGCATTGAATCTTAGCATGTGACAATTTGTTGGATAGGTAAACAACATAACTACAACTTCCATGGGATATTTTTGCATTCTCTAAAAAGTCGGCCAAAATGGAGGTCAAGAAAATCTCCTCGTTAATTTAGGACATTACTCGTTTTCGACCCTTTTTTACTAGGAAGGCCATAATGTGGCCGATTTGCATTGAATCTTAGCAAGTGACAATTCGTTGGATAGGTAAACAACATAACTACGACTTCCATGGTATATTTTTGCATTCTCTAAAAATTCGGCCAAAATGGAGGTTAAGAAAATCTCCTCGTTAATTTAGGACATTACTCGTTTTCGACCCTTTTTTACTAGGAAGGCCATAATGTGGCCGATTTGCATTGAATCTTAGCATGTGACAATTCATTCCATAGGTAAACAACATAACTACGACTTCCATCAGATATTTTTGCATTCCCTAAAAATTCGGACAAAATGGAGGTTAAGAAAATCTCCTCATTAATTTAGGACATTACTCGTTTTCGACCCTTTTTTACTAGGAAGGCCATAATGTGGCCGATTTGCATTGAATCTTAGCAAGTGACAATTCATTGGATAGGTAAACAACATAACTACGACTTCCATGGGATATTTTTGCATTCTCTAAAAATTCGGCCAAAATGGAGGTCAAGAAAATCTCCTCGTTAATTTAGGACATTACTCGTTTTCGACCATTTTTTACTAGGAAGGCCATAATATGGCCGATTTGCATTGAATCTTAGCATGTTACAATTCGTTGGATAGGTAACCAACATAGCTACGACTTCCGTGGGATATTTTTGCATTCTCTAAAAAGTCGGCCAAAATGGAGGTCAAGAAAATCTCCTCGTTAATTTAGGACATTACTCGTTTTCGACCCTTTTTTACTAGGAAGGCCATAATGTGGCCGATTTGCATTGAATCTTAGCATGTGACAATTCGTTGGATAGGTAAACAACATAACTACGACTTCCATGGGATATTTTTGCATTCTCTAAAAAGTCGGCCAAAATGGAGGTCAAGAAAATCTCCTCGTTAATTTAGGACATTACTCGTTTACGACCCTTTTTTACTAGGAAGGCCATAATGTGGCCGATTTGCATTGAATCTTAGCATGTGACAATTCGTTGGATAGGTAAACAACATAACTACGACTTCCATGGGATATTTTTACATTATCTAAAAATTCGGCCAAAATCGAGGTTAAGAAAATCTCCTCGTTAATTTAGGACATTACTCGTTTTCGACCCTTTTCTACTAGGAAGGCCATAATGTGGCCGATTTGCATTGAATCTTAGCATGTGACAATTCGTTGGATAGGTAAACAACATAACTACGACTTCCATGGGATATTTTTGCATTCTCTAAAAATTCGGCCAAAATGGAGGTCAAGAAAATCTCCTCGTTAATTTAGGACATTACTCGTTTTCGACCATTTTTTACTAGGAAGGCCATAATGTGGCCGATTTGCATTGAATCTTAGCATGTTACAATTCGTTGGATAGGTAACCAACATAGCTACGACTTCCGTGGGATATTTTTGCATTCTCTAAAAAGTCGGCCAAAATGGAGGTCAAGAAAATCTCCTCGTTAATTTAGGGCATTACTCGTTTTCGACCCTTTTTTACTAGGAAGGCCATAATGTGGCCAATTTGCATTGAATCTTAGCATGTGACAATTCGTTGGATAGGTAAACAACATAACTACGACTTCCATGGGATATTTTTGCATTCTCTAAAAAGTCGGCCAAAATGGAGGTCAAGAAAATCTCCTCGTTAATTTAGGACATTACTCGTTTTCGACCCTTTTTTACTAGGAAGGCCATAATGTGGCCGATTTGCATTGAATCTTAGCAAGTGACAATTCGTTGGATAGGTAAACAACATAACTACGACTTCCATGGTATATTTTTGCATTCTCTAAAAATTCGGCCAAAATGGAGGTTAAGAAAATCTCCTCGTTAATTTAGGACATTACTCGTTTTCGATCCTTTTTTACTAGGAAGGCCATAATGTGGCCGATTTGCATTGAATCTTAGCATGTGCAATTCGTTGGATAGGTAAACAACATAACTACGACTTCCATCAGATATTTTTGCATTCTCTAAAAATTCGGCCAAAATGGAGGTCAAGAAAATCTCCTCGTTAATTTAGGACATTACTCGTTTTCGACCCTTTTTTACTAGGAAGGCCATAATGTGGCCGATTTGCATTGAATCTTAGCATGTGACAATTCGTTGGATAGGTAAACAACATAACTACGACTTCCATGGGATATTTTTGCATTCTCTAAAAAGTCGGCCAAAATGGAGGTCAAGAAAATCTCCTCGTTAATTTACGACATTACTCGTTTACGACCCTTTTTTACTAGGAAGGCCATAATGTGGCCGATTTGCATTGAATCTTAGCAAGTGACAATTCATTGGATAGGTAAACAACATAACTACGACTTCCATGGGATATTTTTGCATTCTCTAAAAATTCGGCCAAAATGGAGGTCAAGAAAATCTCCTCGTTAATTTAGGACATTACTCGTTTTCGACCATTTTTTACTAGGAAGGCCATAATGTGGCCGATTTGCATTGAATCTTAGCATGTTACAATTCGTTGGATAGGTAACCAACATAGCTACGACTTCCGTGGGATATTTTTGCATTCTCTAAAAAGTCGGCCAAAATGGAGGTCAAGAAAATCTCCTCGTTAATTTAGGGCATTACTCGTTTTCGACCCTTTTTTACTAGGAAGGCCATAATGTGGCCAATTTGCATTGAATCTTAGCATGTGACAATTCGTTGGATAGGTAAACAACATAACTACGACTTCCATGGGATATTTTTGCATTCTCTAAAAAGTCGGCCAAAATGGAGGTCAAGAAAATCTCCTCGTTAATTTAGGACATTACTCGTTTTCGACCCTTTTTTACTAGGAAGGCCATAATGTGGCCGATTTGCATTGAATCTTAGCAAGTGACAATTCGTTGGATAGGTAAACAACATAACTACGACTTCCATGGTATATTTTTGCATTCTCTAAAAATTCGGCCAAAATGGAGGTTAAGAAAATCTCCTCGTTAATTTAGGACATTACTCGTTTTCGATCCTTTTTTACTAGGAAGGCCATAATGTGGCCGATTTGCATTGAATCTTAGCATGTGCAATTCGTTGGATAGGTAAACAACATAACTACGACTTCCATCAGATATTTTTGCATTCTCTAAAAATTCGGCCAAAATGGAGGTCAAGAAAATCTCCTCGTTAATTTAGGACATTACTCGTTTTCGACCCTTTTTTACTAGGAAGGCCATAATGTGGCCGATTTGCATTGAATCTTAGCATGTGACAATTCGTTGGATAGGTAAACAACATAACTACGACTTCCATGGGATATTTTTGCATTCTCTAAAAAGTCGGCCAAAATGGAGGTCAAGAAAATCTCCTCGTTAATTTACGACATTACTCGTTTACGACCCTTTTTTACTAGGAAGGCCATAATGTGGCCGATTTGCATTGAATCTTAGCAAGTGACAATTCATTGGATAGGTAAACAACATAACTACGACTTCCATGGGATATTTTTGCATTCTCTAAAAATTCGGCCAAAATGGAGGTCAAGAAAATCTCCTCGTTAATTTAGGACATTACTCGTTTTCGACCATTTTTTACTAGGAAGGCCATAATATGGCCGATTTGCATTGAATCTTAGCATGTTACAATTCGTTGGATAGGTAACCAACATAGCTACGACTTCCGTGGGATATTTTTGCATTCTCTAAAAAGTCGGCCAAAATGGAGGTCAAGAAAATCTCCTCGTTAATTTAGGACATTACTCGTTTTCGACCCTTTTTTACTAGGAAGGCCATAATGTGGCCGATTTGCATTGAATCTTAGCATGTGACAATTCGTTGGATAGGTAAACAACATAACTACGACTTCCATGGGATATTTTTGCATTCTCTAAAAAGTCGGCCAAAATGGAGGTCAAGAAAATCTCCTCGTTAATTTAGGACATTACTCGTTTACGACCCTTTTTTACTAGGAAGGCCATAATGTGGCCGATTTGCATTGAATCTTAGCATGTGACAATTCGTTGGATAGGTAAACAACATAACTACGACTTCCATGGGATATTTTTACATTATCTAAAAATTCGGCCAAAATTGAGGTTAAGAAAATCTCCTCGTTAATTTAGGACATTACTCGTTTTCGACCATTTTTTACTAGGAAGGCCATAATGTGGCCGATTTGCATTGAATCTTAGCATGTTACAATTCGTTGGATAGGTAACCAACATAGCTACGACTTCCGTGGGATATTTTTGCATTCTCTAAAAAGTCGGCCAAAATGGAGGTCAAGAAAATCTCCTCGTTAATTTAGGGCATTACTCGTTTTCGACCCTTTTTTACTAGGAAGGCCATAATGTGGCCAATTTGCATTGAATCTTAGCATGTGACAATTCGTTGGATAGGTAAACAACATAACTACGACTTCCATGGGATATTTTTGCATTCTCTAAAAAGTCGGCCAAAATGGAGGTCAAGAAAATCTCCTCGTTAATTTAGGACATTACTCGTTTTCGACCCTTTTTTACTAGGAAGGCCATAATGTGGCCGATTTGCATTGAATCTTAGCAAGTGACAATTCGTTGGATAGGTAAAGAACATAACTACGACTTCCATGGTATATTTTTGCATTCTCTAAAAATTCGGCCAAAATGGAGGTTAAGAAAATCTCCTCGTTAATTTAGGACATTACTCGTTTTCGATCCTTTTTTACTAGGAAGGCCATAATGTGGCCGATTTGCATTGAATCTTAGCATGTGCAATTCGTTGGATAGGTAAACAACATAACTACGACTTCCATCAGATATTTTTGCATTCTCTAAAAATTCGGCCAAAATGGAGGTCAAGAAAATCTCCTCGTTAATTTAGGACATTACTCGTTTTCGACCCTTTTTTACTAGGAAGGCCATAATGTGGCCGATTTGCATTGAATCTTAGCATGTGACAATTCGTTGGATAGGTAAACAACATAACTACGACTTCCATGGGATATTTTTGCATTCTCTAAAAAGTCGGCCAAAATGGAGGTCAAGAAAATCTCCTCGTTAATTTACGACATTACTCGTTTACGACCCTTTTTTACTAGGAAGGCCATAATGTGGCCGATTTGCATTGAATCTTAGCAAGTGACAATTCCTTGGATAGGTAAACAACATAACTACGACTTCCATGGGATATTTTTGCATTCTCTAAAAATTCGGCCAAAATGGAGGTCAAGAAAATCTCCTCGTTAATTTAGGACATTACTCGTTTTCGACCATTTTTTACTAGGAAGGCCATAATGTGGCCGATTTGCATTGAATCTTAGCATGTTACAATTTGTTGGATAGGTAACCAACATAGCTACGACTTCCGTGGGATATTTTTGCATTCTCTAAAAAGTCGGCCAAAATGGAGGTCAAGAAAATCTCCTCGTTAATTTAGGGCATTACTCGTTTTCGACCCTTTTTTACTAGGAAGGCCATAATGTGGCCAATTTGCATTGAATCTTAGCATGTGACAATTCGTTGGATAGGTAAACAACATAACTACGACTTCCATGGGATATTTTTGCATTCTCTAAAAAGTCGGCCAAAATGGAGGTCAAGAAAATCTCCTCGTTAATTTAGGACATTACTCGTTTTCGACCCTTTTTTACTAGGAAGGCCATAATGTGGCCGATTTGCATTGAATCTTAGCAAGTGACAATTCGTTGGATAGGTAAACAACATAACTACGACTTCCATGGTATATTTTTGCATTCTCTAAAAATTCGGCCAAAATGGAGGTTAAGAAAATCTCCTCGTTAATTTAGGACATTACTCGTTTTCGATCCTTTTTTACTAGGAAGGCCATAATGTGGCCGATTTGCATTGAATCTTAGCATGTGCAATTCGTTGGATAGGTAAACAACATAACTACGACTTCCATCAGATATTTTTGCATTCTCTAAAAATTCGGCCAAAATGGAGGTCAAGAAAATCTCCTCGTTAATTTAGGACATTACTCGTTTTCGACCCTTTTTTACTAGGAAGGCCATAATGTGGCCGATTTGCATTGAATCTTAGCATGTGACAATTCGTTGGATAGGTAAACAACATAACTACGACTTCCATGGGATATTTTTGCATTCTCTAAAAAGTCGGCCAAAATGGAGGTCAAGAAAATCTCCTCGTTAATTTACGACATTACTCGTTTACGACCCTTTTTTACTAGGAAGGCCATAATGTGGCCGATTTGCATTGAATCTTAGCAAGTGACAATTCATTGGATAGGTAAACAACATAACTACGACTTCCATGGGATATTTTTGCATTCTCTAAAAATTCGGCCAAAATGGAGGTCAAGAAAATCTCCTCGTTAATTTAGGACATTACTCGTTTTCGACCATTTTTTACTAGGAAGGCCATAATATGGCCGATTTGCATTGAATCTTAGCATGTTACAATTCGTTGGATAGGTAACCAACATAGCTACGACTTCCGTGGGATATTTTTGCATTCTCTAAAAAGTCGGCCAAAATGGAGGTCAAGAAAATCTCCTCGTTAATTTAGGACATTACTCGTTTTCGACCCTTTTTTACTAGGAAGGCCATAATGTGGCCGATTTGCATTGAATCTTAGCATGTGACAATTCGTTGGATAGGTAAACAACATAACTACGACTTCCATGGGATATTTTTGCATTCTCTAAAAAGTCGGCCAAAATGGAGGTCAAGAAAATCTCCTCGTTAATTTAGGACATTACTCGTTTACGACCCTTTTTTACTAGGAAGGCCATAATGTGGCCGATTTGCATTGAATCTTAGCATGTGACAATTCGTTGGATAGGTAAACAACATAACTACGACTTCCATGGGATATTTTTACATTATCTAAAAATTCGGCCAAAATTGAGGTTAAGAAAATCTCCTCGTTAATTTAGGACATTACTCGTTTTCGACCATTTTTTACTAGGAAGGCCATAATGTGGCCGATTTGCATTGAATCTTAGCATGTTACAATTCGTTGGATAGGTAACCAACATAGCTACGACTTCCGTGGGATATTTTTGCATTCTCTAAAAAGTCGGCCAAAATGGAGGTCAAGAAAATCTCCTCGTTAATTTAGGGCATTACTCGTTTTCGACCCTTTTTTACTAGGAAGGCCATAATGTGGCCAATTTGCATTGAATCTTAGCATGTGACAATTCGTTGGATAGGTAAACAACATAACTACGACTTCCATGGGATATTTTTGCATTCTCTAAAAAGTCGGCCAAAATGGAGGTCAAGAAAATCTCCTCGTTAATTTAGGACATTACTCGTTTTCGACCCTTTTTTACTAGGAAGGCCATAATGTGGCCGATTTGCATTGAATCTTAGCAAGTGACAATTCGTTGGATAGGTAAACAACATAACTACGACTTCCATGGTATATTTTTGCATTCTCTAAAAATTCGGCCAAAATGGAGGTTAAGAAAATCTCCTCGTTAATTTAGGACATTACTCGTTTTCGATCCTTTTTTACTAGGAAGGCCATAATGTGGCCGATTTGCATTGAATCTTAGCATGTGGCAATTCGTTGGATAGGTAACCAACATAGCTACGACTTCCGTGGGATATTTTTGCATTCTCTAAAAATTCGGCCAAAATGGAGGTCAAGAAAATCTCCTCGTTAATTTAGGACATTACTCGTTTTCGACCATTTTTTACTAGGAAGGCCATAATGTGGCCGATTTGCATTGAATCTTAGCATGTTACAATTCGTTGGATAGGTAACCAACATAGCTACGACTTCCGTGGGATATTTTGCATTCTCTAAAAAGTCGGCCAAAATGGAGGTCAAGAAAATCTCCTCGTTAATTTAGGGCATTACTCGTTTTCGACCCTTTTTTACTAGGAAGGCCATAATGTGGCCAATTTGCATTGAATCTTAGCATGTGACAATTCGTTGGATAGGTAAACAACATAACTACGACTTCCATGGTATATTTTTGCATTCTCTAAAAATTCGGCCAAAATGGAGGTCAAGAAAATCTCCTCGTTAATTTAGGACATTACTCGTTTTCGATCCTTTTTTACTAGGAAGGCCATAATGTGGCCGATTTGCATTGAATCTTAGCATGTGACAATTCGTTGGATAGGTAAACAACATAACTACGACTTCCATGGGATATTTTTACATTATCTAAAAATTCGGCCAAAATTGAGGTTAAGAAAATCTCCTCGTTAATTTAGGACATTACTCGTTTTCGACCATTTTTTACTAGGAAGGCCATAATGTGGCCGATTTGCATTGAATCTTAGCATGTTACAATTCGTTGGATAGGTAACCAACATAGCTACGACTTCCGTGGGATATTTTTGCATTCTCTAAAAAGTCGGCCAAAATGGAGGTCAAGAAAATCTCCTCGTTAATTTAGGGCATTACTCGTTTTCGACCCTTTTTTACTAGGAAGGCCATAATGTGGCCAATTTGCATTGAATCTTAGTATGTTACAATTCGTTGGATAGGTAACCAACATAGCTACGACTTCCGTGGGATATTTTTGCATTCTCTAAAAAGTCGGCCAAAATGGAGGTCAAGAAAATCTCCTCGTTAATTTAGGGCATTACTCGTTTTCGACCCTTTTTTACTAGGAAGGCCATAATGTGGCCAATTTGCATTGAATCTTAGCATGTGACAATTCGTTGGATAGGTAAACAACATAACTACGACTTCCATGGGATATTTTTGCATTCTCTAAAAAGTCGGCCAAAATGGAGGTCAAGAAAATCTCCTCGTTAATTTAGGACATTACTCGTTTTCGACCCTTTTTTACTAGGAAGGCCATAATGTGGCCGATTTGCATTGAATCTTAGCAAGTGACAATTCGTTGGATAGGTAAAGAACATAACTACGACTTCCATGGTATATTTTTGCATTCTCTAAAAATTCGGCCAAAATGGAGGTTAAGAAAATCTCCTCGTTAATTTAGGACATTACTCGTTTTCGATCCTTTTTTACTAGGAAGGCCATAATGTGGCCGATTTGCATTGAATCTTAGCATGTGCAATTCGTTGGATAGGTAAACAACATAACTACGACTTCCATCAGATATTTTTGCATTCTCTAAAAATTCGGCCAAAATGGAGGTCAAGAAAATCTCCTCGTTAATTTAGGACATTACTCGTTTTCGACCCTTTTTTACTAGGAAGGCCATAATGTGGCCGATTTGCATTGAATCTTAGCATGTGACAATTCGTTGGATAGGTAAACAACATAACTACGACTTCCATGGGATATTTTTGCATTCTCTAAAAAGTCGGCCAAAATGGAGGTCAAGAAAATCTCCTCGTTAATTTACGACATTACTCGTTTACGACCCTTTTTTACTAGGAAGGCCATAATGTGGCCGATTTGCATTGAATCTTAGCAAGTGACAATTCCTTGGATAGGTAAACAACATAACTACGACTTCCATGGGATATTTTTGCATTCTCTAAAAATTCGGCCAAAATGGAGGTCAAGAAAATCTCCTCGTTAATTTAGGACATTACTCGTTTTCGACCATTTTTTACTAGGAAGGCCATAATGTGGCCGATTTGCATTGAATCTTAGCATGTTACAATTCGTTGGATAGGTAACCAACATAGCTACGACTTCCGTGGGATATTTTTGCATTCTCTAAAAAGTCGGCCAAAATGGAGGTCAAGAAAATCTCCTCGTTAATTTAGGGCATTACTCGTTTTCGACCCTTTTTTACTAGGAAGGCCATAATGTGGCCAATTTGCATTGAATCTTAGCATGTGACAATTCGTTGGATAGGTAAACAACATAACTACGACTTCCATGGGATATTTTTGCATTCTCTAAAAAGTCGGCCAAAATGGAGGTCAAGAAAATCTCCTCGTTAATTTAGGACATTACTCGTTTTCGACCCTTTTTTACTAGGAAGGCCATAATGTGGCCGATTTGCATTGAATCTTAGCAAGTGACAATTCGTTGGATAGGTAAACAACATAACTACGACTTCCATGGTATATTTTTGCATTCTCTAAAAATTCGGCCAAAATGGAGGTTAAGAAAATCTCCTCGTTAATTTAGGACATTACTCGTTTTCGATCCTTTTTTACTAGGAAGGCCATAATGTGGCCGATTTGCATTGAATCTTAGCATGTGCAATTCGTTGGATAGGTAAACAACATAACTACGACTTCCATCAGATATTTTTGCATTCTCTAAAAATTCGGCCAAAATGGAGGTCAAGAAAATCTCCTCGTTAATTTAGGACATTACTCGTTTTCGACCCTTTTTTACTAGGAAGGCCATAATGTGGCCGATTTGCATTGAATCTTAGCATGTGACAATTCGTTGGATAGGTAAACAACATAACTACGACTTCCATGGGATATTTTTGCATTCTCTAAAAAGTCGGCCAAAATGGAGGTCAAGAAAATCTCCTCGTTAATTTACGACATTACTCGTTTACGACCCTTTTTTACTAGGAAGGCCATAATGTGGCCGATTTGCATTGAATCTTAGCAAGTGACAATTCATTGGATAGGTAAACAACATAACTACGACTTCCATGGGATATTTTTGCATTCTCTAAAAATTCGGCCAAAATGGAGGTCAAGAAAATCTCCTCGTTAATTTAGGACATTACTCGTTTTCGACCATTTTTTACTAGGAAGGCCATAATATGGCCGATTTGCATTGAATCTTAGCATGTTACAATTCGTTGGATAGGTAACCAACATAGCTACGACTTCCGTGGGATATTTTTGCATTCTCTAAAAAGTCGGCCAAAATGGAGGTCAAGAAAATCTCCTCGTTAATTTAGGACATTACTCGTTTTCGACCCTTTTTTACTAGGAAGGCCATAATGTGGCCGATTTGCATTGAATCTTAGCATGTGACAATTCGTTGGATAGGTAAACAACATAACTACGACTTCCATGGGATATTTTTGCATTCTCTAAAAAGTCGGCCAAAATGGAGGTCAAGAAAATCTCCTCGTTAATTTAGGACATTACTCGTTTACGACCCTTTTTTACTAGGAAGGCCATAATGTGGCCGATTTGCATTGAATCTTAGCATGTGACAATTCGTTGGATAGGTAAACAACATAACTACGACTTCCATGGGATATTTTTACATTATCTAAAAATTCGGCCAAAATTGAGGTTAAGAAAATCTCCTCGTTAATTTAGGACATTACTCGTTTTCGACCATTTTTTACTAGGAAGGCCATAATGTGGCCGATTTGCATTGAATCTTAGCATGTTACAATTCGTTGGATAGGTAACCAACATAGCTACGACTTCCGTGGGATATTTTTGCATTCTCTAAAAAGTCGGCCAAAATGGAGGTCAAGAAAATCTCCTCGTTAATTTAGGGCATTACTCGTTTTCGACCCTTTTTTACTAGGAAGGCCATAATGTGGCCAATTTGCATTGAATCTTAGCATGTGACAATTCGTTGGATAGGTAAACAACATAACTACGACTTCCATGGGATATTTTTGCATTCTCTAAAAAGTCGGCCAAAATGGAGGTCAAGAAAATCTCCTCGTTAATTTAGGACATTACTCGTTTTCGACCCTTTTTTACTAGGAAGGCCATAATGTGGCCGATTTGCATTGAATCTTAGCAAGTGACAATTCGTTGGATAGGTAAACAACATAACTACGACTTCCATGGTATATTTTTGCATTCTCTAAAAATTCGGCCAAAATGGAGGTTAAGAAAATCTCCTCGTTAATTTAGGACATTACTCGTTTTCGATCCTTTTTTACTAGGAAGGCCATAATGTGGCCGATTTGCATTGAATCTTAGCATGTGGCAATTCGTTGGATAGGTAACCAACATAGCTACGACTTCCGTGGGATATTTTTGCATTCTCTAAAAATTCGGCCAAAATGGAGGTCAAGAAAATCTCCTCGTTAATTTAGGACATTACTCGTTTTCGACCATTTTTTACTAGGAAGGCCATAATGTGGCCGATTTGCATTGAATCTTAGCATGTTACAATTCGTTGGATAGGTAACCAACATAGCTACGACTTCCGTGGGATATTTTGCATTCTCTAAAAAGTCGGCCAAAATGGAGGTCAAGAAAATCTCCTCGTTAATTTAGGGCATTACTCGTTTTCGACCCTTTTTTACTAGGAAGGCCATAATGTGGCCAATTTGCATTGAATCTTAGCATGTGACAATTCGTTGGATAGGTAAACAACATAACTACGACTTCCATGGTATATTTTTGCATTCTCTAAAAATTCGGCCAAAATGGAGGTCAAGAAAATCTCCTCGTTAATTTAGGACATTACTCGTTTTCGATCCTTTTTTACTAGGAAGGCCATAATGTGGCCGATTTGCATTGAATCTTAGCATGTGACAATTCGTTGGATAGGTAAACAACATAACTACGACTTCCATGGGATATTTTTGCATTCTCTAAAAAGTCGGCCAAAATGGAGGTCAAGAAAATCTCCTCGTTAATTTAGGACATTACTCGTTTACGACCCTTTTTTACTAGGAAGGCCATAATGTGGCCGATTTGCATTGAATCTTAGCATGTGACAATTCGTTGGATAGGTAAACAACATAACTACGACTTCCATGGGATATTTTTACATTATCTAAAAATTCGGCCAAAATTGAGGTTAAGAAAATCTCCTCGTTAATTTAGGACATTACTCGTTTTCGACCATTTTTTACTAGGAAGGCCATAATGTGGCCGATTTGCATTGAATCTTAGCATGTTACAATTCGTTGGATAGGTAACCAACATAGCTACGACTTCCGTGGGATATTTTTGCATTCTCTAAAAAGTCGGCCAAAATGGAGGTCAAGAAAATCTCCTCGTTAATTTAGGGCATTACTCGTTTTCGACCCTTTTTTACTAGGAAGGCCATAATGTGGCCAATTTGCATTGAATCTTAGCATGTGACAATTCGTTGGATAGGTAAACAACATAACTACGACTTCCATGGGATATTTTTGCATTCTCTAAAAAGTCGGCCAAAATGGAGGTCAAGAAAATCTCCTCGTTAATTTAGGACATTACTCGTTTTCGACCCTTTTTTACTAGGAAGGCCATAATGTGGCCGATTTGCATTGAATCTTAGCAAGTGACAATTCGTTGGATAGGTAAACAACATAACTACGACTTCCATGGTATATTTTTGCATTCTCTAAAAATTCGGCCAAAATGGAGGTTAAGAAAATCTCCTCGTTAATTTAGGACATTACTCGTTTTCGATCCTTTTTTACTAGGAAGGCCATAATGTGGCCGATTTGCATTGAATCTTAGCATGTGGCAATTCGTTGGATAGGTAAACAACATAACTACGACTTCCATCAGATATTTTTGCATTCTCTAAAAATTCGGCCAAAATGGAGGTCAAGAAAATCTCCTCGTTAATTTAGGACATTACTCGTTTTCGACCATTTTTTACTAGGAAGGCCATAATGTGGCCGATTTGCATTGAATCTTAGCATGTTACAATTCGTTGGATAGGTAACCAACATAGCTACGACTTCCGTGGGATATTTTTGCATTCTCTAAAAAGTCGGCCAAAATGGAGGTCAAGAAAATCTCCTCGTTAATTTAGGGCATTACTCGTTTTCGACCCTTTTTTACTAGGAAGGCCATAATGTGGCCAATTTGCATTGAATCTTAGCATGTGACAATTCGTTGGATAGGTAAACAACATAACTACGACTTCCATGAGATATTTTTGCATTCTCTAAAAAGTCGGCCAAAATGGAGGTCAAGAAAATCTCCTCGTTAATTTAGGACATTACTCGTTTTCGACCCTTTTTTACTTGGAAGGCCATAATGTGGCCGATTTGCATTGAATCTTAGCAAGTGACAATTCGTTGGAAAGGTAAACAACATAACTACAACTTCCATGGTATATTTTTGCATTCTCTAAAAATTCGGCCAAAATGGAGGTTAAGAAAATCTCCTCGTTAATTTAGGACATTACTCATTTTCGACCCTTTTTTACTAGGAAGGCCATAATGTGGCCGATTTGCATTGAATCTTAGCATGTGACAATTCGTTGGATAGGTAAACAACATAACTACGACTTCCATCAGATATTTTTGCATTCTCTAAAAATTCGGACAAAATGGAGGTTAAGAAAATCTCCTCATTAATTTAGGACATTACTCGTTTTCGACCCTTTTTTACTAGGAAGGCCATAATGTGGCCGATTTGCATTGAATCTTAGCATGTGACAATTCGTTGGATAGGTAAACAACATAACTACGACTTCCATGGGATATTTTTGCATTCTCTAAAAAGTCGGCCAAAATGGAGGTCAAGAAAATCTCCTCGTTAATTTACGACATTACTCGTTTACGACCCTTTTTTACTAGGAAGGCCATAATGTGGCCGATTTGCATTGAATCTTAGCATGTGACAATTCGTTGGATAGGTAAACAACATAACTACGACTTCCATGGGATATTTTTGCATTCTCTAAAAAGTCGGCCAAAATGGAGGTCAAGAAAATCTCCTCGTTAATTTACGACATTACTCGTTTACGACCCTTTTTTACTAGGAAGGCCATAATGTGGCCGATTTGCATTGAATCTTAGCATGTGACAATTCGTTGGATAGGTAAACAACATAACTACGACTTCCATGGGATATTTTTACATTATCTAAAAATTCGGCCAAAATCGAGGTTAAGAAAATCTCCTCGTTAATTTAGGACATTACTCGTTTTCGACCCTTTTCTACTAGGAAGGCCATAATGTGGCCGATTTGCATTGAATCTTAGCATGTGACAATTCGTTGGATAGGTAAACAACATAACTACGACTTCCATGGGATATTTTTGCATTCTCTAAAAATTCGGCCAAAATGGAGGTCAAGAAAATCTCCTCGTTAATTTAGGACATTACTCGTTTTCGACCATTTTTTACTAGGAAGGCCATAATGTGGCCGATTTGCATTGAATCTTAGCATGTTACAATTCGTTGGATAGGTAACCAACATAGCTACGACTTCCGTGGGATATTTTGCATTCTCTAAAAAGTCGGCCAAAATGGAGGTCAAGAAAATCTCCTCGTTAATTTAGGGCATTACTCGTTTTCGACCCTTTTTTACTAGGAAGGCCATAATGTGGCCAATTTGCATTGAATCTTAGCATGTGACAATTCGTTGGATAGGTAAACAACATAACTACGACTTCCATGGGATATTTTTGCATTCTCTAAAAAGTCGGCCAAAATGGAGGTCAAGAAAATCTCCTCGTTAATTTAGGACATTACTCGTTTTCGACCCTTTTTAACTAGGAAGGCCATAATGTGGCCGATTTGCATTGAATCTTAGCAAGTGACAATTCGTTGGATAGGTAAACAACATAACTACGACTTCCATGGTATATTTTTGCATTCTCTAAAAATTCGGCCAAAATGGAGGTTAAGAAAATCTCCTCGTTAATTTAGGACATTACTCGTTTTCGACCCTTTTTTACTAGGAAGGCCATAATGTGGCCGATTTGCATTGAATCTTAGCATGTGACAATTCGTTCCATAGGTAAACAACATAACTACGACTTCCATCAGATATTTTTGCATTCCCTAAAAATTCGGACAAAATGGAGGTTAAGAAAATCTCCTCATTAATTTAGGACATTACTCGTTTTCGACCCTTTTTTACTAGGAAGGCCATAATGTGGCCGATTTGCATTGAATCTTAGCAAGTGACAATTCATTGGATAGGTAAACAACATAACTACGACTTCCATGGGATATTTTTGCATTCTCTAAAAATTCGGCCAAAATGGAGGTCAAGAAAATCTCCTCGTTAATTTAGGACATTACTCATTTTCGACCATTTTTTACTAGGAAGGCCATAATATGGCCGATTTGCATTGAATCTTAGCATGTTACAATTCGTTGGATAGGTAACCAACATAGCTACGACTTCCGTGGGATATTTTTGCATTCTCTAAAAAGTCGGCCAAAATGGAGGTCAAGAAAATCTCCTCGTTAATTTAGGACATTACTCGTTTTCGACCCTTTTTTACTAGGAAGGCCATAATGTGGCCGATTTGCATTGAATCTTAGCATGTGACAATTCGTTGGATAGGTAAACAACATAACTACGACTTCCATGGGATATTTTTGCATTCTCTAAAAAGTCGGCCAAAATGGAGGTCAAGAAAATCTCCTCGTTAATTTAGGACATTACTCGTTTACGACCCTTTTTTACTAGGAAGGCCATAATGTGGCCGATTTGCATTGAATCTTAGCATGTGACAATTCGTTGGATAGGTAAACAACATAACTACGACTTCCATGGGATATTTTTACATTATCTAAAAATTCGGCCAAAATCGAGGTTAAGAAAATCTCCTCGTTAATTTAGGACATTACTCGTTTTCGACCCTTTTCTACTAGGAAGGCCATAATGTGGCCGATTTGCATTGAATCTTAGCATGTGACAATTCGTTGGATAGGTAAACAACATAACTACGACTTCCATGGGATATTTTTGCATTCTCTAAAAATTCGGCCAAAATGGAGGTCAAGAAAATCTCCTCGTTAATTTAGGACATTACTCGTTTTCGACCATTTTTTACTAGGAAGGCCATAATGTGGCCGATTTGCATTGAATCTTAGCATGTTACAATTCGTTGGATAGGTAACCAACATAGCTACGACTTCCGTGGGATATTTTTGCATTCTCTAAAAAGTCGGCCAAAATGGAGGTCAAGAAAATCTCCTCGTTAATTTAGGGCATTACTCGTTTTCGACCCTTTTTTACTAGGAAGGCCATAATGTGGCCGATTTGCATTGAATCTTAGCATGTTACAATTCGTTGGATAGGTAACCAACATAGCTACGACTTCCGTGGGATATTTTGCATTCTCTAAAAAGTCGGCCAAAATGGAGGTCAAGAAAATCTCCTCGTTAATTTAGGGCATTACTCGTTTTCGACCCTTTTTTACTAGGAAGGCCATAATGTGGCCGATTTGCATTGAATCTTAGCATGTGACAATTCGTTGGATAGGTAAACAACATAACTACGACTTCCATGGGATATTTTTACATTATCTAAAAATTCGGCCAAAATCGAGGTTAAGAAAATCTCCTCATTAATTTAGGACATTACTCGTTTTCGACCCTTTTTTACTAGGAAGGCCATAATGTGGCCGATTTGCATTGAATCTTAGCAAGTGACAATTCATTGGATAGGTAAACAACATAACTACGACTTCCATGGGATATTTTTGCATTCTCTAAAAATTCGGCCAAAATGGAGGTCAAGAAAATCTCCTCGTTAATTTAGGACATTACTCATTTTCGACCATTTTTTACTAGGAAGGCCATAATATGGCCGATTTGCATTGAATCTTAGCATGTTACAATTCGTTGGATAGGTAACCAACATAGCTACGACTTCCGTGGGATATTTTTGCATTCTCTAAAAAGTCGGCCAAAATGGAGGTCAAGAAAATCTCCTCGTTAATTTAGGACATTACTCGTTTTCGACCCTTTTTTACTAGGAAGGCCATAATGTGGCCGATTTGCATTGAATCTTAGCATGTGACAATTCGTTGGATAGGTAAACAACATAACTACGACTTCCATGGGATATTTTTGCATTCTCTAAAAAGTCGGCCAAAATGGAGGTCAAGAAAATCTCCTCGTTAATTTAGGACATTACTCGTTTACGACCCTTTTTTACTAGGAAGGCCATAATGTGGCCGATTTGCATTGAATCTTAGCATGTGACAATTCGTTGGATAGGTAAACAACATAACTACGACTTCCATGGGATATTTTTACATTATCTAAAAATTCGGCCAAAATCGAGGTTAAGAAAATCTCCTCGTTAATTTAGGACATTACTCGTTTTCGACCCTTTTCTACTAGGAAGGCCATAATGTGGCCGATTTGCATTGAATCTTAGCATGTGACAATTCGTTGGATAGGTAAACAACATAACTACGACTTCCATGGGATATTTTTGCATTCTCTAAAAATTCGGCCAAAATGGAGGTCAAGAAAATCTCCTCGTTAATTTAGGACATTACTCGTTTTCGACCATTTTTTACTAGGAAGGCCATAATGTGGCCGATTTGCATTGAATCTTAGCATGTTACAATTCGTTGGATAGGTAACCAACATAGCTACGACTTCCGTGGGATATTTTTGCATTCTCTAAAAAGTCGGCCAAAATGGAGGTCAAGAAAATCTCCTCGTTAATTTAGGGCATTACTCGTTTTCGACCCTTTTTTACTAGGAAGGCCATAATGTGGCCGATTTGCATTGAATCTTAGCATGTTACAATTCGTTGGATAGGTAACCAACATAGCTACGACTTCCGTGGGATATTTTGCATTCTCTAAAAAGTCGGCCAAAATGGAGGTCAAGAAAATCTCCTCGTTAATTTAGGGCATTACTCGTTTTCGACCCTTTTTTACTAGGAAGGCCATAATGTGGCCAATTTGCATTGAATCTTAGCATGTGACAATTCGTTGGATAGGTAAACAACATAACTACGACTTCCATGGGATATTTTTGCATTCTCTAAAAAGTCGGCCAAAATGGAGGTCAAGAAAATCTCCTCGTTAATTTAGGACATTACTCGTTTTCGACCCTTTTTTACTAGGAAGGCCATAATGTGGCCGATTTGCATTGAATCTTAGCAAGTGACAATTCGTTGGATAGGTAAACAACATAACTACGATTTCCATGGTATATTTTTGCATTCTTTAAAAATTCGGCCAAAATGGAGGTTAAGAAAATCTCCTCGTTAATTTAGGACATTACTCGTTTTCGACCCTTTTTTACTAGGAAGGCCATAATGTGGCCGATTTGCATTGAATCTTAGCATGTGACAATACGTTCCATAGGTAAACAACATAACTACGACTTCCATCAGATATTTTTGCATTCTCTAAAAATTCGGCCAAAATGGAGGTCAAGAAAATCTCCTCGTTAATTTAGGACATTACTCGTTTTCGACCCTTTTTTACTAGGAAGGCCATAATGTGGCCGATTTGCATTGAATCTTAGCATGTGACAATTCGTTGGATAGGTAAACAACATAACTACGACTTCCATGGGATGTTTTTGCATTCTCTAAAAAGTCGGCCAAAATGGAGGTCAAGAAAATCTCCTCGTTAATTTAGGACATTACTCGTTTTCGACCCTTTTTTACTAGGAAGGCCATAATGTGGCCGATTTGCATTGAATCTTAGCATGTGACAATTCGTTGGATAGGTAAACAACATAACTACGACTTCCATGGGATATTTTTACATTATCTAAAAATTCGGCCAAAATCGAGGTTAAGAAAATCTCCTCGTTAATTTAGGACATTACTCGTTTTCGACCCTTTTCTACTAGGAAGGCCATAATGTGGCCGATTTGCATTGAATCTTAGCATGTGACAATTCGTTGGATAGGTAAACAACATAACTACGACTTCCATGGGATATTTTTGCATTCTCTAAAAATTCGGCCAAAATGGAGGTCAAGAAAATCTCCTCGTTAATTTAGGACATTACTCGTTTTCGACCATTTTTTACTAGGAAGGCCATAATGTGGCCGATTTGCATTGAATCTTAGCATGTTACAATTCGTTGGATAGGTAACCAACATAGCTACGACTTCCGTTGGATATTTTTGCATTCTCTAAAAAGTCGGCCAAAATGGAGGTCAAGAAAATCTCCTCGTTAATTTAGGGCATTACTCGTTTTCGACCCTTTTTTACTAGGAAGGCCATAATGTGGCCGATTTGCATTGAATCTTAGCATGTTACAATTCGTTGGATAGGTAACCAACATAGCTACGACTTCCGTGGGATATTTTGCATTCTCTAAAAAGTCGGCCAAAATGGAGGTCAAGAAAATCTCCTCGTTAATTTAGGGCATTACTCGTTTTCGACCCTTTTTTACTAGGAAGGCCATAATGTGGCCAATTTGCATTGAATCTTAGCATGTGACAATTCGTTGGATAGGTAAACAACATAACTACGACTTCCATGGGATATTTTTGCATTCTCTAAAAAGTCGGCCAAAATGGAGGTCAAGAAAATCTCCTCGTTAATTTAGGACATTACTCGTTTTCGACCCTTTTTTACTAGGAAGGCCATAATGTGGCCGATTTGCATTGAATCTTAGCAAGTGACAATTCGTTGGATAGGTAAACAACATAACTACAACTTCCATGGTATATTTTTGCATTCTCTAAAAATTCGGCCAAAATGGAGGTTAAGAAAATCTCCTCGTTAATTTAGGACATTACTCGTTTTCGACCCTTTTTTACTAGGAAGGCCATAATGTGGCCGATTTGCATTGAATCTTAGCATGTGACAATTCGTTGGATAGGTAAGCAACATAACTACGACTTCCATCAGATATTTTTGCATTCTCTAAAAATTCGGACAAAATGGAGGTTAAGAAAATCTCCTCATTAATTTAGGACATTACTCGTTTTCGACCCTTTTTTACTAGGAAAGCCATAATGTGGCCGATTTGCATTGAATCTTAGCATGTGACAATTCGTTGGATAGGTAAACAACATAACTACGACTTCCATGGGATATTTTTGCATTCTCTAAAAAGTCGGCCAAAATGGAGGTCAAGAAAATCTCCTCGTTAATTTACGACATTACTCGTTTACGACCCTTTTTTACTAGGAAGGCCATAATGTGGCCGATTTGCATTGAATCTTAGCATGTGACAATTCGTTGGATAGGTAAACAACATAACTACGACTTCCATGGGATATTTTTGCATTCTCTAAAAAGTCGGCCAAAATGGAGGTCAAGAAAATCTCCTCGTTAATTTACGACATTACTCGTTTACGACCCTTTTTTACTAGGAAGGCCATAATGTGGCCGATTTGCATTGAATCTTAGCATGTGACAATTCGTTGGATAGGTAAACAACATAACTACGACTTCCATGGGATATTTTTACATTATCTAAAAATTCGGCCAAAATCGAGGTTAAGAAAATCTCCTCGTTAATTTAGGACATTACTCGTTTTCGACCCTTTTCTACTAGGAAGGCCATAATATGGCCGATTTGCATTGAATCTTAGCATGTGACAATTCGTTGGATAGGTAAACAACATAACTACGACTTCCATGGGATATTTTTGCATTCTCTAAAAATTCGGCCAAAATGGAGGTCAAGAAAATCTCCTCGTTAATTTAGGACATTACTCGTTTTCGACCATTTTTTACTAGGAAGGCCATAATGTGGCCGATTTGCATTGAATCTTAGCATGTTACAATTCGTTGGATAGGTAACCAACATAGCTACGACTTCCGTGGGATATTTTGCATTCTCTAAAAAGTCGGCCAAAATGGAGGTCAAGAAAATCTCCTCGTTAATTTAGGGCATTACTCGTTTTCGACCCTTTTTTACTAGGAAGGCCATAATGTGGCCAATTTGCATTGAATCTTAGCATGTGACAATTCGTTGGATAGGTAAACAACATAACTACGACTTCCATGGGATATTTTTGCATTCTCTAAAAAGTCGGCCAAAATGGAGGTCAAGAAAATCTCCTCGTTAATTTAGGACATTACTCGTTTTCGACCCTTTTTTACTAGGAAGGCCATAATGTGGCCGATTTGCATTGAATCTTAGCATGTGACAATTCGTTCCATAGGTAAACAACATAACTACGACTTCCATCAGATATTTTTGCATTCTCTAAAAATTCGGCCAAAATGGAGGTCAAGAAAATCTCCTCGTTAATTTAGGACATTACTCGTTTTCGACCCTTTTTTACTAGGAAGGCCATAATGTGGCCGATTTGCATTGAATCTTAGCATGTGACAATTCGTTGGATAGGTAAACAACATAACTACGACTTCCATGGGATGTTTTTGCATTCTCTAAAAAGTCGGCCAAAATGGAGGTCAAGAAAATCTCCTCGTTAATTTAGGACATTACTCGTTTTCGACCCTTTTTTACTAGGAAGGCCATAATGTGGCCGATTTGCATTGAATCTTAGCATGTGACAATTCGTTGGATAGGTAAACAACATAACTACGACTTCCATGGGATATTTTTACATTATCTAAAAATTCGGCCAAAAACGAGGTTAAGAAAATCTCCTCGTTAATTTAGGACATTACTCGTTTTCGACCCTTTTCTACTAGGAAGGCCATAATGTGGCCGATTTGCATTGAATCTTAGCATGTGACAATTCGTTGGATAGGTAAACAACATAACTACGACTTCCATGGGATATTTTTGCATTCTCTAAAAATTCGGCCAAAATGGAGGTCAAGAAAATCTCCTCGTTAATTTAGGACATTACTCGTTTTCGACCATTTTTTACTAGGAAGGCCATAATGTGGCCGATTTGCATTGAATCTTAGCATGTTACAATTTGTTGGATAGGTAACCAACATAGCTACGACTTCCGTGGGATATTTTTGCATTCTCTAAAAAGTCGGCCAAAATGGAGGTCAAGAAAATCTCCTCGTTAATTTAGGGCATTACTCGTTTTCGACCCTTTTTTACTAGGAAGGCCATAATGTGGCCGATTTGCATTGAATCTTAGCATGTTACAATTCGTTGGATAGGTAACCAACATAGCTACGACTTCCGTGGGATATTTTGCATTCTCTAAAAAGTCGGCCAAAATGGAGGTCAAGAAAATCTCCTCGTTAATTTAGGGCATTACTCGTTTTCGACCCTTTTTTACTAGGAAGGCCATAATGTGGCCAATTTGCATTGAATCTTAGCATGTGACAATTCGTTGGATAGGTAAACAACATAACTACGACTTCCATGGGATATTTTTGCATTCTCTAAAAAGTCGGCCAAAATGGAGGTCAAGAAAATCTCCTCGTTAATTTAGGACATTACTCGTTTTCGACCCTTTTTTACTAGGAAGGCCATAATGTGGCCGATTTGCATTGAATCTTAGCAAGTGACAATTCGTTGGATAGGTAAACAACATAACTACAACTTCCATGGTATATTTTTGCATTCTCTAAAAATTCGGCCAAAATGGAGGTTAAGAAAATCTCCTCGTTAATTTAGGACATTACTCGTTTTCGACCCTTTTTTACTAGGAAGGCCATAATGTGGCCGATTTGCATTGAATCTTAGCATGTGACAATTCGTTGGATAGGTAAACAACATAACTACGACTTCCATCAGATATTTTTGCATTCTCTAAAAATTCGGACAAAATGGAGGTTAAGAAAATATCCTCATTAATTTAGGACATTACTCGTTTTCGACCCTTTTTTACTAGGAAGGCCATAATGTGGCCGATTTGCATTGAATCTTAGCATGTGACAATTCGTTGGATAGGTAAACAACATAACTACGACTTCCATGGGATATTTTTGCATTCTCTAAAAAGTCGGCCAAAATGGAGGTCAAGAAAATCTCCTCGTTAATTTACGACATTACTCGTTTACGACCCTTTTTTACTAGGAAGGCCATAATGTGGCCGATTTGCATTGAATCTTAGCATGTGACAATTCGTTGGATAGGTAAACAACATAACTACGACTTCCATGGGATATTTTTACATTATCTAAAAATTCGGCCAAAATCGAGGTTAAGAAAATCTCCTCGTTAATTTAGGACATTACTCGTTTTCGACCCTTTTCTACTAGGAAGGCCATAATATGGCCGATTTGCATTGAATCTTAGCATGTGACAATTCGTTGGATAGGTAAACAACATAACTACGACTTCCATGGGATATTTTTGCATTCTCTAAAAATTCGGCCAAAATGGAGGTCAAGAAAATATCCTCGTTAATTTAGGACATTACTCGTTTTCGACCATTTTTTACTAGGAAGGCCATAATGTGGCCGATTTGCATTGAATCTTAGCATGTTACAATTCGTTGGATAGGTAACCAACATAGCTACGACTTCCGTGGGATATTTTGCATTCTCTAAAAAGTCGGCCAAAATGGAGGTCAAGAAAATCTCCTCGTTAATTTAGGGCATTACTCGTTTTCGACCCTTTTTTACTAGGAAGGCCATAATGTGGCCAATTTGCATTGAATCTTAGCATGTGACAATTCGTTGGATAGGTAAACAACATAACTACGACTTCCATGGGATATTTTTGCATTCTCTAAAAAGTCGGCCAAAATGGAGGTCAAGAAAATCTCCTCGTTAATTTAGGACATTACTCGTTTTCGACCCTTTTTTACTAGGAAGGCCATAATGTGGCCGATTTGCATTGAATCTTAGCAAGTGACAATTCGTTGGATAGGTAAACAACATAACTACGACTTCCATGGTATATTTTTGCATTCTCTAAAAATTCGGCCAAAATGGAGGTTAAGAAAATCTCCTCGTTAATTTAGGACATTACTCGTTTTCGACCCTTTTTTACTAGGAAGGCCATAATGTGGCCGATTTGCATTGAATCTTAGCATGTGACAATTCGTTCCATAGGTAAACAACATAACTACGACTTCCATCAGATATTTTTGCATTCCCTAAAAATTCGGACAAAATGGAGGTTAAGAAAATCTCCTCATTAATTTAGGACATTACTCGTTTTCGACCCTTTTTTACTAGGAAGGCCATAATGTGGCCGATTTGCATTGAATCTTAGCAAGTGACAATTCATTGGATAGGTAAACAACATAACTACGACTTCCATGGGATATTTTTGCATTCTCTAAAAATTCGGCCAAAATGGAGGTCAAGAAAATCTCCTCGTTAATTTAGGACATTACTCGTTTTCGACCATTTTTTACTAGGAAGGCCATAATATGGCCGATTTGCATTGAATCTTATCATGTTACAATTCGTTGGATAGGTAACCAACATAGCTACGACTTCCGTGGGATATTTTTGCATTCTCTAAAAAGTCGGCCAAAATGGAGGTCAAGAAAATCTCCTCGTTAATTTAGGACATTACTCGTTTTCGACCCTTTTTTACTAGGAAGGCCATAATGTGGCCGATTTGCATTGAATCTTAGCATGTGACAATTCGTTGGATAGGTAAACAACATAACTACGACTTCCATGGGATATTTTTGCATTCTCTAAAAAGTCGGCCAAAATGGAGGTCAAGAAAATCTCCTCGTTAATTTAGGACATTACTCGTTTACGACCCTTTTTTACTAGGAAGGCCATAATGTGGCCGATTTGCATTGAATCTTAGCATGTGACAATTCGTTGGATAGGTAAACAACATAACTACGACTTCCATGGGATATTTTTACATTATCTAAAAATTCGGCCAAAATCGAGGTTAAGAAAATCTCCTCGTTAATTTAGGACATTACTCGTTTTCGACCCTTTTCTACTAGGAAGGCCATAATGTGGCCGATTTGCATTGAATCTTAGCAAGTGACAATTCGTTGGATAGGTAAACAACATAACTACAACTTCCATGGTATATTTTTGCATTCTCTAAAAATTCGGCCAAAATGGAGGTTAAGAAAATCTCCTCGTTAATTTAGGACATTACTCGTTTTCGACCCTTTTTTACTAGGAAGGCCATAATGTGGCCGATTTGCATTGAATCTTAGCATGTGACAATTCGTTGGATAGGTAAACAACATAACTACGACTTCCATCAGATATTTTTGCATTCTCTAAAAATTCGGACAAAATGGAGGTTAAGAAAATCTCCTCATTAATTTAGGACATTACTCGTTTTCGACCCTTTTTTACTAGGAAGGCCATAATGTGGCCGATTTGCATTGAATCTTAGCATGTGACAATTCGTTGGATAGGTAAACAACATAACTACGACTTCCATGGGATATTTTTGCATTCTCTAAAAAGTCGGCCAAAATGGAGGTCAAGAAAATCTCCTCGTTAATTTACGACATTACTCGTTTACGACCCTTTTTTACTAGGAAGGCCATAATGTGGCCGATTTGCATTGAATCTTAGCATGTGACAATTCGTTGGATAGGTAAACAACATAACTACGACTTCCATGGGATATTTTTGCATTCTCTAAAAAGTCGGCCAAAATGGAGGTCAAGAAAATCTCCTCGTTAATTTACGACATTACTCGTTTACGACCCTTTTTTACTAGGAAGGCCATAATGTGGCCGATTTGCATTGAATCTTAGCATGTGACAATTCGTTGGATAGGTAAACAACATAACTACGACTTCCATGGGATATTTTTACATTATCTAAAAATTCGGCCAAAATCGAGGTTAAGAAAATCTCCTCGTTAATTTAGGACATTACTCGTTTTCGACCCTTTTCTACTAGGAAGGCCATAATGTGGCCGATTTGCATTGAATCTTAGCATGTGACAATTCGTTGGATAGGTAAACAACATAACTACGACTTCCATGGGATATTTTTGCATTCTCTAAAAATTCGGCCAAAATGGAGGTCAAGAAAATCTCCTCGTTAATTTAGGACATTACTCGTTTTCGACCATTTTTTACTAGGAAGGCCATAATGTGGCCGATTTGCATTGAATCTTAGCATGTTACAATTCGTTGGATAGGTAACCAACATAGCTACGACTTCCGTGGGATATTTTGCATTCTCTAAAAAGTCGGCCAAAATGGAGGTCAAGAAAATCTCCTCGTTAATTTAGGGCATTACTCGTTTTCGACCCTTTTTTACTAGGAAGGCCATAATGTGGCCAATTTGCATTGAATCTTAGCATGTGACAATTCGTTGGATAGGTAAACAACATAACTACGACTTCCATGGGATATTTTTGCATTCTCTAAAAAGTCGGCCAAAATGGAGGTCAAGAAAATCTCCTCGTTAATTTAGGACATTACTCGTTTTCGACCCTTTTTTACTAGGAAGGCCATAATGTGGCCGATTTGCATTGAATCTTAGCAAGTGACAATTCGTTGGATAGGTAAACAACATAACTACGACTTCCATGGTATATTTTTGCATTCTCTAAAAATTCGGCCAAAATGGAGGTTAAGAAAATCTCCTCGTTAATTTAGGACATTACTCGTTTTCGACCCTTTTTTACTAGGAAGGCCATAATGTGGCCGATTTGCATTGAATCTTAGCATGTGACAATTCGTTGGATAGGTAAACAACATAACTACGACTTCCATCAGATATTTTTGCATTCTCTAAAAATTCGGACAAAATGGAGGTTAAGAAAATCTCCTCATTAATTTAGGACATTACTCGTTTTCGACCCTTTTTTACTAGGAAGGCCATAATGTGGCCGATTTGCATTGAATCTTAGCATGTGACAATTCGTTGGATAGGTAAACAACATAACTACGACTTCCATGGGATATTTTTGCATTCTCTAAAAAGTCGGCCAAAATGGAGGTCAAGAAAATCTCCTCGTTAATTTACGACATTACTCGTTTACGACCCTTTTTTACTAGGAAGGCCATAATGTGGCCGATTTGCATTGAATCTTAGCATGTGACAATTCGTTGGATAGGTAAACAACATAACTACGACTTCCATGGGATATTTTTGCATTCTCTAAAAAGTCGGCCAAAATGGAGGTCAAGAAAATCTCCTCGTTAATTTACGACATTACTCGTTTACGACCCTTTTTTACTAGGAAGGCCATAATGTGGCCGATTTGCATTGAATCTTAGCAGGTGACAATTCGTTGGATAGGTAAACAACATAACTACGACTTCCATGGGATATTTTTACATTATCTAAAAATTCGGCCAAAATCGAGGTTAAGAAAATCTCCTCGTTAATTTAGGACATTACTCGTTTTCGACCCTTTTCTACTAGGAAGGCCATAATGTGGCCGATTTGCATTGAATCTTAGCATGTGACAATTCGTTGGATAGGTAAACAACATAACTACGACTTCCATGGGATATTTTTGCATTCTCTAAAAATTCGGCCAAAATGGAGGTCAAGAAAATCTCCTCGTTAATTTAGGACATTACTCGTTTTCGACCATTTTTTACTAGGAAGGCCATAATGTGGCCGATTTGCATTGAATCTTAGCATGTTACAATTCGTTGGATAGGTAACCAACATAGCTACGACTTCCGTGGGATATTTTGCATTCTCTAAAAAGTCGGCCAAAATGGAGGTCAAGAAAATCTCCTCGTTAATTTAGGGCATTACTCGTTTTCGACCCTTTTTTACTAGGAAGGCCATAATGTGGCCAATTTGCATTGAATCTTAGCATGTGACAATTCGTTGGATAGGTAAACAACATAACTACGACTTCCATGGGATATTTTTGCATTCTCTAAAAAGTCGGCCAAAATGGAGGTCAAGAAAATCTCCTCGTTAATTTAGGACATTACTCGTTTTCGACCCTTTTTTACTAGGAAGGCCATAATGTGGCCGATTTGCATTGAATCTTAGCAAGTGACAATTCGTTGGATAGGTAAACAACATAACTACGACTTCCATGGTATATTTTTGCATTCTCTAAAAATTCGGCCAAAATGGAGGTTAAGAAAATCTCCTCGTTAATTTAGGACATTACTCGTTTTCGACCCTTTTTTACTAGGAAGGCCATAATGTGGCCGATTTGCATTGAATCTTAGCATGTGACAATTCGTTCCATAGGTAAACAACATAACTACGACTTCCATCAGATATTTTTGCATTCCCTAAAAATTCGGACAAAATGGAGGTTAAGAAAATCTCCTCATTAATTTAGGACATTACTCGTTTTCGACCCTTTTTTACTAGGAAGGCCATAATGTGGCCGATTTGCATTGAATCTTAGCAAGTGACAATTCATTGGATAGGTAAACAACATAACTACGACTTCCATGGGATATTTTTGCATTCTCTAAAAATTCGGCCAAAATGGAGGTCAAGAAAATCTCCTCGTTAATTTAGGACATTACTCGTTTTCGACCATTTTTTACTAGGAAGGCCATAATATGGCCGATTTGCATTGAATCTTAGCATGTTACAATTCGTTGGATTGGTAACCAACATAGCTACGACTTCCGTGGGATATTTTTGCATTCTCTAAAAAGTCGGCCAAAATGGAGGTCAAGAAAATCTCCTCGTTAATTTAGGACATTACTCGTTTTCGACCCTTTTTTACTAGGAAGGCCATAATGTGGCCGATTTGCATTGAATCTTAGCATGTGACAATTCGTTGGATAGGTAAACAACATAACTACGACTTCCATGGGATATTTTTGCATTCTCTAAAAAGTCGGCCAAAACGGAGGTCAAGAAAATCTCCTCGTTAATTTAGGACATTACTCGTTTACGACCCTTTTTTACTAGGAAGGCCATAATGTGGCCGATTTGCATTGAATCTTAGCATGTGACAATTCGTTGGATAGGTAAACAACATAACTACGACTTCCATGGGATATTTTTACATTATCTAAAAATTCGGCCAAAATCGAGGTTAAGAAAATCTCCTCGTTAATTTAGGACATTACTCGTTTTCGACCCTTTTCTACTAGGAAGGCCATAATGTGGCCGATTTGCATTGAATCTTAGCATGTGACAATTCGTTGGATAGGTAAACAACATAACTACGACTTCCATGGGATATTTTTGCATTCTCTAAAAATTCGGCCAAAATGGAGGTCAAGAAAATCTCCTCGTTAATTTAGGACATTACTCGTTTTCGACCATTTTTTACTAGGAAGGCCATAATGTGGCCGATTTGCATTGAATCTTAGCATGTTACAATTCGTTGGATAGGTAACCAACATAGCTACGACTTCCGTGGGATATTTTTGCATTCTCTAAAAAGTCGGCCAAAATGGAGGTCAAGAAAATCTCCTCGTTAATTTAGGGCATTACTCGTTTTCGACCCTTTTTTACTAGGAAGGCCATAATGTGGCCAATTTGCATTGAATCTTAGCATGTGACAATTCGTTGGATAGGTAAACAACATAACTACGACTTCCATGGGATATTTTTGCATTCTCTAAAAAGTCGGCCAAAATGGAGGTCAAGAAAATCTCCTCGTTAATTTAGGACATTACTCGTTTTCGACCCTTTTTTACTAGGAAGGCCATAATGTGGCCGATTTGCATTGAATCTTAGCAAGTGACAATTCGTTGGATAGGTAAACAACATAACTACGACTTCCATGGTATATTTTTGCATTCTCTAAAAATTCGGCCAAAATGGAGGTTAAGAAAATCTCCTCGTTAATTTAGGACATTACTCGTTTTCGACCCTTTTTTACTAGGAAGGCCATAATGTGGCCGATTTGCATTGAATCTTAGCATGTGGCAATTCGTTGGATAGGTAAACAACATAACTACGACTTCCATCAGATATTTTTGCATTCTCTAAAAATTTGGCCAAAATGGAGGTCAAGAAAATCTCCTCGTTAATTTAGGACATTACTCGTTTTCGACCATTTTT
This sequence comes from Medicago sativa, assembly GCF_051527215.1. Classification (NCBI taxonomy): domain Eukaryota; kingdom Viridiplantae; phylum Streptophyta; class Magnoliopsida; order Fabales; family Fabaceae; genus Medicago; species Medicago sativa. The sequence goes on along the minus strand of NC_140751.1, from coordinate 837,462 downwards.
TACTAGGAAGGCCATAATGTGGCCGATTTGCATTGAATCTTAGCATGTTACAATTCGTTGGATAGGTAACCAACATAGCTACGACTTCCGTGGGATATTTTTGCATTCTCTAAAAAGTCGGCCAAAATGGAGGTCAAGAAAATCTCCTCGTTAATTTAGGACATTACTCGTTTTCGACACTTTTTTACAAGGAAGGCCGTAATGTGGCCGATTTGCATTGAATCTTAGCATGTGACAATTCGTTGGATAGGTAAACAACATAACTACGACTTCCATGGGATATTTTTGCATTCTCTGAAAATTCGGCCAAAATGGAGGTCAAGAAAATCTCCTCGTTAATTTAGGACATTACTCGTTTTCGACCCTTTTTTACTAGGAAGGCCATTATGTGGCCGATTTGCATTGAATTTAGCATGTGACAATTCGTTGGATAGGTAAACAACATAACTACGACTTCCATGGGATATTTTTGCATTCTCTAAAAATTCGGCCAAAATGGAGGTCAAGAAAATCTCCTCGTTAATTTAGGACATTACTCGTTTTCGACCATTTTTTACTAGGAAGGCCATAATATGGCCGATTTGCATTGAATCTTAGCATGTTACAATTCGTTGGATTGGTAACCAACATAGCTACGACTTCCGTGGGATATTTTTGCATTCTCTAAAAAGTCGGCCAAAATGGAGGTCAAGAAAATCTCCTCGTTAATTTAGGACATTACTCGTTTTCGACCCTTTTTTACTAGGAAGGCCATAATGTGGCCGATTTGCATTGAATCTTAGCATGTGACAATTCGTTGGATAGGTAAACAACATAACTACGACTTCCATGGGATATTTTTGCATTCTCTAAAAAGTCGGCCAAAACGGAGGTCAAGAAAATCTCCTCGTTAATTTAGGACATTACTCGTTTACGACCCTTTTTTACTAGGAAGGCCATAATGTGGCCGATTTGCATTGAATCTTAGCATGTGACAATTCGTTGGATAGGTAAACAACATAACTACGACTTCCATGGGATATTTTTACATTATCTAAAAATTCGGCCAAAATCGAGGTTAAGAAAATCTCCTCGTTAATTTAGGACATTACTCGTTTTCGACCCTTTTCTACTAGGAAGGCCATAATGTGGCCGATTTGCATTGAATCTTAGCATGTGACAATTCGTTGGATAGGTAAACAACATAACTACGACTTCCATGGGATATTTTTGCATTCTCTAAAAATTCGGCCAAAATGGAGGTCAAGAAAATCTCCTCGTTAATTTAGGACATTACTCGTTTTCGACCATTTTTTACTAGGAAGGCCATAATGTGGCCGATTTGCATTGAATCTTAGCATGTTACAATTCGTTGGATAGGTAACCAACATAGCTACGACTTCCGTGGGATATTTTTGCATTCTCTAAAAAGTCGGCCAAAATGGAGGTCAAGAAAATCTCCTCGTTAATTTAGGGCATTACTCGTTTTCGACCCTTTTTTACTAGGAAGGCCATAATGTGGCCAATTTGCATTGAATCTTAGCATGTGACAATTCGTTGGATAGGTAAACAACATAACTACGACTTCCATGGGATATTTTTGCATTCTCTAAAAAGTCGGCCAAAATGGAGGTCAAGAAAATCTCCTCGTTAATTTAGGACATTACTCGTTTTCGACCCTTTTTTACTAGGAAGGCCATAATGTGGCCGATTTGCATTGAATCTTAGCAAGTGACAATTCGTTGGATAGGTAAACAACATAACTACGACTTCCATGGTATATTTTTGCATTCTCTAAAAATTCGGCCAAAATGGAGGTTAAGAAAATCTCCTCGTTAATTTAGGACATTACTCGTTTTCGACCCTTTTTTACTAGGAAGGCCATAATGTGGCCGATTTGCATTGAATCTTAGCATGTGGCAATTCGTTGGATAGGTAAACAACATAACTACGACTTCCATCAGATATTTTTGCATTCTCTAAAAATTTGGCCAAAATGGAGGTCAAGAAAATCTCCTCGTTAATTTAGGACATTACTCGTTTTCGACCATTTTTTACTAGGAAGGCCATAATGTGGCCGATTTGCATTGAATCTTAGCATGTTACAATTCGTTGGATAGGTAACCAACATAGCTACGACTTCCGTGGGATATTTTTGCATTCTCTAAAAAGTCGGCCAAAATGGAGGTCAAGAAAATCTCCTCGTTAATTTAGGACATTACTCGTTTTCGACACTTTTTTACAAGGAAGGCCGTAATGTGGCCGATTTGCATTGAATCTTAGCATGTGACAATTCGTTGGATAGGTAAACAACATAACTACGACTTCCATGGGATATTTTTGCATTCTCTGAAAATTCGGCCAAAATGGAGGTCAAGAAAATCTCCTCGTTAATTTAGGACATTACTCGTTTTCGACCCTTTTTTACTAGGAAGGCCATTATGTGGCCGATTTGCATTGAATCTTAGCATGTGACAATTCGTTGGATAGGTAAACGACATAACTACGACTTCCATGGTATATTTTTGCATTCTCTAAAAAGTCGGCCAAAATGGAGGTCAAGAAAATCTCCTCGTTAATTTAGGACATTACTCGTTTTCGACCCTTTTTTACTAGGAAGGCCATAATATGGCCAATTTGCATTGAATCTTAGCATGTGACAATTCGTTGGATAGGTAAACAACATAACTACGACTTCCATGGGATATTTTTACATTATCTAAAAATTCGGCCAAAATGGAGGTTAAGAAAATCTCCTCGTTAATTTAGGACATTACTCGTTTTCGGCCCTTTTTTACTAGGAAGGCCATAATGTGGCCGATTTGCATTGAATTTAGCATGTGACAATTCGTTGGATAGGTAAACAACATAACTACGACTTCCATGGGATATTTTTGCATTCTCTAAAAATTCGGCCAAAATGGAGGTCAAGAAAATCTCCTCGTTAATTTAGGACATTACTCGTTTTCGACTATTTTTTACTAGGAAGGCCATAATGTGGCCGATTTGCATTGAATCTTAGCATGTTACAATTCGTTGGATAGGTAACCAACATAGCTACGACTTCCGTGGGATATTTTTGCATTCTCTAAAAAGTCGGCCAAAAGGGAGGTCAAGAAAATCTCCTCGTTAATTTAGGGCATTACTCGTTTTCGACCCTTTTTTACTAGGAAGGCCATAATGTGGCCAATTTGCATTGAATCTTAGCATGTGACAATTCGTTGGATAGGTAAACAACATAACTACGACTTCCATGGGATATTTTTGCATTCTCTAAAAATTCGGCCAAAATGGAGGTCAAGAAAATCTCCTCGTTAATTTAGGACATTACTCGTTTTCGACCCTTTTTTACTAGGAAGGCCATAATGTGGCCGATTTGCATTGAATCTTAGCAAGTGACAATTCGTTGGATAGGTAAACAACATAACTACGACTTCCATGGGATATTTTTGCATTCTCTAAAAAGACGGCCAAAATGGAGGTCAAGAAAATCTCCTCGTTAATTTAGGACATTACTCGTTTTCGACCCTTTTTTACTAGGAAGGCCATAATGTGGCCAATTTGCATTGAATCTTAGCATGTGACAATTCGTTGGATAGGTAAACAACATAACTACGACTTCCATGGGATATTTTTACATTATCTAAAAATTCGGCCAAAATGGAGGTCAAGAAAATCTCCTCGTTAATTTAGGACATTACTCGTTTTCGACCCTTTTTTACTAGGAAGGCCATAATGTGGCCGATTTGCATTGAATCTTAGCATGTGACAATTCGTTGGATAGGTAAACAACATAACTACGACTTCCATGGGATATTTTTGCATTCTCTAAAAAGTCGGCCAAAATGGAGGTCAAGAAAATCTCCTCGTTAATTTAGGACATTACTCGTTTTCGACCCTTTTTTACTAGGAAGGCCATAATGTGGCCGATTTGCATTGAATCTTAGCATGTGACAATTCGTTGGATAGGTAAACAACATAACTACGACTTCCATCAGATATTTTTGCATTCTCTAAAAATTTGGACAAAATGGAGGTTAAGAAAATCTCCTCATTAATTTAGGACATTACTCGTTTTCGACCCTTTTTTACTAGGAAGGCCATAATGTGGCCGATTTGCATTGAATCTTAGCAAGTGACAATTCATTGGATAGGTAAACAACATAACTACGACTTCCATGGGATATTTTTGCATTCTCTAAAAATTCGGCCAAAATGGAGGTCAAGAAAATCTCCTCGTTAATTTAGGACATTCTTCGTTTTCGACCATTTTTTACTAGGAAGGCCATAATATGGCCGATTTGCATTGAATCTTAGCATGTTACAATTCGTTGGATAGGTAACCAACATAGCTACGACTTCCGTGGGATATTTTTGCATTCTCTAAAAAGTCGGCCAAAATGGAGGTCAAGAAAATCTCCTCGTTAATTTAGGACATTACTCGTTTTCGACCCTTTTTTACTAGGAAGGCCATAATGTGGCCGATTTGCATTGAATCTTAGCATGTGACAATTCGTTGGATAGGTAAACAACATAACTACGACTTCCATGGGATATTTTTGCATTCTCTAAAAAGTCGGCCAAAATGGAGGTCAAGAAAATCTCCTCGTTAATTTAGGACATTACTCGTTTTCGACCCTTTTTTACTAGGAAGGCCATAATGTGGCCGATTTGCATTGAATCTTAGCAAGTGACAATTCGTTGGATAGGTAAACAACATAACTACGACTTCCATGGTATATTTTTGCATTCTCTAAAAATTCGGCCAAAATGGAGGTTAAGAAAATCTCCTCGTTAATTTAGGACATTACTCGTTTTCGACCCTTTTTTACTAGGAAGGCCATAATGTGGCCGATTTGCATTGAATCTTAGCATGTGACAATTCGTTGGATAGGTAAACAACATAACTACGACTTCCATGGGATGTTTTTGCATTCTCTAAAAAGTCGGCCAAAATGGAGGTCAAGAAAATCTCCTCGTTAATTTAGGACATTACTCGTTTTCGACCCTTTTTTACTAGGAAGGCCATAATGTGGCCGATTTGCATTGAATCTTTGCATGTGACAATTCGTTGGATAGGTAAACTACATAACTACGACTTCCATGGTATATTTTTGCATTCTCTAAAAAGTCGGCCAAAATGGAGGTCAAGAAAATCTCCTCGTTAATTTAGGACATCACTCGTTTTCGACCCTTTTTTACTAGGAAGGCCATAATGTGGCCGATTTGCATTGAATCTTAGCATGTGACAATTCGTTGGATAGGTAAACAACATAACTACGACTTTATGGGATATTTTTGCATTCTCTAAAAAGTCGGCCAAAATGGAGGTCAAGAAAATCTCCTCGTTAATTTAGGACATTACTCGTTTTCGACCCTTTTTTACAAGGAAGGCCGTAATGTGGCCGATTTGCATTGAATCTTAGCATGTGACAATTCGTTGGATAGGTAAACAACATAACTACGACTTCCATGGGATATTTTTGCATTCTCTGAAAATTCGGCCAAAATGGAGGTCAAGAAAATCTCCTCGTTAATTTAGGACATTACTCGTTTTCGACCCTTTTTTACTAGGAAGGCCATAATGTGGACGATTTGCATTGAATCTTAGCATGTGACAATTCGTTGGATAGGTAAACGACATAACTACGACTTCCATGGTATATTTTTGCATTCTCTAAAAAGTCGGCCAAAATGGAGGTCAAGAAAATCTCCTCGTTAATTTAGGACATTACTCGTTTTCGACACTTTTTTACAAGGAAGGCCGTAATGTGGCCGATTTGCATTGAATCTTAGCATGTGACAATTCGTTGGATAGGTAAACAACATAACTACGACTTCCATGGGATATTTTTGCATTCTCTGAAAATTCGGCCAAAATGGAGGTCAAGAAAATCTCCTCGTTAATTTAGGACATTACTCGTTTTCGACCCTTTTTTACTAGGAAGGCCATTATGTGGCCGATTTGCATTGAATCTTAGCATGTGACAATTCGTTGGATAGGTAAACGACATAACTACGACTTCCATGGTATATTTTTGCATTCTCTAAAAAGTCGGCCAAAATGGAGGTCAAGAAAATCTCCTCGTTAATTTAGGACATTACTCGTTTTCGACCCTTTTTTACTAGGAAGGCCATAATGTGGCCGATTTGCATTGAATCTTAGCATGTGACAATTCGTTGGATAGGTAAACAACATAACTACGACTTCCATGGGATATTTTTGCATTCTCTAAAAATTCGGCCAAAATGGAGGTCAAGAAAATCTCCTCGTTAATTTAGGGCATTACTCGTTTTCGACCCTTTTTTACTAGGAAGGCCATAATGTGGCCAATTTGCATTGAATCTTAGCATGTGACAATTCGTTGGATAGGTAAACAACATAACTACAACTTCCATGGGATATTTTTGCATTCTCTAAAAAGTCGGCCAAAATGGAGGTCAAGAAAATCTCCTCGTTAATTTAGGACATTACTCGTTTTCGACCCTTTTTTACTAGGAAGGCCATAATGTGGCCGATTTGCATTGAATCTTAGCAAGTGACAATTCGTTGGATAGGTAAACAACATAACTACGACTTCCATGGTATATTTTTGCATTCTCTAAAAATTCGGCCAAAATGGAGGTTAAGAAAATCTCCTCGTTAATTTAGGACATTACTCGTTTTCGACCCTTTTTTACTAGGAAGGCCATAATGTGGCCGATTTGCATTGAATCTTAGCATGTGACAATTCGTTGGATAGGTAAACAACATAACTACGACTTCCATGGGATGTTTTTGCATTCTCTAAAAAGTCGGCCAAAATGGAGGTCAAGAAAATCTCCTCGTTAATTTAGGACATTACTCGTTTTCGACCCTTTTTTACTAGGAAGGCCATAATGTGGCTGATTTGCATTGAATCTTTGCATGTGACAATTCGTTGGATAGGTAAACTACATAACTACGACTTCCATGGTATATTTTTGCATTCTCTAAAAAGTCGGCCAAAATGGAGGTCAAGAAAATCTCCTCGTTAATTTAGGACATCACTCGTTTTCGACCCTTTTTTACTAGGAAGGCCATAATGTGGCCGATTTGCATTGAATCTTAGCATGTGACAATTCGTTGGATAGGTAAACAACATAACTACGACTTTATGGGATATTTTTGCATTCTCTAAAAAGTCGGCCAAAATGGAGGTCAAGAAAATCTCCTCGTTAATTTAGGACATTACTCGTTTTCGACCCTTTTTTACAAGGAAGGCCGTAATGTGGCCGATTTGCATTGAATCTTAGCATGTGACAATTCGTTGGATAGGTAAACAACATAACTACGACTTCCATGGGATATTTTTGCATTCTCTGAAAATTCGGCCAAAATGGAGGTCAAGAAAATCTCCTCGTTAATTTAGGACATTACTCGTTTTCGACCCTTTTTTACTAGGAAGGCCATAATGTGGACGATTTGCATTGAATCTTAGCATGTGACAATTCGTTGGATAGGTAAACGACATAACTACGACTTCCATGGTATATTTTTGCATTCTCTAAAAAGTCGGCCAAAATGGAGGTCAAGAAAATCTCCTCGTTAATTTAGGACATTACTCGTTTTCGACACTTTTTTACAAGGAAGGCCGTAATGTGGCCGATTTGCATTGAATCTTAGCATGTGACAATTCGTTGGATAGGTAAACAACATAACTACGACTTCCATGGGATATTTTTGCATTCTCTGAAAATTCGGCCAAAATGGAGGTCAAGAAAATCTCCTCGTTAATTTAGGACATTACTCGTTTTCGACCCTTTTTTACTAGGAAGGCCATTATGTGGCCGATTTGCATTGAATCTTAGCATGTGACAATTCGTTGGATAGGTAAACGACATAACTACGACTTCCATGGTATATTTTTGCATTCTCTAAAAAGTCGGCCAAAATGGAGGTCAAGAAAATCTCCTCGTTAATTTAGGACATTACTCGTTTTCGACCCTTTTTTACTAGGAAGGCCATAATGTGGCCGATTTGCATTGAATCTTAGCATGTGACAATTCGTTGGATAGGTAAACAACATAACTACGACTTCCATGGGATATTTTTGCATTCTCTAAAAATTCGGCCAAAATGGAGGTCAAGAAAATCTCCTCGTTAATTTAGGGCATTACTCGTTTTCGACCCTTTTTTACTAGGAAGGCCATAATGTGGCCAATTTGCATTGAATCTTAGCATGTGACAATTCGTTGGATAGGTAAACAACATAACTACGACTTCCATGGGATATTTTTGCATTCTCTAAAAAGTCGGCCAAAATGGAGGTCAAGAAAATCTCCTCGTTAATTTAGGACATTACTCGTTTTCGACCCTTTTTTACTAGGAAGGCCATAATGTGGCCGATTTGCATTGAATCTTAGCAAGTGACAATTCGTTGGATAGGTAAACAACATAACTACGACTTCCATGGTATATTTTTGCATTCTCTAAAAATTCGGCCAAAATGGAGGTGAAGAAAATCTCCTCGTTAATTTTGGACATTACTCGTCTTCGACCCTTTTTTACTAGGAAGGCCATAATGTGGCCGATTTGCATTGAATCTTAGCATGTGACAATTCGTTCCATAGGTAAACAACATAACTACGACTTCCATCAGATATTTTTGCATTCCCTAAAAATTCGGACAAAATGGAGGTTAAGAAAATCTCCTCATTAATTTAGGACATTACTCGTTTTCGACCCTTTTTTACTAGGAAGGCCATAATGTGGCCGATTTGCATTGAATCTTAGCAAGTGACAATTCATTGGATAGGTAAACAACATAACTACGACTTCCATGGGATATTTTTGCATTCTCTAAAAATTCGGCCAAAATGGAGGTCAAGAAAATCTCCTCGTTAATTTAGGACATTACTCGTTTTCGACCATTTTTTACTAGGAAGGCCATAATATGGCCGATTTGCATTGAATCTTAGCATGTTACAATTCGTTGGATAGGTAAACAACATAACTACGACTTCCATGGGATATTTTTGCATTCTCTAAAAAGTCGGCCAAAATGGAGGTCAAGAAAATCTCCTCGTTAATTTACGACATTACTCGTTTACGACCCTTTTTTACTAGGAAGGCCATAATGTGGCCGATTTGCATTGAATCTTAGCATGTGACAATTCGTTGGATAGGTAAACAACATAACTACGACTTCCATGGGATATTTTTACATTATCTAAAAATTCGGCCAAAATCGAGGTTAAGAAAATCTCCTCGTTAATTTAGGACATTACTCGTTTTCGACCCTTTTCTACTAGGAAGGCCATAATGTGGCCGATTTGCATTGAATCTTAGCATGTGACAATTCGTTGGATAGGTAAACAACATAACTACGACTTCCATGGGATATTTTTGCATTCTCTAAAAATTCGGCCAAAATGGAGGTCAAGAAAATCTCCTCGTTAATTTAGGACATTACTCGTTTTCGACCATTTTTTACTAGGAAGGCCATAATGTGGCCGATTTGCATTGAATCTTAGCATGTTACAATTCGTTGGATAGGTAACCAACATAGCTACGACTTCCGTGGGATATTTTGCATTCTCTAAAAAGTCGGCCAAAATGGAGGTCAAGAAAATCTCCTCGTTAATTTAGGGCATTACTCGTTTTCGACCCTTTTTTACTAGGAAGGCCATAATGTGGCCAATTTGCATTGAATCTTAGCATGTGACAATTCGTTGGATAGGTAAACAACATAACTACGACTTCCATGGGATATTTTTGCATTCTCTAAAAAGTCGGCCAAAATGGAGGTCAAGAAAATCTCCTCGTTAATTTAGGACATTACTCGTTTTCGACCCTTTTTTACTAGGAAGGCCATAATGTGGCCGATTTGCATTGAATCTTAGCAAGTGACAATTCGTTGGATAGGTAAACAACATAACTACGACTTCCATGGTATATTTTTGCATTCTCTAAAAATTCGGCCAAAATGGAGGTTAAGAAAATCTCCTCGTTAATTTAGGACATTACTCGTTTTCGACCCTTTTTTACTAGGAAGGCCATAATGTGGCCGATTTGCATTGAATCTTAGCATGTGACAATTCGTTCCATAGGTAAACAACATAACTACGACTTCCATCAGATATTTTTGCATTCCCTAAAAATTCGGACAAAATGGAGGTTAAGAAAATCTCCTCATTAATTTAGGACATTACTCGTTTTCGACCCTTTTTTACTAGGAAGGCCATAATGTGGCCGATTTGCATTGAATCTTAGCAAGTGACAATTCATTGGATAGGTAAACAACATAACTACGACTTCCATGGGATATTTTTGCATTCTCTAAAAATTCGGCCAAAATGGAGGTCAAGAAAATCTCCTCGTTAATTTAGGACATTACTCGTTTTCGACCATTTTTTACTAGGAAGGCCATAATATGGCCGATTTGCATTGAATCTTAGCATGTTACAATTCGTTGGATAGGTAACCAACATAGCTACGACTTCCGTGGGATATTTTTGCATTCTCTAAAAAGTCGGCCAAAATGGAGGTCAAGAAAATCTCCTCGTTAATTTAGGACATTACTCGTTTTCGACCCTTTTTTACTAGGAAGGCCATAATGTGGCCGATTTGCATTGAATCTTAGCATGTGACAATTCGTTGGATAGGTAAACAACATAACTACGACTTCCATGGGATATTTTTGCATTCTCTAAAAAGTCGGCCAAAATGGAGGTCAAGAACATCTCCTCGTTAATTTAGGACATTACTCGTTTACGACCCTTTTTTACTAGGAAGGCCATAATGTGGCCGATTTGCATTGAATCTTAGCATGTGACAATTCGTTGGATAGGTAAACAACATAACTACGACTTCCATGGGATATTTTTACATTATCTAAAAATTCGGCCAAAATCGAGGTTAAGAAAATCTCCTCGTTAATTTAGGACATTACTCGTTTTCGACCCTTTTCTACTAGGAAGGCCATAATGTGGCCGATTTGCATTGAATCTTAGCATGTGACAATTCGTTGGATAGGTAAACAACATAACTACGACTTCCATGGGATATTTTTGCATTCTCTAAAAATTCGGCCAAAATGGAGGTCAAGAAAATCTCCTCGTTAATTTAGGACATTACTCGTTTTCGACCATTTTTTACTAGGAAGGCCATAATGTGGCCGATTTGCATTGAATCTTAGCATGTTACAATTCGTTGGATAGGTAACCAACATAGCTACGACTTCCGTGGGATATTTTTGCATTCTCTAAAAAGTCGGCCAAAATGGAGGTCAAGAAAATCTCCTCGTTAATTTAGGGCATTACTCGTTTTCGACCCTTTTTTACTAGGAAGGCCATAATGTGGCCGATTTGCATTGAATCTTAGCATGTTACAATTCGTTGGATAGGTAACCAACATAGCTACGACTTCCGTGGGATATTTTGCATTCTCTAAAAAGTCGGCCAAAATGGAGGTCAAGAAAATCTCCTCGTTAATTTAGGGCATTACTCGTTTTCGACCCTTTTTTACTAGGAAGGCCATAATGTGGCCAATTTGCATTGAATCTTAGCATGTGACAATTCGTTGGATAGGTAAACAACATAACTACGACTTCCATGGGATATTTTTGCATTCTCTAAAAAGTCGGCCAAAATGGAGGTCAAGAAAATCTCCTCGTTAATTTAGGACATTACTCGTTTTCGACCCTTTTTTACTAGGAAGGCCATAATGTGGCCGATTTGCATTGAATCTTAGCAAGTGACAATTCGTTGGATAGGTAAACAACATAACTACGACTTCCATGGTATATTTTTGCATTCTCTAAAAATTCGGCCAAAATGGAGGTTAAGAAAATCTCCTCGTTAATTTAGGACATTACTCGTTTTCGACCCTTTTTTACTAGGAAGGCCATAATGTGGCCGATTTGCATTGAATCTTAGCATGTGACAATTCGTTCCATAGGTAAACAACATAACTACGACTTCCATCAGATATTTTTGCATTCTCTAAAAATTCGGCCAAAATGGAGGTCAAGAAAATCTCCTCGTTAATTTAGGACATTACTCGTTTTCGACCCTTTTTTACTAGGAAGGCCATAATGTGGCCGATTTGCATTGAATCTTAGCATGTGACAATTCGTTGGATAGGTAAACAACATAACTACGACTTCCATGGGATGTTTTTGCATTCTCTAAAAAGTCGGCCAAAATGGAGGTCAAGAAAATCTCCTCGTTAATTTAGGACATTACTCGTTTTCGACCCTTTTTTACTAGGAAGGCCATAATGTGGCCGATTTGCATTGAATCTTAGAATGTGACAATTCGTTGGATAGGTAAACAACATAACTACGACTTCCATGGGATATTTTTACATTATCTAAAAATTCGGCCAAAATCGAGGTTAAGAAAATCTCCTCGTTAATTTAGGACATTACTCGTTTTCGACCCTTTTCTACTAGGAAGGCCATAATGTGGCCGATTTGCATTGAATCTTAGCATGTGACAATTCGTTGGATAGGTAAACAACATAACTACGACTTCCATGGGATATTTTTGCATTCTCTAAAAATTCGGCCAAAATGGAGGTCAAGAAAATCTCCTCGTTAATTTAGGACATTACTCGTTTTCGACCATTTTTTACTAGGAAGGCCATAATGTGGCCGATTTGCATTGAATCTTAGCATGTTACAATTCGTTGGATAGGTAACCAACATAGCTACGACTTCCGTGGGATATTTTTGCATTCTCTAAAAAGTCGGCCAAAATGGAGGTCAAGAAAATCTCCTCGTTAATTTAGGGCATTACTCGTTTTCGACCCTTTTTTACTAGGAAGGCCATAATGTGGCCAATTTGCATTGAATCTTAGCATGTGACAATTCGTTGGATAGGTAAACAACATAACTACGACTTCCATGGGATATTTTTGCATTCTCTAAAAAGTCGGCCAAAATGGAGGTCAAGAAAATCTCCTCGTTAATTTAGGACATTACTCGTTTTCGACCCTTTTTTACTAGGAAGGCCATAATGTGGCCGATTTGCATTGAATCTTAGCAAGTGACAATTCGTTGGATAGGTAAACAACATAACTACGACTTCCATGGTATATTTTTGCATTCTCTAAAAATTCGGCCAAAATGGAGGTTAAGAAAATCTCCTCGTTAATTTAGGACATTACTCGTTTTCGATCCTTTTTTACTAGGAAGGCCATAATGTGGCCGATTTGCATTGAATCTTAGCATGTGGCAATTCGTTGGATAGGTAAACAACATAACTACGACTTCCATCAGATATTTTTGCATTCTCTAAAAATTCGGCCAAAATGGAGGTCAAGAAAATCTCCTCGTTAATTTAGGACATTACTCGTTTTCGACCATTTTTTACTAGGAAGGCCATAATGTGGCCGATTTGCATTGAATCTTAGCATGTTACAATTCGTTGGATAGGTAACCAACATAGCTACGACTTCCGTGGGATATTTTTGCATTCTCTAAAAAGTCGGCCAAAATGGAGGTCAAGAAAATCTCCTCGTTAATTTAGGGCATTACTCGTTTTCGACCCTTTTTTACTAGGAAGGCCATAATGTGGCCAATTTGCATTGAATCTTAGCATGTGACAATTCGTTGGATAGGTAAACAACATAACTACGACTTCCATGGGATATTTTTGCATTCTCTAAAAAGTCGGCCAAAATGGAGGTCAAGAAAATCTCCTCGTTAATTTAGGACATTACTCGTTTTCGACCCTTTTTTACTAGGAAGGCCATAATGTGGCCGATTTGCATTGAATCTTAGCAAGTGACAATTCGTTGGATAGGTAAACAACATAACTACGACTTCCATGGTATATTTTTGCATTCTCTAAAAATTCGGCCAAAATGGAGGTTAAGAAAATCTCCTCGTTAATTTAGGACATTACTCGTTTTCGATCCTTTTTTACTAGGAAGGCCATAATGTGGCCGATTTGCATTGAATCTTAGCATGTGGCAATTCGTTGGATAGGTAAACAACATAACTACGACTTCCATCAGATATTTTTGCATTCTCTAAAAATTCGGCCAAAATGGAGGTCAAGAAAATCTCCTCGTTAATTTAGGACATTACTCGTTTTCGACCATTTTTTACTAGGAAGGCCATAATGTGGCCGATTTGCATTGAATCTTAGCATGTTACAATTCGTTGGATAGGTAACCAACATAGCTACGACTTCCGTGGGATATTTTTGCATTCTCTAAAAAGTCGGCCAAAATGGAGGTCAAGAAAATCTCCTCGTTAATTTAGGGCATTACTCGTTTTCGACCCTTTTTTACTAGGAAGGCCATAATGTGGCCAATTTGCATTGAATCTTAGCATGCGACAATTCGTTGGATAGGTAAACAACATAACTACGACTTCCATGAGATATTTTTGCATTCTCTAAAAAGTCGGCCAAAATGGAGGTCAAGAAAATCTCCTCGTTAATTTAGGACATTACTCGTTTTCGACCCTTTTTTACTTGGAAGGCCATAATGTGGCCGATTTGCATTGAATCTTAGCAAGTGACAATTCGTTGGAAAGGTAAACAACATAACTACAACTTCCATGGTATATTTTTGCATTCTCTAAAAATTCGGCCAAAATGGAGGTTAAGAAAATCTCCTCGTTAATTTAGGACATTACTCGTTTTCGACCCTTTTTTACTAGGAAGGCCATAATGTGGCCGATTTGCATTGAATCTTAGCATGTGACAATTCGTTGGATAGGTAAACAACATAACTACGACTTCCATCAGATATTTTTGCATTCTCTAAAAATTCGGACAAAATGGAGGTTAAGAAAATCTCCTCATTAATTTAGGACATTACTCGTTTTCGACCCTTTTTTACTAGGAAGGCCATAATGTGGCCGATTTGCATTGAATCTTAGCATGTGACAATTCGTTGGATAGGTAAACAACATAACTACGACTTCCATGGGATATTTTTGCATTCTCTAAAAAGTCGGCCAAAATGGAGGTCAAGAAAATCTCCTCGTTAATTTACGACATTACTCGTTTACGACCCTTTTTTACTAGGAAGGCCATAATGTGGCCGATTTGCATTGAATCTTAGCATGTGACAATTCGTTGGATAGGTAAACAACATAACTACGACTTCCATGGGATATTTTTGCATTCTCTAAAAAGTCGGCCAAAATGGAGGTCAAGAAAATCTCCTCGTTAATTTACGACATTACTCGTTTACGACCCTTTTTTACTAGGAAGGCCATAATGTGGCCGATTTGCATTGAATCTTAGCATGTGACAATTCGTTGGATAGGTAAACAACATAACTACGACTTCCATGGGATATTTTTACATTATCTAAAAATTCGGCCAAAATCGAGGTTAAGAAAATCTCCTCGTTAATTTAGGACATTACTCGTTTTCGACCCTTTTCTACTAGGAAGGCCATAATGTGGCCGATTTGCATTGAATCTTAGCATGTGACAATTCGTTGGATAGGTAAACAACATAACTACGACTTCCACGGGATATTTTTGCATTCTCTAAAAATTCGGCCAAAATGGAGGTCAAGAAAATCTCCTCGTTAATTTAGGACATTACTCGTTTTCGACCATTTTTTACTAGGAAGGCCATAATGTGGCCGATTTGCATTGAATCTTAGCATGTTACAATTCGTTGGATAGGTAACCAACATAGCTACGACTTCCGTGGGATATTTTGCATTCTCTTAAAAGTCGGCCAAAATGGAGGTCAAGAAAATCTCCTCGTTAATTTAGGGCATTACTCGTTTTCGACCCTTTTTTACTAGGAAGGCCATAATGTGGCCGATTTGCATTGAATCTTAGCATGTGACAATTCGTTCCATAGGTAAACAACATAACTACGACTTCCATCAGATATTTTTGCATTCTCTAAAAATTCGGCCAAAATGGAGGTCAAGAAAATCTCCTCGTTAATTTAGGACATTACTCGTTTTCGACCCTTTTTTACTAGGAAGGCCATAATGTGGCCGATTTGCATTGAATCTTAGCATGTGACAATTCGTTGGATAGGTAAACAACATAACTACGACTTCCATGGGATGTTTTTGCATTCTCTAAAAAGTCGGCCAAAATGGAGGTCAAGAAAATCTCCTCGTTAATTTAGGACATTACTCGTTTTCGACCCTTTTTTACTAGGAAGGCCATAATGTGGCCGATTTGCATTGAATCTTAGCATGTGACAATTCGTTGGATAGGTAAACAACATAACTACGACTTCCATGGGATATTTTTACATTATCTAAAAATTCGGCCAAAATCGAGGTTAAGAAAATCTCCTCGTTAATTTAGGACATTACTCGTTTTCGACCCTTTTCTACTAGGAAGGCCATAATGTGGCCGATTTGCATTGAATCTTAGCATGTGACAATTCGTTGGATAGGTAAACAACATAACTACGACTTCCATGGGATATTTTTGCATTCTCTAAAAATTCGGCCAAAATGGAGGTCAAGAAAATCTCCTCGTTAATTTAGGACATTACTCGTTTTCGACCATTTTTTACTAGGAAGGCCATAATGTGGCCGATTTGCATTGAATCTTAGCATGTTACAATTCGTTGGATAGGTAACCAACATAGCTACGACTTCCGTGGGATATTTTTGCATTCTCTAAAAAGTCGGCCAAAATGGAGGTCAAGAAAATCTCCTCGTTAATTTAGGGCATTACTCGTTTTCGACCCTTTTTTACTAGGAAGGCCATAATGTGGCCAATTTGCATTGAATCTTAGCATGTGACAATTCGTTGGATAGGTAAACAACATAACTACGACTTCCATGGGATATTTTTGCATTCTCTAAAAAGTCGGCCAAAATGGAGGTCAAGAAAATCTCCTCGTTAATTTAGGACATTACTCGTTTTCGACCCTTTTTTACTAGGAAGGCCATAATGTGGCCGATTTGCATTGAATCTTAGCAAGTGACAATTCGTTGGATAGGTAAACAACATAACTACGACTTCCATGGTATATTTTTGCATTCTCTAAAAATTCGGCCAAAATGGAGGTTAAGAAAATCTCCTCGTTAATTTAGGACATTACTCGTTTTCGATCCTTTTTTACTAGGAAGGCCATAATGTGGCCGATTTGCATTGAATCTTAGCATGTGGCAATTCGTTGGATAGGTAAACAACATAACTACGACTTCCATCAGATATTTTTGCATTCTCTAAAAATTCGGCCAAAATGGAGGTCAAGAAAATCTCCTCGTTAATTTAGGACATTACTCGTTTTCGACCATTTTTTACTAGGAAGGCCATAATGTGGCCGATTTGCATTGAATCTTAGCATGTTACAATTCGTTGGATAGGTAACCAACATAGCTACGACTTCCGTGGGATATTTTTGCATTCTCTAAAAAGTCGGCCAAAATGGAGGTCAAGAAAATCTCCTCGTTAATTTAGGGCATTACTCGTTTTCGACCCTTTTTTACTAGGAAGGCCATAATGTGGCCAATTTGCATTGAATCTTAGCATGTGACAATTCGTTGGATAGGTAAACAACATAACTACGACTTCCATGAGATATTTTTGCATTCTCTAAAAAGTCGGCCAAAATGGAGGTCAAGAAAATCTCCTCGTTAATTTAGGACATTACTCGTTTTCGACCCTTTTTTACTTGGAAGGCCATAATGTGGCCGATTTGCATTGAATCTTAGCAAGTGACAATTCGTTGGAAAGGTAAACAACATAACTACAACTTCCATGGTATATTTTTGCATTCTCTAAAAATTCGGCCAAAATGGAGGTTAAGAAAATCTCCTCGTTAATTTAGGACATTACTCGTTTTCGACCCTTTTTTACTAGGAAGGCCATAATGTGGCCGATTTGCATTGAATCTTAGCATGTGACAATTCGTTGGATAGGTAAACAACATAACTACGACTTCCATCAGATATTTTTGCATTCTCTAAAAATTCGGACAAAATGGAGGTTAAGAAAATCTCCTCATTAATTTAGGACATTACTCGTTTTCGACCCTTTTTTACTAGGAAGGCCATAATGTGGCCGATTTGCATTGAATCTTAGCATGTGACAATTCGTTGGATAGGTAAACAACATAACTACGACTTCCATGGGATATTTTTGCATTCTCTAAAAAGTCGGCCAAAATGGAGGTCAAGAAAATCTCCTCGTTAATTTACGACATTACTCGTTTACGACCCTTTTTTACTAGGAAGGCCATAATGTGGCCGATTTGCATTGAATCTTAGCATGTGACAATTCGTTGGATAGGTAAACAACATAACTACGACTTCCATCAGATATTTTTGCATTCTCTAAAAATTCGGACAAAATGGAGGTTAAGAAAATCTCCTCATTAATTTAGGACATTACTCGTTTTCGACCCTTTTCTACTAGGAAGGCCATAATGTGGCCGATTTGCATTGAATCTTAGCATGTGACAATTCGTTGGATAGGTAAACAACATAACTACGACTTCCACGGGATATTTTTGCATTCTCTAAAAATTCGGCCAAAATGGAGGTCAAGAAAATCTCCTCGTTAATTTAGGACATTACTCGTTTTCGACCATTTTTTACTAGGAAGGCCATAATGTGGCCGATTTGCATTGAATCTTAGCATGTTACAATTCGTTGGATAGGTAACCAACATAGCTACGACTTCCGTGGGATATTTTGCATTCTCTAAAAAGTCGGCCAAAATGGAGGTCAAGAAAATCTCCTCGTTAATTTAGGGCATTACTCGTTTTCGACCCTTTTTTACTAGGAAGGCCATAATGTGGCCAATTTGCATTGAATCTTAGCATGTGACAATTCGTTGGATAGGTAAACAACATAACTACGACTTCCATGGGATATTTTTGCATTCTCTAAAAAGTCGGCCAAAATGGAGGTCAAGAAAATCTCCTCGTTAATTTAGGACATTACTCGTTTTCGACCCTTTTTTACTAGGAAGGCCATAATGTGGCCGATTTGCATTGAATCTTAGCAAGTGACAATTCGTTGGATAGGTAAACAACATAACTACGACTTCCATGGTATATTTTTGCATTCTCTAAAAATTCGGCCAAAATGGAGGTTAAGAAAATCTCCTCGTTAATTTAGGACATTACTCGTTTTCGACCCTTTTTTACTAGGAAGGCCATAATGTGGCCGATTTGCATTGAATCTTAGCATGTGACAATTCGTTCCATAGGTAAACAACATAACTACGACTTCCATCAGATATTTTTGCATTCCCTAAAAATTCGGACAAAATGGAGGTTAAGAAAATCTCCTCATTAATTTAGGACATTACTCGTTTTCGACCCTTTTTTACTAGGAAGGCCATAATGTGGCCGATTTGCATTGAATCTTAGCAAGTGACAATTCATTGGATAGGTAAACAACATAACTACGACTTCCATGGGATATTTTTGCATTCTCTAAAAATTCGGCCAAAATGGAGGTCAAGAAAATCTCCTCGTTAATTTAGGACATTACTCATTTTCGACCATTTTTTACTAGGAAGGCCATAATATGGCCGATTTGCATTGAATCTTAGCATGTTACAATTCGTTGGATAGGTAACCAACATAGCTACGACTTCCGTGGGATATTTTTGCATTCTCTAAAAAGTCGGCCAAAATGGAGGTCAAGAAAATCTCCTCGTTAATTTAGGACATTACTCGTTTTCGACCCTTTTTTACTAGGAAGGCCATAATGTGGCCGATTTGCATTGAATCTTAGCATGTGACAATTCGTTGGATAGGTAAACAACATAACTACGACTTCCATGGGATATTTTTGCATTCTCTAAAAAGTCGGCCAAAATGGAGGTCAAGAAAATCTCCTCGTTAATTTAGGACATTACTCGTTTACGACCCTTTTTTACTAGGAAGGCCATAATGTGGCCGATTTGCATTGAATCTTAGCATGTGACAATTCGTTGGATAGGTAAACAACATAACTACGACTTCCATGGGATATTTTTACATTATCTAAAAATTCGGCCAAAATCGAGGTTAAGAAAATCTCCTCGTTAATTTAGGACATTACTCGTTTTCGACCCTTCTCTACTAGGAAGGCCATAATGTGGCCGATTTGCATTGAATCTTAGCATGTGACAATTCGTTGGATAGGTAAACAACATAACTACGACTTCCATGGGATATTTTTGCATTCTCTAAAAATTCGGCCAAAATGGAGGTCAAGAAAATCTCCTCGTTAATTTAGGACATTACTCGTTTTCGACCATTTTTTACTAGGAAGGCCATAATGTGGCCGATTTGCATTGAATCTTAGCATGTTACAATTCGTTGGATAGGTAACCAACATAGCTACGACTTCCGTGGGATATTTTTGCATTCTCTAAAAAGTCGGCCAAAATGGAGGTCAAGAAAATCTCCTCGTTAATTTAGGGCATTACTCGTTTTCGACCCTTTTTTACTAGGAAGGCCATAATGTGGCCGATTTGCATTGAATCTTAGCATGTTACAATTCGTTGGATAGGTAACCAACATAGCTACGACTTCCGTGGGATATTTTGCATTCTCTAAAAAGTCGGCCAAAATGGAGGTCAAGAAAATCTCCTCGTTAATTTAGGGCATTACTCGTTTTCGACCCTTTTTTACTAGGAAGGCCATAATGTGGCCAATTTGCATTGAATCTTAGCATGTGACAATTCGTTGGATAGGTAAACAACATAACTACGACTTCCATGGGATATTTTTGCATTCTCTAAAAAGTCGGCCAAAATGGAGGTCAAGAAAATCTCCTCGTTAATTTAGGACATTACTCGTTTTCGACCCTTTTTTACTAGGAAGGCCATAATGTGGCCGATTTGCATTGAATCTTAGCAAGTGACAATTCGTTGGATAGGTAAACAACATAACTACGACTTCCATGGTATATTTTTGCATTCTCTAAAAATTCGGCCAAAATGGAGGTTAAGAAAATCTCCTCGTTAATTTAGGACATTACTCGTTTTCGACCCTTTTTTACTAGGAAGGCCATAATGTGGCCGATTTGCATTGAATCTTAGCATGTGACAATTCGTTCCATAGGTAAACAACATAACTACGACTTCCATCAGATATTTTTGCATTCTCTAAAAATTCGGCCAAAATGGAGGTCAAGAAAATCTCCTCGTTAATTTAGGACATTACTCGTTTTCGACCCTTTTTTACTAGGAAGGCCATAATGTGGCCGATTTGCATTGAATCTTAGCATGTGACAATTCGTTGGATAGGTAAACAACATAACTACGACTTCCATGGGATGTTTTTGCATTCTCTAAAAAGTCGGCCAAAATGGAGGTCAAGAAAATCTCCTCGTTAATTTAGGACATTACTCGTTTTCGACCCTTTTTTACTAGGAAGGCCATAATGTGGCCGATTTGCATTGAATCTTAGCATGTGACAATTCGTTGGATAGGTAAACAACATAACTACGACTTCCATGGGATATTTTTACATTATCTAAAAATTCGGCCAAAATCGAGGTTAAGAAAATCTCCTCGTTAATTTAGGACATTACTCGTTTTCGACCCTTTTCTACTAGGAAGGCCATAATGTGGCCGATTTGCATTGAATCTTAGCATGTGACAATTCGTTGGATAGGTAAACAACATAACTACGACTTCCATGGGATATTTTTGCATTCTCTAAAAATTCGGCCAAAATGGAGGTCAAGAAAATCTCCTCGTTAATTTAGGACATTACTCGTTTTCGACCATTTTTTACTAGGAAGGCCATAATGTGGCCGATTTGCATTGAATCTTAGCATGTTACAATTCGTTGGATAGGTAACCAACATAGCTACGACTTCCGTGGGATATTTTTGCATTCTCTAAAAAGTCGGCCAAAATGGAGGTCAAGAAAATCTCCTCGTTAATTTAGGGCATTACTCGTTTTCGACCCTTTTTTACTAGGAAGGCCATAATGTGGCCGATTTGCATTGAATCTTAGCATGTTACAATTCGTTGGATAGGTAACCAACATAGCTACGACTTCCGTGGGATATTTTGCATTCTCTAAAAAGTCGGCCAAAATGGAGGTCAAGAAAATCTCCTCGTTAATTTAGGGCATTACTCGTTTTCGACCCTTTTTTACTAGGAAGGCCATAATGTGGCCAATTTGCATTGAATCTTAGCATGTGACAATTCGTTGGATAGGTAAACAACATAACTACGACTTCCATGGGATATTTTTGCATTCTCTAAAAAGTCGGCCAAAATGGAGGTCAAGAAAATCTCCTCGTTAATTTAGGACATTACTCGTTTTCGACCCTTTTTTACTAGGAAGGCCATAATGTGGCCGATTTGCATTGAATCTTAGCAAGTGACAATTCGTTGGATAGGTAAACAACATAACTACAACTTCCATGGTATATTTTTGCATTCTCTAAAAATTCGGCCAAAATGGAGGTTAAGAAAATCTCCTCGTTAATTTAGGACATTACTCGTTTTCGACCCTTTTTTACTAGGAAGGCCATAATGTGGCCGATTTGCATTGAATCTTAGCATGTGACAATTCGTTGGATAGGTAAACAACATAACTACGACTTCCATCAGATATTTTTGCATTCTCTAAAAATTCGGACAAAATGGAGGTTAAGAAAATCTCCTCATTAATTTAGGACATTACTCGTTTTCGACCCTTTTTTACTAGGAAGGCCATAATGTGGCCGATTTGCATTGAATCTTAGCATGTGACAATTCGTTGGATAGGTAAACAACATAACTACGACTTCCATGGGATATTTTTGCATTCTCTAAAAAGTCGGCCAAAATGGAGGTCAAGAAAATCTCCTCGTTAATTTACGACATTACTCGTTTACGACCCTTTTTTACTAGGAAGGCCATAATGTGGCCGATTTGCATTGAATCTTAGCATGTGACAATTCGTTGGATAGGTAAACAACATAACTACGACTTCCATGGGATATTTTTGTATTCTCTAAAAAGTCGGCCAAAATGGAGGTCAAGAAAATCTCCTCGTTAATTTACGACATTACTCGTTTACGACCCTTTTTTACTAGGAAGGCCATAATGTGGCCGATTTGCATTGAATCTTAGCATGTGACAATTCGTTGGATAGGTAAACAACATAACTACGACTTCCATGGGATATTTTTACATTATCTAAAAATTCGGCCAAAATCGAGGTTAAGAAAATCTCCTCGTTAATTTAGGACATTACTCGTTTTCGACCCTTTTCTACTAGGAAGGCCATAATGTGGCCGATTTGCATTGAATCTTAGCATGTGACAATTCGTTGGATAGGTAAACAACATAACTACGACTTCCATGGGATATTTTTGCATTCTCTAAAAATTCGGCCAAAATGGAGGTCAAGAAAATCTCCTCGTTAATTTAGGACATTACTCGTTTTCGACCATTTTTTACTAGGAAGGCCATAATGTGGCCGATTTGCATTGAATCTTAGCATGGTACAATTCGTTGGATAGGTAACCAACATAGCTACGACTTCCGTGGGATATTTTGCATTCTCTAAAAAGTCGGCCAAAATGGAGGTCAAGAAAATCTCCTCGTTAATTTAGGGCATTACTCGTTTTCGACCCTTTTTTACTAGGAAGGCCATAATGTGGCCAATTTGCATTGAATCTTAGCATGTGACAATTCGTTGGATAGGTAAACAACATAACTACGACTTCCATGGGATATTTTTGCATTCTCTAAAAAGTCGGCCAAAATGGAGGTCAAGAAAATCTCCTCGTTAATTTAGGACATTACTCGTTTTCGACCCTTTTTTACTAGGAAGGCCATAATGTGGCCGATTTGCATTGAATCTTAGCAAGTGACAATTCGTTGGATAGGTAAACAACATAACTACGACTTCCATGGTATATTTTTGCATTCTCTAAAAATTCGGCCAAAATGGAGGTTAAGAAAATCTCCTCGTTAATTTAGGACATTACTCGTTTTCGACCCTTTTTTACTAGGAAGGCCATAATGTGGCCGATTTGCATTGAATCTTAGCATGTGACAATTCGTTGGATAGGTAAACAACATAACTACGACTTCCATGGGATATTTTTGCATTCTCTAAAAAGTCGGCCAAAATGGAGGTCAAGAAAATCTCCTCGTTAATTTACGACATTACTCGTTTACGACCCTTTTTTACTAGGAAGGCCATAATGTGGCCGATTTGCATTGAATCTTAGCATGTGACAATTCGTTGGATAGGTAAACAACATAACTACGACTTCCATGGGATATTTTTGTATTCTCTAAAAAGTCGGCCAAAATGGAGGTCAAGAAAATCTCCTCGTTAATTTACGACATTACTCGTTTACGACCCTTTTTTACTAGGAAGGCCATAATGTGGCCGATTTGCATTGAATCTTAGCATGTGACAATTCGTTGGATAGGTAAACAACATAACTACGACTTCCATGGGATATTTTTACATTATCTAAAAATTCGGCCAAAATCGAGGTTAAGAAAATCTCCTCGTTAATTTAGGACATTACTCGTTTTCGACCCTTTTCTACTAGGAAGGCCATAATGTGGCCGATTTGCATTGAATCTTAGCATGTGACAATTCGTTGGATAGGTAAACAACATAACTACGACTTCCATGGGATATTTTTGCATTCTCTAAAAATTCGGCCAAAATGGAGGTCAAGAAAATCTCCTCGTTAATTTAGGACATTACTCGTTTTCGACCATTTTTTACTAGGAAGGCCATAATGTGGCCGATTTGCATTGAATCTTAGCATGGTACAATTCGTTGGATAGGTAACCAACATAGCTACGACTTCCGTGGGATATTTTGCATTCTCTAAAAAGTCGGCCAAAATGGAGGTCAAGAAAATCTCCTCGTTAATTTAGGGCATTACTCGTTTTCGACCCTTTTTTACTAGGAAGGCCATAATGTGGCCAATTTGCATTGAATCTTAGCATGTGACAATTCGTTGGATAGGTAAACAACATAACTACGACTTCCATGGGATATTTTTGCATTCTCTAAAAAGTCGGCCAAAATGGAGGTCAAGAAAATCTCCTCGTTAATTTAGGACATTACTCGTTTTCGACCCTTTTTTACTAGGAAGGCCATAATGTGGCCGATTTGCATTGAATCTTAGCAAGTGACAATTCGTTGGATAGGTAAACAACATAACTACGACTTCCATGGTATATTTTTGCATTCTCTAAAAATTCGGCCAAAATGGAGGTTAAGAAAATCTCCTCGTTAATTTAGGACATTACTCGTTTTCGACCCTTTTTTACTAGGAAGGCCATAATGTGGCCGATTTGCATTGAATCTTAGCATGTGACAATTCGTTCCATAGGTAAACAACATAACTACGACTTCCATCAGATATTTTTGCATTCCCTAAAAATTCGGACAAAATGGAGGTTAAGAAAATCTCCTCATTAATTTAGGACATTACTCGTTTTCGACCCTTTTTTACTAGGAAGGCCATAATGTGGCCGATTTGCATTGAATCTTAGCAAGTGACAATTCATTGGATAGGTAAACAACATAACTACGACTTCCATGGGATATTTTTGCATTCTCTAAAAATTCGGCCAAAATGGAGGTCAAGAAAATCTCCTCGTTAATTTAGGACATTACTCGTTTTCGACCATTTTTTACTAGGAAGGCCATAATATGGCCGATTTGCATTGAATCTTAGCATGTTACAATTCGTTGGATAGGTAACCAACATAGCTACGACTTCCGTGGGATATTTTTGCATTCTCTAAAAAGTCGGCCAAAATGGAGGTCAAGAAAATCTCCTCGTTAATTTAGGACATTACTCGTTTACGACCCTTTTTTACTAGGAAGGCCATAATGTGGCCGATTTGCATTGAATCTTAGCATGTGACAATTCGTTGGATAGGTAAACAACATAACTACGACTTCCATGGGATATTTTTACATTATCTAAAAATTCGGCCAAAATCGAGGTTAAGAACATCTCCTCGTTAATTTAGGACATTACTCGTTTTCGACCCTTTTCTACTAGGAAGGCCATAATGTGGCCGATTTGCATTGAATCTTAGCAAGTGACAATTCGTTGGATAGGTAAACAACATAACTACAACTTCCATGGTATATTTTTGCATTCTCTAAAAATTCGGCCAAAATGGAGGTTAAGAAAATCTCCTCGTTAATTTACGACATTACTCGTTTACGACCCTTTTTTACTAGGAAGGCCATAATGTGGCCGATTTGCATTGAATCTTAGCATGTGACAATTCGTTGGATAGGTAAACAACATAACTACGACTTCCATGGGATATTTTTGTATTCTCTAAAAAGTCGGCCAAAATGGAGGTCAAGAAAATCTCCTCGTTAATTTACGACATTACTCGTTTACGACCCTTTTTTACTAGGAAGGCCATAATGTGGCCGATTTGCATTGAATCTTAGCATGTGACAATTCGTTGGATAGGTAAACAACATAACTACGACTTCCATGGGATATTTTTACATTATCTAAAAATTCGGCCAAAATCGAGGTTAAGAAAATCTCCTCGTTAATTTAGGACATTACTCGTTTTCGACCCTTTTCTACTAGGAAGGCCATAATGTGGCCGATTTGCATTGAATCTTAGCATGTGACAATTCGTTGGATAGGTAAACAACATAACTACGACTTCCATGGGATATTTTTGCATTCTCTAAAAATTCGGCCAAAATGGAGGTCAAGAAAATCTCCTCGTTAATTTAGGACATTACTCGTTTTCGACCATTTTTTACTAGGAAGGCCATAATGTGGCCGATTTGCATTGAATCTTAGCATGGTACAATTCGTTGGATAGGTAACCAACATAGCTACGACTTCCGTGGGATATTTTGCATTCTCTAAAAAGTCGGCCAAAATGGAGGTCAAGAAAATCTCCTCGTTAATTTAGGGCATTACTCGTTTTCGACCCTTTTTTACTAGGAAGGCCATAATGTGGCCAATTTGCATTGAATCTTAGCATGTGACAATTCGTTGGATAGGTAAACAACATAACTACGACTTCCATGGGATATTTTTGCATTCTCTAAAAAGTCGGCCAAAATGGAGGTCAAGAAAATCTCCTCGTTAATTTAGGACATTACTCGTTTTCGACCCTTTTTTACTAGGAAGGCCATAATGTGGCCGATTTGCATTGAATCTTAGCAAGTGACAATTCGTTGGATAGGTAAACAACATAACTACGACTTCCATGGTATATTTTTGCATTCTCTAAAAATTCGGCCAAAATGGAGGTTAAGAAAATCTCCTCGTTAATTTAGGACATTACTCGTTTTCGACCCTTTTTTACTAGGAAGGCCATAATGTGGCCGATTTGCATTGAATCTTAGCATGTGACAATTCGTTCCATAGGTAAACAACATAACTACGACTTCCATCAGATATTTTTGCATTCCCTAAAAATTCGGACAAAATGGAGGTTAAGAAAATCTCCTCATTAATTTAGGACATTACTCGTTTTCGACCCTTTTTTACTAGGAAGGCCATAATGTGGCCGATTTGCATTGAATCTTAGCAAGTGACAATTCATTGGATAGGTAAACAACATAACTACGACTTCCATGGGATATTTTTGCATTCTCTAAAAATTCGGCCAAAATGGAGGTCAAGAAAATCTCCTCGTTAATTTAGGACATTACTCGTTTTCGACCATTTTTTACTAGGAAGGCCATAATATGGCCGATTTGCATTGAATCTTAGCATGTTACAATTCGTTGGATAGGTAACCAACATAGCTACGACTTCCGTGGGATATTTTTGCATTCTCTAAAAAGTCGGCCAAAATGGAGGTCAAGAAAATCTCCTCGTTAATTTAGGACATTACTCGTTTTCGACCCTTTTTTACTAGGAAGGCCATAATGTGGCCGATTTGCATTGAATCTTAGCATGTGACAATTCGTTGGATAGGTAAACAACATAACTACGACTTCCATGGGATATTTTTGCATTCTCTAAAAAGTCGGCCAAAATGGAGGTCAAGAAAATCTCCTCGTTAATTTAGGACATTACTCGTTTACGACCCTTTTTTACTAGGAAGGCCATAATGTGGCCGATTTGCATTGAATCTTAGCATGTGACAATTCGTTGGATAGGTAAACAACATAACTACGACTTCCATGGGATATTTTTACATTATCTAAAAATTCGGCCAAAATCGAGGTTAAGAACATCTCCTCGTTAATTTAGGACATTACTCGTTTTCGACCCTTTTTTACTAGGAAGGCCATAATGTGGCCGATTTGCATTGAATCTTAGCAAGTGACAATTCGTTGGATAGGTAAACAACATAACTACGACTTCCATGGTATATTTTTGCATTCTCTAAAAATTCGGCCAAAATGGAGGTTAAGAAAATCTCCTCGTTAATTTAGGACATTACTCGTTTTCGACCCTTTTTTACTAGGAAGGCCATAATGTGGCCGATTTGCATTGAATCTTAGCATGTGACAATTCGTTCCATAGGTAAACAACATAACTACGACTTCCATCAGATATTTTTGCATTCCCTAAAAATTCGGACAAAATGGAGGTTAAGAAAATCTCCTCATTAATTTAGGACATTACTCGTTTTCGACCCTTTTTTACTAGGAAGGCCATAATGTGGCCGATTTGCATTGAATCTTAGCAAGTGACAATTCATTGGATAGGTAAACAACATAACTACGACTTCCATGGGATATTTTTGCATTCTCTAAAAATTCGGCCAAAATGGAGGTCAAGAAAATCTCCTCGTTAATTTAGGACATTACTCGTTTTCGACCATTTTTTACTAGGAAGGCCATAATATGGCCGATTTGCATTGAATCTTAGCATGTTACAATTCGTTGGATAGGTAACCAACATAGCTACGACTTCCGTGGGATATTTTTGCATTCTCTAAAAAGTCGGCCAAAATGGAGGTCAAGAAAATCTCCTCGTTAATTTAGGACATTACTCGTTTTCGACCCTTTTTTACTAGGAAGGCCATAATGTGGCCGATTTGCATTGAATCTTAGCATGTGACAATTCGTTGGATAGGTAAACAACATAACTACGACTTCCATGGGATATTTTTGCATTCTCTAAAAAGTCGGCCAAAATGGAGGTCAAGAAAATCTCCTCGTTAATTTAGGACATTACTCGTTTACGACCCTTTTTTACTAGGAAGGCCATAATGTGGCCGATTTGCATTGAATCTTAGCATGTGACAATTCGTTGGATAGGTAAACAACATAACTACGACTTCCATGGGATATTTTTACATTATCTAAAAATTCGGCCAAAATCGAGGTTAAGAACATCTCCTCGTTAATTTAGGACATTACTCGTTTTCGACCCTTTTCTACTAGGAAGGCCATAATGTGGCCGATTTGCATTGAATCTTAGCAAGTGACAATTCGTTGGATAGGTAAACAACATAACTACAACTTCCATGGTATATTTTTGCATTCTCTAAAAATTCGGCCAAAATGGAGGTTAAGAAAATCTCCTCGTTAATTTAGGACATTACTCGTTTTCGACCCTTTTTTACTAGGAAGGCCATAATGTGGCCGATTTGCATTGAATCTTAGCATGTGACAATTCGTTGGATAGGTAAACAACATAACTACGACTTCCATGGGATATTTTTGCATTCTCTAAAAAGTCGGCCAAAATGGAGGTCAAGAAAATCTCCTCGTTAATTTACGACATTACTCGTTTACGACCCTTTTTTACTAGGAAGGCCATAATGTGGCCGATTTGCATTGAATCTTAGCATGTGACAATTCGTTGGATAGGTAAACAACATAACTACGACTTCCATGGGATATTTTTGCATTCTCTAAAAAGTCGGCCAAAATGGAGGTCAAGAAAATCTCCTCGTTAATTTACGACATTACTCGTTTACGACCCTTTTTTACTAGGAAGGCCATAATGTGGCCGATTTGCATTGAATCTTAGCATGTGACAATTCGTTGGATAGGTAAACAACATAACTACGACTTCCATGGGATATTTTTACATTATCTAAAAATTCGGCCAAAATCGAGGTTAAGAAAATCTCCTCGTTAATTTAGGACATTACTCGTTTTCGACCCTTTTCTACTAGGAAGGCCATAATGTGGCCGATTTGCATTGAATCTTAGCATGTGACAATTCGTTGGATAGGTAAACAACATAACTACGACTTCCATGGGATATTTTTGCATTCTCTAAAAATTCGGCCAAAATGGAGGTCAAGAAAATCTCCTCGTTAATTTAGGACATTACTCGTTTTCGACCATTTTTTACTAGGAAGGCCATAATGTGGCCGATTTGCATTGAATCTTAGCATGTTACAATTCGTTGGATAGGTAACCAACATAGCTACGACTTCCGTGGGATATTTTGCATTCTCTAAAAAGTCGGCCAAAATGGAGGTCAAGAAAATCTCCTCGTTAATTTAGGGCATTACTCGTTTTCGACCCTTTTTTACTAGGAAGGCCATAATGTGGCCAATTTGCATTGAATCTTAGCATGTGACAATTCGTTGGATAGGTAAACAACATAACTACGACTTCCATGGGATATTTTTGCATTCTCTAAAAAGTCGGCCAAAATGGAGGTCAAGAAAATCTCCTCGTTAATTTAGGACATTACTCGTTTTCGACCCTTTTTTACTAGGAAGGCCATAATGTGGCCGATTTGCATTGAATCTTAGCAAGTGACAATTCGTTGGATAGGTAAACAACATAACTACGACTTCCATGGTATATTTTTGCATTCTCTAAAAATTCGGCCAAAATGGAGGTTAAGAAAATCTCCTCGTTAATTTAGGACATTACTCGTTTTCGACCCTTTTTTACTAGGAAGGCCATAATGTGGCCGATTTGCATTGAATCTTAGCATGTGACAATTCGTTGGATAGGTAAACAACATAACTACGACTTCCATCAGATATTTTTGCATTCTCTAAAAATTCGGACAAAATGGAGGTTAAGAAAATCTCCTCATTAATTTAGGACATTACTCGTTTTCGACCCTTTTTTACTAGGAAGGCCATAATGTGGCCGATTTGCATTGAATCTTAGCATGTGACAATTCGTTGGATAGGTAAACAACATAACTACGACTTCCATGGGATATTTTTGCATTCTCTAAAAAGTCGGCCAAAATGGAGGTCAAGAAAATCTCCTCGTTAATTTACGACATTACTCGTTTACGACCCTTTTTTACTAGGAAGGCCATAATGTGGCCGATTTGCATTGAATCTTAGCATGTGACAATTCGTTGGATAGGTAAACAACATAACTACGACTTCCATGGGATATTTTTGCATTCTCTAAAAAGTCGGCCAAAATGGAGGTCAAGAAAATCTCCTCGTTAATTTACGACATTACTCGTTTACGACCCTTTTTTACTAGGAAGGCCATAATGTGGCCGATTTGCATTGAATCTTAGCATGTGACAATTCGTTGGATAGGTAAACAACATAACTACGACTTCCATGGGATATTTTTACATTATCTAAAAATTCGGCCAAAATCGAGGTTAAGAAAATCTCCTCGTTAATTTAGGACATTACTCGTTTTCGACCCTTTTCTACTAGGAAGGCCATAATGTGGCCGATTTGCATTGAATCTTAGCATGTGACAATTCGTTGGATAGGTAAACAACATAACTACGACTTCCATGGGATATTTTTGCATTCTCTAAAAATTCGGCCAAAATGGAGGTCAAGAAAATCTCCTCGTTAATTTAGGACATTACTCGTTTTCGACCATTTTTTACTAGGAAGGCCATAATGTGGCCGATTTGCATTGAATCTTAGCATGTTACAATTCGTTGGATAGGTAACCAACATAGCTACGACTTCCGTGGGATATTTTGCATTCTCTAAAAAGTCGGCCAAAATGGAGGTCAAGAAAATCTCCTCGTTAATTTAGGGCATTACTCGTTTTCGACCCTTTTTTACTAGGAAGGCCATAATGTGGCCAATTTGCATTGAATCTTAGCATGTGACAATTCGTTGGATAGGTAAACAACATAACTACGACTTCCATGGGATATTTTTGCATTCTCTAAAAAGTCGGCCAAAATGGAGGTCAAGAAAATCTCCTCGTTAATTTAGGACATTACTCGTTTTCGACCCTTTTTTACTAGGAAGGCCATAATGTGGCCGATTTGCATTGAATCTTAGCAAGTGACAATTCGTTGGATAGGTAAACAACATAACTACGACTTCCATGGTATATTTTTGCATTCTCTAAAAATTCGGCCAAAATGGAGGTTAAGAAAATCTCCTCGTTAATTTAGGACATTACTCGTTTTCGACCCTTTTTTACTAGGAAGGCCATAATGTGGCCGATTTGCATTGAATCTTAGCATGTGACAATTCGTTCCATAGGTAAACAACATAACTACGACTTCCATCAGATATTTTTGCATTCCCTAAAAATTCGGACAAAATGGAGGTTAAGAAAATCTCCTCATTAATTTAGGACATTACTCGTTTTCGACCCTTTTTTACTAGGAAGGCCATAATGTGGCCGATTTGCATTGAATCTTAGCAAGTGACAATTCATTGGATAGGTAAACAACATAACTACGACTTCCATGGGATATTTTTGCATTCTCTAAAAATTCGGCCAAAATGGAGGTCAAGAAAATCTCCTCGTTAATTTAGGACATTACTCGTTTTCGACCATTTTTTACTAGGAAGGCCATAATATGGCCGATTTGCATTGAATCTTAGCATGTTACAATTCGTTGGATAGGTAACCAACATAGCTACGACTTCCGTGGGATATTTTTGCATTCTCTAAAAAGTCGGCCAAAATGGAGGTCAAGAAAATCTCCTCGTTAATTTAGGACATTACTCGTTTTCGACCCTTTTTTTCTAGGAAGGCCATAATGTGGCCGATTTGCATTGAATCTTAGCATGTGACAATTCGTTGGATAGGTAAACAACATAACTACGACTTCCATGGGATATTTTTGCATTCTCTAAAAAGTCGGCCAAAATGGAGGTCAAGAAAATCTCCTCGTTAATTTAGGACATTACTCGTTTACGACCCTTTTTTACTAGGAAGGCCATAATGTGGCCGATTTGCATTGAATCTTAGCATGTGACAATTCGTTGGATAGGTAAACAACATAACTACGACTTCCATGGGATATTTTTACATTATCTAAAAATTCGGCCAAAATCGAGGTTAAGAAAATCTCCTCGTTAATTTAGGACATTACTCGTTTTCGACCCTTTTCTACTAGGAAGGCCATAATGTGGCCGATTTGCATTGAATCTTAGCATGTGACAATTCGTTGGATAGGTAAACAACATAACTACGACTTCCATGGGATATTTTTGCATTCTCTAAAAATTCGGCCAAAATGGAGGTCAAGAAAATCTCCTCGTTAATTTAGGACATTACTCGTTTTCGACCATTTTTTACTAGGAAGGCCATAATGTGGCCGATTTGCATTGAATCTTAGCATGTTACAATTCGTTGGATAGGTAACCAACATAGCTACGACTTCCGTGGGATATTTTTGCATTCTCTAAAAAGTCGGCCAAAATGGAGGTCAAGAAAATCTCCTCGTTAATTTAGGGCATTACTCGTTTTCGACCCTTTTTTACTAGGAAGGCCATAATGTGGCCAATTTGCATTGAATCTTAGCATGTGACAATTCGTTGGATAGGTAAACAACATAACTATGACTTCCATGGGATATTTTTGCATTCTCTAAAAAGTCGGCCAAAATGGAGGTCAAGAAAATCTCCTCGTTAATTTAGGACATTACTCGTTTTCGACCCTTTTTTACTAGGAAGGCCATAATGTGGCCGATTTGCATTGAATCTTAGCAAGTGACAATTCGTTGGATAGGTAAACAACATAACTACGACTTCCATGGTATATTTTTGCATTCTCTAAAAATTCGGCCAAAATGGAGGTTAAGAAAATCTCCTCGTTAATTTAGGACATTACTCGTTTTCGACCCTTTTTTACTAGGAAGGCCATAATGTGGCCGATTTGCATTGAATCTTAGCATGTGACAATTCGTTCCATAGGTAAACAACATAACTACGACTTCCATCAGATATTTTTGCATTCCCTAAAAATTCGGACAAAATGGAGGTTAAGAAAATCTCCTCATTAATTTAGGACATTACTCGTTTTCGACCCTTTTTTACTAGGAAGGCCATAATGTGGCCGATTTGCATTGAATCTTAGCAAGTGACAATTCATTGGATAGGTAAACAACATAACTACGACTTCCATGGGATATTTTTGCATTCTCTAAAAATTCGGCCAAAATGGAGGTCAAGAAAATCTCCTCGTTAATTTAGGACATTACTCGTTTTCGACCATTTTTTACTAGGAAGGCCATAATATGGCCGATTTGCATTGAATCTTAGCATGTTACAATTCGTTGGATAGGTAACCAACATAGCTACGACTTCCGTGGGATATTTTTGCATTCTCTAAAAAGTCGGCCAAAATGGAGGTCAAGAAAATCTCCTCGTTAATTTAGGACATTACTCGTTTTCGACCCTTTTTTTCTAGGAAGGCCATAATGTGGCCGATTTGCATTGAATCTTAGCATGTGACAATTCGTTGGATAGGTAAACAACATAACTACGACTTCCATGGGATATTTTTGCATTCTCTAAAAAGTCGGCCAAAATGGAGGTCAAGAAAATCTCCTCGTTAATTTAGGACATTACTCGTTTACGACCCTTTTTTACTAGGAAGGCCATAATGTGGCCGATTTGCATTGAATCTTAGCATGTGACAATTCGTTGGATAGGTAAACAACATAACTACGACTTCCATGGGATATTTTTACATTATCTAAAAATTCGGCCAAAATCGAGGTTAAGAAAATCTCCTCGTTAATTTAGGACATTACTCGTTTTCGACCCTTTTCTACTAGGAAGGCCATAATGTGGCCGATTTGCATTGAATCTTAGCATGTGACAATTCGTTGGATAGGTAAACAACATAACTACGACTTCCATGGGATATTTTTGCATTCTCTAAAAATTCGGCCAAAATGGAGGTCAAGAAAATCTCCTCGTTAATTTAGGACATTACTCGTTTTCGACCATTTTTTACTAGGAAGGCCATAATGTGGCCGATTTGCATTGAATCTTAGCAAGTGACAATTCATTGGATAGGTAAACAACATAACTACGACTTCCATGGGATATTTTTGCATTCTCTAAAAATTCGGCCAAAATGGAGGTCAAGAAAATCTCCTCGTTAATTTAGGACATTACTCGTTTTCGACCATTTTTTACTAGGAAGGCCATAATATGGCCGATTTGCATTGAATCTTAGCATGTTACAATTCGTTGGATAGGTAACCAACATAGCTACGACTTCCGTGGGATATTTTTGCATTCTCTAAAAAGTCGGCCAAAATGGAGGTCAAGAAAATCTCCTCGTTAATTTAGGACATTACTCGTTTTCGACCCTTTTTTTCTAGGAAGGCCATAATGTGGCCGATTTGCATTGAATCTTAGCATGTGACAATTCGTTGGATAGGTAAACAACATAACTACGACTTCCATGGGATATTTTTGCATTCTCTAAAAAGTCGGCCAAAATGGAGGTCAAGAAAATCTCCTCGTTAATTTAGGACATTACTCGTTTACGACCCTTTTTTACTAGGAAGGCCATAATGTGGCCGATTTGCATTGAATCTTAGCATGTGACAATTCGTTGGATAGGTAAACAACATAACTACGACTTCCATGGGATATTTTTACATTATCTAAAAATTCGGCCAAAATCGAGGTTAAGAAAATCTCCTCGTTAATTTAGGACATTACTCGTTTTCGACCCTTTTCTACTAGGAAGGCCATAATGTGGCCGATTTGCATTGAATCTTAGCATGTGACAATTCGTTGGATAGGTAAACAACATAACTACGACTTCCATGGGATATTTTTGCATTCTCTAAAAATTCGGCCAAAATGGAGGTCAAGAAAATCTCCTCGTTAATTTAGGACATTACTCGTTTTCGACCATTTTTTACTAGGAAGGCCATAATGTGGCCGATTTGCATTGAATCTTAGCATGTTACAATTCGTTGGATAGGTAACCAACATAGCTACGACTTCCGTGGGATATTTTTGCATTCTCTAAAAAGTCGGCCAAAATGGAGGTCAAGAAAATCTCCTCGTTAATTTAGGGCATTACTCGTTTTCGACCCTTTTTTACTAGGAAGGCCATAATGTGGCCAATTTGCATTGAATCTTAGCATGTGACAATTCGTTGGATAGGTAAACAACATAACTATGACTTCCATGGGATATTTTTGCATTCTCTAAAAAGTCGGCCAAAATGGAGGTCAAGAAAATCTCCTCGTTAATTTAGGACATTACTCGTTTTCGACCCTTTTTTACTAGGAAGGCCATAATGTGGCCGATTTGCATTGAATCTTAGCAAGTGACAATTCGTTGGATAGGTAAACAACATAACTACGACTTCCATGGTATATTTTTGCATTCTCTAAAAATTCGGCCAAAATGGAGGTTAAGAAAATCTCCTCGTTAATTTAGGACATTACTCGTTTTCGACCCTTTTTTACTAGGAAGGCCATAATGTGGCCGATTTGCATTGAATCTTAGCATGTGGCAATTCGTTGGATAGGTAAACAACATAACTACGACTTCCATCATATATTTTTGCATTCTCTAAAAATTCGGCCAAAATGGAGGTCAAGAAAATCTCCTCGTTAATTTAGGACATTACTCGTTTTCGACCATTTTTTACTAGGAAGGCCATAATGTGGCCGATTTGCATTGAATCTTAGCATGTTACAATTCGTTGGATAGGTAACCAACATAGCTACGACTTCCGTGGGATATTTTTGCATTCTCTAAAAAGTCGGCCAAAATGGAGGTCAAGAAAATCTCCTCGTTAATTTAGGGCATTACTCGTTTTCGACCCTTTTTTACTAGGAAGGCCATAATGTGGCCAATTTGCATTGAATCTTAGCATGTGACAATTCGTTGGATAGGTAAACAACATAACTACGACTTCCATGGGATATTTTTGCATTCTCTAAAAAGTCGGCCAAAATGGAGGTCAAGAAAATCTCCTCGTTAATTTAGGACATTACTCGTTTTCGACCCTTTTTTACTAGGAAGGCCTTAATGTGGCCGATTTACATTGAATCTTAGCAAGTGACAATTCGTTGGATAGGTAAACAACATAACTACAACTTCCATGGTATATTTTTGCATTCTCTAAAAATTCGGCCAAAATGGAGGTTAAGAAAATCTCCTCGTTAATTTAGGACATTACTCGTTTTCGACCCTTTTTTACTAGGAAGGCCATAATGTGGCCGATTTGCATTGAATCTTAGCATGTGACAATTCGTTGGATAGGTAAACAACATAACTACGACTTCCATCAGATATTTTTGCATTCTCTAAAAATTCGGACAAAATGGAGGTTAAGAAAATCTCCTCATTAATTTAGGACATTACTCGTTTTCGACCCTTTTTTACTAGGAAGGCCATAATGTGGCCGATTTGCATTGAATCTTAGCATGTTACAATTCGTTGGATAGGTAACCAACATAGCTACGACTTCCGTGGGATATTTTTGCATTCTCTAATAAGTCGGCCAAAATGGAGGTTAAGAAAATCTCCTCGTTAATTT
The DNA here is from genome assembly GCF_051527215.1 of Medicago sativa. NCBI lineage: Eukaryota > Viridiplantae > Streptophyta > Magnoliopsida > Fabales > Fabaceae > Medicago > Medicago sativa. Next base: position 799,950 of record NC_140751.1, on the reverse strand, counting down.
AGGGCATTACTCGTTTTCGACCCTTTTTTACTAGGAAGGCCATAATGTGGCCAATTTGCATTGAATCTTAGCATGTGACAATTCGTTGGATAGGTAAACAACATAACTACGACTTCCATGGGATATTTTTGCATTCTCTAAAAAGTCGGCCAAAATGGAGGTCAAGAAAATCTCCTCGTTAATTTAGGACATTACTCGTTTTCGACCCTTTTTTACTAGGAAGGCCATAATGTGGCCGATTTGCATTGAATCTTAGCAAGTGACAATTCGTTGGATAGGTAAACAACATAACTACGACTTCCATGGTATATTTTTGCATTCTCTAAAAATTCGGCCAAAATGGAGGTTAAGAAAATCTCCTCGTTAATTTAGGACATTACTCGTTTTCGACCCTTTTTTACTAGGAAGGCCATAATGTGGCCGATTTGCATTGAATCTTAGCATGTGACAATTCGTTGGATAGGTAAACAACATAACTACGACTTCCATCAGATATTTTTGCATTCTCTAAAAATTCGGACAAAATGGAGGTTAAGAAAATCTCCTCATTAATTTAGGACATTACTCGTTTTCGACCATTTTTTACTAGGAAGGCCATAATGTGGCCGATTTGCATTGAATCTTAGCATGTTACAATTCGTTAGATAGGTAACCAACATAGCTACGACTTCCGTGGGATATTTTTGCATTCTCTAAAAAGTCGGCCAAAATGGAGGTCAAGAAAATCTCCTCGTTAATTTAGGGCATTACTCGTTTTCGACCCTTTTTTACTAGGAAGGCCATAATGTGGCCAATTTGCATTGAATCTTAGCATATGACAATTCGTTGGATAGGTAAACAACATAACTCCTCGTTAATTTAGGACATTACTCATTTTCGACCCTTTTTTACTAGGAAGGCCATAATGTGGCCGATTTGCATTGAATCTTAGCAAGTGACAATTCGTTGGATAGGTAAACAACATAACTACGACTTCCATGGTATATTTTTGCATTCTCTAAAAATTCGGCCAAAATGGAGGTTAAGAAAATCTCCTCGTTAATTTAGGACATTACTCGTTTTCGACCCTTTTTTACTAGGAAGGCCATAATGTGGCCGATTTGCATTGAATCTTAGCATGTGACAATTCGTTGGATAGGTAAACAACATAACTACGACTTCCATCAGATATTTTTGCATTCTCTAAAAATTCGGACAAAATGGAGGTTAAGAAAATCTCTTCATTAATTTAGGACATTACTCGTTTTCGACCCTTTTTAACTAGGAAGGCCATAATGTGGCCGATTTGCATTGAATCTTAGCAAGTGACAATTCGTTGGATAGGTAAACAACATAACTACGACTTCCATTGGATATTTTTGCATTCTCTAAAAATTCGGCCAAAATGGAGGTCAAGAAAATCTCCTCGTTAATTTAGGACATTACTCGTTTTCGACCATTTTTTACTAGGAAGGCCATAATATGGCCGATTTGCATTGAATCTTAGCATGTTACAATTCGTTGGATAGGTAACCAACATAGCTACGACTTCCGTGGGATATTTTTGCATTCTCTAAAAATTCGGCCAAAATGGAGGTCAAGAAAATCTCCTCGTTAATTTAGGACATTACTCGTTTTCGACCCTTTTTTACTAGGAAGGCCATAATGTGGCCGATTTGCATTGAATCTTAGCATGTGACAATTCGTTGGATAGGTAAACAACATAACTACGACTTCCATGGGATATTTTTGCATTCTCTAAAAAGTCGGCCAAAATGGAGGTCAAGAAAATCTCCTCGTTAATTTAGGACATTACTCGTTTTCGACCCTTTTTTACTAGGAAGGCCATAATGTGGCCGATTTGCATTGAATCTTAGCAAGTGACAATTCGTTGGATAGGTAAACAACATAACTACGACTTCCATGGTATATTTTTGCATTCTCTAAAAAGTCGGCCAAAATGGAGGTCAAGAAAATCTCCTCGTTAATTTAGGGCATTACTCGTTTTCGACCCTTTTTTACTAGGAAGGCCATAATGTGGCCAATTTGCATTGAATCTTAGCATGTGACAATTCGTTGGATAGGTAAACAACATAACTACGACTTCCATGGGATATTTTTGCATTCTCTAAAAAGTCGGCCAAAATGGAGGTCAAGAAAATCTCCTCGTTAATTTAGGACATTACTCGTTTTCGACCCTTTTTTACTAGGAAGGCCTTAATGTGGCCGATTTACATTGAATCTTAGCAAGTGACAATTCGTTGGATAGGTAAACAACATAACTACAACTTCCATGGTATATTTTTGCATTCTCTAAAAATTCGGCCAAAATGGAGGTTAAGAAAATCTCCTCGTTAATTTAGGACATTACTCGTTTTCGACCCTTTTTTACTAGGAAGGCCATAATGTGGCCGATTTGCATTGAATCTTAGCATGTGACAATTCGTTGGATAGGTAAACAACATAACTACGACTTCCATCAGATATTTTTGCATTCTCTAAAAATTCGGACAAAATGGAGGTTAAGAAAATCTCCTCATTAATTTAGGACATTACTCGTTTTCGACCCTTTTTTACTAGGAAGGCCATAATGTGGCCGATTTGCATTGAATCTTAGCATGTTACAATTCGTTGGATAGGTAACCAACATAGCTACGACTTCCGTGGGATATTTTTGCATTCTCTAAAAAGTCGGCCAAAATGGAGGTTAAGAAAATCTCCTCGTTAATTTAGGGCATTACTCGTTTTCGACCCTTTTTTACTAGGAAGGCCATAATGTGGCCAATTTGCATTGAATCTTAGCATGTGGCAATTCGTTGGATAGGTAAACAACATAACTACGACTTCCATGGGATATTTTTGCATTCTCTAAAAAGTCGGCCAAAATGGAGGTCAAGAAAATCTCCTCGTTAATTTAGGACATTACTCGTTTTCGACCCTTTTTTACTAGGAAGGCCATAATGTGGCCGATTTGCATTGAATCTTAGCAAGTGACAATTCGTTGGATAGGTAAACAACATAACTACGACTTCCATGGTATATTTTTGCATTCTCTAAAAATTCGGCCAAAATGGAGGTTAAGAAAATCTCCTCGTTAATTTAGGACATTACTCGTTTTCGACCCTTTTTTACTAGGAAGGCCATAATGTGGCCGATTTGCATTGAATCTTAGCATGTGACAATTCGTTGGATAGGTAAACAACATAACTACGACTTCCATCAGATATTTTTGCATTCTCTAAAAATTCGGACAAAATGGAGGTTAAGAAAATCTCCTCATTAATTTAGGACATTACTCGTTTTCGACCATTTTTTACTAGGAAGGCCATAATGTGGCCGATTTGCATTGAATCTTAGCATGTTACAATTCGTTAGATAGGTAACCAACATAGCTACGACTTCCGTGGGATATTTTTGCATTCTCTAAAAAGTCGGCCAAAATGGAGGTCAAGAAAATCTCCTCGTTAATTTAGGGCATTACTCGTTTTCGACCCTTTTTTACTAGGAAGGCCATAATGTGGCCAATTTGCATTGAATCTTAGCATATGACAATTCGTTGGATAGGTAAACAACATAACTCCTCGTTAATTTAGGACATTACTCATTTTCGACCCTTTTTTACTAGGAAGGCCATAATGTGGCCGATTTGCATTGAATCTTAGCAAGTGACAATTCGTTGGATAGGTAAACAGCATAATTACGACTTCCATGGTATATTTTTGCATTCTCTAAAAATTCGGCCAAAATGGAGGTTAAGAAAATCTCCTCGTTAATTTAGGACATTACTCGTTTTCGACCCTTTTTTACTAGGAAGGCCATAATGTGGCCGATTTGCATTGAATCTTAGCATGTGACAATTCGTTGGATAGGTAAACAACATAACTACGACTTCCATCAGATATTTTTGCATTCTCTAAAAATTCGGACAAAATGGAGGTTAAGAAAATCTCTTCATTAATTTAGGACATTACTCGTTTTCGACCCTTTTTAACTAGGAAGGCCATAATGTGGCCGATTTGCATTGAATCTTAGCAAGTGACAATTCGTTGGATAGGTAAACAACATAACTACGACTTCCATTGGATATTTTTGCATTCTCTAAAAATTCGGCCAAAATGGAGGTCAAGAAAATCTCCTCGTTAATTTAGGACATTACTCGTTTTCGACCATTTTTTACTAGGAAGGCCATAATATGGCCGATTTGCATTGAATCTTAGCATGTTACAATTCGTTGGATAGGTAACCAACATAGCTACGACTTCCGTGGGATATTTTTGCATTCTCTAAAAATTCGGCCAAAATGGAGGTCAAGAAAATCTCCTCGTTAATTTAGGACATTACTCGTTTTCGACCCTTTTTTACTAGGAAGGCCATAATGTGGCCGATTTGCATTGAATCTTAGCAAGTGACAATTCGTTGGATAGGTAAACAACATAACTACGACTTCCATGGTATATTTTTGCATTCTCTAAAAATTCGGCCAAAATGGAGGTTAAGAAAATCTCCTCGTTAATTTAGGACATTACTCGTTTTCGACCCTTTTTTACTAGGAAGGCCATAATGTGGCCGATTTGCATTGAATCTTAGCATGTGACAATTCGTTGGATAGGTAAACAACATAACTACGACTTCCATCAGATATTTTTGCATTCTCTAAAAATTCGGACAAAATGGAGGTTAAGAAAATCTCTTCATTAATTTAGGACATTACTCGTTTTCGACCCTTTTTAACTAGGAAGGCCATAATGTGGCCGATTTGCATTGAATCTTAGCAAGTGACAATTCGTTGGATAGGTAAACAACATAACTACGACTTCCATTGGATATTTTTGCATTCTCTAAAAATTCGGCCAAAATGGAGGTCAAGAAAATCTCCTCGTTAATTTAGGACATTACTCGTTTTCGACCATTTTTTACTAGGAAGGCCATAATATGGCCGATTTGCATTGAATCTTAGCATGTTACAATTCGTTGGATAGGTAACCAACATAGCTACGACTTCCGTGGGATATTTTTGCATTCTCTAAAAATTCGGCCAAAATGGAGGTCAAGAAAATCTCCTCGTTAATTTAGGACATTACTCGTTTTCGACCCTTTTTTACTAGGAAGGCCATAATGTGGCCGATTTGCATTGAATCTTAGCATGTGACAATTCGTTGGATAGGTAAACAACATAACTACGACTTCCATGGGATATTTTTGCATTCTCTAAAAAGTCGGCCAAAATGGAGGTCAAGAAAATCTCCTCGTTAATTTAGGACATTACTCGTTTTCGACCCTTTTTTACTAGGAAGGCCATAATGTGGCCGATTTGCATTGAATCTTAGCAAGTGACAATTCGTTGGATAGGTAAACAACATAACTACGACTTCCATGGTATATTTTTGCATTCTCTAAAAAGTCGGCCAAAATGGAGGTCAAGAAAATCTCCTCGTTAATTTAGGGCATTACTCGTTTTCGACCCTTTTTTACTAGGAAGGCCATAATGTGGCCAATTTGCATTGAATCTTAGCATGTGACAATTCGTTGGATAGGTAAACAACATAACTACGACTTCCATGGGATATTTTTGCATTCTCTAAAAAGTCGGCCAAAATGGAGGTCAAGAAAATCTCCTCGTTAATTTAGGACATTACTCGTTTTCGACCCTTTTTTACTAGGAAGGCCTTAATGTGGCCGATTTACATTGAATCTTAGCAAGTGACAATTCGTTGGATAGGTAAACAACATAACTACAACTTCCATGGTATATTTTTGCATTCTCTAAAAATTCGGCCAAAATGGAGGTTAAGAAAATCTCCTCGTTAATTTAGGACATTACTCGTTTTCGACCCTTTTTTACTAGGAAGGCCATAATGTGGCCGATTTGCATTGAATCTTAGCATGTGACAATTCGTTGGATAGGTAAACAACATAACTACGACTTCCATCAGATATTTTTGCATTCTCTAAAAATTCGGACAAAATGGAGGTTAAGAAAATCTCCTCATTAATTTAGGACATTACTCGTTTTCGACCCTTTTTTACTAGGAAGGCCATAATGTGGCCGATTTGCATTGAATCTTAGCATGTTACAATTCGTTGGATAGGTAACCAACATAGCTACGACTTCCGTGGGATATTTTTGCATTCTCTAAAAAGTCGGCCAAAATGGAGGTTAAGAAAATCTCCTCGTTAATTTAGGGCATTACTCGTTTTCGACCCTTTTTTACTAGGAAGGCCATAATGTGGCCAATTTGCATTGAATCTTAGCATGTGGCAATTCGTTGGATAGGTAAACAACATAACTACGACTTCCATGGGATATTTTTGCATTCTCTAAAAAGTCGGCCAAAATGGAGGTCAAGAAAATCTCCTCGTTAATTTAGGACATTACTCGTTTTCGACCCTTTTTTACTAGGAAGGCCATAATGTGGCCGATTTGCATTGAATCTTAGCAAGTGACAATTCGTTGGATAGGTAAACAACATAACTACGACTTCCATGGTATATTTTTGCATTCTCTAAAAATTCGGCCAAAATGGAGGTTAAGAAAATCTCCTCGTTAATTTAGGACATTACTCGTTTTCGACCCTTTTTTACTAGGAAGGCCATAATGTGGCCGATTTGCATTGAATCTTAGCATGTGACAATTCGTTGGATAGGTAAACAACATAACTACGACTTCCATCAGATATTTTTGCATTCTCTAAAAATTCGGACAAAATGGAGGTTAAGAAAATCTCCTCATTAATTTAGGACATTACTCGTTTTCGACCATTTTTTACTAGGAAGGCCATAATGTGGCCGATTTGCATTGAATCTTAGCATGTTACAATTCGTTAGATAGGTAACCAACATAGCTACGACTTCCGTGGGATATTTTTGCATTCTCTAAAAAGTCGGCCAAAATGGAGGTCAAGAAAATCTCCTCGTTAATTTAGGGCATTACTCGTTTTCGACCCTTTTTTACTAGGAAGGCCATAATGTGGCCAATTTGCATTGAATCTTAGCATATGACAATTCGTTGGATAGGTAAACAACATAACTCCTCGTTAATTTAGGACATTACTCATTTTCGACCCTTTTTTACTAGGAAGGCCATAATGTGGCCGATTTGCATTGAATCTTAGCAAGTGACAATTCGTTGGATAGGTAAACAGCATAATTACGACTTCCATGGTATATTTTTGCATTCTCTAAAAATTCGGCCAAAATGGAGGTTAAGAAAATCTCCTCGTTAATTTAGGACATTACTCGTTTTCGACCCTTTTTTACTAGGAAGGCCATAATGTGGCCGATTTGCATTGAATCTTAGCATGTGACAATTCGTTGGATAGGTAAACAACATAACTACGACTTCCATCAGATATTTTTGCATTCTCTAAAAATTCGGACAAAATGGAGGTTAAGAAAATCTCTTCATTAATTTAGGACATTACTCGTTTTCGACCCTTTTTAACTAGGAAGGCCATAATGTGGCCGATTTGCATTGAATCTTAGCAAGTGACAATTCGTTGGATAGGTAAACAACATAACTACGACTTCCATTGGATATTTTTGCATTCTCTAAAAATTCGGCCAAAATGGAGGTCAAGAAAATCTCCTCGTTAATTTAGGACATTACTCGTTTTCGACCATTTTTTACTAGGAAGGCCATAATATGGCCGATTTGCATTGAATCTTAGCATGTTACAATTCGTTGGATAGGTAACCAACATAGCTACGACTTCCGTGGGATATTTTTGCATTCTCTAAAAATTCGGCCAAAATGGAGGTCAAGAAAATCTCCTCGTTAATTTAGGACATTACTCGTTTTCGACCCTTTTTTACTAGGAAGGCCATAATGTGGCCGATTTGCATTGAATCTTAGCATGTGACAATTCGTTGGATAGGTAAACAACATAACTACGACTTCCATGGGATATTTTTGCATTCTCTAAAAAGTCGGCCAAAATGGAGGTCAAGAAAATCTCCTCGTTAATTTAGGACATTACTCGTTTTCGACCCTTTTTTACTAGGAAGGCCATAATGTGGCCGATTTGCATTGAATCTTAGCAAGTGACAATTCGTTGGATAGGTAAACAACATAACTACGACTTCCATGGTATATTTTTGCATTCTCTAAAAATTCGGCCAAAATGGAGGTTAAGAAAATCTCCTCGTTAATTTAGGACATTACTCGTTTTCGACCCTTTTTTACTAGGAAGGCCATAATGTGGCCGATTTGCATTGAATCTTAGCATGTGACAATTCGTTGGATAGGTAAACAACATAACTACGACTTCCATCAGATATTTTTGCATTCTCTAAAAATTCGGACAAAATGGAGGTTAAGAAAATCTCCTCATTAATTTAGGACATTACTCGTTTTCGACCCTTTTTTACTAGGAAGGCCATAATGTGGCCGATTTGCATTGAATCTTAGCATGTGACAATTCATTGGATAGGTAAACAACATAACTACGACATCCATGGGATATTTTTGCATTCTCTAAAAATTCGGCCAAAATGGAGGTCAAGAAAATCTCCTCGTTAATTTAGGACATTACTCGTTTTCGACCATTTTTTACTAGGAAGGCCATAATGTGGCCGATTTGCATTGAATCTTAGCATGTTACAATTCGTTGGATAGGTAACCAACATAGCTACGACTTCCGTGGGATATTTTTGCATTCTCTAAAAAGACGGCCAAAATGGAGGTCAAGAAAATCTCCTCGTTAATTTTGGACATTACTCGTTTTCGACCCTTTTTTACTAGGAAGGCCATAATGTGGCCGATTTGCATTGAATCTTAGCATGTGACAATTCGTTGGATAGGTAAACAACATAACTACGACTTCCATGGGATATTTTTGCATTCTCTAAAAAGTCGGCCAAAATGGAGGTCAAGAAAATCTCCTCGTTAATTTAGGACATTACTCGTTTTCGACCCTTTTTTACTAGGAAGGCCATAATGTGGCCGATTTGCATTGAATCTTAGCAAGTGACAATTCGTTGGATAGGTAAACAACATAACTACGACTTCCATGGTATATTTTTGCATTCTCTAAAAAGTCGGCCAAAATGGAGGTCAAGAAAATCTCCTCGTTAATTTAGGGGATTACTCGTTTTCGACCCTTTTTTACTAGGAAGGCCATAATGTGGCCAATTTGCATTGAATCTTAGCATGTGACAATTCGTTGGATAGGTAAACAACATAACTACGACTTCCATGGGATATTTTTGCATTCTCTAAAAAGTCGGCCAAAATGGAGGTCAAGAAAATCTCCTCGTTAATTTAGGACATTACTCGTTTTCGACCCTTTTTTACTAGGAAGGCCTTAATGTGGCCGATTTACATTGAATCTTAGCAAGTGACAATTCGTTGGATAGGTAAACAACATAACTACAACTTCCATGGTATATTTTTGCATTCTCTAAAAATTCGGCCAAAATGGAGGTTAAGAAAATCTCCTCGTTAATTTAGGACATTACTCGTTTTCGACCCTTTTTTACTAGGAAGGCCATAATGTGGCCGATTTGCATTGAATCTTAGCATGTGACAATTCGTTGGATAGGTAAACAACATAACTACGACTTCCATCAGATATTTTTGCATTCTCTAAAAATTCGGACAAAATGGAGGTTAAGAAAATCTCCTCATTAATTTAGGACATTACTCGTTTTCGACCCTTTTTTACTAGGAAGGCCATAATGTGGCCGATTTGCATTGAATCTTAGCATGTTACAATTCGTTGGATAGGTAACCAACATAGCTACGACTTCCGTGGGATATTTTTGCATTCTCTAAAAAGTCGGCCAAAATGGAGGTTAAGAAAATCTCCTCGTTAATTTAGGGCATTACTCGTTTTCGACCCTTTTTTACTAGGAAGGCCATAATGTGGCCAATTTGCATTGAATCTTAGCATGTGACAATTCGTTGGATAGGTAAACAACATAACTACGACTTCCATGGGATATTTTTGCATTCTCTAAAAAGTCGGCCAAAATGGAGGTCAAGAAAATCTCCTCGTTAATTTAGGACATTACTCGTTTTCGACCCTTTTTTACTAGGAAGGCCATAATGTGGCCGATTTGCATTGAATCTTAGCAAGTGACAATTCGTTGGATAGGTAAACAACATAACTACGACTTCCATGGTATATTTTTGCATTCTCTAAAAATTCGGCCAAAATGGAGGTTAAGAAAATCTCCTCGTTAATTTAGGACATTACTCGTTTTCGACCCTTTTTTACTAGGAAGGCCATAATGTGGCCGATTTGCATTGAATCTTAGCATGTGACAATTCGTTGGATAGGTAAACAACATAACTACGACTTCCATCAGATATTTTTGCATTCTCTAAAAATTCGGACAAAATGGAGGTTAAGAAAATCTCCTCATTAATTTAGGACATTACTCGTTTTCGACCATTTTTTACTAGGAAGGCCATAATGTGGCCGATTTGCATTGAATCTTAGCATGTTACAATTCGTTAGATAGGTAACCAACATAGCTACGACTTCCGTGGGATATTTTTGCATTCTCTAAAAAGTCGGCCAAAATGGAGGTCAAGAAAATCTCCTCGTTAATTTAGGGCATTACTCGTTTTCGACCCTTTTTTACTAGGAAGGCCATAATGTGGCCAATTTGCATTGAATCTTAGCATATGACAATTCGTTGGATAGGTAAACAACATAACTCCTCGTTAATTTAGGACATTACTCATTTTCGACCCTTTTTTACTAGGAAGGCCATAATGTGGCCGATTTGCATTGAATCTTAGCAAGTGACAATTCGTTGGATAGGTAAACAGCATAACTACGACTTCCATGGTATATTTTTGCATTCTCTAAAAATTCGGCCAAAATGGAGGTTAAGAAAATCTCCTCGTTAATTTAGGACATTACTCGTTTTCGACCCTTTTTTACTAGGAAGGCCATAATGTGGCCGATTTGCATTGAATCTTAGCATGTGACAATTCGTTGGATAGGTAAACAACATAACTACGACTTCCATCAGATATTTTTGCATTCTCTAAAAATTCGGACAAAATGGAGGTTAAGAAAATCTCTTCATTAATTTAGGACATTACTCGTTTTCGACCCTTTTTAACTAGGAAGGCCATAATGTGGCCGATTTGCATTGAATCTTAGCAAGTGACAATTCGTTGGATAGGTAAACAACATAACTACGACTTCCATTGGATATTTTTGCATTCTCTAAAAATTCGGCCAAAATGGAGGTCAAGAAAATCTCCTCGTTAATTTAGGACATTACTCGTTTTCGACCATTTTTTACTAGGAAGGCCATAATATGGCCGATTTGCATTGAATCTTAGCATGTTACAATTCGTTGGATAGGTAACCAACATAGCTACGACTTCCGTGGGATATTTTTGCATTCTCTAAAAATTCGGCCAAAATGGAGGTCAAGAAAATCTCCTCGTTAATTTAGGACATTACTCGTTTTCGACCCTTTTTTACTAGGAAGGCCATAATGTGGCCGATTTGCATTGAATCTTAGCATGTGACAATTCGTTGGATAGGTAAACAACATAACTACGACTTCCATGGGATATTTTTGCATTCTCTAAAAAGTCGGCCAAAATGGAGGTCAAGAAAATCTCCTCGTTAATTTAGGACATTACTCGTTTTCGACCCTTTTTTACTAGGAAGGCCATAATGTGGCCGATTTGCATTGAATCTTAGCAAGTGACAATTCGTTGGATAGGTAAACAACATAACTACGACTTCCATGGTATATTTTTGCATTCTCTAAAAATTCGGCCAAAATGGAGGTTAAGAAAATCTCCTCGTTAATTTAGGACATTACTCGTTTTCGACCCTTTTTTACTAGGAAGGCCATAATGTGGCCGATTTGCATTGAATCTTAGCATGTGACAATTCGTTGGATAGGTAAACAACATAACTACGACTTCCATCAGATATTTTTGCATTCTCTAAAAATTCGGACAAAATGGAGGTTAAGAAAATCTCCTCATTAATTTAGGACATTACTCGTTTTCGACCCTTTTTTACTAGGAAGGCCATAATGTGGCCGATTTGCATTGAATCTTAGCATGTGACAATTCATTGGATAGGTAAACAACATAACTACGACATCCATGGGATATTTTTGCATTCTCTAAAAATTCGGCCAAAATGGAGGTCAAGAAAATCTCCTCGTTAATTTAGGACATTACTCGTTTTCGACCATTTTTTACTAGGAAGGCCATAATGTGGCCGATTTGCATTGAATCTTAGCATGTTACAATTCGTTGGATAGGTAACCAACATAGCTACGACTTCCGTGGGATATTTTTGCATTCTCTAAAAAGACGGCCAAAATGGAGGTCAAGAAAATCTCCTCGTTAATTTTGGACATTACTCGTTTTCGACCCTTTTTTACTACGAAGGCCATAATGTGGCCGATTTGCATTGAATCTTAGCAAGTGACAATTCGTTGGATAGGTAAACAACATAACTACGACTTCCATGGTATATTTTTGCATTCTCTAAAAATTCGGCCAAAATGGAGGTTAAGAAAATCTCCTCGTTAATTTAGGACATTACTCGTTTTCGACCCTTTTTTACTAGGAAGGCCATAATGTGGCCGATTTGCATTGAATCTTAGCATGTGACAATTCGTTGGATAGGTAAACAACATAACTACGACTTCCATAAGATAGCGGACAAAATGGAGGTTAAGAAAATCTCCTCATTAATTTAGGACATTACTCGTTTTCGACCCTTTTTTACTAGGAAGGCCATAATGTGGCCGATTTGCATTGAATCTTAGCATGTGACAATTCGTTGGATAGGTAAACAACATAACTACGACTTCCATGGGATATTTTTACATTATCTAAAAATTCGGCCAAAATCGAGGTTAAGAAAATCTCCTCGTTAATTTAGGACATTACTCGTTTTCGACCCTTTTCTACTAGGAAGGCCATAATGTGGCCGATTTGCATTGAATCTTAGCATGTGACAATTCGTTGGATAGGTAAACAACATAACTACGACTTCCATGGGATATTTTTGCATTCTCTAAAAAGTCGGCCAAAATGGAGGTCAAGAAAATCTCCTCGTTAATTTAGGACATTACTCGTTTTCGACCCTTTTTTACTAGGAAGGCCATAATGTGGCCGATTTGCATTGAATCTTAGCATGTGGCAATTCGTTGGATAGGTAAACAACATAACTACGACTTCCATCAGATATTTTTGCATTCTCTAAAAATTCGGCCAAAATGGAGGTCAAGAAAATCTCCTCGTTAATTTAGGACATTACTCGTTTTCGACCATTTTTTACTAGGAAGGCCATAATGTGGCCGATTTGCATTGAATCTTAGCATGTTACAATTCGTTGGATAGGTAACCAACATAGCTACGACTTCCGTGGGATATTTTTGCATTCTCTAAAAAGTCGGCCAAAATGGAGGTCAAGAAAATCTCCTCGTTAATTTAGGGCATTACTCGTTTTCGACCCTTTTTTACTAGGAAGGCCATAATGTGGCCAATTTGCATTGAATCTTAGCATGTGACAATTCGTTGGATAGGTAAACAACATAACTACGACTTCCATGGGATATTTTTGCATTCTCTAAAAAGTCGGCCAAAATGGAGGTCAAGAAAATCTCCTCGTTAATTTAGGACATTACTCGTTTTCGACCCTTTTTTACTAGGAAGGCCATAATGTGGCCGATTTGCATTGAATCTTAGCAAGTGACAATTCGTTGGATAGGTAAACAACATAACTACGACTTCCATGGTATATTTTTGCATTCTCTAAAAATTCGGCCAAAATGGAGGTTAAGAAAATCTCCTCGTTAATTTAGGACATTACTCGTTTTCGACCCTTTTTTACTAGGAAGGCCATAATGTGGCCGATTTGCATTGAATCTTAGCATGTGACAATTCGTTGGATAGGTAAACAACATAACTACGACTTCCATCAGATATTTTTGCATTCTCTAAAAATTCGGACAAAATGGAGGTTAAGAAAATCTCCTCATTAATTTAGGACATTACTCGTTTTCGACCCTTTTTTACTAGGAAGGCCATAATGTGGCCGATTTGCATTGAATCTTAGCATGTGACAATTCATTGGATAGGTAAACAACATAACTACGACATCCATGGGATATTTTTGCATTCTCTAAAAATTCGGCCAAAATGGAGGTCAAGAAAATCTCCTCGTTAATTTAGGACATTACTCGTTTTCGACCATTTTTTACTAGGAAGGCCATAATGTGGCCGATTTGCATTGAATCTTAGCATGTTACAATTCGTTGGATAGGTAACCAACATAGCTACGACTTCCGTGGGATATTTTTGCATTCTCTAAAAAGACGGCCAAAATGGAGGTCAAGAAAATCTCCTCGTTAATTTAGGACATTACTCGTTTTCGACCCTTTTTTACTACGAAGGCCATAATGTGGCCGATTTGCATTGAATCTTAGCAAGTGACAATTCGTTGGATAGGTAAACAACATAACTACGACTTCCATGGTATATTTTTGCATTCTCTAAAAATTCGGCCAAAATGGAGGTTAAGAAAATCTCCTCGTTAATTTAGGACATTACTCGTTTTCGACCCTTTTTTACTAGGAAGGCCATAATGTGGCCGATTTGCATTGAATCTTAGCATGTGACAATTCGTTGGATAGGTAAACAACATAACTACGACTTCCATAAGATAGCGGACAAAATGGAGGTTAAGAAAATCTCCTCATTAATTTAGGACATTACTCGTTTTCGACCCTTTTTTACTAGGAAGGCCATAATGTGGCCGATTTGCATTGAATCTTAGCATGTGACAATTCGTTGGATAGGTAAACAACATAACTACGACTTCCATGGGATATTTTTACATTATCTAAAAATTCGGCCAAAATCGAGGTTAAGAAAATCTCCTCGTTAATTTAGGACATTACTCGTTTTCGACCCTTTTCTACTAGGAAGGCCATAATGTGGCCGATTTGCATTGAATCTTAGCATGTGACAATTCATTGGATAGGTAAACAACATAACTACGACTTCCATGGGATATTTTTGCATTCTCTAAAAATTCGGCCAAAATGGAGGTCAAGAAAATCTCCTCGTTAATTTAGGACATTACTCGTTTTCGACCATTTTTTACTAGGAAGGCCATAATGTGGCCGATTTGCATTGAATCTTAGCATGTGGCAATTCGTTGGATAGGTAAACAACATAACTACGACTTCCATCAGATATTTTTGCATTCTCTAAAAATTCGGCCAAAATGGAGGTCAAGAAAATCTCCTCGTTAATTTAGGACATTACTCGTTTTCGACCATTTTTTACTAGGAAGGCCATAATGTGGCCGATTTGCATTGAATCTTAGCATGTTACAATTCGTTGGATAGGTAACCAACATAGCTACGACTTCCGTGGGATATTTTTGCATTCTCTAAAAAGTCGGCCAAAATGGAGGTCAAGAAAATCTCCTCGTTAATTTAGGGCATTACTCGTTTTCGACCCTTTTTTACTAGGAAGGCCATAATGTGGCCAATTTGCATTGAATCTTAGCATGTGACAATTCGTTGGATTGGTAAACAACATAACTACGACTTCCATGGGATATTTTTGCATTCTCTAAAAAGTCGGCCAAAATGGAGGTCAAGAAAATCTCCTCGTTAATTTAGGACATTACTCGTTTTCGACCCTTTTTTACTAGGAAGGCCATAATGTGGCCGATTTGCATTGAATCTTAGCAAGTGACAATTCGTTGGATAGGTAAACAACATAACTACAACTTCCATGGTATATTTTTGCATTCTCTAAAAATTCGACCAAAATGGAGGTTAAGAAAATCTCCTCGTTAATTTAGGACATTACTCGTTTTCGACCCTTTTTTACTAGGAAGGCCATAATGTGGCCGATTTGCATTGAATCTTAGCATGTGACAATTCGTTGGATAGGTAAACAACATAACTACGACTTCCATCAGATATTTTTGCATTCTCTAAAAATTCGGACAAAATGGAGGTTAAGAAAATCTCCTCATTAATTTAGGACATTACTCGTTTTCGACCCTTTTTTACTAGGAAGGCCATAATGTGGCCGATTTGCATTGAATCTTAGCATGTTACAATTCGTTGGATAGGTAACCAACATAGCTACGACTTCCGTGGGATATTTTTGCATTCTCTAAAAAGTCGGCCAAAATGGAGGTTAAGAAAATCTCCTCGTTAATTTAGGGCATTACTCGTTTTCGACCATTTTTTACTAGGAAGGCCATAATGTGGCCAATTTGCATTGAATCTTAGCATGTGACAATTCGTTGGATAGGTAAACAACATAACTACGACTTCCATGGGATATTTTTGCATTCTCTAAAAAGTCGGCCAAAATGGAGGTCAAGAAAATCTCCTCGTTAATTTAGGACATTACTCGTTTTCGACCCTTTTTTACTAGGAAGGCCATAATGTGGCCGATTTGCATTGAATCTTAGCAAGTGACAATTCGTTGGATAGGTAAACAACATAACTACGACTTCCATGGTATATTTTTGCATTCTCTAAAAATTCGGCCAAAATGGAGGTTAAGAAAATCTCCTCGTTAATTTAGGACATTACTCGTTTTCGACCCTTTTTTACTAGGAAGGCCATAATGTGGCCGATTTGCATTGAATCTTAGCATGTGACAATTCGTTGGATAGGTAAACAACATAACTACGACTTCCATCAGATATTTTTGCATTCTCTAAAAATTCGGACAAAATGGAGGTTAAGAAAATCTCTTCATTAATTTAGGACATTACTCGTTTTCGACCCTTTTTTACTAGGAAGGCCATAATGTGGCCGATTTGCATTGAATCTTAGCAAGTGACAATTCGTTGGATAGGTAAACAACATACCTACGACTTCCATGGGATATTTTTGCATTCTCTAAAAATTCGGCCAAAATGGAGGTCAAGAAAATCTCCTCGTTAATTTAGGACATTACTCGTTTTCGACCATTTTTTACTAGGAAGGCCATAATATGGCCGATTTGCATTGAATCTTAGCATGTTACAATTCGTTGGATAGGTAACCAACATAGCTACGACTTCCGTGGGATATTTTTGCATTCTCTAAAAATTCGGCCAAAATGGAGGTCAAGAAAATCTCCTCGTTAATTTAGGACATTACTCGTTTTCGACCCTTTTTTACTAGGAAGGCCATAATGTGGCCGATTTGCATTGAATCTTAGCATGTGACAATTCGTTGGATAGGTAAACAACATAACTACGACTTCCATGGGATATTTTTGCATTCTCTAAAAAGTCGGCCAAAATGGAGGTCAAGAAAATCTCCTCGTTAATTTAGGACATTACTCGTTTTCGACCATTTTTTACTAGGAAGGCCATAATGTGGCCGATTTGCATTGAATCTTAGCATGTTACAATTCGTTGGATAGGTAACCAACATAACTACGACTTCCATGGGATATTTTTGCATTCTCTAAAAAGTCGGCCAAAATGGAGGTCAAGAAAATCTCCTCGTTAATTTAGGACATTACTCGTTTTCGACCCTTTTTTACTAGGAAGGCCATAATGTGGCCGATTTGCATTGAATCTTAGCAAGTGACAATTCGTTGGATAGGTAAACAACATAACTACAACTTCCATGGTATATTTTTGCATTCTCTAAAAATTCGACCAAAATGGAGGTTAAGAAAATCTCCTCGTTAATTTAGGACATTACTCGTTTTCGACCCTTTTTTACTAGGAAGGCCATAATGTGGCCGATTTGCATTGAATCTTAGCATGTGACAATTCGTTGGATAGGTAAACAACATAACTACGACTTCCATCAGATATTTTTGCATTCTCTAAAAATTCGGACAAAATGGAGGTTAAGAAAATCTCCTCATTAATTTAGGACATTACTCGTTTTCGACCCTTTTTTACTAGGAAGGCCATAATGTGGCCGATTTGCATTGAATCTTAGCATGTTACAATTCGTTGGATAGGTAACCAACATAGCTACGACTTCCGTGGGATATTTTTGCATTCTCTAAAAAGTCGGCCAAAATGGAGGTTAAGAAAATCTCCTCGTTAATTTAGGGCATTACTCGTTTTCGACCATTTTTTACTAGGAAGGCCATAATGTGGCCAATTTGCATTGAATCTTAGCATGTGACAATTCGTTGGATAGGTAAACAACATAACTACGACTTCCATGGGATATTTTTGCATTCTCTAAAAAGTCGGCCAAAATGGAGGTCAAGAAAATCTCCTCGTTAATTTAGGACATTACTCGTTTTCGACCCTTTTTTACTAGGAAGGCCATAATGTGGCCGATTTGCATTGAATCTTAGCAAGTGACAATTCGTTGGATAGGTAAACAACATAACTACGACTTCCATGGTATATTTTTGCATTCTCTAAAAATTCGGCCAAAATGGAGGTTAAGAAAATCTCCTCGTTAATTTAGGACATTACTCGTTTTCGACCCTTTTTTACTAGGAAGGCCATAATGTGGCCGATTTGCATTGAATCTTAGCATGTGACAATTCGTTGGATAGGTAAACAACATAACTACGACTTCCATCAGATATTTTTGCATTCTCTAAAAATTCGGACAAAATGGAGGTTAAGAAAATCTCTTCATTAATTTAGGACATTACTCGTTTTCGACCCTTTTTTACTAGGAAGGCCATAATGTGGCCGATTTGCATTGAATCTTAGCAAGTGACAATTCGTTGGATAGGTAAACAACATACCTACGACTTCCATGGGATATTTTTGCATTCTCTAAAAATTCGGCCAAAATGGAGGTCAAGAAAATCTCCTCGTTAATTTAGGACATTACTCGTTTTCGACCATTTTTTACTAGGAAGGCCATAATATGGCCGATTTGCATTGAATCTTAGCATGTTACAATTCGTTGGATAGGTAACCAACATAGCTACGACTTCCGTGGGATATTTTTGCATTCTCTAAAAATTCGGCCAAAATGGAGGTCAAGAAAATCTCCTCGTTAATTTAGGACATTACTCGTTTTCGACCCTTTTTTACTAGGAAGGCCATAATGTGGCCGATTTGCATTGAATCTTAGCATGTGACAATTCGTTGGATAGGTAAACAACATAACTACGACTTCCATGGGATATTTTTGCATTCTCTAAAAAGTCGGCCAAAATGGAGGTCAAGAAAATCTCCTCGTTAATTTAGGACATTACTCGTTTTCGACCATTTTTTACTAGGAAGGCCATAATGTGGCCGATTTGCATTGAATCTTAGCATGTTACAATTCGTTGGATAGGTAACCAACATAGCTACGACTTCCGTGGGATATTTTTCCATTCTCTAAAAAGACGGCCAAAATGGAGGTCAAGAAAATCTCCTCGTTAATTTAGGACATTACTCGTTTTCGACCCTTTTTTACTACGAAGGCCATAATGTGGCCGATTTGCATTGAATCTTAGCAAGTGACAATTCGTTGGATAGGTAAACAACATAACTACGACTTCCATGGTATATTTTTGCATTCTCTAAAAATTCGGCCAAAATGGAGGTTAAGAAAATCTCCTCGTTAATTTAGGACATTACTCGTTTTCGACCCTTTTTTACTAGGAAGGCCATAATGTGGCCGATTTGCATTGAATCTTAGCATGTGACAATTCGTTGGATAGGTAAACAACATAACTACGACTTCCATAAGATAGCGGACAAAATGGAGGTTAAGAAAATCTCCTCATTAATTTAGGACATTACTCGTTTTCGACCCTTTTTTACTAGGAAGGCCATAATGTGGCCGATTTGCATTGAATCTTAGCATGTGACAATTCGTTGGATAGGTAAACAACATAACTACGACTTCCATGGGATATTTTTACATTATCTAAAAATTCGGCCAAAATCGAGGTTAAGAAAATCTCCTCGTTAATTTAGGACATTACTCGTTTTCGACCCTTTTTTACTAGGAAGGCCATAATGTGGCCGATTTGCATTGAATCTTAGCATGTGACAATTCATTGGATAGGTAAACAACATAACTACGACTTCCATGGGATATTTTTGCATTCTCTAAAAATTCGGCCAAAATGGAGGTCAAGAAAATCTCCTCGTTAATTTAGGACATTACTCGTTTTCGACCATTTTTTACTAGGAAGGCCATAATGTGGCCGATTTGCATTGAATCTTAGCATGTGGCAATTCGTTGGATAGGTAAACAACATAACTACGACTTCCATCAGATATTTTTGCATTCTCTAAAAATTCGGCCAAAATGGAGGTCAAGAAAATCTCCTCGTTAATTTAGGACATTACTCGTTTTCGACCATTTTTTACTAGGAAGGCCATAATGTGGCCGATTTGCATTGAATCTTAGCATGTTACAATTCGTTGGATAGGTAACCAACATAGCTACGACTTCCGTGGGATATTTTTGCATTCTCTAAAAAGTCGGCCAAAATGGAGGTCAAGAAAATCTCCTCGTTAATTTAGGGCATTACTCGTTTTCGACCCTTTTTTACTAGGAAGGCCATAATGTGGCCAATTTGCATTGAATCTTAGCATGTGACAATTCGTTGGATAGGTAAACAACATAACTACGACTTCCATGGGATATTTTTGCATTCTCTAAAAAGTCGGCCAAAATGGAGGTCAAGAAAATCTCCTCGTTAATTTAGGACATTACTCGTTTTCGACCCTTTTTTACTAGGAAGGCCATAATGTGGCCGATTTGCATTGAATCTTAGCAAGTGACAATTCGTTGGATAGGTAAACAACATAACTACAACTTCCATGGTATATTTTTGCATTCTCTAAAAATTCGGCCAAAATGGAGGTTAAGAAAATCTCCTCGTTAATTTAGGACATTACTCGTTTTCGACCCTTTTTTACTAGGAAGGCCATAATGTGGCCGATTTGCATTGAATCTTAGCATGTGACAATTCGTTGGATAGGTAAACAACATAACTACGACTTCCATCAGATATTTTTGCATTCTCTAAAAATTCGGACAAAATGGAGGTTAAGAAAATCTCCTCATTAATTTAGGACATTACTCGTTTTCGATCCTTTTTTACTAGGAAGGCCATAATGTGGCCGATTTGCATTGAATCTTAGCATGTTACAATTCGTTGGATAGGTAACCAACATAGCTACGACTTCCGTGGGATATTTTTGCATTCTCTAAAAAGTCGGCCAAAATGGAGGTTAAGAAAATCTCCTCGTTAATTTAGGGCATTACTCGTTTTCGACCCTTTTTTACTAGGAAGGCCATAATGTGGCCAATTTGCATTGAATCTTAGCATGTGACAATTCGTTGGATAGGTAAACAACATAACTACGACTTCCATGGGATATTTTTGCATTCTCTAAAAAGTCGGCCAAAATGGAGGTCAAGAAAATCTCCTCGTTAATTTAGGACATTACTCGTTTTCGACCCTTTTTTACTAGGAAGGCCATAATGTGGCCGATTTGCATTGAATCTTAGCAAGTGACAATTCGTTGGATAGGTAAACAACATAACTACGACTTCCATGGTATATTTTTGCATTCTCTAAAAATTCGGCCAAAATGGAGGTTAAGAAAATCTCCTCGTTAATTTAGGACATTACTCGTTTTCGACCCTTTTTTACTAGGAAGGCCATAATGTGGCCGATTTGCATTGAATCTTAGCATGTGACAATTCGTTGGATAGGTAAACAACATAACTACGACTTCCATCAGATATTTTTGCATTCTCTAAAAATTCGGACAAAATGGAGGTTAAGAAAATCTCTTCATTAATTTAGGACATTACTCGTTTTCGACCCTTTTTTACTAGGAAGGCCATAATGTGGCCGATTTGCATTGAATCTTAGCAAGTGACAATTCGTTGGATAGGTAAACAACATACCTACGACTTCCATGGGATATTTTTGCATTCTCTAAAAATTCGGCCAAAATGGAGGTCAAGAAAATCTCCTCGTTAATTTAGGACATTACTCGTTTTCGACCATTTTTTACTAGGAAGGCCATAATATGGCCGATTTGCATTGAATCTTAGCATGTTACAATTCGTTGGATAGGTAACCAACATAGCTACGACTTCCGTGGGATATTTTTGCATTCTCTAAAAATTCGGCCAAAATGGAGGTCAAGAAAATCTCCTCGTTAATTTAGGACATTACTCGTTTTCGACCCTTTTTTACTAGGAAGGCCATAATGTGGCCGATTTGCATTGAATCTTAGCATGTGACAATTCGTTGGATAGGTAAACAACATAACTACGACTTCCATGGGATATTTTTGCATTCTCTAAAAAGTCGGCCAAAATGGAGGTCAAGAAAATCTCCTCGTTAATTTAGGACATTACTCGTTTTCGACCCTTTTTTACTAGGAAGGCCATAATGTGGCCGATTTGCATTGAATCTTAGCAAGTGACAATTCGTTGGATAGGTAAACAACATAACTATGACTTCCATGGTATATTTTTGCATTCTCTAAAAATTCGGCCAAAATGGAGGTTAAGAAAATCTCCTCGTTAATTTAGGACATTACTCGTTTTCGACCCTTTTTTACTAGGAAGGCCATAATGTGGCCGATTTGCATTGAATCTTAGCATGTGACAATTCGTTGGATAGGTAAACAACATAACTACGACTTCCATCAGATATTTTTGCATTCTCTAAAAATTCGGACAAAATGGAGGTTAAGAAAATCTCCTCATTAATTTAGGACATTACTCGTTTTCGACCCTTTTTTACTAGGAAGGCCATAATGTGGCCGATTTGCATTGAATCTTAGCATGTGACAATTCATTGGATAGGTAAACAACATAACTACGACATCCATGGGATATTTTTGCATTCTCTAAAAATTCGGCCAAAATGGAGGTCAAGAAAATCTCCTCGTTAATTTAGGACATTACTCGTTTTCGACCATTTTTTACTAGGAAGGCCATAATGTGGCCGATTTGCATTGAATCTTAGCATGTTACAATTCGTTGGATAGGTAACCAACATAGCTACGACTTCCGTGGGATATTTTTGCATTCTCTAAAAAGACGGCCAAAATGGAGGTCAAGAAAATCTCCTCGTTAATTTAGGACATTACTCGTTTTCGACCCTTTTTTACTAGGAAGGCCATAATGTGGCCGATTTGCATTGAATCTTAGCATGTGACAATTCGTTGGATAGGTAAACAACATAACTACGACTTCCATAAGATAGCGGACAAAATGGAGGTTAAGAAAATCTCCTCATTAATTTAGGACATTACTCGTTTTCGACCCTTTTTTACTAGGAAGGCCATAATGTGGCCGATTTGCATTGAATCTTAGCATGTGACAATTCATTGGATAGGTAAACAACATAACTACGACTTCCATGGGATATTTTTGCATTCTCTAAAAATTCGGCCAAAATGGAGGTCAAGAAAATCTCCTCGTTAATTTAGGACATTACTCGTTTTCGACCATTTTTTACTAGGAAGGCCATAATGTGGCCGATTTGCATTGAATCTTAGCATGTTACAATTCGTTGGATAGGTAACCAACATAGCTACGACTTCCGTGGGATATTTTTGCATTCTCTAAAAAGTCGGCCAAAATGGAGGTCAAGAAAATCTCCTCGTTAATTTAGGGCATTACTCGTTTTCGACCCTTTTTTACTAGGAAGGCCATAATGTGGCCAATTTGCATTGAATCTTAGCATGTGACAATTCGTTGGATAGGTAAACAACATAACTACGACTTCCATGGGATATTTTTGCATTCTCTAAAAAGTCGGCCAAAATGGAGGTCAAGAAAATCTCCTCGTTAATTTAGGACATTACTCGTTTTCGACCCTTTTTTTAGGAAGGCCATAATGTGGCCGATTTGCATTGAATCTTAGCAAGTGACAATTCGTTGGATAGGTAAACAACATAACTACGACTTCCATGGGATATTTTTACATTATCTAAAAATTCGGCCAAAATGGAGGTCAAGAAAATCTCCTCGTTAATTTAGGACATTACTCGTTTTCGACCCTTTTTTACTAGGAAGGCCATAATGTGGCCGATTTGCATTGAATCTTAGCATGTGACAATTCGTTGGATAGGTAAACAACATAACTACGACTTCCATGGGATATTTTTGCATTCTCTAAAAAGTCGGCCAAAATGGAGGTCAAGAAAATCTCCTCGTTAATTTAGGACATTACTCGTTTTCGACCCTTTTTTACTAGGAAGGCCATAATGTGGCCGATTTGCATTGAATCTTAGCATGTGACAATTCGTTGGATAGGTAAACAACATAACTACGACTTCCATGGGATATTTTTACATTATCTAAAAATTCGGCCAAAATGGAGGTCAAGAAAATCTCCTCGTTAATTTAGGACATTACTCGTTTTCGACCCTTTTTTACTAGGAAGGCCATAATGTGGCCGATTTGCATTGAATCTTAGCATGTGACAATTCGTTGGATAGGTAAACAACATAACTACGACTTCCATGGGATATTTTTGCATTCTCTAAAAAGTCGGCCAAAATGGAGGTCAAGAAAATCTCCTCGTTAATTTAGGACATTACTCGTTTTCGACCCTTTTTTACTAGGAAGGCCATAATGTGGCCGATTTGCATTGAATCTTAGCATGTGACAATTCGTTGGATAGGTAAACAACATAACTACGACTTCCATCAGATATTTTTGCATTCTCTAAAAATTCGGACAAAATGGAGGTTAAGAAAATCTCCTCATTAATTTAGGACATTACTCGTTTTCGACCCTTTTTTACTAGGAAGGCCATAATGTGGCCGATTTGCATTGAATCTTAGCAAGTGACAATTCATTGGATAGGTAAACAACATAACTACGACTTCCATGGGATATTTTTGCATTCTCTAAAAATTCGGCCAAAATGGAGGTCAAGAAAATCTCCTCGTTAATTTAGGACATTCTTCGTTTTCGACCATTTTTTACTAGGAAGGCCATAATATGGCCGATTTGCATTGAATCTTAGCATGTTACAATTCGTTGGATAGGTAACCAACATAGCTACGACTTCCGTGGGATATTTTTGCATTCTCTAAAAAGTCGGCCAAAATGGA
Source organism: Medicago sativa (assembly GCF_051527215.1). Taxonomy (NCBI): domain Eukaryota; kingdom Viridiplantae; phylum Streptophyta; class Magnoliopsida; order Fabales; family Fabaceae; genus Medicago; species Medicago sativa. The sequence goes on along the minus strand of NC_140751.1, from coordinate 774,973 downwards.
GGTCAAGAAAATCTCCTCGTTAATTTAGGACATTACTCGTTTTCGACCCTTTTTTACTAGGAAGGCCATAATGTGGCCGATTTGCATTGAATCTTAGCATGTGACAATTCGTTGGATAGGTAAACAACATAACTACGACTTCCATGGGATATTTTTGCATTCTCTAAAAAGTCGGCCAAAATGGAGGTCAAGAAAATCTCCTCGTTAATTTAGGACATTACTCGTTTTCGACCCTTTTTTACTAGGAAGGCCATAATGTGGCCGATTTGCATTGAATCTTAGCAAGTGACAATTCGTTGGATAGGTAAACAACATAACTACGACTTCCATGGTATATTTTTGCATTCTCTAAAAATTCGGCCAAAATGGAGGTTAAGAAAATCTCCTCGTTAATTTAGGACATTACTCGTTTTCGACCCTTTTTTACTAGGAAGGCCATAATGTGGCCGATTTGCATTGAATCTTAGCATGTGACAATTCGTTGGATAGGTAAACAACATAACTACGACTTCCATGGGATGTTTTTGCATTCTCTAAAAAGTCGGCCAAAATGGAGGTCAAGAAAATCTCCTCGTTAATTTAGGACATTACTCGTTTTCGACCCTTTTTTTCTAGGAAGGCCATAATGTGGCCGATTTGCATTGAATCTTTGCATGTGACAATTCGTTGGATAGGTAAACTACATAACTACGACTTCCATGGTATATTTTTGCATTCTCTAAAAAGTCGGCCAAAATGGAGGTCAAGAAAATCTCCTCGTTAATTTAGGACATCACTCGTTTTCGACCCTTTTTTACTAGGAAGGCCATAATGTGGCCGATTTGCATTGAATCTTAGCATGTGACAATTCGTTGGATAGGTAAACAACATAACTACGACTTTATGGGATATTTTTGCATTCTCTAAAAAGTCGGCCAAAATGGAGGTCAAGAAAATCTCCTCGTTAATTTAGGACATTACTCGTTTTCGACCCTTTTTTACAAGGAAGGCCGTAATGTGGCCGATTTGCATTGAATCTTAGCATGTGACAATTCGTTGGATAGGTAAACGACATAACTACGACTTCCATGGTATATTTTTGCATTCTCTAAAAAGTCGGCCAAAATGGAGGTCAAGAAAATCTCCTCGTTAATTTAGGACATTACTCGTTTTCGACCCTTTTTTACTAGGAAGGCCATAATGTGGCCGATTTGCATTGAATCTTAGCATGTGACAATTCGTTGGATAGGTAAACGACATAACTACGACTTCCATGGTATATTTTTGCATTCTCTAAAAAGTCGGCCAAAATGGAGGTCAAGAAAATCTCCTCGTTAATTTAGGACATTACTCGTTTTCGACACTTTTTTACAAGGAAGGCCGTAATGTGGCCGATTTGCATTGAATCTTAGCATGTGACAATTCGTTGGATAGGTAAACAACATAACTACGACTTCCATGGGATATTTTTGCATTCTCTGAAAATTCGGCCAAAATGGAGGTCAAGAAAATCTCCTCGTTAATTTAGGACATTACTCGTTTTCGACCCTTTTTTACTAGGAAGGCCATTATGTGGCCGATTTGCATTGAATCTTAGCATGTGACAATTCGTTGGATAGGTAAACGACATAACTACGACTTCCATGGTATATTTTTGCATTCTCTAAAAAGTCGGCCAAAATGGAGGTCAAGAAAATCTCCTCGTTAATTTAGGACATTACTCGTTTTCGACCCTTTTTTACTAGGAAGGCCATAATGTGGCCGATTTGCATTGAATCTTAGCATGTGACAATTCGTTGGATAGGTAAACAACATAACTACGACTTCCATGGGATATTTTTGCATTCTCTAAAAATTCGGCCAAAATGGAGGTCAAGAAAATCTCCTCGTTAATTTAGGACATTACTCGTTTTCGACCCTTTTTTACTAGGAAGGCCATAATGTGGCCGATTTGCATTGAATCTTAGCATGTGACAATTCGTTGGATAGGTAAACAACATAACTACGACTTCCATGGGATATTTTTGCATTCTCTAAAAAGTCGGCCAAAATGGAGGTTAAGAAAATCTCCTCGTTAATTTAGGACATTACTCGTTTTCGACCCTTTTTTACTAGGAAGGCCATAATGTGGCCGATTTGCATTGAATCTTAGCATGTGACAATTCGTTGGATAGGTAAACAACATAACTACGACTTCCATGGGATATTTTTGCATTCTCTAAAAATTCGGCCAAAATGGAGGTCAAGAAAATCTCCTCGTTAATTTAGGACATTACTCGTTTTCGACCCTTTTTTACTAGGAAGGCCATAATGTGGCCGATTTGCATTGAATCTTAGCATGTGACAATTCGTTGGATAGGTAAACAACATAACTACGACTTCCATGGGATGTTTTTGCATTCTCTAAAAAGTCGGCCAAAATGGAGGTCAAGAAAATCTCCTCGTTAATTTAGGACATTACTCGTTTTCGACCCTTTTTTACTAGGAAGGCCATAATGTGGCCGATTTGCATTGAATCTTTGCATGTGACAATTCGTTGGATAGGTAAACTACATAACTACGACTTCCATGGTATATTTTTGCATTCTCTAAAAAGTCGGCCAAAATGGAGGTCAAGAAAATCTCCTCGTTAATTTAGGACATTACTCGTTTTCGACCCTTTTTTACAAGGAAGGCCGTAATGTGGCCGATTTGCATTGAATCTTAGCATGTGACAATTCGTTGGATAGGTAAACAACATAACTACGACTTCCATGGGATATTTTTGCATTCTCTGAAAATTCGGCCAAAATGGAGGTCAAGAAAATCTCCTCCTTAATTTAGGACATTACTCGTTTTCGACCCTTTTTTACTAGGAAGGCCATAATGTGGCCGATTTGCATTGAATCTTAGCATGTGACAATTCGTTGGATAGGTAAACGACATAACTACGACTTCCATGGTATATTTTTGCATTCTCTAAAAAGTCGGCCAAAATGGAGGTCAAGAAAATCTCCTCGTTAATTTAGGACATTACTCGTTTTCGACACTTTTTTACAAGGAAGGCCGTAATGTGGCCGATTTGCATTGAATCTTAGCATGTGACAACTCGTTGGATAGGTAAACAACATAACTACGACTTCCATGGGATATTTTTGCATTCTCTGAAAATTCGGCCAAAATGGAGGTCAAGAAAATCTCCTCGTTAATTTAGGACATTACTCGTTTTCGACCCTTTTTTACTAGGAAGGCCATTATGTGGCCGATTTGCATTGAATCTTAGCATGTGACAATTCGTTGGATAGGTAAACGACATAACTACGACTTCCATGGTATATTTTTGCATTCTCTAAAAAGTCGGCCAAAATGGAGGTCAAGAAAATCTCCTCGTTAATTTAGGACATTACTCGTTTTCGACCCTTTTTTACTAGGAAGGCCATAATATGGCCAATTTGCATTGAATCTTAGCATGTGACAATTCGTTGGATAGGTAAACAACATAACTACGACTTCCATGGGATATTTTTACATTATCTAAAAATTCGGCCAAAATGGAGGTTAAGAAAATCTCCTCGTTAATTTAGGACATTACTCGTTTTCGACCCTTTTTTACTAGGAAGGCCATAATGTGGCCGATTTGCATTGAATCTTAGCATGTGACAATTCGTTGGATAGGTAAACAACATAACTACGACTTCCATGGGATATTTTTGCATTCTCTAAAAATTCGGCCAAAATGGAGGTCAAGAAAATCTCCTCGTTAATTTAGGACATTTCTCTTTTTCGACCCTTTTTTACTAGGAAGGCCATAATGTGGCCGATTTGCATTGAATCTTAGCATGTGACAATTCGTTGGATAGGTAAACGACATAACTACGACTTCCATGGTATATTTTTGCATTCTCTAAAAAGTCGGCCAAAATGGAGGTCAAGAAAATCTCCTCGTTAATTTAGGACATTACTCGTTTTCGACACTTTTTTACTAGGAAGGCCATAATGTGGCCGATTTGCATTGAATCTTAGCATGTGACAATTCGTTGGATAGGTAAACAACATAACTACGACTTCCATGGGATATTTTTGCATTCTCTAAAAATTCGGCCAAAATGGAGGTCAAGAAAATCTCCTCGTTAATTTAGGACATTACTCGTTTTCGACCCTTTTTTACTAGGAAGGCCATAATGTGGCCGATTTGCATTGAATCTTAGCATGTGACAATTCGTTGGATAGGTAAACAACATAACTACGACTTCCATGGGATGTTTTTGCATTCTCTAAAAAGTCGGCCAAAATGGAGGTCAAGAAAATCTCCTCGTTAATTTAGGACATTACTCGTTTTCGACCCTTTTTTACTAGGAAGGCCATAATGTGGCCGATTTGCATTGAATCTTTGCATGTGATAATTCGTTGGATAGGTAAACTACATAACTACGACTTCCATGGTATATTTTTGCATTCTCTAAAAAGTCGGCCAAAATGGAGGTCAAGAAAATCTCCTCGTTAATTTAGGACATTACTCGTTTTCGACCCTTTTTTACAAGGAAGGCCGTAATGTGGCCGATTTGCATTGAATCTTAGCATGTGACAATTCGTTGGATAGGTAAACAACATAACTACGACTTCCATGGGATATTTTTGCATTCTCTGAAAATTCGGCCAAAATGGAGGTCAAGAAAATCTCCTCGTTAATTTAGGACATTACTCGTTTTCGACCCTTTTTTACTAGGAAGGCCATTATGTGGCCGATTTGCATTGAATCTTAGCATGTGACAATTCGTTGGATAGGTAAACGACATAACTACGACTTCCATGGTATATTTTTGCATTCTCTAAAAAGTCGGCCAAAATGGAGGTCAAGAAAATCTCCTCGTTAATTTAGGACATTACTCGTTTTCGACCCTTTTTTACTAGGAAGGCCATAATATGGCCAATTTGCATTGAATCTTAGCATGTGACAATTCGTTGGATAGGTAAACAACATAACTACGACTTCCATGGGATATTTTTACATTATCTAAAAATTCGGCCAAAATGGAGGTTAAGAAAATCTCCTCGTTAATTTAGGACATTACTCGTTTTCGACCCTTTTTTACTAGGAAGGCCATAATGTGGCCGATTTGCATTGAATCTTAGCATGTGACAATTCGTTGGATAGGTAAACAACATAACTACGACTTCCATGGGATATTTTTGCATTCTCTAAAAATTCGGCCAAAATGGAGGTCAAGAAAATCTCCTCGTTAATTTAGGACATTTCTCTTTTTCGACCCTTTTTTACTAGGAAGGCCATAATGTGGCCGATTTGCATTGAATCTTAGCATGTGACAATTCGTTGGATAGGTAAACGACATAACTACGACTTCCATGGTATATTTTTGCATTCTCTAAAAAGTCGGCCAAAATGGAGGTCAAGAAAATCTCCTCGTTAATTTAGGACATTACTCGTTTTCGACACTTTTTTACTAGGAAGGCCATAATGTGGCCGATTTGCATTGAATCTTAGCATGTGACAATTCGTTGGATAGGTAAACAACATAACTACGACTTCCATGGGATATTTTTGCATTCTCTAAAAATTCGGCCAAAATGGAGGTCAAGAAAATCTCCTCGTTAATTTAGGACATTACTCGTTTTCGACCCTTTTTTACTAGGAAGGCCATAATGTGGCCGATTTGCATTGAATCTTAGCATGTGACAATTCGTTGGATAGGTAAACAACATAACTACGACTTCCATGGGATGTTTTTGCATTCTCTAAAAAGTCGGCCAAAATGGAGGTCAAGAAAATCTCCTCGTTAATTTAGGACATTACTCGTTTTCGACCCTTTTTTACTAGGAAGGCCATAATGTGGCCGATTTGCATTGAATCTTTGCATGTGATAATTCGTTGGATAGGTAAACTACATAACTACGACTTCCATGGTATATTTTTGCATTCTCTAAAAAGTCGGCCAAAATGGAGGTCAAGAAAATCTCCTCGTTAATTTAGGACATTACTCGTTTTCGACCCTTTTTTACAAGGAAGGCCGTAATGTGGCCGATTTGCATTGAATCTTAGCATGTGACAATTCGTTGGATAGGTAAACAACATAACTACGACTTCCATGGGATATTTTTGCATTCTCTGAAAATTCGGCCAAAATGGAGGTCAAGAAAATCTCCTCGTTAATTTAGGACATTACTCGTTTTCGACCCTTTTTTACTAGGAAGGCCATAATGTGGCCGATTTGCATTGAATCTTAGCATGTGACAATTCGTTGGATAGGTAAACGACATAACTACGACTTCCATGGTATATTTTTGCATTCTCTAAAAAGTCGGCCAAAATGGAGGTCAAGAAAATCTCCTCGTTAATTTAGGACATTACTCGTTTTCGACACTTTTTTACAAGGAAGGCCGTAATGTGGCCGATTTGCATTGAATCTTAGCATGTGACAACTCGTTGGATAGGTAAACAACATAACTACGACTTCCATGGGATATTTTTGCATTCTCTGAAAATTCGGCCAAAATGGAGGTCAAGAAAATCTCCTCGTTAATTTAGGACATTACTCGTTTTCGACCCTTTTTTACTAGGAAGGCCATTATGTGGCCGATTTGCATTGAATCTTAGCATGTGACAATTCGTTGGATAGGTAAACGACATAACTACGACTTCCATGGTATATTTTTGCATTCTCTAAAAAGTCGGCCAAAATGGAGGTCAAGAAAATCTCCTCGTTAATTTAGGACATTACTCGTTTTCGACACTTTTTTACAAGGAAGGCCGTAATGTGGCCGATTTGCATTGAATCTTAGCATGTGACAACTCGTTGGATAGGTAAACAACATAACTACGACTTCCATGGGATATTTTTGCATTCTCTGAAAATTCGGCCAAAATGGAGGTCAAGAAAATCTCCTCGTTAATTTAGGACATTACTCGTTTTCGACCCTTTTTTACTAGGAAGGCCATTATGTGGCCGATTTGCATTGAATCTTAGCATGTGACAATTCGTTGGATAGGTAAACGACATAACTACGACTTCCATGGTATATTTTTGCATTCTCTAAAAAGTCGGCCAAAATGGAGGTCAAGAAAATCTCCTCGTTAATTTAGGACATTACTCGTTTTCGACCCTTTTTTACTAGGAAGGCCATAATATGGCCAATTTGCATTGAATCTTAGCATGTGACAATTCGTTGGATAGGTAAACAACATAACTACGACTTCCATGGGATATTTTTACATTATCTAAAAATTCGGCCAAAATGGAGGTTAAGAAAATCTCCTCGTTAATTTAGGACATTACTCGTTTTCGACCCTTTTTTACTAGGAAGGCCATAATGTGGCCGATTTGCATTGAATCTTAGCATGTGACAATTCGTTGGATAGGTAAACAACATAACTACGACTTCCATGGGATATTTTTGCATTCTCTAAAAATTCGGCCAAAATGGAGGTCAAGAAAATCTCCTCGTTAATTTAGGACATTTCTCTTTTTCGACCCTTTTTTACTAGGAAGGCCATAATGTGGCCGATTTGCATTGAATCTTAGCATGTGACAATTCGTTGGATAGGTAAACGACATAACTACGACTTCCATGGTATATTTTTGCATTCTCTAAAAAGTCGGCCAAAATGGAGGTCAAGAAAATCTCCTCGTTAATTTAGGACATTACTCGTTTTCGACCCTTTTTTACTAGGAAGGCCATAATGTGGCCGATTTGCATTGAATCTTTGCATGTGACAATTCGTTGGATAGGTAAACTACATAACTACGACTTCCATGGTATATTTTTGCATTCTCTAAAAGGTCGGCCAAAATGGAGGTCAAGAAAATCTCCTCGTTAATTTAGGACATTACTCGTTTTCGACCCTTTTTTACTAGGAAGGCCATAATGTGGCCGATTTGCATTGAATCTTAGCATGTGACAATTCGTTGGATTGGTAAACAACATAACTACGACTTCCATGGGATATTTTTGCATTCTCTAAAAAGTCGGCCAAAATGGAGGTCAAGAAAATCTCCTCGTTAATTTAGGACATTACTCGTTTTCGACCCTTTTTTACAAGGAAGGCCGTAATGTGGCCGATTTGCATTGAATCTTAGCATGTGACAATTCGTTGGATAGGTAAACAACATAACTACGACTTCCATGGGATATTTTTGCATTCTCTGAAAATTCGGCCAAAATGGAGGTCAAGAAAATCTCCTCGTTAATTTAGTAACATAACTACGACTTCCATGGTATATTTTTGCATTCTCTAAAAAGTCGGCCAAAATGGAGGTCAAGAAAATCTCCTCGTTAATTTAGGACATTACTCGTTTTCGACACTTTTTTACAAGGAAGGCCGTAATGTGGCCGATTTGCATTGAATCTTAGCATGTGACAACTCGTTGGATAGGTAAACAACATAACTACGACTTCCATGGGATATTTTTGCATTCTCTGAAAATTCGGCCAAAATGGAGGTCAAGAAAATCTCCTCGTTAATTTAGGACATTACTCGTTTTCGACCCTTTTTTACTAGGAAGGCCATTATGTGGCCGATTTGCATTGAATCTTAGCATGTGACAATTCGTTGGATAGGTAAACGACATAACTACGACTTCCATGGTATATTTTTGCATTCTCTAAAAAGTCGGCCAAAATGGAGGTCAAGAAAATCTCCTCGTTAATTTAGGACATTACTCGTTTTCGACCCTTTTTTACTAGGAAGGCCATAATATGGCCAATTTGCATTGAATCTTAGCATGTGACAATTCGTTGGATAGGTAAACAACATAACTACGACTTCCATGGGATATTTTTACATTATCTAAAAATTCGGCCAAAATGGAGGTTAAGAAAATCTCCTCGTTAATTTAGGACATTACTCGTTTTCGACCCTTTTTTACTAGGAAGGCCATAATGTGGCCGATTTGCATTGAATCTTAGCATGTGACAATTCGTTGGATAGGTAAACAACATAACTACGACTTCCATGGGATATTTTTGCATTCTCTAAAAATTCGGCCAAAATGGAGGTCAAGAAAATCTCCTCGTTAATTTAGGACATTTCTCTTTTTCGACCCTTTTTTACTAGGAAGGCCATAATGTGGCCGATTTGCATTGAATCTTAGCATGTGACAATTCGTTGGATAGGTAAACGACATAACTACGACTTCCATGGTATATTTTTGCATTCTCTAAAAAGTCGGCCAAAATGGAGGTCAAGAAAATCTCCTCGTTAATTTAGGACATTACTCGTTTTCGACCCTTTTTTACTAGGAAGGCCATAATGTGGCCGATTTGCATTGAATCTTTGCATGTGACAATTCGTTGGATAGGTAAACTACATAACTACGACTTCCATGGTATATTTTTGCATTCTCTAAAAGGTCGGCCAAAATGGAGGTCAAGAAAATCTCCTCGTTAATTTAGGACATTACTCGTTTTCGACCCTTTTTTACTAGGAAGGCCATAATGTGGCCGATTTGCATTGAATCTTAGCATGTGACAATTCGTTGGATAGGTAAACAACATAACTACGACTTCCATGGGATATTTTTGCATTCTCTAAAAAGTCGGCCAAAATGGAGGTCAAGAAAATCTCCTCGTTAATTTAGGACATTACTCGTTTTCGACCCTTTTTTACAAGGAAGGCCGTAATGTGGCCGATTTGCATTGAATCTTAGCATGTGACAATTCGTTGGATAGGTAAACAACATAACTACGACTTCCATGGGATATTTTTGCATTCTCTGAAAATTCGGCCAAAATGGAGGTCAAGAAAATCTCCTCGTTAATTTAGGACATTACTCGTTTTCGACCCTTTTTTACTAGGAAGGCCATAATGTGGCCGATTTGCATTGAATCTTAGCATGTGACAATTCGTTGGATAGGTAAACGACATAACTACGACTTCCATGGTATATTTTTGCATTCTCTAAAAAGTCGGCCAAAATGGAGGTCAAGAAAATCTCCTCGTTAATTTAGGACATTACTCGTTTTCGACACTTTTTTACAAGGAAGGCCGTAATGTGGCCGATTTGCATTGAATCTTAGCATGTGACAATTCGTTGGATAGGTAAACAACATAACTACGACTTCCATGGGATATTTTTGCATTCTCTGAAAATTCGGCCAAAATGGAGGTCAAGAAAATCTCCTCGTTAATTTAGGACATTACTCGTTTTCGACCCTTTTTTACTAGGAAGGCCATTATGTGGCCGATTTGCATTGAATCTTAGCATGTGACAATTCGTTGGATAGGTAAACGACATAACTACGACTTCCATGGTATATTTTTGCATTCTCTAAAAAGTCGGCCAAAATGGAGGTCAAGAAAATCTCCTCGTTAATTTAGGACATTACTCGTTTTCGACCCTTTTTTACTAGGAAGGCCATAATATGGCCAATTTGCATTGAATCTTAGCATGTGACAATTCGTTGGATAGGTAAACAACATAACTACGACTTCCATGGGATATTTTTACATTATCTAAAAATTCGGCCAAAATGGAGGTTAAGAAAATCTCCTCGTTAATTTAGGACATTACTCGTTTTCGGCCCTTTTTTACTAGGAAGGCCATAATGTGGCCGATTTGCATTGAATCTTAGCATGTGACAATTCGTTGGATAGGTAAACAACATAACTACGACTTCCATGGGATATTTTTGCATTCTCTAAAAATTCGGCCAAAATGGAGGTCAAGAAAATCTCCTCGTTAATTTAGGACATTACTCGTTTTCGACCATTTTTTACTAGGAAGGCCATAATGTGGCCGATTTGCATTGAATCTTAGCATGTTACAATTCGTTGGATAGGTAACCAACATAGCTACGACTTCCGTGGGATATTTTTGCATTCTCTAAAAAGTCGGCCAAAAGGGAGGTCAAGAAAATCTCCTCGTTAATTTAGGGCATTACTCGTTTTCGACCCTTTTTTACTAGGAAGGCCATAATGTGGCCAATTTGCATTGAATCTTAGCATGTGACAATTCGTTGGATAGGTAAACAACATAACTACGACTTCCATGGGATATTTTTGCATTCTCTAAAAAGTCGGCCAAAATGGAGGTCAAGAAAATCTCCTCGTTAATTTAGGACATTACTCGTTTTCGACCCTTTTTTACTAGGAAGGCCATAATGTGGCCGATTTGCATTGAATCTTAGCAAGTGACAATTCGTTGGATAGGTAAACAACATAACTACGACTTCCATGGGATATTTTTGCATTCTCTAAAAAGACGGCCAAAATGGAGGTCAAGAAAATCTCCTCGTTAATTTAGGACATTACTCGTTTTCGACCCTTTTTTACTAGGAAGGCCATAATGTGGCCAATTTGCATTGAATCTTAGCATGTGACAATTCGTTGGATAGGTAAACAACATAACTACGACTTCCATGGGATATTTTTACATTATCTAAAAATTCGGCCAAAATGGAGGTCAAGAAAATCTCCTCGTTAATTTAGGACATTACTCGTTTTCGACCCTTTTTTACTAGGAAGGCCATAATGTGGCCGATTTGCATTGAATCTTAGCATGTGACAATTCGTTGGATAGGTAAACAACATAACTACGACTTCCATGGGATATTTTTGCATTCTCTAAAAAGTCGGCCAAAATGGAGGTCAAGAAAATCTCCTCGTTAATTTAGGACATTACTCGTTTTCGACCCTTTTTTACTAGGAAGGCCATAATGTGGCCGATTTGCATTGAATCTTAGCATGTGACAATTCGTTGGATAGGTAAACAACATAACTACGACTTCCATCAGATATTTTTGCATTCTCTAAAAATTCGGACAAAATGGAGGTTAAGAAAATCTCCTCATTAATTTAGGACATTACTCGTTTTCGACCCTTTTTTACTAGGAAGGCCATAATGTGGCCGATTTGCATTGAATCTTAGCAAGTGACAATTCATTGGATAGGTAAACAACATAACTACGACTTCCATGGGATATTTTTGCATTCTCTAAAAATTCGGCCAAAATGGAGGTCAAGAAAATCTCCTCGTTAATTTAGGACATTCTTCGTTTTCGACCATTTTTTACTAGGAAGGCCATAATATGGCCGATTTGCATTGAATCTTAGCATGTTACAATTCGTTGGATAGGTAACCAACATAGCTACGACTTCCGTGGGATATTTTTGCATTCTCTAAAAAGTCGGCCAAAATGGAGGTCAAGAAAATCTCCTCGTTAATTTAGGACATTACTCGTTTTCGACCCTTTTTTACTAGGAAGGCCATAATGTGGCCGATTTGCATTGAATCTTAGCATGTGACAATTCGTTGGATAGGTAAACAACATAACTACGACTTCCATGGGATATTTTTGCATTCTCTAAAAAGTCGGCCAAAATGGAGGTCAAGAAAATCTCCTCGTTAATTTAGGACATTACTCGTTTTCGACCCTTTTTTACTAGGAAGGCCATAATGTGGCCGATTTGCATTGAATCTTAGCAAGTGACAATTCGTTGGATAGGTAAACAACATAACTACGACTTCCATGGTATATTTTTGCATTCTCTAAAAATTCGGCCAAAATGGAGGTTAAGAAAATCTCCTCGTTAATTTAGGACATTACTCGTTTTCGACCCTTTTTTACTAGGAAGGCCATAATGTGGCCGATTTGCATTGAATCTTAGCATGTGACAATTCGTTGGATAGGTAAACAACATAACTACGACTTCCATGGGATGTTTTTGCATTCTCTAAAAAGTCGGCCAAAATGGAGGTCAAGAAAATCTCCTCGTTAATTTAGGACATTACTCGTTTTCGACCCTTTTTTACTAGGAAGGCCATAATGTGGCCGATTTGCATTGAATCTTTGCATGTGACAATTCGTTGGATAGGTAAACTACATAACTACGACTTCCATGGTATATTTTTGCATTCTCTAAAAAGTCGGCCAAAATGGAGGTCAAGAAAATCTCCTCGTTAATTTAGGACATCACTCGTTTTCGACCCTTTTTTACTAGGAAGGCCATAATGTGGCCGATTTGCATTGAATCTTAGCATGTGACAATTCGTTGGATAGGTAAACAACATAACTACGACTTTATGGGATATTTTTGCATTCTCTAAAAAGTCGGCCAAAATGGAGGTCAAGAAAATCTCCTCGTTAATTTAGGACATTACTCGTTTTCGACCCTTTTTTACAAGGAAGGCCGTAATGTGGCCGATTTGCATTGAATCTTAGCATGTGACAATTCGTTGGATAGGTAAACAACATAACTACGACTTCCATGGGATATTTTTGCATTCTCTGAAAATTCGGCCAAAATGGAGGTCAAGAAAATCTCCTCGTTAATTTAGGACATTACTCGTTTTCGACCCTTTTTTACTAGGAAGGCCATAATGTGGCCGATTTGCATTGAATCTTAGCATGTGACAATTCGTTGGATAGGTAAACGACATAACTACGACTTCCATGGTATATTTTTGCATTCTCTAAAAAGTCGGCCAAAATGGAGGTCAAGAAAATCTCCTCGTTAATTTAGGACATTACTCGTTTTCGACACTTTTTTACAAGGAAGGCCGTAATGTGGCCGATTTGCATTGAATCTTAGCATGTGACAATTCGTTGGATAGGTAAACAACATAACTACGACTTCCATGGGATATTTTTGCATTCTCTGAAAATTCGGCCAAAATGGAGGTCAAGAAAATCTCCTCGTTAATTTAGGACATTACTCGTTTTCGACCCTTTTTTACTAGGAAGGCCATTATGTGGCCGATTTGCATTGAATCTTAGCATGTGACAATTCGTTGGATAGGTAAACGACATAACTACGACTTCCATGGTATATTTTTGCATTCTCTAAAAAGTCGGCCAAAATGGAGGTCAAGAAAATCTCCTCGTTAATTTAGGACATTACTCGTTTTCGACCCTTTTTTACTAGGAAGGCCATAATGTGGCCGATTTGCATTGAATCTTAGCATGTGACAATTCGTTGGATAGGTAAACAACATAACTACGACTTCCATGGGATATTTTTGCATTCTCTAAAAATTCGGCCAAAATGGAGGTCAAGAAAATCTCCTCGTTAATTTAGGACATTACTCGTTTTCGACCCTTTTTTACTAGGAAGGCCATAATGTGGCCGATTTGCATTGAATCTTAGCATGTGACAATTCGTTGGATAGGTAAACAACATAACTACGACTTCCATGGGATATTTTTGCATTCTCTAAAAAGTCGGCCAAAATGGAGGTTAAGAAAATCTCCTCGTTAATTTAGGACATTACTCGTTTTCGACCCTTTTTTACTAGGAAGGCCATAATGTGGCCGATTTGCATTGAATCTTAGCATGTGACAATTCGTTGGATAGGTAAACAACATAACTACGACTTCCATGGGATATTTTTGCATTCTCTAAAAATTCGGCCAAAATGGAGGTCAAGAAAATCTCCTCGTTAATTTAGGACATTACTCGTTTTCGACCCTTTTTTACTAGGAAGGCCATAATGTGGCCGATTTGCATTGAATCTTAGCATGTGACAATTCGTTGGATAGGTAAACAACATAACTACGACTTCCATGGGATGTTTTTGCATTCTCTAAAAAGTCGGCCAAAATGGAGGTCAAGAAAATCTCCTCGTTAATTTAGGACATTACTCGTTTTCGACCCTTTTTTACTAGGAAGGCCATAATGTGGCCGATTTGCATTGAATCTTTGCATGTGACAATTCGTTGGATAGGTAAACTACATAACTACGACTTCCATGGTATATTTTTGCATTCTCTAAAAAGTCGGCCAAAATGGAGGTCAAGAAAATCTCCTCGTTAATTTAGGACATTACTCGTTTTCGACCCTTTTTTACAAGGAAGGCCGTAATGTGGCCGATTTGCATTGAATCTTAGCATGTGACAATTCGTTGGATAGGTAAACAACATAACTACGACTTCCATGGGATATTTTTGCATTCTCTGAAAATTCGGCCAAAATGGAGGTCAAGAAAATCTCCTCGTTAATTTAGGACATTACTCGTTTTCGACCCTTTTTTACTAGGAAGGCCATAATGTGGCCGATTTGCATTGAATCTTAGCATGTGACAATTCGTTGGATAGGTAAACGACATAACTACGACTTCCATGGTATATTTTTGCATTCTCTAAAAAGTCGGCCAAAATGGAGGTCAAGAAAATCTCCTCGTTAATTTAGGACATTACTCGTTTTCGACACTTTTTTACAAGGAAGGCCGTAATGTGGCCGATTTGCATTGAATCTTAGCATGTGACAACTCGTTGGATAGGTAAACAACATAACTACGACTTCCATGGGATATTTTTGCATTCTCTGAAAATTCGGCCAAAATGGAGGTCAAGAAAATCTCCTCGTTAATTTAGGACATTACTCGTTTTCGACACTTTTTTACAAGGAAGGCCGTAATGTGGCCAATTTGCATTGAATCTTAGCATGTGACAATTCGTTGGATAGGTAAACAACATAACTACGACTTCCATGGGATATTTTTACATTATCTAAAAATTCGGCCAAAATGGAGGTTAAGAAAATCTCCTCGTTAATTTAGGACATTACTCGTTTTCGGCCCTTTTTTACTAGGAAGGCCATAATGTGGCCGATTTGCATTGAATCTTAGCATGTGACAATTCGTTGGATAGGTAAACAACATAACTACGACTTCCATGGGATATTTTTGCATTCTCTAAAAATTCGGCCAAAATGGAGGTCAAGAAAATCTCCTCGTTAATTTAGGACATTACTCGTTTTCGACCATTTTTTACTAGGAAGGCCATAATGTGGCCGATTTGCATTGAATCTTAGCATGTTACAATTCGTTGGATAGGTAACCAACATAGCTACGACTTCCGTGGGATATTTTTGCATTCTCTAAAAAGTCGGCCAAAAGGGAGGTCAAGAAAATCTCCTCGTTAATTTAGGGCATTACTCGTTTTCGACCCTTTTTTACTAGGAAGGCCATAATGTGGCCAATTTGCATTGAATCTTAGCATGTGACAATTCGTTGGATAGGTAAACAACATAACTACGACTTCCATGGGATATTTTTGCATTCTCTAAAAAGTCGGCCAAAATGGAGGTCAAGAAAATCTCCTCGTTAATTTAGGACATTACTCGTTTTCGACCCTTTTTTACTAGGAAGGCCATAATGTGGCCGATTTGCATTGAATCTTAGCAAGTGACAATTCGTTGGATAGGTAAACAACATAACTACGACTTCCATGGGATATTTTTGCATTCTCTAAAAAGACGGCCAAAATGGAGGTCAAGAAAATCTCCTCGTTAATTTAGGACATTACTCGTTTTCGACCCTTTTTTACTAGGAAGGCCATAATGTGGCCAATTTGCATTGAATCTTAGCATGTGACAATTCGTTGGATAGGTAAACAACATAACTACGACTTCCATGGGATATTTTTACATTATCTAAAAATTCGGCCAAAATGGAGGTCAAGAAAATCTCCTCGTTAATTTAGGACATTACTCGTTTTCGACCCTTTTTTACTAGGAAGGCCATAATGTGGCCGATTTGCATTGAATCTTAGCATGTGACAATTCGTTGGATAGGTAAACAACATAACTACGACTTCCATGGGATATTTTTGCATTCTCTAAAAAGTCGGCCAAAATGGAGGTCAAGAAAATCTCCTCGTTAATTTAGGACATTACTCGTTTTCGACCCTTTTTTACTAGGAAGGCCATAATGTGGCCGATTTGCATTGAATCTTAGCATGTGACAATTCGTTGGATAGGTAAACAACATAACTACGACTTCCATCAGATATTTTTGCATTCTCTAAAAATTCGGACAAAATGGAGGTTAAGAAAATCTCCTCATTAATTTAGGACATTACTCGTTTTCGACCCTTTTTTACTAGGAAGGCCATAATGTGGCCGATTTGCATTGAATCTTAGCAAGTGACAATTCATTGGATAGGTAAACAACATAACTACGACTTCCATGGGATATTTTTGCATTCTCTAAAAATTCGGCCAAAATGGAGGTCAAGAAAATCTCCTCGTTAATTTAGGACATTCTTCGTTTTCGACCATTTTTTACTAGGAAGGCCATAATATGGCCGATTTGCATTGAATCTTAGCATGTTACAATTCGTTGGATAGGTAACCAACATAGCTACGACTTCCGTGGGATATTTTTGCATTCTCTAAAAAGTCGGCCAAAATGGAGGTCAAGAAAATCTCCTCGTTAATTTAGGACATTACTCGTTTTCGACCCTTTTTTACTAGGAAGGCCATAATGTGGCCGATTTGCATTGAATCTTAGCATGTGACAATTCGTTGGATAGGTAAACAACATAACTACGACTTCCATGGGATATTTTTGCATTCTCTAAAAAGTCGGCCAAAATGGAGGTCAAGAAAATCTCCTCGTTAATTTAGGACATTACTCGTTTTCGACCCTTTTTTACTAGGAAGGCCATAATGTGGCCGATTTGCATTGAATCTTAGCAAGTGACAATTCGTTGGATAGGTAAACAACATAACTACGACTTCCATGGTATATTTTTGCATTCTCTAAAAATTCGGCCAAAATGGAGGTTAAGAAAATCTCCTCGTTAATTTAGGACATTACTCGTTTTCGACCCTTTTTTACTAGGAAGGCCATAATGTGGCCGATTTGCATTGAATCTTAGCATGTGACAATTCGTTGGATAGGTAAACAATATAACTACGACTTCCATGGGATGTTTTTGCATTCTCTAAAAAGTCGGCCAAAATGGAGGTCAAGAAAATCTCCTCGTTAATTTAGGACATTACTCGTTTTCGACCCTTTTTTACTAGGAAGGCCATAATGTGGCCGATTTGCATTGAATCTTTGCATGTGACAATTCGTTGGATAGGTAAACTACATAACTACGACTTCCATGGTATATTTTTGCATTCTCTAAAAAGTCGGCCAAAATGGAGGTCAAGAAAATCTCCTCGTTAATTTAGGACATCACTCGTTTTCGACCCTTTTTTACTAGGAAGGCCATAATGTGGCCGATTTGCATTGAATCTTAGCATGTGACAATTCGTTGGATAGGTAAACAACATAACTACGACTTTATGGGATATTTTTGCATTCTCTAAAAAGTCGGCCAAAATGGAGGTCAAGAAAATCTCCTCGTTAATTTAGGACATTACTCGTTTTCGACCCTTTTTTACAAGGAAGGCCGTAATGTGGCCGATTTGCATTGAATCTTAGCATGTGACAATTCGTTGGATAGGTAAACAACATAACTACGACTTCCATGGGATATTTTTGCATTCTCTGAAAATTCGGCCAAAATGGAGGTCAAGAAAATCTCCTCGTTAATTTAGGACATTACTCGTTTTCGACCCTTTTTTACTAGGAAGGCCATAATGTGGCCGATTTGCATTGAATCTTAGCATGTGACAATTCGTTGGATAGGTAAACGACATAACTACGACTTCCATGGTATATTTTTGCATTCTCTAAAAAGTCGGCCAAAATGGAGGTCAAGAAAATCTCCTCGTTAATTTAGGACATTACTCGTTTTCGACACTTTTTTACAAGGAAGGCCGTAATGTGGCCGATTTGCATTGAATCTTAGCATGTGACAATTCGTTGGATAGGTAAACAACATAACTACGACTTCCATGGGATATTTTTGCATTCTCTGAAAATTCGGCCAAAATGGAGGTCAAGAAAATCTCCTCGTTAATTTAGGACATTACTCGTTTTCGACCCTTTTTTACTAGGAAGGCCATTATGTGGCCGATTTGCATTGAATCTTAGCATGTGACAATTCGTTGGATAGGTAAACGACATAACTACGACTTCCATGGTATATTTTTGCATTCTCTAAAAAGTCGGCCAAAATGGAGGTCAAGAAAATCTCCTCGTTAATTTAGGACATTACTCGTTTTCGACCCTTTTTTACTAGGAAGGCCATAATGTGGCCGATTTGCATTGAATCTTAGCATGTGACAATTCGTTGGATAGGTAAACAACATAACTACGACTTCCATGGGATATTTTTGCATTCTCTAAAAATTCGGCCAAAATGGAGGTCAAGAAAATCTCCTCGTTAATTTAGGACATTACTCGTTTTCGACCCTTTTTTACTAGGAAGGCCATAATGTGGCCGATTTGCATTGAATCTTAGCATGTGACAATTCGTTGGATAGGTAAACAACATAACTACGACTTCCATGGGATATTTTTGCATTCTCTAAAAAGTCGGCCAAAATGGAGGTTAAGAAAATCTCCTCGTTAATTTAGGACATTACTCGTTTTCGACCCTTTTTTACTAGGAAGGCCATAATGTGGCCGATTTGCATTGAATCTTAGCATGTGACAATTCGTTGGATAGGTAAACAACATAACTACGACTTCCATGGGATATTTTTGCATTCTCTAAAAATTCGGCCAAAATGGAGGTCAAGAAAATCTCCTCGTTAATTTAGGACATTACTCGTTTTCGACCCTTTTTTACTAGGAAGGCCATAATGTGGCCGATTTGCATTGAATCTTAGCATGTGACAATTCGTTGGATAGGTAAACAACATAACTACGACTTCCATGGGATGTTTTTGCATTCTCTAAAAAGTCGGCCAAAATGGAGGTCAAGAAAATCTCCTCGTTAATTTAGGACATTACTCGTTTTCGACCCTTTTTTACTAGGAAGGCCATAATGTGGCCGATTTGCATTGAATCTTTGCATGTGACAATTCGTTGGATAGGTAAACTACATAACTACGACTTCCATGGTATATTTTTGCATTCTCTAAAAAGTCGGCCAAAATGGAGGTCAAGAAAATCTCCTCGTTAATTTAGGACATTACTCGTTTTCGACCCTTTTTTACAAGGAAGGCCGTAATGTGGCCGATTTGCATTGAATCTTAGCATGTGACAATTCGTTGGATAGGTAAACAACATAACTACGACTTCCATGGGATATTTTTGCATTCTCTGAAAATTCGGCCAAAATGGAGGTCAAGAAAATCTCCTCGTTAATTTAGGACAT
Organism: Medicago sativa; assembly: GCF_051527215.1. Classification (NCBI taxonomy): domain Eukaryota; kingdom Viridiplantae; phylum Streptophyta; class Magnoliopsida; order Fabales; family Fabaceae; genus Medicago; species Medicago sativa. Next base: position 755,059 of record NC_140751.1, on the reverse strand, counting down.
TACTCGTTTTCGACCCTTTTTTACTAGGAAGGCCATAATGTGGCCGATTTGCATTGAATCTTAGCATGTGACAATTCGTTGGATAGGTAAACAACATAACTACGACTTCCATGGGATATTTTTGCATTCTCTAAAAATTCGGCCAAAATGGAGGTCAAGAAAATCTCCTCGTTAATTTAGGACATTACTCGTTTTCGACCCTTTTTTACTAGGAAGGCCATAATGTGGCCGATTTGCATTGAATCTTAGCATGTGACAATTCGTTGGATAGGTAAACAACATAACTACGACTTCCATGGGATGTTTTTGCATTCTCTAAAAAGTCGGCCAAAATGGAGGTCAAGAAAATCTCCTCGTTAATTTAGGACATTACTCGTTTTCGACCCTTTTTTACTAGGAAGGCCATAATGTGGCCGATTTGCATTGAATCTTTGCATGTGACAATTCGTTGGATAGGTAAACTACATAACTACGACTTCCATGGTATATTTTTGCATTCTCTAAAAAGTCGGCCAAAATGGAGGTCAAGAAAATCTCCTCGTTAATTTAGGACATTACTCGTTTTCGACCCTTTTTTACAAGGAAGGCCGTAATGTGGCCGATTTGCATTGAATCTTAGCATGTGACAATTCGTTGGATAGGTAAACAACATAACTACGACTTCCATGGGATATTTTTGCATTCTCTGAAAATTCGGCCAAAATGGAGGTCAAGAAAATCTCCTCGTTAATTTAGGACATTACTCGTTTTCGACCCTTTTTTACTAGGAAGGCCATAATGTGGCCGATTTGCATTGAATCTTAGCATGTGACAATTCGTTGGATAGGTAAACGACATAACTACGACTTCCATGGTATATTTTTGCATTCTCTAAAAAGTCGGCCAAAATGGAGGTCAAGAAAATCTCCTCGTTAATTTAGGACATTACTCGTTTTCGACACTTTTTTACAAGGAAGGCCGTAATGTGGCCGATTTGCATTGAATCTTAGCATGTGACAACTCGTTGGATAGGTAAACAACATAACTACGACTTCCATGGGATATTTTTGCATTCTCTGAAAATTCGGCCAAAATGGAGGTCAAGAAAATCTCCTCGTTAATTTAGGACATTACTCGTTTTCGACCCTTTTTTACTAGGAAGGCCATTATGTGGCCGATTTGCATTGAATCTTAGCATGTGACAATTCGTTGGATAGGTAAACGACATAACTACGACTTCCATGGTATATTTTTGCATTCTCTAAAAAGTCGGCCAAAATGGAGGTCAAGAAAATCTCCTCGTTAATTTAGGACATTACTCGTTTTCGACCCTTTTTTACTAGGAAGGCCATAATATGGCCAATTTGCATTGAATCTTAGCATGTGACAATTCGTTGGATAGGTAAACAACATAACTACGACTTCCATGGGATATTTTTACATTATCTAAAAATTCGGCCAAAATGGAGGTTAAGAAAATCTCCTCGTTAATTTAGGACATTACTCGTTTTCGACCCTTTTTTACTAGGAAGGCCATAATGTGGCCGATTTGCATTGAATCTTAGCATGTGACAATTCGTTGGATAGGTAAACAACATAACTACGACTTCCATGGGATATTTTTGCATTCTCTAAAAATTCGGCCAAAATGGAGGTCAAGAAAATCTCCTCGTTAATTTAGGACATTTCTCTTTTTCGACCCTTTTTTACTAGGAAGGCCATAATGTGGCCGATTTGCATTGAATCTTAGCATGTGACAATTCGTTGGATAGGTAAACGACATAACTACGACTTCCATGGTATATTTTTGCATTCTCTAAAAAGTCGGCCAAAATGGAGGTCAAGAAAATCTCCTCGTTAATTTAGGACATTACTCGTTTTCGACCCTTTTTTACTAGGAAGGCCATAATGTGGCCGATTTGCATTGAATCTTTGCATGTGACAATTCGTTGGATAGGTAAACTACATAACTACGACTTCCATGGTATATTTTTGCATTCTCTAAAAGGTCGGCCAAAATGGAGGTCAAGAAAATCTCCTCGTTAATTTAGGACATTACTCGTTTTCGACCCTTTTTTACTAGGAAGGCCATAATGTGGCCGATTTGCATTGAATCTTAGCATGTGACAATTCGTTGGATAGGTAAACAACATAACTACGACTTCCATGGGATATTTTTGCATTCTCTAAAAAGTCGGCCAAAATGGAGGTCAAGAAAATCTCCTCGTTAATTTAGGACATTACTCGTTTTCGACCCTTTTTTACAAGGAAGGCCGTAATGTGGCCGATTTGCATTGAATCTTAGCATGTGACAATTCGTTGGATAGGTAAACAACATAACTACGACTTCCATGGGATATTTTTGCATTCTCTGAAAATTCGGCCAAAATGGAGGTCAAGAAAATCTCCTCGTTAATTTAGGACATTACTCGTTTTCGACCCTTTTTTACTAGGAAGGCCATAATGTGGCCGATTTGCATTGAATCTTAGCATGTGACAATTCGTTGGATAGGTAAACGACATAACTACGACTTCCATGGTATATTTTTGCATTCTCTAAAAAGTCGGCCAAAATGGAGGTCAAGAAAATCTCCTCGTTAATTTAGGACATTACTCGTTTTCGACACTTTTTTACAAGGAAGGCCGTAATGTGGCCGATTTGCATTGAATCTTAGCATGTGACAATTCGTTGGATAGGTAAACAACATAACTACGACTTCCATGGGATATTTTTGCATTCTCTGAAAATTCGGCCAAAATGGAGGTCAAGAAAATCTCCTCGTTAATTTAGGACATTACTCGTTTTCGACCCTTTTTTACTAGGAAGGCCATTATGTGGCCGATTTGCATTGAATCTTAGCATGTGACAATTCGTTGGATAGGTAAACGACATAACTACGACTTCCATGGTATATTTTTGCATTCTCTAAAAAGTCGGCCAAAATGGAGGTCAAGAAAATCTCCTCGTTAATTTAGGACATTACTCGTTTTCGACCCTTTTTTACTAGGAAGGCCATAATATGGCCAATTTGCATTGAATCTTAGCATGTGACAATTCGTTGGATAGGTAAACAACATAACTACGACTTCCATGGGATATTTTTACATTATCTAAAAATTCGGCCAAAATGGAGGTTAAGAAAATCTCCTCGTTAATTTAGGACATTACTCGTTTTCGGCCCTTTTTTACTAGGAAGGCCATAATGTGGCCGATTTGCATTGAATCTTAGCATGTGACAATTCGTTGGATAGGTAAACAACATAACTACGACTTCCATGGGATATTTTTGCATTCTCTAAAAATTCGGCCAAAATGGAGGTCAAGAAAATCTCCTCGTTAATTTAGGACATTTCTCTTTTTCGACCCTTTTTTACTAGGAAGGCCATAATGTGGCCGATTTGCATTGAATCTTAGCATGTGACAATTCGTTGGATAGGTAAACGACATAACTACGACTTCCATGGTATATTTTTGCATTCTCTAAAAAGTCGGCCAAAATGGAGGTCAAGAAAATCTCCTCGTTAATTTAGGACATTACTCGTTTTCGACCCTTTTTTACTAGGAAGGCCATAATGTGGCCGATTTGCATTGAATCTTAGCATGTGACAATTCGTTGGATAGGTAAACAACATAACTACGACTTCCATGGGATATTTTTGCATTCTCTAAAAAGTCGGCCAAAATGGAGGTCAAGAAAATCTCCTCGTTAATTTAGGACATTACTCGTTTTCGACCCTTTTTTACAAGGAAGGCCGTAATGTGGCCGATTTGCATTGATTCTTAGCATGTGACAATTCGTTGGATAGGTAAACAACATAACTACGACTTCCATGGGATATTTTTGCATTCTCTGAAAATTCGGCCAAAATGGAGGTCAAGAAAATCTCCTCGTTAATTTAGGACATTACTCGTTTTCGACCCTTTTTTACTAGGAAGGCCATAATGTGGCCGATTTGCATTGAATCTTAGCATGTGACAATTCGTTGGATAGGTAAACGACATAACTACGACTTCCATGGTATATTTTTGCATTCTCTAAAAAGTCGGCCAAAATGGAGGTCAAGAAAATCTCCTCGTTAATTTAGGACATTACTCGTTTTCGACCCTTTTTTACTAGGAAGGCCATAATGTGGCCGATTTGCATTGAATCTTAGCATGTGACAATTCGTTGGATAGGTAAACAACATAACTACGACTTCCATGGGATATTTTTGCATTCTCTAAAAAGTCGGCCAAAATGGAGGTCAAGAAAATCTCCTCGTTAATTTAGGACATTACTCGTTTTCGACCCTTTTTTACAAGGAAGGCCGTAATGTGGCCGATTTGCATTGAATCTTAGCATGTGACAATTCGTTGGATAGGTAAACAACATAACTACGACTTCCATGGGATATTTTTACATTATCTAAAAATTCGGCCAAAATGGAGGTTAAGAAAATCACCTCGTTAATTTAGGACATTACTCGTTTTCGACCCTTTTTTAATAGGAAGGCCATAATGTGGCCGATTTGCATTGAATCTTAGCATGTGACAATTCGTTGGATAGGTAAACAACATAACTACGACTTCCATGGGATATTTTTGCATTCTCTAAAAATTCGGCCAAAATGGAGGTCAAGAAAATCTCCTCGTTAATTTAGGACATTACTCGTTTTCGACCATTTTTTACTAGGAAGGCCATAATGTGGCCGATTTGCATTGAATCTTAGCATGTTACAATTCGTTGGATAGGTAACCAACATAGCTACGACTTCCGTGGGATATTTTTGCATTCTCTAAAAAGTCGGCCAAAATGGAGGTCAAGAAAATCTCCTCAATAATTTAGGGCATTACTCGTTTTCGACCCTTTTTTACTAGGAAGGCCATAATGTGGCCAATTTGCATTGAATCTTAGCATGTGACAATTCGTTGGATAGGTAAACAACATAACTACGACTTCCATGGGATATTTTTGCATTCTCTAAAAAGTCGGCCAAAATGGAGGTCAAGAAAATCTCCTCGTTAATTTAGGACATTACTCGTTTTCGACCCTTTTTTACTAGGAAGGCCATAATGTGGCCGATTTGCATTGAATCTTAGCAAGTGACAATTCGTTGGATAGGTAAACAACATAACTACGACTTCCATGGGATATTTTTGCATTCTCTAAAAAGACGGCCAAAATGGAGGTCAAGAAAATCTCCTCGTTAATTTAGGACATTACTCGTTTTCGACCCTTTTTTACTAGGAAGGCCATAATGTGGCCAATTTGCATTGAATCTTAGCATGTGACAATTCGTTGGATAGGTAAACAACATAACTACGACTTCCATGGGATATTTTTGCATTCTCTGAAAAGTCGGCCAAAATGGAGGTCAAGAAAATCTCCTCGTTAATTTAGGACATTACTCGTTTTCGACCCTTTTTTACAAGGAAGGCCGTAATGTGGCCGATTTGCATTGATTCTTAGCATGTGACAATTCGTTGGATAGGTAAACAACATAACTACGACTTCCATGGGATATTTTTGCATTCTCTGAAAATTCGGCCAAAATGGAGGTCAAGAAAATCTCCTCGTTAATTTAGGACATTACTCGTTTTCGACCCTTTTTTACTAGGAAGGCCATAATGTGGCCGATTTGCATTGAATCTTAGCATGTGACAATTCGTTGGATAGGTAAACGACATAACTACGACTTCCATGGTATATTTTTGCATTCTCTAAAAAGTCGGCCAAAATGGAGGTCAAGAAAATCTCCTCGTTAATTTAGGACATTACTCGTTTTCGACCCTTTTTTACTAGGAAGGCCATAATGTGGCCGATTTGCATTGAATCTTAGCATGTGACAATTCGTTGGATAGGTAAACAACATAACTACGACTTCCATGGGATATTTTTGCATTCTCTAAAAAGTCGGCCAAAATGGAGGTCAAGAAAATCTCCTCGTTAATTTAGGACATTACTCGTTTTCGACCCTTTTTTACAAGGAAGGCCGTAATGTGGCCGATTTGCATTGAATCTTAGCATGTGACAATTCGTTGGATAGGTAAACAACATAACTACGACTTCCATGGGATATTTTTACATTATCTAAAAATTCGGCCAAAATGGAGGTTAAGAAAATCACCTCGTTAATTTAGGACATTACTCGTTTTCGACCCTTTTTTAATAGGAAGGCCATAATGTGGCCGATTTGCATTGAATCTTAGCATGTGACAATTCGTTGGATAGGTAAACAACATAACTACGACTTCCATGGGATATTTTTGCATTCTCTAAAAATTCGGCCAAAATGGAGGTCAAGAAAATCTCCTCGTTAATTTAGGACATTACTCGTTTTCGACCATTTTTTACTAGGAAGGCCATAATGTGGCCGATTTGCATTGAATCTTAGCATGTTACAATTCGTTGGATAGGTAACCAACATAGCTACGACTTCCGTGGGATATTTTTGCATTCTCTAAAAAGTCGGCCAAAATGGAGGTCAAGAAAATCTCCTCAATAATTTAGGGCATTACTCGTTTTCGACCCTTTTTTACTAGGAAGGCCATAATGTGGCCAATTTGCATTGAATCTTAGCATGTGACAATTCGTTGGATAGGTAAACAACATAACTACGACTTCCATGGGATATTTTTGCATTCTCTAAAAAGTCGGCCAAAATGGAGGTCAAGAAAATCTCCTCGTTAATTTAGGACATTACTCGTTTTCGACCCTTTTTTACTAGGAAGGCCATAATGTGGCCGATTTGCATTGAATCTTAGCAAGTGACAATTCGTTGGATAGGTAAACAACATAACTACGACTTCCATGGGATATTTTTGCATTCTCTAAAAAGACGGCCAAAATGGAGGTCAAGAAAATCTCCTCGTTAATTTAGGACATTACTCGTTTTCGACCCTTTTTTACTAGGAAGGCCATAATGTGGCCAATTTGCATTGAATCTTAGCATGTGACAATTCGTTGGATAGGTAAACAACATAACTACGACTTCCATGGGATATTTTTACATTATCTAAAAATTCGGCCAAAATGGAGGTCAAGAAAATCTCCTCGTTAATTTAGGACATTACTCGTTTTCGACCCTTTTTTACTAGGAAGGCCATAATGTGGCCGATTTGCATTGAATCTTAGCATGTGACAATTCGTTGGATAGGTAAACAACATAACTACGACTTCCATGGGATATTTTTGCATTCTCTAAAAAGTCGGCCAAAATGGAGGTCAAGAAAATCTCCTCGTTAATTTAGGACATTACTCGTTTTCGACCCTTTTTTACTAGGAAGGCCATAATGTGGCCGATTTGCATTGAATCTTAGCATGTGACAATTCGTTGGATAGGTAAACGACATAAATACGACTTCCATGGTATATTTTTGCATTCTCTAAAAAGTCGGCCAAAATGGAGGTCAAGAAAATCTCCTCGTTAATTTAGGACATTACTCGTTTTCGACCCTTTTTTACTAGGAAGGCCATGATGTGGCCGATTTGCATTGAATCTTAGCATGTGACAATTCGTTGGATAGGTAAACAACATAACTACGACTTCCATGGGATATTTTTGCATTCTCTAAAAAGTCGGCCAAAATGGAGGTCAAGAAAATCTCCTCGTTAATTTAGGACATTACTCGTTTTCGACCCTTTTTTACTAGGAAGGCCATTATGTGGCCGATTTGCATTGAATCTTAGCATGCGACAATTCGTTGGATAGCTAAACGACATAACTACGACTTCCATGGTATATTTTTGCATTCTCTAAAAAGTCGGCCAAAATGGAGGTCAAGAAAATCTCCTCGTTAATTTAGGACATTACTCGTTTTCGACCCTTTTTTACTAGGAAGGCCATAATGTGGCCAATTTGCATTGAATCTTAGCATGTGACAATTCGTTGGATAGGTAAACAACATAACTACGACTTCCATGGGATATTTTTACATTATCTAAAAATTCGGCCAAAATGGAGGTTAAGAAAATCTCCTCGTTAATTTAGGACATTACTCGTTTTCGACCCTTTTTTACTAGGAAGGCCATAATGTGGCCGATTTGCATTGAATCTTAGCATGTGACAATTCGTTGGATAGGTAAACAACATAACTACGACTTCCATGGGATATTTTTGCATTCTCTAAAAATTCGGCCAAAATGGAGGTCAAGAAAATCTCCTCGTTAATTTAGGACATTACTCGTTTTCGACCCTTTTTTACAAGGAAGGCCGTAATGTGGCCGATTTGCATTGAATCTTAGCATGTGACAATTCGTTGGATAGGTAAACAACATAACTACGACTTCCATGGGATATTTTTACATTATCTAAAAATTCGGCCAAAATGGAGGTTAAGAAAATCACCTCGTTAATTTAGGACATTACTCGTTTTCGACCCTTTTTTACTAGGAAGGCCATAATGTGGCCAATTTGCATTGAATCTTAGCATGTGACAATTCGTTGGATAGGTAAACAACATAACTACGACTTCCATGGGATATTTTTACATTATCTAAAAATTCGGCCAAAATGGAGGTTAAGAAAATCTCCTCGTTAATTTAGGACATTACTCGTTTTCGACCCTTTTTTAATAGGAAGGCCATAATGTGGCCGATTTGCATTGAATCTTAGCATGTGACAATTCGTTGGATAGGTAAACAACATAACTACGACTTCCATGGGATATTTTTGCATTCTCTAAAAATTCGGCCAAAATGGAGGTCAAGAAAATCTCCTCGTTAATTTAGGACATTACTCGTTTTCGACCATTTTTTACTAGGAAGGCCATAATGTGGCCGATTTGCATTAAATCTTAGCATGTTACAATTCGTTGGATAGGTAACCAACATAGCTACGACTTCCGTGGGATATTTTTGCATTCTCTAAAAAGTCGGCCAAAATGGAGGTCAAGAAAATCTCCTCGTTAATTTAGGGCATTACTCGTTTTCGACCCTTTTTTACTAGGAAGGCCATAATGTGGCCAATTTGCATTGAATCTTAGCATGTGACAATTCGTTGGATAGGTAAACAACATAACTACGACTTCCATGGGATATTTTTCCATTCTCTAAAAAGTCGGCCAAAATGGAGGTCAAGAAAATCTCCTCGTTAATTTAGGACATTACTCGTTTTCGACCCTTTTTTACTAGGAAGGCCATAATGTGGCCGATTTGCATTGAATCTTAGCAAGTGACAATTCGTTGGATAGGTAAACAACATAACTACGACTTCCATGGGATATTTTTGCATTCTCTAAAAAGACGGCCAAAATGGAGGTCAAGAAAATCTCCTCGTTAATTTAGGACATTACTCGTTTTCGACCCTTTTTTACTAGGAAGGCCATAATGTGGCCAATTTGCATTGAATCTTAGCATGTGACAATTCGTTGGATAGGTAAACAACATAACTACGACTTCCATGGGATATTTTTACATTATCTAAAAATTCGGCCAAAATGGAGGTCAAGAAAATCTCCTCGTTAATTTAGGACATTACTCGTTTTCGACCCTTTTTTACTAGGAAGGCCATAATGTGGCCGATTTGCATTGAATCTTAGCATGTGACAATTCGTTGGATAGGTAAACAACATAACTACGACTTCCATGGGATATTTTTGCATTCTCTAAAAAGTCGGCCAAAATGGAGGTCAAGAAAATCTCCTCGTTAATTTAGGACATTACTCGTTTTCGACCCTTTTTTACTAGGAAGGCCATAATGTGGCCGATTTGCATTGAATCTTAGCATGTGACAATTCGTTGGATAGGTAAACGACATAAATACGACTTCCATGGTATATTTTTGCATTCTCTAAAAAGTCGGCCAAAATGGAGGTCAAGAAAATCTCCTCGTTAATTTAGGACATTACTCGTTTTCGACCCTTTTTTACTAGGAAGGCCATGATGTGGCCGATTTGCATTGAATCTTAGCATGTGACAATTCGTTGGATAGGTAAACAACATAACTACGACTTCCATGGGATATTTTTGCATTCTCTAAAAAGTCGGCCAAAATGGAGGTCAAGAAAATCTCCTCGTTAATTTAGGACATTACTCGTTTTCGACCCTTTTTTACTAGGAAGGCCATTATGTGGCCGATTTGCATTGAATCTTAGCATGCGACAATTCGTTGGATAGGTAAACGACATAACTACGACTTCCATGGTATATTTTTGCATTCTCTAAAAAGTCGGCCAAAATGGAGGTCAAGAAAATCTCCTCGTTAATTTAGGACATTACTCGTTTTCGACCCTTTTTTACTAGGAAGGCCATAATGTCGCCAATTTGCATTGAATCTTAGCATGTGACAATTCGTTGGATAGGTAAACAACATAACTACGACTTCCATGGGATATTTTTACATTATCTAAAAATTCGGCCAAAATGGAGGTTAAGAAAATCTCCTCGTTAATTTAGGACATTACTCGTTTTCGACCCTTTTTTACTAGGAAGGCCATAATGTGGCCGATTTGCATTGAATCTTAGCATGTGACAATTCGTTGGATAGGTAAACAACATAACTACGACTTCCATCAGATATTTTTGCATTCTCTAAAAATTCGGACAAAATGGAGGTTAAGAAAATCTCCTCATTAATTTAGGACATTACTCGTTTTCGACCCTTTTTTACTAGGAAGGCCATAATGTGGCCGATTTGCATTGAATCTTAGCAAGTGACAATTCATTGGATAGGTAAACAACATAACTACGACTTCCATGGGATATTTTTGAATTCTCTAAAAATTCGGCCAAAATGGAGGTCAAGAAAATCTCCTCGTTAATTTAGGACATTACTCGTTTTCGACCCTTTTTTACTAGGAAGGCCATAATGTGGCCGATTTGCATTGAATCTTAGCATGTGACAATTCGTTGGATAGGTAAACGACATAAATACGACTTCCATGGTATATTTTTGCATTCTCTAAAAAGTCGGCCAAAATGGAGGTCAAGAAAATCTCCTCGTTAATTTAGGACATTACTCGTTTTCGACCCTTTTTTACTAGGAAGGCCATGATGTGGCCGATTTGCATTGAATCTTAGCATGTGACAATTCGTTGGATAGGTAAACAACATAACTACGACTTCCATGGGATATTTTTGCATTCTCTAAAAAGTCGGCCAAAATGGAGGTCAAGAAAATCTCCTCGTTAATTTAGGACATTACTCGTTTTCGACCCTTTTTTACTAGGAAGGCCATTATGTGGCCGATTTGCATTGAATCTTAGCATGCGACAATTCGTTGGATAGGTAAACGACATAACTACGACTTCCATGGTATATTTTTGCATTCTCTAAAAAGTCGGCCAAAATGGAGGTCAAGAAAATCTCCTCGTTAATTTAGGACATTACTCGTTTTCGACCCTTTTTTACTAGGAAGGCCATAATGTCGCCAATTTGCATTGAATCTTAGCATGTGACAATTCGTTGGATAGGTAAACAACATAACTACGACTTCCATGGGATATTTTTACATTATCTAAAAATTCGGCCAAAATGGAGGTTAAGAAAATCTCCTCGTTAATTTAGGACATTACTCGTTTTCGACCCTTTTTTACTAGGAAGGCCATAATGTGGCCGATTTGCATTGAATCTTAGCATGTGACAATTCGTTGGATAGGTAAACAACATAACTACGACTTCCATCAGATATTTTTGCATTCTCTAAAAATTCGGACAAAATGGAGGTTAAGAAAATCTCCTCATTAATTTAGGACATTACTCGTTTTCGACCCTTTTTTACTAGGAAGGCCATAATGTGGCCGATTTGCATTGAATCTTAGCAAGTGACAATTCATTGGATAGGTAAACAACATAACTACGACTTCCATGGGATATTTTTGAATTCTCTAAAAATTCGGCCAAAATGGAGGTCAAGAAAATCTCCTCGTTAATTTAGGACATTACTCGTTTTCGACCATTTTTTACTAGGAAGGCCATAATATGGCCGATTTGCATTGAATCTTAGCATGTTACAATTCGTTGGATAGGTAACCAACATAGCTACGACTTCCGTGGGATATTTTTGCATTCTCTAAAAAGTCGGCCAAAATGGAGGTCAAGAAAATCTCCTCGTTAATTTAGGACATTACTCGTTTTCGACCCTTTTTTACTAGGAAGGCCATAATGTGGCCGATTTGCATTGAATCTTAGCATGTGACAATTCGTTGGATAGGTAAACAACATAACTACGACTTCCATGGGATATTTTTGCATTCTCTAAAAAGTCGGCCAAAATGGAGGTCAAGAAAATCTCCTCGTTAATTTAGGACATTACTCGTTTTCGACCCTTTTTTACTAGGAAGGCCATAATGTGGCCGATTTGCATTGAATCTTAGCAAGTGACAATTCGTTGGATAGGTAAACAACATAACTACGACTTCCATGGTATATTTTTGCATTCTCTAAAAATTCGGCCAAAATGGAGGTTAAGAAAATCTCCTCGTTAATTTAGGACATTACTCGTTTTCGACCCTTTTTTACTAGGAAGGCCATAATGTGGCCGATTTGCATTGAATCTTAGCATGTGACAATTCGTTGGATAGGTAAACAACATAACTACGACTTCCATGGGATGTTTTTGCATTCTCTAAAAAGTCGGCCAAAATGGAGGTCAAGAAAATCTCCTCGTTAATTTAGGACATTACTCGTTTTCGACCCTTTTTTACTAGGAAGGCCATAATGTGGCCGATTTGCATTGAATCTTAGCATGTGACAATTCGTTGGATAGGTAAACAACATAACTACGACTTCCATGGGATGTTTTTGCATTCTCTAAAAAGTCGGCCAAAATGGAGGTCAAGAAAATCTCCTCGTTAATTTAGGACATTACTCGTTTTCGACCCTTTTTTACTAGGAAGGCCATAATGTGGCCGATTTGCATTGAATCTTAGCATGTGACAATTCGTTGGATAGGTAAACAACATAACTACGACTTCCATCAGATATTTTTGCATTCTCTAAAAATTCGGACAAAATGGAGGTTAAGAAAATCTCCTCATTAATTTAGGACATTACTCGTTTTCGACCCTTTTTTACTAGGAAGGCCATAATGTGGCCGATTTGCATTGAATCTTAGCAAGTGACAATTCATTGGATAGGTAAACAACATAACTACGACTTCCATGGGATATTTTTGCATTCTCTAAAAATTCGGCCAAAATGGAGGTCAAGAAAATCTCCTCGTTAATTTAGGACATTACTCGTTTTCGACCATTTTTTACTAGGAAGGCCATAATATGGCCGATTTGCATTGAATCTTAGCATGTTACAATTCGTTGGATAGGTAACCAACATAGCTACGACTTCCGTGGGATATTTTTGCATTCTCTAAAAAGTCGGCCAAAATGGAGGTCAAGAAAATCTCCTCGTTAATTTAGGACATTACTCGTTTTCGACCCTTTTTTACTAGGAAGGCCATAATGTGGCCGATTTGCATTGAATCTTAGCATGTGACAATTCGTTGGATAGGTAAACAACATAACTACGACTTCCATGGGATATTTTTGCATTCTCTAAAAAGTCGGCCAAAATGGAGGTCAAGAAAATCTCCTCGTTAATTTAGGGCATTACTCGTTTTCGACCCTTTTTTACTAGGAAGGCCATAATGTGGCCAATTTGCATTGAATCTTAGCATGTGACAATTCGTTGGATAGGTAAACAACATAACTACGACTTCCATGGGATATTTTTCCATTCTCTAAAAAGTCGGCCAAAATGGAGGTCAAGAAAATCTCCTCGTTAATTTAGGACATTACTCGTTTTCGACCCTTTTTTACTAGGAAGGCCATAATGTGGCCGATTTGCATTGAATCTTAGCAAGTGACAATTCGTTGGATAGGTAAACAACATAACTACGACTTCCATGGGATATTTTTGCATTCTCTAAAAAGACGGCCAAAATGGAGGTCAAGAAAATCTCCTCGTTAATTTAGGACATTACTCGTTTTCGACCCTTTTTTACTAGGAAGGCCATAATGTGGCCAATTTGCATTGAATCTTAGCATGTGACAATTCGTTGGATAGGTAAACAACATAACTACGACTTCCATGGGATATTTTTACATTATCTAAAAATTCGGCCAAAATGGAGGTCAAGAAAATCTCCTCGTTAATTTAGGACATTACTCGTTTTCGACCCTTTTTTACTAGGAAGGCCATAATGTGGCCGATTTGCATTGAATCTTAGCATGTGACAATTCGTTGGATAGGTAAACAACATAACTACGACTTCCATGGGATATTTTTGCATTCTCTAAAAAGTCGGCCAAAATGGAGGTCAAGAAAATCTCCTCGTTAATTTAGGACATTACTCGTTTTCGACCCTTTTTTACTAGGAAGGCCATAATGTGGCCGATTTGCATTGAATCTTAGCATGTGACAATTCGTTGGATAGGTAAACGACATAAATACGACTTCCATGGTATATTTTTGCATTCTCTAAAAAGTCGGCCAAAATGGAGGTCAAGAAAATCTCCTCGTTAATTTAGGACATTACTCGTTTTCGACCCTTTTTTACTAGGAAGGCCATGATGTGGCCGATTTGCATTGAATCTTAGCATGTGACAATTCGTTGGATAGGTAAACAACATAACTACGACTTCCATGGGATATTTTTGCATTCTCTAAAAAGTCGGCCAAAATGGAGGTCAAGAAAATCTCCTCGTTAATTTAGGACATTACTCGTTTTCGACCCTTTTTTACTAGGAAGGCCATTATGTGGCCGATTTGCATTGAATCTTAGCATGCGACAATTCGTTGGATAGGTAAACGACATAACTACGACTTCCATGGTATATTTTTGCATTCTCTAAAAAGTCGGCCAAAATGGAGGTCAAGAAAATCTCCTCGTTAATTTAGGACATTACTCATTTTCGACCCTTTTTTACTAGGAAGGCCATAATGTCGCCAATTTGCATTGAATCTTAGCATGTGACAATTCGTTGGATAGGTAAACAACATAACTACGACTTCCATGGGATATTTTTACATTATCTAAAAATTCGGCCAAAATGGAGGTTAAGAAAATCTCCTCGTTAATTTAGGACATTACTCGTTTTCGACCCTTTTTTACTAGGAAGGCCATAATGTGGCCGATTTGCATTGAATCTTAGCATGTGACAATTCGTTGGATAGGTAAACAACATAACTACGACTTCCATCAGATATTTTTGCATTCTCTAAAAATTCGGACAAAATGGAGGTTAAGAAAATCTCCTCATTAATTTAGGACATTACTCGTTTTCGACCCTTTTTTACTAGGAAGGCCATAATGTGGCCGATTTGCATTGAATCTTAGCAAGTGACAATTCATTGGATAGGTAAACAACATAACTACGACTTCCATGGGATATTTTTGAATTCTCTAAAAATTCGGCCAAAATGGAGGTCAAGAAAATCTCCTCGTTAATTTAGGACATTACTCGTTTTCGACCCTTTTTTACTAGGAAGGCCATAATGTGGCCGATTTGCATTGAATCTTAGCATGTGACAATTCGTTGGATAGGTAAACGACATAAATACGACTTCCATGGTATATTTTTGCATTCTCTAAAAAGTCGGCCAAAATGGAGGTCAAGAAAATCTCCTCGTTAATTTAGGACATTACTCGTTTTCGACCCTTTTTTACTAGGAAGGCCATGATGTGGCCGATTTGCATTGAATCTTAGCATGTGACAATTCGTTGGATAGGTAAACAACATAACTACGACTTCCATGGGATATTTTTGCATTCTCTAAAAAGTCGGCCAAAATGGAGGTCAAGAAAATCTCCTCGTTAATTTAGGACATTACTCGTTTTCGACCCTTTTTTACTAGGAAGGCCATTATGTGGCCGATTTGCATTGAATCTTAGCATGCGACAATTCGTTGGATAGGTAAACGACATAACTACGACTTCCATGGTATATTTTTGCATTCTCTAAAAAGTCGGCCAAAATGGAGGTCAAGAAAATCTCCTCGTTAATTTAGGACATTACTCGTTTTCGACCCTTTTTTACTAGGAAGGCCATAATGTCGCCAATTTGCATTGAATCTTAGCATGTGACAATTCGTTGGATAGGTAAACAACATAACTACGACTTCCATGGGATATTTTTACATTATCTAAAAATTCGGCCAAAATGGAGGTCAAGAAAATCTCCTCGTTAATTTAGGACATTACTCGTTTTCGACCCTTTTTTACTAGGAAGGCCATAATGTGGCCGATTTGCATTGAATCTTAGCATGCGACAATTCGTTGGATAGGTAAACAACATAACTACGACTTCCATCAGATATTTTTGCATTCTCTAAAAATTCGGACAAAATGGAGGTCAAGAAAATCTCCTCGTTAATTTAGGACATTACTCGTTTTCGACCCTTTTTTACTAGGAAGGCCATAATGTGGCCGATTTGCATTGAATCTTAGCAAGTGACAATTCGTTGGATAGGTAAACAACATAACTACGACTTCCATGGGATATTTTTACATTATCTAAAAATTCGGCCAAAATGGAGGTTAAGAAAATCTCCTCGTTAATTTAGGACATTACTCGTTTTCGACCCTTTTTTACTAGGAAGGCCATAATGTGGCCGATTTGCATTGAATCTTAGCATGTGACAATTCGTTGGATAGGTAAACAACATAACTACGACTTCCATGGGATATTTTTGCATTCTCTAAAAATTCGGACAAAATGGAGGTCAAGAAAATCTCCTCGTTAATTTAGGACATTACTCGTTTTCGACCCTTTTTTACTAGGAAGGCCATAATGTGGCCGATTTGCATTGAATCTTAGCAAGTGACAATTCATTGGATAGGTAAACAACATAACTACGACTTCCATGGGATATTTTTGAATTCTCTAAAAATTCGGCCAAAATGGAGGTCAAGAAAATCTCCTCGTTAATTTAGGACATTACTCGTTTTCGACCCTTTTTTACTAGGAAGGCCATAATGTGGCCGATTTGCATTGAATCTTAGCATGTGACAATTCGTTGGATAGGTAAACGACATAAATACGACTTCCATGGTATATTTTTGCATTCTCTAAAAAGTCGGCCAAAATGGAGGTCAAGAAAATCTCCTCGTTAATTTAGGACATTACTCGTTTTCGACCCTTTTTTACTAGGAAGGCCATGATGTGGCCGATTTGCATTGAATCTTAGCATGTGACAATTCGTTGGATAGGTAAACAACATAACTACGACTTCCATGGGATATTTTTGCATTCTCTAAAAAGTCGGCCAAAATGGAGGTCAAGAAAATCTCCTCGTTAATTTAGGACATTACTCGTTTTCGACCCTTTTTTACTAGGAAGGCCATTATGTGGCCGATTTGCATTGAATCTTAGCATGCGACAATTCGTTGGATAGGTAAACGACATAACTACGACTTCCATGGTATATTTTTGCATTCTCTAAAAAGTCGGCCAAAATGGAGGTCAAGAAAATCTCCTCGTTAATTTAGGACATTACTCGTTTTCGACCCTTTTTTACTAGGAAGGCCATAATGTCGCCAATTTGCATTGAATCTTAGCATGTGACAATTCGTTGGATAGGTAAACAACATAACTACGACTTCCATGGGATATTTTTACATTATCTAAAAATTCGGCCAAAATGGAGGTTAAGAAAATCTCCTCGTTAATTTAGGACATTACTCGTTTTCGACCCTTTTTTACTAGGAAGGCCATAATGTGGCCGATTTGCATTGAATCTTAGCATGTGACAATTCGTTGGATAGGTAAACAACATAACTACGACTTCCATCAGATATTTTTGCATTCTCTAAAAATTCGGACAAAATGGAGGTTAAGAAAATCTCCTCATTAATTTAGGACATTACTCGTTTTCGACCCTTTTTTACTAGGAAGGCCATAATGTGGCCGATTTGCATTGAATCTTAGCAAGTGACAATTCATTGGATAGGTAAACAACATAACTACGACTTCCATGGGATATTTTTGAATTCTCTAAAAATTCGGCCAAAATGGAGGTCAAGAAAATCTCCTCGTTAATTTAGGACATTACTCGTTTTCGACCATTTTTTACTAGGAAGGCCATAATATGGCCGATTTGCATTGAATCTTAGCATGTTACAATTCGTTGGATAGGTAACCAACATAGCTACGACTTCCGTGGGATATTTTTGCATTCTCTAAAAAGTCGGCCAAAATGGAGGTCAAGAAAATCTCCTCGTTAATTTAGGACATTACTCGTTTTCGACCCTTTTTTACTAGGAAGGCCATAATGTGGCCGATTTGCATTGAATCTTAGCATGTGACAATTCGTTGGATAGGTAAACAACATAACTACGACTTCCATGGGATATTTTTGCATTCTCTAAAAAGTCGGCCAAAATGGAGGTCAAGAAAATCTCCTCGTTAATTTAGGACATTACTCGTTTTCGACCCTTTTTTACTAGGAAGGCCATAATGTGGCCGATTTGCATTGAATCTTAGCAAGTGACAATTCGTTGGATAGGTAAACAACATAACTACGACTTCCATGGTATATTTTTGCATTCTCTAAAAATTCGGCCAAAATGGAGGTTAAGAAAATCTCCTCGTTAATTTAGGACATTACTCGTTTTCGACCCTTTTTTACTAGGAAGGCCATAATGTGGCCGATTTGCATTGAATCTTAGCATGTGACAATTCGTTGGATAGGTAAACAACATAACTACGACTTCCATGGGATGTTTTTGCATTCTCTAAAAAGTCGGCCAAAATGGAGGTCAAGAAAATCTCCTCGTTAATTTAGGACATTACTCGTTTTCGACCCTTTTTTACTAGGAAGGCCATAATGTGGCCGATTTGCATTGAATCTTAGCATGTGACAATTCGTTGGATAGGTAAACAACATAACTACGACTTCCATGGGATGTTTTTGCATTCTCTAAAAAGTCGGCCAAAATGGAGGTCAAGAAAATCTCCTCGTTAATTTAGGACATTACTCGTTTTCGACCCTTTTTTACTAGGAAGGCCATAATGTGGCCGATTTGCATTGAATCTTAGCATGTGACAATTCGTTGGATAGGTAAACAACATAACTACGACTTCCATCAGATATTTTTGCATTCTCTAAAAATTCGGACAAAATGGAGGTTAAGAAAATCTCCTCATTAATTTAGGACATTACTCGTTTTCGACCCTTTTTTACTAGGAAGGCCATAATGTGGCCGATTTGCATTGAATCTTAGCAAGTGACAATTCATTGGATAGGTAAACAACATAACTACGACTTCCATGGGATATTTTTGCATTCTCTAAAAATTCGGCCAAAATGGAGGTCAAGAAAATCTCCTCGTTAATTTAGGACATTACTCGTTTTCGACCATTTTTTACTAGGAAGGCCATAATATGGCCGATTTGCATTGAATCTTAGCATGTTACAATTCGTTGGATAGGTAACCAACATAGCTACGACTTCCGTGGGATATTTTTGCATTCTCTAAAAAGTCGGCCAAAATGGAGGTCAAGAAAATCTCCTCGTTAATTTAGGACATTACTCGTTTTCGACCCTTTTTTACTAGGAAGGCCATAATGTGGCCGATTTGCATTGAATCTTAGCATGTGACAATTCGTTGGATAGGTAAACAACATAACTACGACTTCCATGGGATGTTTTTGCATTCTCTAAAAAGTCGGCCAAAATGGAGGTCAAGAAAATCTCCTCGTTAATTTAGGACATTACTCGTTTTCGACCCTTTTTTACTAGGAAGGCCATAATGTGGCCGATTTGCATTGAATCTTAGCATGTGACAATTCGTTGGATAGGTAAACAACATAACTACGACTTCCATGGGATGTTTTTGCATTCTCTAAAAAGTCGGCCAAAATGGAGGTCAAGAAAATCTCCTCGTTAATTTAGGACATTACTCGTTTTCGACCCTTTTTTACTAGGAAGGCCATAATGTGGCCGATTTGCATTGAATCTTAGCATGTGACAATTCGTTGGATAGGTAAACAACATAACTACGACTTCCATCAGATATTTTTGCATTCTCTAAAAATTCGGACAAAATGGAGGTTAAGAAAATCTCCTCATTAATTTAGGACATTACTCGTTTTCGACCCTTTTTTACTAGGAAGGCCATAATGTGGCCGATTTGCATTGAATCTTAGCAAGTGACAATTCATTGGATAGGTAAACAACATAACTACGACTTCCATGGGATATTTTTGCATTCTCTAAAAATTCGGCCAAAATGGAGGTCAAGAAAATCTCCTCGTTAATTTAGGACATTACTCGTTTTCGACCATTTTTTACTAGGAAGGCCATAATATGGCCGATTTGCATTGAATCTTAGCATGTTACAATTCGTTGGATAGGTAACCAACATAGCTACGACTTCCGTGGGATATTTTTGCATTCTCTAAAAAGTCGGCCAAAATGGAGGTCAAGAAAATCTCCTCGTTAATTTAGGACATTACTCGTTTTCGACCCTTTTTTACTAGGAAGGCCATAATGTGGCCGATTTGCATTGAATCTTAGCATGTGACAATTCGTTGGATAGGTAAACAACATAACTACGACTTTCATGGGATATTTTTGCATTCTCTAAAAAGTCGGCCAAAATGGAGGTCAAGAAAATCTCCTCGTTAATTTAGGACATTACTCGTTTTCGACCCTTTTTTACTAGGAAGGCCATAATGTGGCCGATTTGCATTGAATCTTAGCAAGTGACAATTCGTTGGATAGGTAAACAACATAACTACGACTTCCATGGTATATTTTTGCATTCTCTAAAAATTCGGCCAAAATGGAGGTTAAGAAAATCTCCTCGTTAATTTAGGACATTACTCGTTTTCGACCCTTTTTTACTAGGAAGGCCATAATGTGGCCGATTTGCATTGAATCTTAGCATGTGACAATTCGTTGGATAGGTAAACAACATAACTACGACTTCCATGGGATATTTTTACATTATCTAAAAATTCGGCCAAAATGGAGGTCAAGAAAATCTCCTCGTTAATTTAGGACATTACTCGTTTTCGACCCTTTTTTACTAGGAAGGCCATAATGTGGCCGATTTGCATTGAATCTTAGCATGTGACAATTCGTTGGATAGGTAAACAACATAACTACGACTTCCATGGGATATTTTTGCATTCTCTAAAAATTCGGCCAAAATGGAGGTCAAGAAAATCTCCTCGTTAATTTAGGACATTACTCGTTTTCGACCCTTTTTTACTAGGAAGGCCATAATGTGGCCGATTTGCATTGAATCTTAGCATGTGACAATTCGTTGGATAGGTAAACAACATAACTACGACTTCCATGGGATGTTTTTGCATTCTCTAAAAAGTCGGCCAAAATGGAGGTCAAGAAAATCTCCTCGTTAATTTAGGACATTACTCGTTTTCGACCCTTTTTTACTAGGAAGGCCATAATGTGGCCGATTTGCATTGAATCTTAGCATGTGACAATTCGTTGGATAGGTAAACAACATAACTACGACTTCCATCAGATATTTTTGCATTCTCTAAAAATTCGGACAA
This sequence comes from Medicago sativa, assembly GCF_051527215.1. Classification (NCBI taxonomy): domain Eukaryota; kingdom Viridiplantae; phylum Streptophyta; class Magnoliopsida; order Fabales; family Fabaceae; genus Medicago; species Medicago sativa. Next base: position 733,638 of record NC_140751.1, on the reverse strand, counting down.
AATGGAGGTTAAGAAAATCTCCTCATTAATTTAGGACATTACTCGTTTTCGACCCTTTTTTACTAGGAAGGCCATAATGTGGCCGATTTGCATTGAATCTTAGCAAGTGACAATTCATTGGATAGGTAAACAACATAACTACGACTTCCATGGGATATTTTTGCATTCTCTAAAAATTCGGCCAAAATGGAGGTCAAGAAAATCTCCTCGTTAATTTAGGACATTACTCGTTTTCGACCATTTTTTACTAGGAAGGCCATAATATGGCCGATTTGCATTGAATCTTAGCATGTTACAATTCGTTGGATAGGTAACCAACATAGCTACGACTTCCGTGGGATATTTTTGCATTCTCTAAAAAGTCGGCCAAAATGGAGGTCAAGAAAATCTCCTCGTTAATTTAGGACATTACTCGTTTTCGACCCTTTTTTACTAGGAAGGCCATAATGTGGCCGATTTGCATTGAATCTTAGCATGTGACAATTCGTTGGATAGGTAAACAACATAACTACGACTTCCATGGGATATTTTTGCATTCTCTAAAAAGTCGGCCAAAATGGAGGTCAAGAAAATCTCCTCGTTAATTTAGGACATTACTCGTTTTCGACCCTTTTTTACTAGGAAGGCCATAATGTGGCCGATTTGCATTGAATCTTAGCAAGTGACAATTCGTTGGATAGGTAAACAACATAACTACGACTTCCATGGTATATTTTTGCATTCTCTAAAAATTCGGCCAAAATGGAGGTTAAGAAAATCTCCTCGTTAATTTAGGACATTACTCGTTTTCGACCCTTTTTTACTAGGAAGGCCATAATGTGGCCGATTTGCATTGAATCTTAGCATGTGACAATTCGTTGGATAGGTAAACAACATAACTACGACTTCCATGGGATATTTTTACATTATCTAAAAATTCGGCCAAAATGGAGGTCAAGAAAATCTCCTCGTTAATTTAGGACATTACTCGTTTTCGACCCTTTTTTACTAGGAAGGCCATAATGTGGCCGATTTGCATTGAATCTTAGCATGTGACAATTCGTTGGATAGGTAAACAACATAACTACAACTTCCATGGGATATTTTTGCATTCTCTAAAAATTCGGCCAAAATGGAGGTCAAGAAAATCTCCTCGTTAATTTAGGACATTACTCGTTTTCGACCCTTTTTTACTAGGAAGGCCATAATGTGGCTGATTTGCATTGAATCTTAGCATGTGACAATTCGTTGGATAGGTAAACAACATAACTACGACTTCCATGGGATATTTTTGCATTCTCTAAAAAGTCGGCCAAAATGGAGGTTAAGAAAATCTCCTCGTTAATTTAGGACATTACTCGTTTTCGACCCTTTTTTACTAGGAAGGCCATAATGTGGCCGATTTGCATTGAATCTTAGCATGTGACAATTCGTTGGATAGGTAAACAACATAACTACGACTTCCATGGGATATTTTTGCATTCTCTAAAAATTCGGCCAAAATGGAGGTCAAGAAAATCTCCTCGTTAATTTAGGACATTACTCGTTTTCGACCCTTTTTTACTAGGAAGGCCATAATGTGGCCGATTTGCATTGAATCTTAGCATGTGACAATTCGTTGGATAGGTAAACAACATAACTACGACTTCCATGGGATGTTTTTGCATTCTCTAAAAAGTCGGCCAAAATGGAGGTCAAGAAAATCTCCTCGTTAATTTAGGACATTACTCGTTTTCGACCCTTTTTTGCTAGGAAGGCCATAATGTGGCCGATTTGCATTGAATCTTAGCATGTGACAATTCGTTGGATAGGTAAACAACATAACTACGACTTCCATGGGATATTTTTTCATTCTCTAAAAAGTCGGCCAAAATGGAGGTCAAGAAAATCTCCTCGTTAATTTAGGACATTACTCGTTTTCGACCCTTTTTTACTAGGAAGGCCATAATGTGGCCGATTTGCATTGAATCTTAGCATGTGACAATTCGTTGGATAGGTAAACGACATAAATACGACTTCCATGGTATATTTTTGCATTCTCTAAAAAGTCGGCCAAAATGGAGGTCAAGAAAATCTCCTCGTTAATTTAGGACATTACTCGTTTTCGACCCTTTTTTACTAGGAAGGCCATGATGTGGCCGATTTGCATTGAATCTTAGCATGTGACAATTCGTTGGATAGGTAAACAACATAACTACGACTTCCATGGGATATTTTTGCATTCTCTAAAAAGTCGGCCAAAATGGAGGTCAAGAAAATCTCCTCGTTAATTTAGGACATTACTCGTTTTCGACCCTTTTTTACTAGGAAGGCCATTATGTGGCCGATTTGCATTGAATCTTAGCATGCGACAATTCGTTGGATAGGTAAACGACATAACTACGACTTCCATGGTATATTTTTGCATTCTCTAAAAAGTCGGCCAAAATGGAGGTCAAGAAAATCTCCTCGTTAATTTAGGACATTACTCGTTTTCGACCCTTTTTTACTAGGAAGGCCATAATGTGGCCGATTTGCATTGAATCTTAGCATGTGACAATTCGTTGGATAGGTAAACAACATAACTACGACTTCCATCAGATATTTTTGCATTCTCTAAAAATTCGGACAAAATGGAGGTTAAGAAAATCTCCTCATTAATTTAGGACATTACTCGTTTTCGACCCTTTTTTACTAGGAAGGCCATAATGTGGCCGATTTGCATTGAATCTTAGCAAGTGACAATTCATTGGATAGGTAAACAACATAACTACGACTTCCATGGGATATTTTTGCATTCTCTAAAAATTCGGCCAAAATGGAGGTCAAGAAAATCTCCTCGTTAATTTAGGACATTACTCGTTTTCGACCATTTTTTACTAGGAAGGCCATAATATGGCCGATTTGCATTGAATCTTAGCATGTTACAATTCGTTGGATAGGTAACCAACATAGCTACGACTTCCGTGGGATATTTTTGCATTCTCTAAAAAGTCGGCCAAAATGGAGGTCAAGAAAATCTCCTCGTTAATTTAGGACATTACTCGTTTTCGACCCTTTTTTACTAGGAAGGCCATAATGTGGCCGATTTGCATTGAATCTTAGCATGTGACAATTCGTTGGATAGGTAAACAACATAACTACGACTTCCATGGGATATTTTTGCATTCTCTAAAAAGTCGGCCAAAATGGAGGTCAAGAAAATCTCCTCGTTAATTTAGGACATTACTCGTTTTCGACCCTTTTTTACTAGGAAGGCCATAATGTGGCCGATTTGCATTGAATCTTAGCAAGTGACAATTCGTTGGATAGGTAAACAACATAACTACGACTTCCATGGTATATTTTTGCATTCTCTAAAAATTCGGCCAAAATGGAGGTTAAGAAAATCTCCTCGTTAATTTAGGACATTACTCGTTTTCGACCCTTTTTTACTAGGAAGGCCATAATGTGGCCGATTTGGATTGAATCTTAGCATGTGACAATTCGTTGGATAGGTAAACAACATAACTACGACTTCCATGGGATATTTTTACATTATCTAAAAATTCGGCCAAAATGGAGGTCAAGAAAATCTCCTCGTTAATTTAGGACATTACTCGTTTTCGACCCTTTTTTACTAGGAAGGCCATAATGTGGCCGATTTGCATTGAATCTTAGCATGTGACAATTCGTTGGATAGGTAAACAACATAACTACAACTTCCATGGGATATTTTTGCATTCTCTAAAAATTCGGCCAAAATGGAGGTCAAGAAAATCTCCTCGTTAATTTAGGACATTACTCGTTTTCGACCCTTTTTTACTAGGAAGGCCATAATGTGGCCGATTTGCATTGAATCTTAGCATGTGACAATTCGTTGGATAGGTAAACAACATAACTACGACTTCCATGGGATATTTTTGCATTCTCTAAAAAGTCGGCCAAAATGGAGGTTAAGAAAATCTCCTCGTTAATTTAGGACATTACTCGTTTTCGACCCTTTTTTACTAGGAAGGCCATAATGTGGCCGATTTGCATTGAATCTTAGCATGTGACAATTCGTTGGATAGGTAAACAACATAACTACGACTTCCATGGGATATTTTTGCATTCTCTAAAAATTCGGCCAAAATGGAGGTCAAGAAAATCTCCTCGTTAATTTAGGACATTACTCGTTTTCGACCCTTTTTTACTAGGAAGGCCATAATGTGGCCGATTTGCATTGAATCTTAGCACGTGACAATTCGTTGGATAGGTAAACAACATAACTACGACTTCCATGGGATGTTTTTGCATTCTCTAAAAAGTCGGCCAAAATGGAGGTCAAGAAAATCTCCTCGTTAATTTAGGACATTACTCGTTTTCGACCCTTTTTTACTAGGAAGGCCATAATGTGGCCGATTTGCATTGAATCTTAGCATGTGACAATTCGTTGGATAGGTAAACAACATAACTACGACTTCCATGGGATATTTTTGCATTCTCTAAAAAGTCGGCCAAAATGGAGGTCAAGAAAATCTCCTCGTTAATTTAGGACATTACTCGTTTTCGACCCTTTTTTACTAGGAAGGCCATAATGTGGCCGATTTGCATTGAATCTTAGCATGTGACAATTCGTTGGATAGGTAAACGACATAAATACGACTTCCATGGTATATTTTTGCATTCTCTAAAAAGTCGGCCAAAATGGAGGTCAAGAAAATCTCCTCGTTAATTTAGGACATTACTCGTTTTCGACCCTTTTTTACTAGGAAGGCCATGATGTGGCCGATTTGCATTGAATCTTAGCATGTGACAATTCGTTGGATAGGTAAACAACATAACTACGACTTCCATGGGATATTTTTGCATTCTCTAAAAAGTCGGCCAAAATGGAGGTCAAGAAAATCTCCTCGTTAATTTAGGACATTACTCGTTTTCGACCCTTTTTTACTAGGAAGGCCATTATGTGGCCGATTTGCATTGAATCTTAGCATGCGACAATTCGTTGGATAGGTAAACGACATAACTACGACTTCCATGGTATATTTTTGCATTCTCTAAAAAGTCGGCCAAAATGGAGGTCAAGAAAATCTCCTCGTTAATTTAGGACATTACTCGTTTTCGACCCTTTTTTACTAGGAAGGCCATAATGTGGCCAATTTGCATTGAATCTTAGCATGTGACAATTCGTTGGATAGGTAAACAACATAACTACGACTTCCATGGGATATTTTTACATTATCTAAAAATTCGGCCAAAATGGAGGTTAAGAAAATCTCCTCGTTAATTTAGGACATTACTCGTTTTCGACCCTTTTTTACTAGGAAGGCCATAATGTGGCCGATTTGCATTGAATCTTAGCATGTGACAATTCGTTGGATAGGTAAACAACATAACTACGACTTCCATGGGATGTTTTTGCATTCTCTAAAAAGTCGGCCAAAATGGAGGTCAAGAAAATCTCCTCGTTAATTTAGGACATTACTCGTTTTCGACCCTTTTTTACTAGGAAGGCCATAATGTGGCCGATTTGCATTGAATCTTAGCATGTGACAATTCGTTGGATAGGTAAACAACATAACTACGACTTCCATGGGATATTTTTACATTATCTAAAAATTCGGCCAAAATGGAGGTCAAGAAAATCTCCTCGTTAATTTAGGACATTACTCGTTTTCGACCCTTTTTTACTAGGAAGGCCATAATGTGGCCGATTTGCATTGAATCTTAGCATGTGACAATTCGTTGGATAGGTAAACAACATAACTACGACTTCCATCAGATATTTTTGCATTCTCTAAAAATTCGGACAAAATGGAGGTTAAGAAAATCTCCTCATTAATTTAGGACATTACTCGTTTTCGACCCTTTTTTACTAGGAAGGCCATAATGTGGCCGATTTGCATTGAATCTTAGCAAGTGACAATTCATTGGATAGGTAAACAACATAACTACGACTTCCATGGGATATTTTTGCATTCTCTAAAAATTCGGCCAAAATGGAGGTCAAGAAAATCTCCTCGTTAATTTAAGACATTACTCGTTTTCGACCATTTTTTACTAGGAAGGCCATAATATGGCCGATTTGCATTGAATCTTAGCATGTTACAATTCGTTGGATAGGTAACCAACATAGCTACGACTTCCGTGGGATATTTTTGCATTCTCTAAAAAGTCGGCCAAAATGGAGGTCAAGAAAATCTCCTCGTTAATTTAGGACATTACTCGTTTTCGACCCTTTTTTACTAGGAAGGCCATAATGTGGCCGATTTGCATTGAATCTTAGCATGTGACAATTCGTTGGATAGGTAAACAACATAACTACGACTTCCATGGGATATTTTTGCATTCTCTAAAAAGTCGGCCAAAATGGAGGTCAAGAAAATCTCCTCGTTAATTTAGGACATTACTCGTTTTCGACCCTTTTTTACTAGGAAGGCCATAATGTGGCCGATTTGCATTGAATCTTAGCAAGTGACAATTCGTTGGATAGGTAAACAACATAACTACGACTTCCATGGTATATTTTTGCATTCTCTAAAAATTCGGCCAAAATGGAGGTTAAGAAAATCTCCTCGTTAATTTAGGACATTACTCGTTTTCGACCCTTTTTTACTAGGAAGGCCATAATGTGGCCGATTTGCATTGAATCTTAGCATGTGACAATTCGTTGGATAGGTAAACAACATAACTACGACTTCCATGGGATATTTTTACATTATCTAAAAATTCGGCCAAAATGGAGGTCAAGAAAATCTCCTCGTTAATTTAGGACATTACTCGTTTTCGACCCTTTTTTACTAGGAAGGCCATAATGTGGCCGATTTGCATTGAATCTTAGCATGTGACAATTCGTTGGATAGGTAAACAACATAACTACGACTTCCATGGGATATTTTTGCATTCTCTAAAAATTCGGCCAAAATGGAGGTCAAGAAAATCTCCTCGTTAATTTAGGACATTACTCGTTTTCGACCCTTTTTTACTAGGAAGGCCATAATGTGGCCGATTTGCATTGAATCTTAGCATGTGACAATTCGTTGGATAGGTAAACAACATAACTACGACTTCCATGGGATGTTTTTGCATTCTCTAAAAAGTCGGCCAAAATGGAGGTCAAGAAAATCTCCTCGTTAATTTAGGACATTACTCGTTTTCGACCCTTTTTTACTAGGAAGGCCATAATGTGGCCGATTTGCATTGAATCTTTGCATGTGACAATTCGTTGGATAGGTAAACTACATAACTACGACTTCCATGGTATATTTTTGCATTCTCTAAAAAGTCGGCCAAAATGGAGGTCAAGAAAATCTCCTCGTTAATTTAGGACATTACTCGTTTTCGACCCTTTTTTACTAGGAAGGCCATAATGTGGCCGATTTGCATTGAATCTTAGCATGTGACAATTCGTTGGATAGGTAAACAACATAACTACGACATCCATGGGATATTTTTGCATTCTCTAAAAAGTCGGCCAAAATGGAGGTCAAGAAAATCTCCTCGTTAATTTAGGACATTACTCGTTTTCGACCCTTTTTTACAAGGAAGGCCGTAATGTGGCCGATTTGCATTGAATCTTAGCATGTGACAATTCGTTGGATAGGTAAACAACATAACTACGACTTCCATGGGATATTTTTGCATTCTCTGAAAATTCGGCCAAAATGGAGGTCAAGAAAATCTCCTCGTTAATTTAGGACATTACTCGTTTTCGACCCTTTTTTACTAGGAAGGCCATAATGTGGCCGATTTGCATTGAATCTAAGCATGTGACAATTCGTTGGATAGGTAAACGACATAACTACGACTTCCATGGTATATTTTTGCATTCTCTAAAAAGTCGGCCAAAATGGAGGTCAAGAAAATCTCCTCGTTAATTTAGGACATTACTCGTTTTCGACACTTTTTTACAAGGAAGGCCGTAATGTGGCCGATTTGCATTGAATCTTAGCATGTGACAATTCGTTGGATAGGTACACAACATAACTACGACTTCCATGGGATATTTTTGCATTCTCTGAAAATTCGGCCAAAATGGAGGTCAAGAAAATCTCCTCGTTAATTTAGGACATTACTCGTTTTCGACCCTTTTTTACTAGGAAGGCCATTATGTGGCCGATTTGCATTGAATCTTAGCATGTGACAATTCGTTGGATAGGTAAACGACATAACTACGACTTCCATGGTATATTTTTGCATTCTCTAAAAAGTCGGCCAAAATGGAGGTCAAGAAAATCTCCTCGTTAATTTAGGACATTACTCGTTTTCGACCCTTTTTTACTAGGAAGGCCATAATATGGCCAATTTGCATTGAATCTTAGCATGTGACAATTCGTTGGATAGGTAAACAACATAACTACGACTTCCATGGGATATTTTTACATTATCTAAAAATTCGGCCAAAATGGAGGTTAAGAAAATCTCCTCGTTAATTTAGGACATTACTCGTTTTCGACCCTTTTTTACTAGGAAGGCCATAATGTGGCCGATTTGCATTGAATCTTAGCATGTGACAATTTGTTGGATAGGTAAACAACATAACTACGACTTCCATGGGATATTTTTGCATTCTCCAAAAATTCGGCCAAAATGGAGGTCAAGAAAATCTCCTCGTTAATTTAGGACATTTCTCTTTTTCGACCCTTTTTTACTAGGAAGGCCATAATGTGGCCGATTTGCATTGAATCTTAGCATGTGACAATTCGTTGGATAGGTAAACGACATAACTACGACTTCCATGGTATATTTTTGCATTCTCTAAAAAGTCGGCCAAAATGGAGGTCAAGAAAATCTCCTCGTTAATTTAGGACATTACTCGTTTTCGACCCTTTTTTACTAGGAAGGCCATAATGTGGCCGATTTGCATTGAATCTTAGCATGTGACAATTCGTTGGATAGGTAAACGACATAACTACGACTTCCATGGTATATTTTTGCATTCTCTAAAAAGTCGGCCAAAATGGAGGTCAAGAAAATCTCCTCGTTAATTTAGGACATTACTCGTTTTCGACACTTTTTTACAAGGAAGGCCGTAATGTGGCCGATTTGCATTGAATCTTAGCATGTGACAATTCGTTGGATAGGTACACAACATAACTACGACTTCCATGGGATATTTTTGCATTCTCTGAAAATTCGGCCAAAATGGAGGTCAAGAAAATCTCCTCGTTAATTTAGGACATTACTCGTTTTCGACCCTTTTTTACTAGGAAGGCCATTATGTGGCCGATTTGCATTGAATCTTAGCATGTGACAATTCGTTGGATAGGTAAACGACATAACTACGACTTCCATGGTATATTTTTGCATTCTCTAAAAAGTCGGCCAAAATGGAGGTCAAGAAAATCTCCTCGTTAATTTAGGACATTACTCGTTTTCGACCCTTTTTTACTAGGAAGGCCATAATATGGCCAATTTGCATTGAATCTTAGCATGTGACAATTCGTTGGATAGGTAAACAACATAACTACGACTTCCATGGGATATTTTTCCATTATCTAAAAATTCGGCCAAAATGGAGGTTAAGAAAATCTCCTCGTTAATTTAGGACATTACTCGTTTTCGACCCTTTTTTACTAGGAAGGCCATAATGTGGCCGATTTGCATTGAATCTTAGCATGTGACAATTTGTTGGATAGGTAAACAACATAACTACGACTTCCATGGGATATTTTTGCATTCTCCAAAAATTCGGCCAAAATGGAGGTCAAGAAAATCTCCTCGTTAATTTAGGACATTTCTCTTTTTCGACCCTTTTTTACTAGGAAGGCCATAATGTGGCCGATTTGCATTGAATCTTAGCATGTGACAATTCGTTGGATAGGTAAACGACATAACTACGACTTCCATGGTATATTTTTGCATTCTCTAAAAAGTCGGCCAAAATGGAGGTCAAGAAAATCTCCTCGTTAATTTAGGACATTACTCGTTTTCGACCCTTTTTTACTAGGAAGGCCATAATGTGGCCGATTTGCATTGAATCTTAGCATGTGACAATTCGTTGGATAGGTAAACAACATAACTACGACTTCCATGGGATATTTTTGCATTCTCTAAAAATTCGGCCAAAATGGAGGTCAAGAAAATCTCCTCGTTAATTTAGGACATTACTCGTTTTCGACCCTTTTTTACTAGGAAGGCCATAATGTGGCCGATTTGCATTGAATCTTAGCATGTGACAATTCGTTGGATAGGTAAACAACATAACTACGACTTCCATGGGATATTTTTGCATTCTCTAAAAAGTCGGCCAAAATGGAGGTTAAGAAAATCTCCTCGTTAATTTAGGACATTACTCGTTTTCGACCCTTTTTTACTAGGAAGGCCATAATGTGGCCGATTTGCATTGAATCTTAGCATGTGACAATTCGTTGGATAGGTAAACAACATAACTACGACTTCCATGGGATATTTTTGCATTCTCTAAAAATTCGGCCAAAATGGAGGTCAAGAAAATCTCCTCGTTAATTTAGGACATTACTCGTTTTCGACCCTTTTTTACTAGGAAGGCCATAATGTGGCCGATTTGCATTGAATCTTAGCATGTGACAATTCGTTGGATAGGTAAACAACATAACTACGACTTCCATGGGATGTTTTTGCATTCTCTAAAAAGTCGGCCAAAATGGAGGTCAAGAAAATCTCCTCGTTAATTTAGGACATTACTCGTTTTCGACCCTTTTTTACTAGGAAGGCCATAATGTGGCCGATTTGCATTGAATCTTTGCATGTGACAATTCGTTGGATAGGTAAACTACATAACTACGACTTCCATGGTATATTTTTGCATTCTCTAAAAAGTCGGCCAAAATGGAGGTCAAGAAAATCTCCTCGTTAATTTAGGACATTACTCGTTTTCGACCCTTTTTTACTAGGAAGGCCATAATGTGGCCGATTTGCATTGAATCTTAGCATGTGACAATTCGTTGGATAGGTAAACAACATAACTACGACTTCCATGGGATATTTTTGCATTCTCTAAAAAGTCGGCCAAAATGGAGGTCAAGAAAATCTCCTCGTTAATTTAGGACATTACTCGTTTTCGACCCTTTTTTACAAGGAAGGCCGTAATGTGGCCGATTTGCATTGAATCTTAGCATGTGACAATTCGTTGGATAGGTAAACAACATAACTACGACTTCCATGGGATATTTTTGCATTCTCTGAAAATTCGGCCAAAATGGAGGTCAAGAAAATCTCCTCGTTAATTTAGGACATTACTCGTTTTCGACCCTTTTTTACTAGGAAGGCCATAATGTGGCCGATTTGCATTGAATCTAAGCATGTGACAATTCGTTGGATAGGTAAACGACATAACTACGACTTCCATGGTATATTTTTGCATTCTCTAAAAAGTCGGCCAAAATGGAGGTCAAGAAAATCTCCTCGTTAATTTAGGACATTACTCGTTTTCGACACTTTTTTACAAGGAAGGCCGTAATGTGGCCGATTTGCATTGAATCTTAGCATGTGACAATTCGTTGGATAGGTAAACAACATAACTACGACTTCCATGGGATATTTTTGCATTCTCTAAAAAGTCGGCCAAAATGGAGGTCAAGAAAATCTCCTCGTTAATTTAGGACATTACTCGTTTTCGACCCTTTTTTACAAGGAAGGCCGTAATGTGGCCGATTTGCATTGAATCTTAGCATGTGACAATTCGTTGGATAGGTAAACAACATAACTACGACTTCCATGGGATATTTTTGCATTCTCTGAAAATTCGGCCAAAATGGAGGTCAAGAAAATCTCCTCGTTAATTTAGGACATTACTCGTTTTCGACCCTTTTTTACTAGGAAGGCCATAATGTGGCCGATTTGCATTGAATCTAAGCATGTGACAATTCGTTGGATAGGTAAACGACATAACTACGACTTCCATGGTATATTTTTGCATTCTCTAAAAAGTCGGCCAAAATGGAGGTCAAGAAAATCTCCTCGTTAATTTAGGACATTACTCGTTTTCGACACTTTTTTACAAGGAAGGCCGTAATGTGGCCGATTTGCATTGAATCTTAGCATGTGACAATTCGTTGGATAGGTAAACAACATAACTACGACTTCCATGGGATATTTTTGCATTCTCTAAAAAGTCGGCCAAAATGGAGGTCAAGAAAATCTCCTCGTTAATTTAGGACATTACTCGTTTTCGACCCTTTTTTACAAGGAAGGCCGTAATGTGGCCGATTTGCATTGAATCTTAGCATGTGACAATTCGTTGGATAGGTAAACAACATAACTACGACTTCCATGGGATATTTTTGCATTCTCTGAAAATTCGGCCAAAATGGAGGTCAAGAAAATCTCCTCGTTAATTTAGGACATTACTCGTTTTCGACCCTTTTTTACTAGGAAGGCCATAATGTGGCCGATTTGCATTGAATCTAAGCATGTGACAATTCGTTGGATAGGTAAACGACATAACTACGACTTCCATGGTATATTTTTGCATTCTCTAAAAAGTCGGCCAAAATGGAGGTCAAGAAAATCTCCTCGTTAATTTAGGACATTACTCGTTTTCGACCCTTTTTTACTAGGAAGGCCATAATGTGGCCGATTTGCATTGAATCTTAGCATGTGACAATTCGTTGGATAGGTAAACGACATAACTACGACTTCCATGGTATATTTTTGCATTCTCTAAAAAGTCGGCCAAAATGGAGGTCAAGAAAATCTCCTCGTTAATTTAGGACATTACTCGTTTTCGACCCTTTTTTACTAGGAAGGCCATAATATGGCCAATTTGCATTGAATCTTAGCATGTGACAATTCGTTGGATAGGTAAACAACATAACTACGACTTCCATGGGATATTTTTACATTATCTAAAAATTCGGCCAAAATGGAGGTTAAGAAAATCTCCTCGTTAATTTAGGACATTACTCGTTTTCGACCCTTTTTTACTAGGAAGGCCATAATGTGGCCGATTTGCATTGAATCTTAGCATGTGACAATTTGTTGGATAGGTAAACAACATAACTACGACTTCCATGGGATATTTTTGCATTCTCCAAAAATTCGGCCAAAATGGAGGTCAAGAAAATCTCCTCGTTAATTTAGGACATTTCTCTTTTTCGACCCTTTTTTACTAGGAAGGCCATAATGTGGCCGATTTGCATTGAATCTTAGCATGTGACAATTCGTTGGATAGGTAAACGACATAACTACGACTTCCATGGTATATTTTTGCATTCTCTAAAAAGTCGGCCAAAATGGAGGTCAAGAAAATCTCCTCGTTAATTTAGGACATTACTCGTTTTCGACCCTTTTTTACTAGGAAGGCCATAATGTGGCCGATTTGCATTGAATCTTTGCATGTGACAATTCGTTGGATAGGTAAACTACATAACTACGACTTCCATGGTATATTTTTGCATTCTCTAAAAAGTCGGCCAAAATGGAGGTCAAGAAAATCTCCTCGTTAATTTAGGACATTACTCGTTTTCGACCCTTTTTTACTAGGAAGGCCATAATGTGGCCGATTTGCATTGAATCTAAGCATGTGACAATTCGTTGGATAGGTAAACGACATAACTACGACTTCCATGGTATATTTTTGCATTCTCTAAAAAGTCGGCCAAAATGGAGGTCAAGAAAATCTCCTCGTTAATTTAGGACATTACTCGTTTTCGACCCTTTTTTACTAGGAAGGCCATAATGTGGCCGATTTGCATTGAATCTTAGCATGTGACAATTCGTTGGATAGGTAAACGACATAACTACGACTTCCATGGTATATTTTTGCATTCTCTAAAAAGTCGGCCAAAATGGAGGTCAAGAAAATCTCCTCGTTAATTTAGGACATTACTCGTTTTCGACCCTTTTTTACTAGGAAGGCCATAATATGGCCAATTTGCATTGAATCTTAGCATGTGACAATTCGTTGGATAGGTAAACAACATAACTACGACTTCCATGGGATATTTTTACATTATCTAAAAATTCGGCCAAAATGGAGGTTAAGAAAATCTCCTCGTTAATTTAGGACATTACTCGTTTTCGACCCTTTTTTACTAGGAAGGCCATAATGTGGCCGATTTGCATTGAATCTTAGCATGTGACAATTTGTTGGATAGGTAAACAACATAACTACGACTTCCATGGGATATTTTTGCATTCTCCAAAAATTCGGCCAAAATGGAGGTCAAGAAAATCTCCTCGTTAATTTAGGACATTTCTCTTTTTCGACCCTTTTTTACTAGGAAGGCCATAATGTGGCCGATTTGCATTGAATCTTAGCATGTGACAATTCGTTGGATAGGTAAACGACATAACTACGACTTCCATGGTATATTTTTGCATTCTCTAAAAAGTCGGCCAAAATGGAGGTCAAGAAAATCTCCTCGTTAATTTAGGACATTACTCGTTTTCGACCCTTTTTTACTAGGAAGGCCATAATGTGGCCGATTTGCATTGAATCTTTGCATGTGACAATTCGTTGGATAGGTAAACTACATAACTACGACTTCCATGGTATATTTTTGCATTCTCTAAAAAGTCGGCCAAAATGGAGGTCAAGAAAATCTCCTCGTTAATTTAGGACATTACTCGTTTTCGACCCTTTTTTACTAGGAAGGCCATAATGTGGCCGATTTGCATTGAATCTTAGCATGTGACAATTCGTTGGATAGGTAAACAACATAACTACGACTTCCATGGGATATTTTTGCATTCTCTAAAAAGTCGGCCAAAATGGAGGTCAAGAAAATCTCCTCGTTAATTTAGGACATTACTCGTTTTCGACCCTTTTTTACAAGGAAGGCCGTAATGTGGCCGATTTGCATTGAATCTTAGCATGTGACAATTCGTTGGATAGGTAAACAACATAACTACGACTTCCATGGGATATTTTTGCATTCTCTGAAAATTCGGCCAAAATGGAGGTCAAGAAAATCTCCTCGTTAATTTAGGACATTACTCGTTTTCGACCCTTTTTTACTAGGAAGGCCATAATGTGGCCGATTTGCATTGAATCTTAGCATGTGACAATTCGTTGGATAGGTAAACGACATAACTACGACTTCCATGGTATATTTTTGCATTTTCTAAAAAGTCGGCCAAAATGGAGGTCAAGAAAATCTCCTCGTTAATTTAGGACATTACTCGTTTTCGACACTTTTTTACAAGGAAGGCCGTAATGTGGCCGATTTGCATTGAATCTTAGCATGTGACAATTCGTTGGATAGGTAAACAACATAACTACGACTTCCATGGGATATTTTTGCATTCTCTGAAAATTCGGCCAAAATGGAGGTCAAGAAAATCTCCTCGTTAATTTAGGACATTACTCGTTTTCGACCCTTTTTTACTAGGAAGGCCATTATGTGGCCGATTTGCATTGAATCTTAGCATGTGACAATTCGTTGGATAGGTAAACGACATAACTACGACTTCCATGGTATATTTTTGCATTCTCTAAAAAGTCGGCCAAAATGGAGGTCAAGAAAATCTCGTTAATTTAGGACATTACTCGTTTTCAACCCTTTTTTACTAGGAAGGCCATAATATGGCCAATTTGCATTGAATCTTAGCATGTGACAATTCGTTGGATAGGTAAACAACATAACTACGACTTCCATGGGATATTTTTACATTATCTAAAAATTCGGCCAAAATGGAGGTTAAGAAAATCTCCTCGTTAATTTAGGACATTACTCGTTTTCGACCCTTTTTTACTAGGAAGGCCATAATGTGGCCGATTTGCATTGAATCTTAGCATGTGACAATTCGTTGGATAGGTAAACAACATAACTACGACTTCCATGGGATATTTTTGCATTCTCTAAAAATTCGGCCAAAATGGAGGTCAAGAAAATCTCCTCGTTAATTTAGGACATTACTCGTTTTCGACCCTTTTTTACTAGGAAGGCCATAATGTGGCCGATTTGCATTGAATCTTAGCATGTGACAATTCGTTGGATAGGTAAACAACATAACTACGACTTCCATGGGATATTTTTGCATTCTCTAAAAAGTCGGCCAAAATGGAGGTCAAGAAAATCTCCTCGTTAATTTAGGACATTACTCGTTTTTGACCCTTTTTTACAAGGAAGGCCGTAATGTGGCCGATTTGCATTGAATCTTAGCATGTGACAATTCGTTGGATAGGTAAACAACATAACTACGACTTCCATGGGATATTTTTGCATTCTCTGAAAATTCGGCCAAAATGGAGGTCAAGAAAATCTCCTCGTTAATTTAGGACATTACTCGTTTTCGACCCTTTTTTACTAGGAAGGCCATAATGTGGCCGATTTGCATTGAATCTTAGCATGTGACAATTCGTTGGATAGGTAAACAACATAACTACGACTTCTATGGGATATTTTTGCATTCTCTAAAAAGTCGGCCAAAATGGAGGTCAAGAAAATCTCCTCGTTAATTTAGGACATTACTCGTTTTTGACCCTTTTTTACAAGGAAGGCCGTAATGTGGCCGATTTGCATTGAATCTTAGCATGTGACAATTCGTTGGATAGGTAAACAACATAACTACGACTTCCATGGGATATTTTTGCATTCTCTGAAAATTCGGCCAAAATGGAGGTCAAGAAAATCTCCTCGTTAATTTAGGACATTACTCGTTTTCGACCCTTTTTTACTAGGAAGGCCATAATGTGGCCGATTTGCATTGAATCTTAGCATGTGACAATTCGTTGGATAGGTAAACGACATAACAACGACTTCCATGGTATATTTTTGCATTCTCTAAAAAGTCGGCCAAAATGGAGGTCAAGAAAATCTCCTCGTTAATTTAGGACATTACTCGTTTTCGACCCTTTTTTACTAGGAAGGCCATAATGTGGCCGATTTGCATTGAATCTTAGCATGTGACAATTCGTTGGATAGGTAAACAACATAACTACGACTTCCCTGGGATATTTTTGCATTCTCTAAAAAGTCGGCCAAAATGGAGGTCAAGAAAATCTCCTCGTTAATTTAGGACATTACTCGTTTTCGACCCTTTTTTACAAGGAAGGCCGTAATGTGGCCGATTTGCATTGAATCTTAGCATGTGACAATTCGTTGGATAGGTAAACAACATAACTACGACTTCCATGGGATATTTTTACATTATCTAAAAATTCGGCCAAAATGGAGGTTAAGAAAATCACCTCGTTAATTTAGGACATTACTCGTTTTCGACCCTTTTTTAATAGGAAGGCCATAATGTGGCCGATTTGCATTGAATCTTAGCATGTGACAATTCGTTGGATAGGTAAACAACATAACTACGACTTCCATGGGATATTTTTGCATTCTCTAAAAATTCGGCCAAAATGGAGGTCAAGAAAATCTCCTCGTTAATTTAGGACATTACTCGTTTTCGACCCTTTTTTACTAGGAAGGCCATAATGTGGCCGATTTGCATTGAATCTTAGCATGTGACAATTCGTTGGATAGGTAAACGACATAACTACGACTTCCATGGTATATTTTTGCATTCTCTAAAAAGTCGGCCAAAATGGAGGTCAAGAAAATCTCCTCGTTAATTTAGGACATTACTCGTTTTCGACCCTTTTTTACTAGGAAGGCCATAATGTGGCCGATTTGCATTGAATCTTAGCATGTGACAATTCGTTGGATAGGTAAACAACATAACTACGACTTCCATGGGATATTTTTACATTATCTAAAAATTCGGCCAAAATGGAGGTTAAGAAAATCTCCTCGTTAATTTAGGACATTACTCGTTTTCGACCCTTTTTTACTAGGAAGGCCATAATGTGGCCGATTTGCATTGAATCTTAGCATGTGACAATTCGTTGGATAGGTAAACAACATAACTACGACTTCCATGGGATATTTTTGCATTCTCTAAAAAGTCGGCCAAAATGGAGGTCAAGAAAATCTCCTCGTTAATTTAGGACATTACTCGTTTTCGACCCTTTTTTACAAGGAAGGCCGTAATGTGGCCGATTTGGATTGAATCTTAGCATGTGACAATTCGTTGGATAGGTAAACAACATAACTACGACTTCCATGGGATATTTTTGCATTCTCTGAAAATTCGGCCAAAATGGAGGTCAAGAAAATCTCCTCGTTAATTTAGGACATTACTCGTTTTCGACCCTTTTTTACTAGGAAGGCCATAATGTGGCCGATTTGCATTGAATCTTAGCATGTGACAATTCGTTGGATAGGTAAACGACATAACTACGACTTCCATGGTATATTTTTGCATTCTCTAAAAAGTCGGCCAAAATGGAGGTCAAGAAAATCTCCTCGTTAATTTAGGACATTACTCGTTTTCGACCCTTTTTTACTAGGAAGGCCATAATGTGGCCGATTTGCATTGAATCTTAGCATGTGACAATTCGTTGGATAGGTAAACAACATAACTACGACTTCCATGGGATATTTTTGCATTCTCTAAAAAGTCGGCCAAAATGGAGGTCAAGAAAATCTCCTCGTTAATTTAGGACATTACTCGTTTTCGACCCTTTTTTACTAGGAAGGCCATAATGTGGCCGATTTGCATTGAATCTTAGCATGTGACAATTCGTTGGATAGGTAAACAACATAACTACGACTTCCATGGGATATTTTTGCATTCTCTAAAAAGTCGGCCAAAATGGAGGTCAAGAAAATCTCCTCGTTAATTCAGGACATTACTCGTTTTCGACCCTTTTTTACTAGGAAGGCCATAATGTGGCCGATTTGCATTGAATCTTAGCATGTGACAATTCGTTGGATAGGTAAACAACATAACTACGACTTCCATGGGATATTTTTGCATTCTCTAAAAAGTCGGCCAAAATGGAGGTCAAGAAAATCTCCTCGTTAATTTAGGACATTACTCGTTTTCGACCCTTTTTTACTAGGAAGGCCATAATGTGGCCGATTTGCATTGAATCTTAGCATGTGACAATTCGTTGGATAGGTAAACAACATAACTACGACTTCCATCGGATATTTTTGAATTCTCTAAAAATTCGGACAAAATGGAGGTTAAGAAAATCTCCTCATTAATTTAGGACATTACTCGTTTTCGACCCTTTTTTACTAGGAAGGCCATAATGTGGCCGATTTGCATTGAATCTTAGCATGTGACAATTCGTTGGATAGGTAAACAACATAACTACGACTTCCATCGGATATTTTTGAATTCTCTAAAAATTCGGACAAAATAGAGGTTAAGAAAATCTCCTCATTAATTTAGGACATTACTCGTTTTCGACCCTTTTTTACTAGGAAGGCCATAATGTGGCCGATTTGCATTGAATCTTAGCATGTGACAATTCGTTGGATAGGTAAACAACATAACTACGACTTCCATGGGATATTTTTATATTATCTAAAAATTCGGCCAAAATCGAGGTTAAGAAAATCTCCTCGTTAATTTAGGACATTACTCGTTTTCGACCCTTTTCTACTAGGAAGGCCATAATGTGGCCGATTTTCATTGAATCTTAGCATGTGACAATTCGTTGGATAGGTAAACAACATAACTACGACTTCCATCGGATATTTTTGCATTCTCTAAAAATTCGGACAAAATGGAGGTTAAGAAAATCTCCTCATTAATTTAGGACATTACTCGTTTTCGACTCTTTTTTACTAGGAAGGCCATAATGTGGCTGATTTGCATTGAATCTTAGCATGTGACAATTCGTTGGATAGGTAAACAACATAACTACGACTTCCATGGGATATTTTTGCATTCTCTGAAAATTCGGCCAAAATGGAGGTCAAGAAAATCTCCTCGTTAATTTAGGACATTACTCGTTTTCGACCCTTTTTTACTAGGAAGGCCATAATGTGGCCGATTTGCATTGAATCTTAGCATGTGACAATTCGTTGGATAGGTAACCAACAAAGCTACGACTTCCGAGGGATATTTTTGCATTCTCTAAAAAGTCGGCCAAAATGGAGGTCAAGAAAATCTCCTTGTTAATTTAGGACATTACTCGTTTTCGACCCTTTTCTACTAGGAAGGCCATAATGTGGCCGATTTGCATTG
This sequence comes from Medicago sativa, assembly GCF_051527215.1. Classification (NCBI taxonomy): domain Eukaryota; kingdom Viridiplantae; phylum Streptophyta; class Magnoliopsida; order Fabales; family Fabaceae; genus Medicago; species Medicago sativa. The sequence goes on along the minus strand of NC_140751.1, from coordinate 713,751 downwards.
AATCTTAGCATGTGACAATTCGTTGGATAGGTAAACAACATAACTACGACTTCCATCGGATATTTTTGCATTCTCTAAAAATTCGGACAAAATGGAGGTTAAGAAAATCTCCTCATTAATTTAGGACATTACTCGTTTTCGACCCTTTTTTACTAGGAAGGCCATAATGTGGCTGATTTGCATTGAATCTTAGCATGTGACAATTCGTTGGATAGGTAAACAACATAACTACGACTTCCATGGGATATTTTTGCATTCTCTGAAAATTCGGCCAAAATGGAGGTCAAGAAAATCTCCTCGTTAATTTAGGACATTACTCGTTTTCGACCCTTTTTTACTAGGAAGGCCATTATGTGGCCGATTTGCATTGAATCTTAGCATGTGACAATTCGTTGGATAGGTAAACGACATAACTACGACTTCCATGGTATATTTTTGCATTCTCTAAAAAGTCGGCCAAAATGGAGGTCAAGAAAATCTCCTCGTTAATTTAGGACATTACTCGTTTTCGACCCTTTTTTACTAGGAAGGCCATAATATGGCCAATTTGCATTGAATCTTAGCATGTGACAATTCGTTGGATAGGTAAACAACATAACTAGGACTTCCATGGGATATTTTTACATTATCTAAAAATTCGGCCAAAATGGAGGTTAAGAAAATCTCCTCGTTAATTTAGGACATTACTCGTTTTCGACCCTTTTTTACTAGGAAGGCCATAATGTGGCCGATTTGCATTGAATCTTAGCATGTGACAATTCGTTGGATAGGTAAACAACATAACTACGACTTCCATGGGATATTTTTGCATTCTCTAAAAAGTCGGCCAAAATGGAGGTCAAGAAAATCTCCTCGTTAATTTAGGACATTACTCGTTTTCGACCCTTTTTTACTAGGAAGGCCATAATGTGGCCGATTTGCATTGAATCTTAGCATGTGACAATTCGTTGGATAGGTAAACAACATAACTACGACTTCCATGGGATATTTTTGCATTCTCTAAAAAGTCGGCCAAAATGGAGGTCAAGAAAATCTCCTCGTTAATTTAGGACATTACTCGTTTTCGACCCTTTTTTACAAGGAAGGCCGTAATGTGGCCGATTTGCATTGAATCTTAGCATGTGACAATTCGTTGGATAGGTAAACAACATAACTACGACTTCCATGGGATATTTTTGCATTCTCTGAAAATTCGGCCAAAATGGAGGTCAAGAAAATCTCCTCGTTAATTTAGGACATTACTCGTTTTCGACCCTTTTTTACTAGGAAGGCCATAATGTGGCCGATTTGCATTGAATCTTAGCATGTGACAATTCGTTGGATAGGTAAACGACATAACTACGACTTCCATGGTATATTTTTGCATTCTCTAAAAAGTCGGCCAAAATGGAGGTCAAGAAAATCTCCTCTTTAATTTAGGACATTACTCGTTTTCGACCCTTTTTTACTAGGAAGGCCATAATGTGGCCGATTTGCATTGAATCTTAGCATGTGACAATTCGTTGGATAGGTAAACAACATAACTACGACTTCCATGGGATATTTTTGCATTCTCTAAAAAGTCGGCCAAAATGGAGGTCAAGAAAATCTCCTCGTTAATTTAGGACATTACTCGTTTTCGACCCTTTTTTACTAGGAAGGCCATAATGTGGCCGATTTGCATTGAATCTTAGCATGTGACAATTCGTTGGATAGGTAAACAACATAACTACGACTTCCATGGTATATTTTTGCATTCTCTAAAAAGTCGGCCAAAATGGAGGTCAAGAAAATCTCGTTAATTTAGGACATTACTCGTTTTCGACCCTTTTTTACTAGGAAGGCCATAATATGGCCAATTTGCATTGAATCTTAGCATGTGACAATTCGTTGGATAGGTAAACAACATAACTACGACTTCCATGGGATATTTTTACATTATCTAAAAATTCGGCCAAAATGGAGGTTAAGAAAATCTCCTCGTTAATTTAGGACATTACTCGTTTTCGACCCTTTTTTACTAGGAAGGCCATAATGTGGCCGATTTGCATTGAATCTTAGCATGTGACAATTCGTTGGATAGGTAAACAACATAACTACGACTTCCATGGGATATTTTTGCATTCTCTAAAAATTCGGCCAAAATGGAGGTCAAGAAAATCTCCTCGTTAATTTAGGACATTACTCGTTTTCGACCCTTTTTTACTAGGAAGGCCATAATGTGGCCGATTTGCATTGAATCTTAGCATGTGACAATTCGTTGGATAGGTAAACAACATAACTACGACTTCCATGGGATATTTTTGCATTCTCTAAAACGTCGGCCAAAATGGAGGTCAAGAAAATCTCCTCGTTAATTTAGGACATTACTCGTTTTCGACCCTTTTTTACAAGGAAGGCCGTAATGTGGCCGATTTGCATTGAATCTTAGCATGTGACAATTCGTTGGATAGGTAAACAACATAACTACGACTTCCATGGGATATTTTTGCATTCTCTAAAAAGTCGGCCAAAATGGAGGTCAAGAAAATCTCCTCGTTAATTTAGGACATTACTCGTTTTCGACCCTTTTTTACTAGGAAGGCCATAATATGGCCAATTTGCATTGAATCTTAGCATGTGACAATTCGTTGGATAGGTAAACAACATAACTAGGACTTCCATGGGATATTTTTACATTATCTAAAAATTCGGCCAAAATGGAGGTTAAGAAAATCTCCTCGTTAATTTAGGACATTACTCGTTTTCGACCCTTTTTTACTAGGAAGGCCATAATGTGGCCGATTTGCATTGAATCTTAGCATGTGACAATTCGTTGGATAGGTAAACAACATAACTACGACTTCCATGGGATATTTTTGCATTCTCTAAAAAGTCGGCCAAAATGGAGGTCAAGAAAATCTCCTCGTTAATTTAGGACATTACTCGTTTTCGACCCTTTTTTACTAGGAAGGCCATAATGTGGCCGATTTGCATTGAATCTTAGCATGTGACAATTCGTTGGATAGGTAAACAACATAACTACGACTTCCATGGGATATTTTTGCATTCTCTAAAAAGTCGGCCAAAATGGAGGTCAAGAAAATCTCCTCGTTAATTTAGGACATTACTCGTTTTCGACCCTTTTTTACAAGGAAGGCCGTAATGTGGCCGATTTGCATTGAATCTTAGCATGTGACAATTCGTTGGATAGGTAAACAACATAACTACGACTTCCATGGGATATTTTTGCATTCTCTGAAAATTCGGCCAAAATGGAGGTCAAGAAAATCTCCTCGTTAATTTAGGACATTACTCGTTTTCGACCCTTTTTTACTAGGAAGGCCATAATGTGGCCGATTTGCATTGAATCTTAGCATGTGACAATTCGTTGGATAGGTAAACGACATAACTACGACTTCCATGGTATATTTTTGCATTCTCTAAAAAGTCGGCCAAAATGGAGGTCAAGAAAATCTCCTCTTTAATTTAGGACATTACTCGTTTTCGACCCTTTTTTACTAGGAAGGCCATAATGTGGCCGATTTGCATTGAATCTTAGCATGTGACAATTCGTTGGATAGGTAAACAACATAACTACGACTTCCATGGGATATTTTTGCATTCTCTAAAAAGTCGGCCAAAATGGAGGTCAAGAAAATCTCCTCGTTAATTTAGGACATTACTCGTTTTCGACCCTTTTTTACTAGGAAGGCCATAATGTGGCCGATTTGCATTGAATCTTAGCATGTGACAATTCGTTGGATAGGTAAACAACATAACTACGACTTCCATGGTATATTTTTGCATTCTCTAAAAAGTCGGCCAAAATGGAGGTCAAGAAAATCTCGTTAATTTAGGACATTACTCGTTTTCGACCCTTTTTTACTAGGAAGGCCATAATATGGCCAATTTGCATTGAATCTTAGCATGTGACAATTCGTTGGATAGGTAAACAACATAACTACGACTTCCATGGGATATTTTTACATTATCTAAAAATTCGGCCAAAATGGAGGTTAAGAAAATCTCCTCGTTAATTTAGGACATTACTCGTTTTCGACCCTTTTTTACTAGGAAGGCCATAATGTGGCCGATTTGCATTGAATCTTAGCATGTGACAATTCGTTGGATAGGTAAACAACATAACTACGACTTCCATGGGATATTTTTGCATTCTCTAAAAAGTCGGCCAAAATGGAGGTCAAGAAAATCTCCTCGTTAATTTAGGACATTACTCGTTTTCGACCCTTTTTTACTAGGAAGGCCATAATGTGGCCGATTTGCATTGAATCTTAGCATGTGACAATTCGTTGGATAGGTAAACAACATAACTATGACTTCCATGGGATATTTTTGCATTCTCTAAAAAGTCGGCCAAAATGGAGGTCAAGAAAATCTCCTCGTTAATTTAGGACATTACTCGTTTTCGACCCTTTTTTACAAGGAAGGCCGTAATGTGGCCGATTTGCATTGAATCTTAGCATGTGACAATTCGTTGGATAGGTAAACAACATAACTACGACTTCCATGGGATATTTTTGCATTCTCTGAAAATTCGGCCAAAATGGAGGTCAAGAAAATCTCCTCGTTAATTTAGGACATTACTCGTTTTCGACCCTTTTTTACTAGGAAGGCCATAATGTGGCCGATTTGCATTGAATCTTAGCATGTGACAATTCGTTGGATAGGTAAACGACATAACTACGACTTCCATGGTATATTTTTGCATTCTCTAAAAAGTCGGCCAAAATGGAGGTCAAGAAAATCTCCTCTTTAATTTAGGACATTACTCGTTTTCGACCCTTTTTTACTAGGAAGGCCATAATGTGGCCGATTTGCATTGAATCTTAGCATGTGACAATTCGTTGGATAGGTAAACAACATAACTACGACTTCCATGGGATATTTTTGCATTCTCTAAAAAGTCGGCCAAAATGGAGGTCAAGAAAATCTCCTCGTTAATTTAGGACATTACTCGTTTTCGACCCTTTTTTACTAGGAAGGCCATAATGTGGCCGATTTGCATTGAATCTTAGCATGTGACAATTCGTTTGATAGGTAAACAACATAACTACGACTTCCATGGTATATTTTTGCATTCTCTAAAAAGTCGGCCAAAATGGAGGTCAAGAAAATCTCGTTAATTTAGGACATTACTCGTTTTCGACCCTTTTTTACTAAGAAGGCCATAATATGGCCAATTTGCATTGAATCTTAGCATGTGACAATTCGTTGGATAGGTAAACAACATAACTACGACTTCCATGGGATATTTTTACATTATCTAAAAATTCGGCCAAAATGGAGGTTAAGAAAATCTCCTCGTTAATTTAGGACATTACTCGTTTTCGACCCTTTTTTACTAGGAAGGCCATAATGTGGCCGATTTGCATTGAATCTTAGCATGTGACAATTCGTTGGATAGGTAAACAACATAACTACGACTTCCATGGGATATTTTTGCATTCTCTAAAAATTCGGCCAAAATGGAGGTCAAGAAAATCTCCTCGTTAATTTAGGACATTACTCGTTTTCGACCCTTTTTTACTAGGAAGGCCATAATGTGGCCGATTTGCATTGAATCTTAGCAAGTGACAATTCGTTGGATAGGTAAACAACATAACTACGACTTCCATGGGATATTTTTGCATTCTCTAAAAAGTCGGCCAAAATGGAGGTCAAGAAAATCTCCTCGTTAATTTAGGACATTACTCGTTTTCGACCCTTTTTTACAAGGAAGGCCGTAATGTGGCCGATTTGCATTGAATCTTAGCATGTGACAATTCGTTGGATAGGTAAACAACATAACTACGACTTCCATGGGATATTTTTGCATTCTCTAAAAAGTCGGCCAAAATGGAGGTCAAGAAAATCTCCTCGTTAATTTAGGACATTACTCGTTTTCGACCCTTTTTTACTAGGAAGGCCATAATGTGGCCGATTTGCATTGAATCTTAGCATGTGACAATTCGTTGGATAGGTAAACAACATAACTACGACTTCCATCGGATATTTTTGAATTCTCTAAAAATTCGGACAAAATGGAGGTTAAGAAAATCTCCTCATTAATTTAGGACATTACTCGTTTTCGACCCTTTTTTACTAGGAAGGCCATAATGTGGCCGATTTGCATTGAATCTTAGCATGTGACAATTCGTTGGATAGGTAAACGACATAACTACGACTTCCATGGTATATTTTTGCATTCTCTAAAAAGTCGGCCAAAATGGAGGTCAAGAAAATCTCCTCGTTAATTTAGGACATTACTCGTTTTCGACCCTTTTTTACTAGGAAGGCCATAATGTGGCCGATTTGCATTGAATCTTAGCATGTGACAATTCGTTGGATAGGTAAACAACATAACTACGACTTCCATGGGATATTTTTGCATTCTCTAAAAAGTCGGCCAAAATGGAGGTCAAGAAAATCTCCTCGTTAATTTAGGACATTACTCGTTTTCGACCCTTTTTTACTAGGAAGGCCATAATGTGGCCGATTTGCATTGAATCTTAGCATGTGACAATTCGTTGGATAGGTAAACAACATAACTACGACTTCCATGGTATATTTTTGCATTCTCTAAAAAGTCGGCCAAAATGGAGGTCAAGAAAATCTCGTTAATTTAGGACATTACTCGTTTTCGACCCTTTTTTACTAGGAAGGCCATAATATGGCCAATTTGCATTGAATCTTAGCATGTGACAATTCGTTGGATAGGTAAACAACATAACTACGACTTCCATGGGATATTTTTACATTATCTAAAAATTCGGCCAAAATGGGGGTTAAGAAAATCTCCTCGTTAATTTAGGACATTACTCGTTTTCGACCCTTTTTTACTAGGAAGGCCATAATGTGGCCGATTTGCATTGAATCTTAGCATGTGACAATTCGTTGGATAGGTAAACAACATAACTACGACTTCCATGGGATATTTTTGCATTCTCTAAAAATTCGGCCAAAATGGAGGTCAAGAAAATCTCCTCGTTAATTTAGGACATTACTCGTTTTCGACCCTTTTTTACTAGGAAGGCCATAATGTGGCCGATTTGCATTGAATCTTAGCAGGTGACAATTCGTTGGATAGGTAAACAACATAACTACGACTTCCATGGGATATTTTTGCATTCTCTAAAAAGTCGGCCAAAATGGAGGTCAAGAAAATCTCCTCGTTAATTTAGGACATTACTCGTTTTCGACCCTTTTTTACTAGGAAGGCCATAATGTGGCCGATTTGCATTGAATCTTAGCATGTGACAATTCGTTGGATAGGTAAACAACATAACTACGACTTCCATCGGATATTTTTGAATTCTCTAAAAATTCGGACAAAATGGAGGTTAAGAAAATCTCCTCATTAATTTAGGATATTACTCGTTTTCGACCCTTTTTTACTAGGAAGGCCATAATGTGGCCGATTTGCATTGAATCTTAGCATGTGACAATTCGTTGGATAGGTAAACAACATAACTACGACTTCCATCGGATATTTTTGAATTCTCTAAAAATTCGGACAAAATAGAGGTTAAGAAAATCTCCTCAATAATTTAGGACATTACTCGTTTTCGACCCTTTTTTACTAGGAAGGCCATAATGTGGCCGATTTGCATTGAATCTTAGCATGTGACAATTCGTTGGATAGGTAAACAACATAACTACGACTTCCATGGGATATTTTTATATTATCTAAAAATTCGGCCAAAATCGAGGTTAAGAAAATCTCCTCGTTAATTTAGGACATTACTCGTTTTCGACCCTTTTCTACTAGGAAGGCCATAATGTGGCCGATTTTCATTGAATCTTAGCATGTGACAATTCGTTGGATAGGTAAACAACATAACTACGACTTCCATCGGATATTTTTGCATTCTCTAAAAATTCGGACAAAATGGAGGTTAAGAAAATCTCCTCATTAATTTAGGACATTACTCGTTTTCGACTCTTTTTTACTAGGAAGGCCATAATGTGGCTGATTTGCATTGAATCTTAGCATGTGACAATTCGTTGGATAGGTAAACAACATAACTACGACTTCCATGGGATATTTTTGCATTCTCTGAAAATTCGGCCAAAATGGAGGTCAAGAAAATCTCCTCGTTAATTTAGGACATTACTCGTTTTCGACCCTTTTTTACTAGGAAGGCCATAATGTGGCCGATTTGCATTGAATCTTAGCATGTGACAATTCGTTGGATAGGTAACCAACAAAGCTACGACTTCCGAGGGATATTTTTGCATTCTCTAAAAAGTCGGCCAAAATGGAGGTCAAGAAAATCTCCTTGTTAATTTAGGACATTACTCGTTTTCGACCCTTTTCTACTAGGAAGGCCATAATGTGGCCGATTTGCATTGAATCTTAGCATGTGACAATTCGTTGGATAGGTAAACAACATAACTACGACTTCCATCGGATATTTTTGCATTCTCTAAAAATTCGGACAAAATGGAGGTTAAGAAAATCTCCTCATTAATTTAGGACATTACTCGTTTTCGACCCTTTTTTACTAGGAAGGCCATAATGTGGCTGATTTGCATTGAATCTTAGCATGTGACAATTCGTTGGATAGGTAAACAACATAACTACGACTTCCATGGGATATTTTTGCATTCTCTGAAAATTCGGCCAAAATGGAGGTCAAGAAAATCTCCTCGTTAATTTAGGACATTACTCGTTTTCGACCCTTTTTTACTAGGAAGGCCATAATGTGGCCGATTTGCATTGAATCTTAGCATGTGACAATTCGTTGGATAGGTAACCAACAAAGCTACGACTTCCGTGGGATATTTTTGCATTCTCTAAAAAGTCGGCCAAAATGGAGGTCAAGAAAATCTCCTCGTTAATTTAGGACATTACTCGTTTTCGACCCTTTTTTACTAGGAAGGCCATAATGTGGCCGATTTGCATGGAATCTTAGCATGTGACAATTCGTTGGATAGGTAAACAACATAACTACGACTTCCATCGGATATTTTTGAATTCTCTAAAAATTCGGACAAAATGGAGGTTAAGAAAATCCCCTCATTAATTTAGGACATTACTCGTTTTCGACCCTTTTTTACTACGAAGGCCATTATGTGGCCGATTTGCATTGAATCTTAGCATGTGACAATTCGTTGGATAGGTAAACGACATAACTACGACTTCCATGGTATATTTTTGCATTCTCTAAAAAGTCGGCCAAAATGGAGGTCAAGAAAATCTCCTCGTTAATTTAGGACATTACTCGTTTTCGACCCTTTTTTACTAGGAAGGCCATAATATGGCCAATTTGCATTGAATCTTAGCATGTGACAATTCGTTGGATAGGTAAACAACATAACTAGGACTTCCATGGGATATTTTTACATTATCTAAAAATTCGGCCAAAATGGAGGTTAAGAAAATCTCCTCGTTAATTTAGGACATTACTCGTTTTCGACCCTTTTTTACTAGGAAGGCCATAATGTGGCCGATTTGCATTGAATCTTAGCATGTGACAATTCGTTGGATAGGTAAACAACATAACTACGACTTCCATGGGATATTTTTGCATTCTCTAAAAAGTCGGCCAAAATGGAGGTCAAGAAAATCTCCTCGTTAATTTAGGACATTACTCGTTTTCGACCCTTTTTTACTAGGAAGGCCATAATGTGGCCGATTTGCATTGAATCTTAGCATGTGACAATTCGTTGGATAGGTAAACAACATAACTACGACTTCCATGGGATATTTTTACATTATCTAAAAATTCGGCCGAAATGGAGGTTAAGAAAATCTCCTCGTTAATTTAGGACATTACTCGTTTTCGACCCTTTTTTACTAGGAAGGCCATAATGTGGCCGATTTGCATTGAATCTTAGCATGTGACAATTCGTTGGATAGGTAAACAACATAACTACGACTTCCATGGGATATTTTTGCATTCTCTAAAAAGTCGGCCAAAATGGAGGTCAAGAAAATCTCCTCGTTAATTTAGGACATTACTCGTTTTCGACCCTTTTTTACTAGGAAGGCCATAATGTGGCCGATTTGCATTGAATCTTAGCATGTGACAATTCGTTGGATAGGTAAACAACATAACTACGACTTCCATGGGATATTTTTACATTATCTAAAAATTCGGCCGAAATGGAGGTTAAGAAAATCTCCTCGTTAATTTAGGACATTACTCGTTTTCGACCCTTTTTTACTAGGAAGGCCATAATGTGGCCGATTTGCATTGAATCTTAGCATGTGACAATTCGTTGGATAGGTAAACAACATAACTACGACTTCCATGGGATATTTTTACATTATCTAAAAATTCGGCCGAAATGGAGGTTAAGAAAATCTCCTCGTTAATTTAGGACATTACTCGTTTTCGACCCTTTTTTACTAGGAAGGCCATAATGTGGCCGATTTGCATTGAATCTTAGCATGTGACAATTCGTTGGATAGGTAAACAACATAACTACGACTTCCATGGGATATTTTTGCATTCTCTAAAAAGTCGGCCAAAATGGAGGTCAAGAAAATCTCCTCGTTAATTTAGGACATTACTCGTTTTCGACCCTTTTTTACTAGGAAGGCCATAATGTGGCCGATTTGCATTGAATCTTAGCATGTGACAATTCGTTGGATAGGTAAACAACATAACTACGACTTCCATGGGATATTTTTACATTATCTAAAAATTCGGCCGAAATGGAGGTTAAGAAAATCTCCTCGTTAATTTAGGACATTACTCGTTTTCGACCCTTTTTTACTAGGAAGGCCATAATGTGGCCGATTTGCATTGAATCTTAGCATGTGACAATTCGTTGGATAGGTAAACAACATAACTACGACTTCCATCGGATATTTTTGAATTCTCTAAAAATTCGGACAAAATGGAGGTTAAGAAAATCTCCTCATTAATTTAGGACATTACTCGTTTTCGACCCTTTTTTACTAGGAAGGCCATAATGTGGCCGATTTGCATTAAATCTTAGCATGTGACAATTCGTTGGATAGGTAAACAACATAACTACGACTTCCATCGGATATTTTTGAATTCTCTAAAAATTCGGACAAAATAGAGGTTAAGAAAATCTCCTCATTAATTTAGGACATTACTCGTTTTCGACCCTTTTTTACTAGGAAGGCCATAATGTGGCCGATTTGCATTGAATCTTAGCATGTGACAATTCGTTGGATAGGTAAACAACATAACTACGACTTCCATGGGATATTTTTATATTATCTAAACATTCGGCCAAAATCGAGGTTAAGAAAATCTCCTCGTTAATTTAGGACATTACTCGTTTTCGACCCTTTTCTACTAGGAAGGCCATAATGTGGCCGATTTTCATTGAATCTTAGCATGTGACAATTCGTTGGATAGGTAAACAACATAACTACGACTTCCATCGGATATTTTTGCATTCTCTAAAAATTCGGACAAAATGGAGGTTAAGAAAATCTCCTCATTAATTTAGGACATTACTCGTTTTCGACTCTTTTTTACTAGGAAGGCCATAATGTGGCTGATTTGCATTGAATCTTAGCATGTGACAATTCGTTGGATAGGTAAACAACATAACTACGACTTCCATGGGATATTTTTGCATTCTCTGAAAATTTGGCCAAAATGGAGGTCAAGAAAATCTCCTCGTTAATTTAGGACATTACTCGTTTTCGACCCTTTTTCACTAGGAAGGCCATAATGTGGCCGATTTGCATTGAATCTTAGCATGTGACAATTCGTTGGATAGGTAACCAACAAAGCTACGACTTCCAAGGGATATTTTTGCATTCTCTAAAAAGTCGGCCAAAATGGAGGTCAAGAAAATCTCCTTGTTAATTTAGGACATTACTCGTTTTCGACCCTTTTCTACTAGGAAGGCCATAATGTGGCCGATTTGCATTGAATCTTAGCATGTGACAATTCGTTGGATAGGTAAACAACATAACTACGACTTCCATCGGATATTTTTGCATTCTCTAAAAATTCGGACAAAATGGAGGTTAAGAAAATCTCCTCATTAATTTAGGACATTACTCGTTTTCGACCCTTTTTTACTAGGAAGGCCATAATGTGGCTGATTTGCATTGAATCTTAGCATGTGACAATTCGTTGGATAGGTAAACAACATAACTACGACTTCCATGGGATATTTTTGCATTCTCTGAAAATTCGGCCAAAATGGAGGTCAAGAAAATCTCCTCGTTAATTTAGGACATTACTCGTTTTCGACCCTTTTTTACTAGGAAGGCCATAATGTGGCCGATTTGCATTGAATCTTAGCATGTGACAATTCGTTGGATAGGTAACCAACAAAGCTACGACTTCCGTGGGATATTTTTGCATTCTCTAAAAAGTCGGCCAAAATGGAGGTCAAGAAAATCTCCTCGTTAATTTAGGACATTACTCGTTTTCGACCCTTTTTTACTAGGAAGGCCATAATGTGGCCGATTTGCATTGAATCTTAGCATGTGACAATTCGTTGGATAGGTAAACAACATAACTACGACTTCCATCGGATATTTTTGAATTCTCTAAAAATTCGGACAAAATGGAGGTTAAGAAAATCCCCTCATTAATTTAGGACATTACTCGTTTTCGACCCTTTTTTACTAGGAAGGCCATAATGTGGCCGATTTGCATTGAATCTTAGCATGTGACAATTCGTTGGATAGGTAAACAACATAACTACGACTTCCATCGGATATTTTTGAATTCTCTAAAAATTCGGTCAAAATAGAGGTGAAGAAAATCTCCTCATTAATTTAGGACATTACTCGTTTTCGACCCTTTTTTACTAGGAAGGCCATAATGTGGCCGATTTGCATTGAATCTTAGCATGTGACAATTCGTTGGATAGGTAAACAACATAACTACGACTTCCATCGGATATTTTTGAATTCTCTAAAAATTCGGACAAAATAGAGGTTAAGAAAATCTCCTCATTAATTTAGGACATTACTCGTTTTCGACCCTTTTTTACTAGAAAGGCCATTATGTGGCCGATTTGCATTGAATCTTAGCATGTGACAATTCGTTGGATAGGTAAACAACATAACTACGACTTCCATGGGATATTTTTATATTATCTAAACATTCGGCCAAAATCGAGGTTAAGAAAATCTCCTCGTTAATTTAGGACATTACTCGTTTTCGACCCTTTTCTACTAGGAAGGCCATAATGTGGCCGATTTTCATTGAATCTTAGCATGTGACAATTCGTTGGATAGGTAAACAACATAACTACGACTTCCATCGGATATTTTTGCATTCTCTAAAAATTCGGACAAAATGGAGGTTAAGAAAATCTCCTCATTAATTTAGGACATTACTCGTTTTCGACTCTTTTTTACTAGGAAGGCCATAATGTGGCTGATTTGCATTGAATCTTAGCATGTGACAATTCGTTGGATAGGTAAACAACATAACTACGACTTCCATGGGATATTTTTGCATTCTCTGAAAATTTGGCCAAAATGGAGGTCAAGAAAATCTCCTCGTTAATTTAGGACATTACTCGTTTTCGACCCTTTTTCACTAGGAAGGCCATAATGTGGCCGATTTGCATTGAATCTTAGCATGTGACAATTCGTTGGATAGGTAACCAACAAAGCTACGACTTCCGAGGGATATTTTTGCATTCTCTAAAAAGTCGGCCAAAATGGAGGTCAAGAAAATCTCCTTGTTAATTTAGGACATTACTCGTTTTCGACCCTTTTCTACTAGGAAGGCCATAATGTGGCCGATTTGCATTGAATCTTAGCATGTGACAATTCGTTGGATAGGTAAACAACATAACTACGACTTCCATCGGATATTTTTGCATTCTCTAAAAATTCGGACAAAATGGAGGTTAAGAAAATCTCCTCATTAATTTAGGACATTACTCGTTTTCGACCCTTTTTTACTAGGAAGGCCATAATGTGGCTGATTTGCATTGAATCTTAGCATGTGACAATTCGTTGGATAGGTAAACAACATAACTACGACTTCCATGGGATATTTTTGCATTCTCTGAAAATTCGGCCAAAATGGAGGTCAAGAAAATCTCCTCGTTAATTTAGGACATTACTCGTTTTCGACCCTTTTTTACTAGGAAGGCCATAATGTGGCCGATTTGCATTGAATCTTAGCATGTGACAATTCGTTGGATAGGTAACCAACAAAGCTACGACTTCCGTGGGATATTTTTGCATTCTCTAAAAAGTCGGCCAAAATGGAGGTCAAGAAAATCTCCTCGTTAATTTAGGACATTACTCGTTTTCGACCCTTTTTTACTAGGAAGGCCATAATGTGGCCGATTTGCATTGAATCTTAGCATGTGACAATTCGTTGGATAGGTAAACAACATAACTACGACTTCCATCGGATATTTTTGAATTCTCTAAAAATTCGGACAAAATGGAGGTTAAGAAAATCCCCTCATTAATTTAGGACATTACTCGTTTTCGACCCTTTTTTACTAGGAAGGCCATAATGTGGCCGATTTGCATTGAATCTTAGCATGTGACAATTCGTTGGATAGGTAAACAACATAACTACGACTTCCATCGGATATTTTTGAATTCTCTAAAAATTCGGTCAAAATAGAGGTGAAGAAAATCTCCTCATTAATTTAGGACATTACTCGTTTTCGACCCTTTTTTACTAGGAAGGCCATAATGTGGCCGATTTGCATTGAATCTTAGCATGTGACAATTCGTTGGATAGGTAAACAACATAACTACGACTTCCATCGGATATTTTTGAATTCTCTAAAAATTCGGACAAAATAGAGGTTAAGAAAATCTCCTCATTAATTTAGGACATTACTCGTTTTCGACCCTTTTTTACTAGAAAGGCCATTATGTGGCCGATTTGCATTGAATCTTAGCATGTGACAATTCGTTGGATAGGTAAACAACATAACTACGACTTCCATGGGATATTTTTATATTATCTAAAAATTCGGCCAAAATCGAGGTTAAGAAAATCTCCTCGTTAATTTAGGACATTACTCGTTTTCGACCCTTTTCTACTAGGAAGGCCATAATGTGGCCGATTTGCATTGAATCTTAGCATGTGACAATTCGTTGGATAGGTAAACAACATAACTACGACTTCCATCGGATATTTTTGCATTCTCTAAAAATGCGGACAAAATGGAGGTTAAGAAAATCTCCTCATTAATTTAGGACATTACTCGTTTTCGACCCTTTTTTACTAGGAAGGCCATAATGTGGCTGATTTGCATTGAATCTTAGCATGTGACAATTCGTTGGATAGGTTAACAACATAACTACGACTTCCATGGGATATTTTTGCATTCTCTGAAAATTCGGCCAAAATGGAGGTCAAGAAAATCTCCTCGTTAATTTAGGACATTACTCGTTTTCGACCCTTTTTTACTAGGAAGGCCATAATGTGGCCGATTTGCATTGAATCTTAGCATGTGACAATTCGTTGGATAGGTAACCAACAAAGCTACGACTTCCGAGGGATATTTTTGCATTCTCTAAAAAGTCGGCCAAAATGGAGGTCAAGAAAATCTCCTTGTTAATTTAGGACATTACTCGTTTTCGGCCCTTTTCTACTAGGAAGGCCATAATGTGGCCGATTTGCATTGAATCTTAGCATGTGACAATTCGTTGGATAGGTAAACAACATAACTACGACTTCCATCGGATATTTTTGAATTCTCTAAAAATTCGGACAAAATAGAGGTTAAGAAAATCTCCTCATTAATTTAGGACATTACTCGTTTTCGACCCTTTTTTACTAGAAAGGCCATAATGTGGCCGATTTGCATTGAATCTTAGCATGTGACAATTCGTTGGATAGGTAAACAACATAACTACGACTTCCATGGGATATTTTTATATTATCTAAAAATTCGGCCAAAATCGAGGTTAAGAAAATCTCCTCGTTAATTTAGGACATTACTCGTTTTCGACCCTTTTCTACTAGGAAGGCCATAATGTGGCCGATTTGCATTGAATCTTAGCATGTGACAATTCGTTGGATAGGTAAACAACATAACTACGACTTCCATCGGATATTTTTGCATTCTCTAAAAATTCGGACAAAATGGAGGTTAAGAAAATCTCCTCATTAATTTAGGACATTACTCGTTTTCGACCCTTTTTTACTAGGAAGGCCATAATGTGGCTGATTTGCATTGAATCTTAGCATGTGACAATTCGTTGGATAGGTTAACAACATAACTACGACTTCCATGGGATATTTTTGCATTCTCTGAAAATTCAGCCAAAATGGAGGTCAAGAAAATCTCCTCGTTAATTTAGGACATTACTCGTTTTCGACCCTTTTTTACTAGGAAGGCCATAATGTGGCCGATTTGCATTGAATCTTAGCATGTGACAATTCGTTGGATAGGTAAACAACATAACTACGACTTCCATCGGATATTTTTGAATTCTCTAAAAATTCGGACAAAATAGAGGTTAAGAAAATCTCCTCATTAATTTAGGACATTACACGTTTTCGACCCTTTTTTACTAGAAAGGCCATAATGTGGCCGATTTGCATTGAATCTTAGCATGTGACAATTCGTTGGATAGGTAAACAACATAACTACGACTTCCATGGGATATTTTTATATTATCTAAAAATTCGGCCAAAATCGAGGTTAAGAAAATCTCCTCGTTAATTTAGGACATTACTCGTTTTCGACCCTTTTCTACTAGGAAGGCCATAATGTGGCCGATTTGCATTGAATCTTAGCATGTGACAATTCGTTGGATAGGTAAACAACATAACTACGACTTCCATCAGATATTTTTGCATTCTCTAAAAATTCGGACAAAATGGAGGTTAAGAAAATCTCCTCATTAATTTAGGACATTACTCGTTTTCGACCCTTTTTTACTAGGAAGGCCATAATGTGGCTGATTTGCATTGAATCTTAGCATGTGACAATTCGTTGGATAGGTTAACAACATAACTACGACTTCCATGGGATATTTTTGCATTCTCTGAAAATTCGGCCAAAATGGAGGTCAAGAAAATCTCCTCGTTAATTTAGGACATTACTCGTTTTCGACCCTTTTTTACTAGGAAGGCCATAATGTGGCCGATTTGCATTGAATCTTAGCATGTGACAATTCGTTGGATAGGTAACCAACAAAGCTACGACTTCCGAGGGATATTTTTGCATTCTCTAAAAAGTCGGCCAAAATGGAGGTCAAGAAAATCTCCTTGTCAATTTAGGACATTACTCGTTTTCGGCCCTTTTCTACCAGGAAGGCCATAATGTGGCCGATTTGCATTGAATCTTAGCATGTGACAATTCGTTGGATAGGTAAACAACATAACTACGACTTCCATCGGATATTTTTGAATTCTCTAAAAATTCGGACAAAATAGAGGTTAAGAAAATCTCCTCATTAATTTAGGACATTACTCGTTTTCGACCCTTTTTTACTAGAAAGGCCATAATGTGGCCGATTTGCATTGAATCTTAGCATGTGACAATTCGTTGGATAGGTAAACAACATAACTACGACTTCCATGGGATATTTTTATATTATCTAAAAATTCGGCCAAAATCGAGGTTAAGAAAATCTCCTCGTTAATTTAGGACATTACTCGTTTTCGACCCTTTTCTACTAGGAAGGCCATAATGTGGCCGATTTGCATTGAATCTTAGCATGTGACAATTCGTTGGATAGGTAAACAACATAACTACGACTTCCATCGGATATTTTTGCATTCTCTAAAAATTCGGACAAAATGGAGGTTAAGAAAATCTCCTCATTAATTTAGGACATTACTCGTTTTCGACCCTTTTTTACTAGGAAGGCCATAATGTGGCTGATTTGCATTGAATCTTAGCATGTGACAATTCGTTGGATAGGTTAACAACATAACTACGACTTCCATGGGATATTTTTGCATTCTCTGAAAATTCGGCCAAAATGGAGGTCAAGAAAATCTCCTCGTTAATTTAGGACATTACTCGTTTTCGACCCTTTTTTACTAGGAAGGCCATAATGTGGCCGATTTGCATTGAATCTTAGCATGTGACAATTCGTTGGATAGGTAAACAACATAACTACGACTTCCATCGGATATTTTTGAATTCTCTAAAAATTCGGACAAAATAGAGGTTAAGAAAATCTCCTCATTAATTTAGGACATTACACGTTTTCGACCCTTTTTTACTAGAAAGGCCATAATGTGGCCGATTTGCATTGAATCTTAGCATGTGACAATTCGTTGGATAGGTAAACAACATAACTACGACTTCCATGGGATATTTTTATATTATCTAAAAATTCGGCCAAAATCGAGGTTAAGAAAATCTCCTCGTTAATTTAGGACATTACTCGTTTTCGACCCTTTTCTACTAGGAAGGCCATAATGTGGCCGATTTGCATTGAATCTTAGCATGTGACAATTCGTTGGATAGGTAAACAACATAACTACGACTTCCATCGGATATTTTTGCATTCTCTAAAAATTCGGACAAAATGGAGGTTAAGAAAATCTCCTCATTAATTTAGGACATTACTCGTTTTCGACCCTTTTTTACTAGGAAGGCCATAATGTGGCTGATTTGCATTGAATCTTAGCATGTGACAATTCGTTGGATAGGTTAACAACATAACTACGACTTCCATGGGATATTTTTGCATTCTCTGAAAATTCGGCCAAAATGGAGGTCAAGAAAATCTCCTCGTTAATTTAGGACATTACTCGTTTTCGACCCTTTTTTACTAGGAAGGCCATAATGTGGCCGATTTGCATTGAATCTTAGCATGTGACAATTCGTTGGATAGGTAACCAACAAAGCTACGACTTCCGAGGGATATTTTTGCATTCTCTAAAAAGTCGGCCAAAATGGAGGTCAAGAAAATCTCCTTGTTAATTTAGGACATTACTCGTTTTCGGCCCTTTTCTACTAGGAAGGCCATAATGTGGCCGATTTGCATTGAATCTTAGCATGTGACAATTCGTTGGATAGGTAAACAACATAACTACGACTTCCATCGGATATTTTTGAATTCTCTAAAAATTCGGACAAAATAGAGGTTAAGAAAATCTCCTCATTAATTTAGGACATTACTCGTTTTCGACCCTTTTTTTACTAGAAAGGCCATAATGTGGCCGATTTGCATTGAATCTTAGCATGTGACAATTCGTTGGATAGGTAAACAACATAACTACGACTTCCATGGGATATTTTTATATTATCTAAAAATTCGGCCAAAATCGAGGTTAAGAAAATCTCCTCGTTAATTTAGGACATTACTCGTTTTCGACCCTTTTCTACTAGGAAGGCCATAATGTGGCCGATTTGCATTGAATCTTAGCATGTGACAATTCGTTGGATAGGTAAACAACATAACTACGACTTCCATCGGATATTTTTGCATTCTCTAAAAATTCGGACAAAATGGAGGTTAAGAAAATCTCCTCATTAATTTAGGACATTACTCGTTTTCGACCCTTTTTTACTAGGAAGGCCATAATGTGGCTGATTTGCATTGAATCTTAGCATGTGACAATTCGTTGGATAGGTTAACAACATAACTACGACTTCCATGGGATATTTTTGCATTCTCTGAAAATTCGGCCAAAATGGAGGTCAAGAAAATCTCCTCGTTAATTTAGGACATTACTCGTTTTCGACCCTTTTTTACTAGGAAGGCCATAATGTGGCCGATTTGCATTGAATCTTAGCATGTGACAATTCGTTGGATAGGTAACCAACAAAGCTACGACTTCCGAGGGATATTTTTGCATTCTCTAAAAAGTCGGCCAAAATGGAGGTCAAGAAAATCTCCTTGTTAATTTAGGACATTACTCGTTTTCGACCCTTTTCTACTAGGAAGGCCATAATGTGGCCGATTTGCATTGAATCTTAGCATGTGACAATTCGTTGGATAGGTAAACAACATAACTACGACTTCCATCGGATATTTTTGAATTCTCTAAAAATTCGGACAAAATAGAGGTTAAGAAAATCTCCTCATTAATTTAGGACATTACTCGTTTTCGACCCTTTTTTACTAGAAAGGCCATAATGTGGCCGATTTGCATTGAATCTTAGCATGTGACAATTCGTTGGATAGGTAAACAACATAACTACGACTTCCATGGGATATTTTTATATTATCTAAAAATTCGGCCAAAATCGAGGTTAAGAAAATCTCCTCGTTAATTTAGGACATTACTCGTTTTCGACCCTTTTCTACTAGGAAGGCCATAATGTGGCCGATTTGCATTGAATCTTAGCATGTGACAATTCGTTGGATAGGTAAACAACATAACTACGACTTCCATCGGATATTTTTGCATTCTCTAAAAATTCGGACAAAATGGAGGTTAAGAAAATCTCCTCATTAATTTAGGACATTACTCGTTTTCGACCCTTTTTTACTAGGAAGGCCATAATGTGGCTGATTTGCATTGAATCTTAGCATGTGACAATTCGTTGGATAGGTTAACAACATAACTACGACTTCCATGGGATATTTTTGCATTCTCTGAAAATTCGGCCAAAATGGAGGTCAAGAAAATCTCCTCGTTAATTTAGGACATTACTCGTTTTCGACCCTTTTTTACTAGGAAGGCCATAATGTGGCCGATTTGCATTGAATCTTAGCATGTGACAATTCGTTGGATAGGTAACCAACAAAGCTACGACTTCCGAGGGATATTTTTGCATTCTCTAAAAAGTCGGCCAAAATGGAGGTCAAGAAAATCTCCTTGTTAATTTAGGACATTACTCGTTTTCGACCCTTTTCTACTAGGAAGGCCATAATGTGGCCGATTTGCATTGAATCTTAGCATGTGACAATTCGTTGGATAGGTAAACAACATAACTACGACTTCCATCGGATATTTTTGCATTCTCTAAAAATTCGGACAAAATGGAGGTTAAGAAAATCTCCTCATTAATTTAGGACATTACTCGTTTTCGACCCTTTTTTACTAGGAAGGCCATAATGTGGCTGATTTGCATTGAATCTTAGCATGTGACAATTCGTTGGATAGGTAAACAACATAACTACGACTTCCATGGGATATTTTTGCATTCTCTGAAAATTCGGCCAAAATGGAGGTCAAGAAAATCTCCTCGTTAATTTAGGACATTACTCGTTTTCGACCCTTTTTTACTAGGAAGGCCATAATGTGGCCGATTTGCATTGAATCTTAGCATGTGACAATTCGTTGGATAGGTAACCAACAAAGCTACGACTTCCGTGGGATATTTTTGCATTCTCTAAAAAGTCGGCCAAAATGGAGGTCAAGAAAATCTCCTCGTTAATTTAGGACATTACTCGTTTTCGACCCTTTTTTACTAGGAAGGCCATAATGTGGCCGATTTGCAATGAATCTTAGCATGTGACAATTCGTTGGATAGGTAAACAACATAACTACGACTTCCATCGGATATTTTTGAATTCTCTAAAAATTCGGACAAAATGGAGGTTAAGAAAATCCCCTCATTAATTTAGGACATTACTCGTTTTCGACCCTTTTTTACTAGGAAGGCCATAATGTGGCCGATTTGCATTGAATCTTAGCATGTGACAATTCGTTGGATAGGTAAACAGCATAACTACGACTTCCATCGGATATTTTTGAATTCTCTAAAAATTCGGACAAAATAGAGGTTAAGAAAATCTCCTCATTAATTTAGGACATTACTCGTTTTCGACCCTTTTTTACTAGAAAGGCCATAATGTGGCCAATTTGCATTGAATCTTAGCATGTGACAATTCGTTGGATAGGTAAACAACATAACTACGACTTCCATGGGATATTTTTATATTATCTAAAAATTCGGCCAAAATCGAGGTTAAGAAAATCTCCTCGTTAATTTAGGACATTACTCGTTTTCGACCCTTTTCTACTAGGAAGGCCATAATGTGGCCGATTTGCATTGAATCTTAGCATGTGACAATTCGTTGGATAGGTAACCAACAAAGCTACGACTTCCGTGGGATATTTTTGCATTCTCTAAAAAGTCGGCCAAAATGGAGGTCAAGAAAATCTCCTCGTTAATTTAGCACATTACTCGTTTTCGACCCTTTTTTACTAGGAAGGCCATAATGTGGCCGATTTGCATTGAATCTTAGCATGTGACAATTCGTTGGATAGGTAAACAACATAACTACGACTTCCATGGGATATTTTTATATTATCTAAAAATTCGGCCAAAATCGAGGTTAAGAAAATCTCCTCGTTAATTTAGGACATTAGTCGTTTTCGACCCTTTTCTACTAGGAAGGCCATAATGTGGCCGATTTGCATTGAATCTTAGCATGTGACAATTCGTTGGATAGGTAAACAACATAACTACGACTTCCATCGGATATTTTTGCATTCTCTAAAAATTCGGACAAAATGGAGGTTAAGAAAATCTCCTCATTAATTTAGGACATTACTCGTTTTCGACCCTTTTTTACTAGGAAGGCCATAATGTGGCCGATTTGCATTGAATCTTAGCATGTGACAATTCGTTGGATAGGTAAACAACATAACTACGACTTCCATCGGATATTTTTGAATTCTCTAAAAATTCGGACAAAATAGAGGTTAAGAAAATCTCCTCATTAATTTAGGACATTACTCGTTTTCGACCCTTTTTTACTAGAAAGGCCATAATGTGGCCGATTTGCATTGAATCTTAGCATGTGACAATTCGTTGGATAGGTAAACAACATAACTACGACTTCCATGGGATATTTTTATATTATCTAAAAATTCGGCCAAAATCGAGGTTAAGAAAATCTCCTCGTTAATTTAGGACATTACTCGTTTTCGACCCTTTTCTACTAGGAAGGCCATAATGTGGCCGATTTTCATTGAATCTTAGCATGTGACAATTCGTTGGATAGGTAAACAACATAACTACGACTTCCATCGGATATTTTTGCATTCTCTAAAAATTCGGACAAAATGGAGGTTAAGAAAATCTCCTCATTAATTTAGGACATTACTAGTTTTCGACCCTTTTTTACTAGGAAGGCCATAATGTGGCTGATTTGCATTGAATCTTAGCATGTGACAATTCGTTGGATAGGTTAACAACATAACTACGACTTCCATGGGATATTTTTGCATTCTCTGAAAATTCGGCCAAAATGGAGGTCAAGAAAATCTCCTCGTTAATTTAGGACATTACTCGTTTTTGACCCTTTTTTACTAGGAAGGCCATAATGTGGCCGATTTGCATTGAATCTTAGCATGTGACAATTCGTTGGATAGGTAACCAACAAAGCTACGACTTCCGTGGGATATTTTTGCATTCTCTAAAAAGTCGGCCAAAATGGAGGTCAAGAAAATCTCCTCGTTAATTTAGCACATTACTCGTTTTCGACCCTTTTTTACTAGGAAGGCCATAATGTGGCCGATTTGCATTGAATCTTAGCATGTGACAATTCGTTGGATAGGTAAACAACATAACTACGACTTCCATGGGATATTTTTATATTATCTAAAAATTCGGCCAAAATCGAGGTTAAGAAAATCTCCTCGTTAATTTAGGACATTACTCGTTTTCGACCCTTTTCTACTAGGAAGGCCATAATGTGGCCGATTTGCATTGAATCTTAGCATGTGACAATTCGTTGGATAGGTAAACAACATAACTACGACTTCCATCGGATATTTTTGCATTCTCTAAAAATTCGGACAAAATGGAGGTTAAGAAAATCTCCTCATTAATTTAGGACATTACTCGTTTTCGACCCTTTTTTACTAGGAAGGCCATAATGTGGCCGATTTGCATTGAATCTTAGCATGTGACAATTCGTTGGATAGGTAAACAACATAACTACGACTTCCATGGGATATTTTTGCATTCTCTGAAAATTCGGCCAAAATGGAGGTCAAGAAAATCTCCTCGTTAATTTAGGACATTACTCGTTTTCGACCCTTTTTTACTAGGAAGGCCATAATGTGGCCGATTTGCATTGAATCTTAGCATGTGACAATTCGTTGGATAGGTAAACAACATAACTACGACTTCCATGGGATATTTTTATATTATCTAAAAATTCGGCCAAAATCGAGGTTAAGAAAATCTCCTCGTTAATTTAGGACATTACTCGTTTTCGACCCTTTTCTACTAGGAAGGCCATAATGTGGCCGATTTGCATTGAATCTTAGCATGTGACAATTCGTTGGATAGGTAAACAACATAACTACGACTTCCATCAGATATTTTTGCATTCTCTAAAAATTCGGACAAAATGGAGGTTAAGAAAATCTCCTCATTAATTTAGGACATTACTCGTTTTCGACCCTTTTTTACTAGGAAGGCCATAATGTGGCCGATTTGCATTGAATCTTAGCATGTGACAATTCGTTGGATAGGTAACCAACAAAGCTACGACTTCCGAGGGATATTTTTGCATTCTCTAAAAAGTCGGCCAAAATGGAGGTCAAGAAAATCTCCTTGTTAATTTAGGACATTACTCGTTTTCGACCCTTTTCTACTAGGAAGGCCATAATGTGGCCGATTTGCATTGAATCTTAGCATGTGACAATTCGTTGGATAGGTAAACAACATAACTACGAATTCCATCGGATATTTTTGCATTCTCTAAAAATTCGGACAAAATGGAGGTTAAGAAAATCTCCTCATTAATTTAGGACATTACTCGTTTTCGACCCTTTTTTACTAGGAAGGCCATAATGTGGCTGATTTGCATTGAATCTTAGCATGTGACAATTCGTTGGATAGGTAAACAACATAACTACGACTTCCATGGGATATTTTTGCATTCTCTGAAAATTCGGCCAAAATGGAGGTCAAGAAAATCTCCTCGTTAATTTAGGACATTACTCGTTTTCGACCCTTTTTTACTAGGAAGGCCATAATGTGGCCGATTTGCATTGAATCTTAGCATGTGACAATTCGTTGGATAGGTAACCAACAAAGCTACGACTTCCGTGGGATATTTTTGCATTCTCTAAAAAGTCGGCCAAAATGGAGGTCCAGAAAATCTCCTCGTTAATTTAGGACATTACTCGTTTTCGACCCTTTTTTACTAGGAAGGCCATAATGTGGCTGATTTGCATTGAATCTTAGCATGTGACAATTCGTTGGATAGGTTAACAACATAACTACGACTTCCATGGGATATTTTTGCATTCTCTGAAAATTCGGCCAAAATGGAGGTCAAGAAAATCTCCTCGTTAATTTAGGACATTACTCGTTTTCGACCCTTTTTTACTAGGAAGGCCATAATGTGGCCGATTTGCATTGAATCTTAGCATGTGACAATTCGTTGGATAGGTAACCAACAAAGCTACGACTTCCGTGGGATATTTTTGCATTCTCTAAAAAGTCGGCCAAAATGGAGGTCAAGAAAATCTCCTCGTTAATTTAGCACATTACTCGTTTTCGACCCTTTTTTACTAGGAAGGCCATAATGTGGCCGATTTGCATTGAATCTTAGCATGTGACAATTCGTTGGATAGGTAAACAACATAACTACGACTTCCATGGGATATTTTTATATTATCTAAAAATTCGGCCAAAATCGAGGTTAAGAAAATCTCCTCGTTAATTTAGGACATTACTCGTTTTCGACCCTTTTCTACTAGGAAGGCCATAATGTGGCCGATTTGCATTGAATCTTAGCATGTGACAATTCGTTGGATAGGTTAACAACATAACTACGACTTCCATGGGATATTTTTGCATTATCTGAAAATTCGGCCAAAATGGAGGTCAAGAAAATCTCCTCGTTAATTTAGGACATTACTCGTTTTCGACCCATTTTTACTAGGAAGGCCATAATGTGGCCGATTTGCATTGAATCTTAGCATGTGACAATTCGTTGGATAGGTAACCAACAAAGCTACGACTTCCGTGGGATATTTTTGCATTCTCTAAAAAGTCGGCCAAAATGGAGGTCAAGAAAATCTCCTCGTTAATTTAGCACATTACTCGTTTTCGACCCTTTTTTACTAGGAAGGCCATAATGTGGCCGATTTGCATTGAATCTTAGCATGTGACAATTCGTTGGATAGGTAAACAACATAACTACGACTTCCATGGGATATTTTTATATTATCTAAAAATTCGGCCAAAATCGAGGTTAAGAAAATCTCCTCGTTAATTTAGGACATTACTCGTTTTCGACCCTTTTCTACTAGGAAGGCCATAATGTGGCCGATTTGCATTGAATCTTAGCATGTGACAATTCGTTGGATAGGTAAACAACATAACTACGACTTCCATCGGATATTTTTGCATTCTCTAAAAATTCGGACAAAATGGAGGTTAAGAAAATCTCCTCATTAATTTAGGACATTACTCGTTTTCGACCCTTTTTTACTAGGAAGGCCATAATGTGGCCGATTTGCATTGAATCTTAGCATGTGACAATTCGTTGGATAGGTAAACAACATAACTACGACTTCCATGGGATATTTTTGCATTCTCTGAAAATTCGGCCAAAATGGAGGTCAAGAAAATCTCCTCGTTAATTTAGGACATTACTCGTTTTCGACCCTTTTTTACTAGGAAGGCCATAATGTGGCCGATTTGCATTGAATCTTAGCATGTGACAATTCGTTGGATAGGTAAACAACATAACTACGACTTCCATGGGATATTTTTATATTATCTAAAAATTCGGCCAAAATCGAGGTTAAGAAAATCTCCTCGTTAATTTAGGACATTACTCGTTTTCGACCCTTTTCTACTAGGAAGGCCATAATGTGGCCGATTTGCATTGAATCTTAGTATGTGACAATTCGTTGGATAGGTAAACAACATAACTACGACTTCCATCAGATATTTTTGCATTCTCTAAAAATTCGGACAAAATGGAGGTTAAGAAAATCTCCTCATTAATTTAGGACATTACTCGTTTTCGACCCTTTTTTACTAGGAAGGCCATAATGTGGCCGATTTGCATTGAATCTTAGCATGTGACAATTCGTTGGATAGGTAACCAACAAAGCTACGACTTCCGAGGGATATTTTTGCATTCTCTAAAAAGTCGGCCAAAATGGAGGTCAAGAAAATCTCCTTGTTAATTTAGGACATTACTCGTTTTCGACCCTTTTCTACTAGGAAGGCCATAATGTGGCCGATTTGCATTGAATCTTAGCATGTGACAATTCGTTGGATAGGTAACCAACAAAGCTACGACTTCCGTGGGATATTTTTGCATTCTCTAAAAAGTCGGCCAAAATGGAGGTCAAGAAAATCTCCTCATTAATTTAGGACATTACTCGTTTCCGACCCTTTTTTACTAGGAAGGCCATAATGTGGCCGATTTGCATTGAATCTTAGCATGTGACAATTCGTTGGATAGGTAAACAACATAACTACGAATTCCATCGGATATTTTTGCATTCTCTAAAAATTCGGACAAAATGGAGGTTAAGAAAATCTCCTCGTTAATTTAGGACATTACTCGTTTTCGACCCTTTTTTACTAGGAAGGCCATAATGTGGCTGATTTGCATTGAATCTTAGCATGTGACAATTCGTTGGATAGGTAAACAACATAACTACGACTTCCATGGGATATTTTTGCATTCTCTGAAAATTCGGCCAAAATGGAGGTCAAGAAAATCTCCTCGTTAATTTAGGACATTACTCGTTTTCGACCCTTTTTTACTAGGAAGGCCATAATGTGGCCGATTTGCATTGAATCTTAGCATGTGACAATTCGTTGGATAGGTAACCAACAAAGCTACGACTTCCGTGGGATATATTTGCATTCTCTAAAAAGTCGGCCAAAATGGAGGTCAAGAAAATCTCCTCGTTAATTTAGGACATTACTCGTTTTCGACCCTTTTTTACTAGGAAGGCCATAATGTGGCCGATTTGCATTGAATCTTAGCATGTGACAATTCGTTGGATAGGTAAACAACATAACTACGACTTCCATCGGATTATTTTCAATTCTCTAAAAATTCGGACAAAATGGAGGTTAAGAAAATCCCCTCATTAATTTAGGACATTACTCGTTTTCGACCCTTTTTTACTAGGAAGGCCATAATGTGGCCGATTTGCATTGAATCTTAGCATGTGACAATTCGTTGGATAGGTAAACAACATAACTACGACTTCCATCGGATATTTTTGAATTCTCTAAAAATTCGGACAAAATAGAGGTTAAGAAAATCTCCTCATTAATTTAGGACATTACTCGTTTTCGACCCTTTTTTACTAGAAAGGCCATAATGTGGCCGATTTGCATTGAATCTTAGCATGTGACAATTCGTTGGATAGGTAAACAACATAACTACGACTTCCATGGGATATTTTTATATTATCTAAAAATTCGGCCAAAATCGAGGTTAAGAAAATCTCCTCGTTAATTTAGGACATTACTCGTTTTCGACCCTTTTCTACTAGGAAGGCCATAATGTGGCCGATTTGCATTGAATCTTAGCATGTGACAATTCGTTGGATAGGTAAACAACATAACTACGACTTCCATCGGATATTTTTGCATTCTCTAAAAATTCGGACAAAATGGAGGTTAAGAAAATCTCCTCATTAATTTAGGACATTACTCGTTTTCGACCCTTTTTTACTAGGAAGGCCATAATGTGGCTGATTTGCATTGAATCTTAGCATGTGACAATTCGTTGGATAGGTTAACAACATAACTACGACTTCCATGGGATATTTTTGCATTCTCTGAAAATTCGGCCAAAATGGAGGTCAAGAAAATCTCCTCGTTAATTTAGGACATTACTCGTTTTCGACCCTTTTTTACTAGGAAGGCCATAATGTGGCCGATTTGCATTGAATCTTAGCATGTGACAATTCGTTGGATAGGTAACCAACAAAGCTACGACTTCCGTGGGATATTTTTGCATTCTCTAAAAAGTCGGCCAAAATGGAGGTCAAGAAAATCTCCTCGTTAATTTAGCACATTACTCGTTTTCGACCCTTTTTTACTAGGAAGGCCATAATGTGGCCGATTTGCATTGAATCTTAGCATGTGACAATTCGTTGGATAGGTAAACAACATAACTACGACTTCCATGGGATATTTTTATATTATCTAAAAATTCGGCCAAAATCGAGGTTAAGAAAATCTCCTCGTTAATTTAGGACATTACTCGTTTTCGACCCTTTTCTACTAGGAAGGCCATAATGTGGCCGATTTGCATTGAATCTTAGCATGTGACAATTCGTTGGATAGGTAAACAACATAACTACGACTTCCATCGGATATTTTTGCATTCTCTAAAAATTCGGACAAAATGGAGGTTAAGAAAATCTCCTCATTAATTTAGGACATTACTCGTTTTCGACCCTTTTTTACTAGGAAGGCCATAATGTGGCTGATTTGCATTGAATCTTAGCATGTGACAATTCGTTGGATAGGTAAACAACATAACTACGACTTCCATGGGATATTTTTGCATTCTCTGAAAATTCGGCCAAAATGGAGGTCAAGAAAATCTCCTCGTTAATTTAGGACATTACTCGTTTTCGACCCTTTTTTACTAGGAAGGCCATAATGTGGCCGATTTGCATTGAATCTTAGCATGTGACAATTCGTTGGATAGGTAACCAACAAAGCTACGACTTCCGTGGGATATTTTTGCATTCTCTAAAAAGTCGGCCAAAATGGAGGTCAAGAAAATCTCCTCGTTAATTTAGGACATTACTCGTTTTCGACCCTTTTTTACTAGGAAGGCCATAATGTGGCCGATTTGCATTGAATCTTAGCATGTGACAATTCGTTGGATAGGTAAACAACATAACTACGACTTCCATCGGATATTTTTGAATTCTCTAAAAATTCGGACAAAATGGAGGTTAAGAAAATCCCCTCATTAATTTAGGACATTACTCGTTTTCGACCCTTTTTTACTAGGAAGGCCATAATGTGGCCGATTTGCATTGAATCTTAGCATGTGACAATTCGTTGGATAGGTAAACAACATAACTACGACTTCCATGGGATATTTTTATATTATCTAAAAATTCGGCCAAAATCGAGGTTAAGAAAATCTCCTCGTTAATTTAGGACATTACTCGTTTTCGACCCTTTTCTACTAGGAAGGCCATAATGTGGCCGATTTGCATTGAATCTTAGCATGTGACAATTCGTTGGATAGGTAAACAACATAACTACGACTTCCATCGGATATTTTTGCATTCTCTAAAAATTTGGACAAAATGGAGGTTAAGAAAATCTCCTCATTAATTTAGGACATTACTCGTTTTCGACCCTTTTTTACTAGGAAGGCCATCATGTGGCTGATTTGCATTGAATCTTAGCATGTGACAATTCGTTGGATAGGTAAACAACATAACTACGACTTCCATGGGATATTTTTGCATTCTCTGAAAATTCGGCCAAAATGGAGGTCAAGAAAATCTCCTCGTTAATTTAGGACATTACTCGTTTTCGACCCTTTTTTACTAGGAAGGCCATAATGTGGCCGATTTGCATTGAATCTTAGCATGTGACAATTCGTTGGATAGGTAACCAACAAAGCTACGACTTCCGTGGGATATTTTTGCATTCTCTAAAAAGTCGGCCAAAATGGAGGTCAAGAAAATCTCCTCGTTAATTTAGGACATTACTCGTTTTCGACCCTTTTTTACTAGGAAGGCCATAATGTGGCCGATTTGCATTGAATCTTAGCATGTGACAATTCGTTGGATAGGTAAACAACATAACTACGACTTCCATCGGATATTTTTGAATTCTCTAAAAATTCGGACAAAATGGAGGTTAAGAAAATCCCCTCATTAATTTAGGACATTACTCGTTTTCGACCCTTTTTTACTAGGAAGGCCATAATGTGGCCGATTTGCATTGAATCTTAGCATGTGACAATTCGTTGGATAGGTAAACAACATAACTACGACTTCCATCGGATATTTTTGAATTCTCTAAAAATTCGGACAAAATAGAGGTTAAGAAAATCTCCTCATTAATTTAGCACATTACTCGTTTTCGACCCTTTTTTACTAGGAAGGCCATAATGTGGCCGATTTGCATTGAATCTTAGCATGTGACAATTCGTTGGATAGGTAAACAACATAACTACGACTTCCATGGGATATTTTTATATTATCTAAAAATTCGGCCAAAATCGAGGTTAAGAAAATCTCCTCGTTAATTTAGGACATTACTCGTTTTCGACCCTTTTCTACTAGGAAGGCCATAATGTGGCCGATTTGCATTGAATCTTAGCATGTGACAATTCGTTGGATAGGTAAACAACATAACTACGACTTCCATCGGATATTTTTGCATTCTCTAAAAATTCGGACAAAATGGAGGTTAAGAAAATCTCCTCGTTAATTTAGGACATTACTCGTTTTCGACCCTTTTTTACTAGGAAGGCCATAATGTGGCCGATTTGCATTGAATCTTAGCATGTGACAATTCGTTGGATAGGTAACCAACAAAGCTACGACTTCCGTGGGATATTTTTGCATTCTCTAAAAAGTCGGCCAAAATGGAGGTCAAGAAAATCTCCTCGTTAATTTAGCACATTACTCGTTTTCGACCCTTTTTTACTAGGAAGGCCATAATGTGGCCGATTTGCATTGAATCTTAGCATGTGACAATTCGTTGGATAGGTAAACAACATAACTACGACTTCCATGGGATATTTATATATTATCTAAAAATTCGGCCAAAATCGAGGTTAAGAAAATCTCCTCGTTAATTTAGGACATTACTCGTTTTCGACCCTTTTCTACTAGGAAGGCCATAATGTGGCCGATTTGCATTGAATCTTAGCATGTGACAATTCGTTGGATAGGTAAACAACATAACTACGACTTCCATCGGATATTTTTGCATTCTCTAAAAATTCGGACAAAATGGAGGTTAAGAAAATCTCCTCATTAATTTAGGACATTACTCGTTTTCGACCCTTTTTTACTAGGAAGGCCATAATGTGGCTGATTTGCATTGAATCTTAGCATGTGACAATTCGTTGGATAGGTAAACAACATAACTACGACTTCCATGGGATATTTTTGCATTCTCTGAAAATTCGGCCAAAATGGAGGTAAAGAAAATCTCCTCGTTAATTTAGGACATTACTCGTTTTCGACCCTTTTTTACTAGGAAGGCCATAATGTGGCCGATTTGCATTGAATCTTAGCATGTGACAATTCGTTGGATAGGTAAACAACATAACTACGACTTCCATCGGATATTTTTGAATTCTCTAAAAATTCGGACAAAATGGAGGTTAAGAAAATCCCCTCATTAATTTAGGACATTACTCGTTTTCGACCCTTTTTTACTAGGAAGGCCATAATGTGGCCGATTTGCATTGAATCTTAGCATGTGACAATTCGTTGGATAGGTAAACAACATAACTACGACTTCCATCGGATATTTTTGAATTCTCTAAAAATTCGGACAAAATAGAGGTTAAGAAAATCTCCTCATTAATTTAGCACATTACTCGTTTTCGACCCTTTTTTACTAGGAAGGCCATAATGTGGCCGATTTGCATTGAATCTTAGCATGTGACAATTCGTTGGATAGGTAAACAACATAACTACGACTTCCATGGGATATTTTTATATTATCTAAAAATTCGGCCAAAATCGAGGTTAAGAAAATCTCCTCGTTAATTTAGGACATTACTCGTTTTCGACCCTTTTCTACTAGGAAGGCCATAATGTGGCCGATTTGCATTGAATCTTAGCATGTGACAATTCGTTGGATAGGTAAACAACATAACTACGACTTCCATCGGATATTTTTGCATTCTCTAAAAATTCGGACAAAATGGAGGTTAAGAAAATCTCCTCATTAATTTAGGACATTACTCGTTTTCGACCCTTTTTTACTAGGAAGGCCATAATGTGGCTGATTTGCATTGAATCTTAGCATGTGACAATTCGTTGGATAGGTAAACAACATAACTACGACTTCCATGGGATATTTTTGCATTCTCTGAAAATTCGGCCAAAATGGAGGTCAAGAAAATCTCCTCGTTAATTTAGGACATTACTCGTTTTCGACCCTTTTTTACTAGGAAGGCCATAATGTGGCCGATTTGCATTGAATCTTAGCATGTGACAATTCGTTGGATAGGTAACCAACAAAGCTACGACTTCCGTGGGATATTTTTGCATTCTCTAAAAAGTCGGCCAAAATGGAGGTCAAGAAAATCTCCTCGTTAATTTAGGACATTACTCGTTTTCGACCCTTTTTTACTAGGAAGGCCATAATGTGGCCGATTTGCATTGAATCTTAGCATGTGACAATTCGTTGGATAGGTAAACAACATAACTACGACTTCCATCGGATATTTTTGAATTCTCTAAAAATTCGGACAAAATGGAGGTTAAGAAAATCCCCTCATTAATTTAGGACATTACTCGTTTTCGACCCTTTTTTACTAGGAAGGCCATAATGTGGCCGATTTGCATTGAATCTTAGCATGTGACAATTCGTTGGATAGGTAAACAACATAACTACGACTTCCATCGGATATTTTTGAATTCTCTAAAAATTCGGACAAAATAGAGGTTAAGAAAATCTCCTCATTAATTTAGCACATTACTCGTTTTCGACCCTTTTTTACTAGGAAGGCCATAATGTGGCCGATTTGCATTGAATCTTAGCATGTGACAATTCGTTGGATAGGTAAACAACATAACTACGACTTCCATGGGATATTTTTATATTATCTAAAAATTCGGCCAAAATCGAGGTTAAGAAAATCTCCTCGTTAATTTAGGACATTACTCGTTTTCGACCCTTTTCTACTAGGAAGGCCATAATGTGGCCGATTTGCATTGAATCTTAGCATGTGACAATTCGTTGGATAGGTAAACAACATAACTACGACTTCCATCGGATATTTTTGCATTCTCTAAAAATTCGGACAAAATGGAGGTTAAGAAAATCTCCTCATTAATTTAGGACATTACTCGTTTTCGACCCTTTTTTACTAGGAAGGCCATAATGTGGCTGATTTGCATTGAATCTTAGCATGTGACAATTCGTTGGATAGGTTAACAACATAACTACGACTTCCATGGGATATTTTTGCATTCTCCGAAAATTCGGCCAAAATGGAGGTCAAGAAAATCTCCTCGTTAATTTAGGACATTACTCGTTTTCGACCCTTTTTTACTAGGAAGGCCA
Organism: Medicago sativa; assembly: GCF_051527215.1. Taxonomy (NCBI): domain Eukaryota; kingdom Viridiplantae; phylum Streptophyta; class Magnoliopsida; order Fabales; family Fabaceae; genus Medicago; species Medicago sativa. Next base: position 679,743 of record NC_140751.1, on the reverse strand, counting down.
TAATGTGGCCGATTTGCATTGAATCTTAGCATGTGACAATTCGTTGGATAGGTAACCAACAAAGCTACGACTTCCGTGGGATATTTTTGCATTCTCTAAAAAGTCGGCCAAAATGGAGGTCAAGAAAATCTCCTCGTTAATTTAGCACATTACTCGTTTTCGACCCTTTTTTACTAGGAAGGCCATAATGTGGCCGATTTGCATTGAATCTTAGCATGTGACAATTCGTTGGATAGGTAAACAACATAACTACGACTTCCATCGGATATTTTTGCATTCTCTAAAAATTCGGACAAAATGGAGGTTAAGAAAATCCCCTCATTAATTTAGGACATTACTCGTTTTCGACCCTTTTTTACTAGGAAGGCCATAATGTGGCCGATTTGCATTGAATCTTAGCATGTGACAATTCGTTGGATAGGTAAACAACATAACTACGACTTCCATCGGATATTTTTGAATTCTCTAAAAATTCGGACAAAATAGAGGTTAAGAAAATCTCCTCATTAATTTAGCACATTACTCGTTTTCGACCCTTTTTTACTAGGAAGGCCATAATGTGGCCGATTTGCATTGAATCTTAGCATGTGACAATTCGTTGGATAGGTAAACAACATAACTACGACTTCCATGGGATATTTTTATATTATCTAAAAATTCGGCCAAAATCGAGGTTAAGAAAATCTCCTCGTTAATTTAGGACATTACTCGTTTTCGACCCTTTTCTACTAGGAAGGCCATAATGTGGCCGATTTGCATTGAATCTTAGCATGTGACAATTCGTTGGATAGGTAAACAACATAACTACGACTTCCATCGGATATTTTTGCATTCTCTAAAAATTCGGACAAAATGGAGGTTAAGAAAATCTCCTCGTTAATTTAGGACATTACTCGTTTTCGACCCTTTTTTACTAGGAAGGCCATAATGTGGCCGATTTGCATTGAATCTTAGCATGTGACAATTCGTTGGATAGGTAACCAACAAAGCTACGACTTCCGTGGGATATTTTTGCATTCTCTAAAAAGTCGGCCAAAATGGAGGTCAAGAAAATCTCCTCGTTAATTTAGCACATTACTCGTTTTCGACCCTTTTTTACTAGGAAGGCCATAATGTGGCCGATTTGCATTGAATCTTAGCATGTGACAATTCGTTGGATAGGTAAACAACATAACTACGACTTCCATGGGATATTTATATATTATCTAAAAATTCGGCCAAAATCGAGGTTAAGAAAATCTCCTCGTTAATTTAGGACATTACTCGTTTTCGACCCTTTTCTACTAGGAAGGCCATAATGTGGCCGATTTGCATTGAATCTTAGCATGTGACAATTCGTTGGATAGGTAAACAACATAACTACGACTTCCATCGGATATTTTTGCATTCTCTAAAAATTCGGACAAAATGGAGGTTAAGAAAATCTCCTCATTAATTTAGGACATTACTCGTTTTCGACCCTTTTTTACTAGGAAGGCCATAATGTGGCTGATTTGCATTGAATCTTAGCATGTGACAATTCGTTGGATAGGTAAACAACATAACTACGACTTCCATGGGATATTTTTGCATTCTCTGAAAATTCGGCCAAAATGGAGGTAAAGAAAATCTCCTCGTTAATTTAGGACATTACTCGTTTTCGACCCTTTTTTACTAGGAAGGCCATAATGTGGCCGATTTGCATTGAATCTTAGCATGTGACAATTCGTTGGATAGGTAAACAACATAACTACGACTTCCATGGGATATTTTTATATTATCTAAAAATTCGGCCAAAATCGAGGTTAAGAAAATCTCCTCGTTAATTTAGGACATTACTCGTTTTCGACCCTTTTCTACTAGGAAGGCCATAATGTGGCCGATTTGCATTGAATCTTAGCATGTGACAATTCGTTGGATAGGTAAACAACATAACTACGACTTCCATCGGATATTTTTGCATTCTCTAAAAATTCGGACAAAATGGAGGTTAAGAAAATCTCCTCATTAATTTAGGACATTACTCGTTTTCGACCCTTTTTTACTAGGAAGGCCATAATGTGGCTGATTTGCATTGAATCTTAGCATGTGACAATTCGTTGGATAGGTTAACAACATAACTACGACTTCCATGGGATATTTTTGCATTCTCCGAAAATTCGGCCAAAATGGAGGTCAAGAAAATCTCCTCGTTAATTTAGGACATTACTCGTTTTCGACCCTTTTTTACTAGGAAGGCCATAATGTGGCCGATTTGCATTGAATCTTAGCATGTGACAATTCGTTGGATAGGTAACCAACAAAGCTACGACTTCCGTGGGATATTTTTGCATTCTCTAAAAAGTCGGCCAAAATGGAGGTCAAGAAAATCTCCTCGTTAATTTAGCACATTACTCGTTTTCGACCCTTTTTTACTAGGAAGGCCATAATGTGGCCGATTTGCATTGAATCTTAGCATGTGACAATTCGTTGGATAGGTAAACAACATAACTACGACTTCCATCGGATATTTTTGCATTCTCTAAAAATTCGGACAAAATGGAGGTTAAGAAAATCCCCTCATTAATTTAGGACATTACTCGTTTTCGACCCTTTTTTACTAGGAAGGCCATAATGTGGCCGATTTGCATTGAATCTTAGCATGTGACAATTCGTTGGATAGGTAAACAACATAACTACGACTTCCATCGGATATTTTTGAATTCTCTAAAAATTCGGACAAAATAGAGGTTAAGAAAATCTCCTCATTAATTTAGCACATTACTCGTTTTCGACCCTTTTTTACTAGGAAGGCCATAATGTGGCCGATTTGCATTGAATCTTAGCATGTGACAATTCGTTGGATAGGTAAACAACATAACTACGACTTCCATGGGATATTTTTATATTATCTAAAAATTCGGCCAAAATCGAGGTTAAGAAAATCTCCTCGTTAATTTAGGACATTACTCGTTTTCGACCCTTTTCTACTAGGAAGGCCATAATGTGGCCGATTTGCATTGAATCTTAGCATGTGACAATTCGTTGGATAGGTAAACAACATAACTACGACTTCCATCGGATATTTTTGCATTCTCTAAAAATTCGGACAAAATGGAGGTTAAGAAAATCTCCTCGTTAATTTAGGACATTACTCGTTTTCGACCCTTTTTTACTAGGAAGGCCATAATGTGGCCGATTTGCATTGAATCTTAGCATGTGACAATTCGTTGGATAGGTAACCAACAAAGCTACGACTTCCGTGGGATATTTTTGCATTCTCTAAAAAGTCGGCCAAAATGGAGGTCAAGAAAATCTCCTCGTTAATTTAGCACATTACTCGTTTTCGACCCTTTTTTACTAGGAAGGCCATAATGTGGCCGATTTGCATTGAATCTTAGCATGTGACAATTCGTTGGATAGGTAAACAACATAACTACGACTTCCATGGGATATTTATATATTATCTAAAAATTCGGCCAAAATCGAGGTTAAGAAAATCTCCTCGTTAATTTAGGACATTACTCGTTTTCGACCCTTTTCTACTAGGAAGGCCATAATGTGGCCGATTTGCATTGAATCTTAGCATGTGACAATTCGTTGGATAGGTAAACAACATAACTACGACTTCCATCGGATATTTTTGCATTCTCTAAAAATTCGGACAAAATGGAGGTTAAGAAAATCTCCTCATTAATTTAGGACATTACTCGTTTTCGACCCTTTTTTACTAGGAAGGCCATAATGTGGCTGATTTGCATTGAATCTTAGCATGTGACAATTCGTTGGATAGGTAAACAACATAACTACGACTTCCATGGGATATTTTTGCATTCTCTGAAAATTCGGCCAAAATGGAGGTAAAGAAAATCTCCTCGTTAATTTAGGACATTACTCGTTTTCGACCCTTTTTTACTAGGAAGGCCATAATGTGGCCGATTTGCATTGAATCTTAGCATGTGACAATTCGTTGGATAGGTAAACAACATAACTACGACTTCCATCGGATATTTTTGAATTCTCTAAAAATTCGGACAAAATGGAGGTTAAGAAAATCCCCTCATTAATTTAGGACATTACTCGTTTTCGACCCTTTTTTACTAGGAAGGCCATAATGTGGCCGATTTGCATTGAATCTTAGCATGTGACAATTCGTTGGATAGGTAAACAACATAACTACGACTTCCATCGGATATTTTTGAATTCTCTAAAAATTCGGACAAAATAGAGGTTAAGAAAATCTCCTCATTAATTTAGCACATTACTCGTTTTCGACCCTTTTTTACTAGGAAGGCCATAATGTGGCCGATTTGCATTGAATCTTAGCATGTGACAATTCGTTGGATAGGTAAACAACATAACTACGACTTCCATGGGATATTTTTATATTATCTAAAAATTCGGCCAAAATCGAGGTTAAGAAAATCTCCTCGTTAATTTAGGACATTACTCGTTTTCGACCCTTTTCTACTAGGAAGGCCATAATGTGGCCGATTTGCATTGAATCTTAGCATGTGACAATTCGTTGGATAGGTAAACAACATAACTACGACTTCCATCGGATATTTTTGCATTCTCTAAAAATTCGGACAAAATGGAGGTTAAGAAAATCTCCTCATTAATTTAGGACATTACTCGTTTTCGACCCTTTTTTACTAGGAAGGCCATAATGTGGCTGATTTGCATTGAATCTTAGCATGTGACAATTCGTTGGATAGGTAAACAACATAACTACGACTTCCATGGGATATTTTTGCATTCTCTGAAAATTCGGCCAAAATGGAGGTCAAGAAAATCTCCTCGTTAATTTAGGACATTACTCGTTTTCGACCCTTTTTTACTAGGAAGGCCATAATGTGGCCGATTTGCATTGAATCTTAGCATGTGACAATTCGTTGGATAGGTAACCAACAAAGCTACGACTTCCGTGGGATATTTTTGCATTCTCTAAAAAGTCGGCCAAAATGGAGGTCAAGAAAATCTCCTCGTTAATTTAGGACATTACTCGTTTTCGACCCTTTTTTACTAGGAAGGCCATAATGTGGCCGATTTGCATTGAATCTTAGCATGTGACAATTCGTTGGATAGGTAAACAACATAACTACGACTTCCATCGGATATTTTTGAATTCTCTAAAAATTCGGACAAAATGGAGGTTAAGAAAATCCCCTCATTAATTTAGGACATTACTCGTTTTCGACCCTTTTTTACTAGGAAGGCCATAATGTGGCCGATTTGCATTGAATCTTAGCATGTGACAATTCGTTGGATAGGTAAACAACATAACTACGACTTCCATCGGATATTTTTGAATTCTCTAAAAATTCGGACAAAATAGAGGTTAAGAAAATCTCCTCATTAATTTAGCACATTACTCGTTTTCGACCCTTTTTTACTAGGAAGGCCATAATGTGGCCGATTTGCATTGAATCTTAGCATGTGACAATTCGTTGGATAGGTAAACAACATAACTACGACTTCCATGGGATATTTTTATATTATCTAAAAATTCGGCCAAAATCGAGGTTAAGAAAATCTCCTCGTTAATTTAGGACATTACTCGTTTTCGACCCTTTTCTACTAGGAAGGCCATAATGTGGCCGATTTGCATTGAATCTTAGCATGTGACAATTCGTTGGATAGGTAAACAACATAACTACGACTTCCATCGGATATTTTTGCATTCTCTAAAAATTCGGACAAAATGGAGGTTAAGAAAATCTCCTCATTAATTTAGGACATTACTCGTTTTCGACCCTTTTTTACTAGGAAGGCCATAATGTGGCTGATTTGCATTGAATCTTAGCATGTGACAATTCGTTGGATAGGTTAACAACATAACTACGACTTCCATGGGATATTTTTGCATTCTCCGAAAATTCGGCCAAAATGGAGGTCAAGAAAATCTCCTCGTTAATTTAGGACATTACTCGTTTTCGACCCTTTTTTACTAGGAAGGCCATAATGTGGCCGATTTGCATTGAATCTTAGCATGTGACAATTCGTTGGATAGGTAACCAACAAAGCTACGACTTCCGTGGGATATTTTTGCATTCTCTAAAAAGTCGGCCAAAATGGAGGTCAAGAAAATCTCCTCGTTAATTTAGCACATTACTCGTTTTCGACCCTTTTTTACTAGGAAGGCCATAATGTGGCCGATTTGCATTGAATCTTAGCATGTGACAATTCGTTGGATAGGTAAACAACATAACTACGACTTCCATCGGATATTTTTGCATTCTCTAAAAATTCGGACAAAATGGAGGTTAAGAAAATCTCCTCATTAATTTAGGACATTACTCGTTTTCGACCCTTTTTTACTAGGAAGGCCATAATGTGGCTGATTTGCATTGAATCTTAGCAAGTGACAATTCGTTGGATAGGTAAACAACATAACTACGACTTCCATGGGATATTTTTGCATTCTCTGAAAATTCGGCCAAAATGGAGGTCAAGAAAATCTCCTCGTTAATTTAGGACATTACTCGTTTTCGACCCTTTTTTACTAGGAAGGCCATAATGTGGCCGATTTGCATTGAATCTTAGCATGTGACAATTCGTTGGATAGGTAAACAACATAACTACGACTTCCATCGGATATTTTTGAATTCTCTAAAAATTCGGACAAAATGGAGGTTAAGAAAATCCCCTCATTAATTTAGGACATTACTCGTTTTCGACCCTTTTTTACTAGGAAGGCCATAATGTGGCCGATTTGCATTGAATCTTAGCATGTGACAATTCGTTGGATAGGTAAACAACATAACTACGACTTCCATCGGATATTTTTGAATTCTCTAAAAATTCGGACAAAATAGAGGTTAAGAAAATCTCCTCATTAATTTAGCACATTACTCGTTTTCGACCCTTTTTTACTAGGAAGGCCATAATGTGGCCGATTTGCATTGAATCTTAGCATGTGACAATTCGTTGGATAGGTAAACAACATAACTACGACTTCCATGGGATATTTTTATATTATCTAAAAATTCGGCCAAAATCGAGGTTAAGAAAATCTCCTCGTTAATTTAGGACATTACTCGTTTTCGACCCTTTTCTACTAGGAAGGCCATAATGTGGCCGATTTGCATTGAATCTTAGCATGTGACAATTCGTTGGATAGGTAAACAACATAACTACGACTTCCATCGGATATTTTTGCATTCTCTAAAAATTCGGACAAAATGGAGGTTAAGAAAATCTCCTCGTTAATTTAGGACATTACTCGTTTTCGACCCTTTTTTACTAGGAAGGCCATAATGTGGCCGATTTGCATTGAATCTTAGCATGTGACAATTCGTTGGATAGGTAACCAACAAAGCTACGACTTCCGTGGGATATTTTTGCATTCTCTAAAAAGTCGGCCAAAATGGAGGTCAAGAAAATCTCCTCGTTAATTTAGCACATTACTCGTTTTCGACCCTTTTTTACTAGGAAGGCCATAATGTGGCCGATTTGCATTGAATCTTAGCATGTGACAATTCGTTGGATAGGTAAACAACATAACTACGACTTCCATCGGATATTTTTGCATTCTCTAAAAATTCGGACAAAATGGAGGTTAAGAAAATCTCCTCATTAATTTAGGACATTACTCGTTTTCGACCCTTTTTTACTAGGAAGGCCATAATGTGGCTGATTTGCATTGAATCTTAGCAAGTGACAATTCGTTGGATAGGTAAACAACATAACTACGACTTCCATGGGATATTTTTGCATTCTCTGAAAATTCGGCCAAAATGGAGGTCAAGAAAATCTCCTCGTTAATTTAGGACATTACTCGTTTTCGACCCTTTTTTACTAGGAAGGCCATAATGTGGCCGATTTGCATTGAATCTTAGCATGTGACAATTCGTTGGATAGGTAAACAACATAACTACGACTTCCATCGGATATTTTTGAATTCTCTAAAAATTCGGACAAAATGGAGGTTAAGAAAATCCCCTCATTAATTTAGGACATTACTCGTTTTCGACCCTTTTTTACTAGGAAGGCCATAATGTGGCCGATTTGCATTGAATCTTAGCATGTGACAATTCGTTGGATAGGTAAACAACATAACTACGACTTCCATCGGATATTTTTGAATTCTCTAAAAATTCGGACAAAATAGAGGTTAAGAAAATCTCCTCATTAATTTAGCACATTACTCGTTTTCGACCCTTTTTTACTAGGAAGGCCATAATGTGGCCGATTTGCATTGAATCTTAGCATGTGACAATTCGTTGGATAGGTAAACAACATAACTACGACTTCCATGGGATATTTTTATATTATCTAAAAATTCGGCCAAAATCGAGGTTAAGAAAATCTCCTCGTTAATTTAGGACATTACTCGTTTTCGACCCTTTTCTACTAGGAAGGCCATAATGTGGCCGATTTGCATTGAATCTTAGCATGTGACAATTCGTTGGATAGGTAAACAACATAACTACGACTTCCATCGGATATTTTTGCATTCTCTAAAAATTCGGACAAAATGGAGGTTAAGAAAATCTCCTCGTTAATTTAGGACATTACTCGTTTTCGACCCTTTTTTACTAGGAAGGCCATAATGTGGCCGATTTGCATTGAATCTTAGCATGTGACAATTCGTTGGATAGGTAACCAACAAAGCTACGACTTCCGTGGGATATTTTTGCATTCTCTAAAAAGTCGGCCAAAATGGAGGTCAAGAAAATCTCCTCGTTAATTTAGCACATTACTCGTTTTCGACCCTTTTTTACTAGGAAGGCCATAATGTGGCCGATTTGCATTGAATCTTAGCATGTGACAATTCGTTGGATAGGTAAACAACATAACAACGACTTCCATGGGATATTTTTATATTATCTAAAAATTCGGCCAAAATCGAGGTTAAGAAAATCTCCTCGTTAATTTAGGACATTACTCGTTTTCGACCCTTTTCTACTAGGAAGGCCATAATGTGGCCGATTTGCATTGAATCTTAGCATGTGACAATTCGTTGGATAGGTAAACAACATAACTACGACTTCCATCGGATATTTTTGCATTCTCTAAAAATTCGGACAAAATGGAGGTTAAGAAAATCTCCTCATTAATTTAGGACATTACTCGTTTTCGACCCTTTTTTACTAGGAAGGCCATAATGTGGCTGATTTGCATTGAATCTTAGCATGTGACAATTCGTTGGATAGGTAAACAACATAATTACGACTTCCATGGGATATTTTTGCATTCTCTGAAAATTCGGCCAAAATGGAGGTCAAGAAAATCTCCTCGTTAATTTAGGACATTACTCGTTTTCGACCCTTTTTTACTAGGAAGGCCATAATGTGGCCGATTTGCATTGAATCTTAGCATGTGACAATTCGTTGGATAGGTAACCAACAAAGCTACGACTTCCGTGGGATATTTTTGCATTCTCTAAAAAGTCGGCCAAAATGGAGGTCAAGAAAATCTCCTCGTTAATTTAGGACATTACTCGTTTTCGACCCTTTTTTACTAGGAAGGCCATAATGTGGCCGATTTGCATTGAATCTTAGCATGTGACAATTCGTTGGATAGGTAAACAACATAACTACGACTTCCATCGGATATTTTTGAATTCTCTAAAAATTCGGACAAAATGGAGGTTAAGAAAATCCCCTCATTAATTTAGGACATTACTCGTTTTCGACCCTTTTTTACTAGGAAGGCCATAATGTGGCCGATTTGCATTGAATCTTAGCATGTGACAATTCGTTGGATAGGTAAACAACATAACTACGACTTCCATCGGATATTTTTGAATTCTCTAAAAATTCGGACAAAATAGAGGTTAAGAAAATCTCCTCATTAATTTAGCACATTACTCGTTTTCGACCCTTTTTTACTAGGAAGGCCATAATGTGGCCGATTTGCATTGAATCTTAGCATGTGACAATTCGTTGGATAGGTAAACAACATAACTACGACTTCCATGGGATATTTTTATATTATCTAAAAATTCGGCCAAAATCGAGGTTAAGAAAATCTCCTCGTTAATTTAGGACATTACTCGTTTTCGACCCTTTTCTACTAGGAAGGCCATAATGTGGCCGATTTGCATTGAATCTTAGCATGTGACAATTCGTTGGATAGGTAAACAACATAACTACGACTTCCATCGGATATTTTTGCATTCTCTAAAAATTCGGACAAAATGGAGGTTAAGAAAATCTCCTCATTAATTTAGGACATTACTCGTTTTCGACCCTTTTTTACTAGGAAGGCCATAATGTGGCTGATTTGCATTGAATCTTAGCATGTGACAATTCGTTGGATAGGTTAACAACATAACTACGACTTCCATGGGATATTTTTGCATTCTCCGAAAATTCGGCCAAAATGGAGGTCAAGAAAATCTCCTCGTTAATTTAGGACATTACTCGTTTTCGACCCTTTTTTACTAGGAAGGCCATAATGTGGCCGATTTGCATTGAATCTTAGCATGTGACAATTCGTTGGATAGGTAACCAACAAAGCTACGACTTCCGTGGGATATTTTTGCATTCTCTAAAAAGTCGGCCAAAATGGAGGTCAAGAAAATCTCCTCGTTAATTTAGCACATTACTCGTTTTCGACCCTTTTTTACTAGGAAGGCCATAATGTGGCCGATTTGCATTGAATCTTAGCATGTGACAATTCGTTGGATAGGTAAACAACATAACTACGACTTCCATCGGATATTTTTGCATTCTCTAAAAATTCGGACAAAATGGAGGTTAAGAAAATCTCCTCATTAATTTAGGACATTACTCGTTTTCGACCCTTTTTTACTAGGAAGGCCATAATGTGGCTGATTTGCATTGAATCTTAGCAAGTGACAATTCGTTGGATAGGTAAACAACATAACTACGACTTCCATGGGATATTTTTGCATTCTCTGAAAATTCGGCCAAAATGGAGGTCAAGAAAATCTCCTCGTTAATTTAGGACATTACTCGTTTTCGACCCTTTTTTACTAGGAAGGCCATAATGTGGCCGATTTGCATTGAATCTTAGCATGTGACAATTCGTTGGATAGGTAACCAACAAAGCTACGACTTCCGTGGGATATTTTTGCATTCTCTAAAAAGTCGGCCAAAATGGAGGTCAAGAAAATCTCCTCGTTAATTTAGGACATTACTCGTTTTCGACCCTTTTTTACTAGGAAGGCCGTAATGTGGCCGATTTGCATTGAATCTTAGCATGTGACAATTCGTTGGATAGGTAAACAACATAACTACGACTTCCATCGGATATTTTTGAATTCTCTAAAAATTCGGACAAAATGGAGGTTAAGAAAATCCCCTCATTAATTTAGGACATTACTCGTTTTCGACCCTTTTTTACTAGGAAGGCCATAATGTGGCCGATTTGCATTGAATCTTAGCATGTGACAATTCGTTGGATAGGTAAACAACATAACTACGACTTCCATCGGATATTTTTGAATTCTCTAAAAATTCGGACAAAATAGAGGTTAAGAAAATCTCCTCATTAATTTAGCACATTACTCGTTTTCGACCCTTTTTTACTAGGAAGGCCATAATGTGGCCGATTTGCATTGAATCTTAGCATGTGACAATTCGTTGGATAGGTAAACAACATAACTACGACTTCCATGGGATATTTTTATATTATCTAAAAATTCGGCCAAAATCGAGGTTAAGAAAATCTCCTCGTTAATTTAGGACATTACTCGTTTTCGACCCTTTTCTACTAGGAAGGCCATAATGTGGCCGATTTGCATTGAATCTTAGCATGTGACAATTCGTTGGATAGGTAAACAACATAACTACGACTTCCATCGGATATTTTTGAATTCTCTAAAAATTCGGACAAAATAGAGGTTAAGAAAATCTCCTCATTAATTTAGCACATTACTCGTTTTCGACCCTTTTTTACTAGGAAGGCCATAATGTGGCCGATTTGCATTGAATCTTAGCATGTGACAATTCGTTGGATAGGTAAACAACATAACTACGACTTCCATGGGATATTTTTATATTATCTAAAAATTCGGCCAAAATCGAGGTTAAGAAAATCTCCTCGTTAATTTAGGACATTACTCGTTTTCGACCCTTTTCTACTAGGAAGGCCATAATGTGGCCGATTTGCATTGAATCTTAGCATGTGACAATTCGTTGGATAGGTAAACAACATAACTACGACTTCCATCGGATATTTTTGCATTCTCTAAAAATTCGGACAAAATGGAGGTTAAGAAAATCTCCTCATTAATTTAGGACATTACTCGTTTTCGACCCTTTTTTACTAGGAAGGCCATAATGTGGCTGATTTGCATTGAATCTTAGCATGTGACAATTCGTTGGATAGGTTAACAACATAACTACGACTTCCATGGGATATTTTTGCATTCTCCGAAAATTCGGCCAAAATGGAGGTCAAGAAAATCTCCTCGTTAATTTAGGACATTACTCGTTTTCGACCCTTTTTTACTAGGAAGGCCATAATGTGGCCGATTTGCATTGAATCTTAGCATGTGACAATTCGTTGGATAGGTAACCAACAAAGCTACGACTTCCGTGGGATATTTTTGCATTCTCTAAAAAGTCGGCCAAAATGGAGGTCAAGAAAATCTCCTCGTTAATTTAGCACATTACTCGTTTTCGACCCTTTTTTACTAGGAAGGCCATAATGTGGCCGATTTGCATTGAATCTTAGCATGTGACAATTCGTTGGATAGGTAAACAACATAACTACGACTTCCATCGGATATTTTTGCATTCTCTAAAAATTCGGACAAAATGGAGGTTAAGAAAATCTCCTCATTAATTTAGGACATTACTCGTTTTCGACCCTTTTTTACTAGGAAGGCCATAATGTGGCTGATTTGCATTGAATCTTAGCAAGTGACAATTCGTTGGATAGGTAAACAACATAACTACGACTTCCATGGGATATTTTTGCATTCTCTGAAAATTCGGCCAAAATGGAGGTCAAGAAAATCTCCTCGTTAATTTAGGACATTACTCGTTTTCGACCCTTTTTTACTAGGAAGGCCATAATGTGGCCGATTTGCATTGAATCTTAGCATGTGACAATTCGTTGGATAGGTAACCAACAAAGCTACGACTTCCGTGGGATATTTTTGCATTCTCTAAAAAGTCGGCCAAAATGGAGGTCAAGAAAATCTCCTCGTTAATTTAGGACATTACTCGTTTTCGACCCTTTTTTACTAGGAAGGCCATAATGTGGCCGATTTGCATTGAATCTTAGCATGTGACAATTCGTTGGATAGGTAAACAACATAACTACGACTTCCATCGGATATTTTTGAATTCTCTAAAAATTCGGACAAAATAGAGGTTAAGAAAATCTCCTCATTAATTTAGCACATTACTCGTTTTCGACCCTTTTTTACTAGGAAGGCCATAATGTGGCCGATTTGCATTGAATCTTAGCATGTGACAATTCGTTGGATAGGTAAACAACATAACTACGACTTCCATCGGATATTTTTGAATTCTCTAAAAATTCGGACAAAATAGAGGTTAAGAAAATCTCCTCATTAATTTAGCACATTACTCGTTTTCGACCCTTTTTTACTAGGAAGGCCATAATGTGGCCGATTTGCATTGAATCTTAGCATGTGACAATTCGTTGGATAGGTAAACAACATAACTACGACTTCCATGGGATATTTTTATATTATCTAAAAATTCGGCCAAAATCGAGGTTAAGAAAATCTCCTCGTTAATTTAGGACATTACTCGTTTTCGACCCTTTTCTACTAGGAAGGCCATAATGTGGCCGATTTGCATTGAATCTTAGCATGTGACAATTCGTTGGATAGGTAAACAACATAACTACGACTTCCATCGGATATTTTTGCATTCTCTAAAAATTCGGACAAAATGGAGGTTAAGAAAATCTCCTCATTAATTTAGGACATTACTCGTTTTCGACCCTTTTTTACTAGGAAGGCCATAATGTGGCTGATTTGCATTGAATCTTAGCATGTGACAATTCGTTGGATAGGTAAACAACATAACTACGACTTCCATGGGATATTTTTGCATTCTCTGAAAATTCGGCCAAAATGGAGGTCAAGAAAATCTCCTCGTTAATTTAGGACATTACTCGTTTTCGACCCTTTTTTACTAGGAAGGCCATAATGTGGCCGATTTGCATTGAATCTTAGCATGTGACAATTCGTTGGATAGGTAACCAACAAAGCTACGACTTCCGTGGGATATTTTTGCATTCTCTAAAAAGTCGGCCAAAATGGAGGTCAAGAAAATCTCCTCGTTAATTTAGGACATTACTCGTTTTCGACCCTTTTTTACTAGGAAGGCCATAATGTGGCCGATTTGCATTGAATCTTAGCATGTGACAATTCGTTGGATAGGTAACCAACAAAGCTACGACTTCCGTGGGATATTTTTGCATTCTCTAAAAAGTCGGCCAAAATGGAGGTCCAGAAAATCTCCTCGTTAATTTAGGACATTACTCGTTTTCGACCCTTTTTTACTAGGAAGGCCATAATGTGGCCGATTTGCATTGAATCTTAGCATGTGACAATTCGTTGGATAGGTAAACAACATAACTACGACTTCCATCGGATATTTTTGAATTCTCTAAAAATTCGGACAAAATGGAGGTTAAGAAAATCTCCTCATTAATTTAGGACATTACTCGTTTTCGACCCTTTTTTACTAGGAAGGCCATAATGTGGCCGATTTGCATTGAATCTTAGCATGTGACAATTCGTTGGATAGGTAAACAACATAACTACGACTTCCATGGGATATTTTTATATTATCTAAAAATTCGGCCAAAATCGAGGTTAAGAAAATCTCCTCGTTAATTTAGGACATTACTCGTTTTCGACCCTTTTCTACTAGGAAGGCCATAATGTGGCCGATTTGCATTGAATCTTAGCATGTGACAATTCGTTGGATAGGTAAACAACATAACTACGACTTCCATGGGATATTTTTATATTATCTAAAAATTCGGCCAAAATCGAGGTTAAGAAAATCTCCTCGTTAATTTAGGACATTACTCGTTTTCGACCCTTTTCTACTAGGAAGGCCATAATGTGGCCGATTTGCATTGAATCTTAGCATGTGACAATTCGTTGGATAGGTAAACAACATAACTACGACTTCCATCGGATATTTTTGCATTCTCTAAAAATTCGGACAAAATGGAGGTTAAGAAAATCTCCTCATTAATTTAGGACATTACTCGTTTTCGACCCTTTTTTACTAGGAAGGCCATAATGTGGCTGATTTGCATTGAATCTTAGCATGTGACAATTCGTTGGATAGGTTAACAACATAACTACGACTTCCATGGGATATTTTTGCATTCTCTGAAAATTCGGCCAAAATGGAGGTCAAGAAAATCTCCTCGTTAATTTAGGACATTACTCGTTTTCGACCCTTTTTTACTAGGAAGGCCATAATGTGGCCGATTTGCATTGAATCTTAGCATGTGACAATTCGTTGGATAGGTAACCAACAAAGCTACGACTTCCGTGGGATATTTTTGCATTCTCTAAAAAGTCGGCCAAAATGGAGGTCAAGAAAATCTCCTCGTTAATTTAGCACATTACTCGTTTTCGACCCTTTTTTACTAGGAAGGCCATAATGTGGCCGATTTGCATTGAATCTTAGCATGTGACAATTCGTTGGATAGGTAAACAACATAACTACGACTTCCATGGGATATTTTTATATTATCTAAAAATTCGGCCAAAATCGAGGTTAAGAAAATCTCCTCGTTAATTTAGGACATTACTCGTTTTCGATCCTTTTCTACTAGGAAGGCCATAATATGCCCGATTTGCATTGAATCTTAGCATGTGACAATTCGTTGGATAGGTAAACAACATAACTACGACTTCCATCGGATATTTTTGCATTCTCTAAAAATTCGGACAAAATGGAGGTTAAGAAAATCTCCTCATTAATTTAGGACATTACTCGTTTTCGACCCTTTTTTACTAGGAAGGCCATAATGTGGCTGATTTGCATTGAATCTTAGCATGTGACAATTCGTTGGATAGGTAAACAACATAACTACGACTTCCATGGGATATTTTTGCATTCTCTGAAAATTCGGCCAAAATGGAGGTCAAGAAAATCTCCTCGTTAATTTAGGACATTACTCGTTTTCGACCCTTTTTTACTAGGAAGGCCATAATGTGGCCGATTTGCATTGAATCTTAGCATGTGACAATTCGTTGGATAGGTAACCAACAAAGCTACGACTTCCGTGGGATATTTTTGCATTCTCTAAAAAGTCGGCCAAAATGGAGGTCAAGAAAATCTCCTCGTTAATTTAGCACATTACTCGTTTTCGACCCTTTTTTACTAGGAAGGCCATAATGTGGCCGATTTGCATTGAATCTTAGCATGTGACAATTCGTTGGATAGGTAAACAACATAACTACGACTTCCATGGGATATTTTTATATTATCTAAAAATTCGGCCAAAATCGAGGTTAAGAAAATCTCCTCGTTAATTTAGGACATTACTCGTTTTCGATCCTTTTCTACTAGGAAGGCCATAATATGCCCGATTTGCATTGAATCTTAGCATGTGACAATTCGTTGGATAGGTAAACAACATAACTACGACTTCCATCGGATATTTTTGCATTCTCTAAAAATTCGGACAAAATGGAGGTTAAGAAAATCTCCTCATTAATTTAGGACATTACTCGTTTTCGACCCTTTTTTACTAGGAAGGCCATAATGTGGCTGATTTGCATTGAATCTTAGCATGTGACAATTCGTTGGATAGGTAAACAACATAACTACGACTTCCATGGGATATTTTTGCATTCTCTGAAAATTCGGCCAAAATGGAGGTCAAGAAAATCTCCTCGTTAATTTAGGACATTACTCGTTTTCGACCCTTTTTTACTAGGAAGGCCATAATGTGGCCGATTTGCATTGAATCTTAGCATGTGACAATTCGTTGGATAGGTAACCAACAAAGCTACGACTTCCGTGGGATATTTTTGCATTCTCTAAAAAGTCGGCCAAACTGGAGGTCAAGAAAATCTCCTCGTTAATTTAGGACATTACTCGTTTTCGACCCTTTTTTACTAGGAAGGCCATAATGTGGCCGATTTGCATTGAATCTTAGCATGTGACAATTCGTTGGATAGGTAACCAACAAAGCTACGACTTCCGTGGGATATTTTTGCATTCTCTAAAAAGTCGGCCAAAATGGAGGTCCAGAAAATCTCCTCGTTAATTTAGCACATTACTCGTTTTCGACCATTTTTTACTAGGAAGGCCATAATGTGGCCGATTTGCATTGAATCTTAGCATGTTACAATTCGTTGGATAGGTAACCAACATAGCTACGACGTCCGTGGGATATTTTTGCATTCTCTAAAAAGTCGGCCAAAATGGAGGTCAAGAAAATCTCCTCGTTAATTTAGCACATTACTCGTTTTCGACCATTTTTTACTAGGAAGGCCATAATGTGGCCGATTTGCATTGAATCTTAGCATGTTACAATTCGTTGGATAGGTAACCAACATAGCTACGACGTCCGTGGGATATTTTTGCATTCTCTAAAAAGTCGGCCAAAATGGAGGTCAAGAAAATCTCCTCGTTAATTTATGACATTACTCGTTTTCGACCCTTTTTTACTACGAAGGCCATAATGTGGCCGATTTGCATTGAATCTTAGCAAGTGACAATTCGTTGGATAGGTAAACAACATAACTACGACTTCCATGGCATATTTTTACATTCTCTCATAATTCGGCCAAAATGGAGTTTAAGAAAATCTCCTCGTTAATTTAGGACATTACTCGTTTTCGACCCTTTTTTACTAGGAAGGCCATAATGTGGCCAATTTGCATTGAATCTTAGCATGTGACAATTCGTTGGATAGGTAAACAACATAACTACGGCTTCCATGGGATATTTTTACATTATCTAAAAATTCGGCCAAAATGGAGGTTAAGAAAATCTCCTCGTTAATTTAGGACATTACTCGTTTTCGACCCTTTTTTACTAGGAAGGCCATAATGTGGCCGATTTGCATTGAATCTTAGCATGTGACAATTCGTTGGATAGGTAAACAACATAACTACGACTTCCATCAGATATTTTTGCATTCTCTAAAAATTCGGACAAAATGGAGGTTAAGAAAATCTCCTCATTAATTTAGGACATTACTCGTTTTCGACCCTTTTTTACTAGGAAGGCAATAATGTGGCCGATTTGCATTGAATCTTAGCATGTGACAATTCGTTGGATAGGTAAACAACATAACTACGACATCCATGGGATATTTTTGCATTCTCTAAAAATTCGGCCAAAATGGAGGTCAAGAAAATCTCCTCGTTAATTTAGGACATTACTCGTTTTCGACCATTTTTTACTAGGAAGGCCATAATGTGGCCGATTTGCATTGAATCTTAGCATGTTACAATTCGTTGGATAGGTAACCAACATAGCTACGACTTCCGTGGGATATTTTTTCATTCCCTAAAAAGACGGCCAAAATGGAGGTCAAGAAAATCTCCTCGTTAATTTAGGACATTACTCGTTTTCGACCCTTTTTTACTACGAAGGCCATAATGTGGCCGATTTGCATTGAATCTTAGCAAGTGACAATTCGTTGGATAGGTAAACAACATAACTACGACTTCCATGGTATATTTTTGCATTCTCTAAAAATTCGGCCAAAATGGAGGTTAAGAAAATCTCCTCGTTAATTTAGGACATTACTCATTTTCGACCCTTTTTTACTAGGAAGGCCATAATGTGGCCGATTTGCATTGAATCTTAGCATGTGACAATTCGTTGGATAGGTAAACAACATAACTACGACTTCCATCAGATAGCGGACAAAATGGAGGTTAAGAAAATCTCCTCGTTAATTTAGGACATTACTCGTTTTCGACCATTTTTTACTAGGAAGGCCATAATGTGGCCGATTTGCATTGAATCTTAGCATGTTACAATTCGTTGGATAGGTAACCAACATAGCTACGACTTCCGTGGGATATTTTTGCATTCTCTAAAAAGTCGGCCAAAATGGAGGTCAAGAAAATCTCCTCGTTAATTTAGGACATTACTCGTTTTCGACCCTTTTTTACTACGAAGGCCATAATGTGGCCGATTTGCATTGAATCTTAGCAAGTGACAATTCGTTGGATAGGTAAACAACATAACTACGACTTCCATGGTATATTTTTGCATTTTCAAAAAATTCGGCCAAAATGGAGGTTAAGAAAATCTCCTCGTTAATTTAGGACATTACTCGTTTTCGACCCTTTTTTACTACGAAGGCCATAATGTGGCCGATTTGCATTGAATCTTAGCAAGTGACAATTCGTTGGAAGGGTAAACAACATAGCTACGACTTCCATGGCATATTTTTACATTCTCTCATAATTCGGCCAAAATGGAGTTTAAGAAAATCTCCTCATTAATTTAGGACATTACTCGTTTTCGACCCTTTTTTACTAGGAAGGCAATAATGTGGCCGATTTGCATTGAATCTTAGCATGTGACAATTCGTTGGATAGGTAAACAACATAACTACGACATCCATGGGATATTTTTGCATTCTCTAAAAATTCGGCCAAAATGGAGGTCAAGAAAATCTCCTCGTTAATTTAGGACATTACTCGTTTTCGACCATTTTTTTCTAGGAAGGCCATAATGTGGCCGATTTGCATTGAATCTTAGCATGTTACAATTCGTTGGATAGGTAACCAACATAGCTACGACTTCCGTGGGATATTTTTTCATTCTCTAAAAAGACGGCCAAAATGGAGGTCAAGAAAATCTCCTCGTTAATTTAGGACATTACTCGTTTTCGACCCTTTTTTACTACAAAGGCCATAATATGGCCGATTTGCATTGAATCTTAGCAAGTGACAATTCGTTGGATAGGTAAACAACATAACTACGACTTCCATGGTATATTTTTGCATTCTCTAAAAATTCGGCCAAAATGGAGGTTAAGAAAATCTCCTCGTTAATTTAGGACATTACTCGTTTTCGACCCTTTTTTACTAGGAAGGCCATAATGTGGCCGATTTGCATTGAATCTTAGCATGTGACAATTCGTTGGATAGGTAAACAACATAACTACGACTTCCATCAGATAGCGGACAAAATGGAGGTTAAGAAAATCTCCTCGTTAATTTAGGACATTACTCGTTTTCGACCATTTTTTACTAGGAAGGCCATAATGTGGCCGATTTGCATTGAATCTTAGCATGTTACAATTCGTTGGATAGGTAACCAACATAGCTACGACTTCCGTGGGATATTTTTGCATTCTCTAAAAAGTCGGCCAAAATGGAGGTCAAGAAAATCTCCTCGTTAATTTAGGACATTACTCGTTTTCGACCATTTTTTTCTAGGAAGGCCATAATGTGGCCGATTTGCATTGAATCTTAGCATGTTACAATTCGTTGGATAGGTAACCAACATAGCTACGACTTCCGTGGGATATTTTTTCATTCTCTAAAAAGACGGCCAAAATGGAGGTCAAGAAAATCTCCTCGTTAATTTAGGACATTACTCGTTTTCGACCCTTTTTTACTACAAAGGCCATAATGTGGCCGATTTGCATTGAATCTTAGCAAGTGACAATTCGTTGGATAGGTAAACAACATAACTACGACTTCCATGGTATATTTTTGCATTCTCTAAAAATTCGGCCAAAATGGAGGTTAAGAAAATCTCCTCGTTAATTTAGGACATTACTCGTTTTCGACCCTTTTTTACTAGGAAGGCCATAATGTGGCCGATTTGCATTGAATCTTAGCATGTGACAATTCGTTGGATAGGTAAACAACATAACTACGACTTCCATCAGATAGCGGACAAAATGGAGGTTAAGAAAATCTCCTCGTTAATTTAGGACATTACTCGTTTTCGACCATTTTTTACTAGGAAGGCCATAATGTGGCCGATTTGCATTGAATCTTAGCATGTTACAATTCGTTGGATAGGTAACCAACATAGCTACGACTTCCGTGGGATATTTTTGCATTCTCTAAAAAGTCGGCCAAAATGGAGGTCAAGAAAATCTCCTCGTTAATTTAGGACATTACTCGTTTTCGACCCTTTTTTACTACGAAGGCCATAATGTGGCCGATTTGCATTGAATCTTAGCAAGTGACAATTCGTTGGATAGGTAAACAACATAACTACGACTTCCATGGTATATTTTTGCATTTTCAAAAAATTCGGCCAAAATGGAGGTTAAGAAAATCTCCTCGTTAATTTAGGACATTACTCGTTTTCGACCCTTTTTTACTACGAAGGCCATAATGTGGCCGATTTGCATTGAATCTTAGCAAGTGACAATTCGTTGGAAGGGTAAACAACATAGCTACGACTTCCATGGCATATTTTTACATTCTCTCATAATTCGGCCAAAATGGAGTTTAAGAAAATCTCCTCATTAATTTAGGACATTACTCGTTTTCGACCCTTTTTTACTAGGAAGGCAATAATGTGGCCGATTTGCATTGAATCTTAGCATGTGACAATTCGTTGGATAGGTAAACAACATAACTACGACATCCATGGGATATTTTTGCATTCTCTAAAAATTCGGCCAAAATGGAGGTCAAGAAAATCTCCTCGTTAATTTAGGACATTACTCGTTTTCGACCATTTTTTTCTAGGAAGGCCATAATGTGGCCGATTTGCATTGAATCTTAGCATGTTACAATTCGTTGGATAGGTAACCAACATAGCTACGACTTCCGTGGGATATTTTTTCATTCTCTAAAAAGACGGCCAAAATGGAGGTCAAGAAAATCTCCTCGTTAATTTAGGACATTACTCGTTTTCGACCCTTTTTTACTACAAAGGCCATAATATGGCCGATTTGCATTGAATCTTAGCAAGTGACAATTCGTTGGATAGGTAAACAACATAACTACGACTTCCATGGTATATTTTTGCATTCTCTAAAAATTCGGCCAAAATGGAGGTTAAGAAAATCTCCTCGTTAATTTAGGACAATACTCGTTTTCGACCCTTTTTTACTAGGAAGGCCATAATGTGGCCGATTTGCATTGAATCTTAGCATGTGACAATTCGTTGGATAGGTAAACAACATAACTACGACTTCCATCAGATAGCGGACAAAATGGAGGTTAAGAAAATCTCCTCGTTAATTTAGGACATTACTCGTTTTCGACCATTTTTTACTAGGAAGGCCATAATGTGGCCGATTTGCATTGAATCTTAGCATGTTACAATTCGTTGGATAGGTAACCAACATAGCTACGACTTCCGTGGGATATTTTTGCATTCTCTAAAAAGTCGGCCAAAATGGAGGTCAAGAAAATCTCCTCGTTAATTTAGGACATTACTCGTTTTCGACCATTTTTTTCTAGGAAGGCCATAATGTGGCCGATTTGCATTGAATCTTAGCATGTTACAATTCGTTGGATAGGTAACCAACATAGCTACGACTTCCGTGGGATATTTTTTCATTCTCTAAAAAGACGGCCAAAATGGAGGTCAAGAAAATCTCCTCGTTAATTTAGGACATTACTCGTTTTCGACCCTTTTTTACTACAAAGGCCATAATGTGGCCGATTTGCATTGAATCTTAGCAAGTGACAATTCGTTGGATAGGTAAACAACATAACTACGACTTCCATGGTATATTTTTGCATTCTCTAAAAATTCGGCCAAAATGGAGGTTAAGAAAATCTCCTCGTTAATTTAGGACATTACTCGTTTTCGACCCTTTTTTACTAGGAAGGCCATAATGTGGCCGATTTGCATTGAATCTTAGCATGTGACAATTCGTTGGATAGGTAAACAACATAACTACGACTTCCATCAGATAGCGGACAAAATGGAGGTTAAGAAAATCTCCTCGTTAATTTAGGACATTACTCGTTTTCGACCATTTTTTTCTAGGAAGGCCATAATGTGGCCGATTTGCATTGAATCTTAGCATGTTACAATTCGTTGGATAGGTAACCAACATAGCTACGACTTCCGTGGGATATTTTTTCATTCTCTAAAAAGACGGCCAAAATGGAGGTCAAGAAAATCTCCTCGTTAATTTAGGACATTACTCGTTTTCGACCCTTTTTTACTACAAAGGCCATAATATGGCCGATTTGCATTGAATCTTAGCAAGTGACAATTCGTTGGATAGGTAAACAACATAACTACGACTTCCATGGTATATTTTTGCATTCTCTAAAAATTCGGCCAAAATGGAGGTTAAGAAAATCTCCTCGTTAATTTAGGACAATACTCGTTTTCGACCCTTTTTTACTAGGAAGGCCATAATGTGGCCGATTTGCATTGAATCTTAGCATGTGACAATTCGTTGGATAGGTAAACAACATAACTACGACTTCCATCAGATAGCGGACAAAATGGAGGTTAAGAAAATCTCCTCGTTAATTTAGGACATTACTCGTTTTCGACCATTTTTTACTAGGAAGGCCATAATGTGGCCGATTTGCATTGAATCTTAGCATGTTACAATTCGTTGGATAGGTAACCAACATAGCTACGACTTCCGTGGGATATTTTTGCATTCTCTAAAAAGTCGGCCAAAATGGAGGTCAAGAAAATCTCCTCGTTAATTTAGGACATTACTCGTTTTCGACCATTTTTTTCTAGGAAGGCCATAATGTGGCCGATTTGCATTGAATCTTAGCATGTTACAATTCGTTGGATAGGTAACCAACATAGCTACGACTTCCGTGGGATATTTTTTCATTCTCTAAAAAGACGGCCAAAATGGAGGTCAAGAAAATCTCCTCGTTAATTTAGGACATTACTCGTTTTCGACCCTTTTTTACTACAAAGGCCATAATGTGGCCGATTTGCATTGAATCTTAGCAAGTGACAATTCGTTGGATAGGTAAACAACATAACTACGACTTCCATGGTATATTTTTGCATTCTCTAAAAATTCGGCCAAAATGGAGGTTAAGAAAATCTCCTCGTTAATTTAGGACATTACTCGTTTTCGACCCTTTTTTACTAGGAAGGCCATAATGTGGCCGATTTGCATTGAATCTTAGCATGTGACAATTCGTTGGATAGGTAAACAACATAACTACGACTTCCATCAGATAGCGGACAAAATGGAGGTTAAGAAAATCTCCTCGTTAATTTAGGACATTACTCGTTTTCGACCATTTTTTACTAGGAAGGCCATAATGTGGCCGATTTGCATTGAATCTTAGCATGTTACAATTCGTTGGATAGGTAACCAACATAGCTACGACTTCCGTGGGATATTTTTGCATTCTCTAAAAAGTCGGCCAAAATGGAGGTCAAGAAAATCTCCTCGTTAATTTAGGACATTACTCGTTTTCGACCCTTTTTTACTACGAAGGCCATAATGTGGCCGATTTGCATTGAATCTTAGCAAGTGACAATTCGTTGGATAGGTAAACAACATAACTACGACTTCCATGGTATATTTTTGCATTTTCAAAAAATTCGGCCAAAATGGAGGTTAAGAAAATCTCCTCGTTAATTTAGGACATTACTCGTTTTCGACCCTTTTTTACTACGAAGGCCATAATGTGGCCGATTTGCATTGAATCTTAGCAAGTGACAATTCGTTGGAAGGGTAAACAACATAGCTACGACTTCCATGGCATATTTTTACATTCTCTCATAATTCGGCCAAAATGGAGTTTAAGAAAATCTCCTCATTAATTTAGGACATTACTCGTTTTCGACCCTTTTTTACTAGGAAGGCAATAATGTGGCCGATTTGCATTGAATCTTAGCATGTGACAATTCGTTGGATAGGTAAACAACATAACTACGACATCCATGGGATATTTTTGCATTCTCTAAAAATTCGGCCAAAATGGAGGTCAAGAAAATCTCCTCGTTAATTTAGGACATTACTCGTTTTCGACCATTTTTTTCTAGGAAGGCCATAATGTGGCCGATTTGCATTGAATCTTAGCATGTTACAATTCGTTGGATAGGTAACCAACATAGCTACGACTTCCGTGGGATATTTTTTCATTCTCTAAAAAGACGGCCAAAATGGAGGTCAAGAAAATCTCCTCGTTAATTTAGGACATTACTCGTTTTCGACCCTTTTTTACTACAAAGGCCATAATGTGGCCGATTTGCATTGAATCTTAGCAAGTGACAATTCGTTGGATAGGTAAACAACATAACTACGACTTCCATGGTATATTTTTGCATTCTCTAAAAATTCGGCCAAAATGGAGGTTAAGAAAATCTCCTCGTTAATTTAGGACATTACTCGTTTTCGACCCTTTTTTACTAGGAAGGCCATAATGTGGCCGATTTGCATTGAATCTTAGCATGTGACAATTCGTTGGATAGGTAAACAACATAACTACGACTTCCATCAGATAGCGGACAAAATGGAGGTTAAGAAAATCTCCTCGTTAATTTAGGACATTACTCGTTTTCGACCATTTTTTACTAGGAAGGCCATAATGTGGCCGATTTGCATTGAATCTTAGCATGTTACAATTCGTTGGATAGGTAACCAACATAGCTACGACTTCCGTGGGATATTTTTGCATTCTCTAAAAAGTCGGCCAAAATGGAGGTCAAGAAAATCTCCTCGTTAATTTAGGACATTACTCGTTTTCGACCCTTTTTTACTACGAAGGCCATAATGTGGCCGATTTGCATTGAATCTTAGCAAGTAACAATTCGTTGGATAGGTAAACAACATAACTACGACTTCCATGGTATATTTTTGCATTCTCTAAAAATTCGGCCAAAATGGAGGTTAAGAAAATCTCCTCGTTAATTTAGGACATTACTCGTTTTCGACCCTTTTTTACTAGGAAGGCCATAATGTGGCCGATTTGCATTGAATCTTAGCATGTGACAATTCGTTGGATAGGTAAACAACATAACTACGACTTCCATCAGATAGCGGACAAAATGGAGGTTAAGAAAATCTCCTCGTTAATTTAGGACATTACTCGTTTTCGACCATTTTTTACTAGGAAGGCCATAATGTGGCCGATTTGCATTGAATCTTAGCATGTTACAATTCGTTGGATAGGTAACCAACATAGCTACGACGTCCGTGGGATATTTTTGCATTCTCTAAAAAGTCGGCCAAAATGGAGGTCAAGAAAATCTCCTCGTTAATTTATGACATTACTCGTTTTCGACCCTTTTTTACTACGAAGGCCATAACGTGGCCGATTTGCATTGAATCTTAGCAAGTGACAATTCGTTGGATAGGTAAACAACATAACTACGACTTCCATGGCATATTTTTACATTCTCTCATAATTCGGCCAAAATGGAGTTTAAGAAAATCTCCTCGTTAATTTAGGACATTACTCGTTTTCGACCCTTTTTTACTAGGAAGGCCATAATGTGGCCAATTTGCATTGAATCTTAGCATGTGACAATTCGTTGGATAGGTAAACAACATAACTACGGCTTCCATGGGATATTTTTACATTATCTAAAAATTCGGCCAAAATGGAGGTTAAGAAAATCTCCTCGTTAATTTAGGACATTACTCGTTTTCGACCCTTTTTTACTAGGAAGGCCATAATGTGGCCGATTTGCATTGAATCTTAGCATGTGACAATTCGTTGGATAGGTAAACAACATAACTACGACTTCCATCAGATATTTTTGCATTCTCTAAAAATTCGGACAAAATGGAGGTTAAGAAAATCTCCTCATTAATTTAGGACATTACTCGTTTTCGACCCTTTTTTACTAGGAAGGCAATAATGTGGCCGATTTGCATTGAATCTTAGCATGTGACAATTCGTTGGATAGGTAAACAACATAACTACGACATCCATGGGATATTTTTGCATTCTCTAAAAATTCGGCCAAAATGGAGGTCAAGAAAATCTCCTCGTTAATTTAGGACATTACTCGTTTTCGACCATTTTTTACTAGGAAGGCCATAATGTGGCCGATTTGCATTGAATCTTAGCATGTTACAATTCGTTGGATAGGTAACCAACATAGCTACGACTTCCGTGGGATATTTTTTCATTCTCTAAAAAGACGGCCAAAATGGAGGTCAAGAAAATCTCCTCGTTAATTTAGGACATTACTCGTTTTCGACCCTTTTTTACTACGAAGGCCATAATGTGGCCGATTTGCATTGAATCTTAGCAAGTGACAATTCGTTGGATAGGTAAACAACATAACTACGACTTCCATGGTATATTTTTGCATTCTCTAAAAATTCGGCCAAAATGGAGGTTAAGAAAATCTCCTCGTTAATTTTGGACATTACTCATTTTCGACCCTTTTTTACTAGGAAGGCCATAATGTGGCCGATTTGCATTGAATCTTAGCATGTGACAATTCGTTGGATAGGTAAACAACATAACTACGACTTCCATCAGATAGCGGACAAAATGGAGGTTAACAAATCTCCTCGTTAATTTAGGACATTACTCGTTTTCGACCATTTTTTACTAGGAAGGCCATAATGTGGCCGATTTGCATTGAATCTTAGCATGTTACAATTCGTTGGATAGGTAACCAACATAGCTACGACTTCCGTGGGATATTTTTGCATTCTCTAAAAAGTCGGCCAAAATGGAGGTCAAGAAAATCTCCTCGTTAATTTAGGACATTACTCGTTTTCGACCCTTTTTTACTACGAAGGCCATAATGTGGCCGATTTGCATTGAATCTTAGCAAGTGACAATTCGTTGGATAGGTAAACAACATAACTACGACTTCCATGGTATATTTTTGCATTTTCAAAAAATTCGGCCAAAATGGAGGTTAAGAAAATCTCCTCGTTAATTTAGGACATTACTCGTTTTCGACCCTTTTTTACTACGAAGGCCATAATGTGGCCGATTTGCATTGAATCTTAGCAAGTGACAATTCGTTGGAAGGGTAAACAACATAGCTACGACTTCCATGGCATATTTTTACATTCTCTCATAATTCGGCCAAAATGGAGTTTAAGAAAATCTCCTCATTAATTTAGGACATTACTCGTTTTCGACCCTTTTTTACTAGGAAGGCAATAATGTGGCCGATTTGCATTGAATCTTAGCATGTGACAATTCGTTGGATAGGTAAACAACATAACTACGACATCCATGGGATATTTTTGCATTCTCTAAAAATTCGGCCAAAATGGAGGTCAAGAAAATCTCCTCGTTAATTTAGGACATTACTCGTTTTCGACCCTTTTTTACTAGGAAGGCCATAATGTGGCCGATTTGCATTGAATCTTAGCATGTGACAATTCGTTGGATAGGTAAACAACATAACTACGACTTCCATCAGATATTTTTGCATTCTCTAAAAATTCGGACAAAATGGAGGTTAAGAAAATCTCCTCATTAATTTAGGACATTACTCGTTTTCGACCCTTTTTTACTAGGAAGGCAATAATGTGGCCGATTTGCATTGAATCTTAGCATGTGACAATTCGTTGGATAGGTAAACAACATAACTACGACATCCATGGGATATTTTTGCATTCTCTAAAAATTCGGCCAAAATGGAGGTCAAGAAAATCTCCTCGTTAATTTAGGACATTACTCGTTTTCGACCATTTTTTACTAGGAAGGCCATAATGTGGCCGATTTGCATTGAATCTTAGCATGTTACAATTCGTTGGATAGGTAACCAACATAGCTACGACTTCCGTGGGATATTTTTTCATTCTCTAAAAAGACGGCCAAAATGGAGGTCAAGAAAATCTCCTCGTTAATTTAGGACATTACTCGTTTTCGACCCTTTTTTACTACGAAGGCCATAATGTGGCCGATTTGCATTGAATCTTAGCAAGTGACAATTCGTTGGATAGGTAAACAACATAACTACGACTTCCATGGTATATTTTTGCATTCTCTAAAAATTCGGCCAAAATGGAGGTTAAGAAAATCTCCTCGTTAATTTTGGACATTACTCATTTTCGACCCTTTTTTACTAGGAAGGCCATAATGTGGCCGATTTGCATTGAATCTTAGCATGTGACAATTCGTTGGATAGGTAAACAACATAACTACGACTTCCATCAGATAGCGGACAAAATGGAGGTTAACAAATCTCCTCGTTAATTTAGGACATTACTCGTTTTCGACCATTTTTTACTAGGAAGGCCATAATGTGGCCGATTTGCATTGAATCTTAGCATGTTACAATTCGTTGGATAGGTAACCAACATAGCTACGACTTCCGTGGGATATTTTTGCATTCTCTAAAAAGTCGGCCAAAATGGAGGTCAAGAAAATCTCCTCGTTAATTTAGGACATTACTCGTTTTCGACCCTTTTTTACTACGAAGGCCATAATGTGGCCGATTTGCATTGAATCTTAGCAAGTGACAATTCGTTGGATAGGTAAACAACATAACTACGACTTCCATGGTATATTTTTGCATTTTCAAAAAATTCGGCCAAAATGGAGGTTAAGAAAATCTCCTCGTTAATTTAGGACATTACTCGTTTTCGACCCTTTTTTACTACGAAGGCCATAATGTGGCCGATTTGCATTGAATCTTAGCAAGTGACAATTCGTTGGAAGGGTAAACAACATAGCTACGACTTCCATGGCATATTTTTACATTCTCTCATAATTCGGCCAAAATGGAGTTTAAGAAAATCTCCTCATTAATTTAGGACATTACTCGTTTTCGACCCTTTTTTACTAGGAAGGCAATAATGTGGCCGATTTGCATTGAATCTTAGCATGTGACAATTCGTTGGATAGGTAAACAACATAACTACGACATCCATGGGATATTTTTGCATTCTCTAAAAATTCGGCCAAAATGGAGGTCAAGAAAATCTCCTCGTTAATTTAGGACATTACTCGTTTTCGACCCTTTTTTACTAGGAAGGCCATAATGTGGCCGATTTGCATTGAATCTTAGCATGTGACAATTCGTTGGATAGGTAAACAACATAACTACGACTTCCATCAGATATTTTTGCATTCTCTAAAAATTCGGACAAAATGGAGGTTAAGAAAATCTCCTCATTAATTTAGGACATTACTCGTTTTCGACCCTTTTTTACTAGGAAGGCAATAATGTGGCCGATTTGCATTGAATCTTAGCATGTGACAATTCGTTGGATAGGTAAACAACATAACTACGACATCCATGGGATATTTTTGCATTCTCTAAAAATTCGGCCAAAATGGAGGTCAAGAAAATCTCCTCGTTAATTTAGGACATTACTCGTTTTCGACCATTTTTTACTAGGAAGGCCATAATGTGGCCGATTTGCATTGAATCTTAGCATGTTACAATTCGTTGGATAGGTAACCAACATAGCTACGACTTCCGTGGGATATTTTTTCATTCTCTAAAAAGACGGCCAAAATGGAGGTCAAGAAAATCTCCTCGTTAATTTAGGACATTACTCGTTTTCGACCCTTTTTTACTACGAAGGCCATAATGTGGCCGATTTGCATTGAATCTTAGCAAGTGACAATTCGTTGGATAGGTAAACAACATAACTACGACTTCCATGGTATATTTTTGCATTCTCTAAAAATTCGGCCAAAATGGAGGTTAAGAAAATCTCCTCGTTAATTTTGGACATTACTCATTTTCGACCCTTTTTTACTAGGAAGGCCATAATGTGGCCGATTTGCATTGAATCTTAGCATGTGACAATTCGTTGGATAGGTAAACAACATAACTACGACTTCCATCAGATAGCGGACAAAATGGAGGTTAACAAATCTCCTCGTTAATTTAGGACATTACTCGTTTTCGACCATTTTTTACTAGGAAGGCCATAATGTGGCCGATTTGCATTGAATCTTAGCATGTTACAATTCGTTGGATAGGTAACCAACATAGCTACGACTTCCGTGGGATATTTTTGCATTCTCTAAAAAGTCGGCCAAAATGGAGGTCAAGAAAATCTCCTCGTTAATTTAGGACATTACTCGTTTTCGACCCTTTTTTACTACGAAGGCCATAATGTGGCCGATTTGCATTGAATCTTAGCAAGTGACAATTCGTTGGATAGGTAAACAACATAACTACGACTTCCATGGTATATTTTTGCATTTTCAAAAAATTCGGCCAAAATGGAGGTTAAGAAAATCTCCTCGTTAATTTAGGACATTACTCGTTTTCGACCCTTTTTTACTACGAAGGCCATAATGTGGCCGATTTGCATTGAATCTTAGCAAGTGACAATTCGTTGGAAGGGTAAACAACATAGCTACGACTTCCATGGCATATTTTTACATTCTCTCATAATTCGGCCAAAATGGAGTTTAAGAAAATCTCCTCATTAATTTAGGACATTACTCGTTTTCGACCCTTTTTTACTAGGAAGGCAATAATGTGGCCGATTTGCATTGAATCTTAGCATGTGACAATTCGTTGGATAGGTAAACAACATAACTACGACATCCATGGGATATTTTTGCATTCTCTAAAAATTCGGCCAAAATGGAGGTCAAGAAAATCTCCTCGTTAATTTAGGACATTACTCGTTTTCTACCATTTTTTTCTAGGAAGGCCATAATGTGGCCGATTTGCATTGAATCTTAGCATGTTACAATTCGTTGGATAGGTAACCAACATAGCTACGACTTCCGTGGGATATTTTTTCATTCTCTAAAAAGACGGCCAAAATGGAGGTCAAGAAAATCTCCTCGTTAATTTAGGACATTACTCGTTTTCGACCCTTTTTTACTACAAAGGCCATAATGTGGCCGATTTGCATTGAATCTTAGCAAGTGACAATTCGTTGGATAGGTAAACAACATAACTACGACTTCCATGGTATATTTTTGCATTCTCTAAAAATTCGGCCAAAATGGAGGTTAAGAAAATCTCCTCGTTAATTTAGGACATTACTCGTTTTCGACCCTTTTTTACTAGGAAGGCCATAATGTGGCCGATTTGCATTGAATCTTAGCATGTGACAATTCGTTGGATAGGTAAACAACATAACTACGACTTCCATCAGATAGCGGACAAAATGGAGGTTAAGAAAATCTCCTCGTTAATTTAGGACATTACTCGTTTTCGACCATTTTTTACTAGGAAGGCCATAATGTGGCCGATTTGCATTGAATCTTAGCATGTTACAATTCGTTGGATAGGTAACCAACATAGCTACGACTTCCGTGGGATATTTTTGCATTCTCTAAAAAGTCGGCCAAAATGGAGGTCAAGAAAATCTCCTCGTTAATTTAGGACATTACTCGTTTTCGACCCTTTTTTACTACGAAGGCCATAATGTGGCCGATTTGCATTGAATCTTAGCAAGTGACAATTCGTTGGATAGGTAAACAACATAACTACGACTTCCATGGTATATTTTTGCATTTTCAAAAAATTCGGCCAAAATGGAGGTTAAGAAAATCTCCTCGTTAATTTAGGACATTACTCGTTTTCGACCCTTTTTTACTACGAAGGCCATAATGTGGCCGATTTGCATTGAATCTTAGCAAGTGACAATTCGTTGGAAGGGTAAACAACATAGCTACGACTTCCATGGCATATTTTTACATTCTCTCATAATTCGGCCAAAATGGAGTTTAAGAAAATCTCCTCATTAATTTAGGACATTACTCGTTTTCGACCCTTTTTTACTAGGAAGGCAATAATGTGGCCGATTTGCATTGAATCTTAGCATGTGACAATTCGTTGGATAGGTAAACAACATAACTACGACATCCATGGGATATTTTTGCATTCTCTAAAAATTCGGCCAAAATGGAGGTCAAGAAAATCTCCTCGTTAATTTAGGACATTACTCGTTTTCGACCATTTTTTACTAGGAAGGCCATAATGTGGCCGATTTGCATTGAATCTTAGCATGTTACAATTCGTTGGATAGGTAACCAACATAGCTACGACTTCCGTGGGATATTTTTTCATTCTCTAAAAAGACGGCCAAAATGGAGGTCAAGAAAATCTCCTCGTTAATTTAGGACATTACTCGTTTTCGACCCTTTTTTACTACGAAGGCCATAATGTGGCCGATTTGCATTGAATCTTAGCAAGTGACAATTCGTTGGATAGGTAAACAACATAACTACGACTTCCATGGTATATTTTTGCATTCTCTAAAAATTCGGCCAAAATGGAGGTTAAGAAAATCTCCTCGTTAATTTAGGACATTACTCATTTTCGACCCTTTTTTACTAGGAAGGCCATAATGTGGCCGATTTGCATTGAATCTTAGCATGTGACAATTCGTTGGATAGGTAAACAACATAACTACGACTTCCATCAGATAGCGGACAAAATGGAGGTTAAGAAAATCTCCTCGTTAATTTAGGACATTACTCGTTTTCGACCCTTTTTTACTAGGAAGGCAATAATGTGGCCGATTTGCATTGAATCTTAGCATGTTACAATTCGTTGGATAGGTAACCAACATAGCTACGACTTCCGTGGGATATTTTTGCATTCTCTAAAAAGTCGGCCAAAATGGAGGTCAAGAAAATCTCCTCGTTAATTTAGGACATTACTCGTTTTCGACCCTTTTTTACTACGAAGGCCATAATGTGGCCGATTTGCATTGAATCTTAGCAAGTGACAATTCGTTGGATAGGTAAACAACATAACTACGACTTCCATGGTATATTTTTGCATTTTCAAAAAATTCGGCCAAAATGGAGGTTAAGAAAATCTCCTCGTTAATTTAGGACATTACTCGTTTTCGACCCTTTTTTACTACGAAGGCCATAATGTGGCCGATTTGCATTGAATCTTAGCAAGTGACAATTCGTTGGAAGGGTAAACAACATAGCTACGACTTCCATGGCATATTTTTACATTCTCTCATAATTCGGCCAAAATGGAGTTTAAGAAAATCTCCTCATTAATTTAGGACATTACTCGTTTTCGACCCTTTTTTACTAGGAAGGCAATAATGTGGCCGATTTGCATTGAATCTTAGCATGTGACAATTCGTTGGATAGGTAAACAACATAACTACGACATCCATGGGATATTTTTGCATTCTCTAAAAATTCGGCCAAAATGGAGGTCAAGAAAATCTCCTCGTTAATTTAGGACATTACTCGTTTTCGACCATTTTTTACTAGGAAGGCCATAATGTGGCCGATTTGCATTGAATCTTAGCATGTTACAATTCGTTGGATAGGTAACCAACATAGCTACGACTTCCGTGGGATATTTTTTCATTCTCTAAAAAGACGGCCAAAATGGAGGTCAAGAAAATCTCCTCGTTAATTTAGGACATTACTCGTTTTCGACCCTTTTTTACTACGAAGGCCATAATGTGGCCGATTTGCATTGAATCTTAGCAAGTGACAATTCGTTGGATAGGTAAACAACATAACTACGACTTCCATGGTATATTTTTGCATTCTCTAAAAATTCGGCCAAAATGGAGGTTAAGAAAATCTCCTCGTTAATTTAGGACATTACTCGTTTTCGACCCTTTTTTACTAGGAAGGCCATAATGTGGCCGATTTGCATTGAATCTTAGCATGTGACAATTCGTTGGATAGGTAAACAACATAACTACGACTTCCATCAGATAGCGGACAAAATGGAGGTCAAGAAAATCTCCTCGTTAATTTAGGGCATTACTCGTTTTCGACCCTTTTTTACTAGGAAGGCCATAATGTGGCCAATTTGCATTGAATCTTAGCATGTGACAATTCGTTGGATAGGTAAACAACATAACTACGACTTCCATGGGATATTTTTGCATTCTCTAAAAAGTCGGCCAAAATGGAGGTCAAGAAAATCTCCTCGTTAATTTAGGACATTACTCGTTTTCGACCCTTTTTTACTAGGAAGGCCATAATGTGGCCGATTTGCATTGAATCTTAGCAAGTGACAATTCGTTGGATAGGTAAACAACATAACTACGACTTCCATGGTATATTTTTGCATTCTCTAAAAATTCGGTCAAAATGGAGGATAAGAAAATCTCCTCGTTAATTTAGGACATTACTCGTTTTCGACCCTTTTTTACTAGGAAGGCCATAATGTGGCCGATTTGCATTGAATCTTAGCAAGTGACAATTCGTTGGATAGGTAAATAACATAACTACGACTTCCATGGTATATTTTTGCAATCTCTAAAAATTCGGCCAAAATGGAGGTTAAGAAAATCTCCTCGTTAATTTAGGACATTACTCGTTTTCGACCCTTTTTTACTAGGAAGGCCATAATGTGGCCGAGTTGCATTGAATCTTAGCATGTGACAATTCGTTGGATAGGTAAACAACATAACTACGACTTCCATCAGATATTTTTGCATTCTCTAAAAATTCGGACAAAATGGAGGTTAAGAAAATCTCCTCATTAATTTAGGACATTACTCGTTTTCGACCCTTTTTTACTAGGAAGGCCATAATGTGGCCGATTTGCATTGAATCTTAGCAAGTGACAATTCATTGGATAGGTAAACAACATAACTACGACTTCCATGGGATATTTTTGCATTCTCTAAAAATTCGGCCAAAATAGAGGTCAAGAAAATCTCCTCGTTAATTTAGGACATTACTCGTTTTCGACCATTTTTTACTAGTAAGGCCATAATATGGCCGATTTGCATTGAATCTTAGCATGTTACAATTCGTTGGATAGGTAACCAACATAGCTACGACTTCCGTGGGATATTTTTGCATTCTCTAAAAAGTCGGCCAAAATGGAGGTCAAGAAAATCTCCTCGTTAATTTAGGACATTACTCGTTTTCGACCCTTTTTTACTAGGAAGGCCATAATGTGGCCGATTTGCATTGAATCTTAGCATGTGACAATTCGTTGGATAGGTAAACAACATAACTACGACTTCCATGGGATATTTTTGCATTCTCTAAAAAGTCGGCCAAAATGGAGGTCAAGAAAATCTCCTCGTTAATTTAGGACATTACTCGTTTTCGACCCTTTTTTACTAGGAAGGCCATAATGTGGCCGATTTGCATTGAATCTTAGCAAGTGACAATTCGTTGGATAGGTAAACAACATAACTACGACTTCCATGGTATATTTTTGCATTCTCTAAAAATTCGGTCAAAATGGAGGATAAGAAAATCTCCTCGTTAATTTAGGACATTACTCGTTTTCGACCCTTTTTTACTAGGAAGGCCATAATGTGGCCGATTTGCATTGAATCTTAGCAAGTGACAATTCGTTGGATAGGTAAATAACATAACTACGACTTCCATGGTATATTTTTGCAATCTCTAAAAATTCGGCCAAAATGGAGGTTAAGAAAATCTCCTCGTTAATTTAGGACATTACTCGTTTTCGACCCTTTTTTACTAGGAAGGCCATAATGTGGCCGAGTTGCATTGAATCTTAGCATGTGACAATTCGTTGGATAGGTAAACAACATAACTACGACTTCCATCAGATATTTTTGCATTCTCTAAAAATTCGGACAAAATGGAGGTTAAGAAAATCTCCTCATTAATTTAGGACATTACTCGTTTTCGACCCTTTTTTACTAGGAAGGCCATAATGTGGCCGATTTGCATTGAATCTTAGCAAGTGACAATTCATTGGATAGGTAAACAACATAACTACGACTTCCATGGGATATTTTTGCATTCTCTAAAAATTCGGCCAAAATAGAGGTCAAGAAAATCTCCTCGTTAATTTAGGACATTACTCGTTTTCGACCATTTTTTACTAGTAAGGCCATAATATGGCCGATTTGCATTGAATCTTAGCATGTTACAATTCGTTGGATAGGTAACCAACATAGCTACGACTTCCGTGGGATATTTTTGCATTCTCTAAAAAGTCGGCCAAAATGGAGGTCAAGAAAATCTCCTCGTTAATTTAGGACATTACTCGTTTTCGACCCTTTTTTACTAGGAAGGCCATAATGTGGCCGATTTGCATTGAATCTTAGCATGTGACAATTCGTTGGATAGGTAAACAACATAACTACGACTTCCATGGGATATTTTTGCATTCTCTAAAAAGTCGGCCAAAATGGAGGTCAAGAAAATCTCCTCGTTAATTTAGGACATTACTCGTTTTCGACCCTTTTTTACTAGGAAGGCCATAATGTGGCCGATTTGCATTGAATCTTAGCAAGTGACAATTCGTTGGATAGGTAAACAACATAACTACGACTTCCATGGTATATTTTTGCATTCTCTAAAAAGTCGGCCAAAATGGAGGTCAAGAAAATCTCCTCGTTAATTTAGGACATTACTCGTTTTCGACCCTTTTTTACTAGGAAGGCCATAATGTGGCCGATTTGCATTGAATCTTAGCAAGTGACAATTCGTTGGATAGGTAAACAACATAACTACGACTTCCATGGTATATTTTTGCATTCTCTAAAAATTCGGCCAAAATGGAGGTTAAGAAAATCTCCTCGTTAATTTAGGACATTACTAGTTTTCGACCCTTTTTTACTAGGAAGGCCATAATGTGGCCGATTTGCATTGAATCTTAGCATGTGACAATTCGTTGGATAGGTAAACAACATAACTACGACTTCCATCAGATACTTTTGCATTCTCTAAAAATTCGGACAAAATGGAGGTTAAGAAAATCTCCTCATTAATTTAGGACATTACTCGTTTTCGACCCTTTTTTACTAGGAAGGCCATAATGTGGCCGATTTGCATTGAATCTTAGCATGTTACAATTCGTTGGATAGGTAACCAACATAGCTACGACTTCCGTGGGATATTTTTGCATTCTCTAAAAAGACGGCCAAAATGGAGGTCAAGAAAATCTCCTCGTTAATTTAGGACATTACTCGTTTTCGACCCTTTTTTACTACGAAGGCCATAATGTGGCCGATTTGCATTGAATCTTAGCAAGTGACAATTCGTTGGATAGGTAAACAACATAACTACGACTTCCATGGTATATTTTTGCATTCTCTAAAAATTCGGCCAAAATGGAGGTTAAGAAAATCTCCTCGTTAATTTAGGACATTACTCGTTTTCGACCCTTTTTTACTAGGAAGGCCATAATGTGGCCGATTTGCATTGAATCTTAGCATGTGACAATTCGTTGGATAGGTAAACAACATAACTACGACTTCCATCAGATAGCGGACAAAATGGAGGTTAAGAAAATCTCCTCGTTAATTTAGGACATTACTCGTTTTCGACCATTTTTTACTAGGAAGGCCATAATGTGGCCGATTTGCATTGAATCTTAGCATGTTACAATTCGTTGGATAGGTAACCAACATAGCTACGACGTCCGTGGGATATTTTTGCATTCTCTAAAAAGTCGGCCAAAATGGAGGTCAAGAAAATCTCCTCGTTAATTTATGACATTACTCGTTTTCGACCCTTTTTTACTACGAAGGCCATAATGTGGCCGATTTGCATTGAATCTTAGCAAGTGACAATTCGTTGGATAGGTAAACAACATAACTACGACTTCCATGGCATATTTTTACATTCTCTCATAATTCGGCCAAAATGGAGTTTAAGAAAATCTCCTCGTTAATTTAGGACATTACTCGTTTTCGACCCTTTTTTACTAGGAAGGCCATAATGTGGCCAATTTGCATTGAATCTTAGCATGTGACAATTCGTTGGATAGGTAAACAACATAACTACGGCTTCCATGGGATATTTTTACATTATCTAAAAATTCGGCCAAAATGGAGGTTAAGAAAATCTCCTCGTTAATTTAGGACATTACTCGTTTTCGACCCTTTTTTACAAGGAAGGCCATAATGTGGCCGATTTGCATTGAATCTTAGCATGTGACAATTCGTTGGATAGGTAAACAACATAACTACGACTTCCATCAGATATTTTTGCATTCTCTAAAAATTCGGACAAAATGGAGGTTAAGAAAATCTCCTCATTAATTTAGGACATTACTCGTTTTCGACCCTTTTTTACTAGGAAGGCCATAATGTGGCCGATTTGCATTGAATCTTAGCATGTGACAATTCATTGGATAGGTAAACAACATAACTACGACATCAATGGGATATTTTTGCATTCTCTAAAAATTCGGCCAAAATGGAGGTCAAGAAAATCTCCTCGTTAATTTAGGACATTACTCGTTTTCGACCCTTTTTTACTAGGAAGGCCATAATGTGGCCGATTTGCATTGAATCTTAGCATGTGACAATTCGTTGGATAGGTAAACAACATAACTACGACTTCCATGGGATATTTTTGCATTCTCTAAAAAGTCGGCCAAAATGGAGGTCAAGAAAATCTCCTCGTTAATTTAGGACATTACTCGTTTTCGACCCTTTTTTACTAGGAAGGCCATAATGTGGCCGATTTGCATTGAATCTTAGCAAGTGACAATTCGTTGGATAGGTAAACAACATAACTACGACTTCCATGGTATATTTTTGCATTCTCTAAAAAGTCGGCCAAAATGGAGGTCAAGAAAATCTCCTCGTTAATTTAGGACATTACTCGTTTTCGACCATTTTTTACTAGGAAGGCCATAATGTGGCTGATTTGCATTGAATCTTAGCATGTGACAATTCGTTGGATAGGTAAACAACATAACTACGACATCCATGGGATATTTTTGCATTCTCTAAAAATTCGGCCAAAATGGAGGTCAAGAAAATCTCCTCGTTAATTTAGGACATTACTCGTTTTCGACCATTTTTTACTAGGAAGGCCATAATGTGGCTGATTTGCATTGAATCTTAGCATGTTACAATTCGTTGGATAGTAAACCAACATAGCTACGACTTCCGTGGGATATTTTTGCATTCTCTAAAAAGACGGCCAAAATGGAGGTCAAGAAAATCTCCTCGTTAATTTAGGACATTACTCGTTTTCGACCCTTTTTTACTACGAAGGCCATAATGTGGCCGATTTGCATTGAATCTTAGCAAGTGACAATTCGTTGGATAGGTAAACAACATAACTACGACTTCCATGGTATATTTTTGCATTCTCTAAAAATTCGGCCAAAATGGAGGTTAAGAAAATCTCCTCGTTAATTTAGGACATTACTCGTTTTCGACCCTTTTTTACTAGGAAGGCCATAATGTGGCCGATTTGCATTGAATCTTAGCATGTGACAATTCGTTGGATAGGTAAACAACATAACTACGACTTCCATCAGATATTTTTGCATTCTCTAAAAATTCGGACAAAATGGCGGTTAAGAAAATCTCCTCATTAATTTTGGACATTACTCGTTTTCGACCCTTTTTTACTAGGAAGGCCATAATGTGGCCGATTTGCATTGAATCTTAGCATGTGACAATTCATTGGATAGGTAAACAACATAACTACGACATCCATGGGATATTTTTGCATTCTCTAAAAATTCGGCCAAAATGGAGGTCAAGAAAATCTCCTCGTTAATTTAGGACATTACTCGTTTTCGACCCTTTTTTACTAGGAAGGCCATAATGTGGCCGATTTGCATTGAATCTTAGCATGTTACAATTCGTTGGATAGGTAAACAACATAACTACGACTTCCATCAGATAGCGGACAAAATGGAGGTTAAGAAAAATCCCCTCGTTAATTTAGGACATTACTCGTTTTCGACCATTTTTTACTAGGAAGGCCATAATGTGGCCGATTTGCATTGAATCTTAGCATGTTACAATTTGTTGGATAGGTAACCAACATAGCTACGACTTCCGTGGGATATTTTTGCATTCTCTAAAAAGTCGGCCAAAATGGAGGTCAAGAAAATCTCCTCGTTAATTTAGGACATTACTCGTTTTCGACCCTTTTTTACTACGAAGGCCATAATGTGGCCGATTTGCATTGAATCTTAGCAAGTGACAATTCGTTGGATAGGTAAACAACATAACTACGACTTCCATGGTATATTTTTGCATTCTCGAAAAATTCGGCCAAAATGGAGGTCAAGAAAATCTCCTCGTTAATTTAGGACATTACTCGTTTTCGACCATTTTTTACTAGGAAGGCCATAATGTGGCCGATTTGCATTGAATCTTAGCATGTGACAATTCGTTGGATAGGTAAACAACATAACTACGACTTCCATCAGATACTTTTGCATTCTCTAAAAATTCGGACAAAATGGAGGTTAAGAAAATCTCCTCATTAATTTAGGACATTACTCGTTTTCGACCCTTTTTTACTAGGAAGGCCATAATGTGGCCGATTTGCATTGAATCTTAGCATGTGACAATTCATTGGATAGGTAAACAACATAACTACGACATCCATGGGATATTTTTGCATTCTCTAAAAATTCGGCCAAAATGGAGGTCAAGAAAATCTCCTCGTTAATTTAGGACATTACTCGTTTTCGACCATTTTTTACTAGGAAGGCCATAATGTGGCCGATTTGCATTGAATCTTAGCATGTGACAATTCATTGGATAGGTAAACAACATAACTACGACATCCATGGGATATTTTTGCATTCTCTAAAAATTCGGCCAAAATGGAGGTCAAGAAAATCTCCTCGTTAATTTAGGACATTACTCGTTTTCGACCCTTTTTTACTAGGAAGGCCATAATGTGGCCGATTTGCATTGAATCTTAGCATGTTACAATTCGTTGGATAGGTAAACAACATAACTACGACTTCCATCAGATAGCGGACAAAATGGAGGTTAAGAAAAATCCCCTCGTTAATTTAGGACATTACTCGTTTTCGACCATTTTTTACTAGGAAGGCCATAATGTGGCCGATTTGCATTGAATCTTAGCATGTTACAATTTGTTGGATAGGTAACCAACATAGCTACGACTTCCGTGGGATATTTTTGCATTCTCTAAAAAGTCGGCCAAAATGGAGGTCAAGAAAATCTCCTCGTTAATTTAGGACATTACTCGTTTTCGACCCTTTTTTACTACGAAGGCCATAATGTGGCCGATTTGCATTGAATCTTAGCAAGTGACAATTC
The DNA here is from genome assembly GCF_051527215.1 of Medicago sativa. Lineage (NCBI taxonomy): Eukaryota > Viridiplantae > Streptophyta > Magnoliopsida > Fabales > Fabaceae > Medicago > Medicago sativa. The sequence goes on along the minus strand of NC_140751.1, from coordinate 638,067 downwards.
GTTGGATAGGTAAACAACATAACTACGACTTCCATGGTATATTTTTGCATTCTCGAAAAATTCGGCCAAAATGGAGGTCAAGAAAATCTCCTCGTTAATTTAGGACATTACTCGTTTTCGACCATTTTTTACTAGGAAGGCCATAATGTGGCCGATTTGCATTGAATCTTAGCATGTGACAATTCGTTGGATAGGTAAACAACATAACTACGACTTCCATCAGATACTTTTGCATTCTCTAAAAATTCGGACAAAATGGAGGTTAAGAAAATCTCCTCATTAATTTAGGACATTACTCGTTTTCGACCCTTTTTTACTAGGAAGGCCATAATGTGGCCGATTTGCATTGAATCTTAGCATGTGACAATTCATTGGATAGGTAAACAACATAACTACGACATCCATGGGATATTTTTGCATTCTCTAAAAATTCGGCCAAAATGGAGGTCAAGAAAATCTCCTCGTTAATTTAGGACATTACTCGTTTTCGACCATTTTTTACTAGGAAGGCCATAATGTGGCCGATTTGCATTGAATCTTAGCATGTGACAATTCATTGGATAGGTAAACAACATAACTACGACATCCATGGGATATTTTTGCATTCTCTAAAAATTCGGCCAAAATGGAGGTCAAGAAAATCTCCTCGTTAATTTAGGACATTACTCGTTTTCGACCCTTTTTTACTAGGAAGGCCATAATGTGGCCGATTTGCATTGAATCTTAGCATGTTACAATTCGTTGGATAGGTAAACAACATAACTACGACTTCCATCAGATAGCGGACAAAATGGAGGTTAAGAAAAATCCCCTCGTTAATTTAGGACATTACTCGTTTTCGACCATTTTTTACTAGGAAGGCCATAATGTGGCCGATTTGCATTGAATCTTAGCATGTTACAATTTGTTGGATAGGTAACCAACATAGCTACGACTTCCGTGGGATATTTTTGCATTCTCTAAAAAGTCGGCCAAAATGGAGGTCAAGAAAATCTCCTCGTTAATTTAGGACATTACTCGTTTTCGACCCTTTTTTACTAGGAAGGCAATAATGTGGCCGATTTGCATTGAATCTTAGCATGTGACAATTCGTTGGATAGGTAAACAACATAACTACGACATCCATGGGATATTTTTGCATTCTCTAAAAATTCGGCCAAAATGGAGGTCAAGAAAATCTCCTCGTTAATTTAGGACATTACTCGTTTTCGACCATTTTTTACTAGGAAGGCCATAATGTGGCCGATTTGCATTGAATCTTAGCATGTGACAATTCATTGGATAGGTAAACAACATAACTACGACATCCATGGGATATTTTTGCATTCTCTAAAAATTCGGCCAAAATGGAGGTCAAGAAAATCTCCTCGTTAATTTAGGACATTACTCGTTTTCGACCCTTTTTTACTAGGAAGGCCATAATGTGGCCGATTTGCATTGAATCTTAGCATGTTACAATTCGTTGGATAGGTAAACAACATAACTACGACTTCCATCAGATAGCGGACAAAATGGAGGTTAAGAAAAATCCCCTCGTTAATTTAGGACATTACTCGTTTTCGACCATTTTTTACTAGGAAGGCCATAATGTGGCCGATTTGCATTGAATCTTAGCATGTTACAATTTGTTGGATAGGTAACCAACATAGCTACGACTTCCGTGGGATATTTTTGCATTCTCTAAAAAGTCGGCCAAAATGGAGGTCAAGAAAATCTCCTCGTTAATTTAGGACATTACTCGTTTTCGACCCTTTTTTACTACGAAGGCCATAATGTGGCCGATTTGCATTGAATCTTAGCAAGTGACAATTCGTTGGATAGGTAAACAACATAACTACGACTTCCATGGTATATTTTTGCATTCTCGAAAAATTCGGCCAAAATGGAGGTCAAGAAAATCTCCTCGTTAATTTAGGACATTACTCGTTTTCGACCATTTTTTACTAGGAAGGCCATAATGTGGCCGATTTGCATTGAATCTTAGCATGTGACAATTCGTTGGATAGGTAAACAACATAACTACGACTTCCATCAGATACTTTTGCATTCTCTAAAAATTCGGACAAAATGGAGGTTAAGAAAATCTCCTCATTAATTTAGGACATTACTCGTTTTCGACCCTTTTTTACTAGGAAGGCCATAATGTGGCCGATTTGCATTGAATCTTAGCATGTGACAATTCATTGGATAGGTAAACAACATAACTACGACATCCATGGGATATTTTTGCATTCTCTAAAAATTCGGCCAAAATGGAGGTCAAGAAAATCTCCTCGTTAATTTAGGACATTACTCGTTTTCGACCATTTTTTACTAGGAAGGCCATAATGTGGCCGATTTGCATTGAATCTTAGCATGTTACAATTCGTTGGATAGGTAACCAACATAGCTACGACTTCCGTGGGATATTTTTGCATTCTCTAAAAAGACGGCCAAAATGGAGGTCAAGAAAATCTCCTCGTTAATTTAGGACATTACTCGTTTTCGACCCTTTTTTACTACGAAGGCCATAATGTGGCCGATTTGCATTGAATCTTAGCAAGTGACAATTCGTTGGATAGGTAAACAACATAACTACGACTTCCATGGTATATTTTTGCATTCTCCTAAAATTCGGCCAAAATGGAGGTTAAGAAAATCTCCTCGTTAATTTAGGACATTACTCGTTTTCGACCCTTTTTTACTAGGAAGGCCATAATGTGGCCGATTTGCATTGAATCTTAGCATGTGACAATTCGTTGGATAGGTAAACAACATAACTACGACTTCCATCAGATATTTTTGCATTCTCTAAAAATTCGGACAAAATGGAGGTTAAGAAAATCTCCTCATTAATTTAGGACATTACTCGTTTTCGACCCTTTTTTACTAGGAAGGCCATAATGTGGCCGATTTGCATTGAATCTTAGCATGTGACAATTCATTGGATAGGTAAACAACATAACTACGACATCAATGGGATATTTTTGCATTCTCTAAAAATTCGGCCAAAATGGAGGTCAAGAAAATCTCCTCGTTAATTTAGGACATTACTCGTTTTCGACCATTTTTTACTAGGAAGGCCATAATGTGGCCGATTTGCATTGAATCTTAGCATGTTACAATTCGTTGGATAGGTAACCAACATAGCTACGACTTCCGTGGGATATTTTTGCATTCTCTAAAAAGACGGCCAAAATGGAGGTCAAGAAAATCTCCTCGTTAATTTAGGACATTACTCGTTTTCGACCCTTTTTTACTAGGAAGGCCATAATGTGGCCGATTTGCATTGAATCTTAGCATGTGACAATTCATTGGATAGGTAAACAACATAACTACGACATCCATGGGATATTTTTGCATTCTCTAAAAATTCGGCCAAAATGGAGGTCAAGAAAATCTCCTCGTTAATTTAGGACATTACTCGTTTTCGACCATTTTTTACTAGGAAGGCCATAATGTGGCCGATTTGCATTGAATCTTAGCATGTTACAATTCGTTGGATAGGTAACCAACATAGCTACGACTTCCGTGGGATATTTTTGCATTCTCTAAAAAGACGGCCAAAATGGAGGTCAAGAAAATCTCCTCGTTAATTTAGGACATTACTCGTTTTCGACCCTTTTTTACTACGAAGGCCATAATGTGGCCGATTTGCATTGAATCTTAGCAAGTGACAATTCGTTGGATAGGTAAACAACATAACTACGACTTCCATGGTATATTTTTGCATTCTCCTAAAATTCGGCCAAAATGGAGGTTAAGAAAATCTCCTCGTTAATTTAGGACATTACTCGTTTTCGACCCTTTTTTACTAGGAAGGCCATAATGTGGCCGATTTGCATTGAATCTTAGCATGTGACAATTCGTTGGATAGGTAAACAACATAACTACGACTTCCATCAGATATTTTTGCATTCTCTAAAAATTCGGACAAAATGGAGGTTAAGAAAATCTCCTCATTAATTTAGGACATTACTCGTTTTCGACCCTTTTTTACTAGGAAGGCCATAATGTGGCCGATTTGCATTGAATCTTAGCATGTGACAATTCATTGGATAGGTAAACAACATAACTACGACATCAATGGGATATTTTTGCATTCTCTAAAAATTCGGCCAAAATGGAGGTCAAGAAAATCTCCTCGTTAATTTAGGACATTACTCGTTTTCGACCATTTTTTACTAGGAAGGCCATAATGTGGCCGATTTGCATTGAATCTTAGCATGTTACAATTCGTTGGATAGGTAACCAACATAGCTACGACTTCCGTGGGATATTTTTGCATTCTCTAAAAAGACGGCCAAAATGGAGGTCAAGAAAATCTCCTCGTTAATTTAGGACATTACTCGTTTTCGACCCTTTTTTACTAGGAAGGCCATAATGTGGCCGATTTGCATTGAATCTTAGCATGTGACAATTCATTGGATAGGTAAACAACATAACTACGACATCCATGGGATATTTTTGCATTCTCTAAAAATTCGGCCAAAATGGAGGTCAAGAAAATCTCCTCGTTAATTTAGGACATTACTCGTTTTCGACCATTTTTTACTAGGAAGGCCATAATGTGGCTGATTTGCATTGAATCTTAGCATGTTACAATTCGTTGGATAGTAAACCAACATAGCTACGACTTCCGTGGGATATTTTTGCATTCTCTAAAAAGACGGCCAAAATGGAGGTCAAGAAAATCTCCTCGTTAATTTAGGACATTACTCGTTTTCGACCCTTTTTTACTACGAAGGCCATAATGTGGCCGATTTGCATTGAATCTTAGCAAGTGACAATTCGTTGGATAGGTAAACAACATAACTACGACTTCCATGGTATATTTTTGCATTCTCTAAAAATTCGGCCAAAATGGAGGTTAAGAAAATCTCCTCGTTAATTTAGGACATTACTCGTTTTCGACCCTTTTTTACTAGGAAGGCCATAATGTGGCCGATTTGCATTGAATCTTAGCATGTGACAATTCGTTGGATAGGTAAACAACATAACTACGACTTCCATCAGATATTTTTGCATTCTCTAAAAATTCGGACAAAATGGCGGTTAAGAAAATCTCCTCATTAATTTTGGACATTACTCGTTTTCGACCCTTTTTTACTAGGAAGGCCATAATGTGGCCGATTTGCATTGAATCTTAGCAAGTGACAATTCGTTGGATAGGTAAACAACATAACTACGACATCAATGGGATATTTTTGCATTCTCTAAAAATTCGGCCAAAATGGAGGTCAAGAAAATCTCCTCGTTAATTTAGGACATTACTCGTTTTCGACCATTTTTTACTAGGAAGGCCATAATGTGGCCGATTTGCATTGAATCTTAGCATGTTACAATTCGTTGGATAGGTAACCAACATAGCTACGACTTCCGTGGGATATTTTTGCATTCTCTAAAAAGACGGCCAAAATGGAGGTCAAGAAAATCTCCTCGTTAATTTAGGACATTACTCGTTTTCGACCCTTTTTTACTAGGAAGGCCATAATGTGGCCGATTTGCATTGAATCTTAGCATGTGACAATTCATTGGATAGGTAAACAACATAACTACGACATCCATGGGATATTTTTGCATTCTCTAAAAATTCGGCCAAAATGGAGGTCAAGAAAATCTCCTCGTTAATTTAGGACATTACTCGTTTTCGACCATTTTTTACTAGGAAGGCCATAATGTGGCTGATTTGCATTGAATCTTAGCATGTTACAATTCGTTGGATAGTAAACCAACATAGCTACGACTTCCGTGGGATATTTTTGCATTCTCTAAAAAGACGGCCAAAATGGAGGTCAAGAAAATCTCCTCGTTAATTTAGGACATTACTCGTTTTCGACCCTTTTTTACTACGAAGGCCATAATGTGGCCGATTTGCATTGAATCTTAGCAAGTGACAATTCGTTGGATAGGTAAACAACATAACTACGACTTCCATGGTATATTTTTGCATTCTCTAAAAATTCGGCCAAAATGGAGGTTAAGAAAATCTCCTCGTTAATTTAGGACATTACTCGTTTTCGACCCTTTTTTACTAGGAAGGCCATAATGTGGCCGATTTGCATTGAATCTTAGCATGTGACAATTCGTTGGATAGGTAAACAACATAACTACGACTTCCATCAGATATTTTTGCATTCTCTAAAAATTCGGACAAAATGGCGGTTAAGAAAATCTCCTCATTAATTTTGGACATTACTCGTTTTCGACCCTTTTTTACTAGGAAGGCCATAATGTGGCCGATTTGCATTGAATCTTAGCATGTGACAATTCATTGGATAGGTAAACAACATAACTACGACATCCATGGGATATTTTTGCATTCTCTAAAAATTCGGCCAAAATGGAGGTCAAGAAAATCTCCTCGTTAATTTAGGACATTACTCGTTTTCGACCCTTTTTTACTAGGAAGGCCATAATGTGGCCGATTTGCATTGAATCTTAGCATGTTACAATTCGTTGGATAGGTAAACAACATAACTACGACTTCCATCAGATAGCGGACAAAATGGAGGTTAAGAAAAATCCCCTCGTTAATTTAGGACATTACTCGTTTTCGACCATTTTTTACTAGGAAGGCCATAATGTGGCCGATTTGCATTGAATCTTAGCATGTTACAATTTGTTGGATAGGTAACCAACATAGCTACGACTTCCGTGGGATATTTTTGCATTCTCTAAAAAGTCGGCCAAAATGGAGGTCAAGAAAATCTCCTCGTTAATTTAGGACATTACTCGTTTTCGACCCTTTTTTACTACGAAGGCCATAATGTGGCCGATTTGCATTGAATCTTAGCAAGTGACAATTCGTTGGATAGGTAAACAACATAACTACGACTTCCATGGTATATTTTTGCATTCTCGAAAAATTCGGCCAAAATGGAGGTCAAGAAAATCTCCTCGTTAATTTAGGACATTACTCGTTTTCGACCCTTTTTTACTAGGAAGGCCATAATGTGGCCGATTTGCATTGAATCTTAGAAAGTGACAATTCGTTGGATAGGTAAACAACATAACTACGACTTCCATGGTATATTTTTGCATTCTCTAAAAATTCGGCCAAAATGGAGGTTAAGAAAATCTCCTCGTTAATTTAGGACATTAATAGTTTTCGACCCTTTTTTACTAGGAAGGCCATAATGTGGCCGATTTGCATTGAATCTTAGCATGTGACAATTCGTTGGATAGGTAAACAACATAACTACGACTTCCATCAGATACTTTTGCATTCTCTAAAAATTCGGACAAAATGGAGGTTAAGAAAATCTCCTCATTAATTTAGGACATTACTCGTTTTCGACCCTTTTTTACTAGGAAGGCCATAATGTGGCCGATTTGCATTGAATCTTAGCATGTGACAATTCATTGGATAGGTAAACAACATAACTACGACATCCATGGGATATTTTTGCATTCTCTAAAAATTCGGCCAAAATGGAGGTCAAGAAAATCTCCTCGTTAATTTAGGACATTACTCGTTTTCGACCATTTTTTACTAGGAAGGCCATAATGTGGCCGATTTGCATTGAATCTTAGCATGTTACAATTCGTTGGATAGGTAACCAACATAGCTACGACTTCCGTGGGATATTTTTGCATTCTCTAAAAAGACGGCCAAAATGGAGGTCAAGAAAATCTCCTCGTTAATTTAGGACATTACTCGTTTTCGACCCTTTTTTACTACGAAGGCCATAATGTGGCCGATTTGCATTGAATCTTAGAAAGTGACAATTCGTTGGATAGGTAAACAACATAACTACGACTTCCATGGTATATTTTTGCATTCTCCTAAAATTCGGCCAAAATGGAGGTTAAGAAAATCTCCTCGTTAATTTAGGACATTACTCGTTTTCGACCCTTTTTTACTAGGAAGGCCATAATGTGGCCGATTTGCACTGAATCTTAGCATGTGACAATTCGTTGGATAGGTAAACAACATAACTACGACTTCCATCAGATAGCGGACAAAATGGAGGTTAAGAAAATCTCCTCGTTAATTTAGGACATTACTCGTTTTCGACCATTTTTTACTAGGAAGGCCATAATGTGGCCGATTTGCATTGAATCTTATCATGTTACAATTCGTTGGATAGGTAACCAACATAGCTACGACTTCCGTGGGATATTTTTGCATTCTCTAAAAAGTCGGCCAAAATGGAGGTCAAGAAAATCTCCTCGTTAATTTATGACATTACTCGTTTTCGACCCTTTTTTACTACGAAGGCCATAATGTGGCCGATTTGCATTGAATCTTAGCAACTGACAATTCGTTGGATAGGTAAACAACATAACTACGACTTCCATGGCATATTTTTACATTCTCTCATAATTCGGCCAAAATCGAGTTTAAGAAAATCTCCTCGTTAATTTAGGACATTACTCGTTTTCGACCCTTTTTTACTAGGAAGGCCATAATGTGGCCAATTTGCATTGAATCTTAGCATGTGACAATTCGTTGGATAGGTAAACAACATAACTACGGCTTCCATGGGATATTTTTACATTATATAAAAATTCGGCCAAAATGGAGGTTAAGAAAATCTCCTCGTTAATTTAGGACATTACTCGTTTTCGACCCTTTTTTACTAGGAAGGCCATAATGTGGCCGATTTGCATTGAATCTTAGCATGTGACAATTCATTGGATAGGTAAACAACATAACTACGACATCAATGGGATATTTTTGCATTCTCTAAAAATTCGGCCAAAATGGAGGTCAAGAAAATCTCCTCGTTAATTTAGGACATTACTCGTTTTCGACCATTTTTTACTAGGAAGGCCATAATGTGGCCGATTTGCATTGAATCTTAGCATGTTACAATTCGTTGGATAGGTAACCAACATAACTACGACTTCCATCAGATAGCGGACAAAATGGAGGTTAAGAAAATCTCCTCGTTAATTTAGGACATTACTCGTTTTCGACCATTTTTTACTAGGAAGGCCATAATGTGGCCGATTTGCATTGAATCTTATCATGTTACAATTCGTTGGATAGGTAACCAACATAGCTACGACTTCCGTGGGATATTTTTGCATTCTCTAAAAAGTCGGCCAAAATGGAGGTCAAGAAAATCTCCTCGTTAATTTATGACATTACTCGTTTTCGACCCTTTTTTACTACGAAGGCCATAATGTGGCCGATTTGCATTGAATCTTAGCAACTGACAATTCGTTGGATAGGTAAACAACATAACTACGACTTCCATGGCATATTTTTACATTCTCTCATAATTCGGCCAAAATGGAGTTTAAGAAAATCTCCTCGTTAATTTAGGACATTACTCGTTTTCGACCCTTTTTTACTAGGAAGGCCATAATGTGGCCGATTTGCATTGAATCTTAGCATGTGACAATTCGTTGGATAGGTAAACAACATAACTACGACTTCCATGGTATATTTTTGCATTCTCTAAAAATTCGGCCAAAATGGAGGTTAAGAAAATCTCCTCGTTAATTTAGGACATTACTCGTTTTCGACCCTTTTTTACTAGGAAGGCCATAATGTGGCCGATTTGCATTGAATCTTAGCATGTGACAATTCGTTGGATAGGTAAACAACATAACTACGACTTCCATCAGATAGCGGACAAAATGGAGGTTAAGAAAATCTCCTCGTTAATTTAGGACATTACTCGTTTTCGACCATTTTTTACTAGGAAGGCCATAATGTGGCCGATTTGCATTGAATCTTATCATGTTACAATTCGTTGGATAGGTAACCAACATAGCTACGACTTCCGTGGGATATTTTTGCATTCTCTAAAAAGTCGGCCAAAATGGAGGTCAAGAAAATCTCCTCGTTAATTTATGACATTACTCGTTTTCGACCCTTTTTTACTACGAAGGCCATAATGTGGCCGATTTGCATTGAATCTTAGCAACTGACAATTCGTTGGATAGGTAAACAACATAACTACGACTTCCATGGCATATTTTTACATTCTCTCATAATTCGGCCAAAATGGAGTTTAAGAAAATCTCCTCGTTAATTTAGGACATTACTCGTTTTCGACCCTTTTTTACTAGGAAGGCCATAATGTGGCCGATTTGCATTGAATCTTAGCATGTGACAATTCGTTGGATAGGTAAACAACATAACTACGACTTCCATGGTATATTTTTGCATTCTCTAAAAATTCGGCCAAAATGGAGGTTAAGAAAATCTCCTCGTTAATTTAGGACATTACTCGTTTTCGACCCTTTTTTACTAGGAAGGCCATAATGTGGCCGATTTGCATTGAATCTTAGCATGTGACAATTCGTTGGATAGGTAAACAACATAACTACGACTTCCATCAGATAGCGGACAAAATGGAGGTTAAGAAAATCTCCTCGTTAATTTAGGACATTACTCGTTTTCGACCATTTTTTACTAGGAAGGCCATAATGTGGCCGATTTGCATTGAATCTTATCATGTTACAATTCGTTGGATAGGTAACCAACATAGCTACGACTTCCGTGGGATATTTTTGCATTCTCTAAAAAGTCGGCCAAAATGGAGGTCAAGAAAATCTCCTCGTTAATTTATGACATTACTCGTTTTCGACCCTTTTTTACTACGAAGGCCATAATGTGGCCGATTTGCATTGAATCTTAGCAACTGACAATTCGTTGGATAGGTCAACAACATAACTACGACTTCCATGGCATATTTTTACATTCTCTCATAATTCGGCCAAAATGGAGTTTAAGAAAATCTCCTCGTTAATTTAGGACATTACTCGTTTTCGACCCTTTTTTACTAGGAAGGCCATAATGTGGCCAATTTGCATTGAATCTTAGCATGTGACAATTCGTTGGATAGGTAAACAACATAACTACGGCTTCCATGGGATATTTTTACATTATCTAAAAATTCGGCCAAAATGGAGGTTAAGAAAATCTCCTCGTTAATTTAGGACATTACTCGTTTTCGACCCTTTTTTACTAGGAAGGCCATAATGTGGCCGATTTGCATTGAATCTTAGCATGTGACAATTCATTGGATAGGTAAACAACATAACTACGACATCAATGGGATATTTTTGCATTCTCTAAAAATTCGGCCAAAATGGAGGTCAAGAAAATCTCCTCGTTAATTTAGGACATTACTCGTTTTCGACCATTTTTTACTAGGAAGGCCATAATGTGGCCGATTTGCATTGAATCTTAGCATGTTACAATTCGTTGGATAGGTAACCAACATAGCTACGACTTCCGTGGGATATTTTTGCATTCTCTAAAAAGACGGCCAAAATGGAGGTCAAGAAAATCTCCTCGTTAATTTAGGACATTACTCGTTTTCGACCCTTTTTTACTAGGAAGGCCATAATGTGGCCGATTTGCATTGAATCTTAGCATGTGACAATTCATTGGATAGGTAAACAACATAACTACGACATCCATGGGATATTTTTGCATTCTCTAAAAATTCGGCCAAAATGGAGGTCAAGAAAATCTCCTCGTTAATTTAGGACATTACTCGTTTTCGACCATTTTTTACTAGGAAGGCCATAATGTGGCCGATTTGCATTGAATCTTAGCATGTTACAATTCGTTGGATAGGTAAACAACATAACTACGACATCCTTGGGATATTTTTGCATTCTCTAAAAATTCGGCCAAAATGGAGGTCAAGAAAATCTCCTCGTTAATTTAGGACATTACTCGTTTTCGACCCTTTTTTACTAGGAAGGCCATAATGTGGCCGATTTGCATTGAATCTTAGCATGTTACAATTCGTTGGATAGGTAAACAACATAACTACGACTTCCATCAGATAGCGGACAAAATGGAGGTTAAGAAAAATCCCCTCGTTAATTTAGGACATTACTCGTTTTCGACCATTTTTTACTAGGAAGGCCATAATGTGGCCGATTTGCATTGAATCTTAGCATGTTACAATTTGTTGGATAGGTAACCAACATAGCTACGACTTCCGTGGGATATTTTTGCATTCTCTAAAAAGTCGGCCAAAATGGAGGTCAAGAAAATCTCCTCGTTAATTTAGGACATTACTCGTTTTCGACCCTTTTTTACTACGAAGGCCATAATGTGGCCGATTTGCATTGAATCTTAGCAAGTGACAATTCGTTGGATAGGTAAACAACATAACTACGACTTCCATGGTATATTTTTGCATTCTCGAAAAATTCGGCCAAAATGGAGGTCAAGAAAATCTCCTCGTTAATTTAGGACATTACTCGTTTTCGACCCTTTTTTACTAGGAAGGCCATAATGTGGCCGATTTGCATTGAATCTTAGAAAGTGACAATTCGTTGGATAGGTAAACAACATAACTACGACTTCCATGGTATATTTTTGCATTCTCTAAAAATTCGGCCAAAATGGAGGTTAAGAAAATCTCCTCGTTAATTTAGGACATTAATAGTTTTCGACCCTTTTTTACTAGGAAGGCCATAATGTGGCCGATTTGCATTGAATCTTAGCATGTGACAATTCGTTGGATAGGTAAACAACATAACTACGACTTCCATCAGATACTTTTGCATTCTCTAAAAATTCGGACAAAATGGAGGTTAAGAAAATCTCCTCATTAATTTAGGACATTACTCGTTTTCGACCCTTTTTTACTAGGAAGGCCATAATGTGGCCGATTTGCATTGAATCTTAGCATGTGACAATTCATTGGATAGGTAAACAACATAACTACGACATCCATGGGATATTTTTGCATTCTCTAAAAATTCGGCCAAAATGGAGGTCAAGAAAATCTCCTCGTTAATTTAGGACATTACTCGTTTTCGACCATTTTTTACTAGGAAGGCCATAATGTGGCCGATTTGCATTGAATCTTAGCATGTTACAATTCGTTGGATAGGTAACCAACATAGCTACGACTTCCGTGGGATATTTTTGCATTCTCTAAAAAGACGGCCAAAATGGAGGTCAAGAAAATCTCCTCGTTAATTTAGGACATTACTCGTTTTCGACCCTTTTTTACTACGAAGGCCATAATGTGGCCGATTTGCATTGAATCTTAGCAAGTGACAATTCGTTGGATAGGTAAACAACATAACTACGACTTCCATGGTATATTTTTGCATTCTCCTAAAATTCGGCCAAAATGGAGGTTAAGAAAATCTCCTCGTTAATTTAGGACATTACTCGTTTTCGACCCTTTTTTACTAGGAAGGCCATAATGTGGCCGATTTGCACTGAATCTTAGCATGTGACAATTCGTTGGATAGGTAAACAACATAACTACGACTTCCATCAGATAGCGGACAAAATGGAGGTTAAGAAAATCTCCTCGTTAATTTAGGACATTACTCGTTTTCGACCATTTTTTACTAGGAAGGCCATAATGTGGCCGATTTGCATTGAATCTTAGCAACTGACAATTCGTTGGATAGGTCAACAACATAACTACGACTTCCATGGCATATTTTTACATTCTCTCATAATTCGGCCAAAATGGAGTTTAAGAAAATCTCCTCGTTAATTTAGGACATTACTCGTTTTCGACCCTTTTTTACTAGGAAGGCCATAATGTGGCCAATTTGCATTGAATCTTAGCATGTGACAATTCGTTGGATAGGTAAACAACATAACTACGGCTTCCATGGGATATTTTTACATTATCTAAAAATTCGGCCAAAATGGAGGTTAAGAAAATCTCCTCGTTAATTTAGGACATTACTCGTTTTCGACCCTTTTTTACTAGGAAGGCCATAATGTGGCCGATTTGCATTGAATCTTAGCATGTGACAATTCATTGGATAGGTAAACAACATAACTACGACATCAATGGGATATTTTTGCATTCTCTAAAAATTCGGCCAAAATGGAGGTCAAGAAAATCTCCTCGTTAATTTAGGACATTACTCGTTTTCGACCATTTTTTACTAGGAAGGCCATAATGTGGCCGATTTGCATTGAATCTTAGCATGTTACAATTCGTTGGATAGGTAACCAACATAGCTACGACTTCCGTGGGATATTTTTGCATTCTCTAAAAAGACGGCCAAAATGGAGGTCAAGAAAATCTCCTCGTTAATTTAGGACATTACTCGTTTTCGACCCTTTTTTACTAGGAAGGCCATAATGTGGCCGATTTGCATTGAATCTTAGCATGTGACAATTCATTGGATAGGTAAACAACATAACTACGACATCCATGGGATATTTTTGCATTCTCTAAAAATTCGGCCAAAATGGAGGTCAAGAAAATCTCCTCGTTAATTTAGGACATTACTCGTTTTCGACCATTTTTTACTAGGAAGGCCATAATGTGGCCGATTTGCATTGAATCTTAGCATGTTACAATTCGTTGGATAGGTAAACAACATAACTACGACATCCTTGGGATATTTTTGCATTCTCTAAAAATTCGGCCAAAATGGAGGTCAAGAAAATCTCCTCGTTAATTTAGGACATTACTCGTTTTCGACCCTTTTTTACTAGGAAGGCCATAATGTGGCCGATTTGCATTGAATCTTAGCATGTTACAATTCGTTGGATAGGTAAACAACATAACTACGACTTCCATCAGATAGCGGACAAAATGGAGGTTAAGAAAAATCCCCTCGTTAATTTAGGACATTACTCGTTTTCGACCATTTTTTACTAGGAAGGCCATAATGTGGCCGATTTGCATTGAATCTTAGCATGTTACAATTTGTTGGATAGGTAACCAACATAGCTACGACTTCCGTGGGATATTTTTGCATTCTCTAAAAAGTCGGCCAAAATGGAGGTCAAGAAAATCTCCTCGTTAATTTAGGACATTACTCGTTTTCGACCCTTTTTTACTACGAAGGCCATAATGTGGCCGATTTGCATTGAATCTTAGCAAGTGACAATTCGTTGGATAGGTAAACAACATAACTACGACTTCCATGGTATATTTTTGCATTCTCGAAAAATTCGGCCAAAATGGAGGTCAAGAAAATCTCCTCGTTAATTTAGGACATTACTCGTTTTCGACCCTTTTTTACTAGGAAGGCCATAATGTGGCCGATTTGCATTGAATCTTAGAAAGTGACAATTCGTTGGATAGGTAAACAACATAACTACGACTTCCATGGTATATTTTTGCATTCTCTAAAAATTCGGCCAAAATGGAGGTTAAGAAAATCTCCTCGTTAATTTAGGACATTAATAGTTTTCGACCCTTTTTTACTAGGAAGGCCATAATGTGGCCGATTTGCATTGAATCTTAGCATGTGACAATTCGTTGGATAGGTAAACAACATAACTACGACTTCCATCAGATACTTTTGCATTCTCTAAAAATTCGGACAAAATGGAGGTTAAGAAAATCTCCTCATTAATTTAGGACATTACTCGTTTTCGACCCTTTTTTACTAGGAAGGCCATAATGTGGCCGATTTGCATTGAATCTTAGCATGTGACAATTCATTGGATAGGTAAACAACATAACTACGACATCCATGGGATATTTTTGCATTCTCTAAAAATTCGGCCAAAATGGAGGTCAAGAAAATCTCCTCGTTAATTTAGGACATTACTCGTTTTCGACCATTTTTTACTAGGAAGGCCATAATGTGGCCGATTTGCATTGAATCTTAGCATGTTACAATTCGTTGGATAGGTAACCAACATAGCTACGACTTCCGTGGGATATTTTTGCATTCTCTAAAAAGACGGCCAAAATGGAGGTCAAGAAAATCTCCTCGTTAATTTAGGACATTACTCGTTTTCGACCCTTTTTTACTACGAAGGCCATAATGTGGCCGATTTGCATTGAATCTTAGCAAGTGACAATTCGTTGGATAGGTAAACAACATAACTACGACTTCCATGGTATATTTTTGCATTCTCCTAAAATTCGGCCAAAATGGAGGTTAAGAAAATCTCCTCGTTAATTTAGGACATTACTCGTTTTCGACCCTTTTTTACTAGGAAGGCCATAATGTGGCCGATTTGCACTGAATCTTAGCATGTGACAATTCGTTGGATAGGTAAACAACATAACTACGACTTCCATCAGATAGCGGACAAAATGGAGGTTAAGAAAATCTCCTCGTTAATTTAGGACATTACTCGTTTTCGACCATTTTTTACTAGGAAGGCCATAATGTGGCCGATTTGCATTGAATCTTATCATGTTACAATTCGTTGGATAGGTAACCAACATAGCTACGACTTCCGTGGGATATTTTTGCATTCTCTAAAAAGTCGGCCAAAATGGAGGTCAAGAAAATCTCCTCGTTAATTTATGACATTACTCGTTTTCGACCCTTTTTTACTACGAAGGCCATAATGTGGCCGATTTGCATTGAATCTTAGCAACTGACAATTCGTTGGATAGGTAAACAACATAACTACGACTTCCATGGCATATTTTTACATTCTCTCATAATTCGGCCAAAATCGAGTTTAAGAAAATCTCCTCGTTAATTTAGGACATTACTCGTTTTCGACCCTTTTTTACTAGGAAGGCCATAATGTGGCCAATTTGCATTGAATCTTAGCATGTGACAATTCGTTGGATAGGTAAACAACATAACTACGGCTTCCATGGGATATTTTTACATTATATAAAAATTCGGCCAAAATGGAGGTTAAGAAAATCTCCTCGTTAATTTAGGACATTACTCGTTTTCGACCCTTTTTTACTAGGAAGGCCATAATGTGGCCGATTTGCATTGAATCTTAGCATGTGACAATTCATTGGATAGGTAAACAACATAACTACGACATCAATGGGATATTTTTGCATTCTCTAAAAATTCGGCCAAAATGGAGGTCAAGAAAATCTCCTCGTTAATTTAGGACATTACTCGTTTTCGACCATTTTTTACTAGGAAGGCCATAATGTGGCCGATTTGCATTGAATCTTAGCATGTTACAATTCGTTGGATAGGTAACCAACATAACTACGACTTCCATCAGATAGCGGACAAAATGGAGGTTAAGAAAATCTCCTCGTTAATTTAGGACATTACTCGTTTTCGACCATTTTTTACTAGGAAGGCCATAATGTGGCCGATTTGCATTGAATCTTATCATGTTACAATTCGTTGGATAGGTAACCAACATAGCTACGACTTCCGTGGGATATTTTTGCATTCTCTAAAAAGTCGGCCAAAATGGAGGTCAAGAAAATCTCCTCGTTAATTTATGACATTACTCGTTTTCGACCCTTTTTTACTACGAAGGCCATAATGTGGCCGATTTGCATTGAATCTTAGCAACTGACAATTCGTTGGATAGGTAAACAACATAACTACGACTTCCATGGCATATTTTTACATTCTCTCATAATTCGGCCAAAATCGAGTTTAAGAAAATCTCCTCGTTAATTTAGGACATTACTCGTTTTCGACCCTTTTTTACTAGGAAGGCCATAATGTGGCCAATTTGCATTGAATCTTAGCATGTGACAATTCGTTGGATAGGTAAACAACATAACTACGGCTTCCATGGGATATTTTTACATTATATAAAAATTCGGCCAAAATGGAGGTTAAGAAAATCTCCTCGTTAATTTAGGACATTACTCGTTTTCGACCCTTTTTTACTAGGAAGGCCATAATGTGGCCGATTTGCATTGAATCTTAGCATGTGACAATTCATTGGATAGGTAAACAACATAACTACGACATCAATGGGATATTTTTGCATTCTCTAAAAATTCGGCCAAAATGGAGGTCAAGAAAATCTCCTCGTTAATTTAGGACATTACTCGTTTTCGACCATTTTTTACTAGGAAGGCCATAATGTGGCCGATTTGCATTGAATCTTAGCATGTTACAATTCGTTGGATAGGTAACCAACATAACTACGACTTCCATCAGATAGCGGACAAAATGGAGGTTAAGAAAATCTCCTCGTTAATTTAGGACATTACTCGTTTTCGACCATTTTTTACTAGGAAGGCCATAATGTGGCCGATTTGCATTGAATCTTATCATGTTACAATTCGTTGGATAGGTAACCAACATAGCTACGACTTCCGTGGGATATTTTTGCATTCTCTAAAAAGTCGGCCAAAATGGAGGTCAAGAAAATCTCCTCGTTAATTTATGACATTACTCGTTTTCGACCCTTTTTTACTACGAAGGCCATAATGTGGCCGATTTGCATTGAATCTTAGCAACTGACAATTCGTTGGATAGGTAAACAACATAACTACGACTTCCATGGCATATTTTTACATTCTCTCATAATTCGGCCAAAATGGAGTTTAAGAAAATCTCCTCGTTAATTTAGGACATTACTCGTTTTCGACCCTTTTTTACTAGGAAGGCCATAATGTGGCCGATTTGCATTGAATCTTAGCATGTGACAATTCGTTGGATAGGTAAACAACATAACTACGACTTCCATGGTATATTTTTGCATTCTCTAAAAATTCGGCCAAAATGGAGGTTAAGAAAATCTCCTCGTTAATTTAGGACATTACTCGTTTTCGACCCATTTTTACTAGGATGGCCATAAAGTGGCCGATTTGTATTGAATCTTAGCATGTGACAATTCGTTGGATAGGTAAACAACATAACTACGACTTCCATGGGATATTTTTGCATTCTGTAAAAATTCGGCCAAAATGGAGGTTAAGAAAATCTCCTCGTTAATTTAGGACATTACTCCTTTTCGACCCTTTTTTAGTAGGAAGGCCATAATGTGGCCGATTTGCATTGAATCTTAGCATGTGACAATTCGTTGGATAGGTAAACAACATAACTACGACTTCCATGGGATATTTTTGCATTCTCTAAAAATTAAGCCAAAATGGAGGTTAAGAAAATCTCCTCGTTAATTTAGGACATTACTCGTTTTCCACCCATTTTTACTAGGAAGGCCATTAAGTGACCGATTTGCATTGAATCTTAGCGTGTGACAATTCGTTGGATAGGTAAACAACATAACTATGACTTCCATGGGATATTTTTGCATTCTCTAAAAATTCAGCCAAAATGGAGGTTAAGAAAATCTCCTCGTTAATTTGGGACATTACTCGTTTTCGACCCTTTTTTAGTAGGAAGGCCATAATGTGGCCGATTTGCATTGAATCTTAGCGTGTGACAATTCGTTGGATAGGTAAACAACATAACTACGACTTCCATGGGATATTTTTGCATTCTCTAAAAATTCAGCCAAAATGGAGGTTAAGAAAATCTCCTCGTTAATTTGGGACATTACTCGTTTTCGACCCTTTTTTAGTAGGAAGGCCATAATGTGGCCGATTTGCATTGAATCTTAACGTGTGACAATTCGTTGGATAGGTAAACAACATAACTACGACTTCCATGGGATATTTTTGCATTCTCTAAAAATTCAGCCAAAATGGAGGTTAAGAAAATCTCCTCGTTAATTTGGTACATTACTCGTTTTCGACCCTTTTTTAGTAGGAAGGCCATAATGTGGCCGATTTGCATTGAATCTTAGCGTGTGACAATTAGTTGGATAGGTAAACAACATAACTACGACTTCCATGGGATATTTTTGCATTCTCTAAAAATTCGGCCAAAATGGAGGTTAAGAAAATTTCCTCGTTAATTTAGGACATTACTCGTTTTCGACCCTTTTTTAGTAGGAAGGCCATAATGTGGCCGATTTGCATTGAATCTTAGCATGTGACAATTCGTTGGATAGGTAAACAACATAACTACGACTTCCATGGGATATTTTTGCATTCTCTAAAGATTCGGCCAGAATGGAGGTTAAGAAAATCTCCTCGTTAATTTAGGACATTACTCGTTTTCGACCCATTTTTACTGGGAAGGCCATAAAGTGGCCGATTTGTATTGAATCTTAGCATGTGACAATTCGTTGGATAGGTAAACAACATAACTACGACTTCCATGGGATATTTTTGCATTCTCTAAAAATTAAGCCAAAATGGAGGTTAAGAAAATCTCCTCGTTAATTTAGGACATTACTCGTTTTCGACCCATTTTTACTAGGAAGGCCATTAAGTGACCGATTTCTATTGAATCTTAGCATGTGACAATTCGTTGGATAGGTAAACAACATAACTGCGACCTCCATGGGATATTTTTGCATTCTCTATAAATTCGGCCAAAATCGAGGTTAAGAAAATCTCCTCGTTAATTTAGGACATTACTCGTTTTCGTCCCTTTTTTACTAGGAAGGCCATAATGTGGCCGATTTGCAATGAATCTTAGCATGTGACAATTCGTTGGATAGGTAAACAACATAACTACGACTTCCATGGGATATTTTTGCATTCTCTAAAAATTCAGCCAAAATGGAGGTTAAGAAAATCTCCTCGTTAATTTAGGACATTACTCGTTTTCGACCCTTTTTTAGTAGGAAGGCCATAATGTGGCCGATTTGCATTGAATCTTAGCATGTGACAATTCGTTGGATAGGTAAACAACATAACTACGACTTCCATGGGATATTTTTGCATTCTCTAAAAATTCGGCCAAAATGGAGGTTAAGAAAATTTCCTCGTTAATTTAGGACATTACTCGTTTTCGACCCTTTTTTAGTAGGAAGGCCATAATGTGGCCGATTTGCATTGAATCTTAGCATGTGACAATTCGTTGGATAGGTAAACAACATAACTACGACTTCCATGGGATATTTTTGCATTCTCTAAAGATTCGGCCAGAATGGAGGTTAAGAAAATCTCCTCGTTAATTTAGGACATTACTCGTTTTCGACCCATTTTTACTGGGAAGGCCATAAAGTGGCCGATTTGTATTGAATCTTAGCATGTGACAATTCGTTGGATAGGTAAACAACATAACTACGACTTCCATGGGATATTTTTGCATTCTCTAAAAATTAAGCCAAAATGGAGGTTAAGAAAATCTCCTCGTTAATTTAGGACATTACTCGTTTTCGACCCATTTTTACTAGGAAGGCCATTAAGTGACCGATTTCTATTGAATCTTAGCATGTGACAATTCGTTGGATAGGTAAACAACATAACTGCGACCTCCATGGGATATTTTTGCATTCTCTATAAATTCGGCCAAAATCGAGGTTAAGAAAATCTCCTCGTTAATTTAGGACATTACTCGTTTTCGTCCCTTTTTTACTAGGAAGGCCATAATGTGGCCGATTTGCAATGAATCTTAGCATGTGACAATTCGTTGGATAGGTAAACAACATAACTACGACTTCCATGGGATATTTTTGCATTCTCTAAAAATTCAGCCAAAGTGGAGGTTAAGAAAATCTCCTCGTTAATTTAGGACATTACTCGTTTTCGACCCATTTTTACTAGGATGGCCATAAAGTGGCCGATTTGTATTGAATCTTAGCATGTGACAATTCGTTGGATAGGTAAACAACATAACTACGACTTCCATGGGATATTTTTGCATTCTATAAAAATTCAGCCAAAATGGAGGTTAAGAAAATCTCCTCGTTAATTTAGGACATTACTCGTTTTCGACCCATTTTTACTAGGATGGCCATAAAGTGGCCGATTTGTATTGAATCTTAGCATGTGCAATTCGTTGGATAGGTAAACAACATAACTACGACTTCCATGGGATATTTTTGCATTCTGTAAAAATTCAGCCAAAATGGAGGTTAAGAAAATCTCCTCGTTAATTTAGGACATTACTCGTTTTCGACCCTTTTTTAGTAGGAAGGCCATAATGTGGCCGATTTGCATTGAATCTTAGCATGTGACAATTCGTTGGATAGGTAAACAACATAACTACGACTTCCATGGGATATTTTTGCATTCTCTAAAAATTCGGCCAAAATGGAGGTTAAGAAAATTTCCTCGTTAATTTAGGACATTACTCGTTTTCGACCCTTTTTTAGTAGGAAGGCCATAATGTGGCCGATTTGCATTGAATCTTAGCATGTGACAATTCGTTGGATAGGTAAACAACATAACTACGACTTCCATGGGATATTTTTGCATTCTCTAAAGATTCGGCCAGAATGGAGGTTAAGAAAATCTCCTCGTTAATTTAGGACAGTACTCGTTTTCGACCCATTTTTACTGGGAAGGCCATAAAGTGGCCGATTTGTATTGAATCTTAGCATGTGACAATTCGTTGGATAGGTAAACAACATAACTACGACTTCCATGGGATATTTTTGCATTCTCTAAAAATTAAGCCAAAATGGAGGTTAAGAAAATCTCCTCGTTAATTTAGGACATTACTCGTTTTCGACCCATTTTTACTAGGAAGGCCATTAAGTGACCGATTTCTATTGAATCTTAGCATGTGACAATTCGTTGGATAGGTAAACAACATAACTGCGACCTCCATGGGATATTTTTGCATTCTCTATAAATTCGGCCAAAATCGAGGTTAAGAAAATCTCCTCGTTAATTTAGGACATTACTCGTTTTCGTCCCTTTTTTACTAGGAAGGCCATAATGTGGCCGATTTGCAATGAATCTTAGCATGTGACAATTCGTTGGATAGGTAAACAACATAACTACGACTTCCATGGGATATTTTTGCATTCTCTAAAAATTCAGCCAAAATGGAGGTTAAGAAAATCTCCTCGTTAATTTAGGACATTACTCGTTTTCGACCCATTTTTACTAGGATGGCCATAAAGTGGCCGATTTGTATTGAATCTTAGCATGTGACAATTCGTTGGATAGGTAAACAACATAACTACGACTTCCATGGGATATTTTTGCATTCTATAAAAATTCAGCCAAAATGGAGGTTAAGAAAATCTCCTCGTTAATTTAGGACATTACTCGTTTTCGACCCATTTTTACTAGGATGGCCATAAAGTGGCCGATTTGTATTGAATCTTAGCATGTGCAATTCGTTGGATAGGTAAACAACATAACTACGACTTCCATGGGATATTTTTGCATTCTGTAAAAATTCAGCCAAAATGGAGGTTAAGAAAATCTCCTTGTTAATTTAGGACATTACTCCTTTTCGACCCTTTTTTAGTAGGAAGGCCATAATGTGGCCGATTTGCATTGAATCTTAGCATGTGACAATTCGTTGGATAGGTAAACAACATAACTACGACTTCCATGGGATATTTTTGCATTCTCTAAAAATTAAGCCAAAATGGAGGTTAAGAAAATCTCCTCGTTAATTTAGGACATTACTCGTTTTCCACCCATTTTTACTAGGAAGGCCATTAAGTGACCGATTTGCATTGAATCTTAGCGTGTGACAATTCGTTGGATAGGTAAACAACATAACTACGACTTCCATGGGATAGTTTTGCATTCTCTAAAAATTCGGCCAAAATCGAGGTTAAGAAAATCTCCTCGGTAATTTAGGACATTACTCGTTTTCGACCCTTTTTTACTAGGAAGGCCATAATGTGGCCGATTTGCAATGAATCTTAGCATGTGACAATTCGTTGGATAGGTAAACAACATAACTACGACTTCCATGGGATATTTTTGCATTCTCTAAAAATTCAGCCAAAATGGAGGTTAAGAAAATCTCCTCGTTAATTTGGGACATTACTCGTTTTCGACCCTTTTTTAGTAGGAAGGCCATAATGTGGCCGATTTGCATTGAATCTTAGCGTGTGACAATTCGTTGGATAGGTAAACAACATAACTACGACTTCCATGGGATATTTTTGCATTCTCTAAAAATTCAGCCAAAATGGAGGTTAAGAAAATCTCCTCGTTAATTTGGGACATTACTCGTTTTCGACCCTTTTTTAGTAGGAAGGCCATAATGTGGCCGATTTGCATTGAATCTTAGCGTGTGACAATTCGTTGGATAGGTAAACAACATAACTACGACTTCCATGGGATATTTTTGCATTGTATAAAAATTCAGCCAAAATGGAGGTTAAGAAAATCTCCTCGTTAATTTAGGACATTACTCGTTTTCGACCCATTTTTACTAGGAAGGCCATAAAGTGGCCGATTTGTATTGAATCTTAGCATGTGACAATTCGTTGGATAGGTAAACAACATAACTACGACTTCCATGGGATATTTTTGCATTCTGTAAAAATTCGGCCAAAATGGAGGTTAAGAAAATCTCCTCGTTAATTTAGGACATTACTCCTTTTCGACCCTTTTTTAGTAGGAAGGCCATAATGTGGCCGATTTGCATTGAATCTTAGCATGTGACAATTCGTTGGATAGGTAAACAACATAACTACGACTTCCATGGGATATTTTTGCATTCTCTAAAAATTAAGCCAAAATGGAGGTTAATAAAATCTCCTCGTTAATTTAGGACATTACTCGTTTTCCACCCATTTTTACTAGGAAGGCCATTAAGTGACCGATTTGCATTGAATCTTAGCGTGTGACAATTCGTTGGATAGGTAACCAACATAACTATGACTTCCATGGGATATTTTTGCATTCTCTAAAAATTCAGCCAAAATGGAGGTTAAGAAAATCTCCTCGTTAATTTGGGACATTACTCGTTTTCGACCCTTTTTTAGTAGGAAGGCCATAATGTGGCCGATTTGCATTGAATCTTAACGTGTGACAATTCGTTGGATAGGTAAACAACATAACTACGACTTCCATGGGATATTTTTGCATTCTATAAAAATTCAGCCAAAATGGAGGTTAAGAAAATCTCCTCGTTAATTTAGGACATTACTCGTTTTCGACCCATTTTTACTAGGATGGCCATAAAGTGGCCGATTTGTATTGAATCTTAGCATGTGACAATTCGTTGGATAGGTAAACAACATAACTACGACTTCCATGGGATATTTTTGCATTCTGTAAAAATTCGACCAAAATGGAGGTTAAGAAAATCTCGTTAATTTAGGACATTACTCCTTTTCGACCCTTTTTTAGTAGGAAGGCCATAATGTGGCCGATTTGCATTGAATCTTAGCATGTGACAATTCGTTGGATAGGTAAACAACATAACTACGACTTCCATGGGATATTTTTGCATTCTCTAAAAATTAAGCCAAAATGGAGGTTAAGAAAATCTCCTCGTTAATTTAGGACATTACTCGTTTTCCACCCATTTTTACTAGGAAGGCCATTAAGTGACCGATTTGCATTGAATCTTAGCGTGTGACAATTCGTTGGATAGGTAAACAACATAACTACGACTTCCATGGGATAGTTTTGCATTCTCTAAAAATTCGGCCAAAATCGAGGTTAAGAAAATCTCCTCGGTAATTTAGGACATTACTCGTTTTCGACCCTTTTTTACTAGGAAGGCCATAATGTGGCCGATTTGCAATGAATCTTAGCATGTGACAATTCGTTGGATTGGTAAACAACATAACTACGACTTCCATGGGATATTTTTGCATTCTCTAAAAATTCAGCCAAAATGGAGGTTAAGAAAATCTCCTCGTTAATTTGGGACATTACTCGTTTTCGACCCTTTTTTAGTAGGAAGGCCATAATGTGGCCGATTTGCATTGAATCTTAGCGTGTGACAATTCGTTGGATAGGTAAACAACATAACTACGACTTCCATGGGATATTTTTGCATTCTATAAAAATTCAGCCAAAATGGAGGTTAAGAAAATCTCCTCGTTAATTTAGGACATTACTCGTTTTCGACCCATTTTTACTAGGAAGGCCATAAAGTGGCCGATTTGTATTGAATCTTAGCATGTGACAATTCGTTGGATAGGTAAACAACATAACTACGACTTCCATGGGATATTTTTGCATTCTGTAAAAATTCGGCCAAAATGGAGGTTAAGAAAATCTCCTCGTTAATTTAGGACATTACTCCTTTTCGACCCTTTTTTAGTAGGAAGGCCATAATGTGGCCGATTTGCATTGAATCTTAGCATGTGACAATTCGTTGGATAGGTAAACAACATAACTACGACTTCCATGGGATATTTTTGCATTCTCTAAAAATTAAGCCAAAATGGAGGTTAAGAAAATCTCCTCGTTAATTTAGGACATTACTCGTTTTCCACCCATTTTTACTAGGAAGGCCATTAAGTGACCGATTTGCATTGAATCTTAGCGTGTGACAATTCGTTGGATAGGTAAACAACATAACTACGACTTCCATGGGATAGTTTTGCATTCTCTAAAAATTCGGCCAAAATCGAGGTTAAGAAAATCTCCTCGGTAATTTAGGACATTACTCGTTTTCGACCCTTTTTTACTAGGAAGGCCATAATGTGGCCGATTTGCAATGAATCTTAGCATGTGACAATTCGTTGGATAGGTAAACAACATAACTACGACTTCCATGGGATATTTTTGCATTCTCTAAAAATTCAGCCAAAATGGAGGTTATGAAAATCTCCTCGTTAATTTGGGACATTACTCGTTTTCGACCCTTTTTTAGTAGGAAGGCCATAATGTGGCCGATTTGCATTGAATCTTAGCGTGTGACAATTCGTTGGATAGGTAAACAACATAACTACGACTTCCATGGGATATTTTTGCATTCTCTAAAAATTCAGCCAAAATGGAGGTTAAGAAAATCTCCTCGTTAATTTGGGACATTACTCGTTTTCGACCCTTTTTTAGTAGGAAGGCCATAATGTGGCCGATTTGCATTGAATCTTAGCGTGTGACAATTCGTTGGATAGGTAAACAACATAACTACGACTTCCATGGGATATTTTTGCATTGTATAAAAATTCAGCCAAAATGGAGGTTAAGAAAATCTCCTCGTTAATTTAGGACATTACTCGTTTTCGACCCATTTTTACTAGGAAGGCCATAAAGTGGCCGATTTGTATTGAATCTTAGCATGTGACAATTCGTTGGATAGGTAAACAACATAACTACGACTTCCATGGGATATTTTTGCATTCTGTAAAAATTCGGCCAAAATGGAGGTTAAGAAAATCTCCTCGTTAATTTAGGACATTACTCCTTTTCGACCCTTTTTTAGTAGGAAGGCCATAATGTGGCCGATTTGCATTGAATCTTAGCATGTGACAATTCGTTGGATAGGTAAACAACATAACTACGACTTCCATGGGATATTTTTGCATTCTCTAAAAATTAAGCCAAAATGGAGGTTAAGAAAATCTCCTCGTTAATTTAGGACATTACTCGTTTTCCACCCATTTTTACTAGGAAGGCCATTAAGTGACCGATTTGCATTGAATCTTAGCGTGTGACAATTCGTTGGATAGGTAAACAACATAACTACGACTTCCATGGGATAGTTTTGCATTCTCTAAAAATTCGGCCAAAATCGAGGTTAAGAAAATCTCCTCGGTAATTTAGGACATTACTCGTTTTCGACCCTTTTTTACTAGGAAGGCCATAATGTGGCCGATTTGCAATGAATCTTAGCATGTGACAATTCGTTGGATAGGTAAACAACATAACTACGACTTCCATGGGATATTTTTGCATTCTCTAAAAATTCAGCCAAAATGGAGGTTATGAAAATCTCCTCGTTAATTTGGGACATTACTCGTTTTCGACCCTTTTTTAGTAGGAAGGCCATAATGTGGCCGATTTGCATTGAATCTTAGCGTGTGACAATTCGTTGGATAGGTAAACAACATAACTACGACTTCCATGGGATATTTTTGCATTCTCTAAAAATTCAGCCAAAATGGAGGTTAAGAAAATCTCCTCGTTAATTTGGGACATTACTCGTTTTCGACCCTTTTTTAGTAGGAAGGCCATAATGTGGCCGATTTGCATTGAATCTTAGCGTGTGACAATTCGTTGGATAGGTAAACAACATAACTACGACTTCCATGGGATATTTTTGCATTGTATAAAAATTCAGCCAAAATGGAGGTTAAGAAAATCTCCTCGTTAATTTAGGACATTACTCGTTTTCGACCCATTTTTACTAGGAAGGCCATAAAGTGGCCGATTTGTATTGAATCTTAGCATGTGACAATTGGTTGGATAGGTAAACAACATAACTACGACTTCCATGGGATATTTTTGCATTCTGTAAAAATTCGGCCAAAATGGAGGTTAAGAAAATCTCCTCGTTAATTTAGGACATTACTCCTTTTCGACCCTTTTTTAGTAGGAAGGCCATAATGTGGCCGATTTGCATTGAATCTTAGCATGTGACAATTCGTTGGATAGGTAAACAACATGACTACGACTTCCATGGGATATTTTTGCATTCTCTAAAAATTAAGCCAAAATGGAGGTTAATAAAATCTCCTCGTTAATTTAGGACATTACTCATTTTCCACCCATTTTTACTAGGAAGGCCATTAAGTGACCGATTTGCATTGAATCTTAGCGTGTGACAATTCGTTGGATAGGTAAACAACATAACTACGACTTCCATGGGATATTTTTGCACCTTTTTTAGTAGGAAGGCCATAATGTGGCCGATTTGCATTGAATCTTAGCGTGTGACAATTCGTTGGATAGGTAAACAACATAACTACGACTTCCATGGGATATTTTTGCATTCTATAAAAATTCAGCCAAAATGGAGGTTAAGAAAATCTCCTCGTTAATTTAGGACATTACTCGTTTTCGACCCATTTTTACTAGGAAGGCCATAAAGTGGCCGATTTGTATTGAATCTTAGCATGTGACAATTCGTTGGATAGGTAAACAACATAACTACGACTTCCATGGGATATTTTTGCATTCTGTAAAAATTCGGCCAAAATGGAGGTTAAGAAAATCTCCTCGTTAATTTAGGACATTACTCGTTTTCGACCCTTTTTTAGTAGGAAGGCCATAATGTGGCCGATTTGCATTGAATCTTAGCATGTGACAATTCGTTGGATAGGTAAACAACATAACTACGACTTCCATGGGATATTTTTGCATTCTCTAAAAATTAAGCCAAAATGGAGGTTAAGAAAATCTCCTCGTTAATTTAGGACATTACTCGTTTTCCACCCATTTTTACTAGGAAGGCCATTAAGTGACCGATTTGCATTGAATCTTAGCGTGTGACAATTCGTTGGATAGGTAAACAACATAACTATGACTTCCATGGGATATTTTTGCATTCTCTAAAAATTCAGCCAAAATGGAGGTTAAGAAAATCTCCTCGTTAATTTGGGACATTACTCGTTTTCGACCCTTTTTTTAGTAGGAAGGCCATAATGTGGCCGATTTGCATTGAATCTTAACGTGTGACAATTCGTTGGATAGGTAAACAACATAACTACGACTTCCATGGGATATTTTTGCATTCTCTAAAAATTCAGCCAAAATGGAGGTTAAGAAAATCTCCTCGTTAATTTGGGACATTACTCGTTTTCGACCCTTTTTTAGTAGGAAGGCCATAATGTGGCCGATTTGCATTGAATCTTAACGTGTGACAATTCGTTGGATAGGTAAACAACATAACTACGACTTCCATGGGATATTTTTGCATTCTCTAAAAATTCAGCCAAAATGGAGGTTAAGAAAATCTCCTCGTTAATTTGGGACATTACTCGTTTTCGACCCTTTTTTAGTAGGAAGGCCATAATGTGGCCGATTTGCATTGAATCTTAACGTGTGACAATTCGTTGGATAGGTAAACAACATAACTACGACTTCCATGGGATATTTTTGCATTCTCTAAAAATTCAGCCAAAATGGAGGTTAAGAAAATCTCCTCGTTAATTTGGGACATTACTCGTTTTCGACCCTTTTTTAGTAGGAAGGCCATAATGTGGCCGATTTGCATTGAATCTTAGCGTGTGACAATTCGTTGGATAGGTAAACAACATAACTACGACTTCCATGGGATATTTTTGCATTCTCTAAAAATTCAGCCAAAATGGAGGTTAAGAAAATCTCCTCGTTAATTTGGGACATTACTCGTTTTCGACCCTTTTTTAGTAGGAAGGCCATAATGTGGCCGATTTGCATTGAATCTTAGCGTGTGACAATTCGTTGGATAGGTAAACAACATAACTACGACTTCCATGGGATATTTTTGCATTCTATAAAAATTCAGCCAAAATGGAGGTTAAGAAAATCTCCTCGTTAATTTAGGACATTACTCGTTTTCGACCCATTTTTACTAGGAAGGCCATAAAGTGGCCGATTTGTATTGAATCTTAGCATGTGACAATTCGTTGGATAGGTAAACAACATAACTACGACTTCCATGGGATATTTTTGCATTCTGTAAAAATTCGGCCAAAATGGAGGTTAAGAAAATCTCCTCGTTAATTTAGGACATTACTCCTTTTCGACCCTTTTTTAGTAGGAAGGCCATAATGTAGCCGATTTGCATTGAATCTTAGCATGTGACAATTCGTTGGATAGGTAAACAACATAACTACGACTTCCATGGGATATTTTTGCATTCTCTAAAAATTAAGCCAAAATGGAGGTTAAGAAAATCTCCTCGTTAATTTAGGACATTACTCGTTTTCCACCCATTTTTACTAGGAAGGCCATTAAGTGACCGATTTGCATTGAATCTTAGCGTGTGACAATTCGTTGGATAGGTAAACAACATAACTATGACTTCCATGGGATATTTTTGCATTCTCTAAAAATTCAGCCAAAATGGAGGTTAAGAAAATCTCCTCGTTAATTTGGGACATTACTCGTTTTCGACCCTTTTTTAGTAGGAAGGCCATAATGTGGCCGATTTGCATTGAATCTTAACGTGTGACAATTCGTTGGATAGGTAAACAACATAACTACGACTTCCATGGGATATTTTTGCATTCTCTAAAAATTCAGCCAAAATGGAGGTTAAGAAAATCTCCTCGTTAATTTGGGACATTACTCGTTTTCGACCCTTTTTTAGTAGGAAGGCCATAATGTGGCCGATTTGCATTGAATCTTAACGTGTGACAATTCGTTGGATAGGTAAACAACATAACTACGACTTCCATGGGATATTTTTGCATTCTCTAAAAATTCAGCCAAAATGGAGGTTAAGAAAATCTCCTCGTTAATTTGGGACATTACTCGTTTTCGACCCTTTTTTAGTAGGAAGGCCATAATGTGGCCGATTTGCATTGAATCTTAACGTGTGACAATTCGTTGGATAGGTAAACAACATAACTACGACTTCCATGGGATATTTTTGCATTCTCTAAAAATTCAGCCAAAATGGAGGTTAAGAAAATCTCCTCGTTAATTTGGGACATTACTCGTTTTCGACCCTTTTTTAGTAGGAAGGCCATAATGTGGCCGATTTGCATTGAATCTTAGCGTGTGACAATTCGTTGGATAGGTAAACAACATAACTACGACTTCCATGGGATATTTTTGCATTCTATAAAAATTCAGCCAAAATGGAGGTTAAGAAAATCTCCTCGTTAATTTAGGACATTACTCGTTTTCGACCCATTTTTACTAGGAAGGCCATAAAGTGGCCGATTTGTATTGAATCTTAGCATATGACAATTCGTTGGATAGGTAAACAACATAACTACGACTTCCATGGGATATTTTTGCATTCTCTAAAAATTAAGCCAAAATGGAGGTTAAGAAAATCTCCTCGTTAATTTAGGACATTACTCGTTTTCGACCCATTTTTACTAGGAAGGCCATTAAGTGACCGATTTGTATTGAATCTTAGCATGTGACAATTCGTTGGATAGGTAAACAACATAACTACGACTTCCGTGGGATATTTTTGCATTCTCTAAAAATTCAGCCAAAATGGAGGTTAAGAAAATCTCCTCGTTAATTTGGGACATTACTCGTTTTCGACCCTTTTTTAGTAGGAAGGCCATAATGTGGCCGATTTGCATTGAATCTTAGCGTGTGACAATTCGTTGGATAGGTAAACAACATAACTACGACTTCCATGGGATATTTTTGCATTCTCTAAAAATTCAGCCAAAATGGAGGTTAAGAAAATCTCCTCGTTAATTTGGGACATTACTCGTTTTCGACCCTTTTTTAGTAGGAAGGCCATAATGTGGCCGATTTGCATTGAATCTTAGCGTGTGACAATTCGTTGGATAGGTAAACAACATAACTACGACTTCCATGGGATATTTTTGCATTCTATAAAAATTCAGCCAAAATGGAGGTTAAGAAAATCTCCTCGTTAATTTAGGACATTACTCGTTTTCGACCCATTTTTACTAGGATGGCCATAAAGTGGCCGATTTGTATTGAATCTTAGCATGTGACAATTCGTTGGATAGGTAAACAACATAACTACGACTTCCATGGGATATTTTTGCATTCTGTAAAAATTCGGCCAAAATGGAGGTTAAGAAAATCTCCTCGTTAATTTAGGACATTACTCCTTTTCGACCCTTTTTTAGTAGGAAGGCCATAATGTGGCCGATTTGCATTGAATCTTAGCATGTGACAATTCGTTGGATAGGTAAACAACATAACTACGACTTCCATGGGATATTTTTGCATTCTCTAAAAATTAAGCCAAAATGGAGGTTAAGAAAATCTCCTCGTTAATTTAGGACATTACTCGTTTTCCACCCATTTTTACTAGGAAGGCCATTAAGTGACCGATTTGCATTGAATCTTAGCGTGTGACAATTCGTTGGATAGGTAAACAACATAACTACGACTTCCATGGGATAGTTTTGCATTCTCTAAAAATTCGGCCAAAATCGAGGTTAAGAAAATCTCCTCGGTAATTTAGGACATTACTCGTTTTCGACCCTTTTTTACTAGGAAGGCCATAATGTGGCCGATTTGCAATGAATCTTAGCATGTGACAATTCGTTGGATAGGTAAACAACATAACTACGACTTCCATGGGATATTTTTGCATTCTCTAAAAATTCAGCCAAAATGGAGGTTAAGAAAATCTCCTCGTTAATTTGGGACATTACTCGTTTTCGACCCTTTTTTAGTAGGAAGGCCATAATGTGGCCGATTTGCATTGAATCTTAGCGTGTGACAATTCGTTGGATAGGTAAACAACATAACTACGACTTCCATGGGATATTTTTGCATTCTCTAAAAATTCAGCCAAAATGGAGGTTAAGAAAATCTCCTCGTTAATTTGGGACATTACTCGTTTTCGACCCTTTTTTAGTAGGAAGGCCATAATGTGGCCGATTTGCATTGAATCTTAGCGTGTGACAATTCGTTGGATAGGTAAACAACATAACTACGACTTCCATGGGATATTTTTGCATTCTATAAAAATTCAGCCAAAATGGAGGTTAAGAAAATCTCCTCGTTAATTTAGGACATTACTCGTTTTCGACCCATTTTTACTAGGAAGGCCATAAAGTGGCCGATTTGTATTGAATCTTAGCATGTGACAATTCGATGGATAGGTAAACAACATAACTACGACTTCCATGGGATATTTTTGCATTCTGTAAAAATTCGGCCAAAATGGAGGTTAAGAAAATCTCCTCGTTAATTTAGGACATTACTCCTTTTCGACCCTTTTTTAGTAGGAAGGCCATAATGTGGCCGATTTGCATTGAATCTTAGCATGTGACAATTCGTTGGATAGGTAAACAACATAACTACGACTTCCATGGGATATTTTTGCATTCTCTAAAAATTAAGCCAAAATGGAGGTTAAGAAAATCTCCTCGTTAATTTAGGACATTACTCGTTTTCCACCCATTTTTACTAGGAAGGCCATTAAGTGACCGATTTGCATTGAATCTTAGCGTGTGACAATTCGTTGGATAGGTAAACAACATAACTATGACTTCCATGGGATATTTTTGCATTCTCTAAAAATTCAGCCAAAATGGAGGTTAAGAAAATCTCCTCGTTAATTTGGGACATTACTCGTTTTCGACCCTTTTTTAGTAGGAAGGCCATAATGTGGCCGATTTGCATTGAATCTTAACGTGTGACAATTCGTTGGATAGGTAAACAACATAACTACGACTTCCATGGGATATTTTTGCATTCTCTAAAAATTCAGCCAAAATGGAGGTTCAGAAAATCTCCTCGTTAATTTGGGACATTACTCGTTTTCGACCCTTTTTTAGTAGGAAGGCCATAATGTGGCCGATTTGCATTGAATCTTAACGTGTGACAATTCGTTGGATAGGTAAACAACATAACTACGACTTCCATGGGATATTTTTGCATTCTCTAAAAATTCAGCCAAAATGGAGGTTAAGAAAATCTCCTCGTTAATTTGGGACATTACTCGTTTTCGACCCTTTTTTAGTAGGAAGGCCATAATGTGGCCGATTTGCATTGAATCTTAACGTGTGACAATTCGTTGGATAGGTAAACAACATAACTACGACTTCCATGGGATATTTTTGCATTCTCTAAAAATTCAGCCAAAATGGAGGTTAAGAAAATCTCCTCGTTAATTTGGGACATTACTCGTTTTCGACCCTTTTTTAGTAGGAAGGCCATAAAGTGGCCGATTTGTATTGAATCTTAGCATATGACAATTCGTTGGATAGGTAAACAACATAACTACGACTTCCGTGGGATATTTTTGCATTCTCTAAAAATTCAGCCAAAATGGAGGTTAAGAAAATCTCCTCGTTAATTTGGGACATTACTCGTTTTCGACCCTTTTTTAGTAGGAAGGCCATAATGTGGCCGATTTGCATTGAATCTTAGCGTGTGACAATTCGTTGGATAGGAAAACAACATAACTACGACTTCCATGGGATATTTTTGCATTCTATAAAAATTCAGCCAAAATGGAGGTTAAGAAAATCTCCTCGTTAATTTAGGACATTACTCGTTTTCGACCCATTTTTACTAGGAAGGCCATAAAGTGGCCGATTTGTATTGAATCTTAGCATGTGACAATTCGATGGATAGGTAAACAACATAACTACGACTTCCATGGGATATTTTTGCATTCTCTAAAAATTAAGCCAAAATGGAGGTTAAGAAAATCTCCTCGTTAATTTAGGACATTACTCGTTTTCCACCCATTTTTACTAGGAAGGCCATTAAGTGACCGATTTGCATTGAATCTTAGCGTGTGACAATTCGTTGGATAGGTAAACAACATAACTACGACTTCCATGGGATAGTTTTGCATTCTCTAAAAATTCGGCCAAAATCGAGGTTAAGAAAATCTCCTCGGTAATTTAGGACATTACTCGTTTTCGACCCTTTTTTACTAGGAAGGCCATAATGTGGCCGATTTGCAATGAATCTTAGCATGTGACAATTCGTTGGATAGGTAAACAACATAACTACGACTTCCATGGGATATTTTTGCATTCTCTAAAAATTCAGCCAAAATGGAGGTTAAGAAAATCTCCTCGTTAATTTGGGACATTACTCGTTTTCGACCCTTTTTTAGTAGGAAGGCCATAATGTGGCCGATTTGCATTGAATCTTAGCGTGTGACAATTCGTTGGATAGGTAAACAACATAACTACGACTTCCATGGGATATTTTTGCATTCTCTAAAAATTCAGCCAAAATGGAGGTTAAGAAAATCTCCTCGTTAATTTGGGACATTACTCGTTTTCGACCCTTTTTTAGTAGGAAGGCCATAATGTGGCCGATTTGCATTGAATCTTAGCGTGTGACAATTCGTTGGATAGGTAAACAACATAACTACGACTTCCATGGGATATTTTTGCATTCTATAAAAATTCAGCCAAAATGGAGGTTAAGAAAATCTCCTCGTTAATTTAGGACATTACTCGTTTTCGACCCATTTTTACTAGGAAGGCCATAAAGTGGCCGATTTGTATTGAATCTTAGCATGTGACAATTCGATGGATAGGTAAACAACATAACTACGACTTCCATGGGATATTTTTGCATTCTGTAAAAATTCGGCCAAAATGGAGGTTAAGAAAATCTCCTCGTTAATTTAGGACATTACTCCTTTTCGACCCTTTTTTAGTAGGAAGGCCATAATGTGGCCGATTTGCATTGAATCTTAGCATGTGACAATTCGTTGGATAGGTAAACAACATAACTACGACTTCCATGGGATATTTTTGCATTCTCTAAAAATTAAGCCAAAATGGAGGTTAAGAAAATCTCCTCGTTAATTTAGGACATTACTCGTTTTCCACCCATTTTTACTAGGAAGGCCATTAAGTGACCGATTTGCATTGAATCTTAGCGTGTGACAATTCGTTGGATAGGTAAACAACATAACTATGACTTCCATGGGATATTTTTGCATTCTCTAAAAATTCAGCCAAAATGGAGGTTAAGAAAATCTCCTCGTTAATTTGGGACATTACTCGTTTTCGACCCTTTTTTAGTAGGAAGGCCATAATGTGGCCGATTTGCATTGAATCTTAACGTGTGACAATTCGTTGGATAGGTAAACAACATAACTACGACTTCCATGGGATATTTTTGCATTCTCTAAAAATTCAGCCAAAATGGAGGTTCAGAAAATCTCCTCGTTAATTTGGGACATTACTCGTTTTCGACCCTTTTTTAGTAGGAAGGCCATAATGTGGCCGATTTGCATTGAATCTTAACGTGTGACAATTCGTTGGATAGGTAAACAACATAACTACGACTTCCATGGGATATTTTTGCATTCTCTAAAAATTCAGCCAAAATGGAGGTTAAGAAAATCTCCTCGTTAATTTGGGACATTACTCGTTTTCGACCCTTTTTTAGTAGGAAGGCCATAATGTGGCCGATTTGCATTGAATCTTAACGTGTGACAATTCGTTGGATAGGTAAACAACATAACTACGACTTCCATGGGATATTTTTGCATTCTCTAAAAATTCAGCCAAAATGGAGGTTAAGAAAATCTCCTCGTTAATTTGGGACATTACTCGTTTTCGACCCTTTTTTAGTAGGAAGGCCATAAAGTGGCCGATTTGTATTGAATCTTAGCATATGACAATTCGTTGGATAGGTAAACAACATAACTACGACTTCCGTGGGATATTTTTGCATTCTCTAAAAATTCAGCCAAAATGGAGGTTAAGAAAATCTCCTCGTTAATTTGGGACATTACTCGTTTTCGACCCTTTTTTAGTAGGAAGGCCATAATGTGGCCGATTTGCATTGAATCTTAGCGTGTGACAATTCGTTGGATAGGAAAACAACATAACTACGACTTCCATGGGATATTTTTGCATTCTATAAAAATTCAGCCAAAATGGAGGTTAAGAAAATCTCCTCGTTAATTTAGGACATTACTCGTTTTCGACCCATTTTTACTAGGAAGGCCATAAAGTGGCCGATTTGTATTGAATCTTAGCATGTGACAATTCGATGGATAGGTAAACAACATAACTACGACTTCCATGGGATATTTTTGCATTCTGTAAAAATTCGGCCAAAATGGAGGTTAAGAAAATCTCCTCGTTAATTTAGGACATTACTCCTTTTCGACCCTTTTTTAGTAGGAAGGCCATAATGTGGCCGATTTGCATTGAATCTTAGCATGTGACAATTCGTTGGATAGGTAAACAACATAACTACGACTTCCATGGGATATTTTTGCATTCTCTAAAAATTCAGCCAAAATGGAGGTTAAGAAAATCTCCTCGTTAATTTGGGACATTACTCGTTTTCGACCCTTTTTTAGTAGGAAGGCCATAAAGTGGCCGATTTGTATTGAATCTTAGCATATGACAATTCGTTGGATAGGTAAACAACATAACTACGACTTCCGTGGGATATTTTTGCATTCTCTAAAAATTCAGCCAAAATGGAGGTTAAGAAAATCTCCTCGTTAATTTGGGACATTACTCGTTTTCGACCCTTTTTTAGTAGGAAGGCCATAATGTGGCCGATTTGCATTGAATCTTAGCGTGTGACAATTCGTTGGATAGGAAAACAACATAACTACGACTTCCATGGGATATTTTTGCATTCTATAAAAATTCAGCCAAAATGGAGGTTAAGAAAATCTCCTCGTTAATTTAGGACATTACTCGTTTTCGACCCATTTTTACTAGGAAGGCCATAAAGTGGCCGATTTGTATTGAATCTTAGCATGTGACAATTCGATGGATAGGTAAACAACATAACTACGACTTCCATGGGATATTTTTGCATTCTGTAAAAATTCGGCCAAAATGGAGGTTAAGAAAATCTCCTCGTTAATTTAGGACATTACTCCTTTTCGACCCTTTTTTAGTAGGAAGGCCATAATGTGGCCGATTTGCATTGAATCTTAGCATGTGACAATTCGTTGGATAGGTAAACAACATAACTACGACTTCCATGGGATATTTTTGCATTCTCTAAAAATTAAGCCAAAATGGAGGTTAAGAAAATCTCCTCGTTAATTTAGGACATTACTCGTTTTCCACCCATTTTTACTAGGAAGGCCATTAAGTGACCGATTTGCATTGAATCTTAGCGTGTGACAATTCGTTGGATAGGTAAACAACATAACTATGACTTCCATGGGATATTTTTGCATTCTATAAAAATTCAGCCAAAATGGAGGTTAAGAAAATCTCCTCGTTAATTTGGGACATTACTCGTTTTCGACCCTTTTTTAGTAGGAAGGCCATAATGTGGCCGATTTGCATTAAATCTTAACGTGTGACAATTCGTTGGATAGGTAAACAACATAACTACGACTTCCATGGGATATTTTTGCATTCTCTAAAAATTCAGCCAAAATGGAGGTTCAGAAAATCTCCTCGTTAATTTGGGACATTACTCGTTTTCGACCCTTTTTTAGTAGGAAGGCCATAATGTGGCCGATTTGCATTGAATCTTAACGTGTGACAATTCGTTGGATAGGTAAACAACATAACTACGACTTCCATGGGATATTTTTGCATTCTCTAAAAATTAAGCCAAAATGGAGGTTAAGAAAATCTCCTCGTTAATTTGGGACATTACTCGTTTTCGACCCTTTTTTAGTAGGAAGGCCATAATGTGGCCGATTTGCATTGAATCTTAACGTGTGACAATTCGTTGGATAGGTAAACAACATAACTACGACTTCCATGGGATATTTTTGCATTCTCTAAAAATTCAGCCAAAATGGAGGTTAAGAAAATCTCCTCGTTAATTTGGGACATTACTCGTTTTCGACCCTTTTTTAGTAGGAAGGCCATAAAGTGGCCGATTTGTATTGAATCTTAGCATATGACAATTCGTTGGATAGGTAAACAACATAACTACGACTTCCGTGGGATATTTTTGCATTCTCTAAAAATTCAGCCAAAATGGAGGTTAAGAAAATCTCCTCGTTAATTTGGGACATTACTCGTTTTCGACCCTTTTTTAGTAGGAAGGCCATAATGTGGCCGATTTGCATTGAATCTTAGCGTGTGACAATTCGTTGGATAGGTAAACAACATAACTACGACTTCCATGGGATATTTTTGCATTCTCTAAAAATTCAGCCAAAATGGAGGTTAAGAAAATCTCCTCGTTAATTTGGGACATTACTCGTTTTCGACCCTTTTTTAGTAGGAAGGCCATAATGTGGCCGATTTGCATTGAATCTTAGCGTGTGACAATTCGTTGGATAGGTAAACAACATAACTACGACTTCCATGGTATATTTTTGCATTCTATAAAAATTCAGCCAAAATGGAGGTTAAGAAAATCTCCTCGTTAATTTAGGACATTACTCGTTTTCGACCCATTTTTACTAGGAAGGCCATAAAGTGGCCGATTTGTATTGAATCTTAGCATATGACAATTCGTTGGATAGGTAAACAACATAACTACGACTTCCGTGGGATATTTTTGCATTCTCTAAAAATTCAGCCAAAATGGAGGTTAAGAAAATCTCCTCGTTAATTTGGGACATTACTCGTTTTCGACCCTTTTTTAGTAGGAAGGCCATAATGTGGCCGATTTGCATTGAATCTTAGCGTGTGACAATTCGTTGGATAGGTAAACAACATAACTACGACTTCCATGGGATATTTTTGCATTCTCTAAAAATTCAGCCAAAATGGAGGTTAAGAAA
This sequence comes from Medicago sativa, assembly GCF_051527215.1. Classification (NCBI taxonomy): domain Eukaryota; kingdom Viridiplantae; phylum Streptophyta; class Magnoliopsida; order Fabales; family Fabaceae; genus Medicago; species Medicago sativa. The sequence continues at coordinate 598,539 of NC_140751.1, read as the reverse complement.
ATCTCCTCGTTAATTTGGGACATTACTCGTTTTCGACCCTTTTTTAGTAGGAAGGCCATAATGTGGCCGATTTGCATTGAATCTTAGCGTGTGACAATTCGTTGGATAGGTAAACAACATAACTACGACTTCCATGGTATATTTTTGCATTCTATAAAAATTCAGCCAAAATGGAGGTTAAGAAAATCTCCTCGTTAATTTAGGACATTACTCGTTTTCGACCCATTTTTACTAGGAAGGCCATAAAGTGGCCGATTTGTATTGAATCTTAGCATATGACAATTCGTTGGATAGGTAAACAACATAACTACGACTTCCGTGGGATATTTTTGCATTCTCTAAAAATTCAGCCAAAACGGAGGTTAAGAAAATCTCCTCGTTAATTTGGGACATTACTCGTTTTCGACCCTTTTTTAGTAGGAAGGCCATAATGTGGCCGATTTGCATTGAATCTTAGCGTGTGACAATTCGTTGGATAGGTAAACAACATAACTACGACTTCCATGGGATATTTTTGCATTCTCTAAAAATTCAGCCAAAATGGAGGTTAAGAAAATCTCCTCGTTAATTTGGGACATTACTCGTTTTCGACCCTTTTTTAGTAGGAAGGCCATAATGTGGCCGATTTGCATTGAATCTTAGCGTGTGACAATTCGTTGGATAGGTAAACAACATAACTACGACTTCCATGGTATATTTTTGCATTCTATAAAAATTCAGCCAAAATGGAGGTTAAGAAAATCTCCTCGTTAATTTAGGACATTACTCGTTTTCGACCCATTTTTACTAGGAAGGCCATAAAGTGGCCGATTTGTATTGAATCTTAGCATATGACAATTCATTGGATAGGTAAACAACATAACTACGACTTCCGTGGGATATTTTTGCATTCTCTAAAAATTCAGCCAAAATGGAGGTTAAGAAAATCTCCTCGTTAATTTGGGACATTACTCGTTTTCGACCCTTTTTTAGTAGGAAGGCCATAATGTGGCCGATTTGCATTGAATCTTAGCGTGTGACAATTCGTTGGATAGGTAAACAACATAACTACGACTTCCATGGGATATTTTTGCATTCTCTAAAAATTCAGCCAAAATGGAGGTTAAGAAAATCTCCTCGTTAATTTGGGACATTACTCGTTTTCGACCCTTTTTTAGTAGGAAGGCCATAATGTGGCTGATTTGCATTGAATCTTAGCGTGTGACAATTCGTTGGATAGGTAAACAACATAACTACGACTTCCATGGTATATTTTTGCATTCTATAAAAATTCAGCCAAAATGGAGGTTAAGAAAATCTCCTCGTTAATTTAGGACATTACTCGTTTTCGACCCATTTTTACTAGGATGGCCATAAAGTGGCCGATTTGTATTGAATCTTAGCATGTGACAATTCGTTGGATAGGTAAACAACATAACTACGACTTCCATGGGATATTTTTGCATTCTGCAAAAATTCGGCCAAAATGGAGGTTAAGAAAATCTCCTCGTTAATTTAGGACATTACTCCTTTTCGACCCTTTTTTAGTAGGAAGGCCATAATGTGGCCGATTTGCATTGAATCTTAGCATGTGACAATTCGTTGGATAGGTAAACAACATAACTACGACTTCCATGGGATATTTTTGCATTCTCTAAAAATTAAGCCAAAATGGAGGTTAAGAAAATCTCCTCGTTAATTTAGGACATTACTCGTTTTCCACCCATTTTTACTAGGAAGGCCATTAAGTGACCGATTTGCATTGAATCTTAGCGTGTGACAATTCGTTGGATAGGTAAACAACATAACTACGACTTCCATGGGATAGTTTTGCATTCTCTAAAAATTCGGCCAAAATCGAGGTTAAGAAAATCTCCTCGGTAATTTAGGACATTACTCGTTTTCGACCCTTTTGTACTAGGAAGGCCATAATGTGGCCGATTTGCAATGAATCTTAGCATGTGACAATTCGTTGGATAGGTAAACAACATAACTACGACTTCCATGGGATATTTTTGCATTCTCTAAAAATTCAGCCAAAATGGAGGTTAAGAAAATCTCCTCGTTAATTTGGGACATTACTCGTTTTCGACCCTTTTTTAGTAGGAAGGCCATAATGTGGCCGATTTGCATTGAATCTTAGCGTGTGACAATTCGTTGGATAGGTAAACAACATAACTACGACTTCCATGGGATATTTTTGCATTCTCTAAAAATTCAGCCAAAATGGAGGTTAAGAAAATCTCCTCGTTAATTTGGGACATTACTCGTTTTCGACCCTTTTTTAGTAGGAAGGCCATAATGTGGCCGATTTGCATTGAATCTTAGCGTGTGACAATTCGTTGGATAGGTAAACAACATAACTACGACTTCCATGGGATATTTTTGCATTCTATAAAAATTCAGCCAAAATGGAGGTTAAGAAAATCTCCTCGTTAATTTAGGACATTACTCGTTTTCGACCCATTTTTACTAGGAAGGCCATAAAGTGGCCGATTTGTATTGAATCTTAGCATGTGACAATTCGTTGGATAGGTAAACAACATAACTACGACTTCCATGGGATATTTTTGCATTCTGTAAAAATTCGGCCAAAATGGAGGTTAAGAAAATCTCCTCGTTAATTTAGGACATTACTCCTTTTCGACCCTTTTTTAGTAGGAAGGCCATAATGTGGCCGATTTGCATTGAATCTTAGCATGTGACAATTCGTTGGATAGGTAAACAACATAACTACGACTTCCATGGGATATTTTTGCATTCTCTAAAAATTAAGCCAAAATGGAGGTTAAGAAAATCTCCTCGTTAATTTAGGACATTACTCGTTTTCCACCCATTTTTACTAGGAAGGCCATTAAGTGACCGATTTGCATTGAATCTTAGCGTGTGACAATTCGTTGGATAGGTAAACAACATAACTATGACTTCCATGGGATATTTTTGTATTCTCTAAAAATTCAGCCAAAATGGAGGTTAAGAAAATCTCCTCGTTAATTTGGGACATTACTCGTTTTCGACCCTTTTTTAGTAGGAAGGCCATAATGTGGCCGATTTGCATTGAATCTTAACGTGTGACAATTCGTTGGATAGGTAAACAACATAACTACGACTTCCATGGGATATTTTTGCATTCTCTAAAAATTCAGCCAAAATGGAGGTTCAGAAAATCTCCTCGTTAATTTGGGACATTACTCGTTTTCGACCCTTTTTTAGTAGGAAGGCCATAATGTGGCCGATTTGCATTGAATCTTAAAGTGTGACAATTCGTTGGATAGGTAAACAACATAACTACGACTTCCATGGGATATTTTTGCATTCTCTAAAAATTCAGCCAAAATGGAGGTTAAGAAAATCTCCTCGTTAATTTGGGACATTACTCGTTTTCGACCCTTTTTTAGTAGGAAGGCCATAATGTGGCCGATTTGCATTGAATCTTAACGTGTGACAATTCGTTGGATAGGTAAACAACATAACTACGACTTCCATGGGATATTTTTGCATTCTCTAAAAATTCAGCCAAAATGGAGGTTAAGAAAATCTCCTCGTTAATTTGGGACATTACTCGTTTTCGACCCTTTTTTAGTAGGAAGGCCATAATGTGGCCGATTTGCATTGAATCTTAGCGTGTGACAATTCGTTGGATAAGTAAACAACATAACTACGACTTCCATGGGATATTTTTGCATTCTATAAAAATTCAGCCAAAATGGAGGTTAAGAAAATCTCCTCGTTAATTTAGGACATTACTCGTTTTCGACCCATTTTTACTAGGAAGGCCATAAAGTGGCCGATTTGTATTGAATCTTAGCATATGAAAATTCGTTGGATAGGTAAACAACATAACTACGACTTCCATGGGATATTTTTGCATTCTCTAAAAATTAAGCCAAAATGGAGGTTAAGAAAATCTCCTCGTTAATTTAGGACATTACTCGTTTTCGACCCATTTTTACTAGGAAGGCCATTAAGTGACCGATTTGTATTGAATCTTAGCATGTGACAATTCGTTGGATAGGTAAACAACATAACTACGACTTCCATGGGATATTTTTGCATTCTCTAAAAATTCAGCCAAAATGGAGGTTAAGAAAATCTCCTCGTTAATTTGGGACATTACTCGTTTTCGACCCTTTTTTAGTAGGAAGGCCATAATGTGGCCGATTTGCATTGAATCTTAGCGTGTGACAATTCGTTGGATAGGTAAACAACATAACTACGACTTCCATGGGATATTTTTGCATTCTCTAAAAATTCAGCCAAAATGGAGGTTAAGAAAATCTCCTCGTTAATTTGGGACATTACTCGTTTTCGACCCTTTTATAGTAGGAAGGCCATAATGTGGCCGATTTGCATTGAATCTTACCGTGTGACAATTCGTTGGATAGGTAAACAACATAACTACGACTTCCATGGGATATTTTTGCATTCTATAAAAATTCAGCCAAAATGGAGGTTAAGAAAATCTCCTCGTTAATTTAGGACATTACTCGTTTTCGACCCATTTTTACTAGGATGGCCATAAAGTGGCCGATTTGTATTGAATCTTAGCATGTGACAATTCGTTGGATAGGTAAACAACATAACTACGACTTCCATGGGATATTTTTGCATTCTGTAAAAATTCGGCCAAAATGGAGGTTAAGAAAATCTCCTCGTTAATTTAGGACATTACTCCTTTTCGACCCTTTTTTAGTAGGAAGGCCATAATGTGGCCGATTTGCATTGAATCTTAGCATGTGACAATTCGTTGGATAGGTAAACAACATAACTACGACTTCCATGGGATATTTTTGCATTCTCTAAAAATTAAGCCAAAATGGAGGTTAAGAAAATCTCCTCGTTAATTTAGGACATTACTCGTTTTCCACCCATTTTTACTAGGAAGGCCATTAAGTGACCGATTTGCATTGAATCTTAGCGTGTGACAATTCGTTGGATAGGTAAACAACATAACTATGACTTCCATGGGATATTTTTGCATTCTCTAAAAATTCAGCCAAAATGGAGGTTAAGAAAATCTCCTCGTTAATTTGGGACATTACTCGTTTTCGACCCTTTTTTAGTAGGAAGGCCATAATGTGGCCGATTTGCATTGAATCTTAGCGTGTGACAATTCGTTGGATAGGTAAACAACATAACTACGACTTCCATGGGATATTTTTGCATTCTCTAAAAATTCAGCCAAAATGGAGGTTAAGAAAATCTCCTCGTTAATTTGGGACATTACTCGTTTTCGACCCTTTTTTAGTAGGAAGGCCATAATGTGGCCGATTTGCATTGAATCTTAACGTGTGACAATTCGTTGGATAGGTAAACAACATAACTACGACTTCCATGGGATATTTTTGCATTCTCTAAAAATTCAGCCAAAATGGAGGTTAAGAAAATCTCCTCGTTAATTTGGTACATTACTCGTTTTCGACCCTTTTTTAGTAGGAAGGCCATAATGTGGCCGATTTGCATTGAATCTTAGCGTGTGACAATTCGTTGGATAGGTAAACAACATAACTACGACTTCCATGGGATATTTTTGCATTCTATAAAAATTCAGCCAAAATGGAGGTTAAGAAAATCTCCTCGTTAATTTAGGACATTACTCGTTTTGGACCCATTTTTACTAGGAAGGCCATAAAGTGGCCGATTTGTATTGAATCTTAGCATATGACAATTCGTTGGATAGGTAAACAACATAACTACGACTTCCATGGGATATTTTTGCATTCTCTAAAAATTAAGCCAAAATGGAGGTTAAGAAAATCTCCTCGTTAATTTAGGACATTACTCGTTTTCGACCCATTTTTACTAGGAAGGCCATTAAGTGACCGATTTGTATTGAATCTTAGCATGTGACAATTCGTTGGATAGGTAAACAACATAACTACGACTTCCATGGGATATTTTTGCATTCTCTAAAAATTCAGCCAAAATGGAGGTTAAGAAAATCTCCTCGTTAATTTGGGACATTACTCGTTTTCGACCCTTTTTTAGTAGGAAGGCCATAATGTGACCGATTTGCATTGAATCTTAACGTGTGACAATTCGTTGGATAGGTAAACAACATAACTACGACTTCCATGGGATATTTTTGCATTCTCTAAAAATTCAGCCAAAATGGAGGTTAAGAAAATCTCCTCGTTAATTTGGTACATTACTCGTTTTCGACCCTTTTTTAGTAGGAAGGCCATAATGTGGCCGATTTGCATTGAATCTTAGCGTGTGACAATTCGTTGGATAGGTAAACAACATAACTACGACTTCCATGGGATATTTTTGCATTCTATAAAAATTCAGCCAAAATGGAGGTTAAGAAAATCTCCTCGTTAATTTAGGACATTACTCGTTTTGGACCCATTTTTACTAGGAAGGCCATAAAGTGGCCGATTTGTATTGAATCTTAGCATATGACAATTCGTTGGATAGGTAAACAACATAACTACGACTTCCATGGGATATTTTTGCATTCTCTAAAAATTAAGCCAAAATGGAGGTTAAGAAAATCTCCTCGTTAATTTAGGACATTACTCGTTTTCGACCCATTTTTACTAGGAAGGCCATTAAGTGACCGATTTGTATTGAATCTTAGCATGTGACAATTCGTTGGATAGGTAAACAACATAACTACGACTTCCATGGGATATTTTTGCATTCTCTAAAAATTCAGCCAAAATGGAGGTTAAGAAAATCTCCTCGTTAATTTGGGACATTACTCGTTTTCGACCCTTTTTTAGTAGGAAGGCCATAATGTGGCCGATTTGCATTGAATCTTAGCGTGTGACAATTTGTTGGATAGGTAAACAACATAACTACGACTTCCATGGGATATTTTTGCATTCTCTAAAAATTCAGCCAAAATGGAGGTTAAGAAAATCTCCTCGTTAATTTGGGACATTACTCGTTTTCGACCCTTTTTTAGTAGGAAGGCCATAATGTGGCCGATTTGCATTGAATCTTAGCGTGTGACAATTCGTTGGATAGGTAAACAACATAACTACGACTTCCATGGGATATTTTTGCATTCTATAAAAATTCAGCCAAAATGGAGGTTAAGAAAATCTCCTCGTTAATTTAGGACATTACTCGTTTTCGACCCATTTTTACTAGGAAGGCCATAAAGTGGCCGATTTGTATTGAATCTTAGCATGTGACAATTCGTTGGATAGGTAAACAACATAACTACGACTTCCATGGGATATTTTTGCATTCTATAAAAATTCAGCCAAAATGGAGGTTAAGAAAATCTCCTCGTTAATTTAGGACATTACTCCTTTTCGACCCTTTTTTAGTAGGAAGGCCATAATGTGGCCGATTTGCATTGAATCTTAGCATGTGACAATTCGTTGGATAGGTAAACAACATAACTACGACTTCCATGGGATATTTTTGCATTCTCTAAAAATTAAGCCAAAATGGAGGTTAAGAAAATCTCCTCGTTAATTTAGGACATTACTCGTTTTCGACCCATTTTTACTAGGATGGCCATAAAGTGGCCGATTTGCATTGAATCTTAGCGTGTGACAATTCGTTGGATAGGTAAACAACATAACTATGACTTCCATGGGATATTTTTGCATTCTCTAAAAATTCGGCCAAAATGGAGGTTAAGAAAATCTCCTCGTTAATTTGGGACATTACTCGTTCCGACCCTTTTTTAGTAGGAAGGCCATAATGTGGCCGATTTGCATTGAATCTTAGCGTGTGACAATTCGTTGGATAGGTAAACAACATAACTACGACTTCCATGGGATATTTTTGCATTCTCTAAAAATTCAGCCAAAATGGAGGTTAAGAAAATCTCCTCGTTAATTTGGGACATTACTCGTTTTCGACCCTTTTTTAGTAGGAAGGCCATAATGTGGCCGATTTGCATTGAATCTTAACGTGTGACAATTCGTTGGATAGGTAAACAACATAACTACGACTTCCATGGGATATTTTTGCATTCTCTAAAAATTCAGCCAAAATGGAGGTTAAGAAAATCTCCTCGTTAATTTAGGACATTACTCGTTTTGGACCCATTTTTACTAGGAAGGCCATAAAGTGGCCGATTTGTATTGAATCTTAGCATATGACAATTCGTTGGATAGGTAAACAACATAACTACGACTTCCATGGGATATTTTTGCATTCTATAAAAATTCAGCCAAAATGGAGGTTAAGAAAATCTCCTCGTTAATTTAGGACATTACTCGTTTTCGACCCATTTTTACTAGGATGGCCATAAAGTGGCCGATTTGTATTGAATCTTAGCATGTGACAATTCGTTGGATAGGTAAACAACATAACTACGACTTCCATGGGATATTTTTGCATTCTGTAAAAATTCGGCCAAAATGGAGGTTAAGAAAATCTCCTCGTTAATTTAGGACATTACTCCTTTTCGACCCTTTTTTAGTAGGAAGGCCATAATGTGGCCGATTTGCATTGAATCTTAGCATGTGACAATTCGTTGGATAGGTAAACAACATAACTACGACTTCCATGGGATATTTTTGCATTCTCTAAAAATTAAGCCAAAATGGAGGTTAAGAAAATCTCCTCGTTAATTTAGGACATTACTCGTTTTCCACCCATTTTTACTAGGAAGGCCATTAAGTGACCGATTTGCATTGAATCTTAGCGTGTGACAATTCGTTGGATAGGTAAACAACATAACTATGACTTCCATGGGATATTTTTGCATTCTCTAAAAATTCAGCCAAAATGGAGGTTAAGAAAATCTCCTCGTTAATTTGGGACATTACTCGTTTCGACCCTTTTTTAGTAGGAAGGCCATAATGTGGCCGATTTGCATTGAATCTTAGCGTGTGACAATTCGTTGGATAGGTAAACAACATAACTATGACTTCCATGGGATATTTTTGCATTCTCTAAAAATTCAGCCAAAATGGAGGTTAAGAAAATCTCCTCGTTAATTTGGGACATTACTCGTTTTCGACCCTTTTTTAGTAGGAAGGCCATAATGTGGCCGATTTGCATTGAATCTTAGCGTGTGACAATTCGTTGGATAGGTAAACAACATAACTACGACTTCCATGGGATATTTTTGCATTCTGTAAAAATTCGGCCAAAATGGAGGTTAAGAAAATCTCCTCGTTAATTTAGGACATTACTCGTTTTCGACCCTTTTTTAGTAGGAAGGCCATAATGTGGCCGATTTGCATTGAATCTTAGCATGTGACAATTCGTTGGATAGGTAAACAACATAACTACGACTTCCATGGGATATTTTTGCATTCTCTAAAAATTAAGCCAAAATGGAGGTTAAGAAAATCTCCTCGTTAATTTAGGACATTACTCGTTTTCGACCCATTTTTACTAGGAAGGCCATTAAGTGACCGATTTGCATTGAATCTTAGCTTGTGACAATTCGTTGGATAGGTAAACAACATAACTACGACTTCCATGGGATATTTTTGCATTCTGTAAAAATTCAGCCAAAATGGAGGTTAAGAAAATCTCCTCGTTAATTTAGGACATTACTCGTTTTCGACCCATTTTTACTAGGAAGGCCATAAAGTGGCCGATTTGTATTGAATCTTAGCATGTGACAATTCGTTGGATAGGTAAACAACATAACTACGACTTCCATGGGATATTTTTGCATTCTCTAAAAATTAAGCCAAAATGGAGGTTAAGAAAATCTCCTCGTTAATTTAGGACATTACTCGTTTTCGACCCATTTTTACTAGGAAGGCCATTAAGTGACCGATTTGCATTGAATCTTAGCGTGTGACAATTCGTTGGATAGGTAAACAACATAACTATGACTTCCATGGGATATTTTTGCATTCTCTAAAAATTCAGCCAAAATGGAGGTTAAGAAAATCTCCTCGTTAATTTGGGACATTACTCGTTTTCGACCCTTTTTTAGTAGGAAGGCCATAATGTGGCCGATTTGCATTGAATCTTAGCGTGTGACAATTCGTTGGATAGGTAAACAACATAACTACGACTTCCATGGGATATTTTTGCATTCTGTAAAAATTCGGCCAAAATGGAGGTTAAGAAAATCTCCTCGTTAATTTAGGACATTACTCGTTTTCGACCCTTTTTTAGTAGGAAGGCCATAATGTGGCCGATTTGCATTGAATCTTAGCATGTGACAATTCGTTGGATAGGTAAACAACATAACTACGACTTCCATGGGATATTTTTGCATTCTCTAAAAATTAAGCCAAAATGGAGGTTAAGAAAATCTCCTCGTTAATTTAGGACATTACTCGTTTTCGACCCATTTTTACTAGGAAGGCCATTAAGTGACCGATTTGCATTGAATCTTAGCTTGTGACAATTCGTTGGATAGGTAAACAACATAACTACGACTTCCATGGGATATTTTTGCATTCTGTAAAAATTCAGCCAAAATGGAGGTTAAGAAAATCTCCTCGTTAATTTAGGACATTACTCGTTTTCGACCCATTTTTACTAGGAAGGCCATAAAGTGGCCGATTTGTATTGAATCTTAGCATGTGACAATTCGTTGGATAGGTAAACAACATAACTACGACTTCCATGGGATATTTTTGCATTCTCTAAAAATTAAGCCAAAATGGAGGTTAAGAAAATCTCCTCGTTAATTTAGGACATTACTCGTTTTCGACCCATTTTTACTAGGAAGGCCATTAAGTGACCGATTTGCATTGAATCTTAGCGTGTGACAATTCGTTGGATAGGTAAACAACATAACTATGACTTCCATGGGATATTTTTTCATTCTCTAAAAATTCAGCCAAAATGGAGGTTAAGAAAATCTCCTCGTTAATTTGGGACATTACTCGTTTTCGACCCTTTTTTAGTAGGAAGGCCATAATGTGGCCGATTTGCATTGAATCTTAGCGTGTGACAATTCGTTGGATAGGTAAACAACATAACTACGACTTCCATGGGATATTTTTGCATTCTATAAAAATTCAGCCAAAATGGAGGTTAAGAAAATCTCCTCGTTAATTTAGGACATTACTCGTTTTCGACCCATTTTTACTAGGAAGGCCATTAAGTGACCGATTTGCATTGAATCTTAGCTTGTGACAATTAGTTGGATAGGTAAACAACATAACTACGACTTCCATGGGATATTTTTGCATTCTATAAAAATTCAGCCAAAATGGAGGTTAAGAAAATCTCCTCGTTAATTTAGGACATTACTCGTTTTCGACCCATTTTTACTAGGAAGGCCATAAAGTGGCCGAATTGTATTGAATCTTAGCATGTGACAATTCGTTGGATAGGTAAACAACATAACTACGACTTCCATGGGATATTTTTGCATTCTGTAAAAATTCGACCAAAATGGAGGTTAAGAAAATCTCCTCGTTAATTTAGGACATTACTCGTTTTCGACCCTTTTTTAGTAGGAAGGCCATAATGTGGCCGATTTGCATTGAATCTTAGCATGTGACAATTCGTTGGATAGGTAAACAACATAACTACGACTTCCATGGGATATTTTTGCATTCTCTAAAAATTAAGCCAAAATGGAGGTTAAGAAAATCTCCTCGTTAATTTAGGACATTACTCGTTTTCGACCCATTTTTACTAGGAAGGCCATTAAGTGACCGATTTGCATTGAATCTTAGCGTGTGACAATTCGTTCGATAGGTAAACAACATAACTATGACTTCCATGGGATATTTTTGCATTCTCTAAAAATTCAGCCAAAATGGAGGTTAAGAAAATCTCCTCGTTAATTTGGGACATTACTCGTTTTCGACCCTTTTTCAGTAGGAAGGCCATAATGTGGCCGATTTGCATTGAATCTTAGCGTGTGACAATTCGTTGGATAGGTAAACAACATAACTACGACTTCCATGGGATATTTTTGCATTCTATAAAAATTCAGCCAAAATGGAGGTTAAGAAAATCTCCTCGTTAATTTAGGACATTACTCGTTTTCGACCCATTTTTACTAGGAAGGCCATAAAGTGGCCGATTTGTATTGAATCTTAGCATGTGACAATTCGTTGGATAGGTAAACAACATAACTACGACTTCCATGGGATATTTTTGCATTCTGTAAAAATTCGGCCAAAATGGAGGTTAAGAAAATCTCCTCGTTAATTTAGGACATTACTCGTTTTCGACCCTTTTTTAGTAGGAAGGCCATAATGTGGCCGATTTGCATTGAATCTTAGCATGTGACAATTCGTTGGATAGGTAAACAACATAACTACGACTTCCATGGGATATTTTTGCATTCTATAAAAATTCAGCCAAAATGGAGGTTAAGAAAATCTCCTCGTTAATTTAGGACATTACTCGTTTTCGACCCATTTTTACTAGGAAGGCCATAAAGTGGCCGATTTGTATTGAATCTTAGCATGTGACAATTCGTTGGATAGGTAAACAACATAACTACGACTTCCATGGGATATTTTTGCATTCTGTAAAAATTCGGCCAAAATGGAGGTTAAGAAAATCTCCTCGTTAATTTAGGACATTACTCGTTTTCGACCCTTTTTTAGTAGGAAGTCCATAATGTGGCCGATTTGCATTGAATCTTAGCATGTGACAATTCGTTGGATAGGTAAACAACATAACTACGACTTCCATGGGATATTTTTGCATTCTCTAAAAATTAAGCCAAAATGGAGGTTAAGAAAATCTCCTCGTTAATTTAGGACATTACTCGTTTTCGACCCATTTTTACTAGGAAGGCCATTAAGTGACCGATTTGCATTGAATCTTAGCTTGTGACAATTAGTTGGATAGGTAAACAACATAACTACGACTTCCATGGGATATTTTTGCATTCTATAAAAATTCAGCCAAAATGGAGGTTAAGAAAATCTCCTCGTTAATTTAGGACATTACTCGTTTTCGACCCATTTTTACTAGGAAGGCCATAAAGTGGCCGAATTGTATTGAATCTTAGCATGTGACAATTCGTTGGATAGGTAAACAACATAACTACGACTTCCATGGGATATTTTTGCATTCTGTAAAAATTCGACCAAAATGGAGGTTAAGAAAATCTCCTCGTTAATTTAGGACATTACTCGTTTTCGACCCTTTTTTAGTAGGAAGGCCATAATGTGGCCGATTTGCATTGAATCTTAGCATGTGACAATTCGTTGGATAGGTAAACAACATAACTACGACTTCCATGGGATATTTTTGCATTCTCTAAAAATTAAGCCAAAATGGAGGTTAAGAAAATCTCCTCGTTAATTTAGGACATTACTCGTTTTCGACCCATTTTTACTAGGAAGGCCATTAAGTGACCGATTTGCATTGAATCTTAGCGTGTGACAATTCGTTGGATAGGTAAACAACATAACTATGACTTCCATGGGATATTTTTGCATTCTCTAATAATTCAGCCAAAATGGAGGTTAAGAAAATCTCCTCGTTAATTTGGGACATTACTCGTTTTCGACCCTTTTTTAGTAGGAAGGCCATAATGTGGCCGATTTGCATTGAATCTTAGCGTGTGACAATTCGTTGGATAGGTAAACAACATAACTACGACTTCCATGGGATATTTTTGCATTCTATAAAAATTCAGCCAAAATGGAGGTTAAGAAAATCTCCTCGTTAATTTAGGACATTACTCGTTTTCGACCCATTTTTACTAGGAAGGCCATAAAGTGGCCGATTTGTATTGAATCTTAGCATGTGACAATTCGTTGGATAGGTAAACAACATAACTACGACTTCCATGGGATATTTTTGCATTCTGTAAAAATTCGGCCAAAATGGAGGTTAAGAAAATCTCCTCGTTAATTTAGGACATTACTCGTTTTCGACCCTTTTTTAGTAGGAAGGCCATAATGTGGCCGATTTGCATTGAATCTTAGCATGTGACAATTCGTTGGATAGGTAAACAACATAACTACGACTTCCATGGGATATTTTTGCATTCTCTAAAAATTAAGCCAAAATGGAGGTTAAGAAAATCTCCTCGTTAATTTAGGACATTACTCGTTTTCGACCCATTTTTACTAGGAAGGCCATTAAGTGACCGATTTGCATTGAATCTTAGCGTGTGACAATTCGTTGGATAGGTAAACAACATAACTACGACTTCCATGGGATATTTTTGCATTCTCTAAAAATTCAGCCAAAATGGAGGTTAAGAAAATCTCCTCGTTAATTTGGGACATTACTCGTTTTCGACCCTTTTTTAGTAGGAAGGCCATAATGTGGCCGATTTGCATTGAATCTTAGCGTGTGACAATTCGTTGGATAGGTAAACAACATAACTACGACTTCCATGGGATATTTTTGCATTCTATAAAAATTCAGCCAAAATGGAGGTTAAGAAAATCTCCTCGTTAATTTAGGACATTACTCGTTTTCGACCCATTTTTACTAGGAAGGCCATAAAGTGGCCGATTTGTATTGAATCTTAGCATGTGACAATTCGTTGGATAGGTAAACAACATAACTACGACTTCCATGGGATATTTTTGCATTCTGTAAAAATTCGGCCAAAATGGAGGTTAAGAAAATCTCCTCGTTAATTTAGGACATTACTCGTTTTCGACCCTTTTTTAGTAGGAAGGCCATAATGTGGCCGATTTGCATTGAATCTTAGCATGTGACAATTCGTTGGATAGGTAAACAACATAACTACGACTTCCATGGGATATTTTTGCATTCTCTAAAAATTAAGCCAAAATGGAGGTTAAGAAAATCTCCTCGTTAATTTAGGACATTACTCGTTTTCGACCCATTTTTACTAGGAAGGCCATTAAGTGACCGATTTGCATTGAATCTTAGCTTGTGACAATTCGTTGGATAGGTAAACAACATAACTACGACTTCCATGGGATATTTTTGCATTCTATAAAAATTCAGCCAAAATGGAGGTTAAGAAAATCTCCTCGTTAATTTAGGACATTACTCGTTTTCGACCCATTTTTACTAGGAAGGCCATAAAGTGGCCGATTTGTATTGAATCTTAGCATGTGACAATTCGTTGGATAGGTAAACAACATAACTACGACTTCCATGGGATATTTTTGCATTCTGTAAAAATTCGACCAAAATGGAGGTTAAGAAAATCTCCTCGTTAATTTAGGACATTACTCGTTTTCGACCCTTTTTTAGTAGGAAGGCCATAATGTGGCCGATTTGCATTGAATCTTAGCATGTGACAATTCGTTGGATAGGTAAACAACATAACTACGACTTCCATGGGATATTTTTGCATTCTCTAAAAATTAAGCCAAAATGGAGGTTAAGAAAATCTCCTCGTTAATTTAGGACATTACTCGTTTTCGACCCATTTTTACTAGGAAGGCCATTAAGTGACCGATTTGCATTGAATCTTAGCGTGTGACAATTCGTTGGATAGGTAAACAACATAACTATGACTTCCATGGGATATTTTTGCATTCTCTAAAAATTCAGCCAAAATGGAGGTTAAGAAAATCTCCTCGTTAATTTGGGACATTACTCGTTTTCGACCCTTTTTTAGTAGGAAGGCCATAATGTGGCCGATTTGCATTGAATCTTAGCGTGTGACAATTCGTTGGATAGGTAAACAACATAACTACGACTTCCATGGGATATTTTTGCATTCTATAAAAATTCAGCCAAAATGGAGGTTAAGAAAATCTCCTCGTTAATTTAGGACATTACTCGTTTTCGACCCATTTTTACTAGGAAGGCCATAAAGTGGCCGATTTGTATTGAATCTTAGCATGTGACAATTCGTTGGATAGGTAAACAACATAACTACGACTTCCATGGGATATTTTTGCATTCTGTAAAAATTCGGCCAAAATGGAGGTTAAGAAAATCTCCTCGTTAATTTAGGACATTACTCGTTTTCGACCCTTTTTTAGTAGGAAGGCCATAATGTGGCCGATTTGCATTGAATCTTAGCATGTGACAATTCGTTGGATAGGTAAACAACATAACTACGACTTCCATGGGATATTTTTGCATTCTATAAAAATTCAGCCAAAATGGAGGTTAAGAAAATCTCCTCGTTAATTTAGGACATTACTCGTTTTCGACCCATTTTTACTAGGAAGGCCATAAAGTGGCCGATTTGTATTGAATCTTAGCATGTGACAATTCGTTGGATAGGTAAACAACATAACTACGACTTCCATGGGATATTTTTGCATTCTCTAAAAATTAAGCCAAAATGGAGGTTAAGAAAATCTCCTCGTTAATTTAGGACATTACTCGTTTTTGACCCATTTTTACTAGGAAGGCCATTAAGTGACCGATTTGCATTGAATCTTAGCTTGTGACAATTCGTTGGATAGGTAAACAACATAACTACGACTTCCATGGGATATTTTTGCATTCTCTAAAAATTCAGCCAAAATGGAGGTTAAGATAATCTCCTTGTTAATTTGGGACATTACTCGTTTTCGACCCTTTTTTAGTAGGAAGGCCATAATGTGGCCGATTTGCAATGAATCTTAGCCTGTGACAATTCGTTGGATAGGTAAACAACATAACTACGACTTCCATGGGATATTTTGGCATTTTCTAAAAATTCAGCCAAAATGGAGGTTAAGAAAATCTCCTCGTTAATTTAGGACAATACTCGTTTTCGACCCATTTTTACTAGGAAGGCCATAAAGTGGCCGATTTGTATTGAATCTTAGCCTGTGACAATTCGTTGGATAGGTAAACAACATAACTACGACTTCCATGGGATATTTTTGCATTCTGTAAAAATTCGGCCAAAATGGAGGTTAAGAAAATCTCCTCGTTAATTTAGGACATTGCTCGTTTTCGACCCTTTTTTAGTAGGAAGGCCATAATGTGGCCGATTTGCATTGAATCTTAGCATGTGACAATTCGTTGGATAGGTAAACAACATAACTACGACTTCCATGGGATATTTTTGCATTCTATAAAAATTCAGCCAAAATGGAGGTTAAGAAAATCTCCTCGTTAATTTAGGACATTACTCGTTTTCGACCCATTTTTACTAGGAAGGCCATAAAGTGGCCGATTTGTATTGAATCTTAGCATGTGACAATTCGTTGGATAGGTAAACAACATAAGTACGACTTCCATGGGATATTTTTGCATTCTCTAAAAATTAAGCCAGAATGGAGGTTAATAAAATCTCCTCGTTAATTTAGGACATTACTCGTTTTCGACCCATTTTTACTAGGAAGGCCATTAAGTGACCGATTTGCATTGAATCTTAGCGTGTGACAATTCGTTGGATAGGTAAACAACATAACTATGACTTCCATGGGATATTTTTGCATTCTCTAAAAATTCAGCCAAAATGGAGGTTAAGAAAATCTCCTCGTTAATTTGGGACATTACTCGTTTTCGACCCTTTTTTAGTAGGAAGGCCATAATATGGCCGATTTGCATTGAATCTTAGCGTGTGACAATTCGTTGGATAGGTAAACAACATAACTACGACTTCCATGGGATATTTTTGCATTCTATAAAAATTCAGCCAAAATGGAGGTTAACAAAATCTCCTCGTTAATTTAGGACATTACTCGTTTTCGACCCATTTTTACTAGGAAGGCCATAAAGTGGCCGATTTGTATTGAATCTTAGCATGTGACAATTCGTTGGATAGGTAAACAACATAACTACGACTTCCATGGGATATTTTTGCATTCTCTAAAAATTCGGCCAAAATGGAGGTTAAGAAAATCTCCTCGTTAATTTAGGACATTACTCGTTTTCGACCCTTTTTTAGCAGGAAGGCCATAATGTGGCCGATTTGCATTGAATCTTAGCATGTGACAATTCTTTGGATAGGTAAACAACATAACTACGACTTCCATGGGATATTTTTGCATTCTCTAAAAATTAAGCCAAAATGGAGGTTAAGAAAATCTCCTCGTTAATTTAGGACATTACTCGTTTTCGACCCATTTTTACTAGGAAGGCCATAAAGTGGCCGATTTGTATTGAATCTTAGCCTGTGACAATTCGTTGGATAGGTAAACAACATAACTACGACTTCCATGGGATATTTTTGCATTCTGTAAAAATTCGGCCAAAATGGAGGTTAAGAAAATCTCCTCGTTAATTTAGGACATTACTCGTTTTCGACCCTTTTTTAGTAGGAAGGCCATAATGTGGCCGATTTGCAATGAATCTTAGCCTGTGACAATTCGTTGGATAGGTAAACAACATAACTACGACTTCCATGGGATATTTTTGCATTCTATAAAAATTCAGCCAAAATGGAGGTTAAGAAAATCTCCTCGTTAATTTAGGACATTACTCGTTTTCGACCCATTTTTACTAGGAAGGCCATAAAGTGGCCGATTTGTATTGAATCTTAGCATGTGACAATTCGTTGGATAGGTAAACAACATAACTACGACTTCCATGGGATATTTTTGCATTCTGTAAAAATTCGGCCAAAATGGAGGTTAAGAAAATCTCCTCGTTAATTTAGGACATTACTCGTTTTCGACCCTTTTTTAGTAGGAAGGCCATAATGTGGCCGATTTGCATTGAATCTTAGCATGTGACAATTCGTTGGATAGGTAAACAACATAACTACGACTTCCATGGGATATTTTTGCATTCTCTAAAAATTAAGCCAAAATGGAGGTTAAGAAAATCTCCTCGTTAATTTAGGACAATACTCGTTTTCGACCCATTTTTACTAGGAAGGCCATTAAGTGACCGATTTGCATTGAATCTTAGCTTGTGACAATTCGTTGGATAGGTAAACAACATAACTACGACTTCCATGGGATATTTTTGCATTCTCTAAAAATTCAGCCAAAATGGAGGTTAAGGAAATCTCCTCGTTAATTTGGGACATTACTCATTTTCGACCCTTTTTTAGTAGGAAGGCCATAATGTGGCCGATTTGCAATGAATCTTAGCCTGTGACAATTCGTTGGATAGGTAAACAACATAACCACGACTTCCATGGGATATTTTGGCATTCTCTAAAAATTCAGCCAAAATGGAGGTTAAGAAAATCTCCTCGTTAATTTAGGACATTACTCGTTTTCGACCCATTTTTACTAGGAAGGCCATAAAGTGGCCGATTTGTATTGAATCTTAGCCTGTGACAATTCGTTGGATAGGTAAACAACATAACTACGACTTCCATGGGATATTTTTGCATTCTGTAAAAATTCGGCCAAAATGGAGGTTAAGAAAATCTCCTCGTTAATTTAGGACATTGCTCGTTTTCGACCCTTTTTTAGTAGGAAGGCCATAATGTGGCCGATTTGCATTGAATCTTAGCATGTGACAATTCGTTGGATAGGTAAACAACATAACTACGACTTCCATGGGATATTTTTGCATTCTCTAAAAATTCAGCCAAAATGGAGGTTAAGAAAATCTCCTCGTTAATTTAGGACATTACTCGTTTTCGACCCATTTTTACTAGGAAGGCCATAAAGTGGCCGATTTGTATTGAATCTTAGCATGTGACAATTCGTTGGATAGGTAAACAACATAACTACGACTTCCATGGGATATTTTTGCATTCTCTAAAAATTAAGCCAAAATGGAGGTTAAGAAAATCTCCTCGTTAATTTAGGACATTACTCGTTTTCGACCCATTTTTACTAGGAAGGCCATTAAGTGACCGATTTGCATTGAATCTTAGCGTGTGACAATTCGTTGGATAGGTAAACAACATAACTATGACTTCCATGGGATATTTTTGCATTCTCTAAAAATTCAGCCAAAATGGAGGTTAAGAAAATCTCCTCGTTAATTTGGGACATTACTCGTTTTCGACCCTTTTTTAGTAGGAAGGCCATAATGTGGCCGATTTGCATTGAATCTTAGCGTGTGACAATTCGTTGGATAGGTAAACAACATAACTACGACTTCCATGGGATATTTTTGCGTTCTATAAAAATTCAGCCAAAATGGAGGTTAAGAAAATCTCCTCGTTAATTTAGGACATTACTCGTTTTCGACCCATTTTTACTAGGAAGGCCATAAAGTGGCCGATTTGTATTGAATCTTAGCATGTGACAATTCGTTGGATAGGTAAACAACATAACTACGACTTCCATGGGATATTTTTGCATTCTCTGAAAATTCGGCCAAAATGGAGGTTAAGAAAATCTCCTCGTTAATTTAGGACATTACTCGTTTTCGACCCTTTTTTAGCAGGAAGGCCATAATGTGGCCGATTTGCATTGAATCTTAGCATGTGACAATTCTTTGGATAGGTAAACAACATAACTACGACTTCCATGGGATATTTTTGCATTCTCTAAAAATTAAGCCAAAATGGAGGTTAAGAAAATCTCCTCGTTAATTTAGGACATTACTCGTTTTCGACCCATTTTTACTAGGAAGGCCATAAAGTGGCCGATTTGTATTGAATCTTAGCCTGTGACAATTCGTTGGATAGGTAAACAACATAACTACGACTTCCATGGGATATTTTTGCATTCTGTAAAAATTCGGCCAAAATGGAGGTTAAGAAAATCTCCTCGTTAATTTAGGACATTACTCGTTTTCGACCCTTTTTTAGTAGGAAGGCCATAATGTGGCCGATTTGCATTGAATCTTAGCATGTGACAATTCGTTGGATAGGTAAACAACATAACTACGACTTCCATGGGATATTTTTGCATTCTATAAAAATTCAGCCAAAATGGAGGTTAAGAAAATCTCCTCGTTAATTTAGGACATTACTCGTTTTCGACCCATTTTTACTAGGAAGGCCATAAAGTGGCCGATTTGTATTGAATCTTAGCCTGTGACAATTCGTTGGATAGGTAAACAACATAACTACGACTTCCATGGGATATTTTTGCATTCTATAAAAATTCAGCCAAAATGGAGGTTAAGAAAATCTCCTCGTTAATTTAGGACATTACTCGTTTTCGACCCATTTTTACTAGGAAGGCCATAAAGTGGCCGATTTGTATTGAATCTTAGCATGTGACAATTCGTTGGATAGGTAAACAACATAACTACGACTTCCATGGGATATTTTTGCATTCTCTAAAAATTCGGCCAAAATGGAGGTTAAGAAAATCTCCTCGTTAATTTAGGACATTACTCGTTTTCGACCCTTTTTTAGCAGGAAGGCCATAATGTGGCCGATTTGCATTGAATCTTAGCATGTGACAATTCTTTGGATAGGTAAACAACATAACTACGACTTCCATGGGATATTTTTGCATTCTCTAAAAATTAAGCCAAAATGGAGGTTAAGAAAATCTCCTCGTTAATTTAGGACATTACTCGTTTTCGACCCATTTTTACTAGGAAGGCCATAAAGTGGCCGATTTGTATTGAATCTTAGCCTGTGACAATTCGTTGGATAGGTAAACAACATAACTACGACTTCCATGGGATATTTTTGCATTCTGTAAAAATTCGGCCAAAATGGAGGTTAAGAAAATCTCCTCGTTAATTTAGGACATTACTCGTTTTCGACCCTTTTTTAGTAGGAAGGCCATAATGTGGCCGATTTGCATTGAATCTTAGCATGTGACAATTCGTTGGATAGGTAAACAACATAACTACGACTTCCATGGGATATTTTTGCATTCTATAAAAATTCAGCCAAAATGGAGGTTAAGAAAATCTCCTCGTTAATTTAGGACATTACTCGTTTTCGACCCATTTTTACTAGGAAGGCCATAAAGTGGCCGATTTGTATTGAATCTTAGCATGTGACAATTCGTTGGATAGGTAAACAACATAACTACGACTTCCATGGGATATTTTTGCATTCTGTAAAAATTCGGCCAAAATGGAGGTTAAGAAAATCTCCTCGTTAATTTAGGACATTACTCGTTTTCGACCCTTTTTTAGTAGGAAGGCCATAATGTGGCCGATTTGCATTGAATCTTAGCATGTGACAATTCGTTGGATAGGTAAACAACATAACTACGACTTCCATGGGATATTTTTGCATTCTCTAAAAATTAAGCCAAAATGGAGGTTAAGAAAATCTCCTCGTTAATTTAGGACAATACTCGTTTTCGACCCATTTTTACTAGGAAGGCCATTAAGTGACCGATTTGCATTGAATCTTAGCTTGTGACAATTCGTTGGATAGGTAAACAACATAACTACGACTTCCATGGGATATTTTTGCATTCTCTAAAAATTCAGCCAAAATGGAGGTTAAGAAAATCTCCTCGTTAATTTAGGACATTACTCGTTTTCGACCCATTTTTACTAGGAAGGCCATAAAGTGGCCGATTTGTATTGAATCTTAGCCTGTGACAATTCGTTGGATAGGTAAACAACATAACTACGACTTCCATGGGATATTTTTGCATTCTGTAAAAATTCGGCCAAAATGGAGGTTAAGAAAATCTCCTCGTTAATTTAGGACATTACTCGTTTTCGACCCTTTTTTAGTAGGAAGGCCATAATGTGGCCGATTTGCATTGAATCTTAGCATGTGACAATTCGTTGGATAGGTAAACAACATAACTACGACTTCCATGGGATATTTTTGCATTCTATAAAAATTCAGCCAAAATGGAGGTTAAGAAAATCTCCTCGTTAATTTAGGACATTACTCGTTTTCGACCCATTTTTACTAGGAAGGCCATTAAGTGACCGATTTGCATTGAATCTTAGCTTGTGACAATTCGTTGGATAGGTAAACAACATAACTACGACTTCCATGGGATATTTTTGCATTCTCTAAAAATTCAGCCAAAATGGAGGTTAAGGAAATCTCCTCGTTAATTTGGGACATTACTCGTTTTCGACCCTTTTTTAGTAGGAAGGCCATAATGTGGCCGATTTGCAATGAATCTTAGCCTGTGACAATTCGTTGGATAGGTAAACAACATAACTACGACTTCCATGGGATATTTTGGCATTCTCTAAAAATTCAGCCAAAATGGAGGTTAAGAAAATCTCCTCGTTAATTTAGGACATTACTCGTTTTCGACCCATTTTTACTAGGAAGGCCATAAAGTGGCCGATTTGTATTGAATCTTAGCCTGTGACAATTCGTTGGATAGGTAAACAACATAACTACGACTTCCATGGGATATTTTTGCATTCTGTAAAAATTCGGCCAAAATGGAGGTTAAGAAAATCTCCTCGTTAATTTAGGACATTACTCGTTTTCGACCCTTTTTTAGTAGGAAGGCCATAATGTGGCCGATTTGCATTGAATCTTAGCATGTGACAATTCGTTGGATAGGTAAACAACATAACTACGACTTCCATGGGATATTTTTGCATTCTATAAAAATTCAGCCAAAATGGAGGTTAAGAAAATCTCCTCGTTAATTTAGGACATTACTCGTTTTCGACCCATTTTTACTAGGAAGGCCATTAAGTGACCGATTTGCATTGAATCTTAGCTTGTGACAATTCGTTGGATAGGTAAACAACATAACTACGACTTCCATGGGATATTTTTGCATTCTCTAAAAATTCAGCCAAAATGGAGGTTAAGGAAATCTCCTCGTTAATTTGGGACATTACTCGTTTTCGACCCTTTTTTAGTAGGAAGGCCATAATGTGGCCGATTTGCAATGAATCTTAGCCTGTGACAATTCGTTGGATAGGTAAACAACATAACTACGACTTCCATGGGATATTTTGGCATTCTCTAAAAATTCAGCCAAAATGGAGGTTAAGAAAATCTCCTCGTTAATTTAGGACATTACTCGTTTTCGACCCATTTTTACTAGGAAGGCCATAAAGTGGCCGATTTGTATTGAATCTTAGCCTGTGACAATTCGTTGGATAGGTAAACAACATAACTACGACTTCCATGGGATATTTTTGCATTCTGTAAAAATTCAGCCAAAATGGAGGTTAAGAAAATCTCCTCGTTAATTTAGGACATTACTCGTTTTCGACCCATTTTTACTAGGAAGGCCATAAAGTGGCCGATTTGTATTGAATCTTAGCCTGTGACAATTCGTTGGATAGGTAAACAACATAACTACGACTTCCATGGGATATTTTTGCATTCTCTAAAAATTCAGCCAAAATGGAGGTTAAGAAAATCTCCTCGTTAATTTAGGACATTACTCGTTTTCGACCCATTTTTACTAGGAAGGCCATAAAGTGGCCGATTTGTATTGAATCTTAGCATGTGACAATTCGTTGGATAGGTAAACAACATAACTACGACTTCCATGGGATATTTTTGCATTCTCTAAAAATTCGGCCAAAATGGAGGTTAAGAAAATCTCCTCGTTAATTTAGGACATTACTCGTTTTCGACCCTTTTTTAGCAGGAAGGCCATAATGTGGCCGATTTGCATTGAATCTTAGCATGTGACAATTCTTTGGATAGGTAAACAACATAACTACGACTTCCATGGGATATTTTTGCATTCTCTAAAAATTAAGCCAAAATGGAGGTTAAGAAAATCTCCTCGTTAATTTAGGACATTACTCGTTTTCGACCCATTTTTACTAGGAAGGCCATAAAGTGGCCGATTTGTATTGAATCTTAGCCTGTGACAATTCGTTGGATAGGTAAACAACATAACTACGACTTCCATGGGATATTTTTGCATTCTGTAAAAATTCGGCCAAAATGGAGGTTAAGAAAATCTCCTCGTTAATTTAGGACATTACTCGTTTTCGACCCTTTTTTAGTAGGAAGGCCATAATGTGGCCGATTTGCATTGAATCTTAGCATGTGACAATTCGTTGGATAGGTAAACAACATAACTACGACTTCCATGGGATATTTTTGCATTCTATAAAAATTCAGCCAAAATGGAGGTTAAGAAAATCTCCTCGTTAATTTAGGACATTACTCGTTTTCGACCCATTTTTACTAGGAAGGCCATAAAGTGGCCGATTTGTATTGAATCTTAGCATGTGACAATTCGTTGGATAGGTAAACAACATAACTACGACTTCCATGGGATATTTTTGCATTCTGTAAAAATTCGGCCAAAATGGAGGTTAAGAAAATCTCCTCGTTAATTTAGGACATTACTCGTTTTCGACCCTTTTTTAGTAGGAAGGCCATAATGTGGCCGATTTGCATTGAATCTTAGCATGTGACAATTCGTTGGATAGGTAAACAACATAACTACGACTTCCATGGGATATTTTTGCATTCTCTAAAAATTAAGCCAAAATGGAGGTTAAGAAAATCTCCTCGTTAATTTAGGACAATACTCGTTTTCGACCCATTTTTACTAGGAAGGCCATTAAGTGACCGATTTGCATTGAATCTTAGCTTGTGACAATTCGTTGGATAGGTAAACAACATAACTACGACTTCCATGGGATATTTTTGCATTCTCTAAAAATTCAGCCAAAATGGAGGTTAAGGAAATCTCCTCGTTAATTTGGGACATTACTCGTTTTCGACCCTTTTTTAGTAGGAAGGCCATAATGTGGCCGATTTGCAATGAATCTTAGCCTGTGACAATTCGTTGGATAGGTAAACAACATAACTACGACTTCCATGGGATATTTTGGCATTCTCTAAAAATTCAGCCAAAATGGAGGTTAAGAAAATCTCCTCGTTAATTTAGGACATTACTCGTTTTCGACCCATTTTTACTAGGAAGGCCATAAAGTGGCCGATTTGTATTGAATCTTAGCCTGTGACAATTCGTTGGATAGGTAAACAACATAACTACGACTTCCATGGGATATTTTTGCATTCTGTAAAAATTCGGCCAAAATGGAGGTTAAGAAAATCTCCTCGTTAATTTAGGACATTACTCGTTTTCGACCCTTTTTTAGTAGGAAGGCCATAATGTGGCCGATTTGCATTGAATCTTAGCATGTGACAATTCGTTGGATAGGTAAACAACATAACTACGACTTCCATGGGATATTTTTGCATTCTATAAAAATTCAGCCAAAATGGAGGTTAAGAAAATCTCCTCGTTAATTTAGGACATTACTCGTTTTCGACCCATTTTTACTAGGAAGGCCATTAAGTGACCGATTTGTATTGAATCTTAGCATGTGACAATTCGTTGGATAGGTAAACAACAAAACTACGACTTCCATGGGATATTTTTGCATTCTCTAAAAATTAAGCCAAAATGGAGGTTAAGAAAATCTCCTCGTTAATTTAGGACATTACTCGTTTTCGACCCATTTTTACTAGGAAGGCCATAAAGTGGCCGATTTGTATTGAATCTTAGCATGTGACAATTCGTTGGATAGGTAAACAACAAAACTACGACTTCCATGGGATATTTTTGCATTCTCTAAAAATTAAGCCAAAATGGAGGTTAAGAAAATCTCCTCGTTAATTTAGGACATTACTC
This sequence comes from Medicago sativa, assembly GCF_051527215.1. Classification (NCBI taxonomy): domain Eukaryota; kingdom Viridiplantae; phylum Streptophyta; class Magnoliopsida; order Fabales; family Fabaceae; genus Medicago; species Medicago sativa. The sequence continues at coordinate 572,428 of NC_140751.1, read as the reverse complement.
GTTTTCGACCCTTTTTTAGTAGGAAGGCCATAATGTGGCCGATTTGCATTGAATCTTAGCATGTGACAATTCTTTGGATAGGTAAACAACATAACTACGACTTCCATGGGATATTTTTGCATTCTATAAAAATTCAGCCAAAATGGAGGTTAAGAAAATCTCCTCGTTAATTTAGGACATTACTCGTTTTCGACCCATTTTTACTAGGAAGGCCACAAAGTGGCCGATTTGTATTGAATCTTAGCATGTGACAATTCGTTGGATAGGTAAACAACATAACTACGACTTCCATGGGATATTTTTGCATTCTGTAAAAATTCGGCCAAAATGGAGGTTAAGAAAATCTCCTCGTTAATTTAGGACATTACTCGTTTTCGACCCTTTTTTAGCAGGAAGGCCATAATGTGGCCGATTTGCATTGAATCTTTGCATGTGACAATTCTTTGGATAGGTAAACAACATAACTACGACTTCCATGGGATATTTTTGCATTCTCTAAAAATTAAGCCAAAATGGAGGTTAAGAAAATCTCCTCGTTAATTTAGGACATTACTCGTTTTCGACCCATTTTTACTAGGAAGGCCATAAAGTGGCCGATTTGTATTGAATCTTAGCCTGTGACAATTCGTTGGATAGGTAAACAACATAACTACGACTTCCATGGGATATTTTTGCATTCTGTAAAAATTCGGCCAAAATGGAGGTTAAGAAAATCTCCTCGTTAATTTAGGACATTACTCGTTTTCGACCCTTTTTTAGTAGGAAGGCCATAATGTGGCCGATTTGCATTGAATCTTAGCATGTGACAATTCGTTGGATAGGTAAACAACATAACTACGACTTCCATGGGATATTTTTGCATTCTATAAAAATTCAGCCAAAATGGAGGTTAAGAAAATCTCCTCGTTAATTTAGGACATTACTCGTTTTCGACCCATTTTTACTAGGAAGGCCATAAAGTGGCCGATTTGTATTGAATCTTAGCATGTGACAATTCGTTGGATAGGTAAACAACATAACTACGACTTCCATGGGATATTTTTGCATTCTGTAAAAATTCAGCCAAAATGGAGGTTAAGAAAATCTCCTCGTTAATTTAGGACATTACTCGTTTTCGACCCTTTTTTAGTAGGAAGGCCATAATGTGGCCGATTTGCATTGAATCTTAGCATGTGACAATTCGTTGGATAGGTAAACAACATAACTACGACTTCCATGGGATATTTTTGCATTCTCTAAAAATTAAGCCAAAATGGAGGTTAAGAAAATCTCCTCGTTAATTTAGGACAATACTCGTTTTCGACCCATTTTTACTAGGAAGGCCATTAAGTGACCGATTTGCATTGAATCTTAGCTTGTGACAATTCGTTGGATAGGTAAACAACATAACTACGACTTCCATGGGATATTTTTGCATTCTATAAAAATTCAGCCAAAATGGAGGTTAAGGAAATCTCCTCGTTAATTTGGGACATTACTCGTTTTCGACCCTTTTTTAGTAGGAAGGCCATAATGTGGCCGATTTGCAATGAATCTTAGCCTGTGACAATTCGTTGGATAGGTAAACAACATAACTACGACTTCCATGGGATATTTTGGCATTCTCTAAAAATTCAGCCAAAATGGAGGTTAAGAAAATCTCCTCGTTAATTTAGGACATTACTCGTTTTCGACCCATTTTTACTAGGAAGGCCATAAAGTGGCCGATTTGTATTGAATCTTAGCCTGTGACAATTCGTTGGATAGGTAAACAACATAACTACGACTTCCATGGGATATTTTTGCATTCTGTAAAAATTCGGCCAAAATGGAGGTTAAGAAAATCTCCTCGTTAATTTAGGACATTACTCGTTTTCGACCCTTTTTTAGTAGGAAGGCCATAATGTGGCCGATTTGCATTGAATCTTAGCATGTGACAATTCGTTGGATAGGTAAACAACATAACTACGACTTCCATGGGATATTTTTGCATTCTATAAAAATTCAGCCAAAATGGAGGTTAAGAAAATCTCCTCGTTAATTTAGGACATTACTCGTTTTCGACCCATTTTTACTAGGAAGGCCATTAAGTGACCGATTTGCATTGAATCTTAGCTTGTGACAATTCGTTGGATAGGTAAACAACATAACTACGACTTCCATGGGATATTTTTGCATTCTCTAAAAATTCAGCCAAAATGGAGGTTAAGAAAATCTCCTCGTTAATTTAGGACATTACTCGTTTTCGACCCATTTTTACTAGGAAGGCCATAAAGTGGCCGATTTGTATTGAATCTTAGCATGTGACAATTCGTTGGATAGGTAAACAACATAACTACGACTTCCATGGGATATTTTTGCATTCTATAAAAATTCAGCCAAAATGGAGGTTAAGAAAATCTCCTCGTTAATTTAGGACATTACTCGTTTTCGACCCATTTTTACTAGGAAGGCCATAAAGTGGCCGATTTGTATTGAATCTTAGCATGTGACAATTCGTTGGATAGGTAAACAACATAACTACGACTTCCATGGGATATTTTTGCATTCTGTAAAAATTCAGCCAAAATGGAGGTTAAGAAAATCTCCTCGTTAATTTAGGACATTACTCGTTTTCGACCCTTTTTTAGTAGGAAGGCCATAATGTGGCCGATTTGCATTGAATCTTAGCATGTGACAATTCGTTGGATAGGTAAACAACATAACTACGACTTCCATGGGATATTTTTGCATTCTCTAAAAATTAAGCCAAAATGGAGGTTAAGAAAATCTCCTCGTTAATTTAGGACAATACTCGTTTTCGACCCATTTTTACTAGGAAGGCCATTAAGTGACCGATTTGCATTGAATCTTAGCTTGTGACAATTCGTTGGATAGGTAAACAACATAACTACGACTTCCATGGGATATTTTTGCATTCTATAAAAATTCAGCCAAAATGGAGGTTAAGGAAATCTCCTCGTTAATTTGGGACATTACTCGTTTTCGACCCTTTTTTAGTAGGAAGGCCATAATGTGGCCGATTTGCAATGAATCTTAGCCTGTGACAATTCGTTGGATAGGTAAACAACATAACTACGACTTCCATGGGATATTTTGGCATTCTCTAAAAATTCAGCCAAAATGGAGGTTAAGAAAATCTCCTCGTTAATTTAGGACATTACTCGTTTTCGACCCATTTTTACTAGGAAGGCCATAAAGTGGCCGATTTGTATTGAATCTTAGCCTGTGACAATTCGTTGGATAGGTAAACAACATAACTACGACTTCCATGGGATATTTTTGCATTCTGTAAAAATTCGGCCAAAATGGAGGTTAAGAAAATCTCCTCGTTAATTTAGGACATTACTCGTTTTCGACCCTTTTTTAGTAGGAAGGCCATAATGTGGCCGATTTGCATTGAATCTTAGCATGTGACAATTCGTTGGATAGGTAAACAACATAACTACGACTTCCATGGGATATTTTTGCATTCTATAAAAATTCAGCCAAAATGGAGGTTAAGAAAATCTCCTCGTTAATTTAGGACATTACTCGTTTTCGACCCATTTTTACTAGGAAGGCCATTAAGTGACCGATTTGCATTGAATCTTAGCTTGTGACAATTCGTTGGATAGGTAAACAACATAACTACGACTTCCATGGGATATTTTTGCATTCTCTAAAAATTCAGCCAAAATGGAGGTTAAGAAAATCTCCTCGTTAATTTAGGACATTACTCGTTTTCGACCCATTTTTACTAGGAAGGCCATAAAGTGGCCGATTTGTATTGAATCTTAGCATGTGACAATTCGTTGGATAGGTAAACAACAAAACTACGACTTCCATGGGATATTTTTGCATTCTCTAAAAATTAAGCCAAAATGGAGGTTAAGAAAATCTCCTCGTTAATTTAGGACATTACTCGTTTTCGACCCTTTTTTAGTAGGAAGGCCATAATGTGGCCGATTTGCATTGAATCTTAGCATGTGACAATTCGTTGGATAGGTAAACAACATAACTACGACTTCCATGGGATATTTTTGCATTCTATAAAAATTCAGCCAAAATGGAGGTTAAGAAAATCTCCTCGTTAATTTAGGACATTACTCGTTTTCGACCCATTTTTACTAGGAAGGCCATAAAGTGGCCGATTTGTATTGAATCTTAGCATGTGACAATTCGTTGGATAGGTAAACAACATAACTACGACTTCCATGGGATATTTTTGCATTCTGTAAAAATTCAGCCAAAATGGAGGTTAAGAAAATCTCCTCGTTAATTTAGGACATTACTCGTTTTCGACCCTTTTTTAGTAGGAAGGCCATAATGTGGCCGATTTGCATTGAATCTTAGCATGTGACAATTCGTTGGATAGGTAAACAACATAACTACGACTTCCATGGGATATTTTTGCATTCTCTAAAAATTAAGCCAAAATGGAGGTTAAGAAAATCTCCTCGTTAATTTAGGACAATACTCGTTTTCGACCCATTTTTACTAGGAAGGCCATTAAGTGACCGATTTGCATTGAATCTTAGCTTGTGACAATTCGTTGGATAGGTAAACAACATAACTACGACTTCCATGGGATATTTTTGCATTCTATAAAAATTCAGCCAAAATGGAGGTTAAGGAAATCTCCTCGTTAATTTGGGACATTACTCGTTTTCGACCCTTTTTTAGTAGGAAGGCCATAATGTGGCCGATTTGCAATGAATCTTAGCCTGTGACAATTCGTTGGATAGGTAAACAACATAACTACGACTTCCATGGGATATTTTGGCATTCTCTAAAAATTCAGCCAAAATGGAGGTTAAGAAAATCTCCTCGTTAATTTAGGACATTACTCGTTTTCGACCCATTTTTACTAGGAAGGCCATAAAGTGGCCGATTTGTATTGAATCTTAGCCTGTGACAATTCGTTGGATAGGTAAACAACATAACTACGACTTCCATGGGATATTTTTGCATTCTGTAAAAATTCGGCCAAAATGGAGGTTAAGAAAATCTCCTCGTTAATTTAGGACATTACTCGTTTTCGACCCTTTTTTAGTAGGAAGGCCATAATGTGGCCGATTTGCATTGAATCTTAGCATGTGACAATTCGTTGGATAGGTAAACAACATAACTACGACTTCCATGGGATATTTTTGCATTCTATAAAAATTCAGCCAAAATGGAGGTTAAGAAAATCTCCTCGTTAATTTAGGACATTACTCGTTTTCGACCCATTTTTACTAGGAAGGCCATAAAGTGGCCGATTTGTATTGAATCTTAGCATGTGACAATTCGTTGGATAGGTAAACAACATAACTACGACTTCCATGGGATATTTTTGCATTCTCTAAAAATTAAGCCAAAATGGAGGTTAAGAAAATCTCCTCGTTAATTTAGGACATTACTCGTTTTCGACCCATTTTTACTAGGAAGGCCATTAAGTGACCGATTTGCATTGAATCTTAGCGTGTGACAATTCGTTGGATAGGTAAACAACATAACTATGACTTCCATGGGATATTTTTGCATTCTCTAAAAATTCAGCCAAAATGGAGGTTAAGAAAATCTCCTCGTTAATTTGGGACATTACTCGTTTTCGACCCTTTTTTAGTAGGAAGGCCATAATGTGGCCAATTTGCATTGAATCTTAGCGTGTGACAATTCGTTGGATAGGTAAACAACATAACTACGACTTCCATGGGATATTTTTGCATTCTATAAAAATTCAGCCAAAATGGAGGTTAAGAAAATCTCCTCGTTAATTTAGGACATTACTCGTTTTCGACCCATTTTTACTAGGAAGGCCATAAAGTGGCCGATTTGTATTGAATCTTAGCATGTGACAATTCGTTGGATAGGTAAACAACATAACTACGACTTCCATGGGATATTTTTGCATTCTGTAAAAATTCGGCCAAAATGGAGGTTAAGAAACTCTCCTCGTTAATTTAGGACATTACTCGTTTTCGACCCTTTTTTAGCAGGAAGGCCATAATGTGGCCGATTTGCATTGAATCTTAGCATGTGACAATTCTTTGGATAGGTAAACAACATAACTACGACTTCCATGGGATATTTTTGCATTCTCTAAAAATTAAGCCAAAATGGAGGTTAAGAAAATCTCCTCGTTAATTTAGGACATTACTCGTTTTCGACCCATTTTTACTAGGAAGGCCATAAAGTGGCCGATTTGTATTGAATCTTAGCATGTGACAATTCGTTGGATAGGTAAACAACATAACTACGACTTCCATGGGATATTTTTGCATTCTATAAAAATTCGGCCAAAATGGAGGTTAAGAAAATCTCCTCGTTAATTTAGGACATTACTCGTTTTCGACCCTTTTTTAGCAGGAAGGCCATAATGTGGCCGATTTGCATTGACTCTTAGCATGTGACAATTCTTTGGATAGGTAAACAACATAACTACGACTTCCATGGGATATTTTTGCATTCTCTAAAAATTAAGCCAAAATGGAGGTTAAGAAAATCTCCTCGTTAATTTAGGACATTACTCGTTTTCGACCCATTTTTACTAGGAAGGCCATAAAGTGGCCGATTTGTATTGAATCTTAGCCTGTGACAATTCGTTGGATAGGTAAACAACATAACTACGACTTCCATGGGATATTTTTGCATTCTGTAAAAATTCGGCCAAAATGGAGGTTAAGAAAATCTCCTCGTTAATTTAGGACATTACTCGTTTTCGACCCTTTTTTAGTAGGAAGGCCATAATGTGGCCGATTTGCATTGAATCTTAGCATGTGACAATTCGTTGGATAGGTAAACAACATAACTACGACTTCCATGGGATATTTTTGCATTCTATAAAAATTCAGCCAAAATGGAGGTTAAGAAAATCTCCTCGTTAATTTAGGACATTACTCGTTTTCGACCCATTTTTACTAGGAAGGCCATAAAGTGGCCGATTTGTATTGAATCTTAGCATGTGACAATTCGTTGGATAGGTAAACAACATAACTACGACTTCCATGGGATATTTTTGCATTCTGTAAAAATTCGGCCAAAATGGAGGTTAAGAAAATCTCCTCGTTAATTTAGGACATTACTCGTTTTCGACCCTTTTTTAGTAGGAAGGCCATAATGTGGCCGATTTGCATTGAATCTTAGCATGTGACAATTCGTTGGATAGGTAAACAACATAACTACGACTTCCATGGGATATTTTTGCATTCTCTAAAAATTAAGCCAAAATGGAGGTTAAGAAAATCTCCTAGTTAATTTAGGACAATACTCGTTTTCGACCCATTTTTACTAGGAAGGCCATTAAGTGACCGATTTGCATTGAATCTTAGCTTGTGACAATTCGTTGGATAGGTAAACAACATAACTACGACTTCCATGGGATATTTTTGCATTCTCTAAAAATTCAGCCAAAATGGAGGTTAAGGAAATCTCCTCGTTAATTTGGGACATTACTCGTTTTCGACCCTTTTTTAGTAGGAAGGCCATAATGTGGCCGATTTGCAATGAATCTTAGCCTGTGACAATTCGTTGGATAGGTAAACAACATAACTACGACTTCCATGGGATATTTTGGCATTCTCTAAAAATTCAGCCGAAATGGAGGTTAAGAAAATCTCCTCGTTAATTTAGGACATTACTCGTTTTCGACCCATTTTTACTAGGAAGGCCATAAAGTGGCCGATTTGTATTGAATCTTAGCCTGTGACAATTCGTTGGATAGGTAAACAACATAACTACGACTTCCATGGGATATTTTTGCATTCTGTAAAAATTCGGCCAAAATGGAGGTTAAGAAAATCTCCTCGTTAATTTAGGACATTACTCGTTTTCGACCCTTTTTTAGTAGGAAGGCCATAATGTGGCCGATTTGCATTGAATCTTAGCATGTGACAATTCGTTGGATAGGTAAACAACATAACTACGACTTCCATGGGATATTTTTGCATTCTATAAAAATTCAGCCAAAATGGAGGTTAAGAAAATCTCCTCGTTAATTTAGGACATTACTCGTTTTCGACCCATTTTTACTAGGAAGGCCATAAAGTGGCCGATTTGTATTGAATCTTAGCATGTGACAATTCGTTGGATAGGTAAACAACATAACTACGACTTCCATGGGATATTTTTGCATTCTCTAAAAATTAAGCCAAAATGGAGGTTAAGAAAATCTCCTCGTTAATTTAGGACATTACTCGTTTTCGACCCATTTTTACTAGGAAGGCCATTAAGTGACCGATTTGCATTGAATCTTAGCGTGTGACAATTCGTTGGATAGGTAAACAACATAACTATGACTTCCATGGGATATTTTTGCATTCTCTAAAAATTCAGCCAAAATGGAGGTTAAGAAAATCTCCTCGTTAATTTGGGACATTACTCGTTTTCGACCCTTTTTTAGTAGGAAGGCCATAATGTGGCCAATTTGCATTGAATCTTAGCGTGTGACAATTCGTTGGATAGGTAAACAACATAACTACGACTTCCATGGGATATTTTTGCATTCTATAAAAATTCAGCCAAAATGGAGGTTAAGAAAATCTCCTCGTTAATTTAGGACATTACTCGTTTTCGACCCATTTTTACTAGGAAGGCCATAAAGTGGCCGATTTGTATTGAATCTTAGCATGTGACAATTCGTTGGATAGGTAAACAACATAACTACGACTTCCATGGGATATTTTTGCATTCTGTAAAAATTCGGCCAAAATGGAGGTTAAGAAAATCTCCTCGTTAATTTAGGACATTACTCGTTTTCGACCCTTTTTTAGCAGGAAGGCCATAATGTGGCCGATTTGCATTGAATCTTAGCATGTGACAATTCTTTGGATAGGTAAACAACATAACTACGACTTCCATGGGATATTTTTGCATTCTCTAAAAATTAAGCCAAAATGGAGGTTAAGAAAATCTCCTCGTTAATTTAGGACATTACTCGTTTTCGACCCATTTTTACTAGGAAGGCCATAAAGTGGCCGATTTGTATTGAATCTTAGCATGTGACAATTCGTTGGATAGGTAAACAACATAACTACGACTTCCATGGGATATTTTTGCATTCTGTAAAAATTCGGCCAAAATGGAGGGTAAGAAAATCTCCTCGTTAATTTAGGACATTACTCGTTTTCGACCCTTTTTTAGCAGGAAGGCCATAATGTGGCCGATTTGCATTGACTCTTAGCATGTGACAATTCTTTGGATAGGTAAACAACATAACTACGACTTCCATGGGATATTTTTGCATTCTCTAAAAATTAAGCCAAAATGGAGGTTAAGAAAATCTCCTCGTTAATTTAGGACATTACTCGTTTTCGACCCATTTTTACTAGGAAGGCCATAAAGTGGCCGATTTGTATTGAATCTTAGCCTGTGACAATTCGTTGGATAGGTAAACAACATAACTACGACTTCCATGGGATATTTTTGCATTCTGTAAAAATTCGGCCAAAATGGAGGTTAAGAAAATCTCCTCGTTAATTTAGGACATTACTCGTTTTCGACCCTTTTTTAGTAGGAAGGCCATAATGTGGCCGATTTGCATTGAATCTTAGCATGTGACAATTCGTTGGATAGGTAAACAACATAACTACGACTTCCATGGGATATTTTTGCATTCTATAAAAATTCAGCCAAAATGGAGGTTAAGAAAATCTCCTCGTTAATTTAGGACATTACTCGTTTTCGACCCATTTTTACTAGGAAGGCCATAAAGTGGCCGATTTGTATTGAATCTTAGCATGTGACAATTCGTTGGATAGGTAAACAACATAACTACGACTTCCATGGGATATTTTTGCATTCTGTAAAAATTCGGCCAAAATGGAGGTTAAGAAAATCTCCTCGTTAATTTAGGACATTACTCGTTTTCGACCCTTTTTTAGTAGGAAGGCCATAATGTGGCCGATTTGCATTGAATCTTAGCATGTGACAATTCGTTGGATAGGTAAACAACATAACTACGACTTCCATGGGATATTTTTGCATTCTCTAAAAATTAAGCCAAAATGGAGGTTAAGAAAATCTCCTAGTTAATTTAGGACAATACTCGTTTTCGACCCATTTTTACTAGGAAGGCCATTAAGTGACCGATTTGCATTGAATCTTAGCTTGTGACAATTCGTTGGATAGGTAAACAACATAACTACGACTTCCATGAGATATTTTTGCATTCTCTAAAAATTCAGCCAAAATGGAGGTTAAGGAAATCTCCTCGTTAATTTGGGACATTACTCGTTTTCGACCCTTTTTTAGTAGGAAGGCCATAATGTGGCCGATTTGCAATGAATCTTAGCCTGTGACAATTCGTTGGATAGGTAAACAACATAACTACGACTTCCATGGGATATTTTGGCATTCTCTAAAAATTCAGCCAAAATGGAGGTTAAGAAAATCTCCTCGTTAATTTAGGACATTACTCGTTTTCGACCCATTTTTACTAGGAAGGCCATAAAGTGGCCGATTTGTATTGAATCTTAGCCTGTGACAATTCGTTGGATAGGTAAACAACATAACTACGACTTCCATGGGATATTTTTGCATTCTGTAAAAATTCGGCCAAAATGGAGGTTAAGAAAATCTCCTCGTTAATTTAGGACATTACTCGTTTTTGACCCTTTTTTAGTAGGAAGGCCATAATGTGGCCGATTTGCATTGAATCTTAGCATGTGACAATTCGTTGGATAGGTAAACAACATAACCACGACTTCCATGGGATATTTTTGCATTCTATAAAAATTCAGCCAAAATGGAGGTTAAGAAAATATCCTCGTTAATTTAGGACATTACTCGTTTTCGACCCATTTTTACTAGGAAGGCCATAAAGTGGCCGATTTGTATTGAATCTTAGCATGTGACAATTCGTTGGATAGGTAAACAACATAACTACGACTTCCATGGGATATTTTTGCATTCTCTAAAAATTAAGCCAAAATGGAGGTTAAGAAAATCTCCTCGTTAATTTAGGACATTACTCGTTTTCGACCCATTTTTACTAGGAAGGCCATTAAGTGACCGATTTGCATTGAATCTTAGCGTGTGACAATTCGTTGGATAGGTAAACAACATAACTATGACTTCCATGGGATATTTTTGCATTCTCTAAAAATTCAGCCAAAATGGAGGTTAAGAAAATCTCCTCGTTAATTTGGGACATTACTCGTTTTCGACCCTTTTTTAGTAGGAAGGCCATAATGTGGCCGATTTGCATTGAATCTTAGCGTGTGACAATTCGTTGGATAGGTAAACAACATAACTACGACTTCCATGGGATATTTTTGCATTCTATAAAAATTCAGCCAAAATGGAGGTTAAGAAAATCTCCTCGTTAATTTAGGACATTACTCGTTTTCGACCCATTTTTACTAGGAAGGCCATAAAGTGGCCGATTTGTATTGAATCTTAGCATGTGACAATTCGTTGGATAGGTAAACAACATAACTACGACTTCCATGGGATATTTTTGCATTCTGTAAAAATTCGGCCAAAATGGAGGTTAAGAAAATCTCCTCGTTAATTTAGGACATTACTCGTTTTCGACCGTTTTTTAGCAGGAAGGCCATAATGTGGCCGATTTGCATTGAATCTTAGCATGTGACAATTCTTTGGATAGGTAAACAACATAACTACGACTTCCATGGGATATTTTTGCATTCTCTAAAAATTAAGCCAAAATGGAGGTTAAGAAAATCTCCTCGTTAATTTAGGACATTACTCGTTTTCGACCCATTTTTACTAGGAAGGCCATAAAGTGGCCGATTTGTATTGAATCTTAGCGTGTGACAATTCGTTGGATAGGTAAACAACATAACTACGACTTCCATGGGATATTTTTGCATTCTGTAAAAATTCGGCCAAAATGGAGGTTAAGAAAATCTCCTCGTTAATTTAGGACATTACTCGTTTTCGACCCTTTTTTAGTAGGAAGGCCATAATGTGGCCGATTTGCATTGAATCTTAGCATGTGACAATTCGTTGGATAGGTAAACAACATAACTACGACTTCCATGGGATATTTTTGCATTCTATAAAAATTCAGCCAAAATGGAGGTTAAGAAAATCTCCTCGTTAATTTAGGACATTACTCGTTTTCGACCCATTTTTACTAGGAAGGCCATAAAGTGGCCGATTTGTATTGAATCTTAGCATGTGACAATTCGTTGGATAGGTAAACAACATAACTACGACTTCCATGGGATATTTTTGCATTCTCTAAAAATTAAGCCAAAATGGAGGTTAAGAAAATCTCCTCGTTAATTTAGGACATTACTCGTTTTCGACCCATTTTTACTAGGAAGGCCATTAAGTGACCGATTTGCATTGAATCTTAGCGTGTGACAATTCGTTGGATAGGTAAACAACATAACTATGACTTCCATGGGATATTTTTGCATTCTCTAAAAATTCAGCCAAAATGGAGGTTAAGAAAATCTCCTCGTTAATTTGGGACATTACTCGTTTTCGACCCTTTTTTAGTAGGAAGGCCATAATGTGGCCGATTTGCATTGAATCTTAGCGTGTGACAATTCGTTGGATAGGTAAACAACATAACTACGACTTCCATGGGATATTTTTGCATTCTATAAAAATTCAGCCAAAATGGAGGTTAAGAAAATCTCCTCGTTAATTTAGGACATTACTCGTTTTCGACCCATTTTTACTAGGAAGGCCATAAAGTGGCCGATTTGTATTGAATCTTAGCATGTGACAATTCGTTGGATAGGTAAACAACATAACTACGACTTCCATGGGATATTTTTGCATTCTGTAAAAATTCGGCCAAAATGGAGGTTAAGAAAATCTCCTCGTTAATTTAGGACATTACTCGTTTTCGACCGTTTTTTAGCAGGAAGGCCATAATGTGGCCGATTTGCATTGAATCTTAGCATGTGACAATTCTTTGGATAGGTAAACCACATAACTACGACTTCCATGGGATATTTTTGCATTCTCTAAAAATTAAGCCAAAATGGAGGTTAAGAAAATCTCCTCGTTAATTTAGGACATTACTCGTTTTCGACCCATTTTTACTAGGAAGGCCATAAAGTGGCCGATTTGTATTGAATCTTAGCGTGTGACAATTCGTTGGATAGGTAAACAACATAACTACGACTTCCATGGGATATTTTTGCATTCTGTAAAAATTCGGCCAAAATGGAGGTTAAGAAAATCTCCTCGTTAATTTAGGACATTACTCGTTTTCGACCCTTTTTTAGTAGGAAGGCCATAATGTGGCCGATTTGCATTGAATCTTAGCATGTGACAATTCGTTGGATAGGTAAACAACATAACTACGACTTCCATGGGATATTTTTGCATTCTCTAAAAATTCAGCCAAAATGGAGGTTAAGAAAATCTCCTCGTTAATTTGGGACATTACTCGTTTTCGACCCTTTTTTAGTAGGAAGGCCATAATGTGGCCGATTTGCATTGAATCTTAGCTTGTGACAATTCGTTGGATAGGTAAACAACATAACTACGACTTCCATGGGATATTTTTGCATTCTATAAAAATTCAGCCAAAATGGAGGTTAAGAAAATCTCCTCGTTAATTTAGGACATTACTCGTTTTCGACCCATTTTTACTAGGAAGGCCATAAAGTGGCCGATTTGTATTGAATCTTAGCATGTGACAATTCGTTGGATAGGTAAACAACATAACTACGACTTCCATGGGATATTTTTGCATTCTGTAAAAATTCGGCCAAAATGGAGGTTAAGAAAATCTCCTCGTTAATTTAGGACATTACTCGTTTTCGACCGTTTTTTAGCAGGAAGGCCATAATGTGGCCGATTTGCATTGAATCTTAGCATGTGACAATTCTTTGGATAGGTAAACAACATAACTACGACTTCCATGGGATATTTTTGCATTCTCTAAAAATTAAGCCAAAATGGAGGTTAAGAAAATCTCCTCGTTAATTTAGGACATTACTCGTTTTCGACCCATTTTTACTAGGAAGGCCATAAAGTGGCCGATTTGTATTGAATCTTAGCCTGTGACAATTCGTTGGATAGGTAAACAACATAACTACGACTTCCATGGGATATTTTTGCATTCTCTAAAAATTCAGCCAAAATGGAGGTTAAGGAAATCTCCTCGTTAATTTGGGACATTACTCGTTTTCGACCCTTTTTTAGTAGGAAGGCCATAATGTGGCCGATTTGCAATGAATCTTAGCCTGTGACAATTCGTTGGATAGGTAAACAACATAACTACGACTTCCATGGGATATTTTGGCATTCTCTAAAAATTCAGCCAAAATGGAGGTTAAGAAAATCTCCTCGTTAATTTAGGACATTACTCGTTTTCGACCCATTTTTACTAGGAAGGCCATAAAGTGGCCGATTTGTATTGAATCTTAGCATGTGACAATTCGTTGGATAGGTAAACAACATAACTACGACTTCCATGGGATATTTTTGCATTCTGTAAAAATTCGGCCAAAATGGAGGTTAAGAAAATCTCCTCGTTAATTTAGGACATTACTCGTTTTCGACCGTTTTTTAGCAGGAAGGCCATAATGTGGCCGATTTGCATTGAATCTTAGCATGTGACAATTCTTTGGATAGGTAAACAACATAACTACGACTTCCATGGGATATTTTTGCATTCTCTAAAAATTAAGCCAAAATGGAGGTTAAGAAAATCTCCTCGTTAATTTAGGACATTACTCGTTTTCGACCCATTTTTACTAGGAAGGCCGTAAAGTGGCCGATTTGTATTGAATCTTAGCCTGTGACAATTCGTTGGATAGGTAAACAACATAACTACGACTTCCATGGGATATTTTTGCATTCTCTAAAAATTCAGCCAAAATGGAGGTTAAGGAAATCTCCTCGTTAATTTGGGACATTACTCGTTTTCGACCCTTTTTTAGTAGGAAGGCCATAATGTGGCCGATTTGCAATGAATCTTAGCCTGTGACAATTCGTTGGATAGGTAAACAACATAACTACGACTTCCATGGGATATTTTGGCATTCTCTAAAAATTCAGCCAAAATGGAGGTTAAGAAAATCTCCTCGTTAATTTAGGACATTACTCGTTTTCGACCCATTTTTACTAGGAAGGCCATAAAGTGGCCGATTTGTATTGAATCTTAGCATGTGACAATTCGTTGGATAGGTAAACAACATAACTACGACTTCCATGGGATATTTTTGCATTCTGTAAAAATTCGGCCAAAATGGAGGTTAAGAAAATCTCCTCGTTAATTTAGGACATTACTCGTTTTCGACCGTTTTTTAGCAGGAAGGCCATAATGTGGCCGATTTGCATTGAATCTTAGCATGTGACAATTCTTTGGATAGGTAAACAACATAACTACGACTTCCATGGGATATTTTTGCATTCTCTAAAAATTAAGCCAAAATGGAGGTTAAGAAAATCTCCTCGTTAATTTAGGACATTACTCGTTTTCGACCCATTTTTACTAGGAAGGCCATAAAGTGGCCGATTTGTATTGAATCTTAGCCTGTGACAATTCGTTGGATAGGTAAACAACATAACTACGACTTCCATGGGATATTTTTGCATTCTCTAAAAATTCAGCCAAAATGGAGGTTAAGGAAATCTCCTCGTTAATTTGGGACATTACTCGTTTTCGACCCTTTTTTAGTAGGAAGGCCATAATGTGGCCGATTTGCAATGAATCTTAGCCTGTGACAATTCGTTGGATAGGTAAACAACATAACTACGACTTCCATGGGATATTTTGGCATTCTCTAAAAATTCAGCCAAAATGGAGGTTAATAAAATCTCCTCGTTAATTTAGGACATTACTCGTTTTCGACCCATTTTTACTAGGAAGGCCATAAAGTGGCCGATTTGTATTGAATCTTAGCATGTGACAATTCGTTGGATAGGTAAACAACATAACTACGACTTCCATGGGATATTTTTGCATTCTGTAAAAATTCGGCCAAAATGGAGGTTAAGAAAATCTCCTCGTTAATTTAGGACATTACTCGTTTTCGACCGTTTTTTAGCAGGAAGGCCATAATGTGGCCGATTTGCATTGAATCTTAGCATGTGACAATTCTTTGGATAGGTAAACAACATAACTACGACTTCCATGGGATATTTTTGCATTCTCTAAAAATTAAGCCAAAATGGAGGTTAAGAAAATCTCCTCGTTAATTTAGGACATTACTCGTTTTCGACCCATTTTTACTAGGAAGGCCATAAAGTGGCCGATTTGTATTGAATCTTAGCGTGTGACAATTCGTTGGATAGGTAAACAACATAACTACGACTTCCATGGGATATTTTTGCATTCTGTAAAAATTCGGCCAAAATGGAGGTTAAGAAAATCTCCTCGTTAATTTAGGACATTACTCGTTTTCGACCCTTTTTTAGTAGGAAGGCCATAATGTGGCCGATTTGCATTGAATCTTAGCATGTGACAATTCGTTGGATAGGTAAACAACATAACTACGACTTCCATGGGATATTTTTGCATTCTATAAAAATTCAGCCAAAATGGAGGTTAAGAAAATCTCCTCGTTAATTTAGGACATTACTCGTTTTCGACCCATTTTTACTAGGAAGGCCATAAAGTGGCCGATTTGTATTGAATCTTAGCATGTGACAATTCGTTGGATAGGTAAACAACATAACTACGACTTCCATGGGATATTTTTGCATTCTCTAAAAATTAAGCCAAAATGGAGGTTAAGAAAATCTCCTCGTTAATTTAGGACATTACTCGTTTTCGACCCATTTTTACTAGGAAGGCCATTAAGTGACCGATTTGCATTGAATCTTAGCGTGTGACAATTCGTTGGATAGGTAAACAACATAACTATGACTTCCATGGGATATTTTTGCATTCTCTAAAAATTCAGCCAAAATGGAGGTTAAGAAAATCTCCTCGTTAATTTGGGACATTACTCGTTTTCGACCCTTTTTTAGTAGGAAGGCCATAATGTGGCCGATTTGCATTGAATCTTAGCGTGTGACAATTCGTTGGATAGGTAAACAACATAACTACGACTTCCATGGGATATTTTTGCATTCTATAAAAATTCAGCCAAAATGGAGGTTAAGAAAATCTCCTCGTTAATTTAGGACATTACTCGTTTTCGACCCATTTTTACTAGGAAGGCCATAAAGTGGCCGATTTGTATTGAATCTTAGCATGTGACAATTCGTTGGATAGGTAAACAACATAACTACGACTTCCATGGGATATTTTTGCATTCTGTAAAAATTCGGCCAAAATGGAGGTTAAGAAAATCTCCTCGTTAATTTAGGACATTACTCGTTTTCGACCGTTTTTTAGCAGGAAGGCCATAATGTGGCCGATTTGCATTGAATCTTAGCATGTGACAATTCTTTGGATAGGTAAACAACATAACTACGACTTCCATGGGATATTTTTGCATTCTCTAAAAATTAAGCCAAAATGGAGGTTAAGAAAATCTCCTCGTTAATTTAGGACATTACTCGTTTTCGACCCATTTTTACTAGGAAGGCCATAAAGTGGCCGATTTGTATTGAATCTTAGCCTGTGACAATTCGTTGGATAGGTAAACAACATAACTACGACTTCCATGGGATATTTTTGCATTCTCTAAAAATTCAGCCAAAATGGAGGTTAAGGAAATCTCCTCGTTAATTTGGGACATTACTCGTTTTCGACCCTTTTTTAGTAGGAAGGCCATAATGTGGCCGATTTGCAATGAATCTTAGCCTGTGACAATTCGTTGGATAGGTAAACAACATAACTACGACTTCCATGGGATATTTTGGCATTCTCTAAAAATTCAGCCAAAATGGAGGTTAAGAAAATCTCCTCGTTAATTTAGGACATTACTCGTTTTCGACCCATTTTTACTAGGAAGGCCATAAAGTGGCCGATTTGTATTGAATCTTAGCCTGTGACAATTCGTTGGATAGGTAAACAACATAACTACGACTTCCATGGGATATTTTTGCATTCTGTAAAAATTCGGCCAAAATGGAGGTTAAGAAAATCTCCTCGTTAATTTAGGACATTACTCGTTTTCGACCCTTTTTTAGTAGGAAGGCCATAATGTGGCCGATTTGCATTGAATCTTAGCATGTGACAATTCGTTGGATAGGTAAACAACATAACTACGACTTCCATGGGATATTTTTGCATTCTATAAAAATTCAGCCAAAATGGAGGTTAAGAAAATCTCCTCGTTAATTTAGGACATTACTCGTTTTCGACCCATTTTTACTAGGAAGGCCATAAAGTGGCCGATTTGTATTGAATCTTAGCATGTGACAATTCGTTGGATAGGTAAACAACATAACTACGACTTCCATGGGATATTTTTGCATTCTCTAAAAATTAAGCCAAAATGGAGGTTAAGAAAATCTCCTCGTTAATTTAGGACATTACTCGTTTTTGACCCTTTTTTACTAGGAAGGCCATAATGTGGCCGATTTGCATTGAATCTTAGCATGTGACAATTCGTTGGATAGGTAAACAACATAACTACGACTTCCATGGGATATTTTTGCATTCTATAAAAATTCAGCCAAAATGGAGGTTAAGAAAATCTCCTCGTTAATTTAGGACATTACTCGTTTTCGACCCATTTTTACTAGGAAGGCCATAAAGTGGCCGATTTGAATTGAATCTTAGCATGTGACAATTCGTTGGATAGGTAAACAACATAACTACGACTTCCATGGGATATTTTTGCATTCTGTAAAAATTCGGCCAAAATGGAGGTTAAGAAAATCTCCTCGTTAATTTAGGACATTACTCGTTTTCGACCCTTTTTTAGTAGGAAGGCCATAATGTGGCCGATTTGCATTGAATCTTAGCATGTGACAATTCGTTGGATAGGTAAACAACATAACTACGACTTCCATGGGATATTTTTGCATTCTCTAAAAATTAAGCCAAAATGGAGGTTAAGAAAATCTCCTCGTTAATTTAGGACATTACTCGTTTTCGACCCTTTTTTAGTAGGAAGGCCATAATGTGGCCGATTTGCATTGAATCTTAGCGTGTGACAATTCGTTGGATAGGTAAACAACATAACTACGACTTCCATGGGATATTTTTGCATTCTATAAAAATTCAGCCAAAATGGAGGTTAAGAAAATCTCCTCGTTAATTTAGGACATTACTCGTTTTCGACCCATTTTTACTAGGAAGGCCATAAAGTGGCCGATTTGTATTGAATCTTAGCATGTGACAATTCGTTGGATAGGTAAACAACATAACTACGACTTCCATGGGATATTTTTGCATTCTGTAAAAATTCGGCCAAAATGGAGGTTAAGAAAATCTCCTCGTTAATTTAGGACATTACTCGTTTTCGACCGTTTTTTAGCAGGAAGGCCATAATGTGGCCGATTTGCATTGAATCTTAGCATGTGACAATTCTTTGGATAGGTAAACAACATAACTACGACTTCCATGGGATATTTTTGCATTCTCTAAAAATTAAGCCAAAATGGAGGTTAAGAAAATCTCCTCGTTAATTTAGGACATTACTCGTTTTCGACCCATTTTTACTAGGAAGGCCATAAAGTGGCCGATTTGTATTGAATCTTAGCCTGTGACAATTCGTTGGATAGGTAAACAACATAACTACGACTTCCATGGGATATTTTTGCATTCTCTAAAAATTCAGCCAAAATGGAGGTTAAGGAAATCTCCTCGTTAATTTGGGACATTACTCGTTTTCGACCCTTTTTTAGTAGGAAGGCCATAATGTGGCCGATTTGCATTGAATCTTAGCGTGTGACAATTCGTTGGATAGGTAAACAACATAACTACGACTTCCATGGGATATTTTTGCATTCTATAAAAATTCAGCCAAAATGGAGGTTAAGAAAATCTCCTCGTTAATTTAGGACATTACTCGTTTTCGACCCATTTTTACTAGGAAGGCCATAAAGTGGCCGATTTGTATTGAATCTTAGCATGTGACAATTCGTTGGATAGGTAAACAACATAACTACGACTTCCATGGGATATTTTTGCATTCTGTAAAAATTCGGCCAAAATGGAGGTTAAGAAAATCTCCTCGTTAATTTAGGACATTACTCGTTTTCGACCGTTTTTTAGCAGGAAGGCCATAATGTGGCCGATTTGCATTGAATCTTAGCATGTGACAATTCTTTGGATAGGTAAACAACATAACTACGACTTCCATGGGATATTTTTGCATTCTCTAAAAATTAAGCCAAAATGGAGGTTAAGAAAATCTCCTCGTTAATTTAGGACATTACTCGTTTTCGACCCATTTTTACTAGGAAGGCCATAAAGTGGCCGATTTGTATTGAATCTTAGCCTGTGACAATTCGTTGGATAGGTAAACAACATAACTACGACTTCCATGGGATATTTTTGCATTCTCTAAAAATTCAGCCAAAATGGAGGTTAAGGAAATCTCCTCGTTAATTTGGGACATTACTCGTTTTCGACCCTTTTTTAGTAGGAAGGCCATAATGTGGCCGATTTGCAATGAATCTTAGCCTGTGACAATTCGTTGGATAGGTAAACAACATAACTACGACTTCCATGGGATATTTTGGCATTCTCTAAAAATTCAGCCAAAATGGAGGTTAAGAAAATCTCCTCGTTAATTTAGGACATTACTCGTTTTCGACCCATTTTTACTAGGAAGGCCATAAAGTGGCCGATTTGTATTGAATCTTAGCCTGTGACAATTCGTTGGATAGGTAAACAACATAACTACGACTTCCATGGGATATTTTTGCATTCTGTAAAAATTCGGCCAAAATGGAGGTTAAGAAAATCTCCTCGTTAATTTAGGACATTACTCGTTTTCGACCCTTTTTTAGTAGGAAGGCCATAATGTGGCCGATTTGCATTGAATCTTAGCATGTGACAATTCGTTGGATAGGTAAACAACATAACTACGACTTCCATGGGATATTTTTGCATTCTATAAAAATTCAGCCAAAATGGAGGTTAAGAAAATCTCCTCGTTAATTTAGGACATTACTCGTTTTCGACCCATTTTTACTAGGAAGGCCATAAAGTGGCCGATTTGTATTGAATCTTAGCATGTGACAATTCGTTGGATAGGTAAACAACATAACTACGACTTCCATGGGATATTTTTGCATTCTCTAAAAATTAAGCCAAAATGGAGGTTAAGAAAATCTCCTCGTTAATTTAGGACATTACTCGTTTTTGACCCTTTTTTACTAGGAAGGCCATAATGTGGCCGATTTGCATTGAATCTTAGCATGTGACAATTCGTTGGATAGGTAAACAACATAACTACGACTTCCATGGGATATTTTTGCATTCTATAAAAATTCAGCCAAAATGGAGGTTAAGAAAATCTCCTCGTTAATTTAGGACATTACTCGTTTTCGACCCATTTTTACTAGGAAGGCCATAAAGTGGCCGATTTGTATTGAATCTTAGCATGTGACAATTCGTTGGATAGGTAAACAACATAACTACGACTTCCATGGGATATTTTTGCATTCTGTAAAAATTCGGCCAAAATGGAGGTTATGAAAATCTCCTCGTTAATTTAGGACATTACTCGTTTTCGACCCTTTTTTAGTAGGAAGGCCATAATGTGGCCGATTTGCATTGAATCTTAGCATGTGACAATTCGTTGGATAGGTAAACAACATAACTACGACTTCCATGGGATATTTTTGCATTCTCTAAAAATTAAGCCAAAATGGAGGTTAAGAAAATCTCCTCGTTAATTTAGGACATTACTCGTTTTCGACCCTTTTTTAGTAGGAAGGCCATAATGTGGCCGATTTGCATTGAATCTTAGCGTGTGACAATTCGTTGGATAGGTAAACAACATAACTACGACTTCCATGGGATATTTTTGCATTCTATAAAAATTCAGCCAAAATGGAGGTTAAGAAAATCTCCTCGTTAATTTAGGACATTACTCGTTTTCGACCCATTTTTACTAGGAAGGCCATAAAGTGGCCGATTTGTATTGAATCTTAGCATGTGACAATTCGTTGGATAGGTAAACAACATAACTACGACTTCCATGGGATATTTTTGCATTCTGTAAAAATTCGGCCAAAATGGAGGTTAAGAAAATCTCCTCGTTAATTTAGGACATTACTCGTTTTCGACCGTTTTTTAGCAGGAAGGCCATAATGTGGCCGATTTGCATTGAATCTTAGCATGTGACAATTCTTTGGATAGGTAAACAACATAACTACGACTTCCATGGGATATTTTTGCATTCTCTAAAAATTAAGCCAAAATGGAGGTTAAGAAAATCTCCTCGTTAATTTAGGACATTACTCGTTTTCGACCCATTTTTACTAGGAAGGCCATAAAGTGGCCGATTTGTATTGAATCTTAGCCTGTGACAATTCGTTGGATAGGTAAACAACATAACTACGACTTCCATGGGATATTTTTGCATTCTCTAAAAATTCAGCCAAAATGGAGGTTAAGGAAATCTCCTCGTTAATTTGGGACATTACTCGTTTTCGACCCTTTTTTAGTAGGAAGGCCATAATGTGGCCGATTTGCATTGAATCTTAGCGTGTGACAATTCGTTGGATAGGTAAACAACATAACTACGACTTCCATGGGATATTTTTGCATTCTATAAAAATTCAGCCAAAATGGAGGTTAAGAAAATCTCCTCGTTAATTTAGGACATTACTCGTTTTCGACCCTTTTTTAGTAGGAAGGCCATAATGTGGCCGATTTGCATTGAATCTTAGCATGTGACAATTCGTTGGATAGGTAAACAACATAACTACGACTTCCATGGGATATTTTTGCATTCTCTAAAAATTAAGCCAAAATGGAGGTTAAGAAAATCTCCTCGTTAATTTAGGACATTACTCGTTTTCGACCGTTTTTTAGCAGGAAGGCCATAATGTGGCCGATTTGCATTGAATCTTAGCATGTGACAATTCTTTGGATAGGTAAACAACATAACTACGACTTCCATGGGATATTTTTGCATTCTCTAAAAATTAAGCCAAAATGGAGGTTAAGAAAATCTCCTCGTTAATTTAGGACATTACTCGTTTTCGACCCATTTTTACTAGGAAGGCCATAAAGTGGCCGATTTGTATTGAATCTTAGCCTGTGACAATTCGTTGGATAGGTAAACAACATAACTACGACTTCCATGGGATATTTTTGCATTCTCTAAAAATTCAGCCAAAATGGAGGTTAAGGAAATCTCCTCGTTAATTTGGGACATTACTCGTTTTCGACCCTTTTTTAGTAGGAAGGCCATAATGTGGCCGATTTGCATTGAATCTTAGCGTGTGACAATTCGTTGGATAGGTAAACAACATAACTACGACTTCCATGGGATATTTTTGCATTCTATAAAAATTCAGCCAAAATGGAGGTTAAGAAAATCTCCTCGTTAATTTAGGACATTACTCGTTTTCGACCCATTTTTACTAGGAAGGCCATAAAGTGGCCGATTTGTATTGAATCTTAGCATGTGACAATTCGTTGGATAGGTAAACAACATAACTACGACTTCCATGGGATATTTTTGCATTCTGTAAAAATTCGGCCAAAATGGAGGTTAAGAAAATCTCCTCGTTAATTTAGGACATTACTCGTTTTCGACCGTTTTTTAGCAGGAAGGCCATAATGTGGCCGATTTGCATTGAATCTTAGCATGTGACAATTCTTTGGATAGGTAAACAACATAACTACGACTTCCATGGGATATTTTTGCATTCTCTAAAAATTAAGCCAAAATGGAGGTTAAGAAAATCTCCTCGTTAATTTAGGACATTACTCGTTTTCGACCCATTTTTACTAGGAAGGCCATAAAGTGGCCGATTTGTATTGAATCTTAGCCTGTGACAATTCGTTGGATAGGTAAACAACATAACTACGACTTCCATGGGATATTTTTGCATTCTCTAAAAATTCAGCCAAAATGGAGGTTAAGGAAATCTCCTCGTTAATTTGGGACATTACTCGTTTTCGACCCTTTTTTAGTAGGAAGGCCATAATGTGGCCGATTTGCAATGAATCTTAGCCTGTGACAATTCGTTGGATAGGTAAACAACATAACTACGACTTCCATGGGATATTTTGGCATTCTCTAAAAATTCAGCCAAAATGGAGGTTAAGAAAATCTCCTCGTTAATTTAGGACATTACTCGTTTTCGACCCATTTTTACTAGGAAGGCCATAAAGTGGCCGATTTGTATTGAATCTTAGCCTGTGACAATTCGTTGGATAGGTAAACAACATAACTACGACTTCCATGGGATATTTTTGCATTCTGTAAAAATTCGGCCAAAATGGAGGTTAAGAAAATCTCCTCGTTAATTTAGGACATTACTCGTTTTCGACCCTTTTTTAGTAGGAAGGCCATAATGTGGCCGATTTGCATTGAATCTTAGCATGTGACAATTCGTTGGATAGGTAAACAACATAACTACGACTTCCATGGGATATTTTTGCATTCTATAAAAATTCAGCCAAAATGGAGGTTAAGAAAATCTCCTCGTTAATTTAGGACATTACTCGTTTTCGACCCATTTTTACTAGGAAGGCCATAAAGTGGCCGATTTGTATTGAATCTTAGCATGTGACAATTCGTTGGATAGGTAAACAACATAACTACGACTTCCATGGGATATTTTTGCATTCTCTAAAAATTAAGCCAAAATGGAGGTTAAGAAAATCTCCTCGTTAATTTAGGACATTACTCGTTTTCGACCCTTTTTTACTAGGAAGGCCATAATGTGGCCGATTTGCATTGAATCTTAGCATGTGACAATTCGTTGGATAGGTAAACAACATAACTACGACTTCCATGGGATATTTTTGCATTCTATAAAAATTCAGCCAAAATGGAGGTTAAGAAAATCTCCTCGTTAATTTAGGACATTACTCGTTTTCGACCCATTTTTACTAGGAAGGCCATAAAGTGGCCGATTTGTATTGAATCTTAGCATGTGACAATTCGTTGGATAGGTAAACAACATAACTACGACTTCCATGGGATATTTTTGCATTCTGTAAAAATTCGGCCAAAATGGAGGTTAAGAAAATCTCCTCGTTAATTTAGGACATTACTCGTTTTCGACCCTTTTTTAGTAGGAAGGCCATAATGTGGCCGATTTGCATTGAATCTTAGCATGTGACAATTCGTTGGATAGGTAAACAACATAACTACGACTTCCATGGGATATTTTTGCATTCTCTAAAAATTAAGCCAAAATGGAGGTTAAGAAAATCTCCTCGTTAATTTAGGACATTACTCGTTTTCGACCCTTTTTTAGTAGGAAGGCCATAATGTGGCCGATTTGCATTGAATCTTAGCGTGTGACAATTCGTTGGATAGGTAAACAACATAACTACGACTTCCATGGGATATTTTTGCATTCTATAAAAATTCAGCCAAAATGGAGGTTAAGAAAATCTCCTCGTTAATTTAGGACATTACTCGTTTTCGACCCATTTTTACTAGGAAGGCCATAAAGTGGCCGATTTGTATTGAATCTTAGCATGTGACAATTCGTTGGATAGGTAAACAACATAACTACGACTTCCATGGGATATTTTTGCATTCTGTAAAAATTCGGCCAAAATGGAGGTTAAGAAAATCTCCTCGTTAATTTAGGACATTACTCGTTTTCGACCGTTTTTTAGCAGGAAGGCCATAATGTTTCCGATTTGCATTGAATCTTAGCATGTGACAATTCTTTGGATAGGTAAACAACATAACTACGACTTCCATGGGATATTTTTGCATTCTCTAAAAATTAAGCCAAAATGGAGGTTAAGAAAATCTCCTCGTTAATTTAGGACATTACTCGTTTTCGACCCATTTTTACTAGGAAGGCCATAAAGTGGCCGATTTGTATTGAATCTTAGCCTGTGACAATTCGTTGGATAGGTAAACAACATAACTACGACTTCCATGGGATATTTTTGCATTCTCTAAAAATTCAGCCAAAATGGAGGTTAAGGAAATCTCCTCGTTAATTTGGGACATTACTCGTTTTCGACCCTTTTTTAGTAGGAAGGCCATAATGTGGCCGATTTGCAATGAATCTTAGCCTGTGACAATTCGTTGGATAGGTAAACAACATAACTACGACTTCCATGGGATATTTTGGCATTCTCTAAAAATTCAGCCAAAATGGAGGTTAAGAAAATCTCCTCGTTAATTTAGGACATTACTCGTTTTCGACCCATTTTTACTAGGAAGGCCATAAAGTGGCCGATTTGTATTGAATCTTAGCATGTGACAATTCGTTGGATAGGTAAACAACATAACTACGACTTCCATGGGATATTTTTGCATTCTGTAAAAATTCGGCCAAAATGGAGGTTAAGAAAATCTCCTCGTTAATTTAGGACATTACTCGTTTTCGACCGTTTTTTAGCAGGAAGGCCATAATGTGGCCGATTTGCATTGAATCTTAGCATGTGACAATTCTTTGGATAGGTAAACAACATAACTTCGACTTCCATGGGATATTTTTGCATTCTCTAAAAATTAAGCCAAAATGGAGGTTAAGAAAATCTCCTCGTTAATTTAGGACATTACTCGTTTTCGACCCATTTTTACTAGGAAGGCCATAAAGTGGCCGATTTGTATTGAATCTTAGCGTGTGACAATTCGTTGGATAGGTAAACAACATAACTACGACTTCCATGGGATATTTTTGCATTCTGTAAAAATTCGGCCAAAATGGAGGTTAAGAAAATCTCCTCGTTAATTTAGGACATTACTCGTTTTCGACCCTTTTTTAGTAGGAAGGCCATAATGTGGCCGATTTGCATTGAATCTTAGCATGTGACAATTCGTTGGATAGGTAAACAACATAACTACGACTTCCATGGGATATTTTTGCATTCTATAAAAATTCAGCCAAAATGGAGGTTAAGAAAATCTCCTCGTTAATTTAGGACATTACTCGTTTTCGACCCATTTTTACTAGGAAGGCCATAAAGTGGCCGATTTGTATTGAATCTTAGCATGTGACAATTCGTTGGATAGGTAAACAACATAACTACGACTTCCATGGGATATTTTTGCATTCTCTAAAAATTAAGCCAAAATGGAGGTTAAGAAAATCTCCTCGTTAATTTAGGACATTACTCGTTTTCGACCCATTTTTACTAGGAAGGCCATTAAGTGACCGATTTGCATTGAATCTTAGCGTGTGACAATTCGTTGGATAGGTAAACAACATAACTATGACTTCCATGGGATATTTTTGCATTCACTAAAAATTCAGCCAAAATGGAGGTTAAGAAAATCTCCTCGTTAATTTAGGACATTACTCGTTTTCGACCCATTTTTACTAGGAAGGCCATTAAGTGACCGATTTGCATTGAATCTTAGCGTGTGACAATTCGTTGGATAGGTAAACAACATAACTATGACTTCCATGGGATATTTTTGCATTCTCTAAAAATTCAGCCAAAATGGAGGTTAAGAAAATCTCCTCGTTAATTTGGGACATTACTCGTTTTCGACCCTTTTTTAGTAGGAAGGCCATAATGTGGCCGATTTGCATTGAATCTTAGCGTGTGACAATTCGTTGGATAGGTAAACAACATAACTACGACTTCCATGGGATATTTTTGCATTCTATAAAAATTCAGCCAAAATGGAGGTTAAGAAAATCTCCTCGTTAATTTAGGACATTACTCGTTTTCGACCCATTTTTACTAGGAAGGCCATAAAGTGGCCGATTTGTATTGAATCTTAGCATGTGACAATTCGTTGGATAGGTAAACAACATAACTACGACTTCCATGGGATATTTTTGCATTCTGTAAAAATTCGGCCAAAATGGAGGTTAAGAAAATCTCCTCGTTAATTTAGGACATTACTCGTTTTCGACCGTTTTTTAGCAGGAAGGCCATAATGTGGCCGATTTGCATTGAATCTTAGCATGTGACAATTCTTTGGATAGGTAAACAACATAACTACGACTTCCATGGGATATTTTTGCATTCTCTAAAAATTAAGCCAAAATGGAGGTTAAGAAAATCTCCTCGTTAATTTAGGACATTACTCGTTTTCGACCCTTTTTTAGTAGGAAGGCCATAATGTGGCCGATTTGCATTGAATCTTAGCCTGTGACAATTCGTTGGATAGGTAAACAACATAACTACGACTTCCATGGGATATTTTTGCATTCTCTAAAAATTCAGCCAAAATGGAGGTTAAGGAAATCTCCTCGTTAATTTGGGACATTACTCGTTTTCGACCCTTTTTTAGTAGGAAGGCCATAATGTGGCCGATTTGCAATGAATCTTAGCCTGTGACAATTCGTTGGATAGGTAAACAACATAACTACGACTTCCATGGGATATTTTGGCATTCTCTAAAAATTCAGCCAAAATGGAGGTTAAGAAAATCTCCTCGTTAATTTAGGACATTACTCGTTTTCGACCCATTTTTACTAGGAAGGCCATAAAGTGGCCGATTTGTATTGAATCTTAGCCTGTGACAATTCGTTGGATAGGTAAACAACATAACTACGACTTCCATGGGATATTTTTGCATTCTGTAAAAATTCGGCCAAAATGGAGGTTAAGAAAATCTCCTCGTTAATTTAGGACATTACTCGTTTTCGACCCTTTTTTAGTAGGAAGGCCATAATGTGGCCGATTTGCATTGAATCTTAGCATGTGACAATTCGTTGGATAGGTAAACAACATAACTACGACTTCCATGGGATATTTTTGCATTCTATAAAAATTCAGCCAAAATGGAGGTTAAGAAAATCTCCTCGTTAATTTAGGACATTACTCGTTTTCGACCCATTTTTACTAGGAAGGCCATTAAGTGACCGATTTGCATTGAATCTTAGCGTGTGACAATTCGTTGGATAGGTAAACAACATAACTATGACTTCCATGGGATATTTTTGCATTCTCTAAAAATTCAGCCAAAATGGAGGTTAAGAAAATCTCCTCGTTAATTTGGGACATTACTCGTTTTCGACCCTTTTTTAGTAGGAAGGCCATAATGTGGCCGATTTGCATTGAATCTTAGCGTGTGACAATTCGTTGGATAGGTAAACAACATAACTACGACTTCCATGGGATATTTTTGCATTCTATAAAAATTCAGCCAAAATGGAGGTTAAGAAAATCTCCTCGTTAATTTAGGACATTACTCGTTTTCGACCCATTTTTACTAGGAAGGCCATAAAGTGGCCGATTTGTATTGAATCTTAGCATGTGACAATTCGTTGGATAGGTAAACAACATAACTACGACTTCCATGGGATATTTTTGCATTCTCTAAAAATTAAGCCAAAATGGAGGTTAAGAAAATCTCCTCGTTAATTTAGGACATTACTCGTTTTCGACCCATTTTTACTAGGAAGGCCATTAAGTGACCGATTTGCATTGAATCTTAGCGTGTGACAATTCGTTGGATAGGTAAACAACATAACTATGACTTCCATGGGATATTTTTGCATTCTCTAAAAATTCAGCCAAAATGGAGGTTAAGAAAATCTCCTCGTTAATTTGGGACATTACTCGTTTTCGACCCTTTTTTAGTAGGAAGGCCATAATGTGGCCGATTTGCATTGAATCTTAGCGTGTGACAATTCGTTGGATAGGTAAACAACATAACTACGACTTCCATGGGATATTTTTGCATTCTATAAAAATTCAGCCAAAATGGAGGTTAAGAAAATCTCCTCGTTAATTTAGGACATTACTCGTTTTCGACCCATTTTTACTAGGAAGGCCATAAAGTGGCCGATTTGTATTGAATCTTAGCATGTGACAATTCGTTGGATAGGTAAACAACATAACTACGACTTCCATGGGATATTTTTGCATTCTGTAAAAATTCGGCCAAAATGGAGGTTAAGAAAATCTCCTCGTTAATTTAGGACATTACTCGTTTTCGACCGTTTTTTAGCAGGAAGGCCATAATGTGGCCGATTTGCATTGAATCTTAGCATGTGACAATTCTTTGGATAGGTAAACAACATAACTACGACTTCCATGGGATATTTTTGCATTCTCTAAAAATTAAGCCAAAATGGAGGTTAAGAAAATCTCCTCGTTAATTTAGGACATTACTCGTTTTCGACCCTTTTTTAGTAGGAAGGCCATAATGTGGCCGATTTGCATTGAATCTTAGCCTGTGACAATTCGTTGGATAGGTAAACAACATAACTACGACTTCCATGGGATATTTTTGCATTCTCTAAAAATTCAGCCAAAATGGAGGTTAAGGAAATCTCCTCGTTAATTTGGGACATTACTCGTTTTCGACCCTTTTTTAGTAGGAAGGCCATAATGTGGCCGATTTGCAATGAATCTTAGCCTGTGACAATTCGTTGGATAGGTAAACAACATAACTACGACTTCCATGGGATATTTTGGCATTCTCTAAAAATTCAGCCAAAATGGAGGTTAAGAAAATCTCCTCGTTAATTTAGGACATTACTCGTTTTCGACCCATTTTTACTAGGAAGGCCATAAAGTGGCCGATTTGTATTGAATCTTAGCCTGTGACAATTCGTTGGATAGGTAAACAACATAACTACGACTTCCATGGGATATTTTTGCATTCTGTAAAAATTCGGCCAAAATGGAGGTTAAGAAAATCTCCTCGTTAATTTAGGACATTACTCGTTTTCGACCCTTTTTTAGTAGGAAGGCCATAATGTGGCCGATTTGCATTGAATCTTAGCATGTGACAATTCGTTGGATAGGTAAACAACATAACTACGACTTCCATGGGATATTTTTGCATTCTATAAAAATTCAGCCAAAATGGAGGTTAAGAAAATCTCCTCGTTAATTTAGGACATTACTCGTTTTCGACCCATTTTTACTAGGAAGGCCATAAAGTGGCCGATTTGTATTGAATCTTAGCATGTGACAATTCGTTGGATAGGTAAACAACATAACTACGACTTCCATGGGATATTTTTGCATTCTCTAAAAATTAAGCCAAAATGGAGGTTAAGAAAATCTCCTCGTTAATTTAGGACATTACTCGTTTTCGACCCATTTTTACTAGGAAGGCCATTAAGTGACCGATTTGCATTGAATCTTAGCGTGTGACAATTCGTTGGATAGGTAAACAACATAACTATGACTTCCATGGGATATTTTTGCATTCTCTAAAAATTCAGCCAAAATGGAGGTTAAGAAAATCTCCTCGTTAATTTGGGACATTACTCGTTTTCGACCCTTTTTTAGTAGGAAGGCCATAATGTGGCCGATTTGCATTGAATCTTAGCGTGTGACAATTC
This sequence comes from Medicago sativa, assembly GCF_051527215.1. Classification (NCBI taxonomy): domain Eukaryota; kingdom Viridiplantae; phylum Streptophyta; class Magnoliopsida; order Fabales; family Fabaceae; genus Medicago; species Medicago sativa. The sequence goes on along the minus strand of NC_140751.1, from coordinate 541,276 downwards.
GTTGGATAGGTAAACAACATAACTACGACTTCCATGGGATATTTTTGCATTCTATAAAAATTCAGCCAAAATGGAGGTTAAGAAAATCTCCTCGTTAATTTAGGACATTACTCGTTTTCGACCCATTTTTACTAGGAAGGCCATAAAGTGGCCGATTTGTATTGAATCTTAGCATGTGACAATTCGTTGGATAGGTAAACAACATAACTACGACTTCCATGGGATATTTTTGCATTCTGTAAAAATTCGGCCAAAATGGAGGTTAAGAAAATCTCCTCGTTAATTTAGGACATTACTCGTTTTCGACCGTTTTTTAGCAGGAAGGCCATAATGTGGCCGATTTGCATTGAATCTTAGCATGTGACAATTCTTTGGATAGGTAAACAACATAACTACGACTTCCATGGGATATTTTTGCATTCTCTAAAAATTAAGCCAAAATGGAGGTTAAGAAAATCTCCTCGTTAATTTAGGACATTACTCGTTTTCGACCCTTTTTTAGTAGGAAGGCCATAATGTGGCCGATTTGCATTGAATCTTAGCCTGTGACAATTCGTTGGATAGGTAAACAACATAACTACGACTTCCATGGGATATTTTGGCATTCTCTAAAAATTCAGCCAAAATGGAGGTTAAGAAAATCTCCTCGTTAATTTAGGACATTACTCGTTTTCGACCCATTTTTACTAGGAAGGCCATAAAGTGGCCGATTTGTATTGAATCTTAGCCTGTGACAATTCGTTGGATAGGTAAACAACATAACTACGACTTCCATGGGATATTTTTGCATTCTGTAAAAATTCGGCCAAAATGGAGGTTAAGAAAATCTCCTCGTTAATTTAGGACATTACTCGTTTTCGACCCTTTTTTAGTAGGAAGGCCATAATGTGGCCGATTTGCATTGAATCTTAGCATGTGATAATTCGTTGGATAGGTAAACAACATAACTACGACTTCCATGGGATATTTTTGCATTCTATAAAAATTCAGCCAAAATGGAGGTTAAGAAAATCTCCTCGTTAATTTAGGACATTACTCGTTTTCGACCCATTTTTACTAGGAAGGCCATTAAGTGACCGATTTGCATTGAATCTTAGCGTGTGACAATTCGTTGGATAGGTAAACAACATAACTATGACTTCCATGGGATATTTTTGCATTCTCTAAAAATTCAGCCAAAATGGAGGTTAAGAAAATCTCCTCGTTAATTTGGGACATTACTCGTTTTCGACCCTTTTTTAGTAGGAAGGCCATAATGTGGCCGATTTGCATTGAATCTTAGCGTGTGACAATTCGTTGGATAGGTAAACAACATAACTACGACTTCCATGGGATATTTTTGCATTCTATAAAAATTCAGCCAAAATGGAGGTTAAGAAAATCTCCTCGTTAATTTAGGACATTACTCGTTTTCGACCCATTTTTACTAGGAAGGCCATAAAGTGGCCGATTTGTATTGAATCTTAGCATGTGACAATTCGTTGGATAGGTAAACAACATAACTACGACTTCCATGGGATATTTTTGCATTCTGTAAAAATTCGGCCAAAATGGAGGTTAAGAAAATCTCCTCGTTAATTTAGGACATTACTCGTTTTCGACCGTTTTTTAGCAGGAAGGCCATAATGTGGCCGATTTGCATTGAATCTTAGCATGTGACAATTCTTTGGATAGGTAAACAACATAACTACGACTTCCATGGGATATTTTTGCATTCTCTAAAAATTAAGCCAAAATGGAGGTTAAGAAAATCTCCTCGTTAATTTAGGACATTACTCGTTTTCGACCCTTTTTTAGTAGGAAGGCCATAATGTGGCCGATTTGCATTGAATCTTAGCCTGTGACAATTCGTTGGATAGGTAAACAACATAACTACGACTTCCATGGGATATTTTTGCATTCTCTAAAAATTCAGCCAAAATGGAGGTTAAGGAAATCTCCTCGTTAATTTGGGACATTACTCGTTTTCGACCCTTTTTTAGTAGGAAGGCCATAATGTGGCCGATTTGCAATGAATCTTAGCCTGTGACAATTCGTTGGATAGGTAAACAACATAACTACGACTTCCATGGGATATTTTGGCATTCTCTAAAAATTCAGCCAAAATGGAGGTTAAGAAAATCTCCTCGTTAATTTAGGACATTACTCGTTTTCGACCCATTTTTACTAGGAAGGCCATAAAGTGGCCGATTTGTATTGAATCTTAGCCTGTGACAATTCGTTGGATAGGTAAACAACATAACTACGACTTCCATGGGATATTTTTGCATTCTGTAAAAATTCGGCCAAAATGGAGGTTAAGAAAATCTCCTCGTTAATTTAGGACATTACTCGTTTTCGACCCTTTTTTAGTAGGAAGGCCATAATGTGGCCGATTTGCATTGAATCTTAGCATGTGACAATTCGTTGGATAGGTAAACAACATAACTACGACTTCCATGGGATATTTTTGCATTCTATAAAAATTCAGCCAAAATGGAGGTTAAGAAAATCTCCTCGTTAATTTAGGATATTACTCGTTTTCGACCCATTTTTACTAGGAAGGCCATAAAGTGGCCGATTTGTATTGAATCTTAGCATGTGACAATTCGTTGGATAGGTAAACAACATAACTACGACTTCCATGGGATATTTTTGCATTCTCTAAAAATTAAGCCAAAATGGAGGTTAAGAAAATCTCCTCGTTAATTTAGGACATTACTCGTTTTCGACCCATTTTTACTAGGAAGGCCATTAAGTGACCGATTTGCATTGAATCTTAGCGTGTGACAATTCGTTGGATAGGTAAACAACATAACTATGACTTCCATGGGATATTTTTGCATTCTCTAAAAATTCAGCCAAAATGGAGGTTAAGAAAATCTCCTCGTTAATTTGGGACATTACTCGTTTTCGACCCTTTTTTAGTAGGAAGGCCATAATGTGGCCGATTTGCATTGAATCTTAGCGTGTGACAATTCGTTGGATAGGTAAACAACATAACTACGACTTCCATGGGATATTTTTGCATTCTATAAAAATTCAGCCAAAATGGAGGTTAAGAAAATCTCCTCGTTAATTTAGGACATTACTCGTTTTCGACCCATTTTTACTAGGAAGGCCATAAAGTGGCCGATTTGTATTGAATCTTAGCATGTGACAATTCGTTGGATAGGTAAACAACATAACTACGACTTCCATGGGATATTTTTGCATTCTGTAAAAATTCGGCCAAAATGGAGGTTAAGAAAATCTCCTCGTTAATTTAGGACATTACTCGTTTTCGACCGTTTTTTAGCAGGAAGGCCATAATGTGGCCGATTTGCATTGAATCTTAGCATGTGACAATTCTTTGGATAGGTAAACAACATAACTACGACTTCCATGGGATATTTTTGCATTCTCTAAAAATTAAGCCAAAATGGAGGTTAAGAAAATCTCCTCGTTAATTTAGGACATTACTCGTTTTCGACCCTTTTTTAGTAGGAAGGCCATAATGTGGCCGATTTGCATTGAATCTTAGCCTGTGACAATTCGTTGGATAGGTAAACAACATAACTACGACTTCCATGGGATATTTTTGCATTCTCTAAAAATTCAGCCAAAATGGAGGTTAAGGAAATCTCCTCGTTAATTTGGGACATTACTCGTTTTCGACCCTTTTTTAGTAGGAAGGCCATAATGTGGCCGAAATCTTAGCCTGTGACAATTCGTTGGACAGGTAAACAACATAACTACGACTTCCATGGGATATTTTGGCATTCTCTAAAAATTCAGCCAAAATGGAGGTTAAGAAAATCTCCTCGTTAATTTAGGACATTACTCGTTTTCGACCCATTTTTACTAGGAAGGCCATAAAGTGGCCGATTTGTATTGAATCTTAGCCTGTGACAATTCGTTGGATAGGTAAACAACATAACTACGACTTCCATGGGATATTTTGGCATTCTCTAAAAATTCAGCCAAAATGGAGGTTAAGAAAATCTCCTCGTTAATTTAGGACATTACTCGTTTTCGACCCATTTTTACTAGGAAGGCCATAAAGTGGCCGATTTGTATTGAATCTTAGCCTGTGACAATTCGTTGGATAGGTAAACAACATAACTACGACTTCCATGGGATATTTTTGCATTCTGTAAAAATTCGGCCAAAATGGAGGTTAAGAAAATCTCCTCGTTAATTTAGGACATTACTCGTTTTCGACCCTTTTTTAGTAGGAAGGCCATAATGTGGCCGATTTGCATTGAATCTTAGCATGTGACAATTCGTTGGATAGGTAAACAACATAACTACGACTTCCATGGGATATTTTTGCATTCTATAAAAATTCAGCCAAAATGGAGGTTAAGAAAATCTCCTCGTTAATTTAGGACATTACTCGTTTTCGACCCATTTTTACTAGGAAGGCCATAAAGTGGCCGATTTGTATTGAATCTTAGCATGTGACAATTCGTTGGATAGGTAAACAACATAACTACGACTTCCATGGGATATTTTTGCATTCTCTAAAAATTAAGCCAAAATGGAGGTTAAGAAAATCTCCTCGTTAATTTAGGACATTACTCGTTTTCGACCCATTTTTACTAGGAAGGCCATTAAGTGACCGATTTGCATTGAATCTTAGCGTGTGACAATTCGTTGGATAGGTAAACAACATAACTATGACTTCCATGGGATATTTTTGCATTCTCTAAAAATTCAGCCAAAATGGAGGTTAAGAAAATCTCCTCGTTAATTTGGGACATTACTCGTTTTCGACCCTTTTTTAGTAGGAAGGCCATAATGTGGCCGATTTGCATTGAATCTTAGCGTGTGACAATTCGTTGGATAGGTAAACAACATAACTACGACTTCCATGGGATATTTTTGCATTCTATAAAAATTCAGCCAAAATGGAGGTTAAGAAAATCTCCTCGTTAATTTAGGACATTACTCGTTTTCGACCCATTTTTACTAGGAAGGCCATAAAGTGGCCGATTTGTATTGAATCTTAGCATGTGACAATTCCTTGGATAGGTAAACAACATAACTATGACTTCCATGGGATATTTTTGCATTCTGTAAAAATTCGGCCAAAATGGAGGTTAAGAAAATCTCCTCGTTAATTTAGGACATTACTCGTTTTCGACCGTTTTTTAGCAGGAAGGCCATAATGTGGCCGATTTGCATTGAATCTTTGCATGTGACAATTCTTTGGATAGGTAAACAACATAACTACGACTTCCATGGGATATTTTTGCATTCTCTAAAAATTAAGCCAAAATGGAGGTTAAGAAAATCTCCTCGTTAATTTAGGACATTACTCGTTTTCGACCCATTTTTACTAGGAAGGCCATAAAGTGGCCGATTTGTATTGAATCTTAGCGTGTGACAATTCGTTGGATAGGTAAACAACATAACTACGACTTCCATGGGATATTTTTGCATTCTGTAAAAATTCGGCCAAAATGGAGGTTAAGAAAATCTCCTCGTTAATTTAGGACATTACTCGTTTTCGACCCTTTTTTAGTAGGAAGGCCATAATGTGGCCGATTTGCATTGAATCTTAGCATGTGACAATTCGTTGGATAGGTAAACAACATAACTACGACTTCCATGGGATATTTTTGCATTCTCTAAAAATTAAGCCAAAATGGAGGTTAAGAAAATCTCCTAGTTAATTTAGGACAATACTCGTTTTCGACCCATTTTTACTAGGAAGGCCATTAAGTGACCGATTTGCATTGAATCTTAGCTTGTGACAATTCGTTGGATAGGTAAACAACATAACTACGACTTCCATGGGATATTTTTGCATTCTCTAAAAATTCAGCCAAAATGGAGGTTAAGGAAATCTCCTCGTTAATTTGGGACATTACTCGTTTTCGACCCTTTTTTAGTAGGAAGGCCATAATGTGGCCGATTTGCAATGAATCTTAGCCTGTGACAATTCGTTGGTTAGGTAAACAACATAACTACGACTTCCATGGGATATTTTGGCATTCTCTAAAAATTCAGCCAAAATGGAGGTTAAGAAAATCTCCTCGTTAATTTAGGACATTACTCGTTTTCGACCCATTTTTACTAGGAAGGCCATAAAGTGGCCGATTTGTATTGAATCTTAGCCTGTGACAATTCGTTGGATAGGTAAACAACATAACTACGACTTCCATGGGATATTTTTGCATTCTGTAAAAATTCGGCCAAAATGGAGGTTAAGAAAATCTCCTCGTTAATTTAGGACATTACTCGTTTTCGACCCTTTTTTAGTAGGAAGGCCATAATGTGGCCGATTTGCATTGAATCTTAGCATGTGACAATTCGTTGGATAGGTAAACAACATAACTACGACTTCCATGGGATATTTTTGCATTCTCTAAAAATTAAGCCAAAATGGAGGTTAAGAAAATCTCCTAGTTAATTTAGGACAATACTCGTTTTCGACCCATTTTTACTAGGAAGGCCATTAAGTGACCGATTTGCATTGAATCTTAGCTTGTGACAATTCGTTGGATAGGTAAACAACATAACTACGACTTCCATGGGATATTTTTGCATTCTCTAAAAATTCAGCCAAAATGGAGGTTAAGGAAATCTCCTCGTTAATTTGGGACATTACTCGTTTTCGACCCTTTTTTAGTAGGAAGGCCATAATGTGGCCGATTTGCAATGAATCTTAGCCTGTGACAATTCGTTGGATAGGTAAACAACATAACTACGACTTCCATGGGATATTTTGGCATTCTCTAAAAATTCAGCCAAAATGGAGGTTAAGAAAATCTCCTCGTTAATTTAGGACATTACTCGTTTTCGACCCATTTTTACTAGGAAGGCCATAAAGTGGCCGATTTGTATTGAATCTTAGCCTGTGACAATTCGTTGGATAGGTAAACAACATAACTACGACTTCCATGGGATATTTTTGCATTCTGTAAAAATTCGGCCAAAATGGAGGTTAAGAAAATCTCCTCGTTAATTTAGGACATTACTCGTTTTCGACCCTTTTTTAGTAGGAAGGCCATAATGTGGCCGATTTGCATTGAATCTTAGCATGTGACAATTCGTTGGATAGGTAAACAACATAACTACGACTTCCATGGGATATTTTTGCATTCTATAAAAATTCAGCCAAAATGGAGGTTAAGAAAATCTCCTCGTTAATTTAGGACATTACTCGTTTTCGACCCATTTTTACTAGGAAGGCCATAAAGTGGCCGATTTGTATTGAATCTTAGCATGTGACAATTCGTTGGATAGGTAAACAACATAACTACGACTTCCATGGGATATTTTTGCATTCTCTAAAAATTAAGCCAAAATGGAGGTTAAGAAAATCTCCTCGTTAATTTAGGACATTACTCGTTTTCGACCCATTTTTACTAGGAAGGCCATTAAGTGACCGATTTGCATTGAATCTTAGCGTGTGACAATTCGTTGGATAGGTAAACAACATAACTATGACTTCCATGGGATATTTTTGCATTCTCTAAAAATTCAGCCAAAATGGAGGTTAAGAAAATCTCCTCGTTAATTTGGGACATTACTCGTTTTCGACCCTTTTTTAGTAGGAAGGCCATAATGTGGCCGATTTGCATTGAATCTTAGCGTGTGACAATTCGTTGGATAGGTAAACAACATAACTACGACTTCCATGGGATATTTTTGCATTCTATAAAAATTCCGCCAAAATGGAGGTTAAGAAAATCTCCTCGTTAATTTAGGACATTACTCGTTTTCGACCCATTTTTACTAGGAAGGCCATAAAGTGGCCGATTTGTATTGAATCTTAGCATGTGACAATTCGTTGGATAGGTAAACAACATAACTACGACTTCCATGGGATATTTTTGCATTCTGTAAAAATTCGGCCAAAATGGAGGTTAAGAAAATCTCCTCGTTAATTTAGGACATTACTCGTTTTCGACCCTTTTTTAGCAGGAAGGCCATAATGTGGCCGATTTGCATTGAATCTTAGCATGTGACAATTCTTTGGATAGGTAAACAACATAACTACGACTTCCATGGGATATTTTTGCATTCTCTAAAAATTAAGCCAAAATGGAGGTTAAGAAAATCTCCTCGTTAATTTAGGACATTACTCGTTTTCGACCCATTTTTACTAGGAAGGCCATAAAGTGGCCGATTTGTATTGAATCTTAGCGTGTGACAATTCGTTGGATAGGTAAACAACATAACTACGACTTCCATGGGATATTTTTGCATTCTGTAAAAATTCGGCCAAAATGGAGGTTAAGAAAATCTCCTCGTTAATTTAGGACATTACTCGTTTTCGACCCTTTTTTACTAGGAAGGCCATTAAGTGACCGATTTGCATTGAATCTTAGCGTGTGACAATTCGTTGGATAGGTAAACAACATAACTATGACTTCCATGGGATATTTTTGCATTCTCTAAAAATTCAGCCAAAATGGAGGTTAAGAAAATCTCCTCGTTAATTTGGGACATTACTCGTTTTCGACCCTTTTTTAGTAGGAAGGCCATAATGTGGCCGATTTGCATTGAATCTTAGCGTGTGACAATTCGTTGGATAGTTAAACAACATAACTACGACTTCCATGGGATATTTTTGCATTCTATAAAAATTCAGCCAAAATGGAGGTTAAGAAAATCTCCTCGTTAATTTAGGACATTACTCGTTTTCGACCCATTTTTACTAGGAAGGCCATAAAGTGGCCGATTTGTATTGAATCTTAGCATGTGACAATTCGTTGGATAGGTAAACAACATAACTACGACTTCCATGGGATATTTTTGCATTCTGTAAAAATTCGGCCAAAATGGAGGTTAAGAAAATCTCCTCGTTAATTTAGGACATTACTCGTTTTCGACCCTTTTTTAGCAGGAAGGCCATAATGTGGCCGATTTGCATTGAATCTTAGCATGTGACAATTCTTTGGATAGGTAAACAACATAACTACGACTTCCATGGGATATTTTTGCATTCTCTAAAAATTAAGCCAAAATGGAGGTTAAGAAAATCTCCTCGTTAATTTAGGACATTACTCGTTTTCGACCCATTTTTACTAGGAAGGCCATAAAGTGGCCGATTTGTATTGAATCTTAGCGTGTGACAATTCGTTGGATAGGTAAACAACATAACTACGACTTCCATGGGATATTTTTGCATTCTGTAAAAATTCGGCCAAAATGGAGGTTAAGAAAATCTCCTCGTTAATTTAGGACATTACTTGTTTTCGACCCTTTTTTACTAGGAAGGCCATTAAGTGACCGATTTGCATTGAATCTTAGCGTGTGACAATTCGTTGGATAGGTAAACAACATAACTATGACTTCCATGGGATATTTTTGCATTCTCTAAAAATTCAGCCAAAATGGAGGTTAAGAAAATCTCCTCGTTAATTTGGGACATTACTCGTTTTCGACCCTTTTTTAGTAGGAAGGCCATAATGTGGCCGATTTGCATTGAATCTTAGCGTGTGACAATTCGTTGGATAGGTAAACAACATAACTACGACTTCCATGGGATATTTTTGCATTCTATAAAAATTCAGCCAAAATGGAGGTTAAGAAAATCTCCTCGTTAATTTAGGACATTACTCATTTTCGACCCATTTTTACTAGGAAGGCCATAAAGTGGCCGATTTGTATTGAATCTTAGCATGTGACAATTCGTTGGATAGGTAAACAACATAACTACGACTTCCATGGGATATTTTTGCATTCTGTAAAAATTCGGCCAAAATGGAGGTTAAGAAAATCTCCTCGTTAATTTAGGACATTACTCGTTTTCGACCCTTTTTTAGCAGGAAGGCCATAATGTGGCCGATTTGCATTGAATCTTAGCATGTGACAATTCTTTGGATAGGTAAACAACATAACTACGACTTCCATGGGATATTTTTGCATTCTCTAAAAATTAAGCCAAAATGGAGGTTAAGAAAATCTCCTCGTTAATTTAGGACATTACTCGTTTTCGACCCATTTTTACTAGGAAGGCCATAAAGTGGCCGATTTGTATTGAATCTTAGCATGTGACAATTCGTTGGATAGGTAAACAACATAACTACGACTTCCATGGGATATTTTTGCATTCTGTAAAAATTCGGCCAAAATGGAGGTTAAGAAAATCTCCTCGTTAATTTAGGACATTACTCATTTTCGACCCTTTTTTAGCAGGAAGGCCATAATGTGGCCGATTTGCATTGACTCTTAGCATGTGACAATTCTTTGGATAGGTAAACAACATAACTACGACTTCCATGGGATATTTTTGCATTCTCTAAAAATTAAGCCAAAATGGAGGTTAAGAAAATCTCCTCGTTAATTTAGGACATTACTCGTTTTCGACCCTTTTTTAGCAGGAAGGCCATAATGTGGCCGATTTGCATTGAATCTTAGCATGTGACAATTCGTTGGATAGGTAAACAACATAACTACGACTTCCATGGGATATTTTTGCATTCTGTAAAAATTCAGCCAAAATGGAGGTTAAGAAAATCTCCTCGTTAATTTAGGACATTACTCGTTTTCGACCCATTTTTACTAGGAAGGCCATAAAGTGGCCGATTTGTATTGAATCTTAGCATGTGACAATTCGTTGGATAGGTAAACAACATAACTACGACTTCCATGGGATATTTTTGCATTCTGTAAAAATTCGGCCAAAATGGAGGTTAAGAAAATCTCCTCGTTAATTTAGGACATTACTCGTTTTCGACCCTTTTTTAGCAGGAAGGCCATAATGTGGCCGATTTGCATTGAATCTTAGCATGTGACAATTCTTTGGATAGGTAAACAACATAACTACGACTTCCATGGGATATTTTTGCATTCTCTAAAAATTAAGCCAAAATGGAGGTTAAGAAAATCTCCTCGTTAATTTAGGACATTACTCGTTTTCGACCCATTTTTACTAGGAAGGCCATAAAGTGGCCGATTTGTATTGAATCTTAGCCTGTGACAATTCGTTGGATAGGTAAACAACATAACTACGACTTCCATGGGATATTTTTGCATTCTGTAAAAATTCGGCCAAAATGGAGGTTAAGAAAATCTCCTCGTTAATTTAGGACATTACTCGTTTTCGACCCTTTTTTAGTAGGAAGGCCATAATGTGGCCGATTTGCATTGAATCTTAGCATGTGACAATTCGTTGGATAGGTAAACAACATAACTACGACTTCCATGGGATATTTTTGCATTCTATAAAAATTCAGCCAAAATGGAGGTTAAGAAAATCTCCTCGTTAATTTAGGACATTACTCGTTTTCGACCCATTTTTACTAGGAAGGCCATAAAGTGGCCGATTTGTATTGAATCTTAGCATGTGACAATTCGTTGGATAGGTAAACAACATAACTACGACTTCCATGGGATATTTTTGCATTCTGTAAAAATTCGGCCAAAATGGAGGTTAAGAAATTCTCCTCGTTAATTTAGGACATTACTCGTTTTCGACCCTTTTTTAGTAGGAAGGCCATAATGTGGCCGATTTGCATTGAATCTTAGCATGTGACAATTCGTTGGATAGGTAAACAACATAACTACGACTTCCATGGGATATTTTTGCATTCTATAAAAATTCAGCCAAAATGGAGGTTAAGGAAATCTCCTCGTTAATTTGGGACATTACTCGTTTTCGACCCTTTTTTAGTAGGAAGCCCATAATGTGGCCGATTTGCAATGAATCTTAGCATGTGACAATTCGTTGGATAGGTAAACAACATAACTACGACTTCCATGGGATATTTTTGCATTCTGTAAAAATTCGGCCAAAATGGAGGTTAAGAAAATCTCCTCGTTAATTTAGGACATTACTCGTTTTCGACCCTTTTTTAGTAGGAAGGCCATAATGTGGCCGATTTGCATTGAATCTTAGCATGTGACAATTCGTTGGATAGGTAAACAACATAACTACGACTTCCATGGGATATTTTTGCATTCTGTAAAAATTCGGCCAAAATGGAGGTTAAGAAAATCTCCTCGTTAATTTAGGACATTACTCGTTTTCGACCCTTTTTTAGTAGGAAGGCCATAATGTGGCCGATTTGCATTGAATCTTAGCATGTGACAATTCGTTGGATAGGTAAACAACATAACTACGACTTCCATGGGATATTTTTGCATTCTGTAAAAATTCGGCCAAAATGGAGGTTAAGAAAATCTCCTCGTTAATTTAGGACATTACTCGTTTTCGACCCTTTTTTAGTAGGAAGGCCATAATGTGGCCGATTTGCATTGAATCTTAGCATGTGACAATTCGTTGGATAGGTAAACAACATAACTACGACTTCCATGGGATATTTTTGCATTCTGTAAAAATTAAGCCAAAATGGAGGTTAAGAAAATCTCCTCGTTAATTTAGGACATTACTCGTTTTCGACCCATTTTTACTAGGAAGGCCATTAAGTGACCGATTTGCATTGAATCTTAGCGTGTGACAATTCGTTGGATAGGTAAACAACATAACTACGACTTCCATGGGATATTTTTGCATTCTCTAAAAATTCAGCCAAAATGGAGGTTAAGAAAATCTCCTCGTTAATTTGGGACATTACTCGTTTTCGACCCTTTTTTAGTAGGAAGGCCATGAAGTGGCCGATTTGTATTGAATCTTAGCATGTGACAATTCGTTGGATAGGTAAACAACATAACTACGACTTCCATGGGATATTTTTGCATTCTGTAAAAATTCAGCCAAAATGGAGGTTAAGAAAATCTCCTCGTTAATTTAGGACATTACTCGTTTTCGACCCATTTTTACTAGGAAGGCCATAAAGTGGCCGATTTGTATTGAATCTTAGCATGTGACAATTCGTTGGATAGGTAAACAACATAACTACGACTTCCATGGGATATTTTTGCATTCTGTAAAAATTCGGCCAAAATGGAGGTTAAGAAAATCTCCTCGTTAATTTAGGACATTACTCGTTTTCGACCCTTTTTTAGTAGGAAGGCCATAATGTGGCCGATTTGCATTGAATCTTAGCATGTGACAATTCGTTGGATAGGTAAACAACATAACTACGACTTCCATGGGATATTTTTGCATTCTATAAAAATTCAGCCAAAATGGAGGTTAAGAAAATCTCCTCGTTAATTTAGGACATTACTCGTTTTCGACCCATTTTTACTAGGAAGGCCATAAAGTGGCCGATTTGTATTGAATCTTAGCATGTGACAATTCGTTGGATAGGTAAACAACATAACTACGACTTCCATGGGATATTTTTGCATTCTGTAAAAATTCGGCCAAAATGGAGGTTAAGAAATTCTCCTCGTTAATTTAGGACATTACTCGTTTTCGACCCTTTTTTAGTAGGAAGGCCATAATGTGGCCGATTTGCATTGAATCTTAGCATGTGACAATTCGTTGGATAGGTAAACAACATAACTACGACTTCCATGGGATATTTTTGCATTCTATAAAAATTCAGCCAAAATGGAGGTTAAGGAAATCTCCTCGTTAATTTGGGACATTACTCGTTTTCGACCCTTTTTTAGTAGGAAGCCCATAATGTGGCCGATTTGCAATGAATCTTAGCATGTGACAATTCGTTGGATAGGTAAACAACATAACTACGACTTCCATGGGATATTTTTGCATTCTGTAAAAATTCGGCCAAAATGGAGGTTAAGAAAATCTCCTCGTTAATTTAGGACATTACTCGTTTTCGACCCTTTTTTAGTAGGAAGGCCATAATGTGGCCGATTTGCATTGAATCTTAGCATGTGACAATTCGTTGGATAGGTAAACAACATAACTACGACTTCCATGGGATATTTTTGCATTCTGTAAAAATTCGGCCAAAATGGAGGTTAAGAAAATCTCCTCGTTAATTTAGGACATTACTCGTTTTCGACCCTTTTTTAGTAGGAAGGCCATAATGTGGCCGATTTGCATTGAATCTTAGCATGTGACAATTCGTTGGATAGGTAAACAACATAACTACGACTTCCATGGGATATTTTTGCATTCTGTAAAAATTCGGCCAAAATGGAGGTTAAGAAAATCTCCTCGTTAATTTAGGACATTACTCGTTTTCGACCCTTTTTTAGTAGGAAGGCCATAATGTGGCCGATTTGCATTGAATCTTAGCATGTGACAATTCGTTGGATAGGTAAACAACATAACTACGACTTCCATGGGATATTTTTGCATTCTGTAAAAATTAAGCCAAAATGGAGGTTAAGAAAATCTCCTCGTTAATTTAGGACATTACTCGTTTTCGACCCATTTTTACTAGGAAGGCCATTAAGTGACCGATTTGCATTGAATCTTAGCGTGTGACAATTCGTTGGATAGGTAAACAACATAACTACGACTTCCATGGGATATTTTTGCATTCTCTAAAAATTCAGCCAAAATGGAGGTTAAGAAAATCTCCTCGTTAATTTGGGACATTACTCGTTTTCGACCCTTTTTTAGTAGGAAGGCCATGAAGTGGCCGATTTGTATTGAATCTTAGCATGTGACAATTCGTTGGATAGGTAAACAACATAACTACGACTTCCATGGGATATTTTTGCATTCTGTAAAAATTCAGCCAAAATGGAGGTTAAGAAAATCTCCTCGTTAATTTAGGACATTACTCGTTTTCGACCCATTTTTACTAGGAAGGCCATAAAGTGGCCGATTTGTATTGAATCTTAGCATGTGACAATTCGTTGGATAGGTAAACAACATAACTACGACTTCCATGGGATATTTTTGCATTCTGTAAAAATTCGGCCAAAATGGAGGTTAAGAAAATCTCCTCGTTAATTTAGGACATTACTCGTTTTCGACCCTTTTTTAGTAGGAAGGCCATAATGTGGCCGATTTGCATTGAATCTTAGCATGTGACAATTCGTTGGATAGGTAAACAACATAACTACGACTTCCATGGGATATTTTTGCATTCTGTAAAAATTCGGCCAAAATGGAGGTTAAGAAAATCTCCTCGTTAATTTAGGACATTACTCGTTTTCGACCCTTTTTTAGTAGGAAGGCCATAATGTGGCCGATTTGCATTGAATCTTAGCATGTGACAATTCGTTGGATAGGTAAACAACATAACTACGACTTCCATGGGATATTTTTGCATTCTGTAAAAATTCGGCCAAAATGGAGGTTAAGAAAATCTCCTCGTTAATTTAGGACATTACTCGTTTTCGACCCTTTTTTAGTAGGAAGGCCATAATGTGGCCGATTTGCATTGAATCTTAGCATGTGACAATTCGTTGGATAGGTAAACAACATAACTACGACTTCCATGGGATATTTTTGCATTCTGTAAAAATTAAGCCAAAATGGAGGTTAAGAAAATCTCCTCGTTAATTTAGGACATTACTCGTTTTCGACCCATTTTTACTAGGAAGGCCATTAAGTGACCGATTTGCATTGAATCTTAGCGTGTGACAATTCGTTGGATAGGTAAACAACATAACTACGACTTCCATGGGATATTTTTGCATTCTCTAAAAATTCAGCCAAAATGGAGGTTAAGAAAATCTCCTCGTTAATTTGGGACATTACTCGTTTTCGACCCTTTTTTAGTAGGAAGGCCATGAAGTGGCCGATTTGTATTGAATCTTAGCATGTGACAATTCGTTGGATAGGTAA
The DNA here is from genome assembly GCF_051527215.1 of Medicago sativa. Classification (NCBI taxonomy): domain Eukaryota; kingdom Viridiplantae; phylum Streptophyta; class Magnoliopsida; order Fabales; family Fabaceae; genus Medicago; species Medicago sativa. Next base: position 525,732 of record NC_140751.1, on the reverse strand, counting down.
ACAACATAACTACGACTTCCATGGGATATTTTTGCATTCTGTAAAAATTCAGCCAAAATGGAGGTTAAGAAAATCTCCTCGTTAATTTAGGACATTACTCGTTTTCGACCCATTTTTACTAGGAAGGCCATAAAGTGGCCGATTTGTATTGAATCTTAGCATGTGACAATTCGTTGGATAGGTAAACAACATAACTACGACTTCCATGGGATATTTTTGCATTCTGTAAAAATTCGGCCAAAATGGAGGTTAAGAAAATCTCCTCGTTAATTTAGGACATTACTCGTTTTCGACCCTTTTTTAGCAGGAAGGCCATAATGTGGCCGATTTGCATTGAATCTTAGCATGTGACAATTCGTTGGATAGGTAAACAACATAACTACGACTTCCATGGGATATTTTTGCATTCTATATAAATTCAGCCAAAATGGAGGTTAAGAAAATCTCCTCGTTAATTTAGGACATTACTCGTTTTCGACCCATTTTTACTAGGAAGGCCATAAAGTGGCCGATTTGTATTGAATCTTAGCATGTGACAATTCGTTGGATAGGTAAACAACATAACTACGACTTCCATGGGATATTTTTGCATTCTGTAAAAATTCGGCCAAAATGGAGGTTAAGAAAATCTCCTCGTTAATTTAGGACATTACTCGTTTTCGACCCTTTTTTAGTAGGAAGGCCATAATGTGGCCGATTTGCATTGAATCTTAGCATGTGACAATTCGTTGGATAGGTAAACAACATAACTACGACTTCCATGGGATATTTTTGCATTCTATAAAAATTCAGCCAAAATGGAGGTTAAGGAAATCTCCTCGTTAATTTGGGACATTACTCGTTTTCGACCCTTTTTTAGTAGGAAGGCCATAATGTGGCCGATTTGCAATGAATCTTAGCATGTGACAATTCGTTGGATAGGTAAACAACATAACTACGACTTCCATGGGATATTTTTGCATTCTGTAAAAATTCGGCCAAAATGGAGGTTAAGAAAATCTCCTCGTTAATTTAGGACATTACTCGTTTTTGACCCTTTTTTAGTAGGAAGGCCATAATGTGGCCGATTTGCATTGAATCTTAGCATGTGACAATTCGTTGGATAGGTAAACAACATAACTACGACTTCCATGGGATATTTTTGCATTCTGTAAAAATTCGGCCAAAATGGAGGTTAAGAAAATCTCCTCGTTAATTTAGGACATTACTCGTTTTCGACCCTTTTTTAGTAGGAAGGCCATAATGTGGCCGATTTGCATTGAATCTTAGCATGTGACAATTCGTTGGATAGGTAAACAACATAACTACGACTTCCATGGGATATTTTTGCATTCTGTAAAAATTCGGCCAAAATGGAGGTTAAGAAAATCTCCTCGTTAATTTAGGACATTACTCGTTTTCGACCCTTTTTTAGTAGGAAGGCCATAATGTGGCCGATTTGCATTGAATCTTAGCATGTGACAATTCGTTGGATAGGTAAACAACATAACTACGACTTCCATGGGATATTTTTGCATTCTGTAAAAATTAAGCCAAAATGGAGGTTAAGAAAATCTCCTCGTTAATTTAGGACATTACTCGTTTTCGACCCATTTTTACTAGGAAGGCCATTAAGTGACCGATTTGCATTGAATCTTAGCGTGTGACAATTCGTTGGATAGGTAAACAACATAACTACGACTTCCATGGGATATTTTTGCATTCTCTAAAAATTCAGCCAAAATGGAGGTTAAGAAAATCTCCTCGTTAATTTGGGACATTACTCGTTTTCGACCCATTTTTACTAGGAAGGCCATAAAGTGGCCGATTTGTATTGAATCTTAGCATGTGACAATTCGTTGGATAGGTAAACAACATAACTACGACTTCCATGGGATATTTTTGCATTCTGTAAAAATTCAGCCAAAATGGAGGTTAAGAAAATCTCCTCGTTAATTTAGGACATTACTCGTTTTCGACCCATTTTTACTAGGAAGGCCAGAAAGTGGCCGATTTGTATTGAATCTTAGCATGTGACAATTCGTTGGATAGGTAAACAACATAACTACGACTTCCATGGGATATTTTTGCATTCTGTAAAAATTCGGCCAAAATGGAGGTTAAGAAAATCTCCTCGTTAATTTAGGACATTACTCGTTTTCGACCCTTTTTTAGCAGGAAGGCCATAATGTGGCCGATTTGCATTGAATCTTAGCATGTGACAATTCGTTGGATAGGTAAACAACATAACTACGACTTCCATGGGATATTTTTGCATTCTATATAAATTCAGCCAAAATGGAGGTTAAGAAAATCTCCTCGTTAATTTAGGACATTACTCGTTTTCGACCCATTTTTACTAGGAAGGCCATAAAGTGGCCGATTTGTATTGAATCTTAGCATGTGACAATTCGTTGGATAGGTAAACAACATAACTACGACTTCCATGGGATATTTTTGCATTCTGTAAAAATTCGGCCAAAATGGAGGTTAAGAAAATCTCCTCGTTAATTTAGGACATTACTCGTTTTCGACCCTTTTTTAGTAGGAAGGCCATAATGTGGCCGATTTGCATTGAATCTTAGCATGTGACAATTCGTTGGATAGGTAAACAACATAACTACGACTTCCATGGGATATTTTTGCATTCTATAAAAATTCAGCCAAAATGGAGGTTAAGGAAATCTCCTCGTTAATTTGGGACATTACTCGTTTTCGACCCTTTTTTAGTAGGAAGGCCATAATGTGGCCGATTTGCAATGAATCTTAGCATGTGACAATTCGTTGGATAGGTAAACAACATAACTACGACTTCCATGGGATATTTTTGCATTCTGTAAAAATTCGGCCAAAATGGAGGTTAAGAAAATCTCCTCGTTAATTTAGGACATTACTCGTTTTTGACCCTTTTTTAGTAGGAAGGCCATAATGTGGCCGATTTGCATTGAATCTTAGCATGTGACAATTCGTTGGATAGGTAAACAACATAACTACGACTTCCATGGGATATTTTTGCATTCTGTAAAAATTCGGCCAAAATGGAGGTTAAGAAAATCTCCTCGTTAATTTAGGACATTACTCGTTTTCGACCCTTTTTTAGTAGGAAGGCCATAATGTGGCCGATTTGCATTGAATCTTAGCATGTGACAATTCGTTGGATAGGTAAACAACATAACTACGACTTCCATGGGATATTTTTGCATTCTGTAAAAATTCGGCCAAAATGGAGGTTAAGAAAATCTCCTCGTTAATTTAGGACATTACTCGTTTTCGACCCTTTTTTAGTAGGAAGGCCATAATGTGGCCGATTTGCATTGAATCTTAGCATGTGACAATTCGTTGGATAGGTAAACAACATAACTACGACTTCCATGGGATATTTTTGCATTCTGTAAAAATTAAGCCAAAATGGAGGTTAAGAAAATCTCCTCGTTAATTTAGGACATTACTCGTTTTCGACCCATTTTTACTAGGAAGGCCATTAAGTGACCGATTTGCATTGAATCTTAGCGTGTGACAATTCGTTGGATAGGTAAACAACATAACTACGACTTCCATGGGATATTTTTGCATTCTCTAAAAATTCAGCCAAAATGGAGGTTAAGAAAATCTCCTCGTTAATTTGGGACATTACTCGTTTTCGACCCTTTTTTAGTAGGAAGGCCATGAAGTGGCCGATTTGTATTGAATCTTAGCATGTGACAATTCGTTGGATAGGTAAACAACATAACTACGACTTCCATGGGATATTTTTGCATTCTGTAAAAATTCAGCCAAAATGGAGGTTAAGAAAATCTCCTCGTTAATTTAGGACATTACTCGTTTTCGACCCATTTTTACTAGGAAGGCCATAAAGTGGCCGATTTGTATTGAATCTTGGCATGTGACAATTCGTTGGATAGGTAAACAACATAACTACGACTTCCATGGAATATTTTTGCATTCTGTAAAAATTCGGCCAAAATGGAGGTTAAGAAAATCTCCTCGTTAATTTAGGACATTACTCGTTTTCGACCCTTTTTTAGCAGGAAGGCCATAATGTGGCCGATTTGCATTGAATCTTAGCATGTGACAATTCTTTGGATAGGTAAACAACATAACTACGACTTCCATGGGATATTTTTGCATTCTCTAAAAATTAAGCCAAAATGGAGGTTAAGAAAATCTCCTCGTTAATTTAGGACATTACTCGTTTTCGACCCATTTTTACTAGGAAGGCCATAAAGTGGCCGATTTGTATTGAATCTTAGCCTGTGACAATTCGTTGGATAGGTAAACAACATAACTACGACTTCCATGGGATATTTTTGCATTCTGCAAAAATTCGGCCAAAATGGAGGTTAAGAAAATCTCCTCGTTAATTTAGGACATTACTCGTTTTCGACCCTTTTTTAGTAGGAAGGCCATAATGTGGCCGATTTGCATTGAATCTTAGCATGTGACAATTCGTTGGATAGGTAAACAACATAACTACGACTTCCATGGGATATTTTTGCATTCTGTAAAAATTCGGCCAAAATGGAGGTTAAGAAAATCTCCTCGTTAATTTAGGACATTACTCGTTTTCGACCCTTTTTTAGTAGGAAGGCCATAATGTGGCCGATTTGCATTGAATCTTAGCATGTGACAATTCGTTGGATAGGTAAACAACATAACTACGACTTCCATGGGATATTTTTGCATTCTGTAAAAATTCGGCCAAAATGGAGGTTAAGAAAATCTCCTCGTTAATTTAGGACATTACTCGTTTTCGACCCTTTTTTAGTAGGAAGGCCATAATGTGGCCGATTTGCATTGAATCTTAGCATGTGACAATTCGTTGGATAGGTAAACAACATAACTACGACTTCCATGGGATATTTTTGCATTCTGTAAAAATTAAGCCAAAATGGAGGTTAAGAAAATCTCCTCGTTAATTTAGGACATTACTCGTTTTCGACCCATTTTTACTAGGAAGGCCATTAAGTGACCGATTTGCATTGAATCTTAGCGTGTGACAATTCGTTGGATAGGTAAACAACATAACTACAACTTCCATGGGATATTTTTGCATTCTGTAAAAATTCAGCCAAAATGGAGGTTAAGAAAATCTCCTCGTTAATTTAGGACATTACTCGTTTTCGACCCATTTTTACTAGGAAGGCCATAAAGTGGCCGATTTGTATTGAATCTTAGCATGTGACAATTCGTTGGATAGGTAAACAACATAACTACGACTTCCATGGGATATTTTTGCATTCTGTAAAAATTCGGCCAAAATGGAGGTTAAGAAAATCTCCTCGTTAATTTAGGACATTACTCGTTTTCGACCCTTTTTTAGCAGGAAGGCCATAATGTGGCCGATTTGCATTGAATCTTAGCATGTGACAATTCGTTGGATAGGTAAACAACATAACTACGACTTCCATGGGATATTTTTGCATTCTATAAAAATTCAGCCAAAATGGAGGTTAAGAAAATCTCCTCGTTAATTTAGGACATTACTCGTTTTCGACCCATTTTTACTAGGAAGGCCATAAAGTGGCCGATTTGTATTGAATCTTAGCATGTGACAATTCGTTGGATAGGTAAACAACATAACTACGACTTCCATGGGATATTTTTGCATTCTGTAAAAATTCGGCCAAAATGGAGGTTAAGAAAATCTCCTCGTTAATTTAGGACATTACTCGTTTTCGACCCTTTTTTAGTAGGAAGGCCATAATGTGGCCGATTTGCATTGAATCTTAGCATGTGACAATTCGTTGGATAGGTAAACAACATAACTACGACTTCCATGGGATATTTTTGCATTCTATAAAAATTCAGCCAAAATGGAGGTTAAGGAAATCTCCTCGTTAATTTGGGACATTACTCGTTTTCGACCCTTTTTTAGTAGGAAGGCCATAATGTGGCCGATTTGCAATGAATCTTAGCATGTGACAATTCGTTGGATAGGTAAACAACATAACTACGACTTCCATGGGATATTTTTGCATTCTGTAAAAATTAAGCCAAAATGGAGGTTAAGAAAATCTCCTCGTTAATTTAGGACATTACTCGTTTTCGACCCATTTTTACTAGGAAGGCCATAAAGTGGCCGATTTGTATTGAATCTTAGCATGTGACAATTCGTTGGATAGGTAAACAACATAACTACGACTTCCATGGGATATTTTTGCATTCTGTAAAAATTCGGCCAAAATGGAGGTTAAGAAAATCTCCTCGTTAATTTAGGACATTACTCGTTTTCGACCCTTTTTTAGTAGGAAGGCCATAATGTGGCCGATTTGCATTGAATCTTAGCATGTGACAATTCGTTGGATAGGTAAACAACATAACTACGACTTCCATGGGATATTTTTGCATTCTATAAAAATTCAGCCAAAATGGAGGTTAAGGAAATCTCCTCGTTAATTTGGGACATTACTCGTTTTCGACCCTTTTTTAGTAGGAAGGCCATAATGTGGCCGATTTGCAATGAATCTTAGCATGTGACAATTCGTTGGATAGGTAAACAACATAACTACGACTTCCATGGGATATTTTTGCATTCTGTAAAAATTCGGCCAAAATGGAGGTTAAGAAAATCTCCTCGTTAATTTAGGACATTACTCGTTTTCGACCCTTTTTTAGTAGGAAGGCCATAATGTGGCCGATTTGCATTGAATCTTAGCATGTGACAATTCGTTGGATAGGTAAACAACATAACTACGACTTCCATGGGATATTTTTGCATTCTGTAAAAATTCGGCCAAAATGGAGGTTAAGAAAATCTCCTCGTTAATTTAGGACATTACTCGTTTTCGACCCTTTTTTAGTAGGAAGGCCATAATGTGGCCGATTTGCATTGAATCTTAGCATGTGACAATTCGTTGGATAGGTAAACAACATAACTACGACTTCCATGGGATATTTTTGCATTCTGTAAAAATTCGGCCAAAATGGAGGTTAAGAAAATCTCCTCGTTAATTTAGGACATTACTCGTTTTCGACCCTTTTTTAGTAGGAAGGCCATAATGTGGCCGATTTGCATTGAATCTTAGCATGTGACAATTCGTTGGATAGGTAAACAACATAACTACGACTTCCATGGGATATTTTTGCATTCTGTAAAAATTAAGCCAAAATGGAGGTTAAGAAAATCTCCTCGTTAATTTAGGACATTACTCGTTTTCGACCCATTTTTACTAGGAAGGCCATTAAGTGACCGATTTGCATTGAATCTTAGCGTGTGACAATTCGTTGGATAGGTAAACAACATAACTACGACTTCCATGGGATATTTTTGCATTCTCTAAAAATTCAGCCAAAATGGAGGTTAAGAAAATCTCCTCGTTAATTTGGGACATTACTCGTTTTCGACCCTTTTTTAGTAGGAAGGCCATGAAGTGGCCGATTTGTATTGAATCTTAGCATGTGACAATTCGTTGGATAGGTAAACAACATAACTACGACTTCCATGGGATATTTTTGCATTCTGTAAAAATTCAGCCAAAATGGAGGTTAAGAAAATCTCCTCGTTAATTTAGGACATTACTCGTTTTCGACCCATTTTTACTAGGAAGGCCATAAAGTGGCCGATTTGTATTGAATCTTAGCATGTGACAATTCGTTGGATAGGTAAACAACATAACTACGACTTCCATGGGATATTTTTGCATTCTGTAAAAATTCGGCCAAAATGGAGGTTAAGAAAATCTCCTCGTTAATTTAGGACATTACTCGTTTTCGACCCTTTTTTAGCAGGAAGGCCATAATGTGGCCGATTTGCATTGAATCTTAGCATGTGACAATTCTTTGGATAGGTAAACAACATAACTACGACTTCCATGGGATATTTTTGCATTCTCTAAAAATTAAGCCAAAATGGAGGTTAAGAAAATCTCCTCGTTAATTTAGGACATTACTCGTTTTCGACCCATTTTTACTAGGAAGGCCATAAAGTGGCCGATTTGTATTGAATCTTAGCCTGTGACAATTCGTTGGATAGGTAAACAACATAACTACGACTTCCATGGGATATTTTTGCATTCTGTAAAAATTCGGCCAAAATGGAGGTTAAGAAAATCTCCTCGTTAATTTAGGACATTACTCGTTTTCGACCCTTTTTTAGTAGGAAGGCCATAATGTGGCCGATTTGCATTGAATCTTAGCATGTGACAATTCGTTGGATAGGTAAACAACATAACTACGACTTCCATGGGATATTTTTGTTTTCTGTAAAAATTAAGCCAAAATGGAGGTTAAGAAAATCTCCTCGTTAATTTAGGACATTACTCGTTTTCGACCCTTTTTTAGTAGGAAGGCCATAATGAGGCCGATTTGCATTGAATCTTAGCATGTGACAATTCGTTGGATAGGTAAACAACATAACTACGACTTCCATGGGATATTTTTGCATTCTGTAAAAATTCGGCCAAAATGGAGGTTAAGAAAATCTCCTCGTTAATTTAGGACATTACTCGTTTTCGACCCTTTTTTAGCAGGAAGGCCATAATGTGGCCGATTTGCATTGAATCTTAGCATGTGACAATTCTTTGGATAGGTAAACAACATAACTACGACTTCCATGGGATATTTTTGCATTCTCTAAAAATTAAGCCAAAATGGAGGTTAAGAAAATCTCCTCGTTAATTTAGGACATTACTCGTTTTCGACCCTTTTTTAGCAGGAAGGCCATAATGTGGCCGATTTGCATTGAATCTTAGCATGTGACAATTCTTTGGATAGGTAAACAACATAACTACGACTTCCATGGGATATTTTTGCATTCTCTAAAAATTAAGCCAAAATGGAGGTTAAGAAAATCTCCTCGTTAATTTAGGACATTACTCGTTTTCGACCCATTTTTACTAGGAAGGCCATAAAGTGGCCGATTTGTATTGAATCTTAGCCTGTGACAATTCGTTGGATAGGTAAACAACATAACTACGACTTCCATGGGACATTTTTGCATTCTGTAAAAATTCGGCCAAAATGGAGGTTAAGAAAATCTCCTCGTTAATTTAGGACATTACTCGTTTTCGACCCTTTTTTAGTAGGAAGGCCATAATGTGGCCGATTTGCATTGAATCTTAGCATGTGACAATTCGTTGGATAGGTAAACAACATAACTACGACTTCCATGGGATATTTTTGCATTCTATAAAAATTCAGCCAAAATGGAGGTTAAGAAAATCTCCTCGTTAATTTAGGACATTACTCGTTTTCGACCCATTTTTACTAGGAAGGCCATAAAGTGGCCGATTTGTATTGAATCTTAGCATGTGACAATTCGTTGGATAGGTAAACAACATAACTACGACTTCCATGGGATATTTTTGCATTCTGTAAAAATTCGGCCAAAACGGAGGTTAAGAAAATCTCCTCGTTAATTTAGGACATTACTCGTTTTCGACCCTTTTTTAGTAGGAAGGCCATAATGTGGCCGATTTGCATTGAATCTTAGCATGTGACAATTCGTTGGATAGGTAAACAACATAACTACGACTTCCATGGGATATTTTTGCATTCTATAAAAATTCAGCCAAAATGGAGGTTAAGAAAATCTCCTCGTTAATTTGGGACATTACTCGTTTTCGACCCTTTTTTAGTAGGAAGGCCATGAAGTGGCCGATTTGTATTGAATCTTAGCATGTGACAATTCGTTGGATAGGTAAACAACATAACTACGACTTATATGGGATATTTTTGCATTCTGTAAAAATTCAGCCAAAATGGAGGTTAAGAAAATCTCCTCGTTAATTTAGGACATTACTCGTTTTCGACCCATTTTTACTAGGAAGGCCATAAAGTGGCCGATTTGTATTGAATCTTAGCATGTGACAATTCGTTGGATAGGTAAACAACATAACTACGACTTCCATGGGATATTTTTGCATTCTGTAAAAATTCGGCCAAAATGGAGGTTAAGAAAATCTCCTCGTTAATTTGGGACATTACTCGTTTTCGACCCTTTTTTAGTAGGAAGGCCATAATGTGGCCGATTTGCAATGAATCTTAGCATGTGACAATTCGTTGGATAGGTAAACAACATAACTACGACTTCCATGGGATATTTTTGCATTCTGTAAAAATTCGGCCAAAATGGAGGTTAAGAAAATCTCCTCGTTAATTTAGGACATTACTCGTTTTCGACCCTTTTTTAGTAGGAAGGCCATAATGTGGCCGATTTGCATTGAATCTTAGCATGTGACAATTCGTTGGATAGGTAAACAACATAACTACGACTTCCATGGGATATTTTTGCATTCTGTAAAAATTCGGCCAAAATGGAGGTTAAGAAAATCTCCTCGTTAATTTAGGACATTACTCGTTTTCGACCCTTTTTTAGTAGGAAGGCCATAATGTGGCCGATTTGCATTGAATCTTAGCATGTGACAATTCGTTGGATAGGTAAACAACATAACTACGACTTCCATGGGATATTTTTGCATTCTCTAAAAATTAAGCCAAAATGGAGGTTAAGAAAATCTCCTCGTTAATTTAGGACATTACTCGTTTTCGACCCATTTTTACTAGGAAGGCCATTAAGTGACCGATTTGCATTGAATCTTAGCGTGTGACAATTCGTTGGATAGGTAAACAACATAACTACGACTTCCATGGGATATTTTTGCATTCTCTAAAAATTCAGCCAAAATGGAGGTTAAGAAAATCTCCTCGTTAATTTGGGACATTACTCGTTTTCGACCCTTTTTTAGTAGGAAGGCCATAAAGTGGCCGATTTGCATTGAATCTTAGCATGTGACAATTCGTTGGATAGGTAAACAACATAACTACGACTTCCATGGGATATTTTTGCATTCTGTAAAAATTCGGCCAAAATGGAGGTTAAGAAAATCTCCTCGTTAATTTAGGACATTACTCGTTTTCGACCCTTTTTTAGTAGGAAGGCCATAATGTGGCCGATTTGCATTGAATCTTAGCATGTGACAATTCGTTGGATAGGTAAACAACATAACTACGACTTCCATGGGATATTTTTGCATTCTCTAAAAATTCAGCCAAAATGGAGGTTAAGGAAATCTCCTCGTTAATTTGGGACATTACTCGGTTTCGACCCTTTTTTAGTAGGAAGGCCATAATGTGGCCGATTTGCAATGAATCTTAGCCTGTGACAATTCGTTGGATAGGTAAACAACATAACTACGACTTCCATGGGATATTTTGGCATTCTCTAAAAATTCAGCCAAAATGGAGGTTAAGAAAATCTCCTCGTTAATTTAGGACATTACTCGTTTTCGACCCATTTTTACTAGGAAGGCCATAAAGTGGCCGATTTGTATTGAATCTTAGCCTGTGACAATTCGTTGGATAGGTAAACAACATAACTACGACTTCCATGGGAAATTTTTGCATTCTGTAAAAATTCGGCCAAAATGGAGGTTAAGAAAATCTCCTCGTTAATTTAGGACATTACTCGTTTTCGACCCTTTTTTAGTAGGAAGGCCATAATGTGGCCGATTTGCATTGAATCTTAGCATGTGACAATTCGTTGGATAGGTAAACAACATAACTATGACTTCCATGGGATATTTTTGCATTCTCTAAAAATTAAGCCAAAATGGAGGTTAAGAAAATCTCCTCGTTAATTTAGGACATTACTCGTTTTCGACCCATTTTTACTAGGAAGGCCATTAAGTGACCGATTTGCATTGAATCTTAGCGTGTGACAATTCGTTGGATAGGTAAACAACATAACTATGACTTCCATGGGATATTTTTGCATTCTGTAAAAATTAAGCCAAAATGGAGGTTAAGAAAATCTCCTCGTTAATTTAGGACATTACTCGTTTTCGACCCTTTTTTAGTAGGAAGGCCATTAAGTGACCGATTTGTATTGAATCTTAGCATGTGACAATTCGTTGGATAGGTAAACAACATAACTACGACTTCCATGGGATATTTTTGCATTCTCTAAAAATTAAGCCAAAATGGAGGTTAAGAAAATCTCCTCGTTAATTTAGGACATTACTCGTTTTCGACCCATTTTTACTAGGAAGGCCATTAAGTGACCGATTTGTATTGAATCTTAGCATGTGACAATTCGTTGGATAGGTAAACAACATAACTACGACTTCCATGGGATATTTTTGCATTCTGTAAAAATTCGGCCAAAATGGAGGTTAAGAAAATCTCCTCGTTAATTTAGGACATTACTCGTTTTCGACCCTTTTTTAGTAGGAAGGCCATAATGTGGCCGATTTGCATTGAATCTTAGCATGTGACAATTCGTTGGATAGGTAAACAACATAACTACGACTTCCATGGGATATTTTTGCATTCTCTAAAAATTAAGCCAAAATGGAGGTTAAGAAAATCTCCTCATTAATTTAGGACATTACTCGTTTTCGACCCATTTTTACTAGGAAGGCCATTAAGTGACCGATTTGCATTGAATCTTAGCTTGTGACAATTCGTTGGATAGGTAAACAACATAACTACGACTTCCATGGGATATTTTTGCATTCTCTAAAAATTCAGCCAAAATGGAGGTTAAGGAAATCTCCTCGTTAGTTTGGGACATTACTCGTTTTCGACCCTTTTTTAGTAGGAAGGCCATAATGTGGCCGATTTGCAATGAATCTTAGCCTGTGACAATTCGTTGGATAGGTAAACAACATAACTACGACTTCCATGGGATATTTTTGCATTCTGTAAAAATTCGGCCAAAATGGAGGTTAAGAAAATCTCCTCGTTAATTTAGGACATTACTCGTTTTCGACCCTTTTTTAGTAGGAAGGCCATAATGAGGCCGATTTGCATTGAATCTTAGCATGTGACAATTCGTTGGATAGGTAAACAACATAACTACGACTTCCATGGGATATTTTTGCATTCTGTAAAAATTCAGCCAAAATGGAGGTTAAGAAAATCTCCTCGTTAATTTAGGACATTACTCGTTTTCGACCCTTTTTTAGTAGGAAGGCCATAATGTGGCCGATTTGCATTGAATCTTAGCATGTGACAATTCGTTGGATAGGTAAACAACATAACTACGACTTCCATGGGATATTTTTGCATTCTCTAAAAATTAAGCCAAAATGGAGGTTAAGAAAATCTCCTCGTTAATTTAGGACATTACTCGTTTTCGACCCATTTTTACTAGGAAGGCCATTAAGTGACCGATTTGTATTGAATCTTAGCATGTGACAATTCGTTGGATAGGTAAACAACATAACTACGACTTCCATGGGATATTTTTGCATTCTGTAAAAATTCGGCCAAAATGGAGGTTAAGAAAATCTCCTCGTTAATTTAGGACATTACTCGTTTTCGACCCTTTTTTAGTAGGAAGGCCATAATGTGGCCGATTTGCATTGAATCTTAGCATGTGACAATTCGTTGGATAGGTAAACAACATAACTACGACTTCCATGGGATATTTTTGCATTCTCTAAAAATTAAGCCAAAATGGAGGTTAAGAAAATCTCCTCGTTAATTTAGGACATTACTCGTTTTCGACCCATTTTTACTAGGAAGGCCATTAAGTGACCGATTTGCATTGAATCTTAGCTTGTGACAATTCGTTGGATAGGTAAACAACATAACTACGACTTCCATGGGATATTTTTGCATTCTCTAAAAATTCAGCCAAAATGGAGGTTAAGGAAATCTCCTCGTTAATTTGGGACATTACTCGTTTTCGACCCTTTTTTAGTAGGAAGGCCATAATGTGGCCGATTTGCAATGAATCTTAGCCTGTGACAATTCGTTGGATAGGTAAACAACATAACTACGACTTCCATGGGATATTTTGGCATTCTCTAAAAATTCAGCCAAAATGGAGGTTAAGAAAATCTCCTCGTTAATTTAGGACATTAGTCGTTTTCGACCCATTTTTACTAGGAAGGCCATAAAGTGGCCGATTTGTATTGAATCTTAGCCTGTGACAATTCGTTGGATAGGTAAACAACATAACTACGACTTCCATGCGAAATTTTTGCATTCTGTAAAAATTCGGCCAAAATGGAGGTTAAGAAAATCTCCTCGTTAATTTAGGACATTACTCGTTTTCGACCCTTTTTTAGTAGGAAGGCCATAATGTGGCCGATTTGCATTGAATCTTAGCATGTGACAATTCGTTGGATAGGTAAACAACATAACTATGACTTCCATGGGATATTTTTGCATTCTCTAAAAATTAAGCCAAAATGGAGGTTAAGAAAATCTCCTCGTTAATTTAGGACATTACTCGTTTTCGACCCATTTTTACTAGGAAGGCCATTAAGTGACCGATTTGCATTGAATCTTAGCGTGTGACAATTCGTTGGATAGGTAAACAACATAACTATGACTTCCATGGGATATTTTTGCATTCTGTAAAAATTAAGCCAAAATGGAGGTTAAGAAAATCTCCTCGTTAATTTAGGACATTACTCGTTTTCGACCCTTTTTTAGTAGGAAGGCCATTAAGTGACCGATTTGTATTGAATCTTAGCATGTGACAATTCGTTGGATAGGTAAACAACATAACTACGACTTCCATGGGATATTTTTGCATTCTCTAAAAATTAAGCCAAAATGGAGGTTAAGAAAATCTCCTCGTTAATTTAGGACATTACTCGTTTTCGACCCATTTTTACTAGGAAGGCCATTAAGTGACCGATTTGTATTGAATCTTAGCATGTGACAATTCGTTGGATAGGTAAACAACATAACTACGACTTCCATGGGATATTTTTGCATTCTGTAAAAATTCGGCCAAAATGGAGGTTAAGAAAATCTCCTCGTTAATTTAGGACATTACTCGTTTTCGACCCTTTTTTAGTAGGAAGGCCATAATGTGGCCGATTTGCATTGAATCTTAGCATGTGACAATTCGTTGGATAGGTAAACAACATAACTACGACTTCCATGGGATATTTTTGCATTCTCTAAAAATTAAGCCAAAATGGAGGTTAAGAAAATCTCCTCATTAATTTAGGACATTACTCGTTTTCGACCCATTTTTACTAGGAAGGCCATTAAGTGACCGATTTGCATTGAATCTTAGCTTGTGACAATTCGTTGGATAGGTAAACAACATAACTACGACTTCCATGGGATATTTTTGCATTCTCTAAAAATTCAGCCAAAATGGAGGTTAAGGAAATCTCCTCGTTAGTTTGGGACATTACTCGTTTTCGACCCTTTTTTAGTAGGAAGGCCATAATGTGGCCGATTTGCAATGAATCTTAGCCTGTGACAATTCGTTGGATAGGTAAACAACATAACTACGACTTCCATGGGATATTTTTGCATTCTGTAAAAATTCGGCCAAAATGGAGGTTAAGAAAATCTCCTCGTTAATTTAGGACATTACTCGTTTTCGACCCTTTTTTAGTAGGAAGGCCATAATGAGGCCGATTTGCATTGAATCTTAGCATGTGACAATTCGTTGGATAGGTAAACAACATAACTACGACTTCCATGGGATATTTTTGCATTCTGTAAAAATTCAGCCAAAATGGAGGTTAAGAAAATCTCCTCGTTAATTTAGGACATTACTCGTTTTCGACCCTTTTTTAGTAGGAAGGCCATAATGTGGCCGATTTGCATTGAATCTTAGCATGTGACAATTCGTTGGATAGGTAAACAACATAACTACGACTTCCATGGGATATTTTTGCATTCTCTAAAAATTAAGCCAAAATGGAGGTTAAGAAAATCTCCTCGTTAATTTAGGACATTACTCGTTTTCGACCCATTTTTACTAGGAAGGCCATTAAGTGACCGATTTGTATTGAATCTTAGCATGTGACAATTCGTTGGATAGGTAAACAACATAACTACGACTTCCATGGGATATTTTTGCATTCTGTAAAAATTCGGCCAAAATGGAGGTTAAGAAAATCTCCTCGTTAATTTAGGACATTACTCGTTTTCGACCCTTTTTTAGTAGGAAGGCCATAATGTGGCCGATTTGCATTGAATCTTAGCATGTGACAATTCGTTGGATAGGTAAACAACATAACTACGACTTCCATGGGATATTTTTGCATTCTCTAAAAATTAAGCCAAAATGGAGGTTAAGAAAATCTCCTCGTTAATTTAGGACATTACTCGTTTTCGACCCATTTTTACTAGGAAGGCCATTAAGTGACCGATTTGCATTGAATCTTAGCTTGTGACAATTCGTTGGATAGGTAAACAACATAACTACGACTTCCATGGGATATTTTTGCATTCTCTAAAAATTCAGCCAAAATGGAGGTTAAGGAAATCTCCTCGTTAATTTGGGACATTACTCGTTTTCGACCCTTTTTTAGTAGGAAGGCCATAATGTGGCCGATTTGCAATGAATCTTAGCCTGTGACAATTCGTTGGATAGGTAAACAACATAACTACGACTTCCATGGGATATTTTGGCATTCTCTAAAAATTCAGCCAAAATGGAGGTTAAGAAAATCTCCTCGTTAATTTAGGACATTAGTCGTTTTCGACCCATTTTTACTAGGAAGGCCATAAAGTGGCCGATTTGTATTGAATCTTAGCCTGTGACAATTCGTTGGATAGGTAAACAACATAACTACGACTTCCATGCGAAATTTTTGCATTCTGTAAAAATTCGGCCAAAATGGAGGTTAAGAAAATCTCCTCGTTAATTTAGGACATTACTCGTTTTCGACCCTTTTTTAGTAGGAAGGCCATAATGTGGCCGATTTGCATTGAATCTTAGCATGTGACAATTCGTTGGATAGGTAAACAACATAACTATGACTTCCATGGGATATTTTTGCATTCTCTAAAAATTAAGCCAAAATGGAGGTTAAGAAAATCTCCTCGTTAATTTAGGACATTACTCGTTTTCGACCCATTTTTACTAGGAAGGCCATTAAGTGACCGATTTGCATTGAATCTTAGCGTGTGACAATTCGTTGGATAGGTAAACAACATAACTATGACTTCCATGGGATATTTTTGCATTCTGTAAAAATTAAGCCAAAATGGAGGTTAAGAAAATCTCCTCGTTAATTTAGGACATTACTCGTTTTCGACCCTTTTTTAGTAGGAAGGCCATTAAGTGACCGATTTGTATTGAATCTTAGCATGTGACAATTCGTTGGATAGGTAAACAACATAACTACGACTTCCATGGGATATTTTTGCATTCTCTAAAAATTAAGCCAAAATGGAGGTTAAGAAAATCTCCTCGTTAATTTAGGACATTACTCGTTTTCGACCCATTTTTACTAGGAAGGCCATTAAGTGACCGATTTGTATTGAATCTTAGCATGTGACAATTCGTTGGATAGGTAAACAACATAACTACGACTTCCATGGGATATTTTTGCATTCTGTAAAAATTCGGCCAAAATGGAGGTTAAGAAAATCTCCTCGTTAATTTAGGACATTACTCGTTTTCGACCCTTTTTTAGTAGGAAGGCCATAATGTGGCCGATTTGCATTGAATCTTAGCATGTGACAATTCGTTGGATAGGTAAACAACATAACTACGACTTCCATGGGATATTTTTGCATTCTCTAAAAATTAAGCCAAAATGGAGGTTAAGAAAATCTCCTCGTTAATTTAGGACATTACTCGTTTTCGACCCATTTTTACTAGGAAGGCCATTAAGTGACCGATTTGCATTGAATCTTAGCTTGTGACAATTCGTTGGATAGGTAAACAACATAACTACGACTTCCATGGGATATTTTTGCATTCTCTAAAAATTCAGCCAAAATGGAGGTTAAGGAAATCTCCTCGTTAATTTGGGACATTACTCGTTTTCGACCCTTTTTTAGTAGGAAGGCCATAATGTGGCCGATTTGCAATGAATCTTAGCCTGTGACAATTCGTTGGATAGGTAAACAACATAACTACGACTTCCATGGGATATTTTTGCATTCTGTAAAAATTCGGCCAAAATGGAGGTTAAGAAAATCTCCTCGTTAATTTAGGACATTACTCGTTTTCGACCCTTTTTTAGTAGGAAGGCCATAATGAGGCCGATTTGCATTGAATCTTAGCATGTGACAATTCGTTGGATAGGTAAACAACATAACTACGACTTCCATGGGATATTTTTGCATTCTGTAAAAATTCGGCCAAAATGGAGGTTAAGAAAATCTCCTCGTTAATTTAGGACATTACTCGTTTTCGACCCTTTTTTAGTAGGAAGGCCATAATGTGGCCGATTTGCATTGAATCTTAGCATGTGACAATTCGTTGGATAGGTAAACAACATAACTACGACTTCCATGGGATATTTTTGCATTCTCTAAAAATTAAGCCAAAATGGAGGTTAAGAAAATCTCCTCGTTAATTTAGGACATTACTCGTTTTCGACCCATTTTTACTAGGAAGGCCATTAAGTGACCGATTTGTATTGAATCTTAGCATGTGACAATTCGTTGGATAGGTAAACAACATAACTACGACTTCCATGGGATATTTTTGCATTCTGTAAAAATTCGGCCAAAATGGAGGTTAAGAAAATCTCCTCGTTAATTTAGGACATTACTCGTTTTCGATCCTTTTTTAGTAGGAAGGCCATAATGTGGCCGATTTGCATTGAATCTTAGCATGTGACAATTCGTTGGATAGGTAAACAACATAACTACGACTTCCATGGGATATTTTTGCATTCTCTAAAAATTAAGCCAAAATGGAGGTTAAGAAAATCTCCTCGTTAATTTAGGACATTACTCGTTTTCGACCCATTTTTACTAGGAAGGCCATTAAGTGACCGATTTGCATTGAATCTTAGCTTGTGACAATTCGTTGGATAGGTAAACAACATAACTACGACTTCCATGGGATATTTTTGCATTCTCTAAAAATTCAGCCAAAATGGAGGTTAAGGAAATCTCCTCGTTAATTTGGGACATTACTCGTTTTCGACCCTTTTTTAGTAGGAAGGCCATAATGTGGCCGATTTGCAATGAATCTTAGCCTGTGACAATTCGTTGGATAGGTAAACAACATAACTACGACTTCCATGGGATATTTTGGCATTCTCTAAAAATTCAGCCAAAATGGAGGTTAAGAAAATCTCCTCGTTAATTTAGGACATTACTCGTTTTCGAACCATTTTTACTAGGAAGGCCATAAAGTGGCCGATTTGTATTGAATCTTAGCCTGTGACAATTCGTTGGATAGGTAAACAACATAACTACGACTTCCATGGGAAATTTTTGCATTCTGTAAAAATTCGGCCAAAATGGAGGTTAAGAAAATCTCCTCGTTAATTTAGGACATTACTCGTTTTCGACCCTTTTTTAGTAGGAAGGCCATAATGTGGCCGATTTGCATTGAATCTTAGCATGTGACAATTCGTTGGATAGGTAAACAACATAACTACGACTTCCATGGGATATTTTTGCATTCTGTAAAAATTCGGCCAAAATGGAGGTTAAGAAAATCTCCTCGTTAATTTAGGACATTACTCGTTTTCGACCCTTTTTTAGTAGGAAGGCCATAATGTGGCCGATTTGCATTGAATCTTAGCATGTGACAATTCGTTGGATAGGTAAACAACATAACTACGACTTCCATGGGATATTTTTGCATTCTCTAAAAATTAAGCCAAAATGGAGGTTAAGAAAATCTCCTCGTTAATTTAGGACATTACTCGTTTTCGACCCATTTTTACTAGGAAGGCCATTAAGTGACCGATTTGCATTGAATCTTAGCTTGTTACAATTCGTTGGATAGGTAAACAACATAACTACGACTTCCATGGGATATTTTTGCATTCTCTAAAAATTCAGCCAAAATGGAGGTTAAGGAAATCTCCTCGTTAATTTGGGACATTACTCGTTTTCGACCCTTTTTTAGTAGGAAGGCCATAATGTGGCCGATTTGCAATGAATCTTAGCCTGTGACAATTCGTTGGATAGGTAAACAACATAACTACGACTTCCATGGGATATTTTTGCATTCTGTAAAAATTCGGCCAAAATGGAGGTTAAGAAAATCTCCTCGTTAATTTAGGACATTACTCGTTTTCGACCCTTTTTTAGTAGGAAGGCCATAATGAGGCCGATTTGCATTGAATCTTAGCATGTGACAATTCGTTGGATAGGTAAACAACATAACTACGACTTCCATGGGATATTTTTGCATTCTGTAAAAATTCGGCCAAAATGGAGGTTAAGAAAATCTCCTCGTTAATTTAGGACATTACTCGTTTTCGACCCTTTTTTAGTAGGAAGGCCATAATGTGGCCGATTTGCATTGAATCTTAGCATGTGACAATTCGTTGGATAGGTAAACAACATAACTACGACTTCCATGGGATATTTTTGCATTCTCTAAAAATTAAGCCAAAATGGAGGTTAAGAAAATCTCCTCGTTAATTTAGGACATTACTCGTTTTCGACCCATTTTTACTAGGAAGGCCATTAAGTGACCGATTTGTATTGAATCTTAGCATGTGACAATTCGTTGGATAGGTAAACAACATAACTACGACTTCCATGGGATATTTTTGCATTCTGTAAAAATTCGGCCAAAATGGAGGTTAAGAAAATCTCCTCGTTAATTTAGGACATTACTCGTTTTCGACCCTTTTTTAGTAGGAAGGCCATAATGTGGCCGATTTGCATTGAATCTTAGCATGTGACAATTCGTTGGATAGGTAAACAACATAACTACGACTTCCATGGGATATTTTTGCATTCTCTAAAAATTAAGCCAAAATGGAGGTTAAGAAAATCTCCTCGTTAATTTAGGACATTACTCGTTTTCGACCCATTTTTACTAGGAAGGCCATTAAGTGACCGATTTGCATTGAATCTTAGCTTGTGACAATTCGTTGGATAGGTAAACAACATAACTACGACTTCCATGGGATATTTTTGCATTCTCTAAAAATTCAGCCAAAATGGAGGTTAAGGAAATCTCCTCGTTAATTTGGGACATTACTCGTTTTCGACCCTTTTTTAGTAGGAAGGCCATAATGTGGCCGATTTGCAATGAATCTTAGCCTGTGACAATTCGTTGGATAGGTAAACAACATAACTACGACTTCCATGGGATATTTTGGCATTCTCTAAAAATTCAGCCAAAATGGAGGTTAAGAAAATCTCCTCGTTAATTTAGGACATTACTCGTTTTCGACCCATTTTTACTAGGAAGGCCATAAAGTGGCCGATTTGTATTGAATCTTAGCCTGTGACAATTCGTTGCATAGGTAAACAACATAACTACGACTTCCATGGGAAATTTTTGCATTCTGTAAAAATTCGGCCAAAATGGAGGTTAAGAAAATCTCCTCGTTAATTTAGGACATTACTCGTTTTCGACCCTTTTTTAGTAGGAAGGCCATAATGTGGCCGATTTGCATTGAATCTTAGCATGTGACAATTCGTTGGATAGGTAAACAACATAACTACGACTTCCATGGGATATTTTTGCATTCTATAAAAATTCAGCCAAAATGGAGGTTAAGAAAATCTCCTCGTTAATTTAGGACATTACTCGTTTTCGACCCATTTTTACTAGGAAGGCCATAAAGTGGCCGATTTGTATTGAATCTTAGCATGTGACAATTCGTTGGATAGGTAAACAACATAACTACGACTTCCATGGGATATTTTTGCATTCTGTAAAAATTCGGCCAAAATGGAGGTTAAGAAAATCTCCTCGTTAATTTAGGACATTACTCGTTTTCGACCCTTTTTTAGTAGGAAGGGCATAATGTGGCCGATTTGCATTGAATCTTAGCATGTGACAATTCGTTGGATAGGTAAACAACATAACTACGACTTCCATGGGATATTTTTGCATTCTCTAAAAATTAAGCCAAAATGGAGGTTAAGAAAATCTCCTCGTTAATTTAGGACATTACTCGTTTTCGACCCATTTTTACTAGGAAGGCCATTAAGTGACCGATTTGCATTGAATCTTAGCTTGTTACAATTCGTTGGATAGGTAAACAACATAACTACGACTTCCATGGGATATTTTTGCATTCTCTAAAAATTCAGCCAAAATGGAGGTTAAGGAAATCTCCTCGTTAATTTGGGACATTACTCGTTTTCGACCCTTTTTTAGTAGGAAGGCCATAATGTGGCCGATTTGCAATGAATCTTAGCCTGTGACAATTCGTTGGATAGGTAAACAACATAACTACGACTTCCATGGGATATTTTTGCATTCTGTAAAAATTCGGCCAAAATGGAGGTTAAGAAAATCTCCTCGTTAATTTAGGACATTACTCGTTTTCGACCCTTTTTTAGTAGGAAGGCCATAATGAGGCCGATTTGCATTGAATCTTAGCATGTGACAATTCGTTGGATAGGTAAACAACATAACTACGACTTCCATGGGATATTTTTGCATTCTGTAAAAATTCGGCCAAAATGGAGGTTAAGAAAATCTCCTCGTTAATTTAGGACATTACTCGTTTTCGACCCTTTTTTAGTAGGAAGGCCATAATGTGGCCGATTTGCATTGAATCTTAGCATGTGACAATTCGTTGGATAGGTAAACAACATAACTACGACTTCCATGGGATATTTTTGCATTCTCTAAAAATTAAGCCAAAATGGAGGTTAAGAAAATCTCCTCGTTAATTTAGGACATTACTCGTTTTCGACCCATTTTTACTAGGAAGGCCATTAAGTGACCGATTTGTATTGAATCTTAGCATGTGACAATTCGTTGGATAGGTAAACAACATAACTACGACTTCCATGGGATATTTTTGCATTCTGTAAAAATTCGGCCAAAATGGAGGTTAAGAAAATCTCCTCGTTAATTTAGGACATTACTCGTTTTCGACCCTTTTTTAGTAGGAAGGCCATAATGAGGCCGATTTGCATTGAATCTTAGCATGTGACAATTCGTTGGATAGGTAAACAACATAACTACGACTTCCATGGGATATTTTTGCATTCTGTAAAAATTCGGCCAAAATGGAGGTTAAGAAAATCTCCTCGTTAATTTAGGACATTACTCGTTTTCGACCCTTTTTTAGTAGGAAGGCCATAATGTGGCCGATTTGCATTGAATCTTAGCATGTGACAATTCGTTGGATAGGTAAACAACATAACTACGACTTCCATGGGATATTTTTGCATTCTCTAAAAATTAAGCCAAAATGGAGGTTAAGAAAATCTCCTCGTTAATTTAGGACATTACTCGTTTTCGACCCATTTTTACTAGGAAGGCCATTAAGTGACCGATTTGTATTGAATCTTAGCATGTGACAATTCGTTGGATAGGTAAACAACATAACTACGACTTCCATGGGATATTTTTGCATTCTGTAAAAATTCGGCCAAAATGGAGGTTAAGAAAATCTCCTCGTTAATTTAGGACATTACTCGTTTTCGACCCTTTTTTAGTAGGAAGGCCATAATGTGGCCGATTTGCATTGAATCTTAGCATGTGACAATTCGTTGGATAGGTAAACAACATAACTACGACTTCCATGGGATATTTTTGCATTCTCTAAAAATTAAGCCAAAATGGAGGTTAAGAAAATCTCCTCGTTAATTTAGGACATTACTCGTTTTCGACCCATTTTTACTAGGAAGGCCATTAAGTGACCGATTTGCATTGAATCTTAGCTTGTGACAATTCGTTGGATAGGTAAACAACATAACTACGACTTCCATGGGATATTTTTGCATTCTCTAAAAATTCAGCCAAAATGGAGGTTAAGGAAATCTCCTCGTTAATTTGGGACATTACTCGTTTTCGACCCTTTTTTAGTAGGAAGGCCATAATGTGGCCGATTTGCAATGAATCTTAGCCTGTGACAATTCGTTGGATAGGTAAACAACATAACTACGACTTCCATGGGATATTTTGGCATTCTCTAAAAATTCAGCCAAAATGGAGGTTAAGAAAATCTCCTCGTTAATTTAGGACATTACTCGTTTTCGACCCATTTTTACTAGGAAGGCCATAAAGTGGCCGATTTGTATTGAATCTTAGCCTGTGACAATTCGTTGCATAGGTAAACAACATAACTACGACTTCCATGGGAAATTTTTGCATTCTGTAAAAATTCGGCCAAAATGGAGGTTAAGAAAATCTCCTCGTTAATTTAGGACATTACTCGTTTTCGACCCTTTTTTAGTAGGAAGGCCATAATGTGGCCGATTTGCATTGAATCTTAGCATGTGACAATTCGTTGGATAGGTAAACAACATAACTACGACTTCCATGGGATATTTTTGCATTCTATAAAAATTCAGCCAAAATGGAGGTTAAGAAAATCTCCTCGTTAATTTAGGACATTACTCGTTTTCGACCCATTTTTACTAGGAAGGCCATAAAGTGGCCGATTTGTATTGAATCTTAGCATGTGACAATTCGTTGGATAGGTAAACAACATAACTACGACTTCCATGGGATATTTTTGCATTCTGTAAAAATTCGGCCAAAATGGAGGTTAAGAAAATCTCCTCGTTAATTTAGGACATTACTCGTTTTCGACCCTTTTTTAGTAGGAAGGCCATAATGTGGCCGATTTGCATTGAATCTTAGCATGTGACAATTCGTTGGATAGGTAAACAACATAACTACGACTTCCATGGGATATTTTTGCATTCTCTAAAAATTAAGCCAAAATGGAGGTTAAGAAAATCTCCTCGTTAATTTAGGACATTACTCGTTTTTGACCCATTTTTACTAGGAAGGCCATTAAGTGACCGATTTGCATTGAATCTTAGCTTGTTACAATTCGTTGGATAGGTAAACAACATAACTACGACTTCCATGGGATATTTTTGCATTCTCTAAAAATTAAGCCAAAATGGAGGTTAAGAAAATCTCCTCGTTAATTTAGGACATTACTCGTTTTCGACCCATTTTTACTAGGAAGGCCATTAAGTGACCGATTTGCATTGAATCTTAGCTTGTTACAATTCGTTGGATAGGTAAACAACATAACTACGACTTCCATGGGATATTTTTGCATTCTCTAAAAATTCAGCCAAAATGGAGGTTAAGGAAATCTCCTCGTTAATTTGGGACATTACTCGTTTTCGACCCTTTTTTAGTAGGAAGGCCATAATGTGGCCGATTTGCAATGAATCTTAGCCTGTGACAATTCGTTGGATAGGTAAACAACATAACTACGACTTCCATGGGATATTTTTGCATTCTGTAAAAATTCGGCCAAAATGGAGGTTAAGAAAATCTCCTCGTTAATTTAGGACATTACTCGTTTTCGACCCTTTTTTAGTAGGAAGGCCATAATGAGGCCGATTTGCATTGAATCTTAGCATGTGACAATTCGTTGGATAGGTAAACAACATAACTACGACTTCCATGGGATATTTTTGCATTCTGTAAAAATTCGGCCAAAATGGAGGTTAAGAAAATCTCCTCGTTAATTTAGGACATTACTCGTTTTCGACCCTTTTTTAGTAGGAAGGCCATAATGTGGCCGATTTGCATTGAATCTTAGCATGTGACAATTCGTTGGATAGGTAAACAACATAACTACGACTTCCATGGGATATTTTTGCATTCTCTAAAAATTAAGCCAAAATGGAGGTTAAGAAAATCTCCTCGTTAATTTAGGACATTACTCGTTTTCGACCCATTTTTACTAGGAAGGCCATTAAGTGACCGATTTGTATTGAATCTTAGCATGTGACAATTCGTTGGATAGGTAAACAACATAACTACGACTTCCATGGGATATTTTTGCATTCTGTAAAAATTCGGCCAAAATGGAGGTTAAGAAAATCTCCTCGTTAATTTAGGACATTACTCGTTTTCGACCCTTTTTTAGTAGGAAGGCCATAATGTGGCCGATTTGCATTGAATCTTAGCATGTGACAATTCGTTGGATAGGTAAACAACATAACTACGACTTCCATGGGATATTTTTGCATTCTCTAAAAATTAAGCCAAAATGGAGGTTAAGAAAATCTCCTCGTTAATTTAGGACATTACTCGTTTTCGACCCATTTTTACTAGGAAGGCCATTAAGTGACCGATTTGCATTGAATCTTAGCTTGTGACAATTCGTTGGATAGGTAAACAACATAACTACGACTTCCATGGGATATTTTTGCATTCTCTAAAAATTCAGCCAAAATGGAGGTTAAGGAAATCTCCTCGTTAATTTGGGACATTACTCGTTTTCGACCCTTTTTTAGTAGGAAGGCCATAATGTGGCCGATTTGCAATGAATCTTAGCCTGTGACAATTCGTTGGATAGGTAAACAACATAACTACGACTTCCATGGGATATTTTGGCATTCTCTAAAAATTCAGCCAAAATGGAGGTTAAGAAAATCTCCTCGTTAATTTAGGACATTACTCGTTTTCGACCCATTTTTACTAGGAAGGCCATAAAGTGGCCGATTTGTATTGAATCTTAGCCTGTGACAATTCGTTGCATAGGTAAACAACATAACTACGACTTCCATGGGAAATTTTTGCATTCTGTAAAAATTCGGCCAAAATGGAGGTTAAGAAAATCTCCTCGTTAATTTAGGACATTACTCGTTTTCGACCCTTTTTTAGTAGGAAGGCCATAATGTGGCCGATTTGCATTGAATCTTAGCATGTGACAATTCGTTGGATAGGTAAACAACATAACTACGACTTCCATGGGATATTTTTGCATTCTCTAAAAATTAAGCCAAAATGGAGGTTAAGAAAATCTCCTCGTTAATTTAGGACATTACTCGTTTTCGACCCATTTTTACTAGGAAGGCCATTAAGTGACCGATTTGTATTGAATCTTAGCATGTGACAATTCGTTGGATAGGTAAACAACATAACTACGACTTCCATGGGATATTTTTGCATTCTGTAAAAATTCGGCCAAAATGGAGGTTAAGAAAATCTCCTCGTTAATTTAGGACATTACTCGTTTTCGACCCTTTTTTAGTAGGAAGGCCATAATGTGGCCGATTTGCATTGAATCTTAGCATGTGACAATTCGTTGGATAGGTAAACAACATAACTACGACTTCCATGGGATATTTTTGCATTCTCTAAAAATTAAGCCAAAATGGAGGTTAAGAAAATCTCCTCGTTAATTTAGGACATTACTCGTTTTCGACCCATTTTTACTAGGAAGGCCATTAAGTGACCGATTTGCATTGAATCTTAGCTTGTGACAATTCGTTGGATAGGTAAACAACATAACTACGACTTCCATGGGATATTTTTGCATTCTCTAAAAATTCAGCCAAAATGGAGGTTAAGGAAATCTCCTCGTTAATTTGGGACATTACTCGTTTTCGACCCTTTTTTAGTAGGAAGGCCATAATGTGGCCGATTTGCAATGAATCTTAGCCTGTGACAATTCGTTGGATAGGTAAACAACATAACTACGACTTCCATGGGATATTTTGGCATTCTCTAAAAATTCAGCCAAAATGGAGGTTAAGAAAATCTCCTCGTTAATTTAGGACATTACTCGTTTTCGACCCATTTTTACTAGGAAGGCCATAAAGTGGCCGATTTGTATTGAATCTTAGCCTGTGACAATTCGTTGCATAGGTAAACAACATAACTACGACTTCCATGGGAAATTTTTGCATTCTGTAAAAATTCGGCCAAAATGGAGGTTAAGAAAATCTCCTCGTTAATTTAGGACATTACTCGTTTTCGACCCTTTTTTAGTAGGAAGGCCATAATGTGGCCGATTTGCATTGAATCTTAGCATGTGACAATTCGTTGGATAGGTAAACAACATAACTACGACTTCCATGGGATATTTTTGCATTCTCTAAAAATTAAGCCAAAATGGAGGTTAAGAAAATCTCCTCGTTAATTTAGGACATTACTCGTTTTCGACCCATTTTTACTAGGAAGGCCATAAAGTGGCCGATTTGTATTGAATCTTAGCATGTGACAATTCGTTGGATAGGTAAACAACATAACTACGACTTCCATGGGACATTTTTGCATTCTGTAAAAATTCGGCCAAAATGGAGGTTAAGAAAATCTCCTCGTTAATTTAGGACATTACTCGTTTTCGACCCTTTTTTAGTAGGAAGGCCATAATGAGGCCGATTTGCATTGAATCTTAGCATGTGACAATTCGTTGGATAGGTAAACAACATAACTACGACTTCCATGGGATATTTTTGCATTCTATAAAAATTCAGCCAAAATGGAGGTTAAGAAAATCTCCTCGTTAATTTAGGACATTACTCGTTTTCGACCCATTTTTACTAGGAAGGCCATAAAGTGGCCGATTTGTATTGAATCTTAGCATGTGACAATTCGTTGGATAGGTAAACAACATAACTACGACTTCCATGGGATATTTTTGCATTCTATAAAAATTCAGCCAAAATGGAGGTTAAGAAAATCTCCTCGTTAATTTAGGACATTACTCGTTTTCGACCCATTTTTACTAGGAAGGCCATAAAGTGGCCGATTTGTATTGAATCTTAGCATGTGACAATTCGTTGGATAGGTAAACAACATAACTACGACTTCCATGGGATATTTTTGCATTCTGTAAAAATTCGGCCAAAATGGAGGTTAAGAAAATCTCCTCGTTAATTTAGGACATTACTCGTTTTCGACCCTTTTTTAGTAGGAAGGCCATAATGTGGCCGATTTGCATTGAATCTTAGCATGTGACAATTCGTTGGATAGGTAAACAACATAACTACGACTTCCATGGGATATTTTTGCATTCTCTAAAAATTAAGCCAAAATGGAGGTTAAGAAAATCTCCTCGTTAATTTAGGACATTACTCGTTTTCGACCCATTTTTACTAGGAAGGCCATTAAGTGACCGATTTGCATTGAATCTTAGCGTGTGACAATTCGTTGGATAGGTAAACAACATAACTACGACTTCCATGGGATATTTTTGCATTCTGTAAAAATTCGGCCAAAATGGAGGTTAAGAAAATCTCCTCGTTAATTTAGGACATTACTCGTTTTCGACCCTTTTTTAGTAGGAAGGCCATAATGTGGCCGATTTGCATTGAATCTTAGCATGTGACAATTCGTTGGATAGGTAAACAACATAACTACGACTTCCATGGGATATTTTTGCATTCTATAAAAATTCAGCCAAAATGGAGGTTAAGAAAATCTCCTCGTTAATTTAGGACATTACTCGTTTTCGACCCATTTTTACTAGGAAGGCCATAAAGTGGCCGATTTGTATTGAATCTTAGCATGTGACAATTCGTTGGATAGGTAAACAACATAACTACGACTTCCATGGGATATTTTTGCATTCTGTAAAAATTCGGCCAAAATGGAGGTTAAGAAAATCTCCTCGTTAATTTCGGACATTACTCGTTTTCGACCCTTTTTTAGTAGGAAGGCCATAATGAGGCCGATTTGCATTGAATCTTAGCATGTGACAATTCGTTGGATAGGTAAACAACATAACTACGACTTCCATGGGATATTTTTGCATTCTCTAAAAATTAAGCCAAAATGGAGGTTAAGAAAATCTCCTCGTTAATTTAGGACATTACTCGTTTTCGACCCATTTTTACTAGGAAGGCCATTAAGTGACCGATTTGCATTGAATCTTAGCTTGTGACAATTCGTTGGATAGGTAAACAACATAACTACGACTTCCATGGGATATTTTTGCATTCTATAAAAATTCAGCCAAAATGGAGGTTAAGAAAATCTCCTCGTTAATTTAGGACATTACTCGTTTTCGACCCATTTTTACTAGGAAGGCCATAAAGTGGCCGATTTGTATTGAATCTTAGCATGTGACAATTCGTTGGATAGGTAAACAACATAACTACGACTTCCATGGGATATTTTTGCATTCTGTAAAAATTCGGCCAAAATGGAGGTTAAGAAAATCTCCTCGTTAATTTAGGACATTACTCGTTTTCGACCCTTTTTTAGTAGGAAGGCCATAATGTGGCCGATTTGCATTGAATCTTAGCATGTGACAATTCGTTGGATAGGTAAACAACATAACTACGACTTCCATGGGATATTTTTGCATTCTATAAAAATTCAGCCAAAATGGAGGTTAAGGAAATCTCCTCGTTAATTTGGGACATTACTCGTTTTCGACCCTTTTTTACTAGGAAGGCCATAATGTGGCCGATTTGCAATGAATCTTAGCCTGTGACAATTCGTTGGATAGGTAAACAACATAACTACGACTTCCATGGGATATTTTTGCATTCTGTAAAAATTCGGCCAAAATGGAGGTTAAGAAAATCTCCTCGTTAATTTAGGACATTACTCGTTTTCGACCCTTTTTTAGTAGGAAGGCCATTAAGTGACCGATTTGCATTGAATCTTAGCTTGTGACAATTCGTTGGATAGGTAAACAACATAACTACGACTTCCATGGGATATTTTTGCATTCTATAAAAATTCAGCCAAAATGGAGGTTAAGAAAATCTCCTCGTTAATTTAGGACATTACTCGTTTTCGACCCATTTTTACTAGGAAGGCCATAAAGTGGCCGATTTGTATTGAATCTTAGCATGTGACAATTCGTTGGATAGGTAAACAACATAACTACGACTTCCATGGGATATTTTTGCATTCTGTAAAAATTCGGCCAAAATGGAGGTTAAGAAAATCTCCTCGTTAATTTAGGACATTACTCGTTTTCGACCCTTTTTTAGTAGGAAGGCCATAATGTGGCCGATTTGCATTGAATCTTAGCATGTGACAATTCGTTGGATAGGTAAACAACATAACTACGACTTCCATGGGATATTTTTGCATTCTATAAAAATTCAGCCAAAATGGAGGTTAAGGAAATCTCCTCGTTAATTTGGGACATTACTCGTTTTCGACCCTTTTTTACTAGGAAGGCCATAATGTGGCCGATTTGCAATGAATCTTAGCCTGTGACAATTCGTTGGATAGATAAACAACATAACTACGACTTCCATGGGATATTTTTGCATTCTGTAAAAATTCGGCCAAAATGGAGGTTAAGAAAATCTCCTCGTTAATTTAGGACATTACTCGTTTTCGACCCTTTTTTAGTAGGAAGGCCATAATGAGGCCGATTTGCATTGAATCTTAGCATGTGACAATTCGTTGGATAGGTAAACAACATAACTACGACTTCCATGGGATATTTTTGCATTCTCTAAAAATTAAGCCAAAATGGAGGTTAAGAAAATCTCCTCGTTAATTTAGGACATTACTCGTTTTCGACCCATTTTTACTAGGAAGGCCATTAAGTGACCGATTTGCATTGAATCTTAGCTTGTGACAATTCGTTGGATAGGTAAACAACATAACTACGACTTCCATGGGATATTTTTGCATTCTATAAAAATTCAGCCAAAATGGAGGTTAAGAAAATCTCCTCGTTAATTTAGGACATTACTCGTTTTCGACCCATTTTTACTAGGAAGGCCATAAAGTGGCCGATTTGTATTGAATCTTAGCATGTGACAATTCGTTGGATAGGTAAACAACATAACTACGACTTCCATGGGATATTTTTGCATTCTATAAAAATTCAGCCAAAATGGAGGTTAAGAAAATCTCCTCGTTAATTTAGGACATTACTCGTTTTCGACCCTTTTTTAGTAGGAAGGCCATAATGAGGCCGATTTGCATTGAATCTTAGCATGTGACAATTCGTTGGATAGGTAAACAACATAACTACGACTTCCATGGGATATTTTTGCATTCTATAAAAATTCAGCCAAAATGGAGGTTAAGAAAATCTCCTCGTTAATTTAGGACATTACTCGTTTTCGACCCATTTTTACTAGGAAGGCCATAAAGTGGCCGATTTGTATTGAATCTTAGCATGTGACAATTCGTTGGATAGGTAAACAACATAACTACGACTTCCATGGGATATTTTTGCATTCTGTAAAAATTCGGCCAAAATGGAGGTTAAGAAAATCTCCTCGTTAATTTAGGACATTACTCGTTTTCGACCCTTTTTTAGTAGGAAGGCCATAATGTGGCCGATTTGCATTGAATCTTAGCATGTGACAATTCGTTGGATAGGTAAACAACATAACTACGACTTCCATGGGATATTTTTGCATTCTCTAAAAATTAAGCCAAAATGGAGGTTAAGAAAATCTCCTCGTTAATTTAGGACATTACTCGTTTTCGACCCATTTTTACTAGGAAGGCCATTAAGTGACCGATTTGCATTGAATCTTAGCGTGTGACAATTCGTTGGATAGGTAAACAACATAACTATGACTTCCATGGGATATTTTTGCATTCTGTAAAAATTCGGCCAAAATGGAGGTTAAGAAAATCTCCTCGTTAATTTAGGACATTACTCGTTTTCGACCCTTTTTTAGTAGGAAGGCCATAATGTGGCCGATTTGCATTGAATCTTAGCATGTGACAATTCGTTGGATAGGTAAACAACATAACTACGACTTCCATGGGATATTTTTGCATTCTATAAAAATTCAGCCAAAATGGAGGTTAAGAAAATCTCCTCGTTAATTTAGGACATTACTCGTTTTCGACCCATTTTTACTAGGAAGGCCATAAAGTGGCCGATTTGTATTGAATCTTAGCATGTGACAATTCGTTGGATAGGTAAACAACATAACTACGACTTCCATGGGATATTTTTGCATTCTGTAAAAATTCGGCTAAAATGGAGGTTAAGAAAATCTCCTCGTTAATTTAGGACATTACTCGTTTTCGACCCTTTTTTAGTAGGAAGGCCATAATGTGGCCGATTTGCATTGAATCTTAGCATGTGACAATTCGTTGGATAGGTAAACAACATAACTACGACTTCCATGGGATATTTTTGCATTCTCTAAAAATTAAGCCAAAATGGAGGTTAAGAAAATCTCCTCGTTAATTTAGAACATTACTCGTTTTCGACCCATTTTTACTAGGAAGGCCATTAAGTGACCGATTTGCATTGAATCTTAGCGTGTGACAATTCGTTGGATAGGTAAACAACATAACTATGACTTCCATGGGATATTTTTGCATTCTGTAAAAATTCGGCCAAAATGGAGGTTAAGAAAATCTCCTCGTTAATTTCGGACATTACTCGTTTTCGACCCTTTTTTAGTAGGAAGGCCATAATGTGGCCGATTTGCATTGAATCTTAGCATGTGACAATTCGTTGGATAGGTAAACAACATAACTACGACTTCCATGGGATATTTTTGCATTCTCTAAAAATTAAGCCAAAATGGAGGTTAAGAAAATCTCCTCGTTAATTTAGGACATTACTCGTTTTCGACCCATTTTTACTAGGAAGGCCATTAAGTGACCGATTTGCATTGAATCTTAGCGTGTGACAATTCGTTGGATAGGTAAACAACATAACTATGACTTCCATGGGATATTTTTGCATTCTGTAAAAATTCGGCCAAAATGGAGGTTAAGAAAATCTCCTCGTTAATTTAGGACATTACTCGTTTTCGACCCTTTTTTAGTAGGAAGGCCATAATGTGGCCGATTTGCATTGAATCTTAGCATGTGACAATTCGTTGGATAGGTAAACAACATAACTACGACTTCCATGGGATATTTTTGCATTCTATAAAAATTCAGCCAAAATGGAGGTTAAGAAAATCTCCTCGTTAATTTAGGACATTACTCGTTTTCGACCCATTTTTACTAGGAAGGCCATAAAGTGGCCGATTTGTATTGAAT
Source organism: Medicago sativa (assembly GCF_051527215.1). Lineage (NCBI taxonomy): Eukaryota > Viridiplantae > Streptophyta > Magnoliopsida > Fabales > Fabaceae > Medicago > Medicago sativa. The sequence goes on along the minus strand of NC_140751.1, from coordinate 492,278 downwards.
CTTAGCATGTGACAATTCGTTGGATAGGTAAACAACATAACTACGACTTCCATGGGATATTTTTGCATTCTGTAAAAATTCGGCCAAAATGGAGGTTAAGAAAATCTCCTCGTTAATTTAGGACATTACTCGTTTTCGACCCTTTTTTAGTAGGAAGGCCATAATGTGGCCGATTTGCATTGAATCTTAGCATGTGACAATTCGTTGGATAGGTAAACAACATAACTACGACTTCCATGGGATATTTTTGCATTCTATAAAAATTCAGCCAAAATGGAGGTTAAGGAAATCTCCTCGTTAATTTGGGACATTACTCGTTTTCGACCCTTTTTTACTAGGAAGGCCATAATGTGGCCGATTTGCAATGAATCTTAGCCTGTGACAATTCGTTGGATAGGTAAACAACATAACTACGACTTCCATGGGATATTTTTGCATTCTGTAAAAATTCGGCCAAAATGGAGGTTAAGAAAATCTCCTCGTTAATTTAGGACATTACTCGTTTTCGACCCTTTTTTAGTAGGAAGGCCATAATGAGGCCGATTTGCATTGAATCTTAGCATGTGACAATTCGTTGGATAGGTAAACAACATAACTACGACTTCCATGGGATATTTTTGCATTCTCTAAAAATTAAGCCAAAATGGAGGTTAAGAAAATCTCCTCGTTAATTTAGGACATTACTCGTTTTCGACCCATTTTTACTAGGAAGGCCATTAAGTGACCGATTTGCATTGAATCTTAGCTTGTGACAACTCGTTGGATAGGTAAACAACATAACTACGACTTCCATGGGATATTTTTGCATTCTATAAAAATTCAGCCAAAATGGAGGTTAAGAAAATCTCCTCGTTAATTTAGGACATTACTCGTTTTCGACCCATTTTTACTAGGAAGGCCATAAAGTGGCCGATTTGTATTGAATCTTAGCATGTGACAATTCGTTGGATAGGTAAACAACATAACTACGACTTCCATGGGATATTTTTGCATTCTATAAAAATTCAGCCAAAATGGAGGTTAAGAAAATCTCCTCGTTAATTTAGGACATTACTCGTTTTCGACCCTTTTTTAGTAGGAAGGCCATAATGAGGCCGATTTGCATTGAATCTTAGCATGTGACAATTCGTTGGATAGGTAAACAACATAACTACGACTTCCATGGGATATTTTTGCATTCTATAAAAATTCAGCCAAAATGGAGGTTAAGAAAATCTCCTCGTTAATTTAGGACATTACTCGTTTTCGACCCATTTTTACTAGGAAGGCCATAAAGTGGCCGATTTGTATTGAATCTTAGCATGTGACAATTCGTTGGATAGGTAAACAACATAACTACGACTTCCATGGGATATTTTTGCATTCTGTAAAAATTCGGCCAAAATGGAGGTTAAGAAAATCTCCTCGTTAATTTAGGACATTACTCGTTTTCGACCCTTTTTTAGTAGGAAGGCCATAATGTGGCCGATTTGCATTGAATCTTAGCATGTGACAATTCGTTGGATAGGTAAACAACATAACTACGACTTCCATGGGATATTTTTGCATTCTCTAAAAATTAAGCCAAAATGGAGGTTAAGAAAATCTCCTCGTTAATTTAGGACATTACTCGTTTTCGACCCATTTTTACTAGGAAGGCCATTAAGTGACCGATTTGCATTGAATCTTAGCGTGTGACAATTCGTTGGATAGGTAAACAACATAACTATGACTTCCATGGGATATTTTTGCATTCTGTAAAAATTCGGCCAAAATGGAGGTTAAGAAAATCTCCTCGTTAATTTAGGACATTACTCGTTTTCGACCCATTTTTACTAGGAAGGCCATAAAGTGGCCGATTTGTATTGAATCTTAGCATGTGACAATTCGTTGGATAGGTAAACAACATAACTACGACTTCCATGGGATATTTTTGCATTCTATAAAAATTCAGCCAAAATGGAGGTTAAGAAAATCTCCTCGTTAATTTAGGACATTACTCGTTTTCGACCCTTTTTTAGTAGGAAGGCCATAATGAGGCCGATTTGCATTGAATCTTAGCATGTGACAATTCGTTGGATAGGTAAACAACATAACTACGACTTCCATGGGATATTTTTGCATTCTATAAAAATTCAGCCAAAATGGAGGTTAAGAAAATCTCCTCGTTAATTTAGGACATTACTCGTTTTCGACCCATTTTTACTAGGAAGGCCATAAAGTGGCCGATTTGTATTGAATCTTAGCATGTGACAATTCGTTGGATAGGTAAACAACATAACTACGACTTCCATGGGATATTTTTGCATTCTGTAAAAATTCGGCCAAAATGGAGGTTAAGAAAATCTCCTCGTTAATTTAGGACATTACTCGTTTTCGACCCTTTTTTAGTAGGAAGGCCATAATGTGGCCGATTTGCATTGAATCTTAGCATGTGACAATTCGTTGGATAGGTAAACAACATAACTACGACTTCCATGGGATATTTTTGCATTCTCTAAAAATTAAGCCAAAATGGAGGTTAAGAAAATCTCCTCGTTAATTTAGGACATTACTCGTTTTCGACCCATTTTTACTAGGAAGGCCATTAAGTGACCGATTTGCATTGAATCTTAGCGTGTGACAATTCGTTGGATAGGTAAACAACATAACTATGACTTCCATGGGATATTTTTGCATTCTGTAAAAATTCGGCCAAAATGGAGGTTAAGAAAATCTCCTCGTTAATTTAGGACATTACTCGTTTTCGACCCTTTTTTAGTAGGAAGGCCATAATGTGGCCGATTTGCATTGAATCTTAGCATGTGACAATTCGTTGGATAGGTAAACAACATAACTACGACTTCCATGGGATATTTTTGCATTCTATAAAAATTCAGCCAAAATGGAGGTTAAGAAAATCTCCTCGTTAATTTAGGACATTACTCGTTTTCGACCCATTTTTACTAGGAAGGCCATAAAGTGGCCGATTTGTATTGAATCTTAGCATGTGACAATTTGTTGGATAGGTAAACAACATAACTACGACTTCCATGGGATATTTTTGCATTCTGTAAAAATTCGGCTAAAATGGAGGTTAAGAAAATCTCCTCGTTAATTTAGGACATTACTCGTTTTCGACCCTTTTTTAGTAGGAAGGCCATAATGTGGCCGATTTGCATTGAATCTTAGCATGTGACAATTCGTTGGATAGGTAAACAACATAACTACGACTTCCATGGGATATTTTTGCATTCTCTAAAAATTAAGCCAAAATGGAGGTTAAGAAAATCTCCTCGTTAATTTAGAACATTACTCGTTTTCGACCCATTTTTACTAGGAAGGCCATTAAGTGACCGATTTGCATTGAATCTTAGCGTGTGACAATTCGTTGGATAGGTAAACAACATAACTATGACTTCCATGGGATATTTTTGCATTCTGTAAAAATTCGGCCAAAATGGAGGTTAAGAAAATCTCCTCGTTAATTTCGGACATTACTCGTTTTCGACCCTTTTTTAGTAGGAAGGCCATAATGTGGCCGATTTGCATTGAATCTTAGCATGTGACAATTCGTTGGATAGGTAAACAACATAACTACGACTTCCATGGGATATTTTTGCATTCTCTAAAAATTAAGCCAAAATGGAGGTTAAGAAAATCTCCTCGTTAATTTAGGACATTACTCGTTTTCGACCCATTTTTACTAGGAAGGCCATTAAGTGACCGATTTGCATTGAATCTTAGCGTGTGACAATTCGTTGGATAGGTAAACAACATAACTATGACTTCCATGGGATATTTTTGCATTCTGTAAAAATTCGGCCAAAATGGAGGTTAAGAAAATCTCCTCGTTAATTTAGGACATTACTCGTTTTCGACCCTTTTTTAGTAGGAAGGCCATAATGTGGCCGATTTGCATTGAATCTTAGCATGTGACAATTCGTTGGATAGGTAAACAACATAACTACGACTTCCATGGGATATTTTTGCATTCTATAAAAATTCAGCCAAAATGGAGGTTAAGAAAATCTCCTCGTTAATTTAGGACATTACTCGTTTTCGACCCATTTTTACTAGGAAGGCCATAAAGTGGCCGATTTGTATTGAATCTTAGCATGTGACAATTCGTTGGATAGGTAAACAACATAACTACGACTTCCATGGGATATTTTTGCATTCTGTAAAAATTCGGCCAAAATGGAGGTTAAGAAAATCTCCTCGTTAATTTAGGACATTACTCGTTTTCGACCCTTTTTTAGTAGGAAGGCCATAATGTGGCCGATTTGCATTGAATCTTAGCATGTGACAATTCGTTGGATAGGTAAACAACATAACTACGACTTCCATGGGATATTTTTGCATTCTATAAAAATTCAGCCAAAATGGAGGTTAAGGAAATCTCCTCGTTAATTTGGGACATTACTCGTTTTCGACCCTTTTTTACTAGGAAGGCCATAATGTGGCCGATTTGCAATGAATCTTAGCCTGTGACAATTCGTTGGATAGGTAAACAACATAACTACGACTTCCATGGGATATTTTTGCATTCTGTAAAAATTCGGCCAAAATGGAGGTTAAGAAAATCTCCTCGTTAATTTAGGACATTACTCGTTTTCGACCCTTTTTTAGTAGGAAGGCCATAATGAGGCCGATTTGCATTGAATCTTAGCATGTGACAATTCGTTGGATAGGTAAACAACATAACTACGACTTCCATGGGATATTTTTGCATTCTCTAAAAATTAAGCCAAAATGGAGGTTAAGAAAATCTCCTCGTTAATTTAGGACATTACTCGTTTTCGACCCATTTTTACTAGGAAGGCCATTAAGTGACCGATTTGCATTGAATCTTAGCTTGTGACAATTCGTTGGATAGGTAAACAACATAACTACGACTTCCATGGGATATTTTTGCATTCTATAAAAATTCAGCCAAAATGGAGGTTAAGAAAATCTCCTCGTTAATTTAGGACATTACTCGTTTTCGACCCATTTTTACTAGGAAGGCCATAAAGTGGCCGATTTGTATTGAATCTTAGCATGTGACAATTCGTTGGATAGGTAAACAACATAACTACGACTTCCATGGGATATTTTTGCATTCTATAAAAATTCAGCCAAAATGGAGGTTAAGAAAATCTCCTCGTTAATTTAGGACATTACTCGTTTTCGACCCATTTTTACTAGGAAGGCCATAAAGTGGCCGATTTGTATTGAATCTTAGCATGTGACAATTCGTTGGATAGGTAAACAACATAACTACGACTTCCATGGGATATTTTTGCATTCTGTAAAAATTCGGCCAAAATGGAGGTTAAGAAAATCTCCTCGTTAATTTAGGACATTACTCGTTTTCGACCCTTTTTTAGTAGGAAGGCCATAATGTGGCCGATTTGCATTGAATCTTAGCATGTGACAATTCGTTGGATAGGTAAACAACATAACTACGACTTCCATGGGATATTTTTGCATTCTCTAAAAATTAAGCCAAAATGGAGGTTAAGAAAATCTCCTCGTTAATTTAGGACATTACTCGTTTTCGACCCATTTTTACTAGGAAGGCCATTAAGTGACCGATTTGCATTGAATCTTAGCGTGTGACAATTCGTTGGATAGGTAAACAACATAACTATGACTTCCATGGGATATTTTTGCATTCTGTAAAAATTCGGCCAAAATGGAGGTTAAGAAAATCTCCTCGTTAATTTAGGACATTACTCGTTTTCGACCCTTTTTTAGTAGGAAGGCCATAATGTGGCCGATTTGCATTGAATCTTAGCATGTGACAATTCGTTGGATAGGTAAACAACATAACTACGACTTCCATGGGATATTTTTGCATTCTATAAAAATTCAGCCAAAATGGAGGTTAAGAAAATCTCCTCGTTAATTTAGGACATTACTCGTTTTCGACCCATTTTTACTAGGAAGGCCATAAAGTGGCCGATTTGTATTGAATCTTAGCATGTGACAATTCGTTGGATAGGTAAACAACATAACTACGACTTCCATGGGATATTTTTGCATTCTATAAAAATTCAGCCAAAATGGAGGTTAAGAAAATCTCCTCGTTAATTTAGGACATTACTCGTTTTCGACCCATTTTTACTAGGAAGGCCATAAAGTGGCCGATTTGTATTGAATCTTAGCATGTGACAATTCGTTGGATAGGTAAACAACATAACTACGACTTCCATGGGATATTTTTGCATTCTGTAAAAATTCGGCCAAAATGGAGGTTAAGAAAATCTCCTCGTTAATTTAGGACATTACTCGTTTTCGACCCTTTTTTAGTAGGAAGTCCATAATGTGGCCGATTTGCATTGAATCTTAGCATGTGACAATTCGTTGGATAGGTAAACAACATAACTACGACTTCCATGGGATATTTTTGCATTCTCTAAAAATTAAGCCAAAATGGAGGTTAAGAAAATCTCCTCGTTAATTTAGGACATTACTCGTTTTCGACCCATTTTTCCTAGGAAGGCCATTAAGTGACCGATTTGCATTGAATCTTAGCGTGTGACAATTCGTTGGATAGGTAAACAACATAACTATGACTTCCATGGGATATTTTTGCATTCTGTAAAAATTCGGCCAAAATGGAGGTTAAGAAAATCTCCTCGTTAATTTAGGACATTACTCGTTTTCGACCCTTTTTTAGTAGGAAGGCCATAATGTGGCCGATTTGCATTGAATCTTAGCATGTGACAATTCGTTGGATAGGTAAACAACATAACTACGACTTCCATGGGATATTTTTGCATTCTATAAAAATTCAGCCAAAATGGAGGTTAAGAAAATCTCCTCGTTAATTTAGGACATTACTCGTTTTCGACCCATTTTTACTAGGAAGGCCATAAAGTGGCCGATTTGTATTGAATCTTAGCATGTGACAATTCGTTGGATAGGTAAACAACATAACTACGACTTCCATGGGATATTTTTGCATTCTGTAAAAATTCGGCTAAAATGGAGGTTAAGAAAATCTCCTCGTTAATTTAGGACATTACTCGTTTTCGACCCTTTTTTAGTAGGAAGGCCATAATGTGGCCGATTTGCATTGAATCTTAGCATGTGACAATTCGTTGGATAGGTAAACAACATAACTACGACTTCCATGGGATATTTTTGCATTCTCTAAAAATTAAGCCAAAATGGAGGTTAAGAAAATCTCCTCGTTAATTTAGAACATTACTCGTTTTCGACCCATTTTTACTAGGAAGGCCATTAAGTGACCGATTTGCATTGAATCTTAGCGTGTGACAATTCGTTGGATAGGTAAACAACATAACTATGACTTCCATGGGATATTTTTGCATTCTCTAAAAATTAAGCCAAAATGGAGGTTAAGAAAATCTCCTCGTTAATTTAGGACATTACTCGTTTTCGACCCTTTTTTAGTAGGAAGGCCATAATGTGGCCGATTTGCATTGAATCTTAGCATGTGACAATTCGTTGGATAGGTAAACAACATAACTACGACTTCCATGGGATATTTTTGCATTCTATAGAAATTCAGCCAAAATGGAGGTTAAGAAAATCTCCTCGTTAATTTAGGACATTACTCGTTTTCGACCCTTTTTTAGTAGGAAGGCCATAATGAGGCCGATTTGCATTGAATCTTAGCATGTGACAATTCGTTGGATAGGTAAACAACATAACTACGACTTCCATGGGATATTTTTGCATTCTCTAAAAATTAAGCCAAAATGGAGGTTAAGAAAATCTCCTCATTAATTTAAGACATTACTCGTTTTCGACCCATTTTTACTAGGAAGGCCATTAAGTGACCGATTTGCATTGAATCTTAGCTTGTGACAATTCGTTGGATAGGTAAACAACATAACTACGACTTCCATGGGATATTTTTGCATTCTATAAAAATTCAGCCAAAATGGAGGTTAAGAAAATCTCCTCGTTAATTTAGGACATTACTCGTTTTCGACCCATTTTTACTAGGAAGGCCATAAAGTGGCCGATTTGTATTGAATCTTAGCATGTGACAATTCGTTGGATAGGTAAACAACATAACTACGACTTCCATGGGATATTTTTGCATTCTGTAAAAATTCGGCCAAAATGGAGGTTAAGAAAATCTCCTCGTTAATTTAGGACATTACTCGTTTTCGACCCTTTTTTAGTAGGAAGGCCATAATGTGGCCGATTTGCATTGAATCTTAGCATGTGACAATTCGTTGGATAGGTAAACAACATAACTACGACTTCCATGGGATATTTTTGCATTCTCTAAAAATTAAGCCAAAATGGAGGTTAAGAAAATCTCCTCGTTAATTTAGGACATTACTCGTTTTCGACCCATTTTTACTAGGAAGGCCATTAAGTGACCGATTTGCATTGAATCTTAGCGTGTGACAATTCGTTGGATAGGTAAACAACATAACTATGACTTCCATGGGATATTTTTGCATTCTGTAAAAATTCGGCCAAAATGGAGGTTAAGAAAATCTCCTCGTTAATTTAGGACATTACTCGTTTTCGACCCTTTTTTAGTAGGAAGGCCATAATGTGGCCGATTTGCATTGAATCTTAGCATGTGACAATTCGTTGGATAGGTAAACAACATAACTACGACTTCCATGGGATATTTTTGCATTCTATAGAAATTCAGCCAAAATGGAGGTTAAGAAAATCTCCTCGTTAATTTAGGACATTACTCGTTTTCGACCCATTTTTACTAGGAAGGCCATAAAGTGGCCGATTTGTATTGAATCTTAGCATGTGACAATTCGTTGGATAGGTAAACAACATAACTACGACTTCCATGGGATATTTTTGCATTCTGTAAAAATTCGGCCAAAATGGAGGTTAAGAAAATCTCCTCGTTAATTTAGGACATTACTCGTTTTCGACCCTTTTTTAGTAGGAAGGCCATAATGTGGCCGATTTGCATTGAATCTTAGCATGTGACAATTCGTTGGATAGGTAAACAACATAACTACGACTTCCATGGGATATTTTTGCATTCTCTAAATATTAAGCCAAAATGGAGGTTAAGAAAATCTCCTCATTAATTTAAGACATTACTCGTTTTCGACCCATTTTTACTAGGAAGGCCATTAAGTGACCGATTTGCATTGAATCTTAGCTTGTGACAATTCGTTGGATAGGTAAACAACATAACTACGACTTCCATGGGATATTTTTGCATTCTATAAAAATTCAGCCAAAATGGAGGTTAAGAAAATCTCCTCGTTAATTTAGGACATTACTCGTTTTCGACCCATTTTTACTAGGAAGGCCATAAAGTGGCCGATTTGTATTGAATCTTAGCATGTGACAATTCGTTGGATAGGTAAACAACATAACTACGACTTCCATGGGATATTTTTGCATTCTGTAAAAATTCGGCCAAAATGGAGGTTAAGAAAATCTCCTCGTTAATTTAGGACATTACTCGTTTTCAACCCTTTTTTAGTAGGAAGGCCATAATGTGGCCGATTTGCATTGAATCTTAGCATGTGACAATTCGTTGGATAGGTAAACAACATAACTACGACTTCCATGGGATATTTTTGCATTCTCTAAAAATTAAGCCAAAATGGAGGTTAAGAAAATCTCCTCGTTAATTTAGGACATTACTCGTTTTCGACCCATTTTTACTAGGAAGGCCATTAAGTGACCGATTTGCATTGAATCTTAGCGTGTGACAATTCGTTGGATAGGTAAACAACATAACTATGACTTCCATGGGATATTTTTGCATTCTGTAAAAATTCGGCCAAAATGGAGGTTAAGAAAATCTCCTCGTTAATTTAGGACATTACTCGTTTTCGACCCTTTTTTAGTAGGAAGGCCATAATGTGGCCGATTTGCATTGAATCTTAGCATGTGACAATTCGTTGGATAGGTAAACAACATAACTACGACTTCCATGGGATATTTTTGCATTCTATAGAAATTCAGCCAAAATGGAGGTTAAGAAAATCTCCTCGTTAATTTAGGACATTACTCGTTTTCGACCCATTTTTACTAGGAAGGCCATAAAGTGGCCGATTTGTATTGAATCTTAGCATGTGACAATTCGTTGGATAGGTAAACAACATAACTACGACTTCCATGGGATATTTTTGCATTCTGTAAAAATTCGGCCAAAATGGAGGTTAAGAAAATCTCCTCGTTAATTTAGGACATTACTCGTTTTCGACCCTTTTTTAGTAGGAAGGCCATAATGTGGCCGATTTGCATTGAATCTTAGCATGTGACAATTCGTTGGATAGGTAAACAACATAACTACGACTTCCATGGGATATTTTTGCATTCTCTAAAAATTAAGCCAAAATGGAGGTTAAGAAAATCTCCTCGTTAATTTAGGACATTACTCGTTTTCGACCCATTTTTACTAGGAAGGCCATTAAGTGACCGATTTGCATTGAATCTTAGCGTGTGACAATTCGTTGGATAGGTAAACAACATAACTATGACTTCCATGGGATATTTTTGCATTCTGTAAAAATTCGGCCAAAATGGAGGTTAAGAAAATCTCCTCGTTAATTTAGGACATTACTCGTTTTCGACCCTTTTTTAGTAGGAAGGCCATAATGTGGCCGATTTGCATTGAATCTTAGCATGTGACAATTCGTTGGATAGGTAAACAACATAACTACGACTTCCATGGGATATTTTTGCATTCTATAAAAATTCAGCCAAAATGGAGGTTAAGAAAATCTCCTCGTTAATTTAGGACATTACTCGTTTTCGACCCATTTTTACTAGGAAGGCCATTAAGTGACCGATTTGCATTGAATCTTAGCGTGTGACAATTCGTTGGATAGGTAAACAACATAACTATGACTTCCATGGGATATTTTTGCATTCTGTAAAAATTCGGCCAAAATGGAGGTTAAGAAAATCTCCTCGTTAATTTAGGACATTACTCGTTTTCGACCCTTTTTTAGTAGGAAGGCCATAATGTGGCCGATTTGCATTGAATCTTAGCATGTGACAATTCGTTGGATAGGTAAACAACATAACTACGACTTCCATGGGATATTTTTGCATTCTATAGAAATTCAGCCAAAATGGAGGTTAAGAAAATCTCCTCGTTAATTTAGGACATTACTCGTTTTCGACCCATTTTTACTAGGAAGGCCATAAAGTGGCCGATTTGTATTGAATCTTAGCATGTGACAATTCGTTGGATAGGTAAACAACATAACTACGACTTCCATGGGATATTTTTGCATTCTGTAAAAATTCGGCCAAAATGGAGGTTAAGAAAATCTCCTCGTTAATTTAGGACATTACTCGTTTTCGACCCTTTTTTAGTAGGAAGGCCATAATGTGGCCGATTTGCATTGAATCTTAGCATGTGACAATTCGTTGGATAGGTAAACAACATAACTACGACTTCCATGGGATATTTTTGCATTCTCTAAAAATTAAGCCAAAATGGAGGTTAAGAAAATCTCCTCGTTAATTTAGGACATTACTCGTTTTCGACCCATTTTTACTAGGAAGGCCATTAAGTGACCGATTTGCATTGAATCTTAGCGTGTGACAATTCGTTGGATAGGTAAACAACATAACTATGACTTCCATGGGATATTTTTGCATTCTGTAAAAATTCGGCCAAAATGGAGGTTAAGAAAATCTCCTCGTTAATTTAGGACATTACTCGTTTTTGACCCTTTTTTAGTAGGAAGGCCATAATGTGGCCGATTTGCATTGAATCTTAGCATGTGACAATTCGTTGGATAGGTAAACAACATAACTACGACTTCCATGGGATATTTTTGCATTCTATAAAAATTCAGCCAAAATGGAGGTTAAGAAAATCTCCTCGTTTATTTAGGACATTACTCGTTTTCGACCCATTTTTACTAGGAAGGCCATAAAGTGGCCGATTTGTATTGAATCTTAGCATGTGACAATTCGTTGGATAGGTAAACAACATAACTACGACTTCCATGGGATATTTTTGCATTCTGTAAAAATTCGGCCAAAATGGAGGTTAAGAAAATCTCCTCGTTAATTTAGGACATTACTCGTTTTCGACCCTTTTTTAGTAGGAAGGCCATAATGTGGCCGATTTGCATTGAATCTTAGCATGTGACAATTCGATGGATAGGTAAACAACATAACTACGACTTCCATGGGATATTTTTGCATTCTATAAAAATTCAGCCAAAATGGAGGTTAAGGAAATCTCCTCGTTAATTTGGGACATTACTCGTTTTCGACCCTTTTTTAGTAGGAAGGCCATAATGTGGCCGATTTGCAATGAATCTTAGCCTGTGACAATTCGTTGGATAGGTAAACAACATAACTACGACTTCCATGGGATATTTTTGCATTCTGTAAAAATTCGGCCAAAATGGAGGTTAAGAAAATCTCCTCGTTAATTTAGGACATTACTCGTTTTCGACCCTTTTTTAGTAGGAAGGCCATAATGAGGCCGATTTGCATTGAATCTTAGCATGTGACAATTCGTTGGATAGGTAAACAACATAACTACGACTTCCATGGGATATTTTTGCATTCTCTAAAAATTAAGCCAAAATGGAGGTTAAGAAAATCTCCTCGTTAATTTAGGACATTACTCGTTTTCGACCCATTTTTACTAGGAAGGCCATTAAGTGACCGATTTGCATTGAATCTTAGCTTGTGACAATTCGTTGGATAGGTAAACAACATAACTACGACTTCCATGGGATATTTTTGCATTCTATAAAAATTCAGCCAAAATGGAGGTTAAGAAAATCTCCTCGTTAATTTAGGACATTACTCGTTTTCGACCCATTTTTACTAGGAAGGCCATAAAGTGGCCGATTTGTATTGAATCTTAGCATGTGACAATTCGTTGGATAGGTAAACAACATAACTACGACTTCCATGGGATATTTTTGCATTCTGTAAAAATTCGGCCAAAATGGAGGTTAAGAAAATCTCCTCGTTAATTTAGGACATTACTCGTTTTCGACCCTTTTTTAGTAGGAAGGCCATAATGTGGCCGATTTGCATTGAATCTTAGCATGTGACAATTCGTTGGATAGGTAAACAACATAACCACGACTTCCATGGGATATTTTTGCATTCTCTAAAAATTAAGCCAAAATGGAGGTTAAGAAAATCTCCTCGTTAATTTAGGACATTACTCGTTTTCGACCCATTTTTACTCGGAAGGCCATTAAGTGACCGATTTGCATTGAATCTTAGCTTGTGACAATTCGTTGGATAGGTAAACAACATAACTACGACTTCCATGGGATATTTTTGCATTCTATAAAAATTCAGCCAAAATGGAGGTTAAGAAAATCTCCTCGTTAATTTAGGACATTACTCGTTTTCGACCCATTTTTACTAGGAAGGCCATAAAGTGGCCGATTTGTATTGAATCTTAGCATGTGACAATTCGTTGGATAGGTAAACAACATAACTACGACTTCCATGGGATATTTTTGCATTCTGTAAAAATTCGGCCAAAATGGAGGTTAAGAAAATCTCCTCGTTAATTTAGGACATTACTCGTTTTCGACCCTTTTTTAGTAGGAAGGCCATAATGTGGCCGATTTGCATTGAATCTTAGCATGTGACAATTCGTTGGATAGGTAAACAACATAACTACGACTTCCATGGGATATTTTTGCATTCTCTAAAAATTAAGCCAAAATGGAGGTTAAGAAAATCTCCTCGTTAATTTAGGACATTACTCGTTTTCGACCCATTTTTACTAGGAAGGCCATTAAGTGACCGATTTGCATTGAATCTTAGCTTGTGACAATTCGTTGGATAGGTAAACAACATAACTACGACTTCCATGGGATATTTTTGCATTCTATAAAAATTCAGCCAAAATGGAGGTTAAGAAAATCTCCTCGTTAATTTAGGACATTACTCGTTTTCGACCCATTTTTACTAGGAAGGCCATAAAGTGGCCGATTTGTATTGAATCTTAGCATGTGACAATTCGTTGGATAGGTAAACAACATAACTACGACTTCCATGGGATATTTTTGCATTCTGTAAAAATTCGGCCAAAATGGAGGTTAAGAAAATCTCCTCGTTAATTTAGGACATTACTCGTTTTCGACCCTTTTTTAGTAGGAAGGCCATAATGTGGCCGATTTGCATTGAATCTTAGCATGTGACAATTCGTTGGATAGGTAAACAACATAACTACGACTTCCATGGGATATTTTTGCATTCTCTAAAAATTAAGCCAAAATGGAGGTTAAGAAAATCTCCTCGTTAATTTAGGACATTACTCGTTTTCGACCCATTTTTACTAGGAAGGCCATTAAGTGACCGATTTGCATTGAATCTTAGCTTGTGACAATACGTTGGATAGGTAAACAACATAACTACGACTTCCATGGGATATTTTTGCATTCTATAAAAATTCAGCCAAAATGGAGGTTAAGAAAATCTCCTCGTTAATTTAGGACATTACTCGTTTTCGACCCATTTTTACTAGGAAGGCCATAAAGTGGCCGATTTGTATTGAATCTTAGCATGTGACAATTCGTTGGATAGGTAAACAACATAACTACGACTTCCATGGGATATTTTTGCATTCTGTAAAAATTCGGCCAAAATGGAGGTTAAGAAAATCTCCTCGTTAATTTAGGACATTACTCGTTTTCGACCCTTTTTTAGTAGGAAGGCCATAATGTGGCCGATTTGCATTGAATCTTAGCATGTGACAATTCGTTGGATAGGTAAACAACATAACTACGACTTCCATGGGATATTTTTGCATTCTATAAAAATTCAGCCAAAATGGAGGTTAAGAAAATCTCCTCGTTAATTTAGGACATTACTCGTTTTCGACCCATTTTTACTAGGAAGGCCATAAAGTGGCCGATTTGTATTGAATCTTAGCATGTGACAATTCGTTGGATAGGTAAACAACATAACTACGACTTCCATGGGATATTTTTGCATTCTGTAAAAATTCGGCCAAAATGGAGGTTAAGAAAATCTCCTCGTTAATTTAGGACATTACTCGTTTTCGACCCTTTTTTAGTAGGAAGGCCATAATGTGGCCGATTTGCAATGAATCTTAGCCTGTGACAATTCGTTGGATAGGTAAACAACATAACTACGACTTCCATGGGATATTTTTGCATTCTGTAAAAATTCGGCCAAAATGGAGGTTAAGAAAATCTCCTCGTTAATTTAGGACATTACTCGTTTTCGACCCTTTTTTAGTAGGAAGGCCATAATGAGGCCGATTTGCATTGAATCTTAGCATGTGACAATTCGTTGGATAGGTAAACAACATAACTACGACTTCCATGGGATATTTTTGCATTCTCTAAAAATTAAGCCAAAATGGAGGTTAAGAAAATCTCCTCGTTAATTTAGGACATTACTCGTTTTCGACCCATTTTTACTAGGAAGGCCATTAAGTGACCGATTTGCATTGAATCTTAGCTTGTGACAATTCGTTGGATAGGTAAACAACATAACTACGACTTCCATGGGATATTTTTGCATTCTATAAAAATTCAGCCAAAATGGAGGTTAAGAAAATCTCCTCGTTAATTTAGGACATTACTCGTTTTCGACCCATTTTTACTAGGAAGGCCATAAAGTGGCCGATTTGTATTGAATCTTAGCATGTGACAATTCGTTGGATAGGTAAACAACATAACTACGACTTCCATGGGATATTTTTGCATTCTGTAAAAATTCGGCCAAAATGGAGGTTAAGAAAATCTCCTCGTTAATTTAGGACATTACTCGTTTTCGACCCTTTTTTAGTAGGAAGGCCATAATGTGGCCGATTTGCATTGAATCTTAGCATGTGACAATTCGTTGGATAGGTAAACAACATAACTACGACTTCCATGGGATATTTTTGCATTCTATAAAAATTCAGCCAAAATGGAGGTTAAGGAAATCTCCTCGTTAATTTGGGACATTACTCGTTTTCGACCCTTTTTTAGTAGGAAGGCCATAATGTGGCCGATTTGCAATGAATCTTAGCCTGTGACAATTCGTTGGATAGGTAAACAACATAACTACGACTTCCATGGGATATTTTTGCATTCTGTAAAAATTCGGCCAAAATGGAGGTTAAGAAAATCTCCTCGTTAATTTAGGACATTACTCGTTTTCGACCCTTTTTTAGTAGGAAGGCCATTATGAGGCCGATTTGCATTGAATCTTAGCATGTGACAATTCGTTGGATAGGTAAACAACATAACTACGACTTCCATGGGATATTTTTGCATTCTCTAAAAATTAAGCCAAAATGGAGGTTAAGAAAATCTCCTCGTTAATTTAGGACATTACTCGTTTTCGACCCATTTTTACTAGGAAGGCCATTAAGTGACCGATTTGCATTGAATCTTAGCTTGTGACAATTCGTTGGATAGGTAAACAACCTAACTACGACTTCCATGGGATATTTTTGCATTCTAAAAAAATTCAGCCAAAATGGAGGTTAAGAAAATCTCCTCGTTAATTTAGGACATTACTCGTTTTCGACCCTTTTTTAGTAGGAAGGCCATAATGTGGCCGATTTGCATTGAATCTTAGCATGTGACAATTCGTTGGATAGGTAAACAACATAACTACGACTTTCATGGGATATTTTTGCATTCTCTAAAAATTAAGCCAAAATGGAGGTTAAGAAAATCTCCTCGTTAATTTAGGACATTACTCGTTTTCGACCCATTTTTACTAGGAAGGCCATTAAGTGACCGATTTGCATTGAATCTTAGCGTGTGACAATTCGTTGGATAGGTAAACAACATAACTATGACTTCCATGGGATATTTTTGCATTCTCTAAAAATTCAGCCAAAATGGAGGTTAAGAAAATCTCCTCGTTAATTTGGGACATTACTCGTTTTCGACCCTTTTTTAGTAGGAAGGCCATAATGTGGCCGATTTGCATTGAATCTTAGCATGTGACAATTCGTTGGATAGGTAAACAACATAACTACGACTTCCATGGGATATTTTTGCATTCTATAAAAATTCAGCCAAAATGGAGGTTAAGAAAATCTCCTCGTTAATTTAGGACATTACTCGTTTTCGACCCATTTTTACTAGGAAGGCCATAAAGTGGCCGATTTGTATTGAATCTTAGCATGTGACAATTCGTTGGATAGGTAAACAACATAACTACGACTTCCATGGGATATTTTTGCATTCTGTAAAAATTCGGCCAAAATGGAGGTTAAGAAAATCTCCTCGTTAATTTAGGACATTACTCGTTTCGACCCTTTTTTAGTAGGAAGGCCATAATGTGGCCGATTTGCATTGAATCTTAGCATGTGACAATTCGTTGGATAGGTAAACAACATAACTACGACTTCCATGGGATATTTTTGCATTCTCTAAAAATTAAGCCAAAATGGAGGTTAAGAAAATCTCCTCGTTAATTTAGGACATTACTCGTTTTCGACCCATTTTTACTAGGAAGGCCATTAAGTGACCGATTTGCATTGAATCTTAGCGTGTGACAATTCGTTGGATAGGTAAACAACATAACTATGACTTCCATGGGATATTTTTGCATTCTCTAAAAATTCAGCCAAAATGGAGGTTAAGAAAATCTCCTCGTTAATTTGGGACATTACTCGTTTTCGACCCTTTTTTAGTAGGAAGGCCATAATGTGGCCGATTTGCATTGAATCTTAGCGTGTGACAATTCGTTGGATAGGTAAACAACATAACTACGACTTCCATGGGATATTTTTGCATTCTATAAAAATTCAGCCAAAATGGAGGTTAAGAAAATCTCCTCGTTAATTTAGGACATTACTCGTTTTCGACCCATTTTTACTAGGAAGGCCATAAAGTGGCCGATTTGTATTGAATCTTAGCATGTGACAATTCGTTGGATAGGTAAACAACATAACTACGACTTCCATGGGATATTTTTGCATTCTGTAAAAATTCGGCCAAAATGGAGGTTAAGAAAATCTCCTCGTTAATTTAGGACATTACTCGTTTTCGACCCTTTTTTAGTAGGAAGGCCATAATGTGGCCTATTTGCATTGAATCTTAACATGTGACAATTCGTTGGATAGGTAAACAACATAACTACGACTTCCATGGGATATTTTTGCATTCTCTAAAAATTAAGCCAAAATGGAGGTTAAGAAAATCTCCTCGTTAATTTAGGACATTACTCGTTTTCGACCCATTTTTACTAGGAAGGCCATTAAGTGACAGATTTGCATTGAATCTTAGCTTGTGACAATTCGTTGGATAGGTAAACAACATAACTACGACTTCCATGGGATATTTTTGTATTCTCTAAAAATTCAGCCAAAATGGAGGTTAAGGAAATCTCCTCGTTAATTTGGGACATTACTCGTTTTCGACCCATTTTTACTAGGAAGGCCATAAAGTGGCCGATTTGTATTGAATCTTAGCATGTGACAATTCGTTGGATAGGTAAACAACATAACTACGACTTCCATGGGATATTTTTGCATTCTATAAAAATTCAGCCAAAATGGAGGTTAAGAAAATCTCCTCGTTAATTTAGGACATTACTCGTTTTCGACCCTTTTTTAGTAGGAAGGCCATAATGTGGCCGATTTGCATTGAATCTTAGCATGTGACAATTCGTTGGATAGGTACACAACATAACTACGACTTCCATGGGATATTTTTGCATTCTATAAAAATTCAGCCAAAATGGAGGTTAAGGAAATCTCCCCGTTAATTTGGGACATTACTCGTTTTCGACCCTTTTTTAGTAGGAAGGCCATAATGTGGCCGATTTGCAATGAATCTTAGCCTGTGACAATTCGTTGGATAGGTAAACAACATAACTACGACTTCCATGGGATATTTTTGCATTCTATAAAAATTCAGCCAAAATGGAGGTTAAGAAAATCTCCTCGTTAATTTAGGACATTACTCGTTTTCGACCCATTTTTACTAGGAAGGCCATAAAGTGACCGATTTGCATTGAATCTTAGCGTGTGACAATTCGTTGGATAGGTAAACAACATAACTATGACTTCCATGGGATATTTTTGCATTCTCTAAAAATTCAGCCAAAATGGAGGTTAAGAAAATCTCCTCGTTAATTTGGGACATTACTCGTTTTCGACCCTTTTTTAGTAGGAAGGCCATAATGTGGCCGATTTGCATTGAATCTTAGCGTGTGACAATTCGTTGGATAGGTAAACAACATAACTACGACTTCCATGGGATATTTTTGCATTCTATAAAAATTCAGCCAAAATGGAGGTTAAGAAAATCTCCTCGTTAATTTAGGACATTACTCGTTTTCGTCCCATTTTTACTAGGAAGGCCATAAAGTGGCCGATTTGTATTGAATCTTAGCATGTGACAATTCGTTGGATAGGTAAACAACATAACTACGACTTCCATGGGATATTTTTGCATTCTGTAAAAATTCGGCCAAAATGGAGGTTAAGAAAATCTCCTCGTTAATTTAGGACATTACTCGTTTTCGACCCTTTTTTAGTAGGAAGGCCATAATGTGGCCTATTTGCATTGAATCTTAACATGTGACAATTCGTTGGATAGGTAAACAACATAACTACGACTTCCATGGGATATTTTTGCATTCTCTAAAAATTAAGCCAAAATGGAGGTTAAGAAAATCTCCTCGTTAATTTAGGACATTACTCGTTTTCGACCCATTTTTACTAGGAAGGCCATTAAGTGACAGATTTGCATTGAATCTTAGCTTGTGACAATTCGTTGGATAGGTAAACAACATAACTACGACTTCCATGGGATATTTTTGTATTCTCTAAAAATTCAGCCAAAATGGAGGTTAAGGAAATCTCCTCGTTAATTTGGGACATTACTCGTTTTCGACCCTTTTTTAGTAGGAAGGCCATAATGTGGCCGATTTGCATTGAATCTTAGCGTGTGACAATTCGTTGGATAGGTAAACAACATAACTACGACTTCCATGGGATATTTTTGCATTCTATAAAAATTCAGCCAAAATGGAGGTTAAGAAAATCTCCTCGTTAATTTAGGACATTACTCGTTTTCGTCCCATTTTTACTAGGAAGGCCATAAAGTGGCCGATTTGTATTGAATCTTAGCATGTGACAATTCGTTGGATAGGTAAACAACATAACTACGACTTCCATGGGATATTTTTGCATTCTGTAAAAATTCGGCCAAAATGGAGGTTAAGAAAATCTCCTCGTTAATTTAGGACATTACTCGTTTTCGACCCTTTTTTAGTAGGAAGGCCATAATGTGGCCTATTTGCATTGAATCTTAACATGTGACAATTCGTTGGATAGGTAAACAACATAACTACGACTTCCATGGGATATTTTTGCATTCTCTAAAAATTAAGCCAAAATGGAGGTTAAGAAAATCTCCTCGTTAATTTAGGACATTACTCGTTTTCGACCCATTTTTACTAGGAAGGCCATTAAGTGACAGATTTGCATTGAATCTTAGCTTGTGACAATTCGTTGGATAGGTAAACAACATAACTACGACTTCCATGGGATATTTTTGTATTCTCTAAAAATTCAGCCAAAATGGAGGTTAAGGAAATCTCCTCGTTAATTTGGGACATTACTCGTTTTCGACCCTTTTTTAGTAGGAAGGCCATAATGTGGCCGATTTGCATTGAATCTTAGCGTGTGACAATTCGTTGGATAGGTAAACAACATAACTACGACTTCCATGGGATATTTTTGCATTCTATAAAAATTCAGCCAAAATGGAGGTTAAGAAAATCTCCTCGTTAATTTAGGACATTACTCGTTTTCGTCCCATTTTTACTAGGAAGGCCATAAAGTGGCCGATTTGTATTGAATCTTAGCATGTGACAATTCGTTGGATAGGTAAACAACATAACTACGACTTCCATGGGATATTTTTGCATTCTGTAAAAATTCGGCCAAAATGGAGGTTAAGAAAATCTCCTCGTTAATTTAGGACATTACTCGTTTTCGACCCTTTTTTAGTAGGAAGGCCATAATGTGGCCTATTTGCATTGAATCTTAACATGTGACAATTCGTTGGATAGGTAAACAACATAACTACGACTTCCATGGGATATTTTTGCATTCTCTAAAAATTAAGCCAAAATGGAGGTTAAGAAAATCTCCTCGTTAATTTAGGACATTACTCGTTTTCGACCCATTTTTACTAGGAAGGCCATTAAGTGACAGATTTGCATTGAATCTTAGCTTGTGACAATTCGTTGGATAGGTAAACAACATAACTACGACTTCCATGGGATATTTTTGTATTCTCTAAAAATTCAGCCAAAATGGAGGTTAAGGAAATCTCCTCGTTAATTTGGGACATTACTCGTTTTCGACCCTTTTTTAGTAGGAAGGCCATAATGTGGCCGATTTGCAATGAATCTTAGCCTGTGACAATTCGTTGGATAGGTAAACAACATAACTACGACTTCCATGGGATATTTTTGCATTCTATAAAAATTCAGCCAAAATGGAGGTTAAGAAAATCTCCTCGTTAATTTAGGACATTACTCGTTTTCGACCCATTTTTACTAGGAAGGCCATAAAGTGGCCGATTTGTATTGAATCTTAGCATGTGACAATTCGTTGGATAGGTAAACAACATAACTACGACTTCCATGGGATATTTTTGCATTCTATAAAAATTCGGCGAAAATGGAGGTTAAGAAAATCTCCTCGTTAATTTAGGACATTACTCGTTTTCGACCCTTTTTTAGTAGGAAGGCCATAATGTGGTCGATTTGCATTGAATCTTAGCATGTGACAATTCGTTGGATAGGTAAACAACATAACTACGACTTCCATGGGATATTTTTGCATTCTATAAAAATTCAGCCAAAATGGAGGTTAAGAAAATCTCCTCGTTAATTTAGGACATTACTCGTTTTCGACCCATTTTTACTAGGAAGGCCATAAAGTGGCCGATTTGTATTGAATCTTAGCATGTGACAATTCGTTGGATAGGTAAACAACATAACTACGACTTCCATGGGAAATTTTTGCATTCTGTAAAAATTCGGCCAAAATGGAGGTTAAGAAAATCTCCTCGTTAATTTAGGACATTACTCGTTTTCGACCCATTTTTACTAGGAAGGCCATAAAGTGGCCGATTTGTATTGAATCTTAGCATGTGACAATTCGTTGGATAGGTAAACAACATAACTACGACTTCCATGGGATATTTTTGCATTCTATAAAAATTCGGCGAAAATGGAGGTTAAGAAAATCTCCTCGTTAATTTAGGACATTACTCGTTTTCGACCCTTTTTTAGTAGGAAGGCCATAATGTGGTCGATTTGCATTGAATCTTAGCATGTGACAATTCGTTGGATAGGTAAACAACATAACTACGACTTCCATGGGATATTTTTGCATTCTATAAAAATTCAGCCAAAATGGAGGTTAAGAAAATCTCCTCGTTAATTTAGGACATTACTCGTTTTCGACCCATTTTTACTAGGAAGGCCATAAAGTGGCCGATTTGTATTGAATCTTAGCATGTGACAATTCGTTGGATAGGTAAACAACATAACTACGACTTCCATGGGAAATTTTTGCATTCTGTAAAAATTCGGCCAAAATGGAGGTTAAGAAAATCTCCTCGTTAATTTAGGACATTACTCGTTTTCGACCCTTTTTTAGTAGGAAGGCCATAATGTGGCCGATTTGCAATGAATCTTAGCCTGTGACAATTCGTTGGATAGGTAAACAACATAACTACGACTTCCATGGGATATTTTTGCATTCTATAAAAATTCAGCCAAAATGGAGGTTAAGAAAATCTCCTCGTTAATTTAGGACATTACTCGTTTTCGACCCATTTTTACTAGGAAGGCCATAAAGTGGCCGATTTGTATTGAATCTTAGCATGTGACAATTCGTTGGATAGGTAAACAACATAACTACGACTTCCATGGGATATTTTTGCATTCTATAAAAATTCGGCGAAAATGGAGGTTAAGAAAATCTCCTCGTTAATTTAGGACATTACTCGTTTTCGACCCTTTTTTAGTAGGAAGGCCATAATGTGGTCGATTTGCATTGAATCTTAGCATGTGACAATTCGTTGGATAGGTAAACAACATAACTACGACTTCCATGGGATATTTTTGCATTCTATAAAAATTCAGCCAAAATGGAGGTTAAGAAAATCTCCTCGTTAATTTAGGACATTACTCGTTTTCGACCCATTTTTACTAGGAAGGCCATAAAGTGGCCGATTTGTATTGAATCTTAGCATGTGACAATTCGTTGGATAGGTAAACAACATAACTACGACTTCCATGGGAAATTTTTGCATTCTGTAAAAATTCGGCCAAAATGGAGGTTAAGAAAATCTCCTCGTTAATTTAGGACATTACTCGTTTTCGACCCTTTTTTAGTAGGAAGGCCATAATGTGGCCGATTTGCATTGAATCTTAGCATGTGACAATTCGTTGGATAGGTAAACAACATAACTACGACTTCCATGGGATATTTTTGCATTCTATAAAAATTCAGCCAAAATGGAGGTTAAGGAAATCTCCTCGTTAATTTGGGACATTACTCGTTTTCGACCCTTTTTTAGTAGGAAGGCCATAATGTGGCCGATTTGCAATGAATCTTAGCCTGTGACAATTCGTTGGATAGGTAAACAACATAACTACGACTTCCATGGGATATTTTTGCATTCTATAAAAATTCAGCCAAAATGGAGGTTAAGAAAATCTCCTCGTTAATTTAGGACATTACTCGTTTTCGACCCATTTTTACTAGGAAGGCCATAAAGTGGCCGATTTGTATTGAATCTTAGCATGTGACAATTCGTTGGATAGGTAAACAACATAACTACGACTTCCATGGGATATTTTTGCATTCTGTAAAAATTCGGCCAAAATGGAGGTTAAGAAAATCTCCTCGTTAATTTAGGACATTACTCGTTTTCGACCCTTTTTTAGTAGGAAGGCCATAATGTGGCCGATTTGCATTGAATCTTAGCATGTGACAATTCGTTGGATAGGTAAACAACATTACTACGACTTCCATGGGATATTTTTGCATTCTATAAAAATTCAGCCAAAATGGAGGTTAAGAAAATCTCCTCGTTAATTTGGGACCTTACTCGTTTTCGACCCTTTTTTAGTAGGAAGGCCATAATGTGGCCGATTTGCATTGAATCTTAGCGTTTGACAATTCGTTGGATAGGTAAACAACATAACTACGACTTCCATGGGATATTTTTGCATTCTATAAAAATTCAGCCAAAATGGAGGTTAAGAAAATCTCCTCGTTAATTTAGGACATTACTCGTTTTCGACCCATTTTTACTACGAAGGCCATAAAGTGGCCGATTTGTATTGAATCTTAGCATGTGACAATTCGTTGGATAGGTAAACAAAATAACTACGACTTCGATGGGATATTTTTGCATTCTATAAAAATTCAGCCAAAATGGAGGTTAAGAAAATCTCCCCGTTAATTTGGGACCTTACTCGTTTTCGACCCTTTTTTAGTAGGAAGGCCATAATGTGGCCGATTTGCAATGAATCTTAGCCTGTGACAATTCGTTGGATAGGTAAACAACATAACTACGACTTCCATGGGATATTTTTGCATTCTATAAAAATTCAGCCAAAATGGAGGTTAAGAAAATCTCCTCGTTAATTTAGGACATTACTCGTTTTCGACCCATTTTTACTAGGAAGGCCATAAAGTGACCGATTTGCATTGAATCTTAGCGTGTGACAATTCGTTGGATAGGTAAACAACA
This sequence comes from Medicago sativa, assembly GCF_051527215.1. Classification (NCBI taxonomy): domain Eukaryota; kingdom Viridiplantae; phylum Streptophyta; class Magnoliopsida; order Fabales; family Fabaceae; genus Medicago; species Medicago sativa. Next base: position 467,637 of record NC_140751.1, on the reverse strand, counting down.
TAACTATGACTTCCATGGGATATTTTTGCATTCTCTAAAAATTCAGCCAAAATGGAGGTTAAGAAAATCTCCTCGTTAATTTGCGACATTACTCGTTTTCGACCCTTTTTTAGTAGGAAGGCCATAATGTGGCCGATTTGCATTGAATCTTAGCGTGTGACAATTCGTTGGATAGGTAAACAACATAACTACGACTTCCATGGGATATTTTTGCATTCTATAAAAATTCAGCCAAAATGGAGGTTAAGAAAATCTCCTCGTTAATTTAGGACATTACTCGTTTTCGTCCCATTTTTACTAGGAAGGCCATAAAGTGGCCGATTTGTATTGAATCTTAGCATGTGACAATTCGTTGGATAGGTAAACAACATAACTACGACTTCCATGGGATATTTTTGCATTCTGTAAAAATTCGGCCAAAATGGAGGTTAAGAAAATCTCCTCGTTAATTTAGGACATTACTCGTTTTCGACCCTTTTTTAGTAGGAAGGCCATAATGTGGCCTATTTGCATTGAATCTTAACATGTGACAATTCGTTGGATAGGTAAACAACATAACTACGACTTCCATGGGATATTTTTGCATTCTATAAAAATTCAGCCAAAATGGAGGTTAAGGAAATCTCCTCGTTAATTTGGGACATTACTCGTTTTCGACCCTTTTTTAGTAGGAAGGCCATAATGTGGCCGATTTGCAATGAATCTTAGCCTGTGACAATTCGTTGGATAGGTAAACAACATAACTACGACTTCCATGGGATATTTTTGCATTCTATAAAAATTCAGCCAAAATGGAGGTTAAGAAAATCTCCTCGTTAATTTAGGACATTACTCGTTTTCGACCCATTTTTACTAGGAAGGCCATAAAGTGGCCGATTTGTATTGAATCTTAGCATGTGACAATTCGTTGGATAGGTAAACAACATAACTACGACTTCCATGGGATATTTTTGCATTCTGTAAAAATTCGGCCAAAATGGAGGTTAAGAAAATCTCCTCGTTAATTTAGGACATTACTCGTTTTCGACCCTTTTTTAGTAGGAAGGCCATAATGTGGCCGATTTGCATTGAATCTTAGCATGTGACAATTCGTTGGATAGGTAAACAACATTACTACGACTTCCATGGGATATTTTTGCATTCTATAAAAATTCAGCCAAAATGGAGGTTAAGAAAATCTCCTCGTTAATTTGGGACCTTACTCGTTTTCGACCCTTTTTTAGTAGGAAGGCCATAATGTGGCCGATTTGCATTGAATCTTAGCGTTTGACAATTCGTTGGATAGGTAAACAACATAACTACGACTTCCATGGGATATTTTTGCATTCTATAAAAATTCAGCCAAAATGGAGGTTAAGAAAATCTCCTCGTTAATTTAGGACATTACTCGTTTTCGACCCATTTTTACTACGAAGGCCATAAAGTGGCCGATTTGTATTGAATCTTAGCATGTGACAATTCGTTGGATAGGTAAACAAAATAACTACGACTTCGATGGGATATTTTTGCATTCTATAAAAATTCAGCCAAAATGGAGGTTAAGGAAATCTCCCCGTTAATTTGGGACATTACTCGTTTTCGACCCTTTTTTAGTAGGAAGGCCATAATGTGGCCGATTTGCAATGAATCTTAGCCTGTGACAATTCGTTGGATAGGTAAACAACATAACTACGACTTCCATGGGATATTTTTGCATTCTATAAAAATTCAGCCAAAATGGAGGTTAAGAAAATCTCCTCGTTAATTTAGGACATTACTCGTTTTCGACCCATTTTTACTAGGAAGGCCATAAAGTGACCGATTTGCATTGAATCTTAGCGTGTGACAATTCGTTGGATAGGTAAACAACATAACTATGACTTCCATGGGATATTTTTGCATTCTCTAAAAATTCAGCCAAAATGGAGGTTAAGAAAATCTCCTCGTTAATTTGGGACATTACTCGTTTTCGACCCTTTTTTAGTAGGAAGGCCATAATGTGGCCGATTTGCATTGAATCTTAGCGTGTGACAATTCGTTGGATAGGTAAACAACATAACTACGACTTCCATGGGATATTTTTGCATTCTATAAAAATTCAGCCAAAATGGAGGTTAAGAAAATCTCCTCGTTAATTTAGGACATTACTCGTTTTCGTCCCATTTTTACTAGGAAGGCCATAAAGTGGCCGATTTGTATTGAATCTTAGCATGTGACAATTCGTTGGATAGGTAAACAACATAACTACGACTTCCATGGGATATTTTTGCATTCTGTAAAAATTCGGCCAAAATGGAGGTTAAGAAAATCTCCTCGTTAATTTAGGACATTACTCGTTTTCGACCCTTTTTTAGTAGGAAGGCCATAATGTGGCCTATTTGCATTGAATCTTAACATGTGACAATTCGTTGGATAGGTAAACAACATAACTACGACTTCCATGGGATATTTTTGCATTCTCTAAAAATTAAGCCAAAATGGAGGTTAAGAAAATCTCCTCGTTAATTTAGGACATTACTCGTTTTCGACCCATTTTTACTAGGAAGGCCATTAAGTGACAGATTTGCATTGAATCTTAGCTTGTGACAATTTGTTGGATAGGTAAACAACATAACTACGACTTCCATGGGATATTTTTGTATTCTCTAAAAATTCAGCCAAAATGGAGGTTAAGGAAATCTCCTCGTTAATTTGGGACATTACTCGTTTTCGACCCTTTTTTAGTAGGAAGGCCATAATGTGGCCGATTTGCAATGAATCTTAGCCTGTGAAAATTCGTTGGATAGGTAAACAACATAACTACGACTTCCATGGGATATTTTTGCATTCTATAAAAATTCAGCCAAAATGGAGGTTAAGAAAATCTCCTCGTTAATTTAGGACATTACTCGTTTTCGACCCATTTTTACTAGGAAGGCCATAAAGTGGCCGATTTGTATTGAATCTTAGCATGTGACAATTCGTTGGATAGGTAAACAACATAACTACGACTTCCATGGGATATTTTTGCATTCTATAAAAATTCGGCGAAAATGGAGGTTAAGAAAATCTCCTCGTTAATTTAGGACATTACTCGTTTTCGACCCTTTTTTAGTAGGAAGGCCATAATGTGGTCGATTTGCATTGAATCTTAGCATGTGACAATTCGTTGGATAGGTAAACAACATAACTACGACTTCCATGGGATATTTTTGCATTCTATAAAAATTCAGCCAAAATGGAGGTTAAGAAAATCTCCTCGTTAATTTAGGACATTACTCGTTTTCGACCCATTTTTACTAGGAAGGCCATAAAGTGGCCGATTTGTATTGAATCTTAGCATGTGACAATTCGTTGGATAGGTAAACAACATAACTACGACTTCCATGGGAAATTTTTGCATTCTGTAAAAATTCGGCCAAAATGGAGGTTAAGAAAATCTCCTCGTTAATTTAGGACATTACTCGTTTTCGACCCTTTTTTAGTAGGAAGGCCATAATGTGGCCGATTTGCATTGAATCTTAGCATGTGACAATTCGTTGGATAGGTAAACAACATAACTACGACTTCCATGGGATATTTTTGCATTCTATAAAAATTCAGCCAAAATGGAGGTTAAGGAAATCTCCTCGTTAATTTGGGACATTACTCGTTTTCGACCCTTTTTTAGTAGGAAGGCCATAATGTGGCCGATTTGCAATGAATCTTAGCCTGTGACAATTCGTTGGATAGGTAAACAACATAACTACGACTTCCATGGGATATTTTTGCATTCTATAAAAATTCAGCCAAAATGGAGGTTAAGAAAATCTCCTCGTTAATTTAGGACATTACTCGTTTTCGACCCATTTTTACTAGGAAGGCCATAAAGTGGCCGATTTGTATTGAATCTTAGCATGTGACAATTCGTTGGATAGGTAAACAACATAACTACGACTTCCATGGGATATTTTTGCATTCTGTAAAAATTCGGCCAAAATGGAGGTTAAGAAAATCTCCTCGTTAATTTAGGACATTACTCGTTTTCGACCCTTTTTTAGTAGGAAGGCCATAATGTGGCCGATTTGCATTGAATCTTAGCATGTGACAATTCGTTGGATAGGTAAACAACATTACTACGACTTCCATGGGATATTTTTGCATTCTATAAAAATTCAGCCAAAATGGAGGTTAAGAAAATCTCCTCGTTAATTTGGGACCTTACTCGTTTTCGACCCTTTTTTAGTAGGAAGGCCATAATGTGGCCGATTTGCATTGAATCTTAGCGTTTGACAATTCGTTGGATAGGTAAACAACATAACTACGACTTCCATGGGATATTTTTGCATTCTATAAAAATTCAGCCAAAATGGAGGTTAAGAAAATCTCCTCGTTAATTTAGGACATTACTCGTTTTCGACCCATTTTTACTACGAAGGCCATAAAGTGGCCGATTTGTATTGAATCTTAGCATGTGACAATTCGTTGGATAGGTAAACAAAATAACTACGACTTCGATGGGATATTTTTGCATTCTGTAAAAATTCGGCCAAAATGGAGGTTAAGAAAATCTCCTCGTTAATTTAGGACATTACTCGTTTTCGACCCTTTTTTAGTAGGAAGGCCATAATGTGGCTGATTTGCATTGAATCTTAGCGTGTGACAATTCGTTGGATAGGTAAACAACATAACTACGACTTCCATGGGATATTTTTGCATTCTCTAAAGATTCGGCCAGAATGGAGGTTAAGAAAATCTCCTCGTTAATTTAGGACATTACTCGTTTTCGACCCATTTTTACTAGGAAGGCCATTAAGTGACCGATTTGTATTGAATCTTAGCATGTGACAATTCGTTGGATAGGTAAACAACATAACTACGACTTCCATGGGATATTTTTGCATTCTGTAAAAATTCGGCCAAAATGAAGGTTAAGAAAATCTCCTCGTTAATTTAGGACATTACTCGTTTTCGACCCTTTTTTAGTAGGAAGGCCATAATGTGGCCGATTTGCATAGAATCTTAGCATGTGACAATTCGTTGGATAGGTAAACAACATAACTACGACTTCCATGGGATATTTTTGCATTCTCTAAAAATTAAGCCAAAATGGAGGTTAAGAAAATCTCCTCGTTAATTTAGGACATTACTCGTTTTCGACCCTTTTTTAGTAGGAAGGCCATAATGTGGCCGATTTGCATTGAATCTTAGCATGTGACAATTCGTTGGATAGGTAAACAACATAACTACGACTTCCATGGGATATTTTTGCATTCTATAAAAATTCAGCCAAAATGGAGGTTAAGGAAATCTCCTCGTTAATTTGGGACATTACTCGTTTTCGACCCTTTTTTAGTAGGAAGGCCATAATGTGGCCGATTTGCAATGAATCTTAGCCTGTGACAATTCGTTGGATAGGTAAACAACATAACTACGACTTCCATGGGATATTTTTGCATTCTATAAAAATTCAGCCAAAATGGAGGTTAAGAAAATCTCCTCGTTAATTTAGGACATTACTCGTTTTCGACCCATTTTTACTAGGAAGGCCATAAAGTGGCCGATTTGTATTGAATCTTAGCATGTGACAATTCGTTGGATAGGTAAACAACATAACTACGACTTCCATGGGATATTTTTGCATTCTGTAAAAATTCAGCCAAAATGGAGGTTAAGAAAATCTCCTCGTTAATTTAGGACATTACTCGTTTTCGACCCTTTTTTAGTAGGAAGGCCATAATGTGGCCGATTTGCATTGAATCTTAGCATGTGACAATTCGTTGGATAGGTAAACAACATAACTACGACTTCCATGGGATATTTTTGCATTCTATAAAAATTCAGCCAAAATGGAGGTTAAGAAAATCTCCTCGTTAATTTAGGACATTACTCGTTTTCGACCCATTTTTACTAGGAAGGCCATAAAGTGACCGATTTGCATTGAATCTTAGCGTGTGACAATTCGTTGGATAGGTAAACAACATAACTATGACTTCCATGGGATATTTTTGCATTCTCTAAAAATTCAGCCAAAATGGAGGTTAAGAAAATCTCCTCGTTAATTTGGGACATTACTCGTTTTCGACCCTTTTTTAGTAGGAAGGCCACAATGTGGCCGATTTGCATTGAATCTTAGCGTGTGACAATTCGTTGGATAGGTAAACAACATAACTACGACTTCCATGGGATATTTTTGCATTCTATAAAAATTCAGCCAAAATGGAGGTTAAGAAAATCTCCTCGTTAATTTAGGACATTACTCGTTTTCGACCCATTTTTACTAGGAAGGCCATAAAGTGGCCGATTTGTATTGAATCTTAGCATGTGACAATTCGTTGGATAGGTAAACAACATAACTACGACTTCCATGGGATATTTTTGCATTCTGTAAAAATTCGGCCAAAATGGAGGTTAAGAAAATCTCCTCGTTAATTTAGGACATTACTCGTTTTCGACCCTTTTTTAGTAGGAAGGCCATAATGTGGCCTATTTGCATTGAATCTTAACATGTGACAATTCGTTGGATAGGTAAACAACATAACTATGACTTCCATGGGATATTTTTGCATTCTCTAAAAATTCAGCCAAAATGGAGGTTAAGAAAATCTCCTCGTTAATTTGGGACATTACTCGTTTTCGACCCTTTTTTAGTAGGAAGGCCATAATGTGGCCGATTTGCATTGAATCTTAGCGTGTGACAATTCGTTGGATAGGTAAACAACATAACTACGACTTCCATGGGATATTTTTGCATTCTATAAAAATTCAGCCAAAATGGAGGTTAAGAAAATCTCCTCGTTAATTTAGGACATTACTCGTTTTCGACCCATTTTTACTAGGAAGGCCATAAAGTGGCCGATTTGTATTGAATCTTAGCATGTGACAATTCGTTGGATAGGTAAACAACATAACTACGACTTCCATGGGATATTTTTGCATTCTGTAAAAATTCGGCCAAAATGGAGGTTAAGAAAATCTCCTCGTTAATTTAGGACATTACTCGTTTTCGACCCTTTTTTAGTAGGAAGGCCATAATGTGGCCTATTTGCATTGAATCTTAACATGTGACAATTCGTTGGATAGGTAAACAACATAACTACGACTTCCATGGGATATTTTTGCATTCTGTAAAAATTCGGCCAAAATGAAGGTTAAGAAAATCTCCTCGTTAATTTAGGACATTACTCGTTTTCGACCCTTTTTTAGTAGGAAGGCCATAATGTGGCCGATTTGCATAGAATCTTAGCATGTGACAATTCGTTGGATAGGTAAACAACATAACTACGACTTCCATGGGATATTTTTGCATTCTCTAAAAATTAAGCCAAAATGGAGGTTAAGAAAATCTCCTCGTTAATTTAGGACATTACTCGTTTTCGACCCTTTTTTAGTAGGAAGGCCATAATGTGGCCGATTTGCATTGAATCTTAGCATGTGACAATTCGTTGGATAGGTAAACAACATAACTACGACTTCCATGGGATATTTTTGCATTCTATAAAAATTCAGCCAAAATGGAGGTTAAGGAAATCTCCTCGTTAATTTGGGACATTACTCGTTTTCGACCCTTTTTTAGTAGGAAGGCCATAATGTGGCCGATTTGCAATGAATCTTAGCCTGTGACAATTCGTTGGATAGGTAAACAACATAACTACGACTTCCATGGGATATTTTTGCATTCTATAAAAATTCAGCCAAAATGGAGGTTAAGAAAATCTCCTCGTTAATTTAGGACATTACTCGTTTTCGACCCATTTTTACTAGGAAGGCCATAAAGTGGCCGATTTGTATTGAATCTTAGCATGTGACAATTCGTTGGATAGGTAAACAACATAACTACGACTTCCATGGGATATTTTTGCATTCTGTAAAAATTCAGCCAAAATGGAGGTTAAGAAAATCTCCTCGTTAATTTAGGACATTACTCGTTTTCGACCCTTTTTTAGTAGGAAGGCCATAATGTGGCCGATTTGCATTGAATCTTAGCATGTGACAATTCGTTGGATAGGTAAACAACATAACTACGACTTCCATGGGATATTTTTGCATTCTATAAAAATTCAGCCAAAATGGAGGTTAAGAAAATCTCCTCGTTAATTTAGGACATTACTCGTTTTCGACCCATTTTTACTAGGAAGGCCATAAAGTGACCGATTTGCATTGAATCTTAGCGTGTGACAATTCGTTGGATAGGTAAACAACATAACTATGACTTCCATGGGATATTTTTGCATTCTCTAAAAATTCAGCCAAAATGGAGGTTAAGAAAATCTCCTCGTTAATTTGGGACATTACTCGTTTTCGACCCTTTTTTAGTAGGAAGGCCATAATGTGGCCGATTTGCATTGAATCTTAGCGTGTGACAATTCGTTGGATAGGTAAACAACATAACTACGACTTCCATGGGATATTTTTGCATTCTATAAAAATTCAGCCAAAATGGAGGTTAAGAAAATCTCCTCGTTAATTTAGGACATTACTCGTTTTCGACCCATTTTTACTAGGAAGGCCATAAAGTGGCCGATTTGTATTGAATCTTAGCATGTGACAATTCGTTGGATAGGTAAACAACATAACTACGACTTCCATGGGATATTTTTGCATTCTGTAAAAATTCGGCCAAAATGGAGGTTAAGAAAATCTCCTCGTTAATTTAGGACATTTCTCGTTTTCGACCCTTTTTTAGTAGGAAGGCCATAATGTGGCCTATTTGCATTGAATCTTAACATGTGACAATTCGTTGGATAGGTAAACAACATAACTACGACTTCCATGGGATATTTTTGCATTCTCTAAAAATTAAGCCAAAATGGAGGTTAAGAAAATCTCCTCGTTAATTTAGGACATTACTCGTTTTCGACCCATTTTTACTAGGAAGGCCATTAAGTGACAGATTTGCATTGAATCTTAGCTTGTGACAATTCGTTGGATAGGTAAACAACATAACTACGACTTCCATGGGATATTTTTGTATTCTCTAAAAATTCAGCCAAAATGGAGGTTAAGGAAATCTCCTCGTTAATTTGGGACATTACTCGTTTTCGACCCTTTTTTAGTAGGAAGGCCATAATGTGGCCGATTTGCAATGAATCTTAGCCTGTGACAATTCGTTGGATAGGTAAACAACATAACTACGACTTCCATGGGATATTTTTGCATTCTGTAAAAATTCGGCGAAAATGGAGGTTAAGAAAATCTCCTCGTTAATTTAGGACATTACTCGTTTTCGACCCTTTTTTAGTAGGAAGGCCATAATGTGGCCGATTTGCATTGAATCTTAGCATGTGACAATTCGTTGGATAGGTAAACAACATAACTACGACTTCCATGGGATATTTTTGCATTCTATAAAAATTCAGCCAAAATGGAGGTTAAGAAAATCTCCTCGTTAATTTAGGACATTACTCGTTTTCGACCCTTTTTTAGTAGGAAGGCCATAATGTGGCCTATTTGCATTGAATCTTAACATGTGACAATTCGTTGGATAGGTAAACAACATAACTATGACTTCCATGGGATATTTTTGCATTCTCTAAAAATTCAGCCAAAATGGAGGTTAAGAAAATCTCCTCGTTAATTTGGGACATTACTCGTTTTCGACCCTTTTTTAGTAGGAAGGCCATAATGTGGCCGATTTGCATTGAATCTTAGCGTGTGACAATTCGTTGGATAGGTAAACAACATAACTACGACTTCCATGGGATATTTTTGCATTCTATAAAAATTCAGCCAAAATGGAGGTTAAGAAAATCTCCTCGTTAATTTAGGACATTACTCGTTTTCGACCCATTTTTACTAGGAAGGCCATAAAGTGGCCGATTTGTATTGAATCTTAGCATGTGACAATTCGTTGGATAGGTAAACAACATAACTACGACTTCCATGGGATATTTTTGCATTCTGTAAAAATTCGGCCAAAATGGAGGTTAAGAAAATCTCCTCGTTAATTTAGGACATTACTCGTTTTCGACCCTTTTTTAGTAGGAAGGCCATAATGTGGCCTATTTGCATTGAATCTTAACATGTGACAATTCGTTGGATAGGTAAACAACATAACTACGACTTCCATGGGATATTTTTGCATTCTGTAAAAATTCGGCCAAAATGAAGGTTAAGAAAATCTCCTCGTTAATTTAGGACATTACTCGTTTTCGACCCTTTTTTAGTAGGAAGGCCATAATGTGGCCGATTTGCATAGAATCTTAGCATGTGACAATTCGTTGGATAGGTAAACAACATAACTACGACTTCCATGGGATATTTTTGCATTCTCTAAAAATTAAGCCAAAATGGAGGTTAAGAAAATCTCCTCGTTAATTTAGGACATTACTCGTTTTCGACCCTTTTTTAGTAGGAAGGCCATAATGTGGCCGATTTGCATTGAATCTTAGCATGTGACAATTCGTTGGATAGGTAAACAACATAACTACGACTTCCATGGGATATTTTTGCATTCTATAAAAATTCAGCCAAAATGGAGGTTAAGGAAATCTCCTCGTTAATTTGGGACATTACTCGTTTTCGACCCTTTTTTAGTAGGAAGGCCATAATTTGGCCGATTTGCAATGAATCTTAGCCTGTGACAATTCGTTGGATAGGTAAACAACATAACTACGACTTCCATGGGATATTTTTGCATTCTATAAAAATTCAGCCAAAATGGAGGTTAAGAAAATCTCCTCGTTAATTTAGGACATTACTCGTTTTCGACCCATTTTTACTAGGAAGGCCATAAAGTGGCCGATTTGTATTGAATCTTAGCATGTGACAATTCGTTGGATAGGTAAACAACATAACTACGACTTCCATGGGATATTTTTGCATTCTGTAAAAATTCAGCCAAAATGGAGGTTAAGAAAATCTCCTCGTTAATTTAGGACATTACTCGTTTTCGACCCTTTTTTAGTAGGAAGGCCATAATGTGGCCGATTTGCATTGAATCTTAGCATGTGACAATTCGTTGGATAGGTAAACAACATAACTACGACTTCCATGGGATATTTTTGCATTCTATAAAAATTCAGCCAAAATGGAGGTTAAGAAAATCTCCTCGTTAATTTAGGACATTACTCGTTTTCGACCCATTTTTACTAGGAAGGCCATAAAGTGACCGATTTGCATTGAATCTTAGCGTGTGACAATTCGTTGGATAGGTAAACAACATAACTATGACTTCCATGGGATATTTTTGCATTCTCTAAAAATTCAGCCAAAATGGAGGTTAAGAAAATCTCCTCGTTAATTTGGGACATTACTCGTTTTCGACCCTTTTTTAGTAGGAAGGCCATAATGTGGCCGATTTGCATTGAATCTTAGCGTGTGACAATTCGTTGGATAGGTAAACAACATAACTACGACTTCCATGGGATATTTTTGCATTCTATAAAAATTCAGCCAAAATGGAGGTTAAGAAAATCTCCTCGTTAATTTAGGACATTACTCGTTTTCGACCCATTTTTACTAGGAAGGCCATAAAGTGGCCGATTTGTATTGAATCTTAGCATGTGACAATTCGTTGGATAGGTAAACAACATAACTACGACTTCCATGGGATATTTTTGCATTCTGTAAAAATTCGGCCAAAATGGAGGTTAAGAAAATCTCCTCGTTAATTTAGGACATTTCTCGTTTTCGACCCTTTTTTAGTAGGAAGGCCATAATGTGGCCTATTTGCATTGAATCTTAACATGTGACAATTCGTTGGATAGGTAAACAACATAACTACGACTTCCATGGGATATTTTTGCATTCTCTAAAAATTAAGCCAAAATGGAGGTTAAGAAAATCTCCTCGTTAATTTAGGACATTACTCGTTTTCGACCCATTTTTACTAGGAAGGCCATTAAGTGACAGATTTGCATTGAATCTTAGCTTGTGACAATTCGTTGGATAGGTAAACAACATAACTACGACTTCCATGGGATATTTTTGTATTCTCTAAAAATTCAGCCAAAATGGAGGTTAAGGAAATCTCCTCGTTAATTTGGGACATTACTCGTTTTCGACCCTTTTTTAGTAGGAAGGCCATAATGTGGCCGATTTGCAATGAATCTTAGCCTGTGACAATTCGTTGGATAGGTAAACAACATAACTACGACTTCCATGGGATATTTTTGCATTCTGTAAAAATTCGGCGAAAATGGAGGTTAAGAAAATCTCCTCGTTAATTTAGGACATTACTCGTTTTCGACCCTTTTTTAGTAGGAAGGCCATAATGTGGCCGATTTGCATTGAATCTTAGCATGTGACAATTCGTTGGATAGGTAAACAACATAACTACGACTTCCATGGGATATTTTTGCATTCTATAAAAATTCAGCCAAAATGGAGGTTAAGAAAATCTCCTCGTTAATTTAGGACATTACTCGTTTTCGACCCATTTTTACTAGGAAGGCCATAAAGTGGCCGATTTGTATTGAATCTTAGCATGTGACAATTCGTTGGATAGGTAAACAACATAACTACGACTTCCATGGGAAATTTTTGCATTCTGTAAAAATTCGGCCAAAATGGAGGTTAAGAAAATCTCCTCGTTAATTTAGGACATTACTCGTTTTCGACCCTTTTTTAGTAGGAAGGCCATAATGTGGCCGATTTGCATTGAATCTTAGCATGTGACAATTCGTTGGATAGGTAAACAACATAACTACGACTTCCATGGGATATTTTTGCATTCTATAAAAATTCAGCCAAAATGGAGGTTAAGAAAATCTCCTCGTTAATTTAGGACATTACTCGTTTTCGACCCATTTTTACTAGGAAGGCCATAAAGTGACCGATTTGCATTGAATCTTAGCGTGTGACAATTCGTTGGATAGGTAAACAACATAACTATGACTTCCATGGGATATTTTTGCATTCTCTAAAAATTCAGCCAAAATGGAGGTTAAGAAAATCTCCTCGTTAATTTGGGACATTACTCGTTTTCGACCCTTTTTTAGTAGGAAGGCCATAATGTGGCCGATTTGCATTGAATCTTAGCGTGTGACAATTCGTTGGATAGGTAAACAACATAACTACGACTTCCATGGGATATTTTTGCATTCTATAAAAATTCAGCCAAAATGGAGGTTAAGAAAATCTCCTCGTTAATTTAGGACATTACTCGTTTTCGACCCATTTTTACTAGGAAGGCCATAAAGTGGCCGATTTGTATTGAATCTTAGCATGTGACAATTCGTTGGATAGGTAAACAACATAACTACGACTTCCATGGGATATTTTTGCATTCTGTAAAAATTCGGCCAAAATGGAGGTTAAGAAAATCTCCTCGTTAATTTAGGACATTACTCGTTTTCGACCCTTTTTTAGTAGGAAGGCCATAATGTGGCCTATTTGCATTGAATCTTAACATGTGACAATTCGTTGGATAGGTAAACAACATAACTACGACTTCCATGGGATATTTTTGCATTCTCTAAAAATTAAGCCAAAATGGAGGTTAAGAAAATCTCCTCGTTAATTTAGGACATTACTCGTTTTCGACCCATTTTTACTAGGAAGGCCATAAAGTGGCCGATTTGTATTGAATCTTAGCATGTGACAATTCGTTGGATAGGTAAACAACATAACTACGACTTCCATGGGATATTTTTGCATTCTGTAAAAATTCGGCCAAAATGGAGGTTAAGAAAATCTCCTCATTAATTTAGGACATTACTCGTTTTCGACCCTTTTTTAGTAGGAAGGCCATAATGTGGCCTATTTGCATTGAATCTTAACATGTGACAATTCGTTGGATAGGTAAACAACATAACTACGACTTCCATGGGATATTTTTGCATTCTCTAAAAATTAAGCCAAAATGGAGGTTAAGAAAATCTCCTCGTTAATTTAGGACATTACTCGTTTTCGACCCATTTTTACTAGGAAGGCCATTAAGTGACAGATTTGCATTGAATCTTAGCTTGTGACAATTCGTTGGATAGGTAAACAACATAACTACGACTTCCATGGGATATTTTTGTATTCTCTAAAAATTCAGCCAAAATGGAGGTTAAGGAAATCTCCTCGTTAATTTGGGACATTACTCGTTTTCGACCCTTTTTTAGTAGGAAGGCCATAATGTGGCCGATTTGCAATGAATCTTAGCCTGTGACAATTCGTTGGATAGGTAAACAACATAACTACGACTTCCATGGGATATTTTTGCATTCTGTAAAAATTCGGCGAAAATGGAGGTTAAGAAAATCTCCTCGTTAATTTAGGACATTACTCGTTTTCGACCCTTTTTTAGTAGGAAGGCCATAATGTGGCCGATTTGCATTGAATCTTAGCATGTGACAATTCGTTGGATAGGTAAACAACATAACTACGACTTCCATGGGATATTTTTGCATTCTATAAAAATTCAGCCAAAATGGAGGTTAAGAAAATCTCCTCGTTAATTTAGGACATTACTCGTTTTCGACCCATTTTTACTAGGAAGGCCATAAGGTGACCGATTTGCATTGAATCTTAGCGTGTGACAATTCGTTGGATAGGTAAACAACATAACTATGACTTCCATGGGATATTTTTGCATTCTCTAAAAATTCAGCCAAAATGGAGGTTAAGAAAATCTCCTCGTTAATTTGGGACATTACTCGTTTTCGACCCTTTTTTAGTAGGAAGGCCATAATGTGGCCGATTTGCAATGAATCTTAGCCTGTGACAATTCGTTGGATAGGTAAACAACATAACTACGACTTCCATGGGATATTTTTGCATTCTGTAAAAATTCGGCGAAAATGGAGGTTAAGAAAATCTCCTCGTTAATTTAGGACATTACTCGTTTTCGACCCTTTTTTAGTAGGAAGGCCATAATGTGGCCGATTTGCATTGAATCTTAGCATGTGACAATTCGTTGGATAGGTAAACAACATAACTACGACTTCCATGGGATATTTTTGCATTCTATAAAAATTCAGCCAAAATGGAGGTTAAGAAAATCTCCTCGTTAATTTAGGACATTACTCGTTTTCGACCCATTTTTACTAGGAAGGCCATAAGGTGACCGATTTGCATTGAATCTTAGCGTGTGACAATTCGTTGGATAGGTAAACAACATAACTATGACTTCCATGGGATATTTTTGCATTCTCTAAAAATTCAGCCAAAATGGAGGTTAAGAAAATCTCCTCGTTAATTTGGGACATTACTCGTTTTCGACCCTTTTTTAGTAGGAAGGCCATAATGTGGCCGATTTGCATTGAATCTTAGCGTGTGACAATTCGTTGGATAGGTAAACAACATAACTACGACTTCCATGGGATATTTTTGCATTCTATAAAAATTCAGCCAAAATGGAGGTTAAGAAAATCTCCTCGTTAATTTAGGACATTACTCGTTTTCGACCCATTTTTACTAGGAAGGCCATAAAGTGGCCGATTTGTATTGAATCTTAGCATGTGACAATTCGTTGGATAGGTAAACAACATAACTACGACTTCCATGGGATATTTTTGCATTCTGTAAAAATTCGGCCAAAATGGAGGTTAAGAAAATCTCCTCGTTAATTTAGGACATTACTCGTTTTCGACCCTTTTTTAGTAGGAAGGCCATAATGTGGCCTATTTGCATTGAATCTTAACATGTGACAATTCGTTGGATAGGTAAACAACATAACTACGACTTCCATGGGATATTTTTGCATTCTCTAAAAATTAAGCCAAAATGGAGGTTAAGAAAATCTCCTCGTTAATTTAGGACATTACTCGTTTTCGACCCATTTTTACTAGGAAGGCCATAAAGTGGCCGATTTGTATTGAATCTTAGCATGTGACAATTCGTTGGATAGGTAAACAACATAACTACGACTTCCATGGGATATTTTTGCATTCTGTAAAAATTCGGCCAAAATGGAGGTTAAGAAAATCTCCTCGTTAATTTAGGACATTACTCGTTTTCGACCCTTTTTTAGTAGGAAGGCCATAATGTGGCCTATTTGCATTGAATCTTAACATGTGACAATTCGTTGGATAGGTAAACAACATAACTACGACTTCCATGGGATATTTTTGCATTCTCTAAAAATTAAGCCAAAATGGAGGTTAAGAAAATCTCCTCGTTAATTTAGGACATTACTCGTTTTCGACCCATTTTTACTAGGAAGGCCATTAAGTGACAGATTTGCAATGAATCTTAGCTTGTGACAATTCGTTGGATAGGTAAACAACATAACTACGACTTCCATGGGATATTTTTGTATTCTCTAAAAATTCAGCCAAAATGGAGGTTAAGGAAATCTCCTCGTTAATTTGGGACATTACTCGTTTTCGACCCTTTTTTAGTAGGAAGGCCATAATGTGGCCGATTTGCAATGAATCTTAGCCTGTGACAATTCGTTGGATAGGTAAACAACATAACTACGACTTCCATGGGATATTTTTGCATTCTGTAAAAATTCGGCGAAAATGGAGGTTAAGAAAATCTCCTCGTTAATTTAGGACATTACTCGTTTTCGACCCTTTTTTAGTAGGAAGGCCATAATGTGGCCGATTTGCATTGAATCTTAGCATGTGACAATTCGTTGGATAGGTAAACAACATAACTACGACTTCCATGGGATATTTTTGCATTCTATAAAAATTCAGCCAAAATGGAGGTTAAGAAAATCTCCTCGTTAATTTAGGACATTACTCGTTTTCGACCCATTTTTACTAGGAAGGCCATAAAGTGGCCGATTTGTATTGAATCTTAGCATGTGACAATTCGTTGGATAGGTAAACAACATAACTACGACTTCCATGGGAAATTTTTGCATTCTGTAAAAATTCGGCCAAAATGGAGGTTAAGAAAATCTCCTCGTTAATTTAGGACATTACTCGTTTTCGACCCTTTTTTAGTAGGAAGGCCATAATGTGGCCGATTTGCATTGAATCTTAGCATGTGACAATTCGTTGGATAGGTAAACAACATAACTACGACTTCCATGGGATATTTTTGCATTCTATAAAAATTCAGCCAAAATGGAGGTTAAGAAAATCTCCTCGTTAATTTGGGACATTACTCGTTTTCGACCCTTTTTTAGTAGGAAGGCCATAATGTGGCCGATTTGCATTGAATCTTAGCGTGTGACAATTCGTTGGATAGGTAAACAACATAACTACGACTTCCATGGGATATTTTTGCATTCTATAAAAATTCAGCCAAAATGGAGGTTAAGAAAATCTCCTCGTTAATTTAGGACATTACTCGTTTTCGACCCATTTTTACTAGGAAGGCCATAAAGTGGCCGATTTGTATTGAATCTTAGCATGTGACAATTCGTTGGATAGGTAAACAACATAACTACGACTTCCATGGGATATTTTTGCATTCTGTAAAAATTCGGCTAAAATGGAGGTTAAGAAAATCTCCTCGTTAATTTAGGACATTACTCGTTTTCGACCCTTTTTTAGTAGGAAGGCCATAATGTGGCCTATTTGCATTGAATCTTAACATGTGACAATTCGTTGGATAGGTAAACAACATAACTACGACTTCCATGGGATATTTTTGCATTCTCTAAAAATTAAGCCAAAATGGAGGTTAAGAAAATCTCCTCGTTAATTTAGGACATTACTCGTTTTCGACCCATTTTTACTAGGAAGGCCATTAAGTGACAGATTTGCATTGAATCTTAGCTTGTGACAATTCGTTGGATAGGTAAACAACATAACTACGACTTCCATGGGATATTTTTGTATTCTCTAAAAATTCAGCCAAAATGGAGGTTAAGGAAATCTCCTCGTTAATTTGGGACATTACTCGTTTTCGACCCTTTTTTAGTAGGAAGGCCATAATGTGGCCGATTTGCAATGAATCTTAGCCTGTGACAATTCGTTGGATAGGTAAACAACATAACTACGACTTCCATGGGATATTTTTGCATTCTGTAAAAATTCGGCGAAAATGGAGGTTAAGAAAATCTCCTCGTTAATTTAGGACATTACTCGTTTTCGACCCTTTTTTAGTAGGAAGGCCATAATGTGGCCGATTTGCATTGAATCTTAGCATGTGACAATTCGTTGGATAGGTAAACAACATAACTACGACTTCCATGGGATATTTTTGCATTCTATAAAAATTCAGCCAAAATGGAGGTTAAGAAAATCTCCTCGTTAATTTAGGACATTACTCGTTTTCGACCCATTTTTACTAGGAAGGCCATAAAGTGGCCGATTTGTATTGAATCTTAGCATGTGACAATTCGTTGGATAGGTAAACAACATAACTACGACTTCCATGGGAAATTTTTGCATTCTGTAAAAATTCGGCCAAAATGGAGGTTAAGAAAATCTCCTCGTTAATTTAGGACATTACTCGTTTTCGACCCTTTTTTAGTAGGAAGGCCATAATGTGGCCGATTTGCATTGAATCTTAGCATGTGACAATTCGTTGGATAGGTAAACAACATAACTACGACTTCCATGGGATATTTTTGCATTCTATAAAAATTCAGCCAAAATGGAGGTTAAGAAAATCTCCTCGTTAATTTAGGACATTACTCGTTTTCGACCCATTTTTACTAGGAAGGCCATAAAGTGACCGATTTGCATTGAATCTTAGCGTGTGACAATTCGTTGGATAGGTAAACAACATAACTATGACTTCCATGGGATATTTTTGCATTCTCTAAAAATTCAGCCAAAATGGAGGTTAAGAAAATCTCCTCGTTAATTTGGGACATTACTCGTTTTCGACCCTTTTTTAGTAGGAAGGCCATAATATGGCCGATTTGCATTGAATCTTAGCGTGTGACAATTCGTTGGATAGGTAAACAACATAACTACGACTTCCATGGGATATTTTTGCATTCTATAAAAATTCAGCCAAAATGGAGGTTAAGAAAATCTCCTCGTTAATTTAGGACATTACTCGTTTTCGACCCATTTTTACTAGGAAGGCCATAAAGTGGCCGATTTGTATTGAATCTTAGCATGTGACAATTCGTTGGATAGGTAAACAACATAACTACGACTTCCATGGGATATTTTTGCATTCTGTAAAAATTCGGCCAAAATGGAGGTTAAGAAAATCTCCTCGTTAATTTAGGACATTACTCGTTTTCGACCCATTTTTACTAGGAAGGCCATAATGTGGCCTATTTGCATTGAATCTTAACATGTGACAATTCGTTGGATAGGTAAACAACATAACTACGACTTCCATGGGATATTTTTGCATTCTCTAAAAATTAAGCCAAAATGGAGGTTAAGAAAATCTCCTCGTTAATTTAGGACATTACTCGTTTTCGACCCATTTTTACTAGGAAGGCCATTAAGTGACAGATTTGCATTGAATCTTAGCTTGTGACAATTCGTTGGATAGGTAAACAACATAACTACGACTTCCATGGGATATTTTTGTATTCTCTAAAAATTCAGCCAAAATGGAGGTTAAGGAAATCTCCTCGTTAATTTGGGACATTACTCGTTTTCGACCCTTTTTTAGTAGGAAGGCCATAATGTGGCCGATTTGCAATGAATCTTAGCCTGTGACAATTCGTTGGATAGGTAAACAACATAACTACGACTTCCATGGGATATTTTTGCATTCTGTAAAAATTCGGCGAAAATGGAGGTTAAGAAAATCTCCTCGTTAATTTAGGACATTACTCGTTTTCGACCCTTTTTTAGTAGGAAGGCCATAATGTGGCCGATTTGCATTGAATCTTAGCATGTGACAATTCGTTGGATAGGTAAACAACATAACTACGACTTCCATGGGATATTTTTGCATTCTATAAAAATTCAGCCAAAATGGAGGTTAAGAAAATCTCCTCGTTAATTTAGGACATTACTCGTTTTCGACCCATTTTTACTAGGAAGGCCATAAAGTGGCCGATTTGTATTGAATCTTAGCATGTGACAATTCATTGGATGGGTAAACAACATAACTACGACTTCCATGGGAAATTTTTGCATTCTGTAAAAATTCGGCCAAAATGGAGGTTAAGAAAATCTCCTCGTTAATTTAGGACATTACTCGTTTTCGACCCTTTTTTAGTAGGAAGGCCATAATGTGGCCGATTTGCATTGAATCTTAGCATGTGACAAATCGTTGGATAGGTAAACAACATAACTACGACTTCCATGGGATATTTTTGCATTCTATAAAAATTCAGCCAAAATGGAGGTTAAGGAAATCTCCTCGTTAATTTGGGACATTACTCGTTTTCGACCCTTTTTTAGTAGGAAGGCCATAATGTGGCCGATTTGCAATGAATCTTAGCCTGTGACAATTCGTTGGATAGGTAAACAACATAACTACGACTTCCATGGGATATTTTTGCATTCTATAAAAATTCAGCCAAAATGGAGGTTAAGAAAATCTCCTCGTTAATTTAGGACATTACTCGTTTTCGACCCATTTTTACTAGGAAGGCCATAAAGTGGCCGATTTGTATTGAATCTTAGCATGTGACAATTCGTTGGATAGGTAAACAACATAACTACGACTTCCATGGGATATTTTTGCATTCTGTAAAAATTCGGCCAAAATGGAGGTTAAGAAAATCTCCTCGTTAATTTAGGACATTACTCGTTTTCGACCCTTTTTTAGTAGGAAGGCCATAATGTGGCCGATTTGCATTGAATCTTAGCATGTGACAATTCGTTGGATAGGTAAACAACATAACTACGACTTCCATGGGATATTTTTGCATTCTCTAAAAATTAAGCCAAAATGGAGGTTAAGAAAATCTCCTCGTTAATTTAGGACATTACTCGTTTTCGACCCATTTTTACTCGGAAGGCCATTAAGTGACCGATTTGCATTGAATCTTAGCTTGTGACAATTCGTTGGATAGGTAAACAACATAACTACGACTTCCATGGGATATTTTTGCATTCTCTAAAAATTCAGCCAAAATGGAGGTTAAGAAAATCTCCTCGTTAATTTGGGACCTTACTCGTTTTCGACCCTTTTTTAGTAGGAAGGCCATAATGTGGCCGATTTGCATTGAATCTTAGCGTTTGACAATTCGTTGGATAGGTAAACAACATAACTACGACTTCCATGGGATATTTTTGCATTCTATAAAAATTCAGCCAAAATGGAGGTTAAGAAAATCTCCTCGTTAATTTAGGACATTACTCGTTTTCGACCCATTTTTACTACGAAGGCCATAAAGTGGCCGATTTGTATTGAATCTTAGCATGTGACAATTCGTTGGATAGGTAAACAAAATAACTACGACTTCGATGGGATATTTTTGCATTCTGTAAAAATTCGGCCAAAATGGAGGTTAAGAAAATCTCCTCGTTAATTTAGGAC
Organism: Medicago sativa; assembly: GCF_051527215.1. Lineage (NCBI taxonomy): Eukaryota > Viridiplantae > Streptophyta > Magnoliopsida > Fabales > Fabaceae > Medicago > Medicago sativa. The sequence continues at coordinate 446,460 of NC_140751.1, read as the reverse complement.
ATTACTCGTTTTCGACCCTTTTTTAGTAGGAAGGCCATAATGTGGCTGATTTGCATTGAATCTTAGCGTGTGACAATTCGTTGGATAGGTAAACAACATAACTACGACTTCCATGGGATATTTTTGCATTCTCTAAAGATTCGGCCAGAATGGAGGTTAAGAAAATCTCCTCGTTAATTTAGGACATTACTCGTTTTCGACCCATTTTTACTAGGAAGGCCATTAAGTGACCGATTTGTATTGAATCTTAGCATGTGACAATTCGTTGGATAGGTAAACAACATAACTACGACTTCCATGGGATATTTTTGCATTCTGTAAAAATTCGGCCAAAATTAAGGTTAAGAAAATCTCCTCGTTAATTTAGGACATTACTCGTTTTCGACCCTTTTTTAGTAGGAAGGCCATAATGTGGCCGATTTGCATAGAATCTTAGCATGTGACAATTCGTTGGATAGGTAAACAACATAACTACGACTTCCATGGGATATTTTTGCATTCTCTAAAAATTAAGCCAAAATGGAGGTTAAGAAAATCTCCTCGTTAATTTAGGACATTACTCGTTTTCGACCCTTTTTTAGTAGGAAGGCCATAATGTGGCTGATTTGCATTGAATCTTAGCGTGTGACAATTCGTTGGATAGGTAAACAACATAACTACGACTTCCATGGGATATTTTTGCATTCTCTAAAGATTCGGCCAGAATGGAGGTTAAGAAAATCTCCTCGTTAATTTAGGACATTACTCGTTTTCGACCCATTTTTACTAGGAAGGCCATTAAGTGACCGATTTGTATTGAATCTTAGCATGTGACAATTCGTTGGATAGGTAAACAACATAACTACGACTTCCATGGGATATTTTTGCATTCTGTAAAAATTCGGCCAAAATGAAGGTTAAGAAAATCTCCTCGTTAATTTAGGACATTACTCGTTTTCGACCCTTTTTTAGTAGGAAGGCCATAATGTGGCCGATTTGCATTGAATCTTAGCATGTGACAATTCGTTGGATAGGTAAACAACATAACTACGACTTCCATGGGATATTTTTGCATTCTCTAAAAATTAAGCCAAAATGGAGGTTAAGAAAATCTCCTCGTTAATTTAGGACATTACTCGTTTTCGACCCATTTTTACTCGGAAGGCCATTAAGTGACCGATTTGCATTGAATCTTAGCTTGTGACAATTCGTTGGATAGGTAAACAACATAACTACGACTTCCATGGGATATTTTTGCATTCTCTAAAAATTCAGCCAAAATGGAGGTTAAGAAAATCTCCTCGTTAATTTAGGACATTACTCGTTTTCGACCCATTTTTACTCGGAAGGCCATTAAGTGACCGATTTGCATTGAATCTTAGCTTGTGACAATTCGTTGGATAGGTAAACAACATAACTACGACTTCCATGGGATATTTTTGCATTCTCTAAAAATTAAGCCAAAATGGAGGTTAAGAAAATCTCCTCGTTAATTTAGGACATTACTCGTTTTCGACCCATTTTTACTAGGAAGGCCATTAAGTGACCGATTTGTATTGAATCTTAGCATGTGACAATTCGTTGGATAGGTAAACAACATAACTACGACTTCCATGGGATATTTTTGCATTCTGTAAAAATTCGGCCAAAATGAAGGTTAAGAAAATCTCCTCGTTAATTTAGGACATTACTCGTTTTCGACCCTTTTTTAGTAGGAAGGCCATAATGTGGCCGATTTGCATAGAATCTTAGCATGTGACAATTCGTTGGATAGGTAAACAACATAACTACGACTTCCATGGGATATTTTTGCATTCTCTAAAAATTAAGCCAAAATGGAGGTTAAGAAAATCTCCTCGTTAATTTAGGACATTACTCGTTTTCGACCCTTTTTTAGTAGGAAGGCCATAATGTGGCTGATTTGCATTGAATCTTAGCGTGTGACAATTCGTTGGATAGGTAAACAACATAACTACGACTTCCATGGGATATTTTTGCATTCTCTAAAGATTCGGCCAGAATGGAGGTTAAGAAAATCTCCTCGTTAATTTAGGACATTACTCGTTTTCGACCCATTTTTACTAGGAAGGCCATTAAGTGACCGATTTGTATTGAATCTTAGCATGTGACAATTCGTTGGATAGGTAAACAACATAACTACGACTTCCATGGGATATTTTTGCATTCTGTAAAAATTCGGCCAAAATGAAGGTTAAGAAAATCTCCTCGTTAATTTAGGACATTACTCGTTTTCGACCCTTTTTTAGTAGGAAGGCCATAATGTGGCCGATTTGCATTGAATCTTAGCATGTGACAATTCGTTGGATAGGTAAACAACATAACTACGACTTCCATGGGATATTTTTGCATTCTCTAAAAATTAAGCCAAAATGGAGGTTAAGAAAATCTCCTCGTTAATTTAGGACATTACTCGTTTTCGACCCATTTTTACTCGGAAGGCCATTAAGTGACCGATTTGCATTGAATCTTAGCTTGTGACAATTCGTTGGATAGGTAAACAACATAACTACGACTTCCATGGGATATTTTTGCATTCTCTAAAAATTCAGCCAAAATGGAGGTTAAGAAAATCTCCTCGTTAATTTGGGACCTTACTCGTTTTCGACCCTTTTTTAGTAGGAAGGCCATAATGTGGCCGATTTGCATTGAATCTTAGCGTTTGACAATTCGTTGGATAGGTAAACAACATAACTACGACTTCCATGGGATATTTTTGCATTCTATAAAAATTCAGCCAAAATGGAGGTTAAGAAAATCTCCTCGTTAATTTAGGACATTAGTCGTTTTCGACCCATTTTTACTACGAAGGCCATAAAGTGGCCGATTTGTATTGAATCTTAGCATGTGACAATTCGTTGGATAGGTAAACAAAATAACTACGACTTCGATGGGATATTTTTGCATTCTGTAAAAATTCGGCCAAAATGGAGGTTAAGAAAATCTCCTCGTTAATTTAGGACATTACTCGTTTTCGACCCTTTTTTAGTAGGAAGGCCATAATGTGGCTGATTTGCATTGAATCTTAGCGTGTGACAATTCGTTGGATAGGTAAACAACATAACTACGACTTCCATGGGATATTTTTGCATTCTCTAAAGATTCGGCCAGAATGGAGGTTAAGAAAATCTCCTCGTTAATTTAGGACATTACTCGTTTTCGACCCATTTTTACTAGGAAGGCCATTAAGTGACCGATTTGTATTGAATCTTAGCATGTGACAATTCGTTGGATAGGTAAACAACATAACTACGACTTCCATGGGATATTTTTGCATTCTGTAAAAATTCGGCCAAAATGAAGGTTAAGAAAATCTCCTCGTTAATTTAGGACATTACTCGTTTTCGACCCTTTTTTAGTAGGAAGGCCATAATGTGGCCGATTTGCATAGAATCTTAGCATGTGACAATTCGTTGGATAGGTAAACAACATAACTACGACTTCCATGGGATATTTTTGCATTCTATAAAAATTCAGCCAAAATGGAGGTTAAGAAAATCTCCTCGTTAATTTAGGACATTACTCGTTTTCGACCCATTTTTACTACGAAGGCCATAAAGTGGCCGATTTGTATTGAATCTTAGCATGTGACAATTCGTTGGATAGGTAAACAAAATAACTACGACTTCGATGGGATATTTTTGCATTCTGTAAAAATTCGGCCAAAATGGAGGTTAAGAAAATCTCCTCGTTAATTTAGGACATTACTCGTTTTCGACCCTTTTTTAGTAGGAAGGCCATAATGTGGCTGATTTGCATTGAATCTTAGCGTGTGACAATTCGTTGGATAGGTAAACAACATAACTACGACTTCCATGGGATATTTTTGCATTCTCTAAAGATTCGGCCAGAATGGAGGTTAAGAAAATCTCCTCGTTAATTTAGGACATTACTCGTTTTCGACCCATTTTTACTAGGAAGGCCATTAAGTGACCGATTTGTATTGAATCTTAGCATGTGACAATTCGTTGGATAGGTAAACAACATAACTACGACTTCCATGGGATATTTTTGCATTCTGTAAAAATTCGGCCAAAATGAAGGTTAAGAAAATCTCCTCGTTAATTTAGGACATTACTCGTTTTCGACCCTTTTTTAGTAGGAAGGCCATAATGTGGCCGATTTGCATAGAATCTTAGCATGTGACAATTCGTTGGATAGGTAAACAACATAACTACGACTTCCATGGGATATTTTTGCATTCTCTAAAAATTAAGCCAAAATGGAGGTTAAGAAAATCTCCTCGTTAATTTAGGACATTACTCGTTTTCGACCCTTTTTTAGTAGGAAGGCCATAATGTGGCTGATTTGCATTGAATCTTAGCGTGTGACAATTCGTTGGATAGGTAAACAACATAACTACGACTTCCATGGGATATTTTTGCATTCTCTAAAGATTCGGCCAGAATGGAGGTTAAGAAAATCTCCTCGTTAATTTAGGACATTACTCGTTTTCGACCCATTTTTACTAGGAAGGCCATTAAGTGACCGATTTGTATTGAATCTTAGCATGTGACAATTCGTTGGATAGGTAAACAACATAACTACGACTTCCATGGGATATTTTTGCATTCTGTAAAAATTCGGCCAAAATGAAGGTTAAGAAAATCTCCTCGTTAATTTAGGACATTACTCGTTTTCGACCCTTTTTTAGTAGGAAGGCCATAATGTGGCCGATTTGCATTGAATCTTAGCATGTGACAATTCGTTGGATAGGTAAACAACATAACTACGACTTCCATGGGATATTTTTGCATTCTCTAAAAATTAAGCCAAAATGGAGGTTAAGAAAATCTCCTCGTTAATTTAGGACATTACTCGTTTTCGACCCATTTTTACTCGGAAGGCCATTAAGTGACCGATTTGCATTGAATCTTAGCTTGTGACAATTCGTTGGATAGGTAAACAACATAACTACGACTTCCATGGGATATTTTTGCATTCTCTAAAAATTCAGCCAAAATGGAGGTTAAGAAAATCTCCTCGTTAATTTAGGACATTACTCGTTTTCGACCCATTTTTACTCGGAAGGCCATTAAGTGACCGATTTGCATTGAATCTTAGCTTGTGACAATTCGTTGGATAGGTAAACAACATAACTACGACTTCCATGGGATATTTTTGCATTCTCTAAAAATTAAGCCAAAATGGAGGTTAAGAAAATCTCCTCGTTAATTTAGGACATTACTCGTTTTCGACCCATTTTTACTAGGAAGGCCATTAAGTGACCGATTTGTATTGAATCTTAGCATGTGACAATTCGTTGGATAGGTAAACAACATAACTACGACTTCCATGGGATATTTTTGCATTCTGTAAAAATTCGGCCAAAATGAAGGTTAAGAAAATCTCCTCGTTAATTTAGGACATTACTCGTTTTCGACCCTTTTTTAGTAGGAAGGCCATAATGTGGCCGATTTGCATAGAATCTTAGCATGTGACAATTCGTTGGATAGGTAAACAACATAACTACGACTTCCATGGGATATTTTTGCATTCTCTAAAAATTAAGCCAAAATGGAGGTTAAGAAAATCTCCTCGTTAATTTAGGACATTACTCGTTTTCGACCCTTTTTTAGTAGGAAGGCCATAATGTGGCTGATTTGCATTGAATCTTAGCGTGTGACAATTCGTTGGATAGGTAAACAACATAACTACGACTTCCATGGGATATTTTTGCATTCTCTAAAGATTCGGCCAGAATGGAGGTTAAGAAAATCTCCTCGTTAATTTAGGACATTACTCGTTTTCGACCCATTTTTACTAGGAAGGCCATTAAGTGACCGATTTGTATTGAATCTTAGCATGTGACAATTCGTTGGATAGGTAAACAACATAACTACGACTTCCATGGGATATTTTTGCATTCTGTAAAAATTCGGCCAAAATGAAGGTTAAGAAAATCTCCTCGTTAATTTAGGACATTACTCGTTTTCGACCCTTTTTTAGTAGGAAGGCCATAATGTGGCCGATTTGCATTGAATCTTAGCATGTGACAATTCGTTGGATAGGTAAACAACATAACTACGACTTCCATGGGATATTTTTGCATTCTCTAAAAATTAAGCCAAAATGGAGGTTAAGAAAATCTCCTCGTTAATTTAGGACATTACTCGTTTTCGACCCATTTTTACTCGGAAGGCCATTAAGTGACCGATTTGCATTGAATCTTAGCTTGTGACAATTCGTTGGATAGGTAAACAACATAACTACGACTTCCATGGGATATTTTTGCATTCTCTAAAAATTCAGCCAAAATGGAGGTTAAGAAAATCTCCTCGTTAATTTGGGACCTTACTCGTTTTCGACCCTTTTTTAGTAGGAAGGCCATAATGTGGCCGATTTGCATTGAATCTTAGCGTTTGACAATTCGTTGGATAGGTAAACAACATAACTACGACTTCCATGGGATATTTTTGCATTCTATAAAAATTCAGCCAAAATGGAGGTTAAGAAAATCTCCTCGTTAATTTAGGACATTAGTCGTTTTCGACCCATTTTTACTACGAAGGCCATAAAGTGGCCGATTTGTATTGAATCTTAGCATGTGACAATTCGTTGGATAGGTAAACAAAATAACTACGACTTCGATGGGATATTTTTGCATTCTGTAAAAATTCGGCCAAAATGGAGGTTAAGAAAATCTCCTCGTTAATTTAGGACATTACTCGTTTTCGACCCTTTTTTAGTAGGAAGGCCATAATGTGGCTGATTTGCATTGAATCTTAGCGTGTGACAATTCGTTGGATAGGTAAACAACATAACTACGACTTCCATGGGATATTTTTGCATTCTCTAAAGATTCGGCCAGAATGGAGGTTAAGAAAATCTCCTCGTTAATTTAGGACATTACTCGTTTTCGACCCATTTTTACTAGGAAGGCCATTAAGTGACCGATTTGTATTGAATCTTAGCATGTGACAATTCGTTGGATAGGTAAACAACATAACTACGACTTCCATGGGATATTTTTGCATTCTGTAAAAATTCGGCCAAAATGAAGGTTAAGAAAATCTCCTCGTTAATTTAGGACATTACTCGTTTTCGACCCTTTTTTAGTAGGAAGGCCATAATGTGGCCGATTTGCATAGAATCTTAGCATGTGACAATTCGTTGGATAGGTAAACAACATAACTACGACTTCCATGGGATATTTTTGCATTCTCTAAAAATTAAGCCAAAATGGAGGTTAAGAAAATCTCCTCGTTAATTTAGGACATTACTCGTTTTCGACCCTTTTTTAGTAGGAAGGCCATAATGTGGCTGATTTGCATTGAATCTTAGCGTGTGACAATTCGTTGGATAGGTAAACAACATAACTACGACTTCCATGGGATATTTTTGCATTCTCTAAAGATTCGGCCAGAATGGAGGTTAAGAAAATCTCCTCGTTAATTTAGGACATTACTCGTTTTCGACCCATTTTTACTAGGAAGGCCATTAAGTGACCGATTTGTATTGAATCTTAGCATGTGACAATTCGTTGGATAGGTAAACAACATAACTACGACTTCCATGGGATATTTTTGCATTCTGTAAAAATTCGGCCAAAATGAAGGTTAAGAAAATCTCCTCGTTAATTTAGGACATTACTCGTTTTCGACCCTTTTTTAGTAGGAAGGCCATAATGTGGCCGATTTGCATTGAATCTTAGCATGTGACAATTCGTTGGATAGGTAAACAACATAACTACGACTTCCATGGGATATTTTTGCATTCTCTAAAAATTAAGCCAAAATGGAGGTTAAGAAAATCTCCTCGTTAATTTAGGACATTACTCGTTTTCGACCCATTTTTACTCGGAAGGCCATTAAGTGACCGATTTGCATTGAATCTTAGCTTGTGACAATTCGTTGGATAGGTAAACAACATAACTACGACTTCCATGGGATATTTTTGCATTCTCTAAAAATTCAGCCAAAATGGAGGTTAAGAAAATCTCCTCGTTAATTTAGGACATTACTCGTTTTCGACCCATTTTTACTCGGAAGGCCATTAAGTGACCGATTTGCATTGAATCTTAGCTTGTGACAATTCGTTGGATAGGTAAACAACATAACTACGACTTCCATGGGATATTTTTGCATTCTCTAAAAATTAAGCCAAAATGGAGGTTAAGAAAATCTCCTCGTTAATTTAGGACATTACTCGTTTTCGACCCATTTTTACTAGGAAGGCCATTAAGTGACCGATTTGTATTGAATCTTAGCATGTGACAATTCGTTGGATAGGTAAACAACATAACTACGACTTCCATGGGATATTTTTGCATTCTGTAAAAATTCGGCCAAAATGAAGGTTAAGAAAATCTCCTCGTTAATTTAGGACATTACTCGTTTTCGACCCTTTTTTAGTAGGAAGGCCATAATGTGGCCGATTTGCATAGAATCTTAGCATGTGACAATTCGTTGGATAGGTAAACAACATAACTACGACTTCCATGGGATATTTTTGCATTCTCTAAAAATTAAGCCAAAATGGAGGTTAAGAAAATCTCCTCGTTAATTTAGGACATTACTCGTTTTCGACCCTTTTTTAGTAGGAAGGCCATAATGTGGCTGATTTGCATTGAATCTTAGCGTGTGACAATTCGTTGGATAGGTAAACAACATAACTACGACTTCCATGGGATATTTTTGCATTCTCTAAAGATTCGGCCAGAATGGAGGTTAAGAAAATCTCCTCGTTAATTTAGGACATTACTCGTTTTCGACCCATTTTTACTAGGAAGGCCATTAAGTGACCGATTTGTATTGAATCTTAGCATGTGACAATTCGTTGGATAGGTAAACAACATAACTACGACTTCCATGGGATATTTTTGCATTCTGTAAAAATTCGGCCAAAATGAAGGTTAAGAAAATCTCCTCGTTAATTTAGGACATTACTCGTTTTCGACCCTTTTTTAGTAGGAAGGCCATAATGTGGCCGATTTGCATTGAATCTTAGCATGTGACAATTCGTTGGATAGGTAAACAACATAACTACGACTTCCATGGGATATTTTTGCATTCTCTAAAAATTAAGCCAAAATGGAGGTTAAGAAAATCTCCTCGTTAATTTAGGACATTACTCGTTTTCGACCCATTTTTACTCGGAAGGCCATTAAGTGACCGATTTGCATTGAATCTTAGCTTGTGACAATTCGTTGGATAGGTAAACAACATAACTACGACTTCCATGGGATATTTTTGCATTCTCTAAAAATTCAGCCAAAATGGAGGTTAAGAAAATCTCCTCGTTAATTTGGGACCTTACTCGTTTTCGACCCTTTTTTAGTAGGAAGGCCATAATGTGGCCGATTTGCATTGAATCTTAGCGTTTGACAATTCGTTGGATAGGTAAACAACATAACTACGACTTCCATGGGATATTTTTGCATTCTATAAAAATTCAGCCAAAATGGAGGTTAAGAAAATCTCCTCGTTAATTTAGGACATTAGTCGTTTTCGACCCATTTTTACTACGAAGGCCATAAAGTGGCCGATTTGTATTGAATCTTAGCATGTGACAATTCGTTGGATAGGTAAACAAAATAACTACGACTTCGATGGGATATTTTTGCATTCTGTAAAAATTCGGCCAAAATGGAGGTTAAGAAAATCTCCTCGTTAATTTAGGACATTACTCGTTTTCGACCCTTTTTTAGTAGGAAGGCCATAATGTGGCTGATTTGCATTGAATCTTAGCGTGTGACAATTCGTTGGATAGGTAAACAACATAACTACGACTTCCATGGGATATTTTTGCATTCTCTAAAGATTCGGCCAGAATGGAGGTTAAGAAAATCTCCTCGTTAATTTAGGACATTACTCGTTTTCGACCCATTTTTACTAGGAAGGAAATTAAGTGACCGATTTGTATTGAATCTTAGCATGTGACAATTCGTTGGATAGGTAAACAACATAACTACGACTTCCATGGGATATTTTTGCATTCTGTAAAAATTCGGCCAAAATGAAGGTTAAGAAAATCTCCTCGTTAATTTAGGACATTACTCGTTTTCGACCCTTTTTTAGTAGGAAGGCCATAATGTGGCCGATTTGCATTGAATCTTAGCATGTGACAATTCGTTGGATAGGTAAACAACATAACTACGACTTCCATGGGATATTTTTGCATTCTCTAAAAATTAAGCCAAAATGGAGGTTAAGAAAATCTCCTCGTTAATTTAGGACATTACTCGTTTTCGACCCATTTTTACTCGGAAGGCCATTAAGTGACCGATTTGCATTGAATCTTAGCTTGTGACAATTCGTTGGATAGGTAAACAACATAACTACGACTTCCATGGGATATTTTTGCATTCTCTAAAAATTCAGCCAAAATGGAGGTTAAGAAAATCTCCTCGTTAATTTGGGACCTTACTCGTTTTCGACCCTTTTTTAGTAGGAAGGCCATAATGTGGCCGATTTGCATTGAATCTTAGCGTTTGACAATTCGTTGGATAGGTAAACAACATAACTACGACTTCCATGGGATATTTTTGCATTCTATAAAAATTCAGCCAAAATGGAGGTTAAGAAAATCTCCTCGTTAATTTAGGACATTACTCGTTTTCGACCCATTTTTACTACGAAGGCCATAAAGTGGCCGATTTGTATTGAATCTTAGCATGTGACAATTCGTTGGATAGGTAAACAAAATAACTACGACTTCGATGGGATATTTTTGCATTCTGTAAAAATTCGGCCAAAATGGAGGTTAAGAAAATCTCCTCGTTAATTTAGGACATTACTCGTTTTCGACCCTTTTTTAGTAGGAAGGCCATAATGTGGCTGATTTGCATTGAATCTTAGCGTGTGACAATTCGTTGGATAGGTAAACAACATAACTACGACTTCCATGGGATATTTTTGCATTCTCTAAAGATTCGGCCAGAATGGAAGTTAAGAAAATCTCCTCGTTAATTTAGGACATTACTCGTTTTCGACCCATTTTTACTAGGAAGGAAATTAAGTGACCGATTTGTATTGAATCTTAGCATGTGACAATTCGTTGGATAGGTAAACAACATAACTACGACTTCCATGGGATATTTTTGCATTCTGTAAAAATTCGGCCAAAATGAAGGTTAAGAAAATCTCCTCGTTAATTTAGGACATTACTCGTTTTCGACCCTTTTTTAGTAGGAAGGCCATAATGTGGCCGATTTGCATAGAATCTTAGCATGTGACAATTCGTTGGATAGGTAAACAACATAACTACGACTTCCATGGGATATTTTTGCATTCTGTAAAAATTCGGCCAAAATGAAGGTTAAGAAAATCTCCTCGTTAATTTAGGACATTACTCGTTTTCGACCCTTTTTTAGTAGGAAGGCCATAATGTGGCTGATTTGCATTGAATCTTAGCGTGTGACAATTCGTTGGATAGGTAAACAACATAACTACGACTTCCATGGGATATTTTTGCATTCTCTAAAGATTCGGCCAGAATGGAGGTTAAGAAAATCTCCTCGTTAATTTAGGACATTACTCGTTTTCGACCCATTTTTACTAGGAAGGCCATTAAGTGACCGATTTGTATTGAATCTTAGCATGTGACAATTCGTTGGATAGGTAAACAACATAACTACGACTTCCATGGGATATTTTTGCATTCTGTAAAAATTCGGCCAAAATGAAGGTTAAGAAAATCTCCTCGTTAATTTAGGACATTACTCGTTTTCGACCCTTTTTTAGTAGGAAGGCCATAATGTGGCCGATTTGCATAGAATCTTAGCATGTGACAATTCGTTGGATAGGTAAACAACATAACTACGACTTCCATGGGATATTTTTGCATTCTCTAAAAATTAAGCCAAAATGGAGGTTAAGAAAATCTCCTCGTTAATTTAGGACATTACTCGTTTTCGACCCATTTTTACTAGGAAGGCCATTAAGTGACCGATTTGCATTGAATCTTAGCTTGTGACAATTCGTTGGATAGGTAAACAACATAACTACGACTTCCATGGGATATTTTTGCATTCTCTAAAAATTCAGCCAAAATGGAGGTTAAGGAAATCTCCTCGTTAATTTGGGACATTACTCGTTTTCGACCCTTTTTTAGTAGGAAGGCCATAATGTGGCCGATTTGCAATGAATCTTAGCCTGTGACAATTCGTTGGATAGGTAAACAACATAACTACGACTTCCATGGGATATTTTTGCATTCTCTAAAAATTCAGCCAAAATGGAGGTTAAGAAAATCTCCTCGTTAATTTGGGACATTACTCGTTTTCGACCCTTTTTTAGTAGGAAGGCCATAATGTGGCCGATTTGCATTGAATCTTAGCGTGTGACAATTCGTTGGATAGGTAAACAACATAACTACGACTTCCATGGGATATTTTTGCATTCTCTAAAAATTCAGCCAAAATGGAGGTTAAGAAAATCTCCTCGTTAATTTGGGACATTACTCGTTTTCGACCCTTTTTTAGTAGGAAGGCCATAATGTGGCCGATTTGCATTGAATCTTAGCGTTTGACAATTCGTTGGATAGGTAAACAACATAACTACGACTTCCATGGGATATTTTTGCATTCTATAAAAATTCAGCCAAAATGGAGGTTAAGAAAATCTCCTCGTTAATTTAGGACATTACTCGTTTTCGACCCATTTTTACTACGAAGGCCATAAAGTGGCCGATTTGTATTGAATCTTAGCATGTGACAATTCGTTGGATAGGTAAACAACATAACTACGACTTCCATGGGATATTTTTGCATTCTCTAAAAATTAAGCCAAAATGGAGGTTAAGAAAATCTCCTCGTTAATTTAGGACATTACTCGTTTTCGACCCATTTTTACTAGGAAGGCCATTAAGTGACCGATTTGTATTGAATCTTAGCATGTGACAATTCGTTGGATAGGTAAACAACATAACTACGACTTCCATGGGATATTTTTGCATTCTGTAAAAATTCGGCCAAAATGAAGGTTAAGAAAATCTCCTCGTTAATTTAGGACATTACTCGTTTTCGACCCTTTTTTAGTAGGAAGGCCATAATGTGGCCGATTTGCATTGAATCTTAGCATGTGACAATTCGTTGGATAGGTAAACAACATAACTACGACTTCCATGGGATATTTTTGCATTCTCTAAAAATTCAGCCAAAATGGAGGTTAAGAAAATCTCCTCGTTAATTTGGGACCTTACTCGTTTTCGACCCTTTTTTAGTAGGAAGGCCATAATGTGGCCGATTTGCATTGAATCTTAGCGTTTGACAATTCGTTGGATAGGTAAACAACATAACTACGACTTCCATGGGATATTTTTGCATTCTATAAAAATTCAGCCAAAATGGAGGTTAAGAAAATCTCCTCGTTAATTTAGGACATTACTCGTTTTCGACCCATTTTTACTACGAAGGCCATAAAGTGGCCGATTTGTATTGAATCTTAGCATGTGACAATTCGTTGGATAGGTAAACAAAATAACTACGACTTCGATGGGATATTTTTGCATTCTGTAAAAATTCGGCCAAAATGGAGGTTAAGAAAATCTCCTCGTTAATTTAGGACATTACTCGTTTTCGACCCTTTTTTAGTAGGAAGGCCATAATGTGGCTGATTTGCATTGAATCTTAGCGTGTGACAATTCGTTGGATAGGTAAACAACATAACTACGACTTCCATGGGATATTTTTGCATTCTCTAAAGATTCGGCCAGAATGGAAGTTAAGAAAATCTCCTCGTTAATTTAGGACATTACTCGTTTTCGACCCATTTTTACTAGGAAGGAAATTAAGTGACCGATTTGTATTGAATCTTAGCATGTGACAATTCGTTGGATAGGTAAACAACATAACTACGACTTCCATGGGATATTTTTGCATTCTGTAAAAATTCGGCCAAAATGAAGGTTAAGAAAATCTCCTCGTTAATTTAGGACATTACTCGTTTTCGACCCTTTTTTAGTAGGAAGGCCATAATGTGGCCGATTTGCATAGAATCTTAGCATGTGACAATTCGTTGGATAGGTAAACAACATAACTACGACTTCCATGGGATATTTTTGCATTATGTAAAAATTCGGCCAAAATGAAGGTTAAGAAAATCTCCTCGTTAATTTAGGACATTACTCGTTTTCGACCCTTTTTTAGTAGGAAGGCCATAATGTGGCTGATTTGCATTGAATCTTAGCGTGTGACAATTCGTTGGATAGGTAAACAACATAACTACGACTTCCATGGGATATTTTTGCATTCTCTAAAGATTCGGCCAGAATGGAGGTTAAGAAAATCTCCTCGTTAATTTAGGACATTACTCGTTTTCGACCCATTTTTACTAGGAAGGCCATTAAGTGACCGATTTGTATTGAATCTTAGCATGTGACAATTCGTTGGATAGGTAAACAACATAACTACGACTTCCATGGGATATTTTTGCATTCTGTAAAAATTCGGCCAAAATGAAGGTTAAGAAAATCTCCTCGTTAATTTAGGACATTACTCGTTTTCGACCCTTTTTTAGTAGGAAGGCCATAATGTGGCCGATTTGCATAGAATCTTAGCATGTGACAATTCGTTGGATAGGTAAACAACATAACTACGACTTCCATGGGATATTTTTGCATTCTCTAAAAATTAAGCCAAAATGGAGGTTAAGAAAATCTCCTCGTTAATTTAGGACATTACTCGTTTTCGACCCATTTTTACTAGGAAGGCCATTAAGTGACCGATTTGCATTGAATCTTAGCTTGTGACAATTCGTTGGATAGGTAAACAACATAACTACGACTTCCATGGGATATTTTTGCATTCTCTAAAAATTCAGCCAAAATGGAGGTTAAGGAAATCTCCTCGTTAATTTGGGACATTACTCGTTTTCGACCCTTTTTTAGTAGGAAGGCCATAATGTGGCCGATTTGCAATGAATCTTAGCCTGTGACAATTCGTTGGATAGGTAAACAACATAACTACGACTTCCATGGGATATTTTTGCATTCTCTAAAAATTCAGCCAAAATGGAGGTTAAGAAAATCTCCTCGTTAATTTGGGACATTACTCGTTTTCGACCCTTTTTTAGTAGGAAGGCCATAATGTGGCCGATTTGCATTGAATCTTAGCGTGTGACAATTCGTTGGATAGGTAAACAACATAACTACGACTTCCATGGGATATTTTTGCATTCTCTAAAAATTCAGCCAAAATGGAGGTTAAGAAAATCTCCTCGTTAATTTGGGACATTACTCGTTTTCGACCCTTTTTTAGTAGGAAGGCCATAATGTGGCCGATTTGCATTGAATCTTAGCGTTTGACAATTCGTTGGATAGGTAAACAACATAACTACGACTTCCATGGGATATTTTTGCATTCTATAAAAATTCAGCCAAAATGGAGGTTAAGAAAATCTCCTCGTTAATTTAGGACATTACTCGTTTTCGACCCATTTTTACTACGAAGGCCATAAAGTGGCCGATTTGTATTGAATCTTAGCATGTGACAATTCGTTGGATAGGTAAACAACATAACCACGACTTCCATGGGATATTTTTGCATTCTCTAAAAATTAAGCCAAAATGGAGGTTAAGAAAATCTCCTCGTTAATTTAGGACATTACTCGTTTTCGACCCATTTTTACTAGGAAGGCCATTAAGTGACCGATTTGTATTGAATCTTAGCATGTGACAATTCGTTGGATAGGTAAACAACATAACTACGACTTCCATGGGATATTTTTGCATTCTATAAAAATTCGGCCAAAATGAAGGTTAAGAAAATCTCCTCGTTAATTTAGGACATTACTCGTTTTCGACCCTTTTTTAGTAGGAAGGCCATAATGTGGCCGATTTGCATTGAATCTTAGCATGTGACAATTCGTTGGATAGGTAAACAACATAACTACGACTTCCATGGGATATTTTTGCATTCTCTAAAAATTAAGCCAAAATGGAGGTTAAGAAAATCTCCTCGTTAATTTAGGACATTACTCGTTTTCGACCCATTTTTACTAGGAAGGCCATTAAGTGACCGATTTGTATTGAATCTTAGCGTGTGACAATTCGTTGGATAGGTAAACAACATAACTACGACTTCCATGGGATATTTTTGCATTCTATAAAAATTCAGCCAAAATGGAGGTTAAGAAAATCTCCTCGTTAATTTAGGACATTACTCGTTTTCGACCCATTTTTACTACGAATGCCATAAAGTGGCCGATTTGTATTGAATCTTAGCATGTGACAATTCGTTGGATAGGTAAACAACATAACTACGACTTCCATGGGATATTTTTGCATTCTCTAAAAATTAAGCCAAAATGGAGGTTAAGAAAATCTCCTCGTTAATTTAGGACATTACTCGTTTTCGACCCATTTTTACTAGGAAGGCCATTAAGTGACCGATTTGTATTGAATCTTAGCATGTGACAATTCGTTGGATAGGTAAACAACATAACTACGACTTCCATGGGATATTTTTGCATTCTGTAAAAATTCGGCCAAAATGAAGGTTAAGAAAATCTCCTCGTTAATTTAGGACATTACTCGTTTTCGACCCTTTTTTAGTAGGAAGGCCATAATGTGGCCGATTTGCATTGAATCTTAGCATGTGACAATTCGTTGGATAGGTAAACAACATAACTACGACTTCCATGGGATATTTTTGCATTCTCTAAAAATTAAGCCAAAATGGAGGTTAAGAAAATCTCCTCGTTAATTTAGGACATTACTCGTTTTCGACCCATTTTTACTAGGAAGGCCATTAAGTGACCGATTTGCATTGAATCTTAGCGTGTGACAATTCGTTGGATAGGTAAACAACATAACTACGACTTCCATGGGATATTTTTGCATTCTCTAAAAATTCAGCCAAAATGGAGGTTAAGAAAATCTCCTCGTTAATTTGGGACATTACTCGTTTTCGACCCTTTTTTAGTAGGAAGGCCATAATGTGGCCGATTTGCATTGAATCTTAGCATGTGACAATTCGTTGGATAGGTAAACAACATAACTACGACTTCCATGGGATATTTTTGCATTCTCTAAAGATTCGGCCAGAATGGAGGTTAAGAAAATCTCCTCGTTAATTTAGGACATTACTCGTTTTCGACCCATTTTTACTGGGAAGGCCATAAAGTGGCCGATTTGTATTGAATCTTAGCATGTGACAATTCGTTGGATAGGTAAACAACATAACTACGACTTCCATGGGATATTTTTGCATTCTCTAAAAATTAAGCCAAAATGGAGGTTAAGAAAATCTCCTCGTTAATTTAGGACATTACTCGTTTTCGACCCATTTTTACTAGGAAGGCCATTAAGTGACCGATTTGTATTGAATCTTAGCATGTGACAATTCGTTGGATAGGTAAACAACATAACTACGACTTCCATGGGATATTTTTGCATTCTGTAAAAATTCGGCCAAAATGAAGGTTAAGAAAATCTCCTCGTTAATTTAGGACATTACTCGTTTTCGACCCTTTTTTAGTAGGAAGGCCATAATGTGGCCGATTTGCATTGAATCTTAGCATGTGACAATTCGTTGGATAGGTAAACAACATAACTACGACTTCCATGGGATATTTTTGCATTCTCTAAAAATTAAGCCAAAATGGAGGTTAAGAAAATCTCCTCGTTAATTTAGGACATTACTCGTTTTCGACCCATTTTTACTAGGAAGGCCATTAAGTGACCGATTTGCATTGAATCTTAGCGTGTGACAATTCGTTGGATAGGTAAACAACATAACTACGACTTCCATGGGATATTTTTGCATTCTCTAAAAATTCAGCCAAAATGGAGGTTAAGAAAATCTCCTCGTTAATTTGGGACATTACTCGTTTTCGACCCTTTTTTAGTAGGAAGGCCATAATGTGGCCGATTTGCATTGAATCTTAGCATGTGACAATTCGTTGGATAGGTAAACAACATAACTACGACTTCCATGGGATATTTTTGCATTCTCTAAAGATTCGGCCAGAATGGAGGTTAAGAAAATCTCCTCGTTAATTTAGGACATTACTCGTTTTCGACACATTTTTACTGGGAAGGCCATAAAGTGGCCGATTTGTATTGAATCTTAGCATGTGACAATTCGTTGGATAGGTAAACAACATAACTACGACTTCCATGGGATATTTTTGCATTCTCTAAAAATTAAGCCAAAATGGAGGTTAAGAAAATCTCCTCGTTAATTTAGGACATTACTCGTTTTCGACCCATTTTTACTAGGAAGGCCATTAAGTGACCGATTTGTATTGAATCTTAGCATGTGACAATTCGTTGGATAGGTAAACAACATAACTACGACCTCCATGGGATATTTTTGCATTCTCTAAAAATTCGGCCAAAATCGAGGTTAAGAAAATCTCCTCGTTAATTTAGGACATTACTCGTTTTCGACCCTTTTTTACTAGGAAGGCCATAATGTGGCCGATTTGCAATGAATCTTAGCATGTGACAATTCGTTGGATAGGTAAACAACATAACTACGACTTCCATGGGATATTTTTGCATTCTCTAAAAATTCAGCCAAAATGGAGGTTAAGAAAATCTCCTCGTTAATTTGGGACATTACTCGTTTTCGACCCTTTTTTAGTAGGAAGGCCATAATGTGGCCGATTTGCATTGAATCTTAGCGTTTGACAATTCGTTGGATAGGTAAACAACATAACTACGACTTCCATGGGATATTTTTGCATTCTATAAAAATTCAGCCAAAATAGGTTAAGAAAATCTCCTCGTTAATTTAGGACATTACTCGTTTTCGACCCATTTTTACTACGAAGGCCATAAAGTGGCCGATTTGTATTGAATCTTAGCATGTGACAATTCGTTGGATAGG
This sequence comes from Medicago sativa, assembly GCF_051527215.1. NCBI lineage: Eukaryota > Viridiplantae > Streptophyta > Magnoliopsida > Fabales > Fabaceae > Medicago > Medicago sativa. The sequence continues at coordinate 427,688 of NC_140751.1, read as the reverse complement.
TAAACAAAATAACTACGACTTCGATGGGATATTTTTGCATTCTGTAAAAATTCGGCCAAAATGGAGGTTAAGAAAATCTCCTCGTTAATTTAGGACATTACTCGTTTTCGACCCTTTTTCAGTAGGAAGGCCATAAAGTGGCCGATTTGCATTGAATCTTAGCGTTTGACAATTCGTTGGATAGGTAAACAACATAACTACGACTTCCATGGGATATTTTTGCATTCTATAAAAATTCAGCCAAAATGGAGGTTAAGAAAATCTCCTCGTTAATTTAGGACATTACTCGTTTTCGACCCATTTTTACTACGAAGGCCATAAAGTGGCCGATTTGTATTGAATCTTAGCATGTGACAATTCGTTGGATAGGTAAACAAAATAACTACGACTTCGATGGGATATTTTTGCATTCTGTAAAAATTCGGCCAAAATGGAGGTTAAGAAAATCTCCTCGTTAATTTAGGACATTACTCGTTTTCGACCCATTTTTACTGGGAAGGCCATAAAGTGGCCGATTTGTATTGAATCTTAGCATGTGACAATTCGTTGGATAGGTAAACAACATAACTACGACTTCCATGGGATATTTTTGCATTCTCTAAAGATTCGGCCAGAATGGAGGTTAAGAAAATCTCCTCGTTAATTTAGGACATTACTCGTTTTCGACCCATTTTTACTGGGAAGGCCATAAAGTGGCCGATTTGTATTGAATCTTAGCATGTGACAATTCGTTGGATAGGTAAACAACATAACTACGACTTCCATGGGATATTTTTGCATTCTATAAAAATTCAGCCAAAATGGAGGTTAAGAAAATCTCCTCGTTAATTTAGGACATTACTCGTTTTCGACCCATTTTTACTACGAAGGCCATAAAGTGGCCGATTTGTATTGAATCTTAGCATGTGACAATTCGTTGGATAGGTAAACAAAATAACTACGACTTCGATGGGATATTTTTGCATTCTGTAAAAATTCGGCCAAAATGGAGGTTAAGAAAATCTCCTCGTTAATTTAGGACATTACTCGTTTTCGACCCTTTTTCAGTAGGAAGGCCATAAAGTGGCCGATTTGCATTGAATCTTAGCGTTTGACAATTCGTTGGATAGGTAAACAACATAACTACGACTTCCATGGGATATTTTTGCATTCTATAAAAATTCAGCCAAAATGGAGGTTAAGAAAATCTCCTCGTTAATTTAGGACATTACTCGTTTTCGACCCATTTTTACTACGAAGGCCATAAAGTGGCCGATTTGTATTGAATCTTAGCATGTGACAATTCGTTGGATAGGTAAACAAAATAACTACGACTTCGATGGGATATTTTTGCATTCTGTAAAAATTCGGCCAAAATGGAGGTTAAGAAAATCTCCTCGTTAATTTAGGACATTACTCGTTTTCGACCCATTTTTACTGGGAAGGCCACAAAGTGGCCGATTTGTATTGAATCTTAGCATGTGACAATTCGTTGGATAGGTAAACAACATAACTACGACTTCCATGGGATATTTTTGCATTCTCTAAAGATTCGGCCAGAATGGAGGTTAAGAAAATCTCCTCGTTAATTTAGGACATTACTCGTTTTCGACCCATTTTTACTGGGAAGGCCATAAAGTGGCCGATTTGTATTGAATCTTAGCATGTGACAATTCGTTGGATAGGTAAACAACATAACTACGACTTCCATGGGATATTTTTGCATTCTCTAAAAATTAAGCCAAAATGGAGGTTAAGAAAATCTCCTCGTTAATTTAGGACATTACTCGTTTTCGACCCATTTTTACTAGGAAGGCCATTAAGTGACCGATTTGTATTGAATCTTAGCATGTGACAATTCGTTGGATAGGTAAACAACATAACTACGACTTCCATGGGATATTTTTGCATTCTGTAAAAATTCGGCCAAAATGAAGCTTAAGAAAATCTCCTCGTTAATTTAGGACATTACTCGTTTTCGACCCTTTTTTAGTAGGAAGGCCATAATGTGGCCGATTTGCATTGAATCTTAGCATGTGACAATTCGTTGGATAGGTAAACAACATAACTACGACTTCCATGGGATATTTTTGCATTCTCTAAAAATTAAGCCAAAATGGAGGTTAAGAAAATCTCCTCGTTAATTTAGGACATTACTCGTTTTCGACCCATTTTTACTAGGAAGGCCATTAAGTGACCGATTTGCCTTGAATCTTAGCGTGTGACAATTCGTTGGATAGGTAAACAACATAACTATGACTTCCATGGGATATTTTTGCATTCTCTAAAGATTCGGCCAGAATGGAGGTTAAGAAAATCTCCTCGTTAATTTAGGACATTACTCGTTTTCGACCCATTTTTACTGGGAAGGCCATAAAGTGGCCGATTTGTATTGAATCTTAGCATGTGACAATTCGTTGGATAGGTAAACAACATAACTACGACTTCCATGGGATATTTTTGCATTCTCTAAAGATTCGGCCAGAATGGAGGTTAAGAAAATCTCCTCGTTAATTTAGGACATTACTCGTTTTCGACCCATTTTTACTGGGAAGGCCATAAAGTGGCCGATTTGTATTGAATCTTAGCATGTGACAATTCGTTGGATAGGTAAACAACATAACTACGACTTCCATGGGATATTTTTGCATTCTCTAAAAATTAAGCCAAAATGGAGGTTAAGAAAATCTCCTCGTTAATTTAGGACATTACTCGTTTTCGACCCATTTTTACTAGGAAGGCCATTAAGTGACCGATTTGCATTGAATCTTAGCGTGTGACAATTCGTTGGATAGGTAAACAACATAACTACGACTTCCATGGGATATTTTTGCATTCTCTAAAGATTCGGCCAGAATGGAGGTTAAGAAAATCTCCTCGTTAATTTAGGACATTACTCGTTTTCGACCCATTTTTACTAGGAAGGCCATTAAGTGACCGATTTGTATTGAATCTTAGCATGTGACAATTCGTTGGATAGGTAAACAACATAACTACGACCTCCATGGGATATTTTTGCATTCTCTAAAAATTCGGCCAAAATCGAGGTTAAGAAAATCTCCTCGTTAATTTAGGACATTACTCGTTTTCGACCCTTTTTTACTAGGAAGGCCATAATGTGGCCGATTTGCAATGAATCTTAGCATGTGACAATTCGTTGGATAGGTAAACAACATAACTACGACTTCCATGGGATATTTTTGCATTCTCTAAAAATTCAGCCAAAATGGAGGTTAAGAAAATCTCCTCGTTAATTTGGGACATTACTCGTTTTCGACCCTTTTTTAGTAGCAAGGCCATAATGTGGCCGATTTGCATTGAATCTTAGCGTTTGACAATTCGTTGGATAGGTAAACAACATAACTACGACTTCCATGGGATATTTTTGCATTCTATAAAAATTCAGCCAAAATGGAGGTTAAGAAAATCTCCTCGTTAATTTAGGACATTACTCGTTTTCGACCCATTTTTACTAGGAAGGCCATAAAGTGGCCGATTTGTATTAAATCTTAGCATGTGACAATTCGTTGGATAGGTAAACAAAATAACTACGACTTCGATGGGATATTTTTGCATTCTGTAAAAATTCGGCCAAAATGGAGGTTAAGAAAATCTCCTCGTTAATTTAGGACATTACTCGTTTTCGACCCTTTTTAAGTAGGAAGGCCATAAAGTGGCCGATTTGCATTGAATCTTAGCGGTTGACAATTCGTTGGATAGGTAAACATCATAACTACGACTTCCATGGGATATTTTTGCATTCTATAAAAATTCAGCCAAAATGGAGGTTAAGAAAATCTCCTCGTTAATTTAGGACATTACTCGTTTTCGACCCATTTTTACTACGAAGGCCATAAAGTGGCCGATTTGTATTGAATCTTAGCATGTGACAATTCGTTGGATAGGTAAACAAAATAACTACGACTTCGATGGGATATTTTTGCATTCTGTAAAAATTCGGCCAAAATGGAGGTTAAGAAAATCTCCTCGTTAATTTAGGACATTACTCGTTTTCGACCCATTTTTACTGGGAAGGCTATAAAGTGGCCGATTTGAATTGAATCTTAGCATGTGACAATTCGTTGGATAGGTAAACAACATAACTACGACTTCCATGGGATATTTTTGCATTCTCTAAAGATTCGGCCAGAATGGAGGTTAAGAAAATCTCCTCGTTAATTTAGGACATTACTCGTTTTCGACCCATTTTTACTGGGAAGGCCATAAAGTGGCCGATTTGTATTGAATCTTAGCATGTGACAATTCGTTGGATAGGTAAACAACATAACTACGACTTCCATGGGATATTTTTGCATTCTCTAAAAATTAAGCCAAAATGGAGGTTAAGAAAATCTCCTCGTTAATTTAGGACATTACTCGTTTTCGACCCATTTTTACTAGGAAGGCCATTAAGTGACCGATTTGTATTGAATCTTAGCATGTGACAATTCGTTGGATAGGTAAACAACATAACTACGACTTCCATGGGATATTTTTGCATTCTGTAAAAATTCGGCCAAAATGAAGCTTAAGAAAATCTCCTCGTTAATTTAGGACATTACTCGTTTTCGACCCTTTTTTAGTAGGAAGGCCATAATGTGGCCGATTTGCATTGAATCTTAGCATGTGACAATTCGTTGGATAGGTAAACAACATAACTACGACTTCCATGGGATATTTTTGCATTCTCTAAAAATTAAGCCAAAATGGAGGTTAAGAAAATCTCCTCGTTAATTTAGGACATTACTCGTTTTCGACCCATTTTTACTAGGAAGGCCATTAAGTGACCGATTTGCCTTGAATCTTAGCGTGTGACAATTCGTTGGATAGGTAAACAACATAACTACGACTTCCATGGGATATTTTTGCATTCTCTAAAGATTCGGCCAGAATGGAGGTTAAGAAAATCTTCTTGTTAATTTAGGACATTACTCGTTTTCGACCCATTTTTACTGGGAAGGCCATAAAGTGGCCGATTTGTATTGAATCTTAGCATGTGACAATTCGTTGGATAGGTAAACAACATAACTACGACTTCCATGGGATATTTTTGCATTCTCTAAAGATTCGGCCAGAATGGAGGTTAAGAAAATCTCCTCGTTAATTTAGGACATTACTCGTTTTCGACCCATTTTTACTGGGAAGGCCATAAAGTGGCCGATTTGTATTGAATCTTAGCATGTGACAATTCGTTGGATAGGTAAACAACATAACTACGACTTCCATGGGATATTTTTGCATTCTCTAAAAATTAAGCCAAAATGGAGGTTAAGAAAATCTCCTCGTTAATTTAGGACATTACTCGTTTTCGACCCATTTTTACTAGGAAGGCCATTAAGTGACCGATTTGCATTGAATCTTAGCGTGTGACAATTCGTTGGATAGGTAAACAACATAACTACGACTTCCATGGGATATTTTTGCATTCTCTAAAAATTAAGCCAAAATGGAGGTTAAGAAAATCTCCTCGTTAATTTAGGACATTACTCGTTTTCGACCCATTTTTACTAGGAAGGCCATTAAGTGACCGATTTGTATTGAATCTTAGCATGTGACAATTCGTTTGATAGGTAAACAACATAACTACGACTTCCATGGGATATTTTTGCATTCTGTAAAAATTCGGCCAAAATGAAGGTTAAGAAAATCTCCTCGTTAATTTAGGACATTACTCGTTTTCGACCCATTTTTACTAGGAAGGCCATTAAGTGACCGATTTGCATTGAATCTTAGCGTGTGACAATTCGTTGGATAGGTAAACAACATAACTACGACTTCCATGGGATATTTTTGCATTCTCTAAAAATTCAGCCAAAATGGAGGTTAAGAAAATCTCCTCGTTAATTTGGGACATTACTCGTTTTCGACCCTTTTTTAGTAGGAAGGCCATAATGTGGCCGATTTGCATTGAATCTTAGCATGTGACAATTCGTTGGATAGGTAAACAACATAACTACGACATCCATGGGATATTTTTGCATTCTCTAAAGATTCGGCCAGAATGGAGGTTAAGAAAATCTCCTCGTTAATTTAGGACATTACTCGTTTTCGACACATTTTTACTGGGAAGGCCATAAAGTGGCCGATTTGTATTGAATCTTAGCATGTGACAATTCGTTGGATAGGTAAACAACATAACTACGACTTCCATGGGATATTTTTGCATTCTCTAAAAATTAAGCCAAAATGGAGGTAAAGAAAATCTCCTCGTTAATTTAGGACATTACTCGTTTTCGACCCATTTTTACTAGGAAGGCCATTAAGTGACCGATTTGTATTGAATCTTAGCATGTGACAATTCGTTGGATAGGTAAACAACATAACTACGACCTCCATGGGATATTTTTGCATTCTCTAAAAATTCGGCCAAAATCGAGGTTAAGAAAATCTCCTCGTTAATTTAGGACATTACTCGTTTTCGACCCTTTTTTACTAGGAAGGCCATAATGTGGCCGATTTGCAATGAATCTTAGCATGTGACAATTCGTTGGATAGGTAAACAACATAACTACGACTTCCATGGGATATTTTTGCATTCTCTAAAAATTCAGCCAAAATGGAGGTTAAGAAAATCTCCTCGTTAATTTGGGACATTACTCGTTTTCGACCCTTTTTTAGTAGGAAGGCCATAATGTGGCCGATTTGCATTGAATCTTAGCGTTTGACAATTCGTGGATAGGTAAACAACATAACTACGACTTCCATGGGATATTTTTGCATTCTATAAAAATTCAGCCAAAATGGAGGTTAAGAAAATCTCCTCGTTAATTTAGGACATTACTCGTTTTCGACCCATTTTTACTACGAAGGCCATAAAGTGGCCGATTTGTATTGAATCTTAGCATGTGACAATTCGTTGGATAGGTAAACAAAATAACTACGACTTCGATGGGATATTTTTGCATTCTGTAAAAATTCGGCCAAAATGGAGGTTAAGAAAATCTCCTCGTTAATTTAGGACATTACTCATTTTCGACCCTTTTTTAGTAGGAAGGCCATAATGTGGCCGATTTGCATTGAATCTTAGCATGTGACAATTCGTTGGATAGGTAAACAACATAACTACGACTTCCATGGGATATTTTTGCATTCTCTAAAGATTCGGCCAGAATGGAGGTTAAGAAAATCTCCTCGTTAATTTAGGACATTACTCGTTTTCGACCCATTTTTACTGGGAAGGCCATAAAGTGGCCGATTTGTATTGAATCTTAGCATGTGACAATTCGTTGGATAGGTAAACAACATAACTACGACTTCCATGGGATATTTTTGCATTCTCTAAAAATTAAGCCAAAATGGAGGTTAAGAAAATCTCCTCGTTAATTTAGGACATTACTCGTTTTCGACCCATTTTTACTAGGAAGGCCATTAAGTGACCGATTTGTATTGAATCTTAGCATGTGACAATTCGTTGGATAGGTAAACAACATAACTACGACTTCCATGGGATATTTTTGCATTCTGTAAAAATTCGGCCAAAATGAAGGTTAAGAAAATCTCCTCGTTAATTTAGGACATTACTCGTTTTCGACCCTTTTTTAGTAGGAAGGCCATAATGTGGCCGATTTGCATTGAATTTTAGCATGTGACAATTCGTTGGATAGGTAAACAACATAACTACGACTTCCATGGGATATTTTTCCATTCTCTAAAAATTTAGCCAAAATGGACGTTAAGAAAATCTCCTCGTTAATTTAGGACATTACTCGTTTTCGACCCATTTTTACTAGGAAGGCCATTAAGTGACCGATTTGCATTGAATCTTAGCGTGTGACAATTCGTTGGATAGGTAAACAACATAACTACGACTTCCATGGGATATTTTTGCATTCTCTAAAGATTCCGCCAGAATGAAGGTTAAGAAAATCTCCTCGTTAATTTAGGACATTACTCGTTTTCGACACATTTTTACTGGGAAGGCCATAAAGTGGCCGATTTGTATTGAATCTTAGCATGTGACAATTCGTTGGATAGGTAAACAACATAACTACGACTTCCATGGGATATTTTTGCATTCTCTAAAAATTAAGCCAAAATGGAGGTTAAGAAAATCTCCTCGTTAATTTAGGACATTACTCGTTTTCGACCCATTTTTACTAGGAAGGCCATTAAGTGACCGATTTGTATTGAATCTTAGCATGTGACAATTCGTTGGATAGGTAAACAACATAACTACGACCTCCATGGGATATTTTTGCATTCTCTAAAAATTCGGCCAAAATCGAGGTTAAGAAAATCTCCTCGTTAATTTAGGACATTACTCGTTTTCGACACTTTTTTACTAGGAAGGCCATAATGTGGCCGATTTGCATTGAATCTTAGCATGTGACAATTCGTTGGATAGGTAAACAACATAACTACGACTTCCATGGGATATTTTTCCATTCTCTAAAAATTAAGCCAAAATGGACGTTAAGAAAATCTCCTCGTTAATTTAGGACATTACTCGTTTTCGACCCATTTTTACTAGGAAGGCCATTAAGTGACCGATTTGCATTGAATCTTAGCGTGTGACAATTCGTTGGATAGGTAAACAACATAACTACGACTTCCATGGGATATTTTTGCATTCTCTAAAAATTCAGGCAAAATGGAGGTTAAGAAAATCTCCTCGTTAATTTGGGACATTACTCGTTTTCGACCCTTTTTTAGTAGGAAGGCCATAATGTGGCCGATTTGCATTGAATCTTAGCATGTGACAATTCGTTGGATAGGTAAACAACATAACTACGACTTCCATGGGATATTTTTGCATTCTCTAAAGATTCGGCCAGAATGGAGGTTAAGAAAATCTCCTTGTTAATTTAGGACATTACTCGTTTTCGACACATTTTTACTGGGAAGGCCATAAAGTGGCCGATTTGTATTGAATCTTAGCATGTGACAATTCGTTGGATAGGTAAACAACATAACTACGACTTCCATGGGATATTTTTGCATTCTCTAAAAATTAAGCCAAAATGGAGGTTAAGAAAATCTCCTCGTTAATTTAGGACATTACTCGTTTTCGACCCATTTTTACTAGGAAGGCCATTAAGTGACCGATTTGTATTGAATCTTAGCATGTGACAATTCGTTGGATAGGTAAACAACATAACTACGACCTCCATGGGATATTTTTGCATTCTCTAAAAATTCGGCCTAAATCGAGGTTAAGAAAATCTCCTCGTTAATTTAGGACATTACTCGTTTTCGACCCTTTTTTACTAGGAAGGCCATAATGTGGCCGATTTGCAATGAATCTTAGCATGTGACAATTCGTTGGATAGGTAAACAACATAACTACGACTTCCATGGGATATTTTTGCATTCTCTAAAAATTCAGCCAAAATGGAGGTTAAGAAAATCTCCTCGTTAATTTGGGACATTACTCGTTTTCGACCCTTTTTTAGTAGGAAGGCCATAATGTGGCCGATTTGCATTGAATCTTAGCGTGTGACAATTCGTTGGATAGGTAAACAACATAACTACGACTTCCATGGGATATTTTTGCATTCTCTAAAAATTCAGCCAAAATGGAGGTTAAGAAAATCTCCTCGTTAATTTGGGACATTACTCGTTTTCGACCCTTTTTTAGTAGGAAGGCCATAATGTGGCCGATTTGCATTGAATCTTAGCATGTGACAATTCGTTGGATAGGTAAACAACATAACTACGACTTCCATGGGATATTTTTGCATTCTCTAAAGATTCGGCCAGAATGGAGGTTAAGAAAATCTCCTTGTTAATTTAGGACATTACTCGTTTTCGACACATTTTTACTGGGAAGGCCATAAAGTGGCCGATTTGTATTGAATCTTAGCATGTGACAATTCGTTGGATAGGTAAACAACATAACTACGACTTCCATGGGATATTTTTGCATTCTCTAAAAATTAAGCCAAAATGGAGGTTAAGAAAATCTCCTCGTTAATTTAGGACATTACTCGTTTTCGACCCATTTTTACTAGGAAGGCCATTAAGTGACCGATTTGTATTGAATCTTAGCATGTGACAATTCGTTGGATAGGTAAACAACATAACTACGACCTCCATGAGATATTTTTGCATTCTCTAAAAATTCGGCCAAAATCGAGGTTAAGAAAATCTCCTCGTTAATTTAGGACATTACTCGTTTTCGACCTTTTTTTACTAGGAAGGCCATAATGTGGCCGATTTGCAATGAATCTTAGCATGTGACAATTCGTTGGATAGGTAAACAACATAACTACGACTTCCATGGGATATTTTTGCATTCTCTAAAAATTCAGCCAAAATGGAGGTTAAGAAAATCTCCTCGTTAATTTGGGACATTACTCGTTTTCGACCCTTTTTTAGTAGGAAGGCCATAATGTGGCCGATTTGCATTGAATCTTAGCGTGTGACAATTCGTTGGATAGGTAAACAACATAACTACGACTTCCATGGGATATTTTTGCATTCTCTAAAAATTCAGCCAAAATGGAGGTTAAGAAATTCTCCTCGTTAATTTGGGACATTACTCGTTTTCGACCCTTTTTTAGTAGGAAGGCCATAATGTGGCCGATTTGCATTGAATCTTAGCGTGTGACAATTCGTTGGATAGGTAAACAACATAACTACGACTTCCATGGGATATTTTTGCATTCTGTAAAAATTCGGCCAAAATGGAGGTTAAGAAAATCTCCTCGTTAATTTAGGACATTACTCGTTTTCGACCCTTTTTCAGTAGGAAGGCCATAAAGTGGCCGATTTGCATTGAATCTTAGCGTTTGACAATTCGTTGGATAGGTAAACAACATAACTACGACTTCCATGGGATATTTTTGCATTCTATAAAAATTCAGCCAAAATGGAGGTTAAGAAAATCTCCTCGTTAATTTAGGACATTACTCGTTTTCGACCCATTTTTACTACGAAGGCCATAAAGTGGCCGATTTGTATTGAATCTTAGCATGTGACAATTCGTTGGATAGGTAAACAAAATAACTACGACTTCGATGGGATATTTTTGCATTCTGTAAAAATTCGGCCAAAATGGAGGTTAAGAAAATCTCCTCGTTAATTTAGGACATTACTCGTTTTCGACCCATTTTTACTGGGAAGGCCATAAAGTGGCCGATTTGGATTGAATCTTAGCATGTGACAATTCGTTGGATAGGTAAACAACATAACTACGACTTCCATGGGATATTTTTGCATTCTCTAAAGATTCGGCCAGAATGGAGGTTAAGAAAATCTCCTCGTTAATTTAGGACATTACTCGTTTTCGACCCATTTTTACTGGGAAGGCCATAAAGTGGCCGATTTGTATTGAATCTTAGCATGTGACAATTCGTTGGATAGGTAAACAACATAACTACAACTTCCATGGGATATTTTTGCATTCTCTAAAAATTAAGCCAAAATGGAGGTTAAGAAAATCTCCTCGTTAATTTAGGACATTACTCGTTTTCGACCCATTTTTACTAGGAAGGCCATTAAGTGACCGATTTGTATTGAATCTTAGCAAGTGACAATTCGTTGGATAGGTAAACAACATAACTACGACTTCCATGGGATATTTTTGCATTCTGTAAAAATTCGGCCAAAATGAAGCTTAAGAAAATCTCCTCGTTAATTTAGGACATTACTCGTTTTCGACCCTTTTTTAGTAGGAAGGCCATAATGTGGCCGATTTGCATTGAATCTTAGCATGTGACAATTTGTTGGATAGGTAAACAACATAACTACGACTTCCATGGGATATTTTTGCATTCTCTAAAGATTCGGCCAGAATGGAGGTTAAGAAAATCTCCTCGTTAATTTAGGACATTACTCGTTTTCGACCCATTTTTACTGGGAAGGCCATAAAGTGGCCGATTTGTATTGAATCTTAGCATGTGACAATTTGTTGGATAGGTAAACAACATAACTACGACTTCCATGGGATATTTTTGCATTCTCTAAAGATTCGGCCAGAATGGAGGTTAAGAAAATCTCCTCGTTAATTTAGGACATTACTCGTTTTCGACCCATTTTTACTGGGAAGGCCATAAAGTGGCCGATTTGTATTGAATCTTAGCATGTGACAATTCGTTGGATAGGTAAACAACATAACTACGACTTCCATGGGATATTTTTGCATTCTCTAAAAATTAAGCCAAAATGGAGGTTAAGAAAATCTCCTCGTTAATTTAGGACATTACTCGTTTTCGACCCATTTTTACTAGGAAGGCCATTAAGTGACCGATTTGCATTGAATCTTAGCGTGTGACAATTCGTTGGATAGGTAAACAACATAACTACGACTTCCATGGGATATTTTTGCATTCTCTAAAAATTCAGCCAAAATGGAGGTTAAGAAAATCTCCTCGTTAATTTGGGACATTACTCGTTTTCGACCCTTTTTTAGTAGGAAGGCCATAATGTGGCCGATTTGCATTGAATCTTAGCATGTGACAATTCGTTGGATAGGTAAACAACATAACTACGACTTCCATGGGATATTTTTGCATTCTCTAAAGATTCGGCCAGAATGGAGGTTAAGAAAATCTCCTCGTTAATTTAGGACATTACTCGTTTTCGACACATTTTTACTGGGAAGGCCATAAAGTGGCCGATTTGTATTGAATCTTAGCATGTGACAATTCGTTGGATAGGTAAACAACATAACTACGACTTCCATGGGATATTTTTGCATTCTCTAAAAATTAAGCCAAAATGGAGGTTAAGAAAATCTCCTCGTTAATTTAGGACATTACTCGTTTTCGACCCATTTTTACTGGGAAGGCCATAAAGTGGCCGATTTGTATTGAATCTTAGCATGTGACAATTCGTTGGATAGGTAAACAACATAACTACAACTTCCATGGGATATTTTTGCATTCTCTAAAAATTAAGCCAAAATGGAGGTTAAGAAAATCTCCTCGTTAATTTAGGACATTACTCGTTTTCGACCCATTTTTACTAGGAAGGCCATTAAGTGACCGATTTGTATTGAATCTTAGCAAGTGACAATTCGTTGGATAGGTAAACAACATAACTACGACTTCCATGGGATATTTTTGCATTCTGTAAAAATTCGGCCAAAATGAAGCTTAAGAAAATCTCCTCGTTAATTTAGGACATTACTCGTTTTCGACCCTTTTTTAGTAGGAAGGCCATAATGTGGCCGATTTGCATTGAATCTTAGCATGTGACAATTCGTTGGATAGGTAAACAACATAACTACGACTTCCATGGGATATTTTTGCATTCTCTAAAAATTAAGCCAAAATGGAGGTTAAGAAAATCTCCTCGTTAATTTAGGACATTACTCGTTTTCGACCCATTTTTACTAGGAAGGCCATTAAGTGACCGATTTGCATTGAATCTTAGCGTGTGACAATTCGTTGGATAGGTAAACAACATAACTACGACTTCCATGGGATATTTTTGCATTCTCTAAAGATTCGGCCAGAATGGAGGTTAAGAAAATCTCCTCGTTAATTTAGGACATTACTCGTTTTCGACCCATTTTTACTGGGAAGGCCATAAAGTGGCCGATTTGTATTGAATCTTAGCATGTGACAATTTGTTGGATAGGTAAACAACATAACTACGACTTCCATGGGATATTTTTGCATTCTCTAAAGATTCGGCCAGAATGGAGGTTAAGAAAATCTCCTCGTTAATTTAGGACATTACTCGTTTTCGACCCATTTTTACTGGGAAGGCCATAAAGTGGCCGATTTGTATTGAATCTTAGCATGTGACAATTCGTTGGATAGGTAAACAACATAACTACGACTTCCATGGGATATTTTTGCATTCTCTAAAAATTAAGCCAAAATGGAGGTTAAGAAAATCTCCTCGTTAATTTAGGACATTACTCGTTTTCGACCCATTTTTACTAGGAAGGCCATTAAGTGACCGATTTGCATTGAATCTTAGCGTGTGACAATTCGTTGGATAGGTAAACAACATAACTACGACTTCCATGGGATATTTTTGCATTCTCTAAAAATTCAGCCAAAATGGAGGTTAAGAAAATCTCCTCGTTAATTTGGGACATTACTCGTTTTCGACCCTTTTTTAGTAGGAAGGCCATAATGTGGCCGATTTGCATTGAATCTTAGCATGTGACAATTCGTTGGATAGGTAAACAACATAACTACGACTTCCATGGGATATTTTTGCATTCTCTAAAGATTCGGCCAGAATGGAGGTTAAGAAAATCTCCTCGTTAATTTAGGACATTACTCGTTTTCGACACATTTTTACTGGGAAGGCCATAAAGTGGCCGATTTGTATTGAATCTTAGCATGTGACAATTCGTTGGATAGGTAAACAACATAACTACGACTTCCATGGGATATTTTTGCATTCTCTAAAAATTAAGCCAAAATGGAGGTTAAGAAAATCTCCTCGTTAATTTAGGACATTACTCGTTTTCGACCCATTTTTACTAGGAAGGCCATTAAGTGACCGATTTGTATTGAATCTTAGCATGTGACAATTCGTTGGATAGGTAAACAACATAACTACGACCTCCATGGGATATTTTTGCATTCTCTAAAAATTCGGCCAAAATCGAGGTTAAGAAAATCTCCTCGTTAATTTAGGACATTACTCGTTTTCGACCCTTTTTTACTAGGAAGGCCATAACGTGGCCGATTTGCAATGAATCTTAGCATGTGACAATTCGTTGGATAGGTAAACAACATAACTACGACTTTCATGGGATATTTTTGCATTCTCTAAAAATTCAGCCAAAATGGAGGTTAAGAAAATCTCCTCGTTAATTTGGGACATTACTCGTTTTCGACCCTTTTTTAGTAGGAAGGCCATAATGTGGCCGATTTGCATTGAATCTTAGCATGTGACAATTCGTTGGATAGGTAAACAACATAACTACGACCTCCATGGGATATTTTTGCATTCTCTAAAAATTCGGCCAAAATCGAGGTTAAGAAAATCTCCTCGTTAATTTAGGACATTACTCGTTTTCGACCCTTTTTTACTAGGAAGGCCATAACGTGGCCGATTTGCAATGAATCTTAGCATGTGACAATTCGTTGGATAGGTAAACAACATAACTACGACTTTCATGGGATATTTTTGCATTCTCTAAAAATTCAGCCAAAATGGAGGTTAAGAAAATCTCCTCGTTAATTTGGGACATTACTCGTTTTCGACCCTTTTTTAGTAGGAAGGCCATAATGTGGCCGATTTGCATTGAATCTTAGCATGTGACAATTCGTTGGATAGGTAAACAACATAACTACGACCTCCATGGGATATTTTTGCATTCTCTAAAAATTCGGCCAAAATGGAGGTTAAGAAAATCTCCTCGTTAATTTAGGACATTACTCGTTTTCGACCCTTTTTCAGTAGGAAGGCCATAAAGTGGCCGATTTGCATTGAATCTTAGCGTTTGACAATTCGTTGGATAGGTAAACAACATAACTACGACTTCCATGGGATATTTTTGCATTCTATAAAAATTCAGCCAAAATGGAGGTTAAGAAAATCTCCTCGTTAATTTAGGACATTACTCGTTTTCGACCCATTTTTACTACGAAGGCCATAAAGTGGCCGATTTGTATTGAATCTTAGCATGTGACAATTCGTTGGATAGGTAAACAAAATAACTACGACTTCGATGGGATATTTTTGCATTCTGTAAAAATTCGGCCAAAATGGAGGTTAAGAAAATCTCCTCGTTAATTTAGGACATTACTCGTTTTCGACCCATTTTTACTGGGAAGGCCATAAAGTGGCCGATTTGTATTGAATCTTAGCATGTGACAATTCGTTGGATAGGTAAACAACATAACTACGACTTCCATGGGATATTTTTGCATTCTCTAAAGATTCGGCCAGAATGGAGGTTAAGAAAATCTCCTCGTTAATTTAGGACATTACTCGTTTTCGACCCATTTTTACTGGGAAGGCCATAAAGTGGCCGATTTGTATTGAATCTTAGCATGTGACAATTCGTTGGATAGGTAAACAACATAACTACAACTTCCATGGGATATTTTTGCATTCTCTAAAAATTAAGCCAAAATGGAGGTTAAGAAAATCTCCTCGTTAATTTAGGACATTACTCGTTTTCGACCCATTTTTACTAGGAAGGCCATTAAGTGACCGATTTGTATTGAATCTTAGCAAGTGACAATTCGTTGGATAGGTAAACAACATAACTACGACTTCCATGGGATATTTTTGCATTCTGTAAAAATTCGGCCAAAATGAAGCTTAAGAAAATCTCCTCGTTAATTTAGGACATTACTCGTTTTCGACCCTTTTTTAGTAGGAAGGCCATAATGTGGCCGATTTGCATTGAATCTTAGCATGTGACAATTCGTTGGATAGGTAAACAACATAACTACGACTTCCATGGGATATTTTTGCATTCTCTAAAAATTAAGCCAAAATGGAGGTTAAGAAAATCTCCTCGTTAATTTAGGACATTACTCGTTTTCGACCCATTTTTACTAGGAAGGCCATTAAGTGACCGATTTGCATTGAATCTTAGCGTGTGACAATTCGTTGGATAGGTAAACAACATAACTACGACTTCCATGGGATATTTTTGCATTCTCTAAAGATTCGGCCAGAATGGAGGTTAAGAAAATCTCCTCGTTAATTTAGGACATTACTCGTTTTCGACCCATTTTTACTGGGAAGGCCATAAAGTGGCCGATTTGTATTGAATCTTAGCATGTGACAATTTGTTGGATAGGTAAACAACATAACTACGACTTCCATGGGATATTTTTGCATTCTCTAAAGATTCGGCCAGAATGGAGGTTAAGAAAATCTCCTCGTTAATTTAGGACATTACTCGTTTTCGACCCATTTTTACTGGGAAGGCCATAAAGTGGCCGATTTGTATTGAATCTTAGCATGTGACAATTCGTTGGATAGGTAAACAACATAACTACGACTTCCATGGGATATTTTTGCATTCTCTAAAAATTAAGCCAAAATGGAGGTTAAGAAAATCTCCTCGTTAATTTAGGACATTACTCGTTTTCGACCCATTTTTACTAGGAAGGCCATTAAGTGACCGATTTGCATTGAATCTTAGCGTGTGACAATTCGTTGGATAGGTAAACAACATAACTACGACTTCCATGGGATATTTTTGCATTCTCTAAAAATTCAGCCAAAATGGAGGTTAAGAAAATCTCCTCGTTAATTTGGGACATTACTCGTTTTCGACCCTTTTTTAGTAGGAAGGCCATAATGTGGCCGATTTGCATTGAATCTTAGCATGTGACAATTCGTTGGATAGGTAAACAACATAACTACGACTTCCATGGGATATTTTTGCATTCTCTAAAGATTCGGCCAGAATGGAGGTTAAGAAAATCTCCTCGTTAATTTAGGACATTACTCGTTTTCGACACATTTTTACTGGGAAGGCCATAAAGTGGCCGATTTGTATTGAATCTTAGCATGTGACAATTCGTTGGATAGGTAAACAACATAACTACGACTTCCATGGGATATTTTTGCATTCTCTAAAAATTAAGCCAAAATGGAGGTTAAGAAAATCTCCTCGTTAATTTAGGACATTACTCGTTTTCGACCCATTTTTACTAGGAAGGCCATTAAGTGACCGATTTGTATTGAATCTTAGCATGTGACAATTCGTTGGATAGGTAAACAACATAACTACGACCTCCATGGGATATTTTTGCATTCTCTAAAAATTCGGCCAAAATCGAGGTTAAGAAAATCTCCTCGTTAATTTAGGACATTACTCGTTTTCGACCCTTTTTTACTAGGAAGGCCATAACGTGGCCGATTTGCAATGAATCTTAGCATGTGACAATTCGTTGGATAGGTAAACAACATAACTACGACTTTCATGGGATATTTTTGCATTCTCTAAAAATTCAGCCAAAATGGAGGTTAAGAAAATCTCCTCGTTAATTTGGGACATTACTCGTTTTCGACCCTTTTTTAGTAGGAAGGCCATAATGTGGCCGATTTGCATTGAATCTTAGCGTTTGACAATTCGTGGATAGGTAAACAACATAACTACGACTTCCATGGGATATTTTTGCATTCTATAAAAATTCAGCCAAAATGGAGGTTAAGAAAATCTCCTCGTTAATTTAGGACATTACTCGTTTTCGACCCATTTTTACTACGAAGGCCATAAAGTGGCCGATTTGTATTGAATCTTAGCATGTGACAATTCGTTGGATAGGTAAACAAAATAACTAAGACTTCGATGGGATATTTTTGCATTCTGTAAAAATTCGGCCAAAATGGAGGTTAAGAAAATCTCCTCGTTAATTTAGGACATTACTCGTTTTCGACCCTTTTTTAGTAGGAAGGCCATAATGTGGCCGATTTGCATTGAATCTTAGCATGTGACAATTCGTTGGATAGGTAAACAACATAACTACGACTTCCATGGGATATTTTTGCATTCTCTAAAGATTCGGCCAGAATGGAGGTTAAGAAAATCTCCTCGTTAATTTAGGACATTACTCGTTTTCGACCCATTTTTACTGGGAAGGCCATAAAGTGGCCGATTTGTATTGAATCTTAGCATGTGACAATTCGTTGGATAGGTAAACAACATAACTACGACTTCCATGGGATATTTTTGCATTCTCTAAAAATTAAGCCAAAATGGAGGTTAAGAAAATCTCCTCGTTAATTTAGGACATTACTCGTTTTCGACCCATTTTTACTAGGAAGGCCATTAAGTGACCGATTTGTATTGAATCTTAGCATGTGACAATTCGTTTGATAGGTAAACAACATAACTACGACTTTCATGGGATATTTTTGCATTCTCTAAAAATTCAGCCAAAATGGAGGTTAAGAAAATCTCCTCGTTAATTTGGGACATTACTCGTTTTCGACCCTTTTTTAGTAGGAAGGCCATAATGTGGCCGATTTGCATTGAATCTTAGCGTTTGACAATTCGTGGATAGGTAAACAACATAACTACGACTTCCATGGGATATTTTTGCATTCTATAAAAATTCAGCCAAAATGGAGGTTAAGAAAATCTCCTCGTTAATTTAGGACATTACTCGTTTTCGACCCATTTTTACTACGAAGGCCATAAAGTGGCCGATTTGTATTGAATCTTAGCATGTGACAATTCGTTGGATAGGTAAACAAAATAACTAAGACTTCGATGGGATATTTTTGCATTCTGTAAAAATTCGGCCAAAATGGAGGTTAAGAAAATCTCCTCGTTAATTTAGGACATTACTCGTTTTCGACCCTTTTTTAGTAGGAAGGCCATAATGTGGCCGATTTGCATTGAATCTTAGCATGTGACAATTCGTTGGATAGGTAAACAACATAACTACGACTTCCATGGGATATTTTTGCATTCTCTAAAGATTCGGCCAGAATGGAGGTTAAGAAAATCTCCTCGTTAATTTAGGACATTACTCGTTTTCGACACATTTTTACTGGGAAGGCCATAAAGTGGCCGATTTGTATTGAATCTTAGCATGTGACAATTCGTTGGATAGGTAAACAACATAACTACGACTTCCATGGGATATTTTTGCATTCTCTAAAAATTAAGCCAAAATGGAGGTTAAGAAAATCTCCTCGTTAATTTAGGACATTACTCGTTTTCGACCCATTTTTACTAGGAAGGCCATTAAGTGACCGATTTGTATTGAATCTTAGCATGTGACAATTCGTTGGATAGGTAAACAACATAACTACGACCTCCATGGGATATTTTTGCATTCTCTAAAAATTCGGCCAAAATCGAGGTTAAGAAAATCTCCTCGTTAATTTAGGACATTACTCGTTTTCGACCCTTTTTTACTAGGAAGGCCATAACGTGGCCGATTTGCAATGAATCTTAGCATGTGACAATTCGTTGGATAGGTAAACAACATAACTACGACTTTCATGGGATATTTTTGCATTCTCTAAAAATTCAGCCAAAATGGAGGTTAAGAAAATCTCCTCGTTAATTTGGGACATTACTCGTTTTCGACCCTTTTTTAGTAGGAAGGCCATAATGTGGCCGATTTGCATTGAATCTTAGCGTTTGACAATTCGTGGATAGGTAAACAACATAACTACGACTTCCATGGGATATTTTTGCATTCTATAAAAATTCAGCCAAAATGGAGGTTAAGAAAATCTCCTCGTTAATTTAGGACATTACTCGTTTTCGACCCATTTTTACTACGAAGGCCATAAAGTGGCCGATTTGTATTGAATCTTAGCATGTGACAATTCGTTGGATAGGTAAACAAAATAACTAAGACTTCGATGGGATATTTTTGCATTCTGTAAAAATTCGGCCAAAATGGAGGTTAAGAAAATCTCCTCGTTAATTTAGGACATTACTCGTTTTCGACCCTTTTTCAGTAGGAAGGCCATAATGTGGCCGATTTGCATTGAATCTTAGCATGTGACAATTCGTTGGATAGGTAAACAACATAACTACGACTTCCATGGGATATTTTTGCATTCTCTAAAGATTCGGCCAGAATGGAGGTTAAGAAAATCTCCTCGTTAATTTAGGACATTACTCGTTTTCGACCCATTTTTACTGGGAAGGCCATAAAGTGGCCGATTTGTATTGAATCTTAGCATGTGACAATTCGTTGGATAGGTAAACAACATAACTACGACTTCCATGGGATATTTTTGCATTCTCTAAAAATTAAGCCAAAATGGAGGTTAAGAAAATCTCCTCGTTAATTTAGGACATTACTCGTTTTCGACCCATTTTTACTAGGAAGGCCATTAAGTGACCGATTTGTATTGAATCTTAGCATGTGACAATTCGTTTGATAGGTAAACAACATAACTACGACTTCCATGGGATATTTTTGCATTCTGTAAAAATTCGGCCAAAATGAAGGTTAAGAAAATCTCCTCGTTAATTTAGGACATTACTCGTTTTCGACCCTTTTTTAGTAGGAAGGCCATAATGTGGCCGATTTGCATTGAATCTTAGCATGTGACAATTCGTTGGATAGGTAAACAACATAACTACGACTTCCATGGGATATTTTTCCATTCTCTAAAAATTAAGCCAAAATGGACGTTAAGAAAATCTCCTCGTTAATTTAGGACATTACTCGTTTTCGACCCATTTTTACTAGGAAGGCCATTAAGTGACCGATTTGCATTGAATCTTAGCGTGTGACAATTCGTTGGATAGGTAAACAACATAACTACGACTTCCATGGGATATTTTTGCATTCTCTAAAAATTCAGCCAAAATGGAGGTTAAGAAAATCTCCTCGTTAATTTGGGACATTACTCGTTTTCGACCCTTTTTTAGTAGGAAGGCCATAATGTGGCCGATTTGCATTGAATCTTAGCATGTGACAATTCGTTGGATAGGTAAACAACATAACTACGACTTCCATGGGATATTTTTGCATTCTCTAAAGATTCGGCCAGAATGGAGGTTAAGAAAATCTCCTCGTTAATTTAGGACATTACTCGTTTTCGACACATTTTTACTGGGAAGGCCATAAAGTGGCCGATTTGTATTGAATCTTAGCATGTGACAATTCGTTGGATAGGTAAACAACATAACTACGACTTCCATGGGATATTTTTGCATTCTCTAAAAATTAAGCCAAAATGGAGGTTAAGAAAATCTCCTCGTTAATTTAGGACATTACTCGTTTTCGACCCATTTTTGCTAGGAAGGCCATTGAGTGACCGATTTGTATTGAATCTTAGCATGTGACAATTCGCTGGATAGGTAAACAACATAACTACGACTTCCATGGGATATTTTTGCATTCTCTAAAAATTCGGCCAAAATCGAGGTTAAGAAAATCTCCTCGTTAATTTAGGACATTACTCGTTTTCGACCCTTTTTTACTAGGAAGGCCATAATGTGGCCGATTTGCAATGAATCTTAGCATGTGACAATTCGTTGGATAGGTAAACAACATAACTACGACTTCCATGGGATATTTTTGCATTCTCTAAAAATTCAGCCAAAATGGAGGTTAAGAAAATCTCCTCGTTAATTTGGGACATTACTCGTTTTCGACCCTTTTTTAGTAGGAAGGCCATAATGTGGCCGATTTGCATTGAATCTTAGCGTGTAACAATTCGTTGGATAGGTAAACAACATAACTACGACTTCCATGGGATATTTTTGCATTCTATAAAAATTCAACCAAAATGGAGGTTAAGAAAATCTCCTCGTTAATTTGGGACATTACTCGTTTTCGACCCTTTTTTAGTAGGAAGGCCATAATGTGGCCGATTTTCATTGAATCTTAGCGTGTGACAATTCGTTGGATAGGTAAACAACATAAATACGACTTCCATGGGATATTTTTGCATTCTATAAAAATTCAGCCAAAATGGAGGTTAAGAAAATCTCCTCGTTAATTTAGGACATTACTCGTTTTCGACCCATTTTTACTAGGAAGGCCATAAAGTGGCCGATTTGTATTGAATCTTAGCATGTGACAATTCGTTGGATAGGTAAACAACATAACTACGACTTCCATGGGATATTTTTGCATTCTCTAAAAATTAAGCCAAAATGGAGGTTAAGAAAATCTCCTCGTTAATTTAGGACATTACTCGTTTTCGACCCATTTTTACTAGGAAGGCCATTAAGTGACCGATTTGCATTGAATCTTAGCGTGTGACAATTCGTTGGATAGGTAAACAACATAACTACGACTTCCATGGGATATTTTTGCATTCTATAAAAATTCAGCCAAAATGGAGGTTAAGAAAATCTCCTCGTTAATTTAGGACATTACTCGTTTTCGACCCATTTTTACTAGGAAGGCCATAAAGTGGCCGATTTGTATTGAATCTTAGCATGTGACAATTCGTTGGATAGGTAAACAACATAACTACGACTTCCATGGGATATTTTTGCATTCTGTAAAAATTCGGCCAAAATGGAGGTTAAGAAAATCTCCTCGTTAATTTAGGACATTACTCGTTTTCGACCCTTTTTTAGTAGGAAGGCCATAATGTGGCCGATTTGCATTGAATCTTAGCATGTGACAATTCGTTGGATAGGTAAACAACATAACTACGACTTCCATGAGATATTTTTGCATTCTCTAAAAATTAAGCCAAAATGGAGGTTAAGAAAATCTCCTCGTTAATTTAGGACATTATTCGTTTTCGACCCATTTTTGCTAGGAAGGCCATTAAATGACCGATTTGCATTGAATCTTAGCTTGTGACAATTCGTTGGATAGGTAAACAACTTAACTACGACTTCCATGGGATATTTTTGCATTCTATAAAAATTCAGCCAAAATGGAGGTTAAGAAAATCTCCTCGTTAATTTAGGACATTACTCGTTTCAGACCCATTTTTACTAGGAAGGCCATAAAGTGGCCGATTTGTATTGAATCTTAGCATGTGACAATTCGTTGGATAGGTAAACAACATAACTACGACTTCCATGGGATATTTTTGCATTCTGTAAAAATTCGGCCAAAATGGAGGTTAAGAAAATCTCCTCGTTAATTTAGGACATTACTCGTTTTCGACCCTTTTTTAGTAGGAAGGCCATAATGTGGCCGATTTGCACTGAATCTTAGCATGTGACAATTCGTTGGATAGGTAAACAACATAACTACGACTTCCATGGGATATTTTTGCATTCTCTAAAAATTAAGCCAAAACGGAGGTTAAGAAAATCTCCTCGTTAATTTAGGACATTACTCGTTTTCGACCCATTTTTACTAGGAAGGCCATTAAGTGACCGATTTGCATTGAATCTTAGCGTGTGACAATTCGTTGGATAGGTAAACAACATAACTACGACTTCCATGGGATATTTTTGCATTCTCTAAAAATTAAGCCAAAATGGAGGTTAAGAAAATCTCCTCGTTAATTTAGGACATTACTCGTTTTCGACCCATTTTTACTAGGAAGGCCATTAAGTGACCGATTTGCATTGAATCTTAGCGTGTGACAATTCGTTGGATAGGTAAACAACATAACTACGACTTCCATGGGATATTTTTGCATTCTGTAAAAATTCGGCCAAAATGGAGGTTAAGAAAATCTCCTCGTTAATTTAGGACATTACTCGTTTTCGACCCTTTTTTAGTAGGAAGGCCATAATGTGGCCGATTTGCATTGAATCTTAGCATGTGACAATTCGTTGGATAGGTAAACAACATAACTACGACTTCCATGGGATATTTTTGCATTCTCTAAAAATTAAGCCAAAACGGAGGTTAAGAAAATCTCCTCGTTAATTTAGGACATTACTCGTTTTCGACCCATTTTTACTAGGAAGGCCATTAAGTGACCGATTTGCATTGAATCTTAGCGTGTGACAATTCGTTGGATAGGTAAACAACATAACTACGACTTCCATGGGATATTTTTGCATTCTCTAAAAATTAAGCCAAAATGGAGGTTAAGAAAATCTCCTCGTTAATTTAGGACATTACTCGTTTTCGACCCATTTTTACTAGGAAGGCCATAAAGTGGCCGATTTGTATTGAATCTTAGCATGTGACAATTCGTTGGATAGGTAAACAACATAACTACGACTTCCATGGGATATTTTTGCATTCTGTAAAAATTCGGCCAAAATGGAGGTTAAGAAAATCTCCTCGTTAATTTAGGACATTACTCGTTTTCGACCCTTTTTTAGTAGGAAGGCCATAATGTGGCCGATTTGCATTGAATCTTAGCATGTGACAATTCGTTGGATAGGTAAACAACATAACTACGACTTCCATGGGATATTTTTGCATTCTCTAAAAATTAAGCCAAAATGGAGGTTAAGAAAATCTCCTCGTTAATTTAGGACATTACTCGTTTTCGACCCATTTTTGCTAGGAAGGCCATTAAGTGACCGATTTGCATTGAATCTTAGCTTGTGACAATTCGTTGGATAGGTAAACAACATAACTACGACTTCCATGGGATATTTTTGCATTCTATAAAAATTCAGCCAAAATGGAGGTTAAGAAAATCTCCTCGTTAATTTAGGACATTACTCGTTTCAGACCCATTTTTACTAGGAAGGCCATAAAGTGGCCGATTTGTATTGAATCTTAGCATGTGATAATTCGTTGGATAGGTAAACAACATAACTACGACTTCCATGGGATATTTTTGCATTCTGTAAAAATTCGGCCAAAATGGAGGTTAAGAAAATCTCCTCGTTAATTTAGGACATTACTCGTTTTCGACCCTTTTTTAGTAGGAAGGCCATAATGTGGCCGATTTGCACTGAATCTTAGCATGTGACAATTCGTTGGATAGGTAAACAACATAACTACGACTTCCATGGGATATTTTTGCATTCTCTAAAAATTAAGCCAAAATGGAGGTTAAGAAAATCTCCTCGTTAATTTAGGACATTACTCGTTTTCGACCCATTTTTACTAGGAAGGCCATTAAGTGACCGATTTGCATTGAATCTTAGCGTGTGACAATTCGTTGGATAGGTAAACAACATAACTACGACTTCCATGGGATATTTTTGCATTGTCTAAAAATTCAGCCAAAATGGAGGTTAAGAAAATCTCCTCGTTAATTTAGGACATTACTCGTTTCAGACCCATTTTTACTAGGAAGGCCATAAAGTGGCCGATTTGTATTGAATCTTAGCATGTGATAATTCGTTGGATAGGTAAACAACATAACTACGACTTCCATGGGATATTTTTGCATTCTGTAAAAATTCGGCCAAAATGGAGGTTAAGAAAATCTCCTCGTTAATTTAGGACATTACTCGTTTTCGACCCTTTTTTAGTAGGAAGGCCATAATGTGGCCGATTTGCACTGAATCTTAGCATGTGACAATTCGTTGGATAGGTAAACAACATAACTACGACTTCCATGGGATATTTTTGCATTCTCTAAAAATTAAGCCAAAATGGAGGTTAAGAAAATCTCCTCGTTAATTTAGGACATTACTCGTTTTCGACCCATTTTTACTAGGAAGGCCATTAAGTGACCGATTTGCATTGAATCTTAGCGTGTGACAATTCGTTGGATAGGTAAACAACATAACTACGACTTCCATGGGATATTTTTGCATTGTCTAAAAATTCAGCCAAAATGGAGGTTAAGAAAATCTCCTCGTTAATTTGGGACATTACTCGTTTTCGACCCTTTTTTAGTAGGAAGGCCATAATGTGGCCGATTTTCATTGAATCTTAGCGTGTGACAATTCGTTGGATAGGTAAACAACATAAATACGACTTCCATGGGATATTTTTGCATTCTATAAAAATTCAGCCAAAATGGAGGTTAAGAAAAGCTCCTCGTTAATTTAGGACATTACTCGTTTTCGACCCATTTTTACTAGGAAGGCCATAAAGTGGCCGATTTGTATTGAATCTTAGCATGTGACAATTCGTTGGATAGGTAAACAACATAACTACGACTTCCATGGGATATTTTTGCATTCTCTAAAAATTAAGCCAAAATGGAGGTTAAGAAAATCTCCTCGTTAATTTAGGACATTACTCGTTTTCGACCCATTTTTACTAGGAAGGCCATTAAGTGACCGATTTGCATTGAATCTTAGCGTGTGACAATTCGTTGGATAGGTAAACAACATAACTACGACTTCCATGGGATATTTTTGCATTCTCTAAAAATTCAGCCAAAATGGAGGTTAAGAAAATCTCCTCGTTAATTTGGGACATTACTCGTTTTCGACCCTTTTTTAGTAGGAAGGCCATAATGTGGCCGATTTGCATTGAATCTTAGCGTGTGACAATTCGTTGGATAGGTAAACAATATAACTACGACTTCCATGGGATATTTTTGCATTCTATAAAAATTCAGCCAAAATGGAGGTTAAGAAAATCTCCTCGTTAATTTAGGACATTACTCGTTTTCGACCCATTTTTACTAGGAAGGCCATAAAGTGGCCGATTTGTATTGAATCTTAGCATGTGACAATTCGTTGGATAGGTAAACAACATAACTACGACTTCCATGGGATATTTTTGCATTCTGTAAAAATTCGGCCAAAATGGAGGTTAAGAAAATCTCCTCGTTAATTTAGGACATTACTCGTTTTCGACCCTTTTTTAGTAGGAAGGCCATAATGTGGCCGATTTGCATTGAATCTTAGCATGTGACAATTCGTTGGATAGGTAAACAACATAACTACGACTTCCATGGGATATTTTTGCATTCTCTAAAAATTAAGCCAAAATGGAGGTTAAGAAAATCTCCTCGTTAATTTAGGACATTACTCGTTTTCGACCCATTTTTACTAGGAAGGCCATTAAGTGACCGATTTGCATTGAATCTTAGCGTGTGACAATTCGTTGGATAGGTAAACAACATAACTACGACTTCCATGGGATATTTTTGCATTCTCTAAAAATTCAGCCAAAATGGAGGTTAAGAAAATCTCCTCGTTAATTTGGGACATTACTCGTTTTCGACCCTTTTTTAGTAGGAAGGCCATAATGTGGCCGATTTGCATTGAATCTTAGCGTGTGACAATTCGTTGGATAGGTAAACAACATAACTACGACTTCCATGGGATATTTTTGCATTCTATAAAAATTCAGCCAAAATGGAGGTTAAGAAAATCTCCTCGTTAATTTAGGACATTACTCGTTTTCGACCCATTTTTACTAGGAAGGCCATAAAGTGGCCGATTTGTATTGAATCTTAGCATGTGACAATTCGTTGGATAGGTAAACAACATAACTACGA
The DNA here is from genome assembly GCF_051527215.1 of Medicago sativa. Classification (NCBI taxonomy): domain Eukaryota; kingdom Viridiplantae; phylum Streptophyta; class Magnoliopsida; order Fabales; family Fabaceae; genus Medicago; species Medicago sativa. The sequence continues at coordinate 400,109 of NC_140751.1, read as the reverse complement.
CTTCCATGGGATATTTTTGCATTCTCTAAAAATTAAGCCAAAATGGAGGTTAAGAAAATCTCCTCGTTAATTTAGGACATTACTCGTTTTCGACCCATTTTTACTAGGAAGGCCATTAAGTGACCGATTTGCATTGAATCTTAGCGTGTGACAATTCGTTGGATAGGTAAACAACATAACTACGACTTCCATGGGATATTTTTGCATTCTCTAAAAATTCAGCCAAAATGGAGGTTAAGAAAATCTCCTCGTTAATTTGGGACATTACTCGTTTTCGACCCTTTTTTAGTAGGAAGGCCATAATGTGGCCGATTTGCATTGAATCTTAGCGTGTGACAATTCGTTGGATAGGTAAACAACATAACTACGACTTCCATGGGATATTTTTGCATTCTATAAAAATTCAGCCAAAATGGAGGTTAAGAAAATCTCCTCGTTAATTTAGGACATTACTCGTTTTCGACCCATTTTTACTAGGAAGGCCATAAAGTGGCCGATTTGTATTGAATCTTAGCATGTGACAATTCGTTGGATAGGTAAACAACATAACTACGACTTCCATGGGATATTTTTGCATTCTGTAAAAATTCGGCCAAAATGGAGGTTAAGAAAATCTCCTCGTTAATTTAGGACATTACTCGTTTTCGACCCTTTTTTAGTAGGAAGGCCATAATGTGGCCGATTTGCATTGAATCTTAGCATGTGACAATTCGTTGGATAGGTAAACAACATAACTACGACTTCCATGGGATATTTTTGCATTCTCTAAAAATTAAGCCAAAATGGAGGTTAAGAAAATCTCCTCGTTAATTTAGGACATTACTCGTTTTCGACCCATTTTTGCTAGGAAGGCCATTAAGTGACCGATTTGCATTGAATCTTAGCTTGTGACAATTCGTTGGATAGGTAAACAACATAACTACGACTTCCATGGGATATTTTTGCATTCTATAAAAATTCAGCCAAAATGGAGGTTAAGAAAATCTCCTCGTTAATTTAGGACATTACTTGTTTCAGACCCATTTTTACTAGGAAGGCCATAATGTGGCCGATTTGCATTGAATCTTAGCATGTGACAATTCGTTGGATAGGTAAACAACATAACTACGACTTCCATGGGATATTTTTGCATTCTCTAAAAATTAAGCCAAAATGGAGGTTAAGAAAATCTCCTCGTTAATTTAGGACATTACTCGTTTTCGACCCATTTTTACTAGGAAGGCCATTAAGTGACCGATTTGCATTGAATCTTAGCGTGTGACAATTCGTTGGATAGGTAAACAACATAACTACGACTTCCATGGGATATTTTTGCATTCTCTAAAAATTCAGCCAAAATGGAGGTTAAGAAAATCTCCTCGTTAATTTGGGACATTACTCGTTTTCGACCCTTTTTTAGTAGGAAGGCCATAATGTGGCCGATTTGCATTGAATCTTAGCGTGTGACAATTCGTTGGATAGGTAAACAACATAACTACGACTTCCATGGGATATTTTTGCATTCTATAAAAATTCAGCCAAAATGGAGGTTAAGAAAATCTCCTCGTTAATTTAGGACATTACTCGTTTTCGACCCATTTTTACTAGGAAGGCCATAAAGTGGCCGATTTGTATTGAATCTTAGCATGTGACAATTCGTTGGATAGGTAAACAACATAACTACGACTTCCATGGGATATTTTTGCATTCTCTAAAAATTAAGCCAAAATGGAGGTTAAGAAAATCTCCTCGTTAATTTAGGACATTACTCGTTTTCGACCCATTTTTACTAGGAAGGCCATTAAGTGACCGATTTGCATTGAATCTTAGCGTGTGACAATTCGTTGGATAGGTAAACAACATAACTACGACTTCCATGGGATATTTTTGCATTCTCTAAAAATTCAGCCAAAATGGAGGTTAAGAAAATCTCCTCGTTAATTTGGGACATTACTCGTTTTCGACCCTTTTTTAGTAGGAAGGCCATAATGTGGCCGATTTGCATTGAATCTTAGCGTGTGACAATTCGTTGGATAGGTAAACAACATAACTACGACTTCCATGGGATATTTTTGCATTCTATAAAAATTCAGCCAAAATGGAGGTTAAGAAAATCTCCTCGTTAATTTAGGACATTACTCGTTTTCGACCCATTTTTACTAGGAAGGCCATAAAGTGGCCGATTTGTATTGAATCTTAGCATGTGACAATTCGTTGGATAGGTAAACAACATAACTACGACTTCCATGGGATATTTTTGCATTCTGTAAAAATTCGGCCAAAATGGAGGTTAAGAAAATCTCCTCGTTAATTTAGGACATTACTCGTTTTCGACCCTTTTTTAGTAGGAAGGCCATAATGTGGCCGATTTGCATTGAATCTTAGCATGTGACAATTCGTTGGATAGGTAAACAACATAACTACGACTTCCATGGGATATTTTTGCATTCTCTAAAAATTAAGCCAAAATGGAGGTTAAGAAAATCTCCTCGTTAATTTAGGACATTACTCGTTTTCGACCCATTTTTGCTAGGAAGGCCATTAAGTGACCGATTTGCATTGAATCTTAGCTTGTGACAATTCGTTGGATAGGTAAACAACATAACTACGACTTCCATGGGATATTTTTGCATTCTATAAAAATTCAGCCAAAATGGAGGTTAAGAAAATCTCCTCGTTAATTTAGGACATTACTCGTTTTCGACCCTTTTTTAGTAGGAAGGCCATAATGTGGCCGATTTGCACTGAATCTTAGCATGTGACAATTCGTTGGATAGGTAAACAACATAACTACGACTTCCATGGGATATTTTTGCATTCTCTAAAAATTAAGCCAAAATGGAGGTTAAGAAAATCTCCTCGTTAATTTAGGACATTACTCGTTTTCGACCCATTTTTACTAGGAAGGCCATTAAGTGACCGATTTGCATTGAATCTTAGCGTGTGACAATTCGTTGGATAGGTAAACAACATAACTACGACTTCCATGGGATATTTTTGCATTCTCTAAAAATTCAGCCAAAATGGAGGTTAAGAAAATCTCCTCGTTAATTTGGGACATTACTCGTTTTCGACCCTTTTTTAGTAGGAAGGCCATAATGTGGCCGATTTGCATTGAATCTTAGCGTGTGACAATTCGTTGGATAGGTAAACAACATAACTACGACTTCCATGGGATATTTTTGCATTCTCTAAAAATTAAGCCAAAATGGAGGTTAAGAAAATCTCCTCGTTAATTTGGGACATTACTCGTTTTCGACCCTTTTTTAGTAGGAAGGCCATAATGTGGCCGATTTGCATTGAATCTTAGCGTGTGACAATTCGTTGGATAGGTAAACAACATAACTACGACTTCCATGGGATATTTTTGCATTCTCTAAAAATTAAGCCAAAATGGAGGTTAAGAAAATCTCCTCGTTAATTTGGGACATTACTCGTTTTCGACCCTTTTTTAGTAGGAAGGCCATAATGTGGCCGATTTGCATTGAATCTTAGCGTGTGACAATTCGTTGGATAGGTAAACAACATAACTACGACTTCCATGGGATATTTTTGCATTCTCTAAAAATTAAGCCAAAATGGAGGTTAAGAAAATCTCCTCGTTAATTTGGGACATTACTCGTTTTCGACCCTTTTTTAGTAGGAAGGCCATAATGTGGCCGATTTGCATTGAATCTTAGCGTGTGACAATTCGTTGGATAGGTAAACAACATAACTACGACTTCCATGGGATATTTTTGCATTCTCTAAAAATTAAGCCAAAATGGAGGTTAAGAAAATCTCCTCGTTAATTTGGGACATTACTCGTTTTCGACCCTTTTTTAGTAGGAAGGCCATAATGTGGCCGATTTGCACTGAATCTTAGCATGTGACAATTCGTTGGATAGGTAAACAACATAACTACGACTTCCATGGGATATTTTTGCATTCTCTAAAAATTAAGCCAAAATGGAGGTTAAGAAAATCTCCTCGTTAATTTGGGACATTACTCGTTTTCGACCCTTTTTTAGTAGGAAGGCCATAATGTGGCCGATTTGCATTGAATCTTAGCGTGTGACAATTCGTTGGATAGGTAAACAACATAACTACGACTTCCATGGGATATTTTTGCATTCTATAAAAATTCAGCCAAAATGGAGGTTAAGAAAATCTCCTCGTTAATTTAGGACATTACTCGTTTTCGACCCATTTTTACTAGGAAGGCCATAAAGTGGCCGATTTGTATTGAATCTTAGCATGTGACAATTCGTTGGATAGGTAAACAACATAACTACGACTTCCATGGGATATATTTGCATTCTGTAAAAATTCGGCCAAAATGGAGGTTAAGAAAATCTCCTCGTTAATTTAGGACATTACTCGTTTTCGACCCTTTTTTAGTAGGAAGGCCATAATGTGGCCGATTTGCATTGAATCTTAGCATGTGACAATTCGTTGGATAGGTAAACAACATAACTACGACTTCCATGGGATATTTTTGCATTCTCTAAAAATTAAGCCAAAATGGAGGTTAAGAAAATCTCCTCGTTAATTTTGGACATTACTCGTTTTCGACCCATTTTTGCTAGGAAGGCCATTAAGTGACCGATTTGCATTGAATCTTAGCTTGTGACAATTCGTTGGATAGGTAAACAACATAACTACGACTTCCATGGGATATTTTTGCATTCTATAAAAATTCAGCCAAAATGGAGGTTAAGAAAATCTCCTCGTTAATTTAGGACATTACTTGTTTCAGACCCATTTTTACTAGGAAGGCCATAAAGTGGCCGATTTGTATTGAATCTTAGCATGTGACAATTTGTTGGATAGGTAAACAACATAACTACGACTTCCATGGGATATTTTTGCATTCTCTAAAAATTAAGCCAAAATGGAGGTTAAGAAAATCTCCTCGTTAATTTGGGACATTACTCGTTTTCGACCCTTTTTTAGTAGGAAGGCCATAATGTGGCCGATTTGCATTGAATCTTAGCGTGTGACAATTCGTTGGATAGGTAAACAACATAACTACGACTTCCATGGGATATTTTTGCATTCTATAAAAATTCAGCCAAAATGGAGGTTAAGAAAATCTCCTCGTTAATTTAGGACATTACTCGTTTTCGACCCATTTTTACTAGGAAGGCCATAAAGTGGCCGATTTGTATTGAATCTTAGCATGTGACAATTCGTTGGATAGGTAAACAACATAACTACGACTTCCATGGGATATATTTGCATTCTGTAAAAATTCGGCCAAAATGGAGGTTAAGAAAATCTCCTAGTTAATTTAGGACATTACTCGTTTTCGACCCTTTTTTAGTAGGAAGGCCATAATGTGGCCGATTTGCATTGAATCTTAGCATGTGACAATTCGTTGGATAGGTAAACAACATAACTACGACTTCCATGGGATATTTTTGCATTCTCTAAAAATTAAGCCAAAATGGAGGTTAAGAAAATCTCCTCGTTAATTTTGGACATTACTCGTTTTCGACCCATTTTTGCTAGGAAGGCCATTAAGTGACCGATTTGCATTGAATCTTAGCTTGTGACAATTCGTTGGATAGGTAAACAACATAACTACGACTTCCATGGGATATTTTTGCATTCTATAAAAATTCAGCCAAAATGGAGGTTAAGAAAATCTCCTCGTTAATTTAGGACATTACTTGTTTCAGACCCATTTTTACTAGGAAGGCCATAAAGTGGCCGATTTGTATTGAATCTTAGCATGTGACAATTCGTTGGATAGGTAAACAACATAACTACGACTTCCATGGGATATTTTTGCATTCTGTAAAAATTCGGCCAAAATGGAGGTTAAGAAAATCTCCTCGTTAATTTAGGACATTACTCGTTTTCGACCCTTTTTTAGTAGGAAGGCCATAATGTGGCCGATTTGCACTGAATCTTAGCATGTGACAATTCGTTGGATAGGTAAACAACATAACTACGACTTCCATGGGATATTTTTGCATTCTCTAAAAATTAAGCCAAAATGGAGGTTAAGAAAATCTCCTCGTTAATTTGGGACATTACTCGTTTTCGACCCTTTTTTAGTAGGAAGGCCATAATGTGGCCGATTTGCATTGAATCTTAGCGTGTGACAATTCGTTGGATAGGTAAACAACATAACTACGACTTCCATGGGATATTTTTGCATTCTATAAAAATTCAGCCAAAATGGAGGTTAAGAAAATCTCCTCGTTAATTTAGGACATTACTCGTTTTCGACCCATTTTTACTAGGAAGGCCATAAAGTGGCCGATTTGTATTGAATCTTAGCATGTGACAATTCGTTGGATAGGTAAACAACATAACTACGACTTCCATGGGATATTTTTGCATTCTGTAAAAATTCGGCCAAAATGGAGGTTAAGAAAATCTCCTCGTTAATTTAGGACATTACTCGTTTTCGACCCTTTTTTAGTAGGAAGGCCATAATGTGGCCGATTTGCATTGAATCTTAGCCTGTGAATATTCGTTGGATAGGTAAACAACATAACTACGACTTCCATGGGATATTTTTGCATTCTCTAAAAATTAAGCCAAAATGGAGGTTAAGAAAATCTCCTCGTTAATTTAGGACATTACTTGTTTTCGACCCATTTTTACTAGGAAGGCCATTAAGTGAACGATTTGTATTGAATCTTAGCATGTGACAATTCGTTGGATAGGTAAACAACATAACTACGACTTCCATGGGATATTTTTGCATTCTCTAAAAATTCGGCCAAAATCGAGGTTAAGAAAATCTCCTCGTTAATTTAGGACATTACTCCTTTTCGACCCATTTTTACTAGGAAGGCCATAATGTGGCCGATTTGCAATGAATCTTAGCATGTGACAATTCGTTGGATAGGTAAACAACATAACTACGACTTCCACGGGATATTTTTGCATTCTCTAAAAATTCAGCCAAAATGGAGGTTAAGAAAATCTCCTCGTTAATTTGGGACATTACTCGTTTTCGACCCTTTTTTAGTAAGAAGGCCATAATGTGGCCGATTTGCATTGAATCTTAGCGTGTGACAATTCGTTGGATAGGTAAACAACATAACTACGACCTCCATGGGATATTTTTGCATTCTATAAAAATTCAGCCAAAATGGAGGTTAAGAAAATCTCCTCGTTAATTTAGGACATTACTCGTTTTCGACCCATTTTTACTAGGAAGGCCATAAAGTGGCCGATTTGTATTGAATCTTAGCATATGACAATTCGTTGGATAGGTAAACAACATAACTACGACTTCCATGGGATATTTTTGCATTCTCTAAAAATTAAGCCAAAATGGAGGTTAAGAAAATCTCCTCGTTAATTTAGGACATTACTCGTTTTCGACCCATTTTTACTAGGAAGGCCATTAAGTGACCGATTTGTATTGAATCTTAGCCTGTGACAATTCGTTGGATAGGTAAACAACATAAATACGACTTCCATGGGATATTTTTGCATTCTCTAAAAATTCGGCCAAAATCGAGGTTAAGAAAATCTCCTCGTTAATTTGGGACATTACTCGTTTTCGACCCTTTTTAACTAGGAAGGCCATAATGTGGCCGATTTGCAATGAATCTTAGCATGTGACAATTCGTTGGATAGGTAAACAACATAACTACGACTTCCATGGGATATTTTTGCATTCTCTAAAAATTAAGCCAAAATGGAGGTTAAGAAAATCTCCTGGTTAATTTAGGACATTACTCGTTTTCGACCCATTTTTACTAGGAAGGCCATTAAGTGACCGATTTGCATTGAATCTTAGCGTGTGACAATTCGTTGGATAGGTAAACAACATAACTACGACTTCCATGGGATATTTTTGCATTCTATAAAAATTCAGCCAAAATGGAGGTTAAGAAAATCTCCTCGTTAATTTAGGACATTACTCGTTTTCGACCCATTTTTACTAGGAAGGCCATAAAGTGGCCGATTTGTATTGAATCTTAGCATGTGACAATTCGTTGGATAGGTAAACAACATAACTACGACTTCCATGGGATATTTTTGCATTATGTAAAAATTCGGCCAAAATGGAGGTTAAGAAAATCTCCTCGTTAATTTAGGACATTACTCGTTTTCGACCCTTTTTTAGTAGGAAGGCCATAATGTGGCCGATTTGCATTGAATCTTAGCATGTGACAATTCGTTGGATAGGTAAACAACATAACTACGACTTCCATGGGATATTTTTGCATTCTCTAAAAATTAAGCCAAAATGGAGGTTAAGAAAATCTCCTCGTTAATTTAGGACATTACTCGTTTTCGACCCATTTTTACTAGGAAGGCCATTAAGTGACCGATTTGCATTGAATCTTAGCGTGTGACAATTCGTTGGATAGGTAAACAACATAACTACGACTTCCATGGGATATTTTTGCATTCTATAAAAATTCAGCCAAAATGGAGGTTAAGAAAATCTCCTCGTTAATTTAGGACATTACTCGTTTTCGACCCATTTTTACTAGGAAGGCCATAAAGTGGCCGATTTGTATTGAATCTTAGCATGTGACAATTCGTTGGATAGGTAAACAACATAACTACGACTTCCATGGGATATTTTTGCATTCTGTAAAAATTCGGCCAAAATGGAGGTTAAGAAAATCTCCTCGTTAATTTAGGACATTACTCGTTTTCGACCCTTTTTTAGTAGGAAGGCCATAATGTGGCCGATTTGCATTGAATCTTAGCATGTGACAATTCGTTGGATAGGTAAACAACATAACTACGACTTCCATGGGATATTTTTGCATTCTCTAAAAATTAAGCCAAAATGGAGGTTAAGAAAATCTCCTCGTTAATTTAGGACATTACTCGTTTTCGACCCATTTTTACTAGGAAGGCCATTAAGTGAACGATTTGCATTGAATCTTAGCATGTGACAATTCGTTGGATAGGTAAACAACATAACTACGACTTCCATGGGATATTTTTGCATTCTCTAAAAATTCGGCCAAAATGGAGGTTAAGAAAATCTCCTCGTTAATTTAGGACATTACTCGTTTTCGACCCATTTTTACTAGGAAGGCCATAATGTGGCAGATTTGCATTGAATCTTAGCGTGTGACAATTCGTTGGATAGGTAAACAACATAACTACGACTTCCATGGGATATTTTTGCATTCTGTAAAAATTCGGCCAAAATGGAGGTTAAGAAAATCTCCTCGTTAATTTAGGACATTACTCGTTTTCGACCCTTTTTTAGTAGGAAGGCCATAATGTGGCCGATTTGCATTGAATCTTAGCATGTGACAATTCGTTGGATAGGTAAACAACATAACTACGACTTCCATGGGATATTTTTGCATTCTCTAAAAATTAAGCCAAAATGGAGGTTAAGAAAATCTCCTCGTTAATTTAGGACATTACTCGTTTTCGACCCATTTTTACTAGGAAGGCCATTAAGTGAACGATTTGTATTGAATCTTAGCATGTGACAATTCGTTGGATAGGTAAACAACATAACTACGACTTCCATGGGATATTTTTGCATTCTCTAAAAATTCGGCCAAAATCGAGGTTAAGAAAATCTCCTCGTTAATTTAGGACATTACTCCTTTTCGACCCATTTTTACTAGGAAGGCCATAATGTGGCCGATTTGCAATGAATCTTAGCATGTGACAATTCGTTGGATAGGTAAACAACATAACTACGACTTCCAAGGGATATTTTTGCATTCTCTAAAAATTCAGCCAAAATGGAGGTTAAGAAAATCTCCTCGTTAATTTGGGACATTACTCGTTTTCGACCCTTTTTTAGTAGGAAGGCCATAATGTGGCCGATTTGCATTGAATCTTAGCGTGTGACAATTCGTTGGATAGGTAAACAACATAACTACGACTTCCATGGGATATTTTTGCATTCTATAAAAATTCAGCCAAAATGGAGGTTAAGAAAATCTCCTCGTTAATTTAGGACATTACTCGTTTTCGACCCATTTTTACTAGGAAGGCCATAAAGTGGCCGATTTGTATTGAATCTTAGCATATGACAATTCGTTGGATAGGTAAACAACATAACTACGACTTCCATGGGATATTTTTGCATTCTCTAAAAATTAAGCCAAAATGGAGGTTAAGAAAATCTCCTCGTTAATTTAGGACATTACTCGTTTTCGACCCATTTTTACTAGGAAGGCCATTAAGTGACCGATTTGTATTGAATCTTAGCATGTGACAATTCGTTGGATAGGTAAACAACATAACTACGACTTCCATGGGATATTTTTGCATTCTCTAAAAATTAAGCCAAAATGGAGGTTAAGAAAATCTCCTCGTTAATTTAGGACATTACTCGTTTTCGACCCATTTTTACTAGGAAGGCCATTAAGTGAACGATTTGTATTGAATCTTAGCATGTGACAATTCGTTGGATAGGTAAACAACATAACTACGACTTCCATGGGATATTTTTGCATTCTCTAAAAATTCGGCCAAAATCGAGGTTAAGAAAATCTCCTCGTTAATTTAGGACATTACTCCTTTTCGACCCATTTTTACTAGGAAGGCCATAATGTGGCCGATTTGCAATGAATCTTAGCATGTGACAATTCGTTGGATAGGTAAACAACATAACTACGACTTCCACGGGATATTTTTGCATTCTCTAAAAATTCAGCCAAAATGGAGGTTAAGAAAATCTCCTCGTTAATTTGGGACATTACTCGTTTTCGACCCTTTTCTAGTAGGAAGGCCATAATGTGGCCGATTTGCATTGAATCTTAGTGTGTGACAATTCGTTGGATAGGTAAACAACATAACTACGACTTCCATGGGATATTTTTGCATTCTATAAAAATTCAGCCAAAATGGAGGTTAAGAAAATCTCCTCGTTAATTTAGGACATTACTCGTTTTCGACCCATTTTTACTAGGAAGGCCATAAAGTGGCCGATTTGCAGTGAATCTTAGCATGTGACAATTCGTTGGATAGGTAAACAACATAACTACGACTTCCATGGGATATTTTTGCATTCTATAAAAATTCAGCCAAAATGGAGGTTAAGAAAATCTCCTCGTTAATTTAGGACATTACTCGTTTTCGACCCATTTTTACTAGGAAGGCCATAAAGTGGCCGATTTGTATTGAATCTTAGCATGTGACAATTCGTTGGATAGGTAAACAACATAACTACGACTTCCATGGGATATTTTTGCATTCTGTAAAAATTCGGCCAAAATGGAGGTTAAGAAAATCTCCTCGTTAATTTAGGACATTACTCGTTTTCGACCCTTTTTTAGTAGGAAGGCCATAATGTGGCCGATTTGCATTGAATCTTAGCATGTGACAATTCGTTGGATAGGTAAACAACATAACTACGACTTCCATGGGATATTTTTGCATTCTCTAAAAATTAAGCCAAAATGGAGGTTAAGAAAATCTCCTCGTTAATTTAGGACATTACTCGTTTTCGACCCATTTTTACTAGGAAGGCCATTAAGTGACCGATTTGCATTGAATCTTAGCGTGTGACAATTCGTTGGATAGGTAAACAACATAACTACGACTTCCATGGGATATTTTTGCATTCTATAAAAATTCAGCCAAAATGGAGGTTAAGAAAATCTCCTCGTTAATTTAGGACATTACTCGTTTTCGACCCATTTTTACTAGGAAGGCCATAAAGTGGCCGATTTATATTGAATCTTAGCATGTGACAATTCGTTGGATAGGTAAACAACATAACTACGACTTCCATGGGATATTTTTGCATTCTGTAAAAATTCGGCCAAAATGGAGGTTAAGAAAATCTCCTCGTTAATTTAGGACATTACTCGTTTTCGACCCTTTTTTAGTAGGAAGGCCATAATGTGGCCGATTTGCATTGAATCTTAGCATGTGACAATTCGTTGGATAGGTAAACAACATAACTACGACTTCCATGGGATATTTTTGCATTCTCTAAAAATTAAGCCAAAATGGAGGTTAAGAAAATCTCCTCGTTAATTTAGGACATTACTCGTTTTCGACCCATTTTTACTAGGAAGGCCATTAAGTGAACGATTTGTATTGAATCTTAGCATGTGACAATTCGTTGGATAGGTAAACAACATAACTACGACTTCCATGGGATATTTTTGCATTCTCTAAAAATTCGGCCAAAATCGAGGTTAAGAAAATCTCCTCGTTAATTTAGGACATTACTCGTTTTCGACCCTTTTTTAGTAGGAAGGCCATAATGTGGCCGATTTGCATTGAATCTTAGCGTGTGACAATTCGTTGGATAGGTAAACAACATAACTACGACTTCCATGGGATATTTTTGCATTCTATAAAAATTCAGCCAAAATGGAGGTTAAGAAAATCTCCTCGTTAATTTAGGACATTACTCGTTTTCGACCCTTTTTTAGTAGGAAGGCCATAATGTGGCCGATTTGCATTGAATCTTAGCATGTGACAATTCGTTGGATAGGTAAACAACATAACTACGACTTCCATGGGATATTTTTGCATTCTCTAAAAATTAAGCCAAAATGGAGGTTAAGAAAATCTCCTCGTTAATTTAGGACATTACTCGTTTTCGACCCATTTTTACTAGGAAGGCCATTAAGTGAACGATTTGTATTGAATCTTAGCATGTGACAATTCGTTGGATAGGTAAACAACATAACTACGACTTCCATGGGATATTTTTGCATTCTCTAAAAATTCGGCCAAAATCGAGGTTAAGAAAATCTCCTCGTTAATTTAGGACATTACTCCTTTTCGACCCATTTTTACTAGGAAGGCCATAATGTGGCCGATTTGCAATGAATCTTAGCATGTGACAATTCGTTGGATAGGTAAACAACATAACTACAACTTCCACGGGATATTTTTGCATTCTCTAAAAATTCAGCCAAAATGGAGGTTAAGAAAATCTCCTCGTTAATTTGGGACATTACTCGTTTTCGACCCTTTTTTAGTAGGAAGGCCATAATGTGGCCGATTTGCATTGAATCTTAGCGTGTGACAATTCGTTGGATAGGTAAACAACATAACTACGACTTCCATGGGATATTTTTGCATTCTATAAAAATTCAGCCAAAATGGAGGTTAAGAAAATCTCCTCGTTAATTTAGGACATTACTCGTTTTCGACCCATTTTTACTAGGAAGGCCATAAAGTGGCCGATTTGTATTGAATCTTAGCATATGACAATTCGTTGGATAGGTAAACAACATAACTACGACTTCCACGGGATATTTTTGCATTCTCTAAAAATTAAGCCAAAATGGAGGTTAAGAAAATCTCCTCGTTAATTTAGGACATTACTCGTTTTCGACCCATTTTTACTAGGAAGGCCATTAAGTGACCGATTTGTATTGAATCTTAGCATGTGACAATTCGTTGGATAGGTAAACAACATAACTACGACTTCCATGGGATATTTTTGCATTCTCTAAAAATTAAGCCAAAATGGAGGTTAAGAAAATCTCCTCGTTAATTTAGGACATTACTCGTTTTCGACCCATTTTTACTAGGAAGGCCATTAAGTGAACGATTTGTATTGAATCTTAGCATGTGACAATTCGTTGGATAGGTAAACAACATAACTACGACTTCCATGGGATATTTTTGCATTCTCTAAAAATTCGGCCAAAATCGAGGTTAAGAAAATCTCCTCGTTAATTTAGGACATTACTCCTTTTCGAGCCATTTTTACTAGGAAGGCCATAATGTGGCCGATTTGCAATGAATCTTAGCATGTGACAATTCGTTGGATAGGTAAACAACATAACTACGACTTCCACGGGATATTTTTGCATTCTCTAAAAATTCAGCCAAAATGGAGGTTAAGAAAATCTCCTCGTTAATTTGGGACATTACTCGTTTTCGACCCTTTTTTAGTAGGAAGGCCATAATGTGGCCGATTTGCATTGAATCTTAGCGTGTGACAATTCGTTGGATAGGTAAACAACATAACTACGACTTCCATGGGATATTTTTGCATTCTATAAAAATTCAGCCAAAATGGAGGTTAAGAAAATCTCCTCGTTAATTTAGGACATTACTCGTTTTCGACCCATTTTTACTAGGAAGGCCATAAAGTGGCCGATTTGTATTGAATCTTAGCAAATGACAATTCGTTGGATAGGTAAACAATATAACTACGACTTCCATGGGATATTTTTGCATTCTCTAAAAATTAAGCCAAAATGGAGGTTAAGAAAATCTCCTCGTTAATTTAGGACATTACTCGTTTTCGACCCATTTTTACTAGGAAGGCCATTAAGTGACCGATTTGTATTGAATCTTAGCATGTGATAATTCGTTGGATAGGTAAACAACATAACTACGACTTCCATGGGATATTTTTGCATTCTCTAAAAATTCGGCCAAAATCGAGGTTAAGAAAATCTCCTCGTTAATTTGGGACATTACTCGTTTTCGACCCTTTTTAACTAGGAAGGCCATAATGTGGCCGATTTGCAGTGAATCTTAGCATGTGACAATTCGTTGGATAGGTAAACAACATAACTACGACTTCCATGGGATATTTTTGCATTCTCTAAAAATTAAGCCAAAATGGAGGTTAAGAAAATCTCCTGGTTAATTTAGGACATTACTCGTTTTCGACCCATTTTTACTAGGAAGGCCATTAAGTGACCGATTTGCATTGAATCTTAGCGTGTGACAATTCGTTGGATAGGTAAACAACATAACTACGACTTCCATGGGATATTTTTGCATTCTATAAAAATTCAGCCAAAATGGAGGTTAAGAAAATCTCCTCGTTAATTTAGGACATTACTCGTTTTCGACCCATTTTTACTAGGAAGGCCATAAAGTGGCCGATTTGTATTGAATCTTAGCATGTGACAATTCGTTGGATAGGTAAACAACATAACTACGACTTCCATGGGATATTTTTGCATTCTCTAAAAATTAAGCCAAAATGGAGGTTAAGAAAATCTCCTCGTTAATTTAGGACATTACTCGTTTTCGACCCATTTTTACTAGGAAGGCCATTAAGTGACCGATTTGCATTGAATCTTAGCGTGTGACAATTCGTTGGATAGGTAAACAACATAACTACGACTTCCATGGGATATTTTTGCATTCTCTAAAAATTCAGCCAAAATGGAGGTTAAGAAAATCTCCTCGTTAATTTGGGACATTACTCGTTTTCGACCCTTTTTTAGTAGGAAGGCCATAATGTGGCCGATTTGCATTGAATCTTAGCGTGTGACAATTCGTTGGATAGGTAAACAACATAACTACGACTTCCATGGGATATTTTTGCATTCTATAAAAATTCAGCCAAAATGGAGGTTAAGAAAATCTCCTCGTTAATTTAGGACATTACTCGTTTTCGACCCATTTTTACTAGGAAGGCCATAAAGTGGCCGATTTGTATTGAATCTTAGCATGTGACAATTCGTTGGATAGGTAAACAACATAACTACGACTTCCATGGGATATTTTTGCATTCTGTAAAAATTTGGCCAAAATGGAGGTTAAGAAAATCTCCTCGTTAATTTAGGACATTACTCGTTTTCGACCCTTTTTTAGTAGGAAGGCCATAATGTTGCCGATTTGCATTGAATCTTAGCATGTGACAATTCGTTGGATAGGTAAACAACATAACTACGACTGCCATGGGATATTTTTGCATTCTCTAAAAATTAAGCCAAAATGGAGGTTAAGAAAATCTCCTCGTTAATTTAGGACATTACTCGTTTTCGACCCATTTTTACTAGGAAGGCCATTAAGTGACCGATTTGCATTGAATCTTAGCGTGTGACAATTCGTTGGATAGGTAAACAACATAACTACGACTTCCATGGGATATTTTTGCATTCTCTAAAGATTCGGCCAGAATGGAGGTTAAGAAAATCTCCTCGTTAATTTAGGACATTACTCGTTTTCGACCCATTTTTACTGGGAAGGCCATAAAGTGGCCGATTTGTATTGAATCTTAGCATGTGACAATTCGTTGGATAGGTAAACAACATAACTACGACTTCCATGGGATATTTTTGCATTCTCTAAAAATTAAGCCAAAATGGAGGTTAAGAAAATCTCCTCGTTAATTTAGGACATTACTCGTTTTCGACCCATTTTTACTAGGAAGGCCATTAAGTGACCGATTTGTATTGAATCTTAGCATGTGATAATTCGTTGGATAGGTAAACAACATAACTACGACTTCCATGGGATATTTTTGCATTCTCTAAAAATTCGGCCAAAATCGAGGTTAAGAAAATCTCCTCGTTAATTTGGGACATTACTCGTTTTCGACCCTTTTTAACTAGGAAGGCCATAATGTGGCCGATTTGCAGTGAATCTTAGCATGTGACAATTCGTTGGATAGGTAAACAACATAACTACGACTTCCATGGGATATTTTTGCATTCTCTAAAAATTAAGCCAAAATGGAGGTTAAGAAAATCTCCTGGTTAATTTAGGACATTACTCGTTTTCGACCCATTTTTACTAGGAAGGCCATTAAGTGACCGATTTGCATTGAATCTTAGCGTGTGACAATTCGTTGGATAGGTAAACAACATAACTACGACTTCCATGGGATATTTTTGCATTCTATAAAAATTCAGCCAAAATGGAGGTTAAGAAAATCTCCTCGTTAATTTAGGACATTACTCGTTTTCGACCCATTTTTACTAGGAAGGCCATAAAGTGGCCGATTTGTATTGAATCTTAGCATGTGACAATTCGTTGGATAGGTAAACAACATAACTACGACTTCCATGGGATATTTTTGCATTCTCTAAAAATTAAGCCAAAATGGAGGTTAAGAAAATCTCCTCGTTAATTTAGGACATTACTCGTTTTCGACCCATTTTTACTAGGGAAGGCCATTAAGTGACCGATTTGCATTGAATCTTAGCGTGTGACAATTCGTTGGATAGGTAAACAACATAACTACGACTTCCATGGGATATTTTTGCATTCTCTAAAAATTCAGCCAAAATGGAGGTTAAGAAAATCTCCTCGTTAATTTGGGACATTACTCGTTTTCGACCCTTTTTTAGTAGGAAGGCCATAATGTGGCCGATTTGCATTGAATCTTAGCGTGTGACAATTCGTTGGATAGGTAAACAACATAACTACGACTTCCATGGGATATTTTTGCATTCTATAAAAATTCAGCCAAAATGGAGGTTAAGAAAATCTCCTCGTTAATTTAGGACATTACTCGTTTTCGACCCATTTTTACTAGGAAGGCCATAAAGTGGCCGATTTGTATTGAATCTTAGCATGTGACAATTCGTTGGATAGGTAAACAACATAACTACGACTTCCATGGGATATTTTTGCATTCTGTAAAAATTTGGCCAAAATGGAGGTTAAGAAAATCTCCTCGTTAATTTAGGACATTACTCGTTTTCGACCCTTTTTTAGTAGGAAGGCCATAATGTTGCCGATTTGCATTGAATCTTAGCATGTGACAATTCGTTGGATAGGTAAACAACATAACTACGACTGCCATGGGATATTTTTGCATTCTCTAAAAATTAAGCCAAAATGGAGGTTAAGAAAATCTCCTCGTTAATTTAGGACATTACTCGTTTTCGACCCATTTTTACTAGGAAGGCCATTAAGTGACCGATTTGCATTGAATCTTAGCGTGTGACAATTCGTTGGATAGGTAAACAACATAACTACGACTTCCATGGGATATTTTTGCATTCTCTAAAAATTCAGCCAAAATGGAGGTTAAGAAAATCTCCTCGTTAATTTGGGACATTACTCGTTTTCGACCCTTTTTTAGTAGGAAGGCCATAATGTGGCCGATTTGCGTTGAATCTTAGCGTGTGACAATTCGTTGGATAGGTAAACAACATAACTACGACTTCCATGGGATATTTTTGCATTCTATAAAAATTAAGCCAAAATGGAGGTTAAGAAAATCTCCTCGTTAATTTAGGACATTACTCGTTTTCGACCCATTTTTACTAGGAAGGCCATTAAGTGACCGATTTGCATTGAATCTTAGCGTGTGACAATTCGTTGGATAGGTAAACAACATAACTACGACTTCCATGGGATATTTTTGCATTCTCTAAAAATTAAGCCAAAATGGAGGTTAAGAAAATCTCCTCGTTAATTTAGGACATTACTCGTTTTCGACCCATTTTTACTAGGAAGGCCATTAAGTGACCGATTTGTATTGAATCTTAGCATGTGACAATTCGTTGGATAGGTAAACAACATAACTACGACTTCCATGGGATATTTTTGCATTCTATTAAAATTCAGCCAAAATGGAGGTTAAGAAAATCTCCTCGTTAATTTAGGACATTACTCGTTTTCGACCCATTTTTACTAGGAAGGCCATAAAGTGGCCGATTTGTATTGAATCTTAGCATATGACAATTCGTTGGATAGGTAAACAACATAACTACGACTTCCATGGGATATTTTTGCATTCTCTAAAAATTAAGCCAAAATGGAGGTTAAGAAAATCTCCTCGTTAATTTAGGACATTACTCGTTTTCGACCCATTTTTACTAGGAAGGCCATTAAGTGACCGATTTGTATTGAATCTTAGCATGTGACAATTCGTTGGATAGGTAAACAACATAACTACGACTTCCATGGGATATTTTTGCATTCTCTAAAAATTCGGCCAAAATCGAGGTTAAGAAAATCTCCTCGTTAATTTGGGACATTACTCGTTTTCGACCCTTTTTAACTAGGAAGGCCATAATGTGGCCGATTTGCAGTGAATCTTAGCATGTGACAATTCGTTGGATAGGTAAACAACATAACTACGACTTCCATGGGATATTTTGCATTCTCTAAAAATTAAGCCAAAATGGAGGTTAAGAAAATCTCCTGGTTAATTTAGGACATTACTCGTTTTCGACCCATTTTTACTAGGAAGGCCATTAAGTGACCGATTTGCATTGAATCTTAGCGTGTGACAATTCGTTGGATAGGTAAACAACATAACTACGACTTCCATGGGATATTTTTGCATTCTATAAAAATTCAGCCAAAATGGAGGTTAAGAAAATCTCCTCGTTAATTTAGGACATTACTCGTTTTCGACCCATTTTTACTAGGAAGGCCATAAAGTGGCCGATTTGTATTGAATCTTAGCATGTGACAATTCGTTGGATAGGTAAACAACATAACTACGACTTCCATGGGATATTTTTGCATTCTGTAAAAATTCGGCCAAAATGGAGGTTAATAAAATCTCCTCGTTAATTTAGGACATTACTCGTTTTCGACCCTTTTTTAGTAGGAAGGCCATAATGTGGCCGATTTGCATTGAATCTTAGCATGTGACAATTCGTTGGATAGGTAAACAACATAACTACGACTTCCATGGGATATTTTTGCATTCTCTACAAATTAAGCCAAAATGGAGGTTAAGAAAATCTCCTCGTTAATTTAGGACATTACTCGTTTTCGACCCATTTTTACTAGGAAGGCCATTAAGTGACCGATTTGCATTGAATCTTAGCGTGTGAAAATTCGTTGGATAGGTAAACAACATAACTACGACTTCCATGGGATATTTTTGCATTCTCTAAAAATTCAGC
Organism: Medicago sativa; assembly: GCF_051527215.1. Lineage (NCBI taxonomy): Eukaryota > Viridiplantae > Streptophyta > Magnoliopsida > Fabales > Fabaceae > Medicago > Medicago sativa. The sequence continues at coordinate 380,646 of NC_140751.1, read as the reverse complement.
CAAAATGGAGGTTAAGAAAATCTCCTCGTTAATTTGGGACATTACTCGTTTTCGACCCTTTTTTAGTAGGAAGGCCATAATGTGGCCGATTTGCAATGAATCTTAGCGTGTGACAATTCGTTGGATAGGTAAACAACATAACTACGACTTCCATGGGATATTTTTGCATTCTATAAAAATTCAGCCAAAATGGAGGTTAAGAAAATCTCCTCGTTAATTTAGGACATTACTCGTTTTCGACCCATTTTTACTAGGAAGGCCATAAAGTGGCCGATTTGTATTGAATCTTAGCATGTGACAATTCGTTGGATAGGTAAACAACATAACTACGACTTCCATGGGATATTTTTGCATTCTGTAAAAATTTGGCCAAAATGGAGGTTAAGAAAATCTCCTCGTTAATTTAGGACATTACTCGTTTTCGACCCTTTTTTAGTAGGAAGGCCATAATGTTGCCGATTTGCATTGAATCTTAGCATGTGACAATTCGTTGGATAGGTAAACAACATAACTACGACTTCCATGGGATATTTTTGCATTCTCTAAAAATTAAGCCAAAATGGAGGTTAAGAAAATCTCCTCGTTAATTTAGGACATTACTCGTTTTCGACCCATTTTTACTAGGAAGGCCATTAAGTGACCGATTTGCATTGAATCTTAGCGTGTGACAATTCGTTGGATAGGTAAACAACATTACTACGACTTCCATGGGATATTTTTGATTCTCTAAAAATTCAGCCAAAATGGAGGTTAAGAAAATCTCCTCGTTAATTTGGGACATTACTCGTTTTCGACCATTTTTTAGTAGGAAGGCCATAATGTGGCCGATTTGCGTTGAATCTTAGCGTGTGACAATTCGTTGGATAGGTAAACAACATAACTACGACTTCCATGGGATATTTTTGCATTCTATAAAAATTAAGCCAAAATGGAGGTTAAGAAAATCTCCTCGTTAATTTAGGACATTACTCGTTTTCGACCCTTTTTTAGTAGGAAGGCCATAATGTTGCCGATTTGCATTGAATCTTAGCATGTGACAATTCGTTGGATAGGTAAACAACATAACTACGACTTCCATGGGATATTTTTGCATTCTCTAAAAATTAAGCCAAAATGGAGGTTAAGAAAATCTCCTCGTTAATTTGGGACATTACTCGTTTTCGACCCTTTTTTAGTAGGAAGGCCATAATGTGGCCGATTTGCATTGAATCTTAGCGTGTGACAATTCGTTGGATAGGTAAACAACATAACTACGACTTCCATGGGATATTTTTGCATTCTATAAAAATTCAGCCAAAATGGAGGTTAAGAAAATCTCCTCGTTAATTTAGGACATTACTCGTTTTCGACCCATTTTTACTAGGAAGGCCATAAAGTGGCCGATTTGTATTGAATCTTAGCATGTGACAATTCGTTGGATAGGTAAACAACATAACTACGACTTCCATGGGATATTTTTGCATTCTGTAAAAATTTGGCCAAAATGGAGGTTAAGAAAATCTCCTCGTTAATTTAGGACATTACTCGTTTTCGACCCTTTTTTAGTAGGAAGGCCATAATGTTGCCGATTTGCATTGAATCTTAGCATGTGACAATTCGTTGGATAGGTAAACAACATAACTACGACTTCCATGGGATATTTTTGCATTCTCTAAAAATTAAGCCAAAATGGAGGTTAAGAAAATCTCCTCGTTAATTTAGGACATTACTCGTTTTCGACCCATTTTTACTAGGAAGGCCATTAAGTGACCGATTTGCATTGAATCTTAGCGTGTGACAATTCGTTGGATAGGTAAACAACATAACTACGACTTCCATGGGATATTTTTGCATTCTCTAAAAATTCAGCCAAAATGGAGGTTAAGAAAATCTCCTCGTTAATTTGGGACATTACTCGTTTTCGACCATTTTTTAGTAGGAAGGCCATAATGTGGCCGATTTGCGTTGAATCTTAGCGTGTGACAATTCGTTGGATAGGTAAACAACATAACTACGACTTCCATGGGATATTTTTGCATTCTATAAAAATTAAGCCAAAATGGAGGTTAAGAAAATCTCCTCGTTAATTTAGGACATTACTCGTTTTCGACCCACTTTTACTAGGAAGGCCATTAAGTGACCGATTTGCATTGAATCTTAGCGTGTGACAATTTGTTGGATAGGTAAACAACATAACTACGACTTCCATGGGATATTTTTGCATTCTCTAAAAATTCAGCCAAAATGGAGGTTAAGAAAATCTCCTCGTTAATTTGGGACATTACTCGTTTTCGACCCTTTTTTAGTAGGAAGGCCATAATGTGGCCGATTTGCATTGAATCTTAGCGTGTGACAATTCGTTGGATAGGTAAACAACATAACTACGACTTCCATGGGATATTTTTGCATTCTATAAAAATTCAGCCAAAATGGAGGTTAAGAAAATCTCCTCGTTAATTTAGGACATTACTCGTTTTCGACCCATTTTTACTAGGAAGGCCATAAAGTGGCCGATTTGTATTGAATCTTAGCATGTGACAATTCGTTGGATAGGTAAACAACATAACTACGACTTCCATGGGATATTTTTGCATTCTGTAAAAATTTGGCCAAAATGGAGGTTAAGAAAATCTCCTCGTTAATTTAGGACATTACTCGTTTTCGACCCTTTTTTAGTAGGAAGGCCATAATGTTGCCGATTTGCATTGAATCTTAGCATGTGACAATTCGTTGGATAGGTAAACAACATAACTACGACTTCCATGGGATATTTTTGCATTCTCTAAAAATTAAGCCAAAATGGAGGTTAAGAAAATCTCCTCGTTAATTTAGGACATTACTCGTTTTCGACCCATTTTTACTAGGAAGGCCATTAAGTGACCGATTTGCATTGAATCTTAGCGTGTGACAATTCGTTGGATAGGTAAACAACATAACTACGACTTCCATGGGATATTTTTGCATTCTCTAAAAATTCAGCCAAAATGGAGGTTAAGAAAATCTCCTCGTTAATTTGGGACATTACTCGTTTTCGACCATTTTTTAGTAGGAAGGCCATAATGTGGCCGATTTGCGTTGAATCTTAGCGTGTGACAATTCGTTGGATAGGTAAACAACATAACTACGACTTCCATGGGATATTTTTGCATTCTATAAAAATTAAGCCAAAATGGAGGTTAAGAAAATCTCCTCGTTAATTTAGGACATTACTCGTTTTCGACCCATTTTTACTAGGAAGGCCATTAAGTGACCGATTTGCATTGAATCTTAGCGTGTGACAATTTGTTGGATAGGTAAACAACATAACTACGACTTCCATGGGATATTTTTGCATTCTCTAAAAATTCAGCCAAAATGGAGGTTAAGAAAATCTCCTCGTTAATTTGGGACATTACTCGTTTTCGACCCTTTTTTAGTAGGAAGGCCATAATGTGGCCGATTTGCATTGAATCTTAGCGTGTGACAATTCGTTGGATAGGTAAACAACATAACTACGACTTCCATGGGATATTTTTGCATTCTATAAAAATTCAGTTAAAATGGAGGTTAAGAAAATCTCCTCGTTAATTTAGGACATTACTCGTTTTCGACCCATTTTTACTAGGAAGGCCATAAAGTGGCCGATTTGTATTGAATCTTAGCATGTGACAATTCGTTGGATAGGTAAACAACATAACTACGACTTCCATGGGATATTTTTGCATTCTGTAAAAATTTGGCCAAAATGGAGGTTAAGAAAATCTCCTCGTTAATTTAGGACATTACTCGTTTTCGACCCTTTTTTAGTAGGAAGGCCATAATGTTGCCGATTTGCATTGAATCTTAGCATGTGACAATTCGTTGGTTTGGTAAACAACATAACTACGACTTCCATGGGATATTTTTGCATTCTATAAAAATTCAGCCAAAATGGAGGTTAAGAAAATCTCCTCGTTAATTTAGGACATTACTCGTTTTCGACCCATTTTTACTAGGAAGGCCATAAAGTGGCCGATTTGTATTGAATCTTAGCATGTGACAATTCGTTGGATAGGTAAACAACATAACTACGACTTCCATGGGATATTTTTGCATTCTGTAAAAATTTGGCCAAAATGGAGGTTAAGAAAATCTCCTCGTTAATTTAGGACATTACTCGTTTTCGACCCTTTTTTAGTAGGAAGGCCATAATGTTGCCGATTTGCATTGAATCTTAGCGTGTGACAATTCGTTGGATAGGTAAACAACATAACTACGACTTCCATGGGATATTTTTGCATTCTATAAAAATTCAGCCAAAATGGAGGTTAAGAAAATCTCCTCGTTAATTTAGGACATTACTCGTTTTCGACCCATTTTTACTAGGAAGGCCATAAAGTGGCCGATTTGTATTGAATCTTAGCATGTGACAATTCGTTGGATAGGTAAACAACATAACTACGACTTCCATGGGATATTTTTGCATTCTGTAAAAATTTGGCCAAAATGGAGGTTAAGAAAATCTCCTCGTTAATTTAGGACATTACTCGTTTTCGACCCTTTTTTAGTAGGAAGGCCATAATGTTGCCGATTTGCATTGAATCTTAGCATGTGACAATTCGTTGGATAGGTAAACAACATAACTACGACTTCCATGGGATATTTTTGCATTCTCTAAAAATTAAGCCAAAATGGAGGTTAAGAAAATCTCCTCGTTAATTTAGGACATTACTCGTTTTCGACCCATTTTTACTAGGAAGGCCATTAAGTGACCGATTTGCATTGAATCTTAGCGTGTGACAATTCGTTGGATAGGTAAACAACATAACTACGACTTCCATGGGATATTTTTGCATTCTATAAAAATTAAGCCAAAATGGAGGTTAAGAAAATCTCCTCGTTAATTTAGGACATTACTCGTTTTCGACCCATTTTTACTAGGAAGGCCATTAAGTGACCGATTTGTATTGAATCTTAGCATGTGACAATTCGTTGGATAGGTAAACAACATAACTACGACTTCCATGGGATATTTTTGCATTCTCCAAAAATTCGGCCAAAATCGAGGTTAAGAAAATCTCCTCGTTAATTTAGGACATTACTCGTTTTCGACCCTTTTTTACTAGGAAGGCCATAATGTGGCCGATTTGCAATGAATCTTAGCATGTGACAATTCGTTGGATAGGTAAACAACATAAATACGACTTCCATGGGATATTTTTGCATTCTCTAAAAATTCATCCAAAATGGAGGTTAAGAAAATCTCCTCGTTAATTTGGGACATTACTCGTTTTCGACCCATTTTTACTAGGAAGGCCATTAAGTGACCGATTTGTATTGAATCTTAGCATGTGACAATTCGTTGGATAGGTAAACAACATAACTACGACTTCCATGGGATATTTTTGCATTCTCCATAAATTCGGCCAAAATCGAGGTTAAGAAAATCTCCTCGTTAATTTAGGACATTACTCGTTTTCGACCCTTTTTTAGTAGGAAGGCCATAATGTTGCCGATTTGCATTGAATCTTAGCATGTGACAATTCGTTGGATAGGTAAACAACATAACTACGACTTCCATGGGATATTTTTGCATTCTCTAAAAATTAAGCCAAAATGGAGGTTAAGAAAATCTCCTCGTTAATTTAGGACATTACTCGTTTTCGACCCATTTTTACTAGGAAGGCCATTAAGTGACCGATTTGCATTGAATCTTAGCGTGTGACAATTCGTTGGATAGGTAAACAACATAACTACGACTTCCATGGGATATTTTTGCATTCTATAAAAATTAAGCCAAAATGGAGGTTAAGAAAATCTCCTCGTTAATTTAGGACATTACTCGTTTTCGACCCATTTTTACTAGGAAGGCCATTAAGTGACCGATTTGTATTGAATCTTAGCATGTGACAATTCGTTGGATAGGTAAACAACATAACTACGACTTCCATGGGATATTTTTGCATTCTCCAAAAATTCGGCCAAAATCGAGGTTAAGAAAATCTCCTCGTTAATTTAGGACATTACTCGTTTTCGACCCTTTTTTACTAGGAAGGCCATAATGTGGCCGATTTGCAATGAATCTTAGCATGTGACAATTCGTTGGATAGGTAAACAACATAAATACGACTTCCATGGGATATTTTTGCATTCTCTAAAAATTCATCCAAAATGGAGGTTAAGAAAATCTCCTCGTTAATTTGGGACATTACTCGTTTTCGACCCATTTTTACTAGGAAGGCCATTAAGTGACCGATTTGTATTGAATCTTAGCATGTGACAATTCGTTGGATAGGTAAACAACATAACTACGACTTCCATGGGATATTTTTGCATTCTCCATAAATTCGGCCAAAATCGAGGTTAAGAAAATCTCCTCGTTAATTTAGGACATTACTCGTTTTCGACCCTTTTTTAGTAGGAAGGCCATAATGTTGCCGATTTGCATTGAATCTTAGCATGTGACAATTCGTTGGATAGGTAAACAACATAACTACGACTTCCATGGGATATTTTTGCATTCTCTAAAAATTAAGCCAAAATGGAGGTTAAGAAAATCTCCTCGTTAATTTAGGACATTACTCGTTTTCGACCCATTTTTACTAGGAAGGCCATTAAGTGACCGATTTGCATTGAATCTTAGCGTGTGACAATTCGTTGGATAGGTAAACAACATAACTACGACTTCCATGGGATATTTTTGCATTCTCTAAAAATTCAGCCAAAATGGAGGTTAAGAAAATCTCCTCGTTAATTTGGGACATTACTCGTTTTCGACCCTTTTTTAGTAGGAAGGCCATAATGTGGCCGATTTGCATTGAATCTTAGCGTGTGACAATTCGTTGGATAGGTAAACAACATAACTACGACTTCCATGGGATATTTTTGCATTCTATAAAAATTAAGCCAAAATGGAGGTTAAGAAAATCTCCTCGTTAATTTAGGACATTACTCGTTTTCGACCCATTTTTACTAGGAAGGCCATTAAGTGACCGATTTGTATTGAATCTTAGCATGTGACAATTCGTTGGATAGGTAAACAACATAACTACGACTTCCATGGGATATTTTTGCATTCTCTAAAAATTCATCCAAAATGGAGGTTAAGAAAATCTCCTCGTTAATTTGGGACATTACTCGTTTTCGACCCATTTTTACTAGGAAGGCCATTAAGTGACCGATTTGTATTGAATCTTAGCATGTGACAATTCGTTGGATAGGTAAACAACATAACTACGACTTCCATGGGATATTTTTGCATTCTCCAAAAATTCGGCCAAAATCGAGGTTAAGAAAATCACCTCGTTAATTTAGGACATTACTCGTTTTCGACTCTTTTTTAGTAGGAAGGCCATAATGTTGCCGATTTGCATTGAATCTTAGCATGTGACAATTCGTTGGATAGGTAAACAACATAACTACGACTTCCATGGGATATTTTTGCATTCTCTAAAAATTAAGCCAAAATGGAGGTTAAGAAAATCTCCTCGTTAATTTAGGACATTATTCGTTTTCGACCCATTTTTACTAGGAAGGCCATTAAGTGACCGATTTGCATTGAATCTTAGCGTGTGACAATTCGTTGGATAGGTAAACAACATAACTACGACTTCCATGGGATATTTTTGCATTCTCTAAAAATTCAGCCAAAATGGAGGTTAAGAAAATCTCCTCGTTAATTTGGGACATTACTCGTTTTCGACCCTTTTTTAGTAGGAAGGCCATAATGTGGCCGATTTGCATTGAATCTTAGCGTGTGACAATTCGTTGGATAGGTAAACAACATAACTACGACTTCCATGGGATATTTTTGCATTCTATAAAAATTCAGCCAAAATGGAGGTTAAGAAAATCTCCTCGTTAATTTAGGACATTTTTTCGTTTTCGACCCATTTTTACTAGGAAGGCCATAAAGTGGCCGATTTGTATTGAATCTTAGCATGTGACAATTCGTTGGATAGGTAAACAACATAACTACGACTTCCATGGGATATTTTTGCATTCTGTAAAAATTCGGCCAAAATGGAGGTTAAGAAAATCTCCTCGTTAATTTAGGAGATTACTCGTTTTCGACCCTTTTTTAGTAGGAAGGCCATAATGTGGCCGATTTGCATTGAATCTTAGCATGTGACAATTCGTTGGATAGGTAAACAACATAACTACGACTTCCATGGGATATTTTTGCATTCTCTAAAAATTAAGCCAAAATGGAGGTTAAGAAAATCTCCTCGTTAATTTAGGACATTACTCGTTTTCGACCCATTTTTACTAGGAAGGCCATTAAGTGACCGATTTGTATTGAATCTTAGCATGTGACAATTCGTTGGATAGGTAAACAACATAACTACGACTTCCATGGGATATTTTTGCATTCTGTAAAAATTTGGCCAAAATGGAGGTTAAGAAAATCTCCTCGTTAATTTAGGACATTACTCGTTTTCGACCCTTTTTTAGTAGGAAGGCCATAATGTTGCCGATTTGCATTGAATCTTAGCGTGTGACAATTCGTTGGATAGGTAAACAACATAACTACGACTTCCATGGGATATTTTTGCATTCTATAAAAATTCAGCCAAAATGGAGGTTAAGAAAATCTCCTCGTTAATTTAGGACATTACTCGTTTTCGACCCATTTTTACTAGGAAGGCCATAAAGTGGCCGATTTGTATTGAATCTTAGCATGTGACAATTCGTTGGATAGGTAAACAACATAACTACGACTTCCATGGGATATTTTTGCATTCTGTAAAAATTTGGCCAAAATGGAGGTTAAGAAAATCTCCTCGTTAATTTAGGACATTACTCGTTTTCGACCCTTTTTTAGTAGGAAGGCCATAATGTTGCCGATTTGCATTGAATCTTAGCATGTGACAATTCGTTGGATAGGTAAACAACATAACTACGACTTCCATGGGATATTTTTGCATTCTCTAAAAATTAAGCCAAAATGGAGGTTAAGAAAATCTCCTCGTTAATTTAGGACATTACTCGTTTTCGACCCATTTTTACTAGGAAGGCCATTAAGTGACCGATTTGCATTGAATCTTAGCGTGTGACAATTCGTTGGATAGGTAAACAACATAACTACGACTTCCATGGGATATTTTTGCATTCTATAAAAATTAAGCCAAAATGGAGGTTAAGAAAATCTCCTCGTTAATTTAGGACATTACTCGTTTTCGACCCATTTTTACTAGGAAGGCCATTAAGTGACCGATTTGTATTGAATCTTAGCATGTGACAATTCGTTGGATAGGTAAACAACATAACTACGACTTCCATGGGATATTTTTGCATTCTCCAAAAATTCGGCCAAAATCGAGGTTAAGAAAATCTCCTCGTTAATTTAGGACATTACTCGTTTTCGACCCTTTTTTACTAGGAAGGCCATAATGTGGCCGATTTGCAATGAATCTTAGCATGTGACAATTCGTTGGATAGGTAAACAACATAAATACGACTTCCATGGGATATTTTTGCATTCTCTAAAAATTCATCCAAAATGGAGGTTAAGAAAATCTCCTCGTTAATTTGGGACATTACTCGTTTTCGACCCATTTTTACTAGGAAGGCCATTAAGTGACCGATTTGTATTGAATCTTAGCATGTGACAATTCGTTGGATAGGTAAACAACATAACTACGACTTCCATGGGATATTTTTGCATTCTCCATAAATTCGGCCAAAATCGAGGTTAAGAAAATCTCCTCGTTAATTTAGGACATTACTCGTTTTCGACCCTTTTTTAGTAGGAAGGCCATAATGTTGCCGATTTGCATTGAATCTTAGCATGTGACAATTCGTTGGATAGGTAAACAACATAACTACGACTTCCATGGGATATTTTTGCATTCTCTAAAAATTAAGCCAAAATGGAGGTTAAGAAAATCTCCTCGTTAATTTAGGACATTACTCGTTTTCGACCCATTTTTACTAGGAAGGCCATTAAGTGACCGATTTGCATTGAATCTTAGCGTGTGACAATTCGTTGGATAGGTAAACAACATAACTACGACTTCCATGGGATATTTTTGCATTCTATAAAAATTAAGCCAAAATGGAGGTTAAGAAAATCTCCTCGTTAATTTAGGACATTACTCGTTTTCGACCCATTTTTACTAGGAAGGCCATTAAGTGACCGATTTGTATTGAATCTTAGCATGTGACAATTCGTTGGATAGGTAAACAACATAACTACGACTTCCATGGGATATTTTTGCATTCTCCAAAAATTCGGCCAAAATCGAGGTTAAGAAAATCTCCTCGTTAATTTAGGACATTACTCGTTTTCGACCCTTTTTTACTAGGAAGGCCATAATGTGGCCGATTTGCAATGAATCTTAGCATGTGACAATTCGTTGGATAGGTAAACAACATAAATACGACTTCCATGGGATATTTTTGCATTCTCTAAAAATTCATCCAAAATGGAGGTTAAGAAAATCTCCTCGTTAATTTGGGACATTACTCGTTTTCGACCCATTTTTACTAGGAAGGCCATTAAGTGACCGATTTGTATTGAATCTTAGCATGTGACAATTCGTTGGATAGGTAAACAACATAACTACGACTTCCATGGGATATTTTTGCATTCTCCATAAATTCGGCCAAAATCGAGGTTAAGAAAATCTCCTCGTTAATTTAGGACATTACTCGTTTTCGACCCTTTTTTAGTAGGAAGGCCATAATGTTGCCGATTTGCATTGAATCTTAGCATGTGACAATTCGTTGGATAGGTAAACAACATAACTACGACTTCCATGGGATATTTTTGCATTCTCTAAAAATTAAGCCAAAATGGAGGTTAAGAAAATCTCCTCGTTAATTTAGGACATTACTCGTTTTCGACCCATTTTTACTAGGAAGGCCATTAAGTGACCGATTTGCATTGAATCTTAGCGTGTGACAATTCGTTGGATAGGTAAACAACATAACTACGACTTCCATGGGATATTTTTGCATTCTCTAAAAATTCAGCCAAAATGGAGGTTAAGAAAATCTCCTCGTTAATTTGGGACATTACTCGTTTTCGACCCTTTTTTAGTAGGAAGGCCATAATGTGGCCGATTTGCATTGAATCTTAGCGTGTGACAATTCGTTGGATAGGTAAACAACATAACTACGACTTCCATGGGATATTTTTGCATTCTATAAAAATTAAGCCAAAATGGAGGTTAAGAAAATCTCCTCGTTAATTTAGGACATTACTCGTTTTCGACCCATTTTTACTAGGAAGGCCATTAAGTGACCGATTTGTATTGAATCTTAGCATGTGACAATTCGTTGGATAGGTAAACAACATAACTACGACTTCCATGGGATATTTTTGCATTCTCTAAAAATTCATCCAAAATGGAGGTTAAGAAAATCTCCTCGTTAATTTGGGACATTACTCGTTTTCGACCCATTTTTACTAGGAAGGCCATTAAGTGACCGATTTGTATTGAATCTTAGCATGTGACAATTCGTTGGATAGGTAAACAACATAACTACGACTTCCATGGGATATTTTTGCATTCTCCAAAAATTCGGCCAAAATCGAGGTTAAGAAAATCACCTCGTTAATTTAGGACATTACTCGTTTTCGACTCTTTTTTAGTAGGAAGGCCATAATGTTGCCGATTTGCATTGAATCTTAGCATGTGACAATTCGTTGGATAGGTAAACAACATAACTACGACTTCCATGGGATATTTTTGCATTCTCTAAAAATTAAGCCAAAATGGAGGTTAAGAAAATCTCCTCGTTAATTTAGGACATTATTCGTTTTCGACCCATTTTTACTAGGAAGGCCATTAAGTGACCGATTTGCATTGAATCTTAGCGTGTGACAATTCGTTGGATAGGTAAACAACATAACTACGACTTCCATGGGATATTTTTGCATTCTCTAAAAATTCAGCCAAAATGGAGGTTAAGAAAATCTCCTCGTTAATTTGGGACATTACTCGTTTTCGACCCTTTTTTAGTAGGAAGGCCATAATGTGGCCGATTTGCATTGAATCTTAGCGTGTGACAATTCGTTGGATAGGTAAACAACATAACTACGACTTCCATGGGATATTTTTGCATTCTATAAAAATTCAGCCAAAATGGAGGTTAAGAAAATCTCCTCGTTAATTTAGGACATTTTTTCGTTTTCGACCCATTTTTACTAGGAAGGCCATAAAGTGGCCGATTTGTATTGAATCTTAGCATGTGACAATTCGTTGGATAGGTAAACAACATAACTACGACTTCCATGGGATATTTTTGCATTCTGTAAAAATTCGGCCAAAATGGAGGTTAAGAAAATCTCCTCGTTAATTTAGGAGATTACTCGTTTTCGACCCTTTTTTAGTAGGAAGGCCATAATGTGGCCGATTTGCATTGAATCTTAGCATGTGACAATTCGTTGGATAGGTAAACAACATAACTACGACTTCCATGGGATATTTTTGCATTCTCTAAAAATTAAGCCAAAATGGAGGTTAAGAAAATCTCCTCGTTAATTTAGGACATTACTCGTTTTCGACCCATTTTTACTAGGAAGGCCATTAAGTGACCGATTTGTATTGAATCTTAGCATGTGACAATTCGTTGGATAGGTAAACAACATAACTACGACTTCCATGGGATATTTTTGCATTCTCCAAAAATTCGGCCAAAATCGAGGTTAAGAAAATCTCCTCGTTAATTTAGGACATTACTCGTTTTCGACCCTTTTTTACTAGGAAGGCCATAATGTGGCCGATTTGCAATGAATCTTAGCATGTGACAATTCGTTGGATAGGTAAACAACATAACTACGACTTCCATGGGATATTTTTGCATTCTATAAAAATTAAGCCAAAATGGAGGTTAAGAAAATCTCCTCGTTAATTTGGGACATTACTCGTTTTCGACCCTTTTTTAGTAGGAAGGCCATAATGTGGCCGATTTGCATTGAATCTTAGCGTGTGACAATTCGTTGGATAGGTAAACAACATAACTACGACTTCCATGGGATATTTTTGCATTCTATAAAAATTAAGCCAAAATGGAGGTTAAGAAAATCTCCTCGTTAATTTAGGACATTACTCGTTTTCGACCCATTTTTACTAGGAAGGCCATTAAGTGACCGATTTGTATTGAATCTTAGCATGTGACAATTCGTTGGATAGGTAAACAACATAACTACGACTTCCATGGGATATTTTTGCATTCTCCAAAAATTCGGCCAAAATCAAGGTTAAGAAAATCTCCTCGTTAATTTAGGACATTACTCGTTTTCGACCCTTTTTTACTAGGAAGGCCATAATGTGGCCGATTTGCAATGAATCTTAGCATGTGACAATTCGTTGGATAGGTAAACAACATAACTACAACTTCCATGGGATATTTTTGCATTCTCTAAAAATTCATCCAAAATGGAGGTTAAGAAAATCTCCTCGTTAATTTGGGACATTACTCGTTTTCGACCCTTTTTTAGTAGGAAGGCCATAATGTGGCCGATTTGCATTGAATCTTAGCGTGTGACAATTCGTTGGATAGGTAAACAACATAACTACGACTTCCATGGGATATTTTTGCATTCTCTAAAAGTTCAGCCAAAATGGAGGTTAAGAAAATCTCCTCGTTAATTTGGGACATTACTCGTTTTCGACCCTTTTTTAGTAGGAAGGCCATAATGTGGCCGATTTGCATTGAATCTTAGCGTGTGACAATTCGTTGGATAGGTAAACAACATAACTACGACTTCCATGGGATATTTTTGCATTCTATAAAAATTAAGCCAAAATGGAGGTTAAGAAAATCTCCTCGTTAATTTAGGACATTACTCGTTTTCGACCCATTTTTACTAGGAAGGCCATTAAGTGACCGATTTGTATTGAATCTTAGCATGTGACAATTCGTTGGATAGGTAAACAACATAACTACGACTTCCATGGGATATTTTTGCATTCTCCAAAAATTCGGCCAAAATCACTACAAGAAAATCTGTCATTACCCACGAACAACTACCCGCGGCCGTAAGGCCGTGGGTAATTTTTTAGAGTAGTGACGGATTACCCACGGCTAAACCGTCTGTAGGGTTAAAACCTCAATGTGATTTTTTTGAAATTGCTACCCACGGCTTAGCCATCGATAATTATAGACGGCTTTTTATCGTCAATAGTTACCCACGGTATAACCCTCTATATGGTACATTTATTTATAATAATTTATATTCATAATAGCAAAAATATATTTGTTTAAAAATTTGGCTCCAAACTTTTTCCCCAATCCCAGAATTTCAATAATTTGGCTCCAAAAAAATTTGCCAAAACTCCCATAGACTGAGAAATAAAATATAACGTATAATATATTTTATTCACACTCACGGAACAGTTATCATATCTCTTCGTGAAATCATCTCCCAGCTGTATCTCTCTTGAATGCCCACCGTCTCTTCCGATAGGCCACCGTCCCACTCCGATTGCTCAATCGTCTCCTTCTCTTCTTCGATCGACCACCAACTCCATTATTCTCTCTCTCTCTCTCTCTCTCTCTCTCTCTCTCTCTCTCTCTCTCTCTCTTCCCGATTTTTGGATTCTCGTGAGGAAGTGGTTCTCGTGAGAAAAGGGGTTCTCGCCTGGAAGAGGATTCTCCATTCGATTTTGGTAAGTCTTCTCACCTTCTTCTTCTCTAATTACATATGTGTATTTCATACATGTATAATTGTGGTTATTAGGGTTTAGATTTTTATTTGATTGTGTTTTTCAATTGATTGTGATTATGGCTTATTGTGGTTCAAATTGTTCAATGTGATTGAGGCTGATTCATATTGTTCAATGTGTTTGTGACTAATTCAAATTATTAGTTCAATGTTATGTTTATTCAAATTGTTCTTGTATATATGTCATTAAATATGGTTTAATTGTTTTTGTATAAGTTGTTTCAACACTTGTCTATAAGTTGTTTCTATACAAACGGATTAAACACTTGTCTATAAGTTGTTTCAATGTTTTGTGGATGATTCAACACTTGTCTATAATCTGTTTCTATACGAATAGAATAAATATGGTTAAATTGTTTTTTTATAAGCTGTTTCAACCCTTGTCTATAAGCCGTTTTCATGTTTTGTGGCTGATTCAACACTTGTCTATAATTTGTTTCTATACGAACAGATAAGATATGGTTAAATTGTTTTTGTATAAGCTATAATCTGTTTTCATATTGGTAGTTATAGTTTATATGAAAATATTGTAAAGATTGTTTTTGTATAAGCTATAAGTTGTTTTCAATATAAGCTCTATGCTACATTGAACGTGTAAAGATTGTTCCATAAATTGTTTTTGTATGAGCTATAAGTTGTTTTCGATTGCATACCAACAAAGCTAGTTTCTTTTTTGAAGGTTAATAATGGTAGAAAGCAAGTATAAGTTTAATACCTGTGAACTTAAGATAATACACATATAGGCCATGAATCTTCACGGATGAACTGTTTAATGAAATTGTTCCCTTTATGACAAGTTTTATATCAACTATGCTTTCATTTCGATGATAACAATAAGGAATCCGAAGGATCTGTCGATGGTTGGTTTCTTCTAAGATACAAAATTTGAGTGTCTGTTATTCATAATTCTGTGAAAGCAAGACGTCCACATTTGAACAAATTTGACTTCAAGTAACCAATCATCATGGTTTGTATTAAGATCTAAGATGAAATTGAGCTCCATTATGTGTTGTCATTGCACTTTCGTAAGGTAGTGAGTATGATTGTTTGAATTTGTCTGTTTGTCAAAATATGGCCATAAACCGTCTTCACAATTATTCGTTTAATTTCATGGTTCGCATATATTTTTTGTTGTTTCTCATTATCGACTATATTCTCTTATGTTTTTTGGACAGATCATGGCTCATAAAGCAAACTGTAAGAAGGTCAAAGGTCCACATATGAAAAAGCAGATGATTATGCCGCATAAGTTAAAACAAACGACTAAGCATCTACATGCATTAGCTGCGAAGTCGCCTCTCAATGATGACGCTACAACACCATGGCAGGGGGATGCAGATCAGCTTAATGAATGGGCGCAAGATGCAGGGTCGAAATGCAAGGCAGCTGGATACAAGGCATCTGGATACAGGGCAGCCAGATGCAGGGCAGTTGGATACAGGGCATCTAGATGCAGGGCAGTATCCAGGTGTGTCACTAGATTTCTGACCATTTTCCTTAATTTATAAAAAAAAAAAAGTTAGAATCAATTGAATTACCATTGAGCTCATACTAGCTTTCAGAACAGAAAAGTTAATCATGCATATTATGAATCATATCTAAGTAAAGTGGACAGAGCAGAAATTAGAAAGTAAAAAAAATGCCCAGGTCAACTTTGAACATTTACACCTTTATATTTATGCATATTATCACTACTGAAATTAACTCATTCTACAAGGAAAAAATGACACATGATCGCTTGATATTCATCTGATGCTCATATTTCATGAGGCATGAACATATATTTTTTATATTGCTAGAACTTCACTCAAATGATCTAAAAACGCAAGAGAAAAGGATGGTAACTATAAAAGTCTGACATTAATCAATCAAAACCTAATTGATTATTTTGTAATTGTTGATTAGTTTCAGTCCTCCTTGTCCAATATTTTATGTCTAAAACTATATCTATATATTTTAATAGCATGTGTGACTAAACTGATGAATTGACAGCAACAGATAGACATATGTGCTACAAACTATGATAAAAAAAAAACATGAGGCTGCCTCAACAATGGGACACATTATTCAAATTCAAACATGGGAATCTAAGATTATCAATGATAAACCCTGAAAGCTAGTATGAGCTCAATGGTAATTTAATAGTCCCATCCCTACTTAGCATCTGATCAATTGGCAAGTTAAGCTATAATCTGTTTTCATATTGGGTGAGATCAGTTTCTGACCATTTTCCTTAATTTATAAAAAAAAAACATAAGTTAGAATATATAGGCATTTGATGTACATACCTTTTGATCTCTTAGAATCAATTGGCTTATTTGTCATGTAGATTGAAGGGCTAATGATGGACATTGAAGCTGCTGAAGAAGAAATTAAAAGATGGAAAGTGGCAGCAGAGCAACAAGTTGCTACGGAAACAAGTGTTGAACAAGAATTTGTGGCACATGTATGGATTGTTTTCAGTTAGGCTAACTTATATCTTGCATGCTTACTTTTGTGTATCATGTTACTTTCTAGCTTAGAATCTTAGTTAAGTTCTTGTTGCATGTTAGTATCCCTCAAAGTCATTCCTTGATTATTATTTCTTAGCAATTATTGTGTTCTTGCTAGTAGCAAAGATTTCAGAGGAATCAAGGTTTGTAACTCTTACATGAGAATCATGAACCATTAGTCATGAATATGCTTTCATTTATCTTCACATGCATAATATCGTTTAATTAGTAATAAGAATAAAACATAAACTTTGTCAACGTAATGTTCTGTTAATTATTAGTTGGAAAACTAGATGTTGTGTAATGGCTCTCATGCATAAGCTTGTGGTTTTATTGTGTGCACTCTTTATTTGCAGTCAACAACATAGATAATGAACTATATGATTCCTCATAGATGCATGTCGTTGTGTGTGCTTCCCTTACTCTATAATCTTTAGTTTACATAATGACAAGCTTCTTTGGGATTCATATTTCCAGCTGCAATCACTTTGAGGTGAGATTGAACACTGAATTCAATTAGGTCTGTAATGGATTTTTCTTTATATTTTGATTCTATTATGGAGTTTGAAACAAATGTCTACTTAAAGTTTTACGAAACAGGGTGAGGCATTGCTTTAGGGTCCGATTAGTTGATTATTATATAAACAAAGATACAATGTCATGTCTTCAAATATTCTTCAAAAGTGTGCGAAGGCCTGCAACTTTTCAATTGCTCTATAAGTTTTCTAATGGGTATCATACATTCTTGCATGAAACTCTATTGCTAATATAGAGTTTTTAAAATGTTTTTAAAATACCAGAGCATGTATATTTTCCACCCTTTTGAAGTTGATGTTGTATATTCTCTTTATAGCTGCAAAATTTGAGTTAAAAAAAAAAATTAATTCTTGTTTTGTAAGTGCACTGACATCATTGTTGTCTACTAGGTTTTGGCAAGTGTTGACACAACTCAAGGTGCAATAAGCATAAAAGTTAGATAAAATAATGCTCAAGGGAATAGACTTTGCATTACAGAGCACTTGATACAAGTCACATTCAACTCCTTGTTGGAATGATCTAAAGATGTATGACAGAGTATGTGATACAAGTAATATTCAACTCTTTATTAGAATGAACTAGATATGTATCTGCACATTTGTGTAAATTGTCAAGAAGTACTGGAGATGTTAGCTTCAATTCTTATGTAATTTTTTTTTTTCCTTTTCTGTTTACTATGTCTATTTTATGTATTATTTATAATAAAGTTTATTACAATTTGTTTTAGTTCACTTCTTGTGTCATTAAACCTTTGAAAGATGTAACACAACATAGTTTTCTTAACTTTGTAGTACGGATGAAATGGGCCAATTATGCAATTTTTTTATATTTTTAAATGTTATGTTACCGAGGGCTTAGCCGTGGGTAAAATTTCTCCATAAACACAAATAACTTACCCAAGGCTTGGCCGTGGGTAACTTTATTGACGGTTTAGCCATGGGTAATAAAGGACCAATAATTTATTGTTAAAACAATGATTACCCACAAATTATCAATGGCATAACCGCGGGTAATTACAGTGGGCTTTTTTGGCCGTGGGTAACATTACCGACGAGGCTTTTTCCCACGGCCCCGAGGCCCTTGGTAAGTCGTGGGTAATTTTGATTACCCACGGCTTTTGGCACTTATAGACGGCTTTTGGCCCTGGGTAATGAAAGAATTTCTTGTAGTGAATCGAGGTTAAGAAAATCTCCTCGTTAATTTAGGACATTACTCGTTTTCGACCCTTTTTTACTAGGAAGGCCATAATGTGGCCGATTTGCAATGAATCTTAGCATGTGACAATTCGTTGGATAGGTAAACAACATAACTACGACTTCCATGGGATATTTTTGCATTCTCTAAAAATTCATCCAAAATGGAGGTTAAGAAAATCTCCTCGTTAATTTGGGACATTACTCGTTTTCGACCCATTTTTACTAGGAAGGCCATTAAGTGACCGATTTGTATTGAATCTTAGCATGTGACAATTCGTTGGATAGGTAAACAACATAACTACGACTTCCATGGGATATTTTTGCATTTTCCAAAAATTCGGCCAAAATCGAGGTTAAGAAAATCTCCTCGTTAATTTAGGACATTACTCGTTTTCGACCCTTTTTTAGTAGGAAGGCCATAATGTTGCCGATTTGCATTGAATCTTAGCATGTGACAATTCGTTGGATAGGTAAACAACATAACTACGACTTCCATGGGATATTTTTGCATTCTCTAAAAATTAAGCCAAAATGGAGGTTAAGAAAATCTCCTCGTTAATTTAGGACATTACTCGTTTTCGACCCATTTTTACTAGGAAGGCCATTAAGTGACCGATTTGCATTGAATCTTAGCGTGTGACAATTCGTTGGATAGGTAAACAACATAACTACGACTTCCATGGGATATTTTGGCATTCTCTAAAAATTCAGCCAAAATGGAGGTTAAGAAAATCTCCTCGTTAATTTGGGACATTACTCGTTTTCGACCCTTTTTTAGTAGGAAGGCCATAATGTGGCCGATTTGCATTGAATCTTAGTGTGTGACAATTCGTTGGATAGGTAAACAACATAACTACGACTTCCATGGGATATTTTTGCATTCTATAAAAATTCAGCCAAAATGAAGGTTAAGAAAATCTCCTCGTTAATTTAGGACATTTTTTCGTTTTCGACCCATTTTTACTAGGAAGGCCATAAAGTGGCCGATTTGTATTGAATCTTAGCATGTGACAATTCGTTGGATAGGTAAACAACATAACTACGACTTCCATGGGATATTTTTGCATTCTGTAAAAATTCGGCCAAAATGGAGTTTAAGAAAATCTCCTCGTTAATTTAGGAGATTACTCGTTTTCGACGCTTTTTTAGTAGGAAGGCCATAATGTGGCCGATTTGCATTGAATCTTAGCATGTGACAATTCGTTGGATAGGTAAACAACATAACTACGACTTCCATGGGATATTTTTGCATTCTCTAAAAATTAAGCCAAAATGGAGGTTAAAAAAATCTCCTCGTTAATTTAGGACATTACTCGTTTTCGACCCATTTTTACTAGGAAGGCCATTAAGTGACCGATTTGTATTGAATCTTAGCATGTGACAATTCGTTGGATAGGTAAACAACATAACTACGACTTCCATGGGATATTTTTGCATTCTCCAAAAATTCGGCCAAAATCGAGGTTAAGAAAATCTCCTCGTTAATTTAGGACATTACTCGTTTTCGACCCTTTTTTACTAGGAAGGCCATAATGTGGCCGATTTGCAATGAATCTTAGCATGTGACAATTCGTTGGATAGGTAAACAACATAACTACGACTTCCATGGGATATTTTTGCATTCTCTAAAAATTCATCCAAAATGGAGGTTAAGAAAATCTCCTCGTTAATTTGGGACATTACTCGTTTTCGACCCATTTTTACTAGGAAGGCCATTAAGTGACCGATTTGTATTCAATCTTAGCATGTGACAATTCGTTGGATAGGTAAACAACATAACTACGACTTCCATGGGATATTTTTGCATTCTCCAAAAATTCGGCCAAAATCGAGGTTAAGAAAATCTCCTCGTTAATTTAGGACATTACTCGTTTTCGACCCTTTTTTAGTAGGAAGGCCATAATGTTGCCGATTTGCATTGAATCTTAGCATGTGACAATTCGTTGGATAATTAAACAACATATCTACGACTTCCATGGGATATTTTTGCATTCTCTAAAAATTAAGCCAAAATGGAGGTTAAGAAAATCTCCTCGTTAATTTAGGACATTACTCGTTTTCGACCCATTTTTACTAGGAAGGCCATTAAGTGACCAATTTGCATTGAATCTTAGCGTGTGACAATTCGTTGGATAGGTAAACAACATAACTACGACTTCCATGGGATATTTTTGCATTCTCTAAAAATTCAGCCAAAATGGAGGTTAAGAAAATCTCCTCGTTAATTTGGGACATTACTCGTTTTCGACCCTTTTTTAGTAGGAAGGCCATAATGTGGCCGATTTGCATTGAATCTTAGCGTGTGACAATTCGTTGGATAGGTAAACAACATAACTACGACTTCCATGGGATATTTTTGCATTCTATAAAAATTCAGCCAAAATGGAGGTTAAGAAAATCTCCTCGTTAATTTAGGACATTTTTTCGTTTTCGACCCAATTTTACTAGGAAGGCCATAAAGTGGCCGATTTGTATTGAATCTTAGCATGTGACAATTCGTTGGATAGGTAAACAACATAACTACGACTTCCATGGGATATTTTTGCATTCTGTAAAAATTCGGCCAAAATGGAGGTTAAGAAAATCTCCTCGTTAATTTAGGAGATTACTCGTTTTCGACCCTTTTTTAGTAGGAAGGCCATAATGTGGCCGATTTGCATTGAATCTTAGCATGTGACAATTCGTTGGATAGGTAAACAACATAACTACGACTTCCATGGGATATTTTTGCATTCTCTAAAAATTAAGCCAAAATGGAGGTTAAGAAAATCTCCTCGTTAATTTAGGACATTACTCGTTTTCGACCCATTTTAACTAGGAAGGCCATTAAGTGACCGATTTGTATTGAATCTTAGCATGTGACAATTCGTTGGATAGGTAAACAACATAACTACGACTTCCATGGGATATTTTTGCATTCTCCAAAAATTCGGCCAAAATCGAGGTTAAGAAAATCTCCTCGTTAATTTAGGACATTACTCGTTTTCGACCCTTTTTTACTAGGAAGGCCATAATGTGGCCGATTTGCAATGAATCTTAGCATGTGACAATTCGTTGGATAGGTAAACAACATAACTACGACTTCCATGGGATATTTTTGCATTCTATAAAAATTAAGCCAAAATGGAGGTTAAGAAAATCTCCTCGTTAATTTGGGACATTACTCGTTTTCGACCCTTTTTTAGTAGGAAGGCCATAATGTGGCCGATTTGCATTGAATCTTAGCGTGTGACAATTCGTTGGATAGGTAAACAACATAACTACGACTTCCATGGGATATTTTTGCATTCTATAAAAATTAAGCCAAAATGGAGGTTAAGAAAATCTCCTCGTTAATTTAGGACATTACTCGTTTTCGACCCATTTTTACTAGGAAGGCCATTAAGTGACCGATTTGTATTGAATCTTAGCATGTGACAATTCGTTGGATAGGTAAACAACATAACTACGACTTCCATGGGATATTTTTGCATTCTCCAAAAATTCGGCCAAAATCGAGGTTAAGAAAATCTCCTCGTTAATTTAGGACATTACTCGTTTTCGACCCTTTTTTAGTAGGAAGGCCATAATGTGGCCGATTTGCATTGAATCTTAGCGTGTGACAATTCGTTGGATAGGTAAACAACATAACTACGACTTCCATGGGATATTTTTGCATTCTCTAAAAATTCAGCCAAAATGGAGGTTAAGAAAATCTCCTCGTTAATTTGGGACATTACTCGTTTTCGACCCTTTTTTAGTAGGAAGGCCATAATGTGGCCGATTTGCATTGAATCTTAGCGTGTGACAATTCGTTGGATAGGTAAACAACATAACTACGACTTCCATGGGATATTTTTGCATTCTGTAAAAATTCGGCCAAAATGGAGGTTAAGAAAATCTCCTCGTTAATTTAGGAGATTACTCGTTTTCGACCCTTTTTTAGTAGGAAGGCCATAATGTGGCCGATTTGCATTGAATCTTAGCATGTGACAATTCGTTGGATAGGTAAACAACATAACTACGACTTCCATGGGATATTTTTGCATTCTCTAAAAATTAAGCCAAAATGGAGGTTAAGAAAATCTCCTCGTTAATTTAGGACATTACTCGTTTTCGACCCATTTTAACTAGGAAGGCCATTAAGTGACCGATTTGTATTGAGTCTTAGCATGTGACAATTCGTTGGATAGGTAAACAACATAACTACGACTTCCATGGGATATTTTTGCATTCTCCAAAAATTCGGCCAAAATCGAGGTTAAGAAAATCTCCTCGTTAATTTAGGACATTACTCGTTTTCGACCCTTTTTTACTAGGAAGGCCATAATGTGGCCGATTTGCAATGAATCTTAGCATGTGACAATTCGTTGGATAGGTAAACAACATAACTACGACTTCCATGGGATATTTTTGCATTCTATAAAAATTAAGCCAAAATGGAGGTTAAGAAAATCTCCTCGTTAATTTGGGACATTACTCGTTTTCGACCCTTTTTTAGTAGGAAGGCCATAATGTGGCCGATTTGCATTGAATCTTAGCGTGTGACAATTCGTTGGATAGGTAAACAACATAACTACGACTTCCATGGGATATTTTTGCATTCTATAAAAATTAAGCCAAAATGGAGGTTAAGAAAATCTCCTCGTTAATTTAGGACATTACTCGTTTTCGACCCATTTTTACTAGGAAGGCCATTAAGTGACCGATTTGTATTGAATCTTAGCATGTGACAATTCGTTGGATAGGTAAACAACATAACTACGACTTCCATGGGATATTTTTGCATTCTCCAAAAATTCGGCCAAAATCGAGGTTAAGAAAATCTCCTCGTTAATTTAGGACATTACTCGTTTTCGACCCTTTTTTAGTAGGAAGGCCATAATGTGGCCGATTTGCATTGAATCTTAGCGTGTGACAATTCGTTGGATAGGTAAACAACATAACTACGACTTCCATGGGATATTTTTGCATTCTCTAAAAATTCAGCCAAAATGGAGGTTAAGAAAATCTCCTCGTTAATTTGGGACATTACTCGTTTTCGACCCTTTTTTAGTAGTAAGGCCATAATGTGGCCGATTTGCATTGAATCTTAGCGTGTGACAATTCGTTGGATAGGTAAACAACATAACTACGACTTCCATGGGATATTTTTGCATTCTATAAAAATTAAGCCAAAATGGAGGTTAAGAAAATCTCCTCGTTAATTTAGGACATTACTCGTTTTCGACCCATTTTTACTAGGAAGGCCATTAAGTGACCGATTTGTATTGAATCTTAGCATGTGACAATTCGTTGGATAGGTAAACAACATAACTACGACTTCCATGGGATATTTTTGCATTCTCCAAAAATTCGGCCAAAATCACTACAAGAAAATCTGTCATTACCCACGAACAACTACCCGCGGCCGTAAGGCCGTGGGTAATTTTTTAGAGTAGTGACGGATTACCCACGGCTAAACCGTCTGTAGGGTTAAAACCTCAATGTGATTTTTTTGAAATTGCTACCCACGGCTTAGCCATCGATAATTATAGACGGCTTTTTATCGTCAATAGTTACCCACGGTATAACCCTCTATATGGTACATTTATTTATAATAATTTATATTCATAATAGCAAAAATATATTTGTTTAAAAATTTGGCTCCAAACTTTTTCCCCAATCCCAGAATTTCAATAATTTGGCTCCAAAAAAATTTGCCAAAACTCCCATAGACTGAGAAATAAAATATAACGTATAATATATTTTATTCACACTCACGGAACAGTTATCATATCTCTTCGTGAAATCATCTCCCAGCTGTATCTCTCTTGAATGCCCACCGTCTCTTCCGATAGGCCACCGTCCCACTCCGATTGCTCAATCGTCTCCTTCTCTTCTTCGATCGACCACCAACTCCATTATTCTCTCTCTCTCTCTCTCTCTCTCTCTCTCTCTTCCCGATTTTTGGATTCTCGTGAGGAAGTGGTTCTCGTGAGAAAAGGGGTTCTCGCCTGGAAGAGGATTCTCCATTCGATTTTGGTAAGTCTTCTCACCTTCTTCTTCTCTAATTACATATGTGTATTTCATACATGTATAATTGTGGTTATTAGGGTTTAGATTTTTATTTGATTGTGTTTTTCAATTGATTGTGATTATGGCTTATTGTGGTTCAAATTGTTCAATGTGATTGAGGCTGATTCATATTGTTCAATGTGTTTGTGACTAATTCAAATTATTAGTTCAATGTTATGTTTATTCAAATTGTTCTTGTATATATGTCATTAAATATGGTTTAATTGTTTTTGTATAAGTTGTTTCAACACTTGTCTATAAGTTGATTCTATACAAACGGATTAAACACTTGTCTATAAGTTGTTTCAATGTTTTGTGGATGATTCAACACTTGTCTATAATCTGTTTCTATACGAATAGAATAAATATGGTTAAATTGTTTTTTTATAAGCTGTTTCAACCCTTGTCTATAAGCCGTTTTCATGTTTTGTGGCTGATTCAACACTTGTCTATAATTTGTTTCTATACGAACAGATAAGATATGGTTAAATTGTTTTTGTATAAGCTATAATCTGTTTTCATATTGGTAGTTATAGTTTATATGAAAATATTGTAAAGATTGTTTTTGTATAAGCTATAAGTTGTTTTCAATATAAGCTCTATGCTACATTGAACGTGTAAAGATTGTTCCATAAATTGTTTTTGTATGAGCTATAAGTTGTTTTCGATTGCATACCAACAAAGCTAGTTTCTTTTTTGAAGGTTAATAATGGTAGAAAGCAAGTATAAGTTTAATACCTGTGAACTTAAGATAATACACATATAGGCCATGAATCTTCACGGATGAACTGTTTAATGAAATTGTTCCCTTTATGACAAGTTTTATATCAACTATGCTTTCATTTCGATGATAACAATAAGGAATCCGAAGGATCTGTCGATGGTTGGTTTCTTCTAAGATACAAAATTTGAGTGTCTGTTATTCATAATTCTGTGAAAGCAAGACGTCCACATTTGAACAAATTTGACTTCAAGTAACCAATCATCATGGTTTGTATTAAGATCTAAGATGAAATTGAGCTCCATTATGTGTTGTCATTGCACTTTCGTAAGGTAGTGAGTATGATTGTTTGAATTTGTCTGTTTGTCAAAATATGGCCATAAACCGTCTTCACAATTATTCGTTTAATTTCATGGTTCGCATATATTTTTTGTTGTTTCTCATTATCGACTATATTCTCTTATGTTTTTTGGACAGATCATGGCTCATAAAGCAAACTGTAAGAAGGTCAAAGGTCCACATATGAAAAAGCAGATGATTATGCCGCATAAGTTAAAACAAACGACTAAGCATCTACATGCATTAGCTGCGAAGTCGCCTCTCAATGATGACGCTACAACACCATGGCAGGGGGATGCAGATCAGCTTAATGAATGGGCGCAAGATGCAGGGTCGAAATGCAAGGCAGCTGGATACAAGGCATCTGGATACAGGGCAGCCAGATGCAGGGCAGTTGGATACAGGGCATCTAGATGCAGGGCAGTATCCAGGTGTGTCACTAGATTTCTGACCATTTTCCTTAATTTATAAAAAAAAAAAGTTAGAATCAATTGAATTACCATTGAGCTCATACTAGCTTTCAGAACAGAAAAGTTAATCATGCATATTATGAATCATATCTAAGTAAAGTGGACAGAGCAGAAATTAGAAAGTAAAAAAAATGCCCAGGTCAACTTTGAACATTTACACCTTTATATTTATGCATATTATCACTACTGAAATTAACTCATTCTACAAGGAAAAAATGACACATGATCGCTTGATATTCATCTGATGCTCATATTTCATGAGGCATGAACATATATTTTTTATATTGCTAGAACTTCACTCAAATGATCTAAAAACGCAAGAGAAAAGGATGGTAACTATAAAAGTCTGACATTAATCAATCAAAACCTAATTGATTATTTTGTAATTGTTGATTAGTTTCAGTCCTCCTTGTCCAATATTTTATGTCTAAAACTATATCTATATATTTTAATAGCATGTGTGACTAAACTGATGAATTGACAGCAACAGATAGACATATGTGCTACAAACTATGATAAAAAAAAAACATGAGGCTGCCTCAACAATGGGACACATTATTCAAATTCAAACATGGGAATCTAAGATTATCAATGATAAACCCTGAAAGCTAGTATGAGCTCAATGGTAATTTAATAGTCCCATCCCTACTTAGCATCTGATCAATCGGCAAGTTAAGCTATAATCTGTTTTCATATTGGGTGAGATCAGTTTCTGACCATTTTCCTTAATTTATAAAAAAAAAACATAAGTTAGAATATATAGGCATTTGATGTACATACCTTTCGATCTCTTAGAATCAATTGGCTTATTTGTCATGTAGATTGAAGGGCTAATGATGGACATTGAAGCTGCTGAAGAAGAAATTAAAAGATGGAAAGTGGCAGCAGAGCAACAAGTTGCTACGGAAACAAGTGTTGAACAAGAATTTGTGGCACATGTATGGATTGTTTTCAGTTAGGGTAACTTATATCTTGCATGCTTACTTTTGTGTATCATGTTACTTTCTAGCTTAGAATCTTAGTTAAGTTCTTGTTGCATGTTAGTATCCCTCAAAGTCATTCCTTGATTATTATTTCTTAGCAATTATTGTGTTCTTGCTAGTAGCAAAGATTTCAGAGGAATCAAGGTTTGTAACTCTTACATGAGAATCATGAACCATTAGTCATGAATATGCTTTCATTTATCTTCACATGCATAATATCGTTTAATTAGTAATAAGAATAAAACATAAACTTTGTCAACGTAATGTTCTGTTAATTATTAGTTGGAAAACTAGATGTTGTGTAATGGCTCTCATGCATAAGCTTGTGGTTTTATTGTGTGCACTCTTTATTTGCAGTCAACAACATAGATAATGAACTATATGATTCCTCATAGATGCATGTCGTTGTGTGTGCTTCCCTTACTCTATAATCTTTAGTTTACATAATGACAAGCTTCTTTGGGATTCATATTTCCAGCTGCAATCACTTTGAGGTGAGATTGAACACTGAATTCAATTAGGTCTGTAATGGATTTTTCTTTATATTTTGATTCTATTATGGAGTTTGAAACAAATGTCTACTTAAAGTTTTACGAAACAGGGTGAGGCATTGCTTTAGGGTCCGATTAGTTGATTATTATATAAACAAAGATACAATGTCATGTCTTCAAATATTCTTCAAAAGTGTGCGAAGGCCTGCAACTTTTCAATTGCTCTATAAGTTTTCTAATGGGTATCATACATTCTTGCATGAAACTATATTGCTAATATAGAGTTTTTAAAATGTTTTTAAAATACCAGAGCATGTATATTTTCCACCCTTTTGAAGTTGATGTTGTATATTCTCTTTATAGCTGCAAAATTTGAGTTAAAAAAAAAAATTAATTCTTGTTTTGTAAGTGCACTGACATCATTGTTGTCTACTAGGTTTTGGCAAGTGTTGACACAACTCAAGGTGCAATAAGCATAAAAGTTAGATAAAATAATGCTCAAGGGAATAGACTTTGCATTACAGAGCACTTGATACAAGTCACATTCAACTCCTTGTTGGAATGATCTAAAGATGTATGACAGAGTATGTGATACAAGTAATATTCAACTCTTTATTAGAATGAACTAGATATGTATCTGCACATTTGTGTAAATTGTCAAGAAGTACTGGAGATGTTAGCTTCAATTCTTATGTAATTTTTTTTTTTCCTTTTCTGTTTACTATGTCTATTTTATGTATTATTTATAATAAAGTTTATTACAATTTGTTTTAGTTCACTTCTTGTGTCATTAAACCTTTGAAAGATGTAACACAACATAGTTTTCTTAACTTTGTAGTACGGATGAAATGGGCCAATTATGCAATTTTTTTATATTTTTAAATGTTATGTTACCGAGGGCTTAGCCGTGGGTAAAATTTCTCCATAAACACAAATAACTTACCCAAGGCTTGGCCGTGGGTAACTTTATTGACGGTTTAGCCATGGGTAATAAAGGACCAATAATTTATTGTTAAAACAATGATTACCCACAAATTATCAATGGCATAACCGCGGGTAATTACAGTGGGCTTTTTTGGCCGTGGGTAACATTACCGACGAGGCTTTTTCCCACGGCCCCGAGGCCCTTGGTAAGTCGTGGGTAATTTTGATTACCCACGGCTTTTTGCACTTATAGACGGCTTTTGGCCCTGGGTAATGAAAGAATTTCTTGTAGTGAATCGAGGTTAAGAAAATCTCCTCGTTAATTTAGGACATTACTCGTTTTCGACCCTTTTTTACTAGGAAGGCCATAATGTGGCCGATTTGCAATGAATCTTAGCATGTGACAATTCGTTGGATAGGTAAACAACATAACTACGACTTCCATGGGATATTTTTGCATTCTCTAAAAATTCATCCAAAATGGAGGTTAAGAAAATCTCCTCGTTAATTTGGGACATTACTCGTTTTCGACCCATTTTTACTAGGAAGGCCATTAAGTGACCGATTTGTATTGAATCTTAGCATGTGACAATTCGTTGGATAGGTAAACAACATAACTACGACTTCCATGGGATATTTTTGCATTCTCCAAAAATTCGGCCAAAATCGAGGTTAAGAAAGTCTCCTCGTTAATTTAGGACATTACTCGTTTTCGACCCTTTTTTAGTAGGAAGGCCATAATGTTGCCGATTTGCATTGAATCTTAGCATGTGACAATTCGTTGGATAATTAAACAACATAACTACGACTTCCATGGGATATTTTTTCATTCTCTAAAAATTAAGCCAAAATGGAGGTTAAGAAAATCTCCTCGTTAATTTAGGACATTACTCGTTTTCGACCCATTTTTACTAGGAAGGCCATTAAGTGACCGATTTGCATTGAATCTTAGCGTGTGACAATTCGTTGGATAGGTAAACAACATAACTACGACTTCCATGGGATATTTTTGCATTCTCTAAAAATTCAGCCAAAATGGAGGTTAAGAAAATCTCCTCGTTAATTTGGGACATTACTCGTTTTCGACCCTTTTTTAGTAGGAAGGCCATAATGTGGCCGATTTGCATTGAATCTTAGCGTGTGACAATTCGTTGGATAGGTAAACAACATAACTACGACTTCCATGGGATATTTTTGCATTCTATAAAAATTCAGCCAAAATGGAGGTTAAGAAAATCTCCTCGTTAATTTAGGACATTTTTTCGTTTTCGACCCATTTTTACTAGGAAGGCCATAAAGTGGCCGATTTGTATTGAATCTTAGCATGTGACAATTCGTTGGATAGGTAAACAACATAACTACGACTTCCATGGGATATTTTTGCATTCTGTAAAAATTCGGCCAAAATGGAGGTTAAGAAAATCTCCTCGTTAATTTAGGAGATTACTCGTTTTCGACCCTTTTTTAGTAGGAAGGCCATAATGTGGCCGATTTGCATTGAATCTTAGCATGTGACAATTCGTTGGATAGGTAAACAACATAACTACGACTTCCATGGGATATTTTTGCATTCTCTAAAAATTAAGCCAAAATGGAGGTTAAGAAAATCTCCTCGTTAATTTAGGACATTACTCGTTTTCGACCCATTTTTACTAGGAAGGCCATTAAGTGACCGATTTGTATTGAATCTTAGCATGTGACAATTCGTTGGATAGGTAAACAACATAACTACGACTTCCATGGGATATTTTTGCATTCTCCAAAAATTCGGCCAAAATCGAGGTTAAGAAAATCTCCTCGTTAATTTAGGACATTACTCGTTTTCGACCCTTTTTTACTAGGAAGGCCATAATGTGGCCGATTTGCAATGAATCTTAGCATGTGACAATTCGTTGGATAGGTAAACAACATAACTACGACTTCCATGGGATATTTTTGCATTCTCTAAAAATTCATCCAAAATGGAGGTTAAGAAAATCTCCTCGTTAATTTGGGACATTACTCGTTTTCGACCCATTTTTACTAGGAAGGCCATTAAGTGACCGATTTGTATTGAATCTTAGCATGTGACAATTCGTTGGATAGGTAAACAACATAACTACGACTTCCATGGGATATTTTTGCATTCTCCAAAAATTCGGCCAAAATCGAGGTTAAGAAAGTCTCCTCGTTAATTTAGGACATTACTCGTTTTCGACCCTTTTTTAGTAGGAAGGCCATAATGTTGCCGATTTGCATTGAATCTTAGCATGTGACAATTCGTTGGATAATTAAACAACATAACTACGACTTCCATGGGATATTTTTGCATTCTCTAAAAATTAAGCCAAAATGGAGGTTAAGAAAATCTCCTCGTTAATTTAGGACATTACTCGTTTTCGACCCATTTTTACTAGGAAGGCCATTAAGTGACCGATTTGCATTGAATCTTAGCGTGTGACAATTCGTTGGATAGGTAAACAACATAACTACGTCTTCCATGGGATATTTTTGCATTCTCTAAAAATTCAGCCAAAATGGAGGTTAAGAAAATCTCCTCGTTAATTTGGGACATTACTCGTTTTCGACCCTTTTTTAGTAGGAAGGCCATAATGTGGCCGATTTGCATTGAATCTTAGCGTGTGACAATTCGTTGGATAGGTAAACAACATAACTACGACTTCCATGGGATATTTTTGCATTCTATAAAAATTCAGCCAAAATGGAGGTTAAGAAAATCTCCTCGTTAATTTAGGACATCTTTTCGTTTTCGACCCATTTTTACTAGGAAGGCCATAAAGTAGCCGATTTGTATTGAATCTTAGCATGTGACAATTCATTGGATAGGTAAACAACATAACTACGACTTCCATGGGATATTTTTGCATTCTGTAAAAATTCGGCCAAAATCGAGGTTAAGAAAATCTCCTTGTTAATTTAGGAGATTACTCGTTTTCGACCCTTTTTTAGTAGGAAGGCCATAATGTGGCCGATTTGCATTGAATCTTAGCATGTGACAATTCGTTGGATAGGTAAACAACATAACTACGACTTCCATGGGATATTTTTGCATTCTCTAAAAATTAAGCCAAAATGGAGGTTAAGAAAATCTCCTCGTTAATTTAGGACATTACTCGTTTTCGACCCATTTTTACTAGGAAGGCCATTAAGTGACCGATTTGTATTGAATCTTAGCATGTGACAATTCGTTGGATAGGTAAACAACATAACTACGACTTCCATGGGATATTTTTGCATTCTCCAAAAATTCGGCCAAAATCGAGGTTAAGAAAATCTCCTCGTTAATTTAGGACATTACTCGTTTTCGACCCTTTTTTACTAGGAAGGCCATAATGTGGCCGATTTGCAATGAATCTTAGCATGTGACAATTCGTTGGATAGGTAAACAACATAACTACGACTTCCATGGGATATTTTTGCATTCTCTAAAAATTCATCCAAAATGGAGGTTAAGAAAATCTCCTCGTTAATTTGGGACATTACTCGTTTTCGACCCATTTTTACTAGGAAGGCCATTAAGTGACCGATTTGTATTGAATCTTAGCATGTGACAATTCGTTGGATAGGTAAACAACATAACTACGACTTCCATGGGATATTTTTGCATTCTCCAAAAATTCGGCCAAAATCGAGGTTAAGAAAGTCTCCTCGTTAATTTAGGACATTACTCGTTTTCGACCCTTTTTTAGTAGGAAGGCCATAATGTTGCCGATTTGCATTGAATCTTAGCATGTGACAATTCGTTGGATAATTAAACAACATAACTACGACTTCCATGGGATATTTTTGCATTCTCTAAAAATTAAGCCAAAATGGAGGTTAAGAAAATCTCCTCGTTAATTTAGGACATTACTCGTTTTCGACCCATTTTTACTAGGAAGGCCATTAAGTGACCGATTTGCATTGAATCTTAGCGTGTGACAATTCGTTGGATAGGTAAACAACATAACTACGTCTTCCATGGGATATTTTTGCATTCTCTAAAAATTCAGCCAAAATGGAGGTTAAGAAAATCTCCTCGTTAATTTGGGACATTACTCGTTTTCGACCCTTTTTTAGTAGGAAGGCCATAATGTGGCCGATTTGCATTGAATCTTAGCGTGTGACAATTCGTTGGATAGGTAAACAACATAACTACGACTTCCATGGGATATTTTTGCATTCTATAAAAATTCAGCCAAAATGGAGGTTAAGAAAATCTCCTCGTTAATTTAGGACATCTTTTCGTTTTCGACCCATTTTTACTAGGAAGGCCATAAAGTAGCCGATTTGTATTGAATCTTAGCATGTGACAATTCATTGGATAGGTAAACAACATAACTACGACTTCCATGGGATATTTTTGCATTCTGTAAAAATTCGGCCAAAATGGAGGTTAAGAAAATCTCCTTGTTAATTTAGGAGATTACTCGTTTTCGACCCTTTTTTAGTAGGAAGGCCATAATGTGGCCGATTTGCATTGAATCTTAGCATGTGACAATTCGTTGGATAGGTAAACAACATAACTACGACTTCCATGGGATATTTTTGCATTCTCTAAAAATTAAGCCAAAATGGAGGTTAAGAAAATCTCCTCGTTAATTTAGGACATTACTCGTTTTCGACCCATTTTTACTAGGAAGGCCATTAAGTGACCGATTTGTATTGAATCTTAGCATGTGACAATTCGTTGGATAGGTAAACAACATAACTACGACTTCCATGGGATATTTTTGCATTCTCCAAAAATTCGGCCAAAATCGAGGTTAAGAAAATCTCCTCGTTAATTTGGGACATTACTCGTTTTCGACCCTTTTTTAGTAGGAAGGCCATAATGTGGCCGATTTGCATTGAATCTTAGCGTGTGACAATTCGTTGGATAGGTAAACAACATAACTACGACTTCCATGGGATATTTTTGCATTCTATAAAAATTCAGCCAAAATGGAGGTTAAGAAAATCTCCTTGTTAATTTAGGACATTACTCGTTTTCGACCCATTTTTACTAGGAAGGCCATAAAGTGGCCGATTTGTATTGAATCTTTGCATGTGACAATTCGTTGGATAGGTAAACAACATAACTACGACTTCCATGGGATATTTTTGCATTCTGTAAAAATTCGGCCAAAATGGAGGTTAAGAAAATCTCCTCGTTAATTTAGGACATTACTCGTTTTCGACCCTTTTTTAGTAGAAAGGCCATAATGTGGCCGATTTGCATTGAATCTTAGCATGTGACAATTCGTTGGATAGGTAAACAACATAACTACGACTTCCATGGGATATTTTTGCATTCTCTAAAGATTCGGCCAGAATGGAGGTTAAGAAAATCTCCTCGTTAATTTAGGACATTACTCGTTTTCGACCCATTTTTACCGGGAAGGCCATAAAGTGGCCGATTTGTATTGAATCTTAGCATGTGACTATTCGTTGGATAGGTAAACAACATAACTACGACTTCCATGGGATATTTTTGCATTCTGTAAAAATTCGGCCAAAATGGAGGTTAAGAAAATCTCCTCGTTAATTTAGGACATTACTCGTTTTCGACCCTTTTTTAGTAGGAAGGCCATAATGTGGCCGATTTGCATTGAATCTTAGCATGTGACAATTCGTTGGATAGGTAAACAACATAACTATGACTTCCATGGGATATTTTTGCATTCTCTAAAAATTAAGCCAAAATGGAGGTTAAGAAAATCTCCTCGTTAATTTAGGACATTACTCGTTTTCGACCCATTTTTACTAGGAAGGCCATTAAGTGACCGATTTGCATTGAATCTTAGCGTGTGACAATTCGTTGGATAGGTAAACAACATAACTACGACTTCCATGGGATATTTTTGCATTCTCTAAAAATTCAGCCAAAATGGAGGTTAAGAAAATCTCCTCGTTATTTTGGGACATTACTCGTTTTCGACCCTTTTTTAGTAGGAAGGCCATAATGTGGCCGATTTGCATTGAATCTTAGCGTGTGACAATTCGTTGGATAGGTAAACAACATAACTACGACTTCCATGGGATATTTTTGCATTCTATAAAAATTCAGCCAAAATGGAGGTTAAGAAAATCTCCTCGTTAATTTAGGACATTACTCGTTTTCGACCCATTTTTACTAGGAAGGCCATAAAGTGGCCGATTTGTATTGAATCTTAGCATGTGACAATTCGTTGGATAGGTAAACAACATAACTACGACTTCCATGGGATATTTTTGCATTCTGTAAAAATTCGGCCAAAATGGAGGTTAAGAAAATCTCCTCGTTAATTTAGGAGATTACTCGTTTTCGACCCTTTTTTAGTAGGAAGGCCATAATGTGGCCGATTTGCATTGAATCTTAGCATGTGACAATTCGTTGGATAGGTAAACAACATAACTACGACTTCCATGGGATATTTTTGCATTCTCTAAAAATTAAGCCAAAATGGAGGTTAAGAAAATCTCCTCGTTAATTTAGGACATTACTCGTTTTCGACCCATTTTTACTAGGAAGGCCATTAAGTGACCGATTTGTATTGAATCTTAGCATGTGACAATTCGTTGGATAGGTAAACAACATAACTACGACTTCCATGGGATATTTTTGCATTCTCCAAAAATTCGGCCAAAATCGAGGTTAAGAAAATCTCCTCGTTAATTTAGGAGATTACTCGTTTTCGACCCTTTTTTAGTAGGAAGGCCATAATGTGGCCGATTTGCATTGAATCTTAGCATGTGACAATTCGTTGGATAGGTAAACAACATAACTACGACTTCCATGGGATATTTTTGCATTCTCTAAAAATTAAGCCAAAATGGAGGTTAAGAAAATCTCCTCGTTAATTTAGGACATTACTCGTTTTCGACCCATTTTTACTAGGAAGGCCATTAAGTGACCGATTTGTATTGAATCTTAGCATGTGACAATTCGTTGGATAGGTAAACAACATAACTACGACTTCCATGGGATATTTTTGCATTCTCCAAAAATTCGGCCAAAATCGAGGTTAAGAAAATCTCCTCGTTAATTTAGGACATTACTCGTTTTCGACCCTTTTTTACTAGGAAGGCCATAATGTGGCCGATTTGCAATGAATCTTAGCATGTGACAATTCGTTGGATAGGTAAACAACATAACTACGACTTCCATGGGATATTTTTGCATTCTCTAAAAATTCATCCAAAATGGAGGTTAAGAAAATCTCCTCGTTAATTTGGGACATTACTCGTTTTCGACCCATTTTTACTAGGAAGGCCATTAAGTGACCGATTTGTATTGAATCTTAGCATGTGACAATTCGTTGGATAGGTAAACAACATAACTACGACTTCCATGGGATATTTTTGCATTCTCCAAAAATTCGGCCAAAATCGAGGTTAAGAAAGTCTCCTCGTTAATTTAGGACATTACTCGTTTTCGACCCTTTTTTAGTAGGAAGGCCATAATGTTGCCGATTTGCATTGAATCTTAGCATGTGACAATTCGTTGGATAATTAAACAACATAACTACGACTTCCATGGGATATTTTTTCATTCTCTAAAAATTAAGCCAAAATGGAGGTTAAGAAAATCTCCTCGTTAATTTAGGACATTACTCGTTTTCGACCCATTTTTACTAGGAAGGCCATTAAGTGACCGATTTGCATTGAATCTTAGCGTGTGACAATTCGTTGGATAGGTAAACAACATAACTACGTCTTCCATGGGATATTTTTGCATTCTCTAAAAATTCAGCCAAAATGGAGGTTAAGAAAATCTCCTCGTTAATTTGGGACATTACTCGTTTTCGACCCTTTTTTAGTAGGAAGGCCATAATGTGGCCGATTTGCATTGAATCTTAGCGTGTGACAATTCGTTGGATAGGTAAACAACATAACTACGACTTCCATGGGATATTTTTGCATTCTATAAAAATTCAGCCAAAATGGAGGTTAAGAAAATCTCCTCGTTAATTTAGGACATCTTTTCGTTTTCGACCCATTTTTACTAGGAAGGCCATAAAGTAGCCGATTTGTATTGAATCTTAGCATGTGACAATTCATTGGATAGGTAAACAACATAACTACGACTTCCATGGGATATTTTTGCATTCTGTAAAAATTCGGCCAAAATGGAGGTTAAGAAAATCTCCTTGTTAATTTAGGAGATTACTCGTTTTCGACCCTTTTTTAGTAGGAAGGCCATAATGTTGCCGATTTGCATTGAATCTTAGCATGTGACAATTCGTTGGATAGGTAAACAACATAACTACGACTTCCATGGGATATTTTTGCATTCTCCAAAAATTCGGCCAAAATCGAGGTTAAGAAAGTCTCCTCGTTAATTTAGGACATTACTCGTTTTCGACCCTTTTTTAGTAGGAAGGCCATAATGTTGCCGATTTGCATTGAATCTTAGCATGTGACAATTCGTTGGATAATTAAACAACATAACTACGACTTCCATGGGATATTTTTTCATTCTCTAAAAATTAAGCCAAAATGGAGGTTAAGAAAATCTCCTCGTTAATTTGGGACATTACTCGTTTTCGACCCTTTTTTAGTAGGAAGGCCATAATGTGGCCGATTTGCATTGAATCTTAGCGTGTGACAATTCGTTGGATAGGTAAACAACATAACTACGACTTCCATGGGATATTTTTGCATTCTATAAAAATTCAGCCAAAATGGAGGTTAAGAAAATCTCCTCGTTAATTTAGGACATCTTTTCGTTTTCGACCCATTTTTACTAGGAAGGCCATAAAGTAGCCGATTTGTATTGAATCTTAGCATGTGACAATTCATTGGATAGGTAAACAACATAACTACGACTTCCATGGGATATTTTTGCATTCTGTAAAAATTCGGCCAAAATGGAGGTTAAGAAAATCTCCTTGTTAATTTAGGAGATTACTCGTTTTCGACCCTTTTTTAGTAGGAAGGCCATAATGTTGCCGATTTGCATTGAATCTTAGCATGTGACAATTCGTTGGATAGGTAAACAACATAACTACGACTTCCATGGGATATTTTTGCATTCTCCAAAAATTCGGCCAAAATCGAGGTTAAGAAAGTCTCCTCGTTAATTTAGGACATTACTCGTTTTCGACCCTTTTTTAGTAGGAAGGCCATAATGTTGCCGATTTGCATTGAATCTTAGCATGTGACAATTCGTTGGATAATTAAACAACATAACTACGACTTCCATGGGATATTTTTTCATTCTCTAAAAATTAAGCCAAAATGGAGGTTAAGAAAATCTCCTCGTTAATTTAGGACATTACTCGTTTTCGACCCATTTTTACTAGGAAGGCCATTAAGTGACCGATTTGCATTGAATCTTAGCGTGTGACAATTCGTTGGATAGGTAAACAACATAACTACGTCTTCCATGGGATATTTTTGCATTCTCTAAAAATTCAGCCAAAATGGAGGTTAAGAAAATCTCCTCGTTAATTTGGGACATTACTCGTTTTCGACCCTTTTTTAGTAGGAAGGCCATAATGTGGCCGATTTGCATTGAATCTTAGCGTGTGACAATTCGTTGGATAGGTAAACAACATAACTACGACTTCCATGGGATATTTTTGCATTCTATAAAAATTCAGCCAAAATGGAGGTTAAGAAAATCTCCTCGTTAATTTAGGACATCTTTTCGTTTTCGACCCATTTTTACTAGGAAGGCCATAAAGTAGCCGATTTGTATTGAATCTTAGCATGTGACAATTCATTGGATAGGTAAACAACATAACTACGACTTCCATGGGATATTTTTGCATTCTGTAAAAATTCGGCCAAAATGGAGGTTAAGAAAATCTCCTTGTTAATTTAGGAGATTACTCGTTTTCGACCCTTTTTTAGTAGGAAGGCCATAATGTGGCCGATTTGCATTGAATCTTAGCATGTGACAATTCGTTGGATAGGTAAACAACATAACTACGACTTCCATGGGATATTTTTGCATTCTCTAAAAATTAAGCCAAAATGGAGGTTAAGAAAATCTCCTCGTTAATTTAGGACATTACTCGTTTTCGACCCATTTTTACTAGGAAGGCCATTAAGTGACCGATTTGTATTGAATCTTAGCATGTGACAATTCGTTGGATAGGTAAACAACATAACTACGACTTCCATGGGATATTTTTGCATTCTCCAAAAATTCGGCCAAAATCGAGGTTAAGAAAATCTCCTCGTTAATTTGGGACATTACTCGTTTTCGACCCTTTTTTAGTAGGAAGGCCATAATGTGGCCGATTTGCATTGAATCTTAGCGTGTGACAATTCGTTGGATAGGTAAACAACATAACTACGACTTCCATGGGATATTTTTGCATTCTATAAAAATTCAGCCAAAATGGAGGTTAAGAAAATCTCCTTGTTAATTTAGGACATTACTCGTTTTCGACCCATTTTTACTAGGAAGGCCATAAAGTGGCCGATTTGTATTGAATCTTTGCATGTGACAATTCGTTGGATAGGTAAACAACATAACTACGACTTCCATGGGATATTTTTGCATTCTGTAAAAATTCGGCCAAAATGGAGGTTAAGAAAATCTCCTCGTTAATTTAGGACATTACTCGTTTTCGACCCTTTTTTAGTAGAAAGGCCATAATGTGGCCGATTTGCATTGAATCTTAGCATGTGACAATTCGTTGGATAGGTAAACAACATAACTACGACTTCCATGGGATATTTTTGCATTCTCTAAAGATTCGGCCAGAATGGAGGTTAAGAAAATCTCCTCGTTAATTTAGGACATTACTCGTTTTCGACCCATTTTTACCGGGAAGGCCATAAAGTGGCCGATTTGTATTGAATCTTAGCATGTGACTATTCGTTGGATAGGTAAACAACATAACTACGACTTCCATGGGATATTTTTGCATTCTGTAAAAATTCGGCCAAAATGGAGGTTAAGAAAATCTCCTCGTTAATTTAGGACATTACTCGTTTTCGACCCTTTTTTAGTAGGAAGGCCATAATGTGGCCGATTTGCATTGAATCTTAGCATGTGACAATTCGTTGGATAGGTAAACAACATAACTATGACTTCCATGGGATATTTTTGCATTCTCTAAAAATTAAGCCAAAATGGAGGTTAAGAAAATCTCCTCGTTAATTTAGGACATTACTCGTTTTCGACCCATTTTTACTAGGAAGGCCATTAAGTGACCGATTTGCATTGAATCTTAGCGTGTGACAATTCGTTGGATAGGTAAACAACATAACTACGACTTCCATGGGATATTTTTGCATTCTCTAAAAATTCAGCCAAAATGGAGGTTAAGAAAATCTCCTCGTTATTTTGGGACATTACTCGTTTTCGACCCTTTTTTAGTAGGAAGGCCATAATGTGGCCGATTTGCATTGAATCTTAGCGTGTGACAATTCGTTGGATAGGTAAACAACATAACTACGACTTCCATGGGATATTTTTGCATTCTATAAAAATTCAGCCAAAATGGAGGTTAAGAAAATCTCCTCGTTAATTTAGGACATTACTCGTTTTCGACCCATTTTTACTAGGAAGGCCATAAAGTGGCCGATTTGTATTGAATCTTAGCATGTGACAATTCGTTGGATAGGTAAACAACATAACTACGACTTCCATGGGATATTTTTGCATTCTGTAAAAATTCGGCCAAAATGGAGGTTAAGAAAATCTCCTCGTTAATTTAGGAGATTACTCGTTTTCGACCCTTTTTTAGTAGGAAGGCCATAATGTGGCCGATTTGCATTGAATCTTAGCATGTGACAATTCGTTGGATAGGTAAACAACATAACTACGACTTCCATGGGATATTTTTGCATTCTCTAAAAATTAAGCCAAAATGGAGGTTAAGAAAATCTCCTCGTTAATTTAGGACATTACTCGTTTTCGACCCATTTTTACTAGGAAGGCCATTAAGTGACCGATTTGTATTGAATCTTAGCATGTGACAATTCGTTGGATAGGTAAACAACATAACTACGACTTCCATGGGATATTTTTGCATTCTCCAAAAATTCGGCCAAAATCGAGGTTAAGAAAATCTCCTCGTTAATTTAGGAGATTACTCGTTTTCGACCCTTTTTTAGTAGGAAGGCCATAATGTGGCCGATTTGCATTGAATCTTAGCATGTGACAATTCGTTGGATAGGTAAACAACATAACTACGACTTCCATGGGATATTTTTGCATTCTCTAAAAATTAAGCCAAAATGGAGGTTAAGAAAATCTCCTCGTTAATTTAGGACATTACTCGTTTTCGACCCATTTTTACTAGGAAGGCCATTAAGTGACCGATTTGTATTGAATCTTAGCATGTGACAATTCGTTGGATAGGTAAACAACATAACTACGACTTCCATGGGATATTTTTGCATTCTCCAAAAATTCGGCCAAAATCGAGGTTAAGAAAATCTCCTCGTTAATTTAGGACATTACTCGTTTTCGACCCTTTTTTACTAGGAAGGCCATAATGTGGCCGATTTGCAATGAATCTTAGCATGTGACAATTCGTTGGATAGGTAAACAACATAACTACGACTTCCATGGGATATTTTTGCATTCTCTAAAAATTCATCCAAAATGGAGGTTAAGAAAATCTCCTCGTTAATTTGGGACATTACTCGTTTTCGACCCATTTTTACTAGGAAGGCCATTAAGTGACCGATTTGTATTGAATCTTAGCATGTGACAATTCGTTGGATAGGTAAACAACATAACTACGACTTCCATGGGATATTTTTGCATTCTCCAAAAATTCGGCCAAAATCGAGGTTAAGAAAGTCTCCTCGTTAATTTAGGACATTACTCGTTTTCGACCCTTTTTTA
Source organism: Medicago sativa (assembly GCF_051527215.1). Classification (NCBI taxonomy): domain Eukaryota; kingdom Viridiplantae; phylum Streptophyta; class Magnoliopsida; order Fabales; family Fabaceae; genus Medicago; species Medicago sativa. The sequence continues at coordinate 339,086 of NC_140751.1, read as the reverse complement.
GTAGGAAGGCCATAATGTTGCCGATTTGCATTGAATCTTAGCATGTGACAATTCGTTGGATAATTAAACAACATAACTACGACTTCCATGGGATATTTTTTCATTCTCTAAAAATTAAGCCAAAATGGAGGTTAAGAAAATCTCCTCGTTAATTTAGGACATTACTCGTTTTCGACCCATTTTTACTAGGAAGGCCATTAAGTGACCGATTTGCATTGAATCTTAGCGTGTGACAATTCGTTGGATAGGTAAACAACATAACTACGTCTTCCATGGGATATTTTTGCATTCTCTAAAAATTCAGCCAAAATGGAGGTTAAGAAAATCTCCTCGTTAATTTGGGACATTACTCGTTTTCGACCCTTTTTTAGTAGGAAGGCCATAATGTGGCCGATTTGCATTGAATCTTAGCGTGTGACAATTCGTTGGATAGGTAAACAACATAACTACGACTTCCATGGGATATTTTTGCATTCTATAAAAATTCAGCCAAAATGGAGGTTAAGAAAATCTCCTCGTTAATTTAGGACATCTTTTCGTTTTCGACCCATTTTTACTAGGAAGGCCATAAAGTAGCCGATTTGTATTGAATCTTAGCATGTGACAATTCATTGGATAGGTAAACAACATAACTACGACTTCCATGGGATATTTTTGCATTCTGTAAAAATTCGGCCAAAATGGAGGTTAAGAAAATCTCCTTGTTAATTTAGGAGATTACTCGTTTTCGACCCTTTTTTAGTAGGAAGGCCATAATGTGGCCGATTTGCATTGAATCTTAGCATGTGACAATTCGTTGGATAGGTAAACAACATAACTACGACTTCCATGGGATATTTTTGCATTCTCTAAAAATTAAGCCAAAATGGAGGTTAAGAAAATCTCCTCGTTAATTTAGGACATTACTCGTTTTCGACCCATTTTTACTAGGAAGGCCATTAAGTGACCGATTTGTATTGAATCTTAGCATGTGACAATTCGTTGGATAGGTAAACAACATAACTACGACTTCCATGGGATATTTTTGCATTCTCCAAAAATTCGGCCAAAATCGAGGTTAAGAAAATCTCCTCGTTAATTTAGGACATTACTCGTTTTCGACCCTTTTTTAGTAGGAAGGCCATAATGTGGCCGATTTGCATTGAATCTTAGCGTGTGACAATTCGTTGGATAGGTAAACAACATAACTACGACTTCCATGGGATATTTTTGCATTCTCTAAAAATTCAGCCAAAATGGAGGTTAAGAAAATCTCCTCGTTAATTTGGGACATTACTCGTTTTCGACCCTTTTTTAGTAGGAAGGCCATAATGTGGCCGATTTGCATTGAATCTTAGCGTGTGACAATTCGTTGGATAGGTAAACAACATAACTACGACTTCCATGGGATATTTTTGCATTCTATAAAAATTCAGCCAAAATGGAGGTTAAGAAAATCTCCTTGTTAATTTAGGACATTACTCGTTTTCGACCCATTTTTACTAGGAAGGCCATAAAGTGGCCGATTTGTATTGAATCTTTGCATGTGACAATTCGTTGGATAGGTAAACAACATAACTACGACTTCCATGGGATATTTTTGCATTCTGTAAAAATTCGGCCAAAATGGAGGTTAAGAAAATCTCCTCGTTAATTTAGGACATTACTCGTTTTCGACCCATTTTTACTAGGAAGGCCATAAAGTGGCCGATTTGTATTGAATCTTTGCATGTGACAATTCGTTGGATAGGTAAACAACATAACTACGACTTCCATGGGATATTTTTGCATTCTCCAAAAATTCGGCCAAAATCGAGGTTAAGAAAATCTCCTCGTTAATTTAGGACATTACTCGTTTTCGACCCTTTTTTAGTAGGAAGGCCATAATGTGGCCGATTTGCATTGAATCTTAGCATGTGACAATTCGTTGGATAGGTAAACAACATAACTACGACTTCCATGGGATATTTTTGCATTCTGTAAAAATTCGGCCAAAATGGAGGTTAAGAAAATCTCCTTGTTAATTTAGGAGATTACTCGTTTTCGACCCTTTTTTAGTAGGAAGGCCATAATGTGGCCGATTTGCATTGAATCTTAGCATGTGACAATTCGTTGGATAGGTAAACAACATAACTACGACTTCCATGGGATATTTTTGCATTCTCTAAAAATTAAGCCAAAATGGAGGTTAAGAAAATCTCCTCGTTAATTTAGGACATTACTCGTTTTCGACCCATTTTTACTAGGAAGGCCATTAAGTGACCGATTTGTATTGAATCTTAGCATGTGACAATTCGTTGGATAGGTAAACAACATAACTACGACTTCCATGGGATATTTTTGCATTCTCCAAAAATTCGGCCAAAATCGAGGTTAAGAAAATCTCCTCGTTAATTTAGGACATTACTCGTTTTCGACCCTTTTTTAGTAGGAAGGCCATAATGTGGCCGATTTGCATTGAATCTTAGCGTGTGACAATTCGTTGGATAGGTAAACAACATAACTACGACTTCCATGGGATATTTTTGCATTCTCTAAAAATTCAGCCAAAATGGAGGTTAAGAAAATCTCCTCGTTAATTTGGGACATTACTCGTTTTCGACCCTTTTTTAGTAGGAAGGCCATAATGTGGCCGATTTGCATTGAATCTTAGCGTGTGACAATTCGTTGGATAGGTAAACAACATAACTACGACTTCCATGGGATATTTTTGCATTCTATAAAAATTCAGCCAAAATGGAGGTTAAGAAAATCTCCTTGTTAATTTAGGACATTACTCGTTTTCGACCCATTTTTACTAGGAAGGCCATAAAGTGGCCGATTTGTATTGAATCTTTGCATGTGACAATTCGTTGGATAGGTAAACAACATAACTACGACTTCCATGGGATATTTTTGCATTCTGTAAAAATTCGGCCAAAATGGAGGTTAAGAAAATCTCCTCGTTAATTTAGGACATTACTCGTTTTCGACCCTTTTTTAGTAGAAAGGCCATAATGTGGCCGATTTGCATTGAATCTTAGCATGTGACAATTCGTTGGATAGGTAAACAACATAACTACGACTTCCATGGGATATTTTTGCATTCTCTAAAGATTCGGCCAGAATGGAGGTTAAGAAAATCTCCTCGTTAATTTAGGACATTACTCGTTTTCGACCCATTTTTACCGGGAAGGCCATAAAGTGGCCGATTTGTATTGAATCTTAGCATGTGACTATTCGTTGGATAGGTAAACAACATAACTACGACTTCCATGGGATATTTTTGCATTCTGTAAAAATTCGGCCAAAATGGAGGTTAAGAAAATCTCCTCGTTAATTTAGGACATTACTCGTTTTCGACCCTTTTTTAGTAGGAAGGCCATAATGTGGCCGATTTGCATTGAATCTAAGCATGTGACAATTCGTTGGATAGGTAAACAACATAACTATGACTTCCATGGGATATTTTTGCATTCTCTAAAAATTAAGCCAAAATGGAGGTTAAGAAAATCTCCTCGTTAATTTAGGACATTACTCGTTTTCGACCCATTTTTACTAGGAAGGCCATTAAGTGACCGATTTGCATTGAATCTTAGCGTGTGACAATTCGTTGGATAGGTAAACAACATAACTACGACTTCCATGGGATATTTTTGCATTCTCTAAAAATTCAGCCAAAATGGAGGTTAAGAAAATCTCCTCGTTATTTTGGGACATTACTCGTTTTCGACCCTTTTTTAGTAGGAAGGCCATAATGTGGCCGATTTGCATTGAATCTTAGCGTGTGACAATTCGTTGGATAGGTAAACAACATAACTACGACTTCCATGGGATATTTTTGCATTCTATAAAAATTCAGCCAAAATGGAGGTTAAGAAAATCTCCTCGTTAATTTAGGACATTACTCGTTTTCGACCCATTTTTACTAGGAAGGCCATAAAGTGGCCGATTTGTATTGAATCTTAGCATGTGACAATTCGTTGGATAGGTAAACAACATAACTACGACTTCCATGGGATATTTTTGCATTCTGTAAAAATTCGGCCAAAATGGAGGTTAAGAAAATCTCCTCGTTAATTTAGGAGATTACTCGTTTTCGACCCTTTTTTAGTAGGAAGGCCATAATGTGGCCGATTTGCATTGAATCTTAGCATGTGACAATTCGTTGGATAGGTAAACAACATAACTACGACTTCCATGGGATATTTTTGCATTCTGTAAAAATTCGGCCAAAATGGAGGTTAAGAAAATCTCCTTGTTAATTTAGGAGATTACTCGTTTTCGACCCTTTTTTAGTAGGAAGGCCATAATGTGGCCGATTTGCATTGAATCTTAGCATGTGACAATTCGTTGGATAGGTAAACAACATAACTACGACTTCCATGGGATATTTTTGCATTCTCTAAAAATTAAGCCAAAATGGAGGTTAAGAAAATCTCCTCGTTAATTTAGGACATTACTCGTTTTCGACCCATTTTTACTAGGAAGGCCATTAAGTGACCGATTTGTATTGAATCTTAGCATGTGACAATTCGTTGGATAGGTAAACAACATAACTACGACTTCCATGGGATATTTTTGCATTCTCCAAAAATTCGGCCAAAATCGAGGTTAAGAAAATCTCCTCGTTAATTTAGGACATTACTCGTTTTCGACCCTTTTTTAGTAGGAAGGCCATAATGTGGCCGATTTGCATTGAATCTTAGCGTGTGACAATTCGTTGGATAGGTAAACAACATAACTACGACTTCCATGGGATATTTTTGCATTCTCTAAAAATTCAGCCAAAATGGAGGTTAAGAAAATCTCCTCGTTAATTTGGGACATTACTCGTTTTCGACCCTTTTTTAGTAGGAAGGCCATAATGTGGCCGATTTGCATTGAATCTTAGCGTGTGACAATTCGTTGGATAGGTAAACAACATAACTACGACTTCCATGGGATATTTTTGCATTCTATAAAAATTCAGCCAAAATGGAGGTTAAGAAAATCTCCTTGTTAATTTAGGACATTACTCGTTTTCGACCCATTTTTACTAGGAAGGCCATAAAGTGGCCGATTTGTATTGAATCTTTGCATGTGACAATTCGTTGGATAGGTAAACAACATAACTACGACTTCCATGGGATATTTTTGCATTCTGTAAAAATTCGGCCAAAATGGAGGTTAAGAAAATCTCCTCGTTAATTTAGGACATTACTCGTTTTCGACCCTTTTTTAGTAGAAAGGCCATAATGTGGCCGATTTGCATTGAATCTTAGCATGTGACAATTCGTTGGATAGGTAAACAACATAACTACGACTTCCATGGGATATTTTTGCATTCTCTAAAGATTCGGCCAGAATGGAGGTTAAGAAAATCTCCTCGTTAATTTAGGACATTACTCGTTTTCGACCCATTTTTACCGGGAAGGCCATAAAGTGGCCGATTTGTATTGAATCTTAGCATGTGACTATTCGTTGGATAGGTAAACAACATAACTACGACTTCCATGGGATATTTTTGCATTCTGTAAAAATTCGGCCAAAATGGAGGTTAAGAAAATCTCCTCGTTAATTTAGGACATTACTCGTTTTCGACCCTTTTTTAGTAGGAAGGCCATAATGTGGCCGATTTGCATTGAATCTAAGCATGTGACAATTCGTTGGATAGGTAAACAACATAACTATGACTTCCATGGGATATTTTTGCATTCTCTAAAAATTAAGCCAAAATGGAGGTTAAGAAAATCTCCTCGTTAATTTAGGACATTACTCGTTTTCGACCCATTTTTACTAGGAAGGCCATTAAGTGACCGATTTGCATTGAATCTTAGCGTGTGACAATTCGTTGGATAGGTAAACAACATAACTACGACTTCCATGGGATATTTTTGCATTCTCTAAAAATTCAGCCAAAATGGAGGTTAAGAAAATCTCCTCGTTATTTTGGGACATTACTCGTTTTCGACCCTTTTTTAGTAGGAAGGCCATAATGTGGCCGATTTGCATTGAATCTTAGCGTGTGACAATTCGTTGGATAGGTAAACAACATAACTACGACTTCCATGGGATATTTTTGCATTCTATAAAAATTCAGCCAAAATGGAGGTTAAGAAAATCTCCTCGTTAATTTAGGACATTACTCGTTTTCGACCCATTTTTACTAGGAAGGCCATAAAGTGGCCGATTTGTATTGAATCTTAGCATGTGACAATTCGTTGGATAGGTAAACAACATAACTACGACTTCCATGGGATATTTTTGCATTCTGTAAAAATTCGGCCAAAATGGAGGTTAAGAAAATCTCCTCGTTAATTTAGGAGATTACTCGTTTTCGACCCTTTTTTAGTAGGAAGGCCATAATGTGGCCGATTTGCATTGAATCTTAGCATGTGACAATTCGTTGGATAGGTAAACAACATAACTACGACTTCCATGGGATATTTTTGCATTCTCTAAAAATTAAGCCAAAATGGAGGTTAAGAAAATCTCCTCGTTAATTTAGGACATTACTCGTTTTCGACCCATTTTTACTAGGAAGGCCATTAAGTGACCGATTTGTATTGAATATTAGCATGTGACAATTCGTTGGATAGGTAAACAACATAACTACGACTTCCATGGGATATTTTTGCATTCTCCAAAAATTCGGCCAAAATCGAGGTTAAGAAAATCTCCTCGTTAATTTAGGACATTACTCGTTTTCGACCCTTTTTTACTAGGAAGGCCATAATGTGGCCGATTTGCAATGAATCTTAGCATGTGACAATTCGTTGGATAGGTAAACAACATAACTACGACTTCCATGGGATATTTTTGCATTCTCTAAAAATTCAGCCAAAATGGAGGTTAAGAAAATCTCCTCGTTAATTTGGGACATTACTCGTTTTCGACCCTTTTTTAGTAGGAAGGCCATAATGTGGCCGATTTGCATTGAATCTTAGCGTGTGACAATTCGTTGGATAGGTAAACAACATAACTACGACTTCCATGGGATATTTTTGCATTCTATAAAAATTCAGCCAAAATGGAGGTTAAGAAAATCTCCTCGTTAATTTAGGACATTACTCGTTTTCGACCCATTTTTACTAGGAAGGCCATAAAGTGGCCGATTTGTATTGAATCTTAGCATATGACAATTTGTTGGATAGGTAAACAACATAACTACGACTTACATGGGATATTTTTGCATTCTCTAAAAATTAAGCCAAAATGGAGGTTAAGAAAATCTCCTCGTTAATTTAGGACATTACTCGTTTTCGACCCATTTTTACTAGGAAGGCCATTAAGTGACCGATTTGTATTGAATCTTAGCATGTGACAATTCGTTGGATAGGTAAACAACATAACTACGACTTCCATGGGATATTTTTGCATTCTCTAAAAATTCGGCCAAAATCGAGGTTAAGAAAATCTCCTCGTTAATTTAGGACATTACTCGTTTTCGACCCTTTTTTACTAGGGAGGCCATAATGTGGCCGATTTGCAATGAATCTTAGCACGTGACAATTCGTTGGATAGGTAAACAACATAACTACGACTTCCATGGGATATTTTTGCATTCTCTAAAAATTCAGCCAAAATGGAGGTTAAGAAAATCTCCTCGTTAATTTGGGACATTACTCGTTTTCGACCCTTTTTTAGTAGAAAGGCCATAATGTGGCCGATTTGCATTGAATCTTAGCATGTGACAATTCGTTGGATAGGTAAACAACATAACTACGACTTCCATGGGATATTTTTGCATTCTCTAAAGATTCGGCCAGAATGGAGGTTAAGAAAATCTCCTCGTTAATTTAGGACATTACTCGTTTTCGACCCATTTTTACCGGGAAGGCCATAAAGTGGCCGATTTGTATTGAATCTTAGCATGTGACTATTCGTTGGATAGGTAAACAACATAACTACGACTTCCATGGGATATTTTTGCATTCTGTAAAAATTCGGCCAAAATGGAGGTTAAGAAAATCTCCTCGTTAATTTAGGACATTACTCGTTTTCGACCCTTTTTTAGTAGGAAGGCCATAATGTGGCCGATTTGCATTGAATCTTAGCATGTGACAATTCGTTGGATAGGTAAACAACATAACTACGACTTCCATGGGATATTTTTGCATTCTCTAAAAATTAAGCCAAAATGGAGGTTAAGAAAATCTCCTCGTTAATTTAGGACATTACTCGTTTTCGACCCATTTTTACTAGGAAGGCCATTAAGTGACCGATTTGCATTGAATCTTAGCGTGTGACAATTCGTTGGATAGGTAAACAACATAACTACGACTTCCATGGGATATTTTTGCATTCTCTAAAAATTCAGCCAAAATGGAGGTTAAGAAAATCTCCTCGTTAATTTGGGACATTACTCGTTTTCGACCCTTTTTTAGTAGGAAGGCCATAATGTGGCCGATTTGCATTGAATCTTAGCGTGTGACAATTCGTTGGATAGGTAAACAACATAACTACGACTTCCATGGGATATTTTTGCATTCTATAAAAATTCAGCCAAAATGGAGGTTAAGAAAATCTCCTCGTTAATTTAGGACATTACTCGTTTTCGACCCATTTTTACTAGGAAGGCCATAAAGTGGCCAATTTGTATTGAATCTTAGCATGTGACAATTCGTTGGATAGGTAAACAACATAACTACGACTTCCATGGGATATTTTTGCATTCTGTAAAAATTCGGCCAAAATGGAGGTTAAGAAAATCTCCTCGTTAATTTAGGACATTACTCGTTTTCGACCCTTTTTTAGTAGGAAGGCCATAATGTGGCCGATTTGCATTGAATCTTAGCATGTGACAATTCGTTGGATAGGTAAACAACATAACTACGACTTCCATGGGATATTTTTGCATTCTCTAAAAATTAAGCCAAAATGGAGGTTAAGAAAATCTCCTCGTTAATTTAGGACATTACTCGTTTTCGACCCATTTTTACTAGGAAGGCCATTAAGTGACCGATTTGCATTGAATCTTAGCGTGTGACAATTCGTTGGATAGGTAAACAACATAACTACGACTTCCATGGGATATTTTTGCATTCTGTAAAAATTCGGCCAAAATGGAGGTTAAGAAAATCTCCTCGTTAATTTGGGACATTACTCGTTTTCGACCCTTTTTTAGTAGGAAGGCCATAATGTGGCCGATTTGCATTGAATCTTAGCGTGTGACAATTCGTTGGATAGGTAAACAACATAACTACGACTTCCATGGGATATTTTTGCATTCTATAAAAATTCAGCCAAAATGGAGGTTAAGAAAATCTCCTCGTTAATTTAGGACATTACTCGTTTTCGACCCATTTTTACTAGGAAGGCCATAAAGTGGCCAATTTGTATTGAATCTTAGCATGTGACAATTCGTTGGATAGGTAAACAACATAACTACGACTTCCATGGGATATTTTTGCATTCTGTAAAAATTCGGCCAAAATGGAGGTTAAGAAAATCTCCTCGTTAATTTAGGAGATTACTCGTTTTCGACCCTTTTTTAGTAGGAAGGCCATAATGTGGCCGATTTGCATTGAATCTTAGCATGTGACAATTCGTTGGATAGGTAAACAACATAACTACGACTTCCATGGGATATTTTTGCATTCTCTAAAAATTAAGCCAAAATGGAGGTTAAGAAAATCTCCTCGTTAATTTAGGACATTACTCGTTTTCGACCCATTTTTACTTGGAAGGCCATTAAGTGACCGATTTGTATTGAATCTTAGCATGTGACAATTCGTTGGATAGGTAAACAACATAACTACGACTTCCATGGGATATTTTTGCATTCTCTAAAAATTCGGCCAAAATCGAGGTTAAGAAAATCTCCTCGTTAATTTAGGACATTACTCGTTTTCGACCCTTTTTTACTAGGGAGGCCATAATGTGGCCGATTTGCAATGAATCTTAGCACGTGACAATTCGTTGGATAGGTAAACAACATAACTACGACTTCCATGGGATATTTTTGCATTCTCTAAAAATTCAGCCAAAATGGAGGTTAAGAAAATCTCCTCGTTAATTTGGGACATTACTCGTTTTCGACCCTTTTTTAGTAGAAAGGCCATAATGTGGCCGATTTGCATTGAATCTTAGCATGTGACAATTCGTTGGATAGGTAAACAACATAACTACGACTTCCATGGGATATTTTTGCATTCTCTAAAAATTCGGCCAAAATCGAGGTTAAGAAAATCTCCTCGTTAATTTAGGACATTACTCGTTTTCGACCCTTTTTTACTAGGGAGGCCATAATGTGGCCGATTTGCAATGAATCTTAGCACGTGACAATTCGTTGGATAGGTAAACAACATAACTACGACTTCCATGGGATATTTTTGCATTCTCTAAAAATTCAGCCAAAATGGAGGTTAAGAAAATCTCCTCGTTAATTTAGGACATTACTCGTTTTCGACCCATTTTTAGTAGAAAGGCCATAATGTGGCCGATTTGCATTGAATCTTAGCATGTGACAATTCGTTGGATAGGTAAACAACATAACTACGACTTCCATGGGATATTTTTGCATTCTCTAAAGATTCGGCCAGAATGGAGGTTAAGAAAATCTCCTCGTTAATTTAGGACATTACTCGTTTTCGACCCATTTTTACCGGGAAGGCCATAAAGTGGCCGATTTGTATTGAATCTTAGCATGTGACTATTCGTTGGATAGGTAAACAACATAACTACGACTTCCATGGGATATTTTTGCATTCTGTAAAAATTCGGCCAAAATGGAGGTTAAGAAAATCTCCTCGTTAATTTAGGACATTACTCGTTTTCGACCCTTTTTTAGTAGGAAGGCCATAATGTGGCCGATTTGCATTGAATCTTAGCATGTGACAATTCGTTGGATAGGTAAACAACATAACTACGACTTCCATGGGATATTTTTGCATTCTCTAAAAATTAAGCCAAAATGGAGGTTAAGAAAATCTCCTCGTTAATTTAGGACATTACTCGTTTTCGACCCATTTTTACCGGGGAGGCCATAATGTGGCCGATTTGCAATGAATCTTAGCACGTGACAATTCGTTGGATAGGTAAACAACATAACTACGACTTCCATGGGATATTTTTGCATTCTCTAAAAATTCAGCCAAAATGGAGGTTAAGAAAATCTCCTCGTTAATTTGGGACATTACTCGTTTTCGACCCTTTTTTAGTAGGAAGGCCATAATGTGGCCGATTTGCATTGAATCTTAGCATGTGACAATTCGTTGGATAGGTAAACAACATAACTACGACTTCCATGGGATATTTTTGCATTCTCTAAAGATTCGGCCAAAATGGAGGTTAAGAAAATCTCCTCGTTAATTTAGGACATTACTCGTTTTCGACCCATTTTTACCGGGAAGGCCATAAAGTGACCGATTTGTATTGAATCTTAGCATGTGACAATTCGTTGGATAGGTAAACAACATAACTACGACTTCCATGGGATATTTTTGCATTAAGTGACCCCTTTTTTAGTAGAAAGGCCATAATGTGGCCGATTTGCATTGAATCTTAGCATGTGACAATTCGTTGGATAGGTAAACAACATAACTACGACTTCCATGGGATATTTTTGCATTCTCTAAAGATTCGGCCAGAATGGAGGTTAAGAAAATCTCCTCGTTAATTTAGGACATTACTCGTTTTCGACCCATTTTTACCGGGAAGGCCATAAAGTGGCCGATTTGTATTGAATCTTAGCATGTGACTATTCGTTGGATAGGTAAACAACATAACTACGACTTCCATGGGATATTTTTGCATTCTGTAAAAATTCGGCCAAAATGGAGGTTAAGAAAATCTCCTCGTTAATTTAGGACATTACTCGTTTTCGACCCTTTTTTAGTAGGAAGGCCATAATGTGGCCGATTTGCATTGAATCTTAGCATGTGACAATTCGTTGGATAGGTAAACAACATAACTACGACTTCCATGGGATATTTTTGCATTCTCTAAAAATTAAGCCAAAATGGAGGTTAAGAAAATCTCCTCGTTAATTTAGGACATTACTCGTTTTCGACCCATTTTTACTAGGAAGGCCATTAAGTGACCGATTTGCATTGAATCTTAGCGTGTGACAATTCGTTGGATAGGTAAACAACATAACTACGACTTCCATGGGATATTTTTGCATTCTCTAAAAATTCAGCCAAAATGGAGGTTAAGAAAATCTCCTCGTTAATTTGGGACATTACTCGTTTTCGACCCTTTTTTAGTAGGAAGGCCATAATGTGGCCGATTTGCATTGAATCTTAGCGTGTGACAATTCGTTGGATAGGTAAACAACATAACTACGACTTCCATGGGATATTTTTGCATTCTATAAAAATTCAGCCAAAATGGAGGTTAAGAAAATCTCCTCGTTAATTTAGGACATTACTCGTTTTCGACCCATTTTTACTAGGAAGGCCATAAAGTGGCCGATTTGTATTGAATCTTAGCATATGACAATTTGTTGGATAGGTAAACAACATAACTACGACTTACATGGGATATTTTTGCATTCTCTAAAAATTAAGCCAAAATGGAGGTTAAGAAAATCTCCTCGTTAATTTAGGACATTACTCGTTTTCGACCCATTTTTACTAGGAAGGCCATTAAGTGACCGATTTGTATTGAATCTTAGCATGTGACAATTCGTTGGATAGGTAAACAACATAACTACGACTTCCATGGGATATTTTTGCATTCTCTAAAAATTCGGCCAAAATCGAGGTTAAGAAAATCTCCTCGTTAATTTAGGACATTACTCGTTTTCGACCCTTTTTTACTAGGGAGGCCATAATGTGGCCGATTTGCAATGAATCTTAGCACGTGACAATTCGTTGGATAGGTAAACAACATAACTACGACTTCCATGGGATATTTTTGCATTCTCTAAAAATTCAGCCAAAATGGAGGTTAATAAAATCTCCTCGTTAATTTGGGACATTACTCGTTTTCGACCCTTTTTTAGTAGAAAGGCCATAATGTGGCCGATTTGCATTGAATCTTAGCATGTGACAATTCGTTGGATAGGTAAACAACATAACTACGACTTCCATGGGATATTTTTGCATTCTCTAAAGATTCGGCCAGAATGGAGGTTAAGAAAATCTCCTCGTTAATTTAGGACATTACTCGTTTTCGACCCATTTTTACCGGGAAGGCCATAAAGTGGCCGATTTGTATTGAATCTTAGCATGTGACTATTCGTTGGATAGGTAAACAACATAACTACGACTTCCATGGGATATTTTTGCATTCTGTAAAAATTCGGCCAAAATGGAGGTTAAGAAAATCTCCTCGTTAATTTAGGACATTACTCGTTTTCGACCCTTTTTTAGTAGGAAGGCCATAATGTGGCCGATTTGCATTGAATCTTAGCATGTGACAATTCGTTGGATAGGTAAACAACATAACTACGACTTCCATGGGATATTTTTGCATTCTCTAAAAATTAAGCCAAAATGGAGGTTAAGAAAATCTCCTCGTTAATTTAGGACATTACTCGTTTTCGACCCATTTTTACTAGGAAGGCCATTAAGTGACCGATTTGCATTGAATCTTAGCGTGTGACAATTCGTTGGATAGGTAAACAACATAACTACGACTTCCATGGGATATTTTTGCATTCTCTAAAAATTCAGCCAAAATGGAGGTTAAGAAAATCTCCTCGTTAATTTGGGACATTACTCGTTTTCGACCCTTTTTTAGTAGGAAGGCCATAATGTGGCCGATTTGCATTGAATCTTAGCGTGTGACAATTCGTTGGATAGGTAAACAACATAACTACGACTTCCATGGGATATTTTTGCATTCTATAAAAATTCAGCCAAAATGGAGGTTAAGAAAATCTCCTCGTTAATTTAGGACATTACTCGTTTTTGACCCATTTTTACTAGGAAGGCCATAAAGTGGCCGATTTGTATTGAATCTTAGCATATGACAATTTGTTGGATAGGTAAACAACATAACTACGACTTACATGGGATATTTTTGCATTCTCTAAAAATTAAGCCAAAATGGAGGTTAAGAAAATCTCCTCGTTAATTTAGGACATTACTCGTTTTCGACCCATTTTTACTAGGAAGGCCATTAAGTGACCGATTTGTATTGAATCTTAGCATGTGACAATTCGTTGGATAGGTAAACAACATAACTACGACTTCCATGGGATATTTTTGCATTCTCTAAAAATTCGGCCAAAATCGAGGTTAAGAAAATCTCCTCGTTAATTTAGGACATTACTCGTTTTCGACCCTTTTTTACTAGGGAGGCCATAATGTGGCCGATTTGCAATGAATCTTAGCACGTGACAATTCGTTGGATAGGTAAACAACATAACTACGACTTCCATGGGATATTTTTGCATTCTCTAAAAATTCAGCCAAAATGGAGGTTAATAAAATCTCCTCGTTAATTTGGGACATTACTCGTTTTCGACCCTTTTTTAGTAGAAAGGCCATAATGTGGCCGATTTGCATTGAATCTTAGCATGTGACAATTCGTTGGATAGGTAAACAACATAACTACGACTTCCATGGGATATTTTTGCATTCTCTAAAGATTCGGCCAGAATGGAGGTTAAGAAAATCTCCTCGTTAATTTAGGACATTACTCGTTTTCGACCCATTTTTACCGGGAAGGCCATAAAGTGGCCGATTTGTATTGAATCTTAGCATGTGACTATTCGTTGGATAGGTAAACAACATAACTACGACTTCCATGGGATATTTTTGCATTCTGTAAAAATTCGGCCAAAATGGAGGTTAAGAAAATCTCCTCGTTAATTTAGGACATTACTCGTTTTCGACCCTTTTTTAGTAGGAAGGCCATAATGTGGCCGATTTGCATTGAATCTTAGCATGTGACAATTCGTTGGATAGGTAAACAACATAACTACGACTTCCATGGGATATTTTTGCATTCTCTAAAAATTAAGCCAAAATGGAGGTTAAGAAAATCTCCTCGTTAATTTAGGACATTACTCGTTTTCGACCCATTTTTACTAGGAAGGCCATTAAGTGACCGATTTGCATTGAATCTTAGCGTGTGACAATTCGTTGGATAGGTAAACAACATAACTACGACTTCCATGGGATATTTTTGCATTCTCTAAAAATTCAGCCAAAATGGAGGTTAAGAAAATCTCCTCGTTAATTTGGGACATTACTCGTTTTCGACCCTTTTTTAGTAGGAAGGCCATAATGTGGCCGATTTGCATTGAATCTTAGCGTGTGACAATTCGTTGGATAGGTAAACAACATAACTACGACTTCCATGGGATATTTTTGCATTCTATAAAAATTCAGCCAAAATGGAGATTAAGAAAATCTCCTCGTTAATTTAGGACATTACTCGTTTTCGACCCATTTTTACTAGGAAGGCCATAAAGTGGCCAATTTGTATTGAATCTTAGCATGTGACAATTCGTTGGATAGGTAAACAACATAACTACGACTTCCATGGGATATTTTTGCATTCTGTAAAAATTCGGCCAAAATGGAGGTTAAGAAAATCTCCTCGTTAATTTAGGAGATTACTCGTTTTCGACCCTTTTTTAGTAGGAAGGCCATAATGTGGCCGATTTGCATTGAATCTTAGCATGTGACAATTCGTTGGATAGGTAAACAACATAACTACGACTTCCATGGGATATTTTTGCATTCTCTAAAAATTAAGCCAAAATGGAGGTTAAGAAAATCTCCTCGTTAATTTAGGACATTACTCGTTTTCGACCCATTTTTACTAGGAAGGCCATTAAGTGACCGATTTGTATTGAATCTTAGCATGTGACAATTCGTTGGATAGGTAAACAACATAACTACGACTTCCATGGGATATTTTTGCATTCTATAAAAATTCAGCCAAAATGGAGGTTAAGAAAATCTCCTTGTTAATTTAGGACATTACTCGTTTTCGACCCATTTTTACTAGGAAGGCCATAAAGTGGCCGATTTGTATTGAATCTTAGCATGTGACAATTCGTTGGATAGGTAAACAACATAACTACGACTTCCATGGGATATTTTTGCATTCTGTAAAAATTCGGCCAAAATGGAGGTTAAGAAAATCTCCTCGTTAAATTAGGGCATTACTCGTTTTCGACCCTTTTTTAGTAGAAAGGCCATAATGTGGCTGATTTGCATTGAATCTTAGCATGTGACAATTCGTTGGATAGGTAAACAACATAACTACGACTTCCATGGAATATTTTTTCATTCTCTAAAGATTCGGCCAGAATGGAGGTTAAGAAAATCTCCTCGTTAATTTAGGACATTACTCGTTTTCGACCCATTTTTACCGGGAAGGCCATAAAGTGGCCGATTTGTATTGAATCTTAGCATGTGACTATTCGTTGGATAGGTAAACAACATAACTACGACTTCCATGGGATATTTTTGCATTCTCTAAAAATTAAGCCAAAATGGAGGTTAAGAATATCTCCTCGTTAATTTAGGACATTACTCGTTTTCGACCCATTTTTACTAGGAAGGCCATTAAGTGACCGATTTGTATTGAATCTTAGCATGTGACAATTCGTTGGATAGGTAAACAACATAACTACGACCTCCAAGGGATATTTTTGCATTCTCTAAAAATTCGGCCAAAATCGAGGTTAAGAAAATCTCCTCGTTAATTTAGGAGATTACTCGTTTTCGACCCTTTTTTAGTAGGAAGGCCATAATGTGGCCGATTTGCATTGAATCTTAGCATGTGACAATTCGTTGGATAGGTAAACAACATAACTACGACTTCCATGGGATATTTTTGCATTCTGTAAAAATTCGGCCAAAGTGGAGGTTAAGAAAATCTCCTCGTTAATTTAGGAGATTACTCGTTTTCGACCCTTTTTTAGTAGGAAGGCCATAATGTGGCCGATTTGCATTGAATCTTAGCATGTGACAATTCGTTGGATAGGTAAACAACATAACTACGACTTCCATGGGATATTTTTGCATTCTCTAAAAATTAAGCCAAAATGGAGGTTAAGAAAATCTCCTCGTTAATTTAGGACATTACTCGTTTTCGACCCATTTTTACTAGGAAGGCCATTAAGTGACCGATTTGTATTGAATCTTAGCATGTGACAATTCGTTGGATAGGTAAACAACATAACTACGACTTCCATGGGATATTTTTGCATTCTATAAAAATTCAGCCAAAATGGAGGTTAAGAAAATCTCCATGTTAATTTAGGACATTACTCGTTTTCGACCCATTTTTACTAGGAAGGCCATAAAGTGGCCGATTTGTATTGAATCTTAGCATGTGACAATTCGTTGGATAGGTAAACAACATAACTACGACTTCCATGGGATATTTTTGCATTCTGTAAAAATTCGGCCAAAATGGAGGTTAAGAAAATCTCCTCGTTAAATTAGGGCATTACTCGTTTTCGACCCTTTTTTAGTAGAAAGGCCATAATGTGGCTGATTTGCATTGAATCTTAGCATGTGACAATTCGTTGGATAGGTAAACAACATAACTACGACTTCCATGGAATATTTTTTCATTCTCTAAAGATTCGGCCAGAATGGAGGTTAAGAAAATCTCCTCGTTAATTTAGGACATTACTCGTTTTCGACCCATTTTTACCGGGAAGGCCATAAAGTGGCCGATTTGTATTGAATCTTAGCATGTGACTATTCGTTGGATAGGTAAACAACATAACTACGACTTCCATGGGATATTTTTGCATTCTCTAAAAATTAAGCCAAAATGGAGGTTAAGAATATCTCCTCGTTAATTTAGGACATTACTCGTTTTCGACCCATTTTTACTAGGAAGGCCATTAAGTGACCGATTTGTATTGAATCTTAGCATGTGACAATTCGTTGGATAGGTAAACAACATAACTACGACCTCCAAGGGATATTTTTGCATTCTCTAAAAATTCGGCCAAAATCGAGGTTAAGAAAATCTCCTCGTTAATTTAGGAGATTACTCGTTTTCGACCCTTTTTTAGTAGGAAGGCCATAATGTGGCCGATTTGCATTGAATCTTAGCATGTGACAATTCGTTGGATAGGTAAACAACATAACTACGACTTCCATGGGATATTTTTGCATTCTCTAAAAATTAAGCCAAAATGCAGGTTAAGAAAATCTCCTCGTTAGTTTAGGACATTACTCGTTTTCGACCCATTTTTACTAGGAAGGCCATTAAGTGACCGATTTGTATTGAATCTTAGCATGTGACAATTCGTTGGATAGGTAAACAACATAACTACGACTTCCATGGGATATTTTTGCATTCTCCAAAAATTCGGCCAAAATCGAGGTTAAGAAAATCTCCTCGTTAATTTAGGAGATTACTCGTTTTCGACCCTTTTTTAGTAGGAAGGCCATAATGTGGCCGATTTGCATTGAATCTTAGCGTGTGACAATTCGTTGGATAGGTAAACAACATAACTACGACTTCCATGGGATATTTTTGCATTCTATAAAAATTCAGCCAAAATGGAGGTTAAGAAAATCTCCTTGTTAATTTAGGACATTACTCGTTTTCGACCCATTTTTACTAGGAAGGCCATAAAGTGGCCGATTTGTATTGAATCTTAGCATGTGACAATTCGTTGGATAGGTAAACAACATAACTACGACTTCCATGGGATATTTTTGCATTCTGTAAAAATTTGGCCAAAATGGAGGTTAAGAAAATCTCCTCGTTAATTTAGGGCATTACTCGTTTTCGACCCTTTTTTAGTAGAAAGGCCATAATGTGGCCGTATTGCATTTAATCTTAGCATGTGACAATTCGTTGGATAGGTAAACAACATAACTACGACTTCCATGGGATATTTTTGCATTCTCTAAAGATTCGGCCAGAATGGAGGTTAAGAAAATCTCCTCGTTAATTTAGGACATTACTCGTTTTCGACCCATTTTTACCGGGAAGGCCATAAAGTGGCCGATTTGTATTGAATCTTAGCATGTGACTATTCGTTGGATAGGTAAACAACATAACTACGACTTCCATGGGATATTTTTGCATTCTCTAAAAATTAAGCCAAAATGGAGGTTAAGAAAATCTCCTCGTTAATTTAGGACATTACTCGTTTTCGACCCATTTTTACTAGGAAGGCCATTAAGTGACCGATTTGTATTGAATCTTAGCATGTGACAATTCGTTGGATAGGTAAACAACATAACTACGACTTCCATGGGATATTTTTGCATTCTCCAAAAATTCGGCCAAAATCGAGGTTAAGAAAATCTCCTCGTTAATTTAGGACATTACTCGTTTTCGACCCTTTTTTACTAGGAAGGCCATAATGTGGCCGATTTGCAATGAATCTTAGCATGTGACAATTCGTTGGATAGGTAAACAACATAACTACGACTTCCATGGGATATTTTTGCATTCTCTAAAAATTCAGCCAAAATGGAGGTTAAGAAAATCTCCTCGTTAATTTGGGACATTACTCGTTTTCGACCCTTTTTTAGTAGGAAGGCCATAATGTGGCCGATTTGCATTGAATCTTAGCGTGTGACAATTCGTTGGATAGGTAAACAACATAACTACGACTTCCATGGGATATTTTTGCATTCTATAAAAATTCAGCCAAAATGGAGGTTAAGAAAATCTCCTCGTTTATTTAGGACATTACTCGTTTTCGACCCATTTTTACTAGGAAGGCCATAAAGTGGCCGATTTGTATTGAATCTTAGCATATGACAATTAGTTGGATAGGTAAACAACATAACTACGACTTACATGGGATATTTTTGCATTCTCTAAAAATTAAGCCAAAATGGAGGTTAAGAAAATCTCCTCGTTAATTTAGGACATTACTCGTTTTCGACCCATTTTTACTAGGAAGGCCATTAAGTGACCGATTTGTATTGAATCTTAGCATGTGACAATTCGTTGGATAGGTAAACAACATAACTACGACTTCCATGGGATATTTTTGCATTCTCTAAAAATTAAGCCAAAATGGAGGTTAAGAAAATCTCCTCGTTAGTTTAGGACATTACTCGTTTTCGACCCATTTTTACTAGGAAGGCCATTAAGTGACCGATTTGTATTGAATCTTAGCATGTGACAATTCGTTGGATAGGTAAACAACATAACTACGACTTCCATGGGATATTTTTGCATTCTCTAAAAATTAAGCCAAAATGGAGGTTAAGAAAATCTCCTCGTTAGTTTAGGACATTACTCGTTTTCGACCCATTTTTACTAGGAAGGCCATTAAGTGACCGATTTGTATTGAATCTTAGCATGTGACAATTCCTTGGATAGGTAAACAACATAACTACGACTTCCATGGGATATTTTTGCATTCTCTAAAAATTAAGCCAAAATGGAGGTTAAGAAAATCTCCTCGTTAGTATAGGACATTACTCGTTTTCGACCCATTTTTACTAGGAAGGCCATTAAGTGACCGATTTGTATTGAATCTTAGCATGTGACAATTCGTTGGATAGGTAAACAACATCACTACGATTTCCATGGGATATTTTTGCATTCTCCAAAAATTCGGCCAAAATCGAGGTTAAGAAAATCTCCTCGTTAATTTAGGACATTACTCGTTTTCGACCCTTTTTTACTAGGAAGGCCATAATGTGGCCGATTTGCAATGAATCTTAGCCTGTGACAATTCGTTGGATAGGTAAACAACATAACTACGACTTCAATGGGATATTTTTGCATTCTCTAAAAATTCAGCCAAAATGGAGGTTAAGAAAATCTCCTCGTTAATTTAGGACATTACTCGTTTTCGACCCATTTTTACTAGGAAGGCCATAAAGTGGCCGATTTGTATTGAATCTTAGCATGTGACAATTCGTTGGATAGGTAAACAACATAACTACGACTTCCATGGGATATTTTTGCATTCTGTAAAAATTCGGCCAAAATGGAGGTTAAGAAAATCTCCTCGTTAGTTTAGGACATTACTCGTTTTCGACCCATTTTTACTAGGAAGGCCATAATGTGGCCGATTTGCAATGAATCTTAGCATGTGACAATTCGTTGGATAGGTAAACAACATAACTACGACTTCAATGGGATATTTTTGCATTCTCTAAAAATTCAGCCAAAATGGAGGTTAAGAAAATCTCCTCGTTAATTTGGGACATTACTCGTTTTCGACCCTTTTTTAGTAGGAAGGCCATAATGTGGCTGATTTGCATTGAATCTTAGCATGTGACAATTCGTTGGATAGGTAAACAACATAACTACGACTTCCATGGGATATTTTTGCATTCTCTAAAAATTCAGCCAAAATGGAGGTTAAGAAAATCTCCTCGTTAATTTGGGACATTACTCGTTTTCGACCCATTTTTACTAGGAAGGCCATAAAGTGGCCGATTTGTATTGAATCTTAGCATGTGACAATTCGTTGGATAGGTAAACAACATAACTACGACTTCCATGGGATATTTTTGCATTCTGTAAATATTCGGCCAAAATGGAGGTTAAGAAAATCTCCTCGTTAATTTAGGACATTACTCGTTTTCGAACCTTTTTTAGTAGGAAGGCCATAATGTGGCCGATTTGCATTGAATCTTAGCATGTGACAATTCGTTGGATAGGTAAACAACATAACTACGACTTCCATGGGATATTTTTGCATTCTCTAAAATTAAGCCAAAATGGAGGTTAAGAAAATCGCCTCGTTAATTTGGGACTTTACTCGTTTTCGACCCTTTTTTACTAGGAAGGCAATAATGTGGCCGATTTGCATTGACTCTTAGCGTGTGACAATTCGTTGGATAGGTAAACAACATAACTACGACTTCCATGGGATATTTTTACATTCTCTAAAAATTCGGCCAAAATGGAGGTTAAGAAAATCTCCTCGTTAATTTAGGACATTGCTCGTTTTCGACCCATTTTTACTAGGAAGGCCATAAAGTGGCCGATTTGTATTGAATCTTAGCATTTGACAATTCGTTGGATAGGTAAACAACATAACTACGACTTCCATGGTATATTTTTGCATTCTCTAAAAATTTGGCCAAAATGGAGGTTAAGAAAATCTCCTCGTTAATTTAGGACATTACTCGTTTTCGACCCATTTTTACTAGGAAGGCCATAAAGTGGCCGATTTGTATTGAATCTTAGCATGTGACAATTCGTTGGATAGGTAAACAACATAACTACGACTTCCATGGGATATTTTTGCATTCTCTAAAAATTCAGCCAAAATGGAGGTTAAGAAAATCTCCTCGTTAATTTAGGACATTACTCGTTTTCGACCCTTTTTTAGTAGGAAGGCCATAATGTGGCCGATTTGCATTGAATCTTAGCATGTGACAATTCGTTGGATAGGTAAACAACATAACTACGACTTCAATGGGATATTTTTGCATTCTCTAAAAATTCAGCCAAAATGGAGGTTAAGAAAATCTCCTCGTTAATTTGGGACATTACTCGTTTTCGACCCTTTTTTAGTAGGAAGGCCATAATGTGGCTGATTTGCATTGAATCTTAGCATGTGACAATTCGTTGGATAGGTAAACAACATAACTACGACTTCCATGGGATATTTTTGCATTCTCTAAAAATTCAGCCAAAATGGAGGTTAAGAAAATCTCCTCGTTAATTTGGGACATTACTCGTTTTCGACCCATTTTTACTAGGAAGGCCATAAAGTGGCCGATTTGTATTGAATCTTAGCATGTGACAATTCGTTGGATAGGTAAACAACATAACTACGACTTCCATGGGATATTTTTGCATTCTGTAAATATTCGGCCAAAATGGAGGTTAAGAAAATCTCCTCGTTAATTTAGGACATTACTCGTTTTCGAACCTTTTTTAGTAGGAAGGCCATAATGTGGCCGATTTGCATTGAATCTTAGCATGTGACAATTCGTTGGATAGGTAAACAACATAACTACGACTTCCATGGGATATTTTTGCATTCTCTAAAATTAAGCCAAAATGGAGGTTAAGAAAATCGCCTCGTTAATTTGGGACTTTACTCGTTTTCGACCCTTTTTTACTAGGAAGGCAATAATGTGGCCGATTTGCATTGACTCTTAGCGTGTGACAATTCGTTGGATAGGTAAACAACATAACTACGACTTCCATGGGATATTTTTACATTCTCTAAAAATTCGGCCAAAATGGAGGTTAAGAAAATCTCCTCGTTAATTTAGGACATTGCTCGTTTTCGACCCATTTTTACTAGGAAGGCCATAAAGTGGCCGATTTGTATTGAATCTTAGCATTTGACAATTCGTTGGATAGGTAAACAACATAACTACGACTTCCATGGTATATTTTTGCATTCTCTAAAAATTTGGCCAAAATGGAGGTTAAGAAAATCTCCTCGTTAATTTAGGACATTACTCGTTTTCGACCCATTTTTACTAGGAAGGCCATAAAGTGGCCGATTTGTATTGAATCTTAGCATGTGACAATTCGTTGGATAGGTAAACAACATAACTACGACTTCCATGGGATATTTTTGCATTCTCTAAAAATTCAGCCAAAATGGAGGTTAAGAAAATCTCCTCGTTAATTTAGGACATTACTCGTTTTCGACCCTTTTTTAGTAGGAAGGCCATAATGTGGCCGATTTGCATTGAATCTTAGCATGTACAATTCGTTGGATAGGTAAACAACATAACTACGACTTCCATGGGATATTTTTGCATTCTCTAAAGATTCGGCCAGAATGGAGGTTAAGAAAATCTCCTCGTTAATTTAGGACATTACTCGTTTTCGACCCATTTTTACTAGGAAGGCCATAAAGTGGCCGATTTGTATTGAATCTTAGCATGTGACAATTCGTTGGATAGGTAAACACCATAACTACGACTTCCATGGGATATTTTTGCATTCTCTAAAAATTCAGCCAAAATGGAGGTTAAGAAAATCTCCTCGTTAATTTAGGACATTACTCGTTTTCGACCCTTTTTTAGTAGGAAGGCCATAATGTGGCCGATTTGCATTGAATCTTAGCATGTGACAATTCGTTGGATAGGTAAACAACATAACTACGACTTCCATGGGATATTTTTGCATTCTCTAAAAATTCAGCCAAAATGGAGGTTAAGAAAATCTCCTCGTTAATTTAGGACATTACTCGTTTTCGACCCTTTTTTAGTAGGAAGGCCATAATGTGGCCGATTTGCATTGAATCTTAGCATGTGACAATTCGTTGGATAGGTAAACAACATAACTACGACTTCCATGGGATATTTTTGCATTCTCTAAAATTAAGCCAAAATGGAGGTTAAGAAAATCGCCTCGTTAATTTGGGACATTACTCGTTTTCGACCCTTTTTTACTAGGAAGGCAATAATGTGGCCGATTTGCATTGACTCTTAGCGTGTGACAATTCGTTGGATAGGTAAACAACATAACTACGACTTCCATGGGATATTTTTACATTCTCTAAAAATTCGGCCAAAATGGAGGTTAAGAAAATCTCCTCGTTAATTTAGGACATTGCTCGTTTTCGACCCATTTTTACTAGGAAGGCCATAAAGTGGCCGATTTGTATTGAATCTTAGCATTTGACAATTCGTTGGATAGGTAAACAACATAACTACGACTTCCATGGTATATTTTTGCATTCTCTAAAAATTTGGCCAAAATGGAGGTTAAGAAAATCTCCTCGTTAATTTAGGACATTACTCGTTTTCGACCCATTTTTACTAGGAAGGCCATAAAGTGGCCGATTTGTATTGAATCTTAGCATGTGACAATTCGTTGGATAGGTAAACAACATAACTACGACTTCCATGGGATATTTTTGCATTCTCTAAAAATTCAGCCAAAATGGAGGTTAAGAAAATCTCCTCGTTAATTTAGGACATTACTCGTTTTCGACCCTTTTTTAGTAGGAAGGCCATAATGTGGCCGATTTGCATTGAATCTTAGCATGTGACAATTCGTTGGATAGGTAAACAACATAACTACGACTTCCATGGGATATTTTTGCATTCTCTAAAGATTCGGCCAGAATGGAGGTTAAGAAAATCTCCTCGTTAATTTAGGACATTACTCGTTTTCAACCCATTTTTACTAGGAAGGCCATAAATTGGCCGATTTGTATTGAATCTTAGATGTGACAATTCGTTGGATAGGTAAACACCATAACTACGACTTCCATGGGATATTTTTGCATTCTCTAAAATTAAGCCAAAATGGAGGTTAAGAAAATCGCCTCGTTAATTTGGGACATTCCTCGTTTTCGACCCATTTTTACTAGGAAGGCCATAAAGTGGCCGATTTGTATTGAATCTTAGGATTTGACAATTCGTTGGATAGGTAAACAACATAACTACAACTTCCATGGGATATTTTTGCATTCTCTAAAATTAAGCCAAAATGGAGGTTAAGAAAATCGCCTCGTTAATTTGGGACATTACTCGTTTTCGACCCATTTTTACTAGGAAGGCCATAATGTGGCCGATTTGCATTGACTCTTAGCGTGTGACAATTCGTTGGATAGGTAAACAACATAACTACGACTTCCATGGGATATTTTTACATTCTCTAAAAATTCGGCCAAAATGGAGGTTAAGAAAATCTCCTCGTTAATTTAGGACATTGCTCGTTTTCGACCCATTTTTACTAGGAAGGCCATAAAGTGGCCGATTTGTATTGAATCTTAGCATTTGACAATTCGTTGGATAGGTAAACAACATAACTACGACTTCCATGGTATATTTTTGCATTCTCTAAAAATTTGGCCAAAATGGAGGTTAAGAAAATCTCCTCGTTAATTTAGGACATTACTCGTTTTCGACCCATTTTTACTAGGAAGGCCATAAAGTGGCCGATTTGTATTGAATCTTAGCATGTGACAATTCGTTGGATAGGTAAACAACATAACTACGACTTCCATGGGATATTTTTGCATTCTGTAAAAATTCGGCCAAAATGGAGGTTAAGAAAATCTCCTCGTTAATTTAGGACATTACTCGTTTTCGACCCTTTTTTAGTAGGAAGGCCATAATGTGGCCGATTTGCATTGAATCTTAGCATGTGACAATTCGTTGGATAGGTAAACAAAATAACTACGACTTCCATGGGATATTTTTGCATTCTCTAAAGATTCGGCCAGAATGGAGGTTAAGAAAATCTCTTCGTTAATTTAGGACATTACTCGTTTTCGACCCATTTTTACTAGGAAGGCCATAAAGTGGCCGATTTGTATTGAATCTTAGCATGTGACAATTCGTTGGATAGGTAAACAACATAACTATGACTTCCATGGGATATTTTTGCATTCTCTAAAAATTCAGCCAAAATGGAGGTTAAGAAAATCTCCTCGTTAATTTGGAACATTACTCGTTTTCGACCCTTTTTTAGTAGGAAGGCCATAATGTGGCCGATTTGCATTGAATCTTAGCGTGTGACAATTCGTTGGATTGGTAAACAACATAACTACGACTTCCATCGGATATTTTTGCATTCTCTAAAAATTCAGCCAGAATGGAGGTTAAGAAAATCTCCTCGTTAATTTAGGACATTACTCGTTTTCGACCCATTTTTACTAGGAAGGCCATAAAGTGGCCGATTTGTATTGAATCTTAGCATGTGACAATTCGTTGGATAGGTAAACAACATAACTACGACTTCCATGGGATATTTTTGCATTCTCTAAAAATTCGGCCAAAATCGAGGTTAAGAATATCTCCTCGTTAATTTAGGACATTACTCATTTTCGACCCTTTTTTACTAGGAAGGCCATAATGTGGCCGATTTGCATTGAATCTTAGCATGTGACAATTCGTTGGATAGGTAAACAACATAACTACGACTTGCATGGGATATTTTTGCATTCTCTAAAAATTCAGCCAAAATGGAGGTTAAGAAAATCTCCTCGTTAATTTGGGACATTACTCGTTTTCGACCCTTTTTTAGTAGGAAGGCCATAATGTGGCCGATTTGCATTGAATCTTAGCGTGTGACAATTCGTTGGATAGGTAAACAACATAACTACGACTTCCATGGGATATTTTTGCATTCTCTAAAAATTAAGCCAAAATGGAGGTTAAGAAAATCGCCTCGTTAATTTGGGACATTACTCGTTTTCGACCCTTTTTTACTAGGAAGGCCATAATGTGGCCGATTTGCATTGAATCTTAACGTGTGACAATTCGTTGGATAGGTAAACAACATAGCTACGACTTCCATGGTTTATTTTTACATTCTCTAAAAATTCGGACAAAATGGATGTTAAGAAAATCTCCTCGTTAATTTAGGACATTACTCGTTTTCGACCCTTTTTTACTAGGAAGGCCATAAAGTGGCCGATTTGTATTGAATCTTAGCATGTGACAATTCGTTGGATAGGTAAACAACATAACTACGACTTCCATGGGATATTTTTGCATTCTCTAAAAATTCGGCCAAAATGGAGGTTAAGAAAATCTCCTCGTTAATTTAGGACATTACTCGTTTTCTACCCTTTTTTACTAGGAAGGCCATAAAGTGGCCGATTTGTATTGAATCTTAGCATGTGACAATTCGTTGGATAGGTAAACAACATAACTACGACTTCCATGGGATATTTTTGCATTCTGTAAAAATTCGGCCAAAATGGAGGTTAAGAAAATTTCCTCGTTAATTTAGGACATTGCTCGTTTTCGACCCTTTTTTAGTAGGAAGGCCATAATGTGGCCGATTTGCATTGAATCTTAGCATGTGACAATTCGTTGGATAGGTAAACAACATAACTACGACTTCCATGGGATATTTTTGCATTCTCTAAAGATTCGGAAAGAATGGAGGTTAAGAAAATCTCCTCGTTAATTTAGGACATTACTCGTTTTCGACCCATTTTTACCGGGAAGGCCATAAAGTGGCCGATTTGTATTGAATCTTAGCATGTGACTATTCGTTGGATAGGTAAACAACATAACTACGACTTCCATGGGATATTTTTGCATTCTCTAAAAATTAAGCAAAAATGGAGCTTAAGAAAATCTCCTCGTTAATTTAGGACATTACTCGTTTTCGACCCATTTTTACTAGGAAGGCCATTAAGTGACCGATTTGTATTGAATCTTACCATGTGAAAATTCGTTGGATAGGTAAACAACATAAATACGACCTCCATGGGATATTTTTGCATTCTCTAAAAATTCGGCCAAAATCGAGGTTAAGAAAATCTCCTCGTTAATTTAGGACATTACTCGTTTTCGACCCTTTTTTACTAGGAAGGCCATAATGTGGCCGATTTGCAATGAATCTTAGCATGTGACAATTCGTTGGATAGGTAAACAACATAACTACGACTTCCATGGGATATTTTTGCATTCTCTAAAAATTCAGCCAAAATGGGGGTTAAGAAAATCTCCTCGTTAATTTGGGACATTACTCGTTTTCGACCCTTTTTTAGTAGGAAGGCCATAATGTGGCCGATTTGCATTGAATCTTAGCGTGTGACAATTCGTTGGATAGGTAAACAACATAACTACGACTTCCATGGGATATTTTTGCATTCTCTGAAGATTCGGCCAGAATGGAGGTTAAGAAAATTTCCTCGTTAATTTAGGACATTACTCGTTTTCGACCCATTTTTATTAGGAAGGCCATAAAGTGGCCGATTTGTATTGAATCTTAGCATGTGACAATTCGTTGGATAGGTAAACAACATAACTACGACTTCCATGGGATATTTTTGCATTCTCTAAAATTAAGCCAAAATGGAGGTTAAGAAAATCGCCTCGTTAATTTGGGACATTACTCGTTTTCGACCCTTTTTTAGTAGGAAGGCCATAATGTGGCCGATTTGCATTGAATCTTAGCGTGTGACAATTCGTTGGATAGGTAAACAACATAACTACGACTTCCATGTGATATTTTTGCATTCTCTAAAAATTCAGCCAAAATGGAGGTTAAGAAAATCTCCTCGTTAATTTGTGACATTACTCGTTTTCGACCCTTTTTTAGTAGGAAGGCCATAATGTGGCCGATTTGCATTGAATCTTAGCGTGTGACAATTCGTTGGATAGGTAAACAACATAACTACGACTTCCATGGGATATTTTTGCATTCTATAAAAATTCAGCCAAAATGGTGGTTAAGAAAATCTCCTCGTTAATTTAGGACATTACTCGTTTTCGACCCATTTTTACTAGGAAGGCCATAAAGTGGCCGATTTGTATTGAATCTTAGCATGTGACAATTCGTTGGATAGGTAAACAACATAACTACGACTTCCATGGGATATTTTTGCATTCTGTAAAAATTCGGCCAAAATGGAGGTTAAGAAAATCTTCTCGTTAATTTAGGACATTACTCGTTTTCGACCCTTTTTTAGTAGGAAGGCCATAATGTGGCCGATTTGCATTGAATCTTAGCATGTGACAATTCGTTGGATAGGTAAACAACATAACTACGACTTCCATGGGATATTTTTGCATTCTCTAAAGATTCGGCCAGAATGGAGGTTAAGAAAATCTCCTCGTTAATTTAGGACATTACTCGTTTTCGACCCATTTTTACTAGGAAGGCCATAAAGTGGCCGATTTGTATTGAATCTTAGCACGTGACAATTCGTTGGATAGGTAAACAACATAACTACGACTTCCATGGGATATTTTTGCATTCTCTAAAATTAAGCCAAAATGGAGGTTAAGAAAATCGCCTCGTTAATTTGGGACATTACTCGTTTTCGACCCTTTTTTAGTAGGAAGGCCATAATGTGGCCGATTTGCATTGAATCTTAGCGTGTGACAATTCGTTGGATAGGTAAACAACATAACTACGACTTCCATGGGATATTTTTGCATTCTCTAAAAATTCAGCCAAAATGGAGGTTAAGAAAATCTCCTCGTTAATTTGGGACATTACTCGTTTTCGACCCTTTTTTAGTAGGAAGGCCATAATGTGGCCGATTTGCATTGAATCTTAGCGTGTGACAATTCGTTGGATAGGTAAACAACATAACTACGACTTCCATGGGATATTTTTGCATTCTCTAAAGATTCGGCCAGAATGGAGGTTAAGAAAATCTCCTCGTTAATTTAGGACATTACTCGTTTTCGACCCATTTTTACTAGGAAGGCCATAAAGTGGCCGATTTGTATTGAATCTTAGCACGTGACAATTCGTTGGATAGGTAAACAACATAACTACGACTTCCATGGGATATTTTTGCATTCTCTAAAATTAAGCCAAAATGGAGGTTAAGAAAATCGCCTCGTTAATTTGGGACATTACTCGTTTTCGACCCTTTTTTAGTAGGAAGGCCATAATGTGGCCGATTTGCATTGAATCTTAGCGTGTGACAATTCGTTGGATAGGTAAACAACATAACTACGACTTCCATGGGATATTTTTGCATTCTCTAAAAATTCAGCCAAAATGGAGGTTAAGAAAATCTCCTCGTTAATTTGGGACATTACTCGTTTTCGACCCTTTTTTAGTAGGAAGGCCATAATGTGGCCGATTTGCATTGAATCTTAGCGTGTGACAATTCGTTGGATAGGTAAACAACATAACTACGACTTCCATGGGATATTTTTGCATTCTATAAAAATTCAGCCAAAATGGAGGTTAAGAAAATCTCCTCGTTAATTTAGGACATTACTCGTTTTCGACCCATTTTTACTAGGAAGGCCATAAAGTGGCCGATTTGTATTGAATCTTAGCATGTGACAATTCGTTGGATAGGTAAACAACATAACTACGACTTCCATGGGATATTTTTGCATTCTGTAAAAATTCGGCCAAAATGGAGGTTAAGAAAATCTCCTCGTTAATTTAGGACATTACTCGTTTTCGACCCATTTTTACTAGGAAGGCCATAAAGTGGCCGATTTGTATTGAATCTTAGCATGTGACAATTCGTTGGATAGGTAAACAACATAACTACGACTTCCATGGGATATTTTTGCATTCTGTAAAAATTCGGCCAAAATGGAGGTTAAGAAAATCTTCTCGTTAATTTAGGACATTACTCGTTTTCGACCCTTTTTTAGTAGGAAGGCCATAATGTGGCCGATTTGCATTGAATCTTAGCATGTGACAATTCGTTGGATAGGTAAACAACATAACTACGACTTCCATGGGATATTTTTGCATTCTCTAAAGATTCGGCCAGAATGGAGGTTAAGAAAATCTCCTCGTTAATTTAGGACATTACTCGTTTTCGACCCATTTTTACTAGGAAGGCCATAAAGTGGCCGATTTGTATTGAATCTTAGCATGTGACAATTCGTTGGATAGGTAAACAACATAACTACGACTTCCATGGGATATTTTTGCATTCTCTAAAATTAAGCCAAAATGGAGGTTAAGAAAATCGCCTCGTTAATTTGGGACATTACTCGTTTTCGACCCTTTTTTAGTAGGAAGGCCATAATGTGGCCGATTTGCATTGAATCTTAGCGTGTGACAATTCGTTGGATAGGTAAACAACATAACTACGACTTCCATGGGATATTTTTGCATTCTCTAAAAATTCAGCCAAAATGGAGGTTAAGAAAATCTCCTCGTTAATTTGGGACATTACTCGTTTTCGACCCTTTTTTAGTAGGAAGGCCATAATGTGGCCGATTTGCATTGAATCTTAGCGTGTGACAATTCGTTGGATAGG
This sequence comes from Medicago sativa, assembly GCF_051527215.1. Classification (NCBI taxonomy): domain Eukaryota; kingdom Viridiplantae; phylum Streptophyta; class Magnoliopsida; order Fabales; family Fabaceae; genus Medicago; species Medicago sativa. The sequence goes on along the minus strand of NC_140751.1, from coordinate 307,645 downwards.
TAAACAACATAACTACGACTTCCATGGGATATTTTTGCATTCTATAAAAATTCAGCCAAAATGGAGGTTAAGAAAATCTCCTCGTTAATTTAGGACATTACTCGTTTTCGACCCATTTTTACTAGGAAGGCCATAAAGTGGCCGATTTGTATTGAATCTTAGCATGTGACAATTCGTTGGATAGGTAAACAACATAACTACGACTTCCATGGGATATTTTTGCATTCTGTAAAAATTCGGCCAAAATGGAGGTTAAGAAAATCTCCTCGTTAATTTAGGACATTACTCGTTTTCGACCCATTTTTACTAGGAAGGCCATAAAGTGGCCGATTTGTATTGAATCTTAGCATGTGACAATTCGTTGGATAGGTAAACAACATAACTACGACTTCCATGGGATATTTTTGCATTCTGTAAAAATTCGGCCAAAATGGAGGTTAAGAAAATCTTCTCGTTAATTTAGGACATTACTCGTTTTCGACCCTTTTTTAGTAGGAAGGCCATAATGTGGCCGATTTGCATTGAATCTTAGCATGTGACAATTCGTTGGATAGGTAAACAACATAACTACGACTTCCATGGGATATTTTTGCATTCTCTAAAGATTCGGCCAGAATGGAGGTTAAGAAAATCTCCTCGTTAATTTAGGACATTACTCGTTTTCGACCCATTTTTACTAGGAAGGCCATAAAGTGGCCGATTTGTATTGAATCTTAGCATGTGACAATTCGTTGGATAGGTAAACAACATAACTACGACTTCCATGGGATATTTTTGCATTCTCTAAAATTAAGCCAAAATGGAGGTTAAGAAAATCGCCTCGTTAATTTGGGACATTACTCGTTTTCGACCCTTTTTTAGTAGGAAGGCCATAATGTGGCCGATTTGCATTGAATCTTAGCGTGTGACAATTCGTTGGATAGGTAAACAACATAACTACGACTTCCATGGGATATTTTTGCATTCTCTAAAAATTCAGCCAAAATGGAGGTTAAGAAAATCTCCTCGTTAATTTGGGACATTACTCGTTTTCGACCCTTTTTTAGTAGGAAGGCCATAATGTGGCCGATTTGCATTGAATCTTAGCGTGTGACAATTCGTTGGATAGGTAAACAACATAACTACGACTTCCATGGGATATTTTTGCATTCTATAAAAATTCAGCCAAAATGGAGGTTAAGAAAATCTCCTCGTTAATTTAGGACATTACTCGTTTTCGACCCATTTTTACTAGGAAGGCCATAAAGTGGCCGATTTGTATTGAATCTTAGCATGTGACAATTCGTTGGATAGGTAAACAACATAACTACGACTTCCATGGGATATTTTTGCATTCTGTAAAAATTCGGCCAAAATGGAGGTTAAGAAAATCTCCTCGTTAATTTAGGACATTACTCGTTTTCGACCCATTTTTACTAGGAAGGCCATAATGTGGCCGATTTGCAATGAATCTTAGCATGTGACAATTCGTTGGATAGGTAAACAACAAAACTACAACTTCCATGGGATATTTTTGCATTCTCTAAAGATTCGGCCAGAATGGAGGTTAAGAAAATCTCCTCGTTAATTTAGGACATTACTCGTTTTCGACCCATTTTTACTAGGAAGGCCATAAAGTGTCCGATTTGTATTGAATCTTAGCATATGACAATTCGTTGGATAGGTAAACAACATAACTACGTCTTCCATGGGATATTTTTGCATTCTCTAAAATTAAGCCAAAATGGAGGTTAAGAAAATCGCCTCGTTAATTTGGGACATTACTCGTTTTCGACCCTTTTTTAGTAGGAAGGCCATAATGTGGCCGATTTGCATTGAATCTTAGCGTGTGACAATTCGTTGGATAGGTAAACGACATAACTACGACTTCCATGGGATATTTTTGCATTCTCTAAAAATTCAGCCAAAATGGAGGTTAAGAAAATCTCCTCGTTAATTTGGGACATTACTCGTTTTCGACCCTTTTTTAGTAGGAAGGCCATAATGTGGCCGGTTTGCATTGAATCTTAGCGTGTGACAATTCGTTGGATAGGTAAACAACATAACTACGACTTCCATGGGATATTTTTGCATTCTCTAAAAATTCAGCCAAAATGGAGGTTAAGAAAATCTCCTCGTTAATTTAGGACATTACTCGTTTTCGACCCATTTTTACTAGGAAGGCCATAAAGTGGCCGATTTGTATTGAATCTTAGCATGTGACAATTCGTTGGATAGGTAAACAACATAACTACGACTTCCATGGGATATTTTTGCATTCTGTAAAAATTCGGCCAAAATGGAGGTTAAGAAAATCTCCTCGTTAATTTAGGACATTACTCGTTTTCGACCCATTTTTACTAGGAAGGCCATAATGTGGCCGATTTGCAATGAATCTTAGCATGTGACAATTCGTTGGATAGGTAAACAACATAACTACAACTTCCATGGGATATTTTTGCATTCTCTAAAAATTCAGCCAAAATAGAGGTTAAGAAAATCTCCTCGTTAATTTGGGACATTACTCGTTTTCGACCCTTTTTTAGTAGGAAGGCCATAATGTGGCCGATTTGCATTGAATCTTAGCGTGTGACAATTCGTTGGATAGGTAAACAACATAACTACGACTTCCATGGGATATTTTTGCATTCTCTAAAAATTCAGCCAAAATGGAGGTTAAGAAAATCTCCTCGTTAATTTGGGACAATACTCGTTTTCGACCCTTTTTTAGTAGGAAGGCCATAATGTGGCCGATTTGCAATGAATCTTAGCGTGTGACAATTCGTTGGATAGGTAAACAACATAACTACAACTTCCATGGGATATTTTTGCATTCTCTAAAAATTCAGCCAAAATGGAGGTTAAGAAAATCTCCTCGTTAATTTGGGACAATACTCGTTTTCGACCCTTTTTTAGTAGGAAGGCCATAATGTGGCCGATTTGCATTGAATCTAAGCGTGTGACAATTCGTTGGATAGGTAAACAACATAACTACGACTTCCATGGGATATTTTTGCATTCTGTAAAAATTCGGCCAAAATGGAGGTTAAGAAAATCTCCTCGTTAATTTAGGACATTACTCGTTTTCGACCCATTTTTACTAGGAAGGCCATAATGTGGCCGATTTGCAATGAATCTTAGCGTGTGACAATTCGTTAGATAGGTAAACAACATAACTACAACTTCCATGGGATATTTTTGCATTCTCTAAAAATTCAGCCAAAATGGAGGTTAAGAAAATCTCCTCGTTAATTTGGGACAATACTCGTTTTCGACCCTTTTTTAGTAGGAAGGCCATAATGTGGCCGATTTGCATTGAATCTTAGCGTGTGACAATTCGTTGGATAGGTAAACAACATAACTACGACTTCCATGGGATATTTTTGCATTCTATAAAAATTCAGCCAAAATGGAGGTTAAGAAAATCTCCTCGTTAATTTGGGACATTACTCGTTTTCGACCCTTTTTTAGTAGGAAGGCCATAATGTGGCCGATTTGCATTGAATCTTAGCGTGTGACAATTCGTTGGATAGGGAAACAACATAACTACGACTTCCATGGGATATTTTTGCATTCTATAAAAATTCAGCCAAAATGGAGGTTAAGAAAATCTCCTCGTTAATTTAGGACATTACTCGTTTTCGACCCATTTTTACTAGGAAGGCCATAAAGTGGCCGATTTGTATTGAATCTTAGCATGTGACAATTCGTTGGATAGGTAAACAACATAACTACGACTTCCATGGGATATTTTTGCATTCTGTAAAAATTCGGCCAAAATGGAGGTTAAGAAAATCTCCTCGTTAATTTGGGACATTACTCGTTTTCGACCCTTTTTTAGTAGGAAGGCCATAATGTGGCCGATTTGCAGTGAATCTTAGCATGTGACAATTCGTTAGATAGGTAAACAACATAACTACGACTTCCATGGGATATTTTTGCATTCTCTAAAGATTCGGCCAGAATGGAGGTTAAGAAAATCTCGTCGTTAATTTAGGACATTACTCGTTTTCGACCCATTTTTACTAGGAAGGCCATAAAGTGTCCGATTTGTATTGAATCTTAGCATATGACAATTCGTTGGATAGGTAAACAACATAACTACGTCTTCCATGGGATATTTTTGCATTCTCTAAAATTAAGCCAAAATGGAGGTTAAGAAAATCGCCTCGTTAATTTGGGACATTACTCGTTTTCGACCCTTTTTTAGTAGGAAGGCCATAATGTGGCCGATTTGCATTGAATCTTAGCGTGTGACAATTCGTTGGATAGGTAAACAACATAACTACGACTTCCATGGGATATTTTTGCATTCTCTAAAAATTCAGCCAAAATGGAGGTTAAGAAAATCTCCTCGTTAATTTGGGACATTACTCGTTTTCGACCCTTTTTTAGTAGGAAGGCCATAATGTGGCCGATTTGCATTGAATCTTAGCGTGTGACAATTCGTTGGATAGGTAAACAACATAACTACGACTTCCATGGGATATTTTTGCATTCTATAAAAATTCAGCCAAAATGGAGGTTAAGAAAATCTCCTCGTTAATTTAGGACATTACTCGTTTTCGACCCATTTTTACTAGGAAGGCCATAAAGTGGCCGATTTGTATTGAATCTTAGCATGTGACAATTCGTTGGATAGGTAAACAACATAACTACGACTTCCATGGGATATTTTTGCATTCTGTAAAAATTTGGCCAAAATGGAGGTTAAGAAAATCTCCTCGTTAATTTAGGACATTACTCGTTTTCGACCCATTTTTACTAGGAAGGCCATAATGTGGCCGATTTGCAATGAATCTTAGCATGTGACAATTCGTTGGATAGGTAAACAACATAACTACGACTTCAATGGGATATTTTTGCATTCTCTAAAAATTCAGCCAAAATGGAGGTTAAGAAAATCTCCTCGTTAATTTGGGACATTACTCGTTTTCGACCCTTTTTTAGTAGGAAGGCCATAATGTGGCCGATTTGCATTGAATCTTAGCATGTGACAATTCGTTGGATAGGTAAACAACATAACTACGACTTCCATGGGATATTTTTGCATTCTCTAAAAATTCAGCCAAAATGGAGGTTAAGAAAATCTCCTCGTTAATTTAGGACATTACTCGTTTTCGACCCATTTTTACTAGGAAGGCCATAAAGTGGCCGATTTGTATTGAATCTTAGCATGTGACAATTCGTTGGATAGGTAAACAACATAACTACGACTTCCATGGGATATTTTTGCATTCTGTAAAAATTCGGCCAAAATGGAGGTTAAGAAAATCTCCTCGTTAATTTAGGACATTACTCGTTTTCGACCCATTTTTACTAGGAAGGCCATAATGTGGCCGATTTTCAATGAATCTTAGCATGTGACAATTCGTTAGATAGGTAAACAACATAACTACAACTTCCATGGGATATTTTTGCATTCTCTAAAAATTCAGCCAAAATGGAGGTTAAGAAAATCTCCTCGTTAATTTGGGACATTACTCGTTTTCGACCCTTTTTTAGTAGGAAGGCCATAATGTGGCCGATTTGCATTGAATCTTAGCGTGTGACAATTCGTTGGATAGGTAAACAACATAACTACGACTTCCATGGGATATTTTTGCATTCTCTAAAAATTCAGCCAAAATGGAGGTTAAGAAAATCTCCTCGTTAATTTGGGACATTACTCGTTTTCGACCCTTTTTTAGTAGGAAGGCCATAATGTGGCCGATTTGCATTGAATCTTAGCGTGTGACAATTCGTTGGATAGGTAAACAACATAACTACGACTTCCATGGGATATTTTTGCATTCTCTAAAAATTCAGCCAAAATGGAGGTTAAGAAAATCTCCTCGTTAATTTGGGACATTACTCGTTTTCGACCCTTTTTTAGTAGGAAGGCCATAATGTGGCCGATTTGCATTGAATCTTAGCGTGTGACAATTCGTTGGATAGGTAAACAACATAACTACGACTTCCATGGGATATTTTTGCATTCTATAAAAATTCAGCCAAAATGGAGGTTAAGAAAATCTCCTCGTTAATTTAGGACATTACTCGTTTTCGACCCATTTTTACTAGGAAGGCCATAAAGTGGCCGATTTGTATTGAATCTTAGCATGTGACAATTCGTTGGATAGGTAAACAACATAACTACGACTTCCATGGGATATTTTTGCATTCTGTAAAAATTTAGCCAAAATGGAGGTTAAGAAAATCTCCTCGTTAATTTAGGACATTACTCGTTTTCGACCCATTTTTACTAGGAAGGCCATAATGTGGCCGATTTGCAATGAATCTTAGCATGTGACAATTCGTTGGATAGGTAAACAACATAACTACGACTTCAATGGGATATTTTTGCATTCTCTAAAAATTCAGCCAAAATGGAGGTTAAGAAAATCTCCTCGTTAATTTGGGACATTACTCGTTTTCGACCCTTTTTTAGTAGGAAGGCCATAATGTGGCCGATTTGCATTGAATCTTAGCATGTGACAATTCGTTGGATAGGTAAACAACATAACTACGACTTCCATGGGATATTTTTGCATTCTCTAAAAATTCAGCCAAAATGGAGGTTAAGAAAATCTCCTCGTTAATTTAGGACATTACTCGTTTTCGACCCATTTTTACTAGGAAGGCCATAAAGTGGCCGATTTGTATTGAATCTTAGCATGTGACAATTCGTTGGATAGGTAAACAACATAACTACGACTTCCATGGGATATTTTTGCATTCTGTAAAAATTCGGCCAAAATGGAGGTTAAGAAAATCTCCTCGTTAATTTAGGACATTACTCGTTTTCGACCCATTTTTACTAGGAAGGCCATAATGTGGCCGATTTTCAATGAATCTTAGCATGTGACAATTCGTTAGATAGGTAAACAACATAACTACAACTTCCATGGGATATTTTTGCATTCTCTAAAAATTCAGCCAAAATGGAGGTTAAGAAAATCTCCTCGTTAATTTGGGACATTACTCGTTTTCGACCCTTTTTTAGTAGGAAGGCCATAATGTGGCCGATTTGCATTGAATCTTAGCGTGTGACAATTCGTTGGATAGGTAAACAACATAACTACGACTTCCATGGGATATTTTTGCATTCTCTAAAAATTCAGCCAAAATGGAGGTTAAGAAAATCTCCTCGTTAATTTGGGACATTACTCGTTTTCGACCCTTTTTTAGTAGGAAGGCCATAATGTGGCCGATTTGCATTGAATCTTAGCGTGTGACAATTCGTTGGATAGGTAAACAACATAACTACGACTTCCATGGGATATTTTTGCATTCTCTAAAAATTCAGCCAAAATGGAGGTTAAGAAAATCTCCTCGTTAATTTGGGACATTACTCGTTTTCGACCCTTTTTTAGTAGGAAGGCCATAATGTGGCCGATTTGCATTGAATCTTAGCGTGTGACAATTCGTTGGATAGGTAAACAACATAACTACGACTTCCATGGGATATTTTTGCATTCTATAAAAATTCAGCCAAAATGGAGGTTAAGAAAATCTCCTCGTTAATTTAGGACATTACTCGTTTTCGACCCATTTTTACTAGGAAGGCCATAAAGTGGCCGATTTGTATTGAATCTTAGCATGTGACAATTCGTTGGATAGGTAAACAACATAACTACGACTTCCATGGGATATTTTTGCATTCTGTAAAAATTTAGCCAAAATGGAGGTTAAGAAAATCTCCTCGTTAATTTAGGACATTACTCGTTTTCGACCCATTTTTACTAGGAAGGCCATAATGTGGCCGATTTGCAATGAATCTTAGCATGTGACAATTCGTTGGATAGGTAAACAACATAACTACGACTTCAATGGGATATTTTTGCATTCTCTAAAAATTCAGCCAAAATGGAGGTTAAGAAAATCTCCTCGTTAATTTGGGACATTACTCGTTTTCGACCCTTTTTTAGTAGGAAGGCCATAATGTGGCCGATTTGCATTGAATCTTAGCATGTGACAATTCGTTGGATAGGTAAACAACATAACTATGACTTCCATGGGATATTTTTGCATTCTCTAATAATTCAGCCAAAATGGAGGTTAAGAAAATCTCCTCGTTAATTTAGGACATTACTCGTTTTCGACCCATTTTTACTAGGAAGGCCATAAAGTGGCCGATTTGTATTGAATCTTAGCATGTGACAATTCGTTGGATAGGTAAACAACATAACTACGACTTCCATGGGATATTTTTGCATTCTGTAAAAATTCGGCCAAAATGGAGGTTAAGAAAATCTCCTCGTTAATTTAGGACATTACTCGTTTTCGACCCATTTTTACTAGGAAGGCCATAATGTGGCCGATTTGCAATGAATCTTAGCATGTGACAATTCGTTAGATAGGTAAACAACATAACTACAACTTCCGTGGGATATTTTTGCATTCTCTAAAAATTCAGCCAAAATGGAGGTTAAGAAAATCTCCTCGTTAATTTGGGACATTACTCGTTTTCGACCCTTTTTTAGTAGGAAGGCCATAATGTGGCCGATTTGCATTGAATCTTAGCGTGTGACAATTCGTTGGATAGGTAAACAACATAACTACGACTTCCATGGGATATTTTTGCATTCTCTAAAAATTCAGCCAAAATGGAGGTTAAGAAAATCTCCTCGTTAATTTGGGACATTACTCGTTTTCGACCCTTTTTTAGTAGGAAGGCCATAATGTGGCCGATTTGCATTGAATCTTAGCATGTGACAATTCGTTGGATAGGTAAACAACATAACTACGACTTCCATGGGATATTTTTGCATTCTCTAAAAATTCAGCCAAAATGGAGGTTAAGAAAATCTCCTCGTTAATTTAGGACATTACTCGTTTTCGACCCATTTTTACTAGGAAGGCCATAAAGTGGCCGATTTGTATTGAATCTTAGCATGTGACAATTCGTTGGATAGGTAAACAACATAACTACGACTTCCATGGGATATTTTTGCATTCTGTAAAAATTCGGCCAAAATGGAGGTTAAGAAAATCTCCTCGTTAATTTAGGACATTACTCGTTTTCGACCCATTTTTACTAGGAAGGCCATAATGTGGCCGATTTGCAATGAATCTTAGCATGTGACAATTCGTTAGATAGGTAAACAACATAACTACAACTTCCATGGGATATTTTTGCATTCTCTAAAAATTCAGCCAAAATGGAGGTTAAGAAAATCTCCTCGTTAATTTGGGACATTACTCGTTTTCGACCCTTTTTTAGTAGGAAGGCCATAATGTGGCCGATTTGCATTGAATCTTAGCGTTTGACAATTCGTTGGATAGGTAAACAACATAACTACGACTTCCATGGGATATTTTTGCATTCTCTAAAAATTCAGCCAAAATGGAGGTTAAGAAAATCTCCTCGTTAATTTGGGACATTACTCGTTTTCGACCCTTTTTTAGTAGGAAGGCCATAATGTGGCCGATTTGCATTGAATCTTAGCGTGTGACAATTCGTTGGATAGGTAAACAACATAACTACGACTTCCATGGGATATTTTTGCATTCTCTAAAAATTCAGCCAAAATGGAGGTTAAGAAAATCTCCTCGTTAATTTGGGACATTACTCGTTTTCGACCCTTTTTTAGTAGGAAGGCCATAATGTGGCCGATTTGCATTGAATCTTAGCGTGTGACAATTCGTTGGATAGGTAAACAACATAACTACGACTTCCATGGGATATTTTTGCATTCTCTAAAAATTCAGCCAAAATGGAGGTTAAGAAAATCTCCTCGTTAATTTGGGACATTACTCGTTTTCGACCCTTTTTTAGTAGGAAGGCCATAATGTGGCCGATTTGCATTGAATCTTAGCGTGTGACAATTCGTTGGATAGGTAAACAACATAACTACGACTTCCATGGGATATTTTTGCATTCTATAAAAATTCAGCCAAAATGGAGGTTAAGAAAATCTCCTCGTTAATTTGGGACATTACTCGTTTTCGACCCATTTTTACTAGGAAGGCCATAAAGTGGCCGATTTGTATTGAATCTTAGCATGTGACAATTCGTTGGATAGGTAAACAACATAACTACGACTTCCATGGGATATTTTTGCATTCTGTAAAAATTTGGCCAAAATGGAGGTTAAGAAAATCTCCTCGTTAATTTAGGACATTACTCGTTTTCGACCCATTTTTACTAGGAAGGCCATAATGTGGCCGATTTGCAATGAATCTTAGCATGTGACAATTCGTTGGATAGGTAAACAACATAACTACGACTTCAATGGGATATTTTTGCATTCTCTAAAAATTCAGCCAAAATGGAGGTTAAGAAAATCTCCTCGTTAATTTGGGACATTACTCGTTTTCGACCCTTTTTTAGTAGGAAGGCCATAATGTGGCCGATTTGCATTGAATCTTAGCATGTGACAATTCGTTGGATAGGTAAACAACATAACTATGACTTCCATGGGATATTTTTGCATTCTCTAATAATTCAGCCAAAATGGAGGTTAAGAAAATCTCCTCGTTAATTTAGGACATTACTCGTTTTCGACCCATTTTTACTAGGAAGGCCATAAAGTGGCCGATTTGTATTGAATCTTAGCATGTGACAATTCGTTGGATAGGTAAACAACATAACTACGACTTCCATGGGATATTTTTGCATTCTGTAAAAATTCGGCCAAAATGGAGGTTAAGAAAATCTCCTCGTTAATTTAGGACATTACTCGTTTTCGACCCATTTTTACTAGGAAGGCCATAATGTGGCCGATTTGCAATGAATCTTAGCATGTGACAATTCGTTAGATAGGTAAACAACATAACTACAACTTCCGTGGGATATTTTTGCATTCTCTAAAAATTCAGCCAAAATGGAGGTTAAGAAAATCTCCTCGTTAATTTGGGACATTACTCGTTTTCGACCCTTTTTTAGTAGGAAGGCCATAATGTGGCCGATTTGCATTGAATCTTAGCGTGTGACAATTCGTTGGATAGGTAAACAGCATAACTACGACTTCCATGGGATATTTTTGCATTCTCTAAAAATTCAGCCAAAATGGAGGTTAAGAAAATCTCCTCGTTAATTTGGGACATTACTCGTTTTCGACCCTTTTTTAGTAGGAAGGCCATAATGTGGCCGATTTGCATTGAATCTTAGCGTGTGACAATTCGTTGGATAGGTAAACAACATAACTACGACTTCCATGGGATATTTTTGCATTCTCTAAAAATTCAGCCAAAATGGAGGTTAAGAAAATCTCCTCGTTAATTTGGGACATTACTCGTTTTCGACCCTTTTTTAGTAGGAAGGCCATAATGTGGCCGATTTGCATTGAATCTTAGTGTGTGACAATTCGTTGGATAGGTAAACAACATAACTACGACTTCCATGGGATATTTTTGCATTCTATAAAAATTCAGCCAAAATGGAGGTTAAGAAAATCTCCTCGTTAATTTAGGACATTACTCGTTTTCGACCCATTTTTACTAGGAAGGCCATAAAGTGGCCGATTTGTATTGAATCTTAGCATGTGACAATTCGTTGGATAGGTAAACAACATAACTACGACTTCCATGGGATATTTTTGCATTCTGTAAAAATTTGGCCAAAATGGAGGTTAAGAAAATCTCCTCGTTAATTTAGGACATTACTCGTTTTCGACCCATTTTTACTAGGAAGGCCATAATGTGGCCGATTTGCAATGAATCTTAGCATTTGACAATTCGTTGGATAGGTAAACAACATAACTACGACTTCAATGGGATATTTTTTTATTCTCTAAAAATTCAGCCAAAATGGAGGATAAGAAAATCTCCTCGTTAATTTGGGACATTACTCGTTTTCGACCCTTTTTTAGTAGGAAGGCCATAATGTGGCCGATTTGCATTGAATCTTAGCATGTGACAATTCGTTGGATAGGTAAACAACATAACTATGACTTCCATGGGATATTTTTGCATTCTCTAAAAATTCAGCCAAAATGGAGGTTAAGAAAATCTCCTCGTTAATTTAGGACATTACTCGTTTTCGACCCGTTTTTACTAGGAAGGCCATAAAGTGGCCGATTTGTATTGAATCTTAGCATGTGACAATTCGTTGGATAGGTAAACAACATAACTACGACTTCCATGGGATATTTTTGCATTCTGTAAAAATTCGGCCAAAATGGAGGTTAAGAAAATCTCCTCGTTAATTTAAGACATTACTCGTTTTCGACCCATTTTTACTAGGAAGGCCATAATGTGGCCGATTTGCAATGAATCTTAGCATGTGACAATTCGTTAGATAGGTAAACAACATAACTACAACTTCCATCGGATATTTTTGCATTCTCTAAAAATTCAGCCAAAATGGAGGTTAAGAAAATCTCCTCGTTAATTTGGGACATTACTCGTTTTCGACCCTTTTTTAGTAGGAAGGCCATAATGTGGCCGATTTGCATTGAATCTTAGCGTTTGACAATTCGTTGGATAGGTAAACAACATAACTACGACTTCCATGGGATATTTTTGCATTCTCTAAAAATTCAGCCAAAATGGAGGTTAAGAAAATCTCCTCGTTAATTTGGGACATTACTCGTTTTCGACCCTTTTTTAGTAGGAAGGCCATAATGTGGCCGATTTGCATTGAATCTTAGCGTGTGACAATTCGTTGGATAGGTAAACAACATAACTACGATTTCCATGGGATATTTTTGCATTCTCTAAAAATTCAGCCAAAATGGAGGTTAAGAAAATCTCCTCGTTAATTTGGGACATTACTCGTTTTCGACCCTTTTTTAGTAGGAAGGCCATAATGTGGCCGATTTGCATTGAATCTTAGCGTGTGACAATTCGTTGGATAGGTAAACAACATAACTACGACTTCCATATGGGATATTTTTGCATTCTCTAAAAATTCAGCCAAAATGGAGGTTAAGAAAATCTCCTCGTTAATTTGGGACATTACTCGTTTTCGACCCTTTTTTAGTAGGAAGGCCATAATGTGGCCGATTTGCATTGAATCTTAGCGTGTGACAATTCATTGGATAGGTAAACAACATAACTACGACTTCCATGGGATATTTTTGCATTCTATAAAAATTCAGCCAAAATGGAGGTTAAGAAAATCTCCTCGTTAATTTAGGACATTACTCGTTTTCGACCCATTTTTACTAGGAAGGCCATAAAGTGGCCGATTTGTATTGAATCTTAGCATGTGACAATTCGTTGGATAGGTAAACAACATAACTACGACTTCCATGGGATATTTTTGCATTCTCTAAAAATTCAGCCAAAATGGAGGTTAAGAAAATCTCCTCGTTAATTTGGGACATTACTCGTTTTCGACCCTTATTTAGTAGGAAGGCCATAATGTGGCCGATTTGCATTGAATCTTAGCGTGTGACAATTCGTTGGATAGGTAAACAACATAACTACGACTTCCATGGGATATTTTTGCATTCTCTAAAAATTCAGCCAAAATGGAGGTTAAGAAAATCTCCTCGTTAATTTGGGACATTACTCGTTTTCGACCCTTTTTTAGTAGGAAGGCCATAATGTGGCCGATTTGCATTGAATCTTAGCGTGTGACAATTCGTTGGATAGGTAAACAACATAACTACGACTTCCATGGGATATTTTTGCATTCTCTAAAAATTCAGCCAAAATGGAGGTTAAGAAAATCTCCTCGTTAATTTGGGACATTACTCGTTTTCGACCCTTTTTTAGTAGGAAGGCCATAATGTGGCCGATTTGCATTGAATCTTAGCCTGTGACAATTCGTTGGATAGGTAAATATCATAACTATGACTTCCATGGGATATTTTTGCATTCTCTAAAAATTCAGCCAAAATGGAGGTTAAGAAAATCTCCTCGTTAATTTAGGACATTACTCGTTTTCGACCCATTTTTACTAGGAACGCCATAAAGTGGCCGATTTGTATTGAATCTTAGCATGTGACAATTCGTTGGATAGGTAAACAACATAACTACGACTTCCATGGGATATTTTTGCATTCTCTAAAAATTCAGCCAAAATGGAGGTTAAGAAAATCTCCTCGTTAATTTGGGACATTACTCGTTTTCGACCCTTTTTTAGTAGGAAGGCCATAATGTGGCCGATTTGCATTGAATCTTAGCGTGTGACAATTCGTTGGATAGGTAAACAACATAACTACGACTTCCATGGGATATTTTTGCATTCTCTAAAAATTCAGCCAAAATGGAGGTTAAGAAAATCTCCTCGTTAATTTGGGACATTACTCGTTTTCGACCCTTTTTTAGTAGGAAGGCCATAATGTGGCCGATTTGCATTGAATCTTAGCGTGTGACAATTCGTTGGATAGGTAAACAACATAACTACGACTTCCATGGGATATTTTTGCATTCTCTAAAAATTCAGCCAAAATGGAGGTTAAGAAAATCTCCTCGTTAATTTGGGACATTACTCGTTTTCGACCCTTTTTTAGTAGGAAGGCCATAATGTGGCCGATTTGCATTGAATCTTAGCCTGTGACAATTCGTTGGATAGGTAAACAACATAACTATGACTTCCATGGGATATTTTTGCATTCTCTAAAAATTCAGCCAAAATGGAGGTTAAGAAAATCTCCTCGTTAATTTAGGACATTACTCGTTTTCGACCCATTTTTACTAGGAAGGCCATAAAGTGGCCGATTTGTATTGAATCTTAGCATGTGACAATTCGTTGGATAGGTAAACAACATAACTACGACTTCCATGGGATATTTTTGCATTCTGTAAAAATTCGGCCAAAATGGAGGTTAAGAAAATCTCCTCGTTAATTTAGGACATTACTCGTTTTCGACCCATTTTTACTAGGAAGGCCATAATGTGGCCGATTTGCAATGAATCTTAGCCTGTGACAATTCGTTAGATAGGAAAACAACATAACTACAACTTCCATGGGATATTTTTGCATTCTCTAAAAATTCAGCCAAAATGGAGGTTAAGAAAATCTCCTCGTTAATTTGGGACATTACTCGTTTTCGACCCTTTTTTAGTAGGAAGGCCATAATGTGGCCGATTTGCATTGAATCTTAGCGTTTGACAATTCGTTGGATAGGTAAACAACATAACTACGACTTCCATGGGATATTTTTGCATTCTCTAAAAATTCAGCCAAAATGGAGGGTAAGAAAATCTCCTCTTTAATTTGGGACATTACTCGTTTTCCACCCTTTTTTAGTAGGAAGGCCATAATGTGGCCGATTTGCATTGAATCTTAGCGTGTGACAATTCGTTGGATAGGTAAACAACATAACTACGACTTCCATGGGATATTTTTGCATTCTCTAAAAATTCAGCCAAAATGGAGGTTAAGAAAATCTCCTCGTTAATTTGGGACATTACTCGTTTTCGACCCTTTTTTAGTAGGAAGGCCATAATGTGGCCGATTTGCATTGAATCTTAGCGTGTGACAATTCGTTGGATAGGTAAACAACATAACTACGACTTCCATGGGATATTTTTGCATTCTATAAAAATTCAGCCAAAATGGAGGTTAAGAAAATCTCCTCGTTAATTTAGGACATTACTCGTTTTCGACCCATTTTTACTAGGAAGGCCATAAAGTGGCCGATTTGTATTGAATCTTAGCATGTGACAATTCGTTGGATAGGTAAACAACATAACTACGACTTCCATGGGATATTTTTGCATTCTCTAAAAATTCAGCCAAAATGGAGGTTAAGAAAATCTCCTCGTTAATTTGGGACATTACTCGTTTTCGACCCTTTTTTAGTAGGAAGGCCATAATGTGGCCGATTTGCATTGAATCTTAGCGTGTGACAATTCGTTGGATAGGTAAACAACATAACTACGACTTCCATGGGATATTTTTGCATTCTCTAAAAATTCAGCCGAAATGGAGGTTAAGAAAATCTCCTCGTTAATTTGGGACATTACTCGTTTTCGACCCTTTTTTAGTAGGAAGGTCATAATGTGGCCGATTTGCATTGAATCTTAGCGTGTGACAATTCGTTGGATAGGTAAACAACATAACTACGACTTCCATGGGATATTTTTGCATTCTCTAAAAATTCAGCCAAAATGGAGGTTAAGAAAATCTCCTCGTTAATTTGGGACATTACTCGTTTTCGACCCTTTTTTAGTAGGAAGGCCATAATGTGGCCGATTTGCATTGAATCTTTGCCTGTGACAATTCGTTGGATAGGTAAACAACATAACTATGACTTCCATGGGATATTTTTGCATTCTCTAAAAATTCAGCCAAAATGGAGGTTAAGAAAATCTCCTCGTTAATTTAGGACATTACTCGTTTTCGACCCATTTTTACTAGGAAGGCCATAAAGTGGCCGATTTGTATTGAATCTTAGCATGTGACAATTCGTTGGATAGGTAAACAACATAACTACGACTTCCATGGGATATTTTTGCATTCTGTAAAAATTCGGCCAAAATGGAGGTTAAGAAAATCTCCTCGTTAATTTAGGACATTACTCGTTTTCGACCCATTTTTACTAGGAAGGCCATAATGTGGCCGATTTGCAATGAATCTTAGCCTGTGACAATTCGTTAGATAGGTAAACAACATAACTACAACTTCCATGGGATATTTTTGCATTCTCTAAAAATTCAGCCAAAATGGAGGTTAAGAAAATCTCCTCGTTAATTTGGGACATTACTCGTTTTCGACCCTTTTTTAGTAGGAAGGCCATAATGTGGCCGATTTGCATTGAATCTTAGCGTTTGACAATTCGTTAGATAGGAAAACAACATAACTACAACTTCCATGGGATATTTTTGCATTCTCTAAAAATTCAGCCAAAATGGAGGTTAAGAAAATCTCCTCGTTAATTTGGGACATTACTCGTTTTCGACCCTTTTTTAGTAGGAAGGCCATAATGTGGCCGATTTGCATTGAATCTTAGCGTTTGACAATTCGTTGGATAGGTAAACAACATAACTACGACTTCCATGGGATATTTTTGCATTCTCTAAAAATTCAGCCAAAATGGAGGTTAAGAAAATCTCCTCTTTAATTTGGGACATTACTCGTTTTCGACCCTTTTTTAGTAGGAAGGCCATAATGTGGCCGATTTGCATTGAATCTTAGCGTGTGACAATTCGTTGGATAGGTAAACAACATAACTACGACTTCCATGGGATATTTTTGCATTCTCTAAAAATTCAGCCAAAATGGAGGTTAAGAAAATCTCCTCGTTAATTTGGGACATTACTCGTTTTCCACCCTTTTTTAGTAGGAAGGCCATAATGTGGCCGATTTGCATTGAATCTTAGCGTGTGACAATTCGTTGGATAGGTAAACAACATAACTACGACTTCCATGGGATATTTTTGCATTCTCTAAAAATTCAGCCAAAATGGAGGTTAAGAAAATCTCCTCGTTAATTTGGGACATTACTCGTTTTCGACCCTTTTTTAGTAGGAAGGCCATAATGTGGCCGATTTGCATTGAATCTTAGCGTGTGACAATTCGTTGGATAGGTAAACAACATAACTACGACTTCCATGGGATATTTTTGCATTCTATAAAAATTCAGCCAAAATGGAGGTTAAGAAAATCTCCTCGTTAATTTAGGACATTACTCGTTTTCGACCCATTTTTACTAGGAAGGCCATAAAGTGGCCGATTTGTGTTGAATCTTAGCATGTGACAATTCGTTGGATAGGTAAACAACATAACTACGACTTCCATGGGATATTTTTGCATTCTCTAAAAATTCAGCCAAAATGGAGGTTAAGAAAATCTCCTCGTTAATTTGGGACATTACTCGTTTTCGACCCTTTTTTAGTAGGAAGGCCATAATGTGGCCGATTTGCATTGAATCTTAGCGTGTGACAATTCGTTGGATAGGTAAACAACATAACTACGACTTCCATGGGATATTTTTGCATTCTCTAAAAATTCAGCCGAAATGGAGGTTAAGAAAATCTCCTCGTTAATTTGGGACATTACTCGTTTTCGACCCTTTTTTAGTAGGAAGGTCATAATGTGGCCGATTTGCATTGAATCTTAGCGTGTGACAATTCGTTGGATAGGTAAACAACATAACTACGACTTCCATGGGATATTTTTGCATTCTCTAAAAATTCAGCCAAAATGGAGGTTAAGAAAATCTCCTCGTTAATTTGGGACATTACTCGTTTTCGACCCTTTTTTAGTAGGAAGGCCATAATGTGGCCGATTTGCATTGAATCTTTGCCTGTGACAATTCGTTGGATAGGTAAACAACATAACTATGACTTCCATGGGATATTTTTGCATTCTCTAAAAATTCAGCCAAAATGGAGGTTAAGAAAATCTCCTCGTTAATTTAGGACATTACTCGTTTTCGACCCATTTTTACTAGGAAGGCCATAAAGTGGCCGATTTGTATTGAATCTTAGCATGTGACAATTCGTTGGATAGGTAAACAACATAACTACGACTTCCATGGGATATTTTTGCATTCTGTAAAAATTCGGCCAAAATGGAGGTTAAGAAAATCTCCTCGTTAATTTAGGACATTAATCGTTTTCGACCCATTTTTACTAGGAAGGCCATAATGTGGCCGATTTGCAATGAATCTTAGCCTGTGACAATTCGTTAGATAGGTAAACAACATAACTACAACTTCCATGGGATATTTTTGCATTCTCTAAAAATTCAGCCAAAATGGAGGTTAAGAAAATCTCCTCGTTAATTTGGGACATTACTCGTTTTCGACCCTTTTTTAGTAGGAAGGCCATAATGTGGCCGATTTGCATTGAATCTTAGCGTTTGACAATTCGTTAGATAGGAAAACAACATAACTACAACTTCCATGGGATATTTTTGCATTCTCTAAAAATTCAGCCAAAATGGAGGTTAAGAAAATCTCCTCGTTAATTTGGGACATTACTCGTTTTCGACCCTTTTTTAGTAGGAAGGCCATAATGTGGCCGATTTGCATTGAATCTTAGCGTTTGACAATTCGTTGGATAGGTAAACAACATAACTACGACTTCCATGTGATATTTTTGCATTCTCTAAAAATTCAGCCAAAATGGAGGTTAAGAAAATCTCCTCTTTAATTTGGGACATTACTCGTTTTCGACCCTTTTTTAGTAGGAAGGCCATAATGTGGCCGATTTGCATTGAATCTTAGCGTGTGACAATTCGTTGGATAGGTAAACAACATAACTACGACTTCCATGGGATATTTTTGCATTCTCTAAAAATTCAGCCAAAATGGAGGTTAAGAAAATCTCCTCGTTAATTTGGGACATTACTCGTTTTCCACCCTTTTTTAGTAGGAAGGCCATAATGTGGCCGATTTGCATTGAATCTTAGCGTGTGACAATTCGTTGGATAGGTAAACAACATAACTACGACTTCCATGGGATATTTTTGCATTCTCTAAAAATTCAGCCAAAATGGAGGTTAAGAAAATCTCCTCGTTAATTTGGGACATTACTCGTTTTCGACCCTTTTTTAGTAGGAAGGCCATAATGTGGCCGATTTGCATTGAATCTTAGCGTGTGACAATTCGTTGGATAGGTAAACAACATAACTACGACTTCCATGGGATATTTTTGCATTCTATAAAAATTCAGCCAAAATGGAGGTTAAGAAAATCTCCTCGTTAATTTAGGACATTACTCGTTTTCGACCCATTTTTACTAGGAAGGCCATAAAGTGGCCGATTTGTATTGAATCTTAGCATGTGACAATTCGTTGGATAGGTAAACAACATAACTATGACTTCCATGGGATATTTTTGCATTCTCTAAAAATTCAGCCAAAATGGAGGTTAAGAAAATCTCCTCGTTAATTTGGGACATTACTCGTTTTCGACCCTTTTTTAGTAGGAAGGCCATAATGTGGCCGATTTGCATTGAATCTTAGCGTGTGACAATTCGTTGGATAGGTAAACAACATAACTACGACTTCCATGGGATATTTTTGCATTCTCTAAAAATTCAGCCGAAATGGAGGTTAAGAAAATCTCCTCGTTAATTTGGGACATTACTCGTTTTCGACCCTTTTTTAGTAGGAAGGTCATAATGTGGCCGATTTGCATTGAATCTTAGCGTGTGACAATTCGTTGGATAGGTAAACAACATAACTACGACTTCCATGGGATATTTTTGCATTCTCTAAAAATTCAGCCAAAATGGAGGTTAAGAAAATCTCCTCGTTAATTTGGGACATTACTCGTTTTCGACCCTTTTTTAGTAGGAAGGCCATAATGTGGCCGATTTGCATTGAATCTTTGCCTGTGACAATTCGTTGGATAGGTAAACAACATAACTATGACTTCCATGGGATATTTTTGCATTCTCTAAAAATTCAGCCAAAATGGAGGTTAAGAAAATCTCCTCGTTAATTTAGGACATTACTCGTTTTCGACCCATTTTTACTAGGAAGGCCATAAAGTGGCCGATTTGTATTGAATCTTAGCATGTGACAATTCGTTGGATAGGTAAACAACATAACTACGACTTCCATGGGATATTTTTGCATTCTGTAAAAATTCGGCCAAAATGGAGGTTAAGAAAATCTCCTCGTTAATTTAGGACATTACTCGTTTTCGACCCATTTTTACTAGGAAGGCCATAATGTGGCCGATTTGCAATGAATCTTAGCCTGTGACAATTCGTTAGATAGGTAAACAACATAACTACAACTTCCATGGGATATTTTTGCATTCTCTAAAAATTCAGCCAAAATGGAGGTTAAGAAAATCTCCTCGTTAATTTGGGACATTACTCGTTTTCGACCCTTTTTTAGTAGGAAGGCCATAATGTGGCCGATTTGCATTGAATCTTAGCGTTTGACAATTCGTTGGATAGGTAAACAACATAACTACGACTTCCATGGGATATTTTTGCATTCTCTAAAAATTCAGCCAAAATGGAGGTTAAGAAAATCTCCTCGTTAATTTGGGACATTACTTGTTTTCGACCCTTTTTTAGTAGGAAGGCCATAATGTGGCCGATTTGCATTGAATCTTAGCGTGTGACAATTCGTTGGATAGGTAAACAACATAACTACGACTTCCATGGGATATTTTTGCATTCTCTAAAAATTCAGCCAAAATGGAGGTTAAGAAAATCTCCTCGTTAATTTGGGACATTACTCGTTTTCGACCCTTTATTAGTAGGAAGGCCATAATGTGGCCGATTTGCATTGAATCTTAGCGTGTGACAATTCGTTGGATAGGTAAACAACATAACTACGACTTCCATGGGATATTTTTGCATTCTCTAAAAATTCAGCCAAAATGGAGGTTAAGAAAATCTCCTCGTTAATTTGGGACATTACTCGTTTTCGACCCATTTTTACTAGGAAGGCCATAATGTGGCCGATTTGCAATGAATCTTAGCATGTGACAATTCGTTGGATAGGTAAACAACATAACTACGACTTCAATGGGATATTTTTGCATTCTCTAAAAATTCAGCCAAAATGGAGGTTAAGAAAATCTCCTCGTTAATTTGGGACATTACTCGTTTTCGACCCTTTTTTAGTAGGAAGGCCATAATGTGGCCGATTTGCATTGAATCTTTGCCTGTGACAATTCGTTGGATAGGTAAACAACATAACTATGACTTCCATGGGATATTTTTGCATTCTCTAAAAATTCAGCCAAAATGGAGGTTAAGAAAATCTCCTCGTTAATTTGGGACATTACTCGTTTTCGACCCTTTTTTAGTAGGAAGGCCATAATGTGGCCGATTTGCATTGAATCTTTGCCTGTGACAATTCGTTGGATAGGTAAACAACATAACTATGACTTCCATGGGATATTTTTGCATTCTCTAAAAATTCAGCCAAAATGGAGGTTAAGAAAATCTCCTCGTTAATTTAGGACATTACTCGTTTTCGACCCATTTTTACTAGGAAGGCCATAAAGTGGCCGATTTGTATTGAATCTTAGCATGTGACAATTCGTTGGATAGGTAAACAACATAACTACGACTTCCATGGGATATTTTTGCATTCTGTAAAAATTCGGCCAAAATGGAGGTTAAGAAAATCTCCTCGTTAATTTAGGACATTACTCGTTTTCGACCCATTTTTACTAGGAAGGCCATAATGTGGCCGATTTGCAATGAATCTTAGCCTGTGACAATTCGTTAGATAGGTAAACAACATAACTACAACTTCCATGGGATATTTTTGCATTCTCTAAAAATTCAGCCAAAATGGAGGTTAAGAAAATCTCCTCGTTAATTTGGGACATTACTCGTTTTCGACCCTTTTTTAGTAGGAAGGCCATAATGTGGCCGATTTGCATTGAATCTTAGCGTTTGACAATTCGTTGGATAGGTAAACAACATAACTACGACTTCCATGGGATATTTTTGCATTCTCTAAAAATTCAGCCAAAATGGAGGTTAAGAAAATCTCCTCGTTAATTTGGGACATTACTTGTTTTCACTACTACAAAATATATATATTACATCATGGGGGTTTTAGTTTTCACATCAGTCGCAAAATAACTGAAGGGAAACATACACATTGTGAGGTTTTACATCAGTTGACATATGCACATGAGGTGAATTCTTAATAGCATGTACCATTTACATCAGTGGATAATTGGAATGAAGGGAAAAAAACGCGGTGGCATTTTCGCAATTTGAGCGAAAGCTTTGTCTATTTTTTTTCACATCAGTGGATAAGAATTGCCTGATGGAAAAGCAAACTTTCACCTTTACCTTATCCCTTCATATTCATATCTTCTTCGTTCTTCGTTCACTCACTCTCTGCGAACTCAATCGTGAACTAAGTAAGTCTATAATCTCTCTCTCTCTTCTCTCTCTCTTCATTCCCTTCTCTAACTCTGAATTTCCTTCCAGTCACCGTTGACGCTCTCTCCGACGATCGAGCCAACCAAACCTACGGAAAGCTTCTCGTAATCAACCACTTCATTTCAATTCAATTCAATCCTATCTTTATTTTATTTTTATTTTTTTATTGATCAATTTAATTGTTAATTAGGGATTGGTGTTCAGCCCCGTTCCATTTCAGCCTCCACCACCGCCTCTCGTAGACGACGACGTTTCCGAACAGAAAACAACTGAAACAACAACCGCTACCAAGCAGAGAGGACGAATCCGAACCAATTCAAAGCTTCATCAAGCGAAAACCGTCCAGATCCGTACCGAGTTCAAAGAAGCAGAAGAAGCTGAGATCATGACAGAGGTAAATTGTAGTTCATGTCATGTGTATATCCTGTTCGTTCTTGTTCTTCTTTTTCCAGAAATTTTCGCAACTCAATCCTTAGATCTACGTTTCTTCACACTAACATCTTCCCAATTCAACAACTAAATTCCATTATTTCTCCACTAATTAACTCGACTCACAGTTAACCAGGTACATATATATTCTTTAACACAATTAAATCATGACTTTTCAGGTTATGTGTTAATTTCTTAAGTGATTTTGATGGAAATTTTAATTTTTTCATATTTTTTTTATTATGAATCTGAGTCTTGTTAGATATATGTTTGATGTTATATATTTATTTATTTTCTTAATTGTTTTTTTATAAGCTTTTGAATATTTATCTGACATATTTGCTTTTTAATATTTTGTAAATTTCATTTTGCTGTGTTTATCAGAACTCTGTTTCAGATTCATCCTTATCTTCATCATTTCAATTTTTAAAATAAATAAACATTTTTAACAGTGAAAATAAATTTAGAAATCAATAACAAAAAAAAATTGTTTTAAGTTTGCAGATTCAATCTAGTAGCTGTTGTAGTGAAATAACTACAATTTTCTATAAGATGCATTTGTTTGTCTTATTCTGTCAAATGAAAGTTTTATGATTTTTTTTATGGTGGATGATGAATTATTGGTGGTGAATTGGATACTAAGAGGAACTTGGTAACACATGATTTAATACTTGATTGGTATCATGTTTTGGATGGATTTGGGATAAAATTGCTTTTCATATATAATCAGAAGCTAAAGGATTCAAGACTTGAAAGTTTTTGACGACTTCTTCTATGGCTGCTACAAGTGAAAGGTGGATTGACCGTCTTCAATTTTCTTCATTGTTCTGGCCTCCCCCACAAGATGTTCAGCAAAAAAAGGTATCATCTTAATCTCTTACCATGTTTGAGCAACTTTATTTTCTTAACTTTTTTCATGTATATACATATTTTTATTAATTGTTTATGAGTTTTAATATAAATTTTGTATTTATAAGTTCCTTAACTAGTTCCTTAAGGACATGGGATGAAAGGATCCTAATTATTATTATTATGTTGAGTTTGAAGACTAGAAAAAGTTTTAAATATCTAATCATATTTTCACAAAATATCACTTTGTCATATTACTTCATAAAATATCTTCACAAAGAGCAATGCTAGGGGCAGTTGCTCTAACAGTTGCGGTCTGTCACTCTCCCTTGCATAGGCGACACGTCATTTACTTTTCTATCTCCTGAACCGGTTACCGGCTAAACAAGTCTAATGAATTTACTACTGTTTTATTTTTTTAATTATGATATTCTCAAAACTGTGTTGCACACAGATCCAAACACACCTTTAATCCAACCTCTTCGATCTCGTCCATGGTTGCAGCAGAAGGAATAACTGGAGAAGAAGGTCCATAACAACATGAGACGAAGCTCATCTTAAGCGATTTTTTTTATTTTTTTTAAATAAAAAATCTCCTTTGTATGCTGAACCCATTGAATTTCTCACGTCCAATTCTGGGTAACACAGAAAGGGAATACAACCATTAAAAAAAAGGAAATACTTGAGTTTCTCATTTTTCTTTTTTGGTATTTGGAGTGTTAATAATTTTTAATTTTGTTTTTGAATTTACTGGATGCAAAGCAAGGTTATTGGCATGAGAATATGATGAACTTTTGCGAGATAGACAGTTTATTTGAAAAAAGTGATGTCGGTTCAGATTCCTTCTGAGCTTGCAGCAACTATGGAGTACTTGCGCA
Organism: Medicago sativa; assembly: GCF_051527215.1. Lineage (NCBI taxonomy): Eukaryota > Viridiplantae > Streptophyta > Magnoliopsida > Fabales > Fabaceae > Medicago > Medicago sativa. The sequence goes on along the minus strand of NC_140751.1, from coordinate 282,809 downwards.
GAACAGTAGCGAAAAGCCATACGTTTATCAGAACTTGGAGTTTTTTTTTTTTGTACATAAAAAGAAAAATAAAAAAGAGCTAAACCTGGGGACTCGGTATACAAGTAACTGCCTTTAAAAAAAGTGTGACGTGTTCCAATATGTAAGCGAGTGTCTAACCGAGAGTGTCAAAGTGACTGACGGTAGCATCTCTCTCTTCACAAATATCTTAGGTAGCTATACTTTTTTGGGTTTCTAACAGTTAGGAAGTTGCTAAAGGTGTGCAATACCTTGTCCCGCTCAAAAACACTTTAATGGGCCTCAATCAGCCACATGCTCTGACCCTTTCCCTTTGACTACTGGCCATGGAGATACCAAATTTATATAGAAGTAACTTTCATATATTTCCAGAGTTTTGAGCGCTGCCCAAAACTTAATGAGGCCAATGGGTTTGGAAATAGTGAAAGAATCTTTTTTTTTTTAAGAGAAAAAATCTTATCATTTTAGAATAAGCATGGTTGGGCCCATACTTTAAATTCATTGCACTTTGTCTATAAATTTTATATGCAAACTTCACACCATATGATACCGAAAACAAAAAATAAATGTTTTTCCCCTAATTGGCTATACTACTTTGACAATTTGATAATGTGATAAATAGCATTATTTCTGAGGAACTGACTATATGGGTGTTGATTCTTAACTTTTTCTGACCGGACATACTTAGCTCCTAGAAAGTGGATGCCGGGCAAGGGACGCCAAACTATCCAATTTGGGTGCTGTTACAATTATGCAGTGGTTAGTCTCTCTAACATAATGTCTTCACATTTCTTTCTTTAGAAAGAATCAAACTTAGCTATCGTTTGCGGCAAACTATTATGGTTGATGAGCTTCATAAATGGATGTATAACTTCTAAAATTAACTTTCTGGTTACAGGATAAGGATGGTAACCCACATGGTATTCTCCACCATTCATCCATAGATCCTTTACCTGATCTTTTCAAGGTCATCATTCGACGCCTAGTCAAGTGGCATGTACTTCCAACTACTTGTGTGCCAGATAGTTGTATCGTGAATGTGTATGAAGAAGGGGACTGCATACCTCCACACATTGATAATCATGATTTTGTTCGACCATTTTGCACTGTCTCATTTCTAAGTGAGTGCGACATACTTTTTGGATCAAACCTTAGGATTGCAGGTGCTGGTAAATTTGATGGTTTGTTTGCTATTCCTCTACCAGTAGGGTAAGTATTCAATCTTGATTTATCTACTACTATGTCTATTTAGTTTTTTAACTGTTGCTACATGCCGTCGGATTTATTTGGATTAAATTATTTACCAATTTTCCATTGTTATTGACGATTCCAAATCTTATAATCATTTTTTACTTCTACAGATCTGTACTTGTTTTAAATGGAAATGGAGCTGATGTAGCTAAGCATTGCGTACCTGCAGTTCCTACAAAAAGGTATTTACTGATATGATAGATATTCCCTTTTTCGGCTATTAACACCAACGACAAGTTATTGATTTGTCCATGACGTGTATGTTCAGCGTTAAAATGTTCATTAATGTTACATTAAAATGGGGGCTGTGTTGGCACCTTCAAGTCGTTAGCCAGAGGCGCTGGCACTACACCATTTTTTGCTTTACACAACGCTGCAAAACCGTGGCTTGAAGTGCGAAAACCGTAGCATAAACGTTTACCTCACGGTTTTATCGGCGTGGTATATACGGCCGTTGCCTATTCTATAAGCCACGGTTTTTTAACTTTAGGCAACTAGTTCGTAAACCGTTGAGTAAAACTTGGGAAAAGACCACGGTTTATGAGTCCATTTTAGTCCACGGTTTCTTTTATTCCACGCTTGTAAACTGTCGCCTAGTATTTTGGCCACCGTTATGCTAGGTCAGTTTAGGCCGCGGATTCTTTATTAACCACAATGTAAAACCGTTGCCCAATGGTATATATTTTTTATAAAAAAAAATTGACTTTTCCCTTAATGAGTTATATACAGGATGTCACTACTTCACCCTCAATTCTTGTTTCTTCAGCAACATTTCTTCAAGAGTCTAATTGTCAATTTTAAAGATGCACACAACAATTAGATTTTTTTCAACTTCAAAACATATATTAATTAAAATTAATGAAGTTGAAATCAATACACAATCTTTTGTAAGTACATGTACAAAATTAGCATCTAAATGTCTACTAAAGTTGATACATCTTAAATCTAAATTATCACCAAATAACAACACATAAAGATAAGATTTTTGACACTATAACAACATCTAAGACTTTCAACATTCTCTAGAGCTCAAGGCTTCTTGAAGTGTTGAAGTAAATTCTTTCTTGAACTAAAATAAATCCTGCAAGAGGAATAAATGAAAACTCAATTTGGAGTAAGATTAAATTAATCTAAAATGTACTCTTTTCAACAATTAAACTCATCACATTTTCTCCTATCTTTAATTCTCCAAACAATCTTCTGAGTTTTTGCATAATCTTTGTCTACAACATAATGACAATGTCAAATAGAAGAACATCAATGGAGGTCAAGGACTAGTATGTGATTGGTAGCAATAAATATATATAGTCATATAACTACCAAATAAATTACTTTCAATATCCAACATAGCTATGTAAGTTTAGATTTGAAAAACTTCAGTCACACATACTTACGCAGAAGCAACAACTAGCTATTGAATCTAGTCACGTGCACAACATCGCACATACATAAATTATTAAATCATCTATAAAAGCTGAAATATAAAACAACAAAAGAGGCTTAACTGTGTTATTGAGTCCCCAGTATATGTTCAGCTTTGGTGTACATGAATAATACTAAGTCAGCATTCCATCTAGCACTTGTAGTATCTGTATATGTTAAGGTTTGAGTATTAAAATTTGAAAATTAAGAGAAAAACAATTTTGAAATAATAGAACATTATTATGCTTAACCATGACTTACTTATAAATTGCAATAATAATAAAAAAAAACAAGGAAAAATAGGATCAATATAAGTTTATATAAACAATATAAATACACTCAGAAACACTATATACTATTGAATACCAATCTAGCTTCTTTGATCTAGTGAGACAAACAACTAATGATTAAATGATACCAAACATATATAAACAGATTGAATTTAAAAATAAAGCCATGATAAAATTATCAATTACAGACCCAAATTCAAGGGAAAACGAAATTTTACAAAACAAAGAGTTAAAAGTATTTCAAGACTACACATAATGTCGAATTTGTAGGAAAAGGAGTTAGGGTTTTAGATAAAAATTGGGGCTTTTTGTTTAACAGTGAAATCTGAACAAATCTAATGAAGTAACGTCACTTACCATTGATCAACGGTGACTACGAGAATGAATAACGATGACTGCGAGAATGAATCCGGAAGGAAGATAAACAGATCTACAAACAATGAAAACAAATCAGAGGAAAGCGGAAGGAAGAACAAACCATAAAACAAAAGGAAGAAAAGAAAGAACCTTGCTTCATTGTAGATCTAATTTACTTGCCTGGAACGAGACATTAAAAAGGGAAGGTGAAAGAACCATCAATTTTCGTTTTTGAAAGAGAGATAAATGGGGTTGGCTTTTCTAAAAGAAACAAACAAAAAAAACAATGGAATTGGTGGTCTATAGCTTTCACGTGTGATGGTGGGAGTGCTTTTGGTCTAAAAGCTAAACATGTGGTCATGTGGAGCCATACGTGTGACATAATTGATAATGATAATTATTTTATTTTTTAATAAACTAATTGGTAATTGTAATTATTTAATTATTATTTATACGGTTAAATATGTTTTTGATATATTAACTATGTTTGATAAAAATAGCAATTTTTTTTGTATAAACCGAGTATCCTTTGTGCGCATAACTATAGAGACTAATCCATCAAGTCTTATGGAACTTAAATGGACGGCAAGCTCTTTCTAAGAATGTGTAACTGCAAAGACTAATCTATCAAGTCTTATATTTATTTAATTATCATTTAAGTGTTTATACAGGGAGTAATCCTGGAAATGACCTATATTACAGGGGGTAAAGCACCATTAACCCTTTTATTTTAGGGTTATATGTGTTTTAGGTCCTTATTAATATGTCAACTTTTCATTGTAGTCCCTTTAAAAAATTTCTTCAACTTTTAGTCCCTCAAAAATTTTCCATCTTCACTTTTGGTCCCTCCATTAAGGTAACCTCATATGTAGAATTCAAATTTTTGAATAAAATTTTGCAGAAAAATTCAAAATATTATAAAAATCTCTCCCAAAAAAAATTAGAATTTTTTAAGAAATCATGAATTTAATATGAATTTTTATATTTTTGGAATTTAAAAATTCATATTTAATTTTTGTTTTGTTAAATAATTCTATTTTTTTTAATTTGTCTTACAATATTCTACACATTTCTGCACAATTTTATTAAAAATACAAAAATTAACTTAAAAATAGGGACCAAATGTAGTGATTGAAAATTTTATAGGAACTAAAAGTTGAAGGAAAATTTTTTAGGAACTAAAGCGAAAAGTTGGTATATTTACAGGGACCAAAAACATATTTAACCCTTTTTTTAAGGATATAATAATGCTATATTGTTGATGTTATTAAAAAAAAATTCGTTATATTTGTTATATTTATATTGTCATTGACAAATATAAATATGGTTTATTAAGTTTGTTACATTTCAAAGTTACAAATATCTATACGTATTATTTATATCTACATAAAAAAATTCTAAATAAAATATCGTTTATAATTAACATGCAAAATTTCTATAAAATATCATTGAAAATCTACACGCGTTAGCGCAATATAAAGCGAAAGACGAACACGTGAGTGTCTGTCTTCCCGCTAGTATACATAGATTAGCGAATATGCAGACACTAATATGGCCATCTATCTATTTTTCTGTTACACTTATAATAAGAGAATAAAATAATTTTGACAAATAAAAATCAAGATAAGAATTTTTGTTACGGATTTTTTTAGGAATTTTTATTATTATAGATTGTTGGGTTAAATATGTTTTTTATCCCTATAAAATTGTGACCTTTTAAATCTAGTCCTTACTTAATTTTAGTCCCTTCTTAATCCAAATTTGTTTAATTCTTGGATTTTTAAACAATTTTTTGTAAGCCTGTTAAGAATATTATTAAAAGTCCCTCTGCTAAATATTAACTCAAAATTTGATTTTTACGTCCAGATTTTTGTTAATCATTTCTTGAACTTTTATCATTTAAAAAAATTCATATTTATTTCTTCTGATGTTAAAAAATTCTATTTTTTAGTAAATGAACATTTTATAATGTTCTAAACATGTCTCCAAAAAATCCTTCAAAAATTTAAGAATTCAAGGACAATTAAACAAATTTAGTTTTTAAAAGGACTAAAATTACATAAAATTTTCTTTTTGTAGGGACTAAAAATGCTATTAAAATTAAGTAAGAACTAAACATAAAAATTCTCAATTTTATAAGGACCAAAAACATATTTAACCCTAGATTGTTTATCCTAATGTTGATTATTTCTATTTTAATAGGATTCAACTCATATTTAAATTTTTATTTTAAATAATGTTATAAAATAAATAACATAATTTAAATGAAAGTTAAAAAGGATAGAAAAAGTCAAGCCAATTTTTTTTTATGTATTCCATTTATTTATTAGTATAAATAAATTTTAATAAAAAAAAATGGAGAAGGGACATTTTTTCTGGTTAGACATTAGCCCACGCTTTTGAAGTTTTAAAGGCAACGCAAGATAATGTGGCCTAATATACAATAAAAGCGTGGTTAGAGGTAGGTCAGTCCACGGATATTTAAATGTTGCATTCGAATAAAAAAATACCACGCTTTTGAGTAGTGGTTTAAACATTCACGGTTAAATAACCGTAGCATATTAGGAATAGACAACGGTTGGGTAACTCCCACGCGAATCGAACCGTGGCATAAAACGAATAGACAACGGTATTTTTCTGCCTACTGAACAACCTGTAACAACTTATCAACGCATACAAAATCGTCGCCTATAAACGCTTAGGCCACGCTTTTTGAGCCGTTGTCCAATGTTTCGTTGCGTAAAGTCAAAAATGGTGTAGTGTGGTGTATATTAAACTGAGTGAGAACTTGTATTTCTCATTTTTTTAGTACCAAGCTAGAATGTAGCTGGGTTATATATTGACTTCTATTTTTTCAGGTTGATGCTTTATACCTAAAAATATTCATTTTTGAGGTGATAAATACTTGGTTGTGAGGTCAGTGTTTTTAGCACTGCTAGAATTGCTTGGGTTGAGACTTGTAGTGGAATCTAATCATTTTGAAATTGCTTGTTTGTGAAAGGATGAATTGAAGAATGTTGTTTAGTACAATAAACTGTTATACATACTGTTGATCATTACAAGTTTGATATATTGTTTGCAAGTACTTTTCTTGATATAGATTCACTTTATTTGTTATATTTAAACTATGTAATTTGGTTGATATTAACCACATTATTGTAGATTGTTTTAATCAAAGTTATGGTGTTTATGCTTAAAAATGGTTTCTATACATGTCATGCTCATCATAGTCAAAAAAAAAATAGAAATTGAAATCAGATTGCTTGCAGTCAAACATTTTGACACATTCACGCAGTGGCGAATATTTATGACTGTTGGATCGAGATTGAATTGTTCAAATTTTCAATTCAAATTGCAATGAAAATATCGAGCTTGAAAAAATCTAAACGGTTGAATTTTTTGTCCAACAATCACAGATATACAAAACTGCGTAAATGTGTCGATTATTTGACAGCATGCAATCTAGCTGCTGCAGGTAGCCTTTTTAGGACCAGTCATGTGTTCTTTAGTTTTGGGGTGGTTTTTAAGGGGTTTTTGTTCGAGCCGGTAATGATGGCAACCGATTTCCCCTTGTATTTATGTTTTTTTTCCACCCGAGCTTATTAGTGCTTCTCGCACGGGCTTGTTGGTAATAATATTTTGCTGATTCAAAAAAAAAAGCGCGTTTCTGCAGTTGAGATAACTTTTTCAATTGATTGTTTTTTGTAGCTGAAAATTGATTATGATGTGGCTCTGAGATGAGACATTGCTGATGCTTACGACTGAGATGAGATGAGATGCTTTTTGCAGCTGAACTTTAGCGTATTTACAATGATGATTCTGCTGTGGATTTTTTTTTGTTTGAAATTTCTGTATTGGATTATTTCTAGCTATATTGTATTCATATGCCTCTTTTATAGATTGGAATATTGAAGTGGAAAATTGAGGATTGATTATGTAATATCCAATTAGATAATATAATTTTTTTTTGCATTAAAATTATCCATAATTTGTTTTCATTTATTACTATAAAAAAAAAAAGCAGGGGTCAAGCTTATTTGATAAGCTATTTAAAAAAAATTAGAAAAAAAAATAAAAAAATATTTCACTTCAGTGATTTTGAAAACTGATGTGAAATATACATATTTAACTTCAGTCCCCCACGTATAACTGATGTGAAAACCGTAGGGTTAAATTTCAAAGTGCGTCTATTACATCAGTGCAAGTGGACCTGATGTAGAAATTCAAGATTTCACATCAGTCGCAACCTGATGTGAAAGGATGTGGACTTACCACATCATATCAGTTTACATCGGTTACAAACTGATGTAAAAAGTCATTTTCAACTGATGTAAAAAATAATTTCTGTAGTAGTGTTTCGACCCTTTTTTAGTAGGAAGGCCATAATGTGGCCGATTTGCATTGAATCTTAGCGTGTGACAATTCGTTGGATAGGTAAACAACATAACTACGACTTCCATGGGATATTTTTGCATTCTCTAAAAATTCAGTCAAAATGGAGGTTAAGAAAATCTCCTCGTTAATTTGGGACATTACTCGTTTTCGACCCTTTATTAGTAGGAAGGCCATAATGTGGCCGATTTGCATTGAATCTTAGCATGTGACAATTCGTTGGATAGGTAAACAACATAACTACGACTTCCATGGGATATTTTTGCATTCTCTAAAAATTCAGCCAAAATGGAGGTTAAGAAAATCTCCTCGTTAATTTGGGACATTACTCGTTTTCGACCCTTTTTTAGTAGGAAGGCCATAATGTGGCCGATTTGCATTGAATCTTAGCGTGTGACAATTCGTTGGATAGGTAAACAACATAACTACGACTTCCATGGGATATTTTTGCATTCTATAAAAATTCAGCCAAAATGGAGGTTAAGAAAATCTCCTCGTTAATTTAGGACATTACTCGTTTTCGACCCATTTTTACTAGGAAGGCCATAAAGTGGCCGATTTGTATTGAATCTTAGCATGTGACAATTCGTTGGATAGGTAAACAACATAACTACGACTTCCATGGGATATTTTTGCATTCTGTAAAAATTTGGCCAAAATGGAGGTTAAGAAAATCTCCTCGTTAATTTAGGACATTACTCGTTTTCGACCCATTTTTACTAGGAAGGCCATAATGTGGCCGATTTGCAATGAATCTTAGCATGTGACAATTCGTTGGATAGGTAAACAACATAACTACGACTTCAATGGGATATTTTTGCATTCTCTAAAATTCAGCCAAAATGGAGGTTAAGAAAATCTCCTCGTTAATTTGGGACATTACTCGTTTTCGACCCTTTTTTAGTAGGAAGGCCATAATGTGGCCGATTTGCATTGAATCTTAGCATGTGACAATTCGTTGGATAGGTAAACAACATAACTATGACTTCCATGGGATATTTTTGCATTCTCTAAAAATTCAGCCAAAATGGAGGTTAAGAAAATCTCCTCGTTAATTTAGGACATTACTCGTTTTTGACCCATTTTTACTAGGAAGGCCATAAAGTGGCCGATTTGTATTGAATCTTAGCATGTGACAATTCGTTGGATAGGTAAACAACATAACTACGACTTCCATGGGATATTTTTGCATTCTGTAAAAATTCGGCCAAAATGGAGGTTAAGAAAATCTCCTCGTTAATTTAGGACATTACTCGTTTTCGACCCTTTTTTAGCAGGAAGGCCATAATGTGGCCGATTTGCATTGAATCTTAGCATGTGACAATTTGTTGGATAGGTAAACAACATAACTACGACTTCCATGGGATATTTTTGCATTCTCTAAAAATTCAGCCAAAATGGAGGTTAAGAAAATCTCCTCGTTAATTTGGGACATTACTCGTTTTCGACCCTTTTTTAGTAGGAAGGCCATAATGTGGCCGATTTGCATTGAATCTTAGCGTGTGACAATTCGTTGGATAGGTAAACAACATAACTACGACTTCCATGGGATATTTTTGCATTCTCTAAAAATTCAGCCAAAATGGAGGTTAAGAAAATCTCCTCGTTAATTTGGGACATTACTCGTTTTCGACCCTTTTTTAGTAGGAAGGCCATAATGTGGCCGATTTGCATTGAATCTTTGCCTGTGACAATTCGTTGGATAGGTAAACAACATAACTATGACTTCCATGGGATATTTTTGCATTCTCTAAAAATTCAGCCAAAATGGAGGTTAAGAAAATCTCCTCGTTAATTTAGGACATTACTCGTTTTCGACCCATTTTTACTAGGAAGGCCATAAAGTGGCCGATTTGTATTGAATCTTAGCATGTGACAATTCGTTGGATAGGTAAACAACATAACTACGACTTCCATGGGATATTTTTGCATTCTGTAAAAATTCGGCCAAAATGGAGGTTAAGAAAATCTCCTCGTTAATTTAGGACATTACTCGTTTTCGACCCATTTTTACTAGGAAGGCCATAATGTGGCCGATTTGCAATGAATCTTAGCCTGTGACAATTCGTTAGATAGGTAAACAACATAACTACAACTTCCATGGGATATTTTTGCATTCTCTAAAAATTCAGCCAAAATGGAGGTTAAGAAAATCTCCTCGTTAATTTGGGACATTACTCGTTTTCGACCCTTTTTTAGTAGGAAGGCCATAATGTGGCCGATTTGCATTGAATCTTAGCGTTTGACAATTCGTTGGATAGGTAAACAACATAACTACGACTTCCATGGGATATTTTTGCATTCTCTAAAAATTCAGCCAAAATGGAGGTTAAGAAAATCTCCTCGTTAATTTGGGACATTACTTGTTTTCGACCCTTTTTTAGTAGGAAGGCCATAATGTGGCCGATTTGCATTGAATCTTAGCGTGTGACAATTCGTTGGATAGGTAAACAACATAACTACGACTTCCATGGGATATTTTTGCATTCTCTAAAAATTCAGCCAAAATGGAGGTTAAGAAAATCTCCTCGTTAATTTGGGACATTACTCGTTTTCGACCCTTTATTAGTAGGAAGGCCATAATGTGGCCGATTTGCATTGAATCTTAGCGTGTGACAATTCGTTGGATAGGTAAACAACATAACTACGACTTCCATGGGATATTTTTGCATTCTCTAAAAATTCAGCCAAAATGGAGGTTAAGAAAATCTCCTCGTTAATTTGGGACATTACTCGTTTTCGACCCTTTTTTAGTAGGAAGGCCATAATGTGGCCGATTTGCATTGAATCTTAGCGTGTGACAATTCGTTGGATAGGTAAACAACATAACTACGACTTCCATGGGATATTTTTGCATTCTATAAAAATTCAGCCAAAATGGAGGTTAAGAAAATCTCCTCGTTAATTTAGGACATTACTCGTTTTCGACCCATTTTTACTAGGAAGGCCATAAAGTGGCCGATTTGTATTGAATCTTAGCATGTGACAATTCGTTGGATAGGTAAACAACATAACTACGACTTCCATGGGATATTTTTGCATTCTGTAAAAATTTGGCCAAAATGGAGGTTAAGAAAATCTCCTCGTTAATTTAGGACATTACTCGTTTTCGACCCATTTTTACTAGGAAGGCCATAATGTGGCCGATTTGCAATGAATCTTAGCATGTGACAATTCGTTGGATAGGTAAACAACATAACTACGACTTCAATGGGATATTTTTGCATTCTCTAAAAATTCAGCCAAAATGGAGGTTAAGAAAATCTCCTCGTTAATTTGGGACATTACTCGTTTTCGACCCTTTTTTAGTAGGAAGGCCATAATGTGGCCGATTTGCATTGAATCTTAGCATGTGACAATTCGTTGGATAGGTAAACAACATAACTATGACTTCCATGGGATATTTTTGCATTCTCTAAAAATTCAGCCAAAATGGAGGTTAAGAAAATCTCCTCGTTAATTTAGGACATTACTCGTTTTTGACCCATTTTTACTAGGAAGGCCATAAAGTGGCCGATTTGTATTGAATCTTAGCATGTGACAATTCGTTGGATAGGTAAACAACATAACTACGACTTCCATGGGATATTTTTGCATTCTGTAAAAATTCGGCCAAAATGGAGGTTAAGAAAATCTCCTCGTTAATTTAGGACATTACTCGTTTTCGACCCTTTTTTAGTAGGAAGGCCATAATGTGGCCGATTTGCATTGAATCTTAGCATGTGACAATTTGTTGGATAGGTAAACAACATAACTACGACTTCCATGGGATATTTTTGCATTCTCTAAAAATTCAGCCAAAATGGAGGTTAAGAAAATCTCCTCGTTAATTTGGGACATTACTCGTTTTCGACCCTTTTTTAGTAGGAAGGCCATAATGTGGCCGATTTGCATTGAATCTTAGCGTGTGACAATTCGTTGGATAGGTAAACAACATAACTACGACTTCCATGGGATATTTTTGCATTCTCTAAAAATTCAGCCAAAATGGAGGTTAAGAAAATCTCCTCGTTAATTTGGGACATTACTCGTTTTCGACCCTTTTTTAGTAGGAAGGCCATAATGTGGCCGATTTGCATTGAATCTTTGCCTGTGACAATTCGTTGGATAGGTAAACAACATAACTATGACTTCCATGGGATATTTTTGCATTCTCTAAAAATTCAGCCAAAATGGAGGTTAAGAAAATCTCCTCGTTAATTTAGGACATTACTCGTTTTCGACCCATTTTTACTAGGAAGGCCATAAAGTGGCCGATTTGTATTGAATCTTAGCATGTGACAATTCGTTGGATAGGTAAACAACATAACTACGACTTCCATGGGATATTTTTGCATTCTGTAAAAATTCGGCCAAAATGGAGGTTAAGAAAATCTCCTCGTTAATTTAGGACATTACTCGTTTTCGACCCATTTTTACTAGGAAGGCCATAAAGTGGCCGATTTGTATTGAATCTTAGCATGTGACAATTCGTTGGATAGGTAAACAACATAACTACGACTTCCATGGGATATTTTTGCATTATGTAAAAATTCGGCCAAAATGGAGGTTAAGAAAATCTCCTCGTTAATTTAGGACATTACTCGTTTTCGACCCATTTTTACTAGGAAGGCCATAATGTGGCCGATTTGCAATGAATCTTAGCCTGTGACAATTCGTTAGATAGGTAAACAACATAACTACAACTTCCATGGGATATTTTTGCATTCTCTAAAAATTCAGCCAAAATGGAGGTTAAGAAAATCTCCTCGTTAATTTGGGACATTACTCGTTTTCGACCCTTTTTTAGTAGGAAGGCAATAATGTGGCCGATTTGCATTGAATCTTAGCGTTTGACAATTCGTTGGATAGGTAAACAACATAACTACGACTTCCATGGGATATTTTTGCATTCTCTAAAAATTCAGCCAAAATGGAGGTTAAGAAAATCTCCTCGTTAATTTGGGACATTACTTGTTTTCGACCCTTTTTTAGTAGGAAGGCCATAATGTGGCCGATTTGCATTGAATCTTAGCGTGTGACAATTCGTTGGATAGGTAAACAACATAACTACGACTTCCATGGGATATTTTTGCATTCTCTAAAAATTCAGCCAAAATGGAGGTTAAGAAAATCTCCTCGTTAATTTGGGACATTACTCGTTTTCGACCCTTTATTAGTAGGAAGGCCATAATGTGGCCGATTTGCATTGAATCTTAGCGTGTGACAATTCGTTGGATAGGTAAACAACATAACTACGACTTCCATGGGATATTTTTGCATTCTCTAAAAATTCAGCCAAAATGGAGGTTAAGAAAATCTCCTCGTTAATTTGGGACATTACTCGTTTTCGACCCTTTTTTAGTAGGAAGGCCATAATGTGGCCGATTTGCATTGAATCTTAGCGTGTGACAATTCGTTGGATAGGTAAACAACATAACTACGACTTCCATGGGATATTTTTGCATTCTATAAAAATTCAGCCAAAATGGAGGTTAAGAAAATCTCCTCGTTAATTTAGGACATTACTCGTTTTCGACCCATTTTTACTAGGAAGGCCATAAAGTGGCCGATTTGTATTGAATCTTAGCATGTGACAATTCGTTGGATAGGTAAACAACATAACTACGACTTCCATGGGATATTTTTGCATTCTGTAAAAATTTGGCCAAAATGGAGGTTAAGAAAATCTCCTCGTTAATTTAGGACATTACTCGTTTTCGACCCATTTTTACTAGGAAGGCCATAATGTGGCCGATTTGCAATGAATCTTAGCATGTGACAATTCGTTGGATAGGTAAACAACATAACTACGACTTCAATGGGATATTTTTGCATTCTCTAAAAATTCAGCCAAAATGGAGGTTAAGAAAATCTCCTCGTTAATTTGGGACATTACTCGTTTTCGACCCTTTTTTAGTAGGAAGGCCATAATGTGGCCGATTTGCATTGAATCTTAGCATGTGACAATTCGTTGGATAGGTAAACAACATAACTATGACTTCCATGGGATATTTTTGCATTCTCTAAAAATTCAGCCAAAATGGAGGTTAAGAAAATCTCCTCGTTAATTTAGGACATTACTCGTTTTTGACCCATTTTTACTAGGAAGGCCATAAAGTGGCCGATTTGTATTGAATCTTAGCATGTGACAATTCGTTGGATAGGTAAACAACATAACTACGACTTCCATGGGATATTTTTGCATTCTGTAAAAATTCGGCCAAAATGGAGGTTAAGAAAATCTCCTCGTTAATTTAGGACATTACTCGTTTTCGACCCTTTTTTAGTAGGAAGGCCATAATGTGGCCGATTTGCATTGAATCTTAGCATGTGACAATTTGTTGGATAGGTAAACAACATAACTACGACTTCCATGGGATATTTTTGCATTCTCTAAAAATTCAGCCAAAATGGAGGTTAAGAAAATCTCCTCGTTAATTTGGGACATTACTCGTTTTCGACCCTTTTTTAGTAGGAAGGCCATAATGTGGCCGATTTGCATTGAATCTTAGCGTGTGACAATTCGTTGGATAGGTAAACAACATAACTACGACTTCCATGGGATATTTTTGCATTCTCTAAAAATTCAGCCAAAATGGAGGTTAAGAAAATCTCCTCGTTAATTTGGGACATTACTCGTTTTCGACCCTTTTTTAGTAGGAAGGCCATAATGTGGCCGATTTGCATTGAATCTTTGCCTGTGACAATTCGTTGGATAGGTAAACAACATAACTATGACTTCCATGGGATATTTTTGCATTCTCTAAAAATTCAGCCAAAATGGAGGTTAAGAAAATCTCCTCGTTAATTTAGGACATTACTCGTTTTCGACCCATTTTTACTAGGAAGGCCATAAAGTGGCCGATTTGTATTGAATCTTAGCATGTGACAATTCGTTGGATAGGTAAACAACATAACTACGACTTCCATGGGATATTTTTGCATTCTGTAAAAATTCGGCCAAAATGGAGGTTAAGAAAATCTCCTCGTTAATTTAGGACATTACTCGTTTTCGACCCATTTTTACTAGGAAGGCCATAATGTGGCCGATTTGCAATGAATCTTAGCCTGTGACAATTCGTTAGATAGGTAAACAACATAACTACAACTTCCATGGGATATTTTTGCATTCTCTAAAAATTCAGCCAAAATGGAGGTTAAGAAAATCTCCTCGTTAATTTGGGACATTACTCGTTTTCGACCCTTTTTTAGTAGGAAGGCCATAATGTGGCCGATTTGCATTGAATCTTAGCGTTTGACAATTCGTTGGATAGGTAAACAACATAACTACGACTTCCATGGGATATTTTTGCATTCTCTAAAAATTCAGCCAAAATGGAGGTTAAGAAAATCTCCTCGTTAATTTGGGACATTACTTGTTTTCGACCCTTTTTTAGTAGGAAGGCCATAATGTGGCCGATTTGCATTGAATCTTAGCGTGTGACAATTCGTTGGATAGGTAAACAACATAACTACGACTTCCATGGGATATTTTTGCATTCTCTAAAAATTCAGCCAAAATGGAGGTTAAGAAAATCTCCTCGTTAATTTGGGACATTACTCGTTTTCGACCCTTTATTAGTAGGAAGGCCATAATGTGGCCGATTTGCATTGAATCTTAGCGTGTGACAATTCGTTGGATAGGTAAACAACATAACTACGACTTCCATGGGATATTTTTGCATTCTCTAAAAATTCAGCCAAAATGGAGGTTAAGAAAATCTCCTCGTTAATTTGGGACATTACTCGTTTTCGACCCTTTTTTAGTAGGAAGGCCATAATGTGGCCGATTTGCATTGAATCTTAGCGTGTGACAATTCGTTGGATAGGTAAACAACATAACTACGACTTCCATGGGATATTTTTGCATTCTATAAAAATTCAGCCAAAATGGAGGTTAAGAAAATCTCCTCGTTAATTTAGGACATTACTCGTTTTCGACCCATTTTTACTAGGAAGGCCATAAAGTGGCCGATTTGTATTGAATCTTAGCATGTGACAATTCGTTGGATAGGTAAACAACATAACTATGACTTCCATGGGATATTTTTGCATTCTCTAAAAATTCAGCCAAAATGGAGGTTAAGAAAATCTCCTCGTTAATTTAGGACATTACTCGTTTTTGACCCATTTTTACTAGGAAGGCCATAAAGTGGCCGATTTGTATTGAATCTTAGCATGTGACAATTCGTTGGATAGGTAAACAACATAACTACGACTTCCATGGGATATTTTTGCATTCTGTAAAAATTCGGCCAAAATGGAGGTTAAGAAAATCTCCTCGTTAATTTAGGACATTACTCGTTTTCGACCCTTTTTTAGTAGGAAGGCCATAATGTGGCCGATTTGCATTGAATCTTAGCATGTGACAATTTGTTGGATACGTAAACAACATAACTACGACTTCCATGGGATATTTTTGCATTCTCTAAAAATTCAGCCAAAATGGAGGTTAAGAAAATCTCCTCGTTAATTTGGGACATTACTCGTTTTCGACCCTTTTTTAGTAGGAAGGCCATAATGTGGCCGATTTGCATTGAATCTTAGCGTGTGACAATTCGTTGGATAGGTAAACAACATAACTACGACTTCCATGGGATATTTTTGCATTCTCTAAAAATTCAGCCAAAATGGAGGTTAAGAAAATCTCCTCGTTAATTTGGGACATTACTCGTTTTCGACCCTTTTTTAGTAGGAAGGCCATAATGTGGCCGATTTGCATTGAATCTTTGCCTGTGACAATTCGTTGGATAGGTAAACAACATAACTATGACTTCCATGGGATATTTTTGCATTCTCTAAAAATTCAGCCAAAATGGAGGTTAAGAAAATCTCCTCGTTAATTTAGGACATTACTCGTTTTCGACCCATTTTTACTAGGAAGGCCATAAAGTGGCCGATTTGTATTGAATCTTAGCATGTGACAATTCGTTGGATAGGTAAACAACATAACTACGACTTCCATGGGATATTTTTGCATTCTGTAAAAATTCGGCCAAAATGGAGGTTAAGAAAATCTCCTCGTTAATTTAGGACATTACTCGTTTTCGACCCATTTTTACTAGGAAGGCCATAATGTGGCCGATTTGCAATGAATCTTAGCCTGTGACAATTCGTTAGATAGGTAAACAACATAACTACAACTTCCATGGGATATTTTTGCATTCTCTAAAAATTCAGCCAAAATGGAGGTTAAGAAAATCTCCTCGTTAATTTGGGACATTACTCGTTTTCGACCCTTTTTTAGTAGGAAGGCCATAATGTGGCCGATTTGCATTGAATCTTAGCGTTTGACAATTCGTTGGATAGGTAAACAACATAACTACGACTTCCATGGGATATTTTTGCATTCTCTAAAAATTCAGCCAAAATGGAGGTTAAGAAAATCTCCTCGTTAATTTGGGACATTACTTGTTTTCGACCCTTTTTTAGTAGGAAGGCCATAATGTGGCCGATTTGCATTGAATCTTAGCGTGTGACAATTCGTTGGATAGGTAAACAACATAACTACGACTTCCATGGGATATTTTTGCATTCTCTAAAAATTCAGCCAAAATGGAGGTTAAGAAAATCTCCTCGTTAATTTGGGACATTACTCGTTTTCGACCCTTTATTAGTAGGAAGGCCATAATGTGGCCGATTTGCATTGAATCTTAGCGTGTGACAATTCGTTGGATAGGTAAACAACATAACTACGACTTCCATGGGATATTTTTGCATTCTCTAAAAATTCAGCCAAAATGGAGGTTAAGAAAATCTCCTCGTTAATTTGGGACATTACTCGTTTTCGACCCTTTTTTAGTAGGAAGGCCATAATGTGGCCGATTTGCATTGAATCTTAGCGTGTGACAATTCGTTGGATAGGTAAACAACATAACTACGACTTCCATGGGATATTTTTGCATTCTATAAAAATTCAGCCAAAATGGAGGTTAAGAAAATCTCCTCGTTAATTTAGGACATTACTCGTTTTCGACCCATTTTTACTAGGAAGGCCATAAAGTGGCCGATTTGTATTGAATCTTAGCATGTGACAATTCGTTGGATAGGTAAACAACATAACTACGACTTCCATGGGATATTTTTGCATTCTGTAAAAATTTGGCCAAAATGGAGGTTAAGAAAATCTCCTCGTTAATTTAGGACATTACTCGTTTTCGACCCATTTTTACTAGGAAGGCCATAATGTGGCCGATTTGCAATGAATCTTAGCATGTGACAATTCGTTGGATAGGTAAACAACATAACTACGACTTCAATGGGATTTTTTTGCATTCTCTAAAAATTCAGCCAAAATGGAGGTTAAGAAAATCTCCTCGTTAATTTGGGACATTACTCGTTTTCGACCCTTTTTTAGTAGGAAGGCCATAATGTGGCCGATTTGCATTGAATCTTAGCATGTGACAATTCGTTGGATAGGTAAACAACATAACTATGACTTCCATGGGATATTTTTGCATTCTCTAAAAATTCAGCCAAAATGGAGGTTAAGAAAATCTCCTCGTTAATTTAGGACATTACTCATTTTCGACCCATTTTTACTAGGAAGGCCATAAAGTGGCCGATTTGTATTGAATATTAGCATGTGACAATTCGTTGGATAGGTAAACAACATAACTACGACTTCCATGGGATATTTTTGCATTCTGTAAAAATTCGGCCAAAATGGAGGTTAAGAAAATCTCCTCGTTAATTTAGGACATTACTCGTTTTCGACCCTTTTTTAGTAGGAAGGCCATAATGTGGCCGATTTGCATTGAATCTTAGCATGTGACAATTTGTTGGATAGGTAAACAACATAACTACGACTTCCATGGGATATTTTTGCATTCACTAAAGATTCGGCCAGAATGGAGGTTAAGAAAATCTCGTCGTTAATTTAGGACATTACTCGTTTTCGACCCATTTTTACTAGGAAGGCCATAAAGTGGCCGATTTGTATTGAATCTTAGCATATCACAATTCGTTGGATTGGTAAACAACATAACTACGACTTCCATGGGATATTTTTGCATTCTTTAAAATTAAGCCAAAATGGAGGTTAAGAAAATCGCCTCGTTAATTTGGGACATTACTCGTTTTCGACCCTTTTTTAGTAGGAAGGCCATAATGTGGCCGATTTGCATTGAATCTTAGCGTGTGACAATTCGTTGGATAGGTAAACAACATAACTACGACTTCCATGGGATATTTTTGCATTCTCTAAAAATTCAGCCAAAATGGAGGTTAAGAAAATCTCCTCGTTAATTTGGGACATTACTCGTTTTCGACCCTTTTTTAGTAG
The DNA here is from genome assembly GCF_051527215.1 of Medicago sativa. Taxonomy (NCBI): domain Eukaryota; kingdom Viridiplantae; phylum Streptophyta; class Magnoliopsida; order Fabales; family Fabaceae; genus Medicago; species Medicago sativa. Next base: position 263,813 of record NC_140751.1, on the reverse strand, counting down.
GAAGGCCATAATGTGGCTGATTTGCATTGAATCTTAGCGTGTGACAATTCGTTGGATAGGTAAACAACATAACTACGACTTCCATGGGATATTTTTGCATTCTATAAAAATTCAGCCAAAATGGAGGTTAAGAAAATCTCCTCGTTAATTTGGGACATTACTCGTTTTCGACCCATTTTTACTAGGAAGGCCATAAAGTGGCCGTTTTGTATTGAATCTTAGCATGTGACAATTCGTTGGATAGGTAAACAACATAACTACGACTTCCATGGGATATTTTTGCATTCTTTAAAAATTCGGCCAAAATGGAGGTTAAGAAAATCTCCTCGTTAATTTAGGACATTACTCGTTTTCGACCCATTTTTACTAGGAAGGCCATAATGTGGCCGATTTGCAATGAATCTTAGCATGTGACAATTCGTTGGATAGGTAAACAACATAACTACGACTTCAATGGGATATTTTTGCATTCTCTAAAAATTCAGCCAAAATGGAGGTTAAGAAAATCTCCTCGTTAATTTGGGACATTACTCGTTTTCGACCCTTTTTTAGTAGGAAGGCCATAATGTGGCCGATTTGCATTGAATCTTAGCATGTGACAATTCGTTGGATAGGTAAACAACATAACTACGACTTCCATGGGATATTTTTGCATTCTGTAAAAATTCGGCCAAAATGGAGGTTAAGAAAATCTCCTCGTTAATTTAGGACATTACTCGTTTTCGACCCTTTTTTAGTAGGAAGGCCATAATGTGGCCGATTTGCATTGAATCTTAGCATGTGACAATTTGTTGGATAGGTAAACAACATAACTACGACTTCCATGGGATATTTTTGCATTCACTAAAGATTCGGCCAGAATGGAGGTTAAGAAAATCTCGTCGTTAATTTAGGACATTACTCGTTTTCGACCCCTTTTTACTAGGAAGGCCATAAAGTGGCCGATTTGTATTGAATCTTAGCATATCACAATTCGTTGGATTGGTAAACAACATAACTACGACTTCCATGGGATATTTTTGCATTCTTTAAAATTAAGCCAAAATGGAGGTTAAGAAAATCGCCTCGTTAATTTGGGACATTACTCGTTTTCGACCCTTTTTTAGTAGGAAGGCCATAATGTGGCCGATTTGCATTGAATCTTAGCGTGTGACAATTCGTTGGATAGGTAAACAACATAACTACGACTTCCATGGGATATTTTTGCATTCTCTAAAAATTCAGCCAAAATGGAGGTTAAGAAAATCTCCTCGTTAATTTGGGACATTACTCGTTTTCGACCCTTTTTTAGTAGGAAGGCCATAATGTGGCTGATTTGCATTGAATCTTAGCGTGTGACAATTCGTTGGATAGGTAAACAACATAACTACGACTTCCATGGGATATTTTTGCATTCTATAAAAATTCAGCCAAAATGGAGGTTAAGAAAATCTCCTCGTTAATTTGGGACATTACTCGTTTTCGACCCATTTTTACTAGGAAGGCCATAAAGTGGCCGTTTTGTATTGAATCTTAGCATGTGACAATTCGTTGGATAGGTAAACAACATAACTACGACTTCCATGGGATATTTTTGCATTCTTTAAAAATTCGGCCAAAATGGAGGTTAAGAAAATCTCCTCGTTAATTTAGGACATTACTCGTTTTCGACCCATTTTTACTAGGAAGGCCATAATGTGGCCGATTTGCAATGAATCTTAGCATGTGACAATTCGTTGGATAGGTAAACAACATAACTACGACTTCAATGGGATATTTTTGCATTCTCTAAAAATTCAGCCAAAATGGAGGTTAAGAAAATCTCCTCGTTAATTTGGGACATTACTCGTTTTCGACCCTTTTTTAGTAGGAAGGCCATAATGTGGCCGATTTGCATTGAATCTTAGCATGTGACAATTCGTTGGATAGGTAAACAACATAACTACGACTTCCATGGGATATTTTTGCATTCTGTAAAAATTCGGCCAAAATGGAGGTTAAGAAAATCTCCTCGTTAATTTAGGACATTACTCGTTTTCGACCCTTTTTTAGTAGGAAGGCCATAATGTGGCCGATTTGCATTGAATCTTAGCATGTGACAATTTGTTGGATAGGTAAACAACATAACTACGACTTCCATGGGATATTTTTGCATTCACTAAAGATTCGGCCAGAATGGAGGTTAAGAAAATCTCGTCGTTAATTTAGGACATTACTCGTTTTCGACCCCTTTTTACTAGGAAGGCCATAAAGTGGCCGATTTGTATTGAATCTTAGCATATCACAATTCGTTGGATTGGTAAACAACATAACTACGACTTCCATGGGATATTTTTGCATTCTTTAAAATTAAGCCAAAATGGAGGTTAAGAAAATCGCCTCGTTAATTTGGGACATTACTCGTTTTCGACCCTTTTTTAGTAGGAAGGCCATAATGTGGCCGATTTGCATTGAATCTTAGCGTGTGACAATTCGTTGGATAGGTAAACAACATAACTACGACTTCCATGGGATATTTTTGCATTCTCTAAAAATTCAGCCAAAATGGAGGTTAAGAAAATCTCCTCGTTAATTTGGGACATTACTCGTTTTCGACCCTTTTTTAGTAGGAAGGCCATAATGTGGCTGATTTGCATTGAATCTTAGCGTGTGACAATTCGTTGGATAGGTAAACAACATAACTACGACTTCCATGGGATATTTTTGCATTCTATAAAAATTCAGCCAAAATGGAGGTTAAGAAAATCTCCTCGTTAATTTGGGACATTACTCGTTTTCGACCCATTTTTACTAGGAAGGCCATAAAGTGGCCGTTTTGTATTGAATCTTAGCATGTGACAATTCGTTGGATAGGTAAACAACATAACTACGACTTCCATGGGATATTTTTGCATTCTTTAAAAATTCGGCCAAAATGGAGGTTAAGAAAATCTCCTCGTTAATTTAGGACATTACTCGTTTTCGACCCATTTTTACTAGGAAGGCCATAATGTGGCCGATTTGCAATGAATCTTAGCATGTGACAATTCGTTGGATAGGTAAACAACATAACTACGACTTCCATGGGATATTTTTGCATTCTTTAAAAATTCGGCCAAAATGGAGGTTAAGAAAATCTCCTCGTTAATTTAGGACATTACTCGTTTTCGACCCATTTTTACTAGGAAGGCCATAAAGTGGCCGATTTGTATTGAATCTTAGCATATCACAATTCGTTGGATTGGTAAACAACATAACTACGACTTCCATGGGATATTTTTGCATTCTTTAAAATTAAGCCGAAATGGAGGTTAAGAAAATCGCCTCGTTAATTTGGGACATTACTCGTTTTCGACCCTTTTTTAGTAGGAAGGCCATAATGTGGCCGATTTGCATTGAATCTTAGCGTGTGACAATTCGTTGGATAGGTAAACAACATAACTACGACTTCCATGGGATATTTTTGCATTCTCTAAAAATTCAGCCAAAATGGAGGTTAAGAAAATCTCCTCGTTAATTTGGGACATTACTCGTTTTCGACCCTTTTTTAGTAGGAAGGCCATAATGTGGCTGATTTGCATTGAATCTTAGCGTGTGACAATTCGTTGGATAGGTAAACAACATAACTACGACTTCCATGGAATATTTTTGCATTCTATAAAAATTCAGCCAAAATGGAGGTTAAGAAAATCTCCTCGTTAATTTGGGACATTACTCGTTTTCGACCCATTTTTACTAGGAAGGCCATAAAGTGGCCGTTTTGTATTGAATCTTAGCATGTGACAATTCGTTGGATAGGTAAACAACATAACTACGACTTCCATGGGATATTTTTGCATTCTTTAAAAATTCGGCCAAAATGGAGGTTAAGAAAATCTCCTCGTTAATTTAGGACATTACTCGTTTTCGACCCATTTTTACTAGGAAGGCCATAATGTGGCCGATTTGCAATGAATCTTAGCATGTGACAATTCGTTGGATAGGTAAACAACATAACTACGACTTCAATGGGATATTTTTGCATTCTCTAAAAATTCAGCCAAAATGGAGGTTAAGAAAATCTCCTCGTTAATTTGGGACATTACTCGTTTTCGACCCTTTTTTAGTAGGAAGGCCATAATGTGGCCGATTTGCATTGAATCTTAGCATGTGACAATTCGTTGGATAGGTAAACAACATAACTACGACTTCCATGGGATATTTTTGCATTCTCTAAAAATTCAGCCAAAATGGAGGTTAAGAAAATCTCCTCGTTAATTTGGGACATTACTCGTTTTCGACCCATTTTTACTAGGAAGGCCATAAAGTGGCCGATTTGTATTGAATCTTAGCATGTGACAATTCGTTGGATAGGTAAACAACATAACTACGACTTCCATGGGATATTTTTGCATTCTGTAAAAATTCGGCCAAAATGGAGGTTAAGAAAATCTCCTCGTTAATTTAGGACATTACTCGTTTTCGACCCTTTTTTAGTAGGAAGGCCATAATGTGGCCGATTTGCATTGAATCTTAGCATGTGACAATTCGTTGGATAGGTAAACAACATAACTACGACTTCCATGGGATATTTTTGCATTCTCTAAAATTAAGCCAAAATGGAGGTTAAGAAAATCGCCTCGTTAATTTGGGACATTACTCGTTTTCGACCCTTTTTTAGTAGGAAGGCCATAATGTGGCCGATTTGCATTGAATCTTAGCGTGTGACAATTCGTTGGATAGGTAAACAACATAACTACGACTTCCATGGGATATTTTTGCATTCTCTAAAAATTCAGCCAAAATGGAGGTTAAGAAAATCTCCTCGTTAATTTGGGACATTACTCGTTTTCGACCCTTTTTTAGTAGGAAGGCCATAATGTGGCCGATTTGCATTGAATCTTAGCGTGTGACAATTCGTTGGATAGGTAAACAACATAACTACGACTTCCATGAGATATTTTTGCATTCTATAAAAATTCAGCCAAAATGGAGGTTAAGAAAATCTCCTCGTTAATTTAGGACATTACTCGTTTTCGACCCATTTTTACTAGGAAGGCCATAAAGTGGCCGATTTGTATTGAATCTTAGCATGTGACAATTCGTTGGATAGGTAAACAACATAACTACGACTTCCATGGGATATTTTTGCATTCTGTAAAAATTCGGCCAAAATGGAGGTTAAGAAAATCTCCTCGTTAATTTAGGACATTACTCGTTTTCGACCCATTTTTACTAGGAAGGCCATAATGTGGCCGATTTGCAATGAATCTTAGCATGTGACAATTCGTTGGATAGGTAAACAACATAACTACGACTTCAATGGGATATTTTTGCATTCTCTAAAAATTCAGCCAAAATGGAGGTTAAGAAAATCTCCTCGTTAATTTGGGACATTACTCGTTTTCGACCCTTTTTTAGTAGGAAGGCCATAATGTGGCCGATTTGCATTGAATCTTAGCATGTGACAATTCGTTGGATAGGTAAACAACATAACTACGACTTCCATGGGATATTTTTCATTCTCTAAAAATTCAGCCAAAATGGAGGTTAAGAAAATCTCCTCGTTAATTTGGGACATTACTCGTTTTCGACCCTTTTTTAGTAGGAAGGCCATAATGTGGCCGATTTGCATTGAATCTTAGCGTGTGACAATTCGTTGGATAGGTAAACAACATAACTACGACTTCCATGGGATATTTTTGCATTCTATAAAAATTCAGCCACAATGGAGGTTAAGAAAATCTCCTCGTTAATTTAGGACATTACTCGTTTTCGACCCATTTTTACTAGGAAGGCCATAAAGTGGCCGATTTGTATTGAATCTTAGCATGTGACAATTCGTTGGATAGGTAAACAACATAACTACGACTTCCATGGGATATTTTTGCATTCTGTAAAAATTCGGCCAAAATGGAGGTTAAGAAAATCTCCTCGTTAATTTAGGACATTACTCGTTTTCGACCCTTTTTTAGTAGGAAGGCCATAATGTGGCCGATTTGCATTGAATCTTAGCATGTGATAATTCGTTGGATAGGTAAACAACATAACTACGACTTCCATGGGATATTTTTGCATTCTCTAAAGATTCGGCCAGAATGGAGGTTAAGAAAATCTCGTCGTTAATTTAGGACATTACTCGTTTTCGACCCATTTTTACTAGGAAGGCCATAAAGTGGCCGATTTGTATTGAATCTTAGCATATGACAATTCGTTGGATAGGTAAACAACATAACTACGACTTCCATGGGATATTTTTGCATTCTCTAAAATTAAGCCAAAATGGAGGTTAAGAAAATCGCCTCGTTAATTTGGGACATTACTCGTTTTCGACCCTTTTTTAGTAGGAAGGCCATAATGTGGCCGATTTGCATTGAATCTTAGCGTGTGACAATTCGTTGGATAGGTAAACAACATAACTACGACTTCCATGGGATATTTTTGCATTCTCTAAAAATTCAGCCAAAATGGAGGTTAAGAAAATCTCCTCGTTAATTTGGGACATTACTCGTTTTCGACCCTTTTTTAGTAGGAAGGCCATAATGTGGCCGATTTGCATTGAATCTTAGCGTGTGACAATTCGTTGGATAGGTAAACAACATAACTACGACTTCCATGGGATATTTTTGCATTCTCTAAAAATTCAGCCAAAATGGAGGTTAAGAAAATCTCCTCGTTAATTTGGGACATTACTCGTTTTCGACCCTTTTTTAGTAGGAAGGCCATAATGTGGCCGATTTGCATTGAATCTTTGCGTGTGACAATTCGTTGGATAGGTAAACAACATAACTACGACTTCCATGGGATATTTTTGCATTCTATAAAAATTCAGCCACAATGGAGGTTAAGAAAATCTCCTCGTTAATTTAGGACATTACTCGTTTTCGACCCATTTTTACTAGGAAGGCCATAAAGTGGCCGATTTGTATTGAATCTTAGCATGTGACAATTCGTTGGATAGGTAAACAACATAACTACGACTTCCATGGGATATTTTTGCATTCTGTAAAAATTCGGCCAAAATGGAGGTTAAGAAAATCTCCTCGTTAATTTAGGACATTACTCGTTTTCGACCCTTTTTTAGTAGGAAGGCCATAATGTGGCCGATTTGCATTGAATCTTAGCATGTGACAATTCGTTGGATAGGTAAACAACATAACTACGACTTCCAAGGGATATTTTTGCATTCTCTAAAGATTCGGCCAGAATGGAGGTTAAGAAAATCTCGTCGTTAATTTAGGACATTACTCGTTTTCGACCCATTTTTACTAGGAAGGCCATAAAGTGGCCGATTTGTATTGAATCTTAGCATATGACAATTTGTTGGATAGGTAAACAACATAACTACGACTTCCATGGGATATTTTTGCATTCTCTAAAATTAAGCCAAAATGGAGGTTAAGAAAATCGCCTCGTTAATTTGGGACATTACTCGTTTTCGACCCTTTTTTAGTAGGAAGGCCATAATGTGGCCGATTTGCATTGAATCTTAGCGTGTGACAATTCGTTGGATAGGTAAACAACATAACTACGACTTCCATGGGATATTTTTGCATTCTCTAAAAATTCAGCCAAAATGGAGGTTAAGAAAATCTCCTCGTTAATTTGGGACATTACTCGTTTTCGACCCTTTTTTAGTAGGAAGGCCATAATGTGGCCGATTTGCATTGAATCTTAGCGTGTGACAATTCGTTGGATAGGTAAACAACATAACTACGACTTCCATGGGATATTTTTGCATTCTCTAAAAATTCAGCCAAAATGGAGGTTAAGAAAATCTCCTCGTTAATTTGGGACATTACTCGTTTTCGACCCTTTTTTAGTAGGAAGGCCATAATGTGGCCGATTTGCATTGAATCTTAGCATGTGACAATTCGTTGGATAGGTAAACAACATAACTACGACTTCCATGGGATATTTTTGCATTCTCTAAAAATTCAGCCAAAATGGAGGTTAAGAAAATCTCCTCGTTAATTTGGGACATTACTCGTTTTCGACCCTTTTTTAGTAGGAAGGCCATAATGTGGCCGATTTGTATTGAATCTTAGCATATGACAATTCGTTGGATAGGTAAACAACATAACTACGACTTCCATGGGATATTTTTGCATTCTCTAAAATTAAGCCAAAATGGAGGTTAAGAAAATCGCCTCGTTAATTTGGGACATTACTCGTTTTCGACCCTTTTTTAGTAGGAAGGCCATAATGTGGCCGATTTGCATTGAATCTTAGCGTGTGACAATTCGTTGGATAGGTAAACAACATAACTACGACTTCCATGGGATATTTTTGCATTCTCTAAAAATTCAGCCAAAATGGAGGTTAAGAAAATCTCCTCGTTAATTTGGGACATTACTCGTTTTCGACCCTTTTTTAGTAGGAAGGCCATAATGTGGCCGATTTGCATTGAATCTTAGCGTGTGACAATTCGTTGGATAGGTAAACAACATAACTACGACTTCCATGGGATATTTTTGCATTCTCTAAAAATTCAGCCAAAATGGAGGTTAAGAAAATCTCCTCGTTAATTTGGGACATTACTCGTTTTCGACCCTTTTTTAGTAGGAAGGCCATAATGTGGCCGATTTGCATTGAATCTTAGCATGTGACAATTCGTTGGATAGGTAAACAACATAACTACGACTTCCATGGGATATTTTTGCATTCTCTAAAAATTCAGCCAAAATGGAGGTTAAGAAAATCTCCTCGTTAATTTGGGACATTACTCGTTTTCGACCCTTTTTTAGTAGGAAGGCCATAATGTGGCCGATTTGCATTGAATCTTAGCGTGTGACAATTCGTTGGATAGGTAAACAACATAACTACGACTTCCATGGGATATTTTTGCATTCTATAAAAATTCAGCCACAATGGAGGTTAAGAAAATCTCCTCGTTAATTTAGGACATTACTCGTTTTCGACCCATTTTTACTAGGAAGGCCATAAAGTGGCCGATTTGTATTGAATCTTAGCATGTGACAATTCGTTGGATAGGTAAACAACATAACTACGACTTCCATGGGATATTTTTGCATTCTGTAAAAATTCGGCCAAAATGGAGGTTAAGAAAATCTCCTCGTTAATTTAGGACATTACTCGTTTTCGACCCTTTTTTAGTAGGAAGGCCATAATGTGGCCGATTTGCATTGAATCTTAGCATGTGACAATTCGTTGGATAGGTAAACAACATAACTACGACTTCCATGGGATATTTTTGCATTCTCTAAAGATTCGGCCAGAATGGAGGTTAAGAAAATCTCGTCGTTAATTTAGGACATTACTCGTTTTCGACCCATTTTTACTAGGAAGGCCATAAAGTGGCCGATTTGTATTGAATCTTAGCATATGACAATTCGTTGGATAGGTAAACAACATAACTACGACTTCCATGGGATATTTTTGCATTCTCTAAAATTAAGCCAAAATGGAGGTTAAGAAAATCGCCTCGTTAATTTGGGACATTACTCGTTTTCGACCCTTTTTTAGTAGGAAGGCCATAATGTGGCCGATTTGCATTGAATCTTAGCGTGTGACAATTCGTTGGATAGGTAAACAACATAACTACGACTTCCATGGGATATTTTTGCATTCTCTAAAAATTCAGCCAAAATGGAGGTTAAGAAAATCTCCTCGTTAATTTGGGACATTACTCGTTTTCGACCCTTTTTTAGTAGGAAGGCCATAATGTGGCCGATTTGCATTGAATCTTAGCGTGTGACAATTCGTTGGATAGGTAAACAACATAACTACGACTTCCATGGGATATTTTTGCATTCTCTAAAAATTCAGCCAAAATGGAGGTTAAGAAAATCTCCTCGTTAATTTGGGACATTACTCGTTTTCGACCCTTTTTTAGTAGGAAGGCCATAATGTGGCCGATTTGCATTGAATCTTTGCGTGTGACAATTCGTTGGATAGGTAAACAACATAACTACGACTTCCATGGGATATTTTTGCATTCTATAAAAATTCAGCCACAATGGAGGTTAAGAAAATCTCCTCGTTAATTTAGGACATTACTCGTTTTCGACCCATTTTTACTAGGAAGGCCATAAAGTGGCCGATTTGTATTGAATCTTAGCATGTGACAATTCGTTGGATAGGTAAACAACATAACTACGACTTCCATGGGATATTTTTGCATTCTGTAAAAATTCGGCCAAATTGGAGGTTAAGAAAATCTCCTCGTTAATTTAGGACATTACTCGTTTTCGACCCTTTTTTAGTAGGAAGGCCATAATGTGGCCGATTTGCATTGAATCTTAGCATGTGACAATTCGTTGGATAGGTAAACAACATAACTACGACTTCCATGGGATATTTTTGCATTCTCTAAAGATTCGGCCAGAATGGAGGTTTAGAAAATCTCGTCGTTAATTTAGGACATTACTCGTTTTCGACCCATTTTTACTAGGAAGGCCATAAAGTGGCCGATTTGTATTGAATCTTAGCATATGACAATTCGTTGGATAGGTAAACAACATAACTACGACTTCCATGGGATATTTTTGCATTCTCTAAAATTAAGCCAAAATGGAGGTTAAGAAAATCGCCTCGTTAATTTGGGACATTACTCGTTTTCGACCCTTTTTTAGTAGGAAGGCCATAATGTGGCCGATTTGCATTGAATCTTAGCGTGTGACAATTCGTTGGATAGGTAAACAACATAACTACGACTTCCATGGGATATTTTTGCATTCTCTAAAAATTCAGCCAAAATGGAGGTTAAGAAAATCTCCTCGTTAATTTGGGACATTACTCGTTTTCGACCCTTTTTTAGTAGGAAGGCCATAATGTGGCCGATTTGCATTGAATCTTAGCGTGTGACAATTCGTTGGATAGGTAAACAACATAACTACGACTTCCATGGGATATTTTTGCATTCTGTAAAAATTCGGCCAAAATGGAGGTTAAGAAAATCTCCTCGTTAATTTAGGACATTACTCGTTTTCGACCCATTTTTACTAGGAAGGCCATAAAGTGGCCGATTTGTATTGAATCTTAGCATGTGACAATTCGTTGGATAGGTAAACAACATAACTACGACTTCCATGGGATATTTTTGCATTCTCTAAAGATTCGGCCAGAATGGAGGTTAAGAAAATCTCGTCGTTAATTTAGGACATTACTCGTTTTCGACCCATTTTTACTAGGAAGGCCATAAAGTGGCCGATTTGTATTGAATCTTAGCATATGACAATTCGTTGGATAGGTAAACAACATAACTACGACTTCCATGGGATATTTTTGCATTCTGTAAAAATTCGGCCACAATGGAGGTTAAGAAAATCTCCTCGTTAATTTAGGACATTACTCGTTTTCGACCCTTTTTTAGTAGGAAGGCCATAATGTGGCCGATTTGCATTGAATCTTAGCATGTGACAATTCGTTGGATAGGTAAACAACATAACTACGACTTCCATGGGATATTTTTGCATTCTCTAAAGATTCGGCCAGAATGGAGGTTTAGAAAATCTCGTCGTTAATTTAGGACATTACTCGTTTTCGACCCATTTTTACTAGGAAGGCCATAAAGTGGCCGATTTGTATTGAATCTTAGCATATGACAATTCGTTGGATAGGTAAACAACATAACTACGACTTCCATGGGATATTTTTGCATTCTCTAAAATTAAGCCAAAATGGAGGTTAAGAAAATCGCCTCGTTAATTTGGGACATTACTCGTTTTCGACCCTTTTTTAGTAGGAAGGCCATAATGTGGCCGATTTGCATTGAATCTTAGCGTGTGACAATTCGTTGGATAGGTAAACAACATAACTACGACTTCCATGGGATATTTTTGCATTCTCTAAAAATTCAGCCAAAATGGAGGTTAAGAAAATCTCCTCGTTAATTTGGGACATTACTCGTTTTCGACCCTTTTTTAGTAGGAAGGCCATAATGTGGCCGATTTGCATTGAATCTTTGCGTGTGACAATTCGTTGGATAGGTAAACAACATAACTACGACTTCCATGGGATATTTTTGCATTCTATAAAAATTCAGCCACAATGGAGGTTAAGAAAATCTCCTCGTTAATTTAGGACATTACTCGTTTTCGACCCATTTTTACTAGGAAGGCCATAAAGTGGCCGATTTGTATTGAATCTTAGCATGTGACAATTCGTTGGATAGGTAAACAACATAACTACGACTTCCATGGGATATTTTTGTATTCTGTAAAAATTCGGCCAAAATGGAGGTTAAGAAAATCTCCTCGTTAATTTAGGACATTACTCGTTTTCGACCCTTTTTTAGTAGGAAGGCCATAATGTGGCCGATTTGCATTGAATCTTAGCGTGTGACAATTCATTGGATAGGTAAACAACATAACTACGACTTCCATGGGATATTTTTGCATTCTCTAAAGATTCGGCCAGAATGGAGGTTTAGAAAATCTCGTCGTTAATTTAGGACATTACTCGTTTTCGACCCATTTTTACTAGGAAGGCCATAAAGTGGCCGATTTGTATTGAATCTTAGCATATGACAATTCGTTGGATAGGTAAACAACATAACTACGACTTCCATGGGATATTTTTGCATTCTCTAAAATTAAGCCAAAATGGAGGTTAAGAAAATCGCCTCGTTAATTTGGGACATTACTCGTTTTCGACCCTTTTTTAGTAGGAAGGCCATAATGTGGCCGATTTGCATTGAATCTTAGCGTGTGACAATTCGTTGGATAGGTAAACAACATAACTACGACTTCCATGGGATATTTTTGCATTCTCTAAAAATTCAGCCAAAATGGAGGTTAAGAAAATCTCCTCGTTAATTTGGGACATTACTCGTTTTCGACCCTTTTTTAGTAGGAAGGCCATAATGTGGCCGATTTGCATTGAATCTTAGCGTGTGACAATTCGTTGGATAGGTAAACAACATAACTACGACTTCCATGGGATATTTTTGCATTCTGTAAAAATTCGGCCAAAATGGAGGTTAAGAAAATCTCCTCGTTAATTTAGGACATTACTCGTTTTCGACCCATTTTTACTAGGAAGGCCATAAAGTGGCCGATTTGTATTGAATCTTAGCATGTGACAATTCGTTGGATAGGTAAACAACATAACTACGACTTCCATGGGATATTTTTGCATTCTCTAAAGATTCGGCCAGAATGGAGGTTAAGAAAATCTCGTCGTTAATTTAGGACATTACTCGTTTTCGACCCATTTTTACTAGGAAGGCCATAAAGTGGCCGATTTGTATTGAATCTTAGCATATGACAATTCGTTGGATAGGTAAACAACATAACTACGACTTCCATGGGATATTTTTGCATTCTCTAAAGATTCGGCCAGAATGGAGGTTTAGAAAATCTCGTCGTTAATTTAGGACATTACTCGTTTTCGACCCATTTTTACTAGGAAGGCCATAAAGTGGCCGATTTGTATTGAATCTTAGCATATGACAATTCGTTGGATAGGTAAACAACATAACTACGACTTCCATGGGATATTTTTGCATTCTCTAAAATTAAGCCAAAATGGAGGTTAAGAAAATCGCCTCGTTAATTTGGGACATTACTCGTTTTCGACCCTTTTTTAGTAGGAAGGCCATAATGTGGCCGATTTGCATTGAATCTTAGCGTGTGACAATTCGTTGGATAGGTAAACAACATAACTACGACTTCCATGGGATATTTTTGCATTCTCTAAAAATTCAGCCAAAATGGAGGTTAAGAAAATCTCCTCGTTAATTTGGGACATTACTCGTTTTCGACCCTTTTTTAGTAGGAAGGCCATAATGTGGCCGATTTGCATTGAATCTTAGCGTGTGACAATTCGTTGGATAGGTAAACAACATAACTACGACTTCCATGGGATATTTTTGCATTCTCTAAAAATTCAGCCAAAATGGAGGTTAAGAAAATCTCCTCGTTAATTTGGGACATTACTCGTTTTCGACCCTTTTTTAGTAGGAAGGCCATAATGTGGCCGATTTGCATTGAATCTTTGCGTGTGACAATTCGTTGGATAGGTAAACAACATAACTACGACTTCCATGGGATATTTTTGCATTCTATAAAAATTCAGCCACAATGGAGGTTAAGAAAATCTCCTCGTTAATTTAGGACATTACTCGTTTTCGACCCATTTTTACTAGGAAGGCCATAAAGTGGCCGATTTGTATTGAATCTTAGCATGTGACAATTCGTTGGATAGGTAAACAACATAACTACGACTTCCATGGGATATTTTTGCATTCTGTAAAAATTCGGCCAAAATGGAGGTTAAGAAAATCTCCTCGTTAATTTAGGACATTACTCGTTTTCGACCCTTTTTTAGTAGGAAGGCCATAATGTGGCCGATTTGCATTGAATCTTAGCATGTGACAATTCGTTGGATAGGTAAACAACATAACTACGACTTCCATGGGATATTTTTGCATTCTCTAAAATTAAGCCAAAATGGAGGTTAAGAAAATCGCCTCGTTAATTTGGGACATTACTCGTTTTCGACCCTTTTTTAGTAGGAAGGCCATAATGTGGACGATTTGCATTGAATCTTAGCGTGTGACAATTTGTTGGATAGGTAAACAACATAACTACGACTTCCATGGGATATTTTTGCATTCTCTAAAAATTCAGCCAAAATGGAGGTTAAGAAAATCTCCTCGTTAATTTGGGACATTACTCGTTTTCGACCCTTTTTTTAGTAGGAAGGCCATAATGTGGCCGATTTGCATTGAATCTTAGCGTGTGACAATTCGTTGGATAGGTAAACAACGTAACTACGACTTCCATGGGATATTTTTGCATTCTCTAAAAATTCAGCCAAAATGGAGGTTAAGAAAATCTCCTCGTTAATTTGGGACATTACTCGTTTTCGACCCTTTTTTAGTAGGAAGGCCATAATGTGGCCGATTTGCATTGAATCTTAGCATGTGACAATTCGTTGGATAGGTAAACAACATAACTACGACTTCCATGGGATATTTTTGCATTCTCTAAAAATTCAGCCAAAATGGAGGTTAAGAAAATCTCCTCGTTAATTTGGGACATTACTCGTTTTCGACCCATTTTTACTAGGAAGGCCATAAAGTGGCCGATTTGTATTGAATCTTAGCATGTGACAATTCGTTGGATAGGTAAACAACATAACTACGACTTCCATGGGATATTTTTGCATTCTGTAAAAATTCGGCCAAAATGGAGGTTAAGAAAATCTCCTCGTTAATTTAGGACATTACTCGTTTTCGACCCTTTTTTAGTAGGAAGGCCATAATGTGGCCGATTTGCATTGAATCTTAGCATGTGACAATTCGTTGGATAGGTAAACAACATAACTACGACTTCCATGGGATATTTTTGCATTCTCTAAAATTAAGCCAAAATGGAGGTTAAGAAAATCGCCTCGTTAATTTGGGACATTACTCGTTTTCGACCCTTTTTTAGTAGGAAGGCCATAATGTGGCCGATTTGCATTGAATCTTAGCGTGTGACAATTCATTGGATAGGTAAACAACATAACTACGACTTCCATGGGATATTTTTGCATTCTCTAAAAATTCAGCCAAAATGGAGGTTAAGAAAATCTCCTCGTTAATTTGGGACATTACTCGTTTTCGACCCTTTTTTAGTAGGAAGGCCATAATGTGGCCGATTTGCATTGAATCTTAGCGTGTGACAATTCATTTGATAGGTAAACAACATAACTACGACTTCCATGAGATATTTTTGCATTCTATAAAAATTCAGCCAAAATGGAGGTTAAGAAAATCTCCTCGTTAATTTAGGACATTACTCGTTTTCGACCCATTTTTACTAGGAAGGCCATAAAGTGGCCGATTTGTATTGAATCTTAGCATGTGACAATTCGTTGGATAGGTAAACAACATAACTACGACTTCCATGGGATATTTTTGCATTCTGTAAAAATTCGGCCAAAATGGAGGTTAAGAAAATATCCTCGTTAATTTAGGACATTACTCGTTTTCGACCCATTTTTACTAGGAAGGCCATAATGTGGCCGATTTGCAATGAATCTTAGCATGTGACAATTCGTTGGATAGGTAAACAACATAACTACGACTTCAATGGGATATTTTTGCATTCTCTAAAAATTCAGCCAAAATGGAGGTTAAGAAAATCTCCTCGTTAATTTGGGACATTACTCGTTTTCGACCCTTTTTTAGTAGGAAGGCCATAATGTGGCCGATTTGCATTGAATCTTAGCATGTGACAATTCGTTGGATAGGTAAACAACATAACTACGACTTCCATGGGATATTTTTGCATTCTCTAAAAATTCAGCCAAAATGGAGGTTAAGAAAATCTCCTCGTTAATTTGGGACATTACTCGTTTTCGACCCATTTTTACTAGGAAGGCCATAAAGTGGCCGATTTGTATTGAATCTTAGCATGTGACAATTCGTTGGATAGGTAAACAACATAACTACGACTTCCATGGGATATTTTTGCATTCTGTAAAAATTCGGCCAAAATGGAGGTTAAGAAAATCTCCTCGTTAATTTAGGACATTACTCGTTTTCGACCCTTTTTTAGTAGGAAGGCCATAATGTGGCCGATTTGCATTGAATCTTAGCATGTGACAATTCGTTGGATAGGTAAACAACATAACTACGACTTCCATGGGATATTTTTGCATTCTCTAAAATTAAGCCAAAATGGAGGTTAAGAAAATCGCCTCGTTAATTTGGGACATTACTGGTTTTCGACCCTTTTTTAGTAGGAAGGCCATAATGTGGCCGATTTGCATTGAATCTTAGCGTGTGACAATTCGTTGGATAGGTAAGCAACATAACTACGACTTCCATGGGATATTTTTGCATTCTCTAAAAATTCAGCCAAAATGGAGGTTAAGAAAATCTCCTCGTTTATTTGGGACATTACTCGTTTTCGACCCTTTTTTAGTAGGAAGGCCATAATGTGGCCGATTTGCATTGAATCTTAGCGTGTGACAATTCGTTGGATAGGTAAATAACATAACTACGACTTCCATGGGATATTTTTGCATTCTCTAAAAATTCAGCCAAAATGGAGGTTAAGAAAATCTCCTCGTTAATTTGGGACATTACTCGTTTTCGACCCATTTTTACTAGGAAGGCCATAAAGTGGCCGATTTGTATTGAATCTTAGCATGTGACAATTCGTTGGATAGGTAAACAACATAACTACGACTTCCATGAGATATTTTTGCATTCTATAAAAATTCAGCCAAAATGGAGGTTAAGAAAATCTCCTCGTTAATTTAGGATATTACTCGTTTTCGACCCATTTTTACTAGGAAGGCCATAAAGTGGCCGATTTGTATTGAATCTTAGCATGTGACAATTCGTTGGATAGGTAAACAACATAACTACGACTTCCATGGGATATTTTTGCATTCTCTAAAAATTCAGCCAAAATGGAGGTTAAGAAAATCTCCTTGTTAATTTGGGACATTACTCGTTTTCGACCCATTTTTACTAGGAAGGCCATAAAGTGGCCGATTTGTATTGAATCTTAGCATGTGACAATTCGTTGGATAGGTAAACAACATAACTACGACTTCCATGGGATATTTTTGCATTCTGTAAAAATTCGGCCAAAATGGAGGTTAAGAAAATCTCCTCGTTAATTTAGGACATTACTCGTTTTCGACCCATTTTTACTAGGAAGGCCATAATGTGGCCGATTTGCAATGAATCTTAGCATGTGACAATTCGTTGGATAGGTAAACAACATAACTACGACTTCAATGGGATATTTTTGCATTCTCTAAAAATTCAGCCAAAATGGAGGTTAAGAAAATCTCCTCGTTAATTTGGGACATTACTCGTTTTCGACCCTTTTTTAGTAGGAAGGCCATAATGTGGCCGATTTGCATTGAATCTTAGCATGTGACAATTCGTTGGATAGGTAAACAACATAACTACGACTTCCATGGGATATTTTTGCATTCTGTAAAAATTCGGCCAAAATGGAGGTTAAGAAAATCTCCTCGTTAATTTAGGACATTACTCGTTTTCGACCCTTTTTTAGTAGGAAGGCCATAATGTGGCCGATTTGCATTGAATCTTAGCATGTGACAATTCGTTGGATAGGTAAACAACATAACTACGACTTCCATGGGATATTTTTGCATTCTCTAAAATTAAGCCAAAATGGAGGTTAAGAAAATCGCCTCGTTAATTTGGGACATTACTGGTTTTCGACCCTTTTTTAGTAGGAAGGCCATAATGTGGCCGATTTGCATTGAATCTTAGCGTGTGACAATTCGTTGGATAGGTAAACAACATAACTACGACTTCCATGGGATATTTTTGCATTCTCTAAAAATTCAGCCAAAATGGAGGTTAAGAAAATCTCCTCGTTAATTTGGGACATTACTCGTTTTCGACCCTTTTTTAGTAGGAAGGCCATAATGTGGCCGATTTGCATTGAATCTTAGCGTGTGACAATTCGTTGGATAGGTAAACAACATAACTACGACTTCCATGAGATATTTTTGCATTCTATAAAAATTCAGCCAAAATGGAGGTTAAGAAAATCTCCTCGTTAATTTAGGACATTACTCGTTTTCGACCCATTTTTACTAGGAAGGCCATAAAGTGGCCGATTTGTATTGAATCTTAGCATGTGACAATTCGTTGGATAGGTAAACAACATAACTACGACTTCCATGGGATATTTTTGCATTCTGTAAAAATTCGGCCAAAATGGAGGTTAAGAAAATCTCCTCGTTAATTTAGGACATTACTCGTTTTCGACCCATTTTTACTAGGAAGGCCATAATGTGGCCGATTTGCAATGAATCTTAGCATGTGACAATTCGTTGGATAGGTAAACAACATAACTACGACATCAATGGGATATTTTTGCATTCTCTAAAAATTCAGCCAAAATGGAGGTTAAGAAAATCTCCTCGTTAATTTGGGACATTACTCGTTTTCGACCCTTTTTTAGTAGGAAGGCCATAATGTGGCCGATTTGCATTGAATCTTAGCATGTGACAATTCGTTGGATAGGTAAACAACATAACTACGACTTCAATGGGATATTTTTGCATTCTCTAAAAATTCAGCCAAAATGGAGGTTAAGAAAATCTCCTCGTTAATTTGGGACATTACTCGTTTTCGACCCTTTTTTAGTAGGAAGGCCATAATGTGGCCGATTTGCATTGAATCTTAGCATGTGACAATTCGTTGGATAGGTAAACAACATAACTACGACTTCCATGGGATATTTTTGCATTCTCTAAAAATTCAGCCAAAATGGAGGTTAAGAAAATCTCCTCGTTAATTTGGGACATTACTCGTTTTCGACCCTTTTTTAGTAGGAAGGCCATAATGTGGCCGATTTGCATTGAATCTTAGCGTGTGACAATTCATTGGATAGGTAAACAACATAACTACGACTTCCATGGGATATTTTTGCATTCTATAAAAATTCAGCCACAATGGAGGTTAAGAAAATCTCCTCGTTAATTTAGGACATTACTCGTTTTCGACCCATTTTTACTAGGAAGGCCATAAAGTGGCCGATTTGTATTGAATCTTAGCATGTGACAATTCGTTGGATAGGTAAACAACATAACTACGACTTCCATGGGATATTTTTGCATTCTGTAAAAATTCGGCCAAAATGGAGGTTAAGAAAATCTCCTCGTTAATTTAGGACATTACTCGTTTTCGACCCTTTTTTAGTAGGAAGGCCATAATGTGGCCGATTTGCATTGAATCTTAGCATGTGACAATTCGTTGGATAGGTAAACAACATAACTACGACTTCCATGGGATATTTTTGCATTCTCTAAAGATTCGGCCAGAATGGAGGTTAAGAAAATCTCGTCGTTAATTTAGGACATTACTCGTTTTCGACCCATTTTTACTAGGAAGGCCATAAAGTGGCCGATTTGTATTGAATCTTAGCATATGACAATTCGTTGGATAGGTAAACAACATAACTACGACTTCCATGGGATATTTTTGCATTCTCTAAAATTAAGCCAAAATGGAGGTTAAGAAAATCGCCTCGTTAATTTGGGACATTACTCGTTTTCGACCCTTTTTTAGTAGGAAGGCCATAATGTGGCCGATTTGCATTGAATCTTAGCGTGTGACAATTCGTTGGATAGGTAAACAACATAACTACGACTTCCATGGGATATTTTTGCATTCTCTAAAAATTCAGCCAAAATGGAGGTTAAGAAAATCTCCTCGTTAATTTGGGACATTACTCGTTTTCGACCCTTTTTTAGTAGGAAGGCCATAATGTGGCCGATTTGCATTGAATCTTAGCGTGTGACAATTCGTTGGATAGGTAAACAACATAACTACGACTTCCATGGGATATTTTTGCATTCTCTAAAAATTCAGCCAAAATGGAGGTTAAGAAAATCTCCTCGTTAATTTGGGACATTACTCGTTTTCGACCCTTTTTTAGTAGGAAGGCCATAATGTGGCCGATTTGCATTGAATCTTAGCATGTGACAATTCGTTGGATAGGTAAACAACATAACTACGACTTCCATGGGATATTTTTGCATTCTCTAAAAATTCAGCCAAAATGGAGGTTAAGAAAATCTCCTCGTTAATTTAGGACATTACTCGTTTTCGACCCTTTTTTAGTAGGAAGGCCATAATGTGGCCGATTTGCATTGAATCTTAGCATGTGACAATTCGTTGGATAGGTAAACAACATAACTATGACTTCCATGGGATATTTTTGCATTCTCTAAAATTAAGCCAAAATGGAGGTTAAGAAAATCGCCTCGTTAATTTGGGACATTACTCGTTTTCGACCCTTTTTTAGTAGGAAGGCCATAATGTGGCCGATTTGCATTGAATCTTAGCGTGTGACAATTCGTTGGATAGGTAAACAACATAACTACGACTTCCATGAGATATTTTTGCATTCTATAAAAATTCAGCCAAAATGGAGGTTAAGAAAATCTCCACGTTAATTTAGGACATTACTCGTTTTCGACCCATTTTTACTAGGAAGGCCATAAAGTGGCCGATTTGTATTGAATCTTAGCATGTGACAATTCGTTGGATAGGTAAACAACATAACTACGACTTCCATGGGATATTTTTGCATTCTGTAAAAATTCGGCCAAAATGGAGGTTAAGAAAATCTCCTCGTTAATTTAGGACATTACTCGTTTTCGACCCATTTTTACTAGGAAGGCCATAATGTGGCCGATTTGCAATGAATCTTAGCATGTGACAATTCGTTGGATAGGTAAACAACATAACTACGACTTCAATGGGATATTTTTGCATTCTCTAAAAATTCAGCCAAAATGGAGGTTAAGAAAATCTCCTCGTTAATTTGGGACATTACTCGTTTTCGACCCTTTTTTAGTAGGAAGGCCATAATGTGGCCGATTTGCATTGAATCTTAGCATGTGACAATTCGTTGGATAGGTAAACAAAATAACTACGACTTCCATGGGATATTTTTGCATTCTCTAAAGATTCGGCCAGAATGGAGGTTAAGAAAATCCCGTCGTTAATTTAGGACATTACTCGTTTTCGACCCATTTTTACTAGGAAGGCCATAAAGTGGCCGATTTGTATTGAATCTTAGCATATGACAATTCGTTGGATAGGTAAACAACATAACTACGACTTCCATGGGATATTTTTGCATTCTCTAAAAATTCAGCCAAAATGGAGGTTAAGAAAATCTCCTCGTTAATTTGGGACATTACTCGTTTTCGACCCTTTTTTAGTAGGAAGGCCATAATGTGGCCGATTTGCATTGAATCTTAGCGTGTGACAATTCGTTGGATAGGTAAACAACATAACTACGACTTCCATGAGATATTTTTGCATTCTATAAAAATTCAGCCAAAATGGAGGTTAAGAAAATCTCCTCGTTAATTTAGGACATTACTCGTTTTCGACCCATTTTTACTAGGAAGGCCATAAAGTGGCCGATTTGTATTGAATCTTAGCATGTGACAATTCGTTGGATAGGTAAACAACATAACTACGACTTCCATGGGATATTTTTGCATTCTCTAAAAATTCAGCCAAAATGGAGGTTAAGAAAATCTCCTCGTTAATTTGGGACATTACTCGTTTTCGACCCTTTTTTAGTAGGAAGGCCATAATGTGGCCGATTTGCATTGAATCTTAGCATGTGACAATTCGTTGGATAGGTAAACAACATAACTACGACTTCCATGGGATATTTTTGCATTCTCTAAAGATTCGGCCAGAATGGAGGTTAAGAAAATCTCGTCGTTAATTTAGGACATTACTCGTTTTCGACCCATTTTTACTAGGAAGGCCATAAAGTGGCCGATTTGTATTGAATCTTAGCATATGACAATTCGTTGGATAGGTAAACAACATAACTACGACTTCCATGGGATATTTTTGCATTCTCTAAAATTAAGCCAAAATGGAGGTTAAGAAAATCGCCTCGTTAATTTGGGACATTACTCGTTTTCGACCCTTTTTTAGTAGGAAGGCCATAATGTGGCCGATTTGCATTGAATCTTAGCGTGTGACAATTCGTTGGATAGGTAAACAACATAACTACGACTTCCATGGGATATTTTTGCATTCTCTAAAAATTCAGCCAAAATGGAGGTTAAGAAAATTTCCTCGTTAATTTGGGACATTACTCGTTTTCGACCCTTTTTTAGTAGGAAGGCCATAATGTGGCCGATTTGCATTGAATCTTAGCGTGTGACAATTCGTTGGATAGGTAAACAACATAACTACGACTTCCATGGGATATTTTTGCATTCTCTAAAAATTCAGCCAAAATGGAGGTTAAGAAAATCTCCTCGTTAATTTGGGACATTACTCGTTTTCGACCCTTTTTTAGTAGGAAGGCCATAATGTGGCCGATTTGCATTGAATCTTAGCATGTGACAATTCGTTGGATAGGTAAACAACATAACTACGACTTCCATGGGATATTTTTGCATTCTCTAAAAATTCAGCCAAAATGGAGGTTAAGAAAATCTCCTCGTTAATTTGGGACATTACTCGTTTTCGACCCTTTTTTAGTAGGAAGGCCATAATGTGGCCGATTTGCATTGAATCTTAGCGTGTGACAATTCGTTGGATAGGTAAACAACATAACTACGACTTCCATGGGATATTTTTGCATTCTATAAAAATTCAGCCACAATGGAGGTTAAGAAAATCTCCTCGTTAATTTAGGACATTACTCGTTTTCGACCCATTTTTACTAGGAAGGCCATAAAGTGGCCGATTTTTATTGAATCTTAGCATGTGACAATTCGTTGGATAGGTAAACAACATAACTACGACTTCCATGGGATATTTTTGCATTCTGTAAAAATTCGGCCAAAATGGAGGTTAAGAAAATCTCCTCGTTAATTTAGGACATTACTCGTTTTCGACCCTTTTTTAGTAGGAAGGCCATAATGTGGCCGATTTGCATTGAATCTTAGCATGTGACAATTCGTTGGATAGGTAAACAACATAACTACGACTTCCATGGGATATTTTTGCATTCTCTAAAGATTCGGCCAGAATGGAGGTTAAGAAAATCTCGTCGTTAATTTAGGACATTACTCGTTTTCGACCCATTTTTACTAGGAAGGCCATAAAGTGGCCGATTTGTATTGAATCTTAGCATATGACAATTCGTTGGATAGGTAAACAACATAACTACGACTTCCATGGGATATTTTTGCATTCTCTAAAATTAAGCCAAAATGGAGGTTAAGAAAATCGCCTCGTTAATTTGGGACATTACTCGTTTTCGACCCTTTTTTAGTAGGAAGGCCATAATGTGGCCGATTTGCATTGAATCTTAGCGTGTGACAATTCGTTGGATAGGTAAACAACATAACTACGACTTCCATGGGATATTTTTGCATTCTCTAAAAATTCAGCCAAAATGGAGGTTAAGAAAATCTCCTCGTTAATTTGGGACATTACTCGTTTTCGACCCTTTTTTAGTAGGAAGGCCATAATGTGGCCGATTTGCATTGAATCTTAGCGTGTGACAATTCGTTGGATAGGTAAACAACATAACTACGACTTCCATGGGATATTTTTGCATTCTCTAAAAATTCAGCCAAAATGGAGGTTAAGAAAATCTCCTCGTTAATTTGGGACATTACTCGTTTTCGACCCTTTTTTAGTAGGAAGGCCATAATGTGGCCGATTTGCATTGAATCTTAGCATGTGACAATTCGTTGGATAGGTAAACAACATAACTACGACTTCCATGGGATATTTTTGCATTCTCTAAAAATTCAGCCAAAATGGAGGTTAAGAAAATCTCCTCGTTAATTTGGGACATTACTCGTTTTCGACCCATTTTTACTAGGAAGGCAATAAAGTGGCCGATTTGTATTGAATCTTAGCATGTGACAATTCGTTGGATAGGTAAACAACATAACTACGACTTCCATGGGATATTTTTGCATTCTGTAAAAATTCGGCCAAAATGGAGGTTAAGAAAATCTCCTCGTTAATTTAGGACATTACTCGTTTTCGACCCTTTTTTAGTAGGAAGGCCATAATGCGGCCGATTTGCATTGAATCTTAGCATGTGACAATTCGTTGGATAGGTAAACAACATAACTACGACTTCCATGGGATATTTTTGCATTCTCTAAAATTAAGCCAAAATGGAGGTTAAGAAAATCGCCTCGTTAATTTGGGACATTACTCGTTTTCGACCCTTTTTTAGTAGGAAGGCCATAATGTGGCCGATTTGCATTGAATCTTAGCGTGTGACAATTCGTTGGATAGGTAAACAACATAACTACGACTTCCATGGGATATTTTTGCATTCTCTAAGAATTCAGCCAAAATGGAGGTTAAGAAAATCTCCTCGTTAATTTGGGACATTACTCGTTTTCGACCCTTTTTTAGTAGGAAGGCCATAATGTGGCCGATTTGCATTGAATCTTAGCGTGTGACAATTCGTTGGATAGGTAAACAACATAACTAAGACTTCCATGAGATATTTTTGCATTCTATAAAAATTCAGCCAAAATGGAGGTTAAGAAAATCTCCTCGTTAATTTAGGACATTACTCGTTTTCGACCCATTTTTACTAGGAAGGCCATAAAGTGGCCGATTTGTATTGAATCTTAGCATGTGACAATTCGTTGGATAGGTAAACAACATAACTACGACTTCCATGGGATATTTTTGCATTCTGTAAAAATTCGGCCAAAATGGAGGTTAAGAAAATCTCCTCGTTAATTTAGGACATTACTCGTTTTCGACCCATTTTTACTAGGAAGGCCATAATGTGGCCGATTTGCAATGAATCTTAGCATGTGACAATTCGTTGGATAGGTAAACAACATAACTACGACTTCAATGGGATATTTTTGCATTCTCTAAAAATTCAGCCAAAATGGAGGTTAAGAAAATCTCCTCGTTAATTTGGGACATTACTCGTTTTCGACCCTTTTTTAGTAGGAAGGCCATAATGTGGCCGATTTGCATTGAATCTTAGCGTGTGACAATTCGTTGGATAGGTAAACAACATAACTACGACTTCCATGGGATATTTTTGCATTCTCTAAAAATTCAGCCAAAATGGAGGTTAAGAAAATCTCCTCGTTAATTTGGGACATTACTCGTTTTCGACCCTTTTTTAGTAGGAAGGCCATAATGTGGCCGATTTGCATTGAATCTTAGCATGTGACAATTCGTTGGATAGGTAAACAACATAACTACGACTTCCATGGGATATTTTTGCATTCTCTAAAAATTCAGCCAAAATGGAGGTTAAGAAAATCTCCTCGTTAATTTGGGACATTACTCGTTTTCGACCCATTTTTACTAGGAAGGCAATAAAGTGGCCGATTTGTATTGAATCTTAGCATGTGACAATTCGTTGGATAGGTAAACAACATAACTACGACTTCCATGGGATATTTTTGCATTCTGTAAAAATTCGGCCAAAATGGAGGTTAAGAAAATCTCCTCGTTAATTTAGGACATTACTCGTTTTCGACCCTTTTTTAGTAGGAAGGCCATAATGCGGCCGATTTGCATTGAATCTTAGCATGTGACAATTCGTTGGATAGGTAAACAACATAACTACGACTTCCATGGGATATTTTTGCATTCTCTAAAATTAAGCCAAAATGGAGGTTAAGAAAATCGCCTCGTTAATTTGGGACATTACTCGTTTTCGACCCTTTTTTAGTAGGAAGGCCATAATGTGGCCGATTTGCATTGAATCTTAGCGTGTGACAATTCGTTGGATAGGTAAACAACATAACTACGACTTCCATGGGATATTTTTGCATTCTCTAAGAATTCAGCCAAAATGGAGGTTAAGAAAATCTCCTCGTTAATTTGGGACATTACTCGTTTTCGACCCTTTTTTAGTAGGAAGGCCATAATGTGGCCGATTTGCATTGAATCTTAGCGTGTGACAATTCGTTGGATAGGTAAACAACATAACTACGACTTCCATGAGATATTTTTGCATTCTATAAAAATTCAGCCAAAATGGAGGTTAAGAAAATCTCCTCGTTAATTTAGGACATTACTCGTTTTCGACCCATTTTTACTAGGAAGGCCATAAAGTGGCCGATTTGTATTGAATCGTAGCATGTGACAATTCGTTGGATAGGTAAACAACATAACTACGACTTCCATGGGATATTTTTGCATTCTGTAAAAATTCGGCCAAAATGGAGGTTAAGAAAATCTCCTCGTTAATTTAGGACATTACTCGTTTTCGACCCATTTTTACTAGGAAGGCCATAATGTGGCCGATTTGCAATG
The DNA here is from genome assembly GCF_051527215.1 of Medicago sativa. Classification (NCBI taxonomy): domain Eukaryota; kingdom Viridiplantae; phylum Streptophyta; class Magnoliopsida; order Fabales; family Fabaceae; genus Medicago; species Medicago sativa. Next base: position 237,166 of record NC_140751.1, on the reverse strand, counting down.
AATCTTAGCATGTGACAATTCGTTGGATAGGTAAACAACATAACTACGACTTCAATGGGATATTTTTGCATTCTCTAAAAATTCAGCCAAAATGGAGGTTAAGAAAATCTCCTCGTTAATTTGGGACATTACTCGTTTTCGACCCTTTTTTAGTAGGAAGGCCATAATGTGGCCGATTTGCATTGAATCTTAGCATGTGACAATTCGTTGGATAGGTAAACAACATAACTACGACTTCCATGAGATATTTTTGCATTCTCTAAAAATTCAGCCAAAATGGAGGTTAAGAAAATCTCCTCGTTAATTTGGGACATTACTCGTTTTCGACCCATTTTTACTAGGAAGGCAATAAAGTGGCCGATTTGTATTGAATCTTAGCATGTGACAATTCGTTGGATAGGTAAACAACATAACTACGACTTCCATGGGATATTTTTGCATTCTGTAAAAATTCGGCCAAAATGGAGGTTAAGAAAATCTCCTCGTTAATTTAGGACATTACTCGTTTTCGACCCTTTTTTAGTAGGAAGGCCATAATGCGGCCGATTTGCATTGAATCTTAGCATGTGACAATTCGTTGGATAGGTAAACAACATAACTACGACTTCCATGGGATATTTTTGCATTCTCTAAAATTAAGCCAAAATGGAGGTTAAGAAAATCGCCTCGTTAATTTGGGACATTACTCGTTTTCGACCCTTTTTTAGTAGGAAGGCCATAATGTGGCCGATTTGCATTGAATCTTAGCGTGTGACAATTCGTTGGATAGGTAAACAACATAACTACGACTTCCATGGGATATTTTTGCATTCTCTAAGAATTCAGCCAAAATGGAGGTTAAGAAAATCTCCTCGTTAATTTGGGACATTACTCGTTTTCGACCCTTTTTTAGTAGGAAGGCCATAATGTGGCCGATTTGCATTGAATCTTAGCGTGTGACAATTCGTTGGATAGGTAAACAACATAACTACGACTTCCATGAGATATTTTTGCATTCTATAAAAATTCAGCCAAAATGGAGGTTAAGAAAATCTCCTCGTTAATTTAGGACATTACTCGTTTTCGACCCATTTTTACTAGGAAGGCCATAAAGTGGCCGATTTGTATTGAATCTTAGCATGTGACAATTCGTTGGATAGGTAAACAACATAACTACGACTTCCATGGGATATTTTTGCATTCTGTAAAAATTCGGCCAAAATGGAGGTTAAGAAAATCTCCTCGTTAATTTAGGACATTACTCGTTTTCGACCCATTTTTACTAGGAAGGCCATAATGTGGCCGATTTGCAATGAATCTTAGCATGTGACAATTCGTTGGATAGGTAAACAACATAACTACGACTTCAATGGGATATTTTTGCATTCTCTAAAAATTCAGCCAAAATGGAGGTTAAGAAAATCTCCTCGTTAATTTGGGACATTACTCGTTTTCGACCCTTTTTTAGTAGGAAGGCCATAATGTGGCCGATTTGCATTGAATCTTAGCATGTGACAATTCGTTGGATAGGTAAACAACATAACTACGACTTCCATGGGATATTTTTGCATTCTCTAAAAATTCAGCCAAAATGGAGGTTAAGAAAATCTCCTCGTTAATTTGGGACATTACTCGTTTTCGACCCTTTTTTAGTAGGAAGGCCATAATGTGGCCGATTTGCATTGAATCTTAGCGTGTGACAATTCGTTGGATAGGTAAACAACATAACTACGACTTCCATGGGATATTTTTGCATTCTATAAAAATTCAGCCACAATGGAGGTTAAGAAAATCTCCTCGTTAATTTAGGACATTACTCGTTTTCGACCCATTTTTACTAGGAAGGCCATAAAGTGGCCGATTTGTATTGAATCTTAGCATGTGACAATTCGTTGGATAGGTAAACAACATAACTACGACTTCCATGGGATATTTTTGCATTCTGTAAAAATTCGGCCAAAATGGAGGTTAAGAAAATCTCCTCGTTAATTTAGGACATTACTCGTTTTCGACCCTTTTTTAGTAGGAAGGCCATAATGTGGCCGATTTGCATTGAATCTTAGCATGTGACAATTCGTTGGATAGGTAAACAACATAACTACGACTTCCATGGGATATTTTTGCATTCTCTAAAGATTCGGCCAGAATGGAGGTTAAGAAAATCTCGTCGTTAATTTAGGACATTACTCGTTTTCGACCCATTTTTACTAGGAAGGCCATAAAGTGGCCGATTTGTATTGAATCTTAGCATATGACAATTCGTTGGATAGGTAAACAACATAACTACGACTTCCATGGGATATTTTTGCATTCTCTAAAATTAAGCCAAAATGGAGGTTAAGAAAATCGCCTCGTTAATTTGGGACATTACTCGTTTTCGACCCTTTTTTAGTAGGAAGGCCATAATGTGGCCGATTTGCATTGAATCTTAGCGTGTGACAATTCGTTGGATAGGTAAACAACATAACTACGACTTCCATGGGATATTTTTGCATTCTCTAAAAATTCAGCCAAAATGGAGGTTAAGAAAATCTCCTCGTTAATTTGGGACATTACTCGTTTTCGACCCTTTTTTAGTAGGAAGGCCATAATGTGGCCGATTTGCATTGAATCTTAGCGTGTGACAATTCGTTGGATAGGTAAACAACATAACTACGACTTCCATGGGATATTTTTGCATTCTCTAAAAATTCAGCCAAAATGGAGGTTAAGAAAATCTCCTCGTTAATTTGGGACATTACTCGTTTTCGACCCTTTTTTAGTAGGAAGGCCATAATGTGGCCGATTTGCATTGAATCTTAGCATGTGACAATTCGTTGGATAGGTAAACAACATAACTACGACTTCCATGGGATATTTTTGCATTCTCTAAAAATTCAGCCAAAATGGAGGTTAAGAAAATCTCCTCGTTAATTTGGGACATTACTCGTTTTCGACCCATTTTTACTAGGAAGGCCATAAAGTGGCCGATTTGTATTGAATCTTAGCATGTGACAATTCGTTGGATAGGTAAACAACATAACTATGACTTCCATGGGATATTTTTGCATTCTGTAAAAATTCGGCCAAAATGGAGGTTAAGAAAATCTCCTCGTTAATTTAGGACATTACTCGTTTTCGACCCTTTTTTAGTAGGAAGGCCATAATGTGGCCGATTTGCATTGAATCTTAGCATGTGACAATTCGTTGGATAGGTAAACAACATAACTACGACTTCCATGGGATATTTTTGCATTCTCTAAAATTAAGCCAAAATGGAGGTTAAGAAAATCGCCTCGTTAATTTGGGACATTACTCGTTTTCGACCCTTTTTTAGTAGGAAGGCCATAATGTGGCCGATTTGCATTGAATCTTAGTGTGTGACAATTCGTTGGATAGGTAAACAACATAACTACGACTTCCATGGGATATTTTTGCATTCTCTAAAAATTCAGCCAAAATGGAGGTTAAGAAAATCTCCTCGTTAATTTGGGACATTACTCGTTTTCGACCCTTTTTTAGTAGGAAGGCCATAATGTGGCCGATTTGCATTGAATCTTAGCATGTGACAATTCGTTGGATAGGTAAACAACATAACTACGACTTCCATGGGATATTTTTGCATTCTCTAAAAATTCAGCCAAAATGGAGGTTAAGAAAATCTCCTCGTTAATTTGGGACATTACTCGTTTTCGACCCTTTTTTAGTAGGAAGGCCATAATGTGGCCGATTTGCATTGAATCTTAGCGTGTGACAATTCGTTGGATAGGTAAACAACATAACTACGACTTCCATGGGATATTTTTGCATTCTATAAAAATTCAGCCACAATGGAGGTTAAGAAAATCTCCTCGTTAATTTAGGACATTACTCGTTTTCGACCCATTTTTACTAGGAAGGCCATAAAGTGGCCGATTTGTATTGAATCTTAGCATGTGACAATTCGTTGGATAGGTAAACAACATAACTACGACTTCCATGGGATATTTTTGCATTCTGTAAAAATTCGGCCAAAATGGAGGTTAAGAAAATCTCCTCGTTAATTTAGGACATTACTCGTTTTCGACCCATTTTTACTAGGAAGGCCATAAAGTGGCCGATTTGTATTGAATCTTAGCATGTGACAATTCGTTGGATAGGTAAACAACATAACTACGACTTCCATGGGATATTTTTGCATTCTGTAAAAATTCGGCCAAAATGGAGGTTAAGAAAATCTCCTCGTTAATTTAGGACATTACTCGTTTTCGACCCTTTTTTAGTAGGAAGGCCATAATGTGGCCGATTTGCATTGAATCTTAGCATGTGACAATTCGTTGGATAGGTAAACAACATAACTACGACTTCCATGGGATATTTTTGCATTCTCTAAAGATTCGGCCAGAATGGAGGTTAAGAAAATCTCGTCGTTAATTTAGGACATTACTCGTTTTCGACCCATTTTTACTAGGAAGGCCATAAAGTGGCCGATTTGTATTGAATCTTAGCATATGACAATTCGTTGGATAGGTAAACAACATAACTACGACTTCCATGGGATATTTTTGCATTCTCTAAAATTAAGCCAAAATGGAGGTTAAGAAAATCGCCTCGTTAATTTGGGACATTACTCGTTTTCGACCCTTTTTTAGTAGGAAGGCCATAATGTGGCCGATTTGCATTGAATCTTAGCGTGTGACAATTCGTTGGATAGGTAAACAACATAACTACGACTTCCATGGGATATTTTTGCATTCTCTAAAAATTCAGCCAAAATGGAGGTTAAGAAAATCTCCTCGTTAATTTGGGACATTACTCGTTTTCGACCCTTTTTTAGTAGGAAGGCCATAATGTGGCCGATTTGCATTGAATCTTAGCGTGTGACAATTCGTTGGATAGGTAAACAACATAACTACGACTTCCATGGGATATTTTTGCATTCTCTAAAAATTCAGCCAAAATGGAGGTTAAGAAAATCTCCTCGTTAATTTGGGACATTACTCGTTTTCGACCCTTTTTTAGTAGGAAGGCCATAATGTGGCCGATTTGCATTGAATCTTAGCATGTGACAATTCGTTGGATAGGTAAACAACATAACTACGACTTCCATGGGATATTTTTGCATTCTCTAAAAATTCAGCCAAAATGGAGGTTAAGAAAATCTCCTCGTTAATTTGGGACATTACTCGTTTTCGACCCATTTTTACTAGGAAGGCCATAAAGTGGCCGATTTGTATTGAATCTTAGCATGTGACAATTCGTTGGATAGGTAAACAACATAACTATGACTTCCATGGGATATTTTTGCATTCTGTAAAAATTCGGCCAAAATGGAGGTTAAGAAAATCTCCTCGTTAATTTAGGACATTACTCGTTTTCGACCCTTTTTTAGTAGGAAGGCCATAATGTGGCCGATTTGCATTGAATCTTAGCATGTGACAATTCGTTGGATAGGTAAACAACATAACTACGACTTCCATGGGATATTTTTGCATTCTCTAAAATTAAGCCAAAATGGAGGTTAAGAAAATCGCCTCGTTAATTTGGGACATTACTCGTTTTCGACCCTTTTTTAGTAGGAAGGCCATAATGTGGCCGATTTGCATTGAATCTTAGTGTGTGACAATTCGTTGGATAGGTAAACAACATAACTACGACTTCCATGGGATATTTTTGCATTCTCTAAAAATTCAGCCAAAATGGAGGTTAAGAAAATCTCCTCGTTAATTTGGGACATTACTCGTTTTCGACCCTTTTTTAGTAGGAAGGCCATAATGTGGCCGATTTGCATTGAATCTTAGCATGTGACAATTCGTTGGATAGGTAAACAACATAACTACGACTTCCATGGGATATTTTTGCATTCTCTAAAAATTCAGCCAAAATGGAGGTTAAGAAAATCTCCTCGTTAATTTGGGACATTACTCGTTTTCGACCCTTTTTTAGTAGGAAGGCCATAATGTGGCCTATTTGCATTGAATCTTAGCGTGTGACAATTCGTTGGATAGGTAAACAACATAACTACGACTTCCATGGGATATTTTTGCATTCTATAAAAATTCAGCCACAATGGAGGTTAAGAAAATCTCCTCGTTAATTTAGGACATTACTCGTTTTCGACCCATTTTTACTAGGAAGGCCATAAAGTGGCCGATTTGTATTGAATCTTAGCATGTGACAATTCGTTGGATAGGTAAACAACATAACTACGACTTCCATGGGATATTTTTGCATTCTGTAAAAATTCGGCCAAAATGGAGGTTAAGAAAATCTCCTCGTTAATTTAGGACATTACTCGTTTTCGACCCTTTTTTAGTAGGAAGGCCATAATGTGGCCGATTTGCATTGAATCTTAGCATGTGACAATTCGTTGGATAGGTAAACAACATAACTACGACTTCCATGGGATATTTTTGCATTCTCTAAAATTAAGCCAAAATGGAGGTTAAGAAAATCGCCTCGTTAATTTGGGACATTACTCGTTTTCGACCCTTATTTAGTAGGAAGGCCATAATGTGGCCGATTTGCATTGAATCTTAGCGTGTGACAATTCGTTGGATAGGTAAACAACATAACTACGACTTCCATGGGATATTTTTGCATTCTCTAAAAATTCAGCCAAAATGGAGGTTAAGAAAATCTCCTCGTTAATTTGGGACATTACTCGTTTTCGACCCTTTTTTAGTAGGAAGGCCATAATGTGGCCGATTTGCATTGAATCTTAGCGTGTGACAATTCGTTGGATAGGTAAACAACATAACTACGACTTCCATGGGATATTTTTGCATTCTGTAAAAATTCGGCCAAAATGGAGGTTAAGAAAATCTCCTCGTTAATTTAGGACATTACTCGTTTTCGACCCTTTTTTAGTAGGAAGGCCATAATGTGGCCGATTTGCATTGAATCTTAGCATGTGACAATTCGTTGGATAGGTAAACAACATAACTACGACTTCCATGGGATATTTTTGCATTCTCTAAAAATTCAGCCAAAATGGAGGTTAAGAAAATCTCCTCGTTAATTTGGGACATTACTCGTTTTCGACCCATTTTTACTAGGAAGGCCATAAAGTGGCCGATTTGTATTGAATCTTAGCATGTGACAATTCGTTGGATAGGTAAACAACATAACTATGACTTCCATGGGATATTTTTGCATTCTGTAAAAATTCGGCCAAAATGGAGGTTAAGAAAATCTCCTCGTTAATTTAGGACATTACTCGTTTTCGACCCTTTTTTAGTAGGAAGGCCATAATGTGGCCGATTTGCATTGAATCTTAGCATGTGACAATTCGTTGGATAGGTAAACAACATAACTACGACTTCCATGGGATATTTTTGCATTCTCTAAAATTAAGCCAAAATGGAGGTTAAGAAAATCGCCTCGTTAATTTGGGACATTACTCGTTTTCGACCCTTTTTTAGTAGGAAGGCCATAATGTGGCCGATTTGCATTGAATCTTAGTGTGTGACAATTCGTTGGATAGGTAAACAACATAACTACGACTTCCATGGGATATTTTTGCATTCTCTAAAAATTCAGCCAAAATGGAGGTTAAGAAAATCTCCTCGTTAATTTGGGACATTACTCGTTTTCGACCCTTTTTTAGTAGGAAGGCCATAATGTGGCCGATTTGCATTGAATCTTAGCATGTGACAATTCGTTGGATAGGTAAACAACATAACTACGACTTACATGGGATATTTTTGCATTCTATAAAAATTCAGCCAAAATGGAGGTTAAGAAAATCTCCTCGTTAATTTGGGACATTACTCGTTTTCGACCCTTTTTTAGTAGGAAGGCCATAATGTGGCCGATTTGCATTGAATCTTAGCGTGTGACAATTCGTTGGATAGGTAAACAACATAACTACGACTTCCATGGGATATTTTTGCATTCTATAAAAATTCAGCCACAATGGAGGTTAAGAAAATCTCCTCGTTAATTTAGGACATTACTCGTTTTCGACCCATTTTTACTAGGAAGGCCATAAAGTGGCCGATTTGTATTGAATCTTAGCATGTGACAATTCGTTGGATAGGTAAACAACATAACTACGACTTCCATGGGATATTTTTGCATTCTGTAAAAATTCGGCCAAAATGGAGGTTAAGAAAATCTCCTCGTTAATTTAGGACATTACTCGTTTTCGACCCTTTTTTAGTAGGAAGGCCATAATGTGGCCGATTTGCATTGAATCTTAGCATGTGACAATTCGTTGGATAGGTAAACAACATAACTACGACTTCCATGGGATATTTTTGCATTCTCTAAAATTAAGCCAAAATGGAGGTTAAGAAAATCGCCTCGTTAATTTGGGACATTACTCGTTTTCGACCCTTATTTAGTAGGAAGGCCATAATGTGGCCGATTTGCATTGAATCTTAGCGTGTGACAATTCGTTGGATAGGTAAACAACATAACTACGACTTCCATGGGATATTTTTGCATTCTCTAAAAATTCAGCCAAAATGGAGGTTAAGAAAATCTCCTCGTTAATTTGGGACATTACTCGTTTTCGACCCTTTTTTAGTAGGAAGGCCATAATGTGGCCGATTTGCATTGAATCTTAGCGTGTGACAATTCGTTGGATAGGTAAACAACATAACTACGACTTCCATGGGATATTTTTGCATTCTGTAAAAATTCGGCCAAAATGGAGGTTAAGAAAATCTCCTCGTTAATTTAGGACATTACTCGTTTTCGACCCTTTTTTAGTAGGAAGGCCATAATGTGGCCGATTTGCATTGAATCTTAGCATGTGACAATTCGTTGGATAGGTAAACAACATAACTACGACTTCCATGGGATATTTTTGCATTCTCTAAAATTAAGCCAAAATGGAGGTTAAGAAAATCGCCTCGTTAATTTGGGACATTACTCGTTTTCGACCCTTTTTTAGTAGGAAGGCCATAATGTGGCCGATTTGCATTGAATCTTAGTGTGTGACAATTCGTTGGATAGGTAAACAACATAACTACGACTTCCATGGGATATTTTTGCATTCTCTAAAAATTCAGCCAAAATGGAGGTTAAGAAAATCTCCTCGTTAATTTGGGACATTACTCGTTTTCGACCCTTTTTTAGTAGGAAGGCCATAATGTGGCCGATTTGCATTGAATCTAAGCATGTGACAATTCGTTGGATAGGTAAACAACAAAACTACGACTTCCATGGGATATTTTTGCATTCTCTAAAAATTCAGCCAAAATGGAGGTTAAGAAAATCTCCTCGTTAATTTGGGACATTACTCGTTTTCGACCCTTTTTTAGTAGGAAGGCCTTAATGTGGCCGATTTGCATTGAATCTTAGCATGTGACAATTCGTTGGATAGGTAAACAACATAACTACGACTTCCATGGGATATTTTTGCATTCTCTAAAATTAAGCCAAAATGGAGGTTAAGAAAATCGCCTCGTTAATTTGGGACATTACTCGTTTTCGACCCTTATTTAGTAGGAAGGCCATAATGTGGCCGATTTGCATTGAATCTTAGCGTGTGACAATTCGTTGGATAGGTAAACAACATAACTACGACTTCCATGGGATATTTTTGCATTCTCTAAAAATTCAGCCAAAATGGAGGTTAAGAAAATCTCCTCGTTAATTTGGGACATTACTCGTTTTCGACCCTTTTTTAGTAGGAAGGCCATAATGTGGCCGATTTGCATTGAATCTTAGCGTGTGACAATTCGTTGGATAGGTAAACAACATAACTACGACTTCCATGGGATATTTTTGCATTCTGTAAAAATTCGGCCAAAATGGAGGTTAAGAAAATCTCCTCGTTAATTTAGGACATTACTCGTTTTCGACCCTTTTTTAGTAGGAAGGCCATAATGTGGCCGATTTGCATTGAATCTTAGCATGTGACAATTCGTTGGATAGGTAAACAACATAACTACGACTTCCATGGGATATTTTTGCATTCTCTAAAATTAAGCCAAAATGGAGGTTAAGAAAATCGCCTCGTTAATTTGGGACATTACTCGTTTTCGACCCTTTTTTAGTAGGAAGGCCATAATGTGGCCGATTTGCATTGAATCTTAGTGTGTGACAATTCGTTGGATAGGTAAACAACATAACTACGACTTCCATGGGATATTTTTGCATTCTCTAAAAATTCAGCCAAAATGGAGGTTAAGAAAATCTCCTCGTTAATTTGGGACATTACTCGTTTTCGACCCTTTTTTAGTAGGAAGGCCATAATGTGGCCGATTTGCATTGAATCTAAGCATGTGACAATTCGTTGGATAGGTAAACAACAAAACTACGACTTCCATGGGATATTTTTGCATTCTCTAAAAATTCAGCCAAAATGGAGGTTAAGAAAATCTCCTCGTTAATTTGGGACATTACTCGTTTTCGACCCTTTTTTAGTAGGAAGGCCTTAATGTGGCCGATTTGCATTGAATCTTAGCGTGTGACAATTCGTTGGATAGGTAAACAACATAACTACGACTTCCATGGGATATTTTTGCATTCTATAAAAATTCAGCCACAATGGAGGTTAAGAAAATCTCCTCGTTAATTTAGGACATTACTCGTTTTCGACCCATTTTTACTAGGAAGGCCATAAAGTGGCCGATTTGTATTGAATCTTAGCATGTGACAATTCGTTGGATAGGTAAACAACATAACTACGACTTCCATGGGATATTTTTGCATTCTGTAAAAATTCGGCCAAAATGGAGGTTAAGAAAATCTCCTCGTTAATTTAGGACATTACTCGTTTTCGACCCTTTTTTAGTAGGAAGGCCATAATGTGGCCGATTTGCATTGAATCTTAGCATGTGACAATTCGTTGGATAGGTAAACAACATAACTACGACTTCCATGGGATATTTTTGCATTCTCTAAAATTAAGCCAAAATGGAGGTTAAGAAAATCGCCTCGTTAATTTGGGACATTACTCGTTTTCGACCCTTATTTAGTAGGAAGGCCATAATGTGGCCGATTTGCATTGAATCTTAGCGTGTGACAATTCGTTGGATAGGTAAACAACATAACTACGACTTCAATGGGATATTTTTGCATTCTCTAAAAATTCAGCCAAAATGGAGGTTAAGAAAATCTCCTCGTTAATTTGGGACATTACTCGTTTTCGACCCTTTTTTAGTAGGAAGGCCATAATGTGGCCGATTTGCATTGAATCTTAGCGTGTGACAATTCGTTGGATAGGTAAACAACATAACTACGACTTCCATGGGATATTTTTGCATTCTCTAAAAATTCAGCCAAAATGGAGGTTAAGAAAATCTCCTCGTTAATTTGGGACAATACTCGTTTTCGACCCTTTTTTAGTAGGAAGGCCATAATGTGGCCGATTTGCATTGAATCTTAGCGTGTGACAATTCGTTGGATAGGTAAACAACATAACTACGACTTCCATGAGATATTTTTGCATTCTATAAAAATTCAGCCAAAATGGAGGTTAAGAAAATCTCCTCGTTAATTTAGGACATTACTCGTTTTCGACCCATTTTTACTAGGAAGGCCATAAAGTGGCCGATTTGTATTGAATCTTAGCATGTGACAATTCGTTGGATAGGTAAACAACATAACTACGACTTCCATGGGATATTTTTGCATTCTGTAAAAATTCGGTCAAAATGGAGGTTAAGAAAATCTCCTCGTTAATTTAGGACATTACTCGTTTTCGACCCATTTTTACTAGGAAGGCCATAATGTGGCCGATTTGCAATGAATCTTAGCATGTGACAATTCGTTGGATAGGTAAACAACATAACTACGACTTCAATGGGATATTTTTGCATTCTCTAAAAATTCAGCCAAAATGGAGGTTAAGAAAATCTCCTCGTTAATTTGGGACATTACTCGTTTTCGACCCTTTTTTAGTAGGAAGGCCATAATGTGGCCGATTTGCATTGAATCTTAGCATGTGACAATTCGTTGGATAGGTAAACAACATAACTACGACTTCCATGGGATATTTTTGCATTCTCTAAAAATTCAGCCAAAATGGAGGTTAAGAAAATCTCCTCGTTAATTTGGGACATTACTCGTTTTCGACCCTTTTTTAGTAGGAAGGCCATAATGTGGCCGATTTGCATTGAATCTTAGCGTGTGACAATTCGTTGGATAGGTAAACAACATAACTACGACTTCCATGGGATATTTTTGCATTCTATAAAAATTCAGCCACAATGGAGGTTAAGAAAATCTCCTCGTTAATTTAGGACATTACTCGTTTTCGACCCATTTTTACTAGGAAGGCCATAAAGTGGCCGATTTGTATTGAATCTTAGCATGTGACAATTCGTTGGATAGGTAAACAACATAACTACGACTTCCATGGGATATTTTTGCATTCTGTAAAAATTCGGCCAAAATGGAGGTTAAGAAAATCTCCTCGTTAATTTAGGACATTACTCGTTTTCGACCCTTTTTTAGTAGGAAGGCCATAATGTGGCCGATTTGCATTGAATCTTAGCATGTGACAATTCGTTGGATAGGTAAACAACATAACTACGACTTCCATGGGATATTTTTGCATTCTCTAAAATTAAGCCAAAATGGAGGTTAAGAAAATCGCCTCGTTAATTTGGGACATTACTCGTTTTCGACCCTTATTTAGTAGGAAGGCCATAATGTGGCCGATTTGCATTGAATCTTAGCGTGTGACAATTCGTTGGATAGGTAAACAACATAACTACGACTTCAATGGGATATTTTTGCATTCTCTAAAAATTCAGCCAAAATGGAGGTTAAGAAAATCTCCTCGTTAATTTGGGACATTACTCGTTTTCGACCCTTTTTTAGTAGGAAGGCCATAATGTGGCCGATTTGCATTGAATCTTAGCGTGTGACAATTCGTTGGATAGGTAAACAACATAACTACGACTTCCATGGGATATTTTTGCATTCTCTAAAAATTCAGCCAAAATGGAGGTTAAGAAAATCTCCTCGTTAATTTGGGACAATACTCGTTTTCGACCCTTTTTTAGTAGGAAGGCCATAATGTGGCCGATTTGTATTGAATCTTAGCATGTGACAATTCGTTGGATAGGTAAACAACATAACTACGACTTCCATGGGATATTTTTGCATTCTGTAAAAATTCGGTCAAAATGGAGGTTAAGAAAATCTCCTCGTTAATTTAGGACATTACTCGTTTTCGACCCATTTTTACTAGGAAGGCCATAATGTGGCCGATTTGCAATGAATCTTAGCATGTGACAATTCGTTGGATAGGTAAACAACATAACTACGACTTCAATGGGATATTTTTGCATTCTCTAAAAATTCAGCCAAAATGGAGGTTAAGAAAATCTCCTCGTTAATTTGGGACATTACTCGTTTTCGACCCTTTTTTAGTAGGAAGGCCATAATGTGGCCGATTTGCATTGAATCTTAGCATGTGACAATTCGTTGGATAGGTAAACAACATAACTACGACTTCCATGGGATATTTTTGCATTCTCTAAAAATTCAGCCAAAATGGAGGTTAAGAAAATCTCCTCGTTAATTTGGGACATTACTCGTTTTCGACCCTTTTTTAGTAGGAAGGCCATAATGTGGCCGATTTGCATTGAATCTTAGCGTGTGACAATTCGTTGGATAGGTAAACAACATAACTACGACTTCCATGGGATATTTTTGCATTCTATAAAAATTCAGCCACAATGGAGGTTAAGAAAATCTCCTCGTTAATTTAGGACATTACTCGTTTTCGACCCATTTTTACTAGGAAGGCCATAAAGTGGCCGATTTGTATTGAATCTTAGCATGTGACAATTCGTTGGATAGGTAAACAACATAACTACGACTTCCATGGGATATTTTTGCATTCTGTAAAAATTCGGCCAAAATGGAGGTTAAGAAAATCTCCTCGTTAATTTAGGACATTACTCGTTTTCGACCCTTTTTTAGTAGGAAGGCCATAATGTGGCCGATTTGCATTGAATCTTAGCATGTGACAATTCGTTGGATAGGTAAACAACATAACTACGACTTCCATGGGATATTTTTGCATTCTCTAAAATTAAGCCAAAATGGAGGTTAAGAAAATCGCCTCGTTAATTTGGGACATTACTCGTTTTCGACCCTTATTTAGTAGGAAGGCCATAATGTGGCCGATTTGCATTGAATCTTAGCGTGTGACAATTCGTTGGATAGGTAAACAACATAACTACGACTTCCATGGGATATTTTTGCATTCTCTAAAAATTCAGCCAAAATGGAGGTTAAGAAAATCTCCTCGTTAATTTGGGACATTACTCGTTTTCGACCCTTTTTTAGTAGGAAGGCCATAATGTGGCCGATTTGCATTGAATCTAAGCATGTGACAATTCGTTGGATAGGTAAACAACAAAACTACGACTTCCATGGGATATTTTTGCATTCTCTAAAAATTCAGCCAAAATGGAGGTTAAGAAAATCTCCTCGTTAATTTGGGACATTACTCGTTTTCGACCCTTTTTTAGTAGGAAGGCCATAATGTGGCCGATTTGCATTGAATCTTAGCGTGTGACGATTCGTTGGATAGGTAAACAACATAACTACGACTTCCATGGGATATTTTTGCATTCTATAAAAATTCAGCCACAATGGAGGTTAAGAAAATCTCCTCGTTAATTTAGGACATTACTCGTTTTCGACCCATTTTTACTAGGAAGGCCATAAAGTGGCCAATTTGTATTGAATCTTAGCATGTGACAATTCGTTGGATAGGTAAACAACATAACTACGACTTCCATGGGATATTTTTGCATTCTGTAAAAATTCGGCCAAAATGGAGGTTAAGAAAATCTCCTCGTTAATTTAGGACATTACTCATTTTCGACCCTTTTTTAGTAGGAAGGCCATAATGTGGCCGATTTGCATTGAATCTTAGCATGTGACAATTCGTTGGATAGGTAAACAACATAACTACGACTTCCATGGGATATTTTTGCATTCTCTAAAATTAAGCCAAAATGGAGGTTAAGAAAATCGCCTCGTTAATTTGGGACATTACTCGTTTTCGACCCTTATTTAGTAGGAAGGCCATAATGTGGCCGATTTGCATTGAATCTTAGCGTGTGACAATTCGTTGGATAGGTAAACAACATAACTACGACTTCAATGGGATATTTTTGCATTCTCTAAAAATTCAGCCAAAATGGAGGTTAAGAAAATCTCCTCGTTAATTTGGGACATTACTCGTTTTCGACCCTTTTTTAGTAGGAAGGCCATAATGTGGCCGATTTGCATTGAATCTTAGCGTGTGACAATTCGTTGGATAGGTAAACAACATAACTACGACTTCCATGGGATATTTTTGCATTCTCTAAAAATTCAGCCAAAATGGAGGTTAAGAAAATCTCCTCGTTAATTTGGGACAATACTCGTTTTCGACCCTTTTTTAGTAGGAAGGCCATAATGTGGCCGATTTGCATTGAATCTTAGCGTGTGACAATTCGTTGGATAGGTAAACAACATAACTACGACTTCCATGAGATATTTTTGCATTCTATAAAAATTCAGCCAAAATGGAGGTTAAGAAAATCTCCTCGTTAATTTAGGACATTACTCGTTTTCGACCCATTTTTACTAGGAAGGCCATAAAGTGGCCGATTTGTATTGAATCTTAGCATGTGACAATTCGTTGGATAGGTAAACAACATAACTACGACTTCCATGGGATATTTTTGCATTCTGTAAAAATTCGGTCAAAATGGAGGTTAAGAAAATCTCCTCGTTAATTTAGGACATTACTCGTTTTCGACCCATTTTTACTAGGAAGGCCATAATGTGGCCGATTTGCAATGAATCTTAGCATGTGACAATTCGTTGGATAGGTAAACAACATAACTACGACTTCAATGGGATATTTTTGCATTCTCTAAAAATTCAGCCAAAATGGAGGTTAAGAAAATCTCCTCGTTAATTTGGGACATTACTCGTTTTCGACCCTTTTTTAGTAGGAAGGCCATAATGTGGCCGATTTGCATTGAATCTTAGCATGTGACAATTCGTTGGATAGGTAAACAACATAACTACGACTTCCATGGGATATTTTTGCATTCTCTAAAAATTCAGCCAAAATGGAGGTTAAGAAAATCTCCTCGTTAATTTGGGACATTACTCGTTTTCGACCCTTTTTTAGTAGGAAGGCCATAATGTGGCCGATTTGCATTGAATCTTAGCGTGTGACAATTCGTTGGATAGGTAAACAACATAACTACGACTTCCATGGGATATTTTTGCATTCTATAAAAATTCAGCCACAATGGAGGTTAAGAAAATCTCCTCGTTAATTTAGGACATTACTCGTTTTCGACCCATTTTTACTAGGAAGGCCATAAAGTGGCCGATTTGTATTGAATCTTAGCATGTGACAATTCGTTGGATAGGTAAACAACATAACTACGACTTCCATGGGATATTTTTGCATTCTGTAAAAATTCGGCCAAAATGGAGGTTAAGAAAATCTCCTCGTTAATTTAGGACATTACTCGTTTTCGACCCTTTTTTAGTAGGAAGGCCATAATGTGGCCGATTTGCATTGAATCTTAGCATGTGACAATTCGTTGGATAGGTAAACAACATAACTACGACTTCCATGGGATATTTTTGCATTCTCTAAAATTAAGCCAAAATGGAGGTTAAGAAAATCGCCTCGTTAATTTGGGACATTACTCGTTTTCGACCCTTATTTAGTAGGAAGGCCATAATGTGGCCGATTTGCATTGAATCTTAGCGTGTGACAATTCGTTGGATAGGTAAACAACATAACAACGACTTCCATGGGATATTTTTGCATTCTCTAAAAATTCAGCCAAAATGGAGGTTAAGAAAATCTCCTCGTTAATTTGGGACATTACTCGTTTTCGACCCTTTTTTAGTAGGAAGGCCATAATGTGGCCGATTTGCATTGAATCTTAGCATGTGACAATTCGTTGGATAGGTAAACAACATAACTACGACTTCCATGGGATATTTTTGCATTCTCTAAAAATTCAGCCAAAATGGAGGTTAAGAAAATCTCCTCGTTAATTTGGGACATTACTCGTTTTCGACCCTTTTTTAGTAGGAAGGCCATAATGTGGCCGATTTGCATTGAATCTTAGCGTGTGACAATTCGTTGGATAGGTAAACAACATAACTACGACTTCCATGGGATATTTTTGCATTCTATAAAAATTCAGCCACAATGGAGGTTAAGAAAATCTCCTCGTTAATTTAGGACATTACTCGTTTTCGACCCATTTTTACTAGGAAGGCCATAAAGTGGCCGATTTGTATTGAATCTTAGCATGTGACAATTCGTTGGATAGGTAAACAACATAACTACGACTTCCATGGGATATTTTTGCATTCTGTAAAAATTCGGCCAAAATGGAGGTTAAGAAAATCTCCTCGTTAATTTAGGACATTACTCGTTTTCGACCCTTTTTTAGTAGGAAGGCCATAATGTGGCCGATTTGCATTGAATCTTAGCATGTGACAATTCGTTGGATAGGTAAACAACATAACTACGACTTCCATGGGATATTTTTGCATTCTCTAAAATTAAGCCAAAATGGAGGTTAAGAAAATCGCCTCGTTAATTTGGGACATTACTCGTTTTCGACCCTTATTTAGTAGGAAGGCCATAATGTGGCCGATTTGCATTGAATCTTAGCGTGTGACAATTCGTTGGATAGGTAAACAACATAACTACGACTTCCATGGGATATTTTTGCATTCTCTAAAAATTCAGCCAAAATGGAGGTTAAGAAAATCTCCTCGTTAATTTGGGACATTACTCGTTTTCGACCCTTTTTTAGTAGGAAGGCCATAATGTGGCCGATTTTCATTGAATCTTAGCATGTGACAATTCGTTGGATAGGTAAACAACATAACTACGACTTCCATGGGATATTTTTGCATTCTCTAAAAATTCAGCCAAAATGGAGGTTAAGAAAATCTCCTCGTTAATTTGGGACATTACTCGTTTTCGACCCATTTTTACTAGGAAGGCCATAAAGTGGCCGATTTGTATTGAATCTTAGCATGTGACAATTCGTTGGATAGGTAAACAACATAACTACGACTTCCATGGGATATTTTTGCATTCTGTAAAAATTCGGCCAAAATGGAGGTTAAGAAAATCTCCTCGTTAATTTAGGACATTACTCGTTTTCGACCCTTTTTTAGTAGGAAGGCCATAATGTGGCCGATTTGCATTGAATCTTAGCATGTGACAATTCGTTGGATAGGTAAACAACATAACTACGACTTCCATGGGATATTTTTGCATTCTCTAAAATTAAGCCAAAATGGAGGTTAAGAAAATCGCCTCGTTAATTTGGGACATTACTCGTTTTCGACCCTTTTTTAGTAGGAAGGCCATAATGTGGCCGATTTGCATTGAATCTTAGCGTGTGACAATTCGTTGGATAGGTAAACAACATAACTACGACTTCCATGGGATATTTTTGCATTCTCTAAAAATTCAGCCAAAATGGAGGTTAAGAAAATCTCCTCGTTAATTTGGGACATTACTCGTTTTCGACCCTTTTTTAGTAGGAAGGCCATAATGTGGCCGATTTGCATTGAATCTTAGCGTGTGACAATTCGATGGATAGGTAAACAACATAACTACGACTTCCATGAGATATTTTTGCATTCTATAAAAATTCAGCCAAAATGGAGGTTAAGAAAATCTCCTCGTTAATTTAGGACATTACTCGTTTTCGACCCATTTTTACTAGGAAGGCCATAAAGTGGCCGATTTGTATTGAATCTTAGCATGTGACAATTCGTTGGATAGGTAAACAACATAACTACGACTTCCATGGGATATTTTTGCATTCTGTAAAAATTCGGCCAAAATGGAGGTTAAGAAAATCTCCTCGTTAATTTAGGACATTACTCGTTTTCGACCCATTTTTACTAGGAAGGCCATAATGTGGCCGATTTGCAATGAATCTTAGCATGTGACAATTCGTTGGATAGGTAAACAACATAACTACGACTTCAATGGGATATTTTTGCATTCTCTAAAAATTCAGCCAAAATGGAGGTTAAGAAAATCTCCTCGTTAATTTGGGACATTACTCGTTTTCGACCCTTTTTTAGTAGGAAGGCCATAATGTGGCCGATTTGCATTGAATCTTAGCATGTGACAATTCGTTGGATAGGTAAACAACATAACTACGACTTCCATGGGATATTTTTGCATTCTCTAAAATTAAGCCAAAATGGAGGTTAAGAAAATCGCCTCGTTAATTTGGGACATTACTCGTTTTCGACCCTTATTTAGTAGGAAGGCCATAATGTGGCCGATTTGCATTGAATCTTAGCGTGTGACAATTCGTTGGATAGGTAAACAACATAACTACGACTTCCATGGGATATTTTTGCATTCTCTAAAAATTCAGCCAAAATGGAGGTTAAGAAAATCTCCTCGTTAATTTGGGACATTACTCGTTTTCGACCCTTTTTTAGTAGGAAGGCCATAATGTGGCCGATTTGCATTGAATCTTAGCGTGTGACAATTCGTTGGATAGGTAAACAACATAACTACGACTTCCATGGGATATTTTTGCATTCTCTAAAAATTCAGCCAAAATGGAGGTTAAGAAAATCTCCTCGTTAATTTGGGACATTACTCGTTTTCGACCCTTTTTTAGTAGGAAGGCCATAATGTGGCCAATTTTCATTGAATCTTAGCATGTGACAATTCGTTGGATAGGTAAACAACATAACTACGACTTCCATGGGATATTTTTGCATTCTCTAAAAATTCAGCCAAAATGGAGGTTAAGAAAATCTCCTCGTTAATTTGGGACATTACTCGTTTTCGACCCTTTTTTAGTAGGAAGGCCATAATGTGGCCGATTTGCATTGAATCTTAGCATGTGACAATTCGTTGGATAGGTAAACAACATAACTACGACTTCAATGGGATATTTTTGCATTCTCTAAAAATTCAGCCAAAATGGAGGTTAAGAAAATCTCCTCGTTAATTTGGGACATTACTCGTTTTCGACCCTTTTTTAGTAGGAAGGCCATAATGTGGCCGATTTGCATTGAATCTTAGCATGTGACAATTCGTTGGATAGGTAAACAACATAACTACGACTTCCATGGGATATTTTTGCATTCTCTAAAATTAAGCCAAAATGGAGGTTAAGAAAATCGCCTCGTTAATTTGGGACATTACTCGTTTTCGACCCTTATTTAGTAGGAAGGCCATAATGTGGCCGATTTGCATTGAATCTTAGCGTGTGACAATTCGTTGGATAGGTAAACAACATAACTACGACTTCCATGGGATATTTTTGCATTCTCTAAAAATTCAGCCAAAATGGAGGTTAAGAAAATCTCCTCGTTAATTTGGGACATTACTCGTTTTCGACCCTTTTTTAGTAGGAAGGCCATAATGTGGCCGATTTGCATTGAATCTTAGCGTGTGACAATTCGTTGGATAGGTAAACAACATAACTACGACTTCCATGGGATATTTTTGCATTCTCTAAAAATTCAGCCAAAATGGAGGTTAAGAAAATCTCCTCGTTAATTTGGGACATTACTCGTTTTCGACCCTTTTTTAGTAGGAAGGCCATAATGTGGCCAATTTTCATTGAATCTTAGCATGTGACAATTCGTTGGATAGGTAAACAACATAACTACGACTTCCATGGGATATTTTTGCATTCTCTAAAAATTCAGCCAAAATGGAGGTTAAGAAAATCTCCTCGTTAATTTGGGACATTACTCGTTTTCGACCCATTTTTACTAGGAAGGCCATAAAGTGGCCGATTTGTATTGAATCTTAGCATGTGACAATTCGTTGGATAGGTAAACAACATAACTACGACTTCCATGGGATATTTTTGCATTCTGTAAAAATTCGGCCAAAATGGAGGTTAAGAAAATCTCCTCGTTAATTTAGGACATTACTCGTTTTCGACCCTTTTTTAGTAGGAAGGCCATAATGTGGCCGATTTGCATTGAATCTTAGCATGTGACAATTCGTTGGATAGGTAAACAACATAACTACGACTTCCATGGGATATTTTTGCATTCTCTAAAATTAAGCCAAAATGGAGGTTAAGAAAATCGCCTCGTTAATTTGGGACATTACTCGTTTTCGACCCTTTTTTAGTAGGAAGGCCATAATGTGGCCGATTTGCATTGAATCTTAGCGTGTGACAATTCGTTGGATAGGTAAACAACATAACTACGACTTCCATGGGATATTTTTGCATTCTCTAAAAATTCAGCCAAAATGGAGGTTAAGAAAATCTCCTCGTTAATTTGGGACATTACTCGTTTTCGACCCTTTTTTAGTAGGAAGGCCATAATGTGGCCGATTTGCATTGAATCTTAGCGTGTGACAATTCGATGGATAGGTAAACAACATAACTACGACTTCCATGAGATATTTTTGCATTCTATAAAAATTCAGCCAAAATGGAGGTTAAGAAAATCTCCTCGTTAATTTAGGACATTACTCGTTTTCGACCCATTTTTACTAGGAAGGCCATAAAGTGGCCGATTTGTATTGAATCTTAGCATGTGACAATTCGTTGGATAGGTAAACAACATAACTACGACTTCCATGGGATATTTTTGCATTCTGTAAAAATTCGGCCAAAATGGAGGTTAAGAAAATCTCCTCGTTAATTTAGGACATTACTCGTTTTCGACCCATTTTTACTAGGAAGGCCATAATGTGGCCGATTTGCAATGAATCTTAGCATGTGACAATTCGTTGGATAGGTAAACAACATAACTACGACTTCAATGGGATATTTTTGCATTCTCTAAAAATTCAGCCAAAATGGAGGTTAAGAAAATCTCCTCGTTAATTTGGGACATTACTCGTTTTCGACCCTTTTTTAGTAGGAAGGCCATAATGTGGCCGATTTGCATTGAATCTTAGCATGTGACAATTCGTTGGATAGGTAAACAACATAACTACGACTTCCATGGGATATTTTTGCATTCTCTAAAAATTCAGCCAAAATGGAGGTTAAGAAAATCTCCTCGTTAATTTGGGACATTACTCGTTTTCGACCCTTTTTTAGTAGGAAGGCCATAATGTGGCCGATTTGCATTGAATTTTAGCGTGTGACAATTCGTTGGATAGGTAAACAACATAACTACGACTTCCATGGGATATTTTTGCATTCTATAAAAATTCAGCCACAATGGAGGTTAAGAAAATCTCCTCGTTAATTAAGGACATTACTCGTTTTCGACCCATTTTTACTAGGAAGGCCATAAAGTGGCCGATTTGTATTGAATCTTAGCATGTGACAATTCGTTGGATAGGTAAACAACATAACTACGACTTCCATGGGATATTTTTGCATTCTGTAAAAATTCGGCCAAAATGGAGGTTAAGAAAATCTCCTCGTTAATTTAGGACATTACTCGTTTTCGACCCTTTTTTAGTAGGAAGGCCATAATGTGGCCGATTTGCATTGAATCTTAGCATGTGACAATTCGTTGGATAGGTAAACAACATAACTACGACTTCCATGGGATATTTTTGCATTCTCTAAAAATTCAGCCACAATGGAGGTTAAGAAAATCTCCTCGTTAATTTGGGACATTACTCGTTTTCGACCCTTTTTTAGTAGGAAGGCCATAATGTGGCCGATTTGCATTGAATTTTAGCGTGTGACAATTCGTTGGATAGGTAAACAACATAACTACGACTTCCATGGGATATTTTTGCATTCTATAAAAATTCAGCCACAATGGAGGTTAAGAAAATCTCCTCGTTAATTAAGGACATTACTCGTTTTCGACCCTTTTTTAGTAGGAAGGCCATAATGTGGCCGATTTGCATTGAATCTTAGCATGTGACAATTCGTTGGATAGGTAAACAACATAACTACGACTTCCATGGGATATTTTTGCATTCTCTAAAGATTCGGCCAGAATGGAGGTTAAGAAAATCTCGTCGTTAATTTAGGACATTACTCGTTTTCGACCCATTTTTACTAGGAAGGCCATAAAGTGGCCGATTTGTATTGAATCTTAGCATATGACAATTCGTTGGATAGGTAAACAACATAACTACGACTTCTATGGGATATTTTTGCATTCTCTAAAATTAAGCCAAAATGGAGGTTAAGAAAATCGCCTCGTTAATTTGGGACATTACTCGTTTTCGACCCTTTTTTAGTAGGAAGGCCATAATGTGGCCGATTTGCATTGAATCTTAGCGTGTGACAATTCGTTGGATAGGTAAACAACATAACTACGACTTCCATGGGATATTTTTGCATTCTCTAAAAATTCAGCCAAAATGGAGGTTAAGAAAATCTCCTCGTTAATTTGGGACATTACTCGTTTTCGACCCTTTTTTAGTAGGAAGGCCATAATGTGGCCGATTTGCATTGAATCTTAGCGTGTGACAATTCATTGGATAGGTAAACAACATAACTACGACTTCCATGGGATATTTTTGCATTCTATAAAAATTCAGCCACAATGGAGGTTAAGAAAATCTCCTCGTTAATTTAGGACATTACTCGTTTTCGACCCATTTTTACTAGGAAGGCCATAAAGTGGCCGATTTGTATTGAATCTTAGCATGTGACAATTCGTTGGATAGGTAAACAACATAACTACGACTTCCATGGGATATTTTTGCATTCTGTAAAAATTCGGCCAAAATGGAGGTTAAGAAAATCTCCTCGTTAATTTAGGACATTACTCGTTTTCGACCCTTTTTTAGTAGGAAGGCCATAATGTGGCCGATTTGCATTGAATCTTAGCATGTGACAATTCGTTGGATAGGTAAACAACATAACTACGACTTCCATGGGATATTTTTGCATTCTCTAAAGATTCGGCCAGAATGGAGGTTAAGAAAATCTCGTCGTTAATTTAGGACATTACTCGTTTTCGACCCATTTTTACTAGGAAGGCCATAAAGTGGCCGATTTGTATTGAATCTTAGCATATGACAATTCGTTGGATAGGTAAACAACATAACTACGACTTCTATGGGATATTTTTGCATTCTCTAAAATTAAGCCAAAATGGAGGTTAAGAAAATCGCCTCGTTAATTTGGGACATTACTCGTTTTCGACCCTTTTTTAGTAGGAAGGCCATAATGTGGCCGATTTGCATTGAATCTTAGCGTGTGACAATTCGTTGGATAGGTAAACAACATAACTACGACTTCCATGGGATATTTTTGCATTCTCTAAAAATTCAGCCAAAATGGAGGTTAAGAAAATCTCCTCGTTAATTTGGGACATTACTCGTTTTCGACCCTTTTTTAGTAGGAAGGCCATAATGTGGCCGATTTGCATTGAATCTTAGCGTGTGACAATTCGTTGGATAGGTAAACAACATAACTACGACTTCCATGGGATATTTTTGCATTCTATAAAAATTCAGCCAAAATGGAGGTGAAAAAAATTTCCTCGTTAATTTAGGACATTACTCGTTTTCGACCCATTTTTACTAGGAAGGCCATAAAGTGGCCGATTTGTATTGAATCTTAGCATGTGACAATTCGTTGGATAGGTAAACAACATAACTACGACTTCCATGGGATATTTTTGCATTCTGTAAAAATTCGGCCAAAATGGAGGTTAAGAAAATCTCCTCGTTAATTTAGGACATTACTCGTTTTCGACCCTTTTTTAGTAGGAAGGCCATAATGTGGCCGATTTGCATTGAATCTTAGCATGTGACAATTCGTTGGATAGGTAAACAACATAACTACGACTTCCATGGGATATTTTTGCATTCTCTAAAGATTCGGCCAGAATGGAGGTTAAGAAAATCTCGTCGTTAATTTAGGACATTACTCGTTTTCGACCCATTTTTACTAGGAAGGCCATAAATTGGCCGATTTGTATTGAATCTTAGCATATGACAATTCGTTGGATAGGTAAACAACATAACTACGACTTCTATGGGATATTTTTGCATTCTCTAAACTTAAGCCAAAATGGAGGTTAAGAAAATCGCCTCGTTAATTTGGGACATTACTCGTTTTCGACCCTTTTTTAGTAGGAAGGCCATAATGTGGCCGATTTGCATTGAATCTTAGCGTGTGACAATTTGTTGGATAGGTAAACAACATAACTACGACTTCCATGGGATATTTTTGCATTCTCTAAAAATTCAGCCAAAATGGAGGTTAAGAAAATCTCCTCGTTAATTTGGGACATTACTCGTTTTCGACCCTTTTTTAGTAGGAAGGCCATAATGTGGCCGATTTGCATTGAATCTTAGCGTGTGACAATTCGTTGGATAGGTAAACAACATAACTACGACTTCCATGGGATATTTTTGCATTCTATAAAAATTCAGCCACAATGGAGGTTAAGAAAATCTCCTCGTTAATTTAGGACATTACTCGTTTTCGACCCATTTTTACTAGGAAGGCCATAAAGTGGCCGATTTGTATTGAATCTTAGCATGTGACAATTCGTTGGATAGGTAAACAACATAACTACGACTTCCATGGGATATTTTTGCATTCTGTAAAAATTCGGCCAAAATGGAGGTTAAGAAAATCTCCTCGTTAATTTAGGACATTACTCGTTTTCGACCCTTTTTTAGTAGGAAGGCCATAATGTGGCCGATTTGCATTGAATCTTAGCATGTGACAATTCGTTGGATAGGTAAACAACATAACTACGACTTCCATGGGATATTTTTGCATTCTCTAAAGATTCGGCCAGAATGGAGGTTAAGAAAATCTCGTCGTTAATTTAGGACATTACTCGTTTTCGACCCATTTTTACTAGGAAGGCCATAAAGTGGCCGATTTGTATTGAATCTTAGCATATGACAATTCGTTGGATAGGTAAACAACATAACTACGACTTCTATGGGATATTTTTGCATTCTCTAAAATTAAGCCAAAATGGAGGTTAAGAAAATCGCCTCGTTAATTTGGGACATTACTCGCTTTCGACCCTTTTTTAGTAGGAAGGCCATAATGTGGCCGATTTGCATTGAATCTTAGCGTGTGACAATTCGTTGGATAGGTAAACAACATAACTACGACTTCCATGGGATATTTTTGCATTCTATAAAAATTCAGCCACAATGGAGGTTAAGAAAATCTCCTCGTTAATTTAGGACATTACTCGTTTTCGACCCATTTTTACTAGGAAGGCCATAAAGTGGCCGATTTGTATTGAATCTTAGCATGTGACAATTCGTTGGATAGGTAAACAACATAACTACGACTTCCATGGGATATTTTTGCATTCTGTAAAAATTCGGCCAAAATGGAGGTTAAGAAAATCTCCTCGTTAATTTAGGACATTACTCGTTTTCGACCCTTTTTTAGTAGGAAGGCCATAATGTGGCCGATTTGCATTGAATCTTAGCATGTGACAATTCGTTGGATAGGTAAACAACATAACTACGACTTCCATGGGATATTTTTGCATTCTCTAAAGATTCGGCCAGAATGGAGGTTAAGAAAATCTCGTCGTTAATTTAGGACATTACTCGTTTTCGACCCATTTTTACTAGGAAGGCCATAAAGTGGCCGATTTGTATTGAATCTTAGCATATGACAATTCGTTGGATAGGTAAACAACATAACTACGACTTCTATGGGATATTTTTGCATTCTCTAAAATTAAGCCAAAATGGAGGTTAAGAAAATCGCCTCGTTAATTTGGGACATTACTCGCTTTCGACCCTTTTTTAGTAGGAAGGCCATAATGTGGCCGATTTGCATTGAATCTTAGCGTGTGACAATTCGTTGGATAGGTAAACAACATAACTACGACTTCCATGGGATATTTTTGCATTCTATAAAAATTCAGCCACAATGGAGGTTAAGAAAATCTCCTCGTTAATTTAGGACATTACTCGTTTTCGACCCATTTTTACTAGGAAGGCCATAAAGTGGCCGATTTGTATTGAATCTTAGCATGTGACAATTCGTTGGATAGGTAAACAACATAACTACGACTTCCATGGGATATTTTTGCATTCTGTAAAAATTCGGCCAAAATGGAGGTTAAGAAAATCTCCTCGTTAATTTAGGACATTACTCGTTTTCGACCCTTTTTTAGTAGGAAGGCCATAATGTGGCCGATTTGCATTGAATCTTAGCATGTGACAATTCGTTGGATAGGTAAACAACATAACTACGACTTCAATGGGATATTTTTGCATTCTCTAAAGATTCGGCCAGAATGGAGGTTAAGAAAATCTCGTCGTTAATTTAGGACATTACTCGTTTTCGACCCATTTTTACTAGGAAGGCCATAAAGTGGCCGATTTGTATTGAATCTTAGCATATGACAATTCGTTGGATAGGTAAACAACATAACTACGACTTCTATGGGATATTTTTGCATTCTCTAAAATTAAGCCAAAATGGAGGTTAAGAAAATCGCCTCGTTAATTTGGGACATTACTCGTTTTCGATCCTTTTTTAGTAGGAAGGCCATAATGTGGCCGATTTGCATTGAATCTTAGCGTGTGACAATTCGTTGGATAGGTAAACAACATAACTACGACTTCCATGGGATATTTTTGCATTCTATAAAAATTCAGCCACAATGGAGGTTAAGAAAATCTCCTCGTTAATTTAGGACATTACTCGTTTTCGACCCATTTTTACTAGGAAGGCCATAAAGTGGCCGATTTGTATTGAATCTTAGCATGTGACAATTCGTTGGATAGGTAAACAACATAACTACGACTTCCATGGGATATTTTTGCATTCTGTAAAAATTCGGCCAAAATGGAGGTTAAGAAAATCTCCTCGTTAATTTAGGACATTACTCGTTTTCGACCCTTTTTTAGTAGGAAGGCCATAATGTGGCCGATTTGCATTGAATCTTAGCATGTGACAATTCGTTGGATAGGTAAACAACATAACTACGACTTCCATGGGATATTTTTGCATTCTCTAAAGATTCGGCCAGAATGGAGGTTAAGAAAATCTCGTCGTTAATTTAGGACATTACTCGTTTTCGACCCATTTTTACTAGGAAGGCCATAAAGTGGCCGATTTGTATTGAATCTTAGCATATGACAATTCGTTGGATAGGTAAACAACATAACTACGACTTCTATGGGATATTTTTGCATTCTCTAAAATTAAGCCAAAATGGAGGTTAAGAAAATCGCCTCGTTAATTTGGGACATTACTCGCTTTCGACCCTTTTTTAGTAGGAAGGCCATAATGTGGCCGATTTGCATTGAATCTTAGCGTGTGACAATTCGTTGGATAGGTAAACAACATAACTACGACTTCCATGGGATATTTTTGCATTCTATAAAAATTCAGCCACAATGGAGGTTAAGAAAATCTCCTCGTTAATTTAGGACATTACTCGTTTTCGACCCATTTTTACTAGGAAGGCCATAAAGTGGCCGATTTGTATTGAATCTTAGCATGTGACAATTCGTTGGATAGGTAAACAACATAACTACGACTTCCATGGGATATTTTTGCATTCTGTAAAAATTCGGCCAAAATGGAGGTTAAGAAAATCTCCTCGTTAATTTAGGACATTACTCGTTTTCGACCCTTTTTTAGTAGGAAGGCCATAATGTGGCCGATTTGCATTGAATCTTAGCATGTGACAATTCGTTGGATAGGTAAACAACATAACTACGACTTCCATGGGATATTTTTGCATTCTCTAAAGATTCGGCCAGAATGGAGGTTAAGAAAATCTCGTCGTTAATTTAGGACATTACTCGTTTTCGACCCATTTTTACTAGGAAGGCCATAAAGTGGCCGATTTGTATTGAATCTTAGCATATGACAATTCGTTGGATAGGTAAACAACATAACTACGACTTCTATGGGATATTTTTGCATTCTCTAAAATTAAGCCAAAATGGAGGTTAAGAAAATCGCCTCGTTAATTTGGGACATTACTCGTTTTCGATCCTTTTTTAGTAGGAAGGCCATAATGTGGCCGATTTGCATTGAATCTTAGCGTGTGACAATTCGTTGGATAGGTAAACAACATAACTACGACTTCCATGGGATATTTTTGCATTCTCTAAAAATTCAGCCAAAATGGAGGTTAAGAAAATCTCCTCGTTAATTTGGGACATTACTCGTTTTCGACCCTTTTTTAGTAGGAAGGCCATAATGTGGCCGATTTGCATTGAATCTTAGCGTGTGACAATTCGTTGGATAGGTAAACAACATAACTACGACTTCCATGGGATATTTTTGCATTCTATAAAAATTCAGCCGAAATGGAGGTTAAGAAAATCTCCTCGTTAATTTGGGACATTACTCGTTTTCGACCCTTTTTTAGTAGGAAGGCCATAATGTGGCCGATTTGCATTGAATCTTAGCGTGTGACAATTCGTTGGATAGGTAAACAACATAACTACGACTTCCATGGGATATTTTTGCATTCTATAAAAATTCAGCCAAAATGGAGGTGAAGAAAATCTCCTCGTTAATTTAGGACATTACTCGTTTTCGACCCATTTTTACTAGGAAGGCCATAAAGTGGCCGATTTGTAATGAATCTTAGCATGTGACAATTCGTTGGATAGGTAAACAACATAACTACGACTTCCATGGGATATTTTTGCATTCTGTAAAAATTCGGCCAAAATGGAGGTTAAGAAAATCTCCTCGTTAATTTAGGACATTACTCGTTTTCGACCCATTTTTACTAGGAAGGCCATAATGTGGCCGATTTGCAATGAATCTTAGCATGTGACAATTCGTTGGATAGGTAAACAACATAACTACGACTTCCATGGGATATTTTTGCATTCTCTAAAATTAAGCCAAAATGGAGGTTAAGAAAATCGTCTCGTTAATTTGGGACATTACTCGTTTTCGACCCTTTTTTAGTAGGAAGGCCATAATGTGGCCGATTTGCATTGAATCTTAGCATGTGACAATTTGTTGGATAGGTAAACAACATAACTACGACTTCCATGGGATATTTTTGCATTCTCTAAAATTAAGCCAAAATGGAGGTTAAGAAAATCGCCTCGTTAATTTGGGACATTACTCGTTTTCGACCCTTTTTTAGTAGGAAGGCCATAATGTGGCCGATTTGCATTGAATCTTAGCGTGTGACAATTCGTTGGATAGGTAAACAACATAACTACGACTTCCATGGGATATATTTGCATTCTCTAAAAATTCAGCCAAAATGGAGGTTAAGAAAATCTCCTCGTTAATTTGGGACATTACTCGTTTTCGACCCTTTTTTAGTAGGAAGGCCATAATGTGGCCGATTTGCATTGAATCTTAGCGTGTGACAATTCGTTGGATAGGTAAACAACATAACTACGACTTCCATGAGATATTTTTGCATTCTATAACAATTCAGCCAAAATGGAGGTTAAGAAAATCTCCTCGTTAATTTAGGACATTACTCGTTTTCGACCCATTTTTACTAGGAAGGCCATAAAGTGGCCGATTTGTATTGAATCTTAGCATGTGACAATTCGTTGGATAGGTAAACAACATAACTACGACTTCCATGGGATATTTTTGCATTCTGTAAAAATTCGGCCAAAATGGAGGTTAAGAAAATCTCCTCGTTAATTTAGGACATTACTCGTTTTCGACCCATTTTTACTAGGAAGGCCATAATGTGGCCGATTTGCAATGAATCTTAGCATGTGACAATTCGTTGGATAGGTAAACAACATAACTACGACTTCAATGGGATATTTTTGCATTCTCTAAAAATTCAGCCAAAATGGAGGTTAAGAAAATCTCCTCGTTAATTTGGGACATTACTCGTTTTCGACCCTTTTTTAGTAGGAAGGCCATAATGTGGCCGATTTGCATTGAATCTTAGCATGTGACAATTCGTTGGATAGGTAAACAACATAACTACGACTTCCATGGGATATTTTTGCATTCTCTAAAAATTCAGCCGAAATGGAGGTTAAGAAAATCTCCTCGTTAATTTGGGACATTACTCATTTTCGACCCTTTTTTAGTAGGAAGGCCATAATGTGGCCGATTTGCATTGAATCTTAGCGTGTGACAATTCGTTGGATAGGTAAACAACATAACTACGACTTCCATGGGATATTTTTGCATTCTATAAAAATTCAGCCAAAATGGAGGTGAAGAAAATCTCCTCGTTAATTTAGGACATTACTCGTTTTCGACCCATTTTTACTAGGAAGGCCATAAAGTGGCCGATTTGTTTTGAATCTTAGCATGTGACAATTCGTTGGATAGGTAAACAACATAACTACGACTTCCATGGGATATTTTTGCATTCTGTAAAAATTCGGCCAAAATGGAGGTTAAGAAAATCTCCTCGTTAATTTAGGACATTACTCCTTTTCGACCCATTTTTACTAGGAAGGCCATAATGTGGCCGATTTGCAATGAATCTTAGCATGTGACAATTCGTTGGATAGGTAAACAACATAACTACGACTTCAATGGGATATTTTTGCATTCTCTAAAAATTCAGCCAAAATGGAGGTTAAGAAAATCGCCTCGTTAATTTGGGACATTACTCGTTTTCGACCCTTTTTTAGTAGGAAGGCCATAATGTGGCCGATTTGCATTGAATCTTAGCGTGTGACAATTCGTTGGATAGGTAAACAACATAACTACGACTTCCATGGGATATTTTTGCATTCTCTAAAAATTCAGCCAAAATGGAGGTTAAGAAAATCTCCTCGTTAATTTGGGACATTACTCGTTTTCGACCCTTTTTTAGTAGGAAGGCCATAATGTGGCCGATTTGCATTGAATCTTAGCGTGTGACAATTCGTTGGATAGGTAAACAACATAACTACGACTTCCATGGGATATTTTTGCATTCTATAAAAATTCAGCCAAAATGGAGGTGAAGAAAATCTCCTCGTTAATTTAGGACATTACTCGTTTTCGACCCATTTTTACTAGGAAGGCCATAAAGTGGCCGATTTGTATTGAATCTTAGCATGTGACAATTCGTTGGATAGGTAAACAACATAACTACGACTTCCATGGGATATTTTTGCATTCTGTAAAAATTCGGCCAAAATGGAGGTTAAGAAAATCTCCTCGTTAATTTAGGACATTACTCGTTTTCGACCCATTTTTACTAGGAAGGCCATAATGTGGCCGATTTGCAATGAATCTTAGCATGTGACAATTCGTTGGATAGGTAAACAACATAACTACGACTTCCATGGGATATTTTTGCATTCTCTAAAATTAAGCCAAAATGGAGGTTAAGAAAATCGTCTCGTTAATTTGGGACATTACTCGTTTTCGACCCTTTTTTAGTAGGAAGGCCATAATGTGGCCGATTTGCATTGAATCTTAGCATGTGACAATTCGTTGGATAGGTAAACAACATAACTACGACTTCCATGGGATATTTTTGCATTCTCTAAAATTAAGCCAAAATGGAGGTTAAGAAAATCGCCTCGTTAATTTGGGACATTACTCGTTTTCGACCCTTTTTTAGTAGGAAGGCCATAATGTGGCCGATTTGCATTGAATCTTAGCGTGTGACAATTCGTTGGATAGGTAAACAACATAACTACGACTTCCATGGGATATATTTGCATTCTCTAAAAATTCAGCCAAAATGGAGGTTAAGAAAATCTCCTCGTTAATTTGGGACATTACTCGTTTTCGACCCTTTTTTAGTAGGAAGGCCATAATGTGGCCGATTTGCATTGAATCTTAGCGTGTGACAATTCGTTGGATAGGTAAACAACATAACTACGACTTCCATGAGATATTTTTGCATTCTATAACAATTCAGCCAAAATGGAGGTTAAGAAAATCTCCTCGTTAATTTAGGACATTACTCGTTTTCGACCCATTTTTACTAGGAAGGCCATAAAGTGGCCGATTTGTATTGAATCTTAGCATGTGACAATTCGTTGGATAGGTAAACAACATAACTACGACTTCCATGGGATATTTTTGCATTCTGTAAAAATTCGGCCAAAATGGAGGTTAAGAAAATCTCCTCGTTAATTTAGGACATTACTCGTTTTCGACCCATTTTTACTAGGAAGGCCATAATGTGGCCGATTTGCAATGAATCTTAGCATGTGACAATTCGTTGGATAGGTAAACAACATAACTACGACTTCAATGGGATATTTTTGCATTCTCTAAAAATTCAGCCAAAATGGAGGTTAAGAAAATCTCCTCGTTAATTTGGGACATTACTCGTTTTCGACCCTTTTTTAGTAGGAAGGCCATAATGTGGCCGATTTGCATTGAATCTTAGCATGTGACAATTCGTTGGATAGGTAAACAACATAACTACGACTTCCATGGGATATTTTTGCATTCTCTAAAAATTCAGCCAAAATGGAGGTGAAGAAAATCTCCTCGTTAATTTAGGACATTACTCGTTTTCGACCCATTTTTACTAGGAAGGCCATAAAGTGACCGATTTGTATTGAATCTTAGCATGTGACAATTCGTTGGATAGGTAAACAACATAACTACGACTTCCATGGGATATTTTTGCATTCTGTAAAAATTCGGCCAAAATGGAGGTTAAGAAAATCTCCTCGTTAATTTAGGACATTACTCGTTTTCGACCCATTTTTACTAGGAAGGCCATAATGTGGCCGATTTGCAATGAATCTTAGCATGTGACAATTCGTTGGATAGGTAAACAACATAACTACGACTTCCATGGGATATTTTTGCATTCTCTAAAATTAAGCCAAAATGGAGGTTAAGAAAATCGCCTCGTTAATTTGGGACATTACTCGTTTTCGACCCTTTTTTAGTAGGAAGGCCATAATGTGGCCGATTTGCATTGAATCTTAGCATGTGACAATTCGTTGGATAGGTAAACAACATAACTACGACTTCCATGGGATATTTTTGCATTCTCTAAAATTAAGCCAAAATGGAGGTTAAGAAAATCGCCTCGTTAATTTGGGACATTACTCGTTTTCGACCCTTTTTTAGTAGGAAGGCCATAATGTGGCCGATTTGCATTGAATCTTAGCGTGTGACAATTCGTTGGATAGGTAAACAACATAACTACGACTTCCATGGGATATATTTGCATTCTCTAAAAATTCAGCCAAAATGGAGGTTAAGAAAATCTCCTCGTTAATTTGGGACATTACTCGTTTTCGACCCTTTTTTAGTAGGAAGGCCATAATGTGGCCGATTTGCATTGAATCTTAGCGTGTGACAATTCGTTGGATAGGTAAACAACATAACTACGACTTCCATGAGATATTTTTGCATTCTATAAAAATTCAGCCAAAATGGAGGTTAAGAAAATCTCCTCGTTAATTTAGGACATTACTCGTTTTCGACCCATTTTTACTAGGAAGGCCATAAAGTGGCCGATTTTTATTGAATCTTAGCATGTGACAATTCGTTGGATAGGTAAACAACATAACTACGACTTCCATGGGATATTTTTGCATTCTGTAAAAATTCGGCCAAAATGGAGGTTAAGAAAATCTCCTCGTTAATTTAGGACATTACTCGTTTTCGACCCATTTTTACTAGGAAGGCCATAATGTGGCCGATTTGCAATGAATCTTAGCATGTGACAATTCGTTGGATAGGTAAACAACATAACTACGACTTCAATGGGATATTTTTGCATTCTCTAAAAATTCAGCCAAAATGGAGGTTAAGAAAATCTCCTCGTTAATTTGGGACATTACTCGTTTTCGACCCTTTTTTAGTAGGAAGGCCATAATGTGGCCGATTTGCATTGAATCTTAGCATGTGACAATTCGTTGGATAGGTAAACAACATAACTACGACTTCCATGGGATATTTTTGCATTCTCTAAAAATTCAGCCAAAATGGAGGTTAAGAAAATCTCCTCGTTAATTTGGGACATTACTCGTTTTCGACCCTTTTTTAGTAGGAAGGCCATAATGTGGCCGATTTGCATTGAATCTTAGTGTGTGACAATTCGTTGGATAGGTAAACAACATAACTACGACTTCCATGGGATATTTTTGCATTCTATAAAAATTCAGCCACAATGGAGGTTAAGAAAATCTCCTCGTTAATTTAGGACATTACTCGTTTTCGACCCATTTTTACTAGGAAGGCCATAAAGTGGCCGATTTGTATTGAATCTTAGCATGTGACAATTCGTTGGATAGGTAAACAACATAACTACGACTTCCATGGGATATTTTTGCATTCTGTAAAAATTCGGCCAAAATGGAGGTTAAGAAAATCTCCTCGTTAATTTAGGACATTACTCGTTTTCGACCCTTTTTTAGTAGGAAGGCCATAATGTGGCCGATTTGCATTGAATCTTAGCATGTGACAATTCGTTGGATAGGTAAACAACATAACTACGACTTCCATGGGATATTTTTGCATTCTCTAAAGATTCGGCCAGAATGGAGGTTAAGAAAATCTCGTCGTTAATTTAGGACATTACTCGTTTTCGACCCATTTTTACTAGGAAGGCCATAAAGTGGCCGATTTGTATTGAATCTTAGCATATGACAATTCGTTGGATAGGTAAACAACATAACTACGACTTCCATGGGATATTTTTGCATTCTCTAAAATTAAGCCAAAATGGAGGTTAAGAAAATCGCCTCGTTAATTTGGGACATTACTCGTTTTCGACCCTTTTTTAGTAGGAAGGCCATAATGTGGCCGATTTGCATTGAATCTTAGCGTGTGACAATTCGTTGGATAGGTAAACAACATAACTACGACTTCCATGGGATATTTTTGCATTCTCTAAAAATTCAGCCAAAATGGAGGTTAAGAAAATCTCCTCGTTAATTTGGGACATTACTCGTTTTCGACCCTTTTTAGTAGGAAGGCCATAATGTGGCCGATTTGCATTAAATCTTAGCGTGTGACAATTCGTTGGATAGGTAAACAACATAACTACGACTTCCATGGGATATTTTTGCATTCTATAAAAATTCAGCCAAAATGGAGGTGAAGAAAATCTCCTCGTTAATTTAGGACATTACTCGTTTTCGACCCATTTTTACTAGGAAGGCCATAAAGTGGCCGATTTGTATTGAATCTTAGCATGTGACAATTCGTTGGATAGGTAAACAACATAACTACGACTTCCATGGGATATTTTTGCATTCTGTAAAAATTCGGCCAAAATGGAGGTTAAGAAAATCTCCTCGTTAATTTAGGACATTACTCGTTTTCGACCCATTTTTACTAGGAAGGCCATAATGTGGCCGATTTGCAATGAATCTTAGCATGTGACAATTCGTTGGATAGGTAAACAACATAACTACGACTTCAATGGGATATTTTTGCATTCTCTAAAAATTCAGCCAAAATGGAGGTTAAGAAAATCGCCTCCTTAATTTGGGACATTACTCGTTTTCGACCCTTTTTTAGTAGGAAGGCCATAATGTGGCCGATTTGCATTGAATCTTAGCGTGTGACAATTCGTTGGATAGGTAAACAACATAACTACGACTTCCATGGGATATTTTTGCATTCTCTAAAAATTCAGCCAAAATGGAGGTTAAGAAAATCTCCTCGTTAATTTGGGACATTACTCGTTGTCGACCCTTTTTTAGTAGGAAGGCCATAATGTGGCCGATTTGCATTGAATCTTAGCGTGTGACAATTCGTTGGATAGGTAAACAACATAACTACGACTTCCATGGGATATTTTTGCATTCTATAAAAATTCAGCCAAAATGGAGGTGAAGAAAATCGGATCGTTAATTTAGGACATTACTCGTTTTCGACCCATTTTTACTAGGAAGGCCATAAAGTGGCCGATTTGTATTGAATCTTAGCATGTGACAATTCGTTGGATAGGTAAACAACATAACTACGACTTCCATGGGATATTTTTGCATTCTGTAAAAATTCGGCCAAAATGGAGGTTAAGAAAATCTCCTCGTTAATTTAGGACATTACTCGTTTTCGACCCATTTTTACTAGGAAGGCCATAATGTGGCCGATTTGCAATGAATCTTAGCATGTGACAATTCGTTGGATAGGTAAACAACATAACTACGACTTCAATGGGATATTTTTGCATTCTCTAAAAATTCAGCCAAAATGGAGGTTAAGAAAATCGCCTCGTTAATTTGGGACATTACTCGTTTTCGACCCTTTTTTAGTAGGAAGGCCATAATGTGGCCGATTTGCATTGAATCTTAGCGTGTGACAATTCGTTGGATAGGTAAACAACATAACTACGACTTCCATGGGATATTTTTGCATTCTCTAAAAATTCAGCCATAATGGAGGTTAAGAAAATCTCCTCGTTAATTTGGGACATTACTCGTTTTCGACCCTTTTTTAGTAGGAAGGCCATAATGTGGCCGATTTGCATTGAATCTTAGCGTGTGACAATTCGTTGGATAGGTAAACAACATAACTACGACTTCCATGGGATATTTTTGCATTCTATAAAAATTCAGCCAAAATGGAGGTGAAGAAAATCTCCTCGTTAATTTAGGACATTACTCGTTTTCGACCCATTTTTACTAGGAAGGCCATAAAGTGGCCGATTTGTATTGAATCTTAGCATGTGACAATTCGTTGGATAGGTAAACAACATAACTACGACTTCCATGGGATATTTTTGCATTCTGTAAAAATTCGGCCAAAATGGAGGTTAAGAAAATCTCCTCGTTAATTTAGGACATTACTCGTTTTCGACCCATTTTTACTAGGAAGGCCATAATGTGGCCGATTTGCAATGAATCTTAGCATGTGACAATTCGTTGGATAGGTAAACAACATAACTACGACTTCAATGGGATATTTTTGCATTCTCTAAAAATTCAGCCAAAATGGAGGTTAAGAAAATCGCCTCCTTAATTTGGGACATTACTCGTTTTCGACCCTTTTTTAGTAGAAAGGCCATAATGTGGCCGATTTGCATTGAATCTTAGCATGTGACAATTCGTTGGATAGGTAAACAACATAACTACGACTTCCATGGGATATTTTTGCATTCTCTAAAATTAAGCCAAAATGGAGGTTAAGAAAATCGCCTCGTTAATTTGGGACATTACTCGTTTTCGACCCTTTTTTAGTAGGAAGGCCATAATGTGGCCGATTTGCATTGAATCTTAGCGTGTGACAATTCGTTGGATAGGTAAACAACATAACTACGACTTCCATGGGATATTTTTGCATTCTCTAAAAATTCAGCCAAAATGGAGGTTAAGAAAATCTCCTCGTTAATTTGGGACATTACTCGTTTTCGACCCTTTTTTAGTAGGAAGGCCATAATGTGGCCGATTTGCATTGAATCTTAGCATGTGACAATTCGTTGGATAGGTAAACAACATAACTACGACTTCCATGGGATATTTTTGCATTCTCTAAAAATTCAGCCAAAATGGAGGTTAAGAAAATCTCCTCGTTAATTTGGGACATTACTCGTTTTCGACCCTTTTTTAGTAGGAAGGCCATAATGTGGCCGATTTGCATTGAATCTTAGTGTGTGACAATTCGTTGGATAGGTAAACAACATAACTACGACTTCCATGGGATATTTTTGCATTCTATAAAAATTCAGCCACAATGGAGGTTAAGAAAATCTCCTCGTTAATTTAGGACATTACTCGTTTTCGACCCATTTTTACTAGGAAGGCCATAAAGTGGCCGATTTGTATTGAATCTTAGCATGTGACAATTCGTTGGATAGGTAAACAACATAACTACGACTTCCATGGGATATTTTTGCATTCTGTAAAAATTCGGCCAAAATGGAGGTTAAGAAAATCTCCTCGTTAATTTAGGACATTACTCGTTTTCGACCCTTTTTTAGTAGGAAGGCCATAATGTGGCCGATTTGCATTGAATCTTAGCATGTGACAATTCGTTGGATAGGTAAACAACATAACTACGACTTCCATGGGATATTTTTGCATTCTCTAAAGATTCGGCCAGAATGGAGGTTAAGAAAATCTCGTCGTTAATTTAGGACATTACTCGTTTTCGACCCATTTTTACTAGGAAGGCCATAAAGTGGCCGATTTGTATTGAATCTTAGCATATGACAATTCGTTGGATAGGTAAACAACATAACTACGACTTCCATGGGATATTTTTGCATTCTCTAAAATTAAGCCAAAATGGAGGTTAAGAAAATCGCCTCGTTAATTTGGGACATTACTCGTTTTCGACCCTTTTTTAGTAGGAAGGCCATAATGTGGCCGATTTGCATTGAATCTTAGCGTGTGACAATTCGTTGGATAGGTAAACAACATAACTACGACTTCCATGGGATATTTTTGCATTCTCTAAAAATTCAGCCAAAATGGAGGTTAAGAAAATCTCCTCGTTAATTTGGGACATTACTCGTTTTCGACCCTTTTTTAGTAGGAAGGCCATAATGTGGCCGATTTGCATTGAATCTTAGCGTGTGACAATTCGTTGGATAGGTAAACAACATAACTACGACTTCCATGGGATATTTTTGCATTCTATAAAAATTCAGCCAAAATGGAGGTGAAGAAAATCTCCTCGTTAATTTAGGACATTACTCGTTTTCGACCCATTTTTACTAGGAAGGCCATAAAGTGGCCGATTTGTATTGAATCTTAGCATGTGACAATTCGTTGGATAGGTAAACAACATAACTATGACTTCCATGGGATATTTTTGCATTCTGTAAAAATTCGGCCAAAATGGAGGTTAAGAAAATCTCCTCGTTAATTTAGGACATTACTCGTTTTCGACCCATTTTTACTAGGAAGGCCATCAAGTGGCCGATTTGTATTGAATCTTAGCATGTGACAATTCGTTGGATAGGTAAACAACATAACTACGACTTCCATGGGATATTTTTGCATTCTGTAAAAATTCGGCCAAAATGGAGGTTAAGAAAATCTCCTCGTTAATTTAGGACATTACTCGTTTTCGACCCTTTTTTAGTAGGAAGGCCATAATGTGGCCGATTTGCATTGAATCTTAGCATGTGACAATTCGTTGGATAGGTAAACAACATAACTACGACTTCCATGGGATATTTTTGCATTCTCTAAAGATTCGGCCAGAATGGAGGTTAAGAAAATCTCGTCGTTAATTTAGGACATTACTCGTTTTCGACCCATTTTTACTAGGAAGGCCATAAAGTGGCCGATTTGTATTGAATCTTAGCATATGACAATTCGTTGGATAGGTAAACAACATAACTACGACTTCCATGGGATATTTTTGCATTCTCTAAAATTAAGCCAAAATGGAGGTTAAGAAAATCGCCTCGTTAATTTGGGACATTACTCGTTTTCGACCCTTTTTTAGTAGGAAGGCCATAATGTGGCCGATTTGCATTGAATCTTAGCGTGTGACAATTCGTTGGATAGGTAAACAACATAACTACGACTTCCATGGGATATTTTTGCATTCTCTAAAAATTCAGCCAAAATGGAGGTTAAGAAAATCTCCTCGTTAATTTGGGACATTACTCGTTTTCGACCCTTTTTTAGTAGGAAGGCCATAATGTGGCCGATTTGCATTGAATCTTAGCGTGTGACAATTCGTTGGATAGGTAAACAACATAACTACGACTTCCATGGGATATTTTTGCATTCTATAAAAATTCAGCCAAAATGGAGGTGAAGAAAATCTCCTCGTTAATTTAGGACATTACTCGTTTTCGACCCATTTTTACTAGGAAGGCCATAAAGTGGCCGATTTGTATTGAATCTTAGCATGTGACAATTCGTTGGATAGGTAAACAACATAACTATGACTTCCATGGGATATTTTTGCATTCTGTAAAAATTCGGCCAAAATGGAGGTTAAGAAAATCTCCTCGTTAATTTAGGACATTACTCGTTTTCGACCCATTTTTACTAGGAAGGCCATCAAGTGGCCGATTTGTATTGAATCTTAGCATGTGACAATTCGTTGGATAGGTAAACAACATAACTACGACTTCCATGGGATATTTTTGCATTCTGTAAAAATTCGGCCAAAATGAAGGTTAAGAAAATCTCCTCGTTAATTTAGGACATTACTCGTTTTCGACCCATTTTTACTAGGAAGGCCATAATGTGGCCGATTTGCAATGAATCTTAGCCTGTGACAATTCGTTGGATAGGTAAACAACATAACTACGACTTCAATGGGATATTTTTGCATTCTCTAAAAATTCAGCCAAAATGGAGGTTAAGAAAATCGCCTCCTTAATTTGGGACATTACTCGTTTTCGACCCTTTTTTAGTAGAAAGGCCATAATGTGGCCGATTTGCATTGAATCTTAGCATGTGACAATTCGTTGGATAGGTAAACAACATAACTACGACTTCCATGGGATATTTTTGCATTCTCTAAAATTAAGCCAAAATGGAGGTTAAGAAAATCGCCTCGTTAATTTGGGACATTACTCGTTTTCGACCCTTTTTTAGTAGGAAGGCCATAATGTGGCCGATTTGCATTGAATCTTAGTGTGTGACAATTCGTTGGATAGGTAAACAACATAACTACGACTTCCATGGGATATTTTTGCATTCTATAAAAATTCAGCCACAATGGAGGTTAAGAAAATCTCCTCGTTAATTTAGGACATTACTCGTTTTCGACCCATTTTTACTAGGAAGGCCATAAAGTGGCCGATTTGTATTGAATCTTAGCATATGACAATTCGTTGGATAGGTAAACAACATAACTACGACTTCCATGGGATATTTTTGCATTCTCTAAAATTAAGCCAAAATGGAGGTTAAGAAAATCGCCTCGTTAATTTGGGACATTACTCGTTTTCGACCCTTTTTTAGTAGGAAGGCCATAATGTGGCCGATTTGCATTGAATCTTAGCGTGTGACAATTCGTTGGATAGGTAAACAACATAACTACGACTTCCATGGGATATTTTTGCATTCTGTAAAAATTCGGCC
Source organism: Medicago sativa (assembly GCF_051527215.1). Lineage (NCBI taxonomy): Eukaryota > Viridiplantae > Streptophyta > Magnoliopsida > Fabales > Fabaceae > Medicago > Medicago sativa. The sequence continues at coordinate 195,495 of NC_140751.1, read as the reverse complement.
AAAATGGAGGTTAAGAAAATCTCCTCGTTAATTTAGGACATTACTCGTTTTCGACCCATTTTTACTAGGAAGGCCATAATGTGGCCGATTTGCAATGAATCTTAGCATGTGACAATTCGTTGGATAGGTAAACAACATAACTACGACTTCAATGGGATATTTTTGCATTCTCTAAAAATTCAGCCAAAATGGAGGTTAAGAAAATCGCCTCCTTAATTTGGGACATTACTCGTTTTCGACCCTTTTTTAGTAGAAAGGCCATAATGTGGCCGATTTGCATTGAATCTTAGCATGTGACAATTCGTTGGATAGGTAAACAACATAACTACGACTTCCATGGGATATTTTTGCATTCTCTAAAATTAAGCCAAAATGGAGGTTAAGAAAATCGCCTCGTTAATTTGGGACATTACTCGTTTTCGACCCTTTTTTAGTAGGAAGGCCATAATGTGGCCGATTTGCATTGAATCTTAGCATGTGACAATTCGTTGGATAGGTAAACAACATAACTACGACTTCCATGGGATATTTTTGCATTCTCTAAAGATTCGGCCAGAATGGAGGTTAAGAAAATCTCGTCGTTAATTTAGGACATTACTCGTTTTCGACCCATTTTTACTAGGAAGGCCATAAAGTGGCCGATTTGTATTGAATCTTAGCATATGACAATTCGTTGGATAGGTAAACAACATAACTACGACTTCCATGGGATATTTTTGCATTCTCTAAAATTAAGCCAAAATGGAGGTTAAGAAAATCGCCTCGTTAATTTGGGACATTACTCGTTTTCGACCCTTTTTTAGTAGGAAGGCCATAATGTGGCCGATTTGCATTGAATCTTAGCGTGTGACAATTCGTTGGATAGGTAAACAACATAACTACGACTTCCATGGGATATTTTTGCATTCTCGAAAAATTCAGCCAAAATGGAGGTTAAGAAAATCTCCTCGTTAATTTGGGACATTACTCGTTTTCGACCCTTTTTTAGTAGGAAGGCCATAATGTGGCCGATTTGCATTGAATCTTAGCGTGTGACAATTCGTTGGATAGGTAAACAACATAACTACGACTTCCATGGGATATTTTTGCATTCTATAAAAATTCAGCCAAAATGGAGGTGAAGAAAATCTCCTCGTTAATTTAGGACATTACTCGTTTTCGACCCATTTTTACTAGGAAGGCCATAAAGTGGCCGATTTGTATTGAATCTTAGCATGTGACAATTTGTTGGATAGGTAAACAACATAACTATGACTTCCATGGGATATTTTTGCATTCTGTAAAAATTCGGCCAAAATGGAGGTTAAGAAAATCTCCTCGTTAATTTAGGACATTACTCGTTTTCGACCCATTTTTACTAGGAAGGCCATAAAGTGGCCGATTTGTATTGAATCTTAGCATGTGACAATTCGTTGGATAGGTAAACAACATAACTACGACTTCCATGGGATATTTTTGCATTCTGTAAAAATTCGGCCAAAATGGAGGTTAAGAAAATCTCCTCGTTAATTTAGGACATTACTCGTTTTCGACCCATTTTTACTAGGAAGGCCATAATGTGGCCGATTTGCAATGAATCTTAGCATGTGACAATTCGTTGGATAGGTAAACAACATAACTACGACTTCAATGGGATATTTTTGCATTCTCTAAAAATTCAGCCAAAATGGAGGTTAAGAAAATCGCCTCCTTAATTTGGGACATTACTCGTTTTCGACCCTTTTTTAGTAGAAAGGCCATAATGTGGCCGATTTGCATTGAATCTTAGCATGTGACAATTCGTTGGATAGGTAAACAACATAACTACGACTTCCATGGGATATTTTTGCATTCTCTAAAATTAAGCCAAAATGGAGGTTAAGAAAATCGCCTCGTTAATTTGGGACATTACTCGTTTTCGACCCTTTTTTAGTAGGAAGGCCATAATGTGGCCGATTTGCATTGAATCTTAGTGTGTGACAATTCGTTGGATAGGTAAACAACATAACTACGACTTCCATGGGATATTTTTGCATTCTATAAAAATTCAGCCACAATGGAGGTTAAGAAAATCTCCTCGTTAATTTAGGACATTACTCGTTTTCGACCCATTTTTACTAGGAAGGCCATAAAGTGGCCGATTTGTATTGAATCTTAGCATGTGACAATTCGTTGGATAGGTAAACAACATAACTACGACTTCCATGGGATATTTTTGCATTCTGTAAAAATTCGGCCAAAATGGAGGTTAAGAAAATCTCCTCGTTAATTTAGGACATTACTCGTTTTCGACCCTTTTTTAGTAGGAAGACCATAATGTGGCCGATTTGCATTGAATCTTAGCATGTGACAATTCGTTGGATAGGTAAACAACATAACTACGACTTCCATGGGATATTTTTGCATTCTCTAAAGATTCGGCCAGAATGGAGGTTAAGAAAATCTCGTCGTTAATTTAGGACATTACTCGTTTTCGACCCATTTTTACTAGGAAGGCCATAAAGTGGCCGATTTGTATTGAATCTTAGCATATGACAATTCGTTGGATAGGTAAACAACATAACTACGACTTCCATGGGATATTTTTGCATTCTATAAAATTAAGCCAAAATGGAGGTTAAGAAAATCGCCTCGTTAATTTGGGACATTACTCGTTTTCGACCCTTTTTTAGTAGGAAGGCCATAATGTGGCCGATTTGCATTGAATCTTAGCGTGTGACAATTCGTTGGATAGGTAAACAACATAACTACGACTTCCATGGGATATTTTTGCATTCTGTAAAAATTCGGCCAAAATGGAGGTTAAGAAAATCTCCTCGTTAATTTAGGACATTACTCGTTTTCGACCCATTTTTACTAGGAAGGCCATAATGTGGCCGATTTGCAATGAATCTTAGCATGTGACAATTCGTTGGATAGGTAAACAACATAACTACGACTTCAATGGGATATTTTTGCATTCTCTAAAAATTCAGCCAAAATGGAGGTTAAGAAAATCGCCTCCTTAATTTGGGACATTACTCGTTTTCGACCCTTTTTTAGTAGAAAGGCCATAATGTGGCCGATTTGCATTGAATCTTAGCATGTGACAATTCGTTGGATAGGTAAACAACATAACTACGACTTCCATGGGATATTTTTGCATTCTCTAAAATTAAGCCAAAATGGAGGTTAAGAAAATCGCCTCGTTAATTTGGGACATTACTCGTTTTCGACCCTTTTTTAGTAGGAAGGCCATAATGTGGCCGATTTGCATTGAATCTTAGTGTGTGACAATTCGTTGGATAGGTAAACAACATAACTACGACTTCCATGGGATATTTTTGCATTCTATAAAAATTCAGCCACAATGGAGGTTAAGAAAATCTCCTCGTTAATTTAGGACATTACTCGTTTTCGACCCATTTTTACTAGGAAGGCCATAAAGTGGCCGATTTGTATTGAATCTTAGCATGTGACAATTCGTTGGATAGGTAAACAACATAACTACGACTTCCATGGGATATTTTTGCATTCTGTAAAAATTCGGCCAAAATGGAGGTTAAGAAAATCTCCTCGTTAATTTAGGACATTACTCGTTTTCGACCCTTTTTTAGTAGGAAGACCATAATGTGGCCGATTTGCATTGAATCTTAGCATGTGACAATTCGTTGGATAGGTAAACAACATAACTACGACTTCCATGGGATATTTTTGCATTCTCTAAAGATTCGGCCAGAATGGAGGTTAAGAAAATCTCGTCGTTAATTTAGGACATTACTCGTTTTCGACCCATTTTTACTAGGAAGGCCATAAAGTGGCCGATTTGTATTGAATCTTAGCATATGACAATTCGTTGGATAGGTAAACAACATAACTACGACTTCCATGGGATATTTTTGCATTCTCTAAAATTAAGCCAAAATGGAGGTTAAGAAAATCGCCTCGTTAATTTGGGACATTACTCGTTTTCGACCCTTTTTTAGTAGGAAGGCCATAATGTGGCCGATTTGCATTGAATCTTAGCGTGTGACAATTCGTTGGATAGGTAAACAACATAACTACGACTTCCATGGGATATTTTTGCATTCTCGAAAAATTCAGCCAAAATGGAGGTTAAGAAAATCTCCTCGTTAATTTGGGACATTACTCGTTTTCGACCCTTTTTTAGTAGGAAGGCCATAATGTGGCCGATTTGCATTGAATCTTAGCGTGTGACAATTCGTTGGATAGGTAAACAACATAACTACGACTTCCATGGGATATTTTTGCATTCTATAAAAATTCAGCCAAAATGGAGGTGAAGAAAATCTCCTCGTTAATTTAGGACATTACTCGTTTTCGACCCATTTTTACTAGGAAGGCCATAAAGTGGCCGATTTGTATTGAATCTTAGCATGTGACAATTTGTTGGATAGGTAAACAACATAACTATGACTTCCATGGGATATTTTTGCATTCTGTAAAAATTCGGCCAAAATGGAGGTTAAGAAAATCTCCTCGTTAATTTAGGACATTACTCGTTTTCGACCCATTTTTACTAGGAAGGCCATAAAGTGGCCGATTTGTATTGAATCTTAGCATGTGACAATTCGTTGGATAGGTAAACAACATAACTACGACTTCCATGGGATATTTTTGCATTCTGTAAAAATTCGGCCAAAATGGAGGTTAAGAAAATCTCCTCGTTAATTTAGGACATTACTCGTTTTCGACCCATTTTTACTAGGAAGGCCATAATGTGGCCGATTTGCAATGAATCTTAGCATGTGACAATTCGTTGGATAGGTAAACAACATAACTACGACTTCAATGGGATATTTTTGCATTCTCTAAAAATTCAGCCAAAATGGAGGTTAAGAAAATCGCCTCCTTAATTTGGGACATTACTCGTTTTCGACCCTTTTTTAGTAGAAAGGCCATAATGTGGCCGATTTGCATTGAATCTTAGCATGTGACAATTCGTTGGATAGGTAAACAACATAACTACGACTTCCATGGGATATTTTTGCATTCTCTAAAATTAAGCCAAAATGGAGGTTAAGAAAATCGCCTCGTTAATTTGGGACATTACTCGTTTTCGACCCTTTTTTAGTAGGAAGGCCATAATGTGGCCGATTTGCATTGAATCTTAGTGTGTGACAATTCGTTGGATAGGTAAACAACATAACTACGACTTCCATGGGATATTTTTGCATTCTATAAAAATTCAGCCACAATGGAGGTTAAGAAAATCTCCTCGTTAATTTAGGACATTACTCGTTTTCGACCCATTTTTACTAGGAAGGCCATAAAGTGGCCGATTTGTATTGAATCTTAGCATGTGACAATTCGTTGGATAGGTAAACAACATAACTACGACTTCCATGGGATATTTTTGCATTCTGTAAAAATTCGGCCAAAATGGAGGTTAAGAAAATCTCCTCGTTAATTTAGGACATTACTCGTTTTCGACCCTTTTTTAGTAGGAAGACCATAATGTGGCCGATTTGCATTGAATCTTAGCATGCGACAATTCGTTGGATAGGTAAACAACATAACTACGACTTCCATGGGATATTTTTGCATTCTCTAAAGATTCGGCCAGAATGGAGGTTAAGAAAATCTCGTCGTTAATTTAGGACATTACTCGTTTTCGACCCATTTTTACTAGGAAGGCCATAAAGTGGCCGATTTGTATTGAATCTTAGCATATGACAATTCGTTGGATAGGTAAACAACATAACTACGACTTCCATGGGATATTTTTGCATTCTATAAAATTAAGCCAAAATGGAGGTTAAGAAAATCGCCTCGTTAATTTGGGACATTACTCGTTTTCGACCCTTTTTTAGTAGGAAGGCCATAATGTGGCTGATTTGCATTGAATCTTAGCGTGTGACAATTCGTTGGATAGGTAAACAACATAACTACGACTTCCATGGGATATTTTTGCATTCTCTAAAAATTCAGCCAAAATGGAGGTTAAGAAAATCTCCTCGTTAATTTGGGACATTACTCGTTTTCGACCCTTTTTTAGTAGGAAGGCCATAATGTGGCCGATTTGCATTGAATCTTAGCGTGTGACAATTCGTTGGATAGGTAAACAACATAACTACGACTTCCATGGGATATTTTTGCATTCTATAAAAATTCAGCCAAAATGGAGGTGAAGAAAATCTCCTCGTTAATTTAGGACATTACTCGTTTTCGACCCATTTTTTTTAGGAAGGCCATAAAGTGGCCGATTTGTATTGAATCTTAGCATGTGACAATTCGTTGGATAGGTAAACAACATAACTACGACTTCCATGGGATATTTTTGCATTCTGTAAAAATTCGGCCAAAATGGAGGTTAAGAAAATCTCCTCGTTAATTTAGGACATTACTCGTTTTCGACCCATTTTTACTAGGAAGGCCATAAAGTGGCCGATTTGTATTGAATCTTAGCATGTGACAATTCGTTGGATAGGTAAACAACATAACTACGACTTCCATGGGATATTTTTGCATTCTGTAAAAATTCGGCCAAAATGGAGGTTAAGAAAATCTCCTCGTTGATTTAGGACATTACTCGTTTTCGACCCATTTTTACTAGGAAGGCCATAATGTGGCCGATTTGCAATGAATCTTAGCATGTGACAATTCGTTGGATAGGTAAACAACATAACTACGACTTCAATGGGATATTTTTGCATTCTCTAAAAATTCAGCCAAAATGGAGGTTAAGAAAATCGCCTCCTTAATTTGGGACATTACTCGTTTTCGACCCTTTTTTAGTAGAAAGGCCATAATGTGGCCGATTTGCATTGAATCTTAGCATGTGACAATTCGTTGGATAGGTAAACAACATAACTACGACTTCCATGGGATATTTTTGCATTCTCTAAAATTAAGCCAAAATGGAGGTTAAGAAAATCGCCTCGTTAATTTGGGACATTACTCGTTTTCGACCCTTTTTTAGTAGGAAGGCCATAATGTGGCCGATTTGCATTGAATCTTAGCGTGTGACAATTCGTTGGATAGGTAAACAACATAACTACGACTTCCATGGGATATTTTTGCATTCTCTAAAAATTCAGCCAAAATGGAGGTTAAGAAAATCTCCTCGTTAATTTGGGACATTACTCGTTTTCGACCCTTTTTTAGTAGGAAGGCCATAATGTGGCCGATTTGCATTGAATCTTAGCATGTGACAATTCGTTGGATAGGTAAACAACATAACTACGACTTCCATGGGATATTTTTGCATTCTCTAAAAATTCAGCCAAAATGGAGGTTAAGAAAATCTCCTCGTTAATTTGGGACATTACTCGTTTTCGACCCTTTTTTAGTAGGAAGGCCATAATGTGGCCGATTTGCATTGAATCTTAGTGTGTGACAATTCGTTGGATAGGTAAACAACATAACTACGACTTCCATGGGATATTTTTGCATTCTATAAAAATTCAGCCACAATGGAGGTTAAGAAAATCTCCTCGTTAATTTAGGACATTACTCGTTTTCGACCCATTTTTACTAGGAAGGCCATAAAGTGGCCGATTTGTATTGAATCTTAGCATGTGACAATTCGTTGGATAGGTAAACAACATAACTACGACTTCCATGGGATATTTTTGCATTCTGTAAAAATTCGGCCAAAATGGAGGTTAAGAAAATCTCCTCGTTAATTTAGGACATTACTCGTTTTCGACCCTTTTTTAGTAGGAAGGCCATAATGTGGCCGATTTGCATTGAATCTTAGCATGTGACAATTCGTTGGATAGGTAAACAACATAACTACGACTTCCATGGGATATTTTTGCATTCTCTAAAGATTCGGCCAGAATGGAGGTTAAGAAAATCTCGTCGTTAATTTAGGACATTACTCGTTTTCGACCCATTTTTACTAGGAAGGCCATAAAGTGGCCGATTTGTATTGAATCTTAGCATATGACAATTCGTTGGATAGGTAAACAACATAACTACGACTTCCATGGGATATTTTTGCATTCTCTAAAATTAAGCCAAAATGGAGGTTAAGAAAATCGCCTCGTTAATTTGGGACATTACTCGTTTTCGACCCTTTTTTAGTAGGAAGGCCATAATGTGGCCGATTTGCATTGAATCTTAGCGTGTGACAATTCGTTGGATAGGTAAACAACATAACTACGACTTCCATGGGATATTTTTGCATTCTCTAAAAATTCAGCCAAAATGGAGGTTAAGAAAATCTCCTCGTTAATTTGGGACATTACTCGTTTTCGACCCATTTTTACTAGGAAGGCCATAAAGTGGCCGATTTGTATTGAATCTTAGCATGTGACAATTCGTTGGATAGGTAAACAACATAACTACGACTTCCATGGGATATTTTTGCATTCTGTAAAAATTCGGCCAAAATGGAGGTTAAGAAAATCTCCTCGTTAATTTAGGACATTACTCGTTTTCGACCCATTTTTACTAGGAAGGCCATAATGTGGCCGATTTGCAATGAATCTTAGCATGTGACAATTCGTTGGATAGGTAAACAACATAACTACGACTTCAATGGGATATTTTTGCATTCTCTAAAAATTCAGCCAAAATGGAGGTTAAGAAAATCGCCTCCTTAATTTGGGACATTACTCGTTTTCGACCCTTTTTTAGTAGGAAGGCCATAATGTGGCCGATTTGCATTGAATCTTAGCATGTGACAATTCGTTGGATAGGTAAACAACATAACTACGACTTCCATGGGATATTTTTGCATTCTCTAAAAATTCAGCCAAAATGGAGGTTAAGAAAATCTCCTCGTTAATTTGGGACATTACTCGTTTTCGACCCTTTTTTAGTAGGAAGGCCATAATGTGGCCGATTTGCATTGAATCTTAGCGTGTGACAATTCGTTGGATAGGTAAACAACATAACTACGACTTCCATGGGATATTTTTGCATTCTCTAAAAATTCAGCCAAAATGGAGGTTAAGAAAATCTCCTCGTTAATTTGGGACATTACTCGTTTTCGACCCTTTTTTAGTAGGAAGGCCATAATGTGGCCGATTTGCATTGAATCTTAGCATGTGACAATTCGTTGGATAGGTAAACAACATAACTACGACTTCCATGGGATATTTTTGCATTCTCTAAAAATTCAGCCAAAATGGAGGTTAAGAAAATCTCCTCGTTAATTTGGGACATTACTCGTTTTCGACCCTTTTTTAGTAGGAAGGCCATAATGTGGCCGATTTGCATTGAATCTTAGTGTGTGACAATTCGTTGGATAGGTAAACAACATAACTACGACTTCCATGGGATATTTTTGCATTCTATAAAAATTCAGCCACAATGGAGGTTAAGAAAATCTCCTCGTTAATTTAGGACATTACTCGTTTTCGACCCATTTTTACTAGGAAGGCCATAAAGTGGCCGATTTGTATTGAATCTTAGCATGTGACAATTCGTTGGATAGGTAAACAACATAACTACGACTTCCATGGGATATTTTTGCATTCTATAAAAATTCGGCCAAAATGGAGGTTAAGAAAATCTCCTCGTTAATTTAGGACATTACTCGTTTTCGACCCTTTTTTAGTAGGAAGGCCATAATGTGGCCGATTTGCATTGAATCTTAGCATGTGACAATTCGTTGGATAGGTAAACAACATAACTACGACTTCCATGGGATATTTTTGCATTCTCTAAAGATTCGGCCAGAATGGAGGTTAAGAAAATCTCGTCGTTAATTTAGGACATTACTCGTTTTCGACCCATTTTTACTAGGAAGGCCATAAAGTGGCCGATTTGTATTGAATCTTAGCATATGACAATTCGTTGGATAGGTAAACAACATAACTACGACTTCCATGGGATATTTTTGCATTCTCTAAAATTAAGCCAAAATGGAGGTTAAGAAAATCGCCTCGTTAATTTGGGACATTACTCGTTTTCGACCCTTTTTTAGTAGGAAGGCCATAATGTGGCCGATTTGCATTGAATCTTAGCGTGTGACAATTCGTTGGATAGGTAAACAACATAACTACGACTTCCATGGGATATTTTTGCATTCTCTAAAAATTCAGCCAAAATGGAGGTTAAGAAAATCTCCTCGTTAATTTGGGACATTACTCGTTTTCGACCCATTTTTACTAGGAAGGCCATAAAGTGGCCGATTTGTATTGAATCTTAGCATGTGACAATTCGTTGGATAGGTAAACAACATAACTACGACTTCCATGGGATATTTTTGCATTCTGTAAAAATTCGGCCAAAATGGAGGTTAAGAAAATCTCCTCGTTAATTTAGGACATTACTCGTTTTCGACCCATTTTTACTAGGAAGGCCATAATGTGGCTGATTTGCAATGAATCTTAGCATGTGACAATTCGTTGGATAGGTAAACAACATAACTACGACTTCAATGGGATATTTTTGCATTCTCTAAAAATTCAGCCAAAATGGAGGTTAAGAAAATCGCCTCCTTAATTTGGGACATTACTCGTTTTCGACCCTTTTTTAGTAGGAAGGCCATAATGTGGCCGATTTGCATTGAATCTTAGCATGTGACAATTCGTTGGATAGGTAAACAACATAACTACGACTTCCATGGGATATTTTTGCATTCTCTAAAAATTCAGCCAAAATGGAGGTTAAGAAAATCTCCTCGTTAATTTGGGACATTACTCGTTTTCGACCCTTTTTTAGTAGGAAGGCCATAATGTGGCCGATTTGCATTGAATCTTAGCGTGTGACAATTCGTTGGATAGGTAAACAACATAACTACGACTTCCATGGGATATTTTTGCATTCTATAAAAATTCAGCCAAAATGGAGGTGAAGAAAATCTCCTCGTTAATTTCGGACATTACTCGTTTTCGACCCATTTTTACTAGGAAGGCCATAAAGTGGCCGATTTGTATTGAATCTTAGCATGTGACAATTCGTTGGATAGGTAAACAACATAACTACGACTTCCATGGGATATTTTTGCATTCTGTAAAAATTCGGCCAAAATGGAGGTTAAGAAAATCTCCTCGTTAATTTAGGACATTACTCGTTTTCGACCCATTTTTACTAGGAAGGCCATAATGTGGCCGATTTGCAATGAATCTTAGCATGTGACAATTCGTTGGATAGGTAAACAACATGACTACGACTTCAATGGGATATTTTTGCATTCTCTAAAAATTCAGCCAAAATGGAGGTTAAGAAAATCGCCTCGTTAATTTGGGACATTACTCGTTTTCGACCCTTTTTTAGTAGGAAGGCCATAATGTGGCCGATTTGCATTGAATCTTAGAGTGTGACAATTCGTTGGATAGGTAAACAACATAACTACGACTTCCATGGGATATTTTTGCATTCTCTAAAAATTCAGCCAAAATGGAGGTTAAGAAAATCTCCTCGTTAATTTGGGACATTACTCGTTTTCGACCCTTTTTTAGTAGGAAGGCCATAATGTGGCCGATTTGCATTGAATCTTAGCGTGTGACAATTCGTTGGATAGGTAAACAACATAACTACGACTTCCATGGGATATTTTTGCATTCTATAAAAATTCAGCCAAAATGGAGGTGAAGAAAATCTCCTCGTTAAATTAGGACATTACTCGTTTTCGACCCATTTTTACTAGGAAGGCCATAAAGTGGCCGATTTGTATTGAATCTTAGCATGTGACAATTCGTTGGATAGGTAAACAACATAACTACGACTTCCATGGGATATTTTTGCATTCTGTAAAAATTCGGCCAAAATGGAGGTTAAGAAAATCTCCTCGTTAATTTAGGACATTACTCGTTTTCGACCCATTTTTACTAGGAAGGCCATAATGTGGCCGATTTGCAATGAATCTTAGCATGTGACAATTCGTTGGATAGGTAAACAACATAACTACGACTTCAATGGGATATTTTTGCATTCTCTAAAAATTCAGCCAAAATGGAGGTTAAGAAAATCGCCTCCTTAATTTGGGACATTACTCGTTTTCGACCCTTTTTTAGTAGAAAGGCCATAATGTGGCCGATTTGCATTGAATCTTAGCATGTGACAATTCGTTGGATAGGTAAACAACATAACTACGACTTCCATGGGATATTTTTGCATTCTCTAAAATTAAGCCAAAATGGAGGTTAAGAAAATCGCCTCGTTAATTTGGGACATTACTCGTTTTCGACCCTTTTTTAGTAGGAAGGCCATAATGTGGCCGATTTGCATTGAATCTTAGCGTGTGACAATTCGTTGGATAGGTAAACAACATAACTACGACTTCCATGGGATATTTTTGCATTCTCTAAAAATTCAGCCAAAATGGAGGTTAAGAAAATCTCCTCGTTAATTTGGGACATTACTCGTTTTCGACCCTTTTTTAGTAGGAAGGCCATAATGTGGCCGATTTGCATTGAATCATAGCATGTGACAATTCGTTGGATAGGTAAACAACATAACTACGACTTCCATGGGATATTTTTGCATTCTCTAAAAATTCAGCCAAAATGGAGGTTAAGAAAATCTCCTCGTTAATTTGGGACATTACTCGTTTTCGACCCTTTTTTAGTAGGAAGGCCATAATGTGGCCGATTTGCATTGAATCTTAGTGCGTGACAATTCGTTGGATAGGTAAACAACATAACTACGACTTCCATGGGATATTTTTGCATTCTATAAAAATTCAGCCACAATGGAGGTTAAGAAAATCTCCTCGTTAATTTAGGACATTACTCGTTTTCGACCCATTTTTACTAGGAAGGCCATAAAGTGGCCGATTTGTATTGAATCTTAGCATGTGACAATTCGTTGGATAGGTAAACAACATAACTACGACTTCCATGGGATATTTTTGCATTCTGTAAAAATTCGGCCAAAATGGAGGTTAAGAAAATCTCCTCGTTAATTTAGGACATTACTCGTTTTCGACCCTTTTTTAGTAGGAAGGCCATAATGTGGCCGATTTGCATTGAATCTTAGCATGTGACAATTCGTTGGATAGGTAAACAACATAACTACGACTTCCATGGGATATTTTTGCATTCTCTAAAGATTCGGCCAGAATGGAGGTTAAGAAAATCTCGTCGTTAATTTAGGACATTACTCGTTTTCGACCCATTTTTACTAGGAAGGCCATAAAGTGGCCGATTTGTATTGAATCTTAGCATATGACAATTCGTTGGATAGGTAAACAACATAACTACGACTTCCATGGGATATTTTTGCATTCTCTAAAATTAAGCCAAAATGGAGGTTAAGAAAATCGCCTCGTTAATTTGGGACATTACTCGTTTTCGACCCTTTTTTAGTAGGAAGGCCATAATGTGGCCGATTTGCATTGAATCTTAGCGTGTGACAATTCGTTGGATAGGTAAACAACATAACTACGACTTCCATGGGATATTTTTGCATTCTCTAAAAATTCAGCCAAAATGGAGGTTAAGAAAATCTCCTCGTTAATTTGGGACATTACTCGTTTTCGACCCATTTTTACTAGGAAGGCCATAAAGTGGCCGATTTGCATTGAATCTTAGCGTGTGACAATTCGTTGGATAGGTAAACAACATAACTACGACTTCCATGGGATATTTTTGCATTCTGTAAAAATTCGGCCAAAATGGAGGTTAAGAAAATCTCCTCGTTAATTTAGGACATTACTCGTTTTCGACCCATTTTTACTAGGAAGGCCATAATGTGGCCGATTTGCAATGAATCTTAGCATGTGACAATTCGTTGGATAGGTAAACAACATAACTACGACTTCAATGGGATATTTTTGCATTCTCTAAAAATTCAGCCAAAATGGAGGTTAAGAAAATCTCCTCGTTAATTTGGGACATTACTCGTTTTCGACCCTTTTTTAGTAGGAAGGCCATAATGTGGCCGATTTGCATTGAATCTTAGCCTGTGACAATTCGTTGGATAGGTAAACAACATAACTACGACTTCCATGGGATATTTTTGCATTCTCTAAAAATTCAGCCAAAATGGAGGTTAAGAAAATCTCCTCGTTAATTTGGGACATTACTCGTTTTCGACCCATTTTTACTAGGAAGGCCATAAAGTGGCCGATTTGCATTGAATCTTAGCATGTGACAATTCGTTGGATAGGTAAACAACATAACTACGACTTCCATGGGATATTTTTGCATTCTGTAAAAATTCGGCCAAAATGGAGGTTAAGAAAATCTCCTCGTTAATTTAGGACATTACTCGTTTTCGACCCATTTTTACTAGGAAGGCCATAAAGTGGCCGATTTGTATTGAATCTTAGCATGTGACAATTCGTTGGATAGGTAAACAACATAACTACGACTTCCATGGGATATTTTTGCATTCTGTAAAAATTCGGCCAAAATGGAGGTTAAGAAAATCTCCTCGTTAATTTAGGACATTACTCGTTTTCGACCCTTTTTTAGTAGGAAGGCCATAATGTGGCCGATTTGCATTGAATCTTAGCATGTGACAATTCGTTGGATAGGTAAACAACATAACTACGACTTCCATGGGATATTTTTGCATTCTCTAAAGATTCGGCCAGAATGGAGGTTAAGAAAATCTCGTCGTTAATTTAGGACATTACTCGTTTTCGACCCATTTTTACTAGGAAGGCCATAAAGTGGCCGATTTGTATTGAATCTTAGCATATGACAATTCGTTGGATAGGTAAACAACATAACTACGACTTCCATGGGATATTTTTGCATTCTCTAAAATTAAGCCAAAATGGAGGTTAAGAAAATCGCCTCGTTAATTTGGGACATTACTCGTTTTCGACCCTTTTTTAGTAGGAAGGCCATAATGTGGCCGATTTGCATTGAATCTTAGCGTGTGACAATTCGTTGGATAGGTAAACAACATAACTACGACTTCCATGGGATATTTTTGCATTCTCTAAAAATTCAGCCAAAATGGAGGTTAAGAAAATCTCCTCGTTAATTTGGGACATTACTCGTTTTCGACCCTTTTTTAGTAGGAAGGCCATAATGTGGCCGATTTGCATTGAATCTTAGCGTGTGACAATTCGTTGGATAGGTAAACAACATAACTACGACTTCCATGGGATATTTTTGCATTCTATAAAAATTCAGCCAAAATGGAGGTTAAGAAAATCTCCTCGTTAATTTGGGACATTACTCGTTTTCGACCCTTTTTTAGTAGGAAGGCCATAATGTGGCCGATTTGCATTGAATCTTAGCATGTGACAATTCGTTGGATAGGTAAACAACATAACTACGACTTCCATGGGATATTTTTGCATTCTCTAAAGATTCGGCCAGAATGGAGGTTAAGAAAATCTCGTCGTTAATTTAGGACATTACTCGTTTTCGACCCATTTTTACTAGGAAGGCCATAAAGTGGCCGATTTGTATTGAATCTTAGCATATGACAATTCGTTGGATAGGTAAACAACATAACTACGACTTCCATGGGATATTTTTGCATTCTCTAAAATTAAGCCAAAATGGAGGTTAAGAAAATCGCCTCGTTAATTTGGGACATTACTCGTTTTCGACCCTTTTTTAGTAGGAAGGCCATAATGTGGCCGATTTGCATTGAATCTTAGCGTGTGACAATTCGTTGGATAGGTAAACAACATAACTACGACTTCCATGGGATATTTTTGCATTCTCTAAAAATTCAGCCAAAATGGAGGTTAAGAAAATCTCCTCGTTAATTTGGGACATTACTCGTTTTCGACCCTTTTTTAGTAGGAAGGCCATAATGTGGCCGATTTGCATTGAATCTTAGCGTGTGACAATTCGTTGGATAGGTAAACAACATAACTACGACTTCCATGGGATATTTTTGCATTCTATAAAAATTCAGCCAAAATGGAGGTGAAGAAAATCTCCTCGTTAATTTAGGACATTACTCGTTTTCGACCCATTTTTACTAGGAAGGCCATAAAGTGGCCGATTTGTATTGAATCTTAGCATGTGACAATTCGTTGGATAGGTAAACAACATAACTACGACTTCCATGGGATATTTTTGCATTCTGTAAAAATTCGGCCAAAATGGAGGTTAAGAAAATCTCCTCGTTAATTTAGGACATTACTCGTTTTCGACCCATTTTTACTAGGAAGGCCATAATGTGGCCGATTTGCAATGAATCTTAGCATGTGACAATTCGTTGGATAGGTAAACAACATAACTACGACTTCAATGGGATATTTTTGCATTCTCTAAAAATTCAGCCAAAATGGAGGTTAAGAAAATCGCCTCCTTAATTTGGGACATTACTCGTTTTCGACCCTTTTTTAGTAGGAAGGCCATAATGTGGCCGATTTGCATTGAATCTTAGCATGTGACAATTCGTTGGATAGGTAAACAACATAACTACGACTTCCATGGGATATTTTTGCATTCTCTAAAAATTCAGCCAAAATGGAGGTTAAGAAAATCTCCTCGTTAATTTGGGACATTACTCGTTTTCGACCCTTTTTTAGTAGGAAGGCCATAATGTGGCCGATTTGCATTGAATCTTAGCGTGTGACAATTCGTTGGATAGGTAAACAACATAACTACGACTTCCATGGGATATTTTTGCATTCTATAAAAATTCAGCCAAAATGGAGGTGAAGAAAATCTCCTCGTTAATTTAGGACATTACTCGTTTTCGACCCATTTTTACTAGGAAGGCCATAAAGTGGCCGATTTGTATTGAATCTTAGCATGTGACAATTCGTTGGATAGGTAAACAACATAACTACGACTTCCATGGGATATTTTTGCATTCTGTAAAAATTCGGCCAAAATGGAGGTTAAGAAAATCTCCTCGTTAATTTAGGACATTACTCGTTTTCGACCCATTTTTACTAGGAAGGCCATAATGTGGCCGATTTCCAATGAATGTTAGCATGTGACAATTCGTTGGATAGGTAAACAACATAACTACGACTTCAATGGGATATTTTTGCATTCTCTAAAAATTCAGCCAAAATGGAGGTTAAGAAAATCTCCTCGTTAATTTGGGACATTACTCGTTTTCGACCCTTTTTTAGTAGGAAGGCCATAATGTGGCCGATTTGCATTGAATCTTAGCATGTGACAATTCGTTGGATAGGTAAACAACATAACTACGACTTCCATGGGATATTTTTGCATTCTCTAAAAATTCAGCCAAAATGGAGGTTAAGAAAATCTCCTCGTTAATTTGGGACATTACTCGTTTTCGACCCATTTTTACTAGGAAGGCCATAAAGTGGCCGATTTGTATTGAATCTTAGCATGTGACAATTCGTTGGATAGGTAAACAACATAACTACGACTTCCATGGGATATTTTTGCATTCTGTAAAAATTCGGCCAAAATGGAGGTTAAGAAAATCTCCTCGTTAATTTAGGACATTACTCGTTTTCGACCCTTTTTTAGTAGGAAGGCCATAATGTGGCCGATTTGCATTGAATCTTAGCATGTGACAATTCGTTGGATAGGTAAACAACATAACTACGACTTCCATGGGATATTTTTGCATTCTCTAAAGATTCGGCCAGAATGGAGGTTAAGAAAATCTCGTCGTTAATTTAGGACATTACTCGTTTTCGACCCATTTTTACTAGGAAGGCCATAAAGTGGCCGATTTGTATTGAATCTTAGCATATGACAATTCGTTGGATAGGTAAACAACATAACTACGACTTCCATGGGATATTTTTGCATTCTCTAAAAATTCAGCCAAAATGGAGGTTAAGAAAATCTCCTCGTTAATTTGGGACATTACTCGTTTTCGACCCTTTTTTAGTAGGAAGGCCATAATGTGGCCGATTTGCATTGAATCTTAGCGTGTGACAATTCGTTGGATAGGTAAACAACATAACTACGACTTCCATGGGATATTTTTGCATTCTCTAAAAATTCAGCCAAAATGGAGGTTAAGAAAATCTCCTCGTTAATTTGGGACATTACTCGTTTTCGACCCTTTTTTAGTAGGAAGGCCATAATGTGGCCGATTTGCATTGAATCTTAGCGTGTGACAATTCGTTGGATAGGTAAACAACATAACTACGACTTCCATGGGATAATTTTGCATTCAATAAAAATTCAGCCAAAATGGAGGTGAAGAAAATCTCCTCGTTAATTTAGGACATTACTCGTTTTCGACCCATTTTTACTAGGAAGGCCATAAAGTGGCCGATTTGTATTGAATCTTAGCATGTGACAATTCGTTGGATAGGTAAACAACATAACTACGACTTCCATGGGATATTTTTGCATTCTGTAAAAATTCGGCCAAAATGGAGGTTAAGAAAATCTCCTCGTTAATTTGGGACATTACTCGTTTTCGACCCTTTTTTAGTAGGAAGGCCATAATGTGGCCGATTTGCATTGAATCTTAGCGTGTGACAATTCGTTGGATAGGTAAACAACATAACTACGACTTCCATGGGATATTTTTGCATTCTCTAAAAATTCAGCCAAAATGGAGGTTAAGAAAATCTCCTCGTTAATTTGGGACATTACTCGTTTTCGACCCTTTTTTAGTAGGAAGGCCATAATGTGGCCGATTTGCATTGAATCTTAGCGTGTGACAATTCATTGGATAGGTAAACAACATAACTACGACTTCCATGGGATAATTTTGCATTCTATAAAAATTCAGCCAAAATGGAGGTGAAGAAAATCTCCTCGTTAATTTCGGACATTACTCGTTTTCGACCCATTTTTACTAGGAAGGCCATAAAGTGGCCGATTTGTATTGAATCTTAGCATGTGACAATTCGTTGGATAGGTAAACAACATAACTACGACTTCCATGGGATATTTTTGCATTCTGTAAAAATTCGGCCAAAATGGAGGTTAAGAAAATCTCCTCGTTAATTTAGGACATTACTCGTTTTCGACCCATTTTTACTAGGAAGGCCATAACGTGGCCAATTTGCAATGAATCTTAGCATGTGACAATTCGTTGGATAGGTAAACAACATAACTACGACTTCAATGGGATATTTTTGCATTCTCTAAAAATTCAGCCAAAATGGAGGTTAAGAAAATCGCCTCGTTAATTTGGGACATTACTCGTTTTCGACCCTTTTTTAGTAGGAAGGCCATAATGTGGCCGATTTGCATTGAATCTTAGCGTGTGACAATTCGTTGGATAGGTAAACAACATAACTACGACTTCCATGGGATATTTTTGCATTCTCTAAA
This sequence comes from Medicago sativa, assembly GCF_051527215.1. Taxonomy (NCBI): domain Eukaryota; kingdom Viridiplantae; phylum Streptophyta; class Magnoliopsida; order Fabales; family Fabaceae; genus Medicago; species Medicago sativa. The sequence goes on along the minus strand of NC_140751.1, from coordinate 176,464 downwards.
AATTCAGCCAAAATGGAGGTTAAGAAAATCTCCTCGTTAATTTGGGACATTACTCGTTTTCGACCCTTTTTTAGTAGGAAGGCCATAATGTGGCCGATTTGCATTGAATCTTAGCGTGTGACAATTCGTTGGATAGGTAAACAACATAACTACGACTTCCATGGGATATTTTTGCATTCTATAAAAATTCAGCCAAAATGGAGGTGAAGAAAATCTCCTCGTTAATTTAGGACATTACTCGTTTTCGACCCATTTTTACTAGGAAGGCCATAAAGTGGCCGATTTGTATTGAATGTTAGCATGTGACAATTCGTTGGATAGGTAAACAACATAACTACGACTTCCATGGGATATTTTTGCATTCTGTAAAAATTCGGCCAAAATGGAGGTTAAGAAAATCTCCTCGTTAATTTAGGACATTACTCGTTTTCGACCCATTTTTACTAGGAAGGCCATAATGTGGCCGATTTGCATTGAATCTTAGCATGTGACAATTCGTTGGATAGGTAAACAACATAACTACGACTTCCATGGGATATTTTTGCATTCTCTAAAGATTCGGCCAGAATGGAGGTTAAGAAAATCTCGTCGTTAATTTAGGACATTACTCGTTTTCGACCCATTTTTACTAGGAAGGCCATAAAGTGGCCGATTTGTATTGAATCTTAGCATATGACAATTCGTTGGATAGGTAAACAACATAACTACGACTTCCATGGGATATTTTTGCATTCTCTAAAAATTCAGCCAAAATGGAGGTTAAGAAAATCTCCTCGTTAATTTGGGACATTACTCGTTTTCGACCCTTTTTTAGTAGGAAGGCCATAATGTGGCCGATTTGCATTGAATCTTAGCGTGTGACAATTCGTTGGATAGGTAAACAACATAACTACGACTTCCATGGGATATTTTTGCATTCTCTAAAAATTCAGCCAAAATGGAGGTTAAGAAAATCTCCTCGTTAATTTGGGACATTACTCGTTTTCGACCCTTTTTTAGTAGGAAGGCCATACTGTGGCCGATTTGCATTGAATCTTAGCGTGTGACAATTCGTTGGATAGGTAAACAACATAACTACGACTTCCATGGGATATTTTTGCATTCTATAAAAATTCAGCCAAAATGGAGGTGAAGAAAATCTCCTCGTTAATTTAGGACATTACTCGTTTTCGACCCATTTTTACTAGGAAGGCCATAAAGTGGCCGATTTGTATTGAATCTTAGCATGTGACAATTCGTTGGATAGGTAAACAACATAACTACGACTTCCATGGGATATTTTTGCATTCTGTAAAAATTCGGCCAAAATGGAGGTTAAGAAAATCTCCTCGTTAATTTAGGACATTACTCGTTTTCGACCCATTTTTACTAGGAAGGCCATAATGTGGCCAATTTGCAATGAATCTTAGCATGTGACAATTCGTTGGATAGGTAAACAACATAACTACGACTTCAATGGGATATTTTTGCATTCTCTAAAAATTCAGCCAAAATGGAGGTTAAGAAAATCGCCTCGTTAATTTGGGACATTACTCGTTTTCGACCCTTTTTTAGTAGGAAGGCCATAATGTGGCCGATTTGCATTGAATCTTAGCGTGTGACAATTCGTTGGATAGGTAAACAACATAACTACGACTTCCATGGGATATTTTTGCATTCTCTAAAAATTCAGCCAAAATGGAGGTTAAGAAAATCTCCTCGTTAATTTGGGACATTACTCGTTTTCGACCCTTTTTTAGTAGGAAGGCCATAATGTGGCCGATTTGCATTGAATCTTAGCGTGTGACAATTCGTTGGATAGGTAAACAACATAACTACGACTTCCATGGGATAATTTTGCATTCTATAAAAATTCAGCCAAAATGGAGGTGAAGAAAATCTCCTCGTTAATTTCGGACATTACTCGTTTTCGACCCATTTTTACTAGGAAGGCCATAAAGTGGCCGATTTGTATTGAATCTTAGCATGTGACAATTCGTTGGATAGGTAAACAACATAACTACGACTTCCATGGGATATTTTTGCATTCTGTAAAAATTCGGCCAAAATGGAGGTTAAGAAAATCTCCTCGTTAATTTAGGACATTACTCGTTTTCGACCCATTTTTACTAGGAAGGCCATAATGTGGCCAATTTGCAATGAATCTTAGCATGTGACAATTCGTTGGATAGGTAAACAACATAACTACGACTTCAATGGGATATTTTTGCATTCTCTAAAAATTCAGCCAAAATGGAGGTTAAGAAAATCGCCTCGTTAATTTGGGACATTACTCGTTTTCGACCCTTTTTTAGTAGGAAGGCCATAATGTGGCCGATTTGCATTGAATCTTAGCGTGTGACAATTCGTTGGATAGGTAAACAACATAACTACGACTTCCATGGGATATTTTTGCATTCTCTAAAAATTCAGCCAAAATGGAGGTTAAGAAAATCTCCTCGTTAATTTGGGACATTACTCGTTTTCGACCCTTTTTTAGTAGGAAGGCCATAATGTGGCCGATTTGCATTGAATCTTAGCGTGTGACAATTCGTTGGATAGGTAAACAACATAACTACGACTTCCATGGGATATTTTTGCATTCTATAAAAATTCAGCCAAAATGGAGGTGAAGAAAATCTCCTCGTTAATTTAGGACATTACTCGTTTTCGACCCATTTTTACTAGGAAGGCCATAAAGTGGCCGATTTGTATTGAATGTTAGCATGTGACAATTCGTTGGATAGGTAAACAACATAACTACGACTTCCATGGGATATTTTTGCATTCTGTAAAAATTCGGCCAAAATGGAGGTTAAGAAAATCTCCTCGTTAATTTAGGACATTACTCGTTTTCGACCCATTTTTACTAGGAAGGCCATAATGTGGCCGATTTGCATTGAATCTTAGCATGTGACAATTCGTTGGATAGGTAAACAACATAACTACGACTTCCATGGGATATTTTTGCATTCTCTAAAGATTCGGCCAGAATGGAGGTTAAGAAAATCTCGTCGTTAATTTAGGACATTACTCGTTTTCGACCCATTTTTACTAGGAAGGCCATAATGTGGCCGATTTGCAATGAATCTTAGCATGTGACAATTCGTTGGATAGGTAAACAACATAACTACGACTTCAATGGGATATTTTTGCATTCTCTAAAAATTCAGCCAAAATGGAGGTTAAGAAAATCGCCTCGTTAATTTGGGACATTACTCGTTTTCGACCCTTTTTTAGTAGGAAGGCCATAATGTGGCCGATTTGCATTGAATCTTAGCGTGTGACAATTCGTTGGATAGGTAAACAACATAACTACGACTTCCATGGGATATTTTTGCATTCTCTAAAAATTCAGCCAAAATGGAGGTTAAGAAAATCTCCTCGTTAATTTGGGACATTACTCGTTTTCGACCCTTTTTTTAGTAGGAAGGCCATAATGTGGCCGATTTGCATTGAATCTTAGCGTGTGACAATTCGTTGGATAGGTAAACAACATAACTACGACTTCCATGGGATAATTTTGCATTCTATAAAAATTCAGCCAAAATGGAGGTGAAGAAAATCTCCTCGTTAATTTCGGACATTACTCGTTTTCGACCCATTTTTACTAGGAAGGCCATAAAGTGGCCGATTTGTATTGAATCTTAGCATGTGACAATTCGTTGGATAGGTAAACAACATAACTACGACTTCCATGGGATATTTTTGCATTCTGTAAAAATTCGGCCAAAATGGAGGTTAAGAAAATCTCCTCGTTAATTTAGGACATTACTCGTTTTCGACCCATTTTTACTAGGAAGGCCATAATGTGGCCAATTTGCAATGAATCTTAGCATGTGACAATTCGTTGGATAGGTAAACAACATAACTACGACTTCAATGGGATATTTTTGCATTCTCTAAAAATTCAGCCAAAATGGAGGTTAAGAAAATCGCCTCGTTAATTTGGGACATTACTCGTTTTCGACCCTTTTTTAGTAGGAAGGCCATAATGTGGCCGATTTGCATTGAATCTTAGCGTGTGACAATTCGTTGGATAGGTAAACAACATAACTACGACTTCCATGGGATATTTTTGCATTCTCTAAAAATTCAGCCAAAATGGAGGTTAAGAAAATCTCCTCGTTAATTTGGGACATTACTCGTTTTCGACCCTTTTTTAGTAGGAAGGCCATAATGTGGCCGATTTGCATTGAATCTTAGCGTGTGACAATTCGTTGGATAGGTAAACAACATAACTACGACTTCCATGGGATATTTTTGCATTCTATAAAAATTCAGCCAAAATGGAGGTGAAGAAAGTCTCCTCGTTAATTTAGGACATTACTCGTTTTCGACCCATTTTTACTAGGAAGGCCATAAAGTGGCCGATTTGTATTGAATGTTAGCATGTGACAATTCGTTGGATAGGTAAACAACATAACTACGACTTCCATGGGATATTTTTGCATTCTGTAAAAATTCGGCCAAAATGGAGGTTAAGAAAATCTCCTCGTTAATTTAGGACATTACTCGTTTTCGACCCATTTTTACTAGGAAGGCCATAATGTGGCCGATTTGCATTGAATCTTAGCATGTGACAATTCGTTGGATAGGTAAACAACATAACTACGACTTCCATGGGATATTTTTGCATTCTCTAAAGATTCGGCCAGAATGGAGGTTAAGAAAATCTCGTCGTTAATTTAGGACATTACTCGTTTTCGACCCATTTTTACTAGGAAGGCCATAAAGTGGCCGATTTGTATTGAATCTTAGCATATGACAATTCGTTGGATAGGTAAACAACATAACTACGACTTCCATGGGATATTTTTGCATTCTCTAAAAATTCAGCCAAAATGGAGGTTAAGAAAATCTCCTCGTTAATTTGGGACATTACTCGTTTTCGACCCTTTTTTAGTAGGAAGGCCATAATGTGGCCGATTTGCATTGAATCTTAGCGTGTGACAATTCGTTGGATAGGTAAACAACATAACTACGACTTCCATGGGATATTTTTGCATTCTCTAAAAATTCAGCCAAAATGGAGGTTAAGAAAATCTCCTCGTTAATTTGGGACATTACTCGTTTTCGACCCTTTTTTAGTAGGAAGGCCATACTGTGGCCGATTTGCATTGAATCTTAGCGTGTGACAATTCGTTGGATAGGTAAACAACATAACTACGACTTCCATGGGATATTTTTGCATTCTATAAAAATTCAGCCAAAATGGAGGTGAAGAAAATCTCCTCGTTAATTTAGGACATTACTCGTTTTCGACCCATTTTTACTAGGAAGGCCATAAAGTGGCCGATTTGTATTGAATCTTAGCATGTGACAATTCGTTGGATAGGTAAACAACATAACTACGACTTCCATGGGATATTTTTGCATTCTGTAAAAATTCGGCCAAAATGGAGGTTAAGAAAATCTCCTCGTTAATTTAGGACATTACTCGTTTTCGACCCATTTTTACTAGGAAGGCCATAATGTGGCCAATTTGCAATGAATCTTAGCATGTGACAATTCGTTGGATAGGTAAACAACATAACTACGACTTCAATGGGATATTTTTGCATTCTCTAAAAATTCAGCCAAAATGGAGGTTAAGAAAATCGCCTCGTTAATTTGGGACATTACTCGTTTTCGACCCTTTTTTAGTAGGAAGGCCATAATGTGGCCGATTTGCATTGAATCTTAGCATGTGACAATTCGTTGGATAGGTAAACAACATAACTACGACTTCCATGGGATATTTTTGCATTCTCTAAAAATTCAGCCAAAATGGAGGTTAAGAAAATCTCCTCGTTAATTTGGGACATTACTCGTTTTCGACCCTTTTTTAGTAGGAAGGCCATAATGTGGCCGATTTGCATTGAATCTTAGCGTGTGACAATTCGTTGGATAGGTAAACAACATAACTACGACTTCCATGGGATATTTTTGCATTCTATAAAAATTCAGCCAAAATGGAGGTGAAGAAAATCTCCTCATTAATTTAGGACATTACTCGTTTTCGACCCATTTTTACTAGGAAGGCCATAAAGTGGCCGATTTGTATTGAATCTTAGCATGTGACAATTCGTTGGATAGGTAAACAACATAACTACGACTTCCATGGGATATTTTTGCATTCTGTAAAAATTTGGCCAAAATGGAGGTTAAGAAAATCTCCTCGTTAATTTAGGACATTACTCGTTTTCGACCCATTTTTACTAGGAAGGCCATAATGTGGCCGATTTGCAATGAATCTTAGCATGTGACAATTCGTTGGATAGGTAAACAACATAACTACGACTTCAATGGGATATTTTTGCATTCTCTAAAAATTCAGCCAAAATGGAGGTTAAGAAAATCGCCTCGTTAATTTGGGACATTACTCGTTTTCGACCCTTTTTTAGTAGGAAGGCCATAATGTGGCCGATTTGCATTGAATCTTAGCGTGTGACAATTCGTTGGATAGGTAAACAACATAACTACGACTTCCATGGGATATTTTTGCATTCTCTAAAAATTCAGCCAAAATGGAGGTTAAGAAAATCTCCTCGTTAATTTGGGACATTACTCGTTTTCGACCCTTTTTTTAGTAGGAAGGCCATAATGTGGCCGATTTGCATTGAATCTTAGCGTGTGACAATTCGTTGGATAGGTAAACAACATAACTACGACTTCCATGGGATAATTTTGCATTCTATAAAAATTCAGCCAAAATGGAGGTGAAGAAAATCTCCTCGTTAATTTCGGACATTACTCGTTTTCGACCCATTTTTACTAGGAAGGCCATAAAGTGGCCGATTTGTATTGAATCTTAGCATGTGACAATTCGTTGGATAGGTAAACAACATAACTACGACTTCCATGGGATATTTTTGCATTCTGTAAAAATTCGGCCAAAATGGAGGTTAAGAAAATCTCCTCGTTAATTTAGGACATTACTCGTTTTCGACCCATTTTTACTAGGAAGGCCATAATGTGGCCAATTTGCAATGAATCTTAGCATGTGACAATTCGTTGGATAGGTAAACAACATAACTACGACTTCAATGGGATATTTTTGCATTCTCTAAAAATTCAGCCAAAATGGAGGTTAAGAAAATCGCCTCGTTAATTTGGGACATTACTCGTTTTCGACCCTTTTTTAGTAGGAAGGCCATAATGTGGCCGATTTGCATTGAATCTTAGCGTGTGACAATTCGTTGGATAGGTAAACAACATAACTACGACTTCCATGGGATATTTTTGCATTCTCTAAAAATTCAGCCAAAATGGAGGTTAAGAAAATCTCCTCGTTAATTTGGGACATTACTCGTTTTCGACCCTTTTTTAGTAGGAAGGCCATAATGTGGCCGATTTGCATTGAATCTTAGCGTGTGACAATTCGTTGGATAGGTAAACAACATAACTACGACTTCCATGGGATATTTTTACATTCTCTAAAAATTCGGCCAAAATGGAGGTTAAGAAAATCTCCTCGTTAATTTAGGACATTGCTCGTTTTCGACCCATTTTTACTAGGAAGGCCATAAAGTGGCCGATTTGTATTGAATCTTAGCATTTGACAATTCGTTGGATAGGTAAACAACATAACTACGACTTCCATGGTATATTTTTGCATTCTCTAAAATTAAGCCGAAATGGAGGTTAAGAAAATCGCCTCGTTAATTTGGGACATTACTCGTTTTCGACCCTTTTTTAGTAGGAAGGCCATAATGTGGCCGATTTGCATTGAATCTTAGCGTGTGACAATTCGTTGGATAGGTAAACAACATAACTACGACTTCCATGGGATATTTTTGCATTCTCTAAAAATTCAGCCAAAATGGAGGTTAAGAAAATCTCCTCGTTAATTTGGGACATTACTCGTTTTCGACCCTTTTTTAGTAGGAAGGCCATAATGTGGCCGATTTGCATTGAATCTTAGCGTGTGACAATTCGTTGGATAGGTAAACAACATAACTACGACTTCCATGGGATATTTTTGCATTCTGTAAAAATTCGGCCAAAATGGAGGTTAAGAAAATCTCCTCGTTAATTTAGGACATTACTCGTTTTCGACCCATTTTTACTAGGAAGGCCATAATGTGGCCGATTTGCAATGAATCTTAGCATGTGACAATTCGTTGGATAGGTAAACAACATAACTACGACTTCAATGGGATATTTTTGCATTCTCTAAAAATTCAGCCAAAATGGAGGTTAAGAAAATCGCCTCGTTAATTTGGGACATTACTCGTTTTCGACCCTTTTTTAGTAGGAAGGCCATAATGTGGCCGATTTGCATTGAATCTTAGCATGTGACAATTCGTTGGATAGGTAAACAACATAACTACGACTTCCATGGGATATTTTTGCATTCTCTAAAAATTCAGCCAAAATGGAGGTTAAGAAAATCTCCTCGTTAATTTGGGACATTACTCGTTTTCGACCCTTTTTTAGTAGGAAGGCCATAATGTGGCCGATTTGCATTGAATCTTAGCGTGTGACAATTCGTTGGATAGGTAAACAACATAACTACGACTTCCATGGGATATTTTTGCATTCTATAAAAATTCAGCCAAAATGGAGGTGAAGAAAATCTCCTCATTAATTTAGGACATTACTCGTTTTCGACCCATTTTTACTAGGAAGGCCATAAAGTGGCCGATTTGTATTGAATCTTAGCATGTGACAATTCGTTGGATAGGTAAACAACATAACTACGACTTCCATGGGATATTTTTGCATTCTGTAAAAATTTGGCCAAAATGGAGGTTAAGAAAATCTCCTCGTTAATTTAGGACATTACTCGTTTTCGACCCATTTTTACTAGGAAGGCCATAATGTGGCCGATTTGCAATGAATCTTAGCATGTGACAATTCGTTGGATAGGTAAACAACATAACTACGACTTCAATGGGATATTTTTGCATTCTCTAAAAATTCAGCCAAAATGGAGGTTAAGAAAATCGCCTCGTTAATTTGGGACATTACTCGTTTTCGACCCTTTTTTAGTAGGAAGGCCATAATGTGGCCGATTTGCATTGAATCTTAGCGTGTGACAATTCGTTGGATAGGTAAACAACATAACTACGACTTCCATGGGATATTTTTGCATTCTCTAAAAATTCAGCCAAAATGGAGGTTAAGAAAATCTCCTCGTTAATTTGGGACATTACTCGTTTTCGACCCTTTTTTAGTAGGAAGGCCATAATGTGGCCGATTTGCATTGAATCTTAGCGTGTGACAATTCGTTGGATAGGTAAACAACATAACTACGACTTCCATGGGATATTTTTACATTCTCTAAAAATTCGGCCAAAATGGAGGTTAAGAAAATCTCCTCGTTAATTTAGGACATTGCTCGTTTTCGACCCATTTTTACTAGGAAGGCCATAAAGTGGCCGATTTGTATTGAATCTTAGCATTTGACAATTCGTTGGATAGGTAAACAACATAACTACGACTTCCATGGTATATTTTTGCATTCTCTAAAATTAAGCCGAAATGGAGGTTAAGAAAATCGCCTCGTTAATTTGGGACATTACTCGTTTTCGACCCTTTTTTAGTAGGAAGGCCATAATGTGGCCGATTTGCATTGAATCTTAGCGTGTGACAATTCGTTGGATAGGTAAACAACATAACTACGACTTCCATGGGATATTTTTGCATTCTCTAAAAATTCAGCCAAAATGGAGGTTAAGAAAATCTCCTCGTTAATTTGGGACATTACTCGTTTTCGACCCTTTTTTAGTAGGAAGGCCATAATGTGGCCGATTTGCATTGAATCTTAGCGTGTGACAATTCGTTGGATAGGTAAACAACATAACTACGACTTCCATGGGATATTTTTGCATTCTGTAAAAATTCGGCCAAAATGGAGGTTAAGAAAATCTCCTCGTTAATTTAGGACATTACTCGTTTTCGACCCATTTTTACTAGGAAGGCCATAATGTGGCCGATTTGCAATGAATCTTAGCATGTGACAATTCGTTGGATAGGTAAACAACATAACTACGACTTCAATGGGATATTTTTGCATTCTCTAAAAATTCAGCCAAAATGGAGGTTAAGAAAATCGCCTCGTTAATTTGGGACATTACTCGTTTTCGACCCTTTTTTAGTAGGAAGGCCATAATGTGGCCGATTTGCATTGAATCTTAGCGTGTGACAATTCGTTGGATAGGTAAACAACATAACTACGACTTCCATGGGATATTTTTGCATTCTCTAAAAATTCAGCCAAAATGGAGGTTAAGAAAATCTCCTCGTTAATTTGGGACATTACTCGTTTTCGACCCTTTTTTAGTAGGAAGGCCATAATGTGGCCGATTTGCATTGAATCTTAGCGTGTGACAATTCGTTGGATAGGTAAACAACATAACTACGACTTCCATGGGATATTTTTACATTCTCTAAAAATTCGGCCAAAATGGAGGTTAAGAAAATCTCCTCGTTAATTTAGGACATTGCTCGTTTTCGACCCATTTTTACTAGGAAGGCCATAAAGTGGCCGATTTGTATTGAATCTTAGCATTTGACAATTCGTTGGATAGGTAAACAACATAACTACGACTTCCATGGTATATTTTTGCATTCTGTAAAAATTCGGCCAAAATGGAGGTTAAGAAAATCTCGTCGTTAATTTAGGTCATTACTCGTTTTCGACCCATTTTTACTAGGAAGGCCATAAAGTGGCCGATTTGTATTGAATCTTAGCATATGACAATTCGTTGGATAGGTAAACAACATAACTACGACTTCCATGGGATATTTTTGCATTCTCTAAAAATTCAGCCAAAATGGAGGTTAAGAAAATCTCCTCGTTAATTTGGGACATTACTCGTTTTCGACCCTTTTTTAGTAGGAAGGCCATAATGTGGCCGATTTGCATTGAATCTTAGCGTGTGACAATTCGTTGGATAGGTAAACAACATAACTACGACTTCCATGGGATATTTTTGCATTCTCTAAAAATTCAGCCAAAATGGAGGTTAAGAAAATCTTCTCGTTAATTTGGGACATTACTCGTTTTCGACCCTTTTTTAGTAGGAAGGCCATAATGTGGCCGATTTGCATTGAATCTTAGCGTGTGACAATTCGTTGGATAGGTAAACAACATAACTACGACTTCCATGGGATATTTTTGCATTCTATAAAAATTCAGCCAAAATGGAGGTGAAGAAAATCTCCTCGTTAATTTAGGACATTACTCGTTTTCGACCCATTTTTACTAGGAAGGCCATAAAGTGGCCGATTTGTATTGAATCTTAGCGTGTGACAATTCGTTGGATAGGTAAACAACATAACTACGACTTCCATGGGATATTTTTACATTCTCTAAAAATTCGGCCAAAATGGAGGTTAAGAAAATCTCCTCGTTAATTTAGGACATTGCTCGTTTTCGACCCATTTTTACTAGGAAGGCCATAAAGTGGCCGATTTGTATTGAATCTTAGCGTGTGACAATTCGTTGGATAGGTAAACAACATAACTACGACTTCCATGGGATATTTTTGCATTCTGTAAAAATTCGGCCAAAATGGAGGTTAAGAAAATCTCGTCGTTAATTTAGGTCATTACTCGTTTTCGACCCATTTTTACTAGGAAGGCCATAAAGTGGCCGATTTGTATTGAATCTTAGCATATGACAATTCGTTGGATAGGTAAACAACATAACTACGACTTCCATGGGATATTTTTGCATTCTCTAAAAATTCAGCCAAAATGGAGGTTAAGAAAATCTCCTCGTTAATTTGGGACATTACTCGTTTTCGACCCTTTTTTAGTAGGAAGGCCATAATGTGGCCGATTTGCATTGAATCTTAGCGTGTGACAATTCGTTGGATAGGTAAACAACATAACTACGACTTCCATGGGATATTTTTGCATTCTCTAAAAATTCAGCCAAAATGGAGGTTAAGAAAATCTCCTCGTTAATTTGGGACATTACTCGTTTTCGACCCTTTTTTAGTAGGAAGGCCATAATGTGGCTGATTTGCATTGAATCTTAGCGTGTGACAATTCGTTGGATAGGTAAACAACATAACTACGACTTCCATGGGATATTTTTGCATTCTATAAAAATTCAGCCAAAATGGAGGTGAAGAAAATCTCCTCGTTAATTTAGGACATTACTCGTTTTCGACCCATTTTTACTAGGAAGGCCATAAAGTGGCCGATTTGTATTGAATCTTAGCGTGTGACAATTCGTTGGATAGGTAAACAACATAACTACGACTTCCATGTGATATTTTTGCATTCTGTAAAAATTCGGCCAAAATGGAGGTTAAGAAAATCTCCTCGTTAATTTAGGACATTACTCGTTTTCGACCCATTTTTACTAGGAAGGCCATAATGTGGCCAATTTGCAATGAATCTTAGCATGTGACAATTCGTTGGATAGGTAAACAACATAACTACGACTTCAATGGGATATTTTTGCATTCTCTAAAAATTCAGCCAAAATGGAGGTTAAGAAAATCGCCTCGTTAATTTGGGACATTACTCGTTTTCGACCCTTTTTTAGTAGGAAGGCCATAATGTGGCCGATTTGCATTGAATCTTAGCGTGTGACAATTCGTTGGATAGGTAAACAACATAACTACGACTTCCATGGGATATTTTTGCATTCTCTAAAAATTCAGCCAAAATGGAGGTTAAGAAAATCTCCTCGTTAATTTGGGACATTACTCGTTTTCGACCCTTTTTTAGTAGGAAGGCCATAATGTGGCCGATTTGCATTGAATCTTAGCGTGTGACAATTCGTTGGATAGGTAAACAACATAACTACGACTTCCATGGGATATTTTTGCATTCTATAAAAATTCAGCCAAAATGGAGGTGAAGAAAATCTCCTCGTTAATTTAGGACATTACTCGTTTTCGACCCATTTTTACTAGGAAGGCCATAAAGTGGCCGATTTGTATTGAATGTTAGCATGTGACAATTCGTTGGATAGGTAAACAACATAACTACGACTTCCATGGGATATTTTTGCATTCTGTAAAAATTCGGCCAAAATGGAGGTTAAGAAAATCTCCTCGTTAATTTAGGACATTACTCGTTTTCGACCCATTTTTACTAGGAAGGCCATAATGTGGCCGATTTGCAATGAATCTTAGCATGTGACAATTCGTTGGATAGGTAAACAACATAACTACGACTTCAATGGGATATTTTTGCATTCTCTAAAAATTCAGCCAAAATGGAGGTTAAGAAAATCGCCTCGTTAATTTGGGACATTACTCGTTTTCGACCCTTTTTTAGTAGGAAGGCCATAATGTGGCCGATTTGCATTGAATCTTAGCGTGTGACAATTCGTTGGATAGGTAAACAACATAACTACGACTTCCATGGGATATTTTTGCATTCTCTAAAAATTCAGCCAAAATGGAGGTTAAGAAAATCTCCTCGTTAATTTGGGACATTACTCGTTTTCGACCCTTTTTTAGTAGGAAGGCCATAATGTGGCCGATTTGCATTGAATCTTAGCGTGTGACAATTCGTTGGATAGGTAAACAACATAACTACGACTTCCATGGGATATTTTTACAATCTCTAAAAATTCGGCCAAAATGGAGGTTAAGAAAATCTCCTCGTTAATTTAGGACATTGCTCGTTTTCGACCCATTTTTACTAGGAAGGCCATAAAGTGGCCGATTTGTATTGAATCTTAGCATTTGACAATTCGTTGGATAGGTAAACAACATAACTACGACTTCCATGGTATATTTTTGCATTCTCTAAAATTAAGCCGAAATGGAGGTTAAGAAAATCGCCTCGTTAATTTGGGACATTACTCGTTTTCGACCCTTTTTTAGTAGGAAGGCCATAATGTGGCCGATTTGCATTGAATCTTAGCGTGTGACAATTCGTTGGATAGGTAAACAACATAACTACGACTTCCATGGGATATTTTTGCATTCTCTAAAAATTCAGCCAAAATGGAGGTTAAGAAAATCTCCTCGTTAATTTGGGACATTACTCGTTTTCGACCCTTTTTTAGTAGGAAGGCCATAATGTGGCCGATTTGCATTGAATCTTAGCGTGTGACAATTCGTTGGATAGGTAAACAACATAACTACGACTTCCATGGGATATTTTTACATTCTATAAAAATTCAGCCAAAATGGAGGTGAAGAAAATCTCCTTGTTAATTTAGGACATTACTCGTTTTCGACCCATTTTTACTAGGAAGGCCATAAAGTGGCCGATTTGTATTGAATCTTAGCATGTGACAATTCGTTGGATAGGTAAACAACATAACTACGACTTCCATGGGATATTTTTACATTCTCTAAAAATTAGGCCAAAATGGAGGTTAAGAAAATCTCCTCGTTAATTTAGGACATTGCTCGTTTTCGACCCATTTTTACTAGGAAGGCCATAAAGTGGCCGATTTGTATTGAATCTTAGCATTTGACAATTCGTTGGATAGGTAAACAACATAACTACGACTTCCATGGTATATTTTTGCATTCTCTAAAATTAAGCCGAAATGGAGGTTAAGAAAATCGCCTCGTTAATTTGGGACATTACTCGTTTTCGACCCTTTTTTAGTAGGAAGGCCATAATGTGGCCGATTTGCATTGAATCTTAGCGTGTGACAATTCGTTGGATAGGTAAACAACATAACTACGACTTCCATGGGATATTTTTGCATTCTCTAAAAATTCAGCCAAAATGGAGGTTAAGAAAATCTCCTCGTTAATTTGGGACATTACTCGTTTTCGACCCTTTTTTAGTAGGAAGGCCATAATGTGGCCGATTTGCATTGAATCTTAGCGTGTGACAATTCGTTGGATAGGTAAACAACATAACTACGACTTCCATGGGATATTTTTGCATTCTCTAAAAATTCAGCCAAAATGGAGGTTAAGAAAATCTCCTCGTTAATTTGGGACATTACTCGTTTTCGACCCTTTTTTAGTAGGAAGGCCATAATGTGGCCGATTTGCATTGAATCTTAGCGTGTGACAATTCGTTGGATAGGTAAACAACATAACTACGACTTCCATGGGATATTTTTACATTCTCTAAAAATTCGGCCAAAATGGAGGTTAAGAAAATCTCCTCGTTAATTTAGGACATTGCTCGTTTTCGACCCATTTTTACTAGGAAGGCCATAAAGTGGCCGATTTGTATTGAATCTTAGCGTGTGACAATTCGTTGGATAGGTAAACAACATAACTACGACTTCCATGGGATATTTTTGGATTCTGTAAAAATTCGGCCAAAATGGAGGTTAAGAAAATCTCCTCGTTAATTTGGGACATTACTCGTTTTCGACCCTTTTTTAGTAGGAAGGCCATAATGTGGCCGATTTGCATTGAATCTTAGCGTGTGACAATTCGTTGGATAGGTAAACAACATAACTACGACTTCCATGGGATATTTTTACATTCTCTAAAAATTCGGCCAAAATGGAGGTTAAGAAAATCTCCTCGTTAATTTAGGACATTGCTCGTTTTCGACCCATTTTTACTAGGAAGGCCATAAAGTGGCCGATTTGTATTGAATCTTAGCATTTGACAATTCGTTGGATAGGTAAACAACATAACTACGACTTCCATGGTATATTTTTGCATTCTCTAAAATTAAGCCGAAATGGAGGTTAAGAAAATCGCCTCGTTAATTTGGGACATTACTCGTTTTCGACCCTTTTTTAGTAGGAAGGCCATAATGTGGCCGATTTGCATTGAATCTTAGCGTGTGACAATTCGTTGGATAGGTAAACAACATAACTACGACTTCCATGGGATATTTTTGCATTCTATAAAAATTCAGCCAAAATGGAGGTGAAGAAAATCTCCTCGTTAATTTAGGACATTACTCGTTTTCGACCCATTTTTACTAGGAAGGCCATAAAGTGGCCGATTTGTATTGAATCTTAGCATGTGACAATTCGTTGGATAGGTAAACAACATAACTACGACTTCCATGGGATATTTTTGCATTCTGTAAAAATTTGGCCAAAATGGAGGTTAAGAAAATCTCCTCGTTAATTTAGGACATTACTCGTTTTCGACCCATTTTTACTAGGAAGGCCATAATGTGGCCAATTTGCAATGAATCTTAGCATGTGACAATTCGTTGGATAGGTAAACAACATAACTACGACTTCAATGGGATATTTTTGCATTCTCTAAAAATTCAGCCAAAATGGAGGTTAAGAAAATCGCCTCGTTAATTTGGGACATTACTCGTTTTCGACCCTTTTTTAGTAGGAAGGCCATAATGTGGCCGATTTGCATTGAATCTTAGCGTGTGACAATTCGTTGGATAGGTAAACAACATAACTACGACTTCCATGGGATATTTTTGCATTCTCTAAAAATTCAGCCAAAATGGAGGTTAAGAAAATCTCCTCGTTAATTTGGGACATTACTCGTTTTCGACCCTTTTTTAGTAGGAAGGCCATAATGTGGCCGATTTGCATTGAATCTTAGCGTGTGACAATTCGTTGGATAGGTAAACAACATAACTACGACTTCCATGGGATATTTTTGCATTCTATAAAAATTCAGCCAAAATGGAGGTGAAGAAAATCTCCTCGTTAATTTAGGACATTACTCGTTTTCGACCCATTTTTACTAGGAAGGCCATAAAGTGGCCGATTTGTATTGAATGTTAGCATGTGACAATTCGTTGGATAGGTAAACAACATAACTACGACTTCCATGGGATATTTTTGCATTCTGTAAAAATTCGGCCAAAATGGAGGTTAAGAAAATCTCCTCGTTAATTTAGGACATTACTCGTTTTCGACCCATTTTTACTAGGAAGGCCATAATGTGGCCGATTTGCAATGAATCTTAGCATGTGACAATTCGTTGGATAGGTAAACAACATAACTACGACTTCAATGGGATATTTTTGCATTCTCTAAAAATTCAGCCAAAATGGAGGTTAAGAAAATCGCCTCGTTAATTTGGGACATTACTCGTTTTCGACCCTTTTTTAGTAGGAAGGCCATAATGTGGCCGATTTGCATTGAATCTTAGCGTGTGACAATTCGTTGGATAGGTAAACAACATAACTACGACTTCCATGGGATATTTTTGCATTCTCTAAAAATTCAGCCAAAATGGAGGTTAAGAAAATCTCCTCGTTAATTTGGGACATTACTCGTTTTCGACCCTTTTTTAGTAGGAAGGCCATAATGTGGCCGATTTGCATTGAATCTTAGCGTGTGACAATTCGTTGGATAGGTAAACAACATAACTACGACTTCCATGGGATATTTTTACATTCTCTAAAAATTCGGCCAAAATGGAGGTTAAGAAAATCTCCTCGTTAATTTAGGACATTGCTCGTTTTCGACCCATTTTTACTAGGAAGGCCATAAAGTGGCCGATTTGTATTGAATCTTAGCATTTGACAATTCGTTGGATAGGTAAACAACATAACTACGACTTCCATGGTATATTTTTGCATTCTCTAAAATTAAGCCGAAATGGAGGTTAAGAAAATCGCCTCGTTAATTTGGGACATTACTCGTTTTCGACCCTTTTTTAGTAGGAAGGCCATAATGTGGCCGATTTGCGTTGAATCTTAGCGTGTGACAATTCGTTGGATAGGTAAACAACATAACTACGACTTCCATGGGATATTTTTACATTCTCTAAAAATTCGGCCAAAATGGAGGTTAAGAAAATCTCCTCGTTAATTTAGGACATTGCTCGTTTTCGACCCATTTTTACTAGGAAGGCCATAAAGTGGCCGATTTGTATTGAATCTTAGCATTTGACAATTCGTTGGATAGGTAAACAACATAACTACGACTTCCATGGTATATTTTTGCATTCTCTAAAATTAAGCCGAAATGGAGGTTAAGAAAATCGCCTCGTTAATTTGGGACATTACTCGTTTTCGACCCTTTTTTAGTAGGAAGGCCATAATGTGGCCGATTTGCATTGAATCTTAGCGTGTGACAATTCGTTGGATAGGTAAACAACATAACTACGACTTCCATGGGATATTTTTGCATTCTCTAAAAATTCAGCCAAAATGGAGGTTAAGAAAATCTCCTCGTTAATTTGGGACATTACTCGTTTTCGACCCTTTTTTAGTAGGAAGGCCATAATGTGGCCGATTTGCATTGAATCTTAGCGTGTGACAATTCGTTGGATAGGTAAACAACATAACTACGACTTCCATGGGATATTTTTGCATTCTCTAAAAATTCAGCCAAAATGGAGGTTAAGAAAATCTCCTCGTTAATTTGGGACATTACTCGTTTTCGACCCTTTTTTAGTAGGAAGGCCATAATGTGGCCGATTTGCATTGAATCTTAGCGTGTGACAATTCGTTGGATAGGTAAACAACATAACTACGACTTCCATGGTATATTTTTGCATTCTCTAAAATAAAGCCGAAATGGAGGTTAAGAAAATCGCCTCGTTAATTTGGGACATTACTCGTTTTCGACCCTTTTTTAGTAGGAAGGCCATAATGTGGCCGATTTGCATTGAATCTTAGCGTGTGACAATTCGTTGGATAGGTAAACAACATAACTACGACTTCCATGGGATATTTTTGCATTCTCTAAAAATTCAGCCAAAATGGAGGTTAAGAAAATCTCCTCGTTAATTTGGGACATTACTCGTTTTCGACCCTTTTTTAGTAGGAAGGCCATAATGTGGCCGATTTGCATTGAATCTTAGCGTGTGACAATTCGTTGGATAGGTAAACAACATAACTACGACTTCCATGGGATATTTTTGCATTCTATAAAAATTCAGCCAAAATGGAGGTGAAGAAAATCTCCTCGTTAATTTAGGACATTACTCGTTTTCGACCCATTTTTACTAGGAAGGCCATAAAGTGGCCGATTTGTATTGAATGTTAGCATGTGACAATTCGTTGGATAGGTAAACAACATAACTACGACTTCCATGGGATATTTTTGCATTCTGTAAAAATTCGGCCAAAATGGAGGTTAAGAAAATCTCCTCGTTAATTTAGGACATTACTCGTTTTCGACCCATTTTTACTAGGAAGGCCATAATGTGGCCGATTTGCAATGAATCTTAGCATGTGACAATTCGTTGGATAGGTAAACAACATAACTACGACTTCAATGGGATATTTTTGCATTCTCTAAAAATTCAGCCAAAATGGAGGTTAAGAAAATCGCCTCGTTAATTTGGGACATTACTCGTTTTCGACCCTTTTTTAGTAGGAAGGCCATAATGTGGCCGATTTGCATTGAATCTTAGCGTGTGACAATTCGTTGGATAGGTAAACAACATAACTACGACTTCCATGGGATATTTTTGCATTCTCTAAAAATTCAGCCAAAATGGAGGTTAAGAAAATCTCCTCGTTAATTTGGGACATTACTCGTTTTCGACCCTTTTTTAGTAGGAAGGCCATAATGTGGCCGATTTGCATTGAATCTTAGCGTGTGACAATTCGTTGGATAGGTAAACAACATAACTACGACTTCCATGGGATATTTTTACATTCTCTAAAAATTCGGCCAAAATGGAGGTTAAGAAAATCTCCTCGTTAATTTAGGACATTGCTCGTTTTCGACCCATTTTTACTAGGAAGGCCATAAAGTGGCCGATTTGTATTGAATCTTAGCATTTGACAATTCGTTGGATAGGTAAACAACATAACTACGACTTCCATGGTATATTTTTGCATTCTCTAAAATTAAGCCGAAATGGAGGTTAAGAAAATCGCCTCGTTAATTTGGGACATTACTCGTTTTCGACCCTTTTTTAGTAGGAAGGCCATAATGTGGCCGATTTGCATTGAATCTTAGCGTGTGACAATTCGTTGGATAGGTAAACAACATAACTACGACTTCCATGGGATATTTTTGCATTCTCTAAAAATTCAGCCAAAATGGAGGTTAAGAAAATCTCCTCGTTAATTTGGGACATTACTCGTTTTCGACCCTTTTTTAGTAGGAAGGCCATAATGTGGCCGATTTGCATTGAATCTTAGCGTGTGACAATTCGTTGGATAGGTAAACAACATAACTACGACTTCCATGGGATATTTTTACATTCTATAAAAATTCAGCCAAAATGGAGGTGAAGAAAATCTCCTTGTTAATTTAGGACATTACTCGTTTTCGACCCATTTTTACTAGGAAGGCCATAAAGTGGCCGATTTGTATTGAATCTTAGCATGTGACAATTCGTTGGATAGGTAAACAACATAACTACGACTTCCATGGGATATTTTTACATTCTCTAAAAATTAGGCCAAAATGGAGGTTAAGAAAATCTCCTCGTTAATTTAGGACATTGCTCGTTTTCGACCCATTTTTACTAGGAAGGCCATAAAGTGGCCGATTTGTATTGAATCTTAGCATTTGACAATTCGTTGGATAGGTAAACAACATAACTACGACTTCCATGGTATATTTTTGCATTCTCTAAAATTAAGCCGAAATGGAGGTTAAGAAAATCGCCTCGTTAATTTGGGACATTACTCGTTTTCGACCCTTTTTTAGTAGGAAGGCCATAATGTGGCCGATTTGCATTGAATCTTAGCGTGTGACAATTCGTTGGATAGGTAAACAACATAACTACGACTTCCATGGGATATTTTTGCATTCTCTAAAAATTCAGCCAAAATGGAGGTTAAGAAAATCTCCTCGTTAATTTGGGACATTACTCGTTTTCGACCCTTTTTTAGTAGGAAGGCCATAATGTGGCCGATTTGCATTGAATCTTAGCGTGTGACAATTCGTTGGATAGGTAAACAACATAACTACGACTTCCATGGGATATTTTTGCATTCTCTAAAAATTCAGCCAAAATGGAGGTTAAGAAAATCTCCTCGTTAATTTGGGACATTACTCGTTTTTGACCCTTTTTTAGTAGGAAGGCCATAATGTGGCCGATTTGCATTGAATCTTAGCGTGTGACAATTCGTTGGATAGGTAAACAACATAACTACGACTTCCATGGGATATTTTTACATTCTCTAAAAATTCGGCCAAAATGGAGGTTAAGAAAATCTCCTCGTTAATTTAGGACATTGCTCGTTTTCGACCCATTTTTACTAGGAAGGCCATAAAGTGGCCGATTTGTATTGAATCTTAGCATTTGACAATTCGTTGGATAGGTAAACAACATAACTACGACTTCCATGGTATATTTTTGCGTTCTCTAAAATTAAGCCGAAATGGAGGTTAAGAAAATCGCCTCGTTAATTTGGGACATTACTCGTTTTCGACCCTTTTTTAGTAGGAAGGCCATAATGTGGCCGATTTGCATTGAATCTTAGCGTGTGACAATTCGTTGGATAGGTAAACAACATAACTACGACTTCCATGGGATATTTTTGCATTCTCTAAAAATTCAGCCAAAATGGAGGTTAAGAAAATCTCCTCGTTAATTTGGGACATTACTCGTTTTCGACCCTTTTTTAGTAGGAAGGCCATAATGTGGCCGATTTGCATTGAATCTTAGCGTGTGACAATTCGTTGGATAGGTAAACAACATAACTACGACTTCCATGGGATATTTTTGCATTCTCTAAAAATTCAGCCAAAATGGAGGTTAAGAAAATCTCCTCGTTAATTTGGGACATTACTCGTTTTCGACCCTTTTTTAGTAGGAAGGCCATAATGTGGCCGATTTGCATTGAATCTTAGCGTGTGACAATTCGTTGGATAGGTAAACAACATAACTACGACTTCCATGGGATATTTTTACATTCTCTAAAAATTCGGCCAAAATGGAGGTTAAGAAAATCTCCTCGTTAATTTAGGACATTGCTCGTTTTCGACCCATTTTTACTAGGAAGGCCATAAAGTGGCCGATTTGTATTGAATCTTAGCATTTGACAATTCGTTGGATAGGTAAACAACATAACTACGACTTCCATGGTATATTTTTGCATTCTCTAAAATTAAGCCGAAATGGAGGTTAAGAAAATCGCCTCGTTAATTTGGGACATTACTCGTTTTCGACCCTTTTTTAGTAGGAAGGCCATAATGTGGCCGATTTGCATTGAATCTTAGCGTGTGACAATTCGTTGGATAGGTAAACAACATAACTACGACTTCCATGGGATATTTTTGCATTCTCTAAAAATTCAGCCAAAATGGAGGTTAAGAAAATCTCCTCGTTAATTTGGGACATTACTCGTTTTCGACCCTTTTTTAGTAGGAAGGCCATAATGTGGCCGATTTGCATTGAATCTTAGCGTGTGACAATTCGTTGGATAGGTAAACAACATAACTACGACTTCCATGGGATATTTTTGCATTCTCTAAAAATTCAGCCAAAATGGAGGTTAAGAAAATCTCCTCGTTAATTTGGGACATTACTCGTTTTCGACCCTTTTTTAGTAGGAAGGCCATAATGTGGCCGATTTGCATTGAATCTTAGCGTGTGACAATTCGTTGGATAGGTAAACAACATAACTACGACTTCCATGGGATATTTTTACATTCTCTAAAAATTCGGCCAAAATGGAGGTTAAGAAAATCTCCTCGTTAATTTAGGACATTGCTCGTTTTCGACCCATTTTTACTAGGAAGGCCATAAAGTGGCCGATTTGTATTGAATCTTAGCATTTGACAATTCGTTGGATAGGTAAACAACATAACTACGACTTCCATGGTATATTTTTGCATTCTCTAAAATAAAGCCGAAATGGAGGTTAAGAAAATCGCCTCGTTAATTTGGGACATTACTCGTTTTCGACCCTTTTTTAGTAGGAAGGCCATAATGTGGCCGATTTGCATTGAATCTTAGCGTGTGACAATTCGTTGGATAGGTAAACAACATAACTACGACTTCCATGGGATATTTTTGCATTCTCTAAAAATTCAGCCAAAATGGAGGTTAAGAAAATCTCCTCGTTAATTTGGGACATTACTCGTTTTCGACCCTTTTTTAGTAGGAAGGCCATAATGTGGCCGATTTGCATTGAATCTTAGCGTGTGACAATTCGTTGGATAGGTAAACAACATAACTACGACTTCCATGGGATATTTTTGCATTCTATAAAAATTCAGCCAAAATGGAGGTGAAGAAAATCTCCTCGTTAATTTAGGACATTACTCGTTTTCGACCCATTTTTACTAGGAAGGCCATAAAGTGGCCGATTTGTATTGAATGTTAGCATGTGACAATTCGTTGGATAGGTAAACAACATAACTACGACTTCCATGGGATATTTTTGCATTCTGTAAAAATTCGGCCAAAATGGAGGTTAAGAAAATCTCCTCGTTAATTTAGGACATTACTCGTTTTCGACCCATTTTTACTAGGAAGGCCATAATGTGGCCGATTTGCAATGAATCTTAGCATGTGACAATTCGTTGGATAGGTAAACAACATAACTACGACTTCAATGGGATATTTTTGCATTCTCTAAAAATTCAGCCAAAATGGAGGTTAAGAAAATCGCCTCGTTAATTTGGGACATTACTCGTTTTCGACCCTTTTTTAGTAGGAAGGCCATAATGTGGCCGATTTGCATTGAATCTTAGCGTGTGACAATTCGTTGGATAGGTAAACAACATAACTACGACTTCCATGGGATATTTTTGCATTCTCTAAAAATTCAGCCAAAATGGAGGTTAAGAAAATCTCCTCGTTAATTTGGGACATTACTCGTTTTCGACCCTTTTTTAGTAGGAAGGCCATAATGTGGCCGATTTGCATTGAATCTTAGCGTGTGACAATTCGTTGGATAGGTAAACAACATAACTACGACTTCCATGGGATATTTTTACATTCTCTAAAAATTCGGCCAAAATGGAGGTTAAGAAAATCTCCTCGTTAATTTAGGACATTGCTCGTTTTCGACCCATTTTTACTAGGAAGGCCATAAAGTGGCCGATTTGTATTGAATCTTAGCATTTGACAATTCGTTGGATAGGTAAACAACATAACTACGACTTCCATGGTATATTTTTGCATTCTCTAAAATTAAGCCGAAATGGAGGTTAAGAAAATCGCCTCGTTAATTTGGGACATTACTCGTTTTCGACCCTTTTTTAGTAGGAAGGCCATAATGTGGCCGATTTGCATTGAATCTTAGCGTGTGACAATTCGTTGGATAGGTAAACAACATAACTACGACTTCCATGGGATATTTTTGCATTCTCTAAAAATTCAGCCAAAATGGAGGTTAAGAAAATCTCCTCGTTAATTTGGGACATTACTCGTTTTCGACCCTTTTTTAGTAGGAAGGCCATAATGTGGCCGATTTGCATTGAATCTTAGCGTGTGACAATTCGTTGGATAGGTAAACAACATAACTACGACTTCCATGGGATATTTTTACATTCTATAAAAATTCAGCCAAAATGGAGGTGAAGAAAATCTCCTTGTTAATTTAGGACATTACTCGTTTTCGACCCATTTTTACTAGGAAGGCCATAAAGTGGCCGATTTGTATTGAATCTTAGCATGTGACAATTCGTTGGATAGGTAAACAACATAACTACGACTTCCATGGGATATTTTTACATTCTCTAAAAATTAGGCCAAAATGGAGGTTAAGAAAATCTCCTCGTTAATTTAGGACATTGCTCGTTTTCGACCCATTTTTACTAGGAAGGCCATAAAGTGGCCGATTTGTATTGAATCTTAGCATTTGACAATTCGTTGGATAGGTAAACAACATAACTACGACTTCCATGGTATATTTTTGCATTCTCTAAAATTAAGCCGAAATGGAGGTTAAGAAAATCGCCTCGTTAATTTGGGACATTACTCGTTTTCGACCCTTTTTTAGTAGGAAGGCCATAATGTGGCCGATTTGCATTGAATCTTAGCGTGTGACAATTCGTTGGATAGGTAAACAACATAACTACGACTTCCATGGGATATTTTTGCATTCTCTAAAAATTCAGCCAAAATGGAGGTTAAGAAAATCTCCTCGTTAATTTGGGACATTACTCGTTTTCGACCCTTTTTTAGTAGGAAGGCCATAATGTGGCCGATTTGCATTGAATCTTAGCGTGTGACAATTCGTTGGATAGGTAAACAACATAACTACGACTTCCATGGGATATTTTTGCATTCTCTAAAAATTCAGCCAAAATGGAGGTTAAGAAAATCTCCTCGTTAATTTGGGACATTACTCGTTTTTGACCCTTTTTTAGTAGGAAGGCCATAATGTGGCCGATTTGCATTGAATCTTAGCGTGTGACAATTCGTTGGATAGGTAAACAACATAACTACGACTTCCATGGGATATTTTTACATTCTCTAAAAATTCGGCCAAAATGGAGGTTAAGAAAATCTCCTCGTTAATTTAGGACATTGCTCGTTTTCGACCCATTTTTACTAGGAAGGCCATAAAGTGGCCGATTTGTATTGAATCTTAGCATTTGACAATTCGTTGGATAGGTAAACAACATAACTACGACTTCCATGGTATATTTTTGCATTCTCTAAAATTAAGCCGAAATGGAGGTTAAGAAAATCGCCTCGTTAATTTGGGACATTACTCGTTTTCGACCCTTTTTTAGTAGGAAGGCCATAATGTGGCCGATTTGCATTGAATCTTAGCGTGTGACAATTCGTTGGATAGGTAAACAACATAACTACGACTTCCATGGGATATTTTTGCATTCTCTAAAAATTCAGCCAAAATGGAGGTTAAGAAAATCTCCTCGTTAATTTGGGACATTACTCGTTTTCGACCCTTTTTTAGTAGGAAGGCCATAATGTGGCCGATTTGCATTGAATCTTAGCGTGTGACAATTCGTTGGATAGGTAAACAACATAACTACGACTTCCATGGGATATTTTTGCATTCTCTAAAAATTCAGCCAAAATGGAGGTTAAGAAAATCTCCTCGTTAATTTGGGACATTACTCGTTTTTGACCCTTTTTTAGTAGGAAGGCCATAATGTGGCCGATTTGCATTGAATCTTAGCGTGTGACAATTCGTTGGATAGGTAAACAACATAACTACGACTTCCATGGGATATTTTTACATTCTCTAAAAATTCGGCCAAAATGGAGGTTAAGAAAATCTCCTCGTTAATTTAGGACATTGCTCGTTTTCGACCCATTTTTACTAGGAAGGCCATAAAGTGGCCGATTTGTATTGAATCTTAGCATTTGACAATTCGTTGGATAGGTAAACAACATAACTACGACTTCCATGGTATATTTTTGCGTTCTCTAAAATTAAGCCGAAATGGAGGTTAAGAAAATCGCCTCGTTAATTTGGGACATTACTCGTTTTCGACCCTTTTTTAGTAGGAAGGCCATAATGTGGCCGATTTGCATTGAATCTTAGCGTGTGACAATTCGTTGGATAGGTAAACAACATAACTACGACTTCCATGGGATATTTTTGCATTCTCTAAAAATTCAGCCAAAATGGAGGTTAAGAAAATCTCCTCGTTAATTTGGGACATTACTCGTTTTCGACCCTTTTTTAGTAGGAAGGCCATAATGTGGCCGATTTGCATTGAATCTTAGCGTGTGACAATTCGTTGGATAGGTAAACAACATAACTACGACTTCCATGGGATATTTTTGCATTCTCTAAAAATTCAGCCAAAATGGAGGTTAAGAAAATCTCCTCGTTAATTTGGGACATTACTCGTTTTCGACCCTTTTTTAGTAGGAAGGCCATAATGTGGCCGATTTGCATTGAATCTTAGCGTGTGACAATTCGTTGGATAGGTAAACAACATAACTACGACTTCCATGGGATATTTTTACATTCTCTAAAAATTCGGCCAAAATGGAGGTTAAGAAAATCTCCTCGTTAATTTAGGACATTGCTCGTTTTCGACCCATTTTTACTAGGAAGGCCATAAAGTGGCCGATTTGTATTGAATCTTAGCATTTGACAATTCGTTGGATAGGTAAACAACATAACTACGACTTCCATGGTATATTTTTGCATTCTCTAAAATTAAGCCGAAATGGAGGTTAAGAAAATCGCCTCGTTAATTTGGGACATTACTCGTTTTCGACCCTTTTTTAGTAGGAAGGCCATAATGTGGCCGATTTGCATTGAATCTTAGCGTGTGACAATTCGTTGGATAGGTAAACAACATAACTACGACTTCCATGGGATATTTTTGCATTCTCTAAAAATTCAGCCAAAATGGAGGTTAAGAAAATCTCCTCGTTAATTTGGGACATTACTCGTTTTCGACCCTTTTTTAGTAGGAAGGCCATAATGTGGCCGATTTGCATTGAATCTTAGCGTGTGACAATTCGTTGGATAGGTAAACAACATAACTACGACTTCCATGGGATATTTTTGCATTCTCTAAAAATTCAGCCAAAATGGAGGTTAAGAAAATCTCCTCGTTAATTTGGGACATTACTCGTTTTCGACCCTTTTTTAGTAGGAAGGCCATAATGTGGCCGATTTGCATTGAATCTTAGCGTGTGACAATTCGTTGGATAGGTAAACAACATAACTACGACTTCCATGGGATATTTTTACATTCTCTAAAAATTCGGCCAAAATGGAGGTTAAGAAAATCTCCTCGTTAATTTAGGACATTGCTCGTTTTCGACCCATTTTTACTAGGAAGGCCATAAAGTGGCCGATTTGTATTGAATCTTAGCATTTGACAATTCGTTGGATAGGTAAACAACATAACTACGACTTCCATGGTATATTTTTGCATTCTCTAAAATAAAGCCGAAATGGAGGTTAAGAAAATCGCCTCGTTAATTTGGGACATTACTCGTTTTCGACCCTTTTTTAGTAGGAAGGCCATAATGTGGCCGATTTGCATTGAATCTTAGCGTGTGACAATTCGTTGGATAGGTAAACAACATAACTACGACTTCCATGGGATATTTTTGCATTCTCTAAAAATTCAGCCAAAATGGAGGTTAAGAAAATCTCCTCGTTAATTTGGGACATTACTCGTTTTCGACCCTTTTTTAGTAGGAAGGCCATAATGTGGCCGATTTGCATTGAATCTTAGCGTGTGACAATTCGTTGGATAGGTAAACAACATAACTACGACTTCCATGGGATATTTTTGCATTCTATAAAAATTCAGCCAAAATGGAGGTGAAGAAAATCTCCTCGTTAATTTAGGACATTACTCGTTTTCGACCCATTTTTACTAGGAAGGCCATAAAGTGGCCGATTTGTGTTGAATGTTAGCATGTGACAATTCGTTGGATAGGTAAACAACATAACTACGACTTCCATGGGATATTTTTGCATTCTGTAAAAATTCGGCCAAAATGGAGGTTAAGAAAATCTCCTCGTTAATTTAGGACATTACTCGTTTTCGACCCATTTTTACTAGGAAGGCCATAATGTGGCCGATTTGCAATGAATCTTAGCATGTGACAATTCGTTGGATAGGTAAACAACATAACTACGACTTCAATGGGATATTTTTGCATTCTCTAAAAATTCAGCCAAAATGGAGGTTAAGAAAATCGCCTCGTTAATTTGGGACATTACTCGTTTTCGACCCTTTTTTAGTAGGAAGGCCATAATGTGGCCGATTTGCATTGAATCTTAGCGTGTGACAATTCGTTGGATAGGTAAACAACATAACTACGACTTCCATGGGATATTTTTGCATTCTCTAAAAATTCAGCCAAAATGGAGGTTAAGAAAATCTCCTCGTTAATTTGGGACATTACTCGTTTTCGACCCTTTTTTAGTAGGAAGGCCATAATGTGGCCGATTTGCATTGAATCTTAGCGTGTGACAATTCGTTGGATAGGTAAACAACATAACTACGACTTCCATGGGATATTTTTACATTCTCTAAAAATTCGGCCAAAATGGAGGTTAAGAAAATCTCCTCGTTAATTTAGGACATTGCTCGTTTTCGACCCATTTTTACTAGGAAGGCCATAAAGTGGCCGATTTGTATTGAATCTTAGCATTTGACAATTCGTTGGATAGGTAAACAACATAACTACGACTTCCATGGTATATTTTTGCATTCTCTAAAATTAAGCCGAAATGGAGGTTAAGAAAATCGCCTCGTTAATTTGGGACATTACTCGTTTTCGACCCTTTTTTAGTAGGAAGGCCATAATGTGGCCGATTTGCATTGAATCTTAGCGTGTGACAATTCGTTGGATAGGTAAACAACATAACTACGACTTCCATGGGATATTTTTGCATTCTCTAAAAATTCAGCCAAAATGGAGGTTAAGAAAATCTCCTCGTTAATTTGGGACATTACTCGTTTTCGACCCTTTTTTAGTAGGAAGGCCATAATGTGGCCGATTTGCATTGAATCTTAGCGTGTGACAATTCGTTGGATAGGTAAACAACATAACTACGACTTCCATGGGATATTTTTACATTCTATAAAAATTCAGCCAAAATGGAGGTGAAGAAAATCTCCTTGTTAATTTAGGACATTACTCGTTTTCGACCCATTTTTACTAGGAAGGCCATAAAGTGGCCGATTTGTATTGAATCTTAGCATGTGACAATTCGTTGGATAGGTAAACAACATAACTACGACTTCCATGGGATATTTTTACATTCTCTAAAAATTAGGCCAAAATGGAGGTTAAGAAAATCTCCTCGTTAATTTAGGACATTGCTCGTTTTCGACCCATTTTTACTAGGAAGGCCATAAAGTGGCCGATTTGTATTGAATCTTAGCATTTGACAATTCGTTGGATAGGTAAACAACATAACTACGACTTCCATGGTATATTTTTGCATTCTCTAAAATTAAGCCGAAATGGAGGTTAAGAAAATCGCCTCGTTAATTTGGGACATTACTCGTTTTCGACCCTTTTTTAGTAGGAAGGCCATAATGTGGCCGATTTGCATTGAATCTTAGCGTGTGACAATTCGTTGGATAGGTAAACAACATAACTACGACTTCCATGGGATATTTTTGCATTCTCTAAAAATTCAGCCAAAATGGAGGTTAAGAAAATCTCCTCGTTAATTTGGGACATTACTCGTTTTCGACCCTTTTTTAGTAGGAAGGCCATAATGTGGCCGATTTGCATTGAATCTTAGCGTGTGACAATTCGTTGGATAGGTAAACAACATAACTACGACTTCCATGGGATATTTTTGCATTCTCTAAAAATTCAGCCAAAATGGAGGTTAAGAAAATCTCCTCGTTAATTTGGGACATTACTCGTTTTTGACCCTTTTTTAGTAGGAAGGCCATAATGTGGCCGATTTGCATTGAATCTTAGCGTGTGACAATTCGTTGGATAGGTAAACAACATAACTACGACTTCCATGGGATATTTTTACATTCTCTAAAAATTCGGCCAAAATGGAGGTTAAGAAAATCTCCTCGTTAATTTAGGACATTGCTCGTTTTCGACCCATTTTTACTAGGAAGGCCATAAAGTGGCCGATTTGTATTGAATCTTAGCATTTGACAATTCGTTGGATAGGTAAACAACATAACTACGACTTCCATGGTATATTTTTGCATTCTCTAAAATTAAGCCGAAATGGAGGTTAAGAAAATCGCCTCGTTAATTTGGGACATTACTCGTTTTCGACCCTTTTTTAGTAGGAAGGCCATAATGTGGCCGATTTGCATTGAATCTTAGCGTGTGACAATTCGTTGGATAGGTAAACAACATAACTACGACTTCCATGGGATATTTTTGCATTCTCTAAAAATTCAGCCAAAATGGAGGTTAAGAAAATCTCCTCGTTAATTTGGGACATTACTCGTTTTCGACCCTTTTTTAGTAGGAAGGCCATAATGTGGCCGATTTGCATTGAATCTTAGCGTGTGACAATTTGTTGGATAGGTAAACAACATAACTACGACTTCCATGGGATATTTTTGCATTCTCTAAAAATTCAGCCAAAATGGAGGTTAAGAAAATCTCCTCGTTAATTTGGGACATTACTCGTTTTCGACCCTTTTTTAGTAGGAAGGCCATAATGTGGCCGATTTGCATTGAATCTTAGCGTGTGACAATTCGTTGGATAGGTAAACAACATAACTACGACTTCCATGGGATATTTTTACATTCTCTAAAAATTCGGCCAAAATGGAGGTTAAGAAAATCTCCTCGTTAATTTAGGACATTGCTCGTTTTCGACCCATTTTTACTAGGAAGGCCATAAAGTGGCCGATTTGTATTGAATCTTAGCATTTGACAATTCGTTGGATAGGTAAACAACATAACTACGACTTCCATGGTATATTTTTGCATTCTCTAAAATTAAGCCGAAATAGAGATTAAGAAAATCGCCTCGTTAATTTGGGACATTACTCATTTTCGACCCTTTTTTAGTAGGAAGGCCATAATGTGGCCGATTTGCATTGAATCTTAGCGTGTGACAATTCGTTGGATAGGTAAACAACATAACTACGACTTCCATGGGATATTTTTGCATTCTATAAAAATTCAGCCAAAATGGAGGTGAAGAAAATCTCCTCGTTAATTTAGGACATTACTCGTTTTCGACCCATTTTTACTAGGAAGGCCATAAAGTGGCCGATTTGTATTGAATCTTAGCATGTGACAATTCGTTGGATAGGTAAACAACATAACTACGACTTCCATGGGATATTTTTACATTCTCTAAAAATTCGGCCAAAATGGAGGTGGAGAAAATCTCCTCGTTAATTTAGGACATTACTCGTTTTCGACCCTTTTTTAGTAGGAAGGCCATAATATGGCCGATTTGCATTGAATCTTAGCGTGTGACAATTCGTTGGATAGGTAAACAACATAACTATGACTTCCATGGGATATTTTTGCATTCTATAAAAATTCAGCCAAAATGGAGGTGAAGAAAATCTCCTCGTTAATTTAGGACATTACTCGTTTTCGACCCATTTTTACTAGGAAGGCCATAAAGTGGCCGATTTGTATTGAATCTTAGCATGTGACAATTCGTTGGATAGGTAAACAACATAACTACGACTTCCATGGGATATTTTTGCATTCTGTAAAAATTCGGCCAAAATGGAGGTTAAGAAAATCTCCTCGTTAATTTAGGACATTACTCGTTTTCGACCCATTTTTACTAGGAAGGCCATAATGTGGCCGATTTGCAATGAATCTTAGCATGTGACAATTCGTTGGATAGGTAAACAACATAACTACGACTTCAATGGGATATTTTTGCATTCTCTAAAAATTTAGCCAAAATGGAGGTTAAGAAAATCTCCTCGTTAATTTGGGACATTACTCGTTTTCGACCCTTTTTTAGTAGGAAGGCCATAATATGGCCGATTTGCATTGAATCTTAGCGTGTGACAATTCGTTGGATAGGTAAACAACATAACTATGACTTCCATGGGATATTTTTGCATTCTATAAAAATTCAGCCAAAATGGAGGTGAAGAAAATCTCCTCGTTAATTTAGGACATTACTCGTTTTCGACCCATTTTTACTAGGAAGGCCATAAAGTGGCCGATTTGTATTGAATCTTAGCATGTGACAATTCGTTGGATAGGTAAACAACATAACTACGACTTCCATGGGATATTTTTGCATTCTGTAAAAATTCGGCCAAAATGGAGGTTAAGAAAATCTCCTCGTTAATTTAGGACATTACTCGTTATCGACCCATTTTTACTAGGAAGGCCATAATGTGGCCGATTTGCAATGAATCTTAGCATGTGACAATTCGTTGGATAGGTAAACAACATAACTACGACTTCAATGGGATATTTTTGCATTCTCTAAAAATTCAGCCAAAATGGAGGTTAAGAAAATCTCCTCGTTAATTTGGGACATTACTCGTTTTCGACCCTTTTTTAGTAGGAAGGCCATAATGTGGCCGATTTGCATTGAATCTTAGCGTGTGACAATTCGTTGGATAGGTAAACAACATAACTACGACTTCCATGGGATATTTTTGCATTCTCTAAAAATTCAGCCAAAATGGAGGTTAAGAAAATCTCCTCGTTAATTTGGGACATTACTCGTTTTCGACCCTTTTTTAGTAGGAAGGCCATAATGTGGCCGATTTGCATTGAATCTTAGCGTGTGACAATTCGTTGGATAGGTAAACAACATAACTACGACTTCCATTGGATATTTTTACATTCTCTAAAAATTCGGCCAAAATGGAGGTTAAGAAAATCTCCTCGTTAATTTAGGGCATTGCTCGTTTTCGACCCATTTTTACTAGGAAGGCCATAATGTGGCCGATTTGCAATGAATCTTAGCATGTGACAATTCGTTGGATAGGTAAACAACATAACTACGACTTCAATGGGATATTTTTGCATTCTCTAAAAATTTAGCCAAAATGGAGGTTAAGAAAATCTCCTCGTTAATTTGGGACATTACTCGTTTTCGACCCTTTTTTAGTAGGAAGGCCATAATATGGCCGATTTGCATTGAATCTTAGCGTGTGACAATTCGTTGGATAGGTAAACAACATAACTATGACTTCCATGGGATATTTTTGCATTCTATAAAAATTCAGCCAAAATGGAGGTGAAGAAAATCTCCTCGTTAATTTAGGACATTACTCGTTTTCGACCCATTTTTACTAGGAAGGCCATAAAGTGGCCGATTTGTATTGAATCTTAGCATGTGACAATTCGTTGGATAGGTAAACAACATAACTACGACTTCCATGGGATATTTTTGCATTCTGTAAAAATTCGGCCAAAATGGAGGTTAAGAAAATCTCCTCGTTAATTTAGGACATTACTCGTTATCGACCCATTTTTACTAGGAAGGCCATAATGTGGCCGATTTGCAATGAATCTTAGCATGTGACAATTCGTTGGATAGGTAAACAACATAACTACGACTTCAATGGGATATTTTTGCATTCTCTAAAAATTCAGCCAAAATGGAGGTTAAGAAAATCTCCTCGTTAATTTGGGACATTACTCGTTTTCGACCCTTTTTTAGTAGGAAGGCCATAATGTGGCCGATTTGCATTGAATCTTAGCGTGTGACAATTCGTTGGATAGGTAAACAACATAACTACGACTTCCATGGGATATTTTTGCATTCTCTAAAAATTCAGCCAAAATGGAGGTTAAGAAAATCTCCTCGTTAATTTGGGACATTACTCGTTTTCGACCCTTTTTTAGTAGGAAGGCCATAATGTGGCCGATTTGCATTGAATCTTAGCGTGTGACAATTCGTTGGATAGGTAAACAACATAACTACGACTTCCATTGGATATTTTTACATTCTCTAAAAATTCGGCCAAAATGGAGGTTAAGAAAATCTCCTCGTTAATTTAGGGCATTGCTCGTTTTCGACCCATTTTTACTAGGAAGGCCATAAAGTGGCCGATTTGTATTGAATCTTAGCATGTGACAATTCGTTGGATAGGTAAACAACATAACTACGACTTCCATGGGATATTTTTGCATTCTGTAAAAATTTGGCCAAAATGGAGGTTAAGAAAATCTCCTCGTTAATTTAGGACATTACTCGTTTTCGACCCATTTTTACTAGGAAGGCCATAATGTGGCCGATTTGCAATGAATCTTAGCATGTGACAATTCGTTGGATAGGTAAACAACATAACTACGACTTCAATGGGATATTTTTGCATTCTCTAAAAATTCAGCCAAAATGGAGGTTAAGATAATCTCCTCGTTAATTTGGGACATTACTCGTTTTCGACCCTTTTTTAGTAGGAAGGCCATAATATGGCCGATTTGCATTGAATCTTAGCGTGTGACAATTCGTTGGATAGGTAAACAACATAACTATGACTTCCATGGGATATTTTTGCATTCTATAAAAATTCAGCCAAAATGGAGGTGAAGAAAATCTCCTCGTTAATTTAGGACATTACTCGTTTTCGACCCATTTTTACTAGGAAGGCCATAAAGTGGCCGATTTGTATTGAATCTTAGCATGTGACAATTCGTTGGATAGGTAAACAACATAACTACGACTTCCATGGGATATTTTTGCATTCTGTAAAAATTCGGCCAAAATGGAGGTTAAGAAAATCTCCTCGTTAATTTAGGACATTACTCGTTAACGACCCATTTTTACTAGGAAGGCCATAATGTGGCCGATTTGCAATGAATCTTAGCATGTGACAATTCGTTGGATAGGTAAACAACATAACTACGACTTCAATGGGATATTTTTGCATTCTCTAAAAATTCAGCCAAAATGGAGGTTAAGAAAATCTCCTCGTTAATTTGGGACATTACTCGTTTTCGACCCTTTTTTAGTAGGAAGGCCATAATGTGGCCGATTTGCATTGAATCTTAGCGTGTGACAATTCGTTGGATAGGTAAACAACATAACTACGACTTCCATGGGATATTTTTGCATTCTCTAAAAATTCAGCCAAAATGGAGGTTAAGAAAATCTCCTCGTTAATTTGGGACATTACTCGTTTTCGACCCTTTTTTAGTAGGAAGGCCATAATGTGGCCGATTTGCATTGAATCTTAGCGTGTGACAATTCGTTGGATAGGTAAACAACATAACTACGACTTCCATGGGATATTTTTACATTCTCTAAAAATTCGGCCAAAATGGAGGTTAAGAAAATCTCCTCGTTAATTTAGGACATTGCTCGTTTTCGACCCATTTTTACTAGGAAGGCCATAAAGTGGCCGATTTGTATTGAATCTTAGCATTTGACAATTCGTTGGATAGGTAAACAACATAACTACGACTTCCATGGTATATTTTTGCATTCTCTAAAATTAAGCCGAAATGGAGATT
This sequence comes from Medicago sativa, assembly GCF_051527215.1. Lineage (NCBI taxonomy): Eukaryota > Viridiplantae > Streptophyta > Magnoliopsida > Fabales > Fabaceae > Medicago > Medicago sativa. The sequence goes on along the minus strand of NC_140751.1, from coordinate 140,945 downwards.
AAGAAAATCGCCTCGTTAATTTGGGACATTACTCGTTTTCGACCCTTTTTTAGTAGGAAGGCCATAATGTGGCCGATTTGCATTGAATCTTAGCGTGTGACAATTCGTTGGATAGGTAAACAACATAACTACGACTTCCATGGGATATTTTTGCATTCTATAAAAATTCAGCCAAAATGGAGGTGAAGAAAATCTCCTCGTTAATTTAGGACATTACTCGTTTTCGACCCATTTTTACTAGGAAGGCCATAAAGTGGCCGATTTGTATTGAATCTTAGCATGTGACAATTCGTTGGATAGGTAAACAACATAACTACGACTTCCATGGGATATTTTTGCATTCTGTAAAAATTCGGCCAAAATGGAGGTTAAGAAAATCTCCTCGTTAATTTAGGACATTACTCGTTTTCGACCCATTTTTACTAGGAAGGCCATAATGTGGCCGATTTGCAATGAATCTTAGCATGTGACAATTCGTTGGATAGGTAAACAACATAACTACGACTTCAATGGGATATTTTTGCATTCTCTAAAAATTCAGCCAAAATGGAGGTTAAGAAAATCTCCTCGTTAATTTGGGACATTACTCGTTTTCGACCCTTTTTTAGTAGGAAGGCCATAATATGGCCGATTTGCATTGAATCTTAGCGTGTGACAATTCGTTGGATAGGTAAACAACATAACTATGACTTCCATGGGATATTTTTGCATTCTATAAAAATTCAGCCAAAATGGAGGTGAAGAAAATCTCCTCGTTAATTTAGGACATTACTCGTTTTCGACCCATTTTTACTAGGAAGGCCATAAAGTGGCCGATTTGTATTGAATCTTAGCATGTGACAATTCGTTGGATAGGTAAACAACATAACTACGACTTCCATGGGATATTTTTGCATTCTGTAAAAATTCGGCCAAAATGGAGGTTAAGAAAATCTCCTCGTTAATTTAGGACATTACTCGTTATCGACCCATTTTTACTAGGAAGGCCATAATGTGGCCGATTTGCAATGAATCTTAGCATGTGACAATTCGTTGGATAGGTAAACAACATAACTACGACTTCAATGGGATATTTTTGCATTCTCTAAAAATTCAGCCAAAATGGAGGTTAAGAAAATCTCCTCGTTAATTTGGGACATTACTCGTTTTCGACCCTTTTTTAGTAGGAAGGCCATAATGTGGCCGATTTGCATTGAATCTTAGCGTGTGACAATTCGTTGGATAGGTAAACAACATAACTACGACTTCCATGGGATATTTTTGCATTCTCTAAAAATTCAGCCAAAATGGAGGTTAAGAAAATCTCCTCGTTAATTTGGGACATTACTCGTTTTCGACCCTTTTTTAGTAGGAAGGCCATAATGTGGCCGATTTGCATTGAATCTTAGCGTGTGACAATTCGTTGGATAGGTAAACAACATAACTACGACTTCCATTGGATATTTTTACATTCTCTAAAAATTCGGCCAAAATGGAGGTTAAGAAAATCTCCTCGTTAATTTAGGGCATTGCTCGTTTTCGACCCATTTTTACTAGGAAGGCCATAAAGTGGCCGATTTGTATTGAATCTTAGCATGTGACAATTCGTTGGATAGGTAAACAACATAACTACGACTTCCATGGGATATTTTTGCATTCTGTAAAAATTTGGCCAAAATGGAGGTTAAGAAAATCTCCTCGTTAATTTAGGACATTACTCGTTTTCGACCCATTTTTACTAGGAAGGCCATAATGTGGCCGATTTGCAATGAATCTTAGCATGTGACAATTCGTTGGATAGGTAAACAACATAACTACGACTTCAATGGGATATTTTTGCATTCTCTAAAAATTCAGCCAAAATGGAGGTTAAGATAATCTCCTCGTTAATTTGGGACATTACTCGTTTTCGACCCTTTTTTAGTAGGAAGGCCATAATATGGCCGATTTGCATTGAATCTTAGCGTGTGACAATTCGTTGGATAGGTAAACAACATAACTATGACTTCCATGGGATATTTTTGCATTCTATAAAAATTCAGCCAAAATGGAGGTGAAGAAAATCTCCTCGTTAATTTAGGACATTACTCGTTTTCGACCCATTTTTACTAGGAAGGCCATAAAGTGGCCGATTTGTATTGAATCTTAGCATGTGACAATTCGTTGGATAGGTAAACAACATAACTACGACTTCCATGGGATATTTTTGCATTCTGTAAAAATTCGGCCAAAATGGAGGTTAAGAAAATCTCCTCGTTAATTTAGGACATTACTCGTTAACGACCCATTTTTACTAGGAAGGCCATAATGTGGCCGATTTGCAATGAATCTTAGCATGTGACAATTCGTTGGATAGGTAAACAACATAACTACGACTTCAATGGGATATTTTTGCATTCTCTAAAAATTCAGCCAAAATGGAGGTTAAGAAAATCTCCTCGTTAATTTGGGACATTACTCGTTTTCGACCCTTTTTTAGTAGGAAGGCCATAATGTGGCCGATTTGCATTGAATCTTAGCGTGTGACAATTCGTTGGATAGGTAAACAACATAACTACGACTTCCATGGGATATTTTTGCATTCTCTAAAAATTCAGCCAAAATGGAGGTTAAGAAAATCTCCTCGTTAATTTGGGACATTACTCGTTTTCGACCCTTTTTTAGTAGGAAGGCCATAATGTGGCCGATTTGCATTGAATCTTAGCGTGTGACAATTCGTTGGATAGGTAAACAACATAACTACGACTTCCATGGGATATTTTTACATTCTCTAAAAATTCGGCCAAAATGGAGGTTAAGAAAATCTCCTCGTTAATTTAGGACATTGCTCGTTTTCGACCCATTTTTACTAGGAAGGCCATAAAGTGGCCGATTTGTATTGAATCTTAGCATTTGACAATTCGTTGGATAGGTAAACAACATAACTACGACTTCCATGGTATATTTTTGCATTCTCTAAAATTAAGCCGAAATGGAGATTAAGAAAATCGCCTCGTTAATTTGGGACATTACTCGTTTTCGACCCTTTTTTAGTAGGAAGGCCATAATGTGGCCGATTTGCATTGAATCTTAGCGTGTGACAATTCGTTGGATAGGTAAACAACATAACTACGACTTCCATGGGATATTTTTGCATTCTATAAAAATTCAGCCAAAATGGAGGTGAAGAAAATCTCCTCGTTAATTTAGGACATTACTCGTTTTCGACCCATTTTTACTAGGAAGGCCATAAAGTGGCCGATTTGTATTGAATCTTAGCATGTGACAATTCGTTGGATAGGTAAACAACATAACTACGACTTCCATGGGATATTTTTACATTCTCTAAAAATTCGGCCAAAATGGAGGTGAAGAAAATCTCCTCGTTAATTTAGGACATTACTCGTTTTCGACCCTTTTTTAGTAGGAAGGCCATAATATGGCCGATTTGCATTGAATCTTAGCGTGTGACAATTCGTTGGATAGGTAAACAACATAACTATGACTTCCATGGGATATTTTTGCATTCTATAAAAATTCAGCCAAAATGGAGGTGAAGAAAATCTCCTCGTTAATTTAGGACATTACTCGTTTTCGACCCATTTTTACTAGGAAGGCCATAAAGTGGCCGATTTGTATTGAATCTTAGCATGTGACAATTCGTTGGATAGGTAAACAACATAACTACGACTTCCATGGGATATTTTTGCATTCTGTAAAAATTCGGCCAAAATGGAGGTTAAGAAAATCTCCTCGTTAATTTAGGACATTACTCGTTTTCGACACATTTTTACTAGGAAGGCCATAATGTGGCCGATTTGCAATGAATCTTAGCATGTGACAATTCGTTGGATAGGTAAACAACATAACTACGACTTCAATGGGATATTTTTGCATTCTCTAAAAATTCAGCCAAAATGGAGGTTAAGAAAATCTCCTCGTTAATTTGGGACATTACTCGTTTTCGACCCTTTTTTAGTAGGAAGGCCATAATATGGCCGATTTGCATTGAATCTTAGCGTGTGACAATTCGTTGGATAGGTAAACAACATAACTATGACTTCCATGGGATATTTTTGCATTCTATAAAAATTCAGCCAAAATGGAGGTGAAGAAAATCTCCTCGTTAATTTAGGACATTACTCGTTTTCGACCCATTTTTACTAGGAAGGCCATAAAGTGGCCGATTTGTATTGAATCTTAGCATGTGACAATTCGTTGGATAGGTAAACAACATAACTACGACTTCCATGGGATATTTTTGCATTCTGTAAAAATTCGGCCAAAATGGAGGTTAAGAAAATCTCCTCGTTAATTTAGGACATTACTCGTTTTCGACCCATTTTTACTAGGAAGGCCATAATGTGGCCGATTTGCAATGAATCTTAGCATGTGACAATTCGTTGGATAGGTAAACAACATAACTACGACTTCAATGGGATATTTTTGCATTCTCTAAAAATTCAGCCAAAATGGAGGTTAAGAAAATAGCCTCGTTAATTTGGGACATTACTCGTTTTCGACCCTTTTTTAGTAGGAAGGCCATAATGTGGCCGATTTGCATTGAATCTTAGCGTGTGACAATTCGTTGGATAGGTAAACAACATAACTACGACTTCCATGGGATATTTTTGCATTCTCTAAAAATTCAGCCAAAATGGAGGTTAAGAAAATATCCTCGTTAATTTGGGACATTACTCGTTTTCGACCCTTTTTTACTAGGAAGGCCATAAAGTGGCCGATTTGTATTGAATCTTAGCATTTGACAATTCGTTGGATAGGTAAACAACATAACTACGACTTCCATGGTATATTTTTGCATTCTCTAAAATTAAGCCGAAATGGAGATTAAGAAAATCGCCTCGTTAATTTGGGACATTACTCGTTTTCGACCCTTTTTTAGTAGGAAGGCCATAATGTGGCCGATTTGCATTGAATCTTAGCGTGTGACAATTCGTTGGATAGGTAAACAACATAACTACGACTTCCATGGGATATTTTTACATTCTCTAAAAATTCGGCCAAAATGGAGGTTAAGAAAATCTCCTCGTTAATTTAGGACATTGCTCGTTTTCGACCCATTTTTACTAGGAAGGCCATAAAGTGGCCGATTTGTATTGAATCTTAGCATTTGACAATTCGTTGGATAGGTAAACAACATAACTACGACTTCCATGGTATATTTTTGCATTCTCTAAAATTAAGCCGAAATGGAGATTAAGAAAATCGCCTCGTTAATTTGGGACATTACTCGTTTTCGACCCTTTTTTAGTAGGAAGGCCATAATGTGGCCGATTTGCATTGAATCTTAGCGTGTGACAATTCGTTGGATAGGTAAACAACATAACTACGACTTCCATGGGATATTTTTGCATTCTATAAAAATTCAGCCAAAATGGAGGTGAAGAAAATCTCCTCGTTAATTTAGGACATTACTCGTTTTCGACCCATTTTTACTAGGAAGGCCATAAAGTGGCCGATTTGTATTGAATCTTAGCATGTGACAATTCGTTGGATAGGTAAACAACATAACTACGACTTCCATGGGATATTTTTACATTCTCTAAAAATTCGGCCAAAATGGAGGTGAAGAAAATCTCCTCGTTAATTTAGGACATTACTCGTTTTCGACCCTTTTTTAGTAGGAAGGCCATAATATGGCCGATTTGCATTGAATCTTAGCGTGTGACAATTCGTTGGATAGGTAAACAACATAACTATGACTTCCATGGGATATTTTTGCATTCTATAAAAATTCAGCCAAAATGGAGGTGAAGAAAATCTCCTCGTTAATTTAGGACATTACTCGTTTTCGACCCATTTTTACTAGGAAGGCCATAAAGTGGCCGATTTGTATTGAATCTTAGCATGTGACAATTCGTTGGATAGGTAAACAACATAACTACGACTTCCATGGGATATTTTTGCATTCTGTAAAAATTCGGCCAAAATGGAGGTTAAGAAAATCTCCTCGTTAATTTAGGACATTACTCGTTTTCGACACATTTTTACTAGGAAGGCCATAATGTGGCCGATTTGCAATGAATCTTAGCATGTGACAATTCGTTGGATAGGTAAACAACATAACTACGACTTCAATGGGATATTTTTGCATTCTCTAAAAATTCAGCCAAAATGGAGGTTAAGAAAATCTCCTCGTTAATTTGGGACATTACTCGTTTTCGACCCTTTTTTAGTAGGAAGGCCATAATATGGCCGATTTGCATTGAATCTTAGCGTGTGACAATTCGTTGGATAGGTAAACAACATAACTATGACTTCCATGGGATATTTTTGCATTCTATAAAAATTCAGCCAAAATGGAGGTGAAGAAAATCTCCTCGTTAATTTAGGACATTACTCGTTTTCGACCCATTTTTACTAGGAAGGCCATAAAGTGGCCGATTTGTATTGAATCTTAGCATGTGACAATTTGTTGGATAGGTAAACAACATAACTACGACTTCCATGGGATATTTTTGCATTCTGTAAAAATTCGGCCAAAATGGAGGTTAAGAAAATCTCCTCGTTAATTTAGGACATTACTCGTTTTCGACCCATTTTTACTAGGAAGGCCATAATGTGGCCGATTTGCAATGAATCTTAGCATGTGACAATTCGTTGGATAGGTAAACAACATAACTACGACTTCAATGGGATATTTTTGCATTCTCTAAAAATTCAGCCAAAATGGAGGTTAAGAAAATAGCCTCGTTAATTTGGGACATTACTCGTTTTCGACCCTTTTTTAGTAGGAAGGCCATAATGTGGCCGATTTGCATTGAATCTTAGCGTGTGACAATTCGTTGGATAGGTAAACAACATAACTACGACTTCCATGGGATATTTTTGCATTCTCTAAAAATTCAGCCAAAATGGAGGTTAAGAAAATATCCTCGTTAATTTGGGACATTACTCGTTTTCGACCCTTTTTTAATAGGAAGGCCATAATGTGGCCGATTTGCATTGAATCTTAGCGTGTGACAATTCGTTGGATAGGTAAACAACATAACTACGACTTCCATGGGATATTTTTGCATTCTATAAAAATTCAGCCAAAATGGAGGTGAAGAAAATCTCCTCGTTAATTTAGGACATTACTCGTTTTCGACCCATTTTTACTAGGAAGGCCATAAAGAGGCCGATTTGTATTGAATCTTAGCATGTGACAATTCGTTGGATAGGTAAACAACATAACTACGACTTCCATGGGATATTTTTGCATTCTGTAAAAATTCGGCCAAAATGGAGGTTAAGAAAATCTCCTCGTTAATTTAGGACATTACTCGTTTTCGACCCTTTTTTAGTAGGAAGGCCATAATGTGGCCGATTTGCATTGAATCTTAGCATGTGACAATTCGTTGGATAGGTAAACAACATAACAACGACTTCCATGGGATATTTTTACATTCTCTAAAAATTCGGCCAAAATGGAGGTGAAGAAAATCTCCTCGTTAATTTAGGACATTACTCGTTTTCGACCCATTTTTACTAGGAAGGCCATAAAGTGGCCGATTTGTATTGAATCTTAGCATGTGACAATTCGTTGGATAGGTAAACAACATAACTACGACTTCCATGGGATATTTTTGCATTCTATAAAAATTCAGCCAAAATGGAGGTGAAGAAAATCTCCTCGTTAATTTAGGACATTACTCGTTTTCGACCCATTTTTACTAGGAAGGCCATAAAGTGGCCGATTTGTATTGAATCTTAGCATGTGACAATTCGTTGGATAGGTAAACAACATAACTACGACTTCCATGGGATATTTTTACATTCTCTAAAAATTCGGCCAAAATGGAGGTGAAGAAAATCTCCTCGTTAATTTAGGACATTACTCGTTTTCGACCCTTTTTTAGTAGGAAGGCCATAATATGGCCGATTTGCATTGAATCTTAGCGTGTGACAATTCGTTGGATAGGTAAACAACATAACTATGACTTCCATGGGATATTTTTGCATTCTATAAAAATTCAGCCAAAATGGAGGTGAAGAAAATCTCCTCGTTAATTTAGGACATTACTCGTTTTCGACCCATTTTTACTAGGAAGGCCATAAAGTGGCCGATTTGTATTGAATCTTAGCATGTGACAATTCGTTGGATAGGTAAACAACATAACTACGACTTCCATGGGATATTTTTGCATTCTGTAAAAATTCGGCCAAAATGGAGGTTAAGAAAATCTCCTCGTTAATTTAGGACATTACTCGTTTTCGACCCATTTTTACTAGGAAGGCCATAATGTGGCCGATTTGCAATGAATCTTAGCATGTGACAATTCGTTGGATAGGTAAACAACATAACTACGACTTCAATGGGATATTTTTGCATTCTCTAAAAATTCAGCCAAAATGGAGGTTAAGAAAATCTCCTCGTTAATTTGGGACATTACTCGTTTTCGACCCTTTTTTAGTAGGAAGGCCATAATATGGCCGATTTGCATTGAATCTTAGCGTGTGACAATTCGTTGGATAGGTAAACAACATAACTATGACTTCCATGGGATATTTTTGCATTCTATAAAAATTCAGCCAAAATGGAGGTGAAGAAAATCTCCTCGTTAATTTAGGACAGTACTCGTTTTCGACCCATTTTTACTAGGAAGGCCATAAAGTGGCCGATTTGTATTGAATCTTAGCATGTGACAATTCGTTGGATAGGTAAACAACATAACTACGACTTCCATGGGATATTTTTGCATTCTGTAAAAATTCGGCCAAAATGGAGGTTAAGAAAATCTCCTCGTTAATTTAGGACATTACTCGTTTTCGACCCATTTTTACTAGGAAGGCCATAATGTGGCCGATTTGCAATGAATCTTAGCATGTGACAATTCGTTGGATAGGTAAACAACATAACTACGACTTCAATGGGATATTTTTGCATTCTCTAAAAATTCAGCCAAAATGGAGGTTAAGAAAATAGCCTCGTTAATTTGGGACATTACTCGTTTTCGACCCTTTTTAGTAGGAAGGCCATAATGTGGCCGATTTGCATTGAATCTTAGCGTGTGACAATTCGTTGGATAGGTAAACAACATAACTACGATTTCCATGGGATATTTTTGCATTCTCTAAAAATTCAGCCAAAATGGAGGTTAAGAAAATATCCTCGTTAATTTGGGACATTACTCGTTTTCGACCCTTTTTTAATAGGAAGGCCATAATGTGGCCGATTTGCATTGAATCTTAGCGTGTGACAATTCGTTGGATAGGTAAACAACATAACTACGACTTCCATGGGATATTTTTGCATTCTATAAAAACTCAGCCAAAATGGAGGTGAAGAAAATCTCCTCGTTAATTTAGGACATTACTCGTTTTCGACCCATTTTTACTAGGAAGGCCATAGAGAGGCCGATTTGTATTGAATCTTAGCATGTGACAATTCGTTGGATAGGTAAACAACATAACTACGACTTCCATGGGATATTTTTGCATTCTGTAAAAATTCGGCCAAAATGGAGGTTAAGAAAATCTCCTCGTTAATTTAGGACATTACTCGTTTTCGACCCTTTTTTAGTAGGAAGGCCATAATGTGGCCGATTTGCATTGAATCTTAGCATGTGACAATTCGTTGGATAGGTAAACAACATAACAACGACTTCCATGGGATATTTTTACATTCTCTAATAATTTGGCCAAAATGGAGGTTAAGAAAATCTCCTCGTTAATTTAGGACATTGCTCGTTTTCGACCCATTTTTACTAGGAAGGCCATAAAGTGGCCGATTTGTATTGAATCTTAGCATTTGACAATTCGTTGGATAGGTAAACAGCATAACTACGACTTCCATGGTATATTTTTGCATTCTCTAAAAATTTGGCCAAAATGGAGGTTAAGAAAATCTCCTCGTTAATTTAGGACATTACTCGTTTTCGACCCATTTTTACTATAAAGTGGCCGATTTGTATTGAATCTTAGCATGTGACAATTCGTTGGATAGGTAAACAACATAACTACGACTTCCATGGGATATTTTTGCATTCTGTAAAAATTCGGCCAAAATGGAGGTTAAGAAAATCTCCTCGTTCATTTAGGACATTACTCGTTTTCGACCCTTTTTTATTAGGAAGGCCATAATGTGGCCGATTTGCATTGAATATTAGCGTGTGACAATTCGTTGGATAGGTAAACAACATAACTACGACTTCCATGGGATATTTTTGCATTCTATAAAAATTCAGCCAAAATGGAGGTTAAGAAAATCTCCTCGTTAATTTAGGACATTACTCGTTTTCGACCCTTTTTTAGTAGGAAGGCCATAATGTGGCCGATTTGCATTGAATCTTAGCATGTGACAATTCGTTGGATAGGTAAACAACATAACTACGACTTCCATGGGATATTTTTGCATTCTCTAAAAATTCAGCCAAAATGGAGGTTAAGAAAATCTCCTCGTTAATTTGGGACATTACTCGTTTTCGACCCATTTTTACTAGGAAGGCCATAAAGTGGCCGATTTGTATTGAATCTTAGCATGTGACAATTCGTTGGATAGGTAAACAACATAACTACGACTTCCATGGGATATTTTTGCATTCTGTAAAAATTCGGCCAAAATGGAGGTTAAGAAAATCTCCTCGTTAATTTAGGACATTACTCGTTTTCGACCCTTTTTTAGTAGGAAGGCCATAATGTGGCCGATTTGCATTGAATCTTAGCATGTGACAATTCGTTGGATAGGTAAACAACATAACAACGACTTCCATGGGATATTTTTACATTCTCTAATAATTTGGCCAAAATGGAGGTTAAGAAAATCTCCTCGTTAATTTAGGACATTGCTCGTTTTCGACCCATTTTTACTAGGAAGGCCATAAAGTGGCCGATTTGTATTGAATCTTAGCATTTGACAATTCGTTGGATAGGTAAACAGCATAACTACGACTTCCATGGTATATTTTTGCATTCTCTAAAAATTTGGCCAAAATGGAGGTTAAGAAAATCTCCTCGTTAATTTAGGACATTACTCGTTTTCGACCCATTTTTACTATAAAGTGGCCGATTTGTATTGAATCTTAGCATGTGACAATTCGTTGGATAGGTAAACAACATAACTACGACTTCCATGGGATATTTTTGCATTCTGTAAAAATTCGGCCAAAATGGAGGTTAAGAAAATCTCCTCGTTCATTTAGGACATTACTCGTTTTCGACCCTTTTTTATTAGGAAGGCCATAATGTGGCCGATTTGCATTGAATCTTAGCGTGTGACAATTCGTTGGATAGGTAAACAACATAACTACGACTTCCATGGGATATTTTTGCATTCTATAAAAATTCAGCCAAAATGGAGGTTAAGAAAATCTCCTCGTTAATTTAGGACATTACTCGTTTTCGACCCTTTTTTAGTAGGAAGGCCATAATGTGGCCGATTTGCATTGAATCTTAGCATGTGACAATTCGTTGGATAGGTAAACAACATAACTACGACTTCCATGGGATATTTTTGCATTCTCTAAAAATTCAGCCAAAATGGAGGTTAAGAAAATCTCCTCGTTAATTTGGGACATTACTCGTTTTCGACCCATTTTTACTAGGAAGGCCATAAAGTGGCCGATTTGTATTGAATCTTAGCATGTGACAATTCGTTGGATAGGTAAACAACATAACTACGACTTCCATGGGATATTTTTGCATTCTGTAAAAATTCGGCCAAAATGGAGGTTAAGAAAATCTCCTCGTTAATTTAGGACATTACTCGTTTTCGACCCTTTTTTAGTAGGAAGGCCATAATGTGGCCGATTTGCATTGAATCTTAGCATGTGACAATTCGTTGGATAGGTAAACAACATAACAACGACTTCCATGGGATATTTTTACATTCTCTAATAATTTGGCCAAAATGGAGGTTAAGAAAATCTCCTCGTTAATTTAGGACATTGCTCGTTTTCGACCCATTTTTACTAGGAAGGCCATAAAGTGGCCGATTTGTATTGAATCTTAGCATTTGACAATTCGTTGGATAGGTAAACAGCATAACTACGACTTCCATGGTATATTTTTGCATTCTCTAAAAATTTGGCCAAAATGGAGGTTAAGAAAATCTCCTCGTTAATTTAGGACATTACTCGTTTTCGACCCATTTTTACTATAAAGTGGCCGATTTGTATTGAATCTTAGCATGTGACAATTCGTTGGATAGGTAAACAACATAACTACGACTTCCATGGGATATTTTTGCATTCTGTAAAAATTCGGCCAAAATGGAGGTTAAGAAAATCTCCTCGTTCATTTAGGACATTACTCGTTTTCGACCCTTTTTTATTAGGAAGGCCATAATGTGGCCGATTTGCATTGAATCTTAGCGTGTGACAATTCGTTGGATAGGTAAACAACATAACTACGACTTCCATGGGATATTTTTGCATTCTATAAAAATTCAGCCAAAATGGAGGTTAAGAAAATCTCCTCGTTAATTTAGGACATTACTCGTTTTCGACCCTTTTTTAGTAGGAAGGCCATAATGTGGCCGATTTGCATTGAATCTTAGCATGTGACAATTCGTTGGATAGGTAAACAACATAACTACGACTTCCATGGGATATTTTTGCATTCTCTAAAAATTCAGCCAAAATGGAGGTTAAGAAAATCTCCTCGTTAATTTGGGACATTACTCGTTTTCGACCCATTTTTACTAGGAAGGCCATAAAGTGGCCGATTTGTATTGAATCTTAGCATGTGACAATTCGTTGGATAGGTAAACAACATAACTACGACTTCCATGGGATATTTTTGCATTCTGTAAAAATTCGGCCAAAATGGAGGTTAAGAAAATCTCCTCGTTAATTTAGGACATTACTCGTTTTCGACCCATTTTTACTAGGAAGGCCATAATGTGGCCGATTTGCAATGAATCTTAGCATGTGACAATTCGTTGGATAGGTAAACAACATAAGTACGACTTCAATGGGATATTTTTGCATTCTCTAAAAATTCAGCCAAAATGGAGGTTAAGAAAATCTCCTCGTTAATTTGGGACATTACTCGTTTTCGACCCATTTTTACTAGGAAGGCCATAAAGTGGCCGATTTGTATTGAATCTTAGCATGTGACAATTCGTTGGATAGGTAAACAACATAACTACGACTTCCATGGGATATTTTTGCATTCTGTAAAAATTCGGCCAAAATGGAGGTTAAGAAAATCTCCTCGTTAATTTAGGACATTACTCGTTTTCGACCCTTTTTTAGTAGGAATGCCATAATGTGGCCGATTTGCATTGAATCTTAGCATGTGACAATTCGTTGGATAGGTAAACAACATAACTACGACTTCCATGGGATATTTTTGCATTCTCTAAAAATTCAGCCAAAATGGAGGTTAAGAAAATCTCCTCGTTAATTTGGGACATTACTCGTTTTCGACCCATTTTTACTAGGAAGGCCATAAAGTGGCCGATTTGTATTGAATCTTAGCTTGTGACAATTCGTTGGATAGGTAAACAACATAACTACGACTTCCATGGGATATTTTTGCATTCTGTAAAAATTCGGCCAAAATGGAGGTTAAGAAAATCTCCTCGTTAATTTAGGACATTACTCGTTTTCGACCCTTTTTTAGTAGGAAGGCCATAATGTGGCCGATTTGCATTGAATCTTAGCATGTGACAATTCGTTGGATAGGTAAACAACATAACTACGACTTCCATGGGATATTTTTGCATTCTCTAAAATTAAGCCAAAATGGAGGTTAAGAAAATCGCCTCGTTAATTTGGGACATTACTCGTTTTCGACCCTTTTTTACTAGGAAGGCCATAATGTGGCCGATTTGCATTGACTCTTAGCGTGTGACAATTCGTTGGATTGGTAAACAACATAACTACGACTTCCATGGGATATTTTTACATTCTCTAAAAATTCGGCCAAAATGGAGGTTAAGAAAATCTCCTCGTTAATTTAGGACATTGCTCGTTTTCGACCCATTTTTACTAGGAAGGCCATAAAGTGGCCGATTTGTATTGAATCTTAGCATTTGACAATTCGTTGGATAGGTAAACAACATAACTACGACTTCCATGGGATATTTTTGCATTCTGTAAAAATTCGGCCAAAATGGAGGTTAAGAAAATCTCCTCGTTAATTTAGGACATTACTCGTTTTCGACCCTTTTTTAGTAGGAAGGCCATAAAGTGGCCGATTTGTATTGAATCTTAGCATGTGACAATTCGTTGGATAGGTAAACAACATAACTACGACTTCCATGGGATATTTTTGCATTCTCTAAAAATTCAGCCAAAATGGAGGTTAAGAAAATCTCCTCGTTAATTTGGGACATTACTCGTTTTCGACCCTTTTTTAGTAGGAAGGCCATAATGTGGCCGATTTGCATTGAATCTTAGCATGTGACAATTCGTTGGATAGGTAAACAACATAACTACGACTTCCATGGGATATTTTTGCATTCTCTAAAATTAAGCCAAAATGGAGGTTAAGAAAATCGCCTCGTTAATTTGGGACATTACTCGTTTTCGACCCTTTTTTACTAGGAAGGCCATAATGTGGCCGATTTGCATTGACTCTTAGCGTGTGACAATTCGTTGGATAGGTAAACAACATAACTACGACTTCCATGGGATATTTTTACATTCTCTAAAAATTCGGCCAAAATGGAGGTTAAGAAAATCTCCTCGTTAATTTAGGACATTGCTCGTTTTCGACCCATTTTTACTAGGAAGGCCATAATGTGGCCGATTTGCAATGAATCTTAGCATGTGACAATTCGTTGGATAGGTAAACAACATAACTACGACTTCCATGGGATATTTTTGCATTCTCTAAAAATTCAGCCAAAATGGAGGTTAAGAAAATCTCCTCGTTAATTTGGGACATTACTCGTTTTCGACCCTTTTTTAGTAGGAATGCCATAATGTGGCCGATTTGCATTGAATCTTAGCATGTGACAATTCGTTGGATAGGTAAACAACATAACTACGACTTCCATGGGATATTTTTGCATTCTCTAAAAATTCAGCCAAAATGGAGGTTAAGAAAATCTCCTCGTTAATTTGGGACATTACTCGTTTTCGACCCTTTTTTAGTAGGAAGGCCATAATGTGGCCGATTTGCATTGAATCTTAGCATGTGACAATTCGTTGGATAGGTAAACAACATAACTACGACTTCCATGGGATATTTTTGCATTCTCTAAAATTAAGCCAAAATGGAGGTTAAGAAAATCGCCTCGTTAATTTGGGACATTACTCGTTTTCGACCCTTTTTTACTAGGAAGGCCATAATGTGGCCGATTTGCATTGACTCTTAGCGTGTGACAATTCGTTGGATAGGTAAACAACATAACTACGACTTCCATGGGATATTTTTACATTCTCTAAAAATTCGGCCAAAATGGAGGTTAAGAAAATCTCCTCGTTAATTTAGGACATTGCTCGTTTTCGACCCATTTTTACTAGGAAGGCCATAAAGTGGCCGATTTGTATTGAATCTTAGCATTTGACAATTCGTTGGATAGGTAAACAACATAACTACGACTTCCATGGTATATTTTTGCATTCTCTATAAATTTGGCCAAAATGGAGGTTAAGAAAATCTCCTCGTTAATTTAGGACATTACTCGTTTTCGACCCATTTTTACTAGGAAGGCTATAAAGTGGCCGATTTGTATTGAATCTTAGCATGTGACAATTCGTTGGATAGGTAAACAACATAACTACGACTTCCATGGGATATTTTTGCATTCTGTAAAAATTCGGCCAAAATGGAGGTTAAGAAAATCTCCTCGTTAATTTAGGACATTACTCGTTTTCGACCCATTTTTACTAGGAAGGCCATAATGTGGCCGATTTGCAATGAATCTTAGCATGTGACAATTCGTTGGATAGGTAAACAACATAAGTACGACTTCAATGGGATATTTTTGCATTCTCTAAAAATTCAGCCAAAATGGAGGTTAAGAAAATCTCCTCGTTAATTTGGGACATTACTCGTTTTCGACCCTTTTTTAGTAGGAAGGCCATAATGTGGCCGATTTGCATTGAATCTTAGCATGTGACAATTCGTTGGATAGGTAAACAATATAACTACGACTTCCATGGGATATTTTTGCATTCTCTAAAAATTCAGCCAAAATTGAGGTTAAGAAAATCTCCTCGTTAATTTGGGACATTACTCGTTTTCGACCCATTTTTACTAGGAAGGCCATAAAGTGGCCGATTTGTATTGAATCTTAGCATGTGACAATTCGTTGGATAGGTAAACAACATAACTACGACTTCCATGGGATATTTTTGCATTCTGTAAAAATTCGGCCAAAATGGAGGTTAAGAAAATCTCCTCGTTCATTTAGGACATTACTCGTTTTCGACCCTTTTTTATTAGGAAGGCCATAATGTGGCCGATTTGCATTGAATCTTAGCGTGTGACAATTCGTTGGATAGGTAAACAACATAACTACGACTTCCATGGGATATTTTTGCATTCTATAAAAATTCAGCCAAAATGGAGGTTAAGAAAATCTCCTCGTTAATTTAGGACATTACTCGTTTTCGACCCTTTTTTAGTAGGAAGGCCATAATGTGGCCGATTTGCATTGAATCTTAGCATGTGACAATTCGTAGGATAGGTAAACAACATAACTACGACTTCCATGGGATATTTTTGCATTCTCTAAAAATTCAGCCAAAATGGAGGTTAAGAAAATCTCCTCGTTAATTTGGGACATTACTCGTTTTCGACCCATTTTTACTAGGAAGGCCATAAAGTGGCCGATTTGTATTGAATCTTAGCATGTGACAATTCGTTGGATAGGTAAACAACATAACTACGACTTCCATGGGATATTTTTGCATTCTGTAAAAATTCGGCCAAAATGGAGGTTAAGAAAATCTCCACGTTAATTTAGGACATTACTCGTTTTCGACCCATTTTTACTAGGAAGGCCATAATGTGGCCGATTTGCAATGAATCTTAGCATGTGACAATTCGTTGGATAGGTAAACAACATAACTACGACTTCAATGGGATATTTTTGCATTCTCTAAAAATTCAGCCAAAATGGAGGTTAAGAAAATCTCCTCGTTAATTTGGGACATTACTCGTTTTCGACCCTTTTTTAGTAGGAATGCCATAATGTGGCCGATTTGCATTGAATCTTAGCATGTGACAATTCGTTGGATAGGTAAACAACATAACTACGACTTCCATGGGATATTTTTGCATTCTCTAAAAATTCAGCCAAAATGGAGGTTAAGAAAATCTCCTCGTTAATTTGGGACATTACTCGTTTTCGACCCATTTTTACTAGGAAGGCCATAAAGTGGCCGATTTGTATTGAATCTTAGCATGTGACAATTCGTTGGATAGGTAAACAACATAACTACGACTTCCATGGGATATTTTTGCATTCTGTAAAAATTCGGCCAAAATGGAGGTTAAGAAAATCTCCTCGTTAATTTAGGACATTACTCGTTTTCGACCCTTTTTTAGTAGGAAGGCCATAATGTGGCCGATTTGCATTGAATCTTAGCATGTGACAATTCGTTGGATAGGTAAACAACATAACTACGACTTCCATGGGATATTTTTGCATTCTCTAAAATTAAGCCAAAATGGAGGTTAAGAAAATCGCCTCGTTAATTTGGGACATTACTCGTTTTCGACCCTTTTTTACTAGGAAGGTCATAATGTGGCCGATTTGCATTGACTCTTAGCGTGTGACTATTCGTTGGATAGGTAAACAACATAACTACGACTTCCATGGGATATTTTTACATTCTCTAAAAATTCGGCCAAAATGGAGGTTAAGAAAATCTACTCGTTAATTTAGGACATTGCTCGTTTTCGACCCATTTTTACTAGGAAGGCCATAAAGTGGCCGATTTGTATTGAATCTTAGCATTTGACAATTCGTTGGATAGGTAAACAACATAACTACGACTTCCATGGTATATTTTTGCATTCTCTAAAAATTTGGCCAAAATGGAGGTTAAGAAAATCTCCTCGTTAATTTAGGACATTACTCGTTTTCGACCCATTTTTACTAGGAAGGCCATAAAGTGGCCGATTTGTATTGAATCTTAGCATGTGACAATTCGTTGGATAGGTAAACAACATAACTACGACTTCCATGGGATATTTTTGCATTCTGTAAAAATTCGGCCAAAATGGAGGTTAAGAAAATCTCCTCGTTAATTTAGGACATTACTCGTTTTCGACCCATTTTTACTAGGAAGGCCATAATGTGGCCGATTTGCAATGAATCTTAGCATGTGACAATTCGTTGGATAGGTAAACAACATAACTACGACTTCAATGGGATATTTTTGCATTCTCTAAAAATTCAGCCAAAATGGAGCTTAAGAAAATCTCCTCGCTAATTTGGGACATTACTCGTTTTCGACCCTTTTTTAGTAGGAAGGCCATAATGTGGCCGATTTGCATTGAATCTTAGCATGTGACAATTCGTTGGATAGGTAAACAACATAACTACGACTTCCATGGGATATTTTTGCATTCTCTAAAAATTCAGCCAAAATTGAGGTTAAGAAAATCTCCTCGTTAATTTGGGACATTACTCGTTTTCGACCCATTTTTACTAGGAAGGCCATAAAGTGGCCGATTTGTATTGAATCTTAGCATGTGACAATTCGTTGGATAGGTAAACAACATAACTACGACTTCCATGGGATATTTTTGCATTCTGTAAAAATTCGGCCAAAATGGAGGTTAAGAAAATCTCCTCGTTAATTTAGGACATTACTCGTTTTCGACCCTTTTTTAGTAGGAAGGCCATAATGTGGCCGATTTGCATTGAATCTTAGCGTGTGACAATTCGTTGGATAGGTAAACAACATAACTACGACTTCCATGGGATATTTTTGCATTCTCTAAAAATTCAGCCAAAATGGAGGTTAAGAAAATCTCCTCGTTAATTTGGGACATTACTCGTTTTCGACCCATTTTTACTAGGAAGGCCATAAAGTGGCCGATTTGTATTGAATCTTAGCATGTGACAATTCGTTGGATAGGTAAACAACATAACTACGACTTCCATGGGATATTTTTGCATTCTGTAAAAATTCGGCCAAAATGGAGGTTAAGAAAATCTCCTCGTTAATTTAGGACATTACTCGTTTTCGACCCTTTTTTAGTAGGAAGGCCATAATGTGGCCGATTTGCATTGAATCTTAGCATGTGACAATTCGTTGGATAGGTAAACAACATAACTACGACTTCCATGGGATATTTTTGCATTCTCTAAAATTAAGCCAAAATGGAGGTTAAGAAAATCGCCTCGTTAATTTGGGACATTACTCGTTTTCGACCCTTTTTTACTAGGAAGGTCATAATGTGGCCGATTTGCATTGACTCTTAGCGTGTGACTATTCGTTGGATAGGTAAACAACATAACTACGACTTCCATGGGATATTTTTACATTCTCTAAAAATTCGGCCAAAATGGAGGTTAAGAAAATCTACTCGTTAATTTAGGACATTGCTCGTTTTCGACCCATTTTTACTAGGAAGGCCATAAAGTGGCCGATTTGTATTGAATCTTAGCATTTGACAATTCGTTGGATAGGTAAACAACATAACTACGACTTCCATGGTATATTTTTGCATTCTCTAAAAATTTGGCCAAAATGGAGGTTAAGAAAATCTCCTCGTTAATTTAGGACATTACTCGTTTTCGACCCATTTTTACTAGGAAGGCCATAAAGTGGCCGATTTGTATTGAATCTTAGCATGTGACAATTCGTTGGATAGGTAAACAACATAACTACGACTTCCATGGGATATTTTTGCATTCTGTAAAAATTCGGCCAAAATGGAGGTTAAGAAAATCTCCTCGTTAATTTAGGACATTACTCGTTTTCGACCCATTTTTACTAGGAAGGCCATAATGTGGCCGATTTGCAATGAATCTTAGCATGTGACAATTCGTTGGATAGGTAAACAACATAACTACGACTTCAATGGGATATTTTTGCATTCTCTAAAAATTCAGCCAAAATGGAGCTTAAGAAAATCTCCTCGCTAATTTGGGACATTACTCGTTTTCGACCCTTTTTTAGTAGGAAGGCCATAATGTGGCCGATTTGCATTGAATCTTAGCATGTGACAATTCGTTGGATAGGTAAACAACATAACTACGACTTCCATGGGATATTTTTGCATTCTCTAAAAATTCAGCCAAAATTGAGGTTAAGAAAATCTCCTCGTTAATTTGGGACATTACTCGTTTTCGACCCATTTTTACTAGGAAGGCCATAAAGTGGCCGATTTGTATTGAATCTTAGCATGTGACAATTCGTTGGATAGGTAAACAACATAACTACGACTTCCATGGGATATTTTTGCATTCTGTAAAAATTCGGCCAAAATGGAGGTTAAGAAAATCTCCTCGTTAATTTAGGACATTACTCGTTTTCGACCCTTTTTTAGTAGGAAGGCCATAATGTGGCCGATTTGCATTGAATCTTGGCATGTGACAATTCGTTGGATAGGTAAACAACATAACTACGACTTCCATGGGATATTTTTGCATTCTCTAAAATTAAGCCAAAATGGAGGTTAAGAAAATCGCCTCGTTAATTTGGGACATTACTCGTTTTCGACCCTTTTTTACTAGGAAGGCCATAATGTGGCCGATTTGCATTGACTCTTAGCGTGTGACAATTCGTTGGATAGGTAAACAACATAACTACGACTTCCATGGGATATTTTTACATTCTCTAAAAATTCGGCCAAAATGGAGGTTAAGAAAATCTCCTCGTTAATTTGGGACATTACTCGTTTTCGACCCATTTTTACTAGGAAGGCCATAAAGTGGCCGATTTGTATTGAATCTTAGCATGTGACAATTCGTTGGATAGGTAAACAACATAACTACGACTTCCATGGGATATTTTTGCATTCTGTAAAAATTCGGCCAAAATGGAGGTTAAGAAAATCTCCTCGTTAATTTAGGACATTACTCGTTTTCGACCCATTTTTACTAGGAAGGCCATAATGTGGCCGATTTGCAATGAATCTTAGCATGTGACAATTCGTTGGATAGGTAAACAACATAACTACGACTTCAATGGGATATTTTTGCATTCTCTAAAAATTCAGCCAAAATGGAGCTTAAGAAAATCTCCTCGCTAATTTGGGACATTACTCGTTTTCGACCCTTTTTTAGTAGGAAGGCCATAATGTGGCCGATTTGCATTGAATCTTAGCATGTGACAATTCGTTGGATAGGTAAACAACATAACTACGACTTCCATGGGATATTTTTGCATTCTCTAAAAATTCAGCCAAAATTGAGGTTAAGAAAATCTCCTCGTTAATTTGGGACATTACTCGTTTTCGACCCATTTTTACTAGGAAGGCCATAAAGTGGCCGATTTGTATTGAATCTTAGCATGTGACAATTCGTTGGATAGGTAAACAACATAACTACGACTTCCATGGGATATTTTTGCATTCTGTAAAAATTCGGCCAAAATGGAGGTTAAGAAAATCTCCTCGTTAATTTAGGACATTACTCGTTTTCGACCCTTTTTTAGTAGGAAGGCCATAATGTGGCCGATTTGCATTGAATCTTGGCATGTGACAATTCGTTGGATAGGTAAACAACATAACTACGACTTCCATGGGATATTTTTGCATTCTCTAAAATTAAGCCAAAATGGAGGTTAAGAAAATCGCCTCGTTAATTTGGGACATTACTCGTTTTCGACCCTTTTTTACTAGGAAGGCCATAATGTGGCCGATTTGCATTGACTCTTAGCGTGTGACAATTCGTTGGATAGGTAAACAACATAACTACGACTTCCATGGGATATTTTTACATTCTCTAAAAATTCGGCCAAAATGGAGGTTAAGAAAATCTCCTCGTTAATTTGGGACATTACTCGTTTTCGACCCATTTTTACTAGGAAGGCCATAAAGTGGCCGATTTGTATTGAATCTTAGCATGTGACAATTCGTTGGATAGGTAAACAACATAACTACGACTTCCATGGGATATTTTTGCATTCTGTAAAAATTCGGCCAAAATGGAGGTTAAGAAAATCTCCTCGTTAATTTAGGACATTACTCGTTTTCGACCCTTTTTTAGTAGGAAGGCCATAATGTGGCCGATTTGCATTGAATCTTAGCGTGTGACAATTCGTTGGATAGGTAAACAACATAACTACGACTTCCATGGGATATTTTTGCATTCTCTAAAAATTCAGCCAAAATGGAGGTTAAGAAAATCTCCTCGTTAATTTGGGACATTACTCGTTTTCGACCCATTTTTACTAGGAAGGCCATAAAGTGGCCGATTTGTATTGAATCTTAGCATGTGACAATTCGTTGGATAGGTAAACAACATAACTACGACTTCCATGGGATATTTTTGCATTCTGTAAAAATTCGGCCAAAATGGAGGTTAAGAAAATCTCCTCGTTAATTTAGGACATTACTCGTTTTCGACCCTTTTTTAGTAGGAAGGCCATAATGTGGCCGATTTGCATTGAATCTTAGCATGTGACAATTCGTTGGATAGGTAAACAACATAACTACGACTTCCATGGGATATTTTTGCATTCTGTAAAAATTCGGCCAAAATGGAGGTTAAGAAAATCTCCTCGTTAATTTAGGACATTACTCGTTTTCGACCCATTTTTACTAGGAAGGCCATAAAGTGGCCGATTTGTATTGAATCTTAGCATGTGACAATTCGTTGGATAGGTAAACAACATAACTACGACTTCCATGGGATATTTTTGCATTCTGTAAAAATTCGGCCAAAATGGAGGTTAAGAAAATCTCCTCGTTAATTTAGGACATTACTCGTTTTCGACCCATTTTTACTAGGAAGGCCATAATGTGGCCGATTTGCAATGAATCTTAGCATGTGACAATTCGTTGGATAGGTAAACAACATAACTACGACTTCAATGGGATATTTTTGCATTCTCTAAAAATTCAGCCAAAATGGAGCTTAAGAAAATCTCCTCGTTAATTTAGGACATTACTCGTTTTCGACCCTTTTTTAGTAGGAAGGCCATAATGTGGCCGATTTGCATTGAATCTTGGCATGTGACAATTCGTTGGATAGGTAAACAACATAACTACGACTTCCATGGGATATTTTTGCATTCTCTAAAATTAAGCCAAAATGGAGGTTAAGAAAATCGCCTCGTTAATTTGGGACATTACTCGTTTTCGACCCTTTTTTACTAGGAAGGCCATAATGTGGCCGATTTGCATTGACTCTTAGCGTGTGACAATTCGTTGGATAGGTAAACAACATAACTACGACTTCCATGGGATATTTTTACATTCTCTAAAAATTCGGCCAAAATGGAGGTTAAGAAAATCTCCTCGTTAATTTAGGACATTGCTCGTTTTCGACCCATTTTTACTAGGAAGGCCATAAAGTGGCCGATTTGTATTGAATCTTAGCATTTGACAATTCGTTGGATAGGTAAACAACATAACTACGACTTCCATGGTATATTTTTGCATTCTCTAAAAATCTGGCCAAAATGGAGGTTAAGAAAATCTCCTCGTTAATTTAGGACATTACTCGTTTTCGACCCATTTTTACTAGGAAGGCCATAAAGTGGCCGATTTGTATTGAATCTTAGCATGTGACAATTCGTTGGATAGGTAAACAACATAACTACGACTTCCATGGGATATTTTTGCATTCTGTAAAAATTCGGCCAAAATGGAGGTTAAGAAAATCTCCTCGTTAATTTAGGACATTACTCGTTTTCGACCCATTTTTACTAGGAAGGCCATAATGTGGCCGATTTGCAATGAATCTTAGCATGTGACAATTCGTTGGATAGGTAAACAACATAACTACGACTTCCATGGGATATTTTTGCATTCTCTAAAAATTCAGCCAAAATGGAGGTTAAGAAAATCTCCTCGTTAATTTGGGACATTACTCGTTTTCGACCCTTTTTTAGTAGGAAGGCCATAATGTGGCCGATTTGCATTGAATCTTAGCATGTGACAATTCGTTGGATAGGAAAACAACATAACTACGACTTCCATGGGATATTTTTGCATTCTCTAAAAATTCAGCCAAAATTGAGGTTAAGAAAATCTCCTCGTTAATTTGGGACATTACTCGTTTTCGACCCATTTTTACTAGGAAGGCCATAAAGTGGCCGATTTGTATTGAATCTTAGCATGTGACAATTCGTTGGATAGGTAAACAACATAACTACGACTTCCATGGGATATTTTTGCATTCTGTAAAAATTCGGCCAAAATGGAGGTTAAGAAAATCTCCTCGTTAATTTAGGACATTACTCGTTTTCGACCCTTTTTTAGTAGGAAGGCCATAATGTGGCCGATTTGCATTGAATCTTGGCATGTGACAATTCGTTGGATAGGTAAACAACATAACTACGACTTCCATGGGATATTTTTGCATTCTCTAAAATTAAGCCAAAATGGAGGTTAAGAAAATCGCCTCGTTAATTTGGGACATTACTCGTTTTCGACCCTTTTTTACTAGGAAGGCCATAATGTGGCCGATTTGCATTGACTCTTAGCGTGTGACAATTCGTTGGATAGGTAAACAACATAACTACGACTTCCATGGGATATTTTTACATTCTCTAAAAATTCGGCCAAAATGGAGGTTAAGAAAATCTCCTCGTTAATTTAGGACATTGCTCGTTTTCGACCCATGTTTACTAGGAAGGCCATAAAGTGGCCGATTTGTATTGAATCTTAGCATGTGACAATTCGTTGGATAGGTAAACAACATAACTACGACTTCCATGGGATATTTTTGCATTCTCTAAAAATTCGGCCAAAATGGAGGTTAAGAAAATCTCCTCGTTAATTTAGGACATTACTCGTTTTCGACCCATTTTTACTAGGAAGGCCATAATGTGGCCGATTTGCAATGAATCTTAGCATGTGACAATTCGTTGGATAGGTAAACAACATAACTACGACTTCCATGGGATATTTTTGCATTCTCTAAAAATTCAGCCAAAATGGAGGTTAAGAAAATCTCCTCGTTAATTTGGGACATTACTCGTTTTCGACCCTTTTTTAGTAGGAAGGCCATAATGTGGCCGATTTGCATTGAATCTTAGCATGTGACAATTCGTTGGATAGGAAAACAACATAACTACGACTTCCATGGGATATTTTTGCATTCTCTAAAAATTCAGCCAAAATTGAGGTTAAGAAAATCTCCTCGTTAATTTGGGACATTACTCGTTTTCGACCCATTTTTACTAGGAAGGCCATAAAGTGGCCGATTTGTATTGAATCTTAGCATGTGACAATTCGTTGGATAGGTAAACAACATAACTACGACTTCCATGGGATATTTTTGCATTCTGTAAAAATTCGGCCAAAATGGAGGTTAAGAAAATCTCCTCGTTAATTTAGGACATTACTCGTTTTCGACCCTTTTTTAGTAGGAAGGCCATAATGTGGCCGATTTGCATTGAATCTTGGCATGTGACAATTCGTTGGATAGGTAAACAACATAACTACGACTTCCATGGGATATTTTTGCATTCTCTAAAATTAAGCCAAAATGGAGGTTAAGAAAATCGCCTCGTTAATTTGGGACATTACTCGTTTTCGACCCTTTTTTACTAGGAAGGCCATAATGTGGCCGATTTGCATTGACTCTTAGCGTGTGACAATTCGTTGGATAGGTAAACAACATAACTACGACTTCCATGGGATATTTTTACATTCTCTAAAAATTCGGCCAAAATGGAGGTTAAGAAAATCTCCTCGTTAATTTAGGACATTGCTCGTTTTCGACCCATTTTTACTAGGAAGGCCATAAAGTGGCCGATTTGTATTGAATCTTAGCATTTGACAATTCGTTGGATAGGTAAACAACATAACTACGACTTCCATGGTATATTTTTGCATTCTCTAAAAATTTGGCCAAAATGGAGGTTAAGAAAATCTCCTTGTTAATTTAGGACATTACTCGTTTTCGACCCATTTTTACTAGGAAGGCCATAAAGTGGCCGATTTGTATTGAATCTTAGCATGTGACAATTCGTTGGATAGGTAAACAACATAACTACGACTTCCATGGGATATTTTTGCATTCTGTAAAAATTCGGCCAAAATGGAGGTTAAGAAAATCTCCTCGTTAATTTAGGACATTACTCGTTTTCGACCCTTTTTTAGTAGGAAGGCCATAATGTGGCCGATTTGCATTGAATCTTAGCATGTGACAATTCGTTGGATAGGTAAACAACATAACTACGACTTCCATGGGATATTTTTGCATTCTCTAAAGATTCGGCCAGAATGGAGGTTAAGAAAATCTCCTCGTTAATTTAGGACATTACTCGTTTTCGACCCATTTTTACTAGGAAGGCCATAAAGTGGCCAATTTGTATTGAATCTTAGCATGTGACAATTCGTTGGATAGGTAAACAACATAACTACGACTTCCATGGGATATTTTTGCATTCTCTAAAATTAAGCCAAAATGGAGGTTAAGAAAATCGCCTCGTTAATTTGGGACATTACTCGTTTTCGACCCTTTTTTACTAGGAAGGCCATAATGTGGCCGATTTGCATTGAATCTTAACGTGTGACATTTCGTTGGATAGGTAAACAACATAACTACGACTTCCATGGGATATTTTTGCATTCTCTAAAGATTCGGCCAGAATGGAGGTTAAGAAAATCTCTTCGTTAATTTAGGACATTACTCGTTTTCGACCCATTTTTACTAGGAAGGCCATAAAGTGGCCGATTTGTATTGAATCTTAGCATGTGACAATTCGTTGGATAGGTAAACAACATAACTATGACTTCCATGGGATATTTTTGCATTCTCTAAAAATTCAGCCAAAATGGAGGTTAAGAAAATCTCCTCGTTAATTTGGGACATTACTCGTTTTCGACCCTTTTTTAGTAGGAAGGCCATAATGTGGCCGATTTGCATTGAATCTTAGCGTGTGACAATTCGTTGGATAGGTAAACAACATAACTACGACTTCCATGGTATATTTTTGCATTCTCTAAAAATTCGGCCAAAATGGAGGTTAAGAAAATCTCCTCGTTAATTTAGGACATTGCTCGTTTTCGACCCATTTTTACTAGGAAGGCCATAAAGTGGCCGATTTGTATTGAATCTTAGCATTTGACAATTCGTTGGATAGGTAAACAACATAACTACGACTTCCATGGTATATTTTTGCATTCTCTAAAAATTTGGCCAAAATGGAGGTTAAGAAAATCTCCTTGTTAATTTAGGACATTACTCGTTTTCGACCCATTTTTACTAGGAAGGCCATAAAGTGGCCGATTTGTATTGAATCTTAGCATGTGACAATTCGTTGGATAGGTAAACAACATAACTACGACTTCCATGGGATATTTTTGCATTCTGTAAAAATTCGGCCAAAATGGAGGTTAAGAAAATCTCCTCGTTAATTTAGGACATTACTCGTTTTCGACCCTTTTTTAGTAGGAAGGCCATAATGTGGCCGATTTGCATTGAATCTTAGCATGTGACAATTCGTTGGATAGGTAAACAACATAACTACGACTTCCATGGGATATTTTTGCATTCTCTAAAGATTCGGCCAGAATGGAGGTTAAGAAAATCTCCTCGTTAATTTAGGACATTACTCGTTTTCGACCCATTTTTACTAGGAAGGCCATAAAGTGGCCAATTTGTATTGAATCTTAGCATGTGACAATTCGTTGGATAGGTAAACAACATAACTACGACTTCCATGGGATATTTTTGCATTCTCTAAAATTAAGCCAAAATGGAGGTTAAGAAAATCGCCTCGTTAATTTGGGACATTACTCGTTTTCGACCCTTTTTTACTAGGAAGGCCATAATGTGGCCGATTTGCATTGAATCTTAACGTGTGACATTTCGTTGGATAGGTAAACAACATAACTACGACTTCCATGGGATATTTTTGCATTCTCTAAAGATTCGGCCAGAATGGAGGTTAAGAAAATCTCTTCGTTAATTTAGGACATTACTCGTTTTCGACCCATTTTTACTAGGAAGGCCATAAAGTGGCCGATTTGTATTGAATCTTAGCATGTGACAATTCGTTGGATAGGTAAACAACATAACTATGACTTCCATGGGATATTTTTGCATTCTCTAAAAATTCAGCCAAAATGGAGGTTAAGAAAATCTCCTCGTTAATTTGGGACATTACTCGTTTTCGACCCTTTTTTAGTAGGAAGGCCATAATGTGGCCGATTTGCATTGAATCTTAGCGTGTGACAATTCGTTGGATAGGTAAACAACATAACTACGACTTCCATGGGATATTTTTGCATTCTCTAAAAATTCAGCCAAAATGGAGGTTAAGAAAATCTCGTCGTTAATTTAGGACATTACTCCTTTTCGACCCATTTTTACTAGGAAGGCCATAAAGTGGCCGATTTGTATTGAATCTTAGCATGTGACAATTCGTTGGATAGGTAAACAACATAACTACGACTTCCATGGGATATTTTTGCATTCTCTAAAAATTAAGCCAAAATGGAGGTTAAGAAAATCGCCTCGTTAATTTTGGACATTACTCGTTTTCGACCCTTTTTTACTAGGAAGGCCATAATGTGGCCGATTTGCATTGAATCTTAGCGTGTGACAATTCGTTGGATAGGTAAACAACATAGCTACGACTTCCATGGTTTATTTTTACATTCTCTAAAAATTCGGACAAAATGGATGTTAAGAAAATTTCCTCGTCAATTTAGGGAGGCCCAGAAAGTGGCCGAGTTGAATTGAATCTTAGCATGTGACAATTCGTTGGATAGGTAAACAACATACCTACGACTTCCATGTGATATTTTTACATTCTCTAAAAATTAAGCCAAAATGGAGGTTAAGAAAATCTCCTCGTTAATTTAGGACATTACTCATTTTCGACCCTTTTTTACTAGGAAGGCCATAAAGTGGCCGATTTGTATTGAATCTTAGCATGTGACAATTCGTTGGATAGGTAAACAACATAACTACGACTTCCATGGGATATTTTTGCATTCTCTAAAAATTCAGCCAAAATGGAGGTTAAGAAAATCTCCTCGTTAATTTAGGACATTACTCGTTTTCGACCCATTTTTACTAGGAAGGCCATAAAGTGGCCGATTTGTATTGAATCTTAGCATGTGACAATTCGTTGGATAGGTAAACAACATAACTATGACTTCCATGGGATATTTTTGCATTCTCTAAAAATTCAGCCAAAATGGAGGTTAAGAAAATCTCCTCGTTAATTTGGGACATTACTCGTTTTCGACCCTTTTTTAGTAGGAAGGCCATAATGTGGCCGATTTGCATTGAATCTTAGCGTGTGACAATTCGTTGGATAGGTAAACAACATAACTACGACTTCCATGGGATATTTTTGCATTCTCTAAAAATTCAGCCAAAATGGAGGTTAAGAAAATCTCGTCGTTAATTTAGGACATTACTCGTTTTCGACCCATTTTTACTAGGAAGGCCATAAAGTGGCCGATTTGTATTGAATCTTAGCATGTGACAATTCGTTGGATAGGTAAACAACATAACTACGACTTCCATGGGATATTTTTGCATTCTCTAAAAATTCGGCCAAAATCGAGGTTAAGAATATCTCCTCGTTAATTTAGGACATTACTCGTTTTCGACCCTTTTTTACTAGGAAGGCCATAATGTGGCCGATTTGCATTGAATCTTAGCATGTGACAATTCGTTGGATAGGTAAACAACATAACTACGACTTGCATGGGATATTTTTGCATTCTCTAAAAATTCAGCCAAAATGGAGGTTAAGAAAATCTCCTCGTTAATTTGGGACATTACTCGTTTTCGACCCTTTTTTAGTAGGAAGGCCATAATGTGGCCGATTTGCATTGAATCTTAGCGTGTGACAATTCGTTGGATAGGTAAACAACATAACTACGACTTCCATGGGATATTTTTGCATTCTCTAAAAATTAAGCCAAAATGGAGGTTAAGAAAATCGCCTCGTTAATTTGGGACATTACTCGTTTTCGACCCTTTTTTACTAGGAAGGCCATAATGTGGCCGATTTGCATTGAATCTTAGCGTGTGACAATTCGTTGGATAGGTAAACAACATAGCTACGACTTCCATGGTTTATTTTTACATTCTCTAAAAATTCGGACAAAATGGATGTTAAGAAAATTTCCTCGTCAATTTAGGGAGGCCCAGAAAGTGGCCGAGTTGAATTGAATCTTAGCATGTGACAATTCGTTGGATAGGTAAACAACATAACTACGACTTCCATGTGATATTTTTACATTCTCTAAAAATTAAGCCAAAATGGAGGTTAAGAAAATCTCCTCGTTAATTTAGGACATTACTCATTTTCGACCCTTTTTTACTAGGAAGGCCATAAAGTGGCCGATTTGTATTGAATCTTAGCATGTGACAATTCGTTGGATAGGTAAACAACATAACTACGACTTCCATGGGATATTTTTGCATTCTCTAAAAATTCAGCCAAAATGGAGGTTAAGAAAATCTCCTCGTTAATTTAGGACATTACTCGTTTTCGACCCATTTTTACTAGGAAGGCCATAAAGTGGCCGATTTGTATTGAATCTTAGCATGTGACAATTCGTTGGATAGGTAAACAACATAACTACGACTTCCATGGGATATTTTTGCATTCTCTAAAAATTCGGCCAAAATCGAGGTTAAGAATATCTCCTCGTTAATTTAGGACATTACTCGTTTTCGACCCTTTTTTACTAGGAAGGCCATAATGTGGCCGATTTGCATTGAATCTTAGCATGTGACAATTCGTTGGATAGGTAAACAACATAACTACGACTTGCATGGGATATTTTTGCATTCTCTAAAAATTCAGCCAAAATGGAGGTTAAGAAAATCTCCTCGTTAATTTGGGACATTACTCGTTTTCGACCCTTTTTTAGTAGGAAGGCCATAATGTGGCCGATTTGCATTGAATCTTAGCGTGTGACAATTCGTTGGATAGGTAAACAACATAACTACGACTTCCATGGGATATTTTTGCATTCTCTAAAAATTAAGCCAAAATGGAGGTTAAGAAAATCGCCTCGTTAATTTGGGACATTACTCGTTTTCGACCCTTTTTTACTAGGAAGGCCATAATGTGGCCGATTTGCATTGAATCTTAGCGTGTGACAATTCGTTGGATAGGTAAACAACATAGCTACGACTTCCATGGTTTATTTTTACATTCTCTAAAAATTCGGACAAAATGGATGTTAAGAAAATTTCCTCGTCAATTTAGGGAGGCCCAGAAAGTGGCCGAGTTGAATTGAATCTTAGCATGTGACAATTCGTTGGATAGGTAAACAACATAACTACGACTTCCATGTGATATTTTTACATTCTCTAAAAATTAAGCCAAAATGGAGGTTAAGAAAATCTCCTCGTTAATTTAGGACATTACTCATTTTCGACCCTTTTTTACTAGGAAGGCCATAAATTGGCCGATTTGTATTGAATCTTAGCATGTGACAATTCGTTGGATAGGTAAACAACATAACTACGACTTCCATGGGATATTTTTGCATTCTCTAAAAATTCAGCCAAAATGGAGGTTAAGAAAATCTCCTCGTTAATTTAGGACATTACTCGTTTTCGACCCATTTTTACTAGGAAGGCCATAAAGTGGCCGATTTTTATTGAATCTTAGCATGTGACAATTCGTTGGATAGGTAAACAACATAACTACGACTTCCATGGGATATTTTTGCATTCTCTAAAAATTCGGCCAAAATCGAGGTTAAGAATATCTCCTCGTTAATTTAGGACATTACTCGTTTTCGACCCTTTATTACTAGGAAGGCCATAATGTGGCCGATTTGCATTGAATCTTAGCATGTGACAATTCGTTGGATAGGTAAACAACATAACTACGACTTGCATGGGATATTTTTGCATTCTCTAAAAATTCAGCCAAAATGGAGGTTAAGAAAATCTCCTCGTTAATTTGGGACATTACTCGTTTTCGACCCTTTTTTAGTAGGAAGGCCATAATGTGGCCGATTTGCATTGAATCTTAGCGTGTGACAATTCGTTGGATAGGTAAACAACATAACTACGACTTCCATGGGATATTTTTGCATTCTCTAAAAATTAAGCCAAAATGGAGGTTAAGAAAATCGCCTCGTTAATTTGGGACATTACTCGTTTTCGACCCTTTTTTACTAGGAAGGCCATAATGTGGCCGATTTGCATTGAATCTTAGCGTGTGACAATTCGTTGGATAGGTAAACAACATAGCTACGACTTCCATGGTTTATTTTTACATTCTCTAAAAATTCGGACAAAATGGATGTTAAGAAAATTTCCTCGTCAATTTAGGGAGGCCCAGAAAGTGGCCGAGTTGAATTGAATCTTAGCATGTGACAATTCGTAGGATAGGTAAACAACATAACTACGACTTCCATGTGATATTTTTACATTCTCTAAAAATTAAGCCAAAATGGAGGTTAAGAAAATCTCCTCGTTAATTTAGGACATTACTCATTTTCGACCCTTTTTTACTAGGAAGGCCATAAAGTGGCCGATTTGTATTGAATCTTAGCATGTGACAATTCGTTGGATAGGTAAACAACATAACTACGACTTCCATGGGATATTTTTGCATTCTCTAAAAATTCAGCCAAAATGGAGGTTAAGAAAATCTCCTCGTTAATTTAGGACATTACTCGTTTTCGACCCATTTTTACTAGGAAGGCCATAAAGTGGCCGATTTGTATTGAATCTTAGCATGTGACAATTCGTTGGATAGGTAAACAACATAACTACGACTTCCATGGGATATTTTTGCATTCTCTAAAAATTCGGCCAAAATCGAGGTTAAGAATATCTCCTCGTTAATTTAGGACATTACTCGTTTTCGACCCTTTTTTACTAGGAAGGCCATAATGTGGCCGATTTGCATTGAATCTTAGCATGTGACAATTCGTTGGATAGGTAAACAACATAACTACGACTTGCATGGGATATTTTTGCATTCTCTAAAAATTCAGCCAAAATGGAGGTTAAGAAAATCTCCTCGTTAATTTGGGACATTACTCGTTTTCGACCCTTTTTTAGTAGGAAGGCCATAATGTGGCCGATTTGCATTGAATCTTAGCGTGTGACAATTCGTTGGATAGGTAAACAACATAACTACGACTTCCATGGGATATTTTTGCATTCTCTAAAAATTAAGCCAAAATGGAGGTTAAGAAAATCGCCTCGTTAATTTGGGACATTACTCGTTTTCGACCCTTTTTTACTAGGAAGGCCATAATGTGGCCGATTTGCATTGAATCTTAGCGTGTGACAATTCGTTGGATAGGTAAACAACATAGCTACGACTTCCATGGTTTATTTTTACATTCTCTAAAAATTCGGACAAAATGGATGTTAAGAAAATTTCCTCGTCAATTTAGGGAGGCCCAGAAAGTGGCCGAGTTGAATTGAATCTTAGCATGTGACAATTCGTTGGATAGGTAAACAACATAACTACGACTTCCATGTGATATTTTTACATTCTCTAAAAATTAAGCCAAAATGGAGGTTAAGAAAATCTCCTCGTTAATTTAGGACATTACTCATTTTCGACCCTTTTTTACTAGGAAGGCCATAAAGTGGCCGATTTGTATTGAATCTTAGCATGTGACAATTCGTTGGATAGGTAAACAACATAACTACGACTTCCATGGGATATTTTTGCATTCTCTAAAAATTCAGCCAAAATGGAGGTTAAGAAAATCTCCTCGTTAATTTAGGACATTACTCGTTTTCGACCCATTTTTACTAGGAAGGCCATAAAGTGGCCGATTTGTATTGAATCTTAGCATGTGACAATTCGTTGGATAGGTAAACAACATAACTACGACTTCCATGGGATATTTTTGCATTCTCTAAAAATTCGGCCAAAATCGAGGTTAAGAATATCTCCTCGTTAATTTAGGACATTACTCGTTTTCGACCCTTTTTTACTAGGAAGGCCATAATGTGGCCGATTTGCATTGAATCTTAGCATGTGACAATTCGTTGGATAGGTAAACAACATAACTACGACTTGCATGGGATATTTTTGCATTCTCTAAAAATTCAGCCAAAATGGAGGTTAAGAAAATCTCCTCGTTAATTTGGGACATTACTCGTTTTCGACCCTTTTTTAGTAGGAAGGCCATAATGTGGCCGATTTGCATTGAATCTTAGCGTGTGACAATTCGTTGGATAGGTAAACAACATAACTACGACTTCCATGGGATATTTTTGCATTCTCTAAAAATTAAGCCAAAATGGAGGTTAAGAAAATCGCCTCGTTAATTTGGGACATTACTCGTTTTCGACCCTTTTTTACTAGGAAGGCCATAATGTGGCCGATTTGCATTGAATCTTAGCGTGTGACAATTCGTTGGATAGGTAAACAACATAGCTACGACTTCCATGGTTTATTTTTACATTCTCTAAAAATTCGGACAAAATGGATGTTAAGAAAATTTCCTCGTCAATTTAGGGAGGCCCAGAAAGTGGCCGAGTTGAATTGAATCTTAGCATGTGACAATTCGTTGGATAGGTAAACAACATAACTACGACTTCCATGTGATATTTTTACATTCTCTAAAAATTAAGCCAAAATGGAGGTTAAGAAAATCTCCTCGTTAATTTAGGACATTACTCATTTTCGACCCTTTTTTACTAGGAAGGCCATAAAGTGGCCGATTTGTATTGAATCTTAGCATGTGACAATTCGTTGGATAGGTAAACAACATAACTACGACTTCCATGGGATATTTTTGCATTCTCTAAAAATTCAGCCAAAATGGAGGTTAAGAAAATCTCCTCATTAATTTAGGACATTACTCGTTTTCGACCCATTTTTACTAGGAAGGCCATAAAGTGGCCGATTTGTATTGAATCTTAGCATGTGACAATTCGTTGGATAGGTAAACAACATAACTACGACTTCCATGGGATATTTTTGCATTCTCTAAAAATTCGGCCAAAATCGAGGTTAAGAATATCTCCTCGTTAATTTAGGACATTACTCGTTTTCGACCCTTTTTTACTAGGAAGGCCATAATGTGGCCGATTTGCATTGAATCTTAGCATGTGACAATTCGTTGGATAGGTAAACAACATAACTACGACTTGCATGGGATATTTTTGCATTCTCTGAAAATTCAGCCAAAATGGAGGTTAAGAAAATCTCCTCGTTAATTTGGGACATTACTCGTTTTCGACCCTTTTTTAGTAGGAAGGCCATAATGTGGCCGATTTGCATTGAATCTTAGCGTGTGACAATTCGTTGGATAGGTAAACAACATAACTACGACTTCCATGGGATATTTTTGCATTCTCTAAAAATTAAGCCAAAATGGAGGTTAAGAAAATCGCCTCGTTAATTTGGGACATTACTCGTTTTCGACCCTTTTTTACTAGGAAGGCCATAATGTGGCCGATTTGCATTGAATCTTAGCGTGTGACAATTCGTTGGATAGGTAAACAACATAGCTACGACTTCCATGGTTTATTTTTACATTCTCTAAAAATTCGGACAAAATGGATGTTAAGAAAATTTCCTCGTCAATTTAGGGAGGCCCAGAAAGTGGCCGAGTTGAATTGAATCTTAGCATGTGACAATTCGTTGGATAGGTAAACAACATAACTACGACTTCCATGTGATATTTTTACATTCTCTAAAAATTAAGCCAAAATGGAGGTTAAGAAAATCTCCTCGTTAATTTAGGACATTACTCATTTTCGACCCTTTTTTACTAGGAAGGCCATAAAGTGGCCGATTTGCCGATCTGGGCCTCCCTAAATTGACGAGGAAATTTTCTTAACATCCATTTTGTCCGAATTTTTAGAGAATGTAAAAATAAACCATGGAAGTCGTAGCTATGTTGTTTACCTATCCAACGAATTGTCACATGCTAAGATTCAATTCAACTTGGCCACTTTCTAGGCCTCGCTAAATTGACGAGGAAATTTTCTTAACATCCATTTTGGCCGAATTTTTAGAGAATCAAAAAATAAACCGTGGAAGTCGTAGCTATGTTGTTTACCGATCCAACAAATTGTCACATGCTAAGTTTCAATTCAAACCGGCCACTTTCTAGGCCTCGCTAAATTGACGAGGTAATTTTTCTTAACATCCATTTTGGCCGAATTTTTAGAGAATGTAAAAATAAACCATGGAAGTCGTAGCTATGTTGTCTACCTATCCAACGAATTGTCACATGCTAAGATTCAATTCAACTCGGCCACTTTCTGCGCCTTCTTAAATTGACGAGGAAATTTTCTTAACATCCATTTTCGCTGAATTTTTAGAGAATGTAAAAATAAACCATGGAAGTCATAGCCACGAGGTTTACCTATCCAACGAATTGTCACATTCTAAGATTCAATTCAACTCGGCCACTTTCTGGGCTTCCTAGTAAAAAACCGGTTGAAAACGAGTAAATTCCCTAAATTGAAGAGGAAATTTTCTTAACATCCATTTTGGCCGAATTTTTAGAGAATGTAAAAATAAACCATGGAAGTCGTAGCTATGTTGTTTACCTATCCAACAAATTGTCACATGCTAAGAGTCAATTCAAATCGGCCACTTTCTGCGCCTCCCTAAATTGACGAGGAAATTTTCTTGACATCCTTTTTGGCCGAATTTTTAG
This sequence comes from Medicago sativa, assembly GCF_051527215.1. Classification (NCBI taxonomy): domain Eukaryota; kingdom Viridiplantae; phylum Streptophyta; class Magnoliopsida; order Fabales; family Fabaceae; genus Medicago; species Medicago sativa. Next base: position 104,366 of record NC_140751.1, on the reverse strand, counting down.
AGAATGTAAAAATAAACCATGGAAGTCATAGCTATGTTGTTTACCAATCCAACGAATTGTCACATGCTAAGATTCAATTCAACTCGGCCACTTTCTGGGCCTCCCTAAATTGACGAGGAAATTATCTTAACATCCATTTTGGCCGAATTTTTAAAGAATGTAGAAATAAACCATGGAAGTAGTAGCTATGTTGTTTACCTATCCAACGAATATTCACATGCTAAGATTTAATACAAATCGGCCACTTTCTGGGTTTCCTAGTAAAAAAGGGTTGAAAACGAGTAAAATTCCGAAATTAACGAGGAAATTTTCTTAACATCCATTTTGGCCGAATTTTTAGAGAATGTAAAAATAGGGTTTAGGGTTTTAGGGTTTAGGGTTTTAGGGTTTAGGGTTTAGGGGTTAGGGTTTAGGGTTTAGGGTTTAGGGGTTAGGGTTTAGGGTTTAGGGGTTTAGGATTTAGGGTTTAGGGTTTAGGGTTTGGGTTTAGGGTTTAGGGTTTGGGGTTTGTGGTTCAATTTAGTGTTTAGGGTTTAGGGTTTGGGGTTTAGGATTCAATTCAGGGTTTAGGGTTTGGGGTTCAATTCAGGGTTTAGGGTTTAGGTTTTGGGGTTCAATTCAGGGTTTAGGGATTATTGTTTCGGTTTAGGGTTTAGGGTTAAACGGTTGAAAACGAGTAAATTCCCTAAATTGACGCGGAAATTTTCTTAACATCCATTTTGGCCGAATTTTTAGAGAATGTAAAAATAAACCATGGAAGTCGTAGCTTTGTTGTTTACCTATCCAACGAATTGTCACATGCTAAGATTCAATTCAACTCGGCCACTTTCTGCGCCTCCTTAAATTGACGAGGAAATTTTCTTAACATCCATTTTGGCTGAATTTTTAGAGAATGTAAAAATAAACCATGGAAGTCGTAGCTGTGTTTTTTATCTATCCAATGAATTGTCACATGCTAAGATTCAATTCAAATCGGCCACTTTCTGGGCTTCCTAGTAAAAAAAACCGGTTGAAAACGAGTAAATTCCCTAAATTGACGAGGAAATTTTCTTAACATTCATTTTGGCCGGATTTTTAGAGAATGTAAAAATAAACCATGGAAGTCCTAGCTGTGTTTTTTACCTATCCAATGAATTGTCACATGCTAAGATTCAATTCAAATCGGGCACTTTCTGCGCCTCCCTAAATTGACGAGGAAATTTTCTTAACATCCATTTTTTCCGAATTTTTAGAGAATGTAAAAATAAACCATGGAAGTCGTAGCTATGTTGTTTACCTATCCAACGAATTGTCACATGCTAAGATTCAATTCAACTTGGCCACTTTCTAGGCCTCGCTAAATTGACGAGGTAATTTTTCTTAACATCCATTTTGTCCGAATTTTTAGAGAATGTAAAAATAAACCATGGAAGTCGTAGCTATGTTGTTTACCTATCCAACGAATTGTCACATGCTAAGATTCAATTCAACTCGGCCACTTTCTGCGCCTTCTTAAATTGACGAGGAAATTTTCTTAACATCCATTTTCGCTGAATTTTTAGAGAATGTAAAAATAAACCATGGAAGTCATAGCCACGAGGTTTACCTATCCAACGAATTGTCACATTCTAAGATTCAATTCAACTCGGCCACTTTCTGGGCTTCCTAGTAAAAAACCAGTTGAAAACGAGTAAATTCCCTAAATTGACGAGGAAATTTTCTTAACATCCATTTTGGCCGAATTTTTAGAGAATGTAAAAATAAACCATGGAAGTCCTAGCTGTGTTTTTTACCTATCCAATGAATTGTCACATGCTAAGATTCAATTCAAATCGGCCACTTTCTGGGCTTCCTAGTAAAAAACCGGTTGAAAACGAGTAAATTCCC